>NW_028258317.1:64327500-66905392 GCF_053883595.1 Heterocephalus glaber | reverse complement strand
GGACCATGTGTCACCTTGCCATCATTCTAGGAGACCTGGCCAGCCTCATCACTTTGTAGGCATTTGAGATTCATGGTTCTACAGCAGACACCCACACAGAGCCCCCAGTCATAGCTGTCCCAGGAAATGTGCCACTGACCTGGGCAAAGGAGCAGAGGCAGGTGAGGTTGGAAAGAAGACAATACCTCAGAATGAGCGGGACTGACATGTCTGCTCACGCTCTGGAGGGCTTGGGAGGATGGGCACGGGGATAATGCACTGATTTTTGCATCCGTGCTAGGTCCTAGGCCATAAGTTGGACATCACTAGTGCGCAACTGAAGAAAAACCAGCTATTTGCAGAAGTCTCTGTCCATATCTGCAGCTTCCTGATCTCCAGCTCAGGCCACGGCCACCTGCCTGTGGATGGCTGAAGCCATCGACTCTCTGGGGTGGCTTCTGCCCGTGTGATGCTGTCTTCTTCCTCCACAGGAGCTGTTCAAGAATGTGGTGCCCTGGGACTGCCTGGGCTCCATCTGGACCCGGAGACGCAAAAAGGGCGAAGAACCTCTGGCGCCCACCGTTCGGGCCACTATCACACATTTTAATCCGTGGCCAACTGCACGATCACCTCCTGCTTTGGGGGTCCCAGCACGAGGGCTGGAGACGGGCCAGGGTGGTGGAGCACTGGATTCGGGTGGCCAAGCTAAGTGGTAAGAGGGCGCTGGCAATTTCCTCTGGACATCTACAATCTGCCTCTTTCCCTCCGTCAGCTCTTGGGACTGTAGGCTCTCTTCTAAGATGTTCCATGATCCCCAGTGCCTCCTTGTCGTGGGGACCCTGACCTCGACTCATAGGTCATGTGGTGCGGTGGGTGCTGTCATGTGATCTAAGCTTCTTTGAGTTTCACTAAAATCCTCCTCCCTGAAAGATAGCCTATTTAATAAATGTGCTGGAACAACTGGATTTCAACCTGCCAAAGATTCGAACTAGACCCATACCTATCACCATGCACTAAACGCCCTAGCCCCCGGCTCCGGGCTCGCCCGTGTCCACACACGCGTGCCCCGAGGCGGAAAGGGGCTCTCCTCCACAGCGCGGGACCCCCGTGCTTCCTGGGCCCGGCCAGGCCGGGCTGGAACCACCCGCGCAGCCTGGGACCCAGCACCTCAGGGACCACGGTCACCGGCGCGGGCTCGCTGCGTGCTCTGCCCTTCGGCACCCCACGGGAGCGAGCAGCTTTCCGGGACGCAGAAGCCCCAGCAGAGGCGGCCCCCTACAGGCCTCCTCCCGGACCAGGACAGCGGGGGACACGGCCACGCAGAGGACCGTGTGGAAGCCAGAGAGAGCGGCTCAAGCGCGAGGGCGAACAGGAAGGGAGGAAGCCGGGACCAGCGCGGCCCAGAATTCACTCTCCCTGTCAGCTCAGCGCAGCCACCGGGGTCCCTGAGAGGCCCTGGGGACAAGGAAGGAAGCGCCTGTCGCAGGACGCGGAAGGCCCCAGGCCACAGGAAGGCAGAGCGCCAGGGCGGCGAACAGCTCACTTCATTCCGACCCCCCTGTGCCACTGCGGAGCTCAGCTCAGGCGCCCAGCGGAGCCCTCAGGGCAAGGATCCACAGCGGGGCGTCACTGTGGCCCCAGGAACAAACCATCAGATAACTGGGAAAGGGCAGGGTCCTCCTATGCAGAGGAGTAAGGGAGTGCTTGTTGGAGATGCTCTGCCCTCTGGGGAGCCTAGGTCCCCGCCCTCGCTGGGAGCTGTGCCAGGCCAGCATTCTCTCAGTTTTCCTGGAAGCTAAACCTCTCCAAACAAAAGTTAATCAAGAAATTTAAAGACCTAAATTTCACAAGCAAAAGTTCAGGGTGTGATTTCTAAGGTCACTAGGGAAAAACAAGAAACCAGGTACATCACTCCTAACTGCGAGAGAAAAGGAAAAGTCAGGTGTGGTGGTGCTCCCCGGCAATCTCAGATCTCGGACACTGAGCAAGACCTTTCTCTCTCTCTCTCTCTCTCTCTCTCTCTCTCTCTCTCTCTCTGAAAAAGAAACAGTGAGGTGAATTACTTCTGAAGAAATAACGAAAAGCTTCCAGCCTACTTAGAGGAAGCAAGACAGAGAGGAAGACAGAATCAGGTGCTAGAAATAAGCACGAATATACGAACATATTCTCCTTATGCTATGCATCCTCATACAATACTGGCAGAGCTGGGGCCCCTGGCAACCTCAGAGCGTGATCTCAGCGCAGGGCTCTGCTGCCCTCCGGTGGCCGCTCGGTGTCACTGCAGGCCCCGCCTGCTCTGGTCCCAGGAGGAGAGAGCTCCAGTTTGGGAAGCTGACCTGCAGGGATGCGCGCCCCTCCTCCTGCCCCCAAGGTCGCCCTCCCATCCCTCTCCCTTGGGGACAGTTTAGAGCTACCTGTCCACAGAGCCTCACGCACTCACAAGCCGCCTCTGGGAGGTGATTGCCCTCATGGGCGTGGTACACCTGGGTTGTCAGGAGGTGGGATCTGGGCTGAGAGAAATCGCCTGGTTCAGGGCCTGGAAGCCTTCATCTCGCTGCCTCTGCTCCCGGGACCCTGCTTTCTCTCTGCCAGGCCCCTCTGCCATGCCGCGCCGCCTTCGAGCTGCTGACTAGGGACTGAAACCTCTCCTCCTCGGTTAACTTGTGTGTGTCCGGTAGCGTGTTCTCGGTGACCAAGTCACTCCCCTCGAGGTCCTGCCCTCGACACCTGCACGGCACGTGAGTGACACCTCTCGGGGGCAGGTCCAACCTTGGCTCTTGGGGAGGTTCTGGAGACGCGTGGGGCAGCCCCCGGTGAGTCCTGGACGGGTCTAGGCCCCTGCCCCAGGTGTGTGGTCAAAAACAGTACGGTGTGTGGGTGCAGGAGTGGCTCTGCCTGTGTCCGACGCTCTCCACAAGGCCCGGCAGCTTCCCCCGGCCGGACCTGTGCCCACCTCAGCCTGAGGGTGTGGCCCACCTGAGCCACACTAGAGCTCCTGACCTGGCAAGACCCGTGGGGTCCTGATCCTTCCACGAGCTCTAGGAAGGCTCGGTCGGTCTCTGGGAGGGCCTGACTCCCCTGCTGCTCAGCCACCACACAGCGCCCAGTCATGTCCTGTCCTCGTGGGAGTTCTTCCCCAGCTAGCAAGGGCGGTCCATTGTGACCTCACTGGTGTGTAGGGCTGTGTCTTAGTCTGCAAGCTGCAGTCCTTCTGCCCCAAGACCTCTGCTGCTTTGCTGATTCTCAAGACACTGACAATATTGCTTGCTGTCTGTCTGCTGGGCCTGGTCGTCTCCATGGCAAAAGGCTTTGGCCATTCCTACCCGTGTCCATCCGTTGCCTCAGCCTTTCTCTTCGGCCATAGCAAGTGCCCTAGCAGAGGTTCTTCAGCCTTCGTCAGCCCACTTTAGCTTGGCTCCTTTTCTTCCTCATAGGCACAACAGGCATTGGGCTCTCCCATCCACAACAGCAGCATATGCATCCTTTTCAACTGGAATAAATTTTAAAGTGATTTTTTTAAATAAATGTCACCCGTAATTCATTCATTCATCTGTTATGGCTGAATTTGGGACCCATATCATTTAACCATATTTCAGGCTAAAAGTAAGAAATAAATTTGAAAGCCTTAAGTCACAAAAAGCTGGTTTGTTTGTTCAATTCTGACATCTGACTTCAGGAAGGATTAAAAACCTTCCAGCATTCACTGTGTTGTTCTCCTCCCTCAGACCTGGCTCCACTTCTGGGTTCTGAGGCATACCTCCTCTTATCTATTCCAGGCTTCCCTCGGGCCGTAGCAGCTCTCAGATGATTTCCCAAGATGAGAAGGCTCTCATTTGCATCATTTCAAATAACATTCTTCACGTTTGTTCTGATTGGGTTTGTGTAAAGGATGTATTCATAACCAACCTGTAGAACCATGGAAATGACTATCCTCATTGGGTTTAATCCAAACAAAATCCCCTCCCAAAGGTACACAATGGAGGTCTTGGGTTGAAGGTGGAGGTGTTCTCCCCAAACAAGCTGCGATGTTCCTACAACTGTGCGTGACAACAAGTGTCTGTTACAGGGTTCCAACTATCCCTGGGCATAAACGTACACATCCCATCCTCTTCCTCAGACATTACGTTGCCTAAATCCTCACCCAATACAGTCCCAGCTTCCGTTCTTTGTTGCATTTCTAATTCAAACATTTAGGTGTGAAACACATGTCACGCACACACATCCTTGACATCCACACCTGATTCAGTCTGAGATCACCTAAGCTGAAATAGCCCTGATAGCCACACTGTTCTTGATTATCACTATTCCAACGCTTCTGTGAAATTCATATCTACTGCTGATGCAGGTACAAGTGACCAAAAGAGAAAGGAGGAAAGGAACACAGTTCAGAAACCCATCTGTGCCCTCATCCCACAGTTATGACTACTTCAAGGACCAAACTACTACTGCAAACAAAACAGGGTATTGGAGCAAAACATTAAAATAAAGACTCATCATCAGTACTAACTCCCATTCTGTCCCTCATAATGTGCATTACTGAAAAGAAAATTGTCTTCAATAAATTGTAAGGGTTTATGCTCTAAATATTTCATAGATTTCTTATAACACTTCTAGGTCACTTATCAGAAATTGCATCCTTTTATGGAAACTACAGGTTACGGATTCTATCTGGATGTCACCCTCAAGCCGCTTGCACCCAGAGGTGAGGGCTTCCAGAGGGTGACTGGGTGATGGGGGTGCTACGCCAGGCTTGGTGTCAGGATGTGGGCCTGGTTGGAAGAGGTGGGTCAGCGCGGGTGTGACCTGGGAGGGTGTACCTTGCTCCCTGGCCCACACTTTACCATGTGCCTCCTGGCCTCCACCAGGCAAGCAGCATTTCTATCAATGTGCACCTCTGACATGCCACCCTGCCATCCTGGAACTAGCTAACTATGAACTGAAGTGTGAGCTGAAACAAACCTCTCTTCCCTTAATGTGTGCTGAGTATTGTGTTCAGGGACGAGCAAGTGGGTGATACAGATGTTGGTACAAGAAGTCTGGTCACTGCAGCGACTGTACCTCACCAGGTGGTTCAGAGGCCTGTGGAAGTGGTCCGCAGCACTTTGGAAAGGTTGGGAGATGCCAGCTCCTGGAGAAGCAGCCCTAGAATGCTCTAATCTGAGCTTGATGGAAGATTCTGGTCCGAGCACAGAAGACCGGAGTGCAGATAGATTGCAGATGAGAAAGGCCAGACTTAGGAGGTTTCAGTTGAGAAGAAGGATGCCAGTGGCCGTTGGATCCAGCCATGTGTGTTGTGCTCCGCAGAAAATATGACTGTATTGTGTTCATGTCCTGAGATGTGTGTGAGACCGATACTAAGGGTGGAAGAATCATTCATCTGATGGAGAAAATATCAAGGTAGCCTAACTATCAGGCCGTAGCATGGATGCTGCTTGCTACTTTGAGCCAGGTTTGTGCTGAAAATGAGGAGCAAAAGCCCATTTAAAAACTTTTCAGTCCCCCGCCCCCCCCCCCAAGAAAGACCTGTAAAGATGGAGCAATGGACAGCCTGGTGGATCAAAGATTAGCATTAAAAAGAATCCAAGTACTTTACAATAGGACAATGGAAAAGATGCCCTGAAGACATATAAGGAACCCACAAGGCCCAACCTTTCCAAGGCTCACAGTTGCAAAAGGGAAAGACTTTGTTTTGAGAGGAGAGCCCCAGGGCACCCTGCTTGAGAAGGGCCACCTCGGCCGGGTTCCCTGGGATTCATTCAGTTCACGGTGCTCAGCCATCCAGGCCCATGGATGCTTCTGCAGCCACGATGCACAAAGGCCTAAGGACTGCTTGGAGCCAGTGGTAGAACTTTGTGTCATCTGCAGGGTGCTGTTTTCACGGGTATGCAGAACGCAAGAGTTGAGTCAGGAAGGCTTCCACCCAAATTTCAAAAGAAGGCCTGGCAGGCCAGGCTGGGTGTCCCTGAGAGAGGGCAGTGCATGCAGCTGTGAGAGTTAAGCCGAAGGTGCACTGGAGAACGCAGGATGAGGGTGCAGTCAGGAACATGGAACACCTGCGGAAAGCCACGCACCCAAACATGTAACCCTCATCTAATCAGGAAGGAGACATCGGGAAAACTTAAATTGAGGGACATTCTATAAGATATCAGCTCAGTCATCCTCCAAACTGTCAGCTCATACAAAACGAAAAAAGGAAAAATTGTGAAAACATCAGTCAAGAGGCGTCTGAGGGATGCAACGATGAAATGCAATGTGGCAGCCCGGACGGGACTGCAGATTGTTGTGGAGAGCAAGTGGTGAAGGTGGATCTTAGTTAGTAATTATACATCAGTATTTGCTCCCTACTTGTACAGGATGTACTAACTAATGGATGACATTAATGGCAGGAAATGGAAGAACTGGGTGGCCATCTTAATTGTATATAAATCTAAAACTCGTAATATATATAAGCTGTACTATGAGTTTGTTGTTTTGGTATTTTAGGTTTTTCTCTCCTTTGGTACCGGGGATTGAACTCAGGACCTTGTGGTGGTGAGGCGGGCATGGTGCCACTGAGCTGAATCCCTGGCCCTTCAAGCTCTGTTATGTACACGTAGCCACTCCCCAAGTGATTGTGAACTGCACAACAAAAATAAACAACAGTGTAAACAGCAGGCCTACTTTCTAACACTGAATCTCCCACCCTCAGCCATAATACAACCCTAAATGTATTCCTAAACCTCAACCAAATTCCAACAAAAGCCGCAACCCAAACTGCACCTTGCCCCTTGGTCCTAAGCCACTTCCTCACCCTAAATGTAGCGAAATTGTGAGGATGCGACCTCACTTGCTTGGTATTAGAACCCAGCGAAACTGGGTGCCCTTCGGAATCTGTCTCCCATCCTGACCCTTGGAGGGAGACAGAGAAGAGGGGAGGACGAGCTGTTGTCATTTTCCCGCTCTCCGACGGTCTAGCCACAGAAAGGACCGCCATCCGAGCCTTTTCCGACCTTGGCTCAGCTCTGGCCACAGGTGTTTCCAGCTAATGTTCAGGAGGAACCCACATGTGAGAGAGGCAGTGCAGTGCCCGTCCTGGACGTCCGCGCCAGCCGTGACCTCTCATGGGCAGTGCTTCCCCTCATGCTCAATGTATGTAAGGGGCCTGTTTGGACAGGGGCAGGCTGTGAGGTGTCAGAGCTCTGTCCCGCCGCCCCACCACACTTCAGCCCCCACTTCATGGCTGGAAGTACAACAAACATGGCAGACTGCTATGGTACGCATTCTTTTGTACTACTTTGCTTGGAGCCCAGCCCCAAGTGCTCAGGTGCACGGAGTTTTGTGCCTGCCTCGCTCAGAAAGGATCATCAGTGTGAAGTGGAAACCCATGTTAGCATTAGCCTCGGCGGGGGGGGGGGGGGGACAAAAGTCAGCCAAGGCTAGGGCAGTCACAGAGGGCTTGGGGTGGGGTCGGCTTTCCTCTACACGGAGGCACAGAGGACCACACAAGACATGACACTATCTCAGAGAGGCAGGATAGAAGACAAGCCCGGGCCTCTGAATCTGCTGCTCACTCGTCTCTCCCCAGCGCCGCCTCTCCCATTTTGGAAACCTGGTCCGAATGGCACCATCCACCGGACATTCCCCAAATCAAGATCAAAAGGGCCGGCTTGCAAGTGAACTCACCTGGAGCAGACATGGAGCCTCCCTTGTGCCTTCCCCTTGCTCAGGTGGCATATCTAGAACCCCACGAGGCCGAAACAGATGGTGAGGGCCACAGCAGTCTGGAAGGCTTTCATGGCTTTTGGCTGGGCATTTGAATCCCCCAAATGGCCAGGTTGTCTTTTCTATGCTCCACAGGGAACTGGCAAGTGACTAACCCTGCTGAGCTTTCCTCCTCCTAGCTCCGGCTCCATGTCCAGAACACCATGGGCTGGCTCTGCAGCCGGAGCCAGCACCCAGCACCGGAGAAAGAGCCTCCTCTGGAGACAGGAGAGAAGCAGAAGCCAGCTCCACAGCACTCCTGCCTCTCTGCTGCCGCTGACGAGGACAGGTCCTTGCACAAGGTGCTCTTAGCCTTCTCTCCCAAGCTGCTGGCAGAGCAGCTGACCTTGATGGGTGCGGTCAGCTGCTGAGCTCTGTGGGATGGGGTGGGGTGGGGCGGGGGACACCCATCCTTCTCGCACTGATCTCCTCAGCCCTGACATTCCCAGTTTACCAGATCAAAGTGCCTTCTTCTACCAACTGCATCGCCTATACTTGTCTCTCAGCCCCAAGCCACTCCTGTCTTTGGGTGGAGGTCGACAGTAGAGACAGGGCACGCACATGCCCACTTCACACAGTGACTGTGATGTCAACTGAGATTGGACAATTGGGAAAAAGGGCGGGGACTCAGACCAACTAGCAGAGGAGGGTGTGCACTGAGGCGCATGCAGGACCATGTGTCACCTTGCCATCATTCTAGGAGACCTGGCCAGCCTCATCACTTTGTAGGCATTTGAGATTCATGGGTTCTACAGCAGACACCCACACAGAGCCCCCAGTCATAGCTGTCCCAGGAAATGTGCCACTGACCTGGGCAAAGGAGCAGAGGGCAGGTGAGGTTGGAAAGAAGACAATACCTCAGAATGAGCGGGACTGACATGTCTGCTCACGCTGGAGGCTTGGGAGGATGGGCACGGGGATAATGCCACTGATTTTTGCATCCGTGCTAGGTCCTAGGCCATAAGTTGGACATCACTAGTGCGCACTGAAGAAAAACCAGCTATTTGCAGAAGTCTCTGTCCATATCTGCAGCTTCCTGATCTCCAGCTCAGGCCACGGCCACCTGCCTGTGGATGGCTGAAGCCATCGACTCTCTGGGGTGGCTTCTGCCCGTGTGATGCTGTCTTCCTCCACAGGAGCTGTTCAAGAATGTGGTGCCCTGGGACTGCCTGGGCTCCATCTGGACCCGGAGACGCAAAAAGGGCGAAGAACCTCTGGCGCCCACCGTTCGGGCCACTATCACACATTTTAATCCCGTGGCCAACTGCACGATCACCTCCTGCTTTGGGGGTCCCAGCACGAGGGCTGGAGACGGGGCCAGGGTGGTGGAGCACTGGATTCGGGTGGCCAAGCTAAGTGGTAAGAGGGCGCTGGCAATTTCCTCTGGACATCTACAATCTGCCTCTTTCCCTCCGTCAGCTCTTGGGACTGTAGGCTCTCTTCTAAGATGTTCCATGATCCCCAGTGCCTCCTTGTCGTGGGGACCCTGACCTCGACTCATAGGTCATGTGGTGCGGTGGGTGCTGTCATGTGATCTAAGCTTCTTTGAGTTTCACTAAAATCCTCCTCCCTGAAAGATAGCCTATTTAATAAATGGTGCTGGAACAACTGGATTTCAACCTGCCAAAGATTCGAACTAGACCCATACCTATCACCATGCACTAAACTAGCCCCGGCTCCGGGCTCGCCGGTGTCCACACACGCGTGGCCCCGAGGCGGAAAGGGGCTCCTCCACAGGCGGGACCCGGTGCTTCCTGGGGCCCGGCCAGGCCGGGCTGGAACCACCCGCGCAGCCTGGGACCCAGCACCTCAGGGACCACGGTCACCGCGCGGGCTCGCTGCGTGCTCTGCCCTTCGGCACCCAGGGGAGCGAGCAGCTTCCGGGGCGCAGAAGCCCAGCAGAGGCGGCCCCCCTACAGGCCTCCTCCCGGACCAGGACAGCGGGGACACGGCCACGCAGAGGACCGTGTGGAAGCCAGGAGAGCGGCTCAGAGCGCGGGCGAACAGGAAGGGAGGAAGCCGGGACCAGCGCGGCCCAGAATTCACTCTCCCTGTCAGCTCAGCGCAGCCACCGGGGTCCCTGAGAGGCCCTGGGGACAAGGAAGGAAGCGCCTGTCGCAGGACGCGGAAGGCCCCAGGCCACAGGAAGGCAGAGCGCCAGGGCGGCGAACAGCTCACTTCCGACCCCCCTGTGCCACTGCGGAGCTCAGCTCAGGCGCCCAGCGGAGCCCTCAGGGCAAGGATCCCAGCGGGGCGTCACTGTGGCCCCAGGAACAAACCATCAGATAACTGGGAAAGGGCAGGGTCCTCCTATGCAGAGGAGTAAGGAGTGCTTGTTGGAGATGCTCTGCCCTCTGGGGAGCCTAGGTCCCCGCCCTCGCTGGGAGCTGTGCCAGGCCAGCATTCTCTCAGTTTTCCTGGAAGCTAAACCTCTTCCAAACAAAAGTTAATCAAGAAATTTAAAGACCTAAATTTCACAAGCAAAAGTTCAGGGTGTGATTTCTAAGGTCACTAGGGAAAAACAAGAAACCAGGTACATCACTCCTAACTGCGAGAGAAAAGGAAAAGTCAGGTGTGGTGGTGCTCCCCGGCAATCTCAGATCTCGGACACTGAGCAAGACTCTTCTCTCTCTCTCTCTCTCTCTCTCTCTCTCTGAAAAAGAAACAGTGAGGTGAATTACTTCTGAAGAAATAACGAAAAGCTTCCAGCCTACTTAGAGGAAGCAAGACAGAGAGGAAGACAGAATCAGGTGCTAGAAATAAGCACGAATATACGAACATATTCTCCTTATGCTATGCATCCTCATACAATACTGGCAGAGCTGGGGCCCCTGGCAACCTCAGAGCGTGATCTCAGCGCAGGGCTCTGCTGCCCTCCGGTGGCCGCTCGGTGTCACTGCAGGCCCCGCCTGCTCTGGTCCCAGGAGGAGAGAGCTCCAGTTTGGGAAGCTGACCTGCAGGGATGCGCGCCCCTCCTCCTGCCCCCAAGGTCGCCCTCCCATCCCTCTCCCTTGGGGACAGTTTAGAGCTACCTGTCCACAGAGCCTCACGCACTCACAAGCCGCCTCTGGGAGGTGATTGCCTCATGGGCGTGGTACACCTGGGTTGTCAGGAGGTGGGATCTGGGCTGAGAGAAATCGCCTGGTTCAGGGCCTGGAAGCCTTCATCTCGCTGCCTCTGCTCCCGGGACCCTGCTTTCTCTCTGCCAGGCCCCTCTGCCATGCCGCGCCGCCTTCGAGCTGCTGACTAGGGACTGAAACCTCTCCTCCTCGGTTAACTTGTGTGTGTCCGGTAGCGTGTCTCGGTGACCAAGTCACTCCCCTCGAGGTCCTGCCCTCGACACCTGCACGGCACGTGAGTGACACCTCTCGGGGGCAGGTCCAACCTTGGCTCTTGGGGAGGTTCTGGAGACGCGGTGGGGCAGCCCCCGGTGAGTCCTGGACGGGTCTAGGCCCCTGCCCCAGGTGTGTGGTCAAAAACAGTACGGTGTGTGGGTGCAGGAGTGGCTCTGCCTGTGTCCGACGCTCTCCACAAGGCCCCGGCAGCTTCCCGGCCGGACCTGTGCCCACCTCAGCCTGAGGGTGTGGGCCCACCTGAGCCACACTAGAGCTCCTGACCTGGCAAGACCCGTGGGGTCCTGATCCTTCCACGAGCTCTAGGAAGGCTCGGTCGGTCTCTGGGAGGGCCTGACTCCCCTGCTGCTCAGCCACCACACAGCGCCCAGTCATGTCCTGTCCTCGTGGGAGTTCTTCCCCAGCTAGCAAGGGCGGTCCATTGTGACCTCACTGGTGTGTAGGGCTGTCTTAGTCTGCAAGCTGCAGTCCTTCTGCCCCAAGACCTCTGCTGCTTTGCTGATCTCAAGACACTGACAATATTGCTTGCTGTCTGCTCAGGGCCTGGTCGTCTCCATGGCAAAAGGCTTTGGCCATTCCTACCCGTGTCCATCCGTTGCCTCAGCCTTTCTCTTCGGCCATAGCAAGTGCCCTAGCAGAGGTTCTTCAGCCTTCGTCAGCCCACTTTAGCTTGGCTCCTTTTCTTCCTCATAGGCACAACAGGCATTGGGCTCTCCCATCCCAACAGCAGCATATGCATCCTTTTCAACTGGAATAAATTTTAAAGTGATTTTTTTAAATAATGTCACCCGTAATTCATTCATTCATCTGTTATGGCTGAATTTGGGACCCATATCATTTAACCATATTTCAGGCTAAAAGTAAGAAATAAATTTGAAAGCCTTAAGTCACAAAAAGCTGGTTTGTTTGTTCAATTCTGACATCTGACTTCAGGAAGGATTAAAAACCTTCCAGCATTCACTGTGTTGTTCTCCTCCCTCAGACCTGGCTCCACTTCTGGGTTCTGAGGCATACCTCCTCTTATCTATTCCAGGCTTCCCTCGGGCCGTAGCAGCTCTCAGATGATTTCCCAAGATGAGAAGGCTCTCATTTGCATCATTTCAAATAACATTCTTCACGTTTGTTCTGATTGGGTTTGTGTAAAGGATGTATTCATAACCAACCTGTAGAACCATGGAAATGACTATCCTCATTGGGTTTAATCCAAACAAAATCCCCTCCCAAAGGTACACAATGGAGGTCTTGGGTTGAAGGTGGAGGTGTTCTCCCCAAACAAGCTGCGATGTTCCTACAACTGTGCGTGACAACAAGTGTCTGTTACAGGGTTCCAACTATCCCTGGGCATAAACGTACACATCCCATCCTCTTCCTCAGACATTACGTTGCCTAAATCCTCACCCAATACAGTCCCAGCTTCCGTTCTTTGTTGCATTTCTAATTCAAACATTTAGGTGTGAAACACATGTCACGCACACACATCCTTGACATCCACACCTGATTCAGTCTGAGATCACCTAAGCTGAAATAGCCCTGATAGCCACACTGTTCTTGATTATCACTATTCAACGCTTCTGTGAAATTCATATCTACTGCTGATGCAGGTACAAGTGACCAAAAGAGAAAGGAGGAAAGGGACACAGTTCAGAAACCCATCTGTGCCCTCATCCCACAGTTATGACTACTTCAAGGACCAAACTACTACTGCAAACAAAACAGGGTATTGGAGCAAAACATTAAAATAAAGACTCATCATCAGTACTAACTCCCATTCTGTCCCTCATAATGTGCATTACTGAAAAGAAAATTGTCTTCAATAAATTGTAAGGGTTTATGCTCTAAATATTTCATAGATTTCTTATAACACTTCTAGGTCACTTATCAGAAATTGCATCCTTTTATGGAAACTACAGGTTACGGATTCTATCTGGATGTCACCCTCAAGCCGCTTGCACCCAGAGGTGAGGGCTTCCAGAGGGTGACTGGGTGATGGGGGTGCTACGCCAGGCTTGGTGTCAGGATGTGGGCCTGGTTGGAAGAGGTGGGTCAGCGCGGGTGTGACCTGGGAGGGTGTACCTTGCTCCCTGGCCCACACTTTACCATGTGCCTCCTGGCCTCCACCAGGCAAGCAGCATTTCTATCAATGTGCACCTCTGACATGCCACCCTGCCATCCTGGAACTAGCTAACTATGAACTGAAGTGTGAGCTGAAACAAACCTCTCTTCCCTTAATGTGTAGTGCTGAGTATTGTGTTCAGGGACGAGCAAGTGGGTGATACAGATGTTGGTACAAGAAGTCTGGTCACTGCAGCGACTGTACCTCACCAGGTGGTTCAGAGGCCTGTGGAAGTGGTCCGCAGCACTTTGGAAAGGTTGGGAGATGCCAGCTCCTGGAGAAGCAGCCCTAGAATGCTCTAATCTGAGCTTGATGGAAGATTCTGGTCCGAGCACAGAAGACCGGAGTGCAGATAGATTGCAGATGAGAAAGGCCAGACTTAGGAGGTTTCAGTTGAGAAGAAGGATGCCAGTGGCCGTTGGATCCAGGCCATGTGTGTTGTGCTCCAGCAGAAAATATGACTGTATTGTGTTCATGTCCTGAGATGTGTGTGAGACCGATACTAAGGGTGGAAGAATCATTCATCTGATGGAGAAAATATCAAGGTAGCCTAACTATCAGGCCGTAGCATGGATGCTGCTTGCTACTTTGAGCCAGGTTTGTGCTGAAAATGAGGAGCAAAAGCCCATTTAAAAACTTTTCAGTCCCCCCGCCCCCCCCCCCCAAGAAAGACCTGTAAAGATGGAGCAATGGACAGCCTGGTGGATCAAAGATTAGCATTAAAAAGAATCCAAGTACTTTACAATAGGACAATGGAAAAGATGCCCTGAAGACATATAAGGAACCCACAAGGCCCAACCTTTCCAAGGCTCACAGTTGCAAAAGGGAAAGACTTTGTTTTGAGAGGAGAGCCCCAGGGCACCCTGCTTGAGAAGGGCCACCTCGGCCGGGTTCCCTGGGATTCATTCAGTTCACGGTGCTCAGCCATCCAGGCCCATGGATGCTTCTGCAGCCACGATGCACAAAGGCCTAAGGACTGCTTGGAGCCAGTGGTAGAACTTTGTGTCATCTGCAGGGTGCTGTTTTCACGGGTATGCAGAACGCAAGAGTTGAGTCAGGAAGGCTTCCACCCAAATTTCAAAAGAAGGCCTGGCAGGCCAGGCTGGGTGTCCCTGAGAGGGCAGTGCATGCAGCTGTGAGAGTTAAGCCGAAGGTGCACTGGAGAACGCAGGATGAGGGTGCAGTCAGGAACATGGAACACCTGCGGAAAGCCACGCACCCAAACATGTAACCCTCATCTAATCAGGAAGGAGACATCGGGAAAACTTAAATTGAGGGACATTCTATAAGATATCAGCTCAGTCATCCTCCAAACTGTCAGCTCATACAAAACGAAAAAAGGAAAAATTGTGAAAACATCAGTCAAGAGGCGTCTGAGGGATGCAACGATGAAATGCAATGTGGCAGCCCGGACGGGACTGCAGATTGTTGTGGAGAGCAAGTGGTGAAGGTGGATCTTAGTTAGTAATTATACATCAGTATTTGCTCCCTACTTGTACAGGATGTACTAGACTAATGGATGACATTAATGGCAGGAAATGGAAGAACTGGGTGGCCATCTTAATTGTATATAAATCTAAAACTCGTAATATATATAAGCTGTACTATGAGTTGTTGTTGTTTTGGTATTTTAGGTTTTTCTCTCCTTTGGTACCGGGGATTGAACTCAGGACCTTGTGGTGGTGAGGCGGGCATGGTGCCACTGAGCTGAATCCCTGGCCCTTCAAGCTCTGTTATGTACACGTAGCCACTCCCCAAGTGATTGTGAACTGCACAACAAAAATAAACAACAGTGTAAACAGCAGGCCTACTTTCTAACACTGAATCTCCCACCCTCAGCCATAATACAACCCTAAATGTATT
Source organism: Heterocephalus glaber (assembly GCF_053883595.1). Taxonomy (NCBI): domain Eukaryota; kingdom Metazoa; phylum Chordata; class Mammalia; order Rodentia; family Bathyergidae; genus Heterocephalus; species Heterocephalus glaber. Next base: position 66,890,344 of record NW_028258317.1, on the reverse strand, counting down.
CCTAAACCTCAACCAAATTCCAACAAAAGCCGCAACCCAAACTGCACCTTGCCCCTTGGTCCTAAGCCACTTCCTCACCCTAAATGTAGCGAAATTGTGAGGATGCGACCTCACTTGCTTGGTATTAGAACCCAGCGAAACTGGGTGCCCTTCGGAATCTGTCTCCCATCCTGACCCCTTGGAGGGAGACAGAGAAGAGGGGAGGACGAGCTGTTGTCATTTTCCCGCTCTCCGACGGTCTAGCCACAGAAAGGACCGCCATCCGAGCCTTTTCCGACCTTGGCTCAGCTCTGGCCACAGGTGTTTCCAGCTAATGTTCAGGAGGAACCCACATGTGAGAGAGGCAGTGCAGTGCCCGTCCTGGACGTCCGCGCCAGCCGTGACCTCTCATGGGCAGTGCTTCCCCTCATGCTCAATGTATGTAAGGGGCCTGTTTGGACAGGGGCAGGCTGTGAGGTGTCAGAGCTCTGTCCCGCCGCCCCACCACACTTCAGCCCCCACTTCATGGCTGGAAGTACAACAAACATGGCAGACTGCTATGGTACGCATTCTTTTGTACTACTTTGCTTGGAGCCCAGCCCCAAGTGCTCAGGTGCACGGAGTTTTGTGCCTGCCTCGCTCAGAAAGGATCATCAGTGTGAAGTGGAAACCCATGTTAGCATTAGCCTCGGCGGGGGGGGGGAGGGGGGACAAAAGTCAGCCAAGGCTAGGGCAGTCACAGAGGGCTTGGGGTGGGGTCGGCTTTCCTCTACACGGAGGCACAGAGGACCACACAAGACATGACACTATCTCAGAGAGGCAGGATAGAAGACAAGCCCGGGCCTCTGAATCTGCTGCTCACTCGTCTCTCCCCAGCGCCGCCTCTCCCATTTTGGAAACCTGGTCCGAATGGCACCATCCACCGGACATTCCCCAAATCAAGATCAAAAGGGCCGGCTTGCAAGTGAACTCACCTGGAGCAGACATGGAGCCTCCCTTGTGCCTTCCCCTTGCTCAGGTGGCATATCTAGAACCCCACGAGGCCGAAACAGATGGTGAGGGCCACAGCAGTCTGGAAGGCTTTCATGGCTTTTGGCTGGGCATTTGAATCCCCCAAATGGCCAGGTTGTCTTTTCTATGCTCCACAGGGAACTGGCAAGTGACTAACCCTGCTGAGCTTTCCTCCTCCTAGCTCCGGCTCCATGTCCAGAACACCATGGGCTGGCTCTGCAGCCGGAGCCAGCACCCAGCACCGGAGAAAGAGCCTCCTCTGGAGACAGGAGAGAAGCAGAAGCCAGCTCCACAGCACTCCTGCCTCTCTGCTGCCGCTGACGAGGACAGGTCCTTGCACAAGGTGCTCTTAGCCTTCTCTCCCAAGCTGCTGGCAGAGCAGCTGACCTTGATGGGTGCGGTCAGCTGCTGAGCTCTGTGGGATGGGGTGGGGTGGGGCGGGGGACACCCATCCTTCTCGCACTGATCTCCTCAGCCCTGACATTCCCAGTTTACCAGATCAAAGTGCCTTCTTCTACCAACTGCATCGCCTATACTTGTCTCTCAGCCCCAAGCCACTCCTGTCTTTGGGTGGAGGTCGACAGTAGAGACAGGGCACGCACATGCCCACTTCACACAGTGACTGTGATGTCAACTGAGATTGGACAATTGGGAAAAAGGGCGGGGACTCAGACCAACTAGCAGAGGAGGGTGTGCACTGAGGCGCATGCAGGACCATGTGTCACCTTGCCATCATTCTAGGAGACCTGGCCAGCCTCATCACTTTGTAGGCATTTGAGATTCATGGGTTCTACAGCAGACACCCACACAGAGCCCCCAGTCATAGCTGTCCCAGGAAATGTGCCACTGACCTGGGCAAAGGAGCAGAGGGCAGGTGAGGTTGGAAAGAAGACAATACCTCAGAATGAGCGGGACTGACATGTCTGCTCACGCTGGAGGCTTGGGAGGATGGGCACGGGGATAATGCCACTGATTTTTGCATCCGTGCTAGGTCCTAGGCCATAAGTTGGACATCACTAGTGCGCACTGAAGAAAAACCAGCTATTTGCAGAAGTCTCTGTCCATATCTGCAGCTTCCTGATCTCCAGCTCAGGCCACGGCCACCTGCCTGTGGATGGCTGAAGCCATCGACTCTCTGGGGTGGCTTCTGCCCGTGTGATGCTGTCTTCCTCCACAGGAGCTGTTCAAGAATGTGGTGCCCTGGGACTGCCTGGGCTCCATCTGGACCCGGAGACGCAAAAAGGGCGAAGAACCTCTGGCGCCCACCGTTCGGGCCACTATCACACATTTTAATCCCGTGGCCAACTGCACGATCACCTCCTGCTTTGGGGGTCCCAGCACGAGGGCTGGAGACGGGGCCAGGGTGGTGGAGCACTGGATTCGGGTGGCCAAGCTAAGTGGTAAGAGGGCGCTGGCAATTTCCTCTGGACATCTACAATCTGCCTCTTTCCCTCCGTCAGCTCTTGGGACTGTAGGCTCTCTTCTAAGATGTTCCATGATCCCCAGTGCCTCCTTGTCGTGGGGACCCTGACCTCGACTCATAGGTCATGTGGTGCGGTGGGTGCTGTCATGTGATCTAAGCTTCTTTGAGTTTCACTAAAATCCTCCTCCCTGAAAGATAGCCTATTTAATAAATGGTGCTGGAACAACTGGATTTCAACCTGCCAAAGATTCGAACTAGACCCATACCTATCACCATGCACTAAACTAGCCCCGGCTCCGGGCTCGCCGGTGTCCACACACGCGTGGCCCCGAGGCGGAAAGGGGCTCCTCCACAGGCGGGACCCGGTGCTTCCTGGGGCCCGGCCAGGCCGGGCTGGAACCACCCGCGCAGCCTGGGACCCAGCACCTCAGGGACCACGGTCACCGCGCGGGCTCGCTGCGTGCTCTGCCCTTCGGCACCCAGGGGAGCGAGCAGCTTCCGGGGCGCAGAAGCCCAGCAGAGGCGGCCCCCCTACAGGCCTCCTCCCGGACCAGGACAGCGGGGACACGGCCACGCAGAGGACCGTGTGGAAGCCAGGAGAGCGGCTCAGAGCGCGGGCGAACAGGAAGGGAGGAAGCCGGGACCAGCGCGGCCCAGAATTCACTCTCCCTGTCAGCTCAGCGCAGCCACCGGGGTCCCTGAGAGGCCCTGGGGACAAGGAAGGAAGCGCCTGTCGCAGGACGCGGAAGGCCCCAGGCCACAGGAAGGCAGAGCGCCAGGGCGGCGAACAGCTCACTTCCGACCCCCCTGTGCCACTGCGGAGCTCAGCTCAGGCGCCCAGCGGAGCCCTCAGGGCAAGGATCCCAGCGGGGCGTCACTGTGGCCCCAGGAACAAACCATCAGATAACTGGGAAAGGGCAGGGTCCTCCTATGCAGAGGAGTAAGGAGTGCTTGTTGGAGATGCTCTGCCCTCTGGGGAGCCTAGGTCCCCGCCCTCGCTGGGAGCTGTGCCAGGCCAGCATTCTCTCAGTTTTCCTGGAAGCTAAACCTCTTCCAAACAAAAGTTAATCAAGAAATTTAAAGACCTAAATTTCACAAGCAAACGTTCAGGGTGTGATTTCTAAGGTCACTAGGGAAAAACAAGAAACCAGGTACATCACTCCTAACTGCGAGAGAAAAGGAAAAGTCAGGTGTGGTGGTGCTCCCCGGCAATCTCAGATCTGGGACACTGAGCAAGACCTTTCTCTCTCTCTCTCTCTCTCTCTCTCTCTCTCTCTGAAAAAGAAACAGTGAGGTGAATTACTTCTGAAGAAATAACGAAAAGCTTCCAGCCTACTTAGAGGAAGCAAGACAGAGAGGAAGACAGAATCAGGTGCTAGAAATAAGCACGAATATACGAACATATTCTCCTTATGCTATGCATCCTCATACAATACTGGCAGAGCTGGGGCCCCTGGCAACCTCAGAGCGTGATCTCAGCGCAGGGCTCTGCTGCCCTCCGGTGGCCGCTCGGTGTCACTGCAGGCCCCGCCTGCTCTGGTCCCAGGAGGAGAGAGCTCCAGTTTGGGAAGCTGACCTGCAGGGATGCGCGCCCCTCCTCCTGCCCCCAAGGTCGCCCTCCCATCCCTCTCCCTTGGGGACAGTTTAGAGCTACCTGTCCACAGAGCCTCACGCACTCACAAGCCGCCTCTGGGAGGTGATTGCCTCATGGGCGTGGTACACCTGGGTTGTCAGGAGGTGGGATCTGGGCTGAGAGAAATCGCCTGGTTCAGGGCCTGGAAGCCTTCATCTCGCTGCCTCTGCTCCCGGGACCCTGCTTTCTCTCTGCCAGGCCCCTCTGCCATGCCGCGCCGCCTTCGAGCTGCTGACTAGGGACTGAAACCTCTCCTCCTCGGTTAACTTGTGTGTGTCCGGTAGCGTGTCTCGGTGACCAAGTCACTCCCCTCGAGGTCCTGCCCTCGACACCTGCACGGCACGTGAGTGACACCTCTCGGGGGCAGGTCCAACCTTGGCTCTTGGGGAGGTTCTGGAGACGCGGTGGGGCAGCCCCCGGTGAGTCCTGGACGGGTCTAGGCCCCTGCCCCAGGTGTGTGGTCAAAAACAGTACGGTGTGTGGGTGCAGGAGTGGCTCTGCCTGTGTCCGACGCTCTCCACAAGGCCCCGGCAGCTTCCCGGCCGGACCTGTGCCCACCTCAGCCTGAGGGTGTGGGCCCACCTGAGCCACACTAGAGCTCCTGACCTGGCAAGACCCGTGGGGTCCTGATCCTTCCACGAGCTCTAGGAAGGCTCGGTCGGTCTCTGGGAGGGCCTGACTCCCCTGCTGCTCAGCCACCACACAGCGCCCAGTCATGTCCTGTCCTCGTGGGAGTTCTTCCCCAGCTAGCAAGGGCGGTCCATTGTGACCTCACTGGTGTGTAGGGCTGTCTTAGTCTGCAAGCTGCAGTCCTTCTGCCCCAAGACCTCTGCTGCTTTGCTGATCTCAAGACACTGACAATATTGCTTGCTGTCTGCTCAGGGCCTGGTCGTCTCCATGGCAAAAGGCTTTGGCCATTCCTACCCGTGTCCATCCGTTGCCTCAGCCTTTCTCTTCGGCCATAGCAAGTGCCCTAGCAGAGGTTCTTCAGCCTTCGTCAGCCCACTTTAGCTTGGCTCCTTTTCTTCCTCATAGGCACAACAGGCATTGGGCTCTCCCATCCCAACAGCAGCATATGCATCCTTTTCAACTGGAATAAATTTTAAAGTGATTTTTTAAAATAATGTCACCCGTAATTCATTCATTCATCTGTTATGGCTGAATTTGGGACCCATATCATTTAACCATATTTCAGGCTAAAAGTAAGAAATAAATTTGAAAGCCTTAAGTCACAAAAAGCTGGTTTGTTTGTTCAATTCTGACATCTGACTTCAGGAAGGATTAAAAACCTTCCAGCATTCACTGTGTTGTTCTCCTCCCTCAGACCTGGCTCCACTTCTGGGTTCTGAGGCATACCTCCTCTTATCTATTCCAGGCTTCCCTCGGGCCGTAGCAGCTCTCAGATGATTTCCCAAGATGAGAAGGCTCTCATTTGCATCATTTCAAATAACATTCTTCACGTTTGTTCTGATTGGGTTTGTGTAAAGGATGTATTCATAACCAACCTGTAGAACCATGGAAATGACTATCCTCATTGGGTTTAATCCAAACAAAATCCCCTCCCAAAGGTACACAATGGAGGTCTTGGGTTGAAGGTGGAGGTGTTCTCCCCAAACAAGCTGCGATGTTCCTACAACTGTGCGTGACAACAAGTGTCTGTTACAGGGTTCCAACTATCCCTGGGCATAAACGTACACATCCCATCCTCTTCCTCAGACATTACGTTGCCTAAATCCTCACCCAATACAGTCCCAGCTTCCGTTCTTTGTTGCATTTCTAATTCAAACATTTAGGTGTGAAACACATGTCACGCACACACATCCTTGACATCCACACCTGATTCAGTCTGAGATCACCTAAGCTGAAATAGCCCTGATAGCCACACTGTTCTTGATTATCACTATTCAACGCTTCTGTGAAATTCATATCTACTGCTGATGCAGGTACAAGTGACCAAAAGAGAAAGGAGGAAAGGGACACAGTTCAGAAACCCATCTGTGCCCTCATCCCACAGTTATGACTACTTCAAGGACCAAACTACTACTGCAAACAAAACAGGGTATTGGAGCAAAACATTAAAATAAAGACTCATCATCAGTACTAACTCCCATTCTGTCCCTCATAATGTGCATTACTGAAAAGAAAATTGTCTTCAATAAATTGTAAGGGTTTATGCTCTAAATATTTCATAGATTTCTTATAACACTTCTAGGTCACTTATCAGAAATTGCATCCTTTTATGGAAACTACAGGTTACGGATTCTATCTGGATGTCACCCTCAAGCCGCTTGCACCCAGAGGTGAGGGCTTCCAGAGGGTGACTGGGTGATGGGGGTGCTACGCCAGGCTTGGTGTCAGGATGTGGGCCTGGTTGGAAGAGGTGGGTCAGCGCGGGTGTGACCTGGGAGGGTGTACCTTGCTCCCTGGCCCACACTTTACCATGTGCCTCCTGGCCTCCACCAGGCAAGCAGCATTTCTATCAATGTGCACCTCTGACATGCCACCCTGCCATCCTGGAACTAGCTAACTATGAACTGAAGTGTGAGCTGAAACAAACCTCTCTTCCCTTAATGTGTAGTGCTGAGTATTGTGTTCAGGGACGAGCAAGTGGGTGATACAGATGTTGGTACAAGAAGTCTGGTCACTGCAGCGACTGTACCTCACCAGGTGGTTCAGAGGCCTGTGGAAGTGGTCCGCAGCACTTTGGAAAGGTTGGGAGATGCCAGCTCCTGGAGAAGCAGCCCTAGAATGCTCTAATCTGAGCTTGATGGAAGATTCTGGTCCGAGCACAGAAGACCGGAGTGCAGATAGATTGCAGATGAGAAAGGCCAGACTTAGGAGGTTTCAGTTGAGAAGAAGGATGCCAGTGGCCGTTGGATCCAGGCCATGTGTGTTGTGCTCCAGCAGAAAATATGACTGTATTGTGTTCATGTCCTGAGATGTGTGTGAGACCGATACTAAGGGTGGAAGAATCATTCATCTGATGGAGAAAATATCAAGGTAGCCTAACTATCAGGCCGTAGCATGGATGCTGCTTGCTACTTTGAGCCAGGTTTGTGCTGAAAATGAGGAGCAAAAGCCCATTTAAAAACTTTTCAGTCCCCCCCCCCCCCCCCCCCAAGAAAGACCTGTAAAGATGGAGCAATGGACAGCCTGGTGGATCAAAGATTAGCATTAAAAAGAATCCAAGTACTTTACAATAGGACAATGGAAAAGATGCCCTGAAGACATATAAGGAACCCACAAGGCCCAACCTTTCCAAGGCTCACAGTTGCAAAAGGGAAAGACTTTGTTTTGAGAGGAGAGCCCCAGGGCACCCTGCTTGAGAAGGGCCACCTCGGCCGGGTTCCCTGGGATTCATTCAGTTCACGGTGCTCAGCCATCCAGGCCCATGGATGCTTCTGCAGCCACGATGCACAAAGGCCTAAGGACTGCTTGGAGCCAGTGGTAGAACTTTGTGTCATCTGCAGGGTGCTGTTTTCACGGGTATGCAGAACGCAAGAGTTGAGTCAGGAAGGCTTCCACCCAAATTTCAAAAGAAGGCCTGGCAGGCCAGGCTGGGTGTCCCTGAGAGGGCAGTGCATGCAGCTGTGAGAGTTAAGCCGAAGGTGCACTGGAGAACGCAGGATGAGGGTGCAGTCAGGAACATGGAACACCTGCGGAAAGCCACGCACCCAAACATGTAACCCTCATCTAATCAGGAAGGAGACATCGGGAAAACTTAAATTGAGGGACATTCTATAAGATATCAGCTCAGTCATCCTCCAAACTGTCAGCTCATACAAAACGAAAAAAGGAAAAATTGTGAAAACATCAGTCAAGAGGCGTCTGAGGGATGCAACGATGAAATGCAATGTGGCAGCCCGGACGGGACTGCAGATTGTTGTGGAGAGCAAGTGGTGAAGGTGGATCTTAGTTAGTAATTATACATCAGTATTTGCTCCCTACTTGTACAGGATGTACTAGACTAATGGATGACATTAATGGCAGGAAATGGAAGAACTGGGTGGCCATCTTAATTGTATATAAATCTAAAACTCGTAATATATATAAGCTGTACTATGAGTTGTTGTTGTTTTGGTATTTTAGGTTTTTCTCTCCTTTGGTACCGGGGATTGAACTCAGGACCTTGTGGTGGTGAGGCGGGCATGGTGCCACTGAGCTGAATCCCTGGCCCTTCAAGCTCTGTTATGTACACGTAGCCACTCCCCAAGTGATTGTGAACTGCACAACAAAAATAAACAACAGTGTAAACAGCAGGCCTACTTTCTAACACTGAATCTCCCACCCTCAGCCATAATACAACCCTAAATGTATTCCTAAACCTCAACCAAATTCCAACAAAAGCCGCAACCCAAACTGCACCTTGCCCCTTGGTCCTAAGCCACTTCCTCACCCTAAATGTAGCGAAATTGTGAGGATGCGACCTCACTTGCTTGGTATTAGAACCCAGCGAAACTGGGTGCCCTTCGGAATCTGTCTCCCATCCTGACCCCTTGGAGGGAGACAGAGAAGAGGGGAGGACGAGCTGTTGTCATTTTCCCGCTCTCCGACGGTCTAGCCACAGAAAGGACCGCCATCCGAGCCTTTTCCGACCTTGGCTCAGCTCTGGCCACAGGTGTTTCCAGCTAATGTTCAGGAGGAACCCACATGTGAGAGAGGCAGTGCAGTGCCCGTCCTGGACGTCCGCGCCAGCCGTGACCTCTCATGGGCAGTGCTTCCCCTCATGCTCAATGTATGTAAGGGGCCTGTTTGGACAGGGGCAGGCTGTGAGGTGTCAGAGCTCTGTCCCGCCGCCCCACCACACTTCAGCCCCCACTTCATGGCTGGAAGTACAACAAACATGGCAGACTGCTATGGTACGCATTCTTTTGTACTACTTTGCTTGGAGCCCAGCCCCAAGTGCTCAGGTGCACGGAGTTTTGTGCCTGCCTCGCTCAGAAAGGATCATCAGTGTGAAGTGGAAACCCATGTTAGCATTAGCCTCGGCGGGGGGGGGGGGGGGACAAAAGTCAGCCAAGGCTAGGGCAGTCACAGAGGGCTTGGGGTGGGGTCGGCTTTCCTCTACACGGAGGCACAGAGGACCACACAAGACATGACACTATCTCAGAGAGGCAGGATAGAAGACAAGCCCGGGCCTCTGAATCTGCTGCTCACTCGTCTCTCCCCAGCGCCGCCTCTCCCATTTTGGAAACCTGGTCCGAATGGCACCATCCACCGGACATTCCCCAAATCAAGATCAAAAGGGCCGGCTTGCAAGTGAACTCACCTGGAGCAGACATGGAGCCTCCCTTGTGCCTTCCCCTTGCTCAGGTGGCATATCTAGAACCCCACGAGGCCGAAACAGATGGTGAGGGCCACAGCAGTCTGGAAGGCTTTCATGGCTTTTGGCTGGGCATTTGAATCCCCCAAATGGCCAGGTTGTCTTTTCTATGCTCCACAGGGAACTGGCAAGTGACTAACCCTGCTGAGCTTTCCTCCTCCTAGCTCCGGCTCCATGTCCAGAACACCATGGGCTGGCTCTGCAGCCGGAGCCAGCACCCAGCACCGGAGAAAGAGCCTCCTCTGGAGACAGGAGAGAAGCAGAAGCCAGCTCCACAGCACTCCTGCCTCTCTGCTGCCGCTGACGAGGACAGGTCCTTGCACAAGGTGCTCTTAGCCTTCTCTCCCAAGCTGCTGGCAGAGCAGCTGACCTTGATGGGTGCGGTCAGCTGCTGAGCTCTGTGGGATGGGGTGGGGTGGGGCGGGGGACACCCATCCTTCTCGCACTGATCTCCTCAGCCCTGACATTCCCAGTTTACCAGATCAAAGTGCCTTCTTCTACCAACTGCATCGCCTATACTTGTCTCTCAGCCCCAAGCCACTCCTGTCTTTGGGTGGAGGTCGACAGTAGAGACAGGGCACGCACATGCCCACTTCACACAGTGACTGTGATGTCAACTGAGATTGGACAATTGGGAAAAAGGGCGGGGACTCAGACCAACTAGCAGAGGAGGGTGTGCACTGAGGCGCATGCAGGACCATGTGTCACCTTGCCATCATTCTAGGAGACCTGGCCAGCCTCATCACTTTGTAGGCATTTGAGATTCATGGGTTCTACAGCAGACACCCACACAGAGCCCCCAGTCATAGCTGTCCCAGGAAATGTGCCACTGACCTGGGCAAAGGAGCAGAGGGCAGGTGAGGTTGGAAAGAAGACAATACCTCAGAATGAGCGGGACTGACATGTCTGCTCACGCTGGAGGCTTGGGAGGATGGGCACGGGGATAATGCCACTGATTTTTGCATCCGTGCTAGGTCCTAGGCCATAAGTTGGACATCACTAGTGCGCACTGAAGAAAAACCAGCTATTTGCAGAAGTCTCTGTCCATATCTGCAGCTTCCTGATCTCCAGCTCAGGCCACGGCCACCTGCCTGTGGATGGCTGAAGCCATCGACTCTCTGGGGTGGCTTCTGCCCGTGTGATGCTGTCTTCCTCCACAGGAGCTGTTCAAGAATGTGGTGCCCTGGGACTGCCTGGGCTCCATCTGGACCCGGAGACGCAAAAAGGGCGAAGAACCTCTGGCGCCCACCGTTCGGGCCACTATCACACATTTTAATCCCGTGGCCAACTGCACGATCACCTCCTGCTTTGGGGGTCCCAGCACGAGGGCTGGAGACGGGGCCAGGGTGGTGGAGCACTGGATTCGGGTGGCCAAGCTAAGTGGTAAGAGGGCGCTGGCAATTTCCTCTGGACATCTACAATCTGCCTCTTTCCCTCCGTCAGCTCTTGGGACTGTAGGCTCTCTTCTAAGATGTTCCATGATCCCCAGTGCCTCCTTGTCGTGGGGACCCTGACCTCGACTCATAGGTCATGTGGTGCGGTGGGTGCTGTCATGTGATCTAAGCTTCTTTGAGTTTCACTAAAATCCTCCTCCCTGAAAGATAGCCTATTTAATAAATGGTGCTGGAACAACTGGATTTCAACCTGCCAAAGATTCGAACTAGACCCATACCTATCACCATGCACTAAACTAGCCCCGGCTCCGGGCTCGCCGGTGTCCACACACGCGTGGCCCCGAGGCGGAAAGGGGCTCCTCCACAGGCGGGACCCGGTGCTTCCTGGGGCCCGGCCAGGCCGGGCTGGAACCACCCGCGCAGCCTGGGACCCAGCACCTCAGGGACCACGGTCACCGCGCGGGCTCGCTGCGTGCTCTGCCCTTCGGCACCCAGGGGAGCGAGCAGCTTCCGGGGCGCAGAAGCCCAGCAGAGGCGGCCCCCCTACAGGCCTCCTCCCGGACCAGGACAGCGGGGACACGGCCACGCAGAGGACCGTGTGGAAGCCAGGAGAGCGGCTCAGAGCGCGGGCGAACAGGAAGGGAGGAAGCCGGGACCAGCGCGGCCCAGAATTCACTCTCCCTGTCAGCTCAGCGCAGCCACCGGGGTCCCTGAGAGGCCCTGGGGACAAGGAAGGAAGCGCCTGTCGCAGGACGCGGAAGGCCCCAGGCCACAGGAAGGCAGAGCGCCAGGGCGGCGAACAGCTCACTTCCGACCCCCCTGTGCCACTGCGGAGCTCAGCTCAGGCGCCCAGCGGAGCCCTCAGGGCAAGGATCCCAGCGGGGCGTCACTGTGGCCCCAGGAACAAACCATCAGATAACTGGGAAAGGGCAGGGTCCTCCTATGCAGAGGAGTAAGGAGTGCTTGTTGGAGATGCTCTGCCCTCTGGGGAGCCTAGGTCCCCGCCCTCGCTGGGAGCTGTGCCAGGCCAGCATTCTCTCAGTTTTCCTGGAAGCTAAACCTCTTCCAAACAAAAGTTAATCAAGAAATTTAAAGACCTAAATTTCACAAGCAAAAGTTCAGGGTGTGATTTCTAAGGTCACTAGGGAAAAACAAGAAACCAGGTACATCACTCCTAACTGCGAGAGAAAAGGAAAAGTCAGGTGTGGTGGTGCTCCCCGGCAATCTCAGATCTCGGACACTGAGCAAGACCTTTCTCTCTCTCTCTCTCTCTCTCTCTCTCTCTCTCTCTCTGAAAAAGAAACAGTGAGGTGAATTACTTCTGAAGAAATAACGAAAAGCTTCCAGCCTACTTAGAGGAAGCAAGACAGAGAGGAAGACAGAATCAGGTGCTAGAAATAAGCACGAATATACGAACATATTCTCCTTATGCTATGCATCCTCATACAATACTGGCAGAGCTGGGGCCCCTGGCAACCTCAGAGCGTGATCTCAGCGCAGGGCTCTGCTGCCCTCCGGTGGCCGCTCGGTGTCACTGCAGGCCCCGCCTGCTCTGGTCCCAGGAGGAGAGAGCTCCAGTTTGGGAAGCTGACCTGCAGGGATGCGCGCCCCTCCTCCTGCCCCCAAGGTCGCCCTCCCATCCCTCTCCCTTGGGGACAGTTTAGAGCTACCTGTCCACAGAGCCTCACGCACTCACAAGCCGCCTCTGGGAGGTGATTGCCTCATGGGCGTGGTACACCTGGGTTGTCAGGAGGTGGGATCTGGGCTGAGAGAAATCGCCTGGTTCAGGGCCTGGAAGCCTTCATCTCGCTGCCTCTGCTCCCGGGACCCTGCTTTCTCTCTGCCAGGCCCCTCTGCCATGCCGCGCCGCCTTCGAGCTGCTGACTAGGGACTGAAACCTCTCCTCCTCGGTTAACTTGTGTGTGTCCGGTAGCGTGTCTCGGTGACCAAGTCACTCCCCTCGAGGTCCTGCCCTCGACACCTGCACGGCACGTGAGTGACACCTCTCGGGGGCAGGTCCAACCTTGGCTCTTGGGGAGGTTCTGGAGACGCGGTGGGGCAGCCCCCGGTGAGTCCTGGACGGGTCTAGGCCCCTGCCCCAGGTGTGTGGTCAAAAACAGTACGGTGTGTGGGTGCAGGAGTGGCTCTGCCTGTGTCCGACGCTCTCCACAAGGCCCCGGCAGCTTCCCGGCCGGACCTGTGCCCACCTCAGCCTGAGGGTGTGGGCCCACCTGAGCCACACTAGAGCTCCTGACCTGGCAAGACCCGTGGGGTCCTGATCCTTCCACGAGCTCTAGGAAGGCTCGGTCGGTCTCTGGGAGGGCCTGACTCCCCTGCTGCTCAGCCACCACACAGCGCCCAGTCATGTCCTGTCCTCGTGGGAGTTCTTCCCCAGCTAGCAAGGGCGGTCCATTGTGACCTCACTGGTGTGTAGGGCTGTCTTAGTCTGCAAGCTGCAGTCCTTCTGCCCCAAGACCTCTGCTGCTTTGCTGATCTCAAGACACTGACAATATTGCTTGCTGTCTGCTCAGGGCCTGGTCGTCTCCATGGCAAAAGGCTTTGGCCATTCCTACCCGTGTCCATCCGTTGCCTCAGCCTTTCTCTTCGGCCATAGCAAGTGCCCTAGCAGAGGTTCTTCAGCCTTCGTCAGCCCACTTTAGCTTGGCTCCTTTTCTTCCTCATAGGCACAACAGGCATTGGGCTCTCCCATCCCAACAGCAGCATATGCATCCTTTTCAACTGGAATAAATTTTAAAGTGATTTTTTAAAATAATGTCACCCGTAATTCATTCATTCATCTGTTATGGCTGAATTTGGGACCCATATCATTTAACCATATTTCAGGCTAAAAGTAAGAAATAAATTTGAAAGCCTTAAGTCACAAAAAGCTGGTTTGTTTGTTCAATTCTGACATCTGACTTCAGGAAGGATTAAAAACCTTCCAGCATTCACTGTGTTGTTCTCCTCCCTCAGACCTGGCTCCACTTCTGGGTTCTGAGGCATACCTCCTCTTATCTATTCCAGGCTTCCCTCGGGCCGTAGCAGCTCTCAGATGATTTCCCAAGATGAGAAGGCTCTCATTTGCATCATTTCAAATAACATTCTTCACGTTTGTTCTGATTGGGTTTGTGTAAAGGATGTATTCATAACCAACCTGTAGAACCATGGAAATGACTATCCTCATTGGGTTTAATCCAAACAAAATCCCCTCCCAAAGGTACACAATGGAGGTCTTGGGTTGAAGGTGGAGGTGTTCTCCCCAAACAAGCTGCGATGTTCCTACAACTGTGCGTGACAACAAGTGTCTGTTACAGGGTTCCAACTATCCCTGGGCATAAACGTACACATCCCATCCTCTTCCTCAGACATTACGTTGCCTAAATCCTCACCCAATACAGTCCCAGCTTCCGTTCTTTGTTGCATTTCTAATTCAAACATTTAGGTGTGAAACACATGTCACGCACACACATCCTTGACATCCACACCTGATTCAGTCTGAGATCACCTAAGCTGAAATAGCCCTGATAGCCACACTGTTCTTGATTATCACTATTCAACGCTTCTGTGAAATTCATATCTACTGCTGATGCAGGTACAAGTGACCAAAAGAGAAAGGAGGAAAGGGACACAGTTCAGAAACCCATCTGTGCCCTCATCCCACAGTTATGACTACTTCAAGGACCAAACTACTACTGCAAACAAAACAGGGTATTGGAGCAAAACATTAAAATAAAGACTCATCATCAGTACTAACTCCCATTCTGTCCCTCATAATGTGCATTACTGAAAAGAAAATTGTCTTCAATAAATTGTAAGGGTTTATGCTCTAAATATTTCATAGATTTCTTATAACACTTCTAGGTCACTTATCAGAAATTGCATCCTTTTATGGAAACTACAGGTTACGGATTCTATCTGGATGTCACCCTCAAGCCGCTTGCACCCAGAGGTGAGGGCTTCCAGAGGGTGACTGGGTGATGGGGGTGCTACGCCAGGCTTGGTGTCAGGATGTGGGCCTGGTTGGAAGAGGTGGGTCAGCGCGGGTGTGACCTGGGAGGGTGTACCTTGCTCCCTGGCCCACACTTTACCATGTGCCTCCTGGCCTCCACCAGGCAAGCAGCATTTCTATCAATGTGCACCTCTGACATGCCACCCTGCCATCCTGGAACTAGCTAACTATGAACTGAAGTGTGAGCTGAAACAAACCTCTCTTCCCTTAATGTGTAGTGCTGAGTATTGTGTTCAGGGACGAGCAAGTGGGTGATACAGATGTTGGTACAAGAAGTCTGGTCACTGCAGCGACTGTACCTCACCAGGTGGTTCAGAGGCCTGTGGAAGTGGTCCGCAGCACTTTGGAAAGGTTGGGAGATGCCAGCTCCTGGAGAAGCAGCCCTAGAATGCTCTAATCTGAGCTTGATGGAAGATTCTGGTCCGAGCACAGAAGACCGGAGTGCAGATAGATTGCAGATGAGAAAGGCCAGACTTAGGAGGTTTCAGTTGAGAAGAAGGATGCCAGTGGCCGTTGGATCCAGGCCATGTGTGTTGTGCTCCAGCAGAAAATATGACTGTATTGTGTTCATGTCCTGAGATGTGTGTGAGACCGATACTAAGGGTGGAAGAATCATTCATCTGATGGAGAAAATATCAAGGTAGCCTAACTATCAGGCCGTAGCATGGATGCTGCTTGCTACTTTGAGCCAGGTTTGTGCTGAAAATGAGGAGCAAAAGCCCATTTAAAAACTTTTCAGTCCCCCCCCCCCCCCCCCCCAAGAAAGACCTGTAAAGATGGAGCAATGGACAGCCTGGTGGATCAAAGATTAGCATTAAAAAGAATCCAAGTACTTTACAATAGGACAATGGAAAAGATGCCCTGAAGACATATAAGGAACCCACAAGGCCCAACCTTTCCAAGGCTCACAGTTGCAAAAGGGAAAGACTTTGTTTTGAGAGGAGAGCCCCAGGGCACCCTGCTTGAGAAGGGCCACCTCGGCCGGGTTCCCTGGGATTCATTCAGTTCACGGTGCTCAGCCATCCAGGCCCATGGATGCTTCTGCAGCCACGATGCACAAAGGCCTAAGGACTGCTTGGAGCCAGTGGTAGAACTTTGTGTCATCTGCAGGGTGCTGTTTTCACGGGTATGCAGAACGCAAGAGTTGAGTCAGGAAGGCTTCCACCCAAATTTCAAAAGAAGGCCTGGCAGGCCAGGCTGGGTGTCCCTGAGAGGGCAGTGCATGCAGCTGTGAGAGTTAAGCCGAAGGTGCACTGGAGAACGCAGGATGAGGGTGCAGTCAGGAACATGGAACACCTGCGGAAAGCCACGCACCCAAACATGTAACCCTCATCTAATCAGGAAGGAGACATCGGGAAAACTTAAATTGAGGGACATTCTATAAGATATCAGCTCAGTCATCCTCCAAACTGTCAGCTCATACAAAACGAAAAAAGGAAAAATTGTGAAAACATCAGTCAAGAGGCGTCTGAGGGATGCAACGATGAAATGCAATGTGGCAGCCCGGACGGGACTGCAGATTGTTGTGGAGAGCAAGTGGTGAAGGTGGATCTTAGTTAGTAATTATACATCAGTATTTGCTCCCTACTTGTACAGGATGTACTAGACTAATGGATGACATTAATGGCAGGAAATGGAAGAACTGGGTGGCCATCTTAATTGTATATAAATCTAAAACTCGTAATATATATAAGCTGTACTATGAGTTGTTGTTGTTTTGGTATTTTAGGTTTTTCTCTCCTTTGGTACCGGGGATTGAACTCAGGACCTTGTGGTGGTGAGGCGGGCATGGTGCCACTGAGCTGAATCCCTGGCCCTTCAAGCTCTGTTATGTACACGTAGCCACTCCCCAAGTGATTGTGAACTGCACAACAAAAATAAACAACAGTGTAAACAGCAGGCCTACTTTCTAACACTGAATCTCCCACCCTCAGCCATAATACAACCCTAAATGTATTCCTAAACCTCAACCAAATTCCAACAAAAGCCGCAACCCAAACTGCACCTTGCCCCTTGGTCCTAAGCCACTTCCTCACCCTAAATGTAGCGAAATTGTGAGGATGCGACCTCACTTGCTTGGTATTAGAACCCAGCGAAACTGGGTGCCCTTCGGAATCTGTCTCCCATCCTGACCCCTTGGAGGGAGACAGAGAAGAGGGGAGGACGAGCTGTTGTCATTTTCCCGCTCTCCGACGGTCTAGCCACAGAAAGGACCGCCATCCGAGCCTTTTCCGACCTTGGCTCAGCTCTGGCCACAGGTGTTTCCAGCTAATGTTCAGGAGGAACCCACATGTGAGAGAGGCAGTGCAGTGCCCGTCCTGGACGTCCGCGCCAGCCGTGACCTCTCATGGGCAGTGCTTCCCCTCATGCTCAATGTATGTAAGGGGCCTGTTTGGACAGGGGCAGGCTGTGAGGTGTCAGAGCTCTGTCCCGCCGCCCCACCACACTTCAGCCCCCACTTCATGGCTGGAAGTACAACAAACATGGCAGACTGCTATGGTACGCATTCTTTTGTACTACTTTGCTTGGAGCCCAGCCCCAAGTGCTCAGGTGCACGGAGTTTTGTGCCTGCCTCGCTCAGAAAGGATCATCAGTGTGAAGTGGAGACCCATGTTAGCATTAGCCTCGGCGGGGGGGGGAGGGGGGACAAAAGTCAGCCAAGGCTAGGGCAGTCACAGAGGGCTTGGGGTGGGGTCGGCTTTCCTCTACACGGAGGCACAGAGGACCACACAAGACATGACACTATCTCAGAGAGGCAGGATAGAAGACAAGCCCGGGCCTCTGAATCTGCTGCTCACTCGTCTCTCCCCAGCGCCGCCTCTCCCATTTTGGAAACCTGGTCCGAATGGCACCATCCACCGGACATTCCCCAAATCAAGATCAAAAGGGCCGGCTTGCAAGTGAACTCACCTGGAGCAGACATGGAGCCTCCCTTGTGCCTTCCCCTTGCTCAGGTGGCATATCTAGAACCCCACGAGGCCGAAACAGATGGTGAGGGCCACAGCAGTCTGGAAGGCTTTCATGGCTTTTGGCTGGGCATTTGAATCCCCCAAATGGCCAGGTTGTCTTTTCTATGCTCCACAGGGAACTGGCAAGTGACTAACCCTGCTGAGCTTTCCTCCTCCTAGCTCCGGCTCCATGTCCAGAACACCATGGGCTGGCTCTGCAGCCGGAGCCAGCACCCAGCACCGGAGAAAGAGCCTCCTCTGGAGACAGGAGAGAAGCAGAAGCCAGCTCCACAGCACTCCTGCCTCTCTGCTGCCGCTGACGAGGACAGGTCCTTGCACAAGGTGCTCTTAGCCTTCTCTCCCAAGCTGCTGGCAGAGCAGCTGACCTTGATGGGTGCGGTCAGCTGCTGAGCTCTGTGGGATGGGGTGGGGTGGGGCGGGGGACACCCATCCTTCTCGCACTGATCTCCTCAGCCCTGACATTCCCAGTTTACCAGATCAAAGTGCCTTCTTCTACCAACTGCATCGCCTATACTTGTCTCTCAGCCCCAAGCCACTCCTGTCTTTGGGTGGAGGTCGACAGTAGAGACAGGGCACGCACATGCCCACTTCACACAGTGACTGTGATGTCAACTGAGATTGGACAATTGGGAAAAAGGGCGGGGACTCAGACCAACTAGCAGAGGAGGGTGTGCACTGAGGCGCATGCAGGACCATGTGTCACCTTGCCATCATTCTAGGAGACCTGGCCAGCCTCATCACTTTGTAGGCATTTGAGATTCATGGGTTCTACAGCAGACACCCACACAGAGCCCCCAGTCATAGCTGTCCCAGGAAATGTGCCACTGACCTGGGCAAAGGAGCAGAGGGCAGGTGAGGTTGGAAAGAAGACAATACCTCAGAATGAGCGGGACTGACATGTCTGCTCACGCTGGAGGCTTGGGAGGATGGGCACGGGGATAATGCCACTGATTTTTGCATCCGTGCTAGGTCCTAGGCCATAAGTTGGACATCACTAGTGCGCACTGAAGAAAAACCAGCTATTTGCAGAAGTCTCTGTCCATATCTGCAGCTTCCTGATCTCCAGCTCAGGCCACGGCCACCTGCCTGTGGATGGCTGAAGCCATCGACTCTCTGGGGTGGCTTCTGCCCGTGTGATGCTGTCTTCCTCCACAGGAGCTGTTCAAGAATGTGGTGCCCTGGGACTGCCTGGGCTCCATCTGGACCCGGAGACGCAAAAAGGGCGAAGAACCTCTGGCGCCCACCGTTCGGGCCACTATCACACATTTTAATCCCGTGGCCAACTGCACGATCACCTCCTGCTTTGGGGGTCCCAGCACGAGGGCTGGAGACGGGGCCAGGGTGGTGGAGCACTGGATTCGGGTGGCCAAGCTAAGTGGTAAGAGGGCGCTGGCAATTTCCTCTGGACATCTACAATCTGCCTCTTTCCCTCCGTCAGCTCTTGGGACTGTAGGCTCTCTTCTAAGATGTTCCATGATCCCCAGTGCCTCCTTGTCGTGGGGACCCTGACCTCGACTCATAGGTCATGTGGTGCGGTGGGTGCTGTCATGTGATCTAAGCTTCTTTGAGTTTCACTAAAATCCTCCTCCCTGAAAGATAGCCTATTTAATAAATGGTGCTGGAACAACTGGATTTCAACCTGCCAAAGATTCGAACTAGACCCATACCTATCACCATGCACTAAACTAGCCCCGGCTCCGGGCTCGCCGGTGTCCACACACGCGTGGCCCCGAGGCGGAAAGGGGCTCCTCCACAGGCGGGACCCGGTGCTTCCTGGGGCCCGGCCAGGCCGGGCTGGAACCACCCGCGCAGCCTGGGACCCAGCACCTCAGGGACCACGGTCACCGCGCGGGCTCGCTGCGTGCTCTGCCCTTCGGCACCCAGGGGAGCGAGCAGCTTCCGGGGCGCAGAAGCCCAGCAGAGGCGGCCCCCCTACAGGCCTCCTCCCGGACCAGGACAGCGGGGACACGGCCACGCAGAGGACCGTGTGGAAGCCAGGAGAGCGGCTCAGAGCGCGGGCGAACAGGAAGGGAGGAAGCCGGGACCAGCGCGGCCCAGAATTCACTCTCCCTGTCAGCTCAGCGCAGCCACCGGGGTCCCTGAGAGGCCCTGGGGACAAGGAAGGAAGCGCCTGTCGCAGGACGCGGAAGGCCCCAGGCCACAGGAAGGCAGAGCGCCAGGGCGGCGAACAGCTCACTTCCGACCCCCCTGTGCCACTGCGGAGCTCAGCTCAGGCGCCCAGCGGAGCCCTCAGGGCAAGGATCCCAGCGGGGCGTCACTGTGGCCCCAGGAACAAACCATCAGATAACTGGGAAAGGGCAGGGTCCTCCTATGCAGAGGAGTAAGGAGTGCTTGTTGGAGATGCTCTGCCCTCTGGGGAGCCTAGGTCCCCGCCCTCGCTGGGAGCTGTGCCAGGCCAGCATTCTCTCAGTTTTCCTGGAAGCTAAACCTCTTCCAAACAAAAGTTAATCAAGAAATTTAAAGACCTAAATTTCACAAGCAAACGTTCAGGGTGTGATTTCTAAGGTCACTAGGGAAAAACAAGAAACCAGGTACATCACTCCTAACTGCGAGAGAAAAGGAAAAGTCAGGTGTGGTGGTGCTCCCCGGCAATCTCAGATCTCGGACACTGAGCAAGACCTTTCTCTCTCTCTCTCTCTCTCTCTCTCTCTCTCTCTGAAAAAGAAACAGTGAGGTGAATTACTTCTGAAGAAATAACGAAAAGCTTCCAGCCTACTTAGAGGAAGCAAGACAGAGAGGAAGACAGAATCAGGTGCTAGAAATAAGCACGAATATACGAACATATTCTCCTTATGCTATGCATCCTCATACAATACTGGCAGAGCTGGGGCCCCTGGCAACCTCAGAGCGTGATCTCAGCGCAGGGCTCTGCTGCCCTCCGGTGGCCGCTCGGTGTCACTGCAGGCCCCGCCTGCTCTGGTCCCAGGAGGAGAGAGCTCCAGTTTGGGAAGCTGACCTGCAGGGATGCGCGCCCCTCCTCCTGCCCCCAAGGTCGCCCTCCCATCCCTCTCCCTTGGGGACAGTTTAGAGCTACCTGTCCACAGAGCCTCACGCACTCACAAGCCGCCTCTGGGAGGTGATTGCCTCATGGGCGTGGTACACCTGGGTTGTCAGGAGGTGGGATCTGGGCTGAGAGAAATCGCCTGGTTCAGGGCCTGGAAGCCTTCATCTCGCTGCCTCTGCTCCCGGGACCCTGCTTTCTCTCTGCCAGGCCCCTCTGCCATGCCGCGCCGCCTTCGAGCTGCTGACTAGGGACTGAAACCTCTCCTCCTCGGTTAACTTGTGTGTGTCCGGTAGCGTGTCTCGGTGACCAAGTCACTCCCCTCGAGGTCCTGCCCTCGACACCTGCACGGCACGTGAGTGACACCTCTCGGGGGCAGGTCCAACCTTGGCTCTTGGGGAGGTTCTGGAGACGCGGTGGGGCAGCCCCCGGTGAGTCCTGGACGGGTCTAGGCCCCTGCCCCAGGTGTGTGGTCAAAAACAGTACGGTGTGTGGGTGCAGGAGTGGCTCTGCCTGTGTCCGACGCTCTCCACAAGGCCCCGGCAGCTTCCCGGCCGGACCTGTGCCCACCTCAGCCTGAGGGTGTGGGCCCACCTGAGCCACACTAGAGCTCCTGACCTGGCAAGACCCGTGGGGTCCTGATCCTTCCACGAGCTCTAGGAAGGCTCGGTCGGTCTCTGGGAGGGCCTGACTCCCCTGCTGCTCAGCCACCACACAGCGCCCAGTCATGTCCTGTCCTCGTGGGAGTTCTTCCCCAGCTAGCAAGGGCGGTCCATTGTGACCTCACTGGTGTGTAGGGCTGTCTTAGTCTGCAAGCTGCAGTCCTTCTGCCCCAAGACCTCTGCTGCTTTGCTGATCTCAAGACACTGACAATATTGCTTGCTGTCTGCTCAGGGCCTGGTCGTCTCCATGGCAAAAGGCTTTGGCCATTCCTACCCGTGTCCATCCGTTGCCTCAGCCTTTCTCTTCGGCCATAGCAAGTGCCCTAGCAGAGGTTCTTCAGCCTTCGTCAGCCCACTTTAGCTTGGCTCCTTTTCTTCCTCATAGGCACAACAGGCATTGGGCTCTCCCATCCCAACAGCAGCATATGCATCCTTTTCAACTGGAATAAATTTTAAAGTGATTTTTTAAAATAATGTCACCCGTAATTCATTCATTCATCTGTTATGGCTGAATTTGGGACCCATATCATTTAACCATATTTCAGGCTAAAAGTAAGAAATAAATTTGAAAGCCTTAAGTCACAAAAAGCTGGTTTGTTTGTTCAATTCTGACATCTGACTTCAGGAAGGATTAAAAACCTTCCAGCATTCACTGTGTTGTTCTCCTCCCTCAGACCTGGCTCCACTTCTGGGTTCTGAGGCATACCTCCTCTTATCTATTCCAGGCTTCCCTCGGGCCGTAGCAGCTCTCAGATGATTTCCCAAGATGAGAAGGCTCTCATTTGCATCATTTCAAATAACATTCTTCACGTTTGTTCTGATTGGGTTTGTGTAAAGGATGTATTCATAACCAACCTGTAGAACCATGGAAATGACTATCCTCATTGGGTTTAATCCAAACAAAATCCCCTCCCAAAGGTACACAATGGAGGTCTTGGGTTGAAGGTGGAGGTGTTCTCCCCAAACAAGCTGCGATGTTCCTACAACTGTGCGTGACAACAAGTGTCTGTTACAGGGTTCCAACTATCCCTGGGCATAAACGTACACATCCCATCCTCTTCCTCAGACATTACGTTGCCTAAATCCTCACCCAATACAGTCCCAGCTTCCGTTCTTTGTTGCATTTCTAATTCAAACATTTAGGTGTGAAACACATGTCACGCACACACATCCTTGACATCCACACCTGATTCAGTCTGAGATCACCTAAGCTGAAATAGCCCTGATAGCCACACTGTTCTTGATTATCACTATTCAACGCTTCTGTGAAATTCATATCTACTGCTGATGCAGGTACAAGTGACCAAAAGAGAAAGGAGGAAAGGGACACAGTTCAGAAACCCATCTGTGCCCTCATCCCACAGTTATGACTACTTCAAGGACCAAACTACTACTGCAAACAAAACAGGGTATTGGAGCAAAACATTAAAATAAAGACTCATCATCAGTACTAACTCCCATTCTGTCCCTCATAATGTGCATTACTGAAAAGAAAATTGTCTTCAATAAATTGTAAGGGTTTATGCTCTAAATATTTCATAGATTTCTTATAACACTTCTAGGTCACTTATCAGAAATTGCATCCTTTTATGGAAACTACAGGTTACGGATTCTATCTGGATGTCACCCTCAAGCCGCTTGCACCCAGAGGTGAGGGCTTCCAGAGGGTGACTGGGTGATGGGGGTGCTACGCCAGGCTTGGTGTCAGGATGTGGGCCTGGTTGGAAGAGGTGGGTCAGCGCGGGTGTGACCTGGGAGGGTGTACCTTGCTCCCTGGCCCACACTTTACCATGTGCCTCCTGGCCTCCACCAGGCAAGCAGCATTTCTATCAATGTGCACCTCTGACATGCCACCCTGCCATCCTGGAACTAGCTAACTATGAACTGAAGTGTGAGCTGAAACAAACCTCTCTTCCCTTAATGTGTAGTGCTGAGTATTGTGTTCAGGGACGAGCAAGTGGGTGATACAGATGTTGGTACAAGAAGTCTGGTCACTGCAGCGACTGTACCTCACCAGGTGGTTCAGAGGCCTGTGGAAGTGGTCCGCAGCACTTTGGAAAGGTTGGGAGATGCCAGCTCCTGGAGAAGCAGCCCTAGAATGCTCTAATCTGAGCTTGATGGAAGATTCTGGTCCGAGCACAGAAGACCGGAGTGCAGATAGATTGCAGATGAGAAAGGCCAGACTTAGGAGGTTTCAGTTGAGAAGAAGGATGCCAGTGGCCGTTGGATCCAGGCCATGTGTGTTGTGCTCCAGCAGAAAATATGACTGTATTGTGTTCATGTCCTGAGATGTGTGTGAGACCGATACTAAGGGTGGAAGAATCATTCATCTGATGGAGAAAATATCAAGGTAGCCTAACTATCAGGCCGTAGCATGGATGCTGCTTGCTACTTTGAGCCAGGTTTGTGCTGAAAATGAGGAGCAAAAGCCCATTTAAAAACTTTTCAGTCCCCCCGCCCCCCCCCCCAAGAAAGACCTGTAAAGATGGAGCAATGGACAGCCTGGTGGATCAAAGATTAGCATTAAAAAGAATCCAAGTACTTTACAATAGGACAATGGAAAAGATGCCCTGAAGACATATAAGGAACCCACAAGGCCCAACCTTTCCAAGGCTCACAGTTGCAAAAGGGAAAGACTTTGTTTTGAGAGGAGAGCCCCAGGGCACCCTGCTTGAGAAGGGCCACCTCGGCCGGGTTCCCTGGGATTCATTCAGTTCACGGTGCTCAGCCATCCAGGCCCATGGATGCTTCTGCAGCCACGATGCACAAAGGCCTAAGGACTGCTTGGAGCCAGTGGTAGAACTTTGTGTCATCTGCAGGGTGCTGTTTTCACGGGTATGCAGAACGCAAGAGTTGAGTCAGGAAGGCTTCCACCCAAATTTCAAAAGAAGGCCTGGCAGGCCAGGCTGGGTGTCCCTGAGAGGGCAGTGCATGCAGCTGTGAGAGTTAAGCCGAAGGTGCACTGGAGAACGCAGGATGAGGGTGCAGTCAGGAACATGGAACACCTGCGGAAAGCCACGCACCCAAACATGTAACCCTCATCTAATCAGGAAGGAGACATCGGGAAAACTTAAATTGAGGGACATTCTATAAGATATCAGCTCAGTCATCCTCCAAACTGTCAGCTCATACAAAACGAAAAAAGGAAAAATTGTGAAAACATCAGTCAAGAGGCGTCTGAGGGATGCAACGATGAAATGCAATGTGGCAGCCCGGACGGGACTGCAGATTGTTGTGGAGAGCAAGTGGTGAAGGTGGATCTTAGTTAGTAATTATACATCAGTATTTGCTCCCTACTTGTACAGGATGTACTAGACTAATGGATGACATTAATGGCAGGAAATGGAAGAACTGGGTGGCCATCTTAATTGTATATAAATCTAAAACTCGTAATATATATAAGCTGTACTATGAGTTGTTGTTGTTTTGGTATTTTAGGTTTTTCTCTCCTTTGGTACCGGGGATTGAACTCAGGACCTTGTGGTGGTGAGGCGGGCATGGTGCCACTGAGCTGAATCCCTGGCCCTTCAAGCTCTGTTATGTACACGTAGCCACTCCCCAAGTGATTGTGAACTGCACAACAAAAATAAACAACAGTGTAAACAGCAGGCCTACTTTCTAACACTGAATCTCCCACCCTCAGCCATAATACAACCCTAAATGTATTCCTAAACCTCAACCAAATTCCAACAAAAGCCGCAACCCAAACTGCACCTTGCCCCTTGGTCCTAAGCCACTTCCTCACCCTAAATGTAGCGAAATTGTGAGGATGCGACCTCACTTGCTTGGTATTAGAACCCAGCGAAACTGGGTGCCCTTCGGAATCTGTCTCCCATCCTGACCCCTTGGAGGGAGACAGAGAAGAGGGGAGGACGAGCTGTTGTCATTTTCCCGCTCTCCGACGGTCTAGCCACAGAAAGGACCGCCATCCGAGCCTTTTCCGACCTTGGCTCAGCTCTGGCCACAGGTGTTTCCAGCTAATGTTCAGGAGGAACCCACATGTGAGAGAGGCAGTGCAGTGCCCGTCCTGGACGTCCGCGCCAGCCGTGACCTCTCATGGGCAGTGCTTCCCCTCATGCTCAATGTATGTAAGGGGCCTGTTTGGACAGGGGCAGGCTGTGAGGTGTCAGAGCTCTGTCCCGCCGCCCCACCACACTTCAGCCCCCACTTCATGGCTGGAAGTACAACAAACATGGCAGACTGCTATGGTACGCATTCTTTTGTACTACTTTGCTTGGAGCCCAGCCCCAAGTGCTCAGGTGCACGGAGTTTTGTGCCTGCCTCGCTCAGAAAGGATCATCAGTGTGAAGTGGAAACCCATGTTAGCATTAGCCTCGGCGGGGGGGGGGAGGGGGGACAAAAGTCAGCCAAGGCTAGGGCAGTCACAGAGGGCTTGGGGTGGGGTCGGCTTTCCTCTACACGGAGGCACAGAGGACCACACAAGACATGACACTATCTCAGAGAGGCAGGATAGAAGACAAGCCCGGGCCTCTGAATCTGCTGCTCACTCGTCTCTCCCCAGCGCCGCCTCTCCCATTTTGGAAACCTGGTCCGAATGGCACCATCCACCGGACATTCCCCAAATCAAGATCAAAAGGGCCGGCTTGCAAGTGAACTCACCTGGAGCAGACATGGAGCCTCCCTTGTGCCTTCCCCTTGCTCAGGTGGCATATCTAGAACCCCACGAGGCCGAAACAGATGGTGAGGGCCACAGCAGTCTGGAAGGCTTTCATGGCTTTTGGCTGGGCATTTGAATCCCCCAAATGGCCAGGTTGTCTTTTCTATGCTCCACAGGGAACTGGCAAGTGACTAACCCTGCTGAGCTTTCCTCCTCCTAGCTCCGGCTCCATGTCCAGAACACCATGGGCTGGCTCTGCAGCCGGAGCCAGCACCCAGCACCGGAGAAAGAGCCTCCTCTGGAGACAGGAGAGAAGCAGAAGCCAGCTCCACAGCACTCCTGCCTCTCTGCTGCCGCTGACGAGGACAGGTCCTTGCACAAGGTGCTCTTAGCCTTCTCTCCCAAGCTGCTGGCAGAGCAGCTGACCTTGATGGGTGCGGTCAGCTGCTGAGCTCTGTGGGATGGGGTGGGGTGGGGCGGGGGACACCCATCCTTCTCGCACTGATCTCCTCAGCCCTGACATTCCCAGTTTACCAGATCAAAGTGCCTTCTTCTACCAACTGCATCGCCTATACTTGTCTCTCAGCCCCAAGCCACTCCTGTCTTTGGGTGGAGGTCGACAGTAGAGACAGGGCACGCACATGCCCACTTCACACAGTGACTGTGATGTCAACTGAGATTGGACAATTGGGAAAAAGGGCGGGGACTCAGACCAACTAGCAGAGGAGGGTGTGCACTGAGGCGCATGCAGGACCATGTGTCACCTTGCCATCATTCTAGGAGACCTGGCCAGCCTCATCACTTTGTAGGCATTTGAGATTCATGGGTTCTACAGCAGACACCCACACAGAGCCCCCAGTCATAGCTGTCCCAGGAAATGTGCCACTGACCTGGGCAAAGGAGCAGAGGGCAGGTGAGGTTGGAAAGAAGACAATACCTCAGAATGAGCGGGACTGACATGTCTGCTCACGCTGGAGGCTTGGGAGGATGGGCACGGGGATAATGCCACTGATTTTTGCATCCGTGCTAGGTCCTAGGCCATAAGTTGGACATCACTAGTGCGCACTGAAGAAAAACCAGCTATTTGCAGAAGTCTCTGTCCATATCTGCAGCTTCCTGATCTCCAGCTCAGGCCACGGCCACCTGCCTGTGGATGGCTGAAGCCATCGACTCTCTGGGGTGGCTTCTGCCCGTGTGATGCTGTCTTCCTCCACAGGAGCTGTTCAAGAATGTGGTGCCCTGGGACTGCCTGGGCTCCATCTGGACCCGGAGACGCAAAAAGGGCGAAGAACCTCTGGCGCCCACCGTTCGGGCCACTATCACACATTTTAATCCCGTGGCCAACTGCACGATCACCTCCTGCTTTGGGGGTCCCAGCACGAGGGCTGGAGACGGGGCCAGGGTGGTGGAGCACTGGATTCGGGTGGCCAAGCTAAGTGGTAAGAGGGCGCTGGCAATTTCCTCTGGACATCTACAATCTGCCTCTTTCCCTCCGTCAGCTCTTGGGACTGTAGGCTCTCTTCTAAGATGTTCCATGATCCCCAGTGCCTCCTTGTCGTGGGGACCCTGACCTCGACTCATAGGTCATGTGGTGCGGTGGGTGCTGTCATGTGATCTAAGCTTCTTTGAGTTTCACTAAAATCCTCCTCCCTGAAAGATAGCCTATTTAATAAATGGTGCTGGAACAACTGGATTTCAACCTGCCAAAGATTCGAACTAGACCCATACCTATCACCATGCACTAAACTAGCCCCGGCTCCGGGCTCGCCGGTGTCCACACACGCGTGGCCCCGAGGCGGAAAGGGGCTCCTCCACAGGCGGGACCCGGTGCTTCCTGGGGCCCGGCCAGGCCGGGCTGGAACCACCCGCGCAGCCTGGGACCCAGCACCTCAGGGACCACGGTCACCGCGCGGGCTCGCTGCGTGCTCTGCCCTTCGGCACCCAGGGGAGCGAGCAGCTTCCGGGGCGCAGAAGCCCAGCAGAGGCGGCCCCCCTACAGGCCTCCTCCCGGACCAGGACAGCGGGGACACGGCCACGCAGAGGACCGTGTGGAAGCCAGGAGAGCGGCTCAGAGCGCGGGCGAACAGGAAGGGAGGAAGCCGGGACCAGCGCGGCCCAGAATTCACTCTCCCTGTCAGCTCAGCGCAGCCACCGGGGTCCCTGAGAGGCCCTGGGGACAAGGAAGGAAGCGCCTGTCGCAGGACGCGGAAGGCCCCAGGCCACAGGAAGGCAGAGCGCCAGGGCGGCGAACAGCTCACTTCCGACCCCCCTGTGCCACTGCGGAGCTCAGCTCAGGCGCCCAGCGGAGCCCTCAGGGCAAGGATCCCAGCGGGGCGTCACTGTGGCCCCAGGAACAAACCATCAGATAACTGGGAAAGGGCAGGGTCCTCCTATGCAGAGGAGTAAGGAGTGCTTGTTGGAGATGCTCTGCCCTCTGGGGAGCCTAGGTCCCCGCCCTCGCTGGGAGCTGTGCCAGGCCAGCATTCTCTCAGTTTTCCTGGAAGCTAAACCTCTTCCAAACAAAAGTTAATCAAGAAATTTAAAGACCTAAATTTCACAAGCAAAAGTTCAGGGTGTGATTTCTAAGGTCACTAGGGAAAAACAAGAAACCAGGTACATCACTCCTAACTGCGAGAGAAAAGGAAAAGTCAGGTGTGGTGGTGCTCCCCGGCAATCTCAGATCTCGGACACTGAGCAAGACTCTCTCTCTCTCTCTCTCTCTCTCTCTCTCTCTCTCTGAAAAAGAAACAGTGAGGTGAATTACTTCTGAAGAAATAACGAAAAGCTTCCAGCCTACTTAGAGGAAGCAAGACAGAGAGGAAGACAGAATCAGGTGCTAGAAATAAGCACGAATATACGAACATATTCTCCTTATGCTATGCATCCTCATACAATACTGGCAGAGCTGGGGCCCCTGGCAACCTCAGAGCGTGATCTCAGCGCAGGGCTCTGCTGCCCTCCGGTGGCCGCTCGGTGTCACTGCAGGCCCCGCCTGCTCTGGTCCCAGGAGGAGAGAGCTCCAGTTTGGGAAGCTGACCTGCAGGGATGCGCGCCCCTCCTCCTGCCCCCAAGGTCGCCCTCCCATCCCTCTCCCTTGGGGACAGTTTAGAGCTACCTGTCCACAGAGCCTCACGCACTCACAAGCCGCCTCTGGGAGGTGATTGCCTCATGGGCGTGGTACACCTGGGTTGTCAGGAGGTGGGATCTGGGCTGAGAGAAATCGCCTGGTTCAGGGCCTGGAAGCCTTCATCTCGCTGCCTCTGCTCCCGGGACCCTGCTTTCTCTCTGCCAGGCCCCTCTGCCATGCCGCGCCGCCTTCGAGCTGCTGACTAGGGACTGAAACCTCTCCTCCTCGGTTAACTTGTGTGTGTCCGGTAGCGTGTCTCGGTGACCAAGTCACTCCCCTCGAGGTCCTGCCCTCGACACCTGCACGGCACGTGAGTGACACCTCTCGGGGGCAGGTCCAACCTTGGCTCTTGGGGAGGTTCTGGAGACGCGGTGGGGCAGCCCCCGGTGAGTCCTGGACGGGTCTAGGCCCCTGCCCCAGGTGTGTGGTCAAAAACAGTACGGTGTGTGGGTGCAGGAGTGGCTCTGCCTGTGTCCGACGCTCTCCACAAGGCCCCGGCAGCTTCCCGGCCGGACCTGTGCCCACCTCAGCCTGAGGGTGTGGGCCCACCTGAGCCACACTAGAGCTCCTGACCTGGCAAGACCCGTGGGGTCCTGATCCTTCCACGAGCTCTAGGAAGGCTCGGTCGGTCTCTGGGAGGGCCTGACTCCCCTGCTGCTCAGCCACCACACAGCGCCCAGTCATGTCCTGTCCTCGTGGGAGTTCTTCCCCAGCTAGCAAGGGCGGTCCATTGTGACCTCACTGGTGTGTAGGGCTGTCTTAGTCTGCAAGCTGCAGTCCTTCTGCCCCAAGACCTCTGCTGCTTTGCTGATCTCAAGACACTGACAATATTGCTTGCTGTCTGCTCAGGGCCTGGTCGTCTCCATGGCAAAAGGCTTTGGCCATTCCTACCCGTGTCCATCCGTTGCCTCAGCCTTTCTCTTCGGCCATAGCAAGTGCCCTAGCAGAGGTTCTTCAGCCTTCGTCAGCCCACTTTAGCTTGGCTCCTTTTCTTCCTCATAGGCACAACAGGCATTGGGCTCTCCCATCCCAACAGCAGCATATGCATCCTTTTCAACTGGAATAAATTTTAAAGTGATTTTTTTAAATAATGTCACCCGTAATTCATTCATTCATCTGTTATGGCTGAATTTGGGACCCATATCATTTAACCATATTTCAGGCTAAAAGTAAGAAATAAATTTGAAAGCCTTAAGTCACAAAAAGCTGGTTTGTTTGTTCAATTCTGACATCTGACTTCAGGAAGGATTAAAAACCTTCCAGCATTCACTGTGTTGTTCTCCTCCCTCAGACCTGGCTCCACTTCTGGGTTCTGAGGCATACCTCCTCTTATCTATTCCAGGCTTCCCTCGGGCCGTAGCAGCTCTCAGATGATTTCCCAAGATGAGAAGGCTCTCATTTGCATCATTTCAAATAACATTCTTCACGTTTGTTCTGATTGGGTTTGTGTAAAGGATGTATTCATAACCAACCTGTAGAACCATGGAAATGACTATCCTCATTGGGTTTAATCCAAACAAAATCCCCTCCCAAAGGTACACAATGGAGGTCTTGGGTTGAAGGTGGAGGTGTTCTCCCCAAACAAGCTGCGATGTTCCTACAACTGTGCGTGACAACAAGTGTCTGTTACAGGGTTCCAACTATCCCTGGGCATAAACGTACACATCCCATCCTCTTCCTCAGACATTACGTTGCCTAAATCCTCACCCAATACAGTCCCAGCTTCCGTTCTTTGTTGCATTTCTAATTCAAACATTTAGGTGTGAAACACATGTCACGCACACACATCCTTGACATCCACACCTGATTCAGTCTGAGATCACCTAAGCTGAAATAGCCCTGATAGCCACACTGTTCTTGATTATCACTATTCAACGCTTCTGTGAAATTCATATCTACTGCTGATGCAGGTACAAGTGACCAAAAGAGAAAGGAGGAAAGGGACACAGTTCAGAAACCCATCTGTGCCCTCATCCCACAGTTATGACTACTTCAAGGACCAAACTACTACTGCAAACAAAACAGGGTATTGGAGCAAAACATTAAAATAAAGACTCATCATCAGTACTAACTCCCATTCTGTCCCTCATAATGTGCATTACTGAAAAGAAAATTGTCTTCAATAAATTGTAAGGGTTTATGCTCTAAATATTTCATAGATTTCTTATAACACTTCTAGGTCACTTATCAGAAATTGCATCCTTTTATGGAAACTACAGGTTACGGATTCTATCTGGATGTCACCCTCAAGCCGCTTGCACCCAGAGGTGAGGGCTTCCAGAGGGTGACTGGGTGATGGGGGTGCTACGCCAGGCTTGGTGTCAGGATGTGGGCCTGGTTGGAAGAGGTGGGTCAGCGCGGGTGTGACCTGGGAGGGTGTACCTTGCTCCCTGGCCCACACTTTACCATGTGCCTCCTGGCCTCCACCAGGCAAGCAGCATTTCTATCAATGTGCACCTCTGACATGCCACCCTGCCATCCTGGAACTAGCTAACTATGAACTGAAGTGTGAGCTGAAACAAACCTCTCTTCCCTTAATGTGTAGTGCTGAGTATTGTGTTCAGGGACGAGCAAGTGGGTGATACAGATGTTGGTACAAGAAGTCTGGTCACTGCAGCGACTGTACCTCACCAGGTGGTTCAGAGGCCTGTGGAAGTGGTCCGCAGCACTTTGGAAAGGTTGGGAGATGCCAGCTCCTGGAGAAGCAGCCCTAGAATGCTCTAATCTGAGCTTGATGGAAGATTCTGGTCCGAGCACAGAAGACCGGAGTGCAGATAGATTGCAGATGAGAAAGGCCAGACTTAGGAGGTTTCAGTTGAGAAGAAGGATGCCAGTGGCCGTTGGATCCAGGCCATGTGTGTTGTGCTCCAGCAGAAAATATGACTGTATTGTGTTCATGTCCTGAGATGTGTGTGAGACCGATACTAAGGGTGGAAGAATCATTCATCTGATGGAGAAAATATCAAGGTAGCCTAACTATCAGGCCGTAGCATGGATGCTGCTTGCTACTTTGAGCCAGGTTTGTGCTGAAAATGAGGAGCAAAAGCCCATTTAAAAACTTTTCAGTCCCCCCGCCCCCCCCCCCCCAAGAAAGACCTGTAAAGATGGAGCAATGGACAGCCTGGTGGATCAAAGATTAGCATTAAAAAGAATCCAAGTACTTTACAATAGGACAATGGAAAAGATGCCCTGAAGACATATAAGGAACCCACAAGGCCCAACCTTTCCAAGGCTCACAGTTGCAAAAGGGAAAGACTTTGTTTTGAGAGGAGAGCCCCAGGGCACCCTGCTTGAGAAGGGCCACCTCGGCCGGGTTCCCTGGGATTCATTCAGTTCACGGTGCTCAGCCATCCAGGCCCATGGATGCTTCTGCAGCCACGATGCACAAAGGCCTAAGGACTGCTTGGAGCCAGTGGTAGAACTTTGTGTCATCTGCAGGGTGCTGTTTTCACGGGTATGCAGAACGCAAGAGTTGAGTCAGGAAGGCTTCCACCCAAATTTCAAAAGAAGGCCTGGCAGGCCAGGCTGGGTGTCCCTGAGAGGGCAGTGCATGCAGCTGTGAGAGTTAAGCCGAAGGTGCACTGGAGAACGCAGGATGAGGGTGCAGTCAGGAACATGGAACACCTGCGGAAAGCCACGCACCCAAACATGTAACCCTCATCTAATCAGGAAGGAGACATCGGGAAAACTTAAATTGAGGGACATTCTATAAGATATCAGCTCAGTCATCCTCCAAACTGTCAGCTCATACAAAACGAAAAAAGGAAAAATTGTGAAAACATCAGTCAAGAGGCGTCTGAGGGATGCAACGATGAAATGCAATGTGGCAGCCCGGACGGGACTGCAGATTGTTGTGGAGAGCAAGTGGTGAAGGTGGATCTTAGTTAGTAATTATACATCAGTATTTGCTCCCTACTTGTACAGGATGTACTAGACTAATGGATGACATTAATGGCAGGAAATGGAAGAACTGGGTGGCCATCTTAATTGTATATAAATCTAAAACTCGTAATATATATAAGCTGTACTATGAGTTGTTGTTGTTTTGGTATTTTAGGTTTTTCTCTCCTTTGGTACCGGGGATTGAACTCAGGACCTTGTGGTGGTGAGGCGGGCATGGTGCCACTGAGCTGAATCCCTGGCCCTTCAAGCTCTGTTATGTACACGTAGCCACTCCCCAAGTGATTGTGAACTGCACAACAAAAATAAACAACAGTGTAAACAGCAGGCCTACTTTCTAACACTGAATCTCCCACCCTCAGCCATAATACAACCCTAAATGTATTCCTAAACCTCAACCAAATTCCAACAAAAGCCGCAACCCAAACTGCACCTTGCCCCTTGGTCCTAAGCCACTTCCTCACCCTAAATGTAGCGAAATTGTGAGGATGCGACCTCACTTGCTTGGTATTAGAACCCAGCGAAACTGGGTGCCCTTCGGAATCTGTCTCCCATCCTGACCCCTTGGAGGGAGACAGAGAAGAGGGGAGGACGAGCTGTTGTCATTTTCCCGCTCTCCGACGGTCTAGCCACAGAAAGGACCGCCATCCGAGCCTTTTCCGACCTTGGCTCAGCTCTGGCCACAGGTGTTTCCAGCTAATGTTCAGGAGGAACCCACATGTGAGAGAGGCAGTGCAGTGCCCGTCCTGGACGTCCGCGCCAGCCGTGACCTCTCATGGGCAGTGCTTCCCCTCATGCTCAATGTATGTAAGGGGCCTGTTTGGACAGGGGCAGGCTGTGAGGTGTCAGAGCTCTGTCCCGCCGCCCCACCACACTTCAGCCCCCACTTCATGGCTGGAAGTACAACAAACATGGCAGACTGCTATGGTACGCATTCTTTTGTACTACTTTGCTTGGAGCCCAGCCCCAAGTGCTCAGGTGCACGGAGTTTTGTGCCTGCCTCGCTCAGAAAGGATCATCAGTGTGAAGTGGAAACCCATGTTAGCATTAGCCTCGGCGGGGGGGGGGAGGGGGGACAAAAGTCAGCCAAGGCTAGGGCAGTCACAGAGGGCTTGGGGTGGGGTCGGCTTTCCTCTACACGGAGGCACAGAGGACCACACAAGACATGACACTATCTCAGAGAGGCAGGATAGAAGACAAGCCCGGGCCTCTGAATCTGCTGCTCACTCGTCTCTCCCCAGCGCCGCCTCTCCCATTTTGGAAACCTGGTCCGAATGGCACCATCCACCGGACATTCCCCAAATCAAGATCAAAAGGGCCGGCTTGCAAGTGAACTCACCTGGAGCAGACATGGAGCCTCCCTTGTGCCTTCCCCTTGCTCAGGTGGCATATCTAGAACCCCACGAGGCCGAAACAGATGGTGAGGGCCACAGCAGTCTGGAAGGCTTTCATGGCTTTTGGCTGGGCATTTGAATCCCCCAAATGGCCAGGTTGTCTTTTCTATGCTCCACAGGGAACTGGCAAGTGACTAACCCTGCTGAGCTTTCCTCCTCCTAGCTCCGGCTCCATGTCCAGAACACCATGGGCTGGCTCTGCAGCCGGAGCCAGCACCCAGCACCGGAGAAAGAGCCTCCTCTGGAGACAGGAGAGAAGCAGAAGCCAGCTCCACAGCACTCCTGCCTCTCTGCTGCCGCTGACGAGGACAGGTCCTTGCACAAGGTGCTCTTAGCCTTCTCTCCCAAGCTGCTGGCAGAGCAGCTGACCTTGATGGGTGCGGTCAGCTGCTGAGCTCTGTGGGATGGGGTGGGGTGGGGCGGGGGACACCCATCCTTCTCGCACTGATCTCCTCAGCCCTGACATTCCCAGTTTACCAGATCAAAGTGCCTTCTTCTACCAACTGCATCGCCTATACTTGTCTCTCAGCCCCAAGCCACTCCTGTCTTTGGGTGGAGGTCGACAGTAGAGACAGGGCACGCACATGCCCACTTCACACAGTGACTGTGATGTCAACTGAGATTGGACAATTGGGAAAAAGGGCGGGGACTCAGACCAACTAGCAGAGGAGGGTGTGCACTGAGGCGCATGCAGGACCATGTGTCACCTTGCCATCATTCTAGGAGACCTGGCCAGCCTCATCACTTTGTAGGCATTTGAGATTCATGGGTTCTACAGCAGACACCCACACAGAGCCCCCAGTCATAGCTGTCCCAGGAAATGTGCCACTGACCTGGGCAAAGGAGCAGAGGGCAGGTGAGGTTGGAAAGAAGACAATACCTCAGAATGAGCGGGACTGACATGTCTGCTCACGCTGGAGGCTTGGGAGGATGGGCACGGGGATAATGCCACTGATTTTTGCATCCGTGCTAGGTCCTAGGCCATAAGTTGGACATCACTAGTGCGCACTGAAGAAAAACCAGCTATTTGCAGAAGTCTCTGTCCATATCTGCAGCTTCCTGATCTCCAGCTCAGGCCACGGCCACCTGCCTGTGGATGGCTGAAGCCATCGACTCTCTGGGGTGGCTTCTGCCCGTGTGATGCTGTCTTCCTCCACAGGAGCTGTTCAAGAATGTGGTGCCCTGGGACTGCCTGGGCTCCATCTGGACCCGGAGACGCAAAAAGGGCGAAGAACCTCTGGCGCCCACCGTTCGGGCCACTATCACACATTTTAATCCCGTGGCCAACTGCACGATCACCTCCTGCTTTGGGGGTCCCAGCACGAGGGCTGGAGACGGGGCCAGGGTGGTGGAGCACTGGATTCGGGTGGCCAAGCTAAGTGGTAAGAGGGCGCTGGCAATTTCCTCTGGACATCTACAATCTGCCTCTTTCCCTCCGTCAGCTCTTGGGACTGTAGGCTCTCTTCTAAGATGTTCCATGATCCCCAGTGCCTCCTTGTCGTGGGGACCCTGACCTCGACTCATAGGTCATGTGGTGCGGTGGGTGCTGTCATGTGATCTAAGCTTCTTTGAGTTTCACTAAAATCCTCCTCCCTGAAAGATAGCCTATTTAATAAATGGTGCTGGAACAACTGGATTTCAACCTGCCAAAGATTCGAACTAGACCCATACCTATCACCATGCACTAAACTAGCCCCGGCTCCGGGCTCGCCGGTGTCCACACACGCGTGGCCCCGAGGCGGAAAGGGGCTCCTCCACAGGCGGGACCCGGTGCTTCCTGGGGCCCGGCCAGGCCGGGCTGGAACCACCCGCGCAGCCTGGGACCCAGCACCTCAGGGACCACGGTCACCGCGCGGGCTCGCTGCGTGCTCTGCCCTTCGGCACCCAGGGGAGCGAGCAGCTTCCGGGGCGCAGAAGCCCAGCAGAGGCGGCCCCCCTACAGGCCTCCTCCCGGACCAGGACAGCGGGGACACGGCCACGCAGAGGACCGTGTGGAAGCCAGGAGAGCGGCTCAGAGCGCGGGCGAACAGGAAGGGAGGAAGCCGGGACCAGCGCGGCCCAGAATTCACTCTCCCTGTCAGCTCAGCGCAGCCACCGGGGTCCCTGAGAGGCCCTGGGGACAAGGAAGGAAGCGCCTGTCGCAGGACGCGGAAGGCCCCAGGCCACAGGAAGGCAGAGCGCCAGGGCGGCGAACAGCTCACTTCCGACCCCCCTGTGCCACTGCGGAGCTCAGCTCAGGCGCCCAGCGGAGCCCTCAGGGCAAGGATCCCAGCGGGGCGTCACTGTGGCCCCAGGAACAAACCATCAGATAACTGGGAAAGGGCAGGGTCCTCCTATGCAGAGGAGTAAGGAGTGCTTGTTGGAGATGCTCTGCCCTCTGGGGAGCCTAGGTCCCCGCCCTCGCTGGGAGCTGTGCCAGGCCAGCATTCTCTCAGTTTTCCTGGAAGCTAAACCTCTTCCAAACAAAAGTTAATCAAGAAATTTAAAGACCTAAATTTCACAAGCAAAAGTTCAGGGTGTGATTTCTAAGGTCACTAGGGAAAAACAAGAAACCAGGTACATCACTCCTAACTGCGAGAGAAAAGGAAAAGTCAGGTGTGGTGGTGCTCCCCGGCAATCTCAGATCTCGGACACTGAGCAAGACTCTCTCTCTCTCTCTCTCTCTCTCTCTCTCTCTCTCTGAAAAAGAAACAGTGAGGTGAATTACTTCTGAAGAAATAACGAAAAGCTTCCAGCCTACTTAGAGGAAGCAAGACAGAGAGGAAGACAGAATCAGGTGCTAGAAATAAGCACGAATATACGAACATATTCTCCTTATGCTATGCATCCTCATACAATACTGGCAGAGCTGGGGCCCCTGGCAACCTCAGAGCGTGATCTCAGCGCAGGGCTCTGCTGCCCTCCGGTGGCCGCTCGGTGTCACTGCAGGCCCCGCCTGCTCTGGTCCCAGGAGGAGAGAGCTCCAGTTTGGGAAGCTGACCTGCAGGGATGCGCGCCCCTCCTCCTGCCCCCAAGGTCGCCCTCCCATCCCTCTCCCTTGGGGACAGTTTAGAGCTACCTGTCCACAGAGCCTCACGCACTCACAAGCCGCCTCTGGGAGGTGATTGCCTCATGGGCGTGGTACACCTGGGTTGTCAGGAGGTGGGATCTGGGCTGAGAGAAATCGCCTGGTTCAGGGCCTGGAAGCCTTCATCTCGCTGCCTCTGCTCCCGGGACCCTGCTTTCTCTCTGCCAGGCCCCTCTGCCATGCCGCGCCGCCTTCGAGCTGCTGACTAGGGACTGAAACCTCTCCTCCTCGGTTAACTTGTGTGTGTCCGGTAGCGTGTCTCGGTGACCAAGTCACTCCCCTCGAGGTCCTGCCCTCGACACCTGCACGGCACGTGAGTGACACCTCTCGGGGGCAGGTCCAACCTTGGCTCTTGGGGAGGTTCTGGAGACGCGGTGGGGCAGCCCCCGGTGAGTCCTGGACGGGTCTAGGCCCCTGCCCCAGGTGTGTGGTCAAAAACAGTACGGTGTGTGGGTGCAGGAGTGGCTCTGCCTGTGTCCGACGCTCTCCACAAGGCCCCGGCAGCTTCCCGGCCGGACCTGTGCCCACCTCAGCCTGAGGGTGTGGGCCCACCTGAGCCACACTAGAGCTCCTGACCTGGCAAGACCCGTGGGGTCCTGATCCTTCCACGAGCTCTAGGAAGGCTCGGTCGGTCTCTGGGAGGGCCTGACTCCCCTGCTGCTCAGCCACCACACAGCGCCCAGTCATGTCCTGTCCTCGTGGGAGTTCTTCCCCAGCTAGCAAGGGCGGTCCATTGTGACCTCACTGGTGTGTAGGGCTGTCTTAGTCTGCAAGCTGCAGTCCTTCTGCCCCAAGACCTCTGCTGCTTTGCTGATCTCAAGACACTGACAATATTGCTTGCTGTCTGCTCAGGGCCTGGTCGTCTCCATGGCAAAAGGCTTTGGCCATTCCTACCCGTGTCCATCCGTTGCCTCAGCCTTTCTCTTCGGCCATAGCAAGTGCCCTAGCAGAGGTTCTTCAGCCTTCGTCAGCCCACTTTAGCTTGGCTCCTTTTCTTCCTCATAGGCACAACAGGCATTGGGCTCTCCCATCCCAACAGCAGCATATGCATCCTTTTCAACTGGAATAAATTTTAAAGTGATTTTTTAAATAATGTCACCCGTAATTCATTCATTCATCTGTTATGGCTGAATTTGGGACCCATATCATTTAACCATATTTCAGGCTAAAAGTAAGAAATAAATTTGAAAGCCTTAAGTCACAAAAAGCTGGTTTGTTTGTTCAATTCTGACATCTGACTTCAGGAAGGATTAAAAACCTTCCAGCATTCACTGTGTTGTTCTCCTCCCTCAGACCTGGCTCCACTTCTGGGTTCTGAGGCATACCTCCTCTTATCTATTCCAGGCTTCCCTCGGGCCGTAGCAGCTCTCAGATGATTTCCCAAGATGAGAAGGCTCTCATTTGCATCATTTCAAATAACATTCTTCACGTTTGTTCTGATTGGGTTTGTGTAAAGGATGTATTCATAACCAACCTGTAGAACCATGGAAATGACTATCCTCATTGGGTTTAATCCAAACAAAATCCCCTCCCAAAGGTACACAATGGAGGTCTTGGGTTGAAGGTGGAGGTGTTCTCCCCAAACAAGCTGCGATGTTCCTACAACTGTGCGTGACAACAAGTGTCTGTTACAGGGTTCCAACTATCCCTGGGCATAAACGTACACATCCCATCCTCTTCCTCAGACATTACGTTGCCTAAATCCTCACCCAATACAGTCCCAGCTTCCGTTCTTTGTTGCATTTCTAATTCAAACATTTAGGTGTGAAACACATGTCACGCACACACATCCTTGACATCCACACCTGATTCAGTCTGAGATCACCTAAGCTGAAATAGCCCTGATAGCCACACTGTTCTTGATTATCACTATTCAACGCTTCTGTGAAATTCATATCTACTGCTGATGCAGGTACAAGTGACCAAAAGAGAAAGGAGGAAAGGGACACAGTTCAGAAACCCATCTGTGCCCTCATCCCACAGTTATGACTACTTCAAGGACCAAACTACTACTGCAAACAAAACAGGGTATTGGAGCAAAACATTAAAATAAAGACTCATCATCAGTACTAACTCCCATTCTGTCCCTCATAATGTGCATTACTGAAAAGAAAATTGTC
This sequence comes from Heterocephalus glaber, assembly GCF_053883595.1. Taxonomy (NCBI): domain Eukaryota; kingdom Metazoa; phylum Chordata; class Mammalia; order Rodentia; family Bathyergidae; genus Heterocephalus; species Heterocephalus glaber. Next base: position 66,850,693 of record NW_028258317.1, on the reverse strand, counting down.
TTCAATAAATTGTAAGGGTTTATGCTCTAAATATTTCATAGATTTCTTATAACACTTCTAGGTCACTTATCAGAAATTGCATCCTTTTATGGAAACTACAGGTTACGGATTCTATCTGGATGTCACCCTCAAGCCGCTTGCACCCAGAGGTGAGGGCTTCCAGAGGGTGACTGGGTGATGGGGGTGCTACGCCAGGCTTGGTGTCAGGATGTGGGCCTGGTTGGAAGAGGTGGGTCAGCGCGGGTGTGACCTGGGAGGGTGTACCTTGCTCCCTGGCCCACACTTTACCATGTGCCTCCTGGCCTCCACCAGGCAAGCAGCATTTCTATCAATGTGCACCTCTGACATGCCACCCTGCCATCCTGGAACTAGCTAACTATGAACTGAAGTGTGAGCTGAAACAAACCTCTCTTCCCTTAATGTGTAGTGCTGAGTATTGTGTTCAGGGACGAGCAAGTGGGTGATACAGATGTTGGTACAAGAAGTCTGGTCACTGCAGCGACTGTACCTCACCAGGTGGTTCAGAGGCCTGTGGAAGTGGTCCGCAGCACTTTGGAAAGGTTGGGAGATGCCAGCTCCTGGAGAAGCAGCCCTAGAATGCTCTAATCTGAGCTTGATGGAAGATTCTGGTCCGAGCACAGAAGACCGGAGTGCAGATAGATTGCAGATGAGAAAGGCCAGACTTAGGAGGTTTCAGTTGAGAAGAAGGATGCCAGTGGCCGTTGGATCCAGGCCATGTGTGTTGTGCTCCAGCAGAAAATATGACTGTATTGTGTTCATGTCCTGAGATGTGTGTGAGACCGATACTAAGGGTGGAAGAATCATTCATCTGATGGAGAAAATATCAAGGTAGCCTAACTATCAGGCCGTAGCATGGATGCTGCTTGCTACTTTGAGCCAGGTTTGTGCTGAAAATGAGGAGCAAAAGCCCATTTAAAAACTTTTCAGTCCCCCCGCCCCCCCCCCCCAAGAAAGACCTGTAAAGATGGAGCAATGGACAGCCTGGTGGATCAAAGATTAGCATTAAAAAGAATCCAAGTACTTTACAATAGGACAATGGAAAAGATGCCCTGAAGACATATAAGGAACCCACAAGGCCCAACCTTTCCAAGGCTCACAGTTGCAAAAGGGAAAGACTTTGTTTTGAGAGGAGAGCCCCAGGGCACCCTGCTTGAGAAGGGCCACCTCGGCCGGGTTCCCTGGGATTCATTCAGTTCACGGTGCTCAGCCATCCAGGCCCATGGATGCTTCTGCAGCCACGATGCACAAAGGCCTAAGGACTGCTTGGAGCCAGTGGTAGAACTTTGTGTCATCTGCAGGGTGCTGTTTTCACGGGTATGCAGAACGCAAGAGTTGAGTCAGGAAGGCTTCCACCCAAATTTCAAAAGAAGGCCTGGCAGGCCAGGCTGGGTGTCCCTGAGAGGGCAGTGCATGCAGCTGTGAGAGTTAAGCCGAAGGTGCACTGGAGAACGCAGGATGAGGGTGCAGTCAGGAACATGGAACACCTGCGGAAAGCCACGCACCCAAACATGTAACCCTCATCTAATCAGGAAGGAGACATCGGGAAAACTTAAATTGAGGGACATTCTATAAGATATCAGCTCAGTCATCCTCCAAACTGTCAGCTCATACAAAACGAAAAAAGGAAAAATTGTGAAAACATCAGTCAAGAGGCGTCTGAGGGATGCAACGATGAAATGCAATGTGGCAGCCCGGACGGGACTGCAGATTGTTGTGGAGAGCAAGTGGTGAAGGTGGATCTTAGTTAGTAATTATACATCAGTATTTGCTCCCTACTTGTACAGGATGTACTAGACTAATGGATGACATTAATGGCAGGAAATGGAAGAACTGGGTGGCCATCTTAATTGTATATAAATCTAAAACTCGTAATATATATAAGCTGTACTATGAGTTGTTGTTGTTTTGGTATTTTAGGTTTTTCTCTCCTTTGGTACCGGGGATTGAACTCAGGACCTTGTGGTGGTGAGGCGGGCATGGTGCCACTGAGCTGAATCCCTGGCCCTTCAAGCTCTGTTATGTACACGTAGCCACTCCCCAAGTGATTGTGAACTGCACAACAAAAATAAACAACAGTGTAAACAGCAGGCCTACTTTCTAACACTGAATCTCCCACCCTCAGCCATAATACAACCCTAAATGTATTCCTAAACCTCAACCAAATTCCAACAAAAGCCGCAACCCAAACTGCACCTTGCCCCTTGGTCCTAAGCCACTTCCTCACCCTAAATGTAGCGAAATTGTGAGGATGCGACCTCACTTGCTTGGTATTAGAACCCAGCGAAACTGGGTGCCCTTCGGAATCTGTCTCCCATCCTGACCCCTTGGAGGGAGACAGAGAAGAGGGGAGGACGAGCTGTTGTCATTTTCCCGCTCTCCGACGGTCTAGCCACAGAAAGGACCGCCATCCGAGCCTTTTCCGACCTTGGCTCAGCTCTGGCCACAGGTGTTTCCAGCTAATGTTCAGGAGGAACCCACATGTGAGAGAGGCAGTGCAGTGCCCGTCCTGGACGTCCGCGCCAGCCGTGACCTCTCATGGGCAGTGCTTCCCCTCATGCTCAATGTATGTAAGGGGCCTGTTTGGACAGGGGCAGGCTGTGAGGTGTCAGAGCTCTGTCCCGCCGCCCCACCACACTTCAGCCCCCACTTCATGGCTGGAAGTACAACAAACATGGCAGACTGCTATGGTACGCATTCTTTTGTACTACTTTGCTTGGAGCCCAGCCCCAAGTGCTCAGGTGCACGGAGTTTTGTGCCTGCCTCGCTCAGAAAGGATCATCAGTGTGAAGTGGAAACCCATGTTAGCATTAGCCTCGGCGGGGGGGGGGGGGGGGACAAAAGTCAGCCAAGGCTAGGGCAGTCACAGAGGGCTTGGGGTGGGGTCGGCTTTCCTCTACACGGAGGCACAGAGGACCACACAAGACATGACACTATCTCAGAGAGGCAGGATAGAAGACAAGCCCGGGCCTCTGAATCTGCTGCTCACTCGTCTCTCCCCAGCGCCGCCTCTCCCATTTTGGAAACCTGGTCCGAATGGCACCATCCACCGGACATTCCCCAAATCAAGATCAAAAGGGCCGGCTTGCAAGTGAACTCACCTGGAGCAGACATGGAGCCTCCCTTGTGCCTTCCCCTTGCTCAGGTGGCATATCTAGAACCCCACGAGGCCGAAACAGATGGTGAGGGCCACAGCAGTCTGGAAGGCTTTCATGGCTTTTGGCTGGGCATTTGAATCCCCCAAATGGCCAGGTTGTCTTTTCTATGCTCCACAGGGAACTGGCAAGTGACTAACCCTGCTGAGCTTTCCTCCTCCTAGCTCCGGCTCCATGTCCAGAACACCATGGGCTGGCTCTGCAGCCGGAGCCAGCACCCAGCACCGGAGAAAGAGCCTCCTCTGGAGACAGGAGAGAAGCAGAAGCCAGCTCCACAGCACTCCTGCCTCTCTGCTGCCGCTGACGAGGACAGGTCCTTGCACAAGGTGCTCTTAGCCTTCTCTCCCAAGCTGCTGGCAGAGCAGCTGACCTTGATGGGTGCGGTCAGCTGCTGAGCTCTGTGGGATGGGGTGGGGTGGGGCGGGGGACACCCATCCTTCTCGCACTGATCTCCTCAGCCCTGACATTCCCAGTTTACCAGATCAAAGTGCCTTCTTCTACCAACTGCATCGCCTATACTTGTCTCTCAGCCCCAAGCCACTCCTGTCTTTGGGTGGAGGTCGACAGTAGAGACAGGGCACGCACATGCCCACTTCACACAGTGACTGTGATGTCAACTGAGATTGGACAATTGGGAAAAAGGGCGGGGACTCAGACCAACTAGCAGAGGAGGGTGTGCACTGAGGCGCATGCAGGACCATGTGTCACCTTGCCATCATTCTAGGAGACCTGGCCAGCCTCATCACTTTGTAGGCATTTGAGATTCATGGGTTCTACAGCAGACACCCACACAGAGCCCCCAGTCATAGCTGTCCCAGGAAATGTGCCACTGACCTGGGCAAAGGAGCAGAGGGCAGGTGAGGTTGGAAAGAAGACAATACCTCAGAATGAGCGGGACTGACATGTCTGCTCACGCTGGAGGCTTGGGAGGATGGGCACGGGGATAATGCCACTGATTTTTGCATCCGTGCTAGGTCCTAGGCCATAAGTTGGACATCACTAGTGCGCACTGAAGAAAAACCAGCTATTTGCAGAAGTCTCTGTCCATATCTGCAGCTTCCTGATCTCCAGCTCAGGCCACGGCCACCTGCCTGTGGATGGCTGAAGCCATCGACTCTCTGGGGTGGCTTCTGCCCGTGTGATGCTGTCTTCCTCCACAGGAGCTGTTCAAGAATGTGGTGCCCTGGGACTGCCTGGGCTCCATCTGGACCCGGAGACGCAAAAAGGGCGAAGAACCTCTGGCGCCCACCGTTCGGGCCACTATCACACATTTTAATCCCGTGGCCAACTGCACGATCACCTCCTGCTTTGGGGGTCCCAGCACGAGGGCTGGAGACGGGGCCAGGGTGGTGGAGCACTGGATTCGGGTGGCCAAGCTAAGTGGTAAGAGGGCGCTGGCAATTTCCTCTGGACATCTACAATCTGCCTCTTTCCCTCCGTCAGCTCTTGGGACTGTAGGCTCTCTTCTAAGATGTTCCATGATCCCCAGTGCCTCCTTGTCGTGGGGACCCTGACCTCGACTCATAGGTCATGTGGTGCGGTGGGTGCTGTCATGTGATCTAAGCTTCTTTGAGTTTCACTAAAATCCTCCTCCCTGAAAGATAGCCTATTTAATAAATGGTGCTGGAACAACTGGATTTCAACCTGCCAAAGATTCGAACTAGACCCATACCTATCACCATGCACTAAACTAGCCCCGGCTCCGGGCTCGCCGGTGTCCACACACGCGTGGCCCCGAGGCGGAAAGGGGCTCCTCCACAGGCGGGACCCGGTGCTTCCTGGGGCCCGGCCAGGCCGGGCTGGAACCACCCGCGCAGCCTGGGACCCAGCACCTCAGGGACCACGGTCACCGCGCGGGCTCGCTGCGTGCTCTGCCCTTCGGCACCCAGGGGAGCGAGCAGCTTCCGGGACGCAGAAGCCCAGCAGAGGCGGCCCCCCTACAGGCCTCCTCCCGGACCAGGACAGCGGGGACACGGCCACGCAGAGGACCGTGTGGAAGCCAGGAGAGCGGCTCAGAGCGCGGGCGAACAGGAAGGGAGGAAGCCGGGACCAGCGCGGCCCAGAATTCACTCTCCCTGTCAGCTCAGCGCAGCCACCGGGGTCCCTGAGAGGCCCTGGGGACAAGGAAGGAAGCGCCTGTCGCAGGACGCGGAAGGCCCCAGGCCACAGGAAGGCAGAGCGCCAGGGCGGCGAACAGCTCACTTCCGACCCCCCTGTGCCACTGCGGAGCTCAGCTCAGGCGCCCAGCGGAGCCCTCAGGGCAAGGATCCCAGCGGGGCGTCACTGTGGCCCCAGGAACAAACCATCAGATAACTGGGAAAGGGCAGGGTCCTCCTATGCAGAGGAGTAAGGAGTGCTTGTTGGAGATGCTCTGCCCTCTGGGGAGCCTAGGTCCCCGCCCTCGCTGGGAGCTGTGCCAGGCCAGCATTCTCTCAGTTTTCCTGGAAGCTAAACCTCTTCCAAACAAAAGTTAATCAAGAAATTTAAAGACCTAAATTTCACAAGCAAAAGTTCAGGGTGTGATTTCTAAGGTCACTAGGGAAAAACAAGAAACCAGGTACATCACTCCTAACTGCGAGAGAAAAGGAAAAGTCAGGTGTGGTGGTGCTCCCCGGCAATCTCAGATCTCGGACACTGAGCAAGACCTTTCTCTCTCTCTCTCTCTCTCTCTCTCTCTCTCTGAAAAAGAAACAGTGAGGTGAATTACTTCTGAAGAAATAACGAAAAGCTTCCAGCCTACTTAGAGGAAGCAAGACAGAGAGGAAGACAGAATCAGGTGCTAGAAATAAGCACGAATATACGAACATATTCTCCTTATGCTATGCATCCTCATACAATACTGGCAGAGCTGGGGCCCCTGGCAACCTCAGAGCGTGATCTCAGCGCAGGGCTCTGCTGCCCTCCGGTGGCCGCTCGGTGTCACTGCAGGCCCCGCCTGCTCTGGTCCCAGGAGGAGAGAGCTCCAGTTTGGGAAGCTGACCTGCAGGGATGCGCGCCCCTCCTCCTGCCCCCAAGGTCGCCCTCCCATCCCTCTCCCTTGGGGACAGTTTAGAGCTACCTGTCCACAGAGCCTCACGCACTCACAAGCCGCCTCTGGGAGGTGATTGCCTCATGGGCGTGGTACACCTGGGTTGTCAGGAGGTGGGATCTGGGCTGAGAGAAATCGCCTGGTTCAGGGCCTGGAAGCCTTCATCTCGCTGCCTCTGCTCCCGGGACCCTGCTTTCTCTCTGCCAGGCCCCTCTGCCATGCCGCGCCGCCTTCGAGCTGCTGACTAGGGACTGAAACCTCTCCTCCTCGGTTAACTTGTGTGTGTCCGGTAGCGTGTCTCGGTGACCAAGTCACTCCCCTCGAGGTCCTGCCCTCGACACCTGCACGGCACGTGAGTGACACCTCTCGGGGGCAGGTCCAACCTTGGCTCTTGGGGAGGTTCTGGAGACGCGGTGGGGCAGCCCCCGGTGAGTCCTGGACGGGTCTAGGCCCCTGCCCCAGGTGTGTGGTCAAAAACAGTACGGTGTGTGGGTGCAGGAGTGGCTCTGCCTGTGTCCGACGCTCTCCACAAGGCCCCGGCAGCTTCCCGGCCGGACCTGTGCCCACCTCAGCCTGAGGGTGTGGGCCCACCTGAGCCACACTAGAGCTCCTGACCTGGCAAGACCCGTGGGGTCCTGATCCTTCCACGAGCTCTAGGAAGGCTCGGTCGGTCTCTGGGAGGGCCTGACTCCCCTGCTGCTCAGCCACCACACAGCGCCCAGTCATGTCCTGTCCTCGTGGGAGTTCTTCCCCAGCTAGCAAGGGCGGTCCATTGTGACCTCACTGGTGTGTAGGGCTGTCTTAGTCTGCAAGCTGCAGTCCTTCTGCCCCAAGACCTCTGCTGCTTTGCTGATCTCAAGACACTGACAATATTGCTTGCTGTCTGCTCAGGGCCTGGTCGTCTCCATGGCAAAAGGCTTTGGCCATTCCTACCCGTGTCCATCCGTTGCCTCAGCCTTTCTCTTCGGCCATAGCAAGTGCCCTAGCAGAGGTTCTTCAGCCTTCGTCAGCCCACTTTAGCTTGGCTCCTTTTCTTCCTCATAGGCACAACAGGCATTGGGCTCTCCCATCCCAACAGCAGCATATGCATCCTTTTCAACTGGAATAAATTTTAAAGTGATTTTTTAAATAATGTCACCCGTAATTCATTCATTCATCTGTTATGGCTGAATTTGGGACCCATATCATTTAACCATATTTCAGGCTAAAAGTAAGAAATAAATTTGAAAGCCTTAAGTCACAAAAAGCTGGTTTGTTTGTTCAATTCTGACATCTGACTTCAGGAAGGATTAAAAACCTTCCAGCATTCACTGTGTTGTTCTCCTCCCTCAGACCTGGCTCCACTTCTGGGTTCTGAGGCATACCTCCTCTTATCTATTCCAGGCTTCCCTCGGGCCGTAGCAGCTCTCAGATGATTTCCCAAGATGAGAAGGCTCTCATTTGCATCATTTCAAATAACATTCTTCACGTTTGTTCTGATTGGGTTTGTGTAAAGGATGTATTCATAACCAACCTGTAGAACCATGGAAATGACTATCCTCATTGGGTTTAATCCAAACAAAATCCCCTCCCAAAGGTACACAATGGAGGTCTTGGGTTGAAGGTGGAGGTGTTCTCCCCAAACAAGCTGCGATGTTCCTACAACTGTGCGTGACAACAAGTGTCTGTTACAGGGTTCCAACTATCCCTGGGCATAAACGTACACATCCCATCCTCTTCCTCAGACATTACGTTGCCTAAATCCTCACCCAATACAGTCCCAGCTTCCGTTCTTTGTTGCATTTCTAATTCAAACATTTAGGTGTGAAACACATGTCACGCACACACATCCTTGACATCCACACCTGATTCAGTCTGAGATCACCTAAGCTGAAATAGCCCTGATAGCCACACTGTTCTTGATTATCACTATTCAACGCTTCTGTGAAATTCATATCTACTGCTGATGCAGGTACAAGTGACCAAAAGAGAAAGGAGGAAAGGGACACAGTTCAGAAACCCATCTGTGCCCTCATCCCACAGTTATGACTACTTCAAGGACCAAACTACTACTGCAAACAAAACAGGGTATTGGAGCAAAACATTAAAATAAAGACTCATCATCAGTACTAACTCCCATTCTGTCCCTCATAATGTGCATTACTGAAAAGAAAATTGTCTTCAATAAATTGTAAGGGTTTATGCTCTAAATATTTCATAGATTTCTTATAACACTTCTAGGTCACTTATCAGAAATTGCATCCTTTTATGGAAACTACAGGTTACGGATTCTATCTGGATGTCACCCTCAAGCCGCTTGCACCCAGAGGTGAGGGCTTCCAGAGGGTGACTGGGTGATGGGGGTGCTACGCCAGGCTTGGTGTCAGGATGTGGGCCTGGTTGGAAGAGGTGGGTCAGCGCGGGTGTGACCTGGGAGGGTGTACCTTGCTCCCTGGCCCACACTTTACCATGTGCCTCCTGGCCTCCACCAGGCAAGCAGCATTTCTATCAATGTGCACCTCTGACATGCCACCCTGCCATCCTGGAACTAGCTAACTATGAACTGAAGTGTGAGCTGAAACAAACCTCTCTTCCCTTAATGTGTAGTGCTGAGTATTGTGTTCAGGGACGAGCAAGTGGGTGATACAGATGTTGGTACAAGAAGTCTGGTCACTGCAGCGACTGTACCTCACCAGGTGGTTCAGAGGCCTGTGGAAGTGGTCCGCAGCACTTTGGAAAGGTTGGGAGATGCCAGCTCCTGGAGAAGCAGCCCTAGAATGCTCTAATCTGAGCTTGATGGAAGATTCTGGTCCGAGCACAGAAGACCGGAGTGCAGATAGATTGCAGATGAGAAAGGCCAGACTTAGGAGGTTTCAGTTGAGAAGAAGGATGCCAGTGGCCGTTGGATCCAGGCCATGTGTGTTGTGCTCCGGCAGAAAATATGACTGTATTGTGTTCATGTCCTGAGATGTGTGTGAGACCGATACTAAGGGTGGAAGAATCATTCATCTGATGGAGAAAATATCAAGGTAGCCTAACTATCAGGCCGTAGCATGGATGCTGCTTGCTACTTTGAGCCAGGTTTGTGCTGAAAATGAGGAGCAAAAGCCCATTTAAAAACTTTTCAGTCCCCCCGCCCCCCCCCCAAGAAAGACCTGTAAAGATGGAGCAATGGACAGCCTGGTGGATCAAAGATTAGCATTAAAAAGAATCCAAGTACTTTACAATAGGACAATGGAAAAGATGCCCTGAAGACATATAAGGAACCCACAAGGCCCAACCTTTCCAAGGCTCACAGTTGCAAAAGGGAAAGACTTTGTTTTGAGAGGAGAGCCCCAGGGCACCCTGCTTGAGAAGGGCCACCTCGGCCGGGTTCCCTGGGATTCATTCAGTTCACGGTGCTCAGCCATCCAGGCCCATGGATGCTTCTGCAGCCACGATGCACAAAGGCCTAAGGACTGCTTGGAGCCAGTGGTAGAACTTTGTGTCATCTGCAGGGTGCTGTTTTCACGGGTATGCAGAACGCAAGAGTTGAGTCAGGAAGGCTTCCACCCAAATTTCAAAAGAAGGCCTGGCAGGCCAGGCTGGGTGTCCCTGAGAGGGCAGTGCATGCAGCTGTGAGAGTTAAGCCGAAGGTGCACTGGAGAACGCAGGATGAGGGTGCAGTCAGGAACATGGAACACCTGCGGAAAGCCACGCACCCAAACATGTAACCCTCATCTAATCAGGAAGGAGACATCGGGAAAACTTAAATTGAGGGACATTCTATAAGATATCAGCTCAGTCATCCTCCAAACTGTCAGCTCATACAAAACGAAAAAAGGAAAAATTGTGAAAACATCAGTCAAGAGGCGTCTGAGGGATGCAACGATGAAATGCAATGTGGCAGCCCGGACGGGACTGCAGATTGTTGTGGAGAGCAAGTGGTGAAGGTGGATCTTAGTTAGTAATTATACATCAGTATTTGCTCCCTACTTGTACAGGATGTACTAGACTAATGGATGACATTAATGGCAGGAAATGGAAGAACTGGGTGGCCATCTTAATTGTATATAAATCTAAAACTCGTAATATATATAAGCTGTACTATGAGTTGTTGTTGTTTTGGTATTTTAGGTTTTTCTCTCCTTTGGTACCGGGGATTGAACTCAGGACCTTGTGGTGGTGAGGCGGGCATGGTGCCACTGAGCTGAATCCCTGGCCCTTCAAGCTCTGTTATGTACACGTAGCCACTCCCCAAGTGATTGTGAACTGCACAACAAAAATAAACAACAGTGTAAACAGCAGGCCTACTTTCTAACACTGAATCTCCCACCCTCAGCCATAATACAACCCTAAATGTATTCCTAAACCTCAACCAAATTCCAACAAAAGCCGCAACCCAAACTGCACCTTGCCCCTTGGTCCTAAGCCACTTCCTCACCCTAAATGTAGCGAAATTGTGAGGATGCGACCTCACTTGCTTGGTATTAGAACCCAGCGAAACTGGGTGCCCTTCGGAATCTGTCTCCCATCCTGACCCCTTGGAGGGAGACAGAGAAGAGGGGAGGACGAGCTGTTGTCATTTTCCCGCTCTCCGACGGTCTAGCCACAGAAAGGACCGCCATCCGAGCCTTTTCCGACCTTGGCTCAGCTCTGGCCACAGGTGTTTCCAGCTAATGTTCAGGAGGAACCCACATGTGAGAGAGGCAGTGCAGTGCCCGTCCTGGACGTCCGCGCCAGCCGTGACCTCTCATGGGCAGTGCTTCCCCTCATGCTCAATGTATGTAAGGGGCCTGTTTGGACAGGGGCAGGCTGTGAGGTGTCAGAGCTCTGTCCCGCCGCCCCACCACACTTCAGCCCCCACTTCATGGCTGGAAGTACAACAAACATGGCAGACTGCTATGGTACGCATTCTTTTGTACTACTTTGCTTGGAGCCCAGCCCCAAGTGCTCAGGTGCACGGAGTTTTGTGCCTGCCTCGCTCAGAAAGGATCATCAGTGTGAAGTGGAAACCCATGTTAGCATTAGCCTCGGCGGGGGGGGGGAGGGGGGACAAAGTCAGCCAAGGCTAGGGCAGTCACAGAGGGCTTGGGGTGGGGTCGGCTTTCCTCTACACGGAGGCACAGAGGACCACACAAGACATGACACTATCTCAGAGAGGCAGGATAGAAGACAAGCCCGGGCCTCTGAATCTGCTGCTCACTCGTCTCTCCCCAGCGCCGCCTCTCCCATTTTGGAAACCTGGTCCGAATGGCACCATCCACCGGACATTCCCCAAATCAAGATCAAAAGGGCCGGCTTGCAAGTGAACTCACCTGGAGCAGACATGGAGCCTCCCTTGTGCCTTCCCCTTGCTCAGGTGGCATATCTAGAACCCCACGAGGCCGAAACAGATGGTGAGGGCCACAGCAGTCTGGAAGGCTTTCATGGCTTTTGGCTGGGCATTTGAATCCCCCAAATGGCCAGGTTGTCTTTTCTATGCTCCACAGGGAACTGGCAAGTGACTAACCCTGCTGAGCTTTCCTCCTCCTAGCTCCGGCTCCATGTCCAGAACACCATGGGCTGGCTCTGCAGCCGGAGCCAGCACCCAGCACCGGAGAAAGAGCCTCCTCTGGAGACAGGAGAGAAGCAGAAGCCAGCTCCACAGCACTCCTGCCTCTCTGCTGCCGCTGACGAGGACAGGTCCTTGCACAAGGTGCTCTTAGCCTTCTCTCCCAAGCTGCTGGCAGAGCAGCTGACCTTGATGGGTGCGGTCAGCTGCTGAGCTCTGTGGGATGGGGTGGGGTGGGGCGGGGGACACCCATCCTTCTCGCACTGATCTCCTCAGCCCTGACATTCCCAGTTTACCAGATCAAAGTGCCTTCTTCTACCAACTGCATCGCCTATACTTGTCTCTCAGCCCCAAGCCACTCCTGTCTTTGGGTGGAGGTCGACAGTAGAGACAGGGCACGCACATGCCCACTTCACACAGTGACTGTGATGTCAACTGAGATTGGACAATTGGGAAAAAGGGCGGGGACTCAGACCAACTAGCAGAGGAGGGTGTGCACTGAGGCGCATGCAGGACCATGTGTCACCTTGCCATCATTCTAGGAGACCTGGCCAGCCTCATCACTTTGTAGGCATTTGAGATTCATGGGTTCTACAGCAGACACCCACACAGAGCCCCCAGTCATAGCTGTCCCAGGAAATGTGCCACTGACCTGGGCAAAGGAGCAGAGGGCAGGTGAGGTTGGAAAGAAGACAATACCTCAGAATGAGCGGGACTGACATGTCTGCTCACGCTGGAGGCTTGGGAGGATGGGCACGGGGATAATGCCACTGATTTTTGCATCCGTGCTAGGTCCTAGGCCATAAGTTGGACATCACTAGTGCGCACTGAAGAAAAACCAGCTATTTGCAGAAGTCTCTGTCCATATCTGCAGCTTCCTGATCTCCAGCTCAGGCCACGGCCACCTGCCTGTGGATGGCTGAAGCCATCGACTCTCTGGGGTGGCTTCTGCCCGTGTGATGCTGTCTTCCTCCACAGGAGCTGTTCAAGAATGTGGTGCCCTGGGACTGCCTGGGCTCCATCTGGACCCGGAGACGCAAAAAGGGCGAAGAACCTCTGGCGCCCACCGTTCGGGCCACTATCACACATTTTAATCCCGTGGCCAACTGCACGATCACCTCCTGCTTTGGGGGTCCCAGCACGAGGGCTGGAGACGGGGCCAGGGTGGTGGAGCACTGGATTCGGGTGGCCAAGCTAAGTGGTAAGAGGGCGCTGGCAATTTCCTCTGGACATCTACAATCTGCCTCTTTCCCTCCGTCAGCTCTTGGGACTGTAGGCTCTCTTCTAAGATGTTCCATGATCCCCAGTGCCTCCTTGTCGTGGGGACCCTGACCTCGACTCATAGGTCATGTGGTGCGGTGGGTGCTGTCATGTGATCTAAGCTTCTTTGAGTTTCACTAAAATCCTCCTCCCTGAAAGATAGCCTATTTAATAAATGGTGCTGGAACAACTGGATTTCAACCTGCCAAAGATTCGAACTAGACCCATACCTATCACCATGCACTAAACTAGCCCCGGCTCCGGGCTCGCCGGTGTCCACACACGCGTGGCCCCGAGGCGGAAAGGGGCTCCTCCACAGGCGGGACCCGGTGCTTCCTGGGGCCCGGCCAGGCCGGGCTGGAACCACCCGCGCAGCCTGGGACCCAGCACCTCAGGGACCACGGTCACCGCGCGGGCTCGCTGCGTGCTCTGCCCTTCGGCACCCAGGGGAGCGAGCAGCTTCCGGGACGCAGAAGCCCAGCAGAGGCGGCCCCCCTACAGGCCTCCTCCCGGACCAGGACAGCGGGGACACGGCCACGCAGAGGACCGTGTGGAAGCCAGGAGAGCGGCTCAGAGCGCGGGCGAACAGGAAGGGAGGAAGCCGGGACCAGCGCGGCCCAGAATTCACTCTCCCTGTCAGCTCAGCGCAGCCACCGGGGTCCCTGAGAGGCCCTGGGGACAAGGAAGGAAGCGCCTGTCGCAGGACGCGGAAGGCCCCAGGCCACAGGAAGGCAGAGCGCCAGGGCGGCGAACAGCTCACTTCCGACCCCCCTGTGCCACTGCGGAGCTCAGCTCAGGCGCCCAGCGGAGCCCTCAGGGCAAGGATCCCAGCGGGGCGTCACTGTGGCCCCAGGAACAAACCATCAGATAACTGGGAAAGGGCAGGGTCCTCCTATGCAGAGGAGTAAGGAGTGCTTGTTGGAGATGCTCTGCCCTCTGGGGAGCCTAGGTCCCCGCCCTCGCTGGGAGCTGTGCCAGGCCAGCATTCTCTCAGTTTTCCTGGAAGCTAAACCTCTTCCAAACAAAAGTTAATCAAGAAATTTAAAGACCTAAATTTCACAAGCAAAAGTTCAGGGTGTGATTTCTAAGGTCACTAGGGAAAAACAAGAAACCAGGTACATCACTCCTAACTGCGAGAGAAAAGGAAAAGTCAGGTGTGGTGGTGCTCCCCGGCAATCTCAGATCTCGGACACTGAGCAAGACCTTTCTCTCTCTCTCTCTCTCTCTCTCTCTCTCTGAAAAAGAAACAGTGAGGTGAATTACTTCTGAAGAAATAACGAAAAGCTTCCAGCCTACTTAGAGGAAGCAAGACAGAGAGGAAGACAGAATCAGGTGCTAGAAATAAGCACGAATATACGAACATATTCTCCTTATGCTATGCATCCTCATACAATACTGGCAGAGCTGGGGCCCCTGGCAACCTCAGAGCGTGATCTCAGCGCAGGGCTCTGCTGCCCTCCGGTGGCCGCTCGGTGTCACTGCAGGCCCCGCCTGCTCTGGTCCCAGGAGGAGAGAGCTCCAGTTTGGGAAGCTGACCTGCAGGGATGCGCGCCCCTCCTCCTGCCCCCAAGGTCGCCCTCCCATCCCTCTCCCTTGGGGACAGTTTAGAGCTACCTGTCCACAGAGCCTCACGCACTCACAAGCCGCCTCTGGGAGGTGATTGCCTCATGGGCGTGGTACACCTGGGTTGTCAGGAGGTGGGATCTGGGCTGAGAGAAATCGCCTGGTTCAGGGCCTGGAAGCCTTCATCTCGCTGCCTCTGCTCCCGGGACCCTGCTTTCTCTCTGCCAGGCCCCTCTGCCATGCCGCGCCGCCTTCGAGCTGCTGACTAGGGACTGAAACCTCTCCTCCTCGGTTAACTTGTGTGTGTCCGGTAGCGTGTCTCGGTGACCAAGTCACTCCCCTCGAGGTCCTGCCCTCGACACCTGCACGGCACGTGAGTGACACCTCTCGGGGGCAGGTCCAACCTTGGCTCTTGGGGAGGTTCTGGAGACGCGGTGGGGCAGCCCCGGTGAGTCCTGGACGGGTCTAGGCCCCTGCCCCAGGTGTGTGGTCAAAAACAGTACGGTGTGTGGGTGCAGGAGTGGCTCTGCCTGTGTCCGACGCTCTCCACAAGGCCCCGGCAGCTTCCCGGCCGGACCTGTGCCCACCTCAGCCTGAGGGTGTGGGCCCACCTGAGCCACACTAGAGCTCCTGACCTGGCAAGACCCGTGGGGTCCTGATCCTTCCACGAGCTCTAGGAAGGCTCGGTCGGTCTCTGGGAGGGCCTGACTCCCCTGCTGCTCAGCCACCACACAGCGCCCAGTCATGTCCTGTCCTCGTGGGAGTTCTTCCCCAGCTAGCAAGGGCGGTCCATTGTGACCTCACTGGTGTGTAGGGCTGTCTTAGTCTGCAAGCTGCAGTCCTTCTGCCCCAAGACCTCTGCTGCTTTGCTGATCTCAAGACACTGACAATATTGCTTGCTGTCTGCTCAGGGCCTGGTCGTCTCCATGGCAAAAGGCTTTGGCCATTCCTACCCGTGTCCATCCGTTGCCTCAGCCTTTCTCTTCGGCCATAGCAAGTGCCCTAGCAGAGGTTCTTCAGCCTTCGTCAGCCCACTTTAGCTTGGCTCCTTTTCTTCCTCATAGGCACAACAGGCATTGGGCTCTCCCATCCCAACAGCAGCATATGCATCCTTTTCAACTGGAATAAATTTTAAAGTGATTTTTTAAATAATGTCACCCGTAATTCATTCATTCATCTGTTATGGCTGAATTTGGGACCCATATCATTTAACCATATTTCAGGCTAAAAGTAAGAAATAAATTTGAAAGCCTTAAGTCACAAAAAGCTGGTTTGTTTGTTCAATTCTGACATCTGACTTCAGGAAGGATTAAAAACCTTCCAGCATTCACTGTGTTGTTCTCCTCCCTCAGACCTGGCTCCACTTCTGGGTTCTGAGGCATACCTCCTCTTATCTATTCCAGGCTTCCCTCGGGCCGTAGCAGCTCTCAGATGATTTCCCAAGATGAGAAGGCTCTCATTTGCATCATTTCAAATAACATTCTTCACGTTTGTTCTGATTGGGTTTGTGTAAAGGATGTATTCATAACCAACCTGTAGAACCATGGAAATGACTATCCTCATTGGGTTTAATCCAAACAAAATCCCCTCCCAAAGGTACACAATGGAGGTCTTGGGTTGAAGGTGGAGGTGTTCTCCCCAAACAAGCTGCGATGTTCCTACAACTGTGCGTGACAACAAGTGTCTGTTACAGGGTTCCAACTATCCCTGGGCATAAACGTACACATCCCATCCTCTTCCTCAGACATTACGTTGCCTAAATCCTCACCCAATACAGTCCCAGCTTCCGTTCTTTGTTGCATTTCTAATTCAAACATTTAGGTGTGAAACACATGTCACGCACACACATCCTTGACATCCACACCTGATTCAGTCTGAGATCACCTAAGCTGAAATAGCCCTGATAGCCACACTGTTCTTGATTATCACTATTCAACGCTTCTGTGAAATTCATATCTACTGCTGATGCAGGTACAAGTGACCAAAAGAGAAAGGAGGAAAGGGACACAGTTCAGAAACCCATCTGTGCCCTCATCCACAGTTATGACTACTTCAAGGACCAAACTACTACTGCAAACAAAACAGGGTATTGGAGCAAAACATTAAAATAAAGACTCATCATCAGTACTAACTCCCATTCTGTCCCTCATAATGTGCATTACTGAAAAGAAAATTGTCTTCAATAAATTGTAAGGGTTTATGCTCTAAATATTTCATAGATTTCTTATAACACTTCTAGGTCACTTATCAGAAATTGCATCCTTTTATGGAAACTACAGGTTACGGATTCTATCTGGATGTCACCCTCAAGCCGCTTGCACCCAGAGGTGAGGGCTTCCAGAGGGTGACTGGGTGATGGGGGTGCTACGCCAGGCTTGGTGTCAGGATGTGGGCCTGGTTGGAAGAGGTGGGTCAGCGCGGGTGTGACCTGGGAGGGTGTACCTTGCTCCCTGGCCCACACTTTACCATGTGCCTCCTGGCCTCCACCAGGCAAGCAGCATTTCTATCAATGTGCACCTCTGACATGCCACCCTGCCATCCTGGAACTAGCTAACTATGAACTGAAGTGTGAGCTGAAACAAACCTCTCTTCCCTTAATGTGTAGTGCTGAGTATTGTGTTCAGGGACGAGCAAGTGGGTGATACAGATGTTGGTACAAGAAGTCTGGTCACTGCAGCGACTGTACCTCACCAGGTGGTTCAGAGGCCTGTGGAAGTGGTCCGCAGCACTTTGGAAAGGTTGGGAGATGCCAGCTCCTGGAGAAGCAGCCCTAGAATGCTCTAATCTGAGCTTGATGGAAGATTCTGGTCCGAGCACAGAAGACCGGAGTGCAGATAGATTGCAGATGAGAAAGGCCAGACTTAGGAGGTTTCAGTTGAGAAGAAGGATGCCAGTGGCCGTTGGATCCAGGCCATGTGTGTTGTGCTCCAGCAGAAAATATGACTGTATTGTGTTCATGTCCTGAGATGTGTGTGAGACCGATACTAAGGGTGGAAGAATCATTCATCTGATGGAGAAAATATCAAGGTAGCCTAACTATCAGGCCGTAGCATGGATGCTGCTTGCTACTTTGAGCCAGGTTTGTGCTGAAAATGAGGAGCAAAAGCCCATTTAAAAACTTTTCAGTCCCCCGCCCCCCCCCCCCAAGAAAGACCTGTAAAGATGGAGCAATGGACAGCCTGGTGGATCAAAGATTAGCATTAAAAAGAATCCAAGTACTTTACAATAGGACAATGGAAAAGATGCCCTGAAGACATATAAGGAACCCACAAGGCCCAACCTTTCCAAGGCTCACAGTTGCAAAAGGGAAAGACTTTGTTTTGAGAGGAGAGCCCCAGGGCACCCTGCTTGAGAAGGGCCACCTCGGCCGGGTTCCCTGGGATTCATTCAGTTCACGGTGCTCAGCCATCCAGGCCCATGGATGCTTCTGCAGCCACGATGCACAAAGGCCTAAGGACTGCTTGGAGCCAGTGGTAGAACTTTGTGTCATCTGCAGGGTGCTGTTTTCACGGGTATGCAGAACGCAAGAGTTGAGTCAGGAAGGCTTCCACCCAAATTTCAAAAGAAGGCCTGGCAGGCCAGGCTGGGTGTCCCTGAGAGGGCAGTGCATGCAGCTGTGAGAGTTAAGCCGAAGGTGCACTGGAGAACGCAGGATGAGGGTGCAGTCAGGAACATGGAACACCTGCGGAAAGCCACGCACCCAAACATGTAACCCTCATCTAATCAGGAAGGAGACATCGGGAAAACTTAAATTGAGGGACATTCTATAAGATATCAGCTCAGTCATCCTCCAAACTGTCAGCTCATACAAAACGAAAAAAGGAAAAATTGTGAAAACATCAGTCAAGAGGCGTCTGAGGGATGCAACGATGAAATGCAATGTGGCAGCCCGGACGGGACTGCAGATTGTTGTGGAGAGCAAGTGGTGAAGGTGGATCTTAGTTAGTAATTATACATCAGTATTTGCTCCCTACTTGTACAGGATGTACTAGACTAATGGATGACATTAATGGCAGGAAATGGAAGAACTGGGTGGCCATCTTAATTGTATATAAATCTAAAACTCGTAATATATATAAGCTGTACTATGAGTTGTTGTTGTTTTGGTATTTTAGGTTTTTCTCTCCTTTGGTACCGGGGATTGAACTCAGGACCTTGTGGTGGTGAGGCGGGCATGGTGCCACTGAGCTGAATCCCTGGCCCTTCAAGCTCTGTTATGTACACGTAGCCACTCCCCAAGTGATTGTGAACTGCACAACAAAAATAAACAACAGTGTAAACAGCAGGCCTACTTTCTAACACTGAATCTCCCACCCTCAGCCATAATACAACCCTAAATGTATTCCTAAACCTCAACCAAATTCCAACAAAAGCCGCAACCCAAACTGCACCTTGCCCCTTGGTCCTAAGCCACTTCCTCACCCTAAATGTAGCGAAATTGTGAGGATGCGACCTCACTTGCTTGGTATTAGAACCCAGCGAAACTGGGTGCCCTTCGGAATCTGTCTCCCATCCTGACCCCTTGGAGGGAGACAGAGAAGAGGGGAGGACGAGCTGTTGTCATTTTCCCGCTCTCCGACGGTCTAGCCACAGAAAGGACCGCCATCCGAGCCTTTTCCGACCTTGGCTCAGCTCTGGCCACAGGTGTTTCCAGCTAATGTTCAGGAGGAACCCACATGTGAGAGAGGCAGTGCAGTGCCCGTCCTGGACGTCCGCGCCAGCCGTGACCTCTCATGGGCAGTGCTTCCCCTCATGCTCAATGTATGTAAGGGGCCTGTTTGGACAGGGGCAGGCTGTGAGGTGTCAGAGCTCTGTCCCGCCGCCCCACCACACTTCAGCCCCCACTTCATGGCTGGAAGTACAACAAACATGGCAGACTGCTATGGTACGCATTCTTTTGTACTACTTTGCTTGGAGCCCAGCCCCAAGTGCTCAGGTGCACGGAGTTTTGTGCCTGCCTCGCTCAGAAAGGATCATCAGTGTGAAGTGGAAACCCATGTTAGCATTAGCCTCGGCGGGGGGGGGGGGGGGACAAAGTCAGCCAAGGCTAGGGCAGTCACAGAGGGCTTGGGGTGGGGTCGGCTTTCCTCTACACGGAGGCACAGAGGACCACACAAGACATGACACTATCTCAGAGAGGCAGGATAGAAGACAAGCCCGGGCCTCTGAATCTGCTGCTCACTCGTCTCTCCCCAGCGCCGCCTCTCCCATTTTGGAAACCTGGTCCGAATGGCACCATCCACCGGACATTCCCCAAATCAAGATCAAAAGGGCCGGCTTGCAAGTGAACTCACCTGGAGCAGACATGGAGCCTCCCTTGTGCCTTCCCCTTGCTCAGGTGGCATATCTAGAACCCCACGAGGCCGAAACAGATGGTGAGGGCCACAGCAGTCTGGAAGGCTTTCATGGCTTTTGGCTGGGCATTTGAATCCCCCAAATGGCCAGGTTGTCTTTTCTATGCTCCACAGGGAACTGGCAAGTGACTAACCCTGCTGAGCTTTCCTCCTCCTAGCTCGGCTCCATGTCCAGAACACCATGGGCTGGCTCTGCAGCCGGAGCCAGCACCCAGCACCGGAGAAAGAGCCTCCTCTGGAGACAGGAGAGAAGCAGAAGCCAGCTCCACAGCACTCCTGCCTCTCTGCTGCCGCTGACGAGGACAGGTCCTTGCACAAGGTGCTCTTAGCCTTCTCTCCCAAGCTGCTGGCAGAGCAGCTGACCTTGATGGGTGCGGTCAGCTGCTGAGCTCTGTGGGATGGGGTGGGGTGGGGCGGGGGACACCCATCCTTCTCGCACTGATCTCCTCAGCCCTGACATTCCCAGTTTACCAGATCAAAGTGCCTTCTTCTACCAACTGCATCGCCTATACTTGTCTCTCAGCCCCAAGCCACTCCTGTCTTTGGGTGGAGGTCGACAGTAGAGACAGGGCACGCACATGCCCACTTCACACAGTGACTGTGATGTCAACTGAGATTGGACAATTGGGAAAAAGGGCGGGGACTCAGACCAACTAGCAGAGGAGGGTGTGCACTGAGGCGCATGCAGGACCATGTGTCACCTTGCCATCATTCTAGGAGACCTGGCCAGCCTCATCACTTTGTAGGCATTTGAGATTCATGGGTTCTACAGCAGACACCCACACAGAGCCCCCAGTCATAGCTGTCCCAGGAAATGTGCCACTGACCTGGGCAAAGGAGCAGAGGGCAGGTGAGGTTGGAAAGAAGACAATACCTCAGAATGAGCGGGACTGACATGTCTGCTCACGCTGGAGGTTTGGGAGGATGGGCACGGGGATAATGCCACTGATTTTTGCATCCGTGCTAGGTCCTAGGCCATAAGTTGGACATCACTAGTGCGCACTGAAGAAAAACCAGCTATTTGCAGAAGTCTCTGTCCATATCTGCAGCTTCCTGATCTCCAGCTCAGGCCACGGCCACCTGCCTGTGGATGGCTGAAGCCATCGACTCTCTGGGGTGGCTTCTGCCCGTGTGATGCTGTCTTCCTCCACAGGAGCTGTTCAAGAATGTGGTGCCCTGGGACTGCCTGGGCTCCATCTGGACCCGGAGACGCAAAAAGGGCGAAGAACCTCTGGCGCCCACCGTTCGGGCCACTATCACACATTTTAATCCCGTGGCCAACTGCACGATCACCTCCTGCTTTGGGGGTCCCAGCACGAGGGCTGGAGACGGGGCCAGGGTGGTGGAGCACTGGATTCGGGTGGCCAAGCTAAGTGGTAAGAGGGCGCTGGCAATTTCCTCTGGACATCTACAATCTGCCTCTTTCCCTCCGTCAGCTCTTGGGACTGTAGGCTCTCTTCTAAGATGTTCCATGATCCCTAGTGCCTCCTTGTCGTGGGGACCCTGACCTCGACTCATAGGTCATGTGGTGCGGTGGGTGCTGTCATGTGATCTAAGCTTCTTTGAGTTTCACTAAAATCCTCCTCCCTGAAAGATAGCCTATTTAATAAATGGTGCTGGAACAACTGGATTTCAACCTGCCAAAGATTCGAACTAGACCCATACCTATCACCACACAGTAAACTAAGATCAAAGTGGATTTAATATCTAAATATTAAGAGAGAAACACTAAACTTCCTGGAGGATAAGGTAGGTAGAATGCTGGAAGACATTGACATAGGAAAAGACTTCATGTACAAAACCTCACCAGCCTAGGAACTAGCAGAAAGAATTCTCAACTGGGTTCTCATCTTATTAAAAAGTTTCTACACTCCAAAAGAAACCACGAACAGAGCTAACAGACAACCTACGATATGGGAAAATTTTTTTAGCAACTGTACCTCAGTGAAAGTACTGCTATCTCGAATATATAAAGAATTGAAAACAATCAGACCCCCCAAATTCAAAGACCCTATTCAAAAATGGGCATCTGAAATGAACAGATATTTCTCACTCAAGGAAGTAAAAGCAGCAAACAAATATATGAAAAAATGTTCAACATCTCTCTTCATTCGAGAGATGCAGATGAAAACAACACTGAGATTCCACCTCACACCACAAAGAACTAGCTGCTATCAAGACATTGTCCAATAATAAATGCTGTTGGGGTTGTGGGGAGAAAGGAACCCTTCTCCATTGTTGATGGGAGTACAGACTAGTGCAACCACTGTGGAAATCAGTATGGTGATACCTCAAAGACCTAGGACTGGAAGTCCTACTTGACCCAGCTATTCCCCTGCTGGGTATCTTCCCAAAAGAATGAAAAGAATCTTACCACAGTGATATATGTGCACCCATGTTCATAGCAGCACAGTTTGTAATAGCTAAAGCTTGGAAGCAGCCCAAATGCCCATCAACTGGGAACTGGATAAAGAAGATGTGGGTTTTTTTTTTTAATAAAATGGAGTACTACTGAGCCCTAAAGAACGAGAAACTAGAGTCATTTATAGCTAAATGGATGCATATTGAGGCCGTCCTCTTAAGTGAAATAAATAGGACACATGTGTGTAAATACCAAATAGTTTCTCTAGTGTGATAAACTGATTGTGTAAACAAGGGTTAAAATGATTAAAATGAATAATTGACAATTTGAAATAGGAAAAAAGGCCCAAAGACAAAGGGGTGAAGGGAGGGGAAGGGGAAAGGAAAAGAAGGAAAGGAAAAACTATGAGAAAAGAAAAAAAATGAAACAATGTCTATGTAAATAGTGAAGGGTGGAGGGGGTGAAGGGCACACAGGGAATGGGGAAAAAATAAGAACCAAGATGCATCATGTACAGGTACAAGCACCCAATGGTAAATGTAAATGAATTGTATACCTAAAATGTACCAATAAAAGAACTAAAAACAATAAAATAAAATAAAAACTCTTCCTCCCTGAGAGTGCTGTCATTTGGGCCCAGTTAGTCCCTGCCATGGCTCCCTGGGCATCATCTCACCCAGGAGGGGAAAGGCAGCTGAGGTAGCTGAAACTGGAACAGGCTGATCTCCAGCTGCCCCACCCTACATGCAATGGTTTCCTCCCTTCTCTCCCTAGGAGTGCCTAAGGCTCAGGAGCTTCTCCTCACTGCATGCCATCATCTCTGCTCTGCAGAGCACACCATTCCATCAGCTGAGTAGCACCTGGGCAGAGGTATCCAGGTGGGCCTGGCTTTCTCCATAGTGACACTGGGGCACACAAGGGCCCGTCTATTGTAATAGTTCTGACTCTGCCTCCTACATGACCCTGGGAGGGTTTGGGAAGCCAGGGACACAGAGGGGAGCCATCACCTTGTAGGTGGGATCCCTAAGCTTCCCTGCACTCACTTCCCTGGGTTTCTGACTCAGGTTACTGTTTTAGTTTCTTTTCTCTTTTCTGAGACAAAATAACCCACATCCAAAGTTAAAGGAGGAAAGGTTTAATTTCCTCACAGTTTGTAGTCAGTCTAAATTTGTCTGGCTCCCAGGAAGGGAGAATGGCAGAGGAACGTTGGAGAGGAGAAGCAGTTGATGGCAGAGTAAGGCAGGCCTAAGGAAGCAAAACAGCAAAGTAGTGAGGATGCAGCCAGCAGCAAGCAACAACAGCAGCCCTCTTCCGGTCCCTTACATTCTGTCCAGGATGCACACCGTTCAGGCGGGTCACACCCACAGCCAGGGTGGGCCTTGCCCTTATGTGCACCCAGAATTACGCCAAACCAATGAGTGGACTCATTTAGTAAGCACACCCCATTGATCCCAGCATCACACCCTCTGGATCCAGCCACCTCTCAGAAGCATGACTTGCCCCCACATGGGGCTCTGAGGGGACAAATAGACACAAGCCATAAGAGTTACTTAACTGCCAGGCACAGTTGTACACAAGGGTCTTTCAAGTGAGCACTAGACAGCAACAGAACTATTTGCCCAGCTGAAACCATAACTGCCAAACCTGACCAAACAGATGATCAGTGGAAATGGGGAGGGGACCCAGAGGGTCAAAGGAAAGGTCCCATCCCTGTCCTGGGGCTCTCATACATTTTAGATGAACCCAGCTAGACTCACTCACTCAGGCAGGTTGTGTCCTCTGGGTTCTCAAATAAAATGAATTTGAACTCACATACCTCCTATTATTCTGCAATTCCTCCTCACTGTTTCCCCTCTCAAACAGGAAAAGCTTCAAAAATTTCAATAAGTTGTGTGCCAAGGACACACAGAGAGCAGGAATCTGCTCATGAAGGTAATTTGGAGGCTCAGATCTGGGGTGAAAGTGTTTGAAACAGAGAGAAAGGGGTGACATTGGAAAAGGTTCTGTGCCAGATGGGATTGTTTTTCTCATTTGAAGCTTGAGAAATTCCAGTTGTATCTTCTGGAATCAGAGGACTGGCTGTATCTGTCTTTGTTTAAGCTGAAGGCCTGGGGGCACATGAGGCTTAAGGGATGTTGCTGGGATCTCCAGGGAGGGTGGATGAGCTGGCAGAATCAGCAGGTCTCTGGCTGCCATGCTGGTCCCTCCTGCTGGAAAGTGGCTTCCCCCATGCAGTTGGCTGGAGGTGGTAAGGCTTCCTTACTCCAGCAACTTGGCCCACAATATTTTAGGAAATCAGGACTTGTTCCTCTTCCATCTTCACTAAAGCTCTGACAGAAGGGGGCACCCTGACTATAGCAGAGAAATCCCACTGGGACAGGTGGTCAAGGGGAAGCTCAGCTCCTGTGCCAGTGGGTACACTTGGGACTGATTCATGGGTGTGCTGTCACTCCCCTCTGCTCCTTTGCTCACACTGATGGGCCTTCAGAGTCCTACTTCAGTGTCCCATTGGCAGCAACGCTGTCTCCTGATGGATGTTAGAACTATCTCGAGGATGCATGTATTCAATAGTAGATCCTAACTGATCCGATCTCAGAGCCCATTTCCCAAGGAAATCTGTCCTCATCACTCAGAGTTGACAACTTGGGAGGTCACATTCTCCGTGGCTGAGCAGAGGCTCTGTCAAAAGAACTCCCTTGGGGGATTCATAGGAGGAGGTGAGGTTGGGAGTGGCCTCCCATCTAGCTGTGGGGCAGAGACTGCGGGGGTCCAGGACAGGTAGGAGCTTCTCAAACACACTGTCTGAGACACGCTGCTCTATTCCATTGTGCATGGGCATGGCAGGGTCTCCAGACACTCATCAGGAGCTCAGAGGAGGGGACAGTGGGCAGGGCTGGTGCTGGGATGTGGGGTGAAAGGAGCTGAGCTTTTACTTCCAGTGGGCGAGAGGAGCTAGCTTCCCTTATACTGCTCTGGGAGAGTCTTTGTGCAGGCAGCAGTGTGGCAAGGAGCGAAAGTTGAGGTGCTTCCTCCTGGATGCTCCTCAGAGGGGTGAGGATTTCAGCAATAATTATGTAACATGGAGCCCTCAGGAGGTGCTGTGGGGCAGGTGCATGTTGAGATGGGGAAGCGTGCTCAGGGTTTCCAGGCCACACACCCAGGGTGACAAACCAAGGCAGCATGGGAGCTGGGAGTGAATGGCCAAGCATAGTCGAGTAGTAACAGAGCTGTACCAGCTGACAGGAGCCAGCTGTGCAGGGTCTCAGCTCAGGGAGGCAGTTTTATAAGGGCAGAAAAGTCTCCACATCCCTGCCTAACCTGGCAGGAGGGGCTCTCCAAGGAGGCCACCCTGGAGAACAAGCCCCAGAGAGCCCAGATGAGGCAGCAGCAGCAGAAGAAGGTGAGGGTCCAGGGGTAGGGAAGGTCCCAGGAGTCAGAGGACAGGAGAGCCTCCCTTCCTTCCAGAACATTTCACACCCAGAGAGCAGGGTGCCTTCCTCCTCCAGCCTTTCCCTGCTGTGCTGGAGATGCATCCATCAGAGAGGCCAGAGCAAGACCCTGGAAGGGCTGCACACAGAGCACACATGGGCTAGAGCTGGAGACAGGCACAGCATCATGTGACCCACACCAGTCATCCCCAGGGAAGCCAGGAAGGGTGGCACATGCCTGCAACCACGGCACTCTGGGAGGCTGAGGCACAAGGATCACAAGTTCGTGCCCAGTTTAGGCAACGTAATGACTTAGGAGGTCCCTGTCCCTGGGTGAACAATAAAAAAGGCTGGGGATGTAGCAAGGTGCAAAGGCCCTAGTTCCAGTCCTCAGGAGGAAATAAGAAAATCAGCACCAGGGAGGTAACTCAGGGTGTTCGGTGTCACAGGAAGCCTGGCAGGAAGATGGGAGGGAGAGAACTGGAAGGACTTAGTTCAGAGTTCCAGAGGGGGACAGGAGATGGCTGTGTGCAGGTTCAGGGGGACTTCCACGCTCTAAGTGGGAGCGGGGCTGGGTGCTCATCCTCTCCACTCCCCGACAGCACAGGGTTCCATCCCCTTCCTTGGCACGTTCCTCACTGACCTGGTGATGCTGGACAGAGCAATGAAGGATTACCTGGATGTGAGTGACCCTCGGGCAGCAGCTTTGGGAACAGGATCCTGGGGCTTGGAAGGGAAGGCCCCTGTGTTGAGTCCTCAGGTCCTGGCACTCAGCAACCTCACACCTGGCCCTGGGTGCTGGAGGCTCCAAGTCCATCCTGCCTAGGGGTGAAGCACCCTCCACAATGACCCCAAGTCCCTCTTTTCCAAATCCTGAAGCCGTGGAACTGCCTGGCTGCAAAGCTGCAGAGGCCCTTGACTGAGCTGGACTCAGTCTCTCCTTCAGGTGGCGTCCAAGGGAGGAGAGAGAAGGAGGGACCCCAAGGCCAGGAAGCACCTCCATGGCCAGTACTCCCTTCCTCTCCGAGGCCTCAGTTTCCCTGTCTGACACCAACTGCCATTTGGATTTACGTCCCTCAGCCTCAGCTCCCCTGTGCGTCCTCTGCAGAGCCCAAACCTGCCCGGGGTCCTCATCCTTCTCCATGCACTCCTGGTCCCAGGGGACCCTGCCATGATTCCAACAGGACCAAGGCTGGGGTGTGCTATTCATGGCTCAGGCTTTCTCATGCGCTTTTGCTATCTGCCTTGCAGGGCAATCTTGGCAACTTGGAGAAAATACAGAAGGTAAGCAGCTGTGTCCTGCACCTCCAGGAGGGTGGGAAGGCAGAATTCAGAAACCTCCGGGCTGGACGCTCCTTGGCTTCACCCTCTGCATTGTGCCTTATTAGGAGGGTTTTGTACACACAGAAAGATGGAAACCATCCCGATGGAGTGTGTGCACAGGAGACTGGACCCGACACATGGACAACTGCCTGGACATGGGGCAGTTTCGGCCCACGCCCGAGAACAGCTTAGGGCTCGGGTGGGATTGAGAGGATGGGGGGACAATTAAGGGAAAGCCCTGCAGGCCAGCCCTGAACTCTTCCTTCCTTGCTCACGGCCCTCACCTCATGTCCAGTGCCAGCCCTCTCAGAACCC
The DNA here is from genome assembly GCF_053883595.1 of Heterocephalus glaber. NCBI lineage: Eukaryota > Metazoa > Chordata > Mammalia > Rodentia > Bathyergidae > Heterocephalus > Heterocephalus glaber. Next base: position 66,823,376 of record NW_028258317.1, on the reverse strand, counting down.
GCCTGTTCCTCTTGCCCCAGGAAGCCAAAATTCTTCAGGAGATGCAGCTGTTCCCGGTGGCAGCAAGGAAATATCATTTTCAGTGTGAGGAAAATGTTGAGGTCTGGTTCCACTCGAGGGAGTGGCTCAGTGAGAATGAGGGGTGAGGCCAGGCAGGACTCGTGTGAAAGCCCAGGGTTGGGGGGGCTCTCCCTGGCTGCCTGCTGCGGAGAGCCTGTGGCCACGGCTCCAGTGTCAGCCACAGACCCTGCTGCAAGGCGGCTGCAGAGGCAGCAGGACTCGGGCTGCTGGGCGGGCCCTGGGAGGGAGACTCCAGGTGGGGCTCTCAGTGGACTCACAGATTCCTCTCTGTCCCACAGCTACAACCTGTCCTGCCTTCTGGAGCCCCGATCCCAGCAGGACAGCAGCACACTCAGGCAGAGGAAGACTTCATCCTAAGTCCCAGGAACCCCTGAAGGCCCGCGCCATCAGGCCCAGACAGGCTCGGCACTCAGTGAAGTCTGAGCTGTGAGCTCCCGACAGAGCTGGCTGTCATGTCCAGCTCCACTCTGACCAGCCTGGGATCAGGGTGGGGCGTCTCACCACTGTTCCTCAAGCCCCATTGTCACCAATTTGATTTGCCCTTCCAATGCCTTTTTCCTTTTTACATATCTTATTTACTCTGTGCTTCTCTTGTTTCTCAGTATTTTTATTCAAATTAATATAGATAAGTTATACATTGTGTTTTCCTCTTTTTGTGATTTTTTTCACTTTAGGCCATATAGTCTATAGGTCACTATAGGTCAATGGAGATCATTCCTTATGAATGTATTTCATTTTCTGCTATTAAATTTGAGTCTATCTGTCCGTCCATCTATACCACAGTCATGAAACATCTTTACAGCTTGCGGCTATTATAAAACCTGCACTGAGGCCAGATGCATGAGCTTCTTGATCTCTTCCTTCAGGAGGTTTACTGGACCACATGTGGTGTCTGTCTGTCTCTCTCGTATGCTTTCTTGCATGGGTTTTAGAATCCAGCTTCCAGCTGTCTAGTGCTACAGTGTCACCCTCTCTTTGCAGTGTTCCCATATTCATGATGTTTCAGCACTGCAGATCAGTTAAATCCTCAAAGAACACAGCCCAAGCTTCCACTGCCTCAGGGTATCACCAGGGAAAAGGCATAAATGTTAATTGTGTATGCTAGGTCAAACCCTGCTCCCACTCTTTCAAAATTGGACTGAAGAAAACATTTCCAAATTTACTTTAGAAGCACAATGTACCCTGGTACCTAAGCCAGACAAGGGTGTACAGGAAAATTATAACCCAACATCCATCATAAACATATATACAGAAATTCTAAACACAATTCTAGCAAGCTAAACTTGGCAGTATATTGCCAGGGCCATTTACATGATTGTGTGGAGTTTATCCTTGTGATGCCATGATATCTGAACACATTCAAGTCAGGAAATGTGGTGCCGCACAATAACAGAATAAAGGGGCAAACACCTAAACAGTCACCTCACCTGACACAGAAGGAACGCGTGCTAACATCATGCATCTTTTTATGATAGATGCTCTAAGCAAATCGAGTACAGAAATGTAAGACAACACAATGGAGGTCATTATCACAAGCCCACAGCTGGCATCATGCTTAGTGGTGAAAAGCTGAAAGCCTTGAATGTGGGAAACAGGACAAGGATACTCACCATCAACAATTCTTCTCAACATGGTGCTAGAAATGCGAGTCAGAGCAATGAAGAAAGCAAAAGAAATAAAAGTCATCCAGACAGAAAACTGCTGAAGAGCCTTTGTCACTCTTTAGACAGGATCAAAAGCTGTTAAAACAAATGCAGTGAAGTTGCAGGACACAAACCAACATACAAAGTGACACATGCAATGCACAAAAGAAATCAAGAGAACAATCTCTTTAATGAGCCACAAAAAAGAAAATAAAAACTTGGCCCTCTCTTTTTGAGAAGGACTTGTCCTGGTTTCAGAAGCCACTGTGGCTTCAGGATGTGGACAGACCTCTCAGTGCCACACACAGCACAACCACGGTGGCAGGAAGGAAAGGAAGGAAGGAAGGAAGGAAGGAAGGGAGAGAGAGAGAGAAAGGAAGGAAGAGAGAGAGAAAGAGAGAAAGAAAGAAAGAAAGAAAGAAAGAAAGAAAGAAAGAAAGAAAGAAAGAAAAGAAAGAAAAGAAAAGAAGGAAGGAAAATACTAGGAGTCTTTCCCTACATGCTTGACTTCCAGGTGCAGGGCTTGGTCCATTTTCTGGCCCCCTCCCAGGGTGTTGGGGTCACCAGAATATTTACATCACTGAGCCAAATGCATGCTGGGCTCAAGCCCTCTCTTTCTGTCCAAGCCCTGAAAGTCCAGTATAAACACATGCCCAGCCTTGGTAGGAAGTTCTCCACCCTTACAAGCTAGTGGGAAGTTTACATTGTTTTATTTGTTCTTCTTTTCAAAATTCCAGGCCTTGGACAATGAGCAGGGCCATGTGGATGGACAGGATAAAGAAGGACCGTGACAGCAGTAAATTCTGGGGTGGCCCTCCTCCAATGTTGATATCAGAAGTAGTATTGCTGGGGCCCCTTGTCTATTCCCATGGACTGCCTCGGCCTCCCTGACCTCACCGAGGCGCATGTGTGCCCTGCTTTGGCCCGATCCAGGCTCACCCGACCCCAAACCTGGCCTGGTTTTAGCACTTTGTTGTCACTGAGACACATTCCCTGACACCCACTGGAAGGAGCACAGATTTGTGGCCAACAGGGTCCTCTGTGTGGGTCCCCTGCACAGAAGTCTTCAGCGGGGTGCCCGGGACACCAGGTCTCCAGGGTGTCTACACGCACCAGCTCCCTGGCACATGCGTCCTCCACGTGCTGATTTGGACATCCAGGGGACCCCAGCCCAGAGTTCTCCCTCCCTTCAGAGGTGCCTAGCCCTGCCCTATCCCCAAGCCCTGCTCTCAGCCACCGGGCCCAGGCGCCTGCGGTTTCCGAGGGCGACTTCAGCAGGCGGTCCCTGGAAGCGGGGCCAGGACAGGACGGCGACGACCACAGGCGGAGGACGGCGCGCCAGGCTGCACTGGACAAGGTGAGGGGCACTGTCATCAGGGGGCCCAGGGCCGGAGTGCCCCGCCGTCCCCACTGCATGGGGCTCTGTGGCACGGTGAGGACCTCCGCCAGTCGCAGTCCAGACACTGCAGCGCCCCTGGGAGGCCCGCACCCCCTGCCACTCCCCGCGGTCTCTGCGCGGCCCGCGCGCCCCCTGCTGGTCCCCGGGCGCCACTGCGTCCTCCTGGGCCCGGCTCTGGGCTCAAACTGGGTGCGGCTTCCGTGCTACAGGAGCCCCAGCTCTGGGCTCACCGGTGTCCACACTCGCGTGGCCGCGAGGACAAAATGGCCTCCTCCGCAGGCGGGACCCGGCATCTCCTGGGTATGGAGAACACCTTAAAATAAGATGGAATTGTATAACTCTAAGTGTGGTGTAACCCTAAAGTGTGCTGTGACTTTAAGAGTGCTGTAACCTAAGTATAATACAATCATAAGAGTGATGTGTAACCATAAAATATGAAAGTAATGAAAGTAGAACCTTAAGTGGTAGGGAACTGATAAGGGTGTGGCCCAAATTGGACGGGGTGTACCCCCGAACTGGACAGGGCGTACCCCAAATTGGGCAGAGTATCGCCCAAGCTGGACAGTGTGATAAGTCTGAACCAATACCACGAACGCCCAGCTAGAATAGTATAAAAGGAGCTGAAGACCCCAAGCAAGTCGACGATCCGTCCCACCGACCAGTTGGCCAGTCAATCTGATGATCTGACTACCCACCAAGACATCTGCACACCTGATCCCGCTGGGAGGAGCATCGCCGCCGGCCAGACGAGACCAGAGGACGAGGAAAGCGGAGAGGCGGACAGCCTAGCGCCGACTCGACACCCTTCGTCTACGGATCCGACCCTCTGACCCTGCGGGAGGAAACGTCGCGCTCCCATTAAGGACTTGCGCAGTACAGGTACAGGGACATGGAAATTGGCAGACTTAATATTGTGTGGTAATTGTATTGAAATGAATTAGGATAATATAAGATAAGTGTGTGAATTGCCGAGTCCGAGTCCTCTTTACCCACGGTACTTCCTCGCGACACTGGGGCCCGGCCAGGCTGGGCTGGAACCACCCACGAGGCCTTGGTCCCAGCACCTCAGGGACCGCGGTCACTGCGTGGGCTCGGGCGCCCCCTGCTGGCCACGCAGGCTCGCTGCGTGCTCTCCTTGTCGGCACCCAGGGGAGCGTGGAGCTTCTGGGGCACAGAAGCCCAGAAGAGGCAGCCCCCCTACAGGCCACCTCCCGGACCAGGACAGTGGGGACACTGCCACGCAGAGGACCGCGTGGAAGCCAGGAGAGCGGCTCAGAGCGCGGGTGACCGGGAAGGGAGGAAGAGAGGATCAATTTCCAACAAAGCTACCAATAGCTGCCATGTGCTAGATACCATGATGTTCTACAGCAGGATGTCAAGCAAGTTCAGTACATGATGTGATGTTCACACACATGACCGTGTTAAACATGTGAGCATATGCATACTCTTAGAATTTGAGGATATTGGTCTATCATTATCCTTTAGCTAGCAGGAACCTGAACTAAGTTTAACTAAGTTTTTAAAACTCAAGCTGAACCTTGCAGGGCTTTCCACTTTTATCCTTGTAACAATATTTTCTCCCAGACTACATATAGATTTGCATTTTAGAAAAATCAGTACCCTGAATTTTCCTGGAGCGTGGTGAACCTTTGGGTTATACCTACATGTGCTTATCTGTGTGTAGAGCTTCCTTCATATTTTGACTCGTCTTTTTCTCTTCTCAGGAGCATTGCTATATTCCTAAGGTCAGTTCTATATTCCCAGTTTTCTGTGTCTTCCTCATCCCCATCACATTCTCATGACTGTCCTTTTTCTCTACGCTGTACGTATTTCCTAATCTTGGTTTCCAAATATGTGCTCTTTATGGCCTCCAATATGAATTTCTACTCTGCCTTTAATGTTTTGGTGTTATTTATCCTTATATACATTTAAACATATCCTAGCTTTATGCTCATTCTTTGTTTTTTTTTGTTTTTTGTTTTTTTTTGGTACCAGGGATCGAACTTGGGACCTTGTGCTTGCGAGGCAGGCGCCAGAACCACTGAGCTAAATCCCCAGCCCAATGCTCATTAATATAAGTCAATTTTGGTTATAAGAAATCCGCTTCATGAGAACTTTCTTTTAATACCTGTACTTTGGCTAATGAGGCAGATCTTCAGATTTTTGTTTGCTTCTTGAAGTATGATTTAAACTTGATATCGCTCACCCTTTTTAGGTATACAGTCTTGTGAATTTTGACACATGTATGCAGCCCTTAAACACTATCACAAATACATATATTACACATTTCAATTAGTCCTTACTAGATCTTAACCCTTTACCCTTAGCTCTAGTGACCACGTTTCTGATTTGTCCTTATCATTTTATAGTTTCTTCCAGAATATGATATAAGGTGCTACTTTTGAGTCAGAGTTTCTCATATAGCACAATGCCATCAAGAGTTATAATTTTGTTGCATATGTCAATAGTTTGCTTCTTTTCCGCAGGGATATTCAGAGTGAAAAACATCAATGAAGAGTACATAGGAAACCAGTAGATAAAAAAACGGGTGGGTAATGCTTAAGTTTCATGAGATATATTTCAAGAAAGCTTGGTTTCTGATGGAGAGCAGAGAAGAAAGGGGTTTAATGACACAAAAATTAGCAACCAAGGGATTGTGGAGAAAGCACTACTGTTACATTAGGATTCCACAGAACAAGAAGTGAAGAAAACACCACTGGAGACAGCCCCCAATTCAGAGCAGTATGAAAGGGCTTGAAAGGAGGGTTAGCCCTGCATGGTTAACATATTTACAGCAGGATCATAATTTAGAAGTCTTGCTGCCAGGTGGCTTAAACCATCGATGGCACATGTACGACTGTCCCATCAGGTGGTTTTTTATTAATTGTACTGGTAAAAATATCAATGAAAGTGATTAGATGTTTGCATCACCAGTGGTACAAGCTGCCTAATGGGACAGTGGTGCATGTACCACTGGTGGTTCAAGCTGATGGTAACATGTTAAACTCCAAGGTTAACAGCTGGCAGTCCTGGTAGACTCCTAGAGTAGTTTGCTTCTTTTTGTCTTTAGTAGTAGTCTTTTTGTGAATATATCACAATTTGCTCATCTATTCATCACCTGGTGGACATTTTGGTTCTTTCTAGTTTTTAGGGATTTTGACTAAAGCAATTACAAACATTCAGGTACACATTCATGTATTTATTTCTCCTAGTTAAAAACAACTAGGTAGCATTTCTAGGTTGTATCACAAGTGCAGATTTGATTTTATAAGAAGCTACCAAACTGTTTTAAAGTGGCTGGATCATTTTGCTTTCACAGCTTCAATATTCCTGCTGCTCTGCATGCTTGTCAATGCTTGGTACTTTCAGTTTATTTTTTGTTATTATTATTATTATCATTATTATTATTTCTTTTTCATTGGGGTTTTTGAGCCAGGACCTCCTTTTGTAGTTTAGGCTGGGCCTGAACTCACTGTGTAGCCCAGGCTGGCCTCAAAATCCCAGCGATCCTCCTGCCTCAGCCTACCCAGTGCTGGGATCACAGGCATGCACCACCATGCCCGGCTTCAGTTTATTTTTAATTATTATCCATTCTAATGTGTGTTGCAGTGCTTTTGTTTATTTTGCAGTGCTAGGATTGAGCTAGGGGCTTTATGCATGGTAACTTTCAATGTGGTTTTAACTTAGATTTACATAAGGACTCCTGATGCATGGAGGTTGGTACCATACATCTTTCCATGTGCTTCATGTGCTTGCTTACTGTTCATCTTTTTATTTATTTATTTTTGTGGTACTTAGGATCAAATTCAGGACCTTGCAATTGCAAAGCACGCATGGTGCCAGGGAGCTAAATCCTCAGCCCTGTTCATCTCTTTTTTATGAGATATCTTTTCAAATACTTTTAGTATAGATTTATTCAGATATTAAATTTTGAAAATTTATTATGTAAATGAACATATCAGAAAAACATTTGCAAATATTTTCTCTTGATCTAAGGATTGTCTTTTCATTTTTTGTTGTTGTTAAATTCTTTTATTGCTACATTTTAGGTATACAACACAATTACATTTCTCATTGGAAACTGTACCTTGACATAATGCATCTTGGTTCTTATTTTTTTCCCCATTCCCAGCCCTCCCTTCCCTATTTATAAAGACTTTATTTCCATTTTTTCCATTTCTCATCATTTTTCCTTTCCTTTCTTTCCTTTCCCCTGCCCCTCCCAAAACCTCTACCCCTTTGGACCTTTTCTTCCTATTTTGCATTATTGATTATTCATTCTAATCATTGGTACATTTTAGGTATACAATATAATGACATTCATCATTGGAAATTTGCACCTTTACATAGTCTCTCTTGGTTCTTATTTTTCACCCTTGCCCAGCCCTCCCTTCAACCCCTCCATCCCTCCCTATTTACAAAGATTTTGCTCCTATTTTTCCATTTTCTCATATTAATCCCATTCCCTTCTATCCTTTCCCCTAGCCCTGCCACTTCCTTCCCCTTTGCCCCTTTTCTTCCTATTTCACATTACCTATTATACATTTAGTCCTTATTTACACTTTCAGTTTCTCACACCAGAGAAACTATTCAGTATTTATACATGTGTGTCCTATTTATTTCACTTAAGAGTAGTGCCTCAATGTGCATCCACTTAGCTATAAATGTCTCTAATTTCTCATTTTTTATGGCTGAGTAGTACTCCATTTTATTTTTTAAAAACCCCACATTTTCTTTATCCAGTCTCCAGTTGATGGGCATTTGGGCTGCTTCCAAGTTTTAGCTATTACAAACTGTGCTGCTATGAACATGGGTGCACATATATCACTGTGGTATGATTCTTTTAATTCTTTGGGGAAGATCCCCAGCAGTGGAATAGCAGGGTCAAATGGGACTTCCAGTCCTAGTTCTTTGAGGTATCTCCATACTGATTTCCACAGTGCTTGCACCAGTCTACAGTCCCACCAGCAGTGGAGCAGGGTTCCTCTTTCCCCACAGCCCTGCCAGCATTTGTTATTGGTTGATTTCATCATAGCAGCCATTCCTTCTGGAGTGAGGTGGAATCTCAGTGTTGTTTTCATTTGCATCTCTCAAATGACCGGTGATGTTGAACATTTTTTCATGTGTTTATTTGCTGTTTCTACTTCTTTGTCTGAGAAATGTCTGTTCATTTCAGATGCCCATTTTCGGATTGTGTCTTTAAATTTGGGAGGTCTGATCTTTTTGAGTTCTTTATAGATTCAAGATCGTAGACCTTTGTCTGAGGTACAGCAGGTGAAGATATTTTCCCACATTGTGAGTTGTCTCTTCACACTGCTGGTGGTTTCTCTTGCTGTGCAGAAGCTTTTTAATAAGAAGAGATCTCACTTGTTCATTGTTTGTGCTAGTTCATGGGCAACTGAAGTTTTGTTCATAAAATCTTTTCCTACACTTATGTCTTCAAGAGTTCTACCTAACCTCTGTTCCAACTGGTTCAGACTTTATATTTTAATATTTAGATTAATCCATTTTGATTTTAGTTTAGTGCATGGTGAGAGATGTAGGTCTAGCTTTAATCTTTGGCAAGTTGAAACCCAATTTTTATGGCACCATTTATTAAAGAGGCTATCTTTCCTCCAGTGAGGATGTTTGGTTCCATTGTCAAAGATGAGGTGGCTGAGTGTGTCTGAAATTGTTTCAGAATCTTCTAATCTGTTCCACTGGTCCTCAAGTCTGTTTCTTTGCCAGTACCATGCTGTTTTTATCACAGTAGCTTTGTAGTATAGTTGCAGGTTGGGGATTGTGATATCACCTGCCATGTCTCTGTTACCTAGAATTGCTTTTGCTATTCTGAGTCTCTTGTTGTTCCAAATGAATTTTTGGATTGTTTTCTCAAGGTCCATGAAGTATGCTGCTGGGATCTCAATTGGAATTGCATTAAATCTATAGAGCAGTTTTGGAAGTATGGCCATTTTCACTCTATTAATCCTTCCGACCCAGGAGCAGGGGATGTCTGTCCATTTTCTGATATCATCTTCAATCTCTCTTTTCAGAGTGCCATAGTTTTCAAAGAGGTCTTTGATTTCTTTCATTAGGTTGATTCCTAGGCATTTCAGTTTTATGGATGCCATTGTGAAAGGAATTATTTGCCCTATTTCTCTCTCAGTGAGTCTGTCATTGGTGTAGAGGAAAGCTATTGATTTTTGTGTGTTGACCTTGTAACCAGCTACTTGACTGAATTTGGTTATTAAGTCTAGAAGACTTTTGGTGGAGTTCTTGAGGTCTTCTATATAGAGTATCATGTCATCTGCAAATAATGACAATTTGACTTCTTCATTTCCTATCTTTATTCCATTTATTTCTTTCTGTTGTCTAATTGCTGTGGCTAATGTTTCCAGAACTATATTGAACAAGAGTGGTGATAGTGGACATCCTTGTCTTGTTCCTGATTTTAGTGTGAAGGATTTCAGTTTTTGACGATTTAGTATGATATTGGCTGTTGGTTTTTCATAGATGGCTTCTATCAGTTTGAGGTAGAGACCATCTATTCCAATTTTTTGTGGGTTTTTTTTTTATCATAAATGCATTTAGGATTTTGTCAAATGCATTTTCTGCATCAATGGAGATAATCATATGGTTTTTGTCCTTGGCTCTATTGATATAGTGTATTACATTGATTGATTTGCATATATTGAACCATCCCTTCATCCCTGGGATGAATCCCACTTGATCAGGGTGTATGATCTTCTTGATGATCTTCTGCATTCTGTTTGCCAGTATCTTATTAAGGATTTTTGCATCTATGTTCATTAGTGAGATTGGCCTATAGTTCTCCTTTTCAGTTGGATCTTTCTCTGCTTTGGGGATCAAGGTGATGCTTGCTTCCAGCCACGAATTTGGGAGTATTGCTTCCCTTTCAATTTCATTGAAGAGTTTAAACAGTAGTGGCAGCAGTTTCTCTCTAAATGTCTTGTAGAATTCAGCATTGAAGACTTCAGGGCCCGGGCTTTTCTTAGTTGATAAGTTTTTAATTACATTTTCAATTTCATTGGATGATATTGGGTTGTTCAGAATTTTTAGGTCTTCTTCGTTCAACTTTGGTAATTCATATGTATCTAAGAATCTGTCCATTTCTTCTGTATTGTCCATCTTATTGGCGTATAGGTTCTGGAAGTAGGTATTGATGATCCTCTGGATTTCTGCTGGGTCTGTTGTAATTTCACCCTTTTCATTCCTAATTGCATGGATTTGGGCCTTTTCTTTCCTTTTCCTGATAAGGTTGGCTAAGGGTTTGTCAAATTTGTTGATTCTTTCGAAGAACCAAATCTTGGCTTCATTGATTTTTTTTTGTCTTTCTCTTAGTCTCCATTGCATTGATTTCTCCTCTGATCTTTATAATTTCCTCCCTTGTATGAGCTTTGGGGTTGTCCTGCTCTTCTTTTTCTAGAAGCTTGAGGTTCAGCATCAGGTTGTTTAATTGGGCTCATTCTGTTTTCCTAATATGCATATTCACTGCTATGAATTTCCCTCGTAAGACTGCTTTCATTGTGTCCCATAGATTCTGATATGTTGTATTGTCATTGTCATTTAATTGAAGGAACTGTCTGATTTCTTCTTTAATTTCCTCTGTGACCCACTGGTTATTCAGAAGTGTGTTGTTCAATTTCCAAGTGCTTATGAAGTTTTTTGAGTTTCTTTTGTTATGGATCTCCAATTTCATCACACTATGGTCTGATAATATACAGGGGATAACTTCAATTCCTTTGCACTTACTTAAACATGTTCTATGTGTGAGTATGAGGTCTATTTTGGAGAATGACCCATGTGCAGCTGAGAAGAATGTGTATTCTGATTTTGTGGGGTGGAAGACTCTGTAAACATCTGTTAGGTTCATTTGTTCAAGAGTTCAATTGAGTTCTAGTATTTGATTACTTATTTTTTGTCTAGTTGATCTATCTATTTGTGACAGTGGGGTGTTGAGGTCCCCCAGTATAATTGTATTAGTGCATATATGGCTTTTCATGTCCATTAGTATTTGTTTTATATAGTTGGACACACTAGTGTTTGGTGCATAGATATGATTGTCATCTCTTCCTCTTGGATTCTTCCCTTTACAGGGATGTAGTGTCCTTCTTCATCTCTCTTAATCAGCGTTGGTTTGAAATCTACTTGATCTGCCAAGAGGATAGCTACTCCTGCTTTTTTCGGGTTTCTGTTGCATGGAGTATTGTTTTCCACCCTTACCTTTCAGTCTATGAGGTTTTTTTTTAATTGTGTTTCTTGTATGCAGCATATTGTTGGATTTTGCTTCTTGACCCATTCTGCCAGTCTATTTCGTTTGATTGGTGAATTGAGACCATTAACGCTGATGGTTATAACTGAAACGTATTGACTTGTCATTGCCATGACTTTTTCTTTTTGTTGGGTTCTCCCCCTTTACATTTAATTTCTTGTCATGCCAGATGGGTTCATTCTGCTTTGCTTCCTGGGGTTGTGATCCTCAATGTCTGTTCCTAGGATATTGTGTAAAATTCTTTGTAGTGCTGGTTTGGTATTCACGAAGTTCCTAAGGTGCTCTTTTTCATGAAAGTATCTTATTTCTCCATCAGTTTTGAAAGATAGTTTTGCAGGTGGCATCAATCTGGGTTGGAGGCTGTTTTCTTTTAGGGCTTGGCATATGTCACTCCAAGCTCTTCTTGCCTTGATGGTTTGTGTTGAGAAGTCTGCTGTGATTCTGATGGTCTTTCCTTTGTATGTGATTTGTTTCTTTTCTCTAAAAGCTTGTAGAATTTTGTTCATCTGTCGACTTTCTGGAATCTTAACAATTATATGCCTATGTGTAGATTTTTTTTTGATCAAGGCTAGCTGGAGTCCTATATGCCTCATTTATCTGTATGTCAAGCACTTTTCCCCTGCTTGGGAAGTTTTCTGCCATTACTTCTGTGAAGAGTTTTTTATGTCATCTGCACTCTCTCCTTTTTCTTTATTGAGCCCAATCAGTCTTATGTTATTCTTCTTTGCATCATCTAGCAGCTGCTGGATTGATTTCTCATGCTGCCTTATAATTTTGAGGCAATTTTTCTTCTCCTGGTCACTAATTGCAATCTTATCTTCTATATCTGAAATTCTGTCCTCACATTGGCTCATTCTGCTGTGTAGACTTTCAATGGAGTTTTCATCTCCTATAAATCTATTTGCATCTGTTTTATGGATTCCATTTTTTTCCTATGTTGGGATTCCATCATGTTCCTCAGCTCCTCTCTAGATTTATTAATCATGTCTTGCACTAGGAGCACAATTTCTCCTGTTATCTGAGAAATTATATCTGATTTCATTTTTTCCAGATCCCCTTTTGTTGCCAGTTCAGTGGGTCCAGGTGGTTGAGTATCAGAGTGTTCCATCTCATTTCCCTTTGGGGTTGCTGTACGTGATCTGGAAGGTTGGTTTTGAGACTTATTTGTTTTCTCATTTCAACTGGGAGGCGGGCACTGTTGGCGCCTGCATGGATTACCTCCTCTGAGCTGGGAGAGGTGGGACAGGGGCCGGGAGCAGTGGTAGGGATGGTGACCCAAAAGCCCTTTCCTCTGGGCTGGGAGCAGTGGGAGGGATAGCAGCTGTGAAGCCCCTTCCTCTGGACCAGAAGCAGTGGGACAGCAGCTCAGAAGCCCCTACCTCTGGGCCACGAGCGGCGGGACTCAGTACCATGGTCTGGTGGTCCGGTGTCCTCTGTGTCTTTGTAGTGTGGAACCAGGTGGCTGCCTGTCTGCAGTGGGCTGATTCAGCATGTTCTGCACAACTCTCAACCTCAGTAGGGCTGTCTTTTCATTTCTTAATAGTACCTTTCTCCCAAGCATAATTTACAAATTTTGATGATGGTATATTCATGATAAGTTGCTTTTTTATTTTTAAATGTATTACTTTCTATTTATTAAGTCTTTATTAAGTCTTTTTCTTAAGCTCTACTTTATCTGATATCAATATAGCCAATACACCATTTCAAAGTACGATATTTATGATATATTTTTTCTCTTGGGGGCTTCTCTTTCTACATTTCTATTTCTATTTTTTTCTATTTCCCTTTGCACTCAAAGTTCATCTCTTTTAAAAAGAATTTGACTTGACACTGCTCTTTTATCCAGTCTGATAATCTCCTTAACTGAATGCTATATCTTTTAAATTCAGTGAAATTACCTATATGGTTAGTTTTCAGTTTACCATTTTGTTATGTGTTGTTTCTTTGTCATATTTGTTCTTTTTCTCCTTTTCCTCCATTCCTCCCTTACTCTGAACTGCTATTGCATCACTTTGGGTATAAGAACTTTATCTTTTTGAATTTTTGTGTTATTGATGTCATCAATTTTCCTTCCATGTGTATTTTAATAAAAACTTGTTATTATTTTTACTTTAAGCTGCAGGTTGACAAATATATTCTTTTTTTTTTGTACTGGGGATCGAACTCAGGACCTTGCCCTTACAAGGCAGGCAGTGGAACCATCCGGCTAAATCCCCAGGCCCAGACAAATATATTCTGTAATAGGGAAGTTAGTAGTAGACTCCTGAGGCCCAGGAAAGTTGTGCTCCCTACAAGTTGCCTTCCACACCAGGACAACACTTATTTATTTTCAAAGCTCACTTATTGATTGCAAAGTGCCAACACTGCAATTAAACCTGAGTACTGAGGTGTTAGTTTAGAGAAAATCAACTCTTATGTGATCCTCAGCTGCCAGGGCGACTTAGCTCATGTGGCAAAGGAGAGGGTTCAGGGAACCCACGGGAATGGGCACCACAGGTTCGCCACACCTGGTCTGGAGGACCTTGTACAACTCACGATACTGCAGGGAGTGGTGTGGCCTGCTTGCTAATGTGACATGAGAGTATTCAAGCCACATTTCACCTCAACAGAAAATTTAAATATATATCCATACACATATGGCCCAGCATTCTCTAGCTATGTTCACTCATGGTCCCCTCTGCTGTAAGACTTCCACTGGAGCCTAGAGACCTCACTACAGAGCATCAGGAATGCATTCTGCGTCTCAGGCCAAACTTGCTCAACGTTTGAGAAGTAGCTTGTGCCTTTTACAAGAGCCTAAACCCCTATTTAGGATCAGTATCTGAGATTGCCACTGAGCCATTTCTGGAAATAAGCATCTCCCTCACCCTACTCGCTTACCCTGCAGTATGGCACACACTGTCCAGCAGGGAAAGGTCCAAGCCTTGAACAGTTAGATCATCTGGCACTGTCATTCCCTCATGAAGATGCCAGTTGAACATAAGTGCCAGCTGTGTTTCTGGATGGTGGCTCAGTACACTTCTCAAAACTTCTCCTACTGACGTGTTCTAAGCCATATTCACTTTCAAGGTTTTTGGCAACTATAAAACATTAAACATTAAACTTGTTTAATTTCACATATTCATTGGTAAACCTTACTTTCAGGTTCTGGTTAATGACATCAACAACAAACTATTCTCCATATTCTTCAAACAAATTTTACAGATAAAATTGCCCCATTTTACTGAATTAACAATTGTCAAAGATCAGTTCTTATTACTTCAGGTTTGTGGCTAGTGAATCTGGTAATGAGCCAACTGTGTGTGTGTGTGTGTGCGTGTGTGGGGCTCTGTGTTTGTTTTACAACCAAACCGATGTTTAACCGATGCCTTTCCTGATTCATGTGGTGGCAAAATTCTTCACAGCACTGTGCTAATACCATGTGTACTCTCAAATATGTGTGCCATGTATTTGGCACTATGTGAAAAATGACAGTGAAATAACCTGTTTCTGTGGTTACCACTCCCAACTGTCTGTTTACAGATTTCACACTGCACCCTATACAGTTAATCATTTAGGAAATAATTTTTTCATACCTAATATGATAACAGTGATTTATAGCTCACAGGCAACTTTTCTTTGGTGACCTTATTTGATATTTTCAACAATGAAATGAGAAATCAGATTGTTGTGTCTATATTTACTCCTTTGCTCTAGATATCAATATCCTAAAGTTGTGGGGAAATATCATCATCTCTTGACATGAAAATGACTCTTTTGTTATGTTAAGAAGTTTAAATTGTCAGACTTTACATCTGAAGAGCTGGACTTTGTCTTTCCCCTTCAGTCTCTATGCAGTCGTGGAACTCTATTGTTTTTCTTTGAAATATGTCCTGTATCTCTTCTTTTCATTTTCTTCTTATTGTGACCAACTACTATTCATGTTGTACTCATGACATCTTGAAATACAACAACCAATTTTTGCAACAATTGTCTTAACAACCACAAAAACTACAGTTCAAGTTATACAAAATGCAAACATTACAGGAGTAAAGTGTACCAATTACCTTTTCAACAATTATTAAGATTACTGATTTGCACTTTAAAATTCTTCAGTTACTGAGGATTGAACCCAGGACCTTGCGCATGCTAGTCAAGTGCTCAACCACTGAGCAACACTCCATCTGTTCTTAAATTTTATTTATTTTTGGTACTAGGGATTGAGTTTGGGACCCTGCACTTTAGAGGCAGGTGGCAGCACCACTGAGCAGAATCCTATGCCCTTTAAAATTTGTTTTTAAGACAAGGTCTCACTAAGTTGCCCAGGATGGTCCCAAACTTGCAATCCTCGTGCATCAGGCTCTTGAGCCACTGGGATTATGAGTGTCTGCCACCACCCCCGGCTGGTTTGTACTTTATCAACTACGGTCATGCACCATTTAACAATGGGATATGTTCTTATCAGTACTGCTGTCTAGGATGTCCATGATACAGAAAAATACTATGATTGTCAAGAACCACCACTGTGTGCATGGCTGGCATTGACAGAAGTGTCACTCAGTGTATGACTATTACTGTAGGAGTGTATGTTTATAAAATATTTAATACATTTTAAACATATACTCGTTTAAGATATTGTTCAAGGTTAGGGTTAGTGCAGACTATTGCCAGGCTATTTTGGTTTGGGCCTATGTTTCAAAGTTTACTGGACAGATGAAGAGCAGGCATATCTGCCCTTGTTCCCCACCTTCGGGAGAAAGCATTGTATCATCTCCATTCATATAAGGCGTTTTTGCTGGAAGAATGGAGTACATGGCTTATCTGTTGAGAAGGTTCTGTTCTACTTCTAGTCTCCTGATAGCTTTTACCATGAACAGCTGTGGAATTTAGTCCAATACTTTTTCTCTAACTAGTGACAGGATCATATGGCTTTTTCCTTTCCTCTGTTAAAATGATGACTTTTGGGGGTGGATCTTCCAATGCTGAACCAACACTGCTATCCCTATAATAAAACCACTTTCTACATCCTGCCAGATCTGACTTCTAATTGTTTTGTTAAACAAATTTCTATCTATGTTCATACTTTTTCTTCTATTATCTTTATCCAGTTTTAGGATTAGCACAATGTTGATTTCCTAAACTGAGGGGAGAAGTGTTCCTTCTTTTTTCTGCTTTAAATGTTTGTTATAATTTATCAGTTAAAATGTTTATGAGCCTGTTGTTGTCATATAGGTAGGTTTTCAAGCTAGGAATATACTTTCTTTAAAAGGTGTTCTTCAAATTTTATATGTCCTCCAGAGTTAGTTTCATTAATTTGTCTTCCAAGTTACTTCTTAGAAGTTGTCAAATTTATTTCAAAAAAGATTTTTGTAATATGCTTTCTATATCCTTTTAAATTCTGTAAAATCTGTGGTAATGTCTCCTAGATCTTAATATTGTAATTTTTAAAATGTATAACTGATATTGTGTAACAGGAAGAAAAGGTCTAAAAGAGCAGGGGAATTGGGAGGGGTAGGGGAAGGGAAAAAAGGAAAAGGAAAAAATATGAGGAAAAAATGGAAACAAGGTCTTTGCAAATAGGGAAGGGTGGAGGGGGTGAAGGGAGGGCAAGGGAAGGGGAAAAAAAATAAGAACCAAGAGACTCATGTAATGGTACAAGATCCCAATGATGAATGTAACGGTATTGTATACCTAAAATGTACCAATAAAGTTAATGGGGGGGAAAAGATTACTATACAATTCTTAAAATTTTTTGAATTATTTAGTCTTCTTCCTAGAAGTACCTGTATTTTATTAAAGCAATATTCAGAGAGTATGGTTTTCAGATACATTTGATGAAATTACCTTTACAGAGTCCCAGTAGCCAAACGAGCTTGTATACTTGTAGGTAAAGCCAAGCATTTTCTGGGCAAGGTGTGCTGATACTGCATCACATGTCTCAAACAAACTCATGCACCCACCAGTTTCATATTCAATGTATATTGTACCATGTGGATTTTCTGAGCTAAATGTACAGAAATTATTGGTATCAAAAACTTCTCAAATTCTTACTAATGAGAAAAATCATAGAACCTAATATATCTGGTGGGAAAAAAGTCATTCATGCACAACACATAGACACTTCTGGTGACCACTTCAGTGTAACAAACAGGTCTTTTCCAGCCTCCAAGTGGCTAAGTGCTGGCAGCTAACCCTCCTCTGACCCTGTGAGGGCTCACAGTTGCTCTTGATTTATGGAATGGTTTTCATTATTAAGTGGTACTGACAAAGGAAACAGAGGCCTAAAATATGTGCTTCTTTTGAAATGTAATCTTGAAATAAGGCATTAGCCAGTTTGCCTTGGTTTCATGCTCAAATGTTACATTTTGAATTATGAAAAATGAAGGAAAAGTCATAACATGTATCATTTGTAAATTATTCAGATCTGTTTCAAATATTTCTCCCACTTCACTTCTCAGGCGCTCAACTGCATCAATTTCCTGCTCATCTTCCTCACTCATCTCTTCCTCATCTTTTGTAAAGACAATGTCATAATCGTCCTCATCAGGCTCTTCCTCATCATCTTCTCTAACACTAACCTAAGAAAGAAAATATTCCCTTTCACTACACACTCAGCATATGTGCCAAATGACACTGGTAACACATCAGCAGGACTATTTTGTAACAACTTGGTATTAGTTGGTATCCTGTAAAAACAGTCATCTGGTAACAGTAAAATTTTAGATATCTGGTGTTCAAGACTGACACCACAGCAACCCCATTCGTAAATAAATAGATGAGTATTAAATGCTATTAAATGTGTAGAGTTGTGAGAATGCTACTTATTTTTGATGGTCTTCAGAAACAATACATAATGCAGCTCAAAGAGCATAGAAAATGTATTAACAGTATTAACTGGGATGAGATTGGTTCCCTTACCTGTAAAATAGGAGCAATAAAAGTGAGGTAGCTTACAAGGCTTAGGGGAACATTAAATGACTTAACATAGCAAATTTTCTTTCTTTATTCATTCATTGATAGGCATTTAGGCTGTTTTAAATGACTTAATAAATGGGAAGCAAAATCCAGTTATGATGGCGTGTGCCTGTAATTCCAGCACTTGGAAGACTGAGGCAGGAGGATTGCAAGTTCAAGCCCAGCCCCTACAACTTCATGACTTAGTGACTCTGAGACTGTCTCAAAATAAAAAGTAAAAAAGGTCTGGGTATATAGCTCAGTGGCAGCGTGTTCCTGGATTCAGTCCACACTACCTGAAAAAACATACACACACACACACACACACAGAAAGTTCCCAGAAAAGTCTGTGGCACATGAGGAACAATTGTCGTTTGATATAAAGCACTGTACTGATAATGTCACTGCCCTGACCTTTTAGGAGACTATAGCCTTCCTGAGAAACAGGATTATTTCATGAATGATTCTTAAAGATCACGGCAAGAATTTGGTACTAAGTTGTGTACAGAGACATAGAGTTTAAATGCTATTGTTCCTTTTGCACACACAAAAAGATGTTTATTATGTGTCCCCTCTGCCCTGCCTCCACATTATTCTCCCTGCAGTAGTCCTTGTCTCAGTTGGAGCTTGCCTGGCCCAGAAGCCTCCTCCTGGGTGCTGGAAGTGGCTCACTTCTTCTGTGCTGGGAGTGATGGAGGTACAGCAGCCTGGAAGCCTCCTCCTGGGTGATAGGAGTGGCTCACCTCCTCTACACTGGGGGTGGGGTGGTACATCGGTCCAGAAGCCTCCTCCTGGGCACTAGGAGTGGCTCACCTCCTCTGTGCTGGGGGTGGCAGTGGAACAGCAGCCCAGACACCTCCTCCTGGGCCTGTCTTTCAAGTGAATACCCGGCCCTTGTCACACCACCACCCTGCTTGGCCGACCACACTCAGTCACACTGAACATTCTCCTATGTGTGTCTGCTATCTGTGAATGCAACAGGGTGAAAACACATCTCTGCCACATTAGCACACATGCTAGACTGAGCAAGGTTCTCCTATGGCCCCAAAAGGGTCTCTTTCTCTCTCCTCTCTCTCTCCCTCTCATCCTCCCTTCCTTTCTTTCTTTAGAAACACATTTATTTTTCTGGAATGGCTTTAGGTTCATGGCAACTTTGAGCAGAAGGTAGAGAGTGCTCCCAGGTCACTGGCTACACTGATAGATGACAGATGAATGCATGCACTCATGCACAGCCAGAGTGTTCCAGGAATCACTGTCACCCCAGCCACCTCAGTATTGTCCTGCTTCTAGGACCTAGCCATATTTCTAATCTGCCCTAATCCTGTTTGTTCATCTCTAAGGATGGGAGCCACTGTTTCCCTGTTCGGGAAGGTTGACTGAAAATGGTTGGATCAAAGATGGGCACAAGCATGACCACCAGACAACCAACCCTGCCCTCCCTCAGAATCCCCTACCTGCTGGACACCACAAGGCTTGCCCCTCGGTGCCATGACAGTTGATGGTTGCCATGACAATGAACCGAAGAAACTGGAAGAGGGGCTCCACCAAGATTCGCAAAAAACTTCCACCCCATTTTCAGAAAAGACATGACAACTTCTCCCCTCCTTAAGCCCACCAATGCCACCCCCACCAACCCCCACACACACTTCCTTTTCTCCTACTTCAGTCACCCCCCAGCAAGGCCCTGTTCCCTCCCTCTTCCCCACTTCCCTCCTGGGCCAAAAAGCACGTCTGTCTGCAACTGTGAACAACCTCCCATTTCTCCCATTTTAGGCCAAGAACAGAATTTTCTCCTCTGTCACTGTTTCCACAACCCCATGAGGGGGCAGAGGGAACTAGCATGGGGGTTAGAAATCCATAGCATGAAACTGGACTAAGGAAAGAGACTGGTCTTCACACTCCCCCACCCAGAGTTAACAAGAGGGCTCGCTCCTCCATCCATTCCTGGCTTTCACCAACCAATGCTGCCTGCGCCCTTTCAGATTAGTTCTCACCTTCCCAGGGCACACAGTGCAAATTTCATGTCACCCACAAATTCAGGCCCAGCCTGGGAAACTCAGTGAGACATTGCAGAGAGAGAGAAAGAAAGAAAGGGAAGGGAAGGCTGGGGAATGTCGCTCCAAATGTCAGATACATGAAATGGAACCTTAAACCTAAACCTAATCCGAACCCTAACCCTAAACCTAAGCAACAGAATCAAATCCCAATATCCAGGTACCTGACATTTGACATTATCCCTAACACTCCCCATGAACTTACACTAATACTAACTTTCCAACCCACACTGGAAGACACAGGCATTTCAATGTCAATCCTATCTATCACCCTGACCCTAACCCTAACCCTAACCCTAACCCTACCCTACCCCTAAGTCATTCTCAGGTACCTCTATTTCAGAACTATCCAGGACACATGGGAAAAGAAGAACCCTAACCCTAACAATCATAACCATACTCCAAATATCAGGTACATGAATTGGAACCCTAAATCGAAACCAAATCCTAACCCTAGCACTAACCCTAAAGAGCGGGACCAAAACCAAACACCCAGGTAACTGACATTCGATATTATCCCTAACCCTCCCAATGAACTTACGCTAATGCTAACTTTCCAACACACACTGGAAGACACAGCCATTTCAATTTCAATGCTATCTATCACCTTGACCCTAACCCTAACCCTAATGATACCTTAACCCTAAGTCACTCTCAGGTACCTCTACTTCAGCACTATCCATGACCCTTATGAAAAGAAGAACCTTAAACCTAACAATCATACCCACACTCCAAACGTCAGGTACATGAATTGGAACCCTAAACCTAAACCTAAACCTAAACCTAATCCTAACCCTAACCCTAACCCTAAGTAGGAGGACCAAATCCCAATACCCAGGTACTTGACATTCGACATAATCCTTAACATACACCATTGACTTCTGCTGATACTAACTTTCCAAACCACACTGGAAGACACAGTCATTTCAATTTCCCTGCTATCTATCACCCTGACCCTAACGTAACCCTAACCCTAATCCTACCCAAACACTAAGTCATTCTCAGGTACCTCTATTTCAGCACTATACATGACCCTTATGAAAAGAAGAACCCTAAACCTAAAAATCATACCCACACTCCAAATGTCAGGTACATGAATTGGAACCCTAAATGTGAACCTAATCCTAACCCTAACCCTAACCATAAGCAGCGGGACCAAATCCCAATACCAAGGTACTTGACACTGGACATTATCCCTAACACACACCATTAACTTACACTAATGCTAACATTCCAACCCACACTGGAAGGCACAGGCAATTCAATTTCGATGCTATCTATCACCCTGACCCTAACCCTAACCCTAAACCTAAACCTACACTAACCCTAAGT
This sequence comes from Heterocephalus glaber, assembly GCF_053883595.1. Taxonomy (NCBI): domain Eukaryota; kingdom Metazoa; phylum Chordata; class Mammalia; order Rodentia; family Bathyergidae; genus Heterocephalus; species Heterocephalus glaber. The sequence goes on along the minus strand of NW_028258317.1, from coordinate 66,801,662 downwards.
CATTCTCAGATACCTCTATTTCAGCACTATACATGACACTTACAGAAAGAAGAACCCTAACCCTAAGAATCATACCCACTCTCCAAACGTCAGATACATGAATTGGAACCCTAAACCTAAAAGTAAGCCTAACCCTAACCCTAAGCCTAAGAATCGGGACCAAATCACAATAACCAGGTACTTGACATTCGACATTATCCCTAATCCTCCCCATGAACTTACGCTAATAATAATTTTCCAACCCACAATGGAAGACTCAGGCATTTCAATTTCAATGCTATCTGTCACCCTGACCCTAACCCTAAGATTAACCCTAACCCTAAACCTACCTTAACCCTAAGTCATTCTCAGGTACCTCTATTTCAGCACTATCCATGACCCTTATGAAAAGAAGAAGCCGAACCCTAACAATCATAATCAACCTACAAACGTCAGGTACATGAATTGGAGCCTAAACATAAACCTAATCCTAACCCTAACCCTAACCCCAACAATCATACTCACACTCCAAACGTCAGGTACATGAATTGGAAGCCTAAACCTAAACCTAATCCTAACGCTAACCCTGACCCTAGGCAGCGGGACCAAATCCCAATACCCAGGTACCTGACATTCGACATTATCCCTAACCCTCCCCATAAACATACGCTAATGCTAACTGTCCAACCCACACTGGAAGACACAGGCATTTCAAGTTCAATGCTATCTATGACCCTGACCCTGACCCTAACCCTAACCCTAACCCTAACCCTAACCCTAGCCTAACTCTAAGTCTTTCTCAGGTACCTCTATTACAGCACTAACCATGACCTTTACGAAAAGAAGAACCCCAATCCTAACAGTCATACCCACACTCCAAGCGTCAGGTACATGAATTGGAACCCTAAACTGAAATGTAATCTTAACCCTAACACTAACCCTAAGCAGCGGGACCAAATACCAATACCTAGGTACTTGACATTGGACATTATACCTAAGCCTCCCCATGAACTTACACTAATGCTAACTTTCCAACCCACACTGGAAGACACAGGCACTTCAATTTCAATGCTATCTATCACACTGACCCTAACCCTAACTCTAACCTAACCCTACCCTAACCCTAAATCATTCTCAGGTACCTCTATTTCAGCACTATCCATGAACCTTACAAAAAGAAGAACCCTAAACCGAACAATCATACCCACACTCCAAACGTCAGGTACATGAATTGGAACCCTAAACCTAAACCATATACTAACCCTAACCCTAACCCTAAGCAGTGGGACCAAATCACAGTACCCAGGAACTTGACATTCAACATTATCCATAAACCTCCCAATGAACTTACGCTAATACTAACTTTCCAACCCACACTGGGAGACACATGCATTTAAATTTCAATGCTATCTATCACCCTGACCCTAACCCTAACACTAACACTAACCCTACCCTGACCCTAAGTCATTCTTAGGTACCTCTATTACAGCACTATCAATAACCTTTACGAAAAGAAGAACCCTAAGCCTAACAATCATACTCACACTCCAAAGGTCAGGTACAAGAATTGGAACACTAAACCTAAACCTAATCCTCCCCCTAACCCTAACCCTAAGCAGCGGGACCAAAATTCAAGACACAGGTACTTGATATTCGACATTATCCCGAACACTCCCCATGAGCTTACACTAAAACTAATATTCCAACCCACACTGGAAGACACAGACATTTGAATTTCAATGCTATCTATCACCCTGACCCTAAATGTAACCCTAATCCTACCCTAACCCAAGGTCATTCTCAGATACATCTATTTCAACACTATACATGACCCTTATGAAAAGAAGAACCCTAACCCTAACAATCATACCCACACTCCAAACATCAGGTACATTAATTGGAACCCTAAATCTAAACCTAATCCTAACACTAATGCTAACCCTAAGCAGCGGGACCAAATCCCTATACCCAGGTACTTGATATTCGACATTATCCCTAAACCTCCCCATGAACTTCTGCTAATACTAATTTTCCAACCCACACTGGAAGACACAGGCATTTCAATTTCAATGCTATCTATCACCCTGACTCTAACCCTTGCCCTAACCCTAACCCTACCCTAAGTCTATGTCATTCTCAGGTTCCTGTATTTCAGCACTATCCATGGCTTTTACAAAAAGAAGAAGCCTAACCCTAACAATCATGCCCACACTCCAAATGTCAGGTACATATATTGGAACCCTAAACTTAAATCTAATCTTAACCCTAACACTAACCCTAAGCAGCGGGACCAAATTCCAATGCGAAGGTACTTGACATTTGACATTATCGCTAACCCTCCCCATGAACTTAAGCTAAATCTAACTTTCTATCACACAAGGGAAGACACAGGCATTTCAATTTCAATGCTATCGATCACCCTGACCCTAACCCTAACACTAACCCTACCCTAACCCTAAGTCATTCTCACATTCCTCTATTACAGCACTATCCATGACCCTTACGAAAAGAAGAACCCTAACCCTATCATACCCACACTCCAAACTTCAGGTACATGAATTGGAAGCCTAAACCTAAACATAATCCTAACCCTAACCGTGACCTTAAGCAGCGGGGCCAAATCCCAATACCCAGGTACCTGACATTTGACATTATCCCTAACTGTCCCCATGAACATATGCTAATGCTAACTGTCCAACCCTCACTTGAAGACACACACATTTCAATTTCAATGCTATCTATCACCCTGAACCCTAACCCTAACCCTAACACTAACCCTACCCTAACCCTAAGTCATTCTCAGGTACCTGTATTACAGCACTAACCATGAACTTTACGAAAAGAAGAACCCTAACCCTAACAATCATACCAAACTCCAAGCGTCAGGTACATGAATTGGAACCCTAAACCTAAACGTAATCTTAACCCTAACCCTAATCCTAAGCAGGGAGACCAAATCACAATACCCAGGTACTTGACATTCGACATTATCCCTAACATCCCCCATGAACTTACGCTAATACTACCTTTCCAACCCACACTAAAAGACATGGGGAATTCAATTTCAATGCTATCTATCACCCTGACCCTAACCATAACCATAACCCTACCCTAACACTAAGTCATTCTCAGGTACCTCTATTTCAGCGCTGTCCGTGACCTTTATGAAAAGAAAAACCCTAACCCTAACAATCATACGCACCCTCAAAACGGCAGGTACATGAATTGGAACACTAAACCTAAAAATAATCCTAACCCTAATGCTAACCCTAAGCCTAACCTTAACCCTACCCTAACCCTAAGTCATTCTCAGGTACCTCTATTTCAGCGCTATCCATGACCTTTATGAAAAGAAAAACCCTAACCCTAACAATCATACACACCCTCCAAAAGGCAGGTACATGAATTGGAACCCTAAACCTAAACCTAATCCTAACCCTAGTGCTAACCCTAACCCTAAGCAGCGGGACCAAATCCCAATACCCAGGTACTTGACATTTGATATTATCCCTAACCTTCTCAACGAACTTAAGCTAATGTTAACTTTCCAACTCACACTGGAAGACACAGGCATTTCAATTAGAAAGCTATCACTCTGACACTAAACCTAACCTAAACCTAACCCTGAACTGAACTCTAAACCCTAACCCTAACCATAAACCCTAACCCTAACTCATAACACTTAACCCTAGCCCCTAACCCTAACTCACTAACACTAACGCCCTAACCCTAACCCCCTTACACTAACCCTATCCCTAACCATAACCCCTAACAATAACCCTCTAAACCTAACCCTAAACCTATCCCTAACCCCAAACCCTATCCCTAATGCTAACCCTAACCCTTAAAGCCTAACCCTAACACAAACACCCAAACCCTAACCCTAAACCATAACCTGATCTCTATCCCTAACCCTAAGCCCTAACCACTAAACCCTAACCCTAAACCCTAAACCTAACCCTATCCCTAAACCTAACCTTAAGCACTAACCCAAACCCTAATCCCTAAATGCTAACCCTAACACCCTAACCATAACCCTCTAACCCTAACCCTAACACCTAACACTAAACCTAACCCTACCCTAACCATAACGCCTAAACCTTAACCCTAACCCTATCACTAACCCCAAACACTATCCCTAACCCCCAACCCTAACCCTAACTCCTAACCCTAACCCTAATCCTAACCCTAACCCTAACCCTAAGAGTGAAAATGAATGTACAACACATTATCATTTCAGGGACTCAGAAACAGGTACTTCAAAAGAAATTAAAAACAATGAATATACATATTACAAAAGTAGATAGGTCACAATATCAGAAAGTTAGAGAAACAGTAGCAGCATAAAAATGAAAATCACTCAACAAATAGGAAATTTTATTGCTCATTATTTGTATAATTATAGACAATAAGTTATTAAAGTATCAAAGGCATTATTCAATAATTAATGTAATCCATTAAATAAAATCTAGAGAACAAAAATTGTAAGATCTTGTCAGTGGATACAGACAAAGCAGAAGACTAAAAAGAAATAAGTGGAGGGGCCAGGGATTTAGCTCAGTGGTTCTGCCACCTGCCTCACAAGCACAAGGTCCTGAGTTTGATCCCTGGTACCAAAAAAAAAAAAAAAAGAAATAGATGGAACACACAAAATTGTCTTTACTTGCATATAATATCATGGAATATGCTGGAAAAATTAAGGTATTAACAAAAACCTAATGTAATTACTAAGACATTGTACCATAGAGTATATCCCTAGCTTAATATATAATAATATGCCATGTAATTATGTATCAGATATAAACAAATGGATTGGAAATTATAAACTTTACATCATATGTAGCCCTCAGTGACACAATTTTACAAACATTAAAATCCCATAAATTAAAAAGGATCTACACCAGATGTAATAAGCACAAGATAAAACTACAAAAATATAATAAAATATATTAGATGGACAAATATAAATAAAGCTATTCCACATGTTGGCAAAACGATAAGGCACATCTGTAAAATATTAGATGAATATTTCATATGAAAATTTTTATTTTGAATTTTCATCATTTGTACATCAGCACTTTTCTTATTTTATCAAAAATTCTAATTCATTATCATTTGAAGAAAATAATCAATAATAATAGTTTAATCACATCAAAAAGATTTTTTTTTAAAAAACCAACTTGCAATACCCCAAGCTCAGAGGCAGTAGAATAAGGGAATGAAGTGGCTGAAACATGAATTTCCCTACAATCCTATGGGCAAACATTTGAGGCAAAGAAACCACAAATAATCTTTTCAGTATAATAATAATGATATACTAACCTCAATTATTAATTTACTCAAAATTCCAAAGAATTGAAACCAAATTAACATTTTTGCTTGAAGAAATTGTTAAGGTCCAAAGAGCTTCCAGAAAATCCATCCTGTGGCCACCTTGGGGGAAACTAGATGAAATCAGAGAGATGCACTGGAAGAAACCATAGGTGGTTTGCTGACCTGCATCATAATTCTATGGATCTTTAGGCATATTTATGAGAAATGCAAAACTAGTCATTTACTTATAAACTTTTTTGCTTCTTCAGAGGTAAATCAATTCTCTATTCCTTTTTTTTTTTTTTTTTTGGTACCGGGGATTGAACTCAGGACCTTGTGCCTGTGAGGCAGGTGGTGGAACCACTGAGCTAAATCCCCGGCCCTCCATTCCATTTTTAACTGCAAAACTTACCCATCTCCAATAAATTTCCACCACCTAAGAGCACATTCAGACACTGAACTCACCAATGAATTAATAAACCAATCAACTTTCAGATTCATGGGACATTTAGGAGACACTGAGGATATAAATCATAATACCTGGTCTGCTGCTGAAAGAAAAAACAGGGAAGCCAACATATCAGTTTTACCCACACAGAAACCTCACATACGTGTCATGAGTCTCCCGTCAACTCTCCCGCTCCCTGAAAAGCATGGTGACTGAGCTGGCAAAGCCAGAGTGCTGGCCATGGTAAAGTCAATTCACTGGGACAAGACAGGATCCTTAAGTCCTGGCAGATGTCTCAGCCCTGCCCAGAGGGTTACCAAGGACCAAATGTGTACCAGTGAGAGTTCACATACAGGAACAAAGATTCCCCAACTGATCCAGGGAGGCCCAGATCCTGCCAAAGCTAGTTCTGTCCACTTCTAACCAGAAGTTACACGTCCACCACAAGACTTGCTCCTAGTGTGGGCCATTTGACCTTGAATAATCACCATTTTGAGGATTGAGAGTCTCCCAGGACCTTCCCATCCAGCCACACTCAGTAGCAGTCATAGAGCAAGTGAGGCCAAGCCAGGTTGGGAGTCTCGGCAGCACACTGGGAGCTTCTGACTTGAGTGCCTGACAGAGGATTCTATTCTCTGGCCAGTGTGGCTGACTGGATAGTTCATAAAACAGAAACTCTTCTTCACTGATACAAGGCTGCTCCATTTTCTGCCCACTGAGCCAAGAGGGAGAAGAAAAACAATACAATAGCTGCTTCAGTAAGACCCAAATGAAAGACTGTAGACAAACCCCTTCTCAGCCCAGGCTTCCTCCTTGAACACTGACTTGATCCAGCCTGTTGGATCACTGTATTGAGGAATATTTGCTCCTAGTTTTGCAGAGGTGCCTGTGTCTCCTTACCGGACTTATGGGCTCTTTCTTTTCTGTTGTCTTTGAAAATAGGATCACAACTGTGCCACTGAACTTTCAGAGTCAATGTCACATGGAGAGAATCACTAAACCCAAAGAAGAATCTCGATCCAGGCAAGAGAAGAACACAATGTAATAGAGGGAAAGGCCTAAGGTTGTCAGTGGGTAGAAAATTAAAGGAGACACTTAGTTTCATGGCACAGACTTCTCAAACCTTATCAACATTTTCATTAAATTAAATAAAATCATGCCAAAAAGGGAAATATGAATATGTAATAAATGAAAAAGCTGTTATAATATGGTGACAGTATTATGTTAAGGAATTAATGTGAAAGAAAAGGAATTATTTCTAATGTCTCAGACAGGAAAGTCACTTATTCCAAGATCACAAAGAATTCTAGAACTCTGAAGATTAATCTTAGGAGAAGGGCCAGAATAATATTTGCAATGTAGCCCCACCTTCAATCACTTCATGATGAGGTAGGAATAGCTAAGACCTTATCAGACTGAATTCTTTATAACATACTGTTCCTTTCTCACAGATTAAAAGTTTCTTCTCTCTTTCAACATATTAATTTCCCCAAGTAAAGTTCTCACCTGGTATCATGTGATGGTTAGACTTACTGTCAAATTTATTAGCCTGAAAGATGCTATTAGTAAATTATATGTCTGGGGTTGTCTGAGTAAGGCAAGGAGACATGACCTTAAATATTAACTCTGATCCAATACCCCTTCTTCTCACTCTTTCCCTACTAAAGAATCTCCACTGAAAGGTTGAAGAGTTGGCACTGGAAGCCTCAAGGAACTGGAGACCAACACCCAAAGGCAATAGCAGATACCAGAGCTCCTACATAGAACAGAGACTTCCTTTCTTCCCTATTTATTCCATCTTAGGTACAAGCTTATTGGTTGGTGCTAACACTATGCAGGGTGGGTTTTCTCTGCTTAGCTTGTGTCCCACAAGCCAGTCACTCACAGACACACCCAAAGCTTTACTAACTTGCTAGAGTTTCCTACTCATCAAGGGTATATCACAATTAATGACTACAAAAACCTAAATGTGTCTTTCTTTCTCTAAGCATTCCCTGCACAAACATTTTTCATATGTACAAATTCTGGTGTGAAGTCAGAAAATGTTTGCAAGTAAAACAGCAAACATTTTTCAGTAAAAGCCCTATGGCAATGTGAATCACCTCCACAAAAAACCAAACCCCCAAACCATCTGTACATGAGACACCTGCTTTCCCACACTCTGTAGCTTGTTATGGTCAAGAGTCCTTTATGTTGAACATAAATTTAAAGCATGAGAGTATTTTTTTCTTATGTAAAAGCAAAGGTGCCAAAAACTCATTTTTAAATAGCAAGATTTATAATAAAATATGAATTAAATGTGAATTGTCCACTTTTTCCTGAGCATTGGTTGCTTTCATGATTCCAGTTCAATATAGTCCCAAGCTGCTGTGTGCCTAATGACTGGCATGTTATGCTTATTTAACTTTTTTCTTTAACCCTACATCTCAATTGACCTATGTAGTTATTTCAATAATAAATGCTAAACATCCTAGAGGTTCCTCCCTCTTTCAAAAAGTACAACTTCCATACATTTGAATATTCCTGAGGCAGAACTGTATTCATCAGTTTAAATTGTCTATCTGAAGCAGTGTTAAAGGAAAGATGATAACATTTTAGGTTTACATTAAGGGCATACTTCTTGTGGCTATTCTAAATGGCCTGTCACAGGACAGGAAAAAATGAGAACACACATGGAATACTATATCGGGCTATATTCTATGGATTATGATGCAAGAGTTTCTAAGACTCTTTAAATCTATGAAAGAAAGAAGGAATAAGAAAATTAAGGAAGGAAGAAAGAAGAAACTAAACAACAGAGGAAAGTGAGGAAGAAGTGAGAGGAGCAAAAATGGAGAGAAAAGAAGGAAGAAAAATGGAGGCCATAGTGTCCCTATTAACTACATCTCTAGCCAAAATACTCTGAGGTAAGAGTTTTATGAGTAAGGCCTTTCTTATGTTGTTCTGATCCTTGTTCCTGAGGCTGAGTATGAGGATATTATGACTATTGTATGCAGGACTTTTGTGGAGTCTTTCTTATTTCTAAAATTGGTGTAGAAGTAAATGACAAAGGAAAATACAGAGTACTTTTACAAGCACAGTAAGGTTGATTGCTGGACATCTGCTGTCTTTCAGCAGAGTGGATCCTTCAAATGGCAGCCATCTGATGGCAGGAGAACACAATAACTACATAGACAATGAGATCTGACACATGATGATTAACATGCTTCAAAATAATTCAACATTCATTGCAAAATGTGGCAGAGACAATTTTGAGTTACATTTAGATACACATAAGAAAAGGGGCAAAATTATTATTGTCACCAAAATGCTGAAAATGAACAAATTTCTCTGAGTTACTGTTTCAGCACTGAGGTACAATACCCCATCACCCACAATTTAAAGGACAAAAGGTTTAGTTTATGTAGGTTATAATCCATAGTTGTCTGGCTCCAAGGCAGGGTGGCTTAGCAGAGGGTCATGGCATACAGAAAGCTTATACTTGGCAGGGTACTGGGAAGCAGCAAGCCATCAAGGGAGGAGGAATGATATATGTATACACCTTTCTAGGGCACACCTGCAGTAACCCACCTCTTCCCACCCGGCTTTACTTCCCAACATTATATACAGCTATAAACCCATTAATGTCTAATCCAGTCCCACACTCATGATCCAGTCACCTCTCAAAAGCTCTAACTATAAGTCCATGATGCTTTGGGAGAACACCTAGATTTAAACCTTAACAATATCTCAGGAAAAACTCCAAGATAGTCAGAGAGCTACTGCACAGAATGTAACACAGGGCATAAAAAGTGCATATAGGGGGGTTACCCAATAACCATGAAGAAGGGTTGAGTATAGCAAAAGCTGAAGAACATGCGATTAGCTTATGCCACATATGACACAGCAGTGGAGGCAGGACAGGTTGATAAACTTTGATTATCACACAGAACATAATTTTAGAGATGGAGAAAGCAGACAGTAGGTACATAAATGTGTGCAGTATACATTCACTGTAGACAGTACCCTCAATAGCAGATTCCCCAGCAGTGTGAACAAGTACATCAACAGGTGCAACACAATGAGCACTTGCAGGAGCTGCCACAGAAAAGCTAAGAAGCCAAAAATGATAAACCAAAATCAGGTCCAATAGCTCTAAACAAGCACTCCTGTTTTACCTTCTGGGATCCAGAACAGAATGAAGACACAATGGTGAAAACTCTGACTGTGACACAGCTCAAATAACAACTTAATTGTATGCTACTGAACAACTTGCTAGATCTTATAGTGCTTTTACATCTATTTAGAAATAAAGGTCATAACATTCACCATGTGAATGTTATTCACCATGTGAATGTTATTCACCATGTGAATGTTATTCACCATGGTGACAGAGTACATTAAGGGTTTAAACCAGGGTTTAGCAACTTACTGTGCTTTATTAACACTGACTACAGAAAAGTGCATGCATTTGGAGTTATTACTGATAGGAATGGAAAGAGGTATGCCAAATCTCATAGTGCACATATTCTAGGAAACATATATTTGAATATATTTATAAAATGTACTCCCCAAGAGTCCATCTGTTCTTGATATTTTAGAAAATACTGATTTACATTTATTTTATGTCTGTATGATTGTTATTCACTCCAGACATCAAACTTCCTGTTGCATGGGAAATGTAGGGAACTGAAAATGCTCCTACACATTTGCAAACACAGTTTCTATATTATCTAAAGCAAGGCAGTCACACTTTCAATGTCAAAATGGGCAATGTAATATGACTTTGTATTCCTGGGCAATCAGCATAAAATTGCAAATATATTTGAAATTTCTCAAGTACTAGAAACCATAATGTCAGACAGCTGTTAAGTTAAAATATTTAAATCACTAATACATAAGAAGTATGACTGAAGTTGCAAATTTTAACAAACTTCAAAACTGCATTGCAGCAATTATTTCTTCTAATATTGACACTATATATGAGACATATTTAGACTCTACAAAATAAAGAACAAGTAGGTAACTTAAAATAAATTTGGTAAGGTCATGAAATCTTTATATATATTATGATAAAATATAAATATTGTATTTACAAAATATAAAATTATAATAAGGAAAGGTCAGTATCACTCTCTTGCTTTCCACCTGGAGAAAGGTTTGAATTACTTTAAATATCTTTCCAAGCTACATATAAAACATTACTGTTTCCATCCCGTTTAGTAGATACTCATTTGCAGCTAGAATGAATTTGATTCAGTTTATGAGCTCATTCTTTCTTTTCAATTTGCATAGTTTAACATGCTTCAATTTTCATGGGCAACTACTAGAACAGTGACTATTTAACATCCGGGCAAAAGATGTTTACTGTATGATTTTTAAATGAATACAGACTTTGATGATTAAAAACACAGTGTATCCTAGTAAGCCTTTTGGCCAGAAGTACTTATGAAATTCAAGAATGCCAAAGCCACATTTCAGCAACAATAGCAGTTATAAGATTTAACTTTCTTTAGTTATGGAGCATTTGCTATACAATTTGTAGTCATATCCCTTAATATTAATTAATGCTTATATATACTAGAAGAGGGATACTGCCTGCTTCTTTTAAATCATGAACACATGACAAAATATACCAGAAAATATTTAAAATGACAAGCTGATGTATTTATACACTATTGTTATTATTAGCTGTTTGCAGTTCTACAAAACAGACGTTTAGAATCATGATTTAGTGTAGAGACTACTGGATGTGTCTGACCAAAAGTCCTTACTAAGGATTATGTGATCATGGAGCAGAAGGAGCTGTGGCCTTTGGAGAAGAAGGGAGAAGCTGTCACAGCGTACAGCTGATGCATTCTTGAGAACTGTTTCAGTTCAGCTCCATCATGGAGGAATTCTGTAATCTCAAACCTCCCATTAACAAGCCTAAGTAATAATACAAATTAGTTCTAAAATTTCTTCACAGGAGAGATCAACTTAAATATATAAGACCTGTTCTCTCTATTCTGACAGTTTAGGAATCCATCTTTTAATTCAATCCACTCCATTACAATGTCTTTCCTATGAGTCCTTTCATGATGTGATGACTTTGATTCACAGTCTGCGATTCAAATACCATGATTCATCATTTATTTGCCATTAAATATTTTATTCTTATGTTTTTTACAATTCAATAACTTTAAACAAAGTTTAATTTTCTGACCATACTTTCTTAAGAGCCAGAGGTTAATCAGAAAGGGCAATTATGCAGCACAGAGGAGGAGACTCCCGGGCTGATGTACCACTGCTCCCAGCACAAAGGAGGTGAGCCACACAGGCACAAGGAACCCCCCCCCCTTCAAAATGAGAAGACATGTAAACAAGCCTCAAAACCAGACTTCCAGATCATCTACAGCAACCCCAAAGGGAAACAAGATGGAACACTCTGATACTCAACCACCTGGACTCCCTGAACTGGCAATGAAAGAGGATCTGGAAAAAACAAAATCAGAAATAATTTCTCAGATAACAGCAAAGATTGTGCTCATAGTGAAAGACATGATTAATAAATCTAGAGTGGAGCTGAGGAACATGAAGGAATCCCAACATAGGAAACAAACGGAATCCATAACACAGATGCAAACAGATTTCCAGGAGATTAAAAACTCCATTGAAAGTCCATGCAGCAGAATGAGCCAATATGAGGACAGAATTTTAGATATAGAAGATAAGATTGCAATTAGTGACCAGGAAAAGAAAAACTACTTTAAAATTGTAAGGGACCACAAGAAATCATTCCAGCAGCTGCTAGACAATGCAAAGAATAACATAAGACTGATTGGAGTCAATGAAGAAACAGGAGAGAGTGCAGATGAAATTTAAAAATTGTTCACAGAATTGATGGCAGAAAACTTCCCAAGCAGGGGAAAGGAATGTGACATACAGATAAGTGAGCCATATAGGACTCCAACTAGTCTTGATAAAAAAAAATCTGCACTTGGGCGTATAATTGTTAAGATTCCAGAAACCCAACAGAAGAACAAAGTTCTACAGGCAGTTAAGAGAAAAGAAACAAATCACATACAAAGGGAAGCCCATCAGAATCACAGCAGACTTCTCAACACAAACCGTCAAGGCAAGAAGAGCTTGTAGTGACTTATTCCAAGCCCTAAAGGAAAACAGCCTCTAACCCAGATTGATGTACCCTGCAAAACTATCTTTCACAATTGATGGAGAAATAAGATACTTTCAGGACAAAGAGCACCTTAGGAACTTCAGGCATACCAAACCACCATTTCAAAAAATTTTAGACAATATCCTAGGAAAAGACAAGGAGGATCATAATCCCCAGGAAGCCCAGCAGAATGAATCCACTGGGTGCAACAAGAAATTAAATGCAAAGGGGCAGAATCCAACAAAAAGAAAAAGTCATGACAATGATAAGTCAATATGTATAAGGTATAACCATCAATGTTAATGGTCTCAATTCATCAATCAAAAGAAATAGACTGGCAGAATGGGTCAAGAAGCAAGATCCAACAATATGCTGCATACCAAAAACACATTTAATTCAAAAAGAAACTCATAGATTGAAAGTTAAAGGGTGGAAAACAATACTCCATATGATGGGTACCTGAAAAAAAGTAGGAGTAGCTATCCGCTTTGCAGATCAAATGGATTTCAAACCAACACTGATTAAAAGAGACAAAGGCCACTACATCCTTGTAAAGGGAACAATCCAAGAGGAAGAAATGACAATCATAAATACCTATGCAACAAACACTAGTGCACCCAACCATATAGAACATATTAACAGACATGAAATATCATATAAGCACTAATAAAATCATAGTGGGGCACCTCAACACCACACTGTCACAAATAGATAGATCAACTAAACAAAAAATAAGCAACAAACTACTAGAACTCAATCAAACTCCTGAAAAAATGAACTTAACAGATGTTTACAGAATGTTCCACCCCACAAAATCAGAATACACATTCTTTTCAGCGGCACATGGGTCGTTCTCCAAAACAGACCACATACTCACTCATAGAACATATTTAAGTAAGTGCAAAGGAATTGAAGTTATACCCTGTATATTATCAGACCACAGTGCGATGAAATTGGAGATCAACAGCAAAAGAAACCGCAAAAATTTCATAAACACATGAAAATTGAACAACATACTTCTGAATAACCAATGAGTCACAGAGGAAATTAAAGAAGAAATCGTACAGTTCCTTGAGTTAACTGACAATGACAATACAATATATTGGAATCTATGGGACACAATGAAAGTAGTCTTATGAGGGAAATTCATAACCCCTGTGTTTTCATATTAGGAAAACACAGTGAGCCCAATTAAACAACCTGATGCTGAACCTCAAGCTTCTGGAAAAAGAAGAGCAGGACAAACCCAAAGCTCAAATAGGGAGGAAATTATAAAGATCAGAACATAAATAAATGCAATGGAGACTAAGATAACAATATAAAAACTCAATGAAGCCAAGAGTTGGTTCTTCGAAAGAATAAACAAAATTGACAAACCCTTAGCCAACCTTATCAGAAACATGAAAGAAACGGCTAAAGTCCATGCACTTAGGAATGAAAAGGGTGAAATTACAACAGACCAAGCAGAAATCCAGAGGATCATCAATACCTACTTCCAGAACCTATATGCCAATAAGATGGAAAACACAGAATAGACAGATTCCTTGATAAGTATGAATTACCAAAGTTGAATGAAGAAGACCTAAAAATTCTAAACGACCCAATATCAATCAATGAAATTGAAAATGTAACTAAAAACTTACGAACTAAGAAAAGCTCATGTCCTGATGGCTTCACCACAGAATGCTACAAAACATTTAGAGAGGAACTACTGTCACTACTGTTTAAACTGTTCAATGAAATTGAAAGGGAAGCAATACTCCCAAATTCGTTCCTGGAAGCAAGTATCACCTTGATCCCCAAAGCAGAGAAAGACCCAACCAAAAAAGAGAACTATAGGCCAATCTCACTAATGAACATAGATGCAAAAATCCTTCATAAGATACTGGGAAATAGAATGCAGAAGATCATCAAGAAGATCATATACCCTGACCAATGGGATTCATCCCAGGGATGCAGGGATGATTCAACATGTGCAAATCAATCAGTGTAATAAACTACATCAATAGAATCAAGGACGAAAACCATATGATCATCTCAATAGATGCAGAAAAAGCATTTGACAAAATCCAACACGCATTTATGACAAAAATCCTACAAAAAATTGGCATAGACAGTCTCTACCTCAATCTGATAAAAGCTATCTATGAAAAACCAATAGCCAATATCATACTAAAAGGTCAAAAACTGAAATCCTTCACACTAAAATCAGGAACAAGAAAAGGATGTCCACTATCTCCACTCCTGTTCAATACAGTTTTGGAAACATTAGACACAGCAATTAGACAAGAGAGAGCAAGAAAAGGAATAAAGATAGGAAACGACGAAGTCAAATTGTCATTATTTGCAGATGACATGGTACTCTATATAGAAGACCCCAAGAACTCCACCAAAAGTCTTCTAGACTTAAAAACCAAATTCAGTCAAGTAGCTGGATACAAGGTCAACACACAAAAATCAATAGCTTTCCTCTACACAAACAACAGACTCACTGAGACAGAAATAGGGCAAACAATTCCTTTCACAATAGCATCCCCAAAACTGAAATACCTAGGAATCAACCTAACAAAAGAAATCAAAGACCTCTTCTTCGAAAACTATAGCACTCTGAAAAGAGAGATTGAAGATGATATCAGAAAATGGACAGACATCCCCTGCTCCTGGGTAGGAAGGATCAACATAGTGAAAATGGCCATACTTCCAAAACTACTATATAGATTTAATGCAATTCCAATTGAGATCCCAGCAGCATACTTCATAGACCTCGAGAAAACAATCCAAATATTCATTTGAAACAAGAAGAGACCCAGAATAGCAAAAGCAATTCTAGGTAACAGAGACATCGCAGGGGGTATTACAACCCCCAACTTGAAACTATAGTACAAAGCTACTGTGATTAAAGCAGCATGGTACTGGCAAAGAAACAGACCTGAGGACCAGTGGAACAGATTAGAAGATGTAGAAACAACTCCAGACACACTCAGCCATGTTACCTTTGACAAAGGAGCCAAACACCCTCAATGGAGGAAAGATAGCCTCTTTAATAAATGGTGCTGGTAGTATTGGGTTTCAACTTGCCAAAGACTAAAACTAGACCTGTATCTCTCATGCACTAAACTAACATCAAAATGGATTAAAGATCTAAATATTAAAACAGAAATGCTGAATCGGCTGTGAGAGGTTAGGTAGAACTCTTGAAGACATTGGTGTAGGAAAAAATTTTATGAACAAAACCTCAGTTGCCTGTGAACTAGCACAAAAAAATCAACAAGTGGGACCTCTTCTTACAAAAAAGCTTTTGCACAGCAAGAGAAACCACCAACAGAGTGAAGAGACAACCCACAATGCGGGAAAAAATGTTCACCTGCTGTTCCTCAGACAAAGGTCTACTATCTACAATCTATAAAGAACTTAAAAAAAAATCAGACCTCTCAAATTTAAAGACCCAATCCAAAAATGCACATCTGAAATGAACAGACATTTCTCAAAGAAGTAGAAATAGCTAATAAACATATGAAAAAATGTTCAACATCACTTGTCATTTGAGAGATGCAAATGAAAACCATGCTGAGATTCCACCTCTCCCCAGAAAGAATGGCTGCTATCATGAAATCAACCAATAACAAATGCTGGCAGGGCTGTGGGGAAAGAGGAACCCCACTCCACTGCTGGTGGGAGTGTAGACTGGTGCAACCACTGTGGAAATCAGTATGGAGATACCTCAAAGAACTAGGATTGGAAGTCCCATTTGACAGAGCTATTCCGCTTTTGGGTATCTTCCCTAAAGAATTATAAGAATCACACCACAGTGCTATATGTGCACCCATGTTCATAACTACACAATTCATGCTAAATAAAAGTTGGAAACAACCCAATCGCCCATCAACTGGAGAGTGGATAAAGACGTGGGTTTTTTTTTTATAAAATGGAGTATTACTCAGCCATAAAGAATGAGAAATTAGAGACATTTATAGCTAAATGGATGCACATTGAGGCCATACTCTTAAATAAATTAAATAGGACACACATCTGTAAATACTGAATAGTATCTCTAGTGTTAGAAACTGAACGTGTAAATAAGAACTAAAAGGTATAATAGATAATGTGAAATAGGAAGAAGAGGTGCAAAGGGGAAGGGGAAGTGAGAGAGGGAGGGGTAAAGAAACAAGGGAATGGAATTAATGTGAGATAAAGAAGAAATGGAAGCAAAGTCTTTGTAGATAGGGAGGGTTGGAGAGGTTGAAGGGAGGGCAGGGGAATGAGGAAAAAATAAGAAACAAGACGGATTATGTAAAGGTGCAAATTTCTAATTATGAATGTCATTATATTGTATACCTTAAATGCACCAATAAAATTAATTTTAAAAATAGATTTGTAGAATGCAGAGTGAATACTTCAGGTCCTGGGCTTTTTGTTATTAAATTCTTTATTACTGTGTCAATTTCCTTGTTTGTTATTGGGTGGTTAAGCATATTTATTTCTTGGGTTAATTTTTGGTAATTCATATATGTCTAGGAATCTGTCTTTTTCTTCAAACTTTAATTTGTTAGAATATAATTTTTCCAAGTATTCTATCTTCTGGATTTCAACAGTGTGTCTTGTGATTTCATCTTTTTCATTTCTTATTATAAATGTGAGTTTTTTCTCTATTTCTGTTGGCAAGTCAAGCTAAGGGCTTATCCATTGTACTTTTTCTTTCAAAGAATCAGCAGTTCAATTTGTTGGTCTCTTTTACTGGTTTTTTTCACTCTCAATTTCATTGATTTCTGCTCTCATCTTCATAATTTCCCTCTTTAATTTTGGTTTAGGGCTGGCTTCTTATTGTTTCTCAAGTATGCTGAGATTTTTCAATAGGTTATTTATTTGGGGCTACTATGTTTTCCTAACATGAGCATTGATTGTGATGAGTTTTCTTCTAAGAACTGCTTTCACAGTGTCCCAGAGGTTTTCGTGAGTTATATAATCATTGTCATTAACTTCTGGAAAAATTTTTCATTTCTTCTTTGGTTTCTTCTGTGATCCCCTGGTTCTTTAGGAATATGCTGGTAATTTTCCAGTAGATTTGTGTTGTCTGAAATTTCTTTTGTTCTTGATTTCTATTTTCATTGCACATTGGTCTGACAGCATGCATGGGGTAATTTCAATTCTTTTATATTTACTTAAGCAGGCTTTTGAACTAGTATGTGATCTATTTTGCAAAAGGATTATGTTCTGCTGAAAAGAATGTATATTCTATTGTACTGGGGTAGAACACTGTAAGTATCTATTAAGTACATATGTTCAATGGTGTGATTCATCTCTAATATTTCCTTATTGGTTTTTTTGTTTAGTTGATCTCTCTTTGTGAACATGGGGTATTAAAATTCCCTAAATATGATTATGTTAGTGTTTATCTTTTAATTTTAGCAGCTTTTATAAAGATAAGTGCTCCACTGTTTGGTGCCTATATCTTTATCAATGCTATCTCATTGGATTGTTCCTTTAACTAGTATGTACTGACCTTCTTTGTCTCTTCTAATAAGTTTTAGCTTGAAGTTTACCATGTCTGATATCAGAATTACTATTCCTGTTTTGGGGGTATGGTGCATAAAATATTGTTTTCCAATCTTTAATTTTTCATCCATGAATATCTTTTTGGATTAGATGAGTTTTTGAAAGCAAAAGATTGTTGGATTCTGCTTTTGATCCAGTCTGCCAATTTCCATCTTTTAATTAGAGAGCTGAGAGTGTTTACACTGGGAGATATGACTGAGATGTGATGATTATTTACTATCATCATCTTTTTTATCTATTGGCAAATCCTGGGGTTTTTTTCTTGACCTTTTCTATTGCTGTTACTCATTGACCTCACTAGTCTCCCTGTGCTTTTAGCTGTGTCAATTTCATTATTTCTGTCAAGAAGGTTCTTCATTATTTTGAAAACTGGTTTCCTACTCATATCTTTTCAGCTGGTTTTTGTCATTGAATACCTTACTTTTCCATCTATTTTAGCTTTGCTGGATTGGAAGTTACTACTTCAAGGGCTTAAAATACTTCACTCCAAGCTCTTCTAGCCTTTAAGGTTTGTGTTGAGAAGGCTGCTGTGATTCTAATTGGTTTACCTTTACATGTGATTTTTTTCTCTTTGACTGCTTTTAAAATTCTGGTTTTGACCTGGGCATGGTGGCATATTCAGGGAGCTGAGGTAGGGGAATCATGTGAG
Source organism: Heterocephalus glaber (assembly GCF_053883595.1). Taxonomy (NCBI): domain Eukaryota; kingdom Metazoa; phylum Chordata; class Mammalia; order Rodentia; family Bathyergidae; genus Heterocephalus; species Heterocephalus glaber. Next base: position 66,782,585 of record NW_028258317.1, on the reverse strand, counting down.
TTCAAGGCCAGCCTGGGCTACATTATAGTGACTTCAAGAACCTTGTCTTAAAAAAAAATGCAGGGCATTTAGCTCAGTGGTTCCACCACCTGCCTCGAAAGTGCAAGGCCCCAAGTTTAATCCCAGTAACAAAAACAACAACAAAAACAAAAAAACAAAATAACAACTAAAAAAACCATAAAATTCTGGGGGTTTTGCTGGATATCTGGTAATTTAATAAGGATATGCCTTGGCAAGCTTTTCTTATATTTGGAAAATTTTCTTCTATGATTTCTGTAAACATGTTAGTAAATCCATCTGTGTTATCTTCTAGTTCTTTTCTAACTCTAATTAGCCTTAGACTGGTCTTCTTCTTGTCATTTAGTAACTGTTGAATTATCTTCTCTTGTTCTCTTATCTTCTTTGTGGCTCTTTTGAGGACTTATCATAAATCACTATTTTGTCCTCAATTTCAGACACTCTGTCTTCACACTGGTCATTTCTGCAATTTATTAATTCTATACAACTTTTTATTTCAGGTATTTCTGTCTGACATTTTTCAAAGATTCTATATCCTTATTGAATCTTTCATTCAAATTTTGAACTGTTTTCACCTATTTCCCTGAAATTCACTATGGGTATATTGAGTGAAATTGCTGTAACTTTGGTCTTTCAGAGTCCTGCTACCTGGTATTTCCTTTTCTCTCCCTTTGTGGCCCCGTGCTCTGCCTTTCCTATGTGTATTTCTATTTTCCCCTCCTCTATTTCCCCCTCCTTTTTAGGGGAGTACTGCAGGTTGAGGACTAGAAGAGTGAAGAGACTTTGTGGTTCATATGGAAATTTTTAGTAGGATGTAGCCTCCCCATGAATAATTTTCAGCTTTGTATGTACAGTGCTACTATTTATTGCTTCTGTTATTTACTTTATGTGATTTTAACTGTGTCCCTATCATTTGCTGAAAGAATTACTTCTAGTTATAACAGCATCAACAGAGTCAGTCATATAACACTTCTATATGATAGTCCTTAAATTACATTTTCCCCTTTTGTTTATCCTCTAGGTACACTATGACGATTTTACTATTTGGAGTTGTTCTGCAATGAGGCAGGTGAACTGGAGGGAGAAGAGAAAGTGGGTGGGTGAGGAGTGTTAAACACTAAGGGGGAGGTTTAAGGAGAGACAGTGATGGATGAGAAGAAAATTTTGATGTGGGGTCTTACTCTATTGGAGTAATTTTAGTTAAGTTGAAGAGTTAGTAATGAGAGCTATCAGAGGATATTTGTGGAGGCAAGAGCAAGATATGGGAGAAAGGAGATTTTCTTTGTGATTGAAGAAACTATGTGGCTGTCAGAACCTGCTGATTGGGGAGACAATAGGCTCAGTAAGATATAGAAAAGCCAAAGGCTTACGATGGGGAGAATTGAGGGTTAATACTAGAGAAGACAGGAGTGACTGCGAGGGAGCTAAGTATGGAGAATTGAATACTTCAGAGGAGGAGTTTATATATTTGGAAAAATAATAAAGAAATATGGAAATAGTATTGCTTTGTGGGTTCAAGGTGAAGAAAACAGATATGGAGCTGCAAAGAGGGAGAGAATCTAGACACTTATTAAATCACAGCCAATGGAATTAAAATACCCAAAAGTAAAACACAATAAACACAAGAATCCATAAAAGAATATAACATAACCCCACATTAGTAAGTAAATCAAGAAACAAACAAAAACTCAAACCTATAAGATATCCAATGGGAACTCAGATTAAATATTCCAATGAGACCTTCCATACGTAATTCCTAAGTAGCTTTATCAGAGAGTCTGAGTACTCACACTCCCATAACTCTTCTGATCCTCTCACTGGAATACTGAAGCTAACTCAGACTCAGGACTTCTTTCTGCCAGTTTGCATGCATTCTTACACAGGCTGGTCCAGTCTGAGTTCTTGGGTTAGGAAATCTTGCGACCTGCTCTCTGAGTGTGGTGATAGAATCAGTGGACAGATTCACTGCACAAAAGTTTCCAGTGAGCTAGAGCATTCCTATATGCAGTCAAATCAGCTATAGTAGTAACAATCTAATCAGTTACAGTGGTATCTATCAGAGCAAATTGATAAATAACATACCATGAGATCCAAAGATAACCTTTAGCCTAGAGAAGAAATCCACAGTTACAGTGTTAAGCATCATAACAGCCCAAGTATTGACCAAAGCTAATATGCACTAAATGCAATAGCTATATCTCTTTTAATGGTGGAAAAAAGCATTCAACAGTAATTTTATAGAATCAATTATCTACAGCACAACAGGTTGTGGACCAGGTAAAGCCAGGGGATGGGAGGAGAAAAAACAAACAATAGTTTTTGTAAGTCTTCTGCTATGTGGTATGGGAAGGAGGAAATAGGAAGGGAGCAAAGGATCCTAATGGCAACAGAGGCCTGTTATATATTTAGATGTGGCTAACAAGGAAAAAGGTGCACAATCACTAGTGAGAAATGGGGATGTGAAAGGATTCTATGACTAATATAAATATCGGAGAAAAAGGGAGACAAATGAAAAGGGGGAGAAGCAAGAAAAGAAAAATAGAGAAAGAATAAGAAACAACAAAAATAAGTCAGGTAAAAAGATATGGATAAAAACAGAAAGAATAATAACAATAACAACAAGGGAGAACTACCTTAACCCACTATAAACTCTTTTGGAAGAAAAAAGAAAGAGGAAGAGAAGTACACACACTAATAAAGGGAAAATAATGGAATAAAAATGAGGAGATAAACAGAAAGAGGGAAACTGCAAGAAAGAAAGTTAGTTTTCTATTGTTTTAGATATGTCACTATTTTCCACAGCCTAGGATTAAGAAGCAGAGCTCAAGCCAAGATGTATCTCTGTTCACACTGGAAGACTAAGGTGCCAGTTCACCCCTGGAATGGTGCTGGATGCAGACATCGGCATACAGTGGTAACAGGGTGCCAATGTGACTTTCCAGTCCTGTGTAACTCAGGTTGAATCTGGCCTCCAGTTGGAAGAGCCAGATCCCCATTCACCAGCTCCAGCCTGCTCTCCAACCACCAGCTGTCTCCTGTAGCTGTCCTTCCCTCATCCACACTGGGAACCTGACTGTGTGGGGAATGGCTAGAGTCAAGGGTCTGCTCTGGGGCCCAGGTTCAAACACTGATCTCTTCCCTACAATGGCATCCCCACCAGGTCTCACTCTGCAATTGTGCTGGTGAGTGCTGCACCAAGGTTACTCACCAACTGTTGACTGTGGAAGGTCACTCTGGAAGCAGTATCCCTTGATTTTCTTGCTGGTTCCAACTGCCATTGATTCTCCCAGCCCCAGAGAAGTTCTGTGAGTGAAAAGTTTTTAGTTTGACTTTGTCTCCTGGGTGGACAGCTAGCCAGCTGCTCAGCTGCATGGTTTGCAAATGGTCCCCCTCTCCTTCTGTATCATTTAAGCCTTTTTTCCTCTTTTGTCAGTACTCTCCTGGTTTCCAGGTAACCTCTTCTCACTCTGATTCCTCTCCAAGCTACTGTTTTCTAAACTCTAGAGCAGTGATGGCAAACTGTTGTAGTCAGGATTCGGCAAGGGAATGTATCAAATACAGAACACATAACTTATAAGGTTTTTTATGATAATTACCCAAAGAGTCAAATGCAAAGGAGTACAAGAAATTAATCACACACTAGAAGCCCAAAGGATTCAACTGAGGGCCTAGATCCCAGCAGTTTTCCACACAAGTCAAGCTGAAGGCCTAGAGTCCAAGACAATGTCCTCCCAAGTCCAGCCAGTGGCCTAGAGCCCATGGCAATGTGTCATGCTTGTCCGTATTGAGGATCTGTACCTGGAGGGCTCAAAGGCCAATGGTGGAAGCCAGAAAATCCGTGCTGGTGAGATGAAGGATTTCTGCCACCAAGCTGAGGGATCCATATTGGAGTCAGGACGTGATGCTCACAGTAAAGGTCAGAGCTCCCCTGAAGAAAACAGCAGCCATTACCAGTGACAGGGAGGTCCCGAGCTCCTCCTCCGAGAACAGCCTAGTTTGCATCAGGAAAACTATCTGCAACAAGCTTCTCCTAGCAAATCAACAGGCCAAGATCTACTCCTCCAGTTCTCTTTTTATGGTGATTGGTAACAATCTGAAGGTGGATCTTTCATGCCCAGACCACACTAATTCAGTTCAGTTGGATGTTTCAAGTTAACCACTAGTCAATCCACCACACAAACCTTTTAGAGACTGCAGCTGTGGCACATGTGCCATAGGCTTACCACTGCTGCTCTAGACACTTTGTCCTGGAGAAGCTGAGTTGCTGGCACTCACTAGTCTCTGTTATTTTCCCTCCAAGAACTTTTATAAAGGAGTCTTTGGGAGCCTCTTCCATATTGTGACATGTGAGGACACAACTCAAAGTCACTATCTATGAAGAGTAGAGACTCAGCAGACATGGATATCTGCCATTGCCTTGATCTGGAAGTTTCCAGGCTCCAGAACTATAGACCATAAATTTCTAAGGCATTTTTTAAGGCACTCTGAGAGGATGGGGGAAATGACACAGGGTGCAATAAAGGACAGCCATGAACATAAAATTTAAAGAGGCACAGAGAGAGGTCCAGGAGGTTTCCCAGGGCAGCAGCCTTTGGCCCCATGCAATCAGGGTGTATGACCTCCACAAGGATTTCCTCATTGATTCCCAAAACTATACATTCCAGGGGTTTTTCTGAAGATTTAATCATATAAGCATCACCAACTGTTTAATCCATCTCTAGCTGATGGGGTGAGGGTTGAAAGTGCCAAGCATGTTGTCTTACTTACTTTCTCATTGTTGAGACACAATACCCAACACCCACAAGTTACAGGAGGAAAGGTTTATTTTAGGTCACAGTTTGTAGAAGTTTCAGTCTACAGTCAGCTGGCTCCAGAGCAGGATGGCATGGAGGAGAAATAGTCCATGGTATGCCAGGCAGAAGGCAGCAAAGCAGCAACATTGAACCTCCCTTTTCCTTTTATTCCACTCAGGCTACAAGCCTATTGGATCATGCTACACCTAGGGTGGGCCTTGCCATTATCCACACCCAGAACTACACCAAACCAATCAGTGGACTAATTTATTTATCATGCACCCTGAATCCATACTCACACACTGTAAATCCAGCCATCTAAAAAAAGCCCCACCTATAAGCATATAAGGCTTGGAAGGAGGGTCTAAATACAAGCCATAAGGCATTCATTTTTACTTACTACCTTCCATCCAGAGTCCTTATGAGAATAAAAGGCATGTCACAATAAATATTTAATTTACTAAAATATATTGGAATAATATTTAACTGATAAATAAAATGTAAAAAATTTTGAGGGGAATTGTTCCATTTATCAACCTTAACCACAATCCTAACCTACCTACTGAACCCCAATCTGAACTAGAAAACTATCACTAAACCCTAACCTGAACATGCACCTCACCCCAATTCTTACACTGTAACCCTGTAACCCTCACCCTAAACCTGAGCTTAACACTAATTTCTAACTTTAGCCCTAAACCCTAACCCTAACCCTAACTCTAATTCCTAACCCTAACACTAACCCTAACCTTGTATCTCACCTTAATCTGGTCTAACTCTAAACATAACCTTAACTCAACATTAATCCTAATCCCTACCCTAACCTAGCATTAAACCTACCCCCAAGCCCAACTCTAGTATTAAGAAACTAGGGCAGGGATTTAGTTCAGTGGTTCTGCTGCCTGACTCGCAAGTGCAAGGACCCGAGTTCAATCCCCAGTACCAAAAAAAAAAAAAAAAAAATATATATATATATATATATATATATATATATATATATATATAAAGAAACTACCATTGTATTGTGGAAACTCAGACCATCTGAACCCTTTCCAGACACCAGGGCTGGGACTGCAGACACCCATGCTGTGGCTAACCAACAGCATAGTTCTCACACTTCCTGCAATCCAGTTCCTTTCTTGTTTTGATTCTCCAGTTCTATGGATGGCTGTACTCTTAGTTTAGTATAGACTTATTTTTTCAATAAAGTGTTCATGTTGTTCAGTCCTTTACCACAGAGGCTTTGCTACTTTGAAGCTGTTTGTATTATAAAAATCTATTTTCTCTATTCAATCTTTCCTTTCTGTATTATAGCCACATTTTCACTGTCCTGGACTAATTTCCAAAATTCCTCACATGTCTTATGTTTTACTATGTAGATCAAGAATTTCTTTTGAGAAATAAGGTCATACAGAGCAGAAATACACAACTTATGGCCTACTTAGCAGATTCATCCTACTTTCTATTCCTCTGTGACTCATGAGTGCCATTTTTCTTATTCTTTTGATCTTTTTGGTTCCCTCTCTCCCTACCCTGCCCACTATCAAAAACAGATCAACTGAAAAACAAAAACCAAAACCAAAAAAATAGATCAACTAGACAAAAAAATCAACAAAAAAAATCACTAAACCAAACCTTCAAACAAATGGCCATGATAAATAACTACAATGTTTCACCCAACAACCACAATATACACATTCTTCTCAGCAGCACATGGAACTTTCTCCAAAATAGATCACATGCTATCCCGTAAAGCATGCTTAAGTAAATGCAAAAGAATTAAAATTATACTATGCATATTTTCAGTTCATAGTGCAATGAAACTAGATAATGGCAAAAGACATCACAGAAATTATTAAAACACATGAAAATTAAACAATACCCTCTTGAATAATCAATGCATTACAGAAAACAATCAAGAAATTATTTCATAGAATCAAACAATAAAGCCAGTACAACATACCAGAAATCTATGAGACACAATAAGAGAGAAGTTTACAGCTGTCAAACAGTGAGTCCAAATACAAAACCTAATAATGTGTCTCACATTCCTAGAAAAACAAGAAAAATCCAAATCCAAAAGTAGTATTAGGAAGGAAATTATAAAGATCAAAGCAGAAATTAATGAAATTAAGACAAAAAATACAAAGAATCGATGAATCAAATAGCTGGTTCTTTAAAAGAATAAATAAAATTGACAAACATCTAGCCAGTCTTACCAAAAAGAGGAAAGCAAAGACCCAAACTACTGCAATTAGAAGTGAAAAAGGCAAAATCACAACAGACTTTGCTGCAATCTAGAAGACCATGAGTAACTAATGGCCTCTAATAAAATGGAGGATTCAAAAGAAATAGAACCTAAACATATATGAACTACCAAAGCTGAACCAAGAATATATAAAAATCCTGAATCATCCAATATCAGACAATGAAATTGAAATTGCCTCTTTTTGGCAGTGCTTAATAGATGCATTTATTCTTTTCCTTTGTTTTCCAAACAATTAGTAAACCCTTTGGCTTTTCAGCTAAGTCAATCCCATTTGTGTCCTATGCTGGGTTTTACCATTTTGTTATTCTTCCATCTTGAAGTCTGTGCCCTGGCTACACGTGATGCCAGCCCATGGACATTATAGGAGTCACAAATGATGACATTCTAAGGACTAGCCTGATCCCTCCGTGCAGGTGGGGACACTGCGGAGGCCCCCAGAGACATGAGGACTCGGGCTGTAACTGCAAGAAGTCAGAACCAGGCCTCATATCAACTCTGCCTCCTCCAAACCAGGCCCCAGCAACAGGCAGCCCAGGGGCGGGGTCGGTGCTGGTGCAACTGTGCACAGCTGAGGAAGTGCAGGGCTGTGGGGTGACTGGCCCAGAGGGACCCTGAGGAAAGTCCTGTGGAACGAGGAAGCCCAGGCAAGGGGCCCTCAAGAAGGACCTCTCTTCTGCAGGGCGTGATGGTGCATAAACGATTCTGAAGGTGCCCGAACATTAACCAGGAGGTTGAGGGCTCCCGTCAAGAGCTCTGCGAGGGGATCCTCAGCTCCCTCCTGCAACCGCAGCCAGGGACAGGACAGGACAGACCACATCAGGCCATGGAAATCTGTATGCGCGCGTGCATACACACACACACACACACACACACACACACACACACACACACACACAAGCAAGCTAAAATCTGGGGACCCGAGGGGCCTATTTTTCAGGAGGAGGCCGAGCCAGGAAGGTTCTGATCATGATGCCCGCCACCTTCAAGCACCGCACATGGTTCCTCCTCCTCCTCCAAGGATCTCCATGGTCCTCAGCCCTCTGCCTTTGTCAGCGGCCTCGCGTGTCGCCCGGCCCCACGGCTGCCCACACCGCTCTGGAGCGCAGCAGCCTGCAGGGCCCACGCAGACAGCCGAACCAGTCCACACCGCAGGCATGCGCACCAGCGTACTGAGAAGGCCTGGTGAGCGTGCCCTGCCACCGTGGAGCTGCGCACGCGCAGGGGCCATGAGGCGCGTTGCTTGGTGACTCCACCAGGTTGGAAGCCAGCAGCAGAGCCCCCCGGTTGTGACGCAGCGGCGCGCTGGGTCGGTTTAACTTCCGGGGTGGAGAAAGGTTGAAGCGGAGGGGCGGTGCCTAGGTTGCCAAAGCCACAGCCATGAGGCGGGTCTTCGGCCTCAGCAGTAGGGGCCAAGCGCCTTCGGGCTCTACAGGCCAGCAGGGCAGCTGCAGGGGACCGTGGCCCGGCGTCCGCGTCAGGGCCGTGGGCAAGCTCCATAAAGCTGCCAGCGCTGGCGATGTGGCCAGGGTGCAGCATCTCCTCATTCTGGGGAAAAGTGGCGTCAATGACAGAGACGAGAAGCACAGGTAATGGGGCTTCGGGGGAGGGCTGCGGGTGGGGCTGGGACTGTGCTGGAGCAGTGGAGGTCCGAGGGTTGTGAGGGCCGGAGAGGGTGAGGAGCGGGGAGAGGTGGGCAAGGGGAGGTCCAGAGGGGGTGAGAAGGGGGTGAGGAAGGGGAAAGGCGGGCAATGGGAGGCCTGGAGGGCAGGCGGGGAGAGGCAGGGAGGGGAAGATCCCACCACCCGGGAGGACACCTTGGGGGGGAGGGGTGTCTATCCCTAGGCAGCAAAATATTTATCAGCCGCAAAATAAACACAGCTTTTTTTTTTTTGGTACCGGGGATCGAACTCAGGACCTTGCGCTTTCGAGGCAGGCGCGGTGCCACTGATCTAAATCCCTGGGGCCCAGCACAACTTTCAATCAACAGTTATAGATCACTTCACTGACTACTTAAAAGCGATTTAACTACAATGTGTGTATAGTATTTTAACAAATGTGTAGTATAGTATAGTAACAAATGTGTGTATAGTATTTTAGTCTTCCTTTGTGTGTGTGTGTGTGTTTGTTTGGTACCGGATGGAACTTGGGACCTTGGGCTTGCAAGGCAGACGGTGGAACCACTGAGTTAAGTCCCCAGCCCAGAATTTTATTCTTAATATCACATTAAGAGAACTGTTGTATTCATTGTAGAAAAAAAAAAAAAGACACTATGAAACATTTCCCATAATATATCAAATTCAGGGCTAAAACTTACTCTGTTAAAATCTAGTATCCATTTTCTATCAGTCTTCACCTGTGCATGTATGCTCTTTACTGAGGAATCTTACAAGGAAACTGAGATGGGAAGATGGCTCCATGTTCTTGACTAGAAGGATTCATTAGTCCCAAAATGTGAACTTTCTGTTTATGAGTTTTATATAAACTCAATAAAAATGTCACATAGCACTGGGGTTCACCTACCCTCTTTTGCTATTGTGGTGTCACTAAGAAAATGTAGTGAAGACCTGCCTTCCTAGGTATCAAAACAAGCTATTTTCACAAATTGTTTGCTAACAGCCAAAAAGACAGATAAATGAATGTAACTTAATAGAAAATCCAGAAACACTCAAATATCTGTAAGAATTTAGAACTTGATACTAGTGACATTCATATTAGTTGGAAAATCAGAATTACCCATGAATGAAATGCCTGTGAACTATTTCAAAATATAGATTTTTTTCTTTCACAAAAGATCCTGGAGTATAGATTAAAATTTTTAAGTAATACAAAATGAGAAAAGTACCAAAAGAAAACACAAATGCCTATTTGTGCCTTCCTAAGAATGACCTCAGAAGCAAGCACTCTTTGTTTTTTTGTGCTGGGGGTTGCACCTAGGACCTGGTGCCTGCTAAACACACCACCTGCATAAAAGCAGGCATTCTGAAGTTTGACTATCAAAAGCAAAAATAAACTCTCCTTTATATTAGAAAAAACTTAACAAAATGAAAGACAACATACTTGGAAAACATTTACAACATGCATCAGATGAAAAATGTATCTTCATTTTACGGAAAGATTTTTCAAAACATCAAGGAAATATACTGAATTCTAATTTATTTATTTTGAAGCTGGAGATCACTGCTAAGCTATACTGAACTCTAAATTGGGTATTCTTTTGCAGATCTACAAGTGACCTATAAACATAGAAAAAAAAATGTAGAGAGTCCCTGGTAAGGGAATTTAATTTTAAAAAGGAATGAAATCCTGTTTTACATCTACAAAGTTTGTGAAGATGAAGAGTGGTTTATACTGCTGCTTAAAATTTAAGATGGCTAATGACTTTTTCAAATAGACTGTACCACATTTTTAAAAAGCGTGTTTTCACCCATCAATTCCATGATACTAAAATATCTTTAGGACACAGAGACACATGTAATTTCCTTTTCTTCAGCATTGTTAAAAATAGCAGTGTTTTAAGAAGACTCCATCGAAGAGATTGTATCAATTGCAGTGCATTCATAGAATAGAATAATATGACCATTGAAGTTGGCATAGACATTGATGTATGTTGACATGGAAAGATGCACTTTGGTATATCAAGTGAGAAAAAAGTCAGTGTAATTTTGCATACATACAAATAGACTGAAGTCTTGTGTTAGCCAAAAAATGTGTACAAAATGGGGTAATATTTGTTATTTTCAGGCATTTGAATAAGTGAAGTTTTCTGTTCCTTTTTTATTATTTAGAAATTTGTTCTGTTCCTAATATTTAAGGGTTTCTCATTGTCTGTTTGTTTCTAACCTTACTTTCATTGACACCAGAAAATATACTCAGTATTCAGTATTTTGACATTTTTTACTTGATTTTTTTTTTTTGGTACCGGGGTTTGAACTTGGGACCTTGCGCTTGTGAGGCAGGTGGCGGAACCACTGAGCTAAACTCCCAGCCCTTATTTTGACATTTTTTTGAGTCTTGCCTTTTGGTTTATCATGTGATAAGTTTTGTCAATAGTTCCGTGTGCCCTTCTTTACTTTCTCTTATCGTGATTTCTACAGTGAATATGTATAAAATCCTAATAAAAGTTTACTGTTAATAAACAGAACAACAGGAATATTAATTAGCACAGATAATAACTTTTCACTTTCTGTGTGTGTATGTGTGTGTACTGGTATTTCTGCCAGCTCTTAGCTTCTTCAGAAATAAAGGGATCATCTGTGCTTATAGATTGTATTATGTGTATGCTTAATTATATGCATTTTATTATAGATTTAGTACCTATTTGCAAGTATAGATCATTTTAATTGTATCTTTATGGAAGTAAAAGATATCAAATATAAATGATTATTACTAATACAGAAATATTGCTTTACTTTATACTCCCATTTTTATTTATCCCATTCTTTCAGTCCATTTTTTCACCAAACATAACCTGAATACCTATTATGTATTCTATGTTCAGGATCCCTCCCTCCTTAAACCATCATGCTTACTTGTTCAGTCTAGCAGGTTGAGAGATGTAAAATTGAAGTAAGAACTCAATTTCAGTTGAAGCTTTTCCTCTTTTTTTTCAAACAAAAACATGCTCTGAAGATAGGAAATTATAAGAGACTCTTTAAATGCTCTTTTGAAAATGTGTGAGAGTACTAAATGCTAATATTAAGCATAAGAAATATTTGATTCCTCTGCATCCTATAAATATACTGAGTAAAATGGGCCATACCTACCCATTTGAATCCTGTGTTTTATTCGGCTTAAAATGAAAATCAAAGTAAGGCTTGTTATTTTATTTTATCTTACTTTATTGTTATTCAGCCCTTTTCCTTATAGTAGTTTTTATATACCAACCATGTGAGCACAGCTGCCAGAGACCTGTTGCTATATCACATTTTACTTAATGTATGGCACTCTGGAGTATGTGATGACTCTGTAGGAAGAAAACTTTTAAATGCCGTTGCTGCAGGAGTTTCATGTAGAGAGGGGAGACATCAAGGCCTTTTTCCCAGGAAGCAGCTTGATTCATGCCTGCACTGACTCAGCAGATTGGGATTCGTATCCAAAGGCTGAGTGCAGGACATGGCATAGTTGCACCTTCTTATGCAATTGATTTTATTTTACTTGATAGAAATGTTGTCTTTGTTAAGTAGAAATTAAAATATCTAATAATTATTGAGTTGTTATTTGTTGTAGAAACTGTTTTAAATATTTTGCATGGATTCTTATTTTAACCATCACAGTAGTGTGCTGTGAGATAACTGTTTTCAGTCATCATTTTGTAGGTGAGAAAGTTGAGGCATAGAAAGGCTAAAAGATAGCTAGAAAGTAAGAGCTTAAAGGAGAAATTAAATCCAAGTTGAGCTCAATCCAAAGCGTGCTCTTCCTGTAACAGGAGGCTGCTCTCAGCTGGGGAGGGGGAATGGCTCAGTGTAGAGCTCTTGCTGCAAGACCCTGGCTTTTATCCCTGCACTACACACACAAACACAAAATCACCTGGCTGCTCTTCCATTAGCTGTTGAGTAATATGTATTGTACATTTTAGAAGAAAATTAGCTACTTGTTTTGAAATCTATTTAGCGTTCACAATTACAAGAATAATTGTGCATTGTGAAGTAGAGCTCTGTAATTTCCTAATAATCTTTCTCACTGTCATATATCATATATCTTTCTCATATAGGACTGCTTTGCATTTTGCCTGTGCCTACGGCCATCCAGAAGTGGTAACTCTCCTGGTGGAGAGGAAGTGTGACATCGATGCCTGTGACAGTGAGAAGAGTACCGCTCTGATTAAGGTAGGAAGTAGGCACCAGTTTCAGCATGAGATGGATTGTATTTAAATGCTGAAAATAACAGTGAATCGATGTAATTTAAATGTCCCTACTTGGTGAGGCATGTGGAAGGTCTCTTTTGAGTTCCTTGAGTTGACAGTCTCTTGTTACAATACCCACAGGCTGTACAGTGCCACCAGGAGGAGTGTGTGACTATTCTCTTGGAACATGGTGCCAATCCGAATGTTGCGGATGCCAACGGCAACACTGCTCTCCACTATGCTGTCTATAGTGAAAACACATCGATAGCAGCAAAACTGCTTTCACACCATGCAAAGACTGAGGCCAAAAATAAGGTATAGATCAACCCATTTTATTTCCAAAATATTTGAAATAGATTCATGTTAATAGTGACATATAGGTAGGGTCCATTTTTCATAAGCTCAAGCATCCCATGAATGAAAATACAGTATTTAAAACAATTGTTAAAGATTTCACTTTAAGTGTTGATAATTTTAAAGAAATACTAGAGAATACAGGTTTCTTTTATGCATTTATGACAATATTTGTGAAAACACTAAATTTTTTCAAAGTAAATCTTTTTTTTTTTTCTGATATTTCCACCAAAGTTTTTTTTCCTCCCCTTAATTAGTGTAAAACAACACAGGACAGCAAAATTTGCCTTGGAAATAGGCTTTATTTTAAAACTTAAACAGAACAACAGCATCTTATAGTAAGTGGAAATCATGTTACTGTTGACAAGTCATAAAAGTGATTCATTTTCAGTGATCTCGCTTAAATGGGAAAAATGAAAAGGTTAAGTGATTAGAAATATGCAGGCCAATGGGGGTTGTTTGTTTTTGAAAAAATACTTTTCTGGTTTATGTATATAGACAAGATCCTCTTTAATTTTTTTTTTTTAATTTTTTTTTTTTTTTTGGAACCAAAACGTTATTGTAACATTTTAGATATACAAATGATGACACTCATCATAGGGAATTTGCACCTGTACATGATATATCCTGTCTCTTCTTTTTTCCAGTCCCCTAATACAAAAGCTTTGTTTCTATTCTTTCCTTCTATTTTCACTTTCTTCTGATCCCTTCTTTCCTATCCCCCTTCCCCTCCCTTGTTCCCTTTCCCATTTGAACATTTTTTTTTTGCCATTTCCCAATATCTATTACACATTTTAGTCCTTATTTCCACTTCTTTTCTCACACCAGAGAAACAATGCAGTGTTTAAACATGTGTGTTCTATTTTCAGTTTTGAGAATAAAAATTCTTTTTTTTTTTTTTCAATACTGGAGATTGAACCCAGGGCTTTCACACTGGGCTTTCATCTCCAGCTCTTTTATGTTATTTTTTTATTTTGAGACAGGGCCTCACTTAGTTGCCCAGGCTGGGCTTGAACTTGCAGTCTTCCTGCCTCAGCTTCCCACAGTGCAGGGATCCAGGCATGTGCCACTCTACCTGGCTTGGGAATAAAAAGCCTTAGGAGGGCCAAGGATTTAGCTCAGTGGTGCTGCCGGCAAGCACAATGTCCTGAGTTCGATCCCCAGTACCAAAAAAGATTCTTAGGAAAGAAATGTGTAGCTGCAAACCTGCAATTTTAGGAGCACTCTGAGGAAGCCAGATTGGCATTGGCTGGATGGTGACTAGGTGGAAAACAAGGGGGGATGAACAGATAATTAGCAGACTTTCTGTCCTTTTCAGGCAGAAACAGCAACCGATAGAAGAGTCTAAATTCTGCTTTCAAACCTTTGAAGTCTTGCTGGGAGCTGGGAAGTGAGGGGCTTATATAATGAAGTCAGTTGCATTTTGAATTTACTAGTCCCTGTTCTGCCCTAACCAAGAGGATTAAATGGAGCTATCTCTTACTTTCCCTTTTTAAACTATCTCTTACTTTCCCTCCTTTTGACCAAATCCCCAAATGGTGTAAAGAACTGGCTGTGTGGATGAGAGACGAGACTGAAGTGACCTTCTAGGTTCTCTAGTTCTCATCTAGACCTGTGTTTCTCAATGGTCTGGGGAAAGTTTTGAAAATGTACATGTTGAGACTCACCCCTGAGATTTTGATTCAGTAAATCTGTTAAGGCCTGGACATGGATATTTTAAAATATTTCCTCAAGATTCTGATATAGCTCAGAACCATTTAATAGATAAGTATATTGATGAATTCCTAAATCTCAGAAACTTAAGAAATCTGGAAGAGTTTGATGAAATACAACTTTTCTTCCAATCTCTCCATTCCAACACATTACACAACTTTCATTTGTCTTTCTCTACCTCTGTCAATGGGAAGTTAAAAGGAGTATCATTGGTACTGTTGCCATGCAAAATACCACCACTCTCCCGCCAACCTGCAGTCAGTCACTGCCATTGAGAAGCTCTGCAGAAATTCACTTATGGTTAAGCTGAGGCTGAATCTTTAAGAGTTTTACATCTCTCTATTATCATTCAGGGCGTGAGGTCAACAAATGTTGATGATTTGCAGGATTTTCTCAGCTGAATAGTAGCAACCATGAGCCTGTTTTTCGTTGAAGGCATGTGGTAGACTGTCTCAATGTGGTAAGTTCAGTGAGCCCTGGCAGAAATCAATGAAGTTAGTAAGAAAGTAGATGAGAATGGTTTTTTAAAAAATTTATTTGTGTGTGTGGTACTGAGGATTGAACCTAGGGTCTTCCCACTGAGCTACATTCCCAGTATTCGGCACTCCTCACCCCTTTTTAAAATTTGAGAGTGGGTCTCACTAAGTTGCCTTGACTGTACACAAACTTGGATTCTGTTGCCTGCCCCCACAGAGTGATGAAATTACTGGGATGCACCACCGCGCCCAGCTGGGAATTCTTTGATAATTTAATTTGAGCACTCCTATGAAACTATTTAATTAACAGTCGGGGAGAATTGTGTACAAACGGAGGATAAGTTAAAGTGTTAGAAAAATTATTAAAATAGGTATAATGAATCTTTTATTACATTGTGGGACCTCACTTTTTTTTTGGTACCAGGAATTGAACTCAGGACCTTGCACTTGCCGGGCATGCACAGTGCCACTGAGATAAAGCACCAGCCCCTGGACCTCACTTTTTGGTAAAACATGATGTTAAAGGAAGGATTTTACATGCAAACATTTGCTTTGTACACAACCATTTTGGAACCACATGCACAGCAAAGATATAAGCAAAAGACTATGGACTGAATGTGGCTATTAGCTATATTCAGTTTGCCTCCATACATTGAGTCCACATTGAAATTTCAGGAAACTCCACCAGAACTTGAGGTTTCAAGATTCTCTGAAAAGGGCCAGGGATTTAGCTCAGTGGTGCCGCCGTCTGCCTCACAAGGGCAGAGTCCCAAATTCTATCCCTGGTACCAAAAAAAAAAATTCTCTGAAAGAAGAGAATTAGTCTGTCTCTTCAGAGCCCATGTGTCTGTTGAGGCATGCCCCCTGTATCTGATGCTCTTGTGTTTTCTTCAGTTTGCTATTGACCCACCTCTGTATTTCTTCCTGTCCACTACTGTGTCTTTATGAGTTTACAGCTCTTCAGCTAAGAGTAAGGAGTTTCATGATATTTTATATTAATTTATAAGAATGTCATCTATATGCCTTGAAAGTACAAGGTCCCAAGTTCGATCCCTGGTACCAAAAAAAAATAAGAATATCACCTATATTTTATGGTACCATCTTAGAAATGGAATTGAATTTAGAAGTTGTTTTAAAAAGCTCTTTCTTGCACTATATTAATAATCATGTTCCTGTTAGAATGTCTACAAGTGTTATTAGGTTAATTATGATTACAATTGGGAAAGTTATGCCTGTTATCACCAATATTATATCTTTCTCTCCAGCATTGTCCCTTGAAAATACAAGTGACTTAGTGACTTTCATTATGATAAAATTAATCCATATTGGGCAGTATTGGACTTTTTAATTGATAAACCATCATAGTTTTGCCTCTGATTTATACATATTTTGCGTAAAACATAGAAATAACCTTAGCAATTAGGATGGGAACAGAATGAAAACTTATTAAAAGTTTTCATGCATGTGGATCCCAGGATTGTCATAAGTGAGTATCAAGGTTTTGTACTGAGCTTTCTATCAGCTAAGATAAAATTTTCATCTAATAATAGGAGAAAAACCCATAGACAGTTTAGTAATAAGCAGTTAAAGTTTATTTGGAGCCTGTTTCACAATTGAGTGAGCATGTCCTGTGGACTCATTTGGAGCAGAATTGGTTAACATTTGTATTTGGATCCTGACACTATGCATAGAATCCAGCAAGTTTCCTCCATAACCCAGAAGAAACTTCCATGTTCCTGGAAAGTTCTCAACACTGTATCCCTGAAACTCTTAATAATTCCTCAGATGTTGATATTTGCCAGAAAAAAAGTATTGTCAAATAGGAATAAAGCAAAGTTAAAGAGACTTTAATACTGAATGAATAATGCAGTTTTATAATAATTTCTCAAACATGATTAGTGAATCTGTTGAGGCATAGAACTTTTGGAAAATTATTCTTTGGAATATAGACTGAGAAACCCTGCACTAGACATAATTTAGCTCATCAATTCAATAAAAATACTTCAATCTTTTACTACTATGCTTTAGGGTATGGTGCTACTGAAATAAAAGCTACAGCCTCTGCCCTCAAGATGCTTTTGATTTAGGTGGGAGGCATCTCATAACTCCAAAGTACCATGATAAATGCTGTGATAGAAGGAAAGATACTTGGAATCAGTGAATGTCTGAAGAGAGTTTTGACACTGAGTTCATGTAGTAACTTTAGGCAGAGGTAATGCATTTCAGGAACAGCACATGTGGAAGCATAAAGAGGAGGAAGAGACTGCTGTGTATTTATTCTCTATACAGTGGACCTTCAAGTTATGACTGGCCTGACATATGAACAACTTGGGTTAATTAGGTTAATGGAAGATTCATCTGCCTCTTGTTATCTATAGCGTGTACGCAGGTAAATGTCCAGACCTCAGCTGTATTGAATTAGTTACAACCTGCCCTTGGAACTGATTGAGTTCATAAGTCAAGGGTCTACTGTATTAGGTCAGAGCGATGGGCTCTTTTACAAGGTTTTCAGTTCAGTTAAGAAGTAGGCAATTGTGTGGATTATAAATTGTTTCTGCTCGTTCACAGGATGACCTCACACCACATTTGCTTGCTCTAAGGGAAAACAGACAGCAAGTAGCAGAATTGTGTATAAAGAAAGAAGCAAATATTCACATGGTGGATAAGCCGGGAAGGTATAGTTGTTTGTTCTTTTTTAAAAACAAGACTTTAGTGGTGTTCTAGAGAAGTAGTAAGTCAAATAATCCACAGCCAAATAAATCAATAGGAAGAAGGCTAATTTACAATTAGTGGGATATAATGAAAAATATCAACACAAACCATCAGAAAGCAATTATTTGGATTGGGCAACCCAAAGAACACTGTATAGGAGGATTCATGCTCTGTTTTACAGTAATATTGACTGATGTTTGCTGTTTTTTATGAAAAAATAAAGTTTCATAACAAAATAATAAGAGAATAACAATAGTTAATACCCTGAGTATTGTTATCTTCAAAGTACTTCTTCAGAGTACAAGACATAAACCAAAATGATTCTTACAAAAAAGAAACATATAACACAAAGCTTTCTTTTCAGTGATCTAAGATAAACTAGTAATATAAATGAAACAGATCAGTATATATATTAAAATATTTTGAAACAATGAAATAGGTAGTTTGGGGGAGTATTTGAACTTCTCCCTACTATTTTGTACATTTATATATATATTGTTTATCATATAAGAGAATATTTGAGCTTGTGTGTCAGACTTATTTCACCTATCATTATATTCTCAAACTACATCCATTTATCTATGAATGCCTCAAGTTTATCTTTCTTTATGGCAGTGTAGTACTTCATTGTACATAAATGCCATTTTCCTTTTGCATTTATCTGTTGATGGACATGAACACTGTTTCAAAGATGTAGCTATTATAAATTGTGCTGCTATAAATATGGATATGCACGTATCCCTGTACTTTGATTTTAACCCTTTCGGAAGTTCTCTAGAAGGAGCATAGTTGGATCAAATGGAATTTCTATTTTTAGAGTTTTAAGGAATCTCCACACTGATTTCCCTAGTGGTTGTACTAGTTTACATTCCCACCAACAATGTAGAATACTTCCTCCCATCCCCCTATTCTCGTCAACGTTTATTATTAGATTTTTTTTGATGATAACCATTCTTTCTGAGGTAAAAATATTTGCAATGTAGTTTTAATTTGCATTTCTCTGATGGCCATCAATAGTGATAATTTTTTCATGTATTTATTGGTCACGTGTACTTCTGAGAAGTGTCTTTTCTTTTTGGTTGCCCATTTTTAAACTGGGTCTTTTATTTTGGGAGGTCTAATTTTTTTGAGTTCTTCATATGTTCTTCATGTTAGTCTTCTGCCTGTGGAATAGCAGGAAAAAATTTTTTCCCGTTCTGAAGGTTGTCTCTTCACTCTGTTGGTTGTTTCCTTTGCAGTACAGAAGTTTTTAATTTTATATGATCCCATTTGTTGATTCTCTATATTATTTCTTATGCCTTTGGGGATCTGTTCAGAAAGTCCTTGCCTATGCCTATGTCTTCAAGAACTGTACCTATTTTATCTTCTAGCAGATTGTTTCTGTTTTAACGTTTAGATCTTTGACCCATTTTGATTTTAGTTTAGTACATGGTGAGATATATAAATGTAGACTCAATCTTATGCATGTCGGTATCCAGTTTTCTCAGCACCGTTTATTAAAGAGTCTATCTTTCCTCCAGTGTATGTTTTTGGCTCCTTTGTGAAAGATCACACAGCTCTGTGCCTAGGGTTGTTTCTGTTTCTTCTGTTCTGTTTCACTGATGCACATGCCTGTTTTTGTGCCAGTACCATGTGGTTTTAAGCACTATAGCTGTATAGTATAACTTCAAGTCTGGGACATGATGCCACCTGCTTTGCTTTTGCTACCCAAAATTGCTTTTGCTATTCTGGGTCTCTTCTGATTCCATATAGGATTGTTTCTCTAGCTCTGTGAGAAATGATATTGGTGTTTTGCTTGGGATTGCATTAAATCTATACATCAGTTTTGGAAGTAAGGCCATTTTGACAATATTGATTATGCCTATCCAGAAATGGGATATCTTTCCATTTTCAGATGTCTTGAATTTCCTTTTTCAGACTGATGTAATTTTCACTGTAGAGGTCTTTCCTTCCCTAGGTTGATATGTAAGTATTTAATTTTTTTGATCCTATTGTGAATGTTATTATTTTCCTAATTGCTTTTTCAATGCATTCATTATTAGTATATAGGAATGCTGTTGATTTTTGTGTGTTTATTTTGTATCTTGCTGTTCTGCTAAATTTGACTATCAATTCTAGGAGTCTTTTGGTGGAGGTTTTTGGGTCTCATAAATAAGAATCATGTCACCTGCAAATAATGATATTTTGACTTTGTCCTTTCCTATACATATAACTTTTTTTTTCTTGCCTGATCACTCTGACTAGTATTTCAAGGACTACATTGATTAAGAGTGGTGATAATGAACTTCCTTGTTTTGTTCCTGATTTTAGAGGAAAGACTTTCAGTTTTTCCCCATTGAATATGATGTTAGCAGTAGGTTAGCCATAAATGGCTTTAATCATGTTGAGATAAAGACTTTCTATACCTATTTTCTTCAGGGTTTTTATCATGAATGAATGTTGGATTTTGTCAAAGGTTTTTTTCTGCATCTATTGAGATGATCGTGTGATTTTTGTTCTTGTTTCTATTTATGTGATGAATTACATTTATTGCTTTGTGTATATTGAACCATCCTTGAGTCCATGGGGTGAAACCTGCTTGGTCATGGTGCATGATCTTTTTGATGATTTGTTACATTTAGTCTGCCAGTATCTTGTTAAGGATTTTTACATCTATGTTCATTAGAGAAATTAGCCCGTAGTTCTCTTTTTTGGTTGGATCCTTGCCTGATTTTGGATCAGGATAATGTTAGCTTCCAAGAATGGCTTTCAAAATACTCTTTATCTTTCAATTTTATTAAAAAGTTTGAGGAGTATTGATGTGAGATCGTCCCTGAAGTGCTTGTAGAATTTCACTGTGAACCGTCAGGTCCTGGGTTTTACTTAGTTGGTTTGTTTTTTGTTTTTTTTTAACTAATTCTTAAGTTTCCTTGCCTGAGACTGGATGGTTCAGGATTTTTATATCTTTGTGGTTAAACTTTGGTAGTTTATACGTAAAAATAATTGAGATTGGGCCAAGGCGAAAAGATGGTAGATGTTACTCATTCTCATAACATGAATCTTTTAACCATAAGCTCAGTTCTGAAGAACAAGTTTAAGATAATGGAACATGTGAAGTCTGCTGTGCCAGTGAAGTCATTTTGTTGGACTTATGAACAAATCCAACTTACAAATGTTCTCCTGGAAGAGAACTCATTCATGAGTTGAGAAA
This sequence comes from Heterocephalus glaber, assembly GCF_053883595.1. NCBI lineage: Eukaryota > Metazoa > Chordata > Mammalia > Rodentia > Bathyergidae > Heterocephalus > Heterocephalus glaber. The sequence continues at coordinate 66,761,218 of NW_028258317.1, read as the reverse complement.
CTTACTGTATATATATTAAGTCCATTTGTTCAAGGTTTGGTTCAGCTTTGATATTTCTTTGTTGATTTTTTTGTTTAGTTGATCTAGTTGTGATAATGGGGAATTGAGATTCCCCAGTGTAACTGTATTAATGTTTATCTGATCTTTTATTTCCATTAGAGTTTGTTTTATGAAGTTGAGTCACTGTGGTTTGGTGCATACATGTTTATAATTGTTATCTCTTCCTAATGAATAGATCTGTTAACTAGTGTATCTTGTCTTGTGTGTATGTGTGTGTGTGTGTGCATGTGCCTCCTTTGACCAGCTTTGGCTTGAAAATAGGGTAGCTCCTGCTTATTTGGGGGTTCTGATTGCATGGAATATTGTTTTTCATTCTTTGATTTTTTACTCTATAATTTATTTTTGTGTTAAATGTGTTTCTTATATATAGCATATTGTTGGATTTTGTTCATGATCCTTTCTACTAATCTGTGCGTTTTGATTGATGAATTGAGTCCATTTACATAGGCAGTTATAATTGTTAGGTATTGATTTATTCCTGTCATTGTATTAATTTTTTGTTACTGTTTTGCTTTCTTTCCCTTCCACTTAGTTATTAGCCCTTCCTGATGTATTCATTTTATTGGATCTTTGGCATTGTTAGCTTTATTTTCTTCTAAGATATCCTTAAAAGCTTTTTAGAGTATTTTGGTTTGGCAGTCATAAACTTCTTTAGGTTTTCTTCAGAGTGGAAATATCTTATTTCTCCATCAGTTTTGAAAGATAATTTTGCAGGCTATAACAGTCAAGGTTGGAAGTTGTTTTCTTTAAGAGCTTGAAACACTTCATTCTGTGCTCTCTTTGCCTTTAAGGTGTGTGTTGAGAAATCTGTTGTAATTTTGATGGGTTTTCCTTTACAGGTGATTCATTGCTTTTTCTCTAGCAACCTTAAGATTCTCTTCTTGTGTTATATTTCTAGGTCTTTTATTTATGTGGCATGGAGTAGTGTTTTTTTCTGATCATGCCTATTCAGGGTTCTATATGCTTCATTTATCTTATGATTTCTGCTATTACTTGCATAAACAGGTAATTTATGCTGTTCATGTGTCTTCTGATTTTCCACTAATTCTAATTGCTCTTATATTACTCCTCTTTGAGTCACCTAGGAGCTGTTGGATCAACTTTTCATGTTCCTTTGTTGTTCCTCTAGGTCTGACAGTTTTCACATTGGTTTCTTCTGCTAACCATACTTTCAATCATGTTTTTGATCTCCTGGATTTCTGTTTGGACCTTTCTTATGGATTCCCATTCTTTTCTATCTTATGCATTCATATTTTGCATTTCTTTCTTTAGCTCCAAAAGCTGTTTATTAGTGTCTTTTCTATACTCACTGACCATTTGTTTCATTAGGGTCATTATTTGATTAGTTATATCTTCTTTAAATTTGCCAATTACCTTGTTGAACTGTTTTACCTCCATTGGTACCCTTTCAGACCTGTCTGCCATAAAGTTTATGATTTCCTTCCTGAGGGCCTTCTGAACTGGTTTTGAAGGAGTTGGAAGGTTTTGGAGGCATTTTGTTGTCTTTTCATGTTTCTGGGGTTTTTGTTTGTTTTTGTGATGGGGTTTGCAAATTCTTTTGCCTAGTGCCGTTTTTTGAGAGTAAGCCACAGTATGGTTTATTACCTGCCCCCTCAGGCCATCCAAATACTGGCATGGAGAGAAAACTGAATCCCAGACACTACTATGTTGCCTTGGCTATTGTAGTAAATTCAGCAGAAACAATGGCATCAAATTTCAACTGGATACTGACAAATCCTAGGCACCACTTATGAATGGCCCTTAACCAAAACAAAGAGGACCATCATTGAAGTGAAGACAATTAGACTACCCTTATGTTGACCTATAGTAGCTCACACCACTAAGTTCTGCTGGATGTAGGTGTCACAGCACAAACATAGCACTATATTAAATGCCTTCTTCAGAACTACCCCCTCTGACTATTACTGCTACCAAAACTGGCCTCCCACAACAGAATACAGGCCCTATGATCTTCCTGGTCTAAACCTGGACCTCCCAGGGGATCCCAGGAGATTCCTGTTTAACTGTCACCCTCTCCAGCCTATCTCCCAAGGGTCTCTAACCCGGTCTCTGTGGTAGGCTATCACTTCAGTGCTGAAGTGGAACTGTTCTCCTGGGTATTGATCTCTTCTTCGATCAGGTTGGCCTGTTGGTTATCACCTGTTTTCCTTATGCTGTGAGCAACACATGGGCTGGTTATGGGGTGCTCAGTTCTAGGTCCTCCCAACTCAGTATGCAGCCGAGGCAGGTGTTGGGTGAAGGTGGAGCACTCAGTTGCTGGATCCTCTTCCAGCTTAGTGCAGGGCCAGGTGGGCATCTGCATTGGCTGAGGATAGGGCACTCAGCCTGATATTTGCTCTTTATAATCTAATTTTGCTGGTCATTTGATTTTACATTAGCTAAAGTAGTTTTATGTTAGTTTATAAAGTACAGAAGTAGGGATTTCTGATTAGCAACTTGGATCTTGAAAGGGCTAATTTAGCAGAAAATCTTGTTACTTTCCTGTGGGAAGTATCTCCTACACCCTTCTCCTTGAATTTTCCAAGATCCTAAGAAATTCCTTAGGTCTAAGGAAGTCAGTCCTCTTTCACAAGTTGGTGTGATTTTGTTGTTTGTTTTGCTATTAAATTTGGTCTTTCAGTGTAGTGATGATTAACCTTTACTACCAGGTTGCCCTTACTGATCCAGATCCCTGAGTCTTAATGGTATTATACACTTAGACTTAAAAGTTGCGGCTTTTTTTAGTTTACATGTAGGTATGTTTTTATGCTCAGTTATTGTTTCTGAACTAGCAGCACTGTACTTTGGCAGCTGGTCCTTCTAGCTTAGCCACATGCATAGTAAATAAAATGATTCTTCCCACTTAGAATCCAATGTGGAGCCTACATATTAGCCTGGACCTTCATGGTGGCTTATCCTTTGAGACCTTTGTTAGTCTTCTGCCAGCAAATATGAGTTGGGATCATTGTAAACTACTGGAGAGGTTCAGATAATGTTCCAGAAAAAGATCAGTGTTTCTTTTTTCCTTTGCTACTACATCTTTACCCAAAGGCCCCTTTATACTTTGTAGCACCTTAGGTTGTGAAAAGTCCCAAATCACCTTTCTCCAAAGTTGGTGCCAGCTTCTCATTGGCCCCTGAAATGATCTGTTTAGTAATGAATATCTCTACTTGTGTCTCAGAATCAAGTTTCCAGAATATTTTTCAAATTCTAGTTCATACAGAAGCCATTAAATAAAATTATCTGAATCTGCAGTAGATTAGTTGGATTTAAGAGAGCTAAGCCTTATCATGACTTAATCAGTCTCCACGTATAGAAGAGGGCTTTGTCTTCCAAGTCAGTTGGAGACGTGTGGCGATTGAACCAGCAGATCTTTGTTAGAATCCAAACTCTGAACAAGCAGATGTGTGTTAGAATCACACTCAGAGTTTGGTTGGATAGAGAAGGAATAGTAGTGTATTCTAGGTCTTGACATCTGTTAGTTTTTTGTCCTTGGTGTGATTAGTTCAGTAGCATGGGACAGTTACATTATCTAATTTAATGAGATATTTATAAACAAATTTAGTTATAAATTATTAAAAAGTTGACTTGCCATGAATTATAAGCAACAGAGAATAGAACAGCTGATAATCAAAATTAGGGCCTAATATTTTCTGGTAACTACATTTGAGTATTAGAACTTGTGGAAAAAATACACATTGGGTTTTATTTGGGATTCCAAAATAGTTCAGCATTAAAGCACAGATCACTCCATTGCTTCACTATTTCTGGGAGCAAGTTTTTATGTTACCCCTTCAAATCTTCCTAACAACCTGGTGAACTAAGCAGTAAAATGCTTATTGTTTAGAAGACTTTGCACCTAAGAGAAATGACTTGTCCAAGAAAAAACAGCTGATGGTTTCAGAGCTGGAACTTCTGAGTTCAAGACAGTTTCCCTTAGGTTGAGCTAATCTTTAATTCATGGAGCTGTCTTGGCCTTTTTGGTTCATGACTGTTTCATCTTATTTATTTTCTTCTTTAATTACATGCTTAATAAAGGTTTGTAGATCTTACAAATTTGAAGTGTGTGGAATAAAGTTCTAATATTAGCTCTGATATTGGCTGAAATACTTAATAATTTAATATATTTTATATCAATATTAAATCAGTAATTTTTTCATATAGGCAAATTTTTGAATATGAAGATAAGAGACTTAAAAATCCTCAAAATAGTCATCCAGGTAAGACTTCTCATAGTGAATTACACTTGGTGGTCCTATCCTGATTAAAAAAAAAGTAAGAGTAGGGCCAGGGATTTAGCTCAGTGGTTCTGCTGCCAGCCTCACAAGCGCAAGGTCCTGAGTTCAATCTCTGTTACCAAAAAAAAGGAAAAAAAGGAAAAGTAACCCTGAGCATAGTGGTGCATGCCTATAATCCCAGCACTTGGGAGGCTGAGGCAAGAGGATCACTGTGAATTTGAGGCCATCCTGGGCTACATAGTGAGTTCAAGGCCAGCCTGAACTACAGAGTGGGACCCTGTCTAAAAAAAAAAGTAAGAAAGAAAGTTTTGAACCTAGAAGAGCAGTTTAAAAAAAAATCACTGTTTAAATTGCCTTTATATATTTTTAAAATTTCTTTCTTAATAGTCTAGAATTCAGAGTTATTTAAGAAATGAACTATAAGAAATTTATGATCTAAAACATTTCATTTATTTAATTTTGATTCCTGAAATCTTATACATGAAAAAGATTTTTAAATTAGTGTCTCTATTTTCTGTATACTAACATAATAAACTTTTAAATTTTTTAGTAAATGGATTCCATTTAGTAAATATTATTGCATGGTTGTGTCATTAAAAAGTGATTTGTGTCACTAAAAATAAAATGTTATGTCACTTTTATCAATTATTTCTTGCCTAAGTATGTAATTTAAATTATTCTATATATTTTCATATTCTCCAGTAGGAGAATATACTCTGTTACTTTGGTCTTTAATTATCTCAAATTTTAAAGTGACCATGACTAGCTATAATGTGGTAATAGCAGGTTCGGTGGCTATTTTTTAATTGGTAACTTTTTTTTTCTATTTTGCAGTGCTTGGACCTGAACCTAGGACCTCACACATGCTAGGCAAGTGCTGTACCACTGAGCTATAACCTATCTACTGATAACTTTGTTCTTTAAAGCAGGTTTAAGTTCACAGAAAAATTGAAGATACAGAGATTTCCTGTTTACTCTGTGCCTCCCACACGTAGGTTGCCTCCCTCCATTGCCAGTGCTCTCCTCTAGAGTAATACACTGGTTACAGATAACTTGCACTGGTCCATCATTATCCAAAGTCTGCAGTTAACATTAGGGTTCACTCTTAGTGTTCTGCATCCTGTGAGTTTAGGCAAATGTGTAATGATTGGTATCCATATTGTAGAGTCATATATAGAATAGTTTCATTGCCTTAGATAGCTCCTGTGTTCCATCTGGTCATAGCCTCCCCACCCCCCGACCCCCAACACTGCAACCACTGATCTTTTCACTGTCAGGAGAGCCTTGCTTTTACCAGAACAACTACATAGTTTGAATAATACAGTGGATATTTCTTGAATATTTAAAACAACAAATTTTCAAAGCAACCGAGTATAATCATTCAAAATGTTTTATTTGAACTACTTTTTCTTTTGGTGGGAGTGTTGCTAGTGATTAAAGCCAAGGCTTTGAGCATTCCACGCAAATGCTTTAACACTGAGACACACTTCTAGCCTTTGTTTTTCTTTTCTTGTTTTTTTTGTGTATGAATGTGAGCTGATGGCATATGCTCTACATATTGAGAAGGCATGCTCTTTATGGGGATTCCCATAATAAGGAGGGTTGAGAAAAATGATATTATGCTGAACTTCACAGCACTAACTAGACCATCCCGCTCTATTGGGTCCAGAGAGACCCTTTAAAAGATGGAGGGAGACACTGTCAAGGGCTGCACTTCACAAAATGCATCAGTCTTTCACACCTGCCTGGCACTGGGAAATAAGACCAGGGAATGAAGAAAACTGTAGGTGAATCAAAATGCTCCTCTTCATTTGAGGGCTAAGTATGAGAACTATATTATTATAACATGGCAGACTTTCTTTATCATTATTATTATTGGTCCCCACCCCCCAGTGTTGAGGATTGAATGGTCTTGTGCATACTGTTCCAGTGTTCTTACCACTGAGCCCCAGCCCCAGCCCTGACTGTCTATGAGTAGATTCTCTGTCATGAGAAGTCCAAGGCTTTTAGTTTTTTGTTTTTTCATAGTTTACATGAAGTAGAAAAAAAATTTTTTCTTTTACTTGACAGGTTCTGAGAGATTGAGTGAGTTAATGCTTTTATTTTTACGTATTTTTTCATATAAGATAATGCTCCTTGGCACTAGGTTGCAGCCTTCCCAGTGCTGGCTTTTAAGCTTCTCTGACTCTTTGGAGTGGACAGGCCTTTAAGGGACTGATCTTTGCAGTGGTTCTTTCCATGAGAAGTAAGGTAGCAGATAAACTTGAGTGTTGCTTGCATCACAGATAAGACAGAGAAAATAATTAGAACTAAGAGAGCTTATTAGCACCTTCCTTAGAAGAATATTAGTAAAGGTAGGTACACTGATTTTTTGTGAGCTCTTCTGCACTGGGACCTGGCAGTCTCTACAAGGATCCTTGTTTCACATCTGTTTCCTGTGTTTTGCTATGCTGCAAATTAGAGTGCCCATTATAGCTTCCTTGTGATAGAATGCTTCCTCCTAAAATTCAGCAGTTTCAACTGAAAACCTGGAGCAGCAGTGTTGTGTCATAAGAAATAAGTGTACTCTTATGTGATTGTTCCTAGTGCCATTAGTCCAGAAAAATCATGCTATTTGTTTGACACTGTCAGCTTATGCCACTGACACTGCTAATGATACCATTTCTGTCTGATAGCATTCAGTTAGGACTGAGTCATTGTACACAGCAATTTGCTTGTTTTTAGCTATCAAATTTTGATAAACTCCACTCTTCCATGTATTTGATAAATAAAAAATGGAAAGAGTTCTTAATGCCTTACCTATCAATAGTATAATTAATATTCATTCTAGAATAGTCTACAGGTGCAATCCAAAAGAATACTTTCTAACAAAGCATCCGTGTTTACTTTTAATATTTTATATTTCTTGTTGATTCAAAATATATTTTACCTTTTTCTTTAATAGTGGATGAGAGTTCTGAAGATGACTCTTTAACCAGGTAGGAATTTATAGATTTTTAAATATTATATGTTAACTAATTATGCAGAGAAAAGAAACTAATGCTTTTTTAGTGTTCTGATCCAGAATAGACAACTCTGTCTATTCTGTGCTCTTATAATGTATTTTTTACTAATAAGGCAGTTGTTATTAAGGGATATTGATTAAATGGCCCATGATCCCATAATTAAGTAGCTGATCCATGCTTTAACTGTCAGCCTGCCTGTCATTCCATTGCCTGCAATGCTGGGATCAAGATACAGGTCATATCAGATCATTTCAGAAAGTCACAGTTAGATGTGTGTCAAGTCTGTTTAGTTTTCCTGAGAAGCCTGTGGAGAGTCAAAGAGTTTTTCCTAATAATGCTTGCACTGATAACCAGTATCTTGTTTTTAATCATCAGAGGTTTTAGGTCAGATCTGGAAGTGAAGACCATCTATATGTAAATCATGTTATATTAATTATGCTGAGAATCTATTGGGATATTTTTAATGCATTTCTCTGCTTGCTGATTTCCCAGTTTGGTTTTCCTTTCAATCTACTACTCTTGCCTACTTCCATGAATTTTTTTCCTTCCTATTTTTTCCCCCATGAGTAAAATCTTTTCTTGATTTTTTTTAAGCTTTCTCTTCTGCTTTTCTTGGTATATTTTTCACTTCTGTTACCTTAGTATTTCTTATTGTTTTCTAGACAGAATCAAAAACATATAGAATTTCAGGATTTTAAGGAATCTAAGAGACCAAGCAAAATCCCCTCTGATGCTTCAACCTATGTTTAACATCCTTGCCAAATGGTTGTTATGGAAAATCTGAAACTCAGTGATATTAAAGTGATTTTTCTGAATATAGTACATGGCAAAAGTGAAATTTTGAACTCATTCCATAATTCCTAAGTCTAGTACTCTTCCTTATTTCTCACTCTGTGAGTGTTTTAATAATAGAATAGAGGAATGACTCTAGTTTGCCCAGTGGTAGAGGATAAGAATGGAATTAATACGGGAAGGACAGGTTTGAAGAACAACATCATTAAATTAGACAGGAGTAAGGTTTGAGAGAAGAAATCAGAATATTGAGGTTTATCACAAGCTTGATAAAAATAATACAGGAATTAAGGACACAAGATATTGGAAGTTATCTAGAAAGGCATATTAAAATTGGGGTTCAAGGAGTCCTGAACAGATTGTTCCTTTTTTGTTTAATTGGAGAAACTGACAGATTTCAAGATTTCTACTGAAAGATGTAATTTGAGCCACCAGGAAGTCTCTAAATAACAAATAGGAATGTACCATCACTTCCTTCCTCCTCAGTTTACTGAGTGTAGCTTAGAGCCCCTAACTCTCCCAGGGGACTGGAAGTGGCTGGACTTCATGACTCTGTGACCCAGGACAGTTGTCCCTCACCCCCACCTTTTTTCTCAACTTGCTGATCTCCTTCCTGTAGGGTAGGGCTGGGGTAGGATTGGCTGGAAGGTAGTTGTGGAGCTTCAGTTGATAGTTGGTAACATGCCTCTGCTGAGGCTGTGATTGTGACTCCATGTAGCTTGCTTTCTAGGAGCAGGGAAATAGATCTACTGTTGGTAGTTGAGCCCATCCTTGTTGCAGGAATCTATGCCTTTATAGATTGAAGATTTAAGTGGAGATTGCCATGGAGCCCTGCAAAGAGCAACCCGGGACTAGGAGCACTTAAAGGTTCTTTAGATTGAGTTTAGAGTAACAGCGGTGCAACTACCAGGGCCGATTTTCTGGCCAACTCCCACTTCACTGTCAGAGTGTCTATGAAAGGTTTGCTACTTTATGTGTACCTGAATAAGGCAGAACCACACAGGAAAGATAATTGGATTTTATACTTTTAATAGACAGATCTATCTAACTATTGACTTGATTTTTCTACATTTAGCTTTCAAAAATGTTTAAAGTTTCAGAGGTCTCCCTTACTGTTTTAGGATAAAGAGAAGTAATAGAGTTGTCTTACTTAGTAAGTGGTTTCTGTACCAAAAAAGAATGCCATTTCTGAGTTACCCATTGTTAATCACTTTCAATTATTTTCCCATCAATGGGACAAAATACCCAGCACCCACAGCTTAAAGGAGGAAACATTTATTTTGACTCAGTTAGCTGGCCTCAAGGCAGAAACAGCATGGTCGGGAGGCTTGGTGGAGGAAAGCTGCTTACTCCACAGCAGGAATCAGTGAGAGGGCAGAAGAGCCAGGGACATGGATATACCCTTCCAGCTCATGGCCTGGTGACCAGTCTCCAACCAGGCCCCACCTCCTGAGAGCATGTTCAGGTACTGAACTTGCAGATGGATGAGTGCACTCATGCGTATAGCATCCCCATAATCCAGACACCTTCCACACAGAAGAATTACAGTGGACATTTTCGATCTAAATCATCACATCCAGCTTAGTCGTTGAAACACAGACTATACAAAGCGGGCAGTGTATCTTTCTACCTTAAGGTTATCAGGTTTGCTTCAGTCCAGGTAACAAAACTTGTGTCAGCCATTGATTGGATTTTCAGTTCAGCCTTCAGGTTGGCCAATTTGTAAAGACAAATTATTCTCAGTCTCTGCCAGTCTGTTGGCTGTCACTCTTTGAGGTGGGAGTGAAAGTGAGTCTTCATTGACTGTTTCATAAATTGGAAGGAGATAGAAAAAAGTAACTAAAAGCTTTTTAAAAAGAGGTCAAATTTTAATTGTATCAACCAAGAAACACCATTCAGTGTACAGATAGCCAATCTTTCACTGGTTTTTAAGGACAAAATTCACCCACTTTTGTTTTTCTGTTTTCGCCTTAAAGGTTTTCTGACAAACCTGATCCTGATGATTCCTGGCCTACATCAGAGGAGGATGACTTTAATTTTGATAACAAGGTAAAGTACTCTTTTGTGAAATTCATTTTCTTCCTCTAAGTTTTGCTTTGTATAATGCTTAGTCTTAAAATTTAGCAGTAGTGTACCTACCATGGTTTTATATGGAAAATTTTTTTCTTTTTCCTTTGGTAAATAGCTGGTATGTACTCTGAGGTACTGGGAACTGAAAAAAGTAATAGGTTCGAAAATACGTAGTGACAGGAGAATTGAATTAGGCAAAGCTTTCTCACAATAGAGGAAATACGAAATTTGGTCAAGGATTATTTTGGTAAGTATACCTTACTGTGACTTTTAAATCATACTATCATAACTTTTATAATTCTCATGCCTAAATAAATCTTAAAATGGATCCTGTTAGTCTTTATAATAATCATGGAATTTTGGTGCCTTGATTTTCAAAACTTTACAGCACATAAAATATATTTGTTTCTTAAAACAACTAGAAATTGTTTAGACTTAGAAATTTTAAATATTTCTTAAAATTTGTATTACTACAGAATTACAGTATTTTTTGGTTGTTATTTTGCTTCTGGGAGTTGATTGTAGGGCCTTTGCAATAAGCTACACCCTCAGTCCCCTATGTATCTATCTATCTATCTATCTGTCTATCTTAGTCAACAAAATTGCCTCACAAAATTGCCCAAGCTAGGCTGGAACCTGGAGTCCTTGGGCCTCACCTCCAGAGTGCTAGGATTAATGTGGCGCCACATCTGACTGCACTGTGTTTTCTCAGTCATTCTTCCATTAGAAAGTACTGTATTTAGGGTTCTTCATCTGATTGAAGAATACATGTTTTACCCAAAGTACTAACCAGTTCTAGGACTAGATACTCTCAATATGGTAAATCTTGAAAAATTTTTTTTTGCTTTATAGTTTTTAAAAATATCCAATCAGAGGGCTGAGGATTTAGCTCAGTGGTTCTGCCACCTGCCTCGCAAGTGCAAGATCCTGAGTTCTATCCCTGGTACCAAAACAACAAAAAAATCCAATCAGAGTCCTTGTATCTCATTCTAACATATCAAGTTTCAGGAGTTTTTCTACTTCAAAACATTAATTTTAAAGCTCTTGCATTACCATGAGCTACTAGAGATCAAGAAATATGTTTGTGTGTATCCTGAACACTTGGAATAAGGTGTTTTGTATCTTAATACAGCAATATTTTTTTAATGTCAATAAATGGATTTCTACATAGTAGAATTTTACAAGTAGTATATGCATAATTTATGTAATAGTCAAGTCTATTAAATTTCTAAAGGTATAGCCTAAATTATATTTCCTTTTAATGTTTAGAATATATAATTTTAGGTGAGTTATCTTGAAGAAATATGTCATAAATAAGAAGGAAACAAATTAGAGGTATATAAATAGGAATGAAGGTTACAGTACATACTAGTATCCTTTAACTCTGAACCTAGGTTAGGATTTTATATTAAAATATCTTAAACTTTTTTTAGCACACTCCATGTTCTACTAAATACATCTTTTCAAGATGTACATTTCTCTTTAGAATTATGATTAGTAGTTCTTTCTCTAAATGGAAAATTGGTGGCACAATTTGTTTTTTCTTCTCTCTCTAGTATGAATGCTACATTTCTCAGGCAGTGGTAGATGGCATGTTTAATTGAATTATATTATAGTAATTAAATTAATCTATTTTAGTATTTATAAAATATAACTATAATATAATACAAACTGGTAATTTTTTAAAAAACTGAACAAAAGTCTTGGTTTTTTACATACCATATTCTTAATATTTTTCCTTCCTTGGTTTAAGTTAATATTCTGTTGATTGGTCCTCTCTCCCTTCTCTCTTCTCTGCCTTCTCTCTTCTTCCCTCACCCCCATGTGTATGTGTGTGTTTGTCCTTTCTTACCTCTTTTAAATGATTTACCTCTAACCCTAAGATTTTCTTTGCAGAAAACACACAGTGTCTTTCAGTCCACCTTCATGTTCATGACACATTTAGTTACATCTTTCTGTTTAGTGATTGTGTAGCTTTGATTTATCAATCACTGCTCCACAGGATTTATTCTTGTCTTTTTTTCTGTCTTGGAAGGAGCTGAATTGATACAATCATTTGTCGTTAGCTATTTGGCAATACAGAATAGAAGCAATTTATACTATTTGTAATTCTAAACCATCTAAATAAGATACTAGTAAAAGCTCAACTTAATTTTTCTCCTCATGAGGTAATTCATGCGAATATAAATCATGTAAACAAATTCAAAATATAACAAAAAATGAATTTTTATTTCATAAAATGTTAGTTTTCTCAAAGTACTCTAAACTACAGAGGGATTAAATATTAGTTTTTGGTTATTTTAGTTAAGAAAATACTCTAGTAAATGTCCTAGTATTTATATAATTAACTAGAGGTACGGGGAGTAACATTTCAGGCTGTCTCTGTCATCTTTCATAGCCTTCACCCCATGAAGAAGATGGGGATTAGAAAATGGCAGATTGGGGTTTGAATCTACATCTGAATAATTCCACACCCTGTGCTCTTAATGTTAGATCATGTAGTAATGGTGAATATTATTTTATCAGATTTGATACTTGTGATTCTTAAAGCTATTTTTTTTTTTTTAGAATGTCCCTAAAATAAACCTAACTGAGCTATGGGCTGCTGCTCAGCAATCCAGGAAAAATCGTAAGCTATTTGATAAAGATTGCCTACTCCTGTGCTATTGATCTGAAGTTGTAGATATTTTTATGTACAATTTACTTTGTTTTTGTTGTTGTAGAAGCAAAATATAGCACTGGGGAACCAGGAAACAGAACCTTGCTTGATAACAGTATTTCTGATAGTGAAAACAAAGATGTGGTTGAAACCCTTCCTAAAACATCCGTCAATGTCCAGAGCTTTTCTCAGTCTTCCTTTTTATCACCGTCACCTGAGCCAAAAGTAAGATCTTTTCTAAAATATTTTTCCCCATGCTTTTAGCCACATATTATCCTAGAAAGATAGGGCCATAAGATCATAATAGAAAACAAGTATAATAAGAGAGATTTACGTACAGAATTGAGGTCTGTAAAAGTTGATGGGATTAAAATATTCTTGGGTATGTCATTTTAGAATGAAAGTATTAGAAAACAATAAAAACAATGAGTATGAAGCTGAGATTGAGAAGTCTCATTTACAAGGCAAGGTAAGATTTCATAATAAGATTGACTAAGAGTCAGAATCAAATATTATAAAAACAAGGGTTAAATGACAGTCGAATCTCTATTATATGTTAGAAATTACATACTTTTAAATTACCTGTAATTGATTTTAAAGAACTGAAAATGTGATCTTTATTTTTGCTAAATTCAGTGAAGTGATATCTCCTATTTAATCCTGTGAATCTTATATTGGGAGATTATAGAAAACATTATCTTCTATTTAATCCTGCAAATCTTATATTCAGAGATTATAATATAGAGAACATTGTCAGTGACCCCTGCAGTGGGTCTCTGTCTCCTGTGAGACAAATACATTGCCTGCAAGATAGGAAAGAGATAGAGAACAAAAGACACAGACCCAGAGGCTTGAGAGAAGAAGCTTGGGCTGATGTAAGCTGCCCTGGGCAGCAAAGACCCAAGGCATCAGGGCCATCCAGGGTTTATTCCTTACACGTGTGGGAAGGAGGGGACCTGGGCAGGGCTCAGGACACCTGCTGGTAACAGGTATGGCAGGCAGGGGCGCTAGCATATCTTTACTGAAGAGAACAAATGGTTAACTCAGGGAGGAAGAATTTAGTTGGAGTCACTTGACCTTGGCTGCAAGTGAACTCATCCAAGCCCTGCTACTTGATGGAGTTAAGCGTTGGTAGCAGCTATTATTAGCAAAGGAGCAATACCAGCCTAACTCTGCTATCTGACATGCCCATTTGAGTCACGTAAGGCTTCAGTCAGACTCCTAAGATATTACAGCCGAATTATAGAGGGGCAAGAAGCTTATGCCACGTATAGCCTGCTAATACTGGGCAGAATTATCTGCTACAATAAATAATGCAAAATGAAATCCATTTGAAACCTTACTAAACTTATTATGAATTATTAATATTTGAGCTTTCATTTTTATGGTTTCTAGTTTAACTTAGTGCTTGGTGTATCTTTATTTAACATATTACTGTTGATGTATAATCTTGGCAAATGCTTTAGATCTTCTTGAGAATAAAGACAAAATAAATAAGCATTGTATTTAATTGTTTCATGAATTAAAATTCCCAGTTACATAATTGAGAGTCTTCTCCTATTCCCCAACTCTGGGGAACCCAGGGCCTCATGCATGATAGGAAAGCACTCTACCATTGACCTACACCTATCCCTCAATATGATTTTTTATCTGTATCCATTACATGAGAAAATAAATTTTAACCTGCACCACTCTTTTTTCTTTTAATAGAAAAACATTTACTGGTGCATTTTAGGCATATATAATGGTAACAGTCATCAGAGAGAATTTGCACCTGTACATGGTACATCCTACCTCTTTTTTCTCATTCCTCCCACTACAAGCCCCCTCCCTATGTACAAAAGCTTTGTTTCCATTTTTTCCTTCTATTTTCACTTTTTTTTTTTCTTGTTCTTTACTTTCTTTCTGCCTCCCCCCTCCCTTGTTCCCCTTCCCATTTGAACATTTTCTTCACATTTCCCAACATCTGTTGTACATTTTAGTCCTTATTTCCACTTTTGGTTTCTCACACCAGAAAAACAATGCAGTATTTAAACACGTGTGTCCAATTTATTTCATTTAAGAGTATGGTCTCAAGGTCTGTCCATTTAGCTATAAATGTCTGAAGCTCATCCTTCTTTATGGCAGAGTAGTACTCCATTGTATGAAAAAAACACATCTTTACCCATTCATCGGTTGATGAGCATTTAGGCTGTTTCCAAGATTTAGCTATTACAAACTGTAAGCTGCACCATTCTTAAAGAAAAAAATGTAGAAGAAATTTCTTTGGAATGATTGTGCTTTATCTTTTCCTAATAATGTCTTCATGGAGTGGAATGCATATGTATACATCAAATAAATGAAATCACAATTTGTGATTTTTTTCCCCAAAATACCTGTTACCATAGAATCATCAGGAAGAAAAGATTGCTAAGAGCATGCAGAATTGTCTCTGGTGTTTTAATTTTTAAAATCTCTCCAGCGATGGGGGCATTTCCTGGTATTCTAAGGAAGCATTATTAGATTCAGTAGTCATAGGTTTTGGGGGTTTGTTTTTCTGACTTCGGTCCTTAGGATCAAGCCCACCCCATGCTAGGCAAATGCTGTACTGCTTTGCTACACCCCAGCCTCAATATTACTAAGCCTTCCACTTAAATTTTCTCATCTTATCACTCAGGAATCCTGTTGATGAGCTAGTCTAGCCCCTTCTTCATATGAATGTTGAGTCCTGATTGACAGGTACTTAAACAGTATTTGAAAAGTATTTGAACACTTTTAAATCTTCAGTCTTGATAATGATGGCTTTACTTTTTTATACTAGATCCTTTCTTCAAGTTTTGTTTTTTGAGACAGGATCTTGCTATGTAGTTCAGGCTGACTTTGAGCTCACTATGTAGCCCAGGCTGGCCTCAAACTCACAGCGATCCTTCTGTTTCAGTTTCCTGAGTGTGCTGGGATTAAAGGCATGCACTACGAAGTCTGGCAACCTTTCCTCAATTTTTAACTACCATCCCATATAGTATAAATAGGAAATTAGAACTATTGGTATATGCTATTTATAGGGGAATAGGAAAGCAATGTGAATTTTGAAATAGGGTTTTACATTTCTTTTCTTATGTCATACTGGTAATTAAAAATGCCTAATTCTCTCCTCTCTTTTTTTTTTTTTGGTACTGGGGATTGAACTCAGGTCCTTGCACTTGCGCAGCAGGCGGCAAATCCACTGAGCTAAATTCCTGGCCCAAAGAACTTTTTTTTTTTTTTGGTGCCCGGGATTGAACTCGGGACCTTGTGCTTGCGAGGCAGGCGTCGGAACCTCTGAGCTAAATCCCTGGTCCAAAAATACCTAATTCTGTAAACCATCAGCATTTCTTTTCTACAATTTAAAACTTTTTTTTTTTTCTTTTTTTGGTAGTGGGGATCAAACTCAAGACCTTTCATTTGCAAGGCAGGCAGTGTCGCTGAGCTAAATCCCTGGCCCCTTTTTTTTCTTTTTTGAGATGGGGTCTTGTTATGCTTCCCAGGTGGGCTTCACACTCCTGGGCTGAAGTAATCATCCCACCTGAGCCTCCCACAGAGCTGCGAACACAGGTGCACATCACCATGCCTGACTTACATTAAAAACTTACAAGATTTGCTTGTAAACAGGAATCTTTTTGCAAATTTTTAAATATGGTATTTTAGAATTAAATCTCTTTATTAAATTTAAAAATTCATATTAGCATAAGATCCCATAAATAAATATTTGTATATATTAATGGCAGTATATGTTTATTCCTTGAATGAAATGTTGATGTATGTAATTGAAAATTTGAATCCCCTGGGTTTTCCCCCTTTTTGTTTTCATTTCAAAAATTTCAGAGTTCTGTGTAGGTTAGTGTCTTACATCAGTTTAATGTATTTTACAAATACTTATCTTCTTGAGTCCATATGCTTTCCTGAATAAGGTCATCTACTCCTTCTCCTAATGTGTTTACTCAGACCTGTCTTCTAAGTCCTCTGAGCGAGCTCCTCAAATTTGATGTTCCACCCTGAAGACCTTGACACTGACCCTTTCCTGACTATATTAATAAATGGCACTGAATCTCTGAAGCTAGGAAAATCCTGGAGCCTGGCCATCCTTCTGATCACGCATCCAGCCTCTCACAATCTGTGTTTCCTACCTGCTCACACAGATTTTTCACATCTGCATTCATTTTCTTTCCCATCATTTTGAAATAATACTCTTTTTCTGCCCCTCCTTCCCCCATTATGCTCATCTACTTTACACTGCTGCCAGGATATCCTTTTCTAAAGAATATTGGATCCTCATTACACAAAGGGCAAGGTCCACATTCTAGCCTGAGGCAAGTCTTGTGTGGTTGGCCCCTGATGCTCCTGTCTTATCTCTCCATGCCATTTGAGGGACTGTATTCTGGTTTTGTCACATTACTTGGGCATCCCTCATTTGCTGAGTTGTTTCATGGCTCATCTTTTTGTTTATGCTGCCCTGTTTGGAATGCTCTTCACACCCTTCCTGTACAATTTTTCTCCCTTTCAAACTGGACCATAGGTTTGTGGCTTTTCCTGAGCTTCCCAGGTAGAACTGACTGTTTCTTTCCTTGGACCCCAGTTGTAGAACCAATGAAATACACTTTTCTGTTCTTGTTTTCATATATCTCTGCATCTGCTTGCACATAGAGCAGAATGTGTTTTCGGTTCTCACTTCTCCCAGAGCAATCCCTGTGATTTGATTGATGTGTCTATGATTGTTTCCATTTGACTGACTGAGTGGATGGGAGGGGAAGTGTCTAAGTGTGTTTTTTGATGTTCCGTGATTTTTCTTTTTTTTATATATAGGAAGAAGCAACAAGGTCAGCAATTAGAAAAGAAGAAAATGGTACTTGTGTTATTAAAAATGATTCACAAGAACAAACAAATGACAACTTAACTCATGTTGATGGAGGGCACAAAAATTATAAAAGTGGTAAGTTATTGATTATCTGTGAAAGTTTTTTGTTTATATACTGTTATTTTTTAAAGTGTGTAGATCCAAAAACATGATACCCATTTCTTTTAAAATTTTTTCTTTTCCTATTTTCCTTCCACAACTTCTTCCTGAAACTGCTTCAACCATCTGAAATTCTTTTTACTGTTACTTTTATCTTATTGAAATATTCATGAGTGCAGATAGATTTGTACATGTATTTAAAATTCACAGCAATAAATGTTCTCATTAATGTGTCTGTGGCTACATTTTTTAGATATGATGTTTGCACTGGGATTAGGAGAAGATGATGAATCACCTTGGGATTCTGAGGTATTTGTAATTATTTTTTAAGTAAGCATTAAGTGAGATTTGAATATAAAGGAGAATAATTTGACTTTACTTTCTCACCTCTGCCATATGCTTTTAAGAAATTATTTCCTCACATTTTTTAACTTGTAGTTAATAAAGTAATCCCCTGGACAAGATGGCACATGTCTAGAATCCCGGCATTCTGGGAGGCTGAAGCAGAAGGATCATAATCTCCAACTCTAGACAATCTAGCAATTTAGTGAGTCTCTGTTTCAAAAAGTAAAAAGGACTATGGTTAAAGACCCTGGGTTTAATTCCCCCATACTGCAGATGAAGGAATGAATGACATCTCAGTACCTTACTGCTACATAGTACATTTCTGCTAATTTGTAGGATTCATTTAATGAAACCAGTGCAGTTAAAAATTAAGGCTTAGATGTCACAAGCAGTCAGCTTGGATTCTGAAATTAAGTTAATCTAAAACCTGAAGGATTATTCCAGGTCAGCCTATGGCCAATGAAATTCAGAGAAAATGTTTAGATCATAATTTTTACAGCTTGTAACTTGAAAAGTTAATGAGTGGGAATTGAAAGTGCTACTATATTTGGATTGCCAACTATTATGATTTGGGTCTGGATGTCCCCTCAAAGCCTCATTTGATCAGAGGTAGCTGAATGTGGAATGTGTGATGTTGGTATTAATGTCATGTGATTACTTAAGCACTACACATGAGTGATTTAGCACTGCCCTAATCCCGGTAGTCTGAATGGGATAAAAGAGGCAGAAAGATGCGGTGAAGGTCCTTTGTTGCCTTTGCTACCTTGTGGCCACCATGTTGTTTCTCTTTTGCGATGCCTGTTTGCTCTCCCTGCTTTGGAGCCATCCAAATATGGACTGAACCTCTACAACTGTGAGCCAAATAAACCCTTTCCTCTCTAACTTTGGGTGTCTGGTATTTTGTCTCAACAAGGAGAGAAAAGTAACTAACACAACAAATATAGATCTGCAATAAACAATTCAGGAGAAGGAAGAGATTGAGGAGTTTTAAATACATGGGATTATAGTCTTAGTTTGGTTTTGTTGTATTTTAAAAAGCAGAAACCAATTTTGAATGTGGAATGCATTGAGTATACCCTTTATGGCAGCCATGCCTGTAGTGACAAAAGTGTAAATAAGAACAACTTTTTTTTTTTGTACCAGAGATCAAACTCAGGTCCTTGTACTTTCGAGGCAGGCAGTGGAACTACTGAGCTAAATCCCTGGCCCCTAAGACAACTTATTTTAAGAGCACATTGAGGGAAAGGCCTGATCTCTTAGGAATAAGCAGCTGCTGCATCGCCTGGGGAGGTTAGAGAATTTTGAGAGGGTTTGTAGTTACGATGGGAAAGAGAGTGAACTGCTGCCAAATTAAAGATGAGAAGAAGCCAGCCATGTCAAAGTCTAGGAGGACATTCTGGACAGAGAGAGCAGTGAGCCACATCTGTCCATCGTTTTAACATACTAGAATGGCCTTGGAAGCAGGAAGTACAATAACTTTCCTCATAATCACATAGTTTTATAACATATAAAAAAGGAAATGTATAAATAAGTGCTTGGGACATTTTAGACACAATAAATAAAAGTTCTTATGCTGCCCTTTTTAATTAAGGCTTTTTATACTTTTTTGAAGTTCTTAATTTGAAAAAAGTTGCATACAGTGTCTAATATTTGTGTACAATTATTTGAATATAACATAAACTTATTATGCGTACATTTTTATTTTCAGCTATTTTTCCTATCAACAAAATTTTTACCAAAGCCATTATATATTTTCCCTGAGCTCTTGTTTACATAAATGAAGTTTCTTAGCTTGCCAAGTGTTTTAACACTAAAATGGCTTCTGTAATTTGAAATATTTAATGCTGAATTATAGCAGGTGTACTTCCAAGAATCTGTTTAATCAGCAAAGGGAAAGGGATAGTAGGGGGTAAAGGGAACAAAGGTGATCAAGAAATGATAATATGTGTACCAGTTCCCCAAAACAAATGTAATTATTATCTATCACAAACATACACTCATAAAAACAGCTTATAGTTTAAAAATATTTTATTTAAATCTGTATTTTTAAAAAATGTTATCCTTGTTGGGGAGTGCAAAGTAGAGTTAGGTATTCTGAAGCCAGATTAAAATAATGCACATCAGACAATATTTTCTCTTATGAATCTCTCCTGTGGCTTTCCAAGCTTGCTTTACAGAGTCAGGACCCATGAGGAGATACAAAGTGGGCTGGACATAAGGTTTTCTTTGAAATGCTCTGGTTTGCAGTACATGCTTCCCATTATTAAATCTAATTGCTCTTTTTGTCTTTTTGAGACAAGGTCTCCCTGTGTAGTTCAGGCTGGCCTCAAACTCATGGCAATCCTCCTGTTTCAACCTCCCAACACTGTGATTACAGGCATGCGCCACCATGCCCAACTCTTACTGCTTTTAAGATAGAAAAATCAAGTATCTTAGTAGACAATGATAAGGAAATCTTTCTGTAACTCATTCCTGATATACTAATTTTAACAGAGTGTCTCTGAGAATCTTCCACAGAAGTCTGTTGATCATTTATCTGGGGCTGCAGACGAAAAAGGAAAACATACAGGAAATAGACAAGTAGAAGGTAAGAAATATATATAAATATATGATTTTTTTAGAAAAGTCATTTGACAGCATTTTTATTTAAAACCAGAGCATTGCTGTATTCTAATAGCCAAAGAAAATTACCTATTAGGTGCATAGTAAGGAAAAAGAGAAGTAAAATAGTAGTAAGTTACATATATTAAGTTTCAGCAAAAGGTTGAATTTGAGAGAAACAAAAGGAGCTGAATTATTAGTTTCATTTCAAGCTATTATAAGGTCTGAGGGAAATTAGAAAATAAGAAAAGGAAAGGAGTGAAGAATAAAAAGGAATGGAAGGAATAAATGAAGGAAAAAGAAGAAAGTATGGAGGGTGGAAAAATAAAGTAATTCTTTAGAAAACAGAAGAGCAAGGTATGAGAAGTGTAAGAAGAATATAAAATGAGCTTTCAGTACCAACTCTTGATGGAGAAGTAGAGCAGAATTTTTCCATTTATTGTCTCATTGTTGGGAAGGCATTGAGGATTGAAGTACTGGATTATGCAGAGCTGTGTTTTATTTATTACAGATAAATATAAACATACATGGTCAGCCATACATGTGTTTTCAGTGGTACCTTGGTTCATGAACATATGATTCTGGTTGCAGAATTTCATATAAAATGTTGCCACTTTTAAAAGTTGCTGTTTCACCAAGTAGTATATCCAGAATAAGAGCATTGAAAAAAAGAAATGAATAAGATTCATTATGGAGAGGTCAGGAAAGTCATACTATCTTTAAAAAGTCCATTAGAAAGCTTATGACTTCTTATGCTTTTTCAATTTGGGGGACATGATGAGGAGAAACTTGACACTAGATTCTGGAAAGGTAAGTTTAGGTAAAGGGATTTGGAAGAGACTTGGTGTATAGGCTAGAGCTTTTCAACTGCAATGAAACCCCATGTTGGGGACTGTGTTAAATCATAACTCTGATTCAATAGGTCTTGGATCTTGTGTATCCAGTAAGTTCTCAGGTGATGTCGATGCTGCTTGTCCTGAGACCACTGGGAATGGCTGGGTATCAGCTTCCCTTTAGAGAAATCTGGACAAAGATCCATTGGATAGTAGTTCAAGACAAAACAGGGTCAAGGGGAAGCATAAATTTTGTTTTTATTTCTGAAAATGTTTCTACCCACAGGAGAGGAGCAAAGAAGAGAAGAAATAGAAATTATAATCCTATGATACCACTGCCAAATAAGTAGGAGGAATAATCCATAAAAAGAAAGAAATTGTCAGAATTGAGATCATAGATCTAGAGATCACTTTTGAAAGGTAGAGGGATTCTTTAGGGGAAAGAAGAGATGAAACAAGGAAACTAGACAGGTAATTTGGAATTAACAATGAGGAAACTTGAGAGAACTCACTTCCCATGGCCTCAGCGTATGTGAACACAAGTGGAAGAGTAGATTATTGCTGCTCCAGAGATGATTAGAAGGGAGGAATGCTAGAATGGGGTTGAACTGTAGCCCCTCACCTCCTCTCCATCCCTAACTGTCAGGCATCAGAGCTTTAGGTTGAATTTATAACTGGTTATTCACTTGAGATTAACTAGCATACAGAAGCATTGACTTTTTTTAAGATAACTAATTTTTGATACAATAGCTTTTTGTTGCAATAAAGGATATTCACACAAATCATTTAAAGACTGACAATGTACCAAACCAGTTTTGGAAACAGACATTATAGAGTTCATTCCTTGAATACCACAATTGTTACTTTTTGGTAAATATTACACTGATTTCAAAATATAAAAGGTTATTGCTATCTAATAATTCTATGACAATTCAGCTTATTTTCCCCTTTTTGATGACCATATTTCAATATTGAAAACTTACTGTGCATTATTTCTTAGATGTGATTTATATACCTTCTTGTATAAGTGGATCAAAAAACTTTAAGATGGCTAAACTGGAGGACACAGGAAATGTAGGCAAACCAGTAGCCCACAAGGGTATGGAAAAAATGAACATTTTTATGAACTATTATTCTACAAGTATATGTCCAAGCCAATCAGTTCAAAACCTTTATTTGATAAGAAATGAATCATATATTCCAGTGAACTGTTACCACAAGTTTGTACTTTCTGACAAATCCAGGACAAATTCTGACAATTTCAGGACAGATGGAAGAGCACAGTTAAATACTTGTAGGGTAATGGTATACCATCAGCTTTGACATTTATCCTCTCGGGGTCATGACTTGCTGAGATCACTTTCTCCATCACTCTGCATGTATGTGCATATTGGAATATGCTCACCTTTCTATTTTAGTTATGGCCTTTGGAAGCATAATCTCACTTTGGAAATCTTCCCTGCATGTCTTATTAGACCTGTATTCTGATTTTTCTGTCATGTTGTCCTAACCAATGGGGAAGAAAACCCAAAACCTAAAGTAATCATTTCCAAAGCAGAGCATGAGGATTCAGCTCCATGCTAACTCTGCATGAATGTGTGTTTGGCTTTCTTATATTTACATATAATTGATTATGTTTCCCTTTTGCTTTTTAGAATCACCTGAGAAATGTCTTCACTTGAAGGTAATAACTTTATATTTGCATCTTGAATTAACTACATACTTCATGAAATACATAGTATTTATTAAATATCTCACTTCAAACCCCATTCAGCCGGCCATTGAAATGAAAGATTCTGTTCCAAATAAAGCAGTAGCGGTGGAGGATTTACAGACATGCAAATCAGGTAAATTTTGCAATACAGATTACTATGGAAAGAAGTACAGTACATTAAAATGTTAGAGATGCCCATAATTTTCTCATTTTTTTTTCCCCAAATTTTTGGAAGGATTTGACATAGATAATTCAGATTTGATTGTTGGTGTCCATATTTGCAAATAAAGTGTTTGCAAGCATAATAGAAAAAATTTTAATGTAAGTGTTAAGCTGTTTCTACTTATGTTTCAATACCCTAATGTCCCCAGCTTGGATCCTTATACTTGATAGGGATCCACAGAGCTTATTACAAGATTTCAAGATGATTTCAAAGTTGGCAGATGCTCACTGGAGAGCTGGGCCCTGTGGTGCAGGCCTGAGTCCTGGTTACTCAGGAAGTTGTGGTAAGAGGTACCTTGGTACCCAGGATCCCCTTTCTAAAACAACAAAAACTGCTTACTGTAATTCTGATATTTACCTAGAGTAAAGCTCTGCTTGCTAACATGTCAACTGTGTTTCAATTTAATCATTTAATCTGTGTCAATATAATGATGATCGTAAGCATATAGATGTTCTCATTAACAGACTGTATGAGTATATATGTATGGTATCTCATATCTTTGATTATTAAAAATGGGAAATATAATCATTCTGTTTGGTTTTTTTTTGGTACTGGGGATCAAACTCTGGACCTTGCACTTGCAAGGCAGGTGGTGGAACCACTGAGCTAAATCGCTGGCCCCGATCATTCCTTAATGACTATTTGGTAGACACAGTCCTTCAAGACAGTGATTCTGAAACTCTTTAGCCATAGTATTAAAAATTAGTACAGATTCTATGGAACTTTTGTTTAAATACATTCACTCTATTGACATTTACTCTACTAGAAATTAAATCTGTAAGAGGTAAAATGCAAGCATGCAGTCACACAATCCAATACCCATTAGAGCTGTGACTCACTAATCATTAAAATTGTGACATGTGACACATTACATCTCTGAAAACACCACTGCCAAGCAACATTTGGTATTATTTGTGCTCTTAGACCCTTTGAATGGATCTTGAACTCTAGGGATTCTAACTCACTGTTAAACTACCATTTAAACAACATATAAGGTTCATGAAAGCCACATGATACAGGGGTTCTTCATGATGAACTAACTCTTAGCCTCTATATTTCCTTTTTCTTTCATTTGTCTTAAAAAGTGTAAATCTGACAATTTTGTCTATAAATAAAAAAGGACATTTTTCTTACAGTTTGATTTCCTGTCTCCTGGCACTTTGTAATCTTTGAATTTAGCATGGACCTAGACCAATGATGGTGAACCTTTTAGAGCTTTCAATGATAACAAACAGCCCACACACCATGGGTTCACCACCACTGACCTAGACTAACCCAGTTTTTACATGGGAACAACTGGGTCACTTAAAGCTACCAGTTTTCATATAAATTATGGTATTATCCAAGCCTTAAAAAGTGAATTCTGAAGATATTAGGATATTGAAGAAAGAATATCTTATTGTAGATTTTTAAATTTAGAGTTTTCATTTTTTGGGGTTTTTTTGGTACTGGGTATAAAACTCTGGACCTTGCACTTGCGAGGGTGGAACCACTGAGCTAAATCCCCAGCCCCTGTAGTTTTTTTAATTTAAAGTAGCATATTCATTAAAGTCCATGTCTTTAGAATGTACAAAGAATATTGTGTATATTTATATTTAAAATAGACAGTTTTTAATAAATTCATATCCCTAAAGACTTAATCTTAATATGGGAAAGTATATAAAAGATTGCTGGATAAATCAAAATAATACTAATAAATGAAAACAGAAGAATGAGACGTGACAATGATGTCAAACTCACAGGACCTGTAAAGTACAATAAGCCCTAGGCAGTAGTGTGTTGTGAAGCTGGGAGTGCATCTGAGGAAAGAATTTATGCAAGTTAGTTACATTTTTATTATCATTTACATCTTAATAAATAAAACTTTATTTTCAGATTTTTCTGATTGGAGTTCTGTGAGTTTGACCCTCAATAAAAAGACTTGTCAGAGATTGGGGAATTTGAAAGTTGATGACAAACATCCACTTACAACACAAGCAGTGACTAAAAATCTGTCAGCATCCACAGAATTAGTTAAGACAACCTTAATAAGTAAGAAGATGATGAATATTGGAGCTGTGTTTC
The DNA here is from genome assembly GCF_053883595.1 of Heterocephalus glaber. Taxonomy (NCBI): domain Eukaryota; kingdom Metazoa; phylum Chordata; class Mammalia; order Rodentia; family Bathyergidae; genus Heterocephalus; species Heterocephalus glaber. The sequence continues at coordinate 66,735,645 of NW_028258317.1, read as the reverse complement.
TGTTAGGGAATTGTACTCACCATGTTGCATGAATCACAGCAACCAGAAAACACCATAAAGAAAGTAATAAAAAGCATAGAGAATTCAACCTGGAGCACCTCTGTATGATTTTATAATTCTGTAGTTCTAACTTTGCAGAAATCGTTTGGTGGTACAGTTGGCTTTGTGTTTTATTCTTCCTAAGCAACCAACAACCAAACTGTATCTTTTCACAAAGCAGTTGTACTCTTTCTATAACCAAAGCAAGGTACAAATAATAAAAAAAAAAATTAGGAGGCAGAGTAATTTTGTTTAGACAAGTATATAGCATAAACTTGAGAGTGGGTGCCAAGATGCTTAGAACTTCAAGAGTTGATGGAAAAACTAGGTAGAGATCTACAGATTGCTACTCAGACACAACACTTCTTTATTTTTATACCTCTGAATTCACAAGTATTATTAATAACTATGTGCAGTGTAACTCAAAAAAGAACTTTCCAAAGCCATGTATTAAATTATTTCTTATAATTTTTGTTTGTATAAATTGATTTTCACAATATTAATGGAAATCATGAATAATTTCCTATATAGGATCTCTTCAGCCATGTCCTCATCAGTCAGTAGTACACAAGGAATGTTGTTGTAAGAAGTACAGTATCATTTAAAAGTGATATATGAAAATCTAGCCAGGCACAGTGTATATGCTTTTAGCTCCAGCTGTTTGAAAGGCTGAGGCAGAGAGATCACTTGTGCTCAGGAGTTTAAGGCCATCGTAGGCAGCATAGCAAAACCCCACTTTTCAAAAAAAAAAAAAAATCAATTACTAGGATACATAGTCTATTTATTAATGGCATCTGATATGTATTCTACTTTATGTACCAGTTTAATGCCCTTAATCATGCCATCATGTCTGTAGTAACAAATCTTGCAACATAATAGATTATGAGTCATCTTCTGGAGTAGTGACTACAAGCTGTAAATCCAAAGTTAGTTACCCATACAAGTGACATTTTTGCTCCTCCTCCTCTCCTCTCCTTCCTCCTCTTCTTTCCCGCTGAGGATTAAGCTCAAGTAAACTCAGAGCCTTGCACATATGGAGCACACACTCTACTACTGAGCTACACCCTCAGCTCTTATGTGTTAATAAGCTTGGTAAACTCAAGAAGCAGGACATTTTAAACAAAACACTTAAATGAGCTCCCTCAACTTAGGAAAAGATGAAACAAGAACTACAAAGTAAACTCAAGCAACTTAAACAAATTCAAGTAGTTGATTTCATATCTCATTTGATACCTTTTGATAAGTAATGAGCAGAGTCTAGTTCTCCAGGGACCCGGGCTTATACATTTATTCATTTAATAAGAATTCACTCTACAATGGGCACTTATAATTTCATACCTGAAATATTTCTGAGAACAGAATTTGTGGGATCTTTAAGAGATTCAGGCCTACGCTAGGTTGATTTGGCCTGTTTCCTTCCATTAATCTGCCTCGCTTTATTCATACGGCCCTCACATTCATCCTCGTCGCTGTTGAGAGTGATTGATCTCCAAAACAAATTAACCATGAGGCACTCTTCAAAGCATTAATGACCAAGCATCTTAAAGTTACCTATAGGCTTTCATGATTTGACTTCTAATTCTCCATCTTCAGCCCTGTCCTTTTGTCTGCCCTCATCAATCTCTGGCTTTACTAACAGCTAGTGATATTTTCCTTTGTACTCCATTTTTAGACAAAGTACTATTTCCATTTCATACTTTCTTTCTGTTTTGCTACTGCCTTTTGTACTCTCTCACTTTCTTGCCCTCTGTCTGGGCAACCTCACTCTAATTCTGAGCTCAGGCATTACCTCTAGAAAAGCCATCCATGATACCTTTTATTTATACTCTTTAAACCCCAGTGCCTAGCACTTAGCAAGAATTCAATAAATAATTATTTATTAAAATGAAGGAAGACTATGTATACAAAGATGATTTCAAAGATTGTGCCATCCAGTCCAGGAGCAAAATGGTTAATAAAGAAATAAGTTTGTAGTTCAGGTAGTAAAAATCCAGTAGAAACATTGATAAAAGTACCAAAGAAAGAGGCAACTATGTATCTAGGGCAAATAATCATATCAAGGAAAACTTCACATAATAGACTGAGTCTTAAGAAAAAGATTTTTTTTTAAGTTGCCAAAAGAGTGGATGAAGACATCTCACTGATAAAGGTGTAAAAAGTAACAGTAATTTTAGAGACCATTAATGAGAACACACTTACTGGGTTGTTTAAAAGTAGCTGTGATGAGGTGGAGAATAATGTGTAGCATGTATTTTTGTGTTCCTGTGGTATTTTAAATGTTTCAGAGAGTTCATCTGTGCTGAGTTGATGAGTTCATGATGAATCTTTTAAGAGATCTATATGTCTTCAATGCGGTGACATATAATGTCTTTCCAAATGATTTGTTAATTTGGGGATAATTAAAAGTATTTTTAAGTAAGTTTTTCAGCTAAAACAGGCTTAATTCAAATTCTTAACTGGGAAAATAAAAATAAATATGTGTAATTAGTTTTTTTTGTATTTTATAAAGACCTTCACTTTTTATCTAACTGTTCTAAGTAGTTTATTTTACCTTTATATATACATATTTCAGAAGAACCAGAAGAAGAGCAAAAAAGGCTTCATGGCTGTGAAAATAGCCAGGAACAGGTAGGTAAAAATTTAAAATTTATATTTCTGGTTTAATATTGTTTTCTTTCCTTTTTTTTATTGTTTATTGGTACATTTTAGGTATACAATACATTTATATTTCTCATTGGGAATGTGTACCTGTACATGATGTATCTTGGTTCTTATTTTTTCCCCATTGCCTGGCCCTCCCTTCACCCCCTCCACCCTTCCCTATTTACAAAGATTTTGTTTCCATTTTTTTCCTTTTCTCATATTTTTTCTTTTCCCTTCTTTCCTTTCCCCTGCCCCTCCCATTTTCTTTATTCCTTTAGACCTTTTCTTCCTATTTCACATTATCAATTATACATTTTGATCCTTATTTAAAAATATGAAACACTTCACAAATTTGCGAGTCATCCTTGTGCAGGGGCCATGCTAATCTCCGTATCATTCCAATTTTAGTATATGTGCTGCCAAAGGGAGAGCTGTTTAGTTTGCTTTAATAAGGTAGTTTAGGCCAAATAAAATTGCTTTTCTGACTAGCCTTTTAGAATCAATAAATCACAATTTAATATTTAATTTTTTAATATTTTAGTTAATTATAGACAAGCTGTTCTTAGAATCTGTAGTACCTTATAGCTAAACTTAAGAATTGAGCCAAAATTTTTTTTCTGAACAATGTCTGTGCTTCTGTCTGTGAAATCTTCAATGTTAGAAACAGTGTAACAATGACAACCAAGTTGGATGCCTGTTTAACGTTGATTATCCCCAGAGCCTCAACATTGGAGTTTCATGTTACCAATTGCTACGTTAAAGATTCAGTTCGCCTCCTGGTCAGATTCAATGTCTACATTAAGGGGTCATCAAATCAACCCAGCTACCTATTAAGAGAATCATACCTTCCAAAATGAGAGTTGGTGTTAGGATACAAATAATAACTTTCTTATTTCATTTCAATATAAGGAATTGGTAACTATTACTAAAATATTTTCATCCACTCTCTTTGGTGCAAATCAGAATATGTTAGAACTGGACTTAATAGAGGTAGTTCATATAGATGCGTAACACTGTCATGGTTTATAATTTAAATCATTCTTATGGCGATTTTGTCTCTTAGTAATTTAAAGTTTGCCTATCCTCCAGTTACTACTCTTTAGAAAAAAGATTTTAATGCACTGTAAGGCCTCATTGTTTAAAGAATGATAAGGTAAAATACATGAAAAAAGATTTATAATATTAACCATCATCTAATTTATTTTTGGTAAATTTAGTACATACTTAAGTTTAGTCCAAACAAACATGGACAAAGTTAAGTTTGCTGGTTCATGTTTTTCTCTTGTTTTAGAGTAAGGAGTATTATTTTTCACTTCTTTGTTAGAATCCATTTCTTCATATATATGAAGAAATCAAACCAGCTAAATTTTAATTTTCTAGTTTTCCTTTTTTCCAAACCTTTTGATTAAGAATAAGATTATTGGGCCAGGGATTTAGCTCAGTGGTTGTGCTGCCTGCCTCGCGAGCGCAAGACCCGAATTTGATCCCCAGTAACAAAACAAACAAACAAACAAACAATCAAAGAATAAGATTATTTTAAAAATACACACCCTTACAGAAAAGACATCTGAGAATCAAACCAAGGAAACTAATGTTCCATTTTCACATCTGCAAAAAGTGTCTCAAGAACCAGAAAGGAATATAGCTGGTGATAGAGGGGATATATCTCCACACTTGGGGCCTCCTTATGTGAAAAAGCCTGAGGAAATACTGATCCTAAAAGAAAACTTAGAGCAGAAAATAATGTTCAGCTTATCCCAAATTAGCTAAAGCAGAGGATTGGTGAAATCTGTGAAAAATACAAAATTGCTTTGTCCTGAGCAAGAGCCACCACTTGAGAAGTCTAAAGGTGGAACAAACTTTTTTTATTAGTAATGTTTATGATATATAATAAATACATTCATCTTGGGGAGTTGGTACAGATACATATTGCACATATCCTAATCCTTTTTGCTTCCCCTTCCCCTCCTCTTCCTTAAATCCATCTGTAGGTCTCTTTCTACTTGCAAAAGATCTATCTCCCTGTATCCTATAATCTTTTATTTTGCTGTTTGAATTATTTATACTTTGGATTCCCCATGTAAGTGAAACCATCCGATCCATTAAGCTTCTGTGACTGATTTATTTCACTAGCATTTTGGTCTCAAAGTACATCCATTTTCCTACAAATAGCTATATAACTTCTATATAACTGAGTAGTACTCCATTGAATATTTTCTTTACTTATTCATCTGTTGATGAACATGTAAGCCACTTCCAAGATTTAGCTTTTATGGGTTGTCCTACTATTAATAATGAGTATGCGTGTATTACTCTGTGATGTCTTTAACTCTTCGGGGAAGATACTCAGAGAATAGTTAGATCAGATGGAATTTCTAATTTTGGTTTTTGGAGGAATCTCCATGGTGATTTACATAGTGGTTATTACTCTTTACACTCACACCAGCAATGCAGAACAGTCTCCTTCCCCGCAGCCTCTCCAGCATGTGTTGTTTTTGAGTTCTTGATGATTGCCACTCTTTCTGGAGTAAGGTGGAATCTCATTGTTATTATAATTTGGATTTCTCTAATGGCCAGTGATTTTGAACAATTTTTGTTTGTATTTCTTTTCAGAAGTGTCTGTTCATTTCAGTAGCCCATTTTTTATTAGGACTTTTATTTTGAGAGGTCTAATTTTTCTTGAGTTTTTTATATATTGTAGATATTTCTCATCATTTGAGGACACTTTTTCCCATTCAGTAGGTTGTCTCTTCACTCTGTGGTTTGCTATCTTTGCTGTGAAGAAGCATTTTAATTTGATATAATCCGATTTGTTGATTCTTTCTGTAAATTTTTTTATTTTATTAGCACATTTTGCATTTCATGTAGTTTACAGTCATCTTGGGGAATGGTTACATGTACATATTACAGCCTATTTCTTTCCTTTTTATTAAAATACCCTCCCAGAGGTCCCCTCCCCTTCCATCTCCTTCAGTTTTTCTATCCCATTTTTCATTCCTGTTGATATTATTTGCCTTAGCTCATATTAGAGCATACAATGTTTACATTAATTGAGATTCTTGGGTTCCTGTACATGGTATATCTTTATTATTCTTAGTTCCCCTTCCCCTCCTCCTCACCCTTTGCCCTTGCTACCACTTCCTTATTTTAAGAGATCCATCCCCTGTACCTTTCTGTCCATCCTTTATCATTCTCTTTGTCTCTACTTTGCCTCACTCAAATGAGAGATCCCATACAGTATTTAAGTTTGTCTGTCTGGTTTATTTCACTCAACATTATGTTTTCCATGTGCATCCGTTTTCCTGTAAATGTCTCAAATTTGTCATTCTTTACAGCCAATTGATATTTCATTATATATAGATAGCACATTTTCTTTATCCAGTCATCTGTTGATGGATATACTGGCTGCTTCCAGGATTTAGCTCTTAATGAATTTTTCTGCTATAAACATTGCTATGCATGTATCACTGTACTATGAAGTCTTTAGCTCTTTGGGAAAGATACCAGTCAGGAAGATAACCAGGTCACATTTGTTGATTCTTGGTGTTCTTTCTTATGCAATTAGAGTTCTGTTCAGAATGTCCTTGCCTATGCATATGTCTTCAAGAGTTTAATCTTTTTTTTATCTTCCAGCAAATTGTTTTGTTTTAAAATCTATGTGTTTGACCCATTTTTATTTTACTGCATAGGGAGATATATGGATCTGGATTCAATCTTCTGCGTATGGTGAACCAGTTTCCCACACAGTTTGTTAACGAGGCAGTCTTTCCTCCAGCATATGTTTTTGGCCCCCTTGTCAAAGATGAGATGTCTGCGTGTACTTGAGGCTGTTTCAGCATCCTCTGTTCTGTTCCACTGATCTGCATGTCTGTTTTTGTGCCAGTGCCATGCTGTTTTTAATCACTATCGACTTGTAATATAGCTTGAGCTCTGGGATTAGGATGCCTCTCTTCTGGTTCCATATAAATTTTAGGATTGTTTTTTCTAGTTCTGTGAAGAATGTGGTTGCTATTTTCATTTAAATTGCATTAAATCTATAAGTTAACTTTTTGGTAATACGGCCATTTGGACAATATTAGTTCTGTCTGTCCAGGAACAGAGGATGTGTTTCCATTTTATGGTGTCTGTAGTCTTCTTTATTAGAGTATGAAAGCCTTTGTTGTAGAGATCTTTTACTTCCTTGGTTCAGTTAATACCTGGTTATTTAATTTTTTTTGAAGCTATTGTGAATGGTATTGTCTTACTAATGACTTTCTTAGTGTGTTCATTATTGATGTACAGTAATGCTACTGATTTATGTATGTTTCTTTTTGTATCTTTCTACTTTGTGGAATTTGTTTATTCCATGAGTCTTTTGGTGAAATTTTTTGGGTCTTCTATGTTCAGGATCATGTCATCTGCAAAGAAGGATAGTTTGTCTTCTTCCTTTGCTGTATGTATCCCTTTAATTTCTTCTCTTGCCTTACACTCTGGCTAATGTTTCAAGTGCTATATTGAACAGGAATGGTAAGAATGGAAAACTTTGTCTTATTCCTGATTTTTGGAGAAAGGCTTTTCATTTTTTTCCATTTAGTCTGATGTTGGCAGTGGATTTGTCATAAATGGCTTTTATTAAGTTGCTATACAGTCTTTCTATGTCTATTTTGCTCAGGATATTTATTGTAAATAGATGTTGGATTTTGTCAGAGACTTTTTCTGCATCTGTTCAGATGACCTTGTGGTTTTTGTCCTTGCTTGTGTTTATGTTGTATATTAAACTTAGTGCCTTACATATATTGAACCATTCATGCATCCTGGGGATGAAGCCGATTTGGTCATGATGTATGATCTTTTTAATGATTTGTTGCAATTCTGTTTCCCAGTTTCTTGTTGAGGATTTTTGCATCTTATCTTCATTGAAGAGGTTGGTGTGAATTTTCTTTTTTTGTGAGGTTCTTGTCGGGTTTTGGTATCAGGTTAATACTAGCTTCAAAGAATGAGTTAGACAGTACTCCTTCCCTTTCAGTGTCAGTGAAAAGTTTGAAGAGTGTTGGCATTGGATCTTCCCTGAAGTTCTTGCAGAATTCAGCAGTGAATCCACCAGGTCCTGGGTTTTTCTTAGTTGATAGTTTTTGGGGTTTTTTGTTTTGTTTTTTATTTTTTCTGCCTCAGTTTCATTGCTTATTACTGGACTACCTTCTTGGTTCAGTTTTGGTAATTCATATGTATGTAGGCATCTGTCTGTTTCTCCTAGAGTTTGCCAATTTATTAAGTTTAGGTTTTCAAAGTAGCTACTTTCAGTGTTCTAGATTGTACCAGTATTCATTGTGATCTTGCAAAATCAGCAAAGGTTTAAGAATGAGATAAGCATGTTACAAGTAGAGTTCTTGGCTTTGGAGAAAGGAAAATTTAAGTGAGCTGAATGTAGTGGCACAGAGCTGTTATCACAGCACTCTCGGAGGCCAAGGCAGGAAGATAGCAAGTTTGCACCCAACCTGGGCAACTTAACAGCTTAGCAAAACCCTGTCTCAATATTAAAAATTTATAATAGGGATTCAGCTCACTGTGACAATCCTGGGCTCAATCCCCAAACAAAGCAGTAATCAACAGGTGTCTTGGTCCACATTTGTAATCTCAGGTACTTAGAGGCTGAGGCAAGAGAATTACAAGTGCAACCCCCTTTTGGGCACCTTAGTGAAATCCTGTCTCAGAAATAAAAAGGTCTGAGGTGTAGCTCAGTAGCAGAGCATCTGCAGAGTGTGCAGGGTAGTTCATATACTGCTGGTCCATTTTTCTCTTTACAGTTACATTCTAAGTTTCAGCTAATGAAAAGCTCAGGTATAAAATGGGGTTATCTAAATATAAAAATGTGTCTATGCCAGGAATTTAGCTCAGTGGTTCCGCTGCCTGCCTTGCAAGCACAAGGTCCCAAGTTCGATTCCCGGTACCAAAAAAATTTAAAAATTTAAAAAATAAAATTTTTTTTTAAATGTGTCTAAAAGTAGATAATTTCTGCTATCTCAATAATAGGAATTCCAGGCTGGGAGTTTAGCTCAGTGGTTCCAGCGCCTGCCTCGCAAGTGCAAGGACCCGAGTTCGATCCCCGGTACCAAAAAAAAATAATAATAGGAATTCAGAAATTCTCATAACCCTTGTTCAGTCCTTCAGTCTTTCTGTGAGTCTCCCAAGTGGCATGTAACCTGGGAAACTAATTTAGCCACATACCTGGTGACCTGAATCATGGTAAGCATAGAGGAAGTTGCTTTAAAAAGAAAACGATAAGCTCTAGGGTTTTATTTTTCTACTGGCCTCAAGAAAAATTGCATTTATTATGTTTAAACCATAAAAGAGGACTGAAATGAAACAGAAACAATGGGTGAGAAGAGATATAAAAATATATCTTTAAGATATACAAGTCCATCTGTTGTGTTCATGTATGCAAATTTACCCTTTGTATTCAAATCTTTGGAATGTATAATTCCAAGGTGACTACTTGAGGTGATTTTGACAAACCCATGCTATATCCCTCCACATATTTTTTATTACTGCTCTGAAATTTTGTTTCTGTTAAATTGGCCCTTTAAATTAAGTTGTTTTATAAAGTTTGGGCATATGTGATTTTATCATGAGTAGCATAAATGTTCAGTCAAAAATTTGGTATTTGACTCCTACATAGCAAACTAAGTTCTGAAGTACACTAGTTTTAAAGGCAAACAAAAATCTAGAGATATTCTTTAAAAGCAGATGAGGCTTCTCATACAGCCATTCCATCATTTTGTCAAAAATCACACTTGTAATTTACTGGATTGATTTGATGAATTCATCTGGTAATTTGTCTGGTCCACCGTTACGGAAATCTATCATCTCTTTTGGTGACATAAAATGCAGGGCAATGCCACTGAGGAGCTTTTCAGGAATCCTTTAAGCTGAGTCACTCCTGTACTTCTTGTGTTGTGGCCAACTAAGTATATATTTCAGTGAGTTCCTTCACTGTCTTGAAATCCCAGTTCAGTATCCAAATGGAAATGCAGAGAATGTAAGCTTTCTTTGTTACTGAAAGCCCCACAATAGCACATTCTCTAAGACAGAAGAAAACATACTTTGTCTTTTCCCTTTTGCTTCTACCAATCTTACAGGAAATGGAAATGTTGGAGAGCAAAGTGATTGAAAATAAAAGCATAAAATTAATCCTTTTTGAAATTTGGAAAGTTTTGTTTCTTTCACTCAAACAGAAATGGAACAGAATTTACAAAAAATTCAATGACCTGTAGTGATAAATTAGACACAAACGTTTTTTATCAGTTAAGCATGGTGGCACATGGCTGTACTCCTATCTCTGTGGGAAGCTAAGGCAAGAGGATCACAAGTTTGAGCCCAGTGAGATCCAGTCTGAAAATAAAAACTAAAAGGCTGAGGATATAGTTCAGTGTGAAGGGCCTGGGTTCAATCACCAGTACTGCAGAAAAAGAAAAAATATTTCTATGGACTGAAATAATGACAATTGAACTGAGTTAAGTGATAAAAATCAATGAATACAAAACAATAAATAAAAAAATCAAAACCAAGTGAAAAGTATGTTATCCTTTATATCAAACTTTCTTTAAAGGTTGAAGAAAAAAGGAAGCAAATACATAATGACATGGAAGTATCAGAAAACAAATATAGTGGCACTGTTACCGCTGCTGATGGTGACAATGATGGGTTAATTCAACAAAGAAAGAGTGGCAAAACTGATAACCAGCAATTTCCTATTAAGGAGAATGAAGAACATGACAGGTAAGACTATGGAAATACTTAATTATAGATAGTCGTTATTGTTTTATAAAACTAATTCTAATTTGAGCCAATATTTGTGATTAAGAAGTTACATGCTTTTACTAGATACTCAGCTTTGTATGCCTGTCAGAAAAATATAAACAGTGTTAGATACCATTTTTTCCAATTATATTGACAAACATTTGATTTTAAAAAAAAAGACTTGGGCCGGGGATTTAGCTCAGTGGTTCCGCTGCCTGCCTCGCAAGCACAAGGTCCCAAGTTTGATCCCCGGTACCAAAAAAAACAAAAAAGACTTGGTCAGTGTGAGGAAACAGACATTGTCACACACTGTTAGTAAATAAAATTATTAAGTACTTTTTTTTTTTGCGAGGCAGGCGGTGGAACCACTGAGCTAAATCCCCGGCTATCAAGAACTTTTTGAAGGGTAATTTAGTAGCATTAATAAAATTTCAGGGCCAGGGATTTAGCTCAGTGGCACCACGCCTACCTCACAAGCACAGGGTCCTGAGTTCGATCACCAGTACCGCAGAAAAACTTTTTTTTCAAATATATCATTCTCTTAATCTAACCCCTTCCCTTCTGGGGCTGAATCCTTCTGGGAGAGGAAAACATGACCTGTAAGCACACACATGCATATAGGTATTAAAGACATTTACTATAATCACCTATAACCTAAAATAGGTCAGTGTATATATTTAAAAAAAATATATATATATATAAAACATGAACATTAAGGCTGTATAACATGTAGATAATACTTATATAAATATGTTACATATGTACATTTGTACATTAAAAGGGATTTATTAGCATTCTCATAAAGTTGGAGATAGTCAAAATACTTATCAGTCAGGAAATAATTGAATTGTTATAGCTATAAAATAATGTAACATGCAGCCATTAGATAATTGTTCATTCTTATTATTTCACAAAGTATATTTATAGCATCTAGTTTAACAATATATCTTTAAGGGCTGGGGATTTAAGTGCAAGCTCCTGAGTTTGATCCCTGGTACCAAAAAAAAAAGAAAAGAAACAATATATCTTTAGGGGCCAGGGATTTAGCTCAGTGGTGCTACTGCCTGCCTTGCAAGTGTAAGGTCCTAAGTTCGAACCCCAGTACCAAAAAAAAATCTGTATCTATATATCTATCTAGATATATAGATATAGATATCTTTAGTAAATTTTGTTGTAATATTTGTAATATGTGCTGAATTCCAAAAGGAAGTTGTGTGCTACACTGATACTCTTACCTTATTACCAAGAAAATTAGTAGCTACTACACATGTTTTTTTGTTCTCAGGACATAATTGCTCTAATCTGGACCTTCACATTCATCCGACTATTGCTAAGGGATTGTATGAGGATCCATGATACATTAGTTTTCAGTATATTGGGTAAAACCTCTTAAAAGTGTCATGGAAGACTAAACCAGGAATTGGGTTTTTTTGCAAAAATCCAAATAGGAAATATTTTAGGCTTTGTGGCATGAAGTCTGTCTTGTGATAGTCCAGAATCTGGTGTAGGCAATAAATGAATGAGTGTGACTCCATATCAATACAATTTATTTACAGAGCTGAGGATAGTTCAGTGGTAGAGCACTGGCCTAGCATGCAAGATGCCATAGGTTCCATCCCCAGCACCACAAAAAAAAGAAAAATTTATTTACAAAAACAGGTAATAGGCTAGATTTACTCCACAGGCACTAATTTGCTGACCCTCATGCTAAACCCAAGTTTGCTGCTAATGTACCAAGTCTTCCTTTCAAAGACTCCCTGTGTGCATGTCATTATCCTTTTTAAAGATAATGCACTCCATTGTATTTTTCAGCAGTGACTCCATATATAACATACAAAAATTCAGTTTATAAAATAGTTTCCCTCCTCTAACATACTATATATCTTGCCTGTCTTATTTATTGATATTGAGTATATACTTCACTCTCAGGTGGAATTTGTGTTTGCTTACTACCGTGTCCTCAGTGCCTATAAAAGGCCCTAGCATACAGTAAGTAGCTACTCAATACCTACTAGTGAGTGAATGGAGTTTACTCTATCTTTTAAACAGTAGACTAATTTCTCAATTAGAAAGTTTGACTTGGGAAACTGAGGCAGGAGGATTGCAAATTTGAATCCTACTTGGGAAGCTGAGCAAGACCCTGTCTCAAAATAAAAAATTAAAAAAGACTAGAGGCATAGCTCAGTGGTAGAACACGCCTTGGGTTCAATCCCCAGTACTAGAAAAAAAGTTTCATGTAAGTTCATTCTGACAGTTTACTTGGCAAATATAGTGGACCCTTGAGTTATGACCAGCCTCCCATATGAGCAACTTGGGTTACAACTGGAATTTTAGTTTTGACTTACAACCAAAGTCTGAGTTACAGCCTGAATGTGGGCTGCTTGTGCAGTTGATAACAAAGACTTGTGATACCAGAAAAGCATATGTAAGCATACGTAAATGTCAGTCTGAACCCAGATGTGCATGTATGTGGATGTGATTTTGGTCCATGCTTTATATAATTGCTATGATTACTGGTATCAAAATGTCCCCCAAAAAGCTAGAAAAGAAGTTTATTTAGCTTTTTCATCTTAACAAGAGTTATTTCTATAACTTTTTTTATAAATAGTTGTGTTTTGTTGGGGGTTTTTGGTACCGGGGATTGAACTCAGGACCTTGCGCTTGTGAGGCAGTTGTATCAAAATGTCCCCCAAAAAGCTAGAAAAGAAGTTTATTTAGCTTTTTCATCTTAACAAGAGTTATTTCTATAACTTTTTTTATAAATAGTTGTGTTTTGTTGGGGGTTTTTGGTACCGGGGATTGAACTCAGGACTTTGCGCTTGTGACGCAGTTGGCAACACCACTGAGCTAAATCCCCAGCCCAATAGTTGTGTTTTTTACTATGGTACTTTTAGAGGCTCATGCTCTCAACATACTCTCCCATGGAAAATTTTACTCTCTTTGTAAATTTGTGCAGATGTGTGATAGTGTTTATTGCATAACTGTTCCATGTGGGTTTATTCCATAAAAAAGAAATTACAGTGATCTGTTTAAATCCAGCCTTTCATATTAGGCTTAGGTACTAGACTAGTATACAGAAGTTACAAAGTCTTATTTTCAAACAAAATCATAGCTATTCAAAATGTTCCATTTGTAAACTATGTATAATGATGTGGTTATTTTAAAGTAAGGTTTTGTCCTCAAGATATTTCCCCAATTTCTTCTCCAATACCCTCATGAGATTTTTTAAACTTTATTTAAATTCAGTATTGTTATATTTAAAAACAAAAACAAAATATGGCACAAATCTAGTCACTTCCATGCCTAAGAGGCCTTTGGTGCAGTGTTCCGGTTCAGTGAGCTGTAGTGTGCGTCCCTTACCTCTTGCCTCCTTTCAAGCTCCTGGGAAACACTTCGATGCCATGTATCTAACCTTTGTCTTACATTCTGTTCTCTAAGTGGAATGTTTTTCCACTACTTTTTTGCCTAGTGATCTCCTCTCATATTTTACCTCTTCTGTAAAGTCTTCCTGTGTTCAGATACAACTTTTCATTTATCAACTCATATCACATTGTACTGTTTGTATATTCACTTGTTTTTTGAAGGAATAAATGTCTCCTTGTTTTTAGCTAGTACTTCATAACTAATTTGTAATTCATAAGTGAATGAGCATTGGGAAGTGTTAACATTTTTCCAAAACTGCTTTTTAAAAAATTCTTTCAGTATAATGTGAAATAGGAAGAAATGGGGCAAAGGGGAAGGGGAAGTGGGAGGGGTAGGGGAAAGGAAAGAAGGGAATGGAATTAATATGAGAAACTGAAAAAATGGAAACAAAGTCTTTGTAAATAGGGAGGGATGGAGGGGTTGAGGGGAGGGCAGGGGAAGGGGGAAAAATAAGAACCAAGAGAGTATGTAAAGGTGCATATCTCCAATGATGAATGTCATTATATTGTACACCTAAAATGTACCAATAAAAGGATATACAAAAAAAAAATTTTTTTTTAATTCTTTCAGTTGACTAATTAGAAAACATTGGTTTTTTTAAATGTCTATTTTAAGTAGTGGCCCTGCCTTGCCTGTGAGGGAAGTAAAGAAAAATGAAAATGAACACTGGAGCTCCACAGAATCTATGACTTCCCCAGTGTTTGAGAAGGCTAATTTCCTTTCTGGTGGCCTACTACAAGTGAAGGGTGGTTGCAACTTCCATGACACAGATGAAAATGAAAGAAGGTAAAATATCTATAAATTTTTTTATTTTCTTTTAGAGCAATGTTAGCAGGAATTACTTTTTCTGGAAGTAGAACAGTGTTATCAACAGGGAAAGCAAGAGAATACTCAGCCACATTATTCCTGCTGAAAGGTTGGTTAAGGTAGGAAGTGAATTTGACAAGGAGCAGTTTCAACAATGTTCACACTGGAAGCTGACTTCTGTGGACAAATGTGGACAACGCCTCAGAAACATTTACTGGAAATGGCTGGGGAAGTAGGTGTTATTGAAGAAGAATATGAGGTTTAAGAGTTTTTTCTCTTAAGAAGCTTTTAAAGTACATTTGCATACTGGAATTTTTAAAAATATTTGCAAGATTCAGAAAAGGATGATAATATAAATCAACACATTCACAACAGGCCATACATACATGACTGTCTGATCTGACTAGTGCTTCAAGCCAGTGGGAAATGTTTATGTGATATTATATCACTCAAAAATACTAAACACTTGAAGATAAATATTTCACAACATACAGTATACCCCTGCGAAGTTGCAGTTCAGAGTTCATGACCTCAGTCATTCAGGAACTTTTCCTTAGAACCAAACTAAAAGTTATTTGAACAACCCCCCCCCCCCAATTTCATGGAAACTGCAAATATCCTCTGCAACCTTTTTTTGGGGTGAGAGGTTTGCAAGTAGCCAATCCAAGAGCATTAGTCAGTTCTCCTTGCTGATTGGCTGCTGTCTTGTAACCCATTTCTGGCAGATGCACCAGCATTCTGGCATCATAACAGCGTTCTCAATTTTGTTCTTCTTGAAAGATCCCTAACATGCCGCCAAAACACCTTGTGCCTTCTAAGGCTTTATTAATACAGTATTTCATTAAATTACATAACTGTGGGAAACTTAGCACATTTAGCGTTTAAATTATAAAAACAGGCATTATAGTCATTTTTCTGAACATATTTGAAATTTGGTTTTTCACAGTTGCTGGTGCTCTAGAAATGTAACCCCATGAATTTCGAGGGTCTACTGTACTGTGAAACACATTCCTAGGTTTAAATTCTTACCACCTCTATGCACTTGGGCAAGTTACTTGGCCTATCTTCACCTAGTTTATTCCTCTATAAAATAATGTTACCTGCCTCACAGAATTGTTTTTAACACATATATATGGTGCTTAGAATAATGCCTAGAAGCTACATAGTAGGTCCTGAAAAGTTAGCTTCTATCATCATTTTAAAAGGGTTTCCTTCTTATAGTGATGTAAGTAATGTTTTCTAAATGGGTTTAAGTGTGTGTAAAAGTTTGGTTTTGGTTTTATTAAAACTGATAGTAATAAAATGGTATGTTTTTTCTATCAAATAATGTAACATTTTTCTTCTGCTTTGACTGTAAGAAAGTTTAATCTAAATTTAATTATTTGTTATGATATTATTAGTAGTAGTAGTATTCTTTGTCCCTAAAGTGTTACACTTTGTTTATAGTTGAATACCCCTTCTAGAAAATCATCTTTTTTTTTTTTTGGTACCAGGGATCAAGCTCAGGACCTTGTGCTTGCGAGGCAGGCACCAGAACCACTGAGCTAAATCCCCGGCAAAAATCATCATATTTTAAATAGCCTGTAAACTTTATGAACAGGAGAAATAAATTACAAATGCTGAGATTTTATATAAAAAACAGTAGTTTTAGGTATTCTATGTGTTTTACATATTCAATATTTACCTGAAAATATTGTACAGGTTTTTTATTTTTGTTTTTTTATTTTGTTTCAGGTCCACAAAGAAAATATCTAATGAAAAGAGCAAGGTATTGTAAAAAAATAATCAAAAATAGTATATTATTGAAAATATACTATTATTATATAATAATATACTATTATAAATAATAAATTATACTATTATTAAATATACTAATAGTATTGAAAGGCAGTGATACATTATCATAAATACAGATACACAGTTTTAAAGATGCATTATAAAAAGTAAATTTTAAAAAAAGAGAAACAAAAGAGAATCTTTTGTTATGTAAAGACACCTACTTTGAAAAAGTTATTAAGAAACAGTAGCCAGTACTTGTGTTTCTGCTTACACGAGAAGAGGATATTTACTACTTCTGTATATTTAGTATATGGTATAAATATTTGGGGGACATTTTTAAATAACATTATTTATTTTATAGGTCAAAGAGCAGATAGATGGTGTGGATGACCTTGATGATTTATCTCAGTCATCTGAAACAGCTTCAGAGGACTGTGAATTGCTTTACCCTAAGTATGAGAATATTTTGCTGCTATTTGAACAACTTAGAATGGAGTGCAAAGGTAGGACCACTGCAAAAATGCAGGGCATCCTGCTGGATATTATAGTAGTGGGTGCACCCATTGCTCAGCACTGTGCCATCGAGCACAGATGTATTATGGTGCTGTTTGTGCCAAATCATGCTTTCTGTTAACATGCAATGAGAGGTATTGTACACTCCAGCCACAGAGGAGCAACCACTCCCACTGTACTTTCTCAATGTAAATAACACTCCCAGACTTTCTGTTGACTCTGCTTCTCTTCTGTGCCTTCATCACTGTCAGGTCAGGAAACCATAATCTCTCCCCGGAATACTCTAATTAAATCTGTTTTCCTTGCTAACCCACCTCCTGAAACCAAGATCTACTCTATAACCATAATTATATCTTTTTAGACCTGATCCTATTAACCCCTTGCTGAAAACCGATCACTTCTTGCCTGTAAGGTTAAAGCTCTCACTCTTCCATCTTCATCCCACAGCACTGTGCCCCAGCTGCCGGCTTAGATGTTTGTTCTTGCAAACTCTTTGTTTTCCATAGCTTGAAACGTAATGACCTGTGCATATGTAAAGTGTACAATTTGATAAGTTTTGACATGTATTAAACACACTTAATCACCACAATCAATATAGCTAACAAGTCTGTCACTCACCAAAGTCTCCTCCTCATGCTATTTTGTATTCCAATGTTGAGAAACTGCCAAATTGTTTGTACCACCTTCCATACCCATCAGTGGTATATGAAAGTTTCAGTTCCTCCATACCTCCACAAGCACATAGTATTGCCTCTGTGTGTGTGTGTGTGTGTGTGTGTGTGTTTGTGCATGTGTGTTGCCATTCTAATAGGTGTGCATTATACATATTAGTATAATTTTAATGGGCATCACCCTCATTACTAATAATGTTGAACATCTATCTGTGTGCTTATTTTTCATTTGTATATTATCATTGGCAAACTGTCTTTTCAAAAAAGTTAGGTTTTTATTTGTTGAATTTTAAGAATTTGTTCTATGTTGTAGATACCATTCCTTCATTGGCTGTATTTTTTGCAAGGATTTTTTTTTCCCCAGTTTATTGTTTGGCTTTTTATTCTCTAATAGCATTTTTTGAAAAGCAGAAGTTTTGAATTTTGAATATCTGATTTATGTATTTGTTCAATTATAGATTGGGGCTTTTATGTCATATCTAAGGAATCTTTGTCTAGCACAAGGTCACAGATTTTTCTTCTCTGTTTTCTTTTAGAAATTTCATAGTTGTAGATCTTACATTTAGATAGTGATTCATCTTGAGCTCAGTTTTCAGTATCCAGTTGTTCCAGCTGGATGGGTTAAAAGAGACTATCCTTTCTCCACTGCACTGTTGTGCTTTTGTCAAAAGTACGTTTGCTATTTATGTATAGGTCTAATTTTCTACTTTCTATTTTATTCCATTGATCTTTGGCTTTATGTCAGCATCACTGTTTTGATTAATATAGGATTTAATACTTGAAATCAACCTTCTTATCCCTCCTATTTTGTTCCCTTTTTTTCAAGATTACTTTTGCTATTTCTAGATCCTTTGCATTTCCATGTGATTTTTCTTTCTTAGTGCTGGAGATCAAACCCAGGATCTTGTGCTTTACCACTGAGCTGCATCCCCAGTCCTCCATATGAACAGTAGAATCACCTTCTCAAGCACCAGGGATTTAGCTCAGTGTTTCTGGCACCTGCCGTGCAAGTGCGAGGTCCCGAGTTAAATCTCCGGTACCAAACAAGAAAACAACATAGAATCACCTTCTCAATTAAAAAGGAAAAGCCTGCCAAGAACTAAATAGGGGAGAATTAACATCTTAATAATGAATCTTTTCTATGTAAATAGGGAAGGGTGGAGGGGGTGAAGGGCGCACAGGTAATGGGGAAAAAAATAAGAATCAAGATACATCATGTACAGGTACAAGCACCCAATGATAAATGTAAATGTATAGTATACCTAAAATGTACCAATAAAAGAATTTAAGAATAAAAAAAGAAAATGAATCTTTTGACTTCTGAACAAAGTGTATCTGTTTACATTGATTGCATTTAATTTTCTCAGTAATAATTTGTAGTTTTAATGTTTAAATTTTTCCATATTTTATCAGATTTGTCTGTGTTTCAGGTATTTTTGATACAAGTGTAAACTTTTCCTTTTTAAAATGCTTTTTTCTTTTTTTAAATTTTATTTTATTTTTTTATTTTTATTTTTTTTGCTTTTTTCTTTTTTAATTAGTCCATATTAATTATATAGAATGGACTTCATTTTGTCATATTCATACTTGTATATAATGTACTTGATCATTTCCACCTCCATATTATCTCCTCACCTTCTTGTGATGATCTGGATCCATTTTTCTGCAATGGCATGATTTTGTTCTTCTTTATGGTTGAATAATACTCCATATATTTTTTTCTTTATCCATTCATCAGCTGATGGGCACCTAAGCTTCTCCCATAACTTGGCTATTATGAATTGTGTCACAGTAAATGTGAGCGTGCAGGTATCTTTATATACTATGCAGAGTTTTAATTACGTCAGGTGTATACCAAGAAGTGCTACAGCTGTATCAAATGGTAGCTCTATTTTTAATTTTTTGAGGAACTTCCATGCTGATTTCCATAGTGGCTGCACCAATTTATGTTCCCACAACAACATATAAGAGCTCTTATTTCCCCACATCTACACCAGCATTTATTGTTTTTTGTGTTCGTTATAATAGCCATTTTGACTGGAGTGAGAAGGTATCTCAATGTAGTAGTGGTTTGCATTTCCGTGATGGCTAAATAAAGGTTATCATATAACTGTTAGGCATTTGTGCTTTTCTTGAGAAGTATTTGATCAGTTCATTTGCCTACTTAACTGTTGGAATTGGGGGGTAGTGCTATTAAGTTTTTTAGTTCAAGATTTTCTCCCATTCTCTAGTCTGTCTCTTCACTCTGTTAGTTCCATGGCCATGCAGAGGCTTTTTAATTTGATTCAATCCCATTTAACGATTCTTGCTATTATTTTCCTACCTGTTGGAGTCCTATTCAGGAAGTCATTGCCTGTGCCTATATCCTAATGTATTTTCCCTATGTTTTCTTCTAGCACTTTCAAAGTTTCAGGTCTTGGATCCATGTTCAGTTCATTTTTCAACAGGTTAAAGAATGGAAATCCAGTTTGTCTTCTAAACATGGATATCCAGCTTTCTGTAGCACCGTTTCTTAAAGAATCCATCATTTCTCCAAGGTTTATTTTTGGCCCTTTGTCAAGAATCAGATAACTGTAGGTGCATGAGTTTATTTCTGTGACCTCTATTCTGCTCCATTGATCTACAAATCTGTTTTTATGCTGGTACCCTGGTTTCTTTGTTTTTTGTATTTGTACATAATATATCTTAATTCTTATTTTTTCCCATTCCCATGCCCTCCCTTTAATCCCTCCACCCTTATATATTTACAAAGATTTTGTTTTCATTTTTTCATTTTCTCAAGTTAATTCCATTCCCATCTTTCCTTTTCCCTACCCCTCCCACTTCCCCTTTAAACCTTTTCTTCTTATTTCACTTTCACCTATTTAACTTTATCTGTTAAACATTTTGATCCTTATTTACACTTTCTCACATCAGAGAAGCTATTAAATATTTACACACGTGTGTCCTATTTATTTCACCTAAGAGTGTGGCCTAAATGTGCATTCATTTAGCTATAAATGTCTCTAATTTCTCATTCTTTATGGCTGACTAGTACTCCACTTATTAAAAAAAACAAATTTTCTTTATCGAGTATCTAGTTAATGGAAAATTGGACTGTTTTTAAGTTTTAGCTATTACAAACTGTGTCCCTATGAACATGGGTGCACGTATATCACCATGGTATGATTCTTTTAATTCTTTTTTGGGAATATACCCAACAAGGGAATACCTGGGTCAAATGAAAACTCTAATCCTAGTTCTTTGAGGTATCTCCATACTGATTTCCACAGTGGTTGCACCAGTATACACTCCCACCAGCAGTGGAGCAGGGTTCCTCTTTCCCCACAGCCCTGCCAGCATTTGTTATTGGTTGATTTCATGATAGCAACCATTCTTTCTGGGGTGAGGTGGAATTTCATCATTGTTTTCATTTGCATCTCTTGAATGACCAGTGACGTTGAACATTTTTTCATGCTTATTTGCTATTTCTACTTCTTTGTGTGAGAAATGTCTGTTCATTTCAGATGCCCATTTTCGGATTGGGTCTTTAAATTTGGGAGGTCTAATCTTTTTAAGTTCTTTATAGATTCTAGATAGTAGACCTTTGTCTGAGGAAGAGCAGGTGAAGATTTTTTCCCACATTGTGGGTTGTCTCTTCACACTGTTGGTAGTTCCTCTTGCTGTGCAGAAGCTTTGTAGTAAGAAGAGATCCCACTTGTTGATTGTGCTAGTTCACAGGCAACTGAGGTTTTGTTCATAAAATCTTTTCCTACACCAATGCCTTCAAGAGTTTTTCCTAAACTCTCTTCCAGCCAGTTTAGTGTTTCTGATTTAATATTTAGATCTTTAATCCATTTTGATTTTAGTTTAGTGCATGGTGAGAGGTATAGGTCTAGTTTTAATCTTTGGCAAGTTGAAACCCAATATTTCCAGCACCATTTATTAAAGAAGCTATCTTTCCTCCAGTGAGGGTGTTTGGCTCCCTTTTGGAAGATGAGGTGGCTGAGTGTGTCTGGAGTTGGTTCTGCATCTTCTAATCTGTTCCACTGGTCCTCAGGTCTGTTTCTTTGCCAGTACCATGCTGTTTTTATCACAGTAACTTTGTAGTACAGTTTCTAGTTGGGGATTGTAATAACCCCTACCTTGTCTTTCTTGCCTAGAATTGCTTTTGCTATTCTAGGTCTCTTCTTGTTCCAAATGAATTTTTGGATTTTTTTTCAAGGTCCATGAAGTATGCTAATGGAATTTAATTGGGATTGCATTGAATCTATATGGCCATTTTGGAAGCGTGGCCGATTTCACTATATTGGTTCCTCCTACCCAGGAGCAAGGGATGTCTTTGTATTTTCTGATATCCTCTTTGATATCTTTTTCAGAGTGCTATAGCTTTTAGAGTAAAGGTCTTTGATTTCTTTTGTTAGGTTGATTCCTAGATATTTCAGTTTTTTTAATGTTATTGTGAAAGGAATTGTTTACCCTATTTCTGTCTCAGTGAGTCTGTTGTTTGTGTACAGGAAAGCTATTGATTTTTGTGTGGTGACCTTGTATCCACTTACTTTATTGAATTTGGTTATTAATTGTAGAAGACTTTTGGTGGAGTTCTTGGGGTCTTCTATATAGAGTATCATGTCGTCATATCATATCATATCATATCTTATTTTTCTAACTATTTTGAAAGGCAGTTTTGCAGGGTACATCAGTCTGGGTCAGAGGTTGGTTTCCTTTAGGGCTTGAAATAATGTCTCTCTAGGCTCTTCTTGCCTTGAGGGTTTATGTTGAGAAGTATGCTGTGATTCTGATAGACTTTCCTTTGTGATTTGTTTCTTTTCTCTAACTGCTTGTAGAATTTTGTTCTTCTGTTGGGTTTCTGGAATCCTAACTTGTATATGCCTAGGTGTAGATTTTTTTTTTTTAATCATGGCTAGTTGGAGTCCTATATGTCTCACTTATCTGTATGTCAAGTTCTTTTCCCCTGTTTGGTAAGTTTTCTGCCATTACTTTCATGAACATATTTTTATGTCATTAGCAGTATCTCCTGTTTCTTCATTGACTCTGATCAGTCTTATGTTACTGTTCTTTACATCATCTAGCATCTGGTGGATTGATTTCTCATGGTTCCTTACTATTTTTAAGAAATTTTTCTTTTCCTGGTCACTAATTTCAGTCCTGTCTTCTATATCTGAAATTCTGTCCTCACGTTGGCTCATTCTGTTGTGTAAACTTTCAATGGAGGTTTTTTTTTTTGTACTAGAGATTGAACTCAGGACCTTGTGCTTACAAGGCAGGTGGCGGCACCAATGAGCTAAATCCCCAGCCCTCAATGGAGTTTTTAATCTCCTGGATATCTGTTTGCATCTGATTTATGGATTCCATTTGTTTCCTATGTTGTGATTCCATCATGTTCCTCAGCTCCTCTGTTTTTTTAATCTGTGTCTGCTCTAGATTTATTAAATATGTCTTGCACTATGGACACAATCTCTTTGTTAAAGCAACTTTTTGCTCACCCAGTCATCTTCAGTTCTCAGCAAACCACTGAGGGGACTTTTCTCAGCTGCTAACCCCTGCACCAATTCCTGGGTTCAGAATGATGGCCTTCTGGATCCCTGCACTGCCCTGTTGTTTGGGTAATGTCCTGGCTGCAGCCTGTGCACACTTGGGATGGTATCTAGGCATGCTTCTGGCTAGGACCTGCCCTCCCTACATAGCTGTTGTCTGGGAGGGCCTTTGGCTGGGGACATGCACCCCAGTGGCTGCTGTCTGGGCAGGCTTTGGCTGGGGTCTGCACTCACTTACCAGTGGTATCTGGGTGGGCCTTTGGCTGTTGCTTGTGCACCTGTGCAGCTTGATTCCAAGCAGGCCTTTCACTGGGCCTGTAGGTCCCACCTGCTAGGCTCTGGTTGGTGCCATGGCTGGGACCTGCCCACAACTGTACTGCTGTGGTCCATGCAGGCTTCTTGCTAGGATCTGTGTGCACTTACTGATGGTATCGGGGCGGGCTTGTGGCTATTGCTTGTGTGCCTGTGCAACTCTTTCTTTTCCAGTCAGGCCTTTGGTTGAGCCTGTGGGTCCAAGCTGCTGGGGTCAGGGCGGGGCCCTGGCTGGGACCTGCCTGCAACTGCAATGCTCTGGTCCACATGGGCTTCTGCATTCTTTTTTTTTTTAATATGGCTTTGTGGTATATTTTGAAATTGTGATCCTCCATCTTTGGTGTTTTTGTTATTGTTTTGGTTTTTTTTTTTGGTTGTTTGTTTGCTCAGGTTTGCTCTGGTTGTTCTGGGTGCTTTATATTTTCATATGAATTTTAAATTTGTTTTTTTCTAGTTCTTTGAAGAATGTCATTGGTATTTTTTTTTTTTTTGCTTAAATTCTTTTATTGGTACATTTTACGTATGCAGTACATTTACATTTATCATTGGGTGCTTCCAGCTGTACATGATGTATCTTAGTTCTTATTTTTTCCCCATTACCTGTGCACCCTTCACCCCTCCACCCTTCCCTATTTACATACTTTGTTTCCATTTTTTTTCTTTCTCGTAATTGTTCCTTTCCATTCTTTCCTTTCCCCATCTCCTCTCACCACCCCTACCCCTTTGGTCCTTTTCCTATTTCAGAGTATCAATTATTAGTTACTAATCCTTTTAATTCTTATTTACACTCTCAGTTTCTCGCACTAGAGAAACTATTCAGTATTTACACATGTGTGTCTTATTTATTTCACTTAAGAGTATGACCTCAATGTGCACTCATTTAGCTATAAATGACTCTAGTTTCTCATTCTTTATGGCTAAGTAGTACTCCATTTTATTAAAAAAACACATCTTTATCCAGCTATTCCCCTGCTGGGTATTTTCCCAAAAGAATTAAAAGAATCATACCACAGCAATACATGTGTACCCATGTTTATTGAGGCACAGTTTGTAATAGCTAAAGCTTGGAAACAGCCCAAGTGCCCATCAGCTGTCATTGGTATTTTAATGAGTATAGCATTGAATTTATAGATTGCTTTTGGTAATATGACCATTTTAAAAATATTAATTCTGCCAACCCAGGCTCATGAAAGGGCATTCCATTTCTACTGCCTTCTTCAATTTCTTTCTTCTGTGTCCTGTAAATTTCGTTGTAGAGGTCTTTCAAGGTCCTTGATGGTTACAGTTATTCCTAGGTATTTCTTTTTCATAAGTATTATGAATGGAATTGTTTTATTTATTTCTCAGCTTCATTATTAGCACAGAAAAAACTATTGACTTTCCTACCTT
This sequence comes from Heterocephalus glaber, assembly GCF_053883595.1. Classification (NCBI taxonomy): domain Eukaryota; kingdom Metazoa; phylum Chordata; class Mammalia; order Rodentia; family Bathyergidae; genus Heterocephalus; species Heterocephalus glaber. The sequence continues at coordinate 66,710,756 of NW_028258317.1, read as the reverse complement.
TATTTGCCTCTTGCCTACTTTGCTGAATTTATTAGATCTAAAAGTCTTCTGGTAGAGTCTTGAGGGTCTTCTAGATCATGAGTCCCCAAGCCACAGGCCAGAGACCAGTACTGTTTTATAACTTATTAGGAACAGGGCCTCACAGACGGTGAGCAGCAGGTCAACACAAAGCTTCATCTGTATTTATAGCTGCTCACCATCCCCTGACCTCCATCCACCTCCTGTCAGATCAGCAGTGGCATTAGCTTCTCACAGGAGTGTGAACCCTACTGTTAACTATAAAGTGCAAGGGATCAGGCTTTATGGGACTCTAATGCCTAATGATATGGGGTGGAGTTGAGGCAGTGATGGTAGCACTGGGAAGCAATTGCAAATACAGTTTAATATTAGAGAGGTTTGACTGCACAGAGACCATAATCACTTGCTTGCAGAATTATATCAGTGAGTGGCAAGTGACAAATAAACTACATCTGTTGGCAGACTTTGTAGTGATATGTGGGTTGATATACTCTAGTTGTACACCTGCATCTGTTGGCATGCTTTAAGTCAAAATCCAACACTTACTTTAGTCCATGTTGGCTCACTCATTATTTTATTTATCACTTCCATCCACTCATCTTTCCTGCACTCCACAGCCTCAGTCACAGGTTTAGTAAGCCCAGAAGCTAACCTGAGGTAAAATGAGTAAAAAACCAATGCCACTGGGGAGCTGCATTGAAAAGGGGAGAATAACCAATGATGAGACAGAAGAAAACTAAAAGACTGCTAACAAACAGAAAGCTGCATTTAAAAGAAAATACTAAGATTCTCACTTAAGTATGGGTTGATGGCAACAGTTGACTCACATTCTCCTGTATAGAGTGTGTGATGACCAGCTATCTAGTGAAGCCATGAAACCTTCAAAACTGCTTCACCATATGGAGACCAAGCACCCTGCATTAAAAGATAAGCCTTTGGAGTTTTTCAAAAGAAAAAAACTGAATGTGAAGAACAAAAGCAATAATTGAAGACCACCACTTCATCAAATGTGTCTATCCTGAGAGCATCACTCTTAGTGATTAACCACATTGTTCAGCAAAGAAGCACTTTTGCTATTGAGAGTTGATCCTGCCTGCTGCTAAGGATGGTTATTATAAAGTTTTAGGAGACAGTGCAGTTCAGAAGGTAACATATGTTCCTCTTTCAGCTAGTACCATAACTAGACAAAATGATGGAACCGAGGATATTGAGGCACAATTGTATTAGAGAGGATTAATGAGTCACCATGGTACAAAATCCAGGCTGATGAGTCTACTGATGTTGATAACAAGGCAACAAGGCTTGTTTTTGTGTGATATATTTCTCAGGATGTGCATGAGAATATGTTTTGTATACTTTGGTTGCTAACCAACACCACAGTGTCAGAGAACCCACCAACATGTTCAACCTGCTGCATTCAATGCTCAGCACAGGTTTAAAAGAGAGAATAACTACCAGTAACTGACAACTGAAAGTAATTCCATTAACCAAACAAGACAAAGAGAAATAGTAATACAGAATAGATTTTTAAAATAAGCATTAGTGAAAGTAAAATTTATACTAAAGTGTATTTTTAAAAGGAAATAATTAAGATATGTTAAGTACATCCTTAAGATGAATGTTACATTGTATACTGCAAACATGTGCTAATTAATAGTTATAATAAAAGAACAACTGTGTGTGTTCAAGTTGGCAAATAAAGTGTCTGCATTCAAAGCCAAACTGGAATTATGGAGGCAATAAGTGAACATTGGGTTTTTGACACGTTTCAAACATTAACACAGATTCCAAAAGAGACTGAGCCAGGGCCTTCTTGGTCCCAGCTGAAGCATTATCACCTATCTCAGCTTTCAAAAGTTTGAGCATTATGCCTCAACCAATGAAAGAGCCCCAGACTTGGAAGGAAATGGATCTGTAATCCACTTGTGAATCAGCTAGGTGAATCAACTTTGCTCATTCTAGAGGATGATCAGAGATCATGCTGGAGATAACAACTGTTGGTGGCCTTAAAAGTATGTTTGAGACAAGTTTCAATTTCCATACAGTCTGCTTTAACATCAAGGTGGAATATCCTGAGACTTCCTTAAAAGCACTGAAAAGCTTGCTTCCCTCTCCAGCATCCTATCTTTCTGAAACAAAAAAAACAAAAATGAAAACAAACCCTTGAGGAAAAATCCAGTCTTTTTTGTTTTTCTTTTCATTTCTATTATGATCTATGTCATTATTTTCTAATTTTATATATTTTTTCAAGATACCTTTAATTAGCTTTTTCTCTTTTCTTCCTTCTCTTATTATTCCCTTTCCTTCTAATTTTGCTTTCTTTCTCATCTCATTTCTTTTTCTGTCTCTTCTTCCTTAGAATCCAAGGCCCTAACACTGAGCTACATCCCTGGTTCCATTTCCTTTTTCTAATTTCTGTTACCTCTTTGACCCAGTTACTTAGTTATGTGTTACTTAGTTTCCATGTGTTACTTAGGTAGATGATAATTTTCCAGACATATTTTTGTTATTGATCTCTTATTTGATTGTTTTGTGATCAGGGAACATGTTTTGCACAGATTAAATCATTTTGACTTAATCCTTTTACTAATATGGTCTTAGAATATGTTCTGTTTTCTTAAGAATGGTGATGTTCACGTCTACTCTATTCTGATTTTCTGCTACTTATCCTATAATTCATTGAATAAGGGGTATTGAAATCTCAGATCATACTTGTGTATTTGTCTATTTCTTCGTGCAATTCTATCAGTTTTGGCCTCAAGTGTTTTTGAAGCTGTTATTGGGTCCATAAATGTTCAGGATTATGTATGTTCTTCAATAATTAAACCTTTTGTCATTATGAAATGACCTAGTTTGTTGTAGATGATAGAATTTTATTGTGAGAGGTCTACTTTGGTATTAAGATAGCCACTTCTGTCAGCCTTCTTTTGTCAAGTGTTAGGGTGGTATTTTTCCATCTTTTTAACCAATTTGTGTCTTTAAAATATATTTCTCAAAAGCCTCATACTTTTCATGCATTCTGACAACTTGCCCTTTTTTTTTGTCTTTTTTTTTTTGGTGGTGGTGGTTGTGGGGGGGTACCAGGGCTCAAACTCAGTACCTTGCACTTACAAGGCCGGTGCAGTGCCACTGAGCTAAATCCCTGGCCCAACAATTTGCCTTTTAATTGAAGTTTTTAGGCCATTTTCATTTAACATGAAGTGCCAACCCCTATGCAGTCAAAATCTGTATGTATATTTTGACTCTCCTAAAACTTAACTACTGATGCCTGCTGTTAAGCAGAACCCTTACCAATAACAAACAGTTGATAAACATAAATTTTTACATGTTAAATATTACATATGGTGAAAAATGCATGAGAACTGTAAGAAATCCCTTTTTACTGTGACACTTTACTGGAGAGATAAGCTGCTCACATGGAGATGATTAACCTTCTGTGGCCTTGTAAGTGGATGCTCTAACACGTGAGCTCACCACAGTAGCAACAGGAGGTGTCTCTGAGGTAACAGGGATACAGACCTACATTTTTGTGTTTGTATTTCTCTTGACTTCAGATTAAAGTCTGTGTGCATAAATGTTGGCAGATTTTAACTTTTTATAATGGATCTGTATCTATTCTATTATCTACATATATTGCATGCATTTGTGACTTTCTTTAACTTTTTTAATATTTCTAAACTGTGTGGTTCATCTGTAAGGTTTTTCAAATTATCTGAATATCTCCCAATAAAAACCTGACCTGTACAGTTCAAATCTGTGTTGTTCAAGGGTCAGCTGTAGGGTTGTTTTTCCTGCCATTTGATTGCTGTCCATTTCCATTGCTACAAATGCAATTTGGATTTAAAAAAATACCTTTCATGACTATCTTCTCCACTAGATTTTAAGATAAACAAGAGTAGAAGGGGCCAGGGATTTAGCTCAGTGGTTCCGCCACCTGCCTCACAAGCACAAGGACCCGAGTTTGATCCCCAGTACCAAAAAAAAAAAGAGTAGAAGTCTACCCTATCTGAAGAACTCATCAAAATGAGCTCACACACTATATACACACTTACTCAGTGTATGAATGATTGAAATGAAAATGTAATCTTAATACACAAAAAGTACTCATTTCCATCTTTTCTCCCTGATACAGATTCTGTTAGTGTATTAAAAATATGGGATGCATTACATTCATATAAAACATCAGTAGACCTTAAAAAAGATCATGATGAACTGCTTATAGGGAAAACTAAAAAACTGGAAAATAAGGTTAGAACACTACAGAAGGAACTAACAGAAACAAGAGAAGTGAAATCACAGTTAGAACATGAGAAACTACATCAAGAAGGAGAACTTGGCAATTTAAGGTATGGTATCTCTGTTTTAAAGAAATGTTTAAACTATATAATACTGAATATGAACGAGAAATTTTGTAATTGGTGCTTGTCGTTTTGCGGGGAAGAAAACTTACTAGCCTGTAGAGTACGAGTTCTTGGGAATGATATAACAAGTTGATAATTGTGAATATATCTAACAGTTAAATGCATACTCTTCTAAATGATAATTTTAGTGGTTATCTAGAAATCTCCCCATTTAGCAAATAGAATTTTGTGGTTTTGTTTTTGTGTTGTAGTATTTCTAAACTATGTGGTTCATCTGTAAGGTTTTTCAAATTACCTAAATTTCTCCCAATAAAAACCTGACCTGGAGCTGGGGATTTTGCTCGGTGGTTCCGCCGCCTGCCTCAGAAGTGCAAGGTCCCAAGTTCACATCCCCAGTACCAAAAAAAAAAAAAAAATCAAAACCTGACCTGTACAGTTCAAATCTGTGTTTTTCAAGGGTCAGCTTTAATCCTTAATGCAGGATTATTTTACTGAAGTATAAGAACTATTTAAAAGATCTTTGATCAGCATTTCTGAAGTGTTCTCAAGAAAGTTTATATTAATTTACAGTTTCTCCAACAATAGAAATGGCCACTGTCTTTGTTACTTTTCTTGTTGCTGAGATACCCAGAGTTAAAGGAGGAAAGGTTTATTTCAGCTCACCATTTATAGGAGGTTTCAGTCCATAATCGGCTGGCTCCAAGGCAGGGTGTCATGGCAGAGGGGCATCACAGAGGAGAAACAGTCCATGGCAAAGCAGGGCAGGTAGAAGTCAGTAAAGCAGTGAAGTAGAAAGCCTCAAGTGACAAATGACCACATTATCCCTCTTTCTATCCCTTATATTTTACCCAAGCTACCCACCCTTACTTTGGGTAGCACTCACACCCAGGGTGGGGCACCTTTAATCCTACTCAGAACTATGCCAAACAAATCAGTAGACCAATTTAGTAATCACACATCCTTAATCCCAGCATCACGGCACTCTAGATTCAGCCACCTCTGAAAAGGTTCCACCTGTGACCTCATGAAGCTTTGTAGGACATTAGACACAAGCATAACAGCCATTTTTTTCAACCTAGAAGAATGTTTTTAAAAGTGTAGTTTTCTTCCTCTTTCTTCTCCTCTTCCTTCTCCTCGTTTTCCTCCCCCAGCTGTTATTCTCAGCATGCATGAAATAAAAAGCAAATGGAAAGTGACACTGATTAGTTTATCCAACTTCTCTCTCACAGGTAATATTAGTTCATGTTTCTGTATTGAAAGAATATATTACTGTTTTGGGTTAAATATTTAGATCCTGTCTTATTCCAAAGAGATGTTTAAATTGTTTATAAAATACCTAATAGTCAACAAGTAAGTTGAAATTATCCCCCAAAATAAACATAGAAAGTGTGATAACAGGTACTAGACTCCTTAGCCCTGTCTTGGATTATATAGTGACATGTTGGGTAAAAAAATATCTGAAGGTCCTGTCTTACAGTATAGATCATTTTAAGGATACCTGTAATGTTTCATAAAAGGAAAATTTTATCTTTAATTTGTAAACATTGACTTTTTTTTTTGGTACCAGGGATCGAACTAGGGACCTTGCGCTTTTGAGGCAGGCTCTGGAACCACTGAGCTAAATCCCCAGCATAAATGTTGACATTTGAAAAAGCTAGTTAAGTTTATGTTTAATTGAGGAGTAATGACTATGTAAAAAAGGGGTGTTTTTGTTTTTGTTTTTGCTTTTGCTTTTTTGCTTCTCTTTTTGTTTACCAGTACCAGGGATTAAACCCAGGGAGTACTGAGCTACATCCTCAGCCCTCTTTTTCTTTTTTGAGACAGTCTCGCCAGGTTGACCAGGCTGGCCTCAAACTGATGATCCTTCCACCTCAGCCTCCCTAGTACCTGGGATTGATTACAGGCATGTTCCATCACACCCAGCTAAAAAAATAGTTTCAATTTGTAACTTTACTAATTTCAAAATTCCTTTTCTATAATGTTTACAAGCTATAATAGTAACAAATTCAACAGAATATTATTTTATTACTACCCTTCAAGTGTGTGTGTCCTTTAGAAGAGATTGAAGTGAGAGAATTAAAATATGAAAACTAGGAACAAAAAATATTTGAAAATATAGAAATTTTATTAGGGTAACAAATCAACATATGCAGAGCCAGATCACTAATGAACTTTTTATTCTCTAACAAACTGCATTTTTAAATAAGCATATTTAACTGCAGATTTGCCTTACAACAAGAAGAGGAGAAGAGAAGAAATGTTGATCAGTTTTATGAAAAAATTAAAGAACAGTTAAGAAAAAAAGAAGAGCAATATTACCAAGAAGTTGAAGCAAAACAGCAACTTGAAATTTCTCTTAGAACACTAGATATTGAACTGAAGACTGTAAGAAATAAATTGAATCAGGTAAATTAATCTTTGATAAGTTTCCTATTTCTGTCTTATCGATATTATAGTATTTCTCTGATTTAACATATAGACATGTGTTGCTTAACATTAAGGATACGATCCAAGACATGTATTGTTTGGCAATTTCATTATTATGCAAACACCATAAGTGTATGATCATGTCCACTTACAGCATCTATCACATCACTGAGCAATGTAATAATATAATCTTAAGGGCCACAGTTGAGTGTACCATCCATTGTTGAACAAAATGTTGTTATACACCATATTACTATATTATTTAGGTTGAAAACAAAATGTTATCTCACCCTTAAAAAATTAATGACATTTATAGCTAAAAATATTTATTATAAATCTTAACATCTAATAGCTCAGTATATTTTTTTGAATAAAGGAATGGAAAGTAAGATGGGTTTAATCGCGAACATAAATGTCAATTTAGGTATTTTTATGTTAAAGTTAACTAGCTTTGAAATTAAATATTAATGAAATTTTATTTCACAATACTGTGCCTATATTTAATAAATGTTTTTGCTCTTTAACAAAGATTAGCTGTCATTTATGCAGTTTAAATTTTGAGTCATTCATGTGGCATACAGGTCTTTGTGCTTTAATAGGCTGCTTCCTTTTAATAGTTTTTTTCCTTAAAGGTTCTGCTGGTAAACTTTTAGATCCCTCCCCAAAGGTATGAGTTGTAAAACATAATGAAATGCATCTCTAGGTTTTAGAGGAACAAAATGACACCCTGAGCCAACTTTCTCCAGAACAGAATTGCAGAATGTTACCAGATGGGATTCTGGCAAATCGCTTTTGTGAACAAAAGGAAATAGAAATGGCACCAGAGAAAATGAGTCCTGAGGTACTTTCTTTAGCCATTTTTAAATGCATGTGTTTGTCTTTGTACATATGTTAAAGGCAGTTCAATCCCCAATACCAAAAAAAAAAAAACCACATGAGTATGTTAAAGGCCAACTACAGACATATATGGAAAGCATGGAAGATTTTTAAACTATTTATGAGTGTACTAAATACAGTATACGTGTTGAGGGTGGTGCAACTTTGTACTTAAAAAGTAGTGATCTTCATTGACCTCCAGTGGTCTGCAGCAGTCATGTGGTCAAATTCACAATGGCCTCACCTCAAGGAAAGGTTTCTAATATTTCCCATAGGTATTAATGGTTTTTCCGTGATCTTAAAACCCTTGTCACTAACAGTAAATGTTCTAGTTTTAGACAGTGATTTCACCCCATTGGTGTGTTAATGTGGAGGTTTGTTTATTACCAGCACTATTGGGTGAGGAGGAAAAGTGTGGCCCGCAGAGATCCTATTTTGGATGGAATTTCTCCACTTTTGAGAAGAGTGATGGTATGCTCCAAGTAAAGAGCTGGTATTTTGTTTCTATTAAATTGGCTCAGTGTCTTTTCCTGTTTCACATTTACTAGCATTTCAGACACTGAAAAGGAAACAAAAAGTTATGCAACAGCACCTTATCTCAGGATTTTCTAAGAGGAGTGCTACAAATTTTATCTCATTTACCATAAGCATTTTAAAATATGAACCTTTTTATTTATATATTTATAATACAGAAAAAGCTGGTTGGATGAAGGAGTACTAGGTGTAGAGTCAAAGACCTGGAGCAAACCTGGTTGGTTTGCTTATATTTTAACCTCTTCTTTTCAGAATTAGATAACTAAATGAGTTCTTGATGTATGTAGAACTATTAGTGTGGTACTTAGATTTAGCATTTATCAATAACTAATTCTTACAACTGACTACAAAGATGTTAGAAAAAGGGACTATATAATATTTCCAGGATAAAAGAACTGAAAGAACTTTAGAAAACTTCATCTGTTACAATACCTGTAGAGCTTTAGGCCCCTACTATGGACTGGCTATATACATTAGATATCAGAATGTAAATCTGATTTTTAATGTGATCACGTTTTTTACTTTGTGTCTTAGATCTGTTGTAATTCAGAAAAAGTTTTTCCAATTCTGAGATTCCTAAGAATTACTGTTTCTTTTTTACAATTATAGATTGTGCCTTCATTTAAACTTTTTAAAAAACTTTTTAAACTTTTGGGAAGTTACACTTCTGTAAGCTTTGACATTTCTGTAAGCTTTTACTCAGTTGGATATCTATTTATTGCAGGCCTTTCTTTGTATAAATATGCAGGTTATTTAATTTCAGAGGAAATTGCAATATGTCATTTTATTGAGTGCTAGCTAAATGTCTTTTTTGTTTTACTTAGGTTTCTATTAGTCATGAAGAAGATATGTTGCATAAAAATCACAGATTGCAGGATGAAATTACCAGGTTAAGACTAGAAATAGATGCAATAAAAAATCAGAACCAGGTAAAGGAAAAGAAATATCTGGGAGATATTGAAATTGCAAATGAAAAGAATGATGACCTTCAAAGGACAATAAAGCTGAATGAGGAAACAATATTTCAGTCCAATGGACAGCTTAATAGTCTGACAATAGAAAATACAATGCTAAATTCTAAACTAGAGAATGAAAAACGAATCAAGGAAAGACTCGAAACAGAAATTGAATCATACCGTTCCAGACTGGCTGCTGCTGTACACAATTATGATGAAAGTCAGACCTCAAAAAGAGATGTGGAACTTGCTTTCCAGAGAGCAAGGGATGAGTGGGTTCGTTTACAGGACAAACTGAATTTTGACATATCTAACCTAAAAGATAATAATGAGATGCTTTCCCAACAGCTTTCTAAAGCTGAAAGAAAATTCAATAGCCTAGAAATTGAGCTCCATCATACAAGAGATGCTCTTAGAGAAAAGACTTCAGTTTTAGAACAGGTACAAAGAGACCTAAAGCAAACACAGTGTCAAATGAAAGAAATTAAACACATGTATCAGGATGAACAAGGGAAAGTGAATAAATATATGGGAAAGCAGGAATCTATAGAAGAGAGATTATCTCAACTACAAAGTGAAAATGCATTGCTTCGACAGCAGTTGGATGATGCTCACAACAAAGTTGACTATAAAGAAAGGACACTAATTAATATCCAAGACCAGTTTCATGATATTGTGAAGACACTTCAAGGTGAGAGTAAAAAACAAAGTCTCATGCTAGAAGACAGAAATAAAGAGTTAATCAATGAATGTAATCATTTAAAAGAAAGAGTATATCAGTATGAAAATGAGAAAGCAGAAAAAGAAGTAAGTATCAAGAAAGGTAAATATTTTTCAAACTTCCTAAAGGAAACTCAAAGTGAAATTTCACTATGGATAAATGTTTAATCTAGTTGGATATAAAAGTATATAGTTTATAAATGTGCCTCCTGTATCAGCCCAGAAACATCCCTTGTTTGCAGCAAATACAGCTCAGATCTGGTTCCTGACAGAGTGAGCCCTGAGGTGATGAGTGTCCCTGCTGCCCTGATCCCAGCAGCACACAGCTGTGCATGTTCTGAGCTGTCACCTGTACTGCAGAAATACGGAAAATTAAAAATCATGTCTTCATTAAACATTTTTTAAACTTTCAGAGTTATATAGAACTGAATTTGAAATCCACAAAGAAAAAGTTAGATCTGAGGTTTCTTTGTGTTGTTTTTAGTGCTGGGAATTGAACCCAAGGCCTGGTGCATGTTATATACATGCTGTATCCCTAACTTGCACCCAGCCATGAACTAATTGTCATCTTTGTGTTGCTGTACTTTAAGACCACGATGAAGATGATGAATGGAAATGCTCATGGGTATTTTTAAATTAAGATTCAATTAAATGGGATACTTTGACAGTTCATTCCAGATTTATATATATATAATTTTATTTTTATTCATGTTGTCAAGACCTAAATCTGAAAATGTTTATCTCAAATTATATATTCCTAGGACCTCTCAACTCTTTAAAAGGCATAAGCTTTTCATTAAATCATAAATTGGGGAAAATGTGCAATTTACAGCAAAACCATAGTTGATTTAATCTTCTTACTGGTACATATCATTTATTGAACATTTTATCAAGTAACTTTCTTGTGCTTTTCATTTTGAGGCTGTTCCTATTGTGTAAAGGATATGAATTATCCACTACAAAGATAATTATAGCAATCTGTGATATTACTTTGACATTGAATCTCCATTTTCAGCTAAGGAATTCAGGTGGTGGGATTCCTATACAGCAGGAACAGAGTGTGTAGGGGAGAGAGTTGTATCAGCTGAGGTCAGAGAAAGAGGTAAAGGCCATGTTACCTAGGAACTCACTTTTATTATGAGATAGGCACCTACTGGAGGGATATGAGCAGAGGGTTGAATATAAACTCTAACATAACTCTAAAGTTAATTTGAGTCTCTAACAAAAATGAGGGAAAATATGTGGAATTTACCACCACCAGCCCCACCCATGTGCCCATTTCTTCTTGAGACTTAAGTAGGTTGTAAACATTGCAAATTCATCAGAGGAGTGGATAGAGGGTTGACTCTAGTGTTCAAGTAACAGAAGAGTGATTGAGCAAGAAAACACTACCTTCTATGTCCCTAAGTGAACTCGGCAATAAACAGGAGCCATGAAGACGATTTAGAAAGATGAACTGATGTACATGGTGGTATTTTTCAGAATATATGTGAGTTAAATATTAACATGTCATAAGGTGATTTATAAAATCAGTAACAAATATTTTCTCAGGTAGTTGTGAGGCAACTTGAACAAGAACTGGCAGACACCCTAAAAAAACAATCTATGTCAGAGGCTTCATTGGAAATTTCATCACATTATCGCATTAATTTAGAAGATGAGACACGGGATTTAAAGAAAAAATTAAGTCAAATCCGAAGTCAAGTATGTATGAAATTTAACATGTCAACTGTTAATCTACAGCTGCTTAATAATATAAAGTGTTTTAGGATACCGATTTCAGTGGATTCTTTTGTATTTTCATTGGTTAAGTTCTAAATATGTTATTGTGATATGTCTACATTGGTCATCTTCAGAAGATTAATTTCTGTAGCATAAACAAAAGAGTGTTATTAGATGCTTTTGGTACTAAACTACATTGAAGAACATAGGGTTTTATATCATTGTGATATTTATTACTGCTCCTTTTCTGGTGTACATAATGTATTCATGCCCTCTAATTGTACAGGTCTTTCAACATACTGTTTATGGTAATAACCTTTTGATTCAGATATTTCCCTTTCTCTTACGCTTCAGCCACCTATGATAATAGGCACATTTGTAGGCTGATACATTTTCCTTAGATGACATCCTATAAAAAGATAGCTACTTAGGGATTCAACCACTAAAGCAACCATGATTGGCAATAATAACAGTCTTTTAACTATATTTTTTTATTCCAAAATGCTTAATATCTGGGTAAAATTATGATAGTTGAGTTCACTACTCCTCTTACAATGTTAATGTTATTGATCTTCTCTTCTGGGTGTTCAACAACCAAAGTTTAGAGAGCAGAACTAAAAGGTATCTGGGCCAAGAAGGCAGCCAATATTTTGGCCCTGGCCCTCCAAGGTCAACAGCAAAAACAACAAAAAGATCCAGGACATTAGGGAACCATCTCCAAGATCCTGCATCTTTGGTGAGTCACCCAACCTCCTGAGCTCCCCTAGGTTGCTGAACACCAAAGCAGTAAGATCCAACAAAAAGTGTGCCAAAGGAATGTCACCTGGAGGAAAAATCTCCCATGCTTTCACAGAAAGCAACATGGTCGAGCAAGGCTGTGATATAACTGGGCAGTTGACACTGACAGAGGAGCTAAGAGGCTCTATGCATGGTTCCAAGACAGTGCCTGAGGAGACTTAATTGAGCTTGTTAGATAGCAAGAAGTTAATTTTATTTAATATAGGTCTCATCATAACTTGGTCTTAAACACCCAATAGAAAAGTATAACTGAAGATAATATTTATTTGAGTTCAACAAGAGTTTTAAGTTTTTTAGCCAAAATTGTTTTAAAAAAATTATTAGATTTTTAATCTTTTTACAGCCAAAATTAAAAGAAATTATGCTTATTATAGATAGCTAAGCCAGTCAAACACACTATAGATCCTCACAATATATAGGGACAAGCCATTGTTGGGTGCACTCATTTTTCCTAAAAACACCCTCACATAAAAAAAAAAAAAAAAGGGAGATATGTTGGGAGCAATTCTGCATAATTTTGGGGAAAAGTCATTTGGTTAGCCTAGTTCTCCTGCCTACAGGCCAGCTATGGCATTTCAAGACATAACTCCATTTTGGCCTGGGGTCACAGCTAAGACCTCACTGGTCTGGTGATGCTGTGATGCTCCAGGACAAGATTACACCAGCTGAAGACATCCTGGGAGGAACAAAATCTTCATCTACTCAGTTCCTCAGTGTTCTAGGATTTCCACAGCCTCCCAGTCATTTGTTACATTTGTTTCTCCCAATGTACTGAATAAAGGTGAGGCAAGCTTGGGGGCTTTCATCTTTGCTACTCAGAGCAGCACTGATCAGGCCCAAAGCTCAGCTTCTTCTCAGTCTCATTTTTTCCTACCTTTCCTGTATAATAAGTTTGTGCTGTCCATGGTTCACAGGAGACTAGGACTTATTGCAGAGGTTCTAGTAACGTCCCCTTCCCCTGTTCCCTACAAAGCATAAATTAATTCACCCAAGGAGAGAATAATGTTTTCATGTTCATGTCATCACCTGTCCTTGAGTAAATTGAAAATATTTTTGCTTAACAGTTACTAGGAAAAAAATTGAGATTGGCCATGGTGGTGCATGCCTGTAATCTCAGCACTCAGGAGGCTGAGGCAAGAGGATCACCGTTTGGGGCCAGCCTGGACTACATAGTGAATTCAAGGCCAGCCTGGACTACATAGAAAGACCCTGTCTAAAAAAATTAAGTACTTTAAACTATAACCAATAATTTATTTGAAAGATTGACATAATGAGGTTTATATTACAAAGATATTTTAAGAAATATAAAATTGAAAGCACTTTATCTAGTAGAGGAGAATTTTCTATCAAATATTCATATTTTTCTTTCCATAGAAAAGAAATGTCTTTCTTCATTATATAGCTGCATCCGGGATTTATAGACCATGCATTTGACCAACTGAAAAGCTCTGTGTGATGTACCATACCACACACCCTTCATTTGCTCATCAGAGTGCTTGCAAAAGCAGCCCAGCAGTTACTGAAAACGAATTGATTTAGGAACCTTTATTTAGCAACAAGGTCCAATAGCTTCAGCTCAGTGGCTTTAGCCCCCTCTTGTGGTCATGTCATGCACATACTACTTAATCCAGGAAGCGCGGTCTGCAAGATCATTGCCCGCTGAGTAGGGCTGAGAGAAAATAAGCTGCAAGTTGTTACAGTAAAGTACCATTGGCTACTGGAATTAATCAGTGGGTCTCATCGATTAACCAATGGGGTGTGTTTTGGGCCCCATGCGCTGCATTTCTTTCTGCCTTCTTTGTGAATAATGGCCAGTTGAGTTTGTATAGAAGACCTCTTCCATTGCCTGCCATCAGATTTTGCTTTCTCTACCCTGAGGTCCGCTCAGGACGTACCAGGGAGCAGGAGAGTGAGTGTCTCTCTCCTTCCCTCCTCCAAATCCTCCTGGACCTTTCTGGCCACAGCCTCACCCAGAGCTGTGGTTCATCCTGAAAACTCCTCTATTTCCTCTTTACTGCTTCACCTTTTTAAAAATAAATTTTTCTGGTACTGGAGATTGAATCCTGGGCCTTCCACTGAGCTATATCCCAGGCTGTTTTTGTGTTTTATTCTGAGACAGGATCTTGCTAAATTGCCCAGGCTGGGCTTGAATATGCTATCCTCTGTGCCTCAGCCTTCCTGAGTGCTGGGACTATAGACATGTACCACTACACCTGGCCTAATTTATTTCTTGTTGGTTTTCGAGATAGGAGCTCACTATATATCCCAGGCTGACGTTGAATTTAGTATGTTGCCCCAAAGTATCCTCGAGCTTATAGCAATCCTGCCTCACCCTCCTGAGTGCTAGGATCACAGGTGTGTGACACCAAGGCCAGCTCCTTTTTTAAATTTTGAGGAATGGTCTCACTAAATTATCAAGGCTGGGCTTGACCTAGGCAACCTTGTGCCTCAGCTTCCCTAAAATATCAGATTTTATCAAATAGCAAAGATTTTATATAGCTTACTGTGTGTCACACTTCTAAGCTCTCTGTGTATATTCCCTCATTTAATTTTCCCAGCCATCTAGTGAGGTGTCGATGCTGTTATCTCCAGTGCATAGATGAAGAAAACAAGACAAAGTTCATCTTCTTACTGTCCCACTGCTGGTAACTGGTGGAGCTGGGACTCAGGGCCAGGCATTCTGGCTTCTGTGTAGATACTGTTTCTCAAACAGTTTCAGGGGCCATCTAGATGTTACTGAAGGATAATGTTCATTTTAGTATCACTGACATACCTTTTGTCGGGCATATGTAAGAATTTTTCAAATCATGGTTGATGAATGGTACTTGAAATACGAAAATATAAAAGTACAGTATAATGCTTGTAATATAAAAATACAACTAAAAGGACAACATGAGTAAAGGATTTCCTCTTTTTCCCCATTTTACCAAGTTTTTTTTGTTTTTGGTTTTTTTACTGCAACACAGGGATCTCCCTGTTATTGCCAAGGCTGGTCTGGAGACTCACTTTCCTGAGTAGCTGGGGCTCCAGGCACATAGCACTTGTGCCTGCCTTCCAGTTCTGTCAGTTTGAGTACCTATAGTGACATAGCTAAAATCAGAAATAGTGTGTTTCAGACTTAGAGCAGAGATCAACAAACTTTTCTGTAAAGGGCCAGATAGTGTTATTTTAGGCTTTGTGGGGCAGAGGATCCTTGCTTCAAAAATTTAGTTAACTCTATTGTTGCAGCACAGAGATAATTATAAACAGTGTGGAGGTGGAGCACTGTGGCTGTGTTCCTTTACAATTGTAGCGTGAAAACTGGTAGTGGACAGGTTATTAGTAAAGTTTTTTGTTTCTTGTTTCATTTTGTTTTTTAGTTGGAAGAAGAACAGAATCGACACACAGAGGCTGCGCAGTGTGCTGAGAAGATGCAAGAATATCTACAAAAGTATAATTTAAAGCAGCATACAAATAACTTGAGTATTTATAAAGCAAATGAGAAATATAGTATGAGAAAAACATCAGTTAATCAATAAATCTCTGTCAAACCATGTGAAATTCTAGCGCTCATAAAGTTATTTGGAATGTGTAATTTAGGGCTGTGCAGATAATGCAATGGTGAGAGCTTTACATATGAGGCCCTGGGTTCAATCCACAACACTGCAGAAGAAAAGTTAACCACGACCACAGCTAGAACAATGATAATTACCAAATCATCTAGTTTTTCCAATTTTTAAGATTATGTGTATTCTTTCAAATGTTCAAAAATTATGTGATTTTTAAAAAAAAAATAGGTCCATGAAAATAATTATTTTCAAATAAATATTTTAGGCTTGAACTTGAAAATTCCAGGTTAAAAGTGAAAATTAAAAAGCAAGCAGGAAAAACTGAACAGCTTCAGAAAAACCTGTTAAGTGCAAATTTGGTAAGTCAGTCTCTTTTTAAATTCTATCATTGTGAAAAGGAGTTTTTATTTCTCCGGTAGCTTATAGGAATATTTCAGGCAGTAAGAAAAATCTCATTAATAAAAATATTTGTCATAATCATATTGATACTACTTGCTCTACTAATAGTGAAGTCCTCAACTTTATAGCAGGTAGTTGAATTTATACAGTTAATGAGATTGGCAGTAATATTTTAATTAAAAAGATTGTGATAATCTATAATCAATATTTTATATATACCACATTTTGTTTATCCATTATCCATTAATGGACCTGAAAGTTATTTCCACATTTTGTTGGAAATAATGCTGCTCTGGACATTGATATATAACTATATATTCTGAGTCCTAACTAATATTTTACAATAACTTAGGAAATTTAATTATGTAATCTTGAATTTTGAATTTCTCTTGGAATCAAAGCCTTTTTGTGAGCTTTTGAGTATAATACTTGTAATTTATATTCTTATCAAGAAAACATACTAGGGCCAGGGATTTAGCTCAGTGGTTCCGCCGCCTGTCTCACAAGCTCAAGGTCCCGAGTTCAATCCCAGGTACCAAAAAATAAAAATTTTTTAAAAAATGAAGAACTTAAAAAAAAAAAGGGCCAGGGATTTAGCTCAGTGATTCTGGCGCCTGCTTCACAAGCGCAAGGACCCGAGTTCAATCCCCAGTACAAAAAAAAACAACAAAGAATACATACTAGATCATTAGGCAATCATTTTTTCCCAAAGAAACATTTATTTCTCTTTGACTGTAAGAAAAGGAAAAAGATGTTAGTAAAAAAGTAGAAATGGCTGTTTACCTTACAGAGTAACTAGTGCTGCTAGCATTGTACTTTCAGAATTTTTTCCAGCCATTTGAGCTAATCAGCTACTCAAAGAAATAACAGTCCAGAAGATTGATGTACAAGTCTGGTGACAGTTTGCTGATGTATAATGAAAACCATGTAACTGTTGACCAAGCAGAGCAGAGTCTCCTGTTTTCATGCTCTCCTGTGTGGAAATTAGGGTCACAGGATGCATTGTGTGCAAGGAATTGGAGCTGTGAGCCAGCTCCTTCCACCAAATGATTTCTTAAAGTCGCAGCAACTTAATCCATGCAGCTCCAACACAGAGATGCATGTTGTTCTGGCTGTGTCTAGATGTCCCCCAAAGCCTCATGTGGTCGTGGGTGGGGCTTTCTCAGAGGTGGCTGAATCTAGAGTGTGTGATGCTGGGATTAAAGGTGTGATTACTAAATTGGTCCACTGATTGGTTTGGCATAATTCTGGGATCAAGGACGGGATCCTGAGGGTGGGTAGCCTGGATAAGATAGAAGGGACAGAAAGAGGCTTGTCACTTGTTGCTTATTGCTGCTGCTGCTACTGCAGCTGCTTGTCTTCTCTGCGATGTCCCGCTGCCATGCCACGGTGCCTGGGAGCTAGCCAACTATGAACTGAAACCTCTACAAACTGTGAGCTAAATGAACCTTTCCTCCCTTAAGTTGAAGGTGGTTTTTGTCTCAGCAATGAGAAAAGCAAACTAAGACGTGTTATCAGGGGCACTAGAGTGTTCTGACTAATGTTTCTCTGAAAAAACATGGGAAACTAATTTTTTCTAGATTTCACATAAATTAGTCCTGTTTTATTACCATACTTTTCATATATGTAGCATAACAAGATTTTAAATTGTTTTTCAAAGTCGGAAGATAAAGAACAATTAAAGAAACTTTCTGAGTTAACAGAATCTCTGGAATTTACTTTGCATCAAGAAAAGAAGAAAAATGGTGAATTACAAAAAGAGCTAACTGGGTAAGATTTTTATATGTCAAATCTTAGCAACCATTCATTAAATGATTTCACTAACTTTACTAAAGCTAAAAACAGCTTATGTCATTCTTTAACAATACTAAAATTAATCTTGATTTATCTTATTTTTTTGGGTACTGCTTTCTTTTTTTAGTTATAAAATCTATCACAGAATTACACTTCTTTTGCATGGGTACTCCCATGTGTATGTGAGCTATACATATTATTAACCTTCTGTTTGCTCTGTGTGTGTGTGTGTGTGTGTGTGTGTGTCTTCACACACATATACTACATAAATAATGTACAGTCATCTCTTGATGTCTTCAGAGTATTGGTTCCAGGACCCCCTCAGGTACCAAAATCTGTGAACCCTCAAGTGTCTTTTATATCATGGTGTAGTGTTTGCATATAACCTACTCAACCCTCCCATACACTTTATATCATCTCTGGATTACTTGCACTACTCAATATAATATAAAATAAATATTATGTAAGTCATTGTTATATCATTCAGGGAGTTATTACAAGAAAAAACATCAGTATGTGTTCAGTACAGATGCAGAGTTTTTTTCTGAGTATTTTCAGTCAATAGTGATTGGCTAACCTACAGATAGAAAGTGGTGACTATATATATGGCTCATTATACACAAAATGCATGTATGACTTACAGATGCAAATGTTTCTACCACCAGATGAAGAAAATGGAATGTTTTCCAGTGTCTTGAAGTCCCCAATATGGCTGCTTTTCTATTATTTGTGAACAAATAATAATTTATGATTCTAATCAATATCTTTCTCTCCTTCAACTGTCTTTATATTGTTTTGTATCTTTTGCATTTCATCAACATTTTTGTAGTGAAGGCTGAAATGGCTTCTTGAAACAACCTGCTGGTCTACCCGTTATCTCTCTGCTGGTCTCCTTTCTCCTAAACTCTGCCTCTTTTCTTTTCCTCTCCAACTCAGACTTCAAAGGTCGTGCTTCCTCTTGTCTATTTTCTATTTTGAATGATCTCTTTGATGTTGTGTTTCCTTTTCTTTTGCTTTTTGTCTGGGATTTAACTTATGTCATTGTACGTGGGAAATACATTCTCTACCACTGAGCTACATCTCCACTCCTGTTCACCATGGTTAAAAGGTGCCAAAGTGTATTTTTTTATCTTTGTAAGCATTCCTATATAAATATATTTATATAAGTATATTTTTTTCACCTTGGTTACTGGGCTTTAGCTAACAATAAGAAGTTCATTTTTATGGTCACATGGCAAAGTGGATATTAATTATAAGAATCCTGTATATGGTTACAGTGTTAGCTCTTTACCTGTCACACATATATCATAAACTTTCTGCATATTATTCATCTAAGATTATAATTGCATCAGAATGCTTTTCAAAAATGTTAGGTGGAAACAAATGAAGGAGGGTCATAATTTCTAGATTTACTTCTTTTATGATAGAACATAATATCTGCTTAAACAATACTCTTTTAGAACTTCACTTTGTACATTCTTGCAGATTTAAGAAACTTTTTAAAATGACAAAAACAAAGTTAAATGAGCAGGAAAATGGAGACTTCTATTTTCATGGAGATTTAAAATCCAGTGAATTGGATATTCCAATTAACATGCTAATACACAAGGTAATTTTTTTTTTTTTTGGTGCTGGCAATACACAAGGTAATTCTTAATTAGTTTTGGAAGCAAAAACTGCTTGGTTTGGGGAACTATAAATCTCTCAGTATGTTGAGCAGTGAGATGAAGGGGTTTTTTTTTTTTTACTTTATAGACTTGCCATCAATGAAAAATGTACCACTTTTCTATTAAAAAGGCATACTGTTTTAAGCCCTGGCTAATGATATAAAACGAACCTATACACCATTACATGACCCCAAATCATGTGTACCAGATGGATTTGTTGGGGGGGGGGTTACATCTTTATTGAAATGCTGTTGACATACCTTAAATCTTAAAATTCTTAAATATATTCTTAAATATCTTAAAATTAAAATATCTTAAAATTCAGTCATTTAAAGTATGCAGTTTGGTGGCTTTTAGTATATTTACTGAATTAGCAATCATCACCAATGTTTTAGAACATTCTTTCACCCTAAAAAGAAAACTCATACCCTTTAGCCATCACCTTCCCTGCCCAGCCTCAGAGAACCACTGATGTACTTTGTAGATTTGCTCCTTCTGGACATTTTGTATCAAAGTCCTCACAGAATGTGTGCTCTGGCTTCTTTTTGGACTGTCTTCTTTCATTTAGCATGTTTTCAAGATTTATTCATGTTGCAGGTATCAGTACTTAATTTCTTCTTCTAAGTAATATCCCCTTTTGGGGTTTTTGTTTGTTTGATTTTGTTTTTCGGTACTGGGCATTGAACTCAGGACCTTGTGCTTTCGAGCAGGCAGTGACACCATTGAGCTAAATTCCTGGCCCTCTTACTGGATTTCTAATTCATCACTTGATGACCTTTTGGAATAGTTTCCATTTTGACAGTTATTAATGCTGCTATGGATGGATATACATGTACAGGTTTTTGTGTTTGCCTGTTTTCATTTCTCTTGGCTGATGAGTGGAATTGCTGAGTCATGTGGTAACTCTGTGCTTAACTTTTTGAGAAACTAGCAGTACTAGTCTGTTTACCAAAGTGGTGGTGCCATTTCACATTCCACCAGCATTGTACGAGAGTTGTAGTTTCTCTGCGTCCTTGCCACACACAGACCTTCTTTTTGATGGAAGAAAGATTCCATTCTAGTGAAGTGACCTGACCCCTCATTGTGGTTTTCACCTGGATTTTCCTGGTGACTAAGGAGTTGGCGTTCACCACGTGTTTTCATAAGCTGATTGGCCATTGGTACATCTTCATTCGAGAAATGTCTATTTAAATTCTTTCTCCATTTTTAAATTGGGTTGTCTTTTTTATTTTAAAATTATGAGTCCTTTATATATATCCTAGGCATAGACCCCTTATCAGATACATGATTCTCAGATATTTTTTGCCACTCATTAGCTTCACCTTTTCACTTTCTTGGTGTGGTGTGTTTTCAATCATATTTAATTTTGACAAAGTGTAGTTAATCAGTTTTTTTTCATGTTCACTGTTTTGTCTCTTAGTTCAAGCTGGTGAGTAGTGCTTTTGCTACTACATTTTCTTAACAATTTTGCATTTTCTGTAAATTTTGTTGGATTCATGCCCTGTGAGGAGCTACTTTTACAAATCTTTTTGACTTAAGCTCTCCATCTCAGGCTTCCTGTGAAGCTGTACTAAGGTGATTCCATTAAGATTTTTTATGCCCTGAAATCCTTAAGGGCATTTGAGGCACAGCCTTAAACCTTTGTGAAGTCTTACCAAAGGGTTTTGTAGTCATGGCTTTCTCTTCATCTTTAGACCATGTGTTCCCAGCAGCACCTGGATTTGATCTGATCCCAAAAGCCATTTATTTTAGCATTATTTCACATTATTATATATTAGTGTTACTTGGCAAAAATGTTAGCATTCTTTGACATGTCGAGAGGCTACAAATGAGAAGCAGATATTTGAACCCAGTAAATCCTGGTTTTCAGCAAGTCTCTCTTTAGCTCATCTCTCAGCAGTTTTTCTTTCCTCTGCTATGTAGCCAGAGTCCTCTCTCTTTAGGTATCTGTGTCATTTCCTTCACTGGCCTCAAAGCCCTTCCTCTCAGCCTCTTTGAGGGCCACCGATCTTCCACTAACAGTCCTGTTGGAGCTCTTTGGGTTTGCTTTCTTTTCTAGGTCCTTTCTGCTTCCACTTATGTCCAATCCAGAGATATTCTAGAATGTAATTCTAATTAACATAAAACATTTGCAATTCAGGGAAAGGCTTATAACTAAAATCCATACATACCATAGTCATTAATTAAAGTCTTATTTTCAAATGCTTACTCTGGTAACATTGATTAGTTGTGCTACTAAGAGGTGACTCAGCCATGTTAAGAAGGACAGAAATGAAACAATCCTAGAAAAATAGAGTCCAAGGTCAAGTGCACATGTTTTGTGACAAAGAGTGTAAACAATATATTTTTCTGACTCCTGCTGGTTTCAACTGTGTTCATTTTCTGAGTAATTCAAGGGAATATCTTCTAAGAATCTAGTACAGTTAATGTTTGTTAAAAGTGAATTTATGTCAGATTTTTTTTCAGTACCAGGGATCAAACTCAGGACTTTGCGCTTCTGAGGCAGGTGCCATGCCACTGAGCTAAATCCCTGGCCCTATGTCAGAAATTTTGATTCTATTTTCAGCCTACTTCCTTCATTACCAACCTGTGTTATTTTATTCATGCAGGTTGATGATCTTGCAGCAAAACTGGAAACTGCATCATCCAAATGTCTACATCTGGATAAAAATGATTTACTCCAGCAGGAGTTATTATCTATGAAAAATATACAAAAGAAGTGTGAAACACTAGAGAAGAAAGAAAAGAAGTTGGAAGAAGAAGTGGTTAACCTGAGAAGTCACATGGAGAAGAATGTGCTAGAACATGGCCAAGCAGAACAGTATAAGCAGGAGATTGAAGAAAGAGCCAGGAGAGATTTAGTAGAAAAATTAAAACAAGTCAATCTATTTTTACAGGTTAACTTATTTATCTTTAATGTGCTTAAATCATTTCACTGAAAATTATATTTTGAATGTTTATATTGTAAATATTTCTTCTACTTATAACTTTTGTGGATTTTCTAGGAGGAAAATGACATCTTGTCTTTGATTAAATATTTCTGTTTCATTATAACTATATTGATCTCTCAGAATAATGATATTTATTAGAGAATTGTATTTTTAAGACTAATGGACATAAAACTTTTATTAAGCACAAAGAAAAACTTGTGGTGTGACAGTTATACAATACTCTTAAGTTGTTGTCAGCTTGTTCAGTTTTTAAGTTTTGTAATTGTTTCTATCTTTGAATGATCAGATTACATGAGTATTAAGAATGACTCAAGACTAAGGATGGGAGGGCGGGGGGATTTATCTCAGTGGTTCCACTGCCTGCCTCACAAGTGCAAGGTCCCAAAGTCAAACCCCTGTACCAAAAAAAAACCCACTAAGGATGGAGCTCAGAGGTGGAGTGCTTGCCTTGCACTGGGTTGGATTCCTAGCACCACGAAGAAAAAAAAAGATTCAAAATTTTTATAATTCAGATTTAATGCAGTTACTATTGATGATAAATTCCAGCATCCTTTTCTTTTTTTGCAGTACCAGGGGTGAAACTCAGGAACTTGCATTTGCAGAGCAGGCAACAGTGCCACTGAGCTAAATTCCTGGCCCTCCAGCATCTTTTTTACATATATAAAATTCCCTTCTGAATCATTGGCTCAAAACTAAAGGAAATAAGTACAAAATAACTATGGGTTATGATCAAAATGTACAGTGAATGTTTTAAATATTTTTTAAATTTTATCACAATAAAAGAGACACATGAGTCTCCTTCAAAATACTCTCCCTCATTTTGAACATACTTGTTCCATCATTCTTGCCACTTTTTGAAGCATTTCTGGAGTCTTCCTTCATGAGCACCCTCAGTTGTGCTGTCATGGCTGTTTTTGATGTCCTGGACTGATGCAAAATGTTTTCTTTTCATGGTCATTTTGAATTTGGGAAAGAGCCTGAAGGCACATAGTGCCAGATCTGGTGGCTAAGGTAGATGAGGACACATCATAATGTTGTTCTGAGCCTGCCTTTCCATTGGATGGCACTCAGCAGCAGCATTTACTGTGTTTTTAATCACACCTTGTAAAGACATTCATGAAAGAGGATTTCCAGAACTGCTTCAGAAAGTGGCGTTCAAATGGAGGGGAAGTATTTTGAAGGGGATTCATGGCATTGTGTTTTTTACTGTAATAAAATTTTTGAATTGAAACACTCACTGCATATTTTGATCACCTTTTGTGTTTGGGTTATAATTATTTTTAAATATATCCTTTAATTTGCTTTAGACACAAGCAGCATCTCAAGAAAATTTACAGCAATTAAGAGAGACTAATAATGCTTCCATGAGAAGTCAGATGGAACTCAGAATTAAAGACCTGGAATCAGAGGTATCTAAAATGAAAACTCAAGAAGAGTCTAATAAAATACAATTGGAAAAATATAGGCAATGCTATCTAGAAGAATTCAATACTAGAAAGTCATTGTCCAGTAAACTAAACAAGTAAGTCAAAACAGAATCATAGAAAGTAAGTTAAGCTCATTAATTTATCTCTAAAGCATAATTTTTAGAGACAGGTTCATGAAATTAGTAGGATATAATGCTAATTAGTATAATTTTGGAAAATAAAATAAGTAAATGAACTTATCTTCAAAATGTTAGTCTAAGAAACTTTATATTTCTTCCCCCTTTTACTGGTTTTTGGCTTTTTGAGACAAGGTCTCACTTTGCAGTCCAGGATGGCCTTGAACCCACTATGTAGCCCAAGTTGGCCTCCAACTCATCCTCCAGAGTGCTGGGATTACAAGTGTGTACCATCACATCCAGCTTGGTTTTAGTATTATTTAGGTAATCTGATCTAGTCATTAAGCTATTTTTTATGTCTTATACTTAAGACAGTTATGTTGTTATTACATATTGGCATTCATTTAAGTAGAATTATTACTAACTTTAGTTTTGGAAGATTACAACATAAACCCAGAAGGTCAAGTACTACTACTACAGCTGCTCTGGGTGCATTCTGCCACTTGATAAAATAACTTTCCTTGACTGTGATCTTTAGTGCTATCACTAGAGGCTGCCTGGAGACAAACTGTACTGTATGTTTCTTCTACTCTACATAAAGTCATATTGTGATACAGGGAAAGATTCACACAGGGACAAGCAGAAGTATAGCTCACTAGTGTGAATTAGTGTGCGGAGTGGATGGAAGACAGAAGAGGCGGGCCCACCTGCTGTGCCTCTGTAGGGGTGTCCGGCCAGGAGCAGCCCTGGTTCTTTGTGATCACTGAGCCCGCAGTCTCCTCCCCTGGACATGGCTGCTCTGAATTACTTTCTCAGTGCCAGGTAATGGGGTGAATATGCAGGTGGGAAAGCAACCACTTGAAAATATCTTTAAGAAATGGTTTTTTAAACCCCTAACCTGGTTAACTAAATACAAACACTTCTAACTTTTCAGTTTTATTTTTGAGTTGTATATATGTAAGGAGAACAACATAATGTTTTCCTATGTCTGCATGTTGTACAGACACACACACATACATAAGTACCTTTTTTCTATTTTTTTTATTTTGAGACAGGGTCTCAGTCTCAGTAAGTGAGTTGCCCAGGCTTGCCTCCAACTTGTGATCCTCCTCCCTCAGCTTCCCAGAGTGCTGAGATTACAGATGTATATATTTATATAGAATGGAATGGCTTCTGCAGTCAAGCTAATTAACCTGTCCATTATCTCTCATAGTGATCCTTTGAATCCAAGTGTTTCTAGTGGCTTCCTCAGGAATCTTGGAAGTAGAGCTCTTAGAGGAAGTAGCAGTGTTTCCCATTAAGCCAGACACCACTGGCAGCCATTTCTTTCCTGATTTGTTAGAATTACTTGTTAGGAATTCCACTACAAATATATGTACTTCTTTAGAACACTTTTAATTGTTCTGTGATAGGCACGCTGTGATACATTTTCAGTGTTAAGGTGATAAAGACCTAATGCACAATAGGGCAGGCCTTTGTTGCCAAGCCCCCAGCCCCCCCCCATGTTTTTGCCCCAGAATGTTCTGTTCAAGCAGTGTAATTGTTTGTACTGCACTATGTTCCTTCCCAATATATCAAAACTTCTGTTTAAGCAGTGTAGCTTGTTGTGCTGCACAGCACGTAACTGTCCCTAGGATTTCAAGAATGTTCTGTATACTCACCCATCTGCCTCAGTGAGCACACTTGCTTGAGATACTTAGTATTTGCCTTTTGTAATCTTCGCAGGGCTAATGAGAGGCTAGAAGAGGCCAATACCAAACTTCTGGTGGAGCAACAACAAAACAGGTCTTTACTGAGCACAGTTAGTACAAGACCTGTCCTAGAATGTCCTTGTGTTGGAAATCTTAATCATAGTTTGGTGTTCCAGAGAAGTTTTCTTCCCAGAGAAAACTTAGTGGTTCCTCCATTAAACCTACAGCCTTCAAACACCAGCATTATTGAGAGCTACCTGACCAAGGTGAGTGATAGTTTCTTTTGAATCTCAGATTTCTGATTTAATTCTTGTTAATTTGGTGAAATACTGGGCAGGGGAAGTAGCCCAGTGGTAGAGCACTGGGCTAGCATGCATGAGGCCCTGGGTTTGATCCCAGGGGGAGGGGTTAATCTGATGAAATACTATGTTTAGTTAGTTGACTTACACATGTTAAGTAAAGATCACACTATTATGTGTTACTATAAAGAAAGGAAACAGAAATTTACAATTTTTTAAAAAGTCTCTGTAGCTCTCATTTTTCAAGAGATACTCATTAACCTTATTCAATAAGTGTAATTGACCTAGATGTAGTACTTAAATATTTACAGCATAGAAATAACTGGTCTGATGGATGAGCATTGAAAGAGTCAGAAGACCTGGGGAATTTCTGTGGCTTCCTCATACATATTTTTAACTTCTGTTCAGAATTGTGACAACTGCATGAATTCATTGATGTATGTAGACATAAGTAATACAGTGCCTAGATTTAGCATATTTCAAGTCAAGGTAGAAGAAAACATGGATATAAGGGTTATATCATCATCTTTCTTGTTGGGACTGCAGTGAGGTAGCAGAAAATGACCTCCCTCTGTCTATACTTAGAACATAGGTCAGATAGATCAGGATCGACATTGGAGCTTTTTTGCCAGCACATAACTCATGGGCAGATGTGGGTGTGTGAGTGCCTCACCGAGGATCATACACTTAAGCACACACTTGTTAGTGGAAGAAACAAGCACCTGGCATCTGTCCCAGAAGCAGCTGCTCACTGCAGAGACAACAGACCTGATTTCATGCTACCAGGATGTCCCTGCAAGGAGTCTATGGTGCCTCATCCTCCATCACCCCTTGGAAGCCACTGCTCCCCAGAGGGAGGCAAAGAGATTCTTAAGTCCATATGGTGCTTCTTCTGTCATTTGTGCCAGGACTAAGATTCAGATTAAGCCATGTCTTTGTATATCTCAAGTCGTGATGAGAAGCAGCTAGATGTATGCTAGATGATAAAGAGAAATGTGTTTTGTATTTTTAATTTTGCTGTAAATAACCCAAAACATGGATAATTCGTCAGATGATTTGAGTGAACCAAGTTTTGATTTTTCTCCTTCAAGTTCCCTGTTCTGTGATTTTTTTTTTAAAATTGTACTTCAAAATTGAGTGTATTTAATGGCTACTAACAATTCATATTAATTTGTTGCTTTATCTATATTCATAATTTTAGAACTCGGCTTATTAGAGAGCTGCTCTTTTTTTTTTTTTTTTTGGTACCAGGGATCGAACTCTGGACCTTGTGCTTGCAAGGCAGGCACCGGAACCACTGAGCTAAATCCCCGGCCCGAGAGAGCTACTCTTAATGTCTCTCTCACATTGAACAACATTATTGAGCTCCATGACAGTTTTACATATTTTCTCTAAGGTGATTTAAAAATGTATAATGTTTCCTGAATATGAGAGAAGTAACTGTATAAAACTCCAGGTTCAGCAAGATGCCTCCAATCCCATTCCAGCCTGACCCATTGGCTCTGTGACTTCAGCAAGTTATGACCTCTCTGAGCCTTTGGTGGCTCGTGTTTCAAGGACTTTCACAACTTTATAGGAAACATTTTCAAGGACCGGGGATTTAGCTCAGTGGTTCTGCCCCCTGCCTCGCAACTGCAGGGTCCCGAGTTCAATCCCTGGCACCAAAAAAAAATTTTTTTTCAAGTAGAACTTTTTTAAAGAAAAAAATGTTTGCATGAAACTGTTATATGAAGGAGAAGTAGAACTGTCTGGCTGAAGAAGGGATGGAGGCTCTAAAGGAGGACTTGTTCTCCATTCATTCTGCAGTCTTCAATGGAACCTTGGATTCTGCCGACATAGTTTGAAAACCAGCAGCTGTGAGAGAATTCTAATAAGCTGAATGCCACGGTGCACTGTTCTGCTGTGCACAGTTTTGTCACCTTATGTTTTTGGAAATGGCAAGTATAAAAGATGCTGCAGACTTGCTTCCCTTGTTAGGGCTGGACTTGCCTTCTCCAGCCTTGGAAGCACAATCCTCACCGAGATATAAACATCGAGCTACAGAGAAAGGAGGGTGTTTTCTTAAATACAAATATATATATGTATGTATTTTATATATTTTACATATTATGTATTTTTATATATTATATATTTTATATATATTTTACTTCACAAGAGTTAATATACCTTTTGATTTAGTAGTAAACATAAAGTAAACATTAGCAATGTATCAGGCTCTTTTATTTCTCCTGGCAACATTCAGTTTCTGCTAACCTGTTCCTTGACACAGGTCAGAGGCCTTTGATGACACCCCATCTAGCAGAAAAGATAGTGATTAGTGTCAACAAGACATTTTTTATAATATCTTCTGGGCACTGTAGTAAGCCATTCTACTGGGAATAAAAATTCTGAATTTATATTAAGGGAAATGTAAGGAAACTGTGATTTAATGGGAAAGTGAGAATTAAAGGGACATTTCTAAATTCACTAAATAGTCAGTTTTCACTTGTGAGCCAAACCACCCCAACCTCCCACCAACCAGGACAGAGCTGGAGCCTTCTGCTCTCATGACCTTGAGTGAGCTTTGGGGGTCACTTTCAGAGCAGCCCTCCCTCTCCATGTCCTGTGTCTTTTTTCCCCTCTAAGCTTTCTTCTCTCCTGAAAATCAGTTGGCCTCAGCTGTCATTTATGTGATAAAGTACTCAAGTGTCAGTGAAATGCTAGAGGAGAATTTATGGAGGTGGAGGCCATTCATGGCTGGAACAGAGACATTTTCTGCCAAATAGTCTTTAAGAGGAGAAAAAACAATGATTGTGGTTTAAATTTGCTATACCACAAGTATTTGCTATCTAGAGAGCTAAAATGTCTTCATTACAGGGCTGGGGATATCGTTTAGTGGTAGAGTCCATGTTCAGCATGTGTAAGGTCCTGGTTTCAGACTCCAACACACACACACACAGAGTGTTATTACTCATGTCTAGATGTCCCCCTAAGCCTTATGCACTCATAGGTGGATCTTTTCCATTCTAGGGTGTGTGAATATGGATTAAGGGTGTGTAGCAACTAAATTAGACCACTGATTAGTTTAGCATAGTTCTGAATGTGGATAATGGGAAGACCCACCCTGGGCGTGGGTGACACCAACCAAATAGGTTTGTAGCATGGGTGAGATATAAAGGGAAAGATGAAGGCAGGCTCAGCCTTCTGCCTATCATGCCATGAACTGTTTCTCCTCTGTGATGCCCCTCTGCCTTGGAGCCAGCTGACTCTGGGTTGAAACCCCTACAAACTGTGAGCTACAAACCATTCCTCCTTTAACTTTTGCTGTCAGGTATTTTGTATCAGCAATGCAGAAAGTAAGATAAAGAAGTAAGGAGAAAGACAAAATAGTTCTTCACAAAAGTAAACAATCTTTTGAGGAAAGTATTTCATTTTTATCCAAGCCAAATTTATGTATTACAAGTTTTTGAGGATGGGATACAAAGACATAAAATTTATTACTTATATGAAGAAAGTAGGAAAGCACTTTTGTAGGAAAAGATAATTGGTAGTTCTTTAATTCAAGTCTTGTAAAAGTATGATTTACATTTTACATGGTGTTAATTAGTGGTAATATAAGATTCTTTTAATAAAGCTTCTGCTTTCTTCTGGTATTCGTTACTTTTGTCACACTTGTCTGTAATCCTGTTGCTGCAGAAATGTGACAGAAAACAGTCTTTTGAAATATTGGGAAACCTGTCCCAAGAAACTTTTCACACCTAAAATTCATAAAGGCATTGAATATCACGTTATCATTGCTACCACAAAATATTATTATGTTGTGTGTGCTAGGTTCCACCATGCTTGGAGCATTAGTAAGAAAAAAGCTTTTGTAAAAAAGATTTGAGTAACCACATGTTAGCTGGGGAAAGTGCAAAATAGATTGGCGTGTTCCCACACATTTCTAGCAAACTGTAATTAGTCATATGTTTCCAAAGAATTGACTCCTAACTTCTGAAAAGATAACAAAGTTGCAGTAAGAGCTGTATATTGGGGCTGGGGATTTAGCTCAGTGGTTTCACCACCTGCTGCGCAAGCATTAAGGACCTGAGTTCGATCCTCAGTACCAAAAAAAAAAAAGAGCTGTATATTGTTTTCCTTGTTTCCATTTCTAGAAAGTGATGAACCAAAGAAAGTTTGAAAACTGGCTCTAACCCATGTTTATCCTTTATAAGCAGACTTTCTGAAATCTTTCTCTGTATTTTAAATATTTTGCCAATAGATTTTTTTGCATGCTATTATAACAATACCACTTTCTCCATTTCTGTATTTCAGATTCTGTGCTAAAAAATTAATAACAATATATGTTTAATTTTTAATTATTTTAAAAGTAGGGAAAAGTAGAGTTAACTTTCAGGAAAAATCTATTAAAGTGAAAAAACTGATTAAAGTTTTATAATAGGAAAAGTTTTGCTAAGCATTATAAACTAGGGTGGGGGATGTAGCTCAGTGGTGCCACACCTGCCTGTCAAGTGCAAGGTCCTGAGTTCAAGCTCCAGTACCCCCCCAAAAAACTATAAAATAATGCATTCAGTATAAAATATGAGCTTTATACTTTGCTTTAATAAAATATTATCTTTATATTTAATAGACTGATATTTTCCTTTTTTTGACTTTTATTAGTACATCTTTGCCACACATAATGATTACATTAGTTGTAGGGAATCAGTACATGCACTTAACACATTTCAATTCTTTTTTTCCCCTTTCCTCCACCCACTTTTATTTTTGCCAGCATCAGATTCATTTATTGATAATTTAGAAAATTATACCAGACATAATGATTAAAAAGCAGACTAACATAGGCCAAAAAAATATGTAAAACACAAGACAATTGTAATAAGATACACCTTTAGATACATTGTCCGCCCTGGGTTACAGTAACTTTCTCTCACTTTTTCCCTTTAATAGACCAATGAGATTACCTAACAGCACTGCGTGTATGTATTGTCTATTATCTAAACTTAAAAGTAAGGATTTTACTTATGTAATTTTTAAAGCATTCTTGAGGTTAGAGCTTGTCTCTATAAGTCTTAAAGGGCAAATTTTCTCAGTGATACATAATATTCCCAAGAAAATGTCTCTTCTTTACTTTTAACAGTATGAATACTGTTTGATTTATTTCAGATGCGGCAAGAGTTGGAAAAAAGTATAACTAGAGAAGTAAGAGAAGGTATGTTCCCAAAATTTATGATTTAAATTTATATTAATTGATTTTTGAAATAAATCATAAAAAGCAAATGACATCTCTTTCCTTACATTGGGTAATAGAGCCTCCATTCCATGTTTTATAACATCAAATGAAAGGTGTGAAAATTTAAAATTTCCAATAAAGGATATACTTAGGCCTCAGTTCGTCATGCTTCCTAACTCTAAAAGCCTCAGAAGCTTGTGTATCTCTGCCCTGGCTCAGCACCCTCGCTCCGGGGTCTCCCCTGAGACTCAGGGGCAGGCTGAAGCTGTGCTTGAAAAACTGAGGCCTCCACTGCTTCTCCGCTTCATGGCCACAGTCTGAACTCATCTAGGAGGAGTCACGCAAGTTGCAGCTTATAAACTGTTGCTTGACAAGTTTTGTTTTCAAGCTCCTGTCATTGATTTTGTCATTGGTTTACCTTTGGCCTTCAGAGAAATTTTAGATTCCTTAGCATGGAATAAAAGTACTCAGATCACTTGGATTCTTGTCTCCTGCCATCCCACCTCCCTTGGCCCTGGGCACTGCCTCCCTGCTAGGCATCTCCTGTCCCCCTTCCCACTTCCCGCTTCTCCTTCCTGGTGTGCTTTCTCCGTATACTTCAGGTGCCACCTTACATATCACCTCCACCCCAAATCCTGCACAAGTGACACCAAATGGATGCAGGTCTCTGTGTGTCCCAGCACTGCCACTTTCTACCTGTCCCAGCATCTGTGTGGATTCCACCTGGAACCTGTTCTTCCAGGTTACAGTGCCTGTTTGGCCCCTGCATTGTAATCTTGTCCTCCCAGGCCCTTAGCATATGGTCATGTCAGCTGCATGATAATTAATTCAGTGTGCAACTAGAGGCAAATTATGTTTAGTAATAATTTTGTATTATACTTGTACATATGGAATTTTCATTATCACTGATGAAGTTCTCAATTTTTTAAGAACCCATGTTTAGTTAACTGTGAAGTCTTTGAGATAAAGATTGTAACTTTTTTTCTTTCCAGCTACTGTCGAACTTGAATCTGGATCCTTTAAAGTTTCTCCCACAAGATCTGCTAATAAATCAAGCCAAGATCTAATTTCAGAAACATCCCAAGAATATCTGGAGATTTTAAGGAGAAGATATATGATTTGAAAAATTAATTTTATTTATTGAACTTTATATTTATAACATTTTAATTATTTCCCATAAGTTGTATGACATGAAAACTTTGTTTAAAGAAAAAAATGTTTGTATCATAGGTACATGATGAAAATTTGTATACTGTTTTAAACTGTTTCTTGACATCTGTAACTCTTAAGTGATATTTGCAAGTAAAAACCAGTGTTACTGAGTTTTATGTACTGAAACTTCCCAAATGCCAGCTACTTTTTTCTTTTTTCAGTACGAGGATTGAACTCAGGACCTTGCACTTGCAAGGCAGGCATGGTGCCACTGAGCTGAATCCCCAGCCCTGCAACAGCTATTTTAAATTCACCCAAACAACCAAGTTGTCATTAATACTTTGTTGGAGTGAAATGTCACTTTAGTGATATTTTGAAAATTGCATTTTCCCAGTTTTTATCATTCTCTATGGATCTAAAAATGTAGACATTATTTTGGTATAATGATGCTATAGCCACTATCAACACTAACGTGTTCCAAGTGCCATCAGACATACAATTTTATTATTTTTTTAATTTTAAGAAGTTATCTATAGGCCCAGCATGGTGGTGCATACCTATACTCTGAGCACTCAGGAGGTTGAGGCAGGAGGATTGCAGTGAGTTCAAAGGCAGCCTGGGCTACATAGTGAGGGAAAAAAATCTGTAATTCTTTTCTCACAGAGAGACATTTCCCAGCTTTTCACCTGTTTGTTTTTCTCCCCCCACTGGAGATTAAACCCAGAGAGCACTGAGCTACATCCCCAATTCTGTTTTTTTGTTTGTTTTGTTTTGTTTGAGACTGGGTCTTTGTAAATTGCTTTAACAGACTGAGCTTTAACTTGCAATCCTCCTACCTCAGCCTCTCCAGTAGCTGGGATTACAGGCATGTGCCAGCACACCTGACTGATAACTATAATACAAGCTTCACAATTAGGAAGTTACCACATTTTATCACTTAGTCCTCCATAGTGTCTCCAAGGTTTGCTCCTTGTCTGTTCTAGTAGAGGATTCCATTCAGATCCACAGATTCTGTTTAGTTCTATGTCTTAGTTCCAGTCTGGAACATTGTTCAACAGAGGCTGGGGCCACGTGCTGCCCAGTCCATCTCAGAGAAGGCAGGGAAAGGCCCTTTTATCCCCGGCAGGAAGAATGGGCATGGGACTGTGGTGTCACCCTGTCCAGCTGGAAGACAGCAGGAGGCTGGCTGCACACAGGGCTGAGAAAAGATGTTCTCTGGGCTGCAGCTTTGTCCTTGTGCCCTGTGGTGAGGGGAGATGCCACCCGCAGAAGTCTTCCTGCCCTCCCGCATCCCTATTCAGGCCCAGGGACCCCGGGAGGCTGTGGATGCCAGGCCCAAGCTAGCGCACTTTGCAGGAACACAGGGCACTTGCCACATGGAGATGGCGGATGCGGAGTTGAGTGCCTGCAGATGAACTTCAGTCCGGGGAACAGGAGCTCCTTCCTCCAGGATGACCCTGGGTGCACTGAACTCATGTAGCTGAATCCACCCAGTTCATTGCTGGATGTGCTGTTGGGAAGTAGAGTCTGGTTTGGAGATGGCCAGTCCCTGGGGTTGTGACCTGGTTTGTTTCCTGTTTTTTGAGAGAAGGCCTCTCTAGGTAGTTCAGGCTGGCTTTGAACTCACGGGGATCCTCCTGTGTCAGCCGCCTTTGTGTTGGCATCACAGGTTGGCACCATCACACCTGGCTGGCTGCATTTTTGTCCCAAGCCTCCTGCTCCTTTCTCTCTCTGCTCCCTGGCAGCCGTGGCATGAGCAGCTTCCTTTACGCTGCCCTTCTTGCCAGGCCTCCTCTGCCTTAGAGTCAGATGGCCATGGACTGAGCCCACTTAAATCATGAGCCAAGGAAACCACTAAGTTGGAGGCATCAGGTGTTTCATCTCAGCAAAAGGAAGCTGACTGATACAGTTCCTCTGCCCTTTAGCTGTTCCCTTTCTAGAATTTCTTCCCTGAAATGCTGTGGGATAATTACCAGTTCAAACTCTGGCATACTTGGAGGAAAATCAAAGCACTTAAACTAATAAATGAATTTAAAATTGAAAACACAATTCTTAGGAAGTTTTAAAGTGAAGACAGACAATGAATGCTTGTGAAATAGGGTTATGGTCAATTTTTAGTCTTGTTTTTGGTACCGGGGGATCAAACTCGGGACCTTGCACTTGCAAGACAGGTGCCAGAGCCACTGAGCTAAATCCCCGGCCAATTTTTAGTCTTTTTTATTAGGGATGTGAGTTTTCCCCATACTAGCTACCATGTATATAGACGTCCCACAAAGAAAACTCCCAGGACTGCTTTACACTGCATGTGTGATGAAGGCCTGGGGAAACAGACCCAGAGCTGAAACACTGGCCTGACTGGGACTCTGAGCCCAACAGACCTGAATCCCTTTGTGCTGCCCACCCCCTACCCCTCCCCGCCTTCCCCTCCCTTTCTTCTTTCCTTTCCCATAGGGCCCTGCTCTCCACCCCATCCCTTTTAATGCTTACCCCTCTCTCTCCCTGTGCATGGCGGTGAGGGCAAGGCAACCAGACCCGCTGCAGCCTTGACTTTACTCTCTGGTGCCTGAGTGCCCTGGCCTTTGTGTGGAGTCCTCTGTTAACTGCTTGGAAGGAAAATGCCTGGTCCTTCCAGAGCTAGCAGCTGCCTTTTGAAGCTGCCCATCCCACTTTGCTCCAGCTGCACGAGCCCCGTACAAGTGGTATGGGGGGCAGAGTGGGGGCGGCGAGACTTGTCCTCTCTGGACCTCCAGGTAAGGGGACCCTGCAGCCAGTGGCTCCTCATCTCCCTGCTCCCAGCTCTTCCATGTCCCCCACCACTCTGCACTGGCGTAGACAGTGCCCAGAGGGTCAGCTGAATCTCGGGATCTGGAAAAAATGAAGTTCCGTTATTTCCTGGACCTGTAATTAAAACATGAAAGTAAAGAGGCTAGAAAATCTTCTGCTATTCTCAACAATGATTCACCTATGCCTGAAACTATCCCTGAAATAGAGTGGTGATTGGCAGGTAAGAGAAAACACAGAAGGGACAGATTGTACATTGATTAAGAGAAAAAATAAATCCCAGAAGCCAGGGTCATCTGGCTTCAGGTGGGTGACATGCACGTGCAGCAGCCCTGGTTTCTGTGTAAACTGCAGCCCTGTGTGGGGAGGAGCAGTGTCCCTGAGGGACCAGGACAGCCGTGGGACCTCCACTCAACACTGCCCTCCTCACCCCCACCTCAGGCCCAGCAGACGTGAGCCCCCACCAGGTCATTCCCTGTGTCCTCAGGCGGTGGCAGAAGACGCCAGCAAGATCCCAATGGCAGCTGGTTCCCATCCTCAGTATTCACATTTCAGCACACCACAATGAAGGCTTGGTGGCCTCAGAGGGCAGGTCTCTTGTCATGTAACCTGCAGCACAAGGAAAGCAGTAGCGCCCCTCAACTAACAATGCAAAAATAGCCCTGTCTTCATGGGGAACGCATTTGAGAAGCAGAGTGAGTCCCAGGAGGCAGAGGGGACAGGTTGTTGCATTCGTCACCCACAGCCCAACAGAACCGTCCCCTCCCCAAGCAGCCCTTGAGGTCTTTAAAGCACACAAGTAACCAAACATAGAGGAAAACTTTCCTGAAGTGGAAAATTTTACAGATCAGAGGAAAAACTAGCACCTTCTTTTGTAATATATATGACCTACTCTGTATTTGCGTGCATGACCTCAGTACTTCTGTAATGAGTAAACTTAATTTTTTATTCAGAAACCCTGGGCCGAGGATTTAGCTCAGTGGTTTCAGCTGCCTGCTGCCTCGCAAGGACCCGAGTTTGATCCTCAGTACCAAAAAAAAAAAGAAACCCAAGCAGCTGAAAAAAACAAAAATCCAGAAATATACAATTAGTTTTTGTAAATTGATAAAAGTAATAGCATGTCACTGGCTTCCAAAGAAAAGGTTTTCAAATTAAACACCCATTGTAGATACTAGAAGAGAGGGTAACACATAAGAACACCAGGCCTGGATGAATGACAAAGGAGTTTAATCAGATGCCCAGAACACTCAGAAATCAAATTTCTGCTTCATCCCTAGAAGTACTTCTAGACACACATTTTTATCTTTAGAAAAAGTGGGCAAAAAACAGCCAACAGAGACAAGTGAGTGCTGAAGAGCTAGCCCTGAAGGGACAGCATCACAGGCCACACCCCAGCTCTGTGAGTCCCAGCAAGAAGAGTGCCAAGGACCCTGCCACATTAAAATTAGTCCCTCATCTCATAGATGCACCTCATCAGGAATCCAGGGGACATGCAACTCTGTTGGCCTCCAGGAAGGGACGTGGCTCTTTCCAGAGGATGAGTTGTCTCCTGAGTGCCACCAGCAACAGACACTGTTAGTGTGGCTCATGGCCAGCCTTTCTGTGTAAGACAGGAGCTTTACAGAATAGGGATTATACTGGTTTTTGTTTTGTTTTGTTTTTTTGGTACCTGGGATAGAACTTGGGACCTTGCACTTGCAAAGCAGGCAGTGGAACCACTGAGCTAAATCCCTGGCCCTATGCTGTGTATTTTATATCCCATTTAAAAACACCCAGTGTTACTGTAATCATTTTATAATGATTAGAAAGTTTCAATTGTTATATGATATTAACTCCAAAACATGTCCTAATTTATTTCACTATTTTTCCATACAACCCTTAGGGTTCTTCCCATGCAAAAAAAAAAATTTTTGTTTTGGTACCAGCGAAACCACTGAGCTAAATCCCTGGCCCCTTAATTTTTTTTTTGAGACAGGGTCTCACTATGTAGATCAGGCTGGCCTTAAACTCACTATGGAGCCCAGGCTGGCCTGCCTTGAACTTGTGGCGATCCTCCTGCCTCAGCCTCCAGAGTGCTGGGATCACAGATGTGTGCCACCACACCTAGGATTCCCATGTAAATTCATTACGGTTATATGATTGCATGATGAGCATTTGTCTGCCTCACTGTATTGTAAGCCCTCATGTTTGCTTTCAGCTGTGTATTTTCATTCTGGGTCAGGATGAGGTGCAGTGGGTAGACCAGCATTTGTCTAGTCAGTGAATGGAATATACTCTGATTCATGCTCAAACCAGCCTCATCCACAAACTGTTCCTGATTTTCCCATAAGTCATGCTTAGTAGCCTCCCTTACCTGAGATTTTCCTGTAGTTCTTTTATATAATTCCCTGGCAGAGAAAAGAAAAACAGTTTGTCAAGCAGTATGTCCTAGGCACATTCAACCCCAGTAGGGCACTTGGCCAAGAGTGTGGGCCAGAAGCACCTGCTGCAGGCTGTACCAGGGACTGTCCAGAGCTCCTCAGTGACCTTGGCAAGCAGAGCTCCTCTGAAAAGGCTGCAGTGGGTCCCCCGCCATCAGGGTCCCTGCCCAAGGTGCCAGAGCTCAGGGGACCTTCTGCAGCAAATGTCACAGCCAGGGACTCTTAGACTTGTGACTTCAAATGCAGAGGGCAACTTGGGATTGAAGTGTGACTGCTTGGGGGTCTCCAGACAGACCACTGACCACACTTAGTAGGAGCAAATATCAGCTTTATTGCAGGTGGTTTCAAGGGATTCAAATCACCTTAAAGTAAACAGAAGTTTACTCTCTTTATGTTTCTGTGGGAGGGAGAAACAGCAACTGTAATTACTGGGGAAACAGCCATCAATGTAAACTTAATTATATAAGCAAAGGGGCAGTGAAGAGGGGAGCAGGAGATTTGGCAGGGCTGTCTGAGATCGCCTTGCTCCAGTGAGCTTGCATTACAGTGGTGACTGCAGTTACAATGTATCTTCCTCAGCAAGTACAGTTACACAGTTAACCCATAGTTGCCCATTTTTACACTGAGGTACAGTTTCTTCCCTCAGGATGAGAAGTCAACAGCTGGTGCTGGAGGAAGGAGAAAAAAGTGTTCAAAGATGCTCTTGGGCCACCGAGGGCCAAGTCACAAGTCAGACACAACTGTGCGCTTGCTCCCCTGGGGCACAAAGTCTCTGTGTCTTTCCCCCATAAAGGACACAGGAACTAATGAATTCCTCACACCAAACCATGTTGTGTCCACAGAATCCACTGAAAATAATGCCAGATATTGACCGCCTTCGGGCCAGGCATGTTGCACAGCTCTAGTTATCATGTTTAAGCAGCAGAGCTGGTGTCTCATCCTCACCAGGGATGCCACTTTGCTTGGCTTCCTGGGACTGTGGCTACAATGGAGAGCATTTGGGGGTGAGGGAGGAGAAAGGATCTGGCTGTTCTGATGCTTGGCAGTGTTCAACATGGCCTGACAGAAATCCAGCAAGGAGGTGGCAGGTTTCTCTGTGGACAAACAGTTATTGGAGCACAAGCTAAACAGAGAAGACACCAGCTGGGAGAGGCAGGCACAGCAAGCCCAGTGCAAGGTCCCACTCTGTCCACTTCCCTGACACTGTCCCCTCTGCCCTCCCTGTCCTGACTCTCCATAATGGGTATGGTAAGGAGTGGTTGCCACACTTGAAGCTGAGGAGACTCATACACACAGGAGTCCACAGCTTCTTCACTCAGCCCCGGGCCAGCCCTGCCTCTGCTCCCTGTCCCTCCTGGACAGTGACTTCTACAAAGAGCACAAGAGCTTATTGGCCATGTAGCTCCTACCTGATCCTAGACTCTTCACTGAAGGCTTTTTAAAGCCTGTAGCAGCATGAAAAGCACAGATCTCATGCTTACTGCAGAGAACACTGAGAGACATCCTGACATGGTCCACTCAGAGAAACAGGAGAAGTGGATTTGTTTTCCCTCCCTAGTGCCCCAGAGCAGGTCAGAGCCGGTCTGGATGAGCAGTTCACCAGGAGCCATGGAACTTCCAACAGCTCCCTTGGACTCTGAAAACCAGCATTCCCAGCACACTTTTCTCAAGTATCAAGGGTCCAAAATAGATCACATTTTTCCCAAGCCACCCATCCTATCCCTGTCAAGAATTCCTACTTTCTTTTGTCATAAAATTTCCACCTCATTTTTTATTTTATGAAAAAACAAAATTTCCAATGAAGAGTATAACAAGTTGCAGTATTTACTACATTGTTTTATTTACACTACTAGTTCCTCTTAGTTCATTGAAAAGAAAGTTTTGTGCTGATATCTGTTTATGTCTTCTCTGTGAGAATCTTTTTTGTCAATATCTTATACTCTAAGAATTCCTACTTTCTTCCAATGATATTGCAACTCAAAATGTAGCTGTCACTTTGGTATCCACATGAGTCAAAAGGCAGAGATGTGAGAGAGGAGCAAGTGCTTGTCAGGTGCAGTGGAAAGCTGGCACCTGAGGAAGGGAAGGGTGGGGAGGGCAGGGCACAGGCCAGATGAGCTGTGCTGTGAGACAGTCCCTCTCTCCTGACCCTAACCCAGACCTCCAGCTGGCCCTCAGTGCAGGGCATCAGCAGGG
Source organism: Heterocephalus glaber (assembly GCF_053883595.1). NCBI lineage: Eukaryota > Metazoa > Chordata > Mammalia > Rodentia > Bathyergidae > Heterocephalus > Heterocephalus glaber. Next base: position 66,670,691 of record NW_028258317.1, on the reverse strand, counting down.
AGCACCATGCCAGCAGGGTGGACAGAATTAACCACTGCTCAGGCTGTCCAGGATGCCAGAGTCCTCGCCTCTGCATCAGAATAGACCTGTGCGCCTTCTGAATAAATCAGACCTTGGGATCTGTTTATGAGGTGGCCTGCAGCTTGGGTCCTACAGAGTGTCCAGAGAGCATTGAGTCCACGTCTGAAATTTCCATGACCATTCGGTGGCCCAGGCAGCTGGCTGAAGAGAGCGATGAGTACTTCCTGCCTCAGTCACCCTCCAACACCCACGACCTCCTGCACCAGCTTCTCTGGAGAACAGGGTCATTGTCACCACTCACATGCTCACTGCTCAAGTGTTCCTTCTGCTGTGTTCTCCGTGCCTCTCCTTTGCCAGCTGTCACCTCCTGAGAACATCTTGCCCTCCTCCCACCCCAGTCCCCCTCCCAGCTCATCCCCACTATCCCACAGGTAACATCGAGAAAGTCCTCATGGAGTGCTTGGAGCCATCACTTGTGGCTGTTGACTCTGTGTCACACTGGCCCAGTGACACAGCTCATTTTGTATAAACCTGGGTTCTCTGTTCCCAAAATTAATAAATTTGAAGATAAAAGAGGAAATGTAGGAGAGAGTTTATTGACAATAATAACTGAAAAGCTCTTAGTGGATACCAAGAAAGGAAAGAAGTCCAACATACATTATTTGCCCTAGCTTTGTGTGTGTGGCGGGGTGCTTCAAAGAGAGGAGTTCAAAAGAAAACTGGTTATCTTGCATTTCTTTCTCTCTCCAGGCCAGGTTTGAAATCTATGTCTAAGACAGAGAGGAGCTGTTAAAACTATGGATTAATTTAGTTTCCTGGAGGGAAGAGTCCTTGACTCTCTATTCACATCCCACCTAACTAAACTACTACACTGGTTCAAGGTAGGCCCATAACATGGTCCAACATATACATGCATTTGACACATTCCTATTACACATTTTGCACACACATCTAGCACCTAACATCTCAGAAGTCAAAATATTAACAATGTGGATAAATTACTATGTACACTAATGGGAAAAGCCTGGGGTAGAGAAAGGAGCTCTTCATCTGACTCATGTGCCAGAGAAACAGAGAAGCTCATCTGAGGACAGTCTCCACATTCACTGTCCCGCTCCTAGGCTGTAGCACAAGGCAGGGAAGGATGAGGCCACTTTGGCAGCCAACAGCTCCTTGTTCAGACCTGAATCAGGCTCCTCCTGGAGCTCTCACCACGGGCCCTTGGGTCACCATCCCTCAGGCCAAAGAGGGTTCCCTGCACCTCTACATTTTCCATGCTATGACCAGCTTCATTTTCTTTCTTTTGGGGGATACCAGGGATCAAACTCGGGACCTTGCACTTTTGAAGCAGGTGGCAGAACCACTGAGCTAAGTCCCTAGCCTCAGCTTCATTTTCTTTTGTGTTTCCAAGGTTTAACCTTTGTGTCAAGACTGTGCCCACAGTCAGGTTGGTTCACAGGCTGCACCAGAAGGTGCCTCATGGAGTAGGTGGTTACCTCATCTCCCTGGGACTGGATTATCCATCAAAGACTCTGTATAGCCGACTCCAAAAGAAGGCAAGAAGCCAGGCTCTAGAGCCACTGACCTGGACCCAGGAGGGTGGGAGGGTGGGCAGTGTAAGCTGAGAGCACACAGACCTCACAAGCTCAGCCAGGCTACCTGGCTTCCCTCAGCATTCATCTCCTGATCTGCTGATGTGCCTAAAAGGCATTCAAAGGATAGAGATGTCTCAGCCAGTAGTAAATGCTATTGTTTTTTGTTGGTGTTAATATTGTTACCAGCCCTATTCAAGGGAGTGACAACTTTGTGTTCATTTAAATCAGAGCCATTCCAACTGAGAGTTGCCCCACACCCAGCCTTAAGAGCAACTAAGAGTAACAGTTTAAATGCTTTCCCACTGAATTTTTAAATACTGTTTGTTTTTTCCTACAGAAACTTCTCCCTTCCTCAACAACCAAGAAGAAAGAAAAGAGAAGAGCTGGGGCCCCAGGAAAACAGCCCCATATCTGAAGATTCATCCAGGGGGCTGGCCAGCCCCTTGTCTTATCTCCCAAGTGTTCTGTTAGGAAAATCAGCAGTTCTTTTGGACATGATGTTTTTCATGCCACAGAGATGTCTTATCTTGAATCGGGGGGCTACAAAGGCCACCTCTTTGTGCACATCTCCTTTCTCCTTTAGACAAGTTCCCCCAGGACCTGTCTTCTCCACCATGTATCCAGCCTGTCTCCTGCACCATCTCACAGGGTTCTGTGGAGGTCAGATCTTCCTGTTCTCATTGGAAGTTGAGGGAGCAAAGCTCAATGTCCCCACATGCTTCCTTGCTGCCGCTGTCTGCTCTGAGCCCTGTGCTGGGGCTCAGCCTGAAACATGGGTATCTGCTGGGAAGCTGAGGAACTTCCCCGTGGTGCCTTGCTGACCTCTGCTCTTACCTTGGGACACATTTGCCCAGAATTAGAGTGTCCCTTGGAGGACATGCCTGGAGGCAAGTGACTCCACGTAGAGCTCTAGCTTTTGGTGTTGCTCGTTTATCTTATCTGAACTACTGGGATTAGGGCTGTGCCAAACCAATCAAAGGATGGATTTAGTAATCACACACCCTTAGTACCAGCATCACACACTCTAGATCCAGCCACCTCTGAAAAAGCCACCTATGACTGCATGAGGCTTTAGGGGTACATCTTGACCCAAACCATAACAAAGAGGGACTCTCTGGATCCTTTCCTTGTGGGGATTTGAGCCCAGAGGTGTAGAGTACCTGCTCATATGAGCTGACCAAGAGCTGCACAGACACAGCAGGTCAGGACAAAGGCTAACAGGCCTCATGATGGCAGCCTCAGCCCTGGGAAAGGCTGAATCAACTCTCAGAAGTATAGTTAGGAAGCCAAACCCAGTGCTCTCTGGACACAACCTTCTTTTGGGGCCCCTTAGGCTGATGGGGTTGGCTGGGGCTGTTTGTGGTTATCAGAGAACCTGAAGGCCCACTTAGCATGTGGAGGTCCACTCAACACAAGGTCCCTCTGGCTCAAATATTCTAGAAATAAGCCAAGCATGGTAATACTCAAATTTAGATCATTTGTTCCAAATTCCTAATTTTTCTTTTGAGATGGGGACTCACAGTGTGGCCCAGACTGGCCTTGAACTTGAGGACTCAAGTAATTTCCTTGGACTAAGCTAGCCTAGTTGTTATACAAAATTGTATTACAGTACAAATTAGGAAGAGAAAGACAAGAGGTAAACATGTCTAAGGGAATAAACTGTTGATTTAATGTTAATTTAAAACTATTAAAAATGTTGTGTGTCTCAAACTTATGGCAGTTTGACATTGACTCTATCTATGTATATGTACATATGATTCAACTCATTACTTTTCTCAAGCAAATATTTACTGACCCTCTCCATGGGCCACACACTAAGAACAGAAACAAGATCGGTCCAGTATGGCATGACATCTGTCGTGGCTGATATAATTATGTCAGTTCGCATGGGTCATGGGCTGCCCAGACATTTGGTCAAACATTGTTTTGGGTGTTCTGAGTGGTTGTTTTTGGATATTAACTTTTTTTTTTTTGGCCCTGGGGATCAAACTCAGAACCACTGAGCTAAATCCCCAGCTGAAATTAACTTTTGAATTCCTGGACTTGGTGTGAAGCAGATTACTATCCATAATGTGGGCCAGCCTCATCTGGTCAGTTCAAGACCCAACTTAGAATAAAGAGGCCTGGGAAAGTGTGAATTCTACAGCAGATGGTGGTCATGCTGTCTGGGCCACAATTCCGATGTTGAACTTCCTGACTTGCTTGTATAAGCCAATTACTTACCTATTTGCCTGTCAGCTCGGTGGAAAAGGTTTCACACCTTTGGCTGCTATCCCAGGACTATGTTCCCATCTTCCTTCTCTCTACCCCCCTGCCAGGCAGAGAAAGCTTCTAAGTGGGTAGAAAGCATCCTGAGCTAAGTATACTCTGGCCATAATCCAATCTTCAATCACCTTGTGGGTTAAACCTGAACAGGTAGAAATGATGGGCTTCCTGCCAGGTGGACCTAATGGTGTTAGCCCCAGACTAGCAGTTCTTCAGATTTTTGGATCATCATGTTAGTCAGCCTTTTTGTCACTGGGACAAAATACCCTACACCTGCACTTCTAAGGAAAGGGGGTTTTTTTGCTCATGGTTTCAGTCTATGGTTGGTAGGTTCCAAGGCAGAAATGACATATGGTGAAGGAAAGTTGTTCATACCATGGCAGCCAAGATGCAAAGAGAGAGAAGGGAGGAGCCAGGGCCAAGAACACACTCTTCCAGGGTGGCCTACCTCCAACCAGAGCCCACCTCCTAATGGCACATTCAGGTTTGAACTCAAACCTGAGCTTTCATGATACTGTCTACAGCAATTCAGGATCCATGGACTCTGGCATTTGAGGGTGACAGTGCAGAGTGTGGTGGCTCACCCAACTATGGAGAGCAGGGTGCTCACTTGAGGTCCACTGTGCAGGCCCACCCAGCTGCCCACAGCTGGATTCAGTCTCCAGCCACTCCAGGATGGCCCCAAGTTCTTAAATGCTTATTGCTGGTCTTTATAGTATGGCCAGCCCCTACTCTAAGCTATACTATTAGAATACCTAGTATGGCCAAGCTCCCCAGGCAAGCAGAGATTATTGTGATAGCCAGCCTGACTCCATTTGTACAAAGTTGAATGATTCCAGGTGGTCACCTTCCCCTTCCCCCATGGGAGTCCCCTTAGTTAATGCATGACATACAGCAGCATCCTGTGAGAATCTGAAAGTACATTATCTTTAATACCCTGTTTTCCAAAATAGACCACATACTTGCTCATAGAACATGTTTAAGTAAGTGCAAAGGAACTGAAGTTATCCCCTGTATATTATCAGACCATAGTGCGATGAAACTGGAGATCAATAGCAAAAGAAACTTCAAGAATTTCATAAACACATGGATATTGAACAACACACTTCTGAATATCCAATGGATCACAGAAGAAATCAGACAGTTCCTTCAATAAAATAACAATGTCAATACAACATATCGGAATCTATTGGACACAATGAAAGCAGTCTTATGAGGGAAATTCACAGCAGTGAATACTCATATTAGGAAAACAGAGCGAGCTCAAAGAAACAACCTGATGCTGAACCTTACTCAAGCTTCTAGAAAAAGAAGAGCAGGACAAGCCCAAAGCTCATACAAGGGAGGAAATTATAAAGATCAGAGCAGCAATCAATGCAATGAAGACAAAGAACAATACAAAAAATGAATGAAGAAAACGCTTAGGCAACCTTATCAAAAAAAGGAAAGAAAAGTCCCAAATCCATGCAATTAGGAATGAAAAGGGTGAAATTAAAATGGACCTAGCAGAAATCCAGAGGATCAGTACCTACTTTGAGAACCTTTACATCAATAAGACGAAAAACACAAAAGAAATGGACAGATTGCTAGATATATATGAATTACCAAAGTTGAACAAAGAACACCTAAAAATTCTAAACAATCCAATAACAATCAATGAAATTGAAAACATAATTAAAAACTTACCAATGAAGAAAAGCCCAGGCCCTGATGGCTTCACTGCTGAATTCTACAAGACATTTAGAGAAGAACTATTGCCCCTACTCTTTAAGCTCTTCTGTGAAATTGAAAGGGAAGAAATCCTCCCACATTCATTCCTAGAAGCAAGTAACACCTTGAACTCCAAAGCAGAGAAAGACCCAACTGAAAAAGAGAACTATAGGTCAATCTCACTAATGAACATAGATGCAAAAATCCTTCATAAGAGACTGGCAAATAGAATGCAGGAGATCATCAAGAAAATCATACACCCTGACCCAGTGGGATTATTCCCAGGGATACAGGGATGGTTCAACATATGTAAATCAATCATTGTAATACATTATATCCATAGAGCTAAAAACAAAAATCATATGATCATCTCAATAGCTACAGAAAAAACATTTGACAAAATCCAACATGCATTTATGATAAAAAAAAAACCCTACAAAAAATTAGAATAGATGGTTTCTACCTCAACCTGATGAAATCCATCTATGAAAAACCAACAGCCAGTATCATACTAAATGGTCAAAAACTGAAATCCTTCACACTAAAACCAGGAATGACAAGGATGTCCACTATCACCACTCCTGTTCAATTTAGTTTTAGAAACATTAGCCATGGCGATTAGACAAAAGAAAGAAATAAAAGGAATAAAGATAGGTAATGAAGAAGTCAAATTGTCATTATTTGCAGATGACATGACACTCTATATAGAAGACCCCAAGAATGCCACCAAAAGTCTTCTAGACTTAATAAGCAAATTCCATAGAGTAGCTGGATATAAGGTCAACACACAAAAACCAATATCTTTCCTCTACATGAACAACAGATTCACTGAGACAGAAATAGGGCAAACAAATCCTATCATAATAGCATCCAAAAAACTGAAATACCTAGGAATCAACCTAATGAAAGAAATCAAAGAACTCTTCTCTGAAAATGAAAGCACTTGGAAAAGAAAGATTGAAGATGATATCAGAAAATGGAAAGGCATCCCTTGCTCCTGAGTAGGAAGAATCAACATAGTGAAAATGGCCATACTTCCAAAACTGCTATATAGATTCAATGCAATCCCAATTGAAATCCCAGCACCATACTTCATGTACCTTGAGAAAATAATCCAAAAATTCATTTGGAAGAAGAAGAGACCCAGAATAGCAAAAGCAATTCTAGGTAACAGAGACATGGCAGGGGGTACCACAATCCCCAACCTGCAACTATGCTACAAAACTACTGTGATAAAAACAGCATGGTACTGGCAAAGAAACAGACCTGAGGACCAGTGGAACAGATTAGAAGATGTAGAAGCAACTCCAGACACACTCAGCCACCTCATCTTCGACAAAGGAGCCAAACACCTTCACTGGAGGAAAGATAGCCTCTTTAATAAATGGTGCTGGAAAAATTGGGTTTCAACTTGTCAAAGATTAAAACCAGACCTATATCTCTCACCATTCACTAAACTAAAATCAAAATGGATTAAAGATCTAAATATTAAAATAGAAACACTGATTCAACTGGAACAGAGGTTAGGTAGAACTCTTGAAGACATTAGTGTAGGAAAAGATTTTATGAACAAAACCTTTGTTGCCCATGAAGTAGCACAAACAATCAACAAGAGGGATCTCTTCTTATTAAAAAGCTTCTGCACAGCAAGAGAAACCACCACCAGTGTGAAGAGACAACCCACAATGTGGGAAAAAATGTTCACCTGTTGTTCCTCAAAGGTCTACTATCTACAATCTATAAAGAACTTAAAAAAATCAGACCACTCAAATTTAAAGACCCAATCCAAAAATGGGCATCTGAAATGAACAGGCATTTCTCACACAAAGAAGTAGAAATAGCAAATAAATGTGAAAAAATGTTCACCATTAGCGGTCATTTGAGGGATGCAAATGAAAACAATGCTGAGATTGCACCTCACCCCAGAAAGAATGGTTGCTATCATGAAATCAACCAATAACAAATGCTGGCAGGGCTGTGGGGAAAGAGGAACCCTGCTCCACTGCTGGTGGGAGTGTAGACTGGTGCAACCACTGTGGAAATCAGTATGGAAATAACTCAAAGAACTAGGACTAGAAGTCCCATTTGACCCAGGTATTCACCTGCTGGGTATCTTCCCCAAAGAATTAAAAGAATCACACCACAGTGATATATGTACACCCATGTTCATAGCAGCACAATTTGTATTAGCTAAAACTTGGAAGTAGCTCAATTGTCCATCAACTGAAGACTGGATCAAGAAAATGTGGGGTTCTTTTATAAAATGGAGTACTACTCACCCATCAAAAATGAGAATTTAGAGACATTTATTGCTAAATGGAGGCACATTGAGGTGATACTCTTAAGATAAATAAATAGGACACACATGTGTAAATACCAAATGGTTTCTCTAGTGTGAGAAACTGAAAGTGTAAATAAGGACTAAAAGGTATAATAGATAATGTGACATAGGAAGAAAAGGGGCAAAGGGGAAGGGGAAGTGGTAGGGGTAGAGGAAAGGAAAGAAGGGAATGGAATTAATATGAGAAAATGAAAAACTGGAAACAAAGTCTTTGTAAATTGGGAGTGTTGGGGGTTGAAGGGAGGTCAGGGGAAGGGGGAAAAATAAGAACTGAAAGAGATTATGTAAAGGTGCAAATTTCCAATGATGAATGTCATTATATATTGTATACCTCAAATGTACCAATAAAATAAAATTTTTTAAACACAGTAGCATTTCATGAAGAAAGCATCTAAATAACACAGTATTTGCCCAGAGTACACTGGCTTTGTGCATATCCCTTCTTGTTACACTACATATGAAATGGGCTCAACTCAATTATTTTTACTGTCTTGTCTGAGGAATTGAAAAGTCATAGTACAAGGTTTTACACCATCAATGAGAATGTCCACACAGTGAAAAAAGGCAAATGATGTCAGCATTATTATAAAAATAGTTTTGACTTCACAAATCCCTCCTTTCCCAAAGAGTCTGGGGACCTCCAGGGTCCAGGAACCACACACTGGGAGTGCCTGTTCCATCCCATCATAACTGCTAATGTGCACATGCTTTAACCTGGGGGAGCTTTAGGGCTCTCCCATCTTTCCTTCCTCCTCCCTGCCCAAAAAATAGACAAAAGAGGCCAGTATGGAGGATCCACAAGAGACCAAAGACCCAGCCAAATTGAGTGTGGAAGATTAAAAAGACCTTAGCTTTGCTGTATAAGCTTCCCTGTATCCTGCTGGTGCCAGCACTCAGTTGTTTGAGTGATCTGCTGCTTTATATCCCAATGCAGGTCCCTGGAGGTGGCGCAGATTCCTCCCAAGCCACCAAATACTGCAGTAAACAAAGTCACTCAAACTGTTTGGTTTCCCAGTGCATATAGAAGTCATACACTATACTATAGTCTGTTAAATGTGCAAAAGAATTGTCTTTTTAAAAAATCAAAGTATAAACCATTGTGTATAAACCATGCCCAATGTGGTGGAGCATACCTGTAATCCCAGTTACTTGGGAGGCTGAGGCAGGAAGATTATGAGTTGGAGGCCAGTCTGCCTGTTTAGTGAGACCTTATGTTTTAAAAAATGCAAACAATGTATCTTACTTTTAAAATACTTTTTTTCCTAGGGCTGAGGGCAGGATAGCTCAATTGTGTTTGCGTAAGATGAGCATGGATTTGATCTCCAGTATCATGAAAAACAGTAACAATAAGAAACACTTTATTCCTAAAACTGCTAAGAATTTCTAGAGCTTTTGGTTCTCATATGGTTGCTAAATTCAACCTGTAAAAAGCAGAGTATCTGCAAAATGCAATGAAATGAAGTATGTCTGTACAGTCACATCCACTTCAATGCTCTGTTTACTCATGACCTGCTGTGTCCTTCACAGCTTCCTGCCCTTGGGATCCCTAACAGGGCCTGGGCACATGTCACTGCTCCCCATGCCACAGGTGATAATGGAATTGAAACTGAAGCAATCAGCATGAATTTACAGGATAAAATCTTTAATTGGAAAATAAAAGAGGAGCACAGCTATGACATCAAGACAGCCCTTAAAAAAGGAAAGTAAGAGTGTTCTGGAAATCATGGAAAGAAATACAGGGAGACACAGAATTGGGGCAAAATAATGAAAGTTTTACTTGCAAGCAGGTGGGACCATCAGAAACCGGTCTGGTCAGTGTCCACACACTGCTCTTTGTTCATCTCCTCTTTTATACCTTTGTTATTCATTATCTCATCCCTAGTGGTCTTTGTTAAGTAAATAAAATTCCAATTCCTGCTTAATGGTTAGACACAGGTGGTTTCTGTTACTGATTACAGTCCTAAACCCATGACAGGTAAGGCACATATATCACAAGTTTGCCCAAGCATTGCAACATTTTTCTTTGGAATTAGGATGTTACCTGTAAGAAGGCTATAGATCAAAAAGAGTCATATAACCTTCACTTTAAACAAGCAGAGCAATGGGCTAAGGCAAGTTTTAAAGTGATACACTACCTACTTTGCTTTTACAACTACTTTAATAACTAATCTACTAAGCAGTCTAAAACTTTTTCCCCATCATTCCTCCCTCTGTTTACTTCAGGATAATTCTCCTATCCACTATGTTTTGTCTAGTTTATCTACATTTTTTTAGCACTAGCATTTGATAGTGTTGAGCAGCAGCAATGTGCTACTGTATAAATTTTGAAATCCACTGAATGACAAAGGGACCAATCATTAATATTAATATTATAACAAGAAGGGGACTCAGAAGAGGTCCTATCTAACTTTTCCATCCTGCCAAAGTAAAGTTAATTCCATAGGATGGTTCTCCTATACCAAAGTCATTATCAAGAGCTTTGATCTAATCTTTAAGTTTGTCTAGTGATTCTTGTATTCCACCAGATTTATTAGAGTAATAACAGCATATTTCACTGAGAAATAAGCAAGTCCCTCCTTTCTGAGCTGTTAGCAAATTGAGAGCATGGCTATTCTGTAATACAACATTGGCCAGTGAATCTGTTAAGGTTTCTAAAGCCTGAATTGTGTCTCAAATTTCCTCAAGATCTTTTTTTTTTTTTTTTTTTTGTTAAATTCTTTTATTGGTACATTTTAAGTATACAACACAATTACATTTCTCATTGGGAATTGTACCTTTACATAATGCATCTTGGTTCTTATTTTTTCCCCATTCCTAGCCCTCCCTTCACCCCCTCCACCCTTCCCTATTTACAAAGACTTTATTTCCATTTTTCCATTTCTTATCATTTTCCCTTTCCCTTCTTTCCTTTCCCCTGCCCCTCCCACTTCCCCTACCCCTTTGGACCTTTTCTTCCTATTTCACATTATCAATTATTCATTCCCTCAAGATCTTTTCTAATTTCTTGTCCTAATGAAATATGTTTTCTTCCCTTAACAAGACTAGATCTGTACAAGTGTTTATCCCATTGTTCCTTTGTCCCCCAAGGAAACATGTACCATTTCCAATAACCCTGGAGGGGCATTTCAGAAGTGAATGCATACCTTCTCATATAAATTTGATACATTACTCCTTGTAGCCAAATAGGATCCCATGGGGCTGGCATATACATAGATATAGGATTACATTGACCTTGTGTACAATTGTTACAATTATCAGTGGCTTGTCCAACAAGAGGCCCATTGATCCAAACTTGTGTTTTCTCTTTGCAATATAATTTCTCATTAGAATAGCCCCCACAGTCACAAGCTACCCCAGGTCCCCATAATGTTTCTTTGGACAGGCATCAAAGAATATCATAAATGGCAAGCCCTCTGGTTCCCATTTTACCATTTTAAAAGTTACATATTGTTCATCAAACTTTTCATCACTACACTTAAACACCCACAGTTCAAAAACAAAGAAACTCAGAGCAGTGGTGATCTGGCATAGCACAATAGTCCATGTTGTCTTTCTCAGTGCTCCCATTCTTCAGCTATGTGTTGACTCACCAGCCTCTGGAGTGGTGAGATCAGGGCTTTGAGTGCATTGTCTTTCTTGGCTTTCAGCATCAGCTTTATTGTTACCTTGTGCAATGAAGTCTTTGCATTTCTGATGTCCTGAACAATGTATTACTATGACTTTGCTAGGTTCCCACACTGCCTCTAGCAACTGTACAATTTCTTATTTATTTCTAATTTGCTTCCCTCCTGCTGTGAGAAGACCTCGCTCTCGATAAATCATCCCATGGATGTGCAATGTAGCAAATGCATAGCGAGAGTCTGTGTATATATATTTACTTTTCTACCCTTTGCCCATTGGAGTGCCTGTATGAGCACCCAGAGCTCAGCTTGCTGTACTGATGAGCTAATAGGAAGAGGCCCCAGCTAGGATCACCTAACCCTTCATGGTTACCGCATATCCAGCATGACAAACCCCATCTTCCACAAAGCCGCTCCCATGCATGCAAAGAATAAGGTCAGCATTGGACAAGGGTGTCATTTGCAGGTCAGGGCAGCTGGAAAAGAGCTCACTGGTAACACTCAAGCAGTCATCATTGGGAGGACCTGTCTCCATGGGCAAGAAGGTAGCCGGATTTAAAGTTTTATAAGAATAAACTGTAAATGGGGGTTCTCACAGAGAAGGGCTTTGTACTGAGTAACTCTATTTACTTGAGAGCCATCGATGCTCTCTTGTGTTCAACAGTTCTAAGACCATGTGTAGTACCTGCACAGTCAGTTCCTGACCTAAAGTCAGCTTGTCTGCTTCTTGAATTAATAAAACTGAGGTCACTAAGGCCTGAAGGCAAGGAGGCAACACTTTTGCTATGGGATCTAAATTTTTAGACAAGTATGCCACTAGTTGGTTCCATGGGCCTACCTCTTGGGTCAATATGCCAAGGGCCACATGGTTTTTCTCAGTCACATATAGAACAAAAGGCTGCTTTACATCTGGTATGCTTAAAGCAGGGTCAGCTGCCAAAGTCAGTTTCAGTTTCTTAAAAGCTTCCTCCTGTTCTTTACTCCACAGTAGATAATTCTCTTCTTTTCCCTTTAGGGCTTCATAAAGAGGTTTAGAGATCTCTGCAAAACCAGGAATCCATATTCTACAAAAGCCTGGAGCCCCACGAAACTCCCTCAGCTGTCTGTTTGGGGTTCAGGAATGACACTAATAACCTGCTTTCTTTCATTTACTAGAAAATGCATGCCCTGCATTATTTGAAATCCTAAATATTTAACATGCTGTACATAAATCTGGGCTTTCATCCCTGATACTTTATATCCAGCTCCCTGAAAGTGTAACAACAATCCTGTGCCTTCCCAGCATTGTTTTTGCATCAGGCTGCATAATAGTAAATCATAGTGGTCTGTTCCACTGTGTACCATAAAGAACATATTTTGGCCCCCAATCATTATATTGACCATGTGCTCATGGGGGCCTAACCACATTGAGCCTAGTCTGTGTCAGTCACTAACTTCCATCACAGGCAATAGTGTGCCAGTATATTTTTCTTTCCTTTAATTCCTGTTTTTTCTTTTCTTTGAGCTCTGGGCAAATGTTCTTATAATGTCCTTTCTCTCTGCAATATGCACACTGGTCACAATCTAAGTCTTCACATTTAAAATCTTTCTTTTGGCTAATGTGCCATGACTCCCACTGCAAAGGAGGCTTCTGGGTTGGTGTGCAATGGCTCTGACTGCAGAGGAGCCTTCTTGGTAGGCATGCCACTGCTCCCAGCACAGAAGAGGCTTCTGGGTCAACCTGCCACAGCTGCCAGCACAAAGGAGGCTTCCAAGTCAGCATTCCACAGCTTCCAGTGCAGAGAAGTCTTCTGGGCCAATGTGTGACAGCTCCTGGTGCAGAGGAGGCTTCTGGGTTAGTGTGCCAAGGATCCCAGCACAAAGAAGGCTTCTACATTGGCATGTCATGGCTCCCAGTGCAGAGGAGGCTTCTGGGTAAGCATACTGCAGCTCCCAGCACAGAGGAGGCTTTTGGGTCAGCATGCCACAGCTCCCAGCACAGAGGAGGTGATCTGCATAGGTGTCATCAGAACCCACCTCCTTGGTCTAAATGAGAAGACATGTGAACAAACATCAAAACCAGAATTCCAGATCACCTAATGCCACCCCAAAGGGAAATGAGATGAAATACTCTGATACTCAACCACCTGGACTCCCTGAACTAGCAATGAAAGAGGATCTGGAAAAAATGAAACCAGAAATAATTTCTCATATAACAGCAGAGATTGTGCCCATAGTGCAAGACATGATTAATAAATTCAGAGAGGACACAGATAAAAAAATAGAGGAGCTGAGAAACAAGATGGAATCCCAACATAGGAAACAAAAAATGGAATCCATAAAACAGATGCAAACACATTTCCAGGAGAACAAAAACTCCATTAAAAGTCTATGCAGCAGAAGATGCCGAAACACCCCACTGCAGACAGGCAGGTCTGCCCATGCCCTACCAAGGTCCTGAGTTGCACAGAACAAACCAAATCAGCCCGCTGCAGACAGGCAGGTCTGTGCACACCTTACCGAGGTCTGCAGTCATGCGGAATATGCTGAATCAGCCCCCTGCACACAGGAAGGTCTGTGCATGCCCTACCGAGGTCCTGAGTCATGCGGAAGACACTGAATCACCCCTCTTCAGACAGGCAGCCACCTGGTTCCACACTACAAAGATGCAGAGGACACCAGATCACCAGATCAAGGTACTGAGTCCCGCTGTTCCTGGCCCAGAGGTAGGGGCTTCTGAGCCATCGTCCCACTGCTCCTGGTCCAGAGGAAGGGGCTTCCCGGTGACCATCCCTCCCACTGCTCCCAACCCAGAGGAAAGTGCTTTTGGGCCAACTTCTGTCCCACTGCTCCTGGCCCAGAAGAAGGGGCTTCCAGGCCACCAACCCTCCCACTGCTCCCAGCCCAGAGGGAGGGGCTGCTGAGCTGCCATCCCACTGCTCCTGGTCCAGAAGAAGGGGCTTCCCAGCCACCATCCCTTCTGCTGCTCCCAGCCCACAGGAAAGGGCTTTTGGGTCACCATCCCTACTGCTGATCCCAGCCCCTGTCCCACCTTACCAAGCTCAGAGGAAGTAATCCATGCAGGTGCTAACAGCCCTCAACCGCAGTCAAAATGAGAAAACACATAAATAAGTCTCAAAACCAGACTTCCAGATCACCTACAGCAACCCCAAAGGGAAATGAGATAGAACACTCTGATACTCAACCACCTGGACACACTGAACTGGCAACAAAAGGGGATCTGGAAAAAATGAAATCAGAAATAATTTCTCAGACAACAGGAGAAAATGTGCCCCTAGTGCAAGACATGATTAATAAATCTAGAGGGGAGCTCAGGAACATGATGGAATCCCAACATAAGAAGCAAATGGAATCCATAAAACAGATACAAATAGATTTCCAGGACATGAAAAACTCCACTGAAAGTCTACACAGCAGAATGAGCCAATGTGAGGACAGAATTTCAGATATAGAAGATAAGATTGCAATTAATGACCAGGAAAAGAAAAATTTCTTCAAAATTATAAGGGAACATGAGAAATCAATCCAGCAGCTGCTAGATGATGCAAAGAAGAATAACATAAGCCTGATTGGGCTGAATGAAGAAACAGGAGAGAGTGGAGATGATATGAAAATCCCTTCACAGAAATAATAGCAGAAAAGTTCCCAAGCAGGGGAAAAGAGCTTGACATACACATAAGTGAGGCATATAGGACTCCAAATAGCCTTGATCAAAAAAAATCTACACATAGGCATATACTTGTTAAGATTCCAGAAACACAACAGAAGAACAAAGTTCTACAAGCAGTCAGAGAAAAGAAACAAATCACCTACAAAGGAAAGCCCATCAGAATCACAGCAGACTTCTCAACACAAGCCATCAAGGCAAGAAGAGCTTGGAGTGACATATGCCAAGCCCTAAAAGAAAACAGCCTCCAACCCAGATTGATGTAACCTGCAAAACTATCTTTCAAAACTGATGGAGAAATAAGATACTTTCAAGACAAAGAGCACCTTAGAAACTTCGAGAATAACAAACCAGCACTCCAAAGAATTTGACACAATATCCTAGGAACAGCCATTGAGGATCACAACCCAAGGAAGCAAAGCAGAATGAACCCATCTGGCATGACAAGAAATTAAAGGCAAACGGGGAGAACCCAAAAAGAAAAAGTCATGGCAATGACAAGTCAATATGTATCAGCTATACCCATCAACGTTAATGGTCTCAATTCACCAATCAAAAGAAATAGACTGGCAGAATGGGTCAAGAAGCAAAATTCAACAATATGCTGCATACAAGAAACACACTTAATTCAAAAGGAAACTCATAGCCTGAAAGTTAAAGGGTGGAAAACAATACTCCATGTGACAGGAACCCCCCAAAAAGCAGGAGTAGCTATCCTCTTGGCAGATCAAGTAGATTTCAAACCAACACTGATTAAGAGAGACAAAGAAGGACACTACATCCTTGTAAAGGGAAGAATCCAAGAGGAAGAGATGACAATCATAAATATCTATGCACCAAACACTAGTGCACCCAACTATGTAAAACAAATACTAGCAGACATGAAAAGTCATATATACACTAATACAATTGTAGTGGGGGACCTCAACACCCCACTGTCACAAAGAGATAGATCAACTAGACTAAAAATAAATAATGAAATACTAGAACTCAATCGAACTCTTGAACGAATGAACTTAACAGATGTTTACAGAGTCTTCCACCCCACAAAATCAGAATACACATTCTTCTCAGCTGCACATGGGTCATTCTCCAAAATAGACCACATACTCACACATACAACATGTTTAAGTAAGTGCAAGGAATTGAAGTTATCCCCTGTATATTATCAGACCATAGCGTGATGAAATTGGAGATCCATAGCAAAAGAAATTCAAAAAATTTCATAAACATGTGGAAATTGAACAACACACTTCTGAATAATCAATGGGTCACAGAGGAAGTTAAAGAAGAAATCAGACAGTTCCTTCAATTAAATGACAATGACAATACAACATATCGGAATCTATGGGACACAATGAAAGCAGTCTTATGAGGGAAATTCATAGAAGAGAATACGCATATAAGGAAAACAGAACGAGCCCAATTAAACAACATGATGCTGCACCTCAAGATTCTAGAAAAAGAAGAGCAGGTCAACCCCAAAGCTCATATAAGGGAGGAAATTATAAAGATCAGAGGAGAAATCAATGCAGTGGAGACTAAGAGAATGATACAAAAAAATCAAGGAAGCCAAGAGTTGGTTCTTTGAAAGAATCAACAAAATTGACAAACCTTTAGCCAGCCTTGTCAGAAAAGGAAAGAAAAGGCCCAAATCCATGCAATTAGGAATGAAAAGGGTGAAATTACAACAGACCCAGCAGAAATCCAGAGGATCATTAATACCTACTTCTAGAACCTATATGCCAATAAGATGGACAACACAGAAGAAATGGACAGATTCCTAGATACATATGAATTACCAAAGTTGAACGAAGAAGACCTAAAAATTCTGAACAACCCAATATCAACCAATGAAATTGGAAATGTAATTAAAAACTTATCAACTAAGAAAAGCCTGGGCCCTAATGGCTTCACTGCTGAATTCTACATGACATTTGGAGAGGAACTACTGCCACTACTGTTTAAACTCTTCAATGAAATTGAAAAGGAAGCAATACTCCCAAATTCATTCCTGGAAACAAGCATCACCTTGATCCCCAAAGCAGAGAAATACCCAACTGAAAAAGAGAACTATAGGCCAATCTCACTCATGAACATAGATGCAAAAATCCTTAATAAGATACTGGCAAACAGAATGCAGAAGATCATCAAGAAGATCATACACCCTGATGAAGTGGGATTCATCCCAGGGATGCAGGGATGGTTCAATATACGAAAATCAATCAATGTAAAACACTATATCAATAGAGCCAAGGACAAAAACCATATGATTATCTCCATAGACGCAGAAAAAGCATTTGACAAAATCCAACATGCATTTATGATAAAAATCCCTACAAAAAATTGGAATAGATGGTCTCTACCTCAAACTGATAGAAGCCATCTATGAAAAACCAACAGCCATATCATACTAAATGGTCAAAAACTGAAATCCTTCACACTCAAATCAGGAACAAGACAAGGATGTCCACTATCACCACTCTTGTTCAGTATAGTTCTGGAAACATTAGCCATGGCAATTAGACAAGACAAAGAAATAAAAGGAATAAAGATAGGAAATGAAGAAGTCAAATTGTCATTATGTGCAGATGACATGATACTCTATATAGAAGACTCCAAGAACTCCACCAAAAGTCTTCTAGACTTAATAACCAAATTCAGTCAAGTAGCTGGTTACAAGGTCAACACACAAAAATCAATAGCTTTCCTCTACACCAATGACAGACTCACTGAGAGAGAAATAGGGCAAATAATTCCTTTCACAATAGCATCAAAAAAATGAAATACCTAGGAATCATCCTAACAAAAGAAATCAAAGACCTCTTCTCTGAAAACTATGGCACTCTGAAAAGAGAGATTGAAGATGATATCAGAAAATGGACAGACATCCCCTGCTCCTGGGTCGGAAGGATTAATAGAGTGAAAATGGCCATACTTCCAAAATGGCTATATAGATTTAATGCAATTCCAATTGAGATCCCAGCAGCATACTTCATGGACCTTGAGAAAACAATCCAAAAATTCATTTGGAAGAAGAAGAGACCCAGAATAGCAAAAGCAATTCTAGGTAACAGAGACATGGCAGGGGGTATCACAGTCCTAAACCTGCAACTCTACTACAAAGCTACTGTGATAAAAACAACATGGTATTGACAAAGGAACAGACTTGAGGACCAGTGGAACAGATTAGAAGATGCAGAAACAATGCCAGACACACTCAGCCATCTCATCTTCGACAAAGGAGCCAAACACCCTCACTGGAGGAAAGATAGCCTCTTTACTAAATGGTGCTGGAAAAATTGAATTTCAACTTGCCAAAGATTAAAACTAGACCTATATCTCTCGCCATGCACTAAACTAAAATCAAAATGGATTAAAGATCTAAATATTAAAATAGAAACTCTGAACCAGTTGGAACATAGGTTAGGTAGAACCCTTGAAGACATTGGTGTGGGAAAAGATTTTATGAACAAAACCTCAGTTGCCCATGAACTAGCACAAACAATCAACAAGTGGGATCTCTTCTTATTAAAAGGCTTCTGCACAGCAAGAGAAACCACCAGCAGTGTGAAGAGACAACCCACAATGTGGGAAAAAATCTTCACCTGCTCTTCCGCAGATAAAGGTCTACTATCTCAAATCTATAAAGAACCTAAAAAGATCAGACCTCCCAAATTTAAAGACCCAATCTGAAAATGGGCATCTGAAATGAACAGACATTTCTCAGACAAAGAAGTAGAAACAGCAAATAAACACATGAAAAAATGTTCAACATCACTGGTCATTGGAGAGATGCAAATGAAAACAACGCTGAGATTCCACTTCACTCCAGAAAGAATGACTGCTATCATGAAATCAACCAATAACAAATGCTGGCGGGGCTGTGGGGAAAGAGGAACCCTGCTCCACTGCTGGTGGGAGTGTAGACTGGTGCAACCACTGTGGAAATCAGTATGGAGATACCTCAAAGAACTAGGACTGGAAGTCCCATTTGACCCCACTATTCCACTGCTGGGGATCTTCCCCAAAGAATTAAAAGAATATATATATATAAGAATATACCACAGTGATATATGTGCGCCCATGTTCATAGCAATGCAGTTTGTAATAGCTAAAACTTGGAAACAGCCCAAATGCCCATCAACTGGAGACTGGATAAAGAAAATGTGGTTTCTTTCTAAAATAGAGTACTAGTCAGCCATAAAAAATGAGAAATTAGAGACATTTATAGCTAAGTGGATGCACATTGAGATGATACTCTTAAGTGAAATAAATAGGACACACATGAATAAATACCAAATAGTTTCTCTGGTGTGAGAAACTGAAAGTGTAAATAAGGACTAAATGTATAATATGTAATGTGAAATAGGAAGAAAAGGGGCAAAGGGGAAGGAAGTGGGAGGGCTAGGGGAAAGGATAGAAGGGAATGGGATTAATTTGAGAAAATGGAAAAATAGGAACAAAATCTTTGTAAATAGGGAGGACTAGTGGGGTTGAAGGGAGGGCTGGGCAAGGGTACTTTCTTGATCCAGTCTCCAGTTGATGGGTATAACTGAAACATACTGACTTGTCATTGCCATGATTTTTTCTTTTTGTTGGATTCTCCCCCTTTACGTTTAATTTCTTGTCATGCTAGATGGGTTCATTCTGCTTTGCTTCCTGGGGTTGTGATCTTCAGTGTCTGTTCCTAGGATATTGTGTAAAATTTTTTTGGAGTGCTGGTTTGGCATTCACAAAGTTCCTAAGGTGCTCTTTGTCATGAAAGTATCTTATTTCTCCATCCATTTTGAAAGATAGTTTTGCAGGGTACATCAATCTGGGTTGGAGGCTGTTTTCTCTTAGGGCTTGGCATATGTCACTCCAAGCTCTTCTTGCCTTGATGGTTTTTGTTGAGAAGTCTGCTGTGATTCTGATGGGCTTTCCTTTGTAGGTGATTTGTTGCTTTTCTCTCACTGCTTGTAGAACTTTGTTCTTCTGTTGAGTTTCTGGAATCTTAACAATGATATGACTTTGTGTAGATTTTTTTTATCAAGGCTATTAGGAGTCCTATATGCCTCACTTATCTGTATATCAAGCTCTTTTCCCCTGCTTGGGAAGTTTCCTGCCATTACTTCTGTGAAAAGTTTTTTATGTCATCTGCACTCTCTCCTCTTTCTTCATTGAGTCCAATCAGTGTTATGTTATTCTTCTTTGCATCGTCTAGCAGCTGCTGGATTGATTTCTCATGTTCCCTTATAATTTTGAAGCAATTTTTCTTTTCCTGGTCATTAATTGCAATCTTATCTTCTATATCTGAAATTCTGTCCTCACATTGGTCTTTCTGCTGTGTAGACTTTCAGTGGAATTTTTCATGTTCTGGAAATCTATTTGTATCTGTTTTATGGATTCCACTTGTTTCCTATGTTGGGATTCCATCATGTTCCTTAGCTCCTCCATAGATTAATCATGTCTTGCACTAGGAGCAATTTCTCCTGTTGTCTGAGAAATTATTTCTGATTTCATTTTTTCCAGATCCCCTTTTGTTGCCAGTTCAGTGGGTCCAGGTGGTTGAGTATCAGAGTGTTCCAGCTCATTTCCCTTTGGGGTTGCTGTAGGTGATCTGGAAGTCTGGTTTTGAGACTTATTTATGTGTTTTCTCATTTTGACTGGGGGGGGGCAGAGAGGGTGCTGTTGGCACCTGTGCGGCTCACCTCCTCTGAGCTGGGAGAGATGGGACAGGGGCTGGGAGTGGCGGTAGGGATGGTAGCCCAGAAGCCCTTTCCTCTGGGCTGGGAATGGCGGGAGGGTTGGTGGCCGAGAAGCCCCTTCCTCTGGACCAGGAGCATTGGGAGGCAGCTCAGAAGCCCTTACCTCTGGGCCGGGAGCAGCAGGACAGATGGCAGCCCAAAAGCCCTTTCCTCTGGTCTGGAATTGGCAGGATGGATGGCAGCCCAAAAGCCCTTTACTCTGGGCTAGGAATGGTGGGATGGATGGTGGCCCAAAAGCCCTTTCCTCTGTGCTGGGAGTGGTGGGAGGGATCTCATATTCCTTTTTAAGAGATGGAGTTTAATTCCCCTTTTCTTGAGTATGAGCTGGAATTAATGATTCATTTTTAATATCTAACATAAGACGAAAGTGATGGTTTGTAACAGAGACTGTGCATTAAAAGTACTGTGACTTCTGTCTTGGCTTTATGACTTAGTCTCCCCAGAGAGACATGAGTGTTTCCTAAGGCACTTCTAAGCCCACCTGTTTAAAATATCCTATGAGATTTTTCCCAAACAGTGGCAACTCTGAAGTTCCTATATTCTGGATGTTACAGCTGCAAGACTAAGAGGGAAAACTGACTTTATTGAAAATTATATGACCAACCAAAAAACCTTGTGTCTGGCCACTGGAAAGCCTAGTAGCTATTGTAGCCTATTTTAACCCATTCTGACTAAACTATTGTTCCCTTCTCATATCTCTGTATCTCTGGAGTGTTCTCAGAGGACACTACTATCCCTTCTAGCTTAATGTTTTGGGGATGTTTCCATGTGTGTGTGTGTGTGTGTGTGTGTGTGTGTGTGTGTGTGTGTGTGTGTTGGGAAGATCAAACCTAGAGTCCTGCACATGCTAAGCAAGTGCCCCATAACTGAGCTATAGCCCCAGACAATTAGAGTGCTTTATGCAGATTACTTTCAGAGTTTTAGGGATCCTGGTACCCACCGTCCAGGACCAGGTTCAGACCTGAGCCTTCCCTCTAATTGTCTATAGCCCAGCCAAGAGTAGGGAATCATGTTTCACTTTATTATTAGAATAAGCACCACTGGCCACTTGTGATACCCACACATTTTGAGTCTTTTCATGAGACACCTGTAGGAAGATTCCCTCCTTTCTTCATGCCATTTAGCTTCTGTTCTGCTTTCCTAAATGCTTCTCTGGGCTCCAAGAGAACACTTGTCCCAGGATAAACCTGCATATTTAAGTCTTCAGCTTTTCAAATCCTTTCTCTTCCAGAGGAGATAAACATGATCCAATCCTCTCATGAAAACCCAATATCTACAGGATTGTGACCACATTAGAACAATAGTTAATATTTATGCAATATTTATTATGTGGCAGGCCATGTTCTAAGTGCTTTACACATGCTAATTTCATTTTCACAGCAATCCTATGAAGTAGATACTTTTATTACCTATTTTTCAGATGAGGAAACTTGAGACCCATGGAAGTTAAATACCAGACCAAGGTTACATGGCTCCTCAGTTCTGTAAGAAACCCAGAGCCCAACACTGACTCACGGACAAAGATGCCATTTTCTAAGGGAAATTAGAGAAACAGAAAACAGTTCCTTTGATTTTCAATTTCCCTAGGGTCTTACATAACTGATTTATCTATGTTCAATTCTCTCTTTAGAAAAAGTTTTCTTTTTTCAAAAATATAAGAATTGGTGACAAGGATGTGGAGAAAAGGGAATACTAGCACACAGTCACTGTGAAAAAACAATACGGAAGTTTAAGAGAAAATGACAAGAGTCATACTTAAATAGGTTTATTGCAACAAGTGAGTTACATTTTCCAAGCTTACTTTGCATAATAGGTGGCAACTGGCTATCCAATAAAACTACAAAACCTTCAAAACTGCTTCACTACATGGAGACAAAGCACCCTACATTAAAAAACAAATTTTGTAGTTTTGCAAAAGAAAAGAATGAACACAAAGAGCAAACAAAATTATTGAAGACCTCCTCTTCATCAAATGAGTCTGCACTGAGCATATTATTCTTTTTTTTCCACATTTGAGATTTTATTGGTTGTGTTGAGGATCAGTACAGACACTTCACTTTGTACACAATTTGTAACATGCATACCGAAAAATCTAAAAAAGTATGTATTGTCTCTTTTTCAATTATTCCATTGACTTTCCACCTTCAAATTTGGAGGCAAATTTTCCATCAGAGGATTAAGTACCAGTATCTTTGAATGCTGATGAAGTGTTACTTAAGTCTCACCAATTCACAATTTCATATCGTATACACTACATACTCAAATTTTCCACCTTTCACAGCATATTAACAAAATGAGGCAAAATGGATCAGCATGACCAAAACAGATATTACAAAGTGCACACAATTCTGACAGGGCAATGATCAGGAAGTCATTTTCTTTAGGAAACAATTCTACTAAAAGCAACATGGGAATAGAAGTCATTTAAAATATTCAAGACATATTAAATGCATGATTGGGACTCCAAATTGTCATTTAGTATACTCTATATTGCAGGATATAAAACTAATCCCCACCTATGGATTTTTTTTTTGTATATCCTTTTATTGGTACATTTTAGGTGTACAATATAATGACATTCATCATTGGAGATATGCACCTTTACATACTCTCTTGGTTCTTATTTTTTCCCCCTTCCCCTGCCCTCCCTTCAACCCCTCCATCCCTCCCTATTTACAAAGACTTTGTTTCCATTTTTTCATTTTACATATTAATTCCATTCTCTTCTTTCCTTTCCCCTACCCCTCCCTCTTCCCCCTCCCCTTTGCCCCTTTTCTTCCTATTTCACACTATCTATTATACCTTTTAGTCCTTATTTACACTTTCAGTTTCTCACATTAGAGAAACTATTCGGTATTTACACGTGTGTCCTGTTTATTTCACTTACAAGTATCACCTCAATGTGCATCCATTTAGCAATAAATGTCTCTAATTTCTTGTTTTTGATGGCTGAGTAGTACTCCATTTTATTAAAAAACCACATTTTCTTTATCTGTCTCCAGTTGATGGGCATTTGGGCTGTTTCCAAGTTTTAGCTATTACAAACTGTGCTGCTATGAACATGGGTGCACATATATCACTGTGGTATGATTCTTTAATTCTTTGAGGAAGATCCCCAGCAGTGGAATAGCTGGGTCAAATGGGACTTCCAGTCCTAGTTCTTTGAGCTATCTCCATACTGATTTCCACAGTCCACCTAAGGAATGTTAAGCTGACACCCAGGACAGTCAAATCCTGCCTCTCATAATTCAATATCCCACTATTTTCTGGTTGCACCGAAAAATAACCAGCAAATGATTTCACCTCTAAAACAATCATTTACACTTAAAAAATGCGATGAGGTGGGATTCCCTCCTTTCTAAAAATGTTTCTAGAGCTATTAAAAAACTTGCATTTACAAAATAGTTGAAGAAAACATTCCTCTGGATTGTACAAGAAGGGAGATAGAGAGTACTGATAAGATGTGGTGTGTGCTAAGTCAGACTTGGCTTCTCTTTTGTTTCATCGGAGGCTGCACTCTCCTCGTTTTTAGTTTCTCTGTTTTCCGTGGGTAAATCTTCCTTAGTTTCTTGATTAGCCACTTCAGCCTGTTTTCCTTTTGGTCCCCTTTGTCCTTTTGCTTGCACTTTTTTGTCAGAGGATTTATCCTTTCCCGCTGTCTTTTTTGGCTCCGTTTCCACTTTTGCAGGAGCAGGTTTAGCTGACAACCTCGCCGATCTACTCTTGGGCTCCTCCTTCACCGCCCCTTTGAAGGGAGCTGACCTTTGTCTTGAATACCTTGGAGGCGTCTGGGCAGGGGGGTGGTGTGCGTGGAAGCTGTGGGCCTCGGCTCACGGGAGCCTTTAGGAGCTGGGACCTGCCTGAGAGCATTATTTTAAGTGACTAACTGCACTGCTAAAGCTAAGAAACCCCCTTCCTGTTGGTGACAAGATGATCCTGCTTGCTACTAGGGATTTATATTATGAACTTTTAGGAAAGGTTGTAGTTCAAAAGTTGGAAACTGTTCCTCTTTTGGTTAGCACTAAACTAGACAAATTGATGACACAGAGGATATTAAAGCATAATTATTAGAGAGGATTCATGAGCCACCATAGTACAAAATCCAGATTGATGAGTCTACCAATGTTGACAACAGGCAACAATGCTTGTTATTGTGTGATATACTTTTCAGGAGGATGTACATGAGGATATGTTATGTGCACTTTTGTTGCCAAACAACAGCACAGCTGAAGAACTATTGAAGACTTTGAATGACTACATACCAGGAAAACTGAGTTGATCATTTTGTACTGGTTATGTGCAGAGGTTGCCGTAACTGGACAGCTTTCTGGTTTCACTACTGTTGTCAAAGAGGTTGTTTTTAAATGTAACTCTACACACTGCATCATACATAGAGAAATGCTGGCTAGCCCCTCCCCATGTCACCTGAATTTAAGAAAGTGTGATAGGATGTCATTAAAATTATCAAAAGTATATGCCCATAAACTCACATCTGTTTGCAAGCTCTGTGAGAAAATATATACTCAGAGGACATGTCTCCTCTTACACACAGAAGTGAGATGGCTTTTTTAAGGTAGATCACTGGTCAGAGTTCTAGATGTATGAAAGCTGCTCCAGAGATTTCTTTTAGAAAAAGTCACCACATTTCATTGAAACAGAATTGAGACAGGAGATTAGGGCATGACAAAGCTGGCTGGGGAAGTAGGTGTGATCTGTTAATTTCAAAACTCCAGGACACATGTTCAAAACACTTTCCAAAACCCTGGACATGGACTTCTTGTGAGAATTCAAGCAGATTTTCAGTAGGATGGCCTAGAACTGATGTCAGTTTGGGAAAAGGGTGATGCAAAAAAAATAGTCCACTTTGTGTTTCTGACACTGTGTTCTCTCTTGTAAAGTGGCTTTCACAATGTAGTGTATATTCTTTTCCCACCTTTACTTGGCCCAAATTTGTTCTTCAGAGCTTCTTTTCCTACCTTTAATAAAATTTTGCTACCATTTGTGCTTGTCTTGACCAATTCTTTGTTCAAGACATAAAGAATCTAGAAACCACATCCAGAAGGAGACTCCAGCATCCCAAAACCTGGTAACATATTTGGTGAGCCAACCAGGAGAGCAGGTAACACCCTCTGGGCACATTTTTTGCTCTGTCTACAATGCGATGAAGGTGTTTTAGTTCTTCCTGTCACTTTCCCTTAGATTGGGGAACTCATGAGACTTTTCTCGTGGCACCAGGAACTATCTTCTGCTTTTCCACCATGTGGAAGGGGGTAGGGGAATGCATGGCCTCTCTGTTTTTCATCCAGTTATAATAAGCCTACAGGGCCACATGAAGAAGTTTATTTCCCCTTTTCTTCTCTTTCCCATATTTTGTCATTCATTGTGGATACAAATCAGTAAAGAATAGCCAGAGAGCCTGTTATTAACCCAGCTACAGAGCAGATCATTTAAGTACCATGTGTGCAAATTAGAGTTTAATATGTCTTTTTGACCTCATGTTTCTGTTCTCTGTGATGCTTTGCTCAGCTTTCTCACTTTTTTAGGTTAAAATATCTGTTGGCGACTTGGTAGTCTGCCTGAATACCCACCTACTTCAGTTTACTCCTCTTTTTGTGCTCAAAGCCTCATTTGCACCTTTCCCCTAGATGGCTATTCCTCAGTGTGTTATCTTAGTCAAGGTCACCATCTTGTCTCTCATATGACTTGCTGCCATCTTGGCTCATCATGTGACCAGCCACTCATTTTGGATCAACCACATGAGTTCCACCATGTTTTTTCTTTTATTTCTAATAAAATGCAGGTAATTTAGAAACATATGCCTGACAACCTGAGCAGAACAAAAGAACAGCCAATAAACCTTAACTCAAGTGACTGTGAGTCAATGGTAGAGCCATAATCATTCATAAGATTTTTTTTTCTTTAAAAAGAGGCTTCCATCTCTACTACCTTAATCAAATTACCAAAGTTTTTATTATCATGGTAAATGTAGCAGGCATTGTTTTTCAAGTGGCTTCACCCTGATGGGCTAGGCTAGCCAAAACTCTCATTTCCTGCTCTGGAGAAGTCCAAGGGAGCCTACAATGCCCATGTGCCTGGATATCACCATTTTCTGTGAGGAACCCTGGGCAATACTGAATGTTGTGTGTGAGCCAATTTAATACATTCTGTTTTGGCTTACTTCTCTGGAAAACTGTACTCTAGATCTATTGCCCTAGTTGGGATTGAGGGGAACCCTTGTCAGAGATTCCTTACTCCTGCTCCCACATTAACTTTGAAGGCCAAAGTAACCATGAGTTTCTAATTGCCCCAGAGGGTTCTACTCTCTTGCTAGAAAGAGACTTACTAGCAAAATTGGGGGCAGTTCTCAAATTCTGACAAAGGCTAAAACAAAATTTGCCTATTAGGACACCAGGTCTCCTTGACCAAACTAGCCAACAGGTGGATCCTGCTATATTATACTGTATTAAAATTATTGAGTCAAGAAAATCCTTCTTCCTGTACATATCAGAAAAGAGAGGAACTGCTTTGGGTGTCTTAACCCAAAAGTTAGGACAAGAACTCTGCCCAGTGGCATAATATTCAAAAAGTTAGCTGGAGGGTTAACTGAACAGCTACCTTGCCTGAGGGCAGTGGCAGCTGCAGTTATGCTAAGAGAGGAAGACTTCAGGATATAAACTAAAACTGCTGACTCTTTATCAGGTCAGGGAGTTTTTCTTTTTAATTTTTTTTTTTTGTATGGGGGATCGAACTCAGGACCTTGCACTTGCAAGGTAGGCAGTGGAACCATGGACCTAAATCTCCAGCCCTGGTCAGAGAGTTTCTTAAATCCAAAGGTTACCTGTGGTTAATAGGAAAATGGCTTGCCAAGTATCAGGCCATGCTTTTAGACACCTCCAAGGTTGTTATAAAAATTTGCACTACTCTTAATTCAGCCTCTTGATACCTACAGGCCCAGAAGTGAGCCACTTTTGTGAACAAGTGATTTTGCAGGCCTATGCAAGCAGGCAGGACATCGGTGACCTTCCCCTCCAAGATGTTGAGGAAGTGTGGTTCAATGATAGAAGTAGCTTTGTCCAAGAAAGACATCAAAAGGCAGGTTATGTAGTTGTCAGTTCACAACAGGTCATTGAAGCCAAAAAAATTTCCCCCAGGGACCTCTGCTCAAACAGCAGAGCTCATAGCTCTTAATCAGGCATTGATATTAGGAAAAGGCAAGAAGATATATATATATATATACAGGCTCCACATATGTTTATCTGGTGATACATGCCCATGCAATAATATGGAAAGGAGGAGCTTGATACTGAATAAGAAATCATCTATAAAAACACAAACAGGAGGGCCAGGGATTAAGCTCAGTGGTTCCACTGCCTGCCTTGCAAGTGCAAGATCCTGTGTTTGATTCAAAGTACAAAAAACAAATAATAATAAACAGGAAATTCTATAGTTACTAGAGGTAGTCTATCTTCCAAGAAGGACACTGTCATTCATTGCAAGAGATCCCAGAGACATGTCTAAAATCTCTTTGTGAAATCAAAAGGCTGACAGGGAGGCAAGAAGGGAAGCCTACAGCTCCTCAAAACCCTAGTCTTATTCCTAGTTCCTGAGGAACTACTCTGTTCCTTCCTCAAGGAACGCAGTGATAAGCTATGAAAACTCTACATGGGAAGTGGTCACTAGAATATTCACAGGAGTAAGAAGAAAGCCATTCCAGACAACCTGTGGGAGACCTGGGGCTCCTCTTTAGAAAGCGAGACTCTAGTGCTGCTTAGAGTGCAGATAAGTGGAGCCACTAATGACCTTAATTCACCACAGCTTAAATAGGCACTGTATTGAGCCCTTTTTTTATTATTCAGTAAGTTTGTTGGTACATTTTAGGTATGCATTATGATCACACTCATAATAGGGAATTTGTACCTGTACATGATATATCTTGGTTCTTGTTTTTCCCCCACTTCCCTTCCCTCTCTTCCACCCCTCCACCCCACCCTATTTACAAAAACTTTGTTAAGTAGATCTATTATGTGAGTAATCTTGCTAAGGGTATGGTTCTCAGGCTCTTGATCACTTATCTGACTTGCCTTTATGACATACTGTCCTCCATAGGAAGCATGAAAATCTGACATGCTCACCATATTTGGGGTAATAGCAAAGTTTCTTTCTCCTACTGAACAGACAGCTCAACAGTCACTATTTTTCCCCATTGTCTTCCAACAGCTTTTCTCTTCAACCCAGCCAGTGAGCCACAACACTCCAAGGTAGTTTGAGAGCATACAATCCCCAGTAGGGTGTACAGCCCCTTCCAGCCAGAAACAGCTCTAGAAGAGAGGCCTTCACTTTCTCACCACCACATAAAGAATTATGAGGATTTGTATCTCCCAGGGGGAAATGAGGTAGGAAATTAGGGCATGGCTTAGGTTGGCTGAGACAAGAAGGATGACAATATCCCAAGACACATGAGCAGAACAGTTCCCAAAGCTGTATGTGGTCTTTTGTGAGAACTCAAGCAAGTTTTCCATAGGACGGCCTGGACCTGCCATCATCCTGAGGAATGGATGATAGATAGTCATCATTTTAGCACTTGCAATTTTGCCTCTTCATGATAGCCAACCCTCACACTGTAGGGTATAATTCTTTTCCTGCTTTTATTTGGCCTAAACTTGCTCTGCAGAGCCTGTTTCTTTTCTTACTTTTGATAAAACTTTGCTACTGTTTGTGTTTGTCTTGGCCAATTCTTTGGTAAAGACAGAAAGGACAGGACCTAAAAACCACTTCCAGAAGGGACTCTAGCAACCCAAAATTTGGTAACAGTACTAACAACATGCACCACAGCACCCAGCTTATACTGTCACTGGGATGCTTCTGAGAGATTCCTGAAGCTAAAATGAGGAACTTAAGCCACCCTAAACAGAATGCTTAAAAGTTTCTTGACTCCCATCATGGAAATAGAATTTTCAGGATGTATGAGCATAAGAAGGGTTTATTAGGCAGAGATTTTAGGATGCACTAGAGAATGTAGTGCAGGTCCTTAGAGAAATGAGACACACTGCTCTTTGGAACTGGGAAACTGTTTATGTTTTGGGTGGTGGAAATCTATAGTCTATGATAATATATAATCTTGGTTTTGGTTTTGTGGGGGGGGGTACCCTACCCATAGTATGATAATGGTCCATTCATAGGGGAAAATCTAATGTACAAGTTAAAAGGTGGTCTATTCACAGGTAAAAGAGGATGTATGCAAGTAAAAATGGAATGGTGGAGCCCTTAAGTAGGTGAAAGGAAATTACCCAGGCTTAATATGTTCTAGAAGAGAGAAAAAATTAAATTTGGTTTGTGTCCTTAAGCTGCAGTTTTCATTTTTTAAATTATGATTTTCATTTGTTTCCTTTCTGCCTATTTTTTATTTCAGCACATTCAAGTATGAACATCAGTGGATTAATCCATGAGTATTGCACCCCCACAATCCAATCACCTCTCCAAGAGTTTCTTAATCTATTTAAGTTGACAATTCAGATTAACTTGCATGGAGACTTAATTAAATATGACTTGTTTCCTTGTAAAAGGTAGGAATATGCACCCAAACACTGTGTAATGATGAAGAAAGCCACTGGGGTAATTTGCCCACAAACCAAAGAACTCTAAAGATTTTCAGCAAACTACCAGGTTTCCTTTCACAGCCTCCAGAAGAAATGAACTCTACCCACCCCTTGATCTTCAAGCCTCTTAAACTGAGACAATCAATTTCTGTTAAGTCATCTTGTTTGTAGTACTGTTATGGCAGCTGTGATAAACTAACACATGTGGATGCATATGGATTTAATCATTGCCCTACTTTGGACTTTTAAGTTTTTTCTAACCTTTGACTGTAAAACTGCTGTAGTGAATAAGTTTTCACCCACAATTTCACAAGAACCAGTATGTGTGGTAGATAGTCAGCTTTCTGTCACTGTGACAAATACCTGAGGTAAATCAAATTAAGAGGAAAGCTTTATTTTGCCACAGGTTTCAGTTCACAGTTGTGTGGCCCTGTACTTTGGGCCTGTGGCAGCATAGTGCATCATGTTATGGACATGTGTTGGAGGAAACTGCTTACCTCATGTGGCCAGAAAACAAAGGGACAGAAAGGAAGGGGCCAGGATCCCAATATCTGTTTTAAGGGCATATCTCCTATAACCTAAATTCTCTTCACCAAGACCTGAAAAGTTTTACCATCTCCCAGTATTGCCATCAGCTGGTGAACAAGTCTTTAATGCATGGACCACTGTGGGTACATTTCAGATTTAAACTATACCAAGGGTGACTACACCAACATGGTGGACTTCTGGAATATAATGCCTGTGGCAAAGGATAGGTGGATGTTGATCTATACTTCCCAGTACTTTCTCTGGAAGCTAGATCAGTCCATGTGCCTGCCAATAGGGCAAAAAAGTACTTTTCCCCCAGGATGTCACCACCACCATGGTGTATTATCAAAACTTTTGGGTCTTTGACCTTCTGATAGGACAAAATTGTTATTTCTGTGTAGCTTGAGTTTACATTTCGATTGCAAGTCATTTGTATATACTTTTCTGTATTCTCATTTTTCTAGTGGGTTGTTCATCTTCTTTGTCAGTTTTAGAGAAACTCTCTATCAGAGAAATTTGCCCTCTGTGATACAAGATGCAAATATTTTCCCCAGATATTCATTTGATTTAAAAATTTTATGGTAGCTTTGCCATACAAAAATATTTTACTTTAATGTATTTGACTTATTTTTATTTTTATGGTTTCTGGATTTTGTGTCCTAGTTAAAAAAAAAAAAAAAAGGAAGAAAAAAGAAGAAGGAGGAGAAGGAGAGGAGGGGGTGGGGAAGGGGAGGGGGAGGAGGAAGAGGAGGAAAGGTCCTTACTCCTATATGATCAAAGAAATTTTCAACACTTTTCACTTTTATGGAATTGGCAGCAGGAGTGGTCATGGTTAATGTGTGTGCATTTTTATTTTTATTCATTTGAGACTGGATTTCAGCATGCTGCCCAGGCTGGCCTTAAACTCCCAGGCTCAAACAGTCCTCCTGCCTCAGCTTCCCATGTTACTGGGATTACAACCACACATCACAGTTCCTGCCTTGTGTATATGTTTTACATCTAAGGCTTACATACACGTGGAGTTTATCCTGGTATAAGGACTGAGACATGAATCCACTCTTATTTTTTGAAATGCTTCTGAGTTGTTTCCATCCCATTTTCCACCTCACTGATTTGAACACCTCTACTTTTATCAGATAGTAATTACCCATAACTATGTAGGTCTATTTTTAGGGTCTGTATGTTTCAGAATTACACCAGCTTAATTCATTATGCTTTAATAATGCTCCCATCTCTAGTGAGGTTTTTCCCCCCAAGCATTTTCTGACTAAAAATAAGCAAGACTGCATTTTCCCATGTGAACTTTAGAATCCACTGTGGTTTACCAAAGAAGATTGTTGTTATTTGTTATTGGGATCATTATAGATTGAGACAGAAATGACATCATTCTGATGCTGAGTTTTCATTCATTCAAATGGTGCATCTAAGAATACCTTCTCTAAGTTTCACTGGTCATCTGCATGCCCAGAAACACTGAAAAATTTGCATACAGATCTTGCACTTGTCTTGCTAATTCCTGAGTGTTTGGTCTTTTGCATATTTGCTTCTGTTCTAAGTGTAGCTTTCCTTCCATTATTCTAAATGTCTTTTGTACATAAGGAAATGTTTTGTGTTAATTTTGAAACCTGATACCCTACAGAATTTTCTTAGTGTTTATTCTAGTTTTTAAAGTTAAATCTCTTGGGCTTTCCAAAATAAAATCTTATTATCTGCAAATAGGATAATTATACTCCTGCTTCCCAATGTTACCTTCTACTTTTTTTCTTATCCAGCTGTAACAGTAAATTATGAGTAACATTTTTTTTTGGTTCTTTGCCCTGATTATTTTCCCTTTAAGCTTATTAATGCTTCTGATTCCCTATTGTGATTATTTGTGGGTGCTTATTTTTAAAATTCTTAAAGCTATTTTGTTTGTTGATTCAGTAATATCTCTTATCAATTATTCCAAGAGGAATGTGAAAAAAAGCTCTTGCACTGTATTATTTATTAAGGCACTTACTTTTTTTTTTTTTTAAAGAAAAGACTTGGAAAGAACCCCACTGATTAACAACATAATAGTTGAGATTAGAGTTCAATATAATATTACAAAAAATAACAACATAGCCGGGGATTTAGCTCAGTGGTTCCGGTGCCTGCCTCGCAAGTGCAGGTCCTCAGTTCGATCCCTGGTACCAAAAAAAACACAAAAAACAAAAAATAACAACATAGAAACTTCTAATGTATAATATCATTTATAAAAACACTGTACTATGCATTGATAACATGATTACAACCATCTGAAAAACATCCATAAACTGGCAATAGAAAAGGAAGGAAGCCAGGCATGGTGGTGCACACCTGGGATCCCAGCACTTGGGAGGCTGAGGCAGGAAGATCACCATAAGTTCGAGGCCTGCCTGGGCTGCATAGTGAGTTCAAGGCCAGCCTAAACTACATACTGAGACTCTGTCTCAAAAAACAAAACAAACAAAAAAAAGGTATACTAAGATGTTAACAGTAACTGTCATTAGGTAACAGAATTTCAAATGGATGCTTTTTCTAACTTTTCTCTGTTCCAAATTTCACATAGTGACCTGATGATAATTACGGTGTAATTGGAGAGGAACTTTTTAAAATATATTTGTGACCAAATTCAACAGCTAAATGTAAAAGTACATGAGGCCCCAAGCAATAGTAAACATGGGACAACACTGGGCCTGCATTAATTGGCCTTCTATCTAACATGAGCAGTGTATGTGATTTCTCATTTTTTAGTAAAGACATTTAAAAAGAAAGAGGTGAAATTCATTTTACCTGTGTATTTTATTTAACCCAGGGGAGCTAAAATAGTGCTACTTTAGCATATAATCAACATAAAAAATATAATTAAGATGTCTTACCTTCTCTCTTCTTACTTAGCTTAAAAATCCAGGGTAGATTTTACTTTCTCAACACATTATAGTTCAGACTAGCCAGATTATATGTTCTCAATAGCAAGATGTGAATAGTTGTTTGATACTGGACAATCTAGGTCTAGATGGTGCTATAATATGCAGATATACCAAAAAGACAGGTCTTGGAAAAAGGAGTGTTTGTGTGTGTGTGTGTGTGTGTGTGTGTGTGTGTGTGTCTTAATTACATGCCAAAAAAAGTTGCCTATAGTAACATGACTTGGAGGGAAAAGCATCATCTAAAATTAAAAACACTTGAAGTAAATTTATATAGTCCTCCAATGACATCTTTCCCTCATACTACCTTTACTGAGCAGTGTTCCAACTTGGATACAAACATTTTTATACATCATCTAAGTGGAAAAATTCAGTCTTGGGCTGCAGCCTTCAATTTGGAGTGTGAATTCTTCTGGAGGCTTATAAGTATAAGGTCTGCCCAAAATTCCTGCTAGGGCTACAAGGTCCAGTAAGGTAGCTAGCCACATGTGACTACTTATAAAAAGAATAATTAAAAATTCAGATCCTCTGCCAGAGCCTGGTGGCACAGGTCTGAAATTCCAGAACTCTGGGAGGCTGAGGCAGGAGAATCACAAGTTCAAGCGCAGGCTGAGCAAATTAGCAATGTAGCCAGACCCTGTCTCAAAAGAAGAAAAAAAAAAATTGAGGATGCAGCTCAGTGTGAAGGCCCTGGATTCAATCTCTAGTAAATGAATAAATAAATAAAATTGGCTCTGCACTAAGTACCATGGCACATGGCTATAATCTTAGTGGCTTGGGAAGCTCAGGCAGGATTTTCAGTTCAAGGACAATCTAGACAACTTAGCAAGATCCTATCTCAAAGTCAATAAAAATAAAAAGGTCAGGGATGTAGTTCAGAGCAAACACCTTGGGTTCAATCCTCAGTAACACACATATACACACAGATTCATATTCTCAGGCACCCTAGCCACATTTCAAGTGCTCAGCAGCTGATGTCTAGGATGCTGTTTAGGACAGCTCTAGAGAATCCCATTCTGATCTACAACTTGCTTGTGTTCTTGCCTAAAACTTCTTGGCCAGAGGAGGGCGTGGGGCTATGCTTCCCATTACCAGTCAACATTGCCCTCTGCTATTAACAGCACACCCACTGACCCAGATGCCTTTTGAGTTCTACGGAATTCTGCCCAAATACAGTCAAAGGTGTATTACTACAACAAAACTCCTACGCTCTCTCCTTAGCCATGGAAATAGCACTTGCACAGATAAAAATGAGAAGTATATGTAGAAGATGAAATTGGCTCATTCCAGTGATCAATAAAATTCATCCAACTAATATAATTTGAATTGTTTTTAAAACCCTTATTAAATCTGTGTTTCTCCAAAATCCATTGTTACTAGATTTTGAGGTTTCCTTCCGGTGGTGGATTCTGGGTTCTTTCTGTCCTGAACAAAGAATTGGTCAAGACAACCCAAATGGTTGTAAGGCTTTCCATTCATTAAAGGTAGGAAAAAAACCCAGGCTCTGCAGAGCAAGTTTGGGCCAAGGAAAAGTAGGAAAAGAATACACCCTACAGCATGCTGTAGGAGAGAGCACAGTGGCAAAAACTCAGTGTGAATGGTCCTTTTTGTATTACCTACTCCTCAGGCTGATGTGAGGTCTAGGCCATCCTATAGAAAACCTGCTCCAGTTCACATGAAGTCCATGTGCAGGCCTTTGGACATTGTTTTGTGCATGTGTCCTAGGATTTTCTAATTAACACAGTCACACCTACTTCCCCAGCCAACTTTGCCATGCCCAAATCTCCTGTATCACTCTCAATAGCAAAGAAATCCTGAGCAAAAAGCAATGCTCGAGGCATCACAATATTCAATTTCAAAATATACTACAAAGTCATAGTAACAAAAACAGCATGGTACTGCTGCGGATTTAGCTCAGTGGTTTTGCCACCTGACTCACAACCACAAGGTCCTGAGTTCAATTCCCGGTACAAAAAAAAAAAAAAACTAGCATGGTACTGGCACAGAATAGGATATGTAGGCCAATAGGATAGAATGTAAGACACAGAAACAAACCCATACAACCATCTCCTTCTTGACAAAGGGGTCAAAAATATGTTGGAGAAAATAAACCCAGTCCTCTTTTTTTGTTTTACTAAAGATTGGGCCTTTGTTCTGAGCTATATCTCCAGCCCTTTGTAAAAAATTTTTTTATTTTGAGACAGGGTTTAAAAGAGCTCAAACTTGCATCCTCCAGCCTCAGCCTCCCAGAGTGCTGGGATCACAAGCATATGCCACCATACCCAGTGAAAGATAATGCTATTAACACATGGTGCTAGGAAAACTGGATATCCTCTTGAAAAAGACTGAAACCAGATCCCTCTCATCCTGCACCAAAATCAACTGTAAATCAACCAAAGATTTAGCTGTAAGTCCTGAAACGTTGAAACTGCTAGAAGAAAACAGGAGAAACACGTGAAGTCACACAGAAACAGGCAAAGACTTCCTGAATAGGATTCTAGTATCAGCAAATAATAGCAACAATCAACAAATGGGGCTACATCAAATTAAAAAGCTTCTACAAACCAAAAGAAACAATTATCAGAGTAAAGAGATACCCTATAGGAGGAATTCTTTGTGAGCTATTTGTCTGAGGATTAATATCCAGAATACTCCATAAAGAACTCAAAAACAACACACACACACCCCACAAAGAAAATTAATAGGCAAATGAACAGACACTGTTCATTTCACCAGTAAGTATAGGAAGTATATGAAAACATATTCCACATCTTTAGCCTCTAGAGAAAGGCAAATCAAACCACATTAAGATTTAGCTCAGTGGTGCCAAAGGGGGAAAAAAAAGTTTTCCCTCTCACTACAGTCAGAAAAGTCAGAATGGGTGTCGTCAAGAATACAAAAGCGCAAATGGGCCGGGGATTTAGCTCAGTGGGTCCAATGCCTGCTTCGAAAGAACAAGGTCCCGAGTTCGTTCCCTGGTACCAAAAAGAAAAAGGATACAAAAGCAATAAATAGTGTCCAGGAGGGGGTTAAAGGGAAAGGAACCCTTCTACTGCTGTCGGTGGAAATGTAAATGAGCACACCCAATATGGAAATCAGTATGGAGGCTCTTCAAAAACTAAAAATGGAGCTACCATTTCATCTAGCTATACACTTAGGTATATTCCCAAGAGAAATAAAAGTCAGAATACTATGGAGATACCCGTATTTATTGCAGTACAATTCACAATGCTTAACTTATGAGACCAGCCTAGGTGCCTCTCACTAGATGAATGGTTAGACAAAATCTGGTACATATACACAATGGAATATTATTGTCATAAAGACAAACAAAATCATCTTATTTGCAGAAAAAAATGATTGGACCTGGAGATCATCATGTGAATCAAAATAGCCAGACTCAGAAAGTCAAATATTATGTATTTCACCTTATGCATGAAATCGAAAGGGGGAAAGGAAAAGAGGTCAGGAAAGTAGAAAGGAGACTATCAGACAATAAGGAGATGAAGAGAAAAGGGGTGAAAATAATCAAAGTGTGGTATATAATGTGCAAATATGCTAAAATGAAACTCACCATTCTGTATAACATGCACCAATAAAAAAATTAACTTGCTCTTCCCAATCATTTCCTTTTTTGCAGAACTGATCATAAAATTTCACATTTAAAAATGAGAGAAAAATTGTAAACTTCTAACTTCGTTAGAGATGTATGTAGTAAGCCTAAACACTTCAGACTAAGGGATCTCTAAAATTAGGTTTACTGAGCCATTGCAAATGCGAGCCAGGAAAAGAAAGAACAAGGTCCTGGGACAAGTTCCCACAACTACCAGCAGCAGGGTTAAGTAAAATTGGAAAAATGCCCATAGGACCAGAGAAGAACTTGGTCCCTGGGGTCTTGAGACTAGGGTTTCAATATATACTTAGTAAGAATGTGGAGCAGATTTGGGAGATTTGGGAGAGTTTTTAAGTTTGTTTTTGGCCAGAAGCTGTTAGCTGAATAGGCTCTTTTCATCTGTAACTACTTCCGGGCATTTCAGAATTTTACTTGTATTAAATGAAAAAAATTTAAAAAGCATAAAATACTTAACAGTAGGATAAAATTCAATGAGGTACGTGTAATGAAAATATTTTAGGTTAAGATAAAACTCCCACGAGGAGCATAAAAATTCAAGGTAAAAGCCCCAAAACGTAAAATTTTCGGTTACAAGTGCATGACTGTGTCAAACCTCCTGCGAACATCCTTTGCAGTAATTTTGGGCCTCGGGGTTGGAGAACGACGCGCGTGGTCTGGAGAGTGGGTACTGCCCGGCAAGCGGCTCCACAGGTTCGGGTCGGTGAGCTCGTTCCCCAGGACTCCTGGCTTTTGCCGGGGCTCGTTTCAGGAAGGAGTGGGGAAGCCCAGCCCCGCGCCCTCCCCTTCCCCAGCTCTCAGGCCACGCGGCCCGCTGGCACCCGGGACCTTCCTGCCGCCTCTGTAACAGCATGTTTATACGGACGTAGGCCGGACGTTAACTTGCACACACTCTACCAAATCATTGGTTTACTTCATTATCTATACCTCGTTCCCTATTCCACTTTGTAAGGTAAAATCCACAAAAACAGGAAAGCCCTCCAGTGATTTCCAGGCCACACCCCAAGGAGCTACCCCGCCAGCCCTCGACACCCAGTCCGAGGTGCTCCTCAGCCTCCGAAGCCGAGGCTGCCGAGCATTCCGCCGGTCACGTGCCCGATTGAGGACGAGCCATCGAGTCAGTCCTCCAGTGTCCTAGAGAGGGCTAGGAAGTGCCCTGGGGCCGACGGGGGTGCTTCCGGCCTGGCCGTCTGCGCTTTTGTCCCGCCGGCGGCCGGGCTCCCTCGGCGCCGCCACAGCCAGTACGTGAGTCCGGGGCCGCCCGCGCTTCCGCCCCCGGGCCCTCCCTGCCACGCCCTTCCTTCTTGGCAGGGTCCAGGCTGCCCCTCGGGTCTTGGGCGGGATCTGGGGGAAACCAAACCTTCCACCACACATCTCTGGAGGCGGGTTCAGGAGAGGAAAGGGGGAGAAAGACCTCGGGCCTGGCCCCAAGGGGTAGGATCCGCCCCTGGACAGCCTGGGAGCTCACTGGGCCTCGCTCTGCTTTCTGAGCAGGCCGGGGTCAGGTTAGGTCTGCCCGGTGCACCGGCAAGGGCCTGAGCCCCGCCACCGTGCTCCTCAGCTTCACATTACTGTCTCTAGTGAGCAGGGAGCAGAACCCCGAAAATTAGCTCTTTTAAAACACTACTCTGTATTTTTAAAAATACCACTCCCTCGCCCCCCTTCGCAGTTAAGTTTAGCCCTCGGACTTGGGAAAAACCGTGCGAGAGGGATACTTAGAGGTGATCTGGTCCGAGTCTGTCGCCCCCTATTCCGGTGGAAGGGTGGTGTTGAAACTGCTGTCGCAGGTGTGGTCGGAGCCCCCAGAGAGCGTGCACTGGATCTCGCCTTGGGGAAGCATCTGTGTCTAAGCTAACGTGCGCGCCCTAACAGTTAGCTGAGGAGGTGACTAGGAACAGGACTTGGAGGCTTCTGGACGCCGGAAATGCAGAGTGGGGATGTAAAGCAAACAGGTCGCAGGGCGCCATCACTGGGTGTGTTGCTATAGGAAAACAAGGCGGCCAGCAGGACTTAGCCAGCCAGGAATATTGATGTGTAGGCGGCCAACGGGACTTACTACTATTTAAAATAATTTTGAACATGTAATACATTCAACATAGTTTCCATATTAAAAGTGATAAAAAGTTGGTGAAAAGACCTTCATTCACTTTTCTCAGCTTCATTCCTAGCTCAACCTCCTTAAATAACCACTTTTGTTGATTTGAGTGTATCCTTCCAGGATTTCTTTATTCAAATACTGACCAGTGTAAACATAATTACTCCCCCCCCCAACACACCTTATTTTGACAGGTGTTAGAATACAGACCAGTCTGCCCCATTGCTTCTACCAACTATTATTATATTAACAATATTACAGGTTATTTTACACATTGGAAGACAGCAAGTTTGTTTTACAGTGCTGTGGTATTGGATTGGCCACTGTTCAGATGTTTTGGATGTTCATAATTTTTAGATCTATATGGGGACACTTCCGTTTCTTTTTTTTTTTTTCTCTTCAGATACTGAGGATTGAACCCAGCGAATGCTAAGCTACATCCCCAGCCCGATTTTTTATTTTTTATTTTGAGAGCATCTCAGAGTGTCCTAGGGTGGGCTTGAACTTCTGATTTTTCTGCCTAGTAGCTGGGATTATAGGAGAGCCCCTCTCATAGGCTGTTTCCAGCTTTTCTGTTAACCTTAAACAGTGGTATATTGAATGGCTTTGTTCTAGGGTAAAGTTGTTGGATTGTTTGTTGTGTGGTACTAGGGGTTGAACACAGGTCTTCAACACTGAGCTACATTCCCAGTCCTTTTAAAACAATTTGTGAGACAGAGTCTCACCAAGTCGCAAAATCTCTAAATTGCCCAAACTGAGTTTGACTTTTGCAGTCCTGCATCAAGCTCCCAGGCATTCCACTACAACACTTACAAGGCCTCAACCTCCTGTAAGGGCCTTTCAGGTGTACCACTACGCCCCTCAGTTTAGGGTAAGGGATTTTTTGTTTTAGGGGGGCTGGGTGAGAGAGGGTATTGGTATGTAGCCCAGGCTAACCTTGAACTCACTGCCTCAGCCTCCAGAGTGCTAGGATTATAGGCACGCACCACCATGCCCAGCAGGTAAAGGTTTTTAAGGAGGGGACTAAACAGTTACATTTTTTGTTTTATATTAACTCAGCTAGTTATTGACAGATTGATAAATATGTCAAGTCATTATTATAATATTTGTGTAAGGAGTTTATAGAACAAATACAACTAAGTAAAAATTAATCTTTCCCTCCTGAGACTTATGTATATGATGTTTAGTCCTACACTGGCCTAATAGGCTAGCTGTATCCATGATTCTCTTCAAACTAATTCCTTCCTCCTTAGGTTTAGAAAATCAACTTACCTTTCAGATTCTCTTTTTCTTACCTTCTTCTGTGGAATGATGAGAAATCTCTTCTCCTTTAATGAGGTACTGGAATATTCTATTACATTTTTTTTCAGTTTAGGGAAAAAAATCACCTTTGATCCTTATTTCTACTTTTGAGCAATAGAAACAACTCATGTTAATCATTTACAATTCAGATATCCATAAACTAAATTCCAGAATAACAAGAACACAAATCATAATCTTCTCATCTTCAAATCACTTCTTTCACTCACATTTTAGTTCCATCTTTCATGTGGCCAGATAATCTTGATTTGGTAAGCATTTTATGATCGCATTCCTTTTTTTTCTTTCTCTGTCCGTCTCCAAATCAAATACAAATAGCGAAGAATTTCAGATACAGAATCCTAGTTTGACACTTGAAATCATAGATTGCCTTGTAAATATGGCTGGACTCTGGAAATTCAAAGTAGCTGCTGGCATGTTGCATCTGTTTTTTTTTTCTTGCAGTCCATTAGTAGGAAAGGATTTCCAGCCAGAGTGAGGCACAGGTGCTAGTTAGGGAGTTGCCTAGACTTTTGAGAAGTGGCTCCTAACTCTTCTGGAGCAGAGACAAGAATTAAGTGCAAGTTCTTACTATCTGTATGAACTTTTTTGTTTTGGGTGTTTTTTTTTCTGAGACAGGATCTCCCTAGGTAGTTCTGGGTGGGCTTGAACTGATTATGTAACCCAGGCTGGCCTCGAACTCCTGGTGTTCCTCTTGCCTCATCCTGCCAAGTGCTGGGATCACAGGTATGCACCACCATGCCTGGCTCTGTATGAACTTTGTAGGCACTGATAACAGAATGTGAACAAGCACAGAAATGACCAGAGGTGTGGGTCACGTGTCATTTGTAAGGAAGGTAGAACACTGTGGCTGACTTTTGACTGATGTAACTGGGCTGATACTGTCATGCTTCCAGTTGGTTAAAAACTGGTTAGAGTGAGATTTCCCATTTAGTTTTTAGAACTTAAAAGAAATTCAGTCTTTTCTTGTTCTCTGTATGAACAAGTTGTGATTTTGGAGTAATTCTTGTGTCATTTTTTCTTATAAAAAAACACATACAGGAGAGTAGAGTTACTACAATGAACTCCCATAAAACCATCATTCAGATTCAGTAGTTTCAGGAATCTGCTATATTTGTTTCATCTTTCCCTTTTTATTTTTTTTCTTGGTTGAGATATCTTCAAGAAATTTCCAGACACCATGCCACTTTTCCCTATCATACTTCAGTTAGCATTAAAAAAAATAAAAGACACAATAGCTACAGTACCATTATCCCATCTTAAATTAACTTTGCTTCCCTGGTGTTAACTAATAGAGGTTGGCAAACTACTAGACTTGAAATCTGTTCTTGTATGGCCCACAAGGTAAGAAAGGTTTCTATATTTTTTAAAGCAAGGTTAAAAATAAGATCGAAATAAGCAAGTCTTACATGGTCCATAAAGCTTTTTAGTGTTTGCTGTCTGGCTGTTTACAGAATGTGATCACAACCCCTTATTTAATGAAATAAGTGATCTTCCAAAATGTATATCTGCATTTGCTACTCCTTTGCCTAAAATTCCTCAGGGTCAAGTCTGGACTACTTTATATAAGTCAGCCCCTCATGCAGCCCTTATTTTTGTCTGCCTGATAAGCTTTGCCTGCTGCCCTCTACTCCAAATGTCTGAAGGGTGCTGAACATCAGTTGCTTTGTGCCTGCTCTTTCCTTTGCTAGGAATACCTTCTCCTTTTTTCACAAAACTCTTAGCCCTTCAGGGCCAAATGTAACTCCTATAAAACTAAACAACTATTGGAGGAAAAACTGCAGGGATAAGAATGAAGAGAGGCTATTGCAGTAGTTCAAAAGAAGGCTTACACTAAGTCCTTAGCAAGATGGGGTGGAGGTAGAGGTGGGAGCTTGACACCTATTTGGGCAATAGAGTCAGGTGATCTAATGGCAATTTTGGATGTAGCTGAGGGAGATACAGGTAGAAGAGCCCACCTTTGATTTAGACAAAGGGGAGGGCAGGGATAGATAGGATTGTCTATAATTGAAGAGAGGCTCTAGGCTACAGATAAATATCTAAGAGACAGCTTGTAGAAGTGATAGGAGCCTTGTATATACCTAGTATATAGGTGGGGCTGCAAATGGAGAAGTATCCAAGTTAGAATCTAGGAGGAAGGCTCAGGATAGAATGAGAGGGCCAGGAACATCCAAGGGGCAGCAGCCCAGAGCGTAAGCAAGCTAATGTGGCTTGAAGAATCTAATGCCACATGGTCTGAAATCAGACTGAGTAGGTGAAGCTTG
This sequence comes from Heterocephalus glaber, assembly GCF_053883595.1. Classification (NCBI taxonomy): domain Eukaryota; kingdom Metazoa; phylum Chordata; class Mammalia; order Rodentia; family Bathyergidae; genus Heterocephalus; species Heterocephalus glaber. The sequence goes on along the minus strand of NW_028258317.1, from coordinate 66,627,361 downwards.
AGGGGAGATAGGGCATCAAATCTATATTTTTAAAAGCAGGAAGCAGGATGGTGAAAGTAGTACCTACAGGGAAAGGTATAGTTGATGTGATTGTAATTTACTTTTTGACATCTTAAAAAAACTTTTTTATCTGAAAATAATTTCAGGCTGGGGATTTAGCTCAGTGGTTCCGTCGCCTGCCTTGCAAGCGCAAGGACCCAAGTTCAATCCCCACTACAAAAAAAAAAAAAAGACAGCCTTGAAAATAATTTCAAATTGCAGCCTGCCTTGCAAGCACAAGGACCCGAGTTCGATCCCCGGTACCAAATAATAATAATAATAATAATAATAATAATAATAATAATTTCAAGTATGCAAAACAATTTCAAGAATAAGAACAGTAAAAAGATACTGTTTATTCAAATTCTCCTGAGGTTAGCATTTACTGCATTTTGTCCTCCTCGTCTCTCATACATCCAGTTTTGACCCTGAATGCATTTGAGAGTAACTTACATACAGTAAGCTGCATCCCAGCCTTTACTCTGATAATTGCAGAATGTGTTTTTTCCAATTTTATCATTTCTTCCACATTTACCAGCCAGTGCTCACATTCTACTGTAAAGGTCTCTCTGTCTCTCCAGTTTTTATTTGTATGGTCTTATTTGTTATAAATGGTTTGTGTGAGACCACTCAGGATAGGCTTTTGTGAAAAAGAAAGGTTTATTCCAGTGAAAAGAGACTGAAGTTAGGGGTACAGTTCAGCAGCTAGCTGAGGAGAGCCAATTTTATCACATGTGTGTGTGTGTGTGTGTGTGTGTGTGTATGACATTGAAAGAGAAAAATATCAGTAGCTAGCTGGGAGAGATTTCATCCATGTGTGGATGGGCTAACATGGAGAGAGAGGATTAGCAGCTAGCCGGGAAAGGAATTAGATTTATATAGAGCTTGAAAAGAGGGTTTTGATCATAACAAATATTTATGACTGAGGGTCCAAGGATGGTCAGTGCAGATGTGTAGACAATCACTGGACTTTTTGGTGCCAGGGAGATTGTATATGCCATCTTAATTTTTTTTTTTTGGTACTGGGGATCGAACTCAGGACCTTGCGCTTGCGAGACAGGCAGTGGCACCACTGAGCTAAATTCCCGGGCCCATCCTGATTTTTTTATGGCCATCTGTCCTGTTTACTGAGAATGGCCTGTTGTTTGCTGAGAGCAGCCTGTTTGCTTGCAAGTTCTCATTCAGGCCAGGCATGACATTATTGAAATTCTTTTTTTAAGTAGTTTATAATCCATTGCTCTGTTATCTTCAGTGCCTAAATTGGGTGGTCAAGTTGGCTCTTGTAATCTTGTGCCATTCCCCATCATATTTTTGAACCTCTCCTTACTTGCTGGTGTAACAAGATGCCCCAGTTCATTTTTATGCATATTCTGTTTCCAACTTAGAATCAACCATTTTTATAAGGATTTTGGTACCTTTTATCAGGGAATAGTAATAGAAAACAAGAATAGGCTATTGATAGACTCATTACCACTGAGGTGCTTTTGCTTTTGACTTTTTAGCAAACTGGGCTAAAAAAATATATATGCACATACATACCTATACATAAGAGTGAATATGCATACATTCATATAAATGTGCATACACACATACATATATAAGATAGAATAATGAGTTCATACAAATTCTCCAATTCATCCCTGCAATGTTCTTTCCTGCCTTTTACTATAGTGTTTTGTATTTTTATGTCCTTTCTTCATCCAGGAGAACCCTGTCTCCCAACAAAATCAGCACATTTTTATTCAGTTAAATGATATCGTTTCAGAATTGCTTTGCCTATACTACTAGAGAAAAGAAACCTGCTAAAAATAAGTTTTATTCGCTGGGGATTTAGCTCAGTGGTTCCTCTGCCTGCCTTGTAAGCGCAAGGTCCCAAGTTGGATCCCTGGTACCAAAAACAAAACAAAACAAACAAAAAAATTTTCTTTGCAATTCTTCCTACACCCTCCACCAGCTTTCCCAAGACTGAATGTATATATAGTGAAATATTGTTTCTAAATTACAGGGATTGTTTTCTTGTTTCTATGTTTGTTCCTGTCGTATGGTTTTGGTAGTCAAATGAAACACAAGTGGGTTCATTTGTTTCTGTTTCTTTCCTGTATTACCAGTTTCCCCTTGCTCATCCTTATTGATTTAATCTTGCTCTTTGAATATGCAGGACATCATCAGGTTTCCATAAGTAAAAAAAAAAAAATACAAAAAGCTATACTCAAGCGGGGGATTTAGCTCACTAGTTCCTCCACCTAGCTCGCAAAGCACAAGGTCCCGAGTTCAATCCCCGGAACCAAAAAAAAAAAAAAAAAAAGGACAAAAAGCTATATTCAACTGTGTTTCTTCCCTCTCCCCTTTTAAGTAGCGGTTGTTTTCTGGGACTACTTTAAAGATAGGAAGATGTTGGGCCGGGGATTTAGCTCAGTGGTTTCGCCGCCTGCTGCGCAAGTGCAAGGACCTGAGTTAGATCCCCGGTACCAAAAAAAAAAATAAAATAAAATAAAGATAGGAAGATGTGTTTTCTTTCTTACACATAACTTAGCATAGTACTCCATTGTATATGTGCCTTAGTTTACTTAACTAGTCTTCTATGCTTGGGCATTTAGGTAGGTCTCCAGATTTTGCAGTTATAAATAATGCTATAATGAATATCTTTTGTGTATTTTTGCAAGTATATCTTACATATAAATTTCTAGAAGAGGTATTTCTGGATTGAAGAGAAAAACATGTATTTTTGTTAGATAGCAGCAAATTCTCTACCATGAGGAGATTGTGCCAGTTTGCATTCCCAACAATATATGAACATACTTATTTCCTCCAAAGCCTCATCAACAGAGTATACTGTTGTCAAGTTTTGAATATTTGCCAAGGTGACAAATGAGAAATGGACCTTATTATACTTTATATTTTTCATTAGTGAAGTTGAATGTCTTTTCACATGTTTAATATTTCTTTTTGTGAATTGTCCATGTCTTTTGCTTGTTTTTCTATGGGATGTTTAGTCTTTATTTCCCTTTAGTGTTTGAAAATTTTTTTATTTATGTTTATTGGGTTATTTATTTATTTATTTGTTGCAGTACTGAGATTGAACTCAGGGCCTTAGCACTGAGCTACATCTCTGGGCCTTTTTAAAAAAATTTTTTGAGACAGGGTCTCTTTAGGTTACCCAGTCTAGGCTTGGATTTATGATCTTCTTGCCTTGGGCTCCCAGAGTACTGGGATTACAGGTGTGTGCCAACCTGTCCAGCTCGAAAATTCTTTATATCATTAAGAATATTGTCCTTTTATTTATTTCCATATCAGGAGTATATCTCAGAATATGCAATGTAAATATTTTTTCCACTTTGTCATTTATTTGTTTATGGTATTTTTACCATAAAATTTTATTTTTATACACTTAAACATTAGTCTTTTATTGCATCTGGATTGTAGCTAGAAAGCTTTCTCTATACCCAGGCTATGGAGGTATTTACCTGTATTCTCTTTGAGTATTTGTATAACTTTATTATTATTATTATTTAGAGCCCTGTTCCACTTGAAGTTTATTTTTGTGTTTGATGTGAAGAATGGATCTAATTTTAACTTTTTCTGTATAGCTTTTAGTAGTTGCAACACTGTTAAAATAAAGACTGGCTTTATTGACTCCCTCAATAATTTGAAACACCATCTTTATCATTTTTTTCTATGGGTAGTGAGGACTTGCCAAACTTTTCTATTTCATGTCTGTGTATATACTACTACCACACTGTTTTTTATATAGTACATTTTCGTATCTATTATAGCTAATCTCCCCTCATAGCTCTTCCTTTGCTTTTTTCTCTAGCAGTTTTTGAATGTTTATTTAAAGAGATTAGTTTTAGGATTATGTGAACTTGAACATCTTTTTGTCCTGTGAGTCCAAGGTGAGTAGAGGTAAAGGGGCCAAGATAGAAAAGGAAATGGATGGAGCAGGGCCCCAGTGTGTGTGGGAACAGCATTCAGAGTGCATTTACATTTCATTTCATTTCATTTCATTTCATTTCATTTCATTTCATCTATTTTATTTTATTTGTTTTTTTGGAGACAGTATCTTGCTATATAGTCCAGGCTGGCTTGAACTCATGGTGATTCCCCTCTCTAAGCTTCCTGTGTGTTGGGATTATAGGCATGTGCCACCATAACTGGCTACATTTAACTTTTATATCAGTGTGTTGCTGCTAATAGTTCTAGAGTTCCACTACCCACCCAGAAGCTCTCATTTCAGTAGACTGCCCAAACTAATAAAAGGAGGCAGAGAGGTAGGCCATGCTCCTATTCCTCAGTGATCTCTGATAATTTTGTAATATTTAATTATTTAAGTCATTTTGTGATATTTTCTCAGCTGAACCACTTTTTTGGTAGTCACTTAATATCTACTGAATGACTATTTGATCTTCCTGACAGTTTCCTGAGCTCTAGCTTCTCCTGTGCTGTTATTTTAATTTGGAGTACATTGTTCCTATAAACTTAAGTTGGATCATTTTGTGTGCTTTTTAAAATACATATCTACTCCAAAATATGTATTATACTTTGTTTTTAATTTGCTGTTTCTTGCTCACATGTTTGCATATAAAGTTTTCTGAAGAAGATTAACAGAATTTCAGAGTATTGATCCAAGAGCATCTGATAGCCAGGGGTAAGAGGAGATCAAAATTTTAAGTCAGTCTACTCAAAAATGTTTCATTGTCTAAGGTTTGGGGGTAGCTAACTTAGAACAGTTTCTTTTTGTCTCAGGAGTCAGTTTGTCCATGGGGAAATGATGATGGAGTATCAGTCATGTGTAGAATATCTTCACAGGATCAGAGAGTCCCTGCCTGGAGCCTAAAATCTGCTCTAGAAAGCCATGTGATTTCCTGAATCATGTATTTTATCCCTAAATTTCAACTGTGATCCAATAACCTTATCTTATTTTCTTAATTCTAATACTATAGTAAATAATAAATTTAATAAGTAGCATGCAGTAAGATACAGGCATTGTTGTCAGTGCTTTTACATGTGTTATCATATAATAGTCAACAATCCCGTTGCTTTCATTTTACAGATGGGGAAAGGAGTGCACAGAAAGATTAAATAAATTTCCCAGGGTCATACAGCTCAGTATTTGAAGTTAGGCAATATTCTAGTTATTCCTTGGTATCCACGGAGATTGGTTCCAGGACCCTACAGATAACAAAATCTGCTAATGGTCAAGTTCCTTATATAAAATGGCATCATATTTGCATATAACCTATGCATATCCTTTTGTTTGTTTGTTTTTTGGGTTTTTTTGGTACCAGGGATCGAACTCAGGACCTTGAGCTTGCAAGGAAGGCGGAAGAACCAATGAGCTAAATCCCTGGCCCATGCATATCCTTTTGTATTCTTTTTTGTTTTGTTTTTTTGTGGGTTTTTTTGGTACCAGGGATCGAACTCCGGTCCTTGCACTTGCGCAGCAGGCAGTGAAACCACAGAGCTAAATCCCCAGCCCTCCTTTTGTATTCTTTAAATAATCTCTAGATTACATATAATGCCCCAAACAGTATAAATGCTGTGTAAATCTTTGTTATACTGCATTGTTTAAGGCATAACAACAAGGAAGAAGCCTGTATATGTTGAGTACAGGTGGAATTTTGTTTTTCTGAGTATTTTGCATCCATGGTTAGCTGCTTTTATGAGGATGCAGAATCTGTATATACAGAGGGCCAGCTGTACTTCCTTTGCTTAATGGTTTGTGTCTGTAATGTGCTGTATCGTTAGCCTCTTCAGAAGTGAGAATGAAAGTGTTGTTCCCTGGCAGGTGAAGCATGTTCTTTTACATAGAGTTCTTCCCTAACGACAGTATGTAGTTTTCCAGGATCAGTGTTTGTTCCCTGGAGAGAAAGCCCAGGAGGCCAAACCAGTCCAAGTCCAAGCAGTTGCAAGTTGCTGTCTTTCTTATCTCAGCAGTGAATGTCCTCAAGATTTCATATCCACAGTTACCTCCCCAATATTTCTGTCCACATGCTGATTTCTTCTCTTATTTTTGCCTGTTCTTTGCTGTTTATGTATAATTTTACATAATAAAAAGTTATGCCCAACTTTTGTCTTATAAATAATCTGTTCTTTAGAGATTTTACCTGCCTTCTGTTTATTTTTCTATGAGTAGGTGACATTGTTCAGTAACTGTTCAGTGTTATCTACGGTTCCATGCATCATTTAACCCATTTCAGCTTGGCCTCATCTTAAGCTGTTATACCAGAATAGAAAAGTTATTTGGCCGTTGAAAATCCAGGGCTCTAGTGTGGGTTTTTTAGGTACTGGGGACTGAACTTGGGACCTTGCACTTGGAAGGCAGGCGCCAGAACCACTGAGCTAAATCCCCGGCCCAGAAAATTTATTTTATTTTTTTTTGGTACCGGGGATCAAACTCGGGTCCTTGCACTTGCAAGGCAGGCAAGAGAACCACTGAGCTAAATCCCCGGCCCCTCTAGTGTTTTAACATTAGCTTCATAAGGGCAGAAATTTTATGTCCGCCTTTATATCCCTAGTACTTAAAAATGTACCTATCACATAGCATGCAGTTAATAAATATTTACCGAGTGGATGAGTGAAGTTTGATGTTGTTCTCTAATGTTTTCTAAATGAAGTGAATGGGTTCCATTTTCATTTTTTTGGTTTAGTGTCACATTTGAAGAGGAACACTGAGGATGAGGAATCAATTGAAACAAATGAATATGTTGGAAATCAAGACTATAAGTGGCCCAAAGTGGAAGGTCTTCACAAGGATCATAAGCAAGAATCAAAGATTGGTGAAGTTTGTGATTGGAATAGCAAGGTGGAGAATCCATTGGAAGAGTCCAAGGGGAAAAGAATGAAGGGAGACCTAAGTGGCACTGTGGAAAAGATTGGCAAAACTGAGAACATGGCAAATATAAAGACAGAACAGGAAGATGAGGCATCTGAGAAAAGCTTACACTTGAGGTCAAAGCCTGTTACCCACCAGACTACTCCTACAGAACAGAAAAGCAATGAACAAAGCAATTGCGTGGAGAACATTAATGGAAACTCTTACAGCAGTCTACAGCAGAAAACCAGTGCTGTTAAGAAATCACATAAATGTGATGAGTGTGGGAAGTCCTTCAAATATAACTCCCGTCTTGTTCAACATAAAATTATGCACACTGGAGAAAAACGCTATGAGTGTGATGACTGTGGAGGGACTTTCCGAAGTAGCTCCAGCCTGCGAGTCCACAAGCGCATCCATACTGGAGAGAAGCCGTACAAGTGTGATGAGTGTGGGAAAGCTTACATGTCCTATTCCAGCCTTATAAACCACAAAAGCACCCATTCTGGGGAGAAAAACTGTAAATGTGATGAGTGTGGGAAATCTTTCAATTATAGCTCTGTTCTGGACCAGCATAAAAGGATCCACACTGGAGAAAAGCCCTATGAGTGTGGTGAGTGTGGGAAGGCCTTCAGAAATAGTTCTGGTCTCCGAGTCCACAAAAGGATCCACACAGGGGAGAAACCTTATGAATGTGACATCTGTGGGAAAACTTTTAGTAACAGCTCTGGTCTGAGGGTCCACAAAAGGATTCATACAGGTGAGAAGCCCTATGAATGTGATGAGTGTGGGAAGGCCTTTATTACTTGCAGGACACTTCTAAACCATAAAAGCATCCACTTTGGAGATAAACCGTATAAATGTGATGAGTGTGAGAAATCCTTTAATTATAGTTCTCTCCTCATTCAGCATAAAGTCATCCACACTGGAGAGAAACCTTATGAATGTGATGAATGTGGCAAGGCCTTCAGGAACAGCTCGGGCCTCATAGTGCATAAAAGGATTCATACAGGAGAAAAACCTTATAAATGTGATGTCTGTGGCAAAGCATTCAGCTATAGCTCAGGCCTTGCCGTTCATAAGAGCATTCACCCAGGGAAGAAAGCTCATGAATGTAAGGAGTGTGGCAAATCCTTTAGTTATAACTCCCTTCTTCTTCAACATAAAACTATTCATACTGGAGAGAGACCTTATGTATGTGATGTGTGTGGGAAAACTTTCAGAAACAATTCAGGCCTCAAAGTCCACCGGAGACTTCATACTGGGGAAAAACCATACAAGTGTGATGTGTGTGGGAAAGCCTATATCTCACGCTCTAGCCTTAAAAATCACAAAGGTATCCATCTTGGAGAAAAACCCTATAAATGCAGCTATTGTGAGAAGTCCTTCAACTACAGCTCTGCCCTTGAACAGCATAAAAGGATTCATACTAGGGAGAAACCCTTTGGGTGTGATGAGTGTGGAAAAGCCTTCAGAAACAATTCAGGCCTTAAAGTACATAAACGAATCCACACTGGGGAGAGACCTTACAAATGTGAAGAATGTGGGAAAGCATACATCTCACTCTCAAGCCTTATAAATCATAAAAGTGTACACCCTGGGGAGAAGCCCTTTAAGTGTGATGAGTGTGAAAAAGCCTTCATCACATACCGAACCCTTATAAATCACAAAAAAATTCATCTTGGAGAGAAGCCCTACAAATGTGATATGTGTGAGAAATCTTTTAATTACACTTCACTTCTTTCTCAACACAAAAGAGTACACACTAGAGAGAAACCCTATGAATGTGACAGATGTGAAAAGGTCTTCAGAAACAACTCAAGCCTTAAAGTTCATAAAAGAATACATACTGGGGAGAAGCCCTATGAATGTGATGTGTGTGGAAAAGCCTACATCTCACACTCAAGCCTTATTAATCATAAAAGTACCCACCCTGGCAAGACACCCTATACATGTGATGAATGTGGTAAGGCTTTTTTTTCAAACAGAACTCTCATAAGCCATAAAAGAGTCCATCTTGGGGAGAAACCCTTTAAGTGTGTTGAGTGTGGGAAATCTTTCAGTTACAGCTCTCTCCTTTCTCAGCACAAGAGGATCCATACAGGGGAGAAACCCTATGTATGTGATAGGTGTGGGAAGGCATTCAGGAACAGCTCAGGCCTCACAGTGCATAAAAGGATCCACACAGGTGAAAAACCCTATGGATGTGATGAGTGTGGGAAGGCATACATCTCACATTCAAGTCTTATCAACCATAAAAGCATTCACAGTGGGAAGCAGCCCTATAATTGTGAGTGTGGAAAGTCCTTCAATTATAGATCAGTCCTTGACCAGCATAAGAGGATCCACACTGGAAAGAAGCCATACCGATGTAATGAGTGTGGGAAAGCATTTAATATCAGATCAAATCTCACTAAGCATAGAAGAATCCATACTGGAGAAGAATCTTTAAATGTGACAAATGTGGAGAGTCATCAGTGTAGCACATCCCAGATGAGGATCTACGAGGGAGGGATTGCTTTGGCTGGGACCAGGATGAGGATGCCTCTGTGGGAGGCAGAGCTTACCAAGTCTCAAAGAACTCATATGGAAGAGAAACCATATGAATGTAAGAATTTCTGAGGTCCTTATTCACAGCTTATAATTTTCATAGTATCAATGAAACCATTCTAGATATAAGTAACTTTCTGTGATTTTTCACTCGGCCAGTAAGGAAGGGTCCAGTGTCAAGATAGTTGAGCCCTTTTGGAATATAAAATAGTCCTCAATGGGAATTTAAAGTATCAAAGCAGTGGAATATTTTTAAATTCTAAAAATGAGCAGATATTTTTTAACCTAAAATTTGCATATGAAGAAAGGACTCCCAACTAGAAATCACAGTCACCTTCAGATAGTTCATACTTGAGTACATTTTGTGAGTAGAAATGGAGGTAATTCAGGTGTATCTTTGAATCCCAATTGTATCTTGGTCAGTAGAAAAAAAATCTAAGAAGGGCCTCAAGGCAACAGGCAAATTCAGGGAGAGATAGGCTTCAGGGAATAGAAATTTATTTACTAGTGAACATGAGTTATACACAATGTAATTGAATGGTTTAGGGGAGGTGGATAACCACTTCTGAAACAGAATTTGGATTTCCTTGTAGGAAAAGTAAAAAAGCTTAGACTATTATAAATCTAACCTGAAGTAAGAGAGAGTCACTTATTAAAAATGCAAATTGAATGTACTATGCTAATACTCCAGTTGAATGGGTGAGACTTTTAAAGTTTCAAATGAACTCCTTCAATGAATGATGAATGTGTGATAAATGAAAACTTAGTATTCATACATTACAATAAACCAGTATGTCATGGAGGGAATTTTGGCACCTGTAATAGTTAATGGAACACATCTTCAACATGAATTTGCACCTTACAGAAAGAATTGATTCAGGGATTCCAATGAGTGGGAATGCTGTGGAGGACAGCATTTTATTACAAGAGTTAAAATGCTAAGTAGCTACCAATAATTGAGAGAGATTAGGAAATCTGTGTTTTTTTATTCTTCTGTTAAGTGTTTGTTTTGGAATTTGTTGTAAAGATTTCATGCACACATATGTACTGTATATTGTTTGTCGTAAAATATGAATACTTTGTTCAGGGCTCACTCTGTCATAAAGGCCAGATAAGGTGGCAAAGTAAGGTGGAACTCCAATAAAGAAATTCTTCACATGTAAACAGGCTGTGACTTGCTTTAGATGGAGCAATCTACAGAGCCGTTTGTGTGCCATATCTGTATGGAGTTAGTTATACCAGATCCATACCAGAGAGGGCAGCAGGAAGCACATCCCACAGGGGTAGTAGCACAGGTTTCACCAAAAGTTAGGTGATGCCTCCAATAAAACCACAGATGTATTTTGAGGGGACCAAAGGTAAGCACTGTGATAGTCTTAATGGGAGTGGGCAGATCATATGAAGGATTGGTCACGAAAAAATTTCTCAGGAACACATAGAATTTAACATGAGATATTGTTAGCTATGTAGAAGTGTTATCTAGGTAACTCAGATGCTTTAAGTAGACTCTCCTGAGTTAAGTAACCTGTCCAGGACTACTGAAGCTGGGACTTATCAATAGAGGGTGAACTATAGGTCTGGTCTCTGGCTTCAGAATCTGTCTTCAAGAGAACAATCTAGTTTCCTATCTCTAAGATTCCTATCATCAGGTAGTGTCCATGCCTCTAGGAATACAAAAGAGTACTTTGTTTCTAACCCCCACCACTAGGTTTTGGTGGATGGGGTGAGGACAGGGAGAGACAAAGTATGTCTGCCATTCAGTGCCAGTTGGGAAAGTCATAATCCCATTTACTGTATGTCCCCCTCTGCATGTAACATTGGCAAACAACTGTATCCATGGACTTAAATAAAAGTCTTCAGCAAATACTTGAGATTCTTCTATACATGATCCATTGTCGGAAGCACTGTACAGGGACAGAATGAAAGCAGTAATACCTGGTAGTTAAAGAGAAAGATGGCATGCAAAACCCACTCTAGTAGATGTGTGAACTGACCTCGGTAGGTGTTCAGAGGAAAGTGACGATAGCCAACCAAGAGAGGAATGGGTTTCAGAGACATTGAATTGTGTTTTGAGAGAGAAGTGGGAAATATTATGTCCTGGTGAAGGACAATAGCACACATGTTAAGGTGTTCTCCAGAGTAACTTCTCTGGCAAGGCTGGTGTCGGCAGAAATGAAGAGGATGCAGAGTAGCGATTCTTAGTGGTTGGAGCACAGATTGGTCTTCTATTTGTTCAAAATGAGAGCATCTCTGATTTTTGCTAAATAATCATATTACCTGAGGTTTCCATGTACCCTTGTGTCTAGAGCAGTCAGTATGCCTATGGCCAAAAGCCCTACCCCTTCCTTTACACATGTCCCTACCCCTACTTGAACTCCAACTGTACCTATTGCCCGCTCATTGAGAAAAAGACACATTAAGTATTAGGTTCACCACCTTTGAGATAGAGATTGCAAGCCCTCCAGTGTACTAAATGCTGGGGATATGCCCCTACTACAGACATTCCTCATTTAATGACTGAGTTCCAGTCCTAACTAGGTCGTTAATGATTGGTCACTAAATGAATTGCATGTAGTATGTACATTAAAATATTCAGAACAAAAGAAATTCCAACTTGATGACTTTACTTTTATTTGCAAAACTCTTACATGTACTAATATATAACAACATTAAACTATAATACTGTATAATACAATTACAGTACTATATAAACAAGTTGTACTGTACCAAAAAAAAAGACATTGAGGCTTTAGAAACAAGATGTACAGAACTATACCAAAAAAAAAAAAGGATGTAAGTCTGAGCAGTGGGTTGTGAGTCCAAACATCCTGCTTCAATTGTGTTTTGGGTTGTTTTGGGGTTTTTTTGGTTTTTGTTTTTTATTTTTGGTACCAAGGATCAAACTCAGGACTTTGCGCTTGCGAGGCAGGCAGTGGCACCACTGAGCTAAATCCCGGCTCAATTGTGTTTTGTTTTTGAGATAGGGTCTCACTAGGTAGTTCTGGCTGGCCATGAACTCACCATGTAGCCTGGGTTGGCCTTGAACTCATGGCAATCCTCCTGCCTCAGCCTCTGGAGAGCTGATTACAGGCTTGAGTCACTACACCTGCCTGCACCTCAGCTGTAAATCTGAACAGTTGTTAACCAGGTGGGATGTTAAATGGGGAACATTTGTATGGCCCTCATCTATTCACACTCTAGAAATGGTTCTCTTGGCCCCAGTCTTGAGCATAGGTAGGTCCAGATAGGGTGCTGCTCAGGGCGATTCCAGATGTATCCACATCTTCTGGTCTGTCTTCTCCCAAGTGAGCTTGTAGTGCAAATACAATGAGCCAGCGTGGGGGAGCCTCCACCAGCCAATCCAGAGGTGTGAATTAGTTGAAGACCATCTTTACCCTTTCCAGAGAAGATGGGGGTGGGGGCAGAATTGCCCAAGTTTCTAATTCACAGGACTGAAGAGTGAATTTAAATGTTAGACGGTAGGGAAATTGCAAGCTGGAAGGTCTACATAAAAGTGGGAAAGTGTTTATATTTGGGAAAATAGCCAAGATGTTTAGATTTTATAATCAAATATGTATGGGAAACTCAGGCAAATTTTAAAGGATAAAAATAAAGTACATAAATATAAAAATCTGGAATGAAAAAGAGTGGAATATTAGTTTCTGGTAAAAATAGGCTAGGTTATTTGGTTTAATTTCTCGCCTAAAACAATGAAGAAGACTGCTTTTTTTTGTTGTTTTTGGTACTGGGGATTGAACTCAGGCCCTTGTGCTTGGGAGGGAGGTGGCGGCACCACTGAGCTACATCCCCACCCCTAAGATTGCTTTTTTTAAAGATAGGTAGTATGCTGTCTATCTTAGTCCATTCAGGTTGCTATAACAAAATGTAAATTAGGTAGCTTATAAACAACATATTTGTCATAGTTCTAGAAACTAGCAAATTTAAGGTGCCCTCAGGTTTCATGTCTGGTGAGAAGCCACTCCTGGCTCATAGATAGGACCTTCTCAGTACATCTTTACCTGATGGAGGGGTCTCGGCCCTCCTGTCTAAGGGCACTAATTCCAGTCATGAGTGCTCCACCCTCATAACTTTTATCACTTCCAAAGATGCCACCTCCTAATATCATCACATTGGTGATTAAGTTTCAAGATGAATGGGAGGGAGCATTTAGAACATGGCACCCTACCTCTCCCTCAAGAGAATGTTGAGGCTGAAAAGACAATGTATGACAGTTTTAAAATGAGATACTATAATTAAAGAGGTGAACACCACAGCTCATGCTGTATACTGCAGAGGCTACTCAATGTGTGAGAGAAGTTCAGTCAGGTAATAGTGATGAATCTTTCCCTTTAGAAGTTAAGTAGAAAAAATAATAAAAATAAATAAATAAATAAATAAATAAATAAATAAATAAATAAATAAAAGTTGGCTTCCCAAAGTGCTACACCTTCAGGATAAGATCAGATCTAAACAGCTCCCCCTTCCTCAAATATAGAGACATGGCTTCTCAATGAGCAGAGCAATAAAAGAAAGTATCCCTGGCCCAGCCTTTACTTGGGTCTAGGTAAACATAACTTGAGACCTGGCAGATGGAAAAAAAAAAAAAAAGACTCTGCAGTCTTAACTCAGGTAACATAAATCATTTCTACAGGCAATATTCATCAAGCAGTCAAAAATGATCAGGTATATAGAAAAAAGATAACATAAGTGAAAAAAACAGCAGAAGAAACAACTGCAGACTTGCTATATTGAATTATCAGGTATATTTGTGAAAATATCTGTACTTAAAGGATGGAAATCATGCAGACTTGTTCTCTTACTATGCAGTGAAATTAGAGGTTAATAATAAAGATACCCAGGACATTGTCATTATATTCAGAAAGGGACAATTACATTCTAAATCATGGTTCAAAGAAGAAAATATTTTAAACAACGATAATGAAATACTGAATATCAAAACCAATGGGATGTTGCTTAAGCACTGCTTAGAAATTTTTTTTTTTAATTTAAAAAATTTTATTTCACTAAAAGAAACATTGCCATTAATTCCCCTTAATATACTCCCCCTTGCTTCAAAAACACTTATCCCATTATTCTTGCTACTTTCTTTTTTCCCCAAGTCTTATTTTTATCGGCACGTATTTACAGTACACAGTGATTATGTTCTTCATGGGGAACAATGCTTAGAAATTTATAACCTAAAAAATTTTAGAAAATCAGAAGATCTAGTAATTACTTAAGCACCATTTCAAGAAGTTAAGACAATTAAATCCCCAAAAAGTTAAAGGAAGTAATTAAGAGCAGAAATTAATGAAATTAAAAAGTACAATATGGAGGATTAACAATTCTATGTGTGCTTCTTTTGTTTTGGAAGACTACATACTTGAGAGGCCTCTAGTGATATTGATCAACAAAAAGAAAAAAAGCCAAAAATTGTAGCAATGTTAAATTTTCTTCTCTAAACATATACTGACCTCACTCTGGTATTGAAAGAATAACCCACTTTAAACTTCTTGAGTCAACATTTCTAAGAACAGCATGTAACACACCAAGATAAGTCAAAACAGCTCATTTTGGTAAGATTTCAACACCCATAACCCCCTAAAGCTCACCAAATTGCAACAGGCAATGTTCCTTTTATTTTTTTCTCCTATAATACTCATTTCACATGCTTCGAAAAACATTTCCTTTGAGAACTTTCCCTTCTGCAACTGTTTGAATAAAGTACCCATTGTCTTGGCATTTAAATGTCAGAAAATTTCTGAAGTTTGATGTTATAAAATGCTATAAACATGAAAACCATAAGAAATTACATTACAGTTTTATGATAATAAATTAGAAATTTTATATGAGAACATTCCTAGAAAAATATAATGTACCAAAATGTACTAAAGGTCTCACATCTTGTGGATGAGGACAATACAGGAAAGATCATGGAGTGAGTTCATTCTCCACTGAATTCTTAAGGAGAAGCAGTAAGCAGTTTGTGTGAAACCTGTACAGAGAAAAAAACAAGTATAGTAGCTAAGAATATGGTCCCTCCACCATGCAGCCTCTAAATAAGGACTCTTTCATTTATACCCAGATGACCTTAGGGAGGGAACTATACCTGTTTTTATGCTTGTGTGTCCTCACCTATTTTCTGTTTTTTGTTTTGCAGTACTGGGGATTAAACCCAGGGCCTTCATGCGGGGCTGCATTCATTTTCTTCATCTTTTATTTTAAGACAAGTTCTGACTAAATTGCTAAGTTGCCCAGACTGAGTTCAAATTTGCAGTCCTCCTGCCTTAGCTTCCCAGAGCGCTGATATTACAGATGTATGCCACCACACCTGACTCTTACCTGTCTTTTGGCAGGACCTCGTAGGTTGTAGAAATTGGAAAAGTATTATTAGGGCCCTAATCGTGCCTGGAATGAGCAGTATCTTTATAAGGAAGAACCAAGGAAGTTGGGCTGCACGGTAGCTCCTATCCAAGGATTTTAACATCTAGTCAATTCAGTCAGTAGAAGACAATTTCTATCCAAAAATCAAGAAAATCTGTCAAGGATCTCCCCAATACATATTGCTAAGAGGTGTGAGGAAAATGACTTTTTGGATGTGGTTTCTCAACAGTATTATGCTTCTAAGGAGATAATTTTGTTTCTAAGCAAATATGCTTTGTGTTTGTTATGGGCCAGCAGGAAGAGCCACCAGCTCAAGTCCAGTGACCAAAAGTGGTTGGGCGAGATAAAGGCTGCTATGTGCTTGTTTCTCTAGCCTATGCAGCCTACCCACTTCTGCACTCTACCACCACTATTGTGTTTTCTTGGCAATTCTCAGATATGCTGGAGATTATGCAGGAAGAGTTGTTGAAAGTCAAGCTTCTACCTTCTGAACCATGGCTATTTTTAGAGAATGTCCCCTTAAGATATAAATTCTAAAAGGATAAGAGGAGGTTCTAGGGTGGTTAGAGTGAAGCCCTGGAGAGAGGCAGGCCAAGTTCCTCTGGTCTTGGATGCAAACTTTAGGACCATATTCAGTCAATAAAATAATTATGAGTTTGTTTTTAGTCCTGTCTACAGATTTCTCATCTGTAAAATAATATAAAAGATCTACCCCTAAAGTTACTTTAAAGATTAGATTTAAAAGATCCTGTATTTTATAAAAACTCTGTACAAACATTATTTTTAATTGCCTAATGCTCTGTCTTATTTTTAAAAGTTGAAGGAGGGAAATGCAAATCAAGACTACATTGAGATTCTATCTTATCCCAATCAGAATGGCTATCATCAAGAATACAATAAACAGTAGGGGAAAGGAAAGAAAGGAATGGAATTAATATGAGAAAATGAAAAAATGGAAGCAAAGTCTTTGTAAATAAGGAGGGATGAAGGGGTTGAAGGGAGGGCAGGGGAATGGGGAAAAAATAAGAACCAAGAGAGATTATGTAAAGGTGCAAATTTCCAATGATGAATGTCATTATATTGTATACCTAAAATGTACCAATAAAATTAATTTTAAAAAAGAATACAATAAACTATGCAGATGAGGAAACAGAGGAAAAAAGGAACACTTCCATAGTGCTGGTGGGAACGTAAATTAGTACAACCACAATGGAAATCAGTTTGGAGGTTCCTTACAAAACTAAAAATAGAGCTACCATTTCTTACAGTTCTATCATTCCTTGGTATACACCCAAAGCAATTAAAGTCAGCATATCATAAGGTTTCCTTCATACTCATGTTTATTGCAACAGAACTCACAATAGCCAAGATAGGGAACCAGTTTAGATGCTCATCAAAAGATGAATAAAGAAAATATGTATATATACAATGGCATATTATTCAGCCCTAAGGAGGAAAGAAATTCTGTCATTTGCAAGAAGATGGATGGATTTGGAGACTATCATGTTGAGTGAAATAAGCTAGACTTAGACAAATATTTCATGTTCTCCCTAATATGTGGAATCTAAAAAGATGATAAAGTAGAAGGGGGACTATCAGACAAGAGGAAGGGAAAAAGAGGGAAGTGTAAGGGGGTATAAGAGCAAGTAATGGAGCGGTAGATATGATTAAAATATATACATCGAAACCCTCCCATAAATGTGAAACTTGAAGGGAGGGTGGAGTAAGTGGGGAGACGGAAGGGTGAAAGTGATCAAAGTATATTATGTGCATGTACAAATCTGCCAAAATAAAACCTATTAATCTGTATAATCAGTTAGAAAATGAAGAACTAAAAGTTGAAGGAGATAATGAAGATGGGAGCAAAAAATAAAATGAAACAATACAATAGAGCAGAATTCAGTAGTGGTGAACCTATGACACATTATTTGTTTTTCTTTTAAAACAAGAGATGTTAAGTATGAGTTGTTTTTTCTAAACTAACACCTCAGTATTCAAATTTAATTGTGGTGTTGGCACTTTATGATAAATAAGTGGGTTTTGGGTTGCAGTTTGGGCACTCATCTCTAAGAGGTTCACCATCACTGGAGTAGATCAACAGAACTAAGGTTTGTATTTTGAAAAGGGTAGGAAAATTGATAATCTCTGGTGTGATTGAACAAGAAAAACAGAAAAGCACAAATAATTGAAGTTAGAAATGAAAATTGGGAAATTACAACTAATAACCCTATAAGTTATTTAGAAATTGTTTTTAAACTTCCAAAAATATGGGAACTTCCTATATATTCTGGTATTTTGTTGTTGATCAGAAAACACTATGCGATTAGTATCCTTTAAAAGTTGTTGAGCCAGGGATTTAGCTCAGTGGTTTCGCCGCCTACTGCCCTGCTGCGCAAGCACAAGGACCCAAATTCGATCCCCAGTACCAAAAAAAGAAAAAATTGTTGAGATTTGCTTGGGAGGAGGGAGGTAAGGGAGGGAAAGGGGATGAAAAAGGAATTAAGATGTGTTATGTGCATGTGCCATCTCCATTATGTAAACATTATATACTGCATATATATACTAATAACAATAAAATAAAAAAGATTTGCCTTATAGCTCATGTTTGACCTTAGTGAAGGTTCATGAGCACTTAGAAAGAACCTGTGTTTTGCAAATCCTGGATGCAGTCATCTACATAAAGCCTTTAGATCAAATTTGTAATGCATTGTTCATATCGTCCCTGCTCTTAATGGATTTTTGTCTGCTTGCTCTGCCAATTAATGAGATAATTGTTGAATTACTTGTTTGTACTTAAGAGTTCTGTGAATTTTGCTTTATTGAGACCAGAAATATACCATTATTATATTTTCTTATTCAATTGAAACTTTATGAAATAAACTTCTATTTCTAATAATGCCTATTGCTTGAAGTCCTCAGTTTTTCTGATATTAATAACTATCTTATTTTTTATTACATGGCTTATCTCTTTCCATCTTTTTACTTTCAACCTTTCTATGCACATATGCTTGAAGTGTGCCTACTGGAAGAAGTATAGAGTTGATACAGTTGTTTTAAGCCATTTTAATAATGTACTGTAATAAAGCCATTTAGCTCTTTATTGATGGCTTTGTATTTAAGTCTTATTCATTGCTTTTCATTTACTCCACATGATTTAAGTTCTATTATTTCTTTTCTTGCCTTCTTTCAGGTTAGAATTATTCTTTTTGTTTGTTTGTTTTGTTGTTGTTGTTGTTGTTGTTGTTTTAAAGCCAGAGTCTTGCTATGTAGCCCAGGCTGGGCTTGCGCTCACTGCAATCCTCCTGCCTCAGCCTCCCAAGTGCTGGGATCACAGGTGTACACCACCGTGCCTGGTTTAGATTAGAACTAAATTATTAGAATTCTATTATATTATACGTATTCTATTTTTCTTTCTACTGGTTTGGAAATTATATACTTTTATCTTTTTATTAAATAAAGGCATTTAGTTATACAGAACAATGAGTTTTACTGTGACATTTTCATAAATGTATATAAGTCAATCATAGTCACTCCCTCATAACATTCCTTTACCTCCCCATTCCCTTCCCTTCCTCTTCTCTAATACCAGTAGTTTCTTTTCCACTTTCTTGTCATCTTTGTAGTTTTGTTTCCTAGATTTTACATATGAGAGAAAACATGTGATACTAGCCCTTCTGAGTTGGGCATATTTTGCTTAACATGATAATTTCCAGTTCCTTTCCAAATGACATGGTGTAGCTTTTTCTTTGTGGCTGAATAATACTCTATTGTATACATATACTACATTTTCTTTATTCATCTGATGAACATCTAAACTAGTTACATATCGTGGCAACTGTGAATTCTACCACAGTAAACATGAATGTACAGGTATCCCTATGGTATCCTGACTTTTAATTGCTTTAGGTACATATCAAGGAGTGGTATAGCCAGATCAAATAATAGCTCTATTTTTAATTTTTGAGGAACTCCTATACTGATTTCTATAGTAGGTATACTAATTTACTAATTTACCCACCAACTGTGTGGAAATGTTCCTTTTTCCCCTGCATCCTTGCCAGCATTTATTGTTTTTATATTCTTTTTTTTTTTTTTTGGTACCGGGGATCGAACTCGGGTCCTTGCGCTTGCGCAGCAGGTGGCGAAACCACTGAGCTAAATCCCGGGCCCTGTTTTTATATTCTTGGTAATAGCCATTCTGAATGGGGTAGGATGGAATCTCAATGTAGTTTTGATTCACATTTCCCTAATGGCTAAAGATGTGCTATATTTTTTCATATACTTATTGGCAATTTGTACTTCATTTCAGAAGTGTTTGCTCAATTCACTTGTTCTTTTTTTTAGTGGTCTGGGAATTAAAAGTCCATTCTTATCAAAGCCTACTATTACTTGGTATTTTTATCTTCATCCCAGACAATATAAGAGATTTAGAATATTTTAACTTCATTTCCTTCCCATTTTATATGCTGTTATTTTTGGTAAATTTTAATTTTGTGTATATAAATATGCATCCATATATTAAAATACATTACTGATGTATTCTACACCAACTATTCTATTCCTATATTACTGTGGTTTACTTAAGATTTATCCACATGTTTACCATTTTAATTAGTATACATTCTCTTCATTCTTCTCTGCCTCTCCACCTTTCCATTTAGGATTATTTTCCTTGTCTCTGAACATCATTTAGCTTAACAATAGAGGTAAAAGTGTATACTTTTTGTTTGGCTGATAGCTTTATTCTTAAAAGATATTTTATCTGGAATAGAATTCTACTTTGGACTTTATGTTCTTTTGTAATGTTGGAAGTAACAAGGCACTGATTTGTTTATTTAATGTATTCTTTTATTAATGGTTTTTGTGAATTTTCCCCTTATCATTGTTTTATTTGAGTTTTTATAATAGGTTTTAATGTACATAATTGTTTAGTTATCCTATTGCAGATTCTTTGTGCTTCTAAATTTGTGATTTTGCATCTCTTTATTTTGAGTAAATGCTTAGCCATGTGTGCTCAGATATTAGCTTTGTACCATTATCTTTCTCTTTTCCTTCTAGGACTCCAAATAAAGGTATATTTGACTGTCTTACACTATCTTTTATGACTCTTTTTTTTTGGTACTGGGGATCGAACTTGGGACCTTATGCTTGCAAGGCAGGCGGCAGAACCACTGAGCTAAATCCCCAGCCCTCTTTTATGACTCTTAATTCCTTATTTTCATCTCTTTATACCACACTCCCTACCCAAGCTTCATTCTTCATCTAATTTATCTTTTAATTCACTAGGTTCTGTTTAGCCATGTTATCTGCCATTAAACACATCCACTGAGTGCTCAAGTTAAGCTATTACATTTTTTAGCTGTAGACTTTCCATTTGCTTCCTTCTTTATAGCATACAAATTCTCAAATTTGTCTTTATTTTCCTTGAATATAATAACATTTATTTTAAAAGCTGTGTCTGAGACCATCTGCAAAGTGGCTTTCTTTGATACTGATCTCTCAGTGTGTTACCTGTCCTTTGTATTAGATCTCCTCTATCCTTGGGCTGGGGATTTAGCTTAGTGGTGCCACTCTTGCCTCGAAAGTGCAAGGTCCTGAGTTCGATCCCCATACCAAAAAAAAAAAAGATTCCCTCTATCCAAGCACTTGGAGTGATTTCTTTCTTTCTAGTTGGAATTCAGCTGATACACTGCTGTCTGCACACTTGCAACCCTGAGCCCTACAACTTTGTATAGAATTTTTTCATAGCCTACTATGTTCTCTCTCCTTTTTCTTTCTTTCTCCTTTCTTTTCTTCCTTCCTCCCTCCCTTTTCTCTTTTTTTCTTTCCTTCCTTCCTCTCTTCTTTCCTCCTGCTCTCCCTCCCTCTCTCTCTCTTTCTCTATCTCTCATTTTGTTTTTGTTCTTTTGAGACAGGGTCTCACTACATAGCCCATGTCAGCCTCAAACTCTTGATGATCTTCCTGCCTCGGTCTCCCGAGTTCTGGGATTATAGGTGTGCACCACCACATCCAGCATCAGAATTTTCCTTATATTGTACTAATTTTCAGCAAAAGTGAACTTGACTCAGGAACTATAGAATTTATAGTTTAAAGCAAAGATTCTAAAGAGAATTAAAACTGGAAAAAAAAGTTTACCATTCTCAAAGATTCTTGGACTTAGTAAAGATTTTTTTTTAAATTGGGGGTACACTGCCCTCCTTCCCATTTTTGTTTCAATTTGTCTTTTATCCAGCAAGGTCATCTTCTACTTTGCTACCAAACAATGTCTGAGCTAGAAGAGGTTAGTTAATTCTTAATGATTAAGGCATCTTGAGGTTATTTCAGTTCACTATATTTAATTTTTTCTTCGGAAGTCACTTATGTAACTTAAGAAATTTCTTTCTAGACCCTGTTCTCTGAATATATCAGAAAAACAAAACCTCAACAAGCACAAATCATGGAGCTTCTCAGATCCAGCTTCTTTATTAGAAGGCTGTTTCCTCTAAAAACAGAGATTGACTCAAACATATTATAACAGAAATGCTATAATAGCAATAATATGAGTAATTTTTCTTTCTCCCTGTGATCTTACCACTTTCATCCCCTCCAAAAGAAGTATTTTAAGCCAGGCATAGTGGCATATGCCTGTAATCCCAACATTTTGGGAGACTGGGACAGGAGGATCCCAAGTCTGAGTCCCACTTGGACAACTTAGTGAGAACTTGTCTCAAAATTAAAAAGGCTGGGGATGCAGCTCAGTGAAAAGATAGGACCTTGGTTTCAACCTCTGGTAGCCCCTCCTCAAAAAAGTATTTTAGTTAATTCTACGGGGAAGAAATATATCATTTCCCAATTCCATGCATGCTTCTGCCCATATCTAGGACCCTGGAAGCTACCTAATTGATTTTCCTGGAAACTAGCTGCTGCGTTTTAGATATGATTTGAGTGTGGCCCACACCACACAGTTTTCATATCTTAGATGCTTGGTTCCTAGTGTAGAGGTATTGAGATTGGCTGTACCTTTAAGATATGGAGCCTGGTGGAAGTTAGTTAGGTTATGAGGGCACCACCCTTGAAAGGGATTAATGCTGGTCCTCAAGTGTGTTGGTCCTAGAGATAAATGGTTGTTATAAAGTGACCCACCTCTGTGACTCCTGCACATGACTGATTCCCTTTTCATTTCTCAGCCATGTCATGAAGCAGGCATAAGGCCCTCATCAGGACACTGACACAATGTTGTTGGAGCCTCTAGTCACCAAAATTGTAAACAAAATAAACCTTTTACTTTACCCAGCCTCAAGTATTTTGTTATAACAACAGAAAATAAACTGGCTGACTAACATCTAGTGTGGTTTAAGGGGCATCTTCAAGGCCTTCCTCATCTTCCAGCTCTTCAACTTCTTCTGAAGTTGATGTCCTCCTATAAGGGCCAGTGCATTTAAGAGAAGTGAGGGCTATATATCCCTGAGCTTACTACCCCTTGGCTAAGACCATTCTCTATTGTGCCTAACCAACCAGGGGCAGTGGACAAACACAACCTTGATGAGTCATGGCTGTAGGCCACATTCTGTGGCATCTCCACCTGGTAGCCTCAGCTCTTGTCCTCCATTAGCCAATTTCACAACTGCAGTACTTCAGGTGGGCTGGGGATACATGAAAAGGAGCCATTTACCCATTATAAGTTTATTTTCGGTTTCTCATTAATTAACCAGGGATTCAAAAATCTTATTGGAAGAAGGATAGTGGCTGGTGCAGAAAAGAAAATTCGAACATCAAGTGAAGCTTTTTGGTGTCAGGGGCTTCTAAAAGTACAGTAAAACACAACCAGGTCGGAAACGCGCATTCTTCTCAGTACACAAGCATTTTAAACTCAGGTATTATGTAACTGTTTTTGAGGAAGCTAAAATAATACTCTACACTTACGCTTCAAAAAATTTGTAAAATGGGAGAGTCTCATGGTTCCTGAGCCAGCCTCAGCATTAGCAGGGAAGCATGTGAGAGCCAATCAACCAGCAGCTCAGGACTGTTCTGAACAGCTGCTCCATACAGTGCCTTCTAATGGGGACTTTTGTTTCCAAACACATGCTTTTGATTTTTAAATATATTATTAGTGGATATTAATTTTACTAAATTCTGGGTTTCATTGTGGCACTTTCACACATACATATAGTATATTTTGACTAAATTCATCCTCTCTCTTACCCTTCCCTTCTCTCCCTCCCCCGTATTGCCTTTCTTTTGTTTAATAGTTTCTTTTCTATGTTTATATTATCTTTGGGAATTTTTTTAGATTCCACGTATAAGAGAAACCATGATAATATGATAAATGTCTTTCTAAGTCTGGCCTTTTTCCCTTAATGATTTCCAGTTCCATCCATTTTCCTGCAGTAACATAATTTCATTCTTCTTTATGGCTGAATACTCCATTGTGTATATACACCACCTTTTCTTTTTTCATCCACCCACTGATGGGCACCTAGGCTGGTTCCATATCTTGCCTATTGTGAAGTGTGCCACAATAAACACAAGCATGCAGATATCCCTATAGTATATTGACTTTAATTCCTCTGGGTATATACTAAAGAGTGGTACAGCTGAATCAAATAGTAGCTCTATTTTTGTTTTTTGAGGAACCCCCATACTGATTTCCATAGTAGCTATACTAATTTACATTCCCACCAATAGTGTTTCTTTTCCCCTGAAACTTTGCCAGCTTTTATTGTGTTTTGTATCCTTGTTGTTTGCCTTCTGACTAGTAAGAGATGCAATCTTAATGTAGTTTTGATTTATTTCCGTAAGAGCTAAAGATGTTGAACTTTTTTTTCATATACGTAATTGTCCTTTTGTACTTTTTTTAAGCAGGTCTGTTCAATTATAGTATTTTCCTGTTTATGGATTGTCTACTTTTTTGGTGTTAAATTTTTTGAGGGTTTTTTTTTTTTGTACCAGGGATCAATCTCAGGACTGTGCTTGCAAGGCAGGCATGGTGCCGCTGAGCTAAATCCCCAGCCCAGTTTTTTGAATTCTTTATATATTCCAGATATCAATCCTCTGTCAGAAGAGTAGCTGGCAAAGATTTTCTCCCATTCTGTAGGCTGTCTCTTTACTCTGCTGATTATTACCTGTGCTATATAGAAGCTTTTAATTTTCATGTAATCCTATTTGTTGATTCTTGCTATTATTTCCTGTGCTACTGGAGTTCTTTTCAGGAAGTCTTTGCTTGTACCTATGAATTTTCCCTACATTTTCTTCTAGGAGTTTCAGTTCCATAACTTATACTTAGATCTTTGATACATTTTGAATTGATTTTTTACAGGATAAGAGATGGGCATCTGGTTTCAGTCTTCTTCATACAGATATCCAGTTTTCCCATCACTGTTTATTAAAGAGGCTGTGTTTTCTCCAAGGTATGTTTTTAGTCTTTTTGTCAAGAATTAGATGACTGTAGTTTTGTGAGTTTGTTTCTGTGTCCATGCTTTTGTTTTGTTTTGGTACCAGGGATCGAACTTGGGACCTTGTGCCTTCAAGGCAGGTGGTGGCACTGAGCTAAATCCCGGGCCCTCCATGCTGTTGATTTTTAACAAAGGAGATCTTACCATTCTTGACATTAGCACACAAGTGGGTCACCTATAAAAGTATACATACATCTTTCTGCACTCTTTCTAAAGGCTTCCCACTAAATCACTGTATACTTATACCATGACTTATTTAACCAGACCTCTCAATAGAAGCTTCAGTAGTATTTATTCTTATAGGAAATCAATTGCTTCAATAGTCCCTACCGACTTCCTCTGGTAAGTGTCGCCCACATGTCAACAACCACCCCTATTGCTGCCAGACAACCCCAGCGGCTCTGAAAATGGTAACATTGAGATTTTTCCAAGGCAGCATGGCACTTGTCTCAGTTTACCATCTCATGAAAAGAAACAGGTTTAATCACATAGGATTATAGGGTTAACTACTATATTAAGTTTGGGAATTGAGAAAACAGGTCTGCTTCTGGTGATTTTTTTGGCTTTGTGGCATGACCTCTATCGTGGGTTCAGCCCCCCCCCCCCAAGATATGTTGAAGTTCTGATCTATGGTTCTTGTGAATTTGACCTTATTTGGAAATCAAACAGATGCAGATGTAATCAAATTAAGATGAGGTCATAATGGTTAGAACAGGCCTTAAATCCAATAACTGATCTTATATGGAGAGAGATTTAGTGATAAGCAGGGAGAACTCCATGTAAAGACTGAAGTAGAGAATCAAGTTGTGCTGCCACTGGGCAAGAAATGTTAAGGACTGCTGAAAGCTAACAAGCCAGGAAAGGCAAGAAAGAATTTTTCCATAGGACCATCAGTGGGTGTTAGTCCTGCTGACATCTTGATTTCAGAATTATGTCCTCCATGTCTTAGACACTTTCCTCATTGCTGGGATAACATATCTAACATCAGGGCCAGGGATTTAGCTCAGTGGTTCCACTGCCTGCCTCACAAGAGGAAAGTCCTGAGTTCAATCCCTGGTACCAAAAAAAAAAAAAGAAAAAAAATCTAACATCATAAGTTAAAGGAGGAGAAGTTTATTTTGACTCACAGTTTGTAGAGGTTTTAATCCATAGTCTTCTGGCTCCAAGGCAGTAATGCATGGAATGCAGGCATGGCAGAATATGGTTGCTCATGGCATGGAATGGTTGAGAAAACACTGACTTCCAGAAGACAGGCCTCTGTTTTGTTGTCTTTCAGGTAACAGTTTAGAGGTGGGCAGGTGGAGATCCAGATGTCCCCCAAATGCCTCATTTACTCATAGGCAGGGCTAATGGAAGGTGAGTGGATTAGGAGGGCACTGCTGTGGCTTGGTGTTGGGGAAGTGTGGCCTGGTTAGAGGTGGGTCACTGGTGGTGAAACCTGGTAGGGTATATATCCATCACTGGCTCTTCACACTTTGCTTCCTGGCTGCCATGGCAGTGAACAGCTTTCTTCTGCCCAGGACCTTCCACCATGCCTTGCTGGTGGAAGCTGGCCCACTCCAGCTAAAAACATGAGCCAAAATAAATTCCTCCTCTTTTAAGTTGTATGTGTTGAGTACTGGGTCTCAGCGACAGGGAAAGTAATTTAAGACAGATTTTGGCACTAGAGAAGTGGGGTCATTGCTGTGACTACCTGACTATGTGGTTCAGAAGCCTTTGTACCTGGTTTGAGGGAAGAGTTTGGAAAGGTTTGGAAATGCCAGTTAGAGAAACCTTAGAATGCTGTAAACCAAGCTTGATGGGAGAGTCTAGTCAGAGCTCAAAAGACCAAAATGCTGATAGAAATGAAGACGGAAAAGACCAGGCTCTGGAGGTTCATTTGGGAACAAGGTCTCCATTGGCAGTTGGACTCCAGGTCATTTGTGTTATGCTCTGGCAGAAAATGTGTCTATATGTTCCTCCTGTGCTGAGACTTTGTGGGAGACTGAGATTAACAGCTGCAGACTAATTAATCTGGTGGAGGAAATATCAAGGCAGCCAAATGTTGAGGCTGTGAGTAGATAGGTACTCTTGGGGGTTTTTAGCCAGCTCTACCTTGAGAATCAAGAGCAAAGAGCACAGCTGAATAATTTAAATAGTTTTGATTTTGGCCACAAAGGAAGGTCAGGTAAAATTGAGGCTTACAAATTTGCAGCAGAGGAGAGCTATGTTGCTAACGAGATCTGTATTAAAAAGAAGCCCAGGGCCAGGGCTCAGTGGCACCACGAATGTGTCACAAGCATTCGTCCTGAGGACGCAAGGTCCTGAGTTCGATCCCCAGTACCGCCCCCCCCCCCCAAAAGCAGCCTAGCATTTTATAAGATAGTAGGAAAAATGGCTTGACAACATCCTGGAAAACAGCAAGACCCCTCCCTTCTTAGGCTCAAGGGTGCAAGGCTGAAAGATTTTGCTTTGAGAAGAGAGCCTTAGGACACTGTTGGAAAACAGCCACCTAGGGAACGAGCCAAAATAAGCCTTGCCTCCTTTAATTTGCAGGTGTTGGGTATTTTGTCCCAGCAGCAAGAAAAGTGACTAATATTTTGGTACCAGAGAAGTGAGGTCATTGCATTCTGACCATGCTCTGTTAACCTGTAAGAAAGACAAGTGACTGTTTTTTAGATATAAGCCACTGAGATTTGAAGATTTCTTGCCATGAATTCAGCCTTAACTGAGGAGTTAATTTTACTATTGAAGAAGAAAAGAATGAGCACTGTGTAATACTAGCACTCTGCAAGTATGAGAGGGGCCCCTCCCAGGATGGACCAAAGAGCACTCCACCAGCAGGGGACCCTTTAAACTTCAAAGCACAGACCAGCCAAATGGAAGGTTGGGGGTAGGGGTGGGGAGGGAGGGGGTGGGGTGGGGAGTGGTGATAGAAAACTGGGTCAAAAAACTAAAACCAAAACCTGACACATCATCAAAACAGTTGGGGAGGTTTTCTCAGAGAGCCAAGAAGTGGTGCTAACAGAGGCCTGAAATAACTGCATTTTACTGTATTAATTAATCAATCCATGTCTATTTGTTACCAGTACAGCTGTAGAGAATGATGCTGTTCCAATTTGGATCCTACATATGATCTGGAATGCATATAAAAAAAACCTGATACCCCTACCAGATTCACTGAAATTTACCTCTAAAGGATTATTTTTCCAGTGTCTTAGCACTCACAACCAGTGTGATAAATACAGCTTTTTTTTTTTTTTTTGGCAACAGGGTCTTGCTACATAGTTCAGCCTGGCCTTAAATGCACTATGCAGCCCAGGCTGGCCTCAAACTCATGGTGATCCTCCTGCCCCTGCCTCCTGAGTGCTGGGATTACATGCCACCATGCCCAGCTAAATGCAGCTTTTTGAGGGAAGCAACTCCCCATACTCTTTGCTGATTATTCTACCAGCGAGAATTTGGGTGTGCAGAATTGACATTAAATTTTCTCCACACAGGAAATTGCTAGAGGCGTGCAAAAGGTAAAAAGCACAATTTGAGTGTAAATATCTATTATGGATGAATTAGTCCCTGATAAGGTATTGGCTGCTTACATGTATCTGGTTGAGGAAAATAAAACACAATTTAATACATTTCTTCAAATATGAATTTGTCCTAAATTTTACTTTAGTTTTTCTTGGTATTTATCTTCTAGGTTTTTATTATGAAATTTTTCACTTAAAAATGTGAAAAGAATATAATCACATATCCCTTCCATTTAGGTTCAGTGACTCTTAATGTTTTATCATATTTGCTTCCCAAATATGTTAAAATATCACTTTTAAAAGTAAACTGTATGACACCATGATCTTTAAATGTTTAAATGTTAAAAAAATTTAACAATTATTTTACACCACAACTAATATTCAAGTCAGTTTAAATTTTCCTAATTGTCCTCTAAAGATTTTCATGCAGTTTCCCTGCATGTTGTAATCAAGGTTTGCAGGTTCCATCTGGAGGTTAATCTGGAAAATCTCCCACAGCTTTACTTCTGTATTTGACTTTACTACTTATTTGACTTTTATTTATTTTTTCTTTTGGTAATACTGGGGAATGAACCCATGGCTGGCAAGTGCTGTACCAGTGAGCTATCACTGACATTGAATTTTTAAGAATCTGGGCCAACTTATTACAAGTTGCACATTCTTGGTTTGTCTGACTGCTTTCTGATGTCCTTTTAGGTCTGTTTTTCCCTCAAAATTAAGTTAGATTTGGGTAAAACACTCTGCAAGAATACTTCGAAGGACACTGAGTTCATTACCACTAGCATATCATGTGCACAAGAACACAATTAAATATGCCTACATTAAATATAAAATACAATGTATAATATATAATAAAGTAGTATAAACTCATATTAAAATTTAACACAATAGTGTTTCTCTTAAATTCTTTTTGACATCTTTTTCTTTATAGTGAAAAATTTCTGCTTTCCAATAGTACATAGTCAGAATATGTTCAAATTATCAAAAATAACTTTTAGTCCTGTAATGCTAGGGATCAAACCCAGAACCTTGTGCATACAAGGCAAGCTCTCTACCACTTGAGTTGTACCCTAATCCCAGTAACTAATATTAGATAGTTAGGTTAGTATTCTTCTTCTTTTTTTTTTTTTTTTGGTACCGGGGATCGAACTCAGGTCCTTGTGCTTGCGCAGCAGGCGGCAAGACCACTGAGCTAAATCCCCGGCTAGTCTGATTCTTTTAAGATCCAATTTCAAGTCATTTTGCTTTAAAAACTACTTTTATTTCTGAACATATAAAATATAATTTAAAAATAAACACTGTATAAAAAAGTTTAATCACAGAAATCTCACTCATATGCTTATCTCCTCCACCTGGTTTCAATCTACCTACTTTTCATAGTTTTTAGTTTCTACTTTCTAGTATTTCTTGTTGCAAGAATATATATCTTCATTCTAATACAAAATGAAGTGTACCACTACTCTGTTCTGTATCTTTTTTCTCTCAGTAAAATTATATCCAAGGAATCATTCCATATCACATTAACTGTTTACTGTACACATACACACACCCCTCAAGTGTGTAAGTCACAATAGGTTAGGTAAAAGCTAGAATAACTAAAAACAAAATAAAGCAAAACAAAACAAACCCCAAATCTCAATGGCTATCTAAAAAAAGGTTGATTTCTTGCTCACATAAAACCCTTTGTAGAGCTAGGCATGCACATTGGGGGACTGAGTCTGAAAATTGCCAAATTTGAACCATAAAAAGGGCTCAGGATATAGTTCAATATGAAGTTCAATCCTCAGTATTTGGGAAGGGAGGGAATCCTTTATGGACTAGGCAACTCTCCCTTGTCCTGTGGATACATCACCTAGAATGTGTCCCCTGTGATATTCCCTGGCCAGAGCCCAGTCACATTGACCCAAACTAACTGTAAAGGAAGTTGAAAATGTGGTGGCCTATTCTTAAAGAGGAAACTGAAATGGAATTTGATAAATAGCAGCATTGTCTCTCATATACTAGGATTTAGATTTTTTTGTCTTGCATAAACCTCATAACAGCTCTGTAAGTTAGGCACTTTCATTTTCCTTATTTTACAGCCAAGGACATGTATGTCTTTCAAAGTCAGACAGTGTTCTTGTATGTCAGGAGTAGTTTCAGATCCAAGTGTATCATCTCTAAAACCTGTACTTGTACCAAATTTTATAGTCAACTGATGTCCACTAGGAAAGCATGGCAAATCCACTTCATCCATGCATAAATGCAAGATCTCAGGCACTAGAAATAAAAGTAATTGATACTGAAGAATAAATATTGAATTTAAGATTCATATTCTGTTTTCTACAAAAGTACAAGAGAAAATTAAGTCACTGCAATAATAAAGACTAAAACATCACAGGACACAATGTTTCAGTAGAGTTTAATTAAAGTTTTATTTTTAATTTCTGAGTCGAGGTTATTCTAGGAATTTTTTAAAAGTTCAGAATCACTGCAAAGTAAAAGCATTAGTTTATCACATGGGAGAAATTATGAATCTTTCAAAACCATCTGAGGTAGCTCTGATGAAGTATGTCAGGCAATCTCCACAGATTTCAAAGTTGAAAATCCTTCCCTTTACAGATGGAAATAAAACAAACAAAAATCACCATGGTCATTTAGACAACGCCTCCTATCCCACAGTATCACTTATATTTACTGCTTAATGTTGAATGCAACAGTATTAGATCTTAGTACATATTTTTAGAAATGGATTATAGCAAATGAAACTGAGAACTGTGATTTAAATGAAATATTATTATTTATATGCAGGGAATGTAGACTCCACCAAAAGGTAAGGTAGTTCTAGTGGGTGATTTTTTCCAAGACAAAGATTGCTCTCACTTTTTCAGTGTGAAACTAATTGACCCTGGCTGTGGACCTAACAGCTTTCACAAATAATGTCCTACAAGCTGCAGTATCATTAAGTGGCTTCAAATATTTTAGACTTTAACTTCAATTAAGAAATATTATTAGTGGGCGGGGGATTTAGCTCAGTGGTTCCACCGCCTGCCTCGAAAGAGCAAGGTCCTGAGTTCAATCCCTGGTACCACAAAAAAAAGAAATATTATTAGCTACTGTACACAAAGAATCACACATACAAAGTTTTATGAGATAAAACATGGGCCATATACTCTGATTTCCTACTCTGTCCCATCTTTTCCCTTCCCCGATTCTTCCCATTTTCCCCAAAATACTGATGTTAAACTGAATTCACAGCTTAGGAACTATAACCTGCTGAAGGAAACTCCTGAGCTACTGCTTATTACTCTGTCTTACAAATCACACCCACATTTATCAAGTATTTTCCGTTTTTGTTCCCACAGCTCCTAGGAAAAAGAAGGCCTATCATGGGAATTACTGACTAAACCCCAGGGCCTGACAGACTCACCCAGTTTGGAAGGTGCCACCTCTTCTAAGACATAGCTGTCCGATCTAGATGCTAGATTTAGCAAAACAAAAACAAAAATCAGCGAGCCCAGTTAAACTTGAGTTTCAGATAGCGATAAAATATTTTTAGTATAAATGTCTCATGCAGGAACAATTGTTTTTTATCTGAAATTCAAATATAATTGGGCATCTGGCAACCCTGCTGCTGGTGCATTCTGACCTTTTATTCTGAAGGTCCTAAATATTGGTGATGGGCTCAGAAGGAACAGGATGTGGGCTCCACTGCTAGGAGGAACGGGTGTGGCTTAGCCTCTTTCGGTTCCCAGTTTCATTATTGGCAGCACATCTACAGTATGTTCTTTCCCCTGACTGGCACGTTCTGGGTCAGAGGACTGGGTTGGTGAGGAAGCACAAACCCTGCCCTTGCTGCTTCCACTTGACCCTTAGGTCCTCCTGGAACTTGGGCATGCCGAGCTGTGAGATGCAGGCTGTCCCATTACTGTCTCTTGCTCAGAGGCAATGGGACTGAAGGACCCTGGTTAGCGAGACAGACTCCATATTGCTGCTTGACCCACCTGCCTGCCCTTTAGATGAACTCAGAAGGAGGAAGCTTAGCAACCTCCTCCCCTTAGAGAGTCTCTTAGAAACAACAGTGAATCAACTACTGTTTCACAAATGTTCCACCGGCAGGACGTTCCGCTTCTGTACCTTTTGCTTGCTTTACTACTTCTATCCCACAGGGGGGCCTAGAAACTCCTGGCCTCAAAGGTGTATAAAACATGCCTGTCAACCCCCAGTCGGGGCTCCAGTCCGATGCTCGGCTCGGGTCCCGGCCGGTAATAAACTCCTGTGTGGATTTAATATCGGTCTCTGGTTGGTTCTCTCTCACTGGGTGCAACAGGACAATGTTGTTAACCCTATCTGGCTACGCGGAACCCCAATCTTTCTTTCCTGCATGACCCAGTTCTAATAAACAATCTTTTCTGTTAGAGAAAGAACAGTATTACTCAGCTTTAAAAAGGCAATTCTAATGGATGGTACAACATGGATGAATCTTGAGGACATTATCCCACATGCAATGATCTCGTTTAAATGAGGTACCTAGAGAAGTTATAGAAACAACAAGGTAGAACGGTGGTTGCCAGGGGAAAATGGAAAGTCACTGTTTAATAGTTAACTTTGGGAAGATGTAAAGAATTCAGGAGCCTGGTGGTACACCAAAGTGAACGCACTTAGCTCTACTTACGGTAATTTTTAGGTAACATATATTTTGCCACAAAAACCTATTTTAAAGCAGGCTCTCAAGTTTGCTAAACACTATGCCACAGTGCCTGTGTTGGACTACACATGCTTCCTCATACTTATTTTCAAATTCTATTTCTTTACTTTTCAAGTGAGAAAACTTGTACTGTTCTTGGAATAACCATTTTTGTTTTCCACTCATTACCCCACAAACCTGCCCTTCATTTACAACCACATTTCTAACACTTTCTTAGCTCTTTTATAGGGGATTTTAAAAATCTAGACTCAATAAATTTAACTCAAATTTTATCCCAACATCCCACCTAAACCAACTGTATCATATTATTTTTCTCATTTTCTCAAAACTTATCAGGTTAAATCTTCAACATTTTGTAAGTCTTTTCGACCCCTTTAATTTTGGTCCCACGCCCCACAGGGCAGATTTCTACATAGTGCTTCTCTAAAATCTGAGTTTCTTCTGCAGCTACTTCTGTCTTCTTTCACTGTGGCTGCTCATACTACCTCTTGGGTCTTCGTCAGATCCTGCTGTGCTAGTGTGGAACTGACAGTGCAAGGCAAGGAAAACTCAGCGCTGACCATGAATGGATAGTGGCAAAGCCCAGAAAAAGGTAAATAAAAAAATTTGGCGGGGGGGGGGAGCATTCTCCTTATTTTGGTTGTGGCTGAGTAGCTCTAATCCATTTTATATGTTACCCTGAATTCTCTGTTCAAATTCCAGTTGCTTTTGCTCCACTCAAGAAGGCATGTTAAAATCCAAGTCAGTGAGGTGAGCCTGATCTGCCCAGAGCTGTGACCTCAAACTGTGTGATTTATTTAGCAGGGTCAATCACCTGAAAAGGCCAGCCCTTTAACAGTTCCTAGGAATAATAAATATGACATATGCAGATGTGATCCACACACATCAGTGAGATAATTGGGTGGTGGCAGGCATAGCAGTGGATTATCAATTCTCAGGAGCCTCTGGCTTTTTAAAAAAAATTTGCTTTGAATAGTTTCCAGACACTATCTAATGAGTGTTTGTTCGGGCTATTGGACTGCCTGTAAATTACGCTCTCTCATTGTTTTGAAGGAGACTCATGTTAGCTCAGAGGATGGCCAAGTGTGCACCACATTTTTGTCTCAAAATAAGGCAGAAAAGAGTGATCACATACCTAACAATAGAAAAGAGAACCTGAGCACTATGGCATATACCTGTAGTACCAGCACTCAGAAAGCTGAAGCTGGGGGATCTGAAATTTGAGGCTAGAGTGGGCCAAAAAAATCAGAAATCAAAAAAATCAGAAAATTAGTAACAGATGTACTCTCCTTTTTATGATTAATGGCATTATTACTGGTAATTATTTAAAATGTTAGTAACAATTAGAAGTGGCTGTTCTGGTTTAAAAGCCATTAAAAGATGAAAGAATTATACAGATAATTTGGTTTGGGGGTTAAGGAATTATACTGACACCATCCTGACCAGAGATCCCTCTAAATGCCCCCTCCCAGCACAGCTGCACCTAGGGACTCATAACACTATCAGCCCTGCTACTGACAGTAGCCTCTACTCCTGTGCTTTCAGAAGCCTTTTGATTGGGCAAGCATTCTTGGCAGCTAACCACAACCCCCTTTCACTGAACTACCCCTCCCCAAAAGACCCCACACCTGTATGAGAATGACTGGTCTGGTCTCTAGTGCAGAATAGGCCCTCTCAGGTTTGTTCTGAAATAAACCTGTCCTGTTGAGCCTCCTTTTTTTTCAAAACCGGGCTAATAGTTGTGATTGTTTTCTCCAGGATACTTTCCAGCACCTTTCAACTGCTGTTACCTGACGAGATACCTTAGAGAGGCAGAAAGAAGCCGGAGATTTGGTCAGTCTATATGATGAGTTGGTCACACCCAATTTAGAATTAAGAAGCACAGGGGCTGGGGATTTAGCTCAGTGGTTCCGCCACCTGCCTCGCAAGCATAAGGACCTGAGTTCGATCCCCAGTACCCCCCCAAAAAAAGAATTAAGAAGCACAAATACAGCCGGGGATTTAGCTCCACGGTTTCCGCCCCCTGCCTCGAAAGCTGAAGGTCCCAAGTTCGATCCCCCATACCAAAAAAGAAGAAGCATAAATACAGTTTCTATAGTTCGATCCCCAGTACTGGCCCCTACCCCGCAAAAAAATACAGTATTTCTATTTGAACTTGGTTGAATTCAAAGTAAAGGATTTAGCCTCCAAAAAGAAGTGCCTTTTTCCTGTTTCCCTTCAAGAGCTTGCTGGTGTTCAACCTACTCCTGGGAGATGTTCTTGATTTATTTTACATTCCTCTAAACCTTTCTTTACATCAGCACTTCTGAACTCGGCTTGGTTTTTTTACTACTTCTGTTAATGCTTGAGAATAAGCTTTCTCTTCAAGTGACTTGAGGTGTCCTGAAGGCAAAAGACACATCTATATCTCTATCTTTCTTCCACTTTTCTCCCTCTACACTGTTCTCCCACAAACAGAGGCCCATCCAGGAAAATTGTACAACCCCCACTGGTGGAGCTGCTCTAACAAAACACAGAAAAGGGCAATCCTTCCTTATTTAAATGCAAATGTAGTCTTAAAGAACCCTAGCGATAGCCAGAATTTACATTGTTAAATAAAGGTGTTTAAAAAGCAAACTAGCTTTCATTATGATGCAAACGTACTTTAGGGACCCTGAGGAAAGAGGCCAGTGAGAAAGAGGAGCAGCTTCCATAA
Organism: Heterocephalus glaber; assembly: GCF_053883595.1. Classification (NCBI taxonomy): domain Eukaryota; kingdom Metazoa; phylum Chordata; class Mammalia; order Rodentia; family Bathyergidae; genus Heterocephalus; species Heterocephalus glaber. Next base: position 66,591,257 of record NW_028258317.1, on the reverse strand, counting down.
AGAAAGGATGCTCAGGGCTTTCTCGGTTGGCAGAGGGAAAGGGCACTCAGAGTGGTCACCTCTGAAAGCTCAGTCCATACCAGTACTCTGGTATTTCTCATCATTATCTGAACTTTTAAACAGATATTTTTATCACTCTTTCCAGTTCTACAAGGGTTCCCAGACCACAGTTTCATTTGATTCTCATGAATACGTTGGTAAGGGTAAAGTATAGGTTTCATTATCCTCATAGTATAAAGGGAAACTAAATCTCTGGAGCCCACAGAAATCAGAGGAGCCAGGATCTAAGCTGCAAGTAAACAGTCGTTGAATTGTACAGATATAGAACTATATGAGTGTTTTAAGGTAAACAGGGTATCTGCTTCACTTCAAGAAACTCAGTCGAGCTGGGAGAAATGCCCAAAATAGTAACACACAGGGCCTGGGATTTAGCTCTGTGGCACCGCACCTGCATTGCAAGTGTAAGGTCCTGAGTTCAATCCCTGGTATCAAAAAAAAAAAAAAGTAATAACACAGAAATTAAATAAGGCAAGACCAGACACCAAACAGTAAATGCATCTTTCACTGTAAAATGAGGCAAGTAACTCCTTCAATATTTAAATGTAGTTATGTAACTTACACCCAAGAGCCCTTCATCTGCCTTCTCTGTCTCCATCCCAAGTTGTTGCTTAATATTCTGGCTTTTACTCAGATTTCTTTTTTTGGTACCGGGGATCAAACTCAGGACCTTGCGCTTGCCAGGCAGGCGCCGGAACCACTGAGCTCAATCCTCGGCCCATTACTCAGATTTCTTATGGCACCTATGAGGTCTTCTTCAGTTTTATACCTTAGCTATGGCAATTTCTAGGCCTGTCACAATCTTTTCAGTCCAGTATTTGTGGGGCAACTTGTGGCCAAAAAAATTTAAAAAGAAAAAAATTTTTTAAAGCTACAGGGGACATAAAATAGGAGAAGGGGAAATTTGTCTTATGTGTTCCAGAAAATTCCATCCACATCACCTACAATTTCTGAAAGGAATGGATTTTAGAAACTGATACAATGACCCATGAATTACACATGAAGAGACAAATAAAGGAGGGAATGTCAGAAAGAAATATTGACCAAGACAAAGGAAAGAATAAGTGAGAGGGCCGGGGATTTGGTTCAGTGGTGCTGTGCCTGCCTGGCAATTGCAAGGTTCTGAGTTCAATCCCCAGTACCGGAATAGAAAAAAGAATAAGTGACAAGTTAGAAAATGGCATGATCAGGACCTCTATCCACACAAAAAATAGTCTGATAATTTGTGTGTGTAATTATTGGAATTTCTCAAAAATCTAGGACGGTACTGGGTCATACCTACTGCACTCCAAAAACACAGATTCCCCTAATTTCTCCTCCATCTGGGGGATTTTATAGCCTCTCACATGAAGACTGGTCCTGTATTCTAATTCACTCCATTGAGGGAGATCACAATTAGCAAAAACAGATGCACAGCTGAAAAAACCTAACATGTCCACCATCTGATGAATGGATACACAAAATATGGTATATACACAGCATAGAATATTACGCCACCACCAAAAATTCTGAATGTTGCAGTACTGTAACGGGTGAAACTTGAAAATTACACTAAATAAAAGAAGCCAGATATGTAATATATGATTCCATTCATAAATGATATCCAGAATACATCAAGTGATAGAAAATTGATCAGTGGTTGCCAGGGTCTGAGGGAGGACAAATAGGAAGTGAATGCTAATCGTTATGGTATTTCTTTAAGGGTGATGAAAGTGTTTAGGAGTCAGTGATGATGGCTTTACTACTACTTCATGGAAAAAAAAAAGATGGATAATGTTACAGGTTTACTTTGAATTTAAGGAGGAAACTGAATTGTATTAGCCCAATATTTCTCTGGGAACATATTAGAAATATCAAAATGGAATAAACATAACTGAAAACCTATTCACAAAGAAAACAAAAACTAGAAAGGAAACAAAGACACGGATGAGGGAGGTGGAAGACATCAAACATAGGCTAACATAAGCATAACTGGTGCCCCTAAAGAAGAGAACAAATGATGCAAGAAACAGTCAAAATACTAAACAAAAACTTTTACTATGGTATATATGGTAGGCAGAGTACAAATAAAGCACTTTACATACACTGCCTCATTTAATGCTCTCAATAACTGAATAAGGTTAGGGACTATTATCATCATTCCTACTGTACTCATGAGAACAGAGGAATAGACAGTGCTAGTAATTTTTCAAAGAAAATACTGCAATGAGTGGCAGGAAAAGAGCATAATGCATCTAGATTAAATCATTCTGGTACAATTATCCAAACTTCTAAGGTAAAGGAAAATCTACATGGTCAGTCAGACTGGAAAATTCAATTTTCTCCAAAAAGAAACAGCAACTTAACTTCCAATTTTTTCTCAGTTATCAGTTACTGTTAGCAGGTCAAAAGATGGGATAAGGGAGGAAGGAGGAACTCAAGACTTTTATGTTTGGTTGTCCTTCAAGAGGAAAGGCTGAAACTTCTGTTAGTGGTATTTGAGGTTTGCCACCTAAGAAAAACTTTCTCTGCAGGGTCAGCAAATGCCAGGAAGGAGCTAACTGGCCACGGTTAGGTCTTATACCACCAAATTCTTAAGACCTGGGCATGAGATGCCACAACCAGCCCAGCATGAGAAGACACAGTCACAAAATAACTGTGAGACGATTTTTACATGGTTTGTGATTGACTCAATGTGGAGACTGGGAAATTTCTGAGTTTCTTGTATAGCGACTATTGGATGACAGAGTCATAAGTTGCGAATGGGAATGCTGAGAGGGCAAATAAAGAATATTATGAGTTCAGTTTTGGACAAATGAATTCGAGGTAACTGTGAGGCTACTAAGGGAGATGTCAAGCATGAAAGTAGATATATGGGCCTTCAGGACAAAGGAGAAGGGAGCATAGGATGTGTTTGACACAAAGCTGATAATGGAAGACAGATGACTTCTGTGGGATCACCCAAAAACCAAGTGTAAAATGAGCAACACATGCCTATGAAAGAGGCTCAGTATTTAAGGGGAGTCTCAGTATTTAAATATCAGGCACAGAAAAAGAAGAAGAAGCTAGACAGGAAGGCTGAGAAGCAGCAGCCAGTAAGAAGGAAACCTGGGAAGGTGTAGCAGTGCCCAAGTGAGGGGAGAAGAGTGTTGGAAGGGGAAGAAAACAGTTGAGTATGTCAGAAGTTGCTAAGAGGCACAGTAAGATGAAGGAAAAAAATGAGTGTGGGTTATTTCCTTATGGATCAGAATTTTCTTTTTTTTTTTTTAAGTTCTTTTATTGGTACATTTTAGATATACAATTCATTTACATTTATCATTTGGTGTTTGTACCTGTACATGATGTATCTTGGTTCTCATTTTTTCCCCATTACTTGTGCACCCTTCACCCCCTCCACCCTTCCCTATTTGCAAAGACCTTGTTTCCATTTTTTTTCTTCTTCTCATATTTTTTCCTTTCTCTTTTTTCCCTTCCCCTACCCCTCCCAATTCCCCTGCTCTTTTAGACCTTTTCTTCCTGTTGCACAATATCAGTTATACATTTTTAAAATTATAATATTAAGATCTACAAGACATTACCACAGATTTTACAGAATTTAAAAGGATACAGAAAGCATATTACAAAAATCTTTTTTGAAATAAATTTGACAACTTCTAAGAAGTAACTTAGAAGACAAATTAGTGAAACTAACTCTGGAGGAAATATAAAATTTGAATAGCACCTATTAAAGAAAGTATATTCCTAGCTTGAAAACCTACCTATAGGACAACAGCAGGCTCACAGACATTTTAACTGATAAATTATATCAAACATTTAAAGCAGAAAAAAGAAGGAACACTTCTCCCCTCATTTTAGGAAATCAACATTGTGCTAATCCTAAAACTGGATAAAGATAATAGAAGAAAAAGGTATGAACATAGATAGAGATTTGTTTAACAAAACAAACTCTTAGAAGTCAGATCTGGCAGTATGTAGAAAGTGGTTTTATTATAAGGATGGCAGTGTTGGTTCAGCATTGGAAGATCCACCCCCAAAAGTCATCATTTTAACAGAGGAAAGGAGAAAGCCATATGATCTTGTCACTAGTTGGAGAAAGAGTATTCGACTAAATTCTACAGCTGTTCATGGTAAAAGCTATCAGGAGACTAGAAGTAGAACAGAACCTTCTCAGATCAAAGACATGTACTCCATACTTCCAAAAAAACTCCTATGAATGGAGACGATACAATGTTTTCTCCCTAAAGTGGAGAACAAGGGCAGATATGCCTACTCTTCATCTGTCCATTAGACTTTGAAACATAGGTCTAAACCAAAATAGCCTGGCAATAAAATGACACAACTAGGATAGGATTGGCACAGCAGAAGCAAAATCTTTATATGTAGATGAAATGATCATCCACAGAGAAAATACTAAGAAATCTCTAGGAGCCCCTAGAACTTGTACTTGAATTTAGCAGGATTAGAAAACACAAGGTATATATCAAAATTCAGGTCTGTGTATACTTGCTATAAATGAAGAACTGGATATTGAAATTTAAAAGTTATGTAGGAGTACAAAGGACCCAGAAAAACCAAAAACAAAAACAAAAACAGTGTTGGAAGATGTTTAGCACCCAATTTTAAGACTTCCTCTAAAGCTACAGTAATCAAGGCCGTGTTGGTGTAAGGAAAGACATATAGATCATTTGAATAAAACAGAGAATCTAGAAATAGAACCACACCTATATGGTCCACTGAGTTTTGAAAGATTATTTACCATTAGCATTTTATAGAATATAAACTCGTGGATTAGAATTTTCAAAGGTTCTCCAGGTTAAAAGCATAAACAAATAACAAATATACACACAGACTTTTGTACTTACTAGATTTCAGATTAAAGACAGTATAAAGAATGTCCTTGCCAGGACAAGGAAAAGCCTTGGAAATTAGGAGAATAATTTACCAAACACTTAGTTTCTAAACTAGTATTGTGAAATGGCCTAGAAAACATCGAAAAACAAGGTCAATGGAGGAAGATTTTTACTGGCTGTTTTTAAAATTTAGCATCAGCTGGCCAAGAGTGGAGGCCTACACCTGTAATCCAGGCACTCTAGGAGGCTGAAGCAGAAAGATCATGAGTTTGAGTCCAGCTTGAATAACTTAGCAACTTGGTGAGACCCTCTTTCAAAATAAAAAATAAAAAGGGGTAGGGAAGTAGCTCAATGTGAAGGTTCTGGGTTCAAGTTCCAGTATCCATTAAAAAAAACTTACTCACAGCTACAGTGACTGAAATAGGTGTCAAAATAGATAACCCAATAAACTGGAATGGAAAGCCTTGCACATCACTTTGGTGGGCACTCCAGCTCTTCAGTCTCTGGTTACCGTCTCTGTATCTGGAGAGGTTGGAAGTCTAACCTCTTTGCAATTAGATTTGGCCAGTTAGGTGTCATTGAGCCAGATACAGAATGCACAAGAGATGCAGTGGTCATTTTCCTACTGCTTCTGATGGACATGAGGCATCCACGGGGAGAAGGAACCCACCTGGTACGAACAACCTCTTAGCCATGTTCTCCAGGTGTTCAGTCCATCTTGTCCACCCTAATCCAAATGACAGTCCAAAAGATCTTGGTAACTCTGCCTGCTAGTCCTTCAGGTGGAATAACTAATACAAAAATCTCTAGTTTACCTCTAGGAATTTGCTCTAAAGGCAGAGCACAGGCAGCCGTGGTAGCACACGGTCGTGCTGTAATCCCAGCACTTAGGATTCTGAGGCAGGAGGATTGCCGTGATTTCAAGGACAGCCTGGGCTACATAGTGAATTCAAGGGCAGCCTGAATTATATAGTGAGACCCTGTTTCAAAAAAAAAACAAAACTAAACTAAACTAAAGGCAGAGGATGCACAGGAAGACCAGACTTCTCCCTCAGCTGGCACTGCCTCCTGCAATGTCAAAAGAGCATAAAAAAAGACTAAAAAGGCAAGTAACAAATTGAGAAAACAGTTGCAATATAGGGCAAAAGATATGAATAAGTAGTTTGCAAGTGATGCATAAAAACAGGTTGAACTTTACAAGCAATTAATAAAATAAAATAACACTATGAATCAGTTTTCCATCACATTAGCAAAGACAATGCCTTAAGTCACTTTCCTCATATCGGGGACAAAATACCTGACACCTGCAAGAAGTTTCTTTTGGCTTAGTTTCAGAAACTGCGGTCCATAGTTAGCCATCTCAAACTCAGAAAAGACATAGTGAAAGGGCCTGTTGTGGAAGAAAGCTACTTACATAATGGCAATCAGGAAGCAGGGAAGGGAGAACGGAACAGAGATACACTTTTCTAGGTCATGCCTCCAGGGACCCACCTCTAACAAGGCCCCACCTCCTAAAGGCAACTTAGCCTCCATGATCCAGTCACCTTCTAAAAAGTCCCACCTCTGAACACAGAAGCCATTTGGGGAACATCTAGATCTAAACTATAACCCCACCCCCAAGACTCATGTCCATCGCATTATGTAGAGTGCATTTAATCCACCTCTAAAAGTTACCAAAGTTTTTTTCTTTTGGTACCAGAGGTCGAACTCAGGACCTTGCGCTTTCAAGGCAGGTGCCAGAACCAGAGCTAAATCCCTCGCCCAAGTTACCAAAGTTTTAACAGTTCCATGTGGATAAAAAATATGCCAGTGTTTATTAATCTAGAAAGGAGTTTATTTATCTAATGTGATTTTTAACTGCCTTGTACTATCTTGTCATATACAAGTTAATTTGTGTGATTACTGAACACAATTGGAGTTTTAAGCAAGGATTAAAAAAGATTTAGTATGTGTTAATTTTCTTTATAAAGGTAAAAACTCCTATGGTTTAGTCATTATTGAAGAATCCTAAAAGGTAGCATTTACAGAAAATGGTTTCTTTCTTTCAGTCTCCTTTTTCAGCTAGTACAAACACATGATACAAACTATCATTTCAGTAATTTTCCTCAGTTGTAACTGTTTCTGTTGTTAATATGTATTTTATACATGCAAATTAATCTCACAGCTACTGCTATATCTAGCTGAGGAGAGAGACCACATCTGTTGACCTGCTGTACTAGATCAACAGTATCCCCCCTGCTCTTTTTATTTTTTTGAGAAGGGTCTCACTGTATAGTCCAGGCTGGCCTTGAACTCACAGCAACCCTTCTGCCTCAGCCTCCCAAGAGTTGGGATGACAGACATGCACCACCATGCCCAGCCCAACAGTATCCCTTTATGAAGACAAAGAACTCTGAATTGAGAACATCACTCCCATCATGGATTTGCTTAAATATATGTTTATTCAAAACCAAAATTTATTCTTCTCTTCTATGGTTGATGATTTGAATATGCAGTAAATGGGGGTAAAGACATTTTCAGCCATTGTTAAAAAAAAGAATTGAGGCATCTGAAAAAAGAAACCTATGGGTCAGAGTAATAACTCAGGAAACTGCCACTCATCTAGTTATCCATAGTAGAAATAAAGGTTGGCTTATACTATTGTAGCAGTAAGTAGGACTCTCATTTCCAGATGTCTTGAGGGAGATGTGACTGTATGTACTTACCCAGTGTTACAATCAGGACAGGCATATGGGTGCACTTATGTGTCTGGATTCTCTGTGATAATCCCATCTCCATATTTCCCTGCCTGGATGGATTTCACAACTGCTGAGCAGAGGACTTTGCATCCCAGGCAGCTCTGCATCAGGTAGTGAGAACTCTTCTTTTTTTTAAGGGAATGGTCCATGTAAATGTAGTCCATAGCTGTAGTCCATGATTTTAAACCTTTTTAGCACCCAAGAAGAAAAAAGACCAGTCAACCCAATGGCCTGTAAATTTCATGGATACAGAATCAGAGGGCTCTATATATTCAGACATACTGCTCTACTCCCATGGACTGATGGATAGAGGAAAAAAATCAAAATAAGAACACTTGAGGTAATTGTTGTGGTGGTATTATTAATTCCGCAGGCAGGAAGGATTATCACAATGGTTGCAAGATGAGATTTTTATGCAGACTGAAATCGTGTCTTTTCTCGCCTCTCCATGAATTTTTCACAAAGAGCATTTACTGAATACTCACGTGCCAGGTGTGAAGTGCTTTATTTGGATTCAATTCTTACAACCCAATGAGCCAGGTACTATTATTGTCTATATTTTACAGATGAAAAAATTGAGGCAAAGTGGTAAGTAATTTGTTCAGTAACACACAGAGACCCAAGTGGTCAACTCTGGCATCCACACTCTTAGCAAGCACTAGAGCAAAAAGACTATCAACCAATAGTCTCTGAAAGCCTACATCTTCCTCAGCGTGAAGACTCAGCTGTAATGTGTTTTTGCCTAGATTGTTCTCAAAATCTTAATGTTTCTGCGTTGCTGGTCTCCTTTGCAAAGCCTGTCTTTCAAAGTTGTCTGTAGCAAGTCTTTTAAAAATATATGCTCTAGGGCCAGGGAGTTTAGCTCAGTGGTTCTGCCACCTGTCTCACAAGTGCAAGGTCCTGAGTTCAATCCCCAGTTCCAAAAAAACAAAACAAAACAAAACACGATCTCAACAAAGGAAGAAAAAAATGCCAAAAGACAGACACAGTAGTACAGCCTGTAATCCCAGCCTCTAGGAGGCTGAGGCAGGAGGAGTGAAAGTTCAATCCCAGCCTGGACAACTTAGTAAGACCCTGTCTCAAAACTTAAAAATTACATAAGAAAAGGGGTGGGGATGTAGTTCAGTGGGGAGGCCCTGGGTTCAATCCTTAGTACCACAAAAGGAAAAAGAAAAGCTAGAAGATCAGAGCCTAGGTTCCAGTTTTCAAAACGGGGGAAAATTGAGGCTGTGAATAGGTCTACAGTTCTGATAAGATTCTACAACACGGCATGGCATGGCATGGCACTTGAACTCCAAAAATTCTTTTGTTTTTTGATAGGGTCTCTATATAGTTCAGGCTGGCCTTGAACTCACTATGCAGCCCAAGCTGGCCTCGAACTCATGGCAATCCTCCTGCTTCAGCCTCTTGAGTGCTGAGATTACAGGCATGTGCCAATATGCCTGGCCCTAAACATCTATAGTAGCTTACTTGGATTCAGCTTAAAGTTAAGAAAAAAAGCAACCTGGTAATTTTGGAACTTGGAAGTTGTCTTAGTTAATTTTCTTGTTGCCAAGACAAAATATCCAACACCCAAAGTTAAAGGAGGAAAGGTTTATTTGCTCACAGTTTGTAGAGGTTTTAGTCTACAGTCAGCTGCCTCCAAGGTAGAGTGGCATGGCAGAGGGGCACTGCAGAGGAGAAACAGTCCAGGGCAAAGCAGGGCAGGCAGAAAGCAGCGAAGTAGCACCAGCAGCAAAGCAAGCCTGCCTTCTATTTCATCCAGGCTACCGGCCCTTTGGGCAGTGCCACCCACACCCAGCATTTTACCTTTATCCCAGCATCACACACTCTAGATCCAGCCACCTCTGAAAGTTCCACCTATGACCACAAGAGGCTTTTGGGGGACATCTAGATACAAGCCATAATGGGAGTCCAATGTTTGAAGGAGTAGGTTTCTTTTAAGGAGACAGGAGGTACTTGACAGTGGTAGTTCAGTGTGCAGTAAAGGTGTGGTCAGTGACCAGACTGCACGGTTCAAGTCTAGACCCTACCTGTAGTCCTGCAACAGCGGGTATACTCCTCGCTGTGGTGATGGTATTTGGGGTCCCGATTTGTGGGTATTCAATTACTTGTAAAGAGTTCAGCCCAGAGCGGGTACAGCCAAGGGATATGGAGGGGCAGTTTTCATTAGTACCCCTAGCCTTTCTCTTTTTAGTCGAAGGTCCTGCCTTATACAGAGATGCAGTGAGAAAAAGTGATGAACAAAACTTTTCTCGGTATTGCTACACAGAGTTCTCAGCACAGAAACAGGTAAACACAAGCCTTCCTTGGTGCTTTCTGAACGGTGCTTCGCAGGACCGGCATCCGGAGAAGAGAGCTGCCTGCCGGTGGCTTTAGGAGCCCGATAGCCGGCCAGCCGTTGCTAGGCAACCTCTGGACCCAGGGACTCTCACACTCCTCGCCCCGCCCCTTCCCGCCCAAATCCAGCCTGGCGACGCAGTCGGAGTGGTGACGCTGGCGACAGGCACAAGCCCCGGACGCATGCGCTCCTCTTCCCGCACGAAACAAGGGGCATACTCCCTCTCAGCGCCCTCTTCTCGGTCCCGCCCCCTCTTGTACGGCTCCCATCCTGAGCCCGTAGCTCCGTTTCTCACCCAGATCAGATTTGGCCCGCAGTTAGTCTTCAATCGTGTTAACAGTGTAGAACAACTTCCAGTGCTGCAGACCCGCCTCCCGTGCTCCGGTGGTGGAGCTGGTGACGGGCAGGGGCGTGGGGTGGAGGAGGCCGGATGTTGAGAGGCAGTGACTACCTCGGGCTCACTTCCGGAGTATGGCGGAAGTGGCTGCGGCGGAGGGGGGGGGAAGGAGTGCTGGGGGAGGGTTGGGCCTCCCGGGGTCGAGGGGGTGGGGCCTGGGCCAGCGGTGGGACTCAGCCCGAGTCCGGACTTGGACTCGGCAGGCAGTGGCTTCCAGCCCACCTACACTAGGCAGGATCCAGGTAAGTAAGCCGCAAGTTTAAGGAGAGGGTCGACAGCGAGGCAGAGAGATGGGGCTCGGAAACCAGTGAGGGTCGCAGCATCACCCCCCCCCCCCCCCCGTGCTGCATGAACTAGGAACGTGAGGTTCCGGGGAGAAGGGTGGGAGGAGTTAAGTCCTTGTTGGGGAAGGGGGGTTAGGAGCAGGCCACGCCCCTACAGGAAGGAAAGGTGCATGTGTATGTTGAGGAATAAACTTAGGAGGGGGTCGCAGAGGTGGGCTCTCGCAGTGAGGCATTAGAACACTGGGGCTACCGCTGGCAGGACCCAGGCCTCCGAGGTTCCAGGAGAGTGCTCTTGGCAGTAGCCCTGTGAAGGAGTTTGACAGGCATTGGGAATTAATCCCGGGCAGTTTTGGAAGCAGAGGGGGAAGTGAAGGTTGAGAAAAAGGAGCAAGGAATGCCTGTGGAAGAGGCCAGCATCTAGTCCTGGAAAGAATTTAGTTCGCTGGAAGAGAGGGGCAGATCAAAGTGCTGAATACCTTAAGAAGCTTGAGAGATTCGATGAGTGCTTTACATGAGAGGACACTGTGCTTTTCTGTATTTCTTAGAAGACAACCTGCGCACAGTCAATGCTTTTGGTTACTTTTCTGTACTGAGAATAGGTGCACCTCTTACCCTGAGCTATATGCGTGTGCCCATATTGATAAGGTAAGTGTGTTTTGTGGTACAATATGTAAATTAAGTAAGTACATTGTATAACCTTAGGAATATTTAAGGATGAGGTTTTGATGATACAGGATAGTAAAGAAATATATTTTAGATACGGAGGGGGAACGAGAAAGTCTGAAGAATGCATTCAGGTACACCCTAGATTATAGTGCCATGTTTCATTGTTTTTCAGGTTAACACAGAAATCAGCCTCCCAGGCCATGTTGGATTTAAGGTCTGCTTCTTCTGTTTTGCCCCAGAAGAAGATAAATGGACCAGTCCTCATAGTGAATGACCTCCCCTTCCTGACCAACAGATGGGAGAGTAACTGGGATCTGTCCAACACTGGCCTCTGAGCTTAATAAACCAGCTGAATGAAGCAAGGTAACAGCCTCCTGGGAAGGACTTTGAAGTCTGCAGTGTGGGGGGGAGGGGCTTGGACACACCCCTTCCCCCAGACTCCTCCCCCTCAAGGTCCACTCAGCCATGGACTTTGGACCTGGATAAGAAAAGCTGCACATTTTTTGGTGGATCTGACTTGGATTCTCAGTTTTGGAAATGTAATACTGGAGGATGGGGGTTTGATGGTCTCCAAGGGAGCGACTGAGAGGAGAAAGGTAAGGTTCTTGTCTCATTTCCAACTTAGTGCCTTGCTCTTGTGGAGAAAATGCTAAATGGGGAACTCTAGGGACACTGCCATTCAGGAAGTAGGACACCATCTGTGTCCAAATGAGAATCCTTTCCCTAATGTACAGATAGCTTCACCTCTTCTTCAGTCTTTCTGGATACAAATTTGTTCCCATCCTTTCCTTACCAAGAAAAGTACCTAGTAGAGGATTGTGAGTAATTGGTATTTTGAGATTAGCTTAGTGAGGTTAGGCTAAGGAGAACAAGAAAAGAATTCAGGTGTAAAGGATGTTGGGTTAGATTACCCTTAAAGCCCTTTCCATCAGTGAGATAATAGGATTTCAAGTCAATTTGGGCTAAGACTCTAAAAGAGATTACCCAGGGCACAGGTAGGCTGCTTTCTTGGGGAGCTAACTGAATATGACAGCAGGCAGGGTGTTGGGATGGGAAATAGTCTAGATAATCTCCTAAATTGTCTCCTCCTTTCCTATAAGGGAGATTAGGCCATGAAATCTCATGGAAAGAACAGCGAAACAACCCAAGTTTGGGGATTAGTAGGATTTGTGTTCTAGCTCTGACTTTTTTCATCCATGTGCAAGCCTAGATATGTTGTTTAATCTCTGCCATGTTCTCTTCACTTCCAAAGTGTTGATAACTAGTATACCAAGAGTGCCTAGGACCGTGTACATATAAAACAGTAACACTGGCATCACTTGATATACCTGTTTGTTACACAAAGAAAAGCTTTGAAGTAGGAGTTCTGTTCTTCTATATTGAGTTAGTGTGCTGGCATAAGATTTAGAAGATGTCTTTAATTAAAAGCTTGGTCTGAATTTGTCTTGTTTTGTTGCTGTTAATACCTGGGATCATCCTGTTATAGAAAGGTAAACGGTTTAAGGAGAATTTAACTGCGTTGACCCCAAAGTTCTCCATTCAGCTTGACAGTGTGCTTCTTGGGGTAGCAGGTTAAAGAGGGGTGGAGAGAAGTTTAAGTCTTAAGGGCCAAGTGTCTGTTTAATAGATAGAATTTCATTTCTTGAGGTGAGCACTGAGCCTTTTCTTCCTGTGCCATATCATAATCTTAGGCTCTTTAAGATGACAGGTGTTTTCAGGTTGACATCTCTTAGCTATTCATAGTTTTGCAGGCTGTGTTACCATTAAAGCAAACCTATTCATGGTTATCTTCTCACCACCTGCCTGTGCCTACCTTGAGCTCTGTTACCTATGCCAAGATGCCTGTATTTCTTAGTGAAGCAAATAGCAGACAGGAGTGATAGTGCCCAGCATGGGGAGTTTTGAGAGACAGCACGTACCCATTGCCTGGCCAGGGGCAGTAAGCTTGGGTTCCAGCATTCTCACTAGCTGAGTAACAGCTGGGCCTCATATTCCCTGGGGACTGGCAGCAGTACCAGAAAATCCTACATTTATGCATTGCTTTTTTATTGATTTGTTTCCATTTTCCCCATAGAAATTACTGCCTCCTCCACAGGCCTGGGTGGAATCATTGACCCTGAGCTTTTCTTTCTCTGGTCTGATGCTCAGGGCAGCCCTTTTGAAGCCAGGCTGCTACTGGTGAAGGTGTGGGTCTCAGGGCAGGTGTGTTACCTCCCCCAACTTGACCTTGCAAATTCCTGGCACCAATCTTTGCATAGGCATAGGGTCTTTTGGGCTCTGTGGTTCCAAGATGACTCCTCAGCTGTCACTGGGGTCTTACATTGTGTGGAAGACTTTCTTCACCCAACCCAGGAGTCCCTCCAACATGCAAGTGAAGGTGTTGTGTTGTGTTTGTTTAGTACTTACATGATGTAAAGCGTCCAGTCTGGTGTGTCCATTTTCCCTTACCAGTTTCTTGTGAGGAAGGTGGAGCAGGAAGGTTTACCTAAGGGTGTAGTGGCAGGTGCTGCAGTCACGTGTGCAGTGCTGAGCTGCTTCTACAGCATCTGACCTGACTCAGGGCATCTCAGCTCTGCTATAAACCTCTAGGGAGAGAAACTACAGACTCTCTGGTAAGACTTCTTTAGAGTGAGCCAAACTTTGCCTGCTCTGCCAGAGCACCAGCTCTGCCCTCTACGGGACTCCTCAAGACATCCTTAGGACAGCTGACTCCTTCTTGCAAGAACACCAGAATGCTTGAAAATAGCACTTAAGAGCTGTAAGTCTACTTAGTCAGGGCCAGTGATAGGCTAAACCACCCATTGTGTGTGTGTATGTGTACATGTGTGTGTTTTAACTGAATTTTTATACCCTTTATTGCAAAAGGAATTACAGATAGCTAACAGAAAGTTAGATTTCACACACATTGCTCAATGATTATCTTGTTAATCTCTTCTTTTTCCTTTGACCTAATGAACTGAGGGTAGTGGGCTGAGGAATAGAGATGTTGGGAGGAGGGAGAGGGAAATTGAGACACTGATTTAAAACTTGCTTTTACTTTTACTGATAATTTCAAGCCGAGTTCTGTCTTAAATTCAGAGCATGAATTCTTTCCAAATCATAAAAACTTTCAGAATATCTTGGACATGGTTTATAGAAGCGCAATTTCCTGGAACAATTTTCATTTTCTTCTGCTTTCTGTAGTTCTCTTTTGGTGGTATTGGGGTGGGCAGGACAGTGTACTGCCTCTTGTAATTCTTTCAACCTGTGGCCAGATCTTTTTGTTTCTCCCTTTGCATAGAATCAGTCCCAGGTTCGGGCCTAGAATTTAGGCACCTGGCTCCTTGTTTCTGTTCTTCCTTGTTCTCTCTTTCCCATGAAACATCTAGAGAGCCCCCGGTCCCCTTTCCCAGTGAATTTGGCACTCATCTACCTGGCTTTTTGCCTCTCAGACTCAATGTTTCTTCTTGCTTCCATTTAAGAATTCATCCCATTCTCATTCTGTAGTCTGGCCTGCCCTTCTTGGGATAGCACTCCTGCAGTTTGGGAATTTCTACTTGTAGATTGTCCTGTAAGCCTTGGTATTTAAGCAAAGGACTGTAGAGATGGAGGATGCGTTACAGTGCACAGTTGTGTGTGTCCCCACACAGACACTTTTGTTCCCTATCCAGCTAGCTTAGATGGAGTATTGTGCTTCGCGGTGGAATTCTGACAGGACATGGGCTGGTCTGCCTTCTGCCACCATTCAGCACCCCACTGCATCTATCCTGTCTCCCAGAAGGCAATTTTTACTCTCTATAACTTGGATCTACAAACTAGTAGTTGGTTTTTTTAATGGTACTATGGATTGAACTCAGGGTCTTCCCAATAAGCTACACCCACAGCCCCTTTTTATTTGAGACAGGGTCTCCCTAGGTCCCCAGGTTTCCCAAGCTGGGCTTTTGATCCTCCTGCCTCGGCCTTCCCGAGTGCTGGGATTACCAGCATTTGCCATCAGGTGCAGCTCAGGCTCCCAACTCTTTACACATTTAGGAAGGGTTATTGTATCCCTTCAGTTTCACAGTGAGTGTACAGGACCCTATGTCCCCCAACCCACTTCATGAGGAAAATGTAGAGAGGGCAAAAGTGCAGAGATGCTGGCCTCCGCCTTGGCACATGAGCATGGGATTGAGCTTCCTGCCCCAGTCCACACAGCCAGCCAAACCAGAGATCTTGAGCACACGCTCACACACAGTCCAGCCTTGCTGCTGTAGCTGCTCTCCCCTTGCTCCACTCCTTCAGGGCAGGGCTCCCAGTTGTGTTGTCAAGCTTTCTCTTCCTCTAGCAAGTTGGCATTTTCCCTGAGCCTCAAACTCACCTGTAGAATGGGGATGCAGAGGTACTAGAAGGGTTAATGGAGAGCCCAAGGGAAGGCTCTGGCCTGGGGAGGCCTCTGTGCCTGGTGACTCCTTATAATTCTGGTTTACCTCTGAGTTCCAGAATGGCTCCCCATGGTACCTGACTTGCACAGTGTGGCCTATCCTGCTACTCGGGGATCGGACCTCAGAGAAATTCTCTCTGCTCCAAAGTCACTGCTGACCCTCAGATAGGTGCTGCAGCCTCTGGTCCTGTGAGCCTTCCTTTCTCCCCTCTTCAGACTTTGTGGCATAGGTAACAGGTTACTGAGCTGTCCATCCCGAGGTTGGCCTGAGTCCTGCGTCTCTCTTCCACCTCTTCTTGAGGTTCTTGCTATCATCTCCTCTAAAATACCAAAGGGAGTGGGCCAGGGGTTTAGCTCAGTGGTGCCTCACCTGCCTCAAAAGTGTAAGGTCCTGAGTTCGATCCCTGGTATCGAAAAAAAACCAAACAACCCCCCCCCCCAAAAAACCCAAGGGATATAAACATCCAGGCTTTTCCAGGGCTACCAAAAAGCCTGTGAATGATTCCTTCCCTTCTTAGGTCTGGTGGTCTGGTGGTCTGGTGGTCTTGCCCCATGGGCAGTTCTCTGTTTTTTCAGTCAGAACTAGCAGTGCACTTTCCCACTCCCTAAAGAAAAAACAAGAAATGAAACAATACAAGGCTCTTGACCGCCTTTGGCAGCAAGTGTTTCCTCCCTGACTTCCTTTTGGCACCCGGGTTCCTGTTCTTACATCCCTGTACCCCAGCTCAGACTTCGAAACCTCCCTTGGGTTGGGGATAAGCTCTTCGGCTCAGGCTGTGCCCTTTACTTCAGCCAGGGCCATTTGAACACTACTTCACTCCTACTGCCCTTCCTTCCCAAACTCCACTACTCCCAGGACTTCAGGCTGGGGAGAGGGAGCCGCCTAGAACCCTGAAGGGTGTGTGTGGGTCGGGTCACCACCTGTGGAGTTGTAACTGGAACAGCTGCTGCTTCGGCTGCCTCCTGGAGTTGGGGCCCCGGGAAAACTCGAGTGGCAGTGAAGTACCGGGAGGAGGCGGCGCTGACGGCGGGCTGGGGCTGGGGCTGGGGCTGGGGCGGAGTTCTCGGTCAAGCAGCAGCCGGGGCAGGGCGGGGAGGGTTGGCCGCTCCGCCCCCGGGAAGGGCCACGTTGCCCGCCCGCCCGCCCGCCTGCCCGGCTGGAAGGCCGGCGAGGGGAACCCGGCGTCAGCTGCGCTAGCGCGGGACGCGGGGAGCCGGGTTTATTCCTGAGAGCCGGGGCAGGCCGGTTCGGGCCAGGAAGTTGGGAGAAGCTGGTGAGTGGGGCCCGGGGACGCGGGCTTCCCTCGGCTCTGGGGCTTGTCCATGGGAAGGGACGGAGGTGAGGAAGAGGGAGGCCCCGTAGGGGCCGCGAGCGCTCGGGGGAGCAGGTCCGAGCGCCTCGTGTCTCCCGACGGCCCCGGCACGGGGGGGACCCCGCTGTCTGCTTCGGTAGTTGCCCCGGCGGATCTGGTCCCGGCTGCGCTTCCGTCCTTTCGGAGCCAGGAAGTGGAACTCCCTGTTCTGCTTTTGGAATCCCGGGCCTCCAGCTGTTTGGAGACGGTGGACTTCTCGGGGGGCGATGCTGTTATGAAAGTCGCCCGCAGGGCATCTGTGGGTGTGGGGCAGGGGGGAGGTGGGGTCGCTAGAGATAGTGGCTGAACTAGAAAGGGAAGTGGCTGTTCGCCCAAAACCAAACTCCAGCGTCCTTTCAAAGTTACTAGGGATTGTTTGTTTGTTTTTTGGTACCGGGGATCGAACTCGGGTCTTTGCACTTACAGGGCAGGCTGCGGAACCACTGGGCTAAATCCCCGGCCCTGGGGCTTGTTTTTGTTCAGCCATGCTGTAAGGAAAAATTGACTCACTTTTGAAATATGTAAATTGGCAGGAAAGCTTTTTCCCTACCTGTATGCTAATATGTTCAGGGTCATAATAAACTGTGAAGCAGAGAGACTAGCTGGTCCCACCTGTGTCTCCATGGAGGCGTGAGCTCAGTGGTGAAGCTTCACGTTGCTCTGTAATGTAGTAGGTCTTTGCTTTAGATTTAGAGTATCACTGGCTGAGATGTTTAGTTTTATTTTCTGTCATTTTAAATACTTCTCACACCATGTAGCCTTTGCTCTTAGATGCTCGGGGTCTTCCTTACATCTCAAATCACTGATGCCTGATTGAAACCATTGAGGGCATCTGGATCTTTACTTCCTGTCTTAACTTCACAAAAAGTACTGCAATGTGTCTAACGTTGGTGGCATATGTGAGAGTTAAACTTACTTCCTGTTTGGGGCATTGGAGGAATCACCATCATCAGACACCAGAGCACCAGAGGTAATCCAGATCAACTCTCACTTTGTAGATGAGGGAACTGAAGCACAAGTGAGCCAAGGAGCTTGTCTGAGATGTTACTTGTCTTGCAGGTGCTGGATTACCTGACTCCTCCCCAGCATCATATTTTTGCTATACTAGCATTGTATATCCTCCTCCCCCATGAATAACCTGCATCCCATCCTTCCTAGATCTTATTCTCTAAGCCCTTGAATTATTTAGTTTATCTTCTCTGACTCCCTTTCAGTTCTTCCATCCTGCTGAAATTATGGAGCCTGGTACATGATACAAGAGTATAATAGTGAACAAGAAAGTAATTGATTTAGATATTCATTATCTGTGATGTGTTCTGTGCTTTCTGCATTTTTTAGAGCAGTACTTTTTTTTTTTAACGTACTAAACACCACCGAGATAGAAGGGAAAGTTTGTCAATATCCCCTCAACTTCTGTATTTAATTTCAACGCTAGATATGACTTTTTTACTGTTACTCATGATTGGAAGTTGACTATTTGTTGTTCACTTGCTGTTTCAGGAACATTTTTTGGCAGAGAGATGGGACAAAGCATGGAATCAGGAATGTTAGAAAGGAATCTGTTCTTAGGCCATCCTTCCAGTGAATAAACTGAGTGAATCCCATTGGGATTAGTAGGACCAGCTCGGAACTACCTGAGTTTTGCCTGAATGTTTTATATACCAAAAAGACTCATTTCACATACCCCACCATGGGGCACTTAGTGGTGTACATTGGCTGTCTTACTTCCTTAAAGGAGTTCTGAAAATGCTGGGAAATCAGTTAGCTTTGAGTCTGTGCCTTATAGGGATATCTCATAAATAGAAATATACGAACTCAGGTCAAGATGGAAAACATTTCTTTTTTTTAAAAAATGTTTACTTTTATTTGTACATGTTTGTACTGCATAATGATTATATTCATTATGAGGAGTTGGTTCATGTACATAACAGTTCTATTTTTAAAAGGCAGGTGTGGTAGATTACATTTCCCCAAAATGGTTTCATCCATAAATATCTCATTCCAGATTATCGCAGTTTGTCATTGCTCTTCTCCCATCGAATGGTGGTGTTTGTGATTCTGTTCCCTTGAATGGGTAGGGATTGGTGATTCCCTTGACCAGTGAGTAAGGCAAAAATGACCTGAGACTGGATTCAGAGGATATGGCTTTACTGGCTTGTTCTCCTTCTTGGGACACTTACTTTTGGAAGCTAGTCATCATCATTGTAGGAATCCCAACCACATGGAGAGACTACATGGAGGCGACCTACAGACATGTGATAGAATGAGCCAGCCTTTGTCTGTTGAGTCTTACAGCTCAGCTCCCAAACGGGGGTACAGAGACAGGTCATTTCCTCTGTGCCCCACTTTCTAGGTTCTTGAAACATAGAAGCTGTGAGAAGAATAAATGATTGCTATAGTTTTAGGCCACTAAGGTTTGAGATTATTTTTAGCAGTACATACCTAATGTGGAAAGGGATGTGAGCAGAGGCAGGGCCTCAGAATTTGGACCTTTGTCTTGAATGGGAAGGGCAAGGAGGAGCACTTTTCCTAGTCAGAGTTACATTCCATTTCGCTCATTCTTCCTAGTACTTACTGCTACATAATGAATCATCCCAAAACTCAGTGACTGAAAACAATAGAATCATTTTATTCATATCTTAGATGGCTAGGCCCTTGCTGTGGTCTCATGTGGTTACAGTCAGATGTTGCTGGGGCTCAGGACATCTGAAGGCTTTCTCCCACCTCTTGTGGATGATGCATTTTGTGGGTGCTGGTGGCATTTGGCAGTGAACTTAGTTGGGTCACCAGCTGGAATACCTTTAGATGTCCAGTCCCTGCGGTAGACTTCCAAGAGCAAGCATCTTAAGAGTACCAGGTAGGAACTGTATTGCCTTTTATGAACTAGTCTTGCAAGCCACAGAAGGGTGTTAACAGTAGGAGTCTTGTGAAGTGGCCCTCTGAGAAAGTGTTGGTGGCTTGCATTTAGGGCTGTGGGTAGCATTTAGGATAAGAGACTAGCTGGAGTGAAAATATGGGAGTGTGCAGGTGTGCTTAATGGGGAAATCAGCCAATCTGAGGCCAGAGTGTGAGGTCTCTGCAGTTCATGGCTGGAGATGAAGTTGAAAGGAATTTAAGTCAGTTTCTTGTGAAGGTCCCTGTAAGTCATAAGGAGTTTGAGATTTTTTTTTTTTTGAGTTTGAGTTTTTTGAATGTGGTCATTGGTAGCCTTGATTTTTAAGACAGGTTAATGCTGTGATTGGGTGGGTACTTCAGGAGAATACTCTGTTCCTATTGGGAAAGTTGTTTAGAGGGAAGCTATAGGCAGATCAGCTGGGAAGCCACATCAAGAATTCAGGCCTAAAGCAGTATTTCATAATAAGGACAGAGGTAAGGTTAAATGATTTGAGGGCTTGAAATAGGATCCTGGCAGTGAATGAGTGATTCTCTTCCATTTTCATAGTCCAAAATTCTTGGGGCTAGATGGTTGCGAATTTAGAAATTTTTGGATTTTAAAACAACTCTGGTATATTTACTGTGTGTTATGAGATTTGAAGCCATGCACCATAATCCACCATGTTTATTTCTGTAGCAAAATATATGAGTAAACACACTAAGTAGGATAAATAAAGACTATAAATAGCCTCATATTAGATCAGATTAGATTTCGCCAAAGTGAGATTTTATTGCCAAATGAGTTTAGGAAACTCAAGTTTCCCAAAAAGTGCTCTTTTTCAGCACTTTTTTAAATTTGGAATTACAGCTGAGGGATTGTGAATGTGTGTAGCATCCTCCACACTAAAGCTGCTTTTTAGGTCACACACACATGTGAATGTTGGGGGTTCTAGCACAGCAGCTGGGCAGAGCTGGTAGAGCCAGTCCCTGTCCTTGGACAGCTTTCAGCTGAAGGGATTTGTCAGTTGTTGAGCAAGTGGTTGCAGTGGCACTGATGATGTTGAAGGGGAGCTGGACTCATTGTCCAAAGGCATTAAGGAAGATATCTTGGTAGATATAAATTAGAGCTTTCAGATGAAGAAGAGGAGGAGGAGCAGATTGAGTATGCAGTCATATGCAAAGGCCCTGGGGGTAGGAAGAGGACCAGAAGTGAGTCTAATAGAGTGGAACAGTGAAAGCAGTTACTGGCTAGCATTTACTGTTGTCGTGTCCCATCGTAATCACAGCAACTCAATGAAGTATTCTGATTTCCATCTTACATGTAAGAAAATTGAGTCTAAGAAATGTGGAGAAACAGTGTGATGCTACTCATTGCCTTTGAGCTGTCTGGCTTGCCTTTGTGATTGCTGTACCTTCCTGGTGGTAGCCGGAACAGTTTTCTGAGCAGAGCTAAGTTTGGCCATCCCCTGAACACAGCCAGGCACTCAGGTTTGTATATGTGCATATTCTGTTAACTTATAAACAGAACTAAGGATCGTACTCTGAAGAATATACAGATACACAGCAGGAAAGCAGCACTAGGTCTTTGTGGAGAGGCAGGTGGAGACTGGGAATAGAATATGTTCTTTTATTGCAAGAGGAAAAAGTTCTCTTTGAGACTTGATAGAAAATGGCGATGGGATGGAGAACAAAGGCATGAGGGCTAAGGTGGAGACTGGGACTGGAATAAGGGAGCTTTTCCGAAGATGATTCAGCCCTCTAGATGTTTACATAAGAGTCCATTTGGCTGAGGAGGTTATCTGAAGGCTCCTTTTATTTGCATGGCTTGAAAGGGTAATGGAGGATTCTTCTAGGCCTCTGGAGGTGGGTGTGTTCCCCTTAATTCTAAAGTCTAAAAAATGAAAAGTAAAGTACTTTGGAAAGGTACAAAAGTCATCCGAAGAGTAGAGAGGATGTGATCCCTTGGAGTTTCACCACTTGTAGGTCACAGGTGGCTCGTTGGTAAGTTAGAGACAGTCTGCTTATTATACCTGAGGACAGCGTTTCAGTTAATGGAGTTGAATCTCTTTTCTTTCCCTTTACCTAAAGCCACCTTTTTTCTGCTTAATTGTTTAGGAGACAGGAAGTAGGGAGAGAAAAAATCCCGGCTATTAGAGTAGAAGGAAAGTTCCGACATTGTCCACTTTCTGAGAGTGAAGAAGCTGGAAGTCTGTATATCTCTATTCCAGGAAACTAATATATAAGACCTGATAAAATAGGAACTTAATTACATAGTTAAAAGAAATGGTCTTAAGGTTTCTGAGAAGATGTGATCTGCAATTGTGGGTGATTGGTTTCTAGGAGGAAGACGTGGTGGTGGATACAGGCAAGAACTAGGCTACTTACTCTCCAGGAGAGAGACAGAAGCCAGGTCCCTTTAGACTCTTGAAGATAAGCCCTTTCATACCAGATCCCTTAGATTGAGACCTCCAGGCTGCAGAGATTAGATCTAGGACCTAAGGTTTGGGCTAGAATAGAGAACTGGGCTGTAAGCCAGAGAGTAACTTATAGTGTAGTTGGCACAAAAGAGTACATACTTGAAGCTTTTGGATATGTACAGTTGAGACCAGAATTAGGAATGCGAGGGAGTCATGTGATTTGGAATGGCAGCTATCTGGGATTTAGAGGATGTTTAGATCCTTTCAAGTAATGCAGTCTGGCAGAGTGTGGAGGGCTGCTGGGGGCATGCCTTTCTTTTACTGGTTGTGTTTCCTTGTCCCTTTCAAGAGTCTAACAGAGAGCAGGTATGTGATACATATCATGAAACGATTAAGAAATTCAAGGCAAATAGATTATCTCAGCTCTTACTAGATATGTGTTCCCAGTGTGGACCATTTTGATGGGTGCAGCTATTCAGTCATGGGCCATATCCTCATATTTTATTTTTAAGAAATTGTATTTGAAAATAGTTTCAAACTTTAAAAGTGTTTCAAGAATAAAAATGACATAAGAAGTGGATATTCTCTTTACTGAGATGTACTTGTTACCAACATATTGTTCCATTTGTTCTCTCTGCTGCATACACACATGCACATACACATGCATACACGCACACAGATTTTTGTCCTCGACCGTTTGATGGCATCTGTCATGGCCCTTGTAAGCACTTTAGTGTCTATTTCCCAAGAATTGGAATATTCTCTTATGTGATGTAAGAGTTATCAGTCAGTTGATACCAATACTTTAAACTACTGTCTGTTTTCCAGCTTTGTCACTTTACTCAGTAACATATTTTTTTTTTTTTTGGCAGTATATGGAAAGTGGTTTTATTATAGAGATGGCAGTGTTGGTTCAGCATTGGAAGATCCACCCCCAAAAGTCATCATTTTAACAGAGGAAAGGAAAAAGCCATATGATCCTGTCACTAGTTGGAGAAAAAGTATCAGACTAAATTCCACAGCTGTTCATGGTAAAAGCTATCAGGAGACTAGAAGTAGAACAGAACCTTTTCAGCAGATTAAAGACATGTACTCCATACTTCCAGCGAAAACGCCTTATATGAATGGAGAAGATACAATGCTTTCTCCTTAAGGTGGGGAACAAGGGCAGATATGCTTACTGTCTATCCATTAAACTTTGAAACCTAGGCCCAAACCAAAATAGTCTGGCAATAAAATGACACAATTAGGATAGGATTGGCAAGGTAGAAGCAAAATCTTTAATGTAGATGAAATGATCATCTACAGAGAAAATACTAAGAAATCTCTAGGAGCCCCTAGAACTTGTATTTGAATTTAGCAGGATTAGAAAAACACAAGGTATATATCAAAATTCAGGCCTGGGTATACTTGCTATAAATGAAGAATTGGATATTGAAATTTAAAAGTTATGTAGGAGTACAAAGGACCTAGAAAAGTAAAAAAAAAAAAAACAGTGTTGGAAGACGTTTAGTACCTAATTTTAAGACTTCTTTTAAAGCTACAGTAATCAAGGCAGTGTTGGTGTAAGGAAAGACATAGATCATTTGAATAAAACAGAGAATCTAGAAATAGAACCACACGTATATGGTCCACTGAGTTTTGAAAGATTATTTAACATTAGCATTTTATAGAATATAAACTCAATTCAAGAGCTGAGGAAGAGATAGTGTTTTCAGCAAATGGCATTAGAACACCTGGTATCCGTGTATAAAAAATTAACCTCAAACCTTTATTTCCATACATAAAAATAACTTGAAGGGATCTATGAACCTAAATATAAAAGCCTAAAAGTAAAAAACTTTAAGAAATTATAAGGGAAAATGTTTATGAATTTAGGGTAGGCAAGAACTACCTAGGATACAAAAAACATGATGTATAAAAGAAAATTGATAAATGAGATTCCATCAAAATTTAGAACTTTAAATGACATCATTAAAATGAAAAGTCCTTAAACAGACCATATTTACAATGCATATAACCTATGATCAGAATATATAAAGAACTCTTACAGCTCATTAATAGACAACCCAATTAAAAAGTAGACATAAGAAGATGATAAATAGCCAGTATAGCACAAGGAAAGGTGTACAACTCTAAAATCAGAAAAATACTAATCAGTACAATAACAAGATTGAATTATACACTCATTAGGGAGATGAAGTTAAGTTTTAAAAGCCTTGTGATGACTTTTTCTTTTTGCTGGATTCTCCCCCTTTGCATTTAATTTGTCACGCCCAGTGGATTCATTCTTTTGGGCTTCCTGGAGTTGTGATCCTCATTGTCTTTTCCCAGGATATTGTCTAAAATTTTTTGGAGTGCTGGTTTGGTATTCATGAAGTTCCTGAGGTGCTCTTTGTCATGAAAGTATTTTATTTCTCCATCAATTTTGAAAGATAGTTTTGCAGGGTACATCAATCTGGGTTGGAGGCTGTTTTCCTTTAGGGCTTGAAATACACCACTCCAAGCTCTTCTTGCCTTGAGGGTTTGCATTGAGAAGTCTGCTGTGATTCTGATGGGCTTTCCTTTGTATGTGATTTGTTTCTTTTCTCTCACTGCTTGTAGAATTTTGTTCTTCTGTTGGGTTTCTGGAATCCTAACTCTTATATGCCTATGAGTAGATTTTTTTTGATCAAGGCTATTAGGAGTCCTATATGCCTCACTTTTCTGTATGTCAAGTTCTTTTCCCCTGCTTGGGAAGTTTTCTGCCATCACTTCTGTGAACAGTTTTTTTATGTCGTCTCTACTCTCTCCTGTTTCTTCATTGATTCCAATCAGTCTTATGTTATTCTACTTTGCATCGTCTAGCAGCTGCTGGATTGATTTCTCGTGTTCCCTTACAATTTTAAAGCAATTTTTCTTTTCCTGGTCATTAATTGCAATCCTATCTTCTATATCTGAAATTCTATCCTCACATTGTTTTATTCTGCTGCACAGACTTTTGATGGAGGTTTTAATCTCCTGGAAATCTGTTTGCATCTGTTTTATGGATTCCATTTGTTTCCTATGTTGGGATTCCATCATGTTCCTCAGACCCTCTATTTTTTTATCTGTGTCCTCTCTAGATTTATTAATCATGTCTTGCACTATGAGCAAAATCTTTGCTGTTATCTGAGTAATTATTTCTGATTTCATTTTTCCCAGATCCTCTTTTGTTGCCAGTTCAGAGAGTCCAGGTGGTTGAGTATCAGATTGTTCCATCTCGTTTTGCTTTGGGGTTGCTGTAGGTGATCTGGAAGTCTGGTTTTGAGGCTTGTTTATGTGTCTTCTCATTTCCACGTTGGCAGGGGTTGTGCTTCTGGTGCCCATGCGGCTCACCTTCTCTGCCCTAGGAGCTTGGGATGGTGGCAGGGGAGCCTCCTTCTGGGTGCTGGGACTGGCTCACCTTCTCCCCTAGGAGCATGGACTCAGTAACACATTTGTAGAAAGAGTCTTATTGTGGTATAATTGACATACAGTGAACTTCACATGTTTAAAAGTTGCAGTTTAAATTTTGACATGTATACATCTGTGAAACTCTCTGCAATCAATATAATAAATATATGCATGCTCCCCCAAATTTCCATTTAATACCCCTTATAATCTTATTTTTTATATTTAGATTTCTGGGCCGGGGATTTAGCTCAGTGGTCCTGCCACCTGCCTCACAAGCACAGGGTCCTGAGTTCGATCCCAGGTACCAAAAAAAAAATTCATGATATCTATATTTAGATTTCTCATCCACTTCAGTGTTGTCCTTTTGTGAATGGATCTAATTGTAAGTTTTTCCAAATGGATATATAATTGTAGTTCTATTAATAATAAGATCTTTTCCTCAGTAATTATAAATATCACACACTAGATCTCTGTGTATAATTCATCTGTTTCTGGAGTCTAACTTGTATTCCATTGGGTAGTCTATTTATTTACCTGTATCACTTTTAATTACAGAGGGTTTATAATTTGCATTGTTGTAGTATCTGCCGGGATTAGTCCATTTTCAAAACTCATTTTTATTATTTTCCTGGATAGTCTTGTTTTTAGTCTTTTATGTGAACTTCAGTATCAGTTTGTCTAGGTCCATAAAAAATCATTTTGTTGGAATTTTTGATGGTGCTGTAATGTTCTAAGAGAAAAGGATATTGTGGTTTCCTTTTGTGTTTTTTAGGAATTATAGTTTTATTTGTACAGTTTTTGAATTTGAATTGTACAGCTTCTTAAACTTATCTGTAAATATTTCACCATTTTCAGGCTTTTGTAAATAGGTTTTCTTACCTATTATATAGATATAAAGGCTATTGATTTTGTATGTTTTTATATCCCACTGCCTTGCTCAGTTCTATTTGGTTTAGTTTCATCATTAATTATCTTAGGGTTTTGGAGCATAGTTTTGCAGCATTAGCAAATAGAGATAGCTTTACTTTTTTTCTGCCTTTAATTGTAATCCAATTGTATTGGCAGATACGTGGACCATAATGTTAGTAGCCATGGAGTTCATGAGCAGCTGGGTTTACTCCTGATGTTCATGAGAATGCCTCCTTAATCAGAATGCTTTCTTAATAAGTGAGTTGTGATGTTTGATTTCTAAATCAGTACTGTAGGGCAATTTAATTTGAGGAGTGGGAGGTAAATGGTTCACCTCTCACTCTTCCCTCAAAGCTGTGGATGATGGAAGTGAAATCTGTCAGGTTGGGAAGGTTGTTTTCTCCCTTCCACCAGCATCACTCTCTACCTTCCACTTAAACATTATTGCTTTTCTGAGGGCTAGTTAGCTCATTTTGGAGTACTGACAAGATTAGGGGAATGGCAACTCTTCACTGAGAGACCACCAGTCCACCTCTGCTTCCTGCCTCTTACTTTTTCACCTGTTCCTGCCCTTCATATCCTTGTACCTCATAAAAGTGTGGACCTATATGCCTTTGTGATGACAGTTGGCTTTTCTCTTTTCTCTCTTTAGGTTCATGACTGCTTCCTGATCCCATAGCCCAGGGGAAGCATCTCTAGAACTGCGGTCAAGGAAACTCAGGGGCAGCCTCGAGCCCTCCCTTGCCCGCCCTCCCCGGTGGGGGCCAGGATGCTGAAGAAGCAGTCTGCAGGGCTTGTGCTGTGGGGAGCTATCCTCTTTGTGGCTTGGAATGCCCTGCTGCTCCTCTTCTTCTGGACACGCCCAGCACCTGGCCGGCCACCCTTAGACAATGCTCTCAATGGTGACCCTGCCAGTCTCACCCGAGAGGTGATCCGCCTGGCCCAGGACGCCGAAGTGGAGTTAGAGCGTCAGCGGGGGCTATTGCAGGAGATCAGGGAGCACCATGCTCTGTGGAGCCAGCGGTGGAGGGTCCCCACTGTAGCTCTTCCTGCCCAGCCTCATGTGCCTGTGACCTCATCACCAGCTGTAATTCCCATCCTAGTCATTGCCTGTGACCGCAGCACTGTCCGACGCTGCTTGGACAAACTGCTGCATTATCGGCCCTCAGCTGAGCACTTCCCCATTATTGTCAGCCAGGACTGTGGGCACGAGGAAACGGCCCAGGTCATTGCTTCCTATGGCAATGCAGTCACGCACATACGGCAGCCTGACTTGAGCAATATTGCTGTGCAACCTGACCACCGCAAGTTCCAGGGCTACTACAAGATTGCCAGGCACTATCGCTGGGCACTGGGCCAGATCTTCCATGAGTTCAAGTTTCCAGCAGCTGTGGTGGTGGAGGATGATCTAGAAGTAGCACCAGACTTCTTTGAGTACTTTCAGGCCACTTACCCACTGCTGAGGCGCGACCCCTCTCTTTGGTGTGTGTCTGCCTGGAATGACAATGGCAAGGAGCAGATGGTGGACTTGAGCAAGCCAGAGCTGCTCTATCGCACAGACTTTTTTCCTGGCCTGGGCTGGCTGCTCTTGGCTGAACTGTGGGCTGAGCTGGAGCCTAAGTGGCCCAAGGCCTTCTGGGATGACTGGATGCGCCGGCCTGAGCAACGGAAGGGGCGGGCCTGCGTGCGCCCTGAAATCTCAAGAACAATGACCTTTGGCCGAAAGGGTGTGAGCCATGGGCAGTTCTTTGACCAGCACCTCAAGTTCATCAAGCTGAACCAGCAGTTTGTGCCCTTCACCCAGCTGGACTTGTCATACCTGCAGCAGGAGGTCTATGACCGTGATTTCCTTGCCCGAGTCTATGGTGCTCCTCAGCTACAGGTGGAAAAAGTGAGGACCAACGATCGGAAGGAGCTGGGAGAGGTGCGAGTGCAGTATACAAGTAGGGACAGTTTCAAGGCCTTTGCCAAGGCCCTGGGTGTCATGGATGACCTCAAGTCAGGTGTTCCCAGGGCCGGCTACCGAGGCATCGTCACCTTCCATTTCCGGGGCCGTCGTGTCCATCTGGCGCCCCCACAGACCTGGGAGGGCTATGATCCTAGTTGGAATTAACAGCACCTCCTATCCCTTTGGGATCTTTTCCTTGCCGTGTCATGAGCTGAGATGGGATTGCAGTCCCCAGACTGTATCGTCCTGTCTGTGTTGCCCTTTGGGGTCCATTTATCTTTATTTTCCTTTGCATTTTTTTTGAGTAGCATTCAAATGCACAGATGATAATGTGAGGGGTATTCTCCCGTTCTCAAGGGAGTCAGAGGAGAACAACAATTCTGAGGTATGTTGGGAGCCATTATACAAGAAACCACTGTGTGGTAGGAAGAGACTTGGGCTTGTTGGGGCCAAGAATGTCCACATCCTGAGTTTTCTCCTATGGTCTCTGCAGAGAGGTTGGCAACTGTAGCTTTCTTAACCAAGCCTCTTCTCTGATTCGGTTCTTCCAGCCAGGGCATGAGCCTCCTCCTGTCTCTTTCCTCTTTCACCACCTTACCCCGATGTGGGGTTGGGTTATGGGAGAGGAGAATGTGTTTGTGGCCAAAATGAGACTAACCAAAGGGCTTTCATGGCAGGGTCGGGATGGAGTTGATGGGTTGCCAGGCTTTCTTGTCTCTTGTCCTTCTCTCCTTGCCGCTGATCTCCTCTCAGCTCTTCTTTCTCTGCAGTCTAACACTTAGTAGTTGGAGATGGAAAGTGGAGGAAGAAAAGCAAGATCTCCTTGGCTCATACACGGCTGGCAGGGGAAAGGTGGTGAGAGGAAAGCCTTTGCTCCCCCACCCATTTTTTGCCTCAAAGAGATACTATCCTTGGACCCCCTTCTAAAAAATGTCAGTCTCTGTCTTTTAGGCGGATTCTGTGCTGGTTTGGTGAAAGACAGATGAGGTCCTTTTGTCCCTTTTTCCCCCGGGGTTTGGTGCACAGGCCCCTCCCTGAAGACGGTGGCTTCTAGTGGCCTTTTTAGTCTGAGATAGAGCAGCTGAGATCAGGATAGCTCTGGCCCTGGAACAAGTCCTACATTTCCATATCCTCACAGGCTAGGAGCAAATGGCAGGTTGCAGAGGAATTTGTGTTTTTATTGCCTGAACTCACTTTCACAGAAGAAAGTGGAATCCACAGAATTATTTTCAAAAATAAAGGCTGAATTGTCTGAAAAGAATTTGTGTGTGTATGTGTGTGTGCATGTATCCTGGGAAAGGTGAAGGGTGGGCCAAAAAAGGGAAAGAAAGGAGAAAGCATAGTGAGGGAAAGGCTCCACAGGTGAGAGGAAGTAGGTGGCCGGAAACCAGATGACTGGCAGACAAGGACTGGAGAGAAAAGCCCCAGGACAGCTGAGGAGGGCACCAGATAGGACAGAGGCCAGGTTGGATGATGGAGAGGGGACTCCAGGCTACATCCCTACCGGTAATCACTGGAGCTGGGATGGATATGAAGTCAGCAGAATGATTGGCATTGTGCAGGCCTGGCCTGGGAGAAAACCAGAGCATCTGAATCCCTCTCAGTGACTGCTCTGTCCTGGGCACCCTCTGCTGGCTCAGTGTCTTAGTTACTTTTCTTTTTGCTGAGACAAAATTCCCAACATCCACAAGTTAAGAGAGGAAAGGTTTATTTGACTTACAGTTTACAGATGTTTCAGTCCATAATTGGCTGGCTTCAAGGCAGGGTGGCTCATGGTAGAGGGGCATCACAGAGGAGAGAACCAGTTCATTGCGAGCAAAGACAGCAAAAGCAACAAGGGACCTTAACAGCATCTTCCTGCCCCTCTATCCAGACTACTAGGGTGCCTAACACACCCTTAATCCTAGTGCATTTGAGCCTAGCATTGCACCATGAATCAATTGTAGCATCACACTAGATCCAGCCCTCTGAAAAAGCTCCACCTATGACTTCATGAGGTTTTTTGGGGAGACACTTAGACATTCCACCCTGGGCCCCCTGAGGACTCATGCATATTCCTTTATGCAAAAAAGCATATCTATCTCCAAGAGTTGCCAAAGTTCTAACAGTTTCAACATTGCTGAAAAGTCCAAAGTCTCAGATTTAAGGCAAGTCTTTAGCTACAAGGCCCTGTACAAATGAAAGAAAGTTCAACACTTCCAACATTCATTGGCACAAGATAGACATTACCATTCTAAAAGGTACAAATGGGGACCTGGACCAAAGCAAGTCCAAAATCTAGCAGAGCAAACATTTAAGTCCTGTATTTCCATGTGCAGCATCCAAGGCAATCTGACAACTCCAAAGGGCTTGGGTGGCTCCGCCCCTATGGCACTTATGGTGGTGGTAGCTTCCATGGCTTCTCTCTTGGGTCAGCTCTGCTCCCTCGCAGTTTTCCTCAGAAGATCCAACTTCTGGGGTCTCCACTGCACCTTTGGCTTCACACAGCTTCACACACTGCCCTCTTGGGCACACTGCCTGCCTCCCAGGCCTTCTGGAATCTGGGTGGAAGGCTTCCTGACCCCATAAGGCTTTGATTTTTATGGGGGGCCGGGTACCAGGGATCAAACTCAGGACCTGCTTCCGAGGCAGGTGGCAGAACCGCTGAGCGAAATCTCCAGCGCACTGACCCCACACCTCTTGCATTCTGCATGCACCTAAAACCAACCACACGAATGATGCCAAGGTCTGCAGCCAGCTGGAGCAGTAGCCAGGCTTCCCTCTGTTTTGGCTGGACAGGTCAAGTGCCTGGATTGCTAAGTACTCTGATCCTAACCCCAAGGAACAACTTCCCTAGGCCACTGCCATTCTTGAACATGGTGCTCTTGGGCTCTCTTCTCAAAGTAAAGTCTTTCATCACAATTTTGAGGCTGCAAAGAGTGGAGTCCTGCTGGTTTTTTATGTTCTCAAGCTCTTTTCAGTTGCCTTCTGAAATACTTGGCTTTCTCTTGCTAGTACTTTCAGCAACCAATTTGTCCACTTCTTATCTTTTCAGGCTACAGCTTAACTGGAGCTTCCTTTCTAGCTAAACCCAAAGCATTTTAAATTATTCTGCTAGGCTTTGTGCTCTTGATTCTCAACATAAATCTGGCTAAAAGCCCCCAACAGTAGCCATGCCTCTGTCTCAACATTAGACTGTTTTGAAATTTCTTCTGCCAGATTAATTAGTCTGCTGCCCTTAATCTCAGTCTCAGGGAAAGTCTCCAGACACAAGCAAAATGCAGACAAACTTTCTGCCAAGGTATATAACATCATCTGGAGTCCAACAGCCAATGAAAGCAGTACTTCCCAACAGAAGCCTCCCAAGCCTGGTCTTTACTGGTAGGATTTCTGATAGCCTTCTGGTCTTTGAGCTCTGACCAGAATTTCCCATCAAGTACAGCTGCCACCATTCCAGCTCTACTTTTCCAGCCAGAATCTCCAAACCTTTCCTAACTTCCCTTTCCCACAAGCCAGCTCCAAAGGATCTTAAATCATACGATCAGATATAGTCATAGCAACCACTTCACTTCTCTGGTACCGAATTCTTAGTTACTTTTCTCATTGCTGAGACAAAATACCCAATGTCCACAAGTTCAGGGAGGAAAGGTTTATTTGACTTACACTTTATAGAGGTTTCAGTCCATAATTGACTGGCTCCAAGCCAGGGTGGCACATGATAGACGGGCATCAAAAAGGAGAACCAGTTCATTGCAAGCAAGACAAGAGCAACAATGGACCTTAACAGCATCTTTCTGCCCATTTTATCCAGACTGCTTAGGGTAGGTAGCATTCCCACCCTTAATCCTAGTGCCCTTGAGCCCAGCATTGCACCATGAATCAATTCCAACATCACACACTACATCCAGCCACCTCTGAAAAAGCCCCACCTATGACCACAAAAGGCTTTGTGGGGGAGGACATCTAAAAAGACATAAAAGGAAGCATTTCCTGGTTACCTCCCCTCATGAGCTTCAGGATGGGGACTGGGTACCTGGCAATAGGCTTTTAGACTTGACTGTGACCCCAGTGAGAGTACATTTTAAACTGACACACCAGGAATACACATAGGACACTCTGGTAAATGTTGCATCACAGATAATACAGTCTGAAAATTTCCATTCTCTTCTAATTCACTTAGAAAAAAGCATTGCTTGTGACCCACCAGCTTGATTTCATGAGTGGGTTTGAAAACCTCCGGGCTAAGTGACTGTTGAAATAGGAACTTCATACTTAACGGTGGCAAAGGTCTCTGGGTGAGCCCTGTCTAGAAGGGAAAGATTGACCTCATGGCCACTTGAGGAGCAGCCTTGGCCTTCCTTCTGGGCTCAAGAATGCATATTGAAACAGAAGAGCCAGTGTCAGGCATTTTAACCTTTTCTATTGGAGCTAATTTTGTCTTACTGCTCTTTCATGGGTTATTTAATCTTATTTTTGGTTAAAAAGAGAGAGATGATCATGATTTGCAGTTGTAGAAACAGGCCCAGATAGGAGCCACATTGTTCCTAACAGAATTGAGCAGAGCAGTTTGGTTGCTCAAGACTTCATATTCTTAACTTATTAATTGCTGGTCCAATGTTTGTTCTGAGTACTCCACGAGTAATAATACTGTCCTAACATTTCATCCTCAGAGAATCCTAGATTATAAGTACTATTTGCCTGTTTTACTGGAGAGGAAACAGATAACATAGAGGTTAACTCACTCATGGTCACACAGATGATTGTGGCAAAGCTGGAATTTGAATGTAGCCCATGCAGTTGACCATTCCATTCTAGTCTTCACTGCCTCCAAGTTCTCCTCCCCAGCCTTACTTGTATTTTCAGCCCTGTGGGCAACAGGTAGTGTTGAACTGTGAGGCCAAGCAGCCCTGGGCGGTGGGTGGGCTGGAGGGCTGTTCAGGAAAGATGGAGGAAGAAGGGAAGAATAGAGTTTGAGGCCCATTAGGGCCAGAGGTTACTGATGTGACAGCTTGGTTTCTCAGATTTCTCCTGAAATAAGAGTGCCTTGTACGGTCTCTTGGTATTGTCTGTTTCGATACATGTCCCCAGAGAAGCCACATTCACCTAGTCTAGATGTTCTTGCCAGTCTTTCATGTGTGCAACAGTTGGATGTATCTTAAAAACCCTGATCCTCCTGTGGATACCCAAGGAAACAGAAATGCCAACTAGAAAAGCACTGTGTCATTAAATCCTGCTTACCTTGAATTCAGAGATTTAAAGATCATTCTATGATCACATCACCTCTGCCTTGATCTTTCTGCTGCTGCATTTCTATATTTGATTCTCCTTGTGATTGTTATTCCTTTTGTCCATCTCCTGCTGTTCTTCCTCTCTCAGTGGCTGATCACTCATGTCAGGATAGCTGTTTCTGCCTTCTATATGTAGTCTTCCCTTCACAAGGCTGTTCCTCTCCTCTCTCACTCTCTCATTGAGGTCACTCGGTGAGCTCTCATTTGTGGAGTGAATCACCCTCAGTGTAGATAAATGTGTTGGATAGAGTCTCTGCCAGGCCTCTTGAGCCTTCAGGGACTTCCCCATTAGAACCCGGTTCCTGTGGTCAGGATAGGAAGGTGGAAGTCATTTCAAGAGTTAGATAAAACCATCACTTTTATTCGTTGTTCACTGTTTTTTCTTAT
Source organism: Heterocephalus glaber (assembly GCF_053883595.1). Classification (NCBI taxonomy): domain Eukaryota; kingdom Metazoa; phylum Chordata; class Mammalia; order Rodentia; family Bathyergidae; genus Heterocephalus; species Heterocephalus glaber. Next base: position 66,556,978 of record NW_028258317.1, on the reverse strand, counting down.
GTGTTCATTTTAGAAAATCAAAACAAATAATGTAAAATCCGTAATTCAACACTCCTTCATTTATGTTTATACCTTAGTTATATATTTACCAGACTTCTTTCTCACATAAATAAGTAGATGGAACATTTATCAATTTACCCATAAAATTATGTAAATGTTTACATAACTTATGTACAGCTGTATAACAAAGTTTATCCTGTTACATATCTTTAACGTGGGGTTTTAGGCTTTCTGATGGGATCTCTGTAGAGGTAAGTGGTTTGCCACTGGAGGGACCCTTGAACTTCCATCTTTGTTCTCATCCACCTACCATTTAGCCTAGGAAAGACACAGGGAGGTGATACTTGGAAGCAGAGGTAAGAAGCCCTTGCTGGTAATGGAACAAGGTCTATGTCTCCTGTCCTGAGGCATTGAGACCAGGTCTGAGGCATGGAGACCAGGTCTGATGGTTGAGCACATGTAGTCTGATGGGCCTGAGCTAAGCTCTGCACTGGGGTCACTGCCGTTATACTGTATCTGACTTCTGGGTCAGCCATTTTTCTTGCCTAAGCCTCTTCCTGTAAGGTTAGGACAATAGTACTTCCTTCTGAAGTGGTAGTGAAGATTCTGTAATAGGCTAGTGGTGAACCTATGGTGTGTGTGTTATTGTTTTTCTTTTAAGATAAAAGATGTTAATTTATGAGGGTTTTTTCCTAAACTAAAACCTTAGTATTCAGGTTTAGTTGCAGTGTTGGCAGTTTGTGATAAATAAGTGGGTTTAGGGTTGCAGTTTGGGCCCTCGTCGCTAAAATGTTCACTCACAGCTCTAGTATGGGAAGCAGTGTGAACAGAGTCCTATGGAAATCTGTCTCCATTGCTCTCCTCTTCGTGAGCTTCACCTTGGTCCCCCACACTTACTCCTTTCCTCACTCTCACATATGTCTGAAGGGAGCAGAGAGGAAATCGTGGAGGTTGAGTGGAAAAGGGAGGCCAAGCAGTACTAGACTTTCCCCCACTGCTTCTGTTGTCTTACTTGAAGTCTGGCTCTTTCTTCTAAAACTGTAGGAATATTTGTCAGGATTAGATCCAGCTGCATGTTGTAGTAGGCAATGAGAGGCAGGTGGCAGAGGACTGGGATGGTGGTTCCTGGTATCATCAGGGCCACAGATAGCCTATCCATCTCACTCTTTTCAGCTTGAGGCTTCCATTCTTGGTGTCACTATTTGGCTACAGGAGCTCCAGCCATCATGCTTGCATTTTAAGTGGGAAGAAAGAAGGGAAAATGGTGGGTTCCAGCTATCATCCTCTTTCCTAAAAGTTCACAGATAGTACATGGTCATAGCTCCCTGCCCTAAACTAGATTACACAGACATCCATGAGCAAAAGAGGCTGGACAAGTAATTTTTCAGCTAAATTAATTATTCTAAGATTTCTGTTACTAAGGAAGAAGAGAGTGTTTGGGCAACCACAGGGACCTCTACCACATACTGGGCTTGTAAAACCAAACTTTTAACTATGGCAGGGAGGATTTGGAGAACACAGGATGATGGGGGCCCCTAAAGGAGTACATTAGTAACCCTGACCTAGAGAAGGGAAAAATTAAATCTCCTTGTGAAGTGTGTGAGAAATGACAACCAAAATTCTTAAAACCCACAAACAACCCCAGAAATGCTGACTGACAAGGAAGATGGACCAGGGAAGTCAGTCTTCCATGTTGACACTCTACTCTTTTCTTTTCTTTTCTTTTCTTTTCTTTTCTTTTCTTTTCTTTTCTTTTCATTCTATCATTTTCAACACAGCTCCCAGCTCACAGGCCATGCACAGTACCCTTCTTCCAGCTATTAGGAAGGGGGAAAGGGGAAAGGAAGATAATTCTAACCCTCTACAGAATGAAACAAATGTACATCTCACTTTCCCTCTCAATTTATTCATTAAAATTTAGTCTAGTTCCCCTAGTTGTAGGGAAAGTGGAAAATTGAGTGTCAGTGTGCCAGGCATCTGTTCAACTAAAATTTCTCTTATCAGGAGGAAAGGGAAGGGTGATTAGAGTGGTGGCCTTCTCTGTGTATGGGTAATATCTCAAAACTTGTCAACCTGTCCTGGAAAATAATGTTTACTTTTCAAAGTTTCTATTTACGGAAAGGTAAGAACCCTGGGAATAAGGGTTGAATGGGATTGAGGCCTCACCAATGGCCCTCCAGGCCTTCACTGAGGAAGACAGCCAGGGCACCCGGCTGTGGGAATAGCTACCTCAGTCCTGTCTGAAACTGCAGCAGAAACAAAGCTGTGTAAATTCTAAACAGGCCGCTGTCATCCCAGCTCCCTGGAGGCTAAGGCAGGGCAAGCACAAATTCAAGCCTACCCTGGGCAACTTGGCAAGACTGTGAAACAAAACATTTAAAAAATACCTGAGGATGTGGGTCAATGTGAAGATGCTGGGTTCAACCTCCAGTACCAAAACAAAATAAAAAATGAGTAAAACAAAATAGGAATTTTTAAAAAGGCCATAGAAGGTGTATCAGTATATTTAAGTAATCGTGATATAGGAGAAGAGATGTAACTCCTAAACATGCCAGATATCCACAGTGCAAATTTGTGCTCTCTAAAATTGAAGAATGAATTCTAGGAACAATGGAGGTTAAGAGTAGGAAAAATTTATTGAAAGATAGCTTCTGACTAAGAGAGACAGAAGGGGGACCGGAAGTGGGTTGCCTGTTCACCCAACTTCTCAAAGGTGTTTTATAAAGCAAAACCACAAGGTTGAGGCAGGTTCAAGGTGGGACAAAACTACAGCCAACTAAGTGAGATTACAAGTACAGTCACTTAGGTAATACTGAGCCAATGAGAAATCACAAGGTGAACAAAACTATGAACAACCAATAAGATTATGACAAGAATAGTCGCTTACATAATATCGATTAAAAAGGGATCCAATGGAGAAACAAGTCACATAGCAAGAGTACAAGGAATGAGAATGGATTTTCTGTGGTAAGGGGTGGGTCAGGGATCTTTCTTGGAACATCTTGGTCCCCCTACCCAGGTGATTGATAGCTATTTAGAATATCAATTACTGCTATTCATGTTGTGCAGGTGTGGTAGTTTCTCTTCTACAATGCTGGATTTCAGTGCATGTGTTTTGATTGTCCTTCATGTTGATTCCTTGACTGTCCTCCATGTTGGCTCCTCATGGGTTAGCCCTGTCTAACTGCCTACAAGATATCTAATTAATTTACCTACCTACAATATTCACATTTATATAAATGAAATCTACAATATTTATAAAAAATTTTTCATGAAATACTGGACACAGGCTATAAGGAGAGGTTTATTTTGGTTCATAATTGATTGCATGGCCCCATTCATTTGGACCCCTGGAGAATATGGCACATTATGGCAGTAAATGTCAGAGTGAGTGTTCACATAGCCAACCAGGAAGTAGAGAGAATGGGTCTTGATCCTACAGTCCCGTTTGGGATTCTACCTGCGATGACATCAGAAGTTCCACAAGGCCTATCACTTCCATCACTTACAAATAATGCCACCAAGCCTCTAACATATGGGCTTTTCAAGGAATTTAATATCTAATTATAGCAAACAGGGCTGTGACCTTTGCCAAGTTTGCTGGAACACTTATACTTGGAGTCTTGAGCTGCATGGAACTGCCGTGCAAGAGCCTGACTATCCTGAGACTACCTCAATGGAGAGGCAAGGTGGAATGGTGGACAGCCAGCATTGTCTGTCAGCCATGTAAGTGGGACCATCTTGGATATTCAGTCCTGTGTGTTAAGGAAAGTATAAAATAATATAGAATACCTGCCTGTCTCGTTCTGCTTCTGTAACTTGCTTCACTTGTTTCACTTCTCAGAATAGCATACCAGATGCTTCACCATTAACCACAAGTTTGTGGGCATGAGATAAGCAACTGCCTGCAACATTGCCTAGCTGCAACCCCCACCCAATTGAGGCCAGATGTCCGTATCAAGATAATGGTAACCATGCCTCATAAGCAAAAGTACACATAGACCCTAAGCTTTCTGTAAATCACATGACTAGACCTAGTTTAAAGTATAAATGTAAGCCTCCAATGTGACCCAGGGTCAGTCCTTAAAGGTATGTTCCTGTGGGTCTGGCCTGCTAGCAAATAAATTTTGTTGTTTTACCCCTGCTTATCAGTCTCCTGTGAGTTTTTTGGTTACTCCCTGCAAAATCCACATGTGGAGCCTTTAGATGTCCACAGGCTCAGCCAACATCAAGCTACAACTACATGGTATACTCTGGGCAACATTGCCCAGCCAAGCCCTTTCAGAACATCTGACCCACAAATAGTGAGCAAAATAAATGGGTATTTTTAGCTGCTAGGTTTTGAGGTAATTTGATAAGTGAAAATAACAACTAGAACTCTTGAATACTATGTTCTCTCATTGAAATGTAAGAAGATCTTATGTAACAAGAATGGAATATTCGAATACAGTTTGAATATAAAAATTTTTTAACATGGCATTAATACCCAGAGATACAGATACTGTTGCCCAGGAAACTGGTTCTATTATTTAGGTAGAGATTGCCTTTGAATTAAAGGGATCTTTTTTTTATTTTCCCAAACGTCTTTTCAATTTTATATTTGAAGTATTTTCCAAGTTTTTATTATGAAAGTTTTCAATCCCACAGGGAAACTGGAAGACTAGTATCAAACAGGTCAATATTCCTTCCAAAATATAACAAGAAGTTATATTTTGTCTTATGGCAACACACACGCGTGCACGCGCGCACACACACACACACACACACACTTCTTATGTACCATTTGATAGAAGATTGCAGAGTGTTTTTATTTTATTTCTTTTTTTCAGTACTGGGAATTGAACCTAGAGCCTTGTGCATGCCAGGCAAGCATTTTACCACAGAGATACACCCTCACCTCCATCCACAAATGTTTTTAAAATAACATTTTTTCTTCACCCGACTCGCACATACAGTACTTTGAGTTCAATCGCCAGCACCACCAGAAAAGAATTTTTTCTAATTTTATGTGTTCATTATGTAACTATTCGACAACGTAGAAAAGTAAGAGGGAAAAATTTCATTCATAGCCCCATTGTCCAAGTTAACTATTTTTAATTCTCACCTTGCTGAGCAAATTTCCAATCTGAATTTGGTTTTCATTAGGCAAGAGTGCCCTCTTCTGATGGCTGGGTGGATTGTTAGTGATATAGAGCACCAAGTAATCCCAACAAAGCAAAAATAATCCAAACAAGGGAAATATAACTCCCAATCTGCTAGATATCCAAAATGTTAATTTGTGTTCTCTAAAATCAAAGAATGAATTCCAGGAACAATGGAGGCTAAAAGTAGGAAAAATTTATTGAAAAAAAGATAGCTTCTGTTTAAGAGAGACAGAAGGGGGACTGGAAAGTGGGATGCCTGCCCATCCTGATTTTCAAAGGTGTTTTATAAAGCAAAGCCATGAGGTGAAGTGGGTACAAAGTGGGACAAAACTATAAATCCAATGGAAAATCCAAGGTGGGCTTAAGGTGGGACAGAGCCATGATCAGCCAATAAGGTTACAAGTACAATCACCCAGGTAATATTGATTAAATGGAGATTAAATGGGAAAACAAGTTACCTATGAGGAATTTCCAGAAAGGAAAAGAGCTAGGGAGATTGATGTCTATTTAGAATGTCAATTACTGCTATTCGTCTCTAGGGGAAGTAGATAAGTGCAGTACCTCTTCTCTTTCTATAATGCTAACCATGAATGTGCCCCAGTATTGTTTTTCTATGCTGAGGGTCCAGCTTTGTCTAACTGTCTTGTGACAATCTCTAACTAACTTAGATATCTGCACTATTAGGAGCTGGGATTTTCATTTACAGTACATAGTCTCTTGTGTGTTTGGGTTAAATTGATTCCTTGGGCTTTTTATTTATGGGTGAATCCAGAAATCTGTGTTTCTGAAACTGCAAGAGAGACCTGGTGACCCATAAATAGGGGTTTTAGCAGAGTTTTGGGCAAGGGATCACTTAAATAGCTAGTCTGACTTACCTCTCCTTGCTGAATTGTTCCCTTGAATTAGAGCCATGTCCTGGCAATTCATCACCCCACTTAGATGATACACATGTTGGTTCCAAAACTCTCTTCTCCAGCAGAACAAATGTCTCTGCTTTTTCTTAGATTCTTTTTATTTTTCTTCAGTTCATCCTTTTCACTTTCCTCAGTAACATCTTGTCTGCTTTCTTTTTTATTCCTATACTAGGGATGGGACCCAGTAGTACTCCACCACTGACCTACAACCCTGGCCATTTTTTTAAAATTTAGAGGCAGGTCATCACTAAATTGTCAAGGCTGGCCTTGAATTTGTGATACTCCTGCCTCAACTGCTTAAGTAGCTGAGATTACAGGTCTGTACTATCACACTTAGCTATATCTTATTGTAGTTATACTTGCCACCTCCTAGGGTCTCTGGTATAATTTACTTTGCTATTGTTTTTTTTTTCTTCAATTTATCAATTTAGGCCTCATTGAAAATTAGTATATTCAAGTATATATTCACATTTATATGAAGGAAGTCTTTACAATAATTATAAAAAGAATTTTTCCTTTTTTCTCTCTCTCACAAAACTAGGGACAATGAAAAAGACCCTAGTCATACCTCTTGGAAGCTACAGTTTGTGAGGACATGAGGCAGAAAATCACAACCTTTCTGCAATCAGTATTTTGATGACTCTTTCAGAAGGTCAAAGTGCTGATCACATTGAGCTCATGTTGGATTAGCCTTTTATCTGGCTCCATTCAGGGGTAGACAAGAACTGATGCAATTTTGCTCTTTAGTAAATAAAGCATTTCTAATCTAGAAATTTCAAACTCTCCTGTTCTATCCTTCTTCTCAACAAAAAGGAAAAGGAAAAGATTTGTCTTTTTGGAAAATTTGTTGTAAACCAGAGTGAATGAGAGAGTAAGGTATCTGAACGCTTCAAAAAAATGAAAAAGGTCAATCTAGAGTGGCCTGAAGTCCAGTGAAGCAAAAACTGGGTAACTCTCAGGTATTTGGGTAAAATCTTCACTCCAACTCATTTTGCCTTCTCTCAGATAACTTTCTTAAAAAATTTAATTTTATTTGGTACATTTTAGGTATACAATATAATGATATTCATCATTGGAAATTTGCACCTTTACATAGTCTCTCTTGGATCTTATTTTTTCTCCATTCCCCTGCCCTCCCTCAATCCCTCCATCCCTCCCTATTTACAAAGACTTTGTTTCCATTTTTTCATTTTTCTCATATTAATTCCGTTCCCTTCTATCCTTTCCCCTAGCCCTCCCACTTCCCCTTCCCCTTTGCCCCTTTTCTTCCTATTTCACATCATCTATTATACCTTGTAGTCCTTATTTACACTTTCAGTTTCTCACACTAGAGAAACTATTCAGTATTTACACATGTGTGTTCTATTTATTTCACTTAAGAGTATCACCTAAATGTGCATCCACTTAGCTATAAATGTGTCTAATGTCTTATTTTTTATGGCTGAGTAGTACTCCATTTCATAAAAAAACACATTTTCTTTATCCAGTCTCCAGTTGATGGGCACTTGGGCTGTTTTCAAGTTTTAGCTATTACAAACTGTGCTGCTATGAACATGGGTGGACATATATCACTGTGGTATGATTCTTTTAATTCTTTGGGGAAGATCCCCAGCAGGGGAATAGCTGGGTCAAATGGGACTTCCAGTCCTAGTTCTTTGAGGTATCTTCATACTGATTTCCACAGTGGTTGCACCAGTCTACACTCCCACCAGCAGTGGAGCAGGGTTCCTCTTTCCCCACAGCCCCACCAGCATTTGTCATTGGTTGATTTCATGATAGCAGTCATTCTTTCTGGAGTGAAGTGGAATCTCAGGGTTGTTTTCATTTACATCTCTTGAATGACCAGTGATGTTGAACATTTTTTCATGTATTTGTTTGCTATTTCTACTTCTTTGTCTGAGAAATGTCTGTTCATTTCAGATGCCCATTTTCGGATTGGGTCTTTAAATTTGGGAGGTCTGATTTTTTTAAGTTCTTTGTAGATTCGAGATAGTAGACCTTTGTCTCAGGGATTGCTGGTGAAAATTTTTTCCCACATTGTGAGTGGTCCTTTCACACTGCTGGCAGTTTTTCTTGCTGTGCAGAAGCTTTTTAGTAAGAAGAGATCCCACTTGTTGATTGTTTGTGCTAGGTCATGGGCAACTGAGGTTTTGTTCATAAAGTCTTTTCCTACCCCAGTGTCTTCAAGAGTTCTACCTAACCTCTGTTCCAGACAGTTCAGTATTTCTGTTTTAATATTTAGATCTTTAATCCATTTTGATTTTAGTTTAGTGCATGGTGAGAGATATAGGTCTAGTTTTAGTCTTTGGCAAGTTGAAACCCAATTTCTCCAGCACCATTTATTAAAGAGGCTATCTTTCCTCCAGTGAGGATGTTTGGCTCCTTTGTCAAAGATGATATGGCTGAGTGTGTCTGGAGTTGTTTCTGCATCTTTTAATCTTTTCCACTGTTCCTCTGGTCTATTTCTTTGCCAGTACCATGCTGTTTTTAATCACAGTAGCTCTGTAGTATAGATTCAAGTTGGAGGTTGCAATACCCCCTTCCATGTCTCTGTTACCTATAATTGGATTTGCTATTCTGGGTCTCTTCTTGCTCCAAATGAATATTTGGATTGTTTTCTTAAGGTCCATGAAGTATGCTGCTGGGATTTCAGTTGGGATTGCATTGAATCTATATAGCAATTTTGGAAGTATGGTCATTTTCACTATGTTGATCCTTCCTACCACAGAGCAAGGGATGTCTATTTTCTGATATCATCTTCAGTCTCCCTTTTCAGAGTGCTATAGTTTCCATAGAAGAGGTCTTTGTTCTGTTTGTTAGGTTTATTCCTAGATATTTCAATTTTTTGGATGCTATTGTGAAAGGAATTGTTTGACCTGTTTCTGTCTCAGTAAGTCTGTTGTTCATGTAGAGGAAAACTATTAATTTTTGTGTGTTGACCTTGTATCCAGCTACTCTACTGAATTTGGTTATTAAGTCTAGAAGACTTTTGGTAGAGTTCTTGGGGTCTTCTATATAGAGTATCATGTCATCTGCAAATCATGACAATTTGACTTCTTCATTTCCAATCTTTATTTCTTTAATTTGTTTCTCTTGTCTAATTGCCATAGCTAATGTTTCCAAAACTATATTGAACAGGAGTGGTGAGAGTGGACATCCTTGTCGTCTTCCTGATTTTAGTGTGAGGGATTTCAATATTTGACCATTTAGTATGATATTGGCTGTTGGTTTTTCATAGATGGCTTTTATCAGATTGAGGTAGAGACCGTCTATGCCAATTTTTTGTAAGGTTTTTATCGTAAGTGTGTTGAACGTTTTCAAATTTTTTTCTGCATCTGTTGAGATGATCATATGGTTTTTGTCCTTGGCTGTATTGATATAATGTATTATATTTATTGATTTGTGTATGTTGAACCATCCCTGCATCCCTGGGATGAATCCCACTTGGTGAGGGTGTATGATCTTCTTGATGCTCTTCTGCATTCTATTTGCCAGTATCAGATAACTTTTTTTTTCTGGAGCTCCAGACCTTCATGGTATGGAATGTGAAACAGTCTCAAACTCTCTTCTCATTTGGCACATCTAGAGAAATGTGATGTGACATGTCGAACAATCACATACCCTTTCCATTGACATTTGTAATACGATCACTTCCCACTAAAATTGAATCATAGCAGACAGTGGAATTCATTGGGATAATGGTGGGCTGAATAAAAATTAAAATAATACAAAGTTTGATGAAGGTATATTAGGAATTTTACCTGTGAGATTGAGCTGGATTTGTATCTGTCATATTTATAATATGCCCATAGCTATATCTAAATGACAAGTGCGTTAAAGTTTCAAATACATTTTCTCCTTCAAACACATAGAAACAATGTATTGAATAATAAATATAAAGGAATGTCTTTTTATTTATTTATTTTTATTTATATATTTATTGGTTCATTTTAGGTATGAAATACACTTACATTTATCATTGGGTGTTTGTACCTGAACATGATGTATCTTGGCTCTTATTTTTTCCCCATTACCTGTGCGCCCTTCACCCCCTCCATACTTCCCTATTTACATAGACTTTGACTCCACTTTTTTTTCTTTTTCATAATTTTTCCTTTCTCTTTTTCCCTTTCCCCTTCCTCTCCCTCCACCCCCAAACCCTTGGACCTTTTCCTATTTCAAATTATCAATTATTCACTTTAAAGGACTATCTTTAGTTAAGTATATGATAAATATATCTGGGACAAAAACAAAAAACAAGATGTGATGTAATAGCTAATGACATCTGACACTTTTTACCCACGTGCAGATTAGTCATTATAAGATTAATTTCAGAAGGGTAAAATGGTCCTAAATTCTATGATTATATATCTTAAATATCTGACATTACTTTAGAGAAATAATTTCTACTATCCATCATAAATACTTACTCTGGATTGCTAACCTACATAGTTGGATAGAGGCAACAAAAGATCTGATAGGCAAGAGATGAACTGGAAGGGCAGAAAGAGAAATGAAAAAGGAGAGTCAGAGGAAAAAAAGAACAGAAAACCAAAGATTTTTACTGAAAATGAATTTGCCAATCAATGTTTTAAAATAGAAGCCCACTGCTAAGGCAAACAAAAGATAAAGTAAGAATGTATACTCACTACAGAATCAGAAAAGTACAATTTTAAAAAGGTAATGAAGGATATTTTTAAAAGATAAGAATCACAACAGAACTTTGAAAGTGACATTACCAAAATTGAAAGCTAGAAGTGATTTGGCCTCAGTCTTCCAAATAGGAAACCAATAACAATGATCCAGTGGTAAAATTAGCACCCAGAATATTCCAAAACTCAAAATTGAGGATAGGATGATCCTTTGAGGCATAATGCAATTTAAAACTATAAGCAGCTGGTAAGACAAACTGATTTCTCTAAACATGAGTGCCCCTGCCCCCCAAAGCTGGCAGATACTGCATGGATAAACTCCTTTGGACCTCGTTTTTAAAACTGGATGTCAGCCCAGTGGTATGTGCCTGTACCTGGATTGCTGAGACAGAAGCATCTCAACTGGGGATCCGCCTAGGCAACTTGGCAAGATCCTGTCTCAAAAAAAGAAAAAAAAAGGAAAAAAAACCCAGGGGTTATAACTCAGTGGTAGAACACTTGCCAGGGATGTGTGAGGTCTGGGTTCAACACCCAGTAATGCAAAAACAATACCCCCTCCAAAACAAAAGTAACTAGAAAAAATGAAACTGATATAGGCGGCAGGTTTCGCCACCATCCTGGATTTCATCACAGGAAAAATAGTCCTATCTCAGCCCATAAGGTACATTACACTGCCTGTAGGGTGAAAAGTCCTGAAGCCAACTAACGAAGAAGCGTAGGGTAGGGCTGATGATGGCCAGTGTCCAGAGCTATAACTGTTCTGCATTTTGGGCAAACAAGAATCCAGATCAGTCTGTATGGCAGTGCTATGCGGTGGGAGATGGGCTTCACAGGTCCTCTAGGCAGGAGTCTCTAACTGTTTTCCCCCACACTAAATTACTCCTTTAGGGCTCCTCAAGGTCCGTTCTAGCAGCACACTAGGCAATACTTGAAATCTTTGCAAGACACACAGCAAACCAGGGCTTAGAGCACCACTTAGTGGTGAAAAGGAAATAGAGATTTTGACCCAAGGGGAAACAACACTTTGTAGAGGATCTCTTAGACAGGTATAGGTTACAACAAACAAAACCAAATTAGATAGTGGAGAAATACCCAATTCTTCAATATGAAGACTGATGTGCATCTATAAGAACTAAGAACAAACAGGAACCATCACTTATGAAATGGGCAAAACAAGGTGTCTGAGACTGATGCTAATCAGATGGTAATATGTGAACTGTCAGACAAAGAATTCAAAATGGCAGTTTGGAGGAGACTCAGAAAACTCCAAAAGAACTCAGCAAAATAATTTAGAAATTTGTCAGAGCAATTTAACAACCATAGAAAATAAAAACCTAGAAATCATGGAGCTGAAACTTACAATAAATGAATTGAATACAGCAGTGGAGAAGAATTCAATACAACAGAATTCATCAAATGGAAGAAAAAATTAGTGAACTTGAAAACAGCCTAGTTAAAAACAGAAAGAAGAGGAAAAGAAAAGAGAATGTCAAGAAAGGAAAAAAAACCCTTAGGGAATCTATGAGACAATATCAAAAGAGTAAATGTAAATGTCATTGGAGTTTAAGAGGAACTTGAAAATGACAAAGAGATGCAAAGTGTATTGAAGGAAAAATGGCAAAACTTCTGAAACATGGAGAGATGTAAATACTCAAGTGCAAGAAGGTCAAAGGTCACCAGATTCAACTTAAATCTGTCTGCCTCATGGCATTATAATCAGACTTTCATAGGTCAAACACAAAAAGAAGATTCTAAAAGCAAGCAAAAAAGAAGCAAATTATGTACAAAGTTGTCCAATACGCATGACAGGAGACTTCTCATCAGAAATCTTGTAGGCTAACAGGTAGTTGGATGATAAATTCAGAGTTCTAAAGAAAAATACTGCAAACCAAGAGTACAAATAAAGTTATCCTCAGATATGAAGGAGAGATAAAGACCACTCTGACAAACAAAAGCATGATAAGGCCTTGTCTTGCAAAAAAATGCTAAAGGGCATTTTCAAATTGAAAGAAAGGGAAAATCACATGTAACAACAAAACATCTGAACACAAAAAATCCACCAGCAAAACTAAGTACACATATAAGTTCAGAATACTCCAGTATGTTAATTGTAGTGTGTAATCCACGTATATCCTCAATATGAAGACTAAAAGAAAAAACTTAAGAGGTATGGCTTACATATGTAGAGATAGGCAATCTATAAAAAATGTAAATTGTGATATCAAAAAATTCAAAATGTATGTGGGTTAGTCTTATTTTGTTTGTTTCTTTTTCAAAGTTACTTGCTATCAGTTTAGAATAATTTATTATATTGGTTTTTGTAAGCTTCACAGTAACCATGAAGGAAAAATTTATAATACATACCTCAAAATAAAAAACAAGAACTCAAAACATATCAGCAAATAAAATTGCTTAGGTACAAATGAAAAGAGAAGAAGAAAAAGAAAAGAGAAAAAGAAAGGAAGAAACAATCTACAAAACAATTAAAAGCCAAATAACAAAACAACAATAGTAAGACTTTACCTAACATTTACTACCTTGAATGTAAATGGATTGAATCTCAAATTAAAAGAGAGTGACCAAATATATAAGAAATCAAGATCCATCTAAATGCTACCTAAAAGAAAATAATTTCAGGTACTGGGACACACGTAGACTACAAGTGAAGGAATGATGAAACACAACCTTTGAAAATAGCAAGCAACTCCGAATCAGCCCAATGCAGAGAGGCAGGTCTGCGGAAGCCCTACCAAGGTCGGGAGTTGTGCGGCACATACCGAATCAGCCCTTGCCCCGGCAGCAATCCACTGGGCACCCCCCAGCCGCTCCTCTGGCCTCTTCTCTGTACAGCCACCTGGTTCCACACTACAAAGACGCAGAGGACACCGGACCACCAGACCACTGTACTGGGTAAGTTGGAGTCATCTTCACCTCCCATCAGGACCGGGACTATCTTCAGGGGAAGGGCAGCTGGAACCTGCAGTACAACTCTGCAGAGTTCAACCCTACAGGAGGACAGGGAGCTCAACTTGGGACTTGCAGCCAGAAATCTGCCTGAATCTCACGGGTCTGGGACCAGCTTGCTGAGACTTATTGACTTCTTTTTTTTTTTTTTTTTATGTTTTAACCTGAAATAATTCTGTTGATATTTGAGTTGCTTTCAGTGGGACATTTGCATTAAACCACAAGATAGCTCCATCTCCAAGTACAAAATCCCTTTTCTCCACCCACCCTCCAGCCAAACAAACAAGGAAACCCAAACCCACAACTCAGCTTCAAATAAGTTTGGAAGAAATGAGGCTCTAAATATTTACATAAGGGGCAAGAAATGAGTCACAAAACTATTTACAAAAATACACAAGCTTATATGCATTAACAATTTACACAAGTTCACAAAAATATTAAAACTTTAAAAAACACTAAAAATTAAAGAACTCAGAAGTATGATCTAGGACTTTCTAGGATGCTTCTCTCATGAAGGTCATGGTTGAAAAATCAGGTTTTGCTTTCTCAGAATCTAAACTGCAAAACAACCATTTTTATTCTTGGACATTAACAGTACTAATCAGATAAGGAAACAAAGACCCTCTGTGCACACCAACATATCGTCTTGCACACATTAAAATATATCATTCCCAACATTTCTGTAACACACAATACTGACAATCACATGCCTCTAACCATTTGAAAGTCACTTCCTGACATACTTAGCTTTCATTATTCCTTTGCACCCTCGGCTCAGGCGATACTCTCAGCATTCTGAGTGGGTGATCAGTGGGGCTGGAACAGGGAAATGGACTTTACATGCTCCTTCTTGAACTAAAGGAGCAAATCCTAAATTTATGTCATATACGTTTATTACTAATTCAAACATGACAACCCACTCTTCTACTCCCACTCAAATTCACAGTCCCTCCTCTTTACAGAATTAGTCCTAGAAGTTTTCAACCTGACCTTAAATTTTAAAAAATGCTTTGCCATTGTAAGAAATGTGTGGGCCCTACCCTTGGGACCATCCCAGGGACTTCTTCAAACTAAGCATTTAAAACATGTGAATGGATATTTAAAAGGAAATCAAATACACTAAGAAATAAGGCTCAGATTAAATTTATTAATAAGATAATGGCACCCCTGGGGCTTTTAGCAAAGTTCTTAGCTAGAAATCCAGGAAATATTTCCATCAAACCAAACTGTGGAATCAGAATTTTGCCAAAAAGATGAAACCTGGAGACAAGGCTGTGAAGGTATCAATAGAATTGAATTATGGGTTAATGCGTAAGGCAGCTCCTTGATCACAATGCTCCATGTCAACATCTGAAAGTAACAACGTTCAGTTCTGCATTTGTGAAGCCACACACAGGGTGGCCAATGCTGAGGTAACCTGGCTCACAGTGATTACCATCCAATTTCTACCCCGACAGTAATAGAAACGGAAAGATGGGGACAAAGTCTTTTAAATGGCTGAATCCAAAGTTAAGGCTGTTGCTACATATGTTAACTCTAGACTTGATCTAAAGTCTACTGTTTCACACTTACACCAGTAATTTGAATCATCATTCTATTCTCAAAATATGTACCTATTTCCAAGCCCATAGGACATTAATAAAAAAATTGTTCTGAGGAATGAACTTTAGCATTTATAAAATAGACTTAGTTTCAGGAGTAAACAATGTGTGACACCAAATCCACCAATAGTAAAACTGGCCTGGACTTCTTTTGTCACTTTGTCCTGGGTCCTGAGTTACTGAAGCCATGTCATGCCAGCCCCTCTTCCTAACCTCTGCTGCTGGTAAGAATTTCAGGGCTGGTATGGTCCCCAAGGGGCAATGGGTTGCCTACTTGATAAAAAGATGATTAAGGTGTTTTTTTAAAAAAAAAAAAAGTAGTGCTGCATATTCACTAGAGCTCAATTTCTATACATAGCACCCAGTGTGTATGTGTGTGTGTGTGCTGGATGAAGTAACCTATTGGGTTCCTCAAGTTTTGACCTCATTAGTTTAGTCTGCACTTTTAACACTGAGGCCTAAACTTCTAGACTTTTCCATAAATTGGTGTTTTAAGATTTCTACTCTGGTCTTTGTTGCATTCCTCTGATCAATTCTTGGGAATAAAAGAAAACCTTATATAAAGTATTTTCATATATAAATTTGTCTTTAAAACTTTTTCTAAATATAAATCCTCAAAAAGCAATCACATGACTTTTTTAAATTAAAAAAATGACTGGCATGGATCCTATTCTTTATACAAATTCACAGCAATAATAGCAGCATTTCAGCCTCTTAAAAGATAATTCCAAGTTCTAAAAAGCCAGAGCAGCAACCATTCAATAAATGGAATGAACTGTTTTCTACAACTGAGCATTTAAAATATGTAAATGTATAAAACTCAAGTATTATTACAAGTTATGGAATGAAACGACAATCTCACTTTGCAAATACAGGACTGCCTTTCTAGTCTGGTGTTTCTGTGGTGGGATGAGCTGAGGAAACATAATAGAGTTGGGTTAGAGAGGTGTCCTGTTCCTACTCTTCTAAGGAATGTGACTTTCAAAAGAAAGTCCTGGGTATTAAACATGTTTCACATGTCTACAGAGTTATAAAGAGCTATACCTGAATGCTGGCGTCAGTGACAATTACATTAAGACTGTGATCACAAAAGTACAGAGGAAGCAAACACTGCATGACTCCTTAGGACATAAATAGTAGCTTCCCAGAACTCCAACTGGAGAGATGGGGCTGTGTACACAGTGGTTACTGCAGGAACTTGCAGTTTCCTAACAGATAAATCACAACTACTTTAAGAATTTCAGGGAACCTGTACTCTGGTTTAGAAACAAATTAACATGTAAATCTGTATTCATGAGAAATTGTGTGTTTATCCAGTCAAATCAGGCAAGGCTTTTCTTAATGAGAAAAAAGTTGCTAATTTAGGAAAATAAACTGTGTTTTACTGGAAGTACAATTTACTAAATATTATTAGTGGGAAAAATCTGCAGACAGGCAACACATTAACAGCATTTATACTGTTTTCTGGAGTTAACCAGGTTTGCTGACAATAGAATTTCACTTTCACTTACCTAATAAATTTCCTTAAACTTTAACTAAAAAACAAAACAAAAAATCCCAAAAAACCCTCTGCAGTGCTATGAGTTTGTTCACTTACCTGTGAAGACCAAGTATAGAAATAATGTAAAGAGTGTGGTTCGGCCTGAGTCTAAATGGTCTAATATTTCATAACTCTGTATTTATTATGAAATGCTTAAAATCTTAGTTCTTTTACTTTTTAATTACAATGTTGCTAATTATCCAAGTGACTTATTTGAAGAATCAGGGAGTTTTTCTCCACCCTAACTTAATCTGCAAGTCCCTTCTTGGACAATGAAGTGATGTTCTCAGTCTCCAACTGGGCAAGCTGTACACCCACTGGTGGGGAAGCAGGGACACAAATGCAAAAAAAAGCACACCAGGAAATATATGTAAACTGCTCTGAACTAGGTAGCACGTGCTAAGAAAAGACAAAGCTAAATTCAAATTCAGTTAAAGGCAGTCCTCAGGCTCTTACAGATCAGCCCTATATGGCAAGTATAGTCTGTGACAAATTTTTTTACTAGGTTTCCAACACAGTGCTTTACAATCATTCAGATCTCTCTTAAAGACAAAAATGACAGCCTATAGATGGAAGGATGGTAATGAAGCAGGGAAGGGGAAAAGATGGTGATTTGCTTACTTTTATTACATTTGTTTCTTAAATGTGGTCGGAGATTTTGTACCTTTTTTTTCTTTTTAATCTTTTTGGTTACTGAAAAAAATAGAACAGTCCACTGTCCAGCAGAGGCTGCTTCAACTCTGTTGCTCCCGGGGCTCATTCTGCATGGATCTGTGTGTCAGGGTGCTGCAAAGACAACTCTGTGGGCAGAAAGGCCCCCTGACCCAGTGCTGTGGCGTATGTCCTGCTCTGTGGGTGGGCAAAGCCAGAGGGCGTATATGTCCCCATGCCTGCCCCTCTGAAGCCGCCTCGCTGGTGCTGGGGCAGGGAGTGGTAATCCTCCAGGTTATCATACTGGGACACAACAGTCATATTGCTGTGGCGCTTGCCATGCGTTTGGTACTGGTATAGCATGCTGGGATCCCTGTCCAGGTTCTGGGTATGGTGCAGCTTTAGGCTTTGACTCCTCTCTGGCTTAGGGGGTGGGACTGCTGACTGGGTGAAGTGCTCCTCCTCCTTGTAGCAGTTTCTGGAGTGTTTGTCAGGGGCAGGTGGCTGTCTGGCTCGAGGGTGCTCCAGCTCTTTGGAGAGCCTTACCTCTCTGTGATTCAGTCTTAAAGACTCCTGCCCTGATGGGGCATATTTTCCTCCAGAGTTATGGTAGCTTCCTGGCTCAGGAGTGTCTAGCATCCCTTTGGGCCCATAATCTAACTAGCCAGCTGCTCGGGGATAAGGTGCCCCAGTTTTTGATTCACACAACTGCCTATGGATTGCTTTCTGATGTGCCCTGTGCTCTGGGAGACTACAACCCATGTCACGGAGCTTCCTGTTCCTAAGGGTGCTCTGCTTCTGAGGGAGGGATGGCTTCTCTGCCTGTGCACTGCCATCGCCTCCATGGTGGAGGACTCTATCAAATTCCTGCTCTGTGTGCTTCCTATAGAAGCAGTCACCTCCCCCAGGACTGACAGCCTTGATTGAGTGTCGCCCCTCCTTTCCCTTTGCCACTGAGAGAAGTCCGGTTTTCCCAGGATTGGATTTGCTGCACAGATGGATGACATAGATCCCTCCCAAGTCATCCTGCATGGCTGGGGTCATGTTATCATACTGAGACATACCGAAGACTTCACCTTCTGCCGTGCACGGCTCTCTCTCCGAATGGACTGCATGTGATATTTCTCCATATCCTCGAAGTCCCAAGAGGTGCCAGTGTGCTTTATATCAGCAGGTGGAGGCATGTTGACTACATTATGGTCATTACCAGAGAAACAGGCAAACCAGGGTAACTGTACAAGTTCTTGCCTTGCAGCCTAGGATTGTAGAGAGCAAAATCTCGACTTGGCAGGTGGTGAAGGGGCCTCAACTGCACTGTGCTATAGGCATCCACATCACACAGGGCTCCATTAGGACTGTAACAGGAACTGGAGGAACTGGAATATGGGCTGTAGTGGTATTGTACCCATCCATTCTCAAAGTAAGGCTGAAGCTGAGTTACATGGTAATCTGAGCAGGCCTGGGAGGACTGATGTGGCTTATACTGGTACAGGGGTCTTGGGCAGTAGGTTGCTTCATCATCGGGGGGAACTTCTGTCTGAGAACTGGGGACAGAGCGGATCGTGGATGACGGGGGTGCATGAAGGGACTGCACCCTCCGGATGGTAGGGTATGGTGGAACATCCTTGAGGTAACAAGCACTCTGAACAGGGGAGGTCAGAGAAGAAACATACTCAATCCGGCTGCATGGCTTGGAGTGATGTCCAGATGCATTTCTTCCTGGAGCCACATTGGTGTTATAACGGGGACCCATGGAGGCTGGTGGCTCTGATCAGGCTCCATACACTTGGTGTTGCTCCAGCTTATTAGGATGTGGAGGTACGCTCTGGGGACGGAATTGGCAGTTTGGAGTCATACTGAAATGCAAACAATTTTCTGGGCCAAAGGGCTCAGTGGCAACCGCGGACCTGGCAAAAGAGGAGTAAGCTATTTTCTGAGAAGCATGCTTGGGTTGAGGGATAGAAAGTGGTAAAGGCAACACATTGTCCACTGAGGCTGATGAAGCAGCAACATAGGAGTGGTAGTTGGAACTGCTGGTGGCATCTGCACTGCTGGAGTGTAAGGCAGCAGCCATCTTACTCTCCATGGCCCTGGCAAGGGGCACTGGTGCTCTGAAGCCACAGGAGTGCCCAGGGAAAGACTCAGCATGCAGGTGGAGGAGCGGGGCCCTGGTGCCTTCTTGAACCTTCTCAGGTAGGCCTGGCTGGAGAGCAGCAGCAGCAGCCATGGGACACTGGGCAGCTGCACTGCCATCACTGACAAAGATGAGGACAGGGTCATCCATGGCTCGAGGCTCAGGTGGCCTCTCTGGAGCTGGAACTGATCCTTGAACCTTGTGGGAATTATATACTCCTATACTGGTTGGTGCTTGTACCTGCCCCGTGACTGGTGGCTGCTCTCCTGGCCTCTGGGAAGGAGCTGCAGGGAGGGGACAGTTTCTGTGGGGGCGCTGGAGGGTGGCAGCAGCAAAGTCAGCAGCAGCAGACTGTTCAGCCGTCACCCAGCTGGTGTCCTTGGCTCTTGTTTCGGCTGCCGCAGTCGCTATCATGTAAGCCATGGTAGCTGTGCTGGCATTCTCTTCAGGGGACCCAGAAGGCAGGTAGACTTGGTCCCTGGGCAAACTTGCAGGCATGGGAGATTCGCCTGGGAGTTCTGAAGGGTGATGGGGCTTATCCACACTTGTACCAAGGTAGGAGAGAAGCTGATGCTCATTGTAGAAGTGGAGCACAGACTGGTCCTGCTCTGCAAAGGAAATGCTCAACACACTGGGCTTCCCAGCCTGGTGTTCAGGGAAACTTCCATGATCATCAGACTTCTCTGAGTCAGTTAAGGGAGCTGAAACAATTCTAGCCTTTTCTGGGTCCCCAAATAAACAGTTTGGAAGTGACTGATTCCCTGGTAAATCTACTTGACGGAGGTGCTCCCCAGATTCTGTGTGGGAATGGGGGGCGGAATCCCCAATAGCTGCTGTCTCTGCGAGAGGCTGGTCACTGTTCCCAGGTGTGCTATTCTGGAGGTGGAACTGCTCTGCTGGTCAATCCATTTGGAAATAGGCCTTATCTATTGCAACACTAGAGTAGGGACTGGGCAGTTTATCTTCAGCGGTGGCCACTATGTCTGCATAATTTGTACACCCAGCCTGGGAAGTCCCTGGTTTCTTCAATGTCTGGGTTGAGGCTTCCTGTGCAGACTCAGCTAACGCTAGTGTCAACATTCGAGCAACATTTTTCAGAGGTGGAGGTGGTGGGATAAGAGAGACTGAACTGACAGGAATGGGATCCTGAGGGGGGTCATGGGTAACTGCTCCTGTCTGAGTCTGTCCAGAAGCTACAGCCTTACTCTGACTGCTTGGGACAGACAGATCCTCTTTCCCTGGCAGTCTACTTCTTCAGCAGCCACCTGGTCCAGGGGCTGGATTTCAGGTTCACATCCTTCTTGGGCCTCTCTCTCATTTGCTTTCATCTTTACTATCTGGGTGAGGGATCTATTTGTGACATCACTGTCTTCCATGCTTTTGCCCCAAGTTGGAGACGATGCATTCTGAGCTGCAGTATTTGAGATGGTACCAATCACTTCTGACACCCAAGGTGGAAGGGTCACTGAAGTTGGCTCTGACACGTTCATGGAAGGTGATTTAGTTAACTTCCATCCAATCTTTGGAGAGAGAGCATAGATGACCTTTTCAGTAAATGAAGATGGCTTAGATGATTTCTCTTCAGGTGGGCTCAAGTCCAGGATAAAGAATGGACTCAGTTTCTCCTGAACTGGAGAAACTGGTTCCGAGCTTGCAGTGCTTCCTGGAGTCTGAGACTGACTACCACCTGTTTCTATATCCTTCATATTGGCACATGGTTTATCCTTTGAGTATCCTAATGAATCTAAAAAGGAAGCACCACTCTCCAGACATTCTGACTCAGCCTTAGGAGGACTACATTGAAAGGACATTGGATCAGAATCCAGGCTGGCCACTCCAATGTCTGGTGTGCTCAAATCAATGTCCTCAGCAGAAGGAGGAGACATTAGAGATGGAATGTGAAGAAGTCCTACTTCCTCCTCACTCTCATTGTCATGGGGCAAATTTTCATAGGAATTACAGCGGTTCCCCAGCATTTCTCCATTAAAAGAGGCAGACAGGGCATCACTGCTAGACCGCGGTCTTCTAGGCTGGAAGAGCTTGGAATCACCATCAATTGCATGGAGAGAAGTAAGAGACGCCTCACTTTTAGCTGAGCGTAGGGTTCCTTCTGCCCTGCCACCTTTCAAAGCCATGGCCTTCATCTCTGAAGACTCACTCTCATTGCACTGCAACTTCTGCTTAGAGACAGATGATGACTTCCCCAAGGTGAAAAAGGAATGCCAGCTGCCCACAAGGGATTTTTTATCTTATTTTGAGGCCTCTTTCTTTCCAGTGGGAACTCAATTATGGTATGAAATTTCCCCTGAAGTGCAGCAGGTCCTTCTCCTATTTCAATATATTTATTTTCAGTCACAATTGGAGAATTGACCTGAGCTTGTGTTCTTGCCTGGCCTTCCTCCAAAGTCAGAAGCTTGGTGGATGGAGAAGATACCAGCAGAGACTTGGGCCTAGATAAAGATGCTGCCCCTTTCTGCATGACTGCACTGATTTTGCCACTGAAGAGCACATCTACATGATTGAGGATGAACTCCACAACCACAGACTGAATTCTCACTTCCATGAAAGCTGCTGTTCCGCTGAAGCAGGCAGATTCTGTCTGTTTTGATCTGAGCAGGTTTGGAGCCCAGATGATTGCTAAGTTTTTTGCATGCATATTTGTGATGGAGCAATAGTCTGCTAGAAGAGACAAGTGCCTCATCAGGAACTCCAGTGTTCTGTAGTGCGGTAGGGGGAGCTGCTGGATGACATCATGAATTTTTTTTTTTTGTATTAAATTCTTTTATTGGTACATTGTAGGTATGCAACACAATTACATTTCTCATTGGGAATTGTACCTTTACATAATGCATCTTCATTCTTATTTTTTCCCCATTCCTAGCCCTCCCTTCAGGCCCTCCACCCTTCCCTACTTACAAAGACTTTATTTCCACTTTTTCCATTTCTCCTCATTTTTTCCTTTCCCTTCTTTCCTTTCCCCTGCCCCTCCCACTGCCCCTACCCCTTTGGACCTTTTCTTCCTATTTTGCATTATCGATTATTCATTCTAATCATTGGTACATTTTAGGTATACAATATAATGACATTCATCATTGGAAATTTGCAGCTTTACATAGTCTCTCTTGGTTCTTATTTTTCACCCTTGCCCAGCCCTTCCTTCAACCCCACCAGTCCTCCCTATTTACAAAGATTTTGTTCCTAATTTTCCATTTTCTCATATTAATCCCATTCCCTTCTATCCTTTCCCCTAGCCCTCCCACTTCCTTCCCCTTTGCCCCTTTTCTTCCTATTTCACATTACCTATTATACATTTTAGTCCTTATTTACACTTTCAGTTTCTCACACCAGAGAAACTATTCAGTATTTACACATGTGTGTCCTATTTATTTCACTTAAGAGTATTGCCTCAAAGTGCATACAATTAGCTATAAATGTCTCTAATTTCTCATTTTTTATGGCTGAGTAGTACTCCATTTTATAAAAAAAACCCCACATTTTCTTTATCCAGTCTCCAGTTGATGGGCATTTGGGCTGTTTCCAAGTTTTAGCTATTACAAACTGTGCTGCTATGAACATGGGTGCACATATATCACTGTGGTATGATTCTTTTAATTCTTTGGGGAAGATCCCCAGCAGTGGAATAGTGGGGTCAAATGGGACTTCCAGTCCTAGTTCTTTGAGGTATCTCCATACTGATTTCCACAGTGGTTGCACCAGTCTACACTCCCACCAGCAGTGGAGCAGGGTTCCTCTTTCCCCACAGCCCCTCCAGCATTTGTTATTGGTGGATTTCATGATAGCAGTCATTCTTTCTGGAGTGAAGTGGAACCTCAGCGTTGTTTTCATTTGCATCTCTCCAATGACCAGTGATGTTGAACATTTTTTCATGTATTTGTTTGCTATTTCTACTTCTTTGTCTGAGAAATGTCTGTTCATTTCAGATGCCCATTTTCAGATTGGGTCTTTAAATTTGGGAGGTCTGATCTTTTTAAGTTCTTTATAGATTCGAGATAGTAGACCTTTATCTGCGGAAGAGCAGGTGAAGATTTTTTCCCACATTGTGGGTTGTCTCTTCACACTGCTGGTGGTTTCCCTTGCTGTGGAGAAGCTTTTTAATAAGAAGAGATCCCATTTGTTGATTGTTTGTGCTAGTTCACGGGCAACTGAGGTTTTGTTCATAAAATCTTTTCCCACACCAATGTCTTCAAGGGTTCTACCTAACCTCTGTTCCAACTGGTTCAGAGTTTCTATTTTAATATTTAGATCTTCAATCCATTTTGATTTTAGTTTAGTGCATGGTGAGAGATATAGGTCTAGTTTTAATCTTTGGCAAGTTGAAGCCCAATTTTTCCAGCACCATTTAGTAAAGAGGCTATCTTTCCTCCAGTGAGGGTGTTTGGCTCCTTTGTTGAAGATGAGATGGCTGAGTGTGTCTGGTGTTGTTTCTGCATCTTCTAATCTGTTACACTGGTCCTCAGGTCTGTTTCTTTGCCAGTACCATGCTGTTTTTATCACAGTAGCTTTGTAGTAGAGATGCAGGTTGGGGATTGTGATACCCCCTGCCATGTCTCTGTTACCTAGAATTGCTTTTGCTATTCTGGGTCTCTTCTTGCTGTGAATGAATTTTTGGAATGTTTTCTTGAGGTCTATGAAGTATGCTGCTGGGATCTCAATTGGAATTGCATTAAATCTATATAGCAGTTTTGGAAGTATGGCCATTTTCACTCTATTAATCCTTCCGACCCAGGAGCAGGGGATGTCTGTCCATTTTCTGATATCATCTTCAATCTCTCTTTTCAGAGTGCTATAGTTTTCAGAGAAGAGGTCTTTGATTTCTTTCATTAGGATGATTCCTAGGTATTTCATTTTCTTGATGCTATTGTGAAAGGAATTATTTGCCCTATTTCTCTCTCAGTGAGTCTGTCATTGGTGTAGAGGAAAGCTACTGATTTTTGTGTATTGACCTTGTAACCAGCTACTTGACTGAATTTGGTTATTAAGTCTAGAAGATTTTTGGTGGCATTCTTGGGGTCTTCTATATAGAGTATCATGTCATCTGCAAATAATGACAATTTGACTTCTTCATTACCTATCTTTATTCCTTTTATTTCTTTGTCTTGTCTAATTGCCATGGCTAATGTTTCCAGAACTATATTGAACAAGAGTGGTGATAGTGGACATCCTTGTCTTGTTCCTGATTTGAGTGTGAAGGATTTCAGTTTTTGACGATTTAGTATGATATTGGCTGTTGGTTTTTCATAGATGGCTTCTATCAATTTGAGGTAGAGACCATCTATTCCAATTTTTTGTAGGGTTTTTATCATAAATGCATGTTGGATTTTGTCAAATGCTTTTTCTGCATCTATGGAGATAATCATATGGTTTTTGTCCTTGGCTCTACTAATATAGTGTATTACATTAATTGATTTTCATATATTGAACCATCCCTGCATCCCTGGGATGAATCCCACTTGATCAAGGTGTATGATCTTCTTGACGATCTTCTGCATTCTGTTTGCCAGTATCTTATTAAGGATTTTTGCATCTATGTTCATTAGTGAGATTGGCCTATGGTTCTCTTTTTCAGTTGGGTCTTTCTCTGCTTTGGGGATCAAGGTGATGCTTGCTTCCAGGAATGAATTTGAGAGTATTGCTTCCCTTTCAATTTCATTGAAGAGTTTAAACAGTAGTGGCAGCAGTTCCTCTCTAAATGTCTTGTACAATTCAGCAGTGAAGCCATCAGGGTCCGGGCTTTTCTTTGTTGATAAGTTTTTAATTACATTTTCAATTTCATTGGTTGATATTGGGTTGTTCAGAATTTTTAGGTCTTCTTCATTCAACTTTGGTAATTCATATGTATCTAGGAATCTGTCCATTTCTTCAGTGTTGTCCATCTTATTGGCATATAGGTTCTGGAAGTAAGTATAGATGATCCTCTGGATTTCTGCTGGGTCTGTTGTAATTTCACCCTTTTCATTCCTAATTGCATGGATTTGGGCCTTTTCTTTCCTTTTTCTGACAAGGCTGGCTAAAGGTTTGTCAATTTTGTTGATTCTTTCAAAGAACCAACTCTTGACTTCACTGATTTTTTGTATCGTTCTCTTAGTCTCCACTGCATTGATTTCTCCTCTGATCTTTATAATTTCCTCCCTTGTATGAGCTTTGGGGTTGTCCTGCTCTTCTTTTTCTAGAAGCTTGAGGTTCAGCATCAGGTTGTTTAATTGGGCTCGTTGTGTTTTCCTAATATGCATATTCACTGCTATGAATTTCCCTCATAAGACTGCTTTCATTGTGTCCCATAGATTCCGATATGTTGTATTGGCATTGTCACTTAATTGAAGGAAATGTCTGATTTCTTCTTTAATTTCCTCTGTGACCCATTGATTATTCAGAAGTGTGTTGTTCAATTTCCACATGTTTATGAAATTTTTGTGGTTTCTTTTGCTATGGATCTCCAATTTCATCTCACTATGGTCTGATCATATACAGGGGATAACTTCAATTCCTTTGCACTTACTAAAACATGTTCTATGTGTGAGTATGTGGTGTATTTTGGAGAATGACCCATGTGCAGCTGAGAAGAATGTGTATTCTGATTTTGTGGGGTGGAACACTCTGTAAACATCTGTTAAGTTCATTTGTTCAAGAGTTTGATTGAGTTCTAGTATTTGATTACTTATTTTTTGTCTAGTTGATCTATCTATTTGTGACAATGGGGTGTTGAGGTCCCCCACTACAATTGTATTAGTGCATATATGACTTTTCATGTCCGCTAGTATTTGTTTTACATAGTTGGGTGCACTAGTGTTTGGTGCATAGATATTTATGATTGTCATCTCTTCCTCTTGGATTCTTCCCTTTACAAGGATGTAGTGTCCTTCTTTGTCTCTCTTAATCAGTGTTTGTTTGAAATCTACTTGATCTGCCAAGAGGATAGCTACTCCTGCTTTTTGGGGGGTTCCTGTCACATGGAGTATTGTTTTCCACCCTTTAACTTTCAGTCTATGAGTTTCCTTTTGAATTAAGTTTGTTTCTTGTATGCAGCATATTGTTGGATTTTGCTTCTTGACCCATTCTGCCAGTCTATTTCTTTTGATTGGTGAATTGAGACCATTAACGCTGATGGTTATAACTGAAACGTATTGACTTGCCATTGCCATGACTTTTTCTTTTTGTTGGGTTCTCCCCCTTTACATTTAATTTCTTGTCATGCCAGATGGGTTCATTCTGCTTTGCTTCCTGGGGTTGTGATCCTCAATGTCTGTTCCTAGGATACTGTGTAAAATTCTTTGGAGTGCTGGTTTGTTATTCATGAAGTTCCTAAGGTGCTCTTTGTCATGACAGTATCTTATTTCTCCATCCATTTTGAAAGATAGTTTTGCAGGGTACATCAATCTGGGTTGGAGGCTGTTTTCTTTTAGGGCTTGGCATATGTCACTCCAAGCTCTTCTTGCCTTGATGGCTTGTGTTGAGAAGTCTGCTGTGATTCTGATGGGCTTTCCTTTGTAGGTGATTTGTTTCTTTTCTCTAACTGCTTGTAGAACTTTGTTCTTCTGTTGAGTTTCTGGAATCTTAACAATTATATGCCTTTGTGTAGATTTTTTTTTGATCAAGTCTGTTTGGGGTCCTATATGCCTCACTTATGTGTATGTCAAGTTCTTTTCCCCTCCTTGGGAACTTTTCTGCCATTATTTCTGTGAAGAGATTTTTTTATATCATCTCCACTCTCTCCTGTTTCTTCATTGAGCCCAATCAGTCTTATGTTATTCTTCTTTGCATCATCTAGCAGCTGCTGGATTGATTTCTCATGTTCCCTTATAATTTTGAAGCAATTTTTCTTTTCCTGGTCATTAATTGCAATCTTATCTTCTATATCTGGAATTCTGTCCTCACATTGGCTCATTCTGCTGTGTAGACTTTCAATGGAGCTTTTCATCTCCTATAAATCTATTTGCATCTGTTTTATGGATTCCATTTGTTTCTTATGTTGGGATTCCATCATGTTCCTGAACTCCTCTCTAGATTTATTAATCATGTCTTGCACTAGGGGCACAATTTCTCCTGTTATCTGAGAAATTATTTCTGATTTCATTTTTTCCAGATCCCCTTTTGTTGCCAGTTCAGTGGGTCCAGGTGGTTGAGTATCAGAGTGTTCCATCTCATTTCCCTTTGGGGTTGCTGTAGGTGATCTGGAAGTCTGATTTTAAGACTTATTTACGTGTTTTCTCATTTTGACTGGGGCAGGGGGCTGTTAGCGCCTGCAGGGATTACCTCCTCTGAGCTGAGTGAGGTGGGACAGGGGCCCGAAGCAGCTGCAGGGATGGTGGCCCAAAAGCCCTTTCCTGTGGGCTGGGAGTAGAGGGAGGGATGGTGGCCGGGAAGCTCCTTCCTCTGGACCAGGAGCAGTGGGACTCAGTACCATGGTCTGGTAGTCCGGTGTCCTCTGCTTCTTTGTAGTGTGGAACCAGGTGGCTGCCTGTCTGCAGCGGGGTGATTCCACATATTCCCCGCGACTGGGGACCTCAGTAGGGCGTGGGCAGACCTGCCTGTCTGCAGCGGGCTGATTCGGCATGTTCTGTGTGACTCAGGATCTCCAAGACAGAAAATTTCTTAAGACTACATTATTAATTGTCCTCACCATAAAGACTTGGGGATGTTTGTCATTCTTCCTAGTTACTTGTTGAATTTTACTCTGTGGACAGTATAATTATGCTTTCCCTTCCCCTTTGCCTCTTGGAAGTTCAGACTCAAATTTGTGAAATTAATCATCTTAATAAGACATATGATGTTATCACCTTTTGTAAACTAAGTCAATCTTTAGCCTTATTTTATTTTTCCTATCTTTCATCCTTTTTCCCTATTTTCTTCCTTGAATTTAGTAATTGGATACTGACATATGCCAATGCCAGGCATTGATAATAGAACAACCTTAGAAGCTATAGCAAGGCAGGCTTAAATGATAGAGAATCCAATTAGCTGTGGTTTTATTTAGTATTAAAATGAATTTGCTGGCCCTACCAGGGCCTAAATATGCAACGTTCTCTTAAATTCTAAGGTCTTTCAAGACAAATGGGATGTTATCTCAATGTATTTAATGCCCATAAAATATATCTTTAAAATATAATATGAGGAACAAAATTTTCTCAAGTCATATAGTAGTTCAGGAAGGGGTTAAAGGCTCAGATAACTTGGATGTTAAAGTCATGCTATGAGTCATCCCTGGAGATATATAATGTTTGGTTACTCCTTCTCTAAATTTTATAGTCCATGTTAAGTCTATTAATAGGGCCCTTCCCACCTGTGTTTTGAACAAGGATTCATTCTGCATTCAATGAATCACTCTGGTTGTTAAGAATGTTTTTGAGAACTGAGGAGGCAACACCCAATATTGCATGGAAAGGGTGCTTCAGTTGTTTGGGATAATTTTAATTGAAACAAGTTAACAGATTTTAACTCTAGGAAGATTCAGAGTTAAGAGTAGAAATGTTTGTGACAATCAAACCCATGAATTAATAATTTGTGTAAATATCAGGACATATTTGTGTTTTTTATATATATGTATATATATAATATTTAAGACTATTTACTTTATTAAAGTACAGATTATCTTTGTAATTCTAATTTAAAATGTGTAATTGAGGGCCTGGAATTTAGCTCAGTGGTTCTGCCGCCTGCCTTGCAAGCACAAGGTCCCAAGTTCCATCCCTGGTGCCAAAATAAATAAATAAATAAATAAATAAATAAATAAATAAATATGTATAATTGAATGAATATTTCATATTTGTAAGCCAATAATTTTATTCAAGCAAGTTTGAGCCCTGATTTATCTCCTCAATGCCAGGTACTATAAACAAGTGAGTGATTAATGTAACTTGGTTACCTACCGGTGAGCAGGTGAACACGCCCTTTCTGGGTGCTTTTTCCTTTGTGCTTCAGCTCTCTTATTTTCTTGGATGTACTGTGCCTTTGCACACCTGGGTGATTCTTCATGCTGCACATTTCTTCCAGATTGGGGCTGGGGATTTAGCTCAGTGCTTCCATCTCCTGCCCCACATGCACAAGGACCCGAGTTTGATCCCCGGTACAAAAAAAAAAAAAAAATTCTTCCAGATATCTGCCACCAGTCCTATCTCTGTTTGGAAAAACTCAACCCATCTTTTAAGACAACAGTGGAAATGTCACTTTGGGTGACATCTTCCCCTCCTCTACCACAATCAGGATTTTCTTCAGCCTCTGTCATGCTCTGCACTCTCTGCCCTGAAATGTTTGACCATCACCTGTGAGATCACACACCCATAAAAGTTCAAGACTGGTTTAGGAACAACATCTGGTCCATAATAGTCACTTACCACTGTTAAATGGGTACAAATTAAATATCCCAACAAGCTAGGTAACAAATCATTTATTTTACCAATTCTTCTTTAGAATACCATAAAACGATAGCAAATCTTGAAGAATATAAAACATAATCTTATTTTTTTCATATTTTAGGGTTCCTTGAAGAATTTAATTCGAAGAAAGACTTCTACAGCATAAAGCAGCATGAAAGCCCCTAATTCTTGATAAAACCTTTTATTTTCAGTCTAGTAAACTGAAGATTGTTTTAAAAATATAAACTTGTAAGCGTCTTACTTCTCTTGAGAAAGTATAAGACTCAGCAACACAGATTCCTAGTCTTAAACAGTGTCAGATGGTTGGGACCCACTCCAGTCTGACAAAGACCTCATAGTTGAAGAGGGTGAAAAAAGCATGAAAATGTTTTATGTGCATACACCAACTTCACACAATGAATGTAATCATTAGTGTAACGCAAACATGTACTAATAAAATTAAAAAGAAAAATGAAAAAGAAAATGATCAAGTTGTGTAACAGTTCCCCAGAACAAATGTAAATATTGTGTATTGCAAAAACATACCAATAACAATAGGAAACCAAGCGTTGAATGCAAAGAAAGAAAGAAAGAAAGAGAGAGAAAGAGAAGAAAACAAAAAAGAAAAAGAAAGAGATTATGTATTCTGTCAGGAAATTCTCTGGCAGGCCATGACAACACAGCCTTCCTAATTCATTTAGGGTAAGTGCCTGTCACCAAAGACCATCAAACTTGAACCCATTTTTGCAAAAGATGCATTTCTATGAAATATCATGGGAAAATTTTTGTTTACAAAGCAAACGCCACCTGAAGTGTATGTAGTTTGCTAACTATAAGTATAAACTAAGTCTTTTGAGTATCAAATAAGTACATTTGCTTATATTTCTTTTGCCTTGACAGAAGCTACTTGGCATATAATTCTGACAGCTTAACTGATTTTATCAAAAATCTGTAAAAAATTCTTTGTCTCATTATGACACTTATTTTTGCAGAGGAGCTTGAGCTCTGTATGATTATTCTTCATTTGCAAGTAATCTGTTTGTCTATTTTCCTTACAAAAATAAGATCATATTACTTATAATTTTTAAAATCTTTTTTTTTAATCTTGAACATAAAATTATTGCCAGGACAAGTTTAAGACTGAGAAAAATTAAATTGATTTTGGTCAGGAATATGGTGGGCTTGTAAAAGCTGTAGACTCCAACTTTTATCCCAGAGAATTTCTCTTTTTAATGACAATTTTATTGACATGAATTTCATATAAAATTGATTCACGGTAAATGTACACTTCAATGATTTGGGGTTTCAGAACATTTCCACTATCCCAAAAAGTTCTTTTGTGCTCATTTGCAGTTTTTCTCTGCTCCTACCGTCAGCTCAGTGAAAAGGCAGAATATCTTTGCCCCAGTCATGACCTCAGCCTTGAATTTGTAAAGTTACTGTGCTTCCATGTTCACTCATCACTCTCAGGGACAGTGGCAGTGCAATCAAATAGTGTCTCGTCTTCATAACCTGTCCCGTGCCATGGCAGAAAACTTGTGGTATGTGTTAGACTTTTTCCCTCATTTTTTTTCTGGTTTCTTTCTCAAGTATGTCAATGGCCAGCTGATTGGGTCTCTGGGCTCTGTAATCTGTTGCTTTCTCTTTTTTTCTTATTGACCATAGTTTTCTCATGAAGTTTTTCTGGTGGGTGTCTGATATTGATTCTATTTTGTGCAATGCATCTTCTGCCCTGCATTACTTTTTAGATGGATTTTTAAAATATTACAATATTGTTGATATTATTACCATTAATTAATATTATTATATTAATAAAAAGCTGTTCTTTTCACTTGTTTTGTGTCCTTGCTATTTTTTTAATCGTTTCACATTAAGTATTTCTATTTTTCTTAATTTTGTAAAGTATTTTTCTTCTGAATTTTTGAAAACAGATGTGTGTTCCAAATTGCTTTTCTGATTACTTAATATTAATAAGAATATTTTTTCTGTATTTTGAGAAATCCAATTATTTAATTTTTTTATTTCTAACATTGCATTTATGTAATTTTCATGACTACTCAATCTTTAATAATGCAGATTGATCTTTCCAAGGACCTACAAATTCTAGTTCAATTCTCTCACTGTCCACCAAGGTGATATCAGAATTCTCTTTTCAAGATACAGCTTGAAATCAAGTTAATATACAAATTCTGTTACAGTTGTGATGTCTGAAAGACATTTATTCAGCTCAATACTATTTTGATGAGGCAGAACTACATTTTGAATTATAGGCTACTCTATGACTTCAAACTCTGAATCAACATGTAGTTCTCAAGGAATTAGAGGTCGATCATGGGTCTCTGAAGGGGCTTGCTTCTTGTTTCTGCCTCTTTCTACACAATGCTGGGACATCACAAGGCATGATGGACTTTTGCAATGCAGAGCCCTGGAACTCATGACTAAATTGAATGACTGAGTGTTATAGTATCCAATCTGATTCTGATAATGGAGGACAGATGAATTCCCAGGGAAGAATTCCTTCAAGGATGAAGGTGGTCTCCACCATACCCAGGAAAACAGGTCTGTAACATCAAGGTAACAGAGATATCAGGATAAATCAGCTACACTTCAGCTAGGACTAATTCTTCCAAATAATTAAAACATTAATATTATTAATTTATCTCCGTTTCTACTACCATTTTGATTTTTCTACCATGTTGGTATTTAAAGTGTGAGCAGGGAAATTAGCAACCAGTACTTTTTTAGTCAATTCTGAAAATATCCAAATACTGACTAAACTGATTAAATGTCTTCATGTTCAGAGGGGAATTTTTTTCCATGACTCTACGATTTTTCACATAATTTTCAGACAAATACATGCCCCGATCCGGTTTATGCCTAAAGAAATATCTTGGAAGAGTGAAGCTAAAGCTGTGAATCTCAATATTTAGTATGCAGAGCTTCTCAGATTTGAGCAAATCCCTTGCTGATCCTGATAAAATGCACATCTTGCATGTCTAGCAAGCTCCCCCTGATGCCAATACTGGTGTTGTGAGCAATAAGATACTGCAGAAGTTGATGTACTGTGTCCATAAGTTGAAGCTCAAATCACTCATATTCTTATAGCATTCAGAAAGATTCCATCTGGAAAAATGTTTCAACATTACCATTTCCAGACTCACTGAGAGCCGTGTGTGTGTGTGTGTGTGTGTGTGTGTGTGCATGCGTGTGTGAGTTTAACAGTGACAAAAGTTCTTTGTAAAAGTGAAGAGTGAGGGAAAAATTGGCTCTGCAGAGGGAGCATGGGTCGAGTAAAGGAGGAAAAAGAAAGATAAAAGTGCACCCTGGAGGACCCAGTGAGGGAAGCCAGGATAGCACAGAGCCCTGTGTTTTGTGACCTCTGCCCTCGAAGCAGAAACTGTCAGCAAATGATTGCTCTGGCAATAACTCTGTGTCACTTCATATTCCAGTATCCATGGCCTTTTTATCTGGGAGGAGACTGTTAGAGTAGGGAGGAGGCAACCACAGATAAGTCTTTTATTTCCATGACACCAGTCAGGAGTTAAAAAGAAAAGCTTCTAAAGGTTTGAAGTGGTGTTTATTGTGCAGTGGGTAATGTCTTTTAAAAAAATTCAGACAGTCCTTTGAGACTATGGATGGAGTAAGAAGTCACAAAGCTCCACAAGGGATTTCTGAGAGAAATATGATATTTCAAATAGAAAAGTAGCCAAGTGTATGTTTGGAGTTGTGGGAGAAGACAGTGAGTGACCTGCTTGTAAGAAGGCTGCCGTGGTCTGGAAGAGCTGAAGGGTTTTTCGTTTGTTTTTGTAGGGTTTTGTTCATTTTTTTGCTTTTTGAAGCGAAGATTTACACAAGGACTTTGCACTAAGGAAAATACCCAGGTCTTTTCATAATTTCTTATTTTGAGATAGGGTCACATTAGGTCCCTAAAGTCCCCAGTCTGGATTTTAACTTGCCACCCTTGTGCCTCAGCTTACCAGAGTACCAGGAGGGATGACAAGCATGTGTCACCTCGTCTGCCCACTGAGTCGTTGATGCTTTAGGGCTCTATGAAAATGATTCTCATGGTCTGGATGACGTGTTGCTGGACAGCCCTCACCAGAGATGCCACTGTAGTTCATTTGCCAATTGGGGCATTTTTATAGTGCCAGGTTGAAATTGGAGTTATTTCTCGGGAGAAGACTACTTTTATCATCCTGCCTATTTGGCATAACTATTTTCTAGATCCCTCCCTCAACAGGATTATTTCTTATTCTAATATTTCCTGCAGAGAATGGTCTTCATTGTTGAACATTTCAGTTAATGAGCTATGTAGTGGCTAAGGATTGCAAGGAAATAGCTAAAAAGTAAACTTTGTGTGACCTTTCGTAAAAGAAAGATAATAGTGCATTTTCAGGGGTGGGGCCCTCTGATACTAGCCTGCTGGAATTATTCGAGGTATGGATGCAGGTCAGAAGCTCTAAAAAGTAGGTGTCTGGGAAAACATTGGTAGCAGCTCTTTAGCCTTGGCCCAATTATTGCTGCCATTCTTTAACTTCTCTCACTATATGGCATTTGTAAAGTCCCTAAGAATTCAGTTGTGACTTACAACAGATTAGCCCCTTCAGAAGATGATGTTAAAGTTTTGTATAAGTCTTACAAGAAAACCAGTCTTTAAATATCTTTTATCTTTCCTTTTTTTTTTTTAAGGAAATATCACAGTTTGTTGCCAGCTTAACCTGGAACCTTCTCTCCCTTCCTTCCTTTTCCCCCTCTCCCTCCTGCCCCTTAGCACTTACTGCTACCTGTCCATTAGGTTCCAGTTACTTCAAATATAAATACTTAATAAATGGAAATAAGTATTTGATATTTTGATAATCAATACGTATACTGTATTTCTACATGAAAAGTGTTCAGTCTAACCTTTGCCTGTGATATTTAATATTAGGGAATTGTTATGTGAATATTCATTTTGCACAAAGTTATAGTCTGAAACCATGCACATAAATTAATTCTAAAGGTATACAGAGAATTTCTGAAGCAAAAACAGAAAGCATGTTATTATATACCATGATTGCAACTATAAAAATTCTGCTAACATAGAAGACAATATGCATACATAAAGAAAGAAAAGCAATTTTATAAGGTTGGTAGACCTACGTTCTTACTGTTTTTAAGCTATTAATGCTATAGCTTTAATTAAAATATATGAATTGGACTCTATTATATACTACATATTGGTACACATATTCACACACATATATTTATACACATATAATTTACATTATCATGAGTCTAAGGAAGCTATCCATCTCCCGGGAAACTGTAATGATTACTTATTGACACTGCAGTTCATCACCAATACGGACATGCTGTTTAGTAAGTATTCATAAGAATGGGAAGTGCAATTGCAGGTAGGAATCAAAGGGAGAGTAGTAAGAAATGCCTGCAGAACACTGTCTGTGCCTGTGAAGTATGGAATGGGTGTTGCTATCTGCACACAGAGAACAACGCCTAGAGATTTTAAGGTTGTGTTTGCATTGACAACAGTTAGGACCATTTTTGAGTGGATTGCCTCATTATTATGAGATAATTTGCAATACTGTAGATATTAAATGAACTTGTTTACATTTAAAGTCAATGGAATTACTCACTATGTGGCCTTTTGTGTCTGACTGCTTTCACTTAGCGTAGTGTTTTCAAGACTCATCCAAGTTGTAGCACGTATTAGTACTTTATTCTTTTTTGGATAATTTAATGGTATCAAAATAGAACATTTTGTCCAACTCTGGATAGATGTTGGCTTGTTTCCACTTTTTGGCTTCTGGGAACCCTGCCACTATGAAGATTCACACACAAAGTTTTGCATGGACATGTGTTTGTTTCCAGTTCTCCTGAACTGGGCCGGGGATTTAGCTCAGCGGCATAGTGCCTGCCTGGCAAATACGAGGTCCTAAGTTTGATCCTAGGTACAAAAAAAAAAAAAAGTAAAATAAAATAAAATAAAAGTTCAAGTCAGTTCTCCTGAACTGGGTGTATGCCCAGGAGTGGGACTTCTGGGCCACGTGGTAACTGCATGTTTAACATTTTGAGCAACTGACGGCCTGTTTGACAAAGCAGCGGCACCATCTTAAAATTCCATTGCAAGTATTTTTTCTGTCTTTTATTACAGTTCATAAAGCTTATTAGTGTATGTTAATGTTGTACGATAATGGGTTCACTTGGGGAAGTTAGTACGAGCATTTCAACGTGTTCCAATCTGTGCAGGTCCCCGTTCCCTTGCCTTTCCTTTGTCCTCGTGCTTAGCCCCTTCCTTGTCTCCAGAAGCCTACCTCCTGGTTCCCTGTTCTCTCCCGTCATTTTAATTTTTGTTTACTAATTGGACTTTTTGCTCTTTTATTGTTTAACTTGCCCTTCTTTGTCTAGTTTTCTAGACTATAACCCTAGATGACTGACTTTAGACCCTTGTTCCTCTCTAGTGTATGTGCCCATTTTATAAATTTCCATGTAGGCACCATTTTCACTACATTATGCCAAGTTTTATTTTAGTTTCATTTTCAGTTACTTCAAAACATTGTTGAATTTCTCTTCAAACTATTTATTCAACCACTTGTTTCTTAGAAGAGTGTCATTTAACCTCCACATATATTAAAATTTTTAAGTCGTCTTTCTGGAAGGATTTCTAGTTTGATTTTACTGACATCTGAAAGTGGACATTGTAGAATTTATTTTCTTTTAAATTTGTTAGGATCTATTTTATGGCCCAGAATGTGTTCTTTCTTGGTGACTGTCCCATGGGAGCTTGAGAATATGTATTCTGCCATTGCTGGATGAAATAAGCCATAGGTATCCAGTATACAGTTTGTTGAAGGTGTTCTTTAATCCAAGTAGGTCTTCACTGACTTTCTGTGTGCTTGATTTGTCCATTTCTGAATGAGGAGATAGTTGGATAGAAGTCGCTTATAATAATGGACAAATCCATTTCTCCTTGTAGTTCTACGAGTTTTTGTTTCCTGTAGTTTGATGCTGTTTTTAGGATATTAAATATTGAAGATTGCTATGTCATTTTAAAGAATTGACATTTTTATTATTACCATTATCATTATTATCTGCAACCTTAATTCCCCATAACTTTCCTTCATGAGGTCTGTTCAATTCTTAATTCATATAGCTCTTCCTGCTTTCTTTTATCATGGTTAGCATGGTATTTTTTCCATTTATTTACTTTAAAAAAATGTGTCATCGTATTTAGAGTATATTACTTGTAAGCAACATATAATTATATATTGGTTTTTTACTCACTCTGACAGTGTCTATCTTTGATTTATTTAGAACACTGAAAATATGACCATTATTCAAAGTGATTATTGATATAATTAGATTAATAACTACCATATTTGGTACTGTTTTTATTTTTGCCTGTATCTTTTTTTTCCCTAATTTTTGTCTATGTTTTTCTTCTGTCATTGTTTTTCTGGCCTTTATATATATTTATATATATATATATATATTTTTTTTTTTTTTGGTGCCAGGGATCAAACTCAGGACCTTGCGCTTGCAAGGCAGGTGGTGGAGCCACTGAGCTAAATCCCCGCCCCTTAAAATTTTTAAATAAGCAGTTTATATGATTCAACTTTCTTTCTTTTTAGCATAAAATAATTTTAAAAGCTTTATTCTTTTGGCTGCACTAGAGTTTGTAGTATAATTTACAATGAATCCAAGTACACTTTCAAATGATATTTAATGCTTACTAGGTAGTGTGGGTACCTTATAAGAACAAATAACCCTGAGTTTCTCTGCCTGTTCCTCATAGCATTGCTGTCATTTATTTATAAATATACAAACATGCATAAAGACAGCTCCCACCTTATCATGCTCCAACTTACAACTTTTCAACTTTACAATGGCACAAAAATAACACACATTCTGTAGAAACTGTAGATTGAATTTTGAATTTCATTCTTTTCCTAGGTTAGCAACATGATACCATTTTGGGAGTGGGGCAGTAGCAGCAAGCCACAGTTCCCAGTTAGTCACACTATCAGGAGGATAAGTAACCAAATGTGTATGGTAAGTGTATAGTGTATTTCTAAGTTATTCAGTTTGGGAAGTTAGATAAAGTAAATAAATTTTCAACCTAGGGGATTTTCAACTTATGATAGGCCTATTGGGTTATAACCCCATCACAAATCAAAATCTATCTCATCTCTGTCTGTCTGTCTATCATCTATCTGTCATACCAAAACATACTTGATTAAGTACATTGTTATTATTATTTTGAACAAATTATTATCTTAGCTCAATTAAGAATAAGAAAACCAAGGTTTTTGTTTTAATGTTACTTATTTCTCTTTCTGCTCACCCTTTCTTTATGCAGATCTGAGTTTCTGACTAGTATCATTTTACTTCTCTCTTTAGCATCTTACAAGGCTACTGGCAAATAATTCCTTTGATTTTTGTTTATGTGATAAAGTTTTCATCTTTCTTTGTTTTGAAAAATAATTTTGCAGGATATAGAATTTTAGGTTGGTGGTTTTTCCTCCCACAACTGTAAACATTTGTCTCCAACTCTTTTTTTGCTTGCCTGCTTTCTGAAAAGTTAGATGTAATTTTTGTCTTTGTTCTTCTGTAGGTAAGATTTTTATTCCTTCTTGCTTCTTTCAGGATTTTTCCCTTTATCTTTTCTCTTTCTGTGGTTTGAAAATGCTATGTATAGTTTTTCTGGCATTTATCCTGTTTGGTGTTTTCTGAGCTTCCTGTGTCTGGGATTTAATATCTGATGTTAATTTGAAGAAATTCTGTTATTTTTTCAAGCATTTTTTCTGTCCTCTTCTTTTTTTCCAGTCACATATGGATTCTACCTTCTGTGGTTATCCTAGAGTCTTTGATATTCTATCCTGCTTTTCAGTTGTTTAAAGTTTCTATATGTATGTTCTCAAGCTTAGTGATTCCTTCTTCAGCAGCATCCAGCATATGAGTAAGCCCACCAAAATATTCTTAATTTGTACAGTGTTTTCATCACTAGACATTCTTTTTTAGTCATTCATAGGGTTTTCATCTCTTTGCTTACACTGTCCCATACGTTTTTGCATCTTTCTACTTATTCACTAAAACCCTTATCATACTGATCATAGTTCTCTTTAATACCTGGTCTGATCCCTTCCATACCCCTGTCATGTCTGGTTCTTATGATTGCTCTATCTCTTCAAATTTTGCGTTTTGCTTTTTAGTATGCTTTGTACATTTTTCTTGACAGTTGGACATACTATAGTAGGCAAAAGAAATTTCTGTAAGTAGGTCTTTATAATAAATGTGATAGTAAGATATAGGGAAGGGGAAGTGATCCACAGTCCTGTGACTAGGTCCCTGTCTTTTGTGAGGCTATACCTCTATGCCTCTAGTTTTAGTTATGAACTTTATAACTTCTTAGTTTTTAACCTCTGCTTTAGGCAAGACAGACTGCTAGAATGAGTTGGAATAGAGTATTTCCCTTGTCCCACATAGAAGATTAGAATAGTTTGCATTTGGATATTCTCTTTTCAACAATTTGTCAATTGCAGTTCAGTTTTTTCTACCAAGCAATAGTTCCTGATTAGTCTTACAGCATTTTACTTGGAGGAAGCAAGTGGTGACTTCCAAGTTCCTTACATGTGGAACCAGAAACCAAAAGTCTTGCAAGTAATTCT
Organism: Heterocephalus glaber; assembly: GCF_053883595.1. NCBI lineage: Eukaryota > Metazoa > Chordata > Mammalia > Rodentia > Bathyergidae > Heterocephalus > Heterocephalus glaber. The sequence goes on along the minus strand of NW_028258317.1, from coordinate 66,517,343 downwards.
GTTCCTTACAATAGAATATCTTAGCTTGTGTTTTCTAAAAGTGGTTCCTATGAAAGAGTTTTAATGTTGGGAAGTTCAGGAAATATTGGTAAAGAACAATAGTGGTACAAGGGTGGGAAATATGCCAATGAAGTATTTTGGGTAAGCTAGCTTATACTGGGAAAGTAGAGTAGAATTCTTCAAGGTTACTCTGGGAAATAGCATGCAGCGCATGCTTCTGAATTACGATAGCCAAGGGGCATGAAAATGGAGGTGTAAACACACCATCTTGGATAATTATTGACAAGTCTCAGAATTTTAGATAATAAGGCTTGGTGAGGAAGAGAATAGTTTGGGTCCCTAGATGTGCAATGCTCCACTCTGCTCTAGGACCTTCAGTTCACCTCCTCAGAGAGGTTGTGACATTGGGCTGTGCCTTCTTTGTCATTTGGTCCACTTTGGGCTATATTTTCTTGTTCACTAAGGAATTATGTAAATATTATTATATCTTCAGGGAAGAAGAACCTCTGGCAGCTTTACTTGCCATCCTCATTTGAAATCTCCCAAACAGGCATATCTGACTAAAACAATTTTTTTCTGCTACTGGGGATTGAACTCAGGACCTTGCACTTGTGAGGCAGGAGCGGCACCACTGAGCTAAATTCCCCGCCCCTAAAGGGACCGGAGGGTCTGTCTGGTTTTTTTTGGAGGGGGTGGGGGATACTGGGAATCAAACTCAGGACCTTGCACTTGCCAGGCAGGTACAGCACCACTGAGCTACAAGCCTAGCCCCCTGACTAATACAATTTTTACAGCCTTTACAGATCGTTGTTCTCTTATATTGAGGTAGCAGCCCAAGGAAGGTTTGAGGTCATTTAATATGGCACATTCCTGATGGTATTAAATTTTATCAAAAGGCTGAATTACCTTCAAAAAGTTAGTCATAGAATTTTCATATGATCCAGTATTTTGACTTCTGTGTATAATTCCAAAAGAATTGAAATCAGGAACTCAAACAGATATTTGTATACCTACCTTCAATGCATCCTTATTCATAACAGCCAAGAGATGGATGCTACTCAAGTATTCATGGATAGTTGAATAAATAAACACAATGAGTGTATACATACAATGGCACAGTATTTGGCCTTACAAAGCAAAGAACTTCTGGGGCCAGGGATTTAGCTCAGTGGTTCTGCTGCCTGCTTCACAAGGGCAAGGACCTGAGTACGATCCAAGGTACCACAAACAAACCAAAAAAAGCAAAGAACTTCTGACACATGCTACAACATTGTTGAAGTCACAAATTGTATGATTCCAATTACTTGAGGTATTTAGCAGAATCAGATTTATACAGACAGAAAATAAAATGGTACTTGGAAGACCTAGTGGCAGGAAAAATGGGGAATTAATATTTATTGGTATAGAGTCTCCGTTTGGGAAGATTCTGAAGATAGACGATGTGGTGGCTGGACAAAATGGTTAAAATGATGAATTCTATGTTATGTATATTTTTCCACAATAAAAAGACTAAGTTCTTGCCAGTAGGATGGTATCATTGAACCCTATCAGTTCAAGAGCACCAGGAACAGGCAGAGGTATGATGAAATCAGATTTATTGACTTGGAGTCTCAGGGAAGACACTTCAGAGAACCCCGAAATGCTGCTCAACATGGGGAGAGAAGCATTTACTAGGAGGTTTGGCTTCCTTCTAAAGGATTCTGAGGATCTTCTGAGGAGGCAGGATTAGCTCTAGATTGTTTGGTGCTTCTGAGGCAAGAGTAGGAGGCCTAGGTGGGATGAACCAGTGACAGGGTGGTGAGTGAGGCATGGGCTATTGACCTGCTCAGTATGAATCTCTAATACGAGGATCTCAATGGTAGGAAGGCAATGGTCACACTTGAAAGGGGATTCTTAGGAATTTTACAGCTGCTGCGTGATCTCAGGAAAACATTGTTTCCAGTTATAGCTGAAATGTTTCAAGTATACCAAAATTTAAAGAATTATATAGTAAATGTCATTGCTTACCATCTAAGTATCACACATATGCCTTCCTGCTCATTCCTCTATTTATTCATCAATAAATCTTTTTAAAAAATGAATTTCAGAGAGTTACAAATATCTGGTATAATTCACCCCCAAGTTCTTCGGCATACATATCATTGCAATTCCTTTTTTTTCTTTTAGAGGTAAAATTTGTATACAGTGAAATATACATACTGTAGATATAATATTTGCTGAGTTTTGAAAAGTGCATGTCTCTGTGCAACCCCACTACCTCCAGAATGTTACCAAGAAGTTCCCTCTTGTCTCTTCCCACCCAATCCCCAGCATAAGTCATTTTTCTGAGTTTTTCCATTATAAATTAGCTTGTCTTGCTTGGCAAATGTCATTTCCTTAGGCTATAAAATCAATTCATGTTTGTTAAAGAGCACTTATAAACATTTTAAGATAAAATAGCGATTATAAATTATGTAAAACATTTATATACATATTTTACTTTAATGTTTTATCAATTAATTGAAAGTTCTTTATAAGCACACTTTTTAAAGATTATATGTTTATTGACTACTTGGACAAGATTCTGTAATCCTGCAGTGACTCTTGAGTTATTTCTCTCCTGTACTGGAGTCCAATGCCCTCAGAGAGGGTGGGCCAGTCAGCAAACAGACCCAGGGGCAGACAGGCCAGCCCACGGGGATGCATGAGTTTAACTTCTCTAGTCATTTTCTTCCTCCTTCTTTGTCTGAGCTGCTTATGCCTTGGCTTTTGGCTTCCATGGAGATTTCGCATATTCTTTAACCCACTATCTTATGTCATGAAATCCCTTTCTGCTCATTCCCTATTCCAGAGGGATTCAGAAGCATTGCTAATGAATGCTCATTTGCTTTCCCTCACCTAGGAGCTAACTCTGACAAGCTGTAGTGGTCCTGGATTCCCTGGAGACACAATCCTTCTCCATGCTGGGCTCCTCTGCAGCCAGTTGACAACAGTGGATGTAAGTTGGTCCGCAGCCACTGATGCGGATGTCATGGCTCTTATCAAGGAGTTTCAAGGTACTGCACCAAAAATTATCCTGCCATTTCCCCTAACTAACAAAAATACATGAAATACATTTCTCTTTATTGTGTGCAAAGCATTATTCTAAAGTATATCTGCATTGATTATTGATTTATTCCAATTAATAAATAATCATAAATATTTTTATTACTACTCATTGTTTTAAAAAATAACCCTCAGAACAACTTTACAAAGTAGCTATTCTGATTATTTTCCTTGCTTTGCTGATGAGAGCATATAGGTACAGATGAGGCAAGGGACTGGCTTAGCTTCACACAGTTTCGATAGTAGAAGGACCTGAGTCATAGCCTGGACAGTGAGATTACAGCGTCTGACTGCCCTCTGGCCTGTCTCTGTTTCCAGCAGAAAGAAAACATGAAGTTTTTTTCTTGATTTAGTGTTTGGTCCTTACTGAGCCATGGATTTTATAGACAGCTCTGTTGGTCCCAATTCACAATTAGGAGTGCCAGGTTTCTAGATGGAGCATAAACCAGAGCAGAGGTGAGAACATTTCATCTCTCAAGGGCCAGACAGGTAGTATTTTAAGAGTGTGGGAGCAATGCACTGTAACTACTCAATTCTGCTTTTGTAGCTGCCATAGATAATATGTAAACAAATGAACATTATTCTTTACCAAATCTTTGTTTTCAAAAATCAGGTGCAGGTGCTAAAGGGCCATTATTTCCTGACATGTGGTATAAGGAAGCACTTCTTAACATAGTAATAGTAACAAATTTCTTACAAATAATGAGTCAAGTAGATATGTACATTAAAGCTGTAATATATACTGATATGTATACTGATATATAAAAACATATTTACATATGCATTTGATACCATATAGTTATATATTTGATATATTGCCTTAAAATTTACTTTTCTTCAGAAAATCATAATATAAACCATCTTTACAAATAATTTTTTTTTAAATTACATTGTACCTTTACATAATGCATCTTGATTCTTATTTTTTCCCCATTCCTAGCCTTCCCTTCACCCCCTCCACCCTTCCCTATTTACAAAGACTTTATTTCCATTTTTTCCATTTCTCAGCATTTTTCCTTTCCCTTCTTTCCTTTCCCCTGCCCCTCCCACTACCCCTACCCCTTTGGACCTTTTCTTCCTATTTTGCATTATGGATTATTCATTCTAATCATTGGTACATTTTAGGTATACAATATAATGACATTCATCATTGGAAATTTGCACCTTTACATAATCTCTCTTGGTTCTTATTTTTCACCCTTGCCCAGCCCTCCCTTCGGCCCCTCCAGTCCTCCCTATTTACAAAGATTTTGCTCCTATTTTTCCATTTTCTCATATTAATCCCATTCCCTTCTATCCTTTCCCCTAGCCCTCCCACTTCCTTCCCCTTTGCCCCGCCTTCCCATTTCCCATAACCTATTATACACTTTAGTCCCCATTCACACTTTCAGTTTCTCACACCAGAGAAACTATTTAGTATTTACACATATGTGTCCTATTTATTTCACTTAAGAGTATCACCTCAATGTGCATCCACTTAGCTATAAATGTCTCTAATTTCTCATTTTTTAGGGCTGAGTAGTACTCCATTTTATTAAAAAACCACATTTTCTTTATCCAGTCTCCAGTTGATGGGCATTTGGGCTGTTTCCAAGTTTTAGCTATCACAAACTGTGCTGCTATGAACATGGGCGCACATATATCACTGTGGTATGATTCTTTTAATTCTTTGGAGAAGATCCCCAGCAGTGGAATAGCAGGGTCAAATGGGACTTCCAGTCCTAGTTCTTTGAGGTATCTCCATACTGATTTCCACAGTGGTTGCACCAGTCTACACTCCCACCAGCAGTGGAGCAGGGTTCCTCTTTGCCCACAGCCCTGCCAGCATTTGTTATTGGTTGATTTCATGATAGCAGCCATTCTTTCTGGAGTGAGGTGGAATCTCAGCATTGTTTTCATTTGCATCTCTTGAATGACCAGTGATGTTGAACATTTTTTCATGTATTTATTTGCTATTTCTACTTCTTTGTCTGAGAAATGTCTGTTCATTTCAGATGCCCATTTTCGGATTGGGTCTTTAAATTTGGGAGGTCTGATCTTTTTAAGTTCTTTATAGATTTGAGATAGTGGACCTTTGTCTGAGGAAGAGCAGGTGAAGATTTTTTCCCACATTGTGGGTTGTCTCTTCACACTGCTGGTGGTTTCTCTTGCTATGCAGAAGCCTTTTAATAAGAAGAGATATCAGGAGTAAGTATTGAATAGATTACAAGTTATTTACAGAATTCTTATCCTCTTACCCCTTGACATATCAATCATGTTTCTTCAAATTCCTAGTTCTTTTTGAGCCCTTCATTGAATAGTAGGGGAAAATATGAGAATCACAGAAATCTGTTCACTAGTTCTGTGAACTGGGCAAAGTTATGTACATTGTGAACCCTAGTTACCTGGTTTATAAAGTGTGGGTTACAATGACTATCAAAGAGAACTGTTTGAAAAGTCAAAGAGTCAGACATGGTGGTGCATGCCTGAAATCCCAGTACTCAGGAGGCTGAGACAGTAGGATTACTGTAAGTTCAAGGCCACCCTGGGCTACATAGTGAGTTCAAGACCAGCCTGAACTATGTAGTGAGACCCTGTCTCAAATAACCAAGAATAAAAGAAAAAAAGAAAGAAAGAAAGAAAGAAAGAAAGAAAGATCAAAGAGAATGTACATAAAATTCTAGTGGGGGCTGGGATGTAGCTCAGTGGTGCCATGCCTGCCTGTCAAGTGCAAAGTCCTGAGTTCCATTCCCCAGTACTGTAACAAAACAAAGCAAAACAAAACAAAAACTCTAGTGACTGGTCCTACTATGCACCCAATACACTCTACTTTAATTGTTTCCTTCCAACCTGTGTTGATTATTTCCATCTCTGAATGCTTTTAGCATATACTTTTTGTACCTTGGGATTTCTGTAAATAAAAGCTGTTTCTTTAAACATTATGTAAAGCAAGAGCACTGTATGCAGCTAGGATTTAGCACAATGCAGGAAACAATTTGGGGAAGCACCATGAACCCTCACGGTCAACACTCTGGGAATTTTGTAATACTTGGGTAGGAAACACACTAATGAGTATGCCCTGTGTGATATTAAGAGCTGTAGCTGCTCAATATGAACCTCATCAAATTGAATTCTGATTGCCAAAATTTATTAAATATTTCTTAAGAAAGGCAATATTTCTTTTAACCATTTTTTTTTTTTGGTACCAGGGATCGAACTCAGGACCTTCTGCTTGCGAGGCAGGCAGCGGAATCACTGAGCTAAATCCCCGGACCAGAAAGGCAATATTTCTTAAATAAATTGGCAACCATGCTGGGATTTCTCTGAATTATATCAAGTCCTTTGAATCCTGATCCTTGAACAATTTTGACATAAGTCCACATTAAATGGAAAGATAAGATGAAATAGTATCTTCATGGAATTCCCATACAGTCCACTCTGCTGGCTTCAGCCCTCCCTTTCATTCACTTTGGAATATTAAAGCCAATATTTTTGTTCAGAAAAAGTCCAGTACATTTTTTCCTGTTTCTCTGTTTAAAAAGATCGCTATTTGGATACATTTGTTTCAAATTTCTTAATACATAAAGTTTTAAAAAAAATAGCTGTAGCTTTCAAATTTTAGCAATTTAATAAGTATTTTCCTCATTTTTGAAAATTTTTCATTTAAATTTTTGCAGCATTTTTCAGACATGATCAAATTTTTAACTTCTAGAATATTTCTATATTTTAAAGTAAATGCAGCCTCATGATACATCTTCCTGTGTAGAGATTTGTATCTCTCCTTATGACTTTGTATTTAGGCTAGATTTTCCAAAGTTCATCTTATTTTTTGTTATTGTTTTTGTTTTTTCTTTTTGGTACCAGGAACCACTGAGCTAAATCCCTGGGCCTAGAGCTCATCTTATAACATGGAAAAAATCTTACAGTCCTGATTCACAGCTCCAAGTATTTTCAAAGCTGAACCTCCATCAGGAACAGAAGGCCAAGTCATCATACTCCTACCAGTGACTGCTCATTTGCTGTGTAGCACTGAAGGTCAGGGACAAAGTGAACTTCACTGATTTGATTGGGAAGAAAAAGTGGCTGCATGATTGCTTTAATGTTCTTATTTTGATTACTTGATTTTATAATTATCATAGATTAACTATTTGTATTTCTTCAATTGTGAATTTTCTGTTCAAATTCTCTTGAAGACATAATGGTTTTTGGAATAGATTTTATTCATTAGTTGTAGGTTAACAGCCATTTCCAATTTAGATATCAGATGACTATATCAATATTTTCCTTTTTATATATTTGTTGAAAGTTAACTTTTAAATTCATAAGGATTCTAAAATACAATGCTTCTTTTTAACACATAAAACAATGTCTAATTAAAAAGAATCTACAGACTTATATAGAGGGGAATAATTTTAAATCACTCTTAATTCCATCACCCAGTGATAATTTGTTTACATCTTAAGTATTTTCTCTACAGACTTTTATCTGTGTGGAAATTTTAAGAAAATGATCCCAAGGATAGAATCTTACACCTTTTTTCCCCCATTAGCTGCATTGACAGCATATTCCCAACTGATCATTCTCAATCCATTCCCAATTAAATATCCCTTATAGCATACTTTTTAATGCTTTCATAAGGTAAGCGTATCAATTTACACAGATACTTGTATGGTTTTAAAATGTTTGCTAATACATATAATAGGATGAAAAATCTTAACATACAGCCTTAGAGATATAATTAATAGGACCATAAATATTGCCAAATAGTTTTCTGAAAAGTGGAAACAATGTGTGTCCCAGCAGAATATGCAAATGCCCGTTTCACCATGTTTTGTTAGCATTGCGTATTATTACAATTTTAGGTGACGATATCTTCTTCTTGATAGAATTAATTGTATGTTTTCATTTGTTTTGATGCTCTGTAACAGTAAAGTTGGACATTTATTAGAACACTTATTTGTGGTAAGTTTATTGGCTACTTGACTCTACTGGAAAATATAAATATAACTATTTTAGGAGTTTTGTTTCAGATCTCTCGATAGAGAGGATAATAACCTATATGGCTATTCCAAGTATCTTTTAAATTTGTCTTTTAGATATAAAAAGTTTTTATTTTCAAATTCCAAGTTTTTAGCTACATATGAGTCTCCTTTATGTTTTTTTCTACTGTTTTAAATTTAAAGGGGCATTAATTACCCTGAAATGCACTAAATATTAACCCAATTTTAAAATTTTTTAATACTTTTTCCTCAACTAACTCTCATGACATTATTCTTTGGAAATAAAAATATACAAAGAAAATATAATAATAATATATATTCCTTTTCCCAACTTTACTGAAATATAATTGAGAAAATTTATGTAAATTTAAGATACACAATGTGATGCTTGACCAGCTTGCGACCAAGACATGCATTGGGCTTGACAAATTAAATGCAGAGGGGGAGAATCCAACAAAAAGAAAAAGTCATCACAAGGCTTTTAAAACTTTTGACTTCATCTCCCTAATGAGTGTATAATTCAATCTTATTATTGTACTGATTAGTATTTTTCTGATTCTAGTGTTGCACACCATTCCTTGTGCTGTACTGGCTATTTATCATCTTCTTATGTCTACATTTTAATTGGGTTGTCTATTAATGAGCTCTAAGAATTCTTTAGATATTCTGGTCATAGGTTATATGCATTGTAAATATGGTCTGTTTAAGGACTACTTTTCATTTTAATGATGTCACTTAAAGTTCTAAATTTTGATGGAATCTCATTTATCAATTTTTTTCTTTTATGCATCATGTTTTTTTGTATCCTAGGTAGTTCTTGCCTACCCTGAATTCATAAATATGTTCCCTTATAATTTCTTCTTAAAGTTTTATACTTTTAGGCTTTCTTATTTAGGTTCATAGATCCCTTCAAGTTATTTTCATGTATGGAAAAAAAGAGTTGAGGTTAATTTTTTATATACGGATACCAGGTGTTCTAGTGCCATTTGCTGAAAACACTATCTCTTCCTCGGCTCTTGAATTGAGTTTATATTCTATAAAATGCTAATGTTAAATAATCTTTCAAAACTCAGTGGACCATATATGTGTGGTTCTATTTCTAGATTCTCTGTTTTATTCAAATGATCTATATGTCTTTCCTTACACCAACACTGCCTTGATTACTGTAGCTTTAGAGGAAGTCTTAAAATTCGGTACTAAACGTCTTCCAACACTTGTTTTTTGTTTGTTTGTTTTTTGTTTTTTAACTTTTCTTACAACACTTTTTTTTTTAAAACTTTTCTAGGTCCTTTGTACTCCTACATAACTTTTAAATTTCAATATCCAATTATTTATTTATAGCAAGTGTACATAGACCTAAATTTTTATATGTACCTTATGTTTTCTAATCCTGCTAAATTCAGATACAAGTTCTAGGGGCTCCTAGAGATTTCTTAGTATTTTCTCTGTAGATGACCATTTCATCTACATACAAAGATTTTACTTCTACCTTGTCAATCCTATGCTAATTGTGTCTTTTTATTGCCAGACTATTTTGGTTTGGGCCTATGTTTCAAAGTTTAATGGACAGATGAAGAGTAGGCATATCTGCCCTTGTTCCCCACCTTAGGAAGAAAGCATTGTATCTTCTCCATTCATATAAGGCTTTTTTGCTGCAAGTATGGAGTACATGGCTTATCTGTTGAGAAGGTTCTGTTCTACTTCTAGTCTCCTGATAGCTTTTACCATGAACAGCTGTGGAATTTAGTCCAATACTTTTTCTGCAACTACTGACAGGATCATATGGCTTTTTCCTTTCCTCTGTTAAAATGATGACTTATGGGGGTGGATCTTCCAATGCTGAACCCACACTGCCATCCCTACAATAAAATCACTTAGTACATGCTGCTACATCTGACTTCTAATAGTTTGTTGTGTTAAACAAATTTTTATCTGTGTTCATACTTTTTTCTTCTATTATCTTTATCCAGTTTTAGGATTAGCACAATGTTGGTTTCCTAAAATGAGGGGAGAAGTGTTCCTTCTTTCTTCTCCTTTAAATGTTTGATATAATTTATCAGTTAAAATGTATATGAGCCTGTTGTCCTATAGGCAGGTTTTCAAGCTAGGAATATACTTTCTTTAATAGGTGTTATTCAAATTTAATATTTCCTCCAGAATCAGTTTCATTAATTTGTCTTCCAAGTTACTTCTTAGAAGTTGTCAAATTTATTTCAAAAAAGATTTTTGTAATATGCTTTCTACATCCTTTTATTCTTTGTGTGTGTGTGTGTGTGTGTGTGTGTGTGTGTGTGGAACCGGGAATCGAACTTAGGACCTTTCACTTGCCAAGCAGGTCCTGGTGCCACTGAGCTAAACCTCTGGCCCTCTATATCCTTTTAAATTCTGTAAAATCTGTGGTAATGTCTTCTAGATCTTGACATTTTAATTTTTAAACTGTATAATTGATATTGTATAATAAGAAGAAAAGGTCTAAAAGAGTAGGGGAAGTGGGAGAGGGAGGGATAAGGAAAGAAGGGAAATGAAAATATATGATAAAAGGAAAAAAATGGAAACAAAGCCTTTGCAAATAAGTAAGGGTGGAGGGGGTGAAGGGAGGGCAGGGGAAGGGGAAAAAAGTAAGAACCAAGATGCATCACATAAAGGTACAAGATCCCAATGATGAATGTAACTGTATTTTATACCTAAAATGTGCCAATAAACTTAATGGGAAAAAAGTATTAGAATATATTGTTCTTATGCTGAGATCATCATCTACCTGAAGACATAACTCAAAGAAGTCACATTCATGGTTAACATCTAGAGAGAAACTGCAGTGTGAGGAAGGAAGATAATCTTGACCTTGGCCATGAGGAATTTCAGTGGTCGGTGGTCGGATAGACAAAGGTATCTTTGCCAAAAGGACTGAAAACAACAGCCAAAGAGGTAGAAGAAACCCTGTGTGTGTGTGCATGCGTGTGCGTGTGTGTGTCTGTGTGTGTGTATGTCATAGAAAGAAATAGCTTTAGAGATATTGGTTAATTGTGTCCATTGCTGCTTGATGTATATAAAATAAAGATTGATATATATCCATTAGATATAGCTGTTAGCAATAAGTAGGGACCTTCTTGAGGGTTAATGCAGAAGAGCGGCACAGTCAAGAACCAGATCGGCATGTAATGATGAATAAATGGACACTAAGAAAGTAGAAATATTTTTGAGAAGGGTGAGACAGAAAGATAAGGTGATGACGACTGGATGGGAGTGTGAACTTAAAAGAGCCTTTTGATTTCTAATCAGTGAAGTTTTAACATGTCTCCTGTGGGAGTGATCAATTTGAGACTGACTCATTGGATTTGTCAAATGAAAACAATACAAATGATAGTGTACATTTCTAGGAAAGCTGGAGGTGATGGGATTCAAATATTAGGAATTGGCTTTTTAAAGGATGAGAGGAATTGAGAAAATGAAAAATGTGTGAAAGGATAAGGAAGTAGCGTGTTGAAGGCATCAATCATTTCCATAAAGAAGAAGATGAGGACACTGGGTATGTGGAAGGGGATGATGGGACTGTAAAGATATGTCTGGAGTACAGTGACATACTGTAGCAGACATCTCTGCCCAGTATTTGCAGGCTGTAAGTGGCACAAGCTTCTCACCCCTCTGTAATTGGGCTATATTACATTAGGGGTCCAGGGCCCTGCTGGGCTTACTTCCAGCCAAGATCAGCTTGACTCCAACTAAATTCTTTCTCTCTGAATTACTCATTTGTTCTCTTCAGTAAAGATATGCTAGTGCCTCCGATTTATAGTCCTGCCTGCGATACCTGCTATCATCAGTTGTTCTGAGGGCTGCCCTGCTCCCCTCCATCACACGCTTGTTATGAATAAACACTGGATGTCCTTGGTGCCTTTTGTTCTTGCTCTCCAGAGCAGCTTAGATCAACCTTAAGACAGGTTTCTCTCTCTAGTCTTGTCTCTGTCTCCCGTTCTTGTTGGCTTGCATCAGATTGTCTCACAGGAGATCAAGACCCATGACAGGGGATCTCGATAACATTCTCTACAACATACATTTGAAATACTCATTTCAAAGAGTGAAGAATATTGACTAGGCAAATGTAACAAATTGCTGATCATTTGTTTGAAATGTAATTACATTGTGTGACTCGCTCTAGGCCAAAGTCAGAAAACATCAGTAGCATTGATATGGGTTCTGGCATGCCAGACAATTATGACAGGATGTGGAGTCCTGGTCAGATTATGTTTTTTGTTTTGTTTGCTTGTTTTTCTTAATACTGGGTATCTAACTCAGGACCTTGCACTTGCCAGGCAGGCGCAGCATCACTGAGCTACATCCCTAGCCCAGTCCTGATCCAATTATCCCAGAAATGTAGTATCATAGAATTTGAGCAGGAGAAAAATGAAAGTTAAGAAATTAGAAGGCTGATAATAGGAGTGACAGTTGACAGCTGTTTAATAAAGTAGTTAATAAGATGGAAGAAAAGTCAGGAACTAACCAAGAGATGCCCTGGTTAGTAACTTCAGAGTATGACAAAATCCAACACCATCCCAATGGAATGAGTAGCTGAAGAAGTGCAGAGGAAGTCAGGGTGATGAGGAAGCTAAGAACACAGGTCAGCATATCAGCACCCCACCAACTTGGCCACTGAGTTACCCAGGATATTGGCACAACTTAGGGTGGACAAGAACACTGTGATTACCTGCTAAAGTGTTCTGTGAGTAATGGTGATTGGAAGAGCAGTAACTAGACAAGTGGTGATGACAGCTAAGATGAAGGGAGAGGCTGTTGTGCATGATGCCTTAGGGGTGAATGATAACAGTTGGCAAGTTTGATGAGAAGGACTGAAGACAAATTTCCATATCCTGATTCTGAGCTACCTGACCATGAGGTCATGAGAAGTTTCCATTGTGAGAGATGTAGGAACCTATTTGGATTTGGGAGTCTCTTTTACGTCAAGGTAGAAGGATGAAAGGAACAGATGAATTCACAGAGGATTTAGTGAACGAAACAATAGTTATCCAGAGCTCAACTCAAGTGTTTGGACTGCTGAGCAAGAGATAGGAGTTCATAAGTACAAACCAGAAGGGATGAGGGTTGTAGGGTGGAGGAGAGGACAGATGGGCAGACTGATACTTTGGTTGTTCCCGATGAAAATAGTGGTGATTTGAAGTTCATCTACTTGAGGAGAGCAGGCACTGGGCTTCATGTCCAGATAATCCAACAGTCTGTCTCAATAACTTCAGTTCTGTAGCTGATTGGGTGTGGGTGGTTTTCTTTTAGGCCATAATCCAGCAGCCAAAGTATGGGATAGTATAAAAACTTATTGTTATTGAGCTTTATAACCAAAACTCCTGGCTATGATTATATTCAGCTTCTATATCATAACATCCTATTCACTTGTCATAATGTGGTTGGGATCTATAGTAATGTAGTGACATTTCTCTAACAGCTATAGGCTTTAGAACTGTACATAAAGTACTTTCAAATACTTGATTATACATTTATACTAATTACTTTTTATGTACACAAAGATTTTTCTCTTACAGAAAAATTTGGGAAATGAATTTCTGGGAAAATTCAGGATGAGAAGGGAGAAATGATTTTAAGTCATTTACTTTTGTTAGATTAATTGTTTGTGTCAATGGGAAACAAAAGCATATGGAAGGGCATTTAAACTTGAAAAATAAACCTGAGCCCTGAACAGCAAGGGATACTGTGTCGATTTGTGGGGGTCCTGAATGGGTGAAGTTGAATGACCTATAGGCAGCATTTTATAGTCTGTCTTTTGACTTTGGGACTCTTTTCGAGATGAGGGCAGGTGGCGTGTATTTCAAACTTTTGATGGTAATGTAAGACTCAGTCTGGTTTAAGGCCAGTGTAAAATGGTTACACTTGGCCATTTATCATAAACTTCATAACAACTTTTGAATCTGCTTCTCTTCCCTGTTAACAGTGAAAGTTATGGATTCTTATTTACCTGAAACAGTATAGACATTTAATAAATAGGAGTCTTTCTTTTCTTCCTCCTACCTCAACTACTTGCTTATGCTCTCACACCAAAGTGGAGTATGAGAACTAGGAGGGATGTAAAGAGGTCTTTTATCCAAGGCAAACTGTTCTTAGTAATGGGAAGGTATTACATAATATAACCTGTTTTATTTTATCAGAAAACCCTGTTATATGAGCATTTAAATGTTTTTGGAAAACTCCCAACATTTTAATATCACGGTAGGTTGCAGTTTATGTTGAAGTGCAGAGTAAATAAGGTCTCTGAAAGTTGATGTGGTCTACCAAGAACTTAATCAGTTGAGAAATGAAGAATTGTTTGGTCAGATGCTGCAAAGACTTTCTGATTTGTCACTGAGATTTTCTTTCTATGGGCAGAAGAAAGAAGTAATTGTCTGTAGTTTGAATGAACTGATACCAACAAATATATTTGAGTAGATTCATCCCTTCTCCTTTTCTGGGGCAGACACTGATTTTCAAGTGCTCAGTGGGTGCACAAAGCACTTTGATTAAAGGTTCTCTTATATTATTCATCTCTTTTTACTGCACAGATGGACTCAATGTTTCTTGCAATGTCTTTCATCCATTTTATTTTATTTATTTATTTATTTGTATTAAATTCTTTTATTGGTGCATTGTAGGTATACAACACAATTACATTTTTCATTGGGAATTGTACCTTTACATAATGCATCTTGGTTCTTATTTTTTCCCCATTCCTAGCCCTTCCTTCATGCCCTCCACCCTTCCCTATTTACAAAGACTTTATTTCCATTTTGTCCATTTCTCATCATTTTTCCTTCCCCTTCTTTCCTTTCCCCTGCCCCTCCCACTTCCCCTACCCCTTTGGACCTTTTCTTCCTATTTTACATTATCGATTATTCATTCTAATCATTGGTACATTTTAGGTATACAATATAATGACATTCATCATTGGAAATTTGCACCTTTACATAGTCTCTCTTGGTTCTTATTATTCACCCTTGCCCAGCCCTCCCTTCAACCCCTCCAGTCCTCCCTATTTACAAAGATTTTGTTCCTAATTTTCCATTTTCTCATATAAGTCCCATTCCCTTCTATCCTTTCCCCTAGCCCTCCCACTTCCTTCCCATTTGCCCCTTTTCTTCCTATTTCACCTTACCTATTATACATTTAGTCCTTATTTACACTTTCAGTTTCTCACACCAGAGAAACTATTCAGTATTTACACATGTGTGTCCTATTTATTTCACTTAAGAGTATTGCCTCAATGTGTATCCACTTAGCTATAAATGTCTCTAATTTCTCATTTTTTATGGCTGAGTAGTACTCCATTTTATTAAAAAACCACATTTTCTTTATCCAGTCTCCAGTTGATGGGCATTTGGGCTCTTTCCAAGTTTTAGCTATCACAAACTGTGCTGCTATGAACATGGGTGGACATATATCACTGTGGTATGATTCTTTTAATTCTTTGGGGAAGATCCCCAGCAGTGGAATAGTGGGGTCAAATGGGACTTCCAGTCCTAGTTCTTTGAGGTATCTCCATACTGATTTCCACAGTGGTTGCACCAGTCTACACTCCCACCAGCAGTGGAGCAGGGTTCCTCTTTCCCCACAGCCCCGCCAGCATTTGTTATTGGTTGATTTCATGATAGCAGCCATTCTTTCTGGAGTGAGGTGGAATCTCAGCGTTGTTTTCATTTGCATCTCTCCAATGACCAGTGATGTTGAACATTTTTTCATGTATTTATTTGCTATTTCTACTTCTTTGTCTGAGAAATGTCTGTTCATTTCAGATGCCCATTTTCGGATTGGGTCTTTAAATTTGGGAGGTCTGATCTTTTTAAGTTCTTTATAGATTTGAGATAGTGGACCGTTGTCTGAGGAAGAGCAGGTGAAGATTTTTTCCCACATTGTGGGCTGTCTCTTCACACTGCTGGTGGTTTCTCTTGCTATGCAGAAGCCTTTTAATAAGAAGAGATCCCACTTGTTGATTGTTTGTGCTAGTTCACGGGCAACTGAGGTTTTGTTCATAAAATCTTTTCCTACACCGATGTCTTCAAGGGTTCTACTTATCCTCCGTTCCAAGTGGTTCAGAGTTTCTATTTTAATATTTAGATCTTTAATCCATTTTGATTTTAGTTTAGTGCATGGTGAGAGATGTAGGTCTAGTTTTAATCTTTGGCAAGTTGAAGCCCAGTTTTTCCAGCACCATTTATTAAAGAGGCTATTTTTCCTCCAGTGAGGGTGTTTGGATCCTTTGTCGAAGATGAGATGGTTGAGTGTGTCTGGCATTGTTTCTGCACCTGTTCCACTGGTCCTCAAGTCTGTTTCTTTGCCAGTACCATGCTGTTTTTATCACAGTAGCTTTGTAGTAGAGTTGCAGGTTTAAGATTGTGATACCCCCAGCCATGTCCCTGTTACCTAGAATTGCTTTTGCTATTCTGGGTCTCTTCTTCTTCCAAATGAATTTTTGGATTGTTTTCTCAAGGTCTATGAAGTATGCTGCTGGGATCTCAATTGGAATTGCATTAAATCTATATAGCAGTTTTGGAAGTATGGCCATTTTCACTCTATTAATCCTTCCTACCCAGGAGCAGGGGATGTCTGTCCATTTTCTGATATCATCTTCAATCTCTCTTTTCAGAGTGCTATAGTTTTCAGAGAAGAGGTCTTTGATTTCTTTCGTTAGGATGGTTCCTAGATATTTCAGGTTTTTGGATGCTATTCTGAAAGGAATTATTTGCCCTATTTCTCTCTCAGTGAGTCTGTCATTCGTGTAGAGGAAAGCTATTGATTTTTGTGTGTTGACCTTGTAACCAGCTACTTGACTGAATTTGGTTATTAAGTCTAGAAGATTTTTGGTGGAGTTCTTGGGGTTTTCTGTATAGAGTATCATGTCATCTGCAAATAATGACAATTTGACTTCTTCATTACCTATCTTTATTCCTTTTATTTCTTTCTCTTGTCTAATTGCCGTGGCTAATGTTTCCAGAACTATATTGAGCAAGAGTGGTGATAGTGGACATCCTTGTCTTGTTCCTGATTTGAGTGTGAAGGATTTCAGTTTTTGACGATTTAGTATGATATTGGCTGTTGGTTTTTCATAGATGGCTTCTATCAGTTTGAGGTAGAGACCATCTATTCCAATTTTTTGTGGGGTTTTTATCATAAATGCACGTTGGATTTTGTCAAATGCTTTTACTGCATCTGTGGAGATAATCATATGGTTTTTGTCCTTGGCTCTATTGATATAGTGTATTACGTTAATTGATTTTCATATATTGAACCATCCCTGCATCCCTGGGATGAATCCCACTTGATCAGGGTGTATGATCTTCTTGATGATCTTCTGCATTCTGTTTGCCAGTATCTTATTAAGAATTTTTGCATCTGTGTTCATTAGTGAGATTGGCCTATAGTTCCCTTTTTCACTTGGGTCTTTCTTTGCTTTGGGGATCAAGGTGATGCTTGCTTCCAGGAATGAATTTGAGAGTATTGCTTCCCTTTCAATTTCATTGAAGAATTTAAACAGTAGTGGTAGCAGTTCCTCTCTAAATGTCTTGTAGAATTCAGCAGTGAAGCCATCAGGGTCCGGGCTTTTCTTAGTTGATAAGTTTTTAATTACATTTTCAATTTCATTGGTTGATATTGGGTTGTTCAGAATTTTTAGGTCTTCTTCGTTCAACTTTGGTGATTCATATGTATCTAGGAATCTGTCCATTTCTTCTGTGTTGTCTATCTTATTGGCGTATAGATTCTGGAAGTAGGTATTGGTGATCCTCTGGATTTCTGCTGGGTCTGTTGTAATTTCACCCTTTTCATTCCTAATTGCATGGATTTGGCCCCTTTCCTTCCTTTTTCTGACAAGGTTGGCTAAAGGTTTGTCAATTTTGTTGATTCTTTTGAAGAACCAACTCTTGGCTTCATTGATTTTTTGTATCGTTCTCTTAGTCTCCATTGCATTGATTTCTCCTCTGATCTTTATAATTTCCTCCCTTGTATGAGCTTTGGAGTTGTCCTGCTCTTCTTTTTCTAGAAGCTTGAGGTTCAGCATCAGGTTGTTTAATTGGGCTCGTTGCCTCATTGGCTTTTTCACCTTGTCATGAAGTAATGCTCTGAAATGTGCATTTAAACAGCATAAGAATCTCATAGTACAGGTTTGATAGAGTTTACACATTATGACTACACAAAAGAAAAAATATTTTTCTTCTTTCAAATATGATCAACCAAAAGGTGATGCAACAATGGGATGGGCTGTTTTTCAAGTGGAATATGGATTCACAGGGAGTCCTATAAATTTGGAGTGGAGGATTCCTCTGAGAAGAATAGAACATCAGTACATAGTGTTTGTCAGCTTTGTGGTGCTGATCGGTGGGAAGCCAGTGAGGGATGTTCTGACTTAAACATCCTGAATGAAAAATCTACAAGCTTTGTCTCCACTTTACTAGCTTCAAGTTAGGCTCTGAAGTGTTCTTACTTTATTTAAACACTGTTTTGAATAAAGCCATGAGAGGACAATACTAATTTTCTTTTTCATCTTAATTAAAATGTCATGTTTTGAAAGGGATTTGCTATTAAAAAGTTGACAGTCTACTCTCAACTTGCTTGATGATGTATTTAGATGTGCTTGAGAAAGTATTTCACAAATTCAAAGTTCTGAAAAGATGTAAGGTCTCATTTTTAGTCTCTTCATTCAAAGCATAAACTCACATAGCAACAGTAGCTTAATCTTACTCAATTTGTACACATTTGTTTTTAATCTATGAAAAGCTCTTAAATTAGCATTATGGATATCATGTTGGACTATGAGACACCTTAAATAAGATGCAAGGTGATGCACAATTGTCTGTTCCTCTAACTGTTTGAATCTAGTGTAATGAATGCTGTGTCTCTGTAACTGAAGTTTCTTGCTTAATCTGAGCACAATGTTAGAGAAACACAGTCATAACCCTGTGCTTTGTACAATCAAAAGGGAGCTTCTGGAGAATCTGGCACTAAAATAGACATGTAAGATTACAGATTTGGAGAGTAATCCTCAACTGCCAATCTTTGAAGGGTTCAGGTGTTGCTCATAAAGGCAAACTTGAATCTTGGCATGTTGTTTGGTCTCCATAAGTTTGTTAACTTCATGACTGGTCTGAGACCAGGGTATAAAATCTGTCTTACAGAATATTCAACAACATTATCTTCGATAAAGGAGCCAAACACCTTCACTGGAAGAAAGATAACCTCTTTAATAAATGGTGCTGGAAAAAAACTTGCTTTCCACATGTCAAAGATTAAAACTAGGCCCGTATCTTTCACCATGCACTACCTAAAATCAAAAAGGATCAAAGATCTAAATATTAAAACAAAAACATTAAATGTGCTGAGAGAGAGAGAGTAGGTAGAAAACTTGAGAATACAGGAGTAGGCAAAGACTTCATGAACAAAACCAAGATGAATGGGAAATAATACAAAGAATCAACAATTGGGACTTCATCTTACTAAAAAGATTTGACACAGCAAGAGAAACCACGAACAGGATGAAAAGACAGCTGACAGAGTAGGAAAAAATTTTTACCCACTATTCACATAAAGTCCTATTATCTAGAATAAATAAAGAACTCAAAAAATCCAGACCCTGCAAATTTAAAGACCCAATGAGATGATGGGCATCTTAAATAAAAGACACTTCTTGGATGAAGAATCAAAAATGGCAAACAAATACATGAAAAAGTGTTCAACGTTACTGGTCATTCATGA
This sequence comes from Heterocephalus glaber, assembly GCF_053883595.1. Classification (NCBI taxonomy): domain Eukaryota; kingdom Metazoa; phylum Chordata; class Mammalia; order Rodentia; family Bathyergidae; genus Heterocephalus; species Heterocephalus glaber. The sequence goes on along the minus strand of NW_028258317.1, from coordinate 66,497,544 downwards.
AGTACAAATTAAAACAATGCTGAGATTCCACCTCACTCCAGAAAGAATAGCTGCTATTGAGAAATCAATCAATAACAAATGCTGGCTGGGGTGTGGGGAGAAAGGAACCCTGCTCCATTGTTGGTGGGAGTGCAGATTGGTGCAACCACTGTGGAAATCCATGTGAAGATTTCTAAAAAAACTAAAACTAGAGGTTCAGTTTGACCCAGCTATATCTTCTTGGAATCTTCCCCAAAAATTAAAAGCATCATAGCACAGTGGTATATGCCCACTCATGTTTATAGCAGCACAGTTTGTAATAGCTAAATCATGAAAACAGCCCAAATGTCCATCAACTGAAGAGTGGATAAAGAAGATGTGGTTCTTTTATATACAATATAGTACTGCTCTGCCAGAAAGAAGGATGAGATTCAGACATTTATAGCTAAATGGATGGACCTTGAGACCATACTGTTTGTAGTCATTAAGTTTATTGGTACAGTTTAGGTATACAGTACAGTTACGTTCATCATTGGGATCTTGTACCTTTACATGATGTATCTTGGTTCTTATTTTGTCCCCATTCCCCTGCCCTCCCTTCACCCCCGCCACACTTCCTTATTTACAAAAACTTTCCGTTTTTTCCTTTTCTCGTATTTTTTCTTTTCCCTTGTTTCCTTTCCCCTACCCCTCCTACCACCCCTACACCTGTTTCACATTATCAGTTATACATTTTGATCCTAGTTACACTTTCAGTTTTTCACACTAGAGAAACTATTCAGTATTTACACACGTGTGTCCTATTTATTTCACTTAAGAGTATCGCCTCAATGTGCATCCATTTAGCCATAAATGTCTCTTGTTTCTCATTCTTTATGGCCAAATAGTACTCCATTTTATATTTTTAAAAAACCCCACATCTTCTTTATCCAGTCTCCAGTTGATGAGCACTTGGGCTGTTTCAAAGTTTTAGCTATCACAAACTGTGCTGCTATAAACACGGGTGAGCATATATCACTGTGGTATGATTCTTTGAATTCTTTTAGTAAGATAACCAGCAGACAAATAGCTGGGTCAAATAGGACATCTACTCCTAGTTTTTTGAAGTATCTCCATATTGATTTCCACAGTGGTTGCACCAGTCTGCACTCCCACCAGCAACAGAGAAGGGTTCCTTTCTCCCCACACCCCAGCCAGCATTTGTTATTGGTTGATTTCTTGATAGCAGCCATTCTTTCTGGGGTGAGGTGGAATCTCAGAGTTGTTTTCATCTGCATCTCTCAAATGACCAGTGATGTTGATCATTTTTTCATATGTTTATTTGCTGCTTTTACTTCTTTGTCAGTAATGTCTATTCATTTCAGATGCCCATTTATGAATTGGGGCTTTATATTGGGGGAGTCTGATTTTTTTTGAGTTCTTTCTATATTCTAGATAGTAGATCATTGCCTGAGGAACAGCTGGTAAAATGTTTTTCCCACATTTATAGGTTGTTTCTTAGCTCTCTTGGTGGTTTCTCTCGCAGTGCAAAGGCTTTTTAATGAGATAAGATCCCAGGTGTTGATTCTCTGTGCTAGTTCCTGTGCTACTGAGGATTTATTCATAAAGTCTTTTTCTATGCCAATGTGTTTGAGAGTTCTACCTAATTTATCTTCCAGCAAGTTTAATATTTCTGTTTTAATATTTAGATCTTCAATCCATTTTGATTTTAATTTAGTGCATGGTGAAAGATAGGATTCTAGTTTTAATCTTCGGCAGGTTGAAATAAAGTTTTTCAACACCATTTATTAAAGAGGCTATCTTTCCTCCAGTGAGGATGGTTGGCTCCTTTGTCAAAGATGAGGTGGCTGAGTATGTTTGGAGCTGTTTCTGCATATTCTAATCTATTTCACTGATCCTCAGGTCTATTTCTTTGCCAGTACCATGCTGTTTTTATCACAGTAGATTTGTAGTATAGTTTCAAGTTGGGGATTGCGATACCCTGCCATGTCTCTGTTGCCTAGAATTGCTTTAGCTATTCTAGGTCTCTTCTGTTTCTAAATGAATTTTTGGATTATTTTCTCCAGATCCATGAAGTATGCTCCTGGGATTTCAATCAGGATTGCATTAAATCTATATAGCAGTTTTGGAAGTATGGCCATTTTCACTATATTGGTTCTTCCTACCCAGTATCAGGAGATGTCTTTCCATTTTTTTATATCCTCTTTAATCTCTTTTTTCAGAGTGCTACAATTCTCAATGTACAGGTCTTTTGTTTCTTTCATTAGATTGATTCTTAGATATTTCATATTTTGTATGCTATTGTGAAAGGAATTGTTTCTCTAATTTCTCTCTGAGTCTGTTATTTGTGTACAAGAAGGCTATTAATTTTTGAGTGTTGGCCTTGTATCCAGCTACTCTACTGAATCTGTCAATTAAGTCTAGAAGTCATTTGGCAGAGTTTTTGTGTCTTCTGTGTAGAGTATCATATCATCAGCAAATAATGACATTTTAACTTCTTCCTTTCCTGTCTTTATTCCTTTTATTACTTTTTCAGGTCTAATTGCTGTGGCTATTGTTTCAAGTACTATATTGAACAGGAGTGGTGATAGTGGACATCCTTGTCTTGTTCCTAATTTTCGCATAAAGGTTTTCAGTATTTGACCATTTAATATGATGCTGGATGTTGGTTTTCCATAGATACCTTTATCAAGTTGAGATAAAGACCATCTAGTCCAATTTTCTTCAGGGTTTTTTTTTTATCATGAATGGGTGTTGAATTTTGTCAAATGCATTTTCGGCCTCTATTGAGATGATCATATGGTTTTTGTCCTTGACTCTGTTAATATACTGTATTACATTTATTGATTTACGAATGTTGAACCCTCCTTTCACCCCTGGGATAAATCCGGCTTGGTCAGGGTGAATGATCTTCTTGATGACCCTCTGTATTCTGTTTGCCAGGATCTTATTGAGGATTTTTGCATCTATGTTCCTTAGGGAGATTGGCCCGTAGTTCTCTTTTTGGGTTGGGTCTTTACCTGGTTTTGGAATCAAAGTAACACTTGCTTCCAGGAATGAATTTGGAACCCTTGCTTCCCTTTCAATTTCACCAAAGAGTTTATAGAGTAGTGGCAATAGTTCTTCTCTAAATGTCTTGTAGAATTCAGCAGTGAAGCCATGAGGACCTGAACTTTTCTTTGTTGGTAAATTTTTAATTACATTTTCAATTTCACTCATTGTAATTGTGGTATTTAGAATTTTTATACCTTCTTCATTCAACTTTGGTAATTTGTATGTATCTAGGAATCTGTCCATTTCTTCTGTGTTTTCCATTTTATTAGAGTACAGGTTCTCAAAGTAGGTATTGATGATCCTCTGGATTTCTGCTGGATCTGTTGTGGCTTCACCTTTTATGTTCCTAATTGCATGGATTTGAGCCTTTTCTTTCCTTTTTTTGATAAGATTGGCTAAAGATTTATCCATTTTATTTATTTTTTCAAAAAATCAACTCTGATTCATTGATTTTTTTTGGTATCATTCTCTTAGTCTCCATTGCATTGATTTCTGCTCTGATCTTTATAATTTCCTCCCTTGTATGAGCTTTGAGTCTGTCTTGCTGTTCTTTTTCTCTGACTTTAAGGTTCAGAATTAGGTTGTTTATTTGAGCTTGCTCTGTTTTCCTAGTAGGGGCATTCACTGTTATGGATTTCCCTCATAGAACTGCTTTCATTGTGTCCCATAGATTCTGGTATGTTGTACTGGCATTATCATTTAATTGCAGTAACTGTCTAATTTCTTCTTTAATTACTTCTGTGACCCATTGGTTGTTTAGGAGAGTGTTATTCCATTTCCACGTGTTTGTGGAGTTCTTGTGGTTTCTTATGTTATTGATGACCAGTTTAATTGCACTATGATCTGTGATTACAGGGGATAGCTTCAATTTCTTTTCATTTACTTAAACATGTTCTATGAGCTAGCATTTGGTAAATTTTGGAGAATGACCCTTGTGCAGCTGAAAAGAATGTGTATTCTGATTTTGTGGGTTGGAACACTCTGTAGACATCTATTAAGTCCATTTGTTCCAAAGCTTTGTTCAGTTCTAGTATTTTGTTGTTGATTTTTTTGTCTAGATGAACTGCCTATTTGTGGGAGTGGGGTATTGAGGACCCCAATACAATTGTATTAGTGCTTATTTGATTTTCCATGTCCATTGATATTTGTTTTATATAGTTGGGAGTGCCAGTATGTGGTGCATATATATTTATGATTGTCATCTCTTCCTCTTGGATTGTTCCCTTTACAAGGATGTAGTGACCATCTTTGTCTCTCTTAATTAGGTTTGGTTTGAAATCTACTTTGTCTATAAATAAGATTGCTACCCCTGCTTTTTCCAGGTCCCTGTTGTGTGGATAACTGTTTTCCATCCTTTTACTTTCAGTGTACGAATTTCTTTTTGAATTAGGTGCATTTCTTGTATACAGCATATTGTCAGATTTTGCTTCTTAATCCATTCTGCCAGTCTATTTCTTTTGATGGGTGAACTGGGGCCATTAACATTGATGGTTATAACTGATATATATTGACTTATCATTGACGTAGTTTTCCTGTTGTTGGCTTTTATTCCCCCCCCCCCTTTAATTTCTTGCCTTGCCTGATGGCTTTGCTCTGTTGGGTCTCATGAAGTTGTGACCTTCACTATCTTTTTCTAAGATATTGTTTAGAATTGTTTGGCATGCCTGATTTGTATTCATAAAGTTTCTCAGGTGTTCTTTGTCATGGAAGTATCTTATTTCCCCATCAATTTTGAAAGGTCATCTTGCAGGATACATCAGTTTAGGTTGGATGTAAGTTTTTTAGGGCTTGAAATACTTCACTCCAGGCTCTCCTTTAATTTAGGGCTTGTGTTGAAAAGGATGCTGTGATTCTGATGGGCTTTCTTTGTATGTGATTTGTTTCTTTTCTCTAACTGCTTGTAGTATTTTGTTCTTCTGTTGGGTTTCCGGGATCTTCATTATTATATGTCTAGGTGTAGATTTTTTTTTGATCATGGCTAGTTGGAATCCTATATGCACTCATTTATCTGTGTGTCAAATTCTTTTGCTCTAGGGCTGGAGATTTAATTCAGTGGTTCGGCTGCCTGCCTCACAAGCAGAAGGTCCTGACTTTGATCCCCAGTACCAAAAAAAATTCTTTTGAGATTATCTAAAGGTGCAAATTTCCAATGATGAATGTCAGTATATTGTATACCTAAAATGTACCAATAAAATAAAATTTTAAAAAATTAAATATTGTCAAGTATATTATGCATAGCTTATAAAGTATGATTATGAAGAAAGTTTAGCAACAAGGGAAATCTTTGATTTGAGAGAAAAAGAAAGAATACATTAAAACTCAATAAAGGCCTCATTAGAGTAGTAAGGCACAGGATGATTAAAAAAATTCTTTTGCTCTTTTTGGGAAGTTTTCTGTCATTAATACTGTGAACAGTTTTTTAAATGTCATTTGTACTTTCTCCTGCTTTTTCGTAGACTCCTCTCAGTCTTATATTATTCTTCTTTGTGTAATTTAGGAGCTGTTGGGTTGATTTCTCATGGTCCCTTACTATTTTTAAGAGATCTGTCTCTTCATGGTCACTGACCACCATCCTATCTTCTATATCTGATATTCTGCCTTCAGATCGGCTCAGTATGCTGTGAATACTTTCAATAGAGTTTTTAATCTCCTAGATATCTGTTTGGATCTGTTTCATGGTTTCCATATCTTTCCTATGCTGGGCATTCATGGCTTCCATCATGGTCCTGAGCTCATCTATTTTTTTATGTGTTTCTGTTCTGGAGTCTCTAATCATGTCTTTCATTCTGCTCACCATCTCTGTAATTATCTGGGAAGTGATTTCTGTTTTGAATTTGTCTAGAGCCACATTCATCTGTTTTGTTACTTCCTATGCTATCAGTTCAGGGTGGTTGATTAGCAGATTTTTCCACCTCATTTCCCCCAGAATTTGCTTTGTTGAGCTGAAAGTCTGGGTTTGTTCCTTACTTAAGTGTCTTCTCATTCCTATTTTTGTTGTTGGTACTGTTTTTTATTTAATTCCTGGGTTGATACTTTGATATTGCTTATTGTAAGTATCATTGTTCCTTGTATTTAGAGCCCTTATGGAATGATGGCTGCTCAGAGATGTCTTCCAGATAAAGCTGGTCTTTAGATTTTGAGTCCCTAATGACTCTGAGGCTGTCTCATTTTCATTATACCAGGAAGGACAACTGATTAGATCAATCACAACACTTTACCCCAAGTGATACAATCAGCAACAACAATAGCATCAATCACAGCTTAGAAAATGACAATTTGTGGTAGTTATTTATCTATCACCTTTAAGCATGTGAATTCAATAAAAATTGAGGACCAGCCCACACTACATTTATAGTGAATAAACTCTTCAATATAGCAACTTTACTCTTCGGGATGGGGACTTAGAAGGAGTTGGGGAGGGAGGGATAGACAGGTAAAAGGGTAGGGAAAGGTTAGAAGTGAGGCCAGAGGACACAGGAAGATCACACAAACTCTAGGAAACTGTTGAAGACAAGAGGAAGAGACAGAACAAAAGAACAAAGAGCAGAAGAACAACCTAACAGCCATAGGGAAGCTAGAAACTGTATTCATTTTCCTTTAAAAGCAATGACAATCAAGAGAAGGAAAAAGAGAGAAGAAATGAAAAAGAAAGAAGAAATCCAAATTAGGGCAGGAACTGGAACAAAAAGGGAGATGAAGAACAAGGTCAGAGAGTGAGAGAATGAGAGAGAGAGAGAGAGCATAAAGAAAAAATGAAAGAGAAGAAAGAAAAAAAGAAAAATTTGAAAAGAGAAGAAAAAATAAAAATAAGAAAAAATAATTTTGAAAAAAAAATAAAAAAGAAGGGCCTCCTTCAGGGTCTGTCTCTGCTGTCACAACAGACAACATGGGCAGCAGGGTGCAGATGTAAGTCAGTGAGTCTCAGAAGGCCAGCAGCAGTCCCCTGAGGTTCAGGCAGATTTCTGGCTGCAAGGCCCAAGTTGAGCTCCTTGTCCTCCTGGAGGGTTGAACTCTGCAAGTTTCTACTGAAGGTTCCAGCTGCCCTTCCCCTGAAGATATTCCAGGTTCCAATGGGAGGTGGTGATCCCTTCAGTTTACCAACTAGGATGGTCTGGTGTGCAGAGATTCTCTTCACTCTTACAGTGGGGTTCAATTTTCATCAAGGAGCCTGAGAGAGGCCCTCTTTCTGTTGTTTGCTTCTGCTCTGTCTTCTGGAGCTCAGAATAACAGCCTTTCTGACCCCCTGTGCCTCTGTGGTGTGGACCCAGGTACTGGCATATTCTAGAGGCCAGAGGCCGGGTGGGGGGCCCACTGGGTTGTTGATGTGGGTGCTCAAGTGACTCCACTCCTTGCTGGGAGGCCCCGTGGGTGTGAGGCAGGTGTGGCTTTTATATCATTATCCTTATATCTTATTTACCTTGCTACTCCAGAGAATGGAGGGAGAAACTCCTCTAGAATAACTCTCTTCCCTTCAAGACGGGTTCCCTCACCCATCCCAAGGGCATGCAGCCTTGGACCCCTTCCCGCCTTGAACAGCCTGAGACCATACTCTTAAGTGAAATAAATCAGACACACATGTTTAAATACCGCATTGTTTCTCTGGCGTGAGAAACCGAAAGTGGAAATAAGGACTGAGATGCATAATGGACGTTGGGGAATGGGAAGAAAGTGTTCAATGGGAAGGGGAACAAGGGAGGAGGAGGGAGAAAGGAAGGAAGGACCAAGAAAAAAAGTGAAAACAGAAGGAAAAAATGGAAATGGAAACAAGGCTTCTGTACATAGGGAGGGGAGGGGGCTTAAGGAAGGTAATTGAATAAAATAAAATGTATTAGAAAATATCAAATGTGAATGTCCTACATTCTAAAAATAAACAAATAAATAAAACATAAAATAAATTCTATCTCACAGTGAATTATATGCAAAGTGAGCTTTTGTGAATCAAGCCTCCTTTTGAACGCATGGTGAAGACTTCCTATATTGAGGAACTATGCCTTAAATTGTAAGATAAATAGTTACATCCTAATTTATATCATCTATGAGTTGGACTTCCTCTTACATAATTTCCTTAAAATATAGGTCACCTGCAAGTACAATATAAAAAAATACCTTAGCATAAAATGTACACTGAACAAGGTCTCTTCTGTTATCTTTCGTCTTTGTATGTCCTTTCCAATCTAAGATACTTTCTACGATGTTCTCTAAATATGAAGTTTTGTAATAAGTTCTTCAAATATTCACCATAAAAAAGAAAAACAACATGAACTCTTTGTCCTTGAGATTTCAGCCTTAGGAGTCCAAGGTTTTCAATCCTCATTTATATAGAGTGTAAGTGTATATGTGCACTTAAACCAGACTATGATGGACAAAGGGAATAATATAGTATAACCATAATATTACACAGATAAATGGATAGAATATCCATAGATGCTGATACATAAAGACACAGAGATAGATATACAGACAGATAGATAAATGACAGGGTGGCTGAAGAATTTAGAGAAGTTGAATTTCCTTTCTCTGGGAAAGAAATTCCCCAGTAGATGGAGCTTTTAATTTCACGCTGTATTATAAATTATGAGTGGAAAATTCCATGTCACTGTATAGCATCTAGAACTGTTCTGGTTGTAATTAGCACCTATTAATTATTGTTTATAATAATAGTATTAGAAGATAAAATTTTTCTCTTACTAGAGTGCTAAGTATATATGATCCTTGACTCACATTGGTTCAATTTATGACTTTTCCACTTTACAATGTTGCAAAGGTACATTTTCAGTAGAAGTCATAAATATGATAGTGAAAAATAAAAATACGATTAGCAGTGGTTAAACCAGACAGAAAAAATCTCATACAATTCTGGAGTCAATTATAGGTTAGGTTTGTTTTTTCCTTTGTTCATTTTGTTCCACTTTGGTATATTCTGATCCTTTTGTAACACTTTAATTTCTTAGTGTTTCATAACTCATTTTATTCTTTTAATAATTTAAAACTGAACCAAGTAGGCCTAAACATGTCATTCAGTGTACAGACTTTCAATTAACTTGATTTTATAGTATTAGTTTGTCAAGGTATTTCTTACTTGCTGATAGTGTTAACAGGACTAAGTGCTTGCATGAAATGAGGGGCTCATATCAATTTTCTAAACCAAAAGTGCATTGGAAAAAATATGGGCTGTGTCTCCTAGATATGACTTTTACTGTAGGCAACCTCAATGAGACATTTAACTCTCAGACCATTTCCTTATTTGTAAATTAGGGATGTTGCATTTTGTAGGAGCATCATAAGCATTAGAGCTAGTGCATATAGAGTGCCTACCTCAGAACCTAACACACCTTAGGCACTTTGCAAACAAGAACTATTAATGTGAAGATGACGCTGAAGAAGATGTTGATGATATATCTGACAAAAATATGTGATATCTGTAATAGACTTGATTCACTGCCCTGTCCTCTGTGCATAGACACCTATACTTGAAAAGAACAGTTTGTTTCCTGTTATAAGGGAAGACAGGCTCATCTGTGTCCCTGTGACACAATGTCCTCAACTGCACAGTCTGGCCCTCAGCGGCTGCTCCCAGACAACACATGTGAGCCTGGTGAAAATCAGCGATTACCTGTGAATCCTCAGCTAATTCTTCTTGTGTGAGTAGCTTCACTAGATCCCAGAAAAGAGACCACACTGTTCTTAAGACAAATGAGCTTGATCAATTTTCCTTATTTAAATCACTCAAATAACCAGTACATGCTTTTTGAAGGATGAATTAGAAATGGTTGCCTACTTTGAAATGGGGATTCTGCCAGAAACATTTTTATCTTGGCAGAGCACAGCCAGCCTCATTAGTGGAGAGACCTGTTTCATCACTGCTTCCTATACATGAACAAAACAGAAATGAATGGTGCATAGTTTGGGGCTATGTGAGAATTTGTTTGATCAAAGGTTGTGTGAAGGAAAATAGACAATGTAGTTTCAACAATAGCAGAATGACCATTCCATCATCCTAAAAGGCCCATCTTGCAACATCAACACATTGCCTATCACTTTTTCCTGCCATCATCAAATAAAGGGCAGAACTTGGTTGATGTGATGTAGTAAAGGAAGGCAGAATAATCATAGAGGAAATGAAATGCCCACTATAGCAGAAGCCCACTTATCCAAAAGTATTCAACAGAGAAAGGGATAGCATTAAAGGTGATGATTTCAAGGATTTGACCCATGACATTATGGCTGAATTTATACACATTACAGCTATTTCCCTCACTATGTTATTACCTCAAATTACAGATTAGAAAAATACATATCATAATCATGAGATAACCACTTCACAGACACTAGAATGGTCAGTTGCTATAAATTGGTGTAGCTGCTATGGAAAACAGATTGGTAATTTTTAAAAAAGGTAAATTTAAGTTATATGACCCAGAAATTTCACTTCCAGTTATATAGATACCCAAGACAACTGAAAACGTATCAGTTGTGATAGAAATATAGAGTGAATGTTTAAATTAAAGTTTATTACAGTAAAAGACACACTGCCATTAGCCCCCTTTAAAATACCCCCCCACACTTGGAGCACACTTATCCCATTGTTCTTGCCACTTTCTGAATCAGTTCTGGAAGTACTCTTTTGTGAGCATCTTCACGAGGTATGACACAAATACAATGAATGCTGCTGCTGTCATCCACTAGAAAGGCAGTCTTCTAAAAACATTACAGTGTGGCTTTTCAACTTCTGGCTCTTCCCTAAAGTCAAAATAAACATGAAAGGTTAACATTTTGAATCAATTCAGAATATCACGGCAGGCACAACAGTAAAGATAAAGACATGAGAAGAAGTTTTCAGGACCACTTCAGAGTGGCAAGAAAGATGGTGTAAGTGTGCTTAAGCAAGTGGGATTAATGGCAAAGTGTCTTTCACTGTAATAATTTTAAAAAATTAAATATTCACTGTATCTAAGTGCGGAGGTGTGCACCCATAGTGAATGATTAGAAACACATGGGTAGTTTTAACTCTTTTTGATTCAACATGGCCCTGCTATAGTCTACACTCACTTCTATTTTTGGATCTGTATCTAATATGGTTTCAGTTCCACAAAAGAACCCTCACATTTCTTCTAGACGTCAGTGGGTCACACCTTAAAATCATGCATTAAAGCAAGCACACAAGTTCAACAAAGGGGAAGAGGAGGAGGCTTCCAGGCCACTGTACCACCACTCGCAGCACAGAAGAGGAGGCTTCTGGGCCAGCATACCATCACCACCAGTGCAGAGGAGCAGAGGCCTTCAACGCCCAGCTGAGCCTTCTGGGCTGCGGTACCACCACCCCTAGAACAGGAGTATAGCTCCACCCAGGGCCGAGGAGGTGAGCCATGCAGGCACAAGCAGCACCCACCCCCCTGCCATTGAAATGAGAAGTCACATAAACAAGCATCAAAATCAGACTTCCAGATCACCTACAGCAACCCCAAAGGGAAACAAGATGGAAGTCATTGATACTCAACCACACAGACTCCCTGAACTGGCAACAAAAGCGGATCTGGAAAAAATAAAATCAGAAATAATTTCTCACATAACAGCAGAGATTATGCCCATAGTACAAGACATGATTAATAAATCTAGAGAAGACATGGATAAAAAAATAGAGGAGCTGAGGAACATGATGGAATCCCAACATAGAAAACAAATGGAATCCATAAAACAGATGCAAACAGATTTCCAGGACATTAAAATCTCCACTGAAAGTTTAGTCAAGTTTAGAACAAGCCAATGTGAGGACAGAATTTCAGATATAGAAGATATGATTGCAATTAGTGACAAGGAAAAGAAAAATTGCTTTAAAATTGTAAGGGATCATGAGAAATCAATCCAGCAGCTGCTAGATGATGCAAGGAAAAATAACATAAGACTGATCAGAGTCAATGCAGAAGCAGGAGAGAGTGTAAATGTCATAAAAAAACTGTTCACAAAAGTGATGGCAGAAAACTTTCCAAGCAGGGGAAAAGAACTTTACATACAGAAAAGTGAGGCATATAGGGTTCCAACTACCCTTAATCAAAACTAATCTAAAAATATACATATAATTGTTAAGGCTCCAGAAACCCAACAGAAGAGCAAAATTCTACAAGCTGTGAAAGAAAAGAAACAAATCACATACAAAGGAAAGCCCATCAGAATCACAGTATATGTCTCAATGCAAACCCTCAAGGTAAAAAGAGCTTGGAGTGAAGTATTCCAAGCCCTACAGGTAAACAGCCTCCACCCCAGATTGATGTTCCCTGCAGATATATCTTTCAAAATTGATGGAGAAATAAGATAATTTCATGACAAAGAGCACTTTAGAAACTTCATGAATACCAAACCGGCACTACAAAAAATTTAGACAATATCCTACAAAAACAAAATGAGGATCACAACCCCAGGAGGCCCCACAGGATGAATCCATCGGACATAACAAGAAATTAAATACAAAGAGTGGAATCCAACAAAAAGAAAAAGTCATGACAATAATGTCAATATGTATCAGTTATAACCATCAATGTGAAAGGTCTCAATTCATCAATCAAATGAAAAAGACTAGCAGAATGGGTCAAGAAGCAAGATCCAAAAATATGTTGCTTACAAGAAACACACTTAATTCAAAAAGAAACTCATACACTGAAAGTTGAATGGTGGAAAACAATACTCCATGCAACAAGAATGGTAAAAAAAAAAAAAAAAAAGCAGGAGTAGCTATCCCCTTTGCACATCAAGTGGATTTAAAACCAACACTAATTAAGAGAGACAAAGGTCACTACACCATTATAAAGGGAACAATACAGGAGGAAGCAATGACAATCATAAATATATATGCACCAAACACTAGTGAGCCCAACTATATAAAATAAATATTAATGGACAAGAAACATCATATAAGCACTAATACAATAGTAGTGGGGGATCTCAATACCCCACTGTCACAAATAGATACATCAACTAGACAAAAATAAGCAACACAATACTAGAACTCAATCAATCTCTTGAACAAATGAACTTAACAGATGTTTACAGAGTGTTCTACCCCACAAAATCAGAATACCCATTCTTCTCAGCTGCACACGGGTCACTCTCCAAAATAGACCACATACTTGTTCATAGAACATGTTTCTGTAAGTGCAAAAAATTTGAAGTTATCCCCTGTATATTATCAGACCATAGTGCGATGAAATTGAAAATCAATAGCAAAAGAAACCTCAGGAGTTTCATAAACACATGGAAATAGAACACACTTCTGAATAACCAAAAGGTCACAGAGGAAATTAAAGAAATCATCCAGTTCCTTCAACTAAAGGACAATGACAATACAACATATCAGAATCTATGGGACACAGTGAAAGCAGTCTTATGATGGAGATTCATAGCAGTGAATACTCATACTAGGAAAACAGTGAGCCCAATTAAACAAACTGATGCTGAATATCAAGCTTCTAGAAAAAGAAGAGCAGGACAAACCAAAAGCTCATAAAAGGAAAGAAATTATAAAGATCATACCAGAAATCAAAGCAGTGGAGACTAAGGGACTAATTTAAAAAAATCAATGAAGCCAAGAGTTGGTTCTTCAAAAGAATAAACAAAATCAACAAACCCTTAGCCAAGCTTATCAGAAAAAGGAAAGAAAAGGCCCAAATCCATGCAAGTCGGAACGAAAAGGGTGAAATTACAAAGGACCCAGCAGAAATCCAAAGGATCATCAATACCTACTTCGAGAACCTATACGCCAATAAGATGGAAAAAAACAAGAAATGGACAGATTCCGAGATACATATGAATTGCCAAAGTTTAACAAAGAAGACCTAAAAATTCTAAACAACCCAATATCAATCAATGAAATTGAAAACATAATTAGAAACTTACCAACTAAGAAAAGCCCGGATCCTGATGGCTTCACCGCTGAATTCTGCAAGACATTTATGTTTTTATTTTTGTTTTGGGGCGCTTTTTGGTACCAGGGGTCAAATTCAGGTCCTTACGCTTGTGACGCAGGCGGCAGAACCACTGCACTAAATCCCTGGCCCTACAAGACATTCAGAGAGGAACTACTGCCACTACTGTTTAAAGTCTTCAATGAAATTGAAAGGGAAGCAATACTCCCAAATTCATTCCTGGAAACAAGCATCACCTTGATCCCCAAAGCAGAGAAAGACCCAACTGAAAAAGAGAACTATAGGCCAAGCTCACTAATGAACATAGATGCAAAAATCCGTAATAAGACACTGGCAAATAGAATGCAGAAGATCATCAAGAAGATCACACTCCCTGACCAACTGGAATTCATCCCAGGGATGCAGGGATGGTTCAACATATGCAAATCAATGAATGTAATACACTATATCAGTAGAGCCAAGGACAAAAACCATATGGTCATCTCAATTGATACAGAAAAAGCATTTGACAAAATCCAATATGCACTTATGATAAAAACCCTACAAAAATTGGAATAGACAGTTTCTACCTCAATCTGATAAAAGCCATTAATGAAAAACCAACAGCCAATATCATACTAAATGGTCAAAAACTGAAATCCTTCACACTAAAATCAGGAACAGGACAAGGATGTCCACTATCACTACTCCTGTTCAATATAGTTTTGGAAACATTAGTCATGGCAATTAGACAAGAGAAAGAAATAAAAGGAATAAAGATAGGAAATGAAGAAGTCAAATTGTCATTATTTGCAGATGACATGATACTCTATATAGAACACCCCAAGAACTCCACCAAAAGTCTGCTAGACTTAATAACCAAATTCAGTCAAGTAGCTGGTTACAAGGTCAACACACAAAAATCAATAGCTTTCCTCTACACCAATGACAGACTCACTGAGTGAGAAATCGGGCAAATAATTCCTTTCACAATAGCATCCAAAAAACTTCATTATAAGCTTTCATTGTGAATGGCACTGTGGCCTAGAAATTGCCATCCACTTCTGCTGCACAGAAAGGGTGTATAGAGCTCTCAACTTTTTCCCAAGAAGCACACGAATTTAGAGGCCAAATACCCATTTCGGCATTGTTCTGCAGTGTGCACTGCAGTTTTCATTCAAACATTCTCCTGGCCCCTGCTCTCCCATACAAGTCAATGGAATGGTTTGACATAAAGTGCAGTTCCTTCTCAGAGAATGCAGCTAGAACTCTGGTCATATTGCTACAAACTCCACTTCAGCAATGATGTCAAACAGTATTCATTTCAATGTGTGCCTCTCTTTATGGCTAATTTGAGCAACACATCTCTATGAGCTTTGCATTTGACTGGAACTTTGGCCTAGAAATTGCCATCCAGTTTCACTGCACTGAAAGGGCATGGAGAGCAGTCAACATTTTCCTAAGAAGAACTTCAGTTTAGAAGCCAAAAATGCTTTTCAGAATGGTTCTACAGTGTGCACTGCATTTTTCATTCAAACATGCCATTTCTGGGAGGCAGAAATGGATGGCAATTTCTAGGTCAAAGTGCCATTCACAATGCAAGCCTTATAGTGATGTGGTACACAAATCGGCAAATTTGATATTTTTCAATGATGATGAGCGAGAAGAACTTTGTATAAGCTTTAGATAGGAAAGTGAAAGATACAAAATTGTATTTCCAAGATGATTCATGCTTAAAAGTATTGCAATAGTGCTGTATCTTAATTTTCTTATAACAAATGAATTTTTTCTATAATTTTATTGGCATAAATTAATTGAACAACATAATGAGTTTCTTTATGACATTTTTCACACATGCATAGAACCTACTTTGGTCACATCCACCCTTCTTACAAACCTTGTGTTACTCCTTTTCTTCTCTTCCCAACCCCAAAGGCAGAAAGCCCTTCTTTAACAGTTTCCCTTCTATATTCATTTCATATTTTCCCCCTAAATTCCATATATGAGGGAAAGCATGCAATACTTATCTTCCAAAATCTGGTTTATTTTAGTTAACATGATGGTCTGCGATCCATCCATCTTCCTGCAAATGACACGATTTCATTCTGCTTTATAGTGGAATATAACTCTGTTGTGTGTATATATTACATTTTTGCTTATCCATTCATCCATTGATGGGGACCTAGTCTGATTCCATATCTTGGCTGTTGTGAACTGTGCCATGAAAAAATATAGACATTCAAGTATCTCTCTAATATCCTGGCTTTAATTCCTTCAGGTATACAAGGAGTGGTATTACAGGGTCATATGGCATCTCTATTTTTAGTTGTTTGAGGACTCTAAATACCAATTGCCATAGTGGCTGTACAAATTTACCTTCCCACCAACAGTGTATAAGGATTTTTTTTGCCCTGAATATTTTCTAGCACTTAGTGATCACAAGACCTATGAATTTATGTTAGGATTGCAAAACTAACATGCTGTCTCCTCCACTCATGTACTGCTCCACCAGTATCATCCCCCTTTCTAATAATTTCCTTCTATCCATTGTTTCATTCATAATTTATGTGGAAGTTGGTAGAAAGAATAAACTTGTCAGAGTTCAATCAACATTTGTATGAGAAAAACAATCAAAACAAATAAGAAAGGAGACATAACATGCTTATTTCATTGTGTCATTGAAATCCAATTTTTTAAAGTCTTTATTTTTGCTTTTTATTTTTTCCCTTTTCATTTATTCTTTTTTTCCCTTAAATTCTTTTATTGGTACATTTTAGGTATACAACACATTTACATTTATCATCGGGTGCTTGTACCTGAACATGATGCATCTTGGTTCTTATTTTTTCCCTATTTGCTGCCTTCCCTTCATCCCCTCCACCCTTGCCTATTTACACAGACTTTGTTTCCATTTTTGTCTTTTCTCATAATTTTTCCTTCCCGTTCTTTCCTTTCCCCATCCCCTCCCACTTCCCCTACGCCTTTGGTCCTTTTCTTCCTATTTCAAATTATCATTTATTCATTTTACTCATTTTAATCCTTATTTACACTTTCAGTTTCTCACACCAGAGAAATTATTCAGTATTTACACATGTGTGTCCTATTTATTTCACATAAGAGTATGGCTTCAATATGCATCCACTTAGCTATAAATGTCTCTAGTTTGTCATTCTTTATAGCTAAGTAGTGCTCCACTTTATATAAAAAAACCCCATGTCATCTTACCCAGTTTCCAGGTGATGGGTACTTGGGCTGTTTCCAAGCTTTAGCTATTACAAACTGTGCTGCTATAAACTTGGGTGTGAATATATCACTCTGGTATGATTCTTTTAATTCTTTGGGAAGATACCCAGCAGACAAATAGCTGGGTCAAATGGGACCTCCTTTCCTAGTTCTTTGAAGTATTTCCATACTAATTTCCACAGTGATTTCATCAGTCTTCACTCCCACGAACAATGGAGAGGTGTTCCTTTCTCCCCACACCCCCACCAGCATTTGTTATTGGTTGATTTCTTGACAGCAGCCATTCTTTGTGGGGTGAGATGGAATCTCAGTGTTGTTTTCATTTGCGTCTCTCTGATGATCAGTGATGTTGAACATTTTTTTCATATGTTTATTTGCTGCTTTTACTTCTTTTTCTGAGAAATGTCTGTTCATTTCAGATGCCCATTTTTGAATTGGGTCTTTGAATTTGGGGGGTCTGTTTTTTTCAGTTTTTTATATATTCTAGATAGTAATCCTTTGTCTGAGGTACAGCTGCTAAATTTTTTCCCACATTGTAGGCTGTCTCTTAGCTCTGTTGTTGGTTTCTCTTGTAGTGCAGAAGCTTTTTAACAAGATGAGATCCCAGTTGTTGATTCTTTCTGCTAGTTCCCGTGCTACTGAGGTTTTGTTCATGAAGTCTGTTCCTATGCCAATGTCTTCAAGAGTTCTGCCTGACTTATCTTCCAGCAAGTTTAGTGTTTCTGTCTTAATATTTATATCTTTAATCTACTTCAATCTTAGTTCAGTGCACGGTGATAGGTGTGGGTCTAGTTTTAATCTTTGGCAGGATGAAATCCACTTTTTCAACACCATTTATTAAAGAGGCTATCTTTCCTCCAGTGAGGGTGGTTGGCTCCTTTCTCAAAGATGAGATGGCTAAGTGTGTCTGGAGATGTTTTCAATCTTCTAATCTATTCCACTGATCCTCAGGTCTGTTTCTTTGCCAGTACTGTGCTGTTTTATCACAGTAGTTTTGTGGTATAGTTTCAAGTTGGAGATTGTGATACCCCCAGCCATGTCTCTATTGCCTAGAACTGCTTTTGCTATTCTAGGTCTCTTCTGGTTCTAAATGAATTTTTGAATTGTTTTCTCTAGTTTTGTGAAGTATATTGGAATTTCAATCAGTATTGCATTAAAGCTGTATAGCAGTTTTGGAAGTATGGCGATTTTCACTATATTGGTTCTTCCTACCCAGGAACAAGGGATGCCTTTCCATTTTCTTATATCCTCTTCAATCTCTTTTTTCAGACTGCTCTAGTTTCCAATGTAGAGGTCTTTTGCTTCCTTTGTTAGACTGATTCCTAGATATTTCAGTTTTTTGGATGCTATTGTAAAAGGAATTTTTTCCCTAATTTCTCTCTCAGTGAATCTGTTATTTGTGTACAAGATCTTTATTCTTTTTTGAGTGTTGACCTTCTATCCAGCTACTGGACTGAATCTGTCAATTAAGTCTAGAAGTCTTTTGGTGGAGTTCTTTGGTTCTTGTATGTAAAGTATCATATCATAAGCAAATAATGACAATTTAACTTCTTCCTTTCCTATCTTTATTCCTTTCCTTTCTTCCTCTTTTCTAATTGCTGTGGCTAATGTTCCCAGAGCTATAATGAACAGGAGTGGTGATGGTGGGCATCCTTCTCTTGTTCCTGATTTTAGTGAGAAAGTTTTCAGCTTTTGACCATTTAGTATGATGTTGGATGTTGGTTTTTCACAGATAGCCTTAATCAGGTTAAAATAAAGACCTCCTAATCCAATTTTCTATAGGGTTTTTATCATGAATGGGTGCTGGATTTTGTCAAATGCTTTTTCTGCATCTATTGATATGATCATATGGTTTTTGTCCTTGGCTCTCTTAATATAGTGTATTATATTTATTGATTTATGTATGTTGATCCAGCCTTGCATCCCTGGGATAAATCTGACTCAGTGAGGGTGTATGATCTTCTTGATGACCCTCTGTATTCTGTTTGCCAGGATCTTGCTGAGGATTTTTGCATCTATGTTCATTAGGGAGATTGGCCTGTAGTTCTCTTTTTGCATTGGGTCTTTACCTGGTTTTGGAATCAAAGTAACACTTGCTTCCAGGAATGAATTTGGAAGTATTGCTTCTCTTTCAATTTCACTGAAGAGTTTAAAGAGTAGTGGCAATAGTTCTTCTCTAAATGTCCTGTAGAATTCCACAGTGAAGCCATCAGGACCTGGGCTTTTCTTTGTTAGTAAATTTTTAATTACGTTTTCAATTTTGCCCATTGTAATTGGGGCATTTAGAATATTTATATTTTCTTCAATTAACTTTGGCAATTCCTATGTATCTAGGAATCTGTCCATTTCTTCTGTGTTTTTTATTTGATTAGAGCACAAATTCTCAAAGTAGGTATTGATGATCCTCTGGATTTTTTGCTGGATCTGTTGTGACTTCACCTTTTCCGTTCTTAATTGCATGGATTTGAGCCTTTTCTTTCCTTTTCTGGATAAGGTTGGCTAAAGGTTTGTTGATTTTATTTATTCTTTTGAAGAACCAATTCTTGGCTTCATTGATTTTTTTGTATCATTCTCTTAGTCTCTTAGTGCATTGATTTCTGATCTGATCTTTATAATTTCCTCTCTTGTATGAGTTTTGTGTTTGTCATGCTCTTCTTTGTCTAGGAACTTGAGGTTCTGCATTAGGTTATTTATTTGACTCTCTCTGTTTTCCTAATATGGGCATTCACTGCTGTGAATTTACCTTGTAAAACTGCTTTCATTGTGTTCCATAGATTCCTGTATGTTGTACTGGCAATATCATTTAATCGTAGAAACTGTCTAATTTCTTCTTTAATTTCCTCTGTGACCCATTGGCTGTTCAGGAGGGTGTTATTCAATTTCCATGTATTTGTGGGGCTTTTGTGGTTTCTTTTTTTTTTAAGACAATATATAATTTTAATTGAAAAGGGGCATTAGTTCAAAAAATGACAAATGTTTGAATCAGGTCTGAAAATTTTATAGTATTATTTTGCAATAACATTTCTGCTTTTTTGTTACTATTCTATGATTGCATGAAATATTATTTGGAGAGCCTTAGAATTTATTTGTGCTATTTTTGCCATTATTATAAATTCAAAATTATTTCAAAGTGAAAAATTTAAAAATTCAAAAGTAATAATTGAGTTTTTGGATTTTATATTAACTACTGTCTGACATCCATTGCAGATATTTTCTTAAGAATTTAAGATTAACTTTGGATTTGACTCACAGCCATATTTTAGCATCATGTGGTCATTATCCCACTGAAATCTTACTATCATTTTACTTTCTGAAAAAGAAGTCTGCCACAATTGTTATTTTTGTCCCTGTGTAACACATCCTTTCCCCATGACACCTTTTGAGATTTTCTTTGTATTTTTAGATTCCAACTGTGTGAATATAAGCCATGGCTTTTTTCAGTATTTATTCTGATTCCTGTTCTCTAAGCTTCTTAGATCTGTAGCACTGTAGTTTTATATCTTTCATTACTTTTGTAAAATTTTCAGCCCTTCCCTTTTCAATGCTTTTCTACTCTTTTCTTTCTCTTCTCCTTCTTGGATTTCAATTATGTATATGTTACAACATATGATACAGTTCCTCAGAACTTATAAGTTCTTCTGTACTTTTATAAATTCTGTTTTTGTGTTTTCCTTATGTTTTAGCTTTGGTAATTTCTGCTGGCCTATGTACAAGTTCACTTTTTTTGTGCTGGAACTTCTGATGAGCTCATTAAATGTCTTTTCTCATCTCTCTTATATTGTGTTTGTTATTTCTGTTGTTGATGCTTTCTCTAACTTTTACATTCACTGCTTCTTATATTTCTGACTCTTTGTTGAAATTTCTCATATATTCACATACTCATGCTTGTGTTCTACTTTTTCCACTTCTGTTCTTAATACCTTAGTCAAAATTATCTTAAATTCCATATCTGAGGGGGTCTCTGAGTTCAGTTATGTTGATGGCTCTGTCTCTTCAAAATGAATTTTTTTCTTTTTTTATCTCCTCCTGCCTTCCTTCTTTCCTTCCTTCCTTCCTTTGTGTCAGGACTGAAACTTCCATGGAAATGTCCTGATTCAGTTCCCCTTTTTCTGTCATCCCTGGCTCACAGAAGCCAGGGGAGTATTTCACTCATGTTTCACTGTGCACCACTCTAAGTATGGCTTTGATTTGGTAGGACGTTGCTTGTCTTTGGTGTTTTGTTTGTTTTGTTGCGCTTGCTGTCCAATTTGTGAGAGGGACTTCTTTAGTGACCCTGCATGTGCTCCGTGGCCAGCTGCCACATCTTCCAGCTGTGGGGTTGGGTGGTGGGGAGGCTGGCAAGACTGGACCATGCCAGCAGGTGAGGAGCTGCCAGGCCTGCTTTCACATCTGGATCGGGGCCTGCAGGATGCGTGTCCTTGTGCCCACTGGTGAGCATGGAGGGCTGCCTTTTGCAGTTTCTTATGCTATTGATCTCCAATTATTTTGCACTATGGTCTGATAATATACAGGGGGTAACTGCTCTTTGGTTTTACATTTACTTAAACATGTCCCATGAGCTAGCATGTGATCTAATTTGGAGAACGACCCATGTGCAGCCACAAAGAATGTATATTCTGATTTTGTGGGGTTGAACATTCTGTAAACATTTATTATGTCCATTTGTTCAATACGTTGGTTCAATTCTAGAATTTTGTTGTTGATTTTTTGCTAGATGAACTGCCTATTTGTGACAGTGGGGTATTGAGGTCCCCCACTACAATTGTATTAGTGCTTATTTGGTTTTTCATATCCATTAATATTTGTTTGGTATAATTGGGGGCATTCATATTTGGTGCATATATATGTATGACTGTCATCTCTTCCTCTTGGATTGTTCCCTTCACAAGGAGGTAGTGACCATCTTTGTCTCTCTTAATTAGTTTTGGTTTGAAATCTACTTTGTCTGCAAATAAGATTGCTACCCCTGCTTTCTTCTGGGTTCCTGTGGGATGGAGAACTTTTTTCCACGCTTTTACTTTCAGTCTATGAGTTTCTTTTTGAGTTAGGTGTGTTTCTTGTATACAGCATATTGTTGGCTTTTGCTCCTTAATCTATTCTGCCAGTCTAATTCTTTTGATTGGTGAATTGAGGCCATTAACATTGATGGTTATAATTGATAGATATTGACTCATCCTTGTCATGATGTTTTACTGTTGCTGGCTCTTTTATTTTTTATTTTTCCCCCTTTCACTTTAGTTTCTTGCTTTGCCTGGTAACTTCATTTGGTTGGGCCTCATGGAGTTATGACCTTCTTTGTGTTCTTCTAGGATATTGTTTAGAATTTTTACAGTGCTGGTTTGGTGTTCATGAAATTTCTCAGGTGTTATTTGTCATGGAAGTATCTAATTTCCCCATCAATTTTGAAAGTTAATTTTGCAGGATACAATAGTCTAGGTTGGAAGTTATTTTCTTTTAGGGCTTGAAATATTTCACTCCAGGCTCTCCTTGACTTGAGGGTCTGTGTTGAAAAGTCTGCTGTGATTCTGATGGGCTTTCCTTTGTAGGTGATTTGTTTCTTTTCTCTAACTGCTTGTAGCACTTTGTTCTTTTGTTGGGTTTCTGGGATCTTCATTATTATATGTCTACACGTAGATTTTTTTATCATGGCTACTTGGAGTTCTAGATACCTCACGTATCTGTACATCCAATTCTCTACCTCTGTCTGGGAAGTTTTCTACTATTCCTTCTGTGAATAGTTTTTTTATGTACTTTCTCCTGCTTTTTTGTGAATTCCTATCAGTCTTATATTAGTCTTCTTTGTGTCATCTAGAAGATGGTGGATTGATTTCTCATGGTCCCTTACTACTTTTAAGAAATCTCTGTTTTCATGGTCACTAACTGCTATCCTGTATATCTGATATTTTCTATATCTGATATTGTATCTTCACATTTGCTCAATCTGCTGTTAATAATTTCAATGGAATTTTTAATCCCCTGGATATCTGTTTGAATCTGTTTCATGGATTCCATTTCTTTCCTATATTGGGTGATCATGGTTTTCATTTCTTTTTATGCTGGGCATTCATGGTTTCCAGCATGGTTCTGAGCTTATCTATTTTTTTCATCTGTTTCTTTTCTAGAGCCACTAATTATGTCTTTTACTCTGTTCACCATCTCTATCTGGGAAGTGATTTCTGTTTTGAATTTTTATAGAGCCACATTCATCTGTTTTGTTACTTCCTGTGCTATCAGTTCAGGCTGTCCAGGTGGCTGATTATCAGACTTTTCCACCTCATTTCCTCCAGAATTTGCCTTTGGTGGGGTGGGAGTCTGGGTTTGTGCCTTGCTTTAATGTCTTCTAAGGTTTTTTTGATACTTTCCTTGGTTTAATTCCTTGGTTGATACTTTGCAATTGCTTATTGTAAGTATCTTTGTTGCTTATATTTAGAACCCTTATGGAATCATTGCTTCTCAGAGGTATCTTCCAGATATATCTGGTATTTAGGTTTTGAGTCTCTAATGACTCTGAGGTGATCTCATTTTCATTATACTGGGAAGGACAACTGATTTGGTCAATCACAAAACCTTAGCCCAAGTGATACAATCAGCAACACCATAACATCAAGTACATCTTAGAAAATGACAATTTGTGGTAGTTATTAATCTATCACCTTTAAGTGTGTGAATTAAATCAAAATTTAGGACAAGCCCAACATATGTTTATAGTGAATAAACTCTTCAATATAGCAACTTTACCCTTCAGGATGGGGAGTTAGAAGGAGTTGGGGAGGGAGAGATAGATAGGTAGAAGGATAAAGAAAGGTTAGCAGTGAGGCCAGGGGACACAGGAAGATCATGAAAACTCTAAGAAACTGTTGAAAACAAGAGGAAAAGACAGAATGAAAGAACAAAGATGAGAACAGAACAATGTAACAGCAATAGGGAGGCTAGAAACTATATTCACTTTCCTTTAAAACTAATGCCAGTCGAGAGACGGAAAAGGAGAAGAAAAGAAAAACAAAGAAGAAATCTGAATCGGGGCCAGAACTGGAAGAAAAATGGAGATGAAGAACAATGTGGGACAGTGAGAGAATGAGAGAGTGAGAGAGAGAAAGAGTGGGAAAGAAAAGAGTAAAAAAAGGAAAAGAAGAAAAAAGAAAAATTTGAGAAGAATAGAAAAAAATATAAAAATTAAAAATAAGAGCAAAAAACATTATAATTTTGAAAATAACAAATGAAAAAGAAGGGTCTCCTTCAGGGTATGTGTCTCTGCTGTCGCAATAGACAATGTGGTCAGCAGGGTGCAGCTGTAAGTCAGTGAGTCTCAGAAGGCCAGCAGCAGTCCCCTGAGGTTCAGGCAGATTTCTGGCTGCAAGGCCCAAGTTGAGCTCCTTGTCCTCCTGGAGGGTTGGACTCTGCACGTTTCTACTGAAGGTTCCAGCTGCCCTTCCCCTGAAGATAGTGCAGGTTCCGATGGGAGGTGATGATCCCTCCAGCTTACCAAGCATGGTGGTCTGGTGTGCCCTTATTGCAGAGGTTCTCTTCACTTTTCCCGTGGGGTTCAATTTTCATCAAGGAGCCTGAGAGAGGCCCTCTTTCTGTTGTTCACTTCTGCTCT
Source organism: Heterocephalus glaber (assembly GCF_053883595.1). Lineage (NCBI taxonomy): Eukaryota > Metazoa > Chordata > Mammalia > Rodentia > Bathyergidae > Heterocephalus > Heterocephalus glaber. The sequence continues at coordinate 66,472,773 of NW_028258317.1, read as the reverse complement.
GTCTTCTGCAGCTCAGGACAATGGCCTGTAGGACCCCCTGTGCCTCTGTAGTGTGGAACCATGTACTGGGGCTGCCAGGAGGTCAGTGGAGAGGAGGGGTGCTGCAGGTGCAGCTAAATTGGCTGCTGGGAGGCAGGGTGCAGGCGGGAGGGAGCTCCACTCCCTGCAGCTGAGGTCCTCTGTGGAAACCCAATTTTAATTAGATCTAACTTCTTATTTATGTGTAAAACCCATTACAGAGGGAAGTCACCTTTCTGTTTGCTTCTCTCAATCTCCCTTTCTTTTTGTATTTTTCCATGAATATCTGGATAATTTTTGTGGTTATGTTCTCTTTGTTCAGCTCACTACACACATTTGAATCTCACTTTTAAATCTGACTGAAATATAATTAATAAATTAAGTACCGAATGTCCTGGGGCAATTGACAAGCCCGTGTTAGATTTGTAGTACTGATTCATCCGCTCAGACAAAAGCAGTTCCCTTGGTGACATGAACAGGAACTGCTACTTGTATAAATATTTCCCCTTTTCTCAGATTCTTTGGGTTTTGTGCATAGTTTTTACAAATCTTGGATTTACCAGACTGTCTTTTCACTGTGGGTTTTGTAGAAGTTGAGCATTTTTATGGTTGACAGTGTTGCTGCTATACAAAAAAAAAAAAAAAATGAAAGTGTTGTTATTCAGCTGAACCATGGTTTTCTCTGGGATTCTGATAGCCATGGGCTTCCATCAGCATTAGATAGGTCAATTACATTCTCTAATTAGGAAATGATCTACCTTATAAGGTGGTCATGTCCCTAGCTGTTATGCTACAGAGGCCACAGAGAAAATTTCCTAAGGAAGTTTGTTGGTCATTGACAAGAGACAGAATGAAGATATTTTTTTTCTCTTCTGGCTTGGTTGCAAAGGTCAGGATCACACCAATTAAAGTACAGAGAAGAGAATGACTATAGTTTTAAAAGCTTATTTTGGCACATGTATAGTATCTTCCTGACTTTTAAGTCCATACTATGTTCCCTGATAAGAATGATACAACTCCATACATATTGGTCCTCCTGGCACTTCTCACAGGATTATCTAGTTCATACTTTTCAGAGTCTTCCATTTATACTTTCCTTCTAAGTCTTCAATAAAACATTCAGTTGACTCAAATGTGAATTCAAAACCAGTTACATTGGCCTGCTTATTGTACTGAAGCCAGTACTTCAGTCATATAATTTATAGAGCAGTTATCATGTAGGTAAAACACAATAAGCACCAGAGACTGTGTCTTGCTTTAGTATGACTCTTTATTGTGGACTCCTGAACAGAGCTAGTCTATTTTAGCAGGATATACTCTCTTACTAGAGAAAAAATATTCTATTCCAAAACCAATGGGAACTTCCAGTGGTGGTTGAATAATTTGAGAGAAACATGTTACAGAAATGTAAAACCTAGTTGGCCTGGCCCAACCATGATCAAGGTAATCCTCATCTTCAACAACCACAGTAAGCCGCGGCTCTCCAAGTTCTACCAGCCCTACAGTGAAGATGCACAACAATAAATCATCTGGGAGCCTTTCCATTTGGTATCTAAAAGAGATGAAGTTTGTAATTTCCTAGAAGAAGGATAATTAATTGGAGGATCTGACAACAAACTGACTTACAGACATTATGCAACACTATATTTTGTCTTCTGTGTGGATTCTTCAGAAAGTGAACTTGGCATTTAGATTTAATTCAAGTGTTCCTGGAAATATTAGACAAATGTTTTGAAAATGTCTGTGAACTGAATTTAATTTTCGACGTAGGCAAGTTTCACGATATTCTTGAGGAAATGGTGATGGGGGGATGGTATTGGAGATCAACATGAATGAAATTGTTACACAAATTGATGAACAAAATGAACTGGAGAAATCTGAGGCTGGCTTAGCAGGAGCTCCAGCCTGTGCTGTCTCAGCTGTAAAAAATATGAATCTTCTTGAGATCCCAAGAAATATTAACATTGGTGACAACAGTATAAAAGTACCAAGCCTGCCCTCTTTTAAATAAAATATAAAACAGGCCACTCACATGTAAAATCCAGGGGGAAAAGTCATCTAAGTTTACCATACAGTTGTTTACCAAAAATAGAGGCGGAGAGTCTTAACTTTTGCTGTTGGATTTAAGTCAAGGTACTGTACAGAAATTGTGTAAAATCAGTATGAAAGTTTGTTGTTGCTTTTCTTGCTCAGTGATTTTAAAGAAAAATTGTATAGTTCCAGTGATTTTTTTTTCTTTTCTAAACTGCATTCCTATGTCCACTTAACACATGCCTCTATGTATTGGCTATTACAATATTTTGAAAGTGAGGTATTTCTTTAATTATGTACAACCCAAAATGTTGGTGTTTGGTATGGAGCACAAGTGTAGCAGTCCTTAATTCTTTCTGCTGTTTGTCACAATTGTTATTTACAGAACCAAGTATGTATTGCATGAAAACATCATGACCTTTTCCTCTTAGTTTAAACAAACTCAAAGATAACTGGATTGCTAAAGCACCTTTCTGTTTGCCTGATATCTACTTTAGCAATAATTTTTTTTACTACCCTCTGACTCAAAAAAGTAAATAAAGGTATATTTTACCACTGTTAAAAAAAAAGAAATGTAAAACCTGTCCTTATGTGGTCTTCCACACATGACTGAATTTGTTGTCTTAGAAGAAAATGTGAAATATTCTTATGCTCATGAAGGCACTCAATAAAAACGTGCTGCATCCTGCGGTGCAATCACAAGGCTTTTATGTTATTCTTTAGGTTTGGACCAGAGATTAACCGGAGCAATTAGCCAAAGCCATGTCTACTCATTTATAACAGACTATCAAGAATGAGAACGGGGCTGTTTCTAGCTCCGAGGTCGCCACCAGTGCAGTAGGAGGCTCTGTGGCTGTGCAAGTGTTGGGACTCGAAGAGTCTGGACCCAGGTAGGCCTGGCCCACAGTCGCTTTGATCACTCTGAATCTGGCTGAGTGCCAGTGCCCAGCCCGGAGATCGGAAGAGTGGAGACAGTGTCCCTGTGAGCGACTCAGGCCGCACCTTCTTGGTTCTAGTGGCTCAAAGGGATGGCTGTCAGCTTCGGGACAACTTCGTGCTGGATCAGAGTGAATGTGACAAACTGAAACCCTGAAGAGGACTGACTTGAAGACTCAGGATAATGAGAAGGAAAGGACCTGTGATGAAGGGCTAGAGTGCAAAAGAAGTGAGAAGGAGTGGGATTTCTCCAAACTCTAAGAAGTTCATAAGAGCCACCATGTGAAGTGCCACAAAACGTTTGTTACAGTCATGGAAAGCTTCCTACTGTTATGCCAGGACATTTTCTAGAGCATGGAGGGGTGATGAGGACTGACAGAGTCTGAGACCACAAGGAGGATAACAGGCAACTCTCAGAGGAGCATCAACAAACAAAAAGTTGTGAGTGGGATTGTTGTCATTCAAGGATGTGTCCATGGAGTTCTCCTGGGAAGAGTGGCAGCTACTGAATTCAACACAAAGGCACCTGTACAGGGGAGGTGACCCTGGAAAACTACTGCAACCTGTTATCAGTGGGATATCATGGTATTATACCTGAGTTAGACTTCAAGATGGAACAAGGAGAAGAGCCATGGATAGTAAATGCCAAAATGTCCACTCCAAGCTGTGTAGGTTGGGAAGAATGGTACCAGAAAAATCAAAATGAGCGTGAAAGTGTTGAGAAAAGCTATGTGTGCAATGTGTTTGGAAAACTTCATCTAAGCAAAACCCATGTTCCTTCAGGACAAAAGCTCTCTAAGTATAACACACATGGGAGAAGTTTGGTGAAAAACTCATGTTTAAGCAGAAGTTATATAAGAAAGAATTCTGATAGATTTCATGGTTATGAGGAATGGTATTTTCTTAAGCATCAAAGAGTTCATCACACAGAAAAGAAACTGCATACGTAATGAATGTGGGAAAGCTTTTCGTTGTAAGTCACAGCCCATCATCCATCTCCGAATCCATACTGGGGAGAGGCCTTATGAATGCACTAAATGTGAGAGAGCCTTCAGTGCCAAGTCAAACCTTAATGCCCACCAGAGAGTTCACACAGGGGAGAAGCCCTACTCATGCAGTGAATGTGGGAAAGTCTTCTCTTTCAGGTCGCAGCTCATCGTCCACCAGGAAGTCCACATTGGAGGGAAGCCCTATGGGTGTAGTGAGTGTGGCAAGGCCTACAGTTGGAAATCTCAGCTCATCTTACACCAGAGAAGTCACACAGGAGTGAAGCCCTATGAGTGTGGTGAATGCCGGAAAGCCTTTAGCTCGAAGTCCCCATTTGTTGTACACCAGAGAACTCACACTGGAGTGAAACCACATAAGTGCAACAAGTGTGGGAAGGCCTTTAGGAGCAAGTCCTACCTCCTGGTTCATATCTGAATGTATACAGGAGAGAAGCCCTACCAGTGCGGGGACTGTGGGAAAGCCTTCAACATGAAGACACAGCTTGTGGTGCATCATCAGGGTGTCCACACGGGAAACAACCCTTATCAGTGCAGTGAGTGTGGGAAAGCCTTTGGGAGGAAGGAACAGCTCACTGCTCTCCTGCGAGCCCATGCAGGAGAGAAACCCTATGCATGCAGTGAGTGTGGGAAGGCCTTCAGCAGCAAGTCCTACCTCATTATTCACAGGAGGACACACACTGGGAGAGGCCCTATAAGTGCAGCTTGTGTGAACAACCCTTCTGCGGGAAGTCACAGCTGATCATCCACCAGAGAATGCACTCATCAGAAAAGCCCTATGAGTGCAGTAAGTGTGAGAAGGCTTATCCAAGGAAGGCATCCCTTCAGATTCACCAGAAAACCCACTCAGGAGAGAAACCTTTCAAGTGCAGTGAGTGTGGGAAGGCCTTCACTCAGAAGCCTTCCCTCAGTGAACACCAGAGAGTACACATGGGAGAGAAGCTGCAGAAATGTTCCAAGTGTGGGAAGTCCTTCTGCTGGAACTTGGGGCTTTGCATCCATTGGAAAAATGCACAAGGGTGAGATGCAAGTGATGAAGTGACTGTTGGAAGCCTTCTCATAGGAGTGGACATCGCAGAGGCCTGTGAAGTTGTACAGAGTTACAGGCAGGATGTGCTAAAAATAGACTCACACCAAGTAAGTCAAGTGGAGAGAGCAGTTGTTTGGGATGAGTGTGCGAACACTGCTAGTGGCCAAGCACACAAACCTTTGCAGACAGGAGAATGACAGGGATGAGAAGTGAATATACTAACCACAGGTGTCATTGTGAAGACCTGGGATGTTCATAGTGAGGTTTACTAAATCAGGGGAGCATTTCCCATAGAAAGCATATTTCATGGAAAACTACCTTCCAGATTTGGAGCTATGATTTTTTATAAAATAGTGTAAAAATTTTTAAAAGTGTAAAAATCTTAGATAAGAACAGTTGACTTTTCCATGATGTTGTGTAAGGTTTTTCATTTTGTTTTAATATGTAAATAAATAAAACCACAAGGAACTTATTCTGAAAATGAAGGTATTGTGTGACTTTCCCTAATTAACATTGAATAACTTTTTAAAAGATTTTGGTATTTTCTTTTTTAATGTAAATTGTTACATATATATTTGCCTGTTTATGGCATAATATTCCCCAATGTTATTCATATTAAATGCTAAATATTGAAAAAGAAGAATGAGAGGCAAATGATATTTTCTATATAAAACAATAAGACATTTAATTAAAATGTTCAAGAAAAGACTCTAGTCATGCTTACACACATAGTCTGAATCACTTTTTTCATTTTATTTGACAGGCGGAATTGATTTGGAGTGTGGACTTCAGAGCCTGTTTCCCAATCCAAATCTCATCTTCTTTTCCAGCTGTGTGACCTTAGGTAAGTCAACTAAAACTCTCTGTGGCTCAGTTTCCTCATTAGTAACATATGGATCATACCAATAACACCTACTTCAGGATCACTGAGGGATTTAGTGTTCTAATACAGAAAAATATTTAAGAGCCTGACACATAGGAAACATCCTGGGTTAGACATTTATTATTTTTTCATAGTTCAATTGAATTTTCTTTATCCCAAAGAATATTGGTATTCATAAATACTCACTTTTTGTATTAATAACATTTTTTCATTAAGTTTATTTGTACATTTTAGGTCTATAATGCAGTTACTTTCATCATCAGGATCATGCACCTTTACATGATGTATCCTATGTTTTCCCCGTTCCCCTGCTCTCCCTTCAGCCTCTCCACCCTTCCCTATTTATTAATAACATTTTGTAAGGGCAAAAACATTCAGTATTACTGAGTTAGAGTAAACCCATGATGAAGAATTTTGAATTTTCAGAAATATTAGAGGGAATATTCTTCCTAGATGATACCAGTATAGGTACTCAACGGAATCCAGTGAGATACCAGGATTTGTGAACAAGGCAGCTCTAAACCAGATGTGGTTCAAGGGCTCCACTGAAGGAATGTGAGGACAAGGCTTTTTATAGGGTGAAATTGGAAGTAAAGAAACCACTTGATTGGTTACAGTTATTAGTTGCCTTATCTGGTCTGTCCTGCTGGAAAATTCCTACTTACATAGCTATAAGCTAGTTGGCAGCTTCTGATTCGTTAGTTTTATGTTTCATTTTTCTTTAATATAGGTATTTAGAATAAGTAGCTCAAGTTAAGTTTTGCTTATGTTTGCAGATCAAGTAAAGTGAAGGTCACTTAGGCCTGCCTGCTTTTGTCTATTCAGGGAAACTTTGGTCCTTATCTCTAATTTAGTTTAACAGTTACAATCCATTTTTTGGAGGTTAGTGATTGTCAAAATTTACCTACATGAGACTATCCTGGGAGGACTTGCCAGACCCTAAGATTGGTGAAATCCATGCCCAGATTCAGTGGGCCAGGGGTAAAGTCCTCCATTTGCTAATAATTTCTGAGATGATGCTGATGTTTCTGGCTAGGAACCAATCTTTGAGAACCAATGATTTAGATTTTACATAGACCTTTTATCCTGGAAAAGAACTTATTTAATTCTGGATACAGTATCTAGGTAAACTTTTGCTCCAAATTATCAAAATTCCACGCTGTGTTAATCAGCTTTCTGTTGTAACAAAATACCTGAGATCATCATTTTACAAGGAAGAAGGACTCATTTTGGCTCACAGTTTTAGAGGTTTCAGTCAATGGTTGTTTGTTACTATAGCCATTAGGCCTCTTATGAGGCAGTATGTCATGGGGGGAGCTCATAGGGAAGGAAAGCTCCTTACCTCATGACGGTCAACAAGCAAAAAGAGAGAGAAGGGGTTGGGATCTAAAGATACCCTTTAAGGGCACACCCTCGCTGACCTAATTCCTCCAACTAGGCTTTATCTCTTAAAGTTTCAGCCACTTTCCAATAATTCCATTGGTTAGGAGCAAAGCCTTCAACATATTATTTTGGGGGGACAGTTATGATCCAAAACATAACACAAGCCCACAAATTTGACAAATTCTGGAATGGACTTGTGTTCTCAAGCCCCATCCCTGCTTCCTGGGCTCCTGTTCCTCCCAACTTGGTCAATTTTAACTCAACTTCTTCTTCTAGTTCTTTTGTAGCAAGATAAAGTTGAGGGAAATGTTTCTGGAAGTCTAGCAGAGATTCATCACAGCAAAGAAACCACTTTTAGATGGGGAAAAAAATGGATTATGCCTCCTTTAGCCTTAAATTTCATCACAAAGTGAAGAGGAAGCCTGATGTTAGCTGTGCATTTATTTGTGGTTGTTCATAAATGTTTATGGTTATTTCTACTTTACCAAAACAAATTTGCAGCAATCATTAAATATTTCTCAGAAAATAACTTCTAGTAACTATACTTGAGGATAAACCAAGTTTCTATGATTTTTTTCAATAGCAGAATTGGCTTCTGGGCATCTCTGCTTAACGTCATCTCTTCCAGTGGTCTATGGCAAGGGGGTACCTTATTCACGATTAGCTCAGAGTTAGTAAGGGGGTGTGTGGCTGTCTATTGTACTCTATACTGATCCTAGAGTGAATAGTGACTCTAGAGTAAATACACACACACAAACACACATGTATGTATATGTAAGTGCATAGGTGTGAGTACACTTGTATACATGGCAATAAGAGCTTTCCTTAAAGTTATGCAGCCCCCCTCTCTCTCATTTGCTCCCCCTGCATTTTATTGGAGGTGGGAGAAGCTTATTGTTTGTGCACTTGCCTATCTCTGTACCCTGACTGTCAGCTCTTTCCTTCTCTGGTCTCTTGATGTAAGTCAGGCCATTTGGTGCCTTTCTTTATCTGTTTTTTCTTTTCCTTCTTTCTCTACCCCTGTCCTTGAGCTACTTCTTAGGGGAATTTCTCTAGTGAAGTTTTTCTAAAACTCCTTTTACTCAGGATTAGCTAGAAACCCTAATGAGACCCCTGTTCTATTTTCTGTCCCTATAACACCTTTCACAGAAGGTGGCCTGTATCTTTGGAATTCCATTTTCCGTAACTATAAAATAAGTTGGGAAAGGAAAACATTTCAAGATTTATCAGAGTCAAAGTTACCATTTCAAGTTTTTTGTATTTCAAGAAATATTTAATTCATCATTTGCTATGTTAAATCTGAACTCTTTGAATGAAATCTGAGGTATCCATAATGAATCTTTCATGAAATACGAGACTCCATTGAATAAAATACTTTTCTGCAGTATCCTGGATGATTTTAGATTTCAAAATATATATATAATGAAACAGTTTGAGGAAGTTTAGTTTTCCAATGGTAGTATCTTTTTAAAAGTTAAAACGAATAATTTGCTTGCTGTGAGACAACTTTAAAGACATAACGAAATCTACATTGCTTTAAAAAGCACCGCTAAGGGCACAGCATTCTCAACCAGTGTGTTGTGGGACAGAGGATGCTGCCTTAGGGCCGGGGATTTAGCTCAGTGGTTCTGCTGCCCGCCTCGCAAGCACAAGGTCCTGAGTTTGATCCCTGGTACAAAAAAAGAAAAAAGGGAATGCTGTCTTATTCCACTGCCAGTGCCTCATTTTTATGAGGCAAGTGTGATGTTTTGTTAGCTCCCCATTTTATCCATTAATCTTTTATGACATTAAAGACTTGCAAATTAAGGAAGACATGTAGCATTATTAGAAATTCTGACTCTGTATTTCTAATTGCTACATTAGTGAAATATTAGAGAGCTAGTTCATTGATAACTTAAGATTCCAGGGTATTAATGAAAAGAACCTTATTTGAATATCTTATTCTTTGAATGTTGAAGGATAGAATGCTTCATAGAGAAATAGGAATGAGTTTTGAATTTTATACATCTCTTTCTGATTGATCTAGTTTGACTCATTTTGTACTTCTGACACCAGGAGGTTTAATACTTTTTAGTCAAAAAACCCCAGGGCCCCACGTGTGTTGGGCTGGAGAGCGGGCTTGAGACCCGGCGCTCGGGTCTGTGAGTCTGTGCGGTCTGGAGTGCGGAGGTCCCCTGTGGCCTCCAGGGCGTCACCATGCCTAAAGCACCAAAGGGAAAAAGCACAGAAAAAAAGAATCATCCACCCATATAGTAGAAAAGCTGCATAAATTACGAGAGGCCCACAAACAAGAAAAGAAGGAAAAATTTCTAAAACTTGCTTTGGAAATTTCCTAACACATATACAAATTTTCTTCTGAGATTGAAGAATGAAAAGGCTTTACGTCTCAACCTTATTGGTGAAAAACTGCAGTGGTTTCAAAATGAGCTGGATCCCCCAAAAATGAGATATTCAAAGAAAGACGCTTGTGAATTAATTGAAAGGTATTTAAATCGATTCAGCAGTGAGTTGGAGCAGATTGAGTTACACAGCAGCATCAAGGACTGGCAGGGAAGGTGCCACCAAGCCTGGGAGATGGTCATTAAGCAGACAATGGAGCGTGAACAACAGCAATATGAAGGCTACGGCCTTGAGATTCCAGACATTTTACATGCAAGTAGTCTGAAAACCTTTAGGGAATGGGATTTGGATCTGAAGAAATTGTCAAACATTAAAATGAGAAAACTTTGTGTGAATGATGCAGTCGCTAAGAAGCACAAGAAGAAAACTCGGAATTTAACTACAGACAAAGATTTAGGGCAATTGGAAATAAAAGCCAAATTGAGTGACTTGGATGAAGAAATGACTTCTGTGGCCTAATTGTCCTTACTTGAGTTGAAAATAAGTAATATGAGAACTTTAAGTCACACTCATTACTCATGAGAAATAATTATCTAGTATTTGCTGTTTAACTCATTCTCATAATGTGAATCACATTTGCAGTTTCAAATATGGTATTGTAATTTTTATTTAAAAATGAAAGTTGTGTTTCATTTATCTTAAGTTGCTAAAATCGAAAATATATTCTGTTTTTCATTACTATAACAAAATACCAGAGGCTGGATGACGTAAAGAAAAGTTTATTTAGCTCATGGATTTGGAGGCTGAATGTCTAGACAGCATGGTGCTGGCTCTGGTGAGGCCTCCTTTTGCTGCTACACATCATGGTGCATGGTTATCACAGTGGTGGGAGGGCAGAAGAGAGGGAAAGATGACATGGCAAGACAGGAAGCCAGAAAATGGAAGGGTCCCATAATGACATCCCACCAGGCCCTGTCTCTTAAAGGCCCAAGAGAATTAAATGATTTCAGGTTAGCTCCATTTGATTATTATATTATTTTCTGCCTTCTCATTGTGAGAAGTGATAGGTTTTATTCAGACCTAAAGGTTAGAGAACTAATGATTATAATTGTTACTTCTGAGATACATTACTTAAATTAATATAGTAAACATATTTCAAGTACCATGACAAACATGGATATTCTAGAATTTTGCTCTTCAAATAATTTATTAAATGCTAATATATGTTAGTCTGTCTTTTAAAGGATGCAAGTATAAATTTTCAAGAAAAGAAAAAAAAATAATGCTGTTTGAGATTAACTAGGTATCAACTAAATTGTTAATAATTTAGACAAAGTGTTACAACTTTTATACTTCTGAAAATTAAAAATAAAGTTTATTTCTATAAAAACACCTGATATTTTAACATTTTCTCATATTACAGAATTGTGAACTACTTTTGTGCTCCATAGAAATATATATCTCTTCTTTATTTCTGGCAACTGTAAGTTTATCTCCATTCTAGCAATGCATACCTTGCATTCCCTGGAACTAATATAATTTTCAAATTTTTGAGGTCAATTTTATAGGCTTCCTTTGAAAGAAACCCACTGTGGTCTTACAACATGATTTGTCTTGTAAGATTGTAAACATGATAAAATTATAACATGATTATGGAGTACCAGCATTAAAATGAACATAATTGTCCAATACTGTTTCTATTTATAATTATTTATAATGCAGAATTGGCTGGCAGGTAAGACAAAACAGGAAGCCAAAGAATCATCCTACTCCTCTTCCCCTTCTGAAAAGTGGTCTCGTAATTCTTCACAAAGGCACAATTAGTACATTTGAAGGAGAATTTACTGTTGATTCCTTCTGTAATACTGAGACTCCAAATAGCTTACTCACATAAAATTGCACAAGATTCTGCAAATACTGGTCTATTGGTACCTTTCTTATTTTAAAAACGTGAAATGATTTTTTAATGGAATTTCAGCAGCCTTCCTTCATTCTACCACCATTCCCTTGTGATTGGACTTCATCCTCTGCAAGCTGAATTATTATTAGAATTGAAGGATTTCCAGTGGTACCTGAAGGAAGAAGACTTGTGTGAAAATATATGATTCCTTATCATTGCATGCATTTAACATATACTATGAGACTAGTGAAATGTACCCTTTCTTCACTCTTCATACCGAGCAGTATGGGCAATTTTTTTCTGTAAAGGGCTAGAGAGTAAATAGTTCCAGTTCTTCTGGTCATATATGTCTGTCACTGCCACTCAGCTGTGCTCTTGCAGTGGCAAAGCAAGGACAAAGCCTCTGCTCCAAAACCTTATGTGAACATTAAATTGGAATTTGGTAAAATTTTCACACATCCTCAAATATTTTTCTTTCAATTTTTTTCAACCACTTATAAACAAACAAAAAACATTTTCAGTGCAGGGAATCTGTAAACACAAGGCTAGGCAGGATTTACCAATACCTGCTTTGAAGTGCCGTCTCTCATGGCAAGGCCCAACATGCTCTTTTGGCATTTGGTCACTATCTTGAGGTCCCTCACCATTTCCTCATTAAATGTACAGATGCAAACTTTTTAAGTGTACATGTTATTCTCAAGTTTACTGTTGTATTTTTCCATTGAAAATACAAAGCACTAGTCAAGGTTATTTAAGACTTTTCATTCACTTCTCATGCTTAGAATCTTGGCTCACCTATGTGGACAGCGCATAATCTGTGGTCTTTCTTATTGTTTGAGATTGAAGACTCTCATCTTTATGGCTGTGGCCTCACTTCTGACTTGAGCAACATGAACAAAGCTTACAGAAGGGTCAGAGTATCTCATGACCTTTCTGCCCTTACATGCTCATATTTTTAGACAAATGGAATTTCTACCAAGGCCATGAAAGGATACTTGGTTGAATATGCCCTGCATTTTTCACAAGTGAAATGAATTGCAAATTATTTTTCAGTTTAAGTGGAGGTAGATAATCAAGAAACATTTACACGTGAAATTTTGGCATCATATAAAACTAATGCATTTTTGTATGCCAAGCACCTTCTCCCTTCCTCTAAATAATGATAAACTTGCTATAATTTTGACATTAGTATTTTCTTGTTGGTATTGTTTATATACTATAATGTATATAAACTCTTACCCAAGATTTCTAAGCATCATAATAAAATCTACTTTTCCTCAGTCACTCAACATGTTATGACAGAAGAGCAAGTCAGTTAACTCTAGAAGAGGTATTTACTATTTTATACCTCATAAATACTTAGTTGTATTCCTAGTGGCTTTATGAGTATTGTAGCAATGTGAGAGAAAGTGTTGATTTTTCCAGGACTTGTTCCAAGGTGTTGTGATGGCCTCCAGGTACCACACTGTCATGTAGAATCCCCTTCCAAAAACACCACATCCTTGGACTTGAATCTCTTTAGAGAGAATTCTATCCCAAGGAAGAAGTTGTGTACTGCCTTTGCAGTGCCCTACCTTGGTTACCCAGACGCTGGAGTAAGGAGTCGTGTGACTGTGGAAATTAGACAAAGGCAAGGAAAGGAAAATAGGAAGGAACTGGAGAGGAAAGGAAAATAAGCCACAGTGCAATACTGACAACAAGCACTGCCACCTGGTGAGTGGGTACTCCTGAAGATTGTGTAGGTCAACTCTAAGAGTGGTTTCATATAGAGAGCAAAAGTGCTGGGGTATTTATCCCAGCATACATTGTTCAGGCGCTACTTCCAGAGGGTATACACATTGCCAAGCACCTATGGCTCTCTGGACACACAGGCAAAGCAAACTCTAGCAGCATGAGAGCAGTCTTCTAACAAAGGATGTGAGGCTGTTACTGGGTAGAAATACACAGACATCTCGGGATAGAGTGGATGCAGACAGTATCTTCCGTACACATGATGGAAGTACACAGGAAATTGGAATCAGGTCGTCTTAGTCACTTTTTTGACCATTGGGAGGAAATATCTAACATCTACAACTTAAAGGAGAAGAGGTTTATTTTGACTCATGTTTTCAGTCCATGGTCGAATAGCTACAATGCAGAAACAGCATGGTGGAAGGGCCTGGGAAGAGGAAAGCTGCTCATGTAATGGTGGCCATGAAGGAGCGAGGGAGGGAGATATACTGCTCCAGGTTAGGCCTCCTATGACCCACCTCTTCCTACCAGGCCCCACCTCCCAACAGCACGCTTATTAAACGCATCAGTGGGTGAATCCACTAACGAGGAGAGTGCTCCCATAATCCAGTCATCTACAGGCCCTGACTCTGAGCTCATTAAGGCTTTTGGGAGGACATTTTCCATCTACACCATAACACAGGTCATCTGGGTTTGAATCCTACACAAGTGCTCTTTGATTTCTGACAATGGTGATTTGATGGAGAATATGACCCAGCAATAGTAGTACTACGGAGCTACCTAAGAGACAGGAACACATATGTTCCTTCACACAAAGACTTATTCAAGAATAGTTATGCAGTTTTAGTCACAATAGACAAAGTCTGAAAATAACCCAAATGTCAATCTACAAAGGAGTGGATAAATACTCTGTGATACAACATACAGTGTAATCCAAGTCATTATTTAAAAGGGATGAATTGTTAAAATATACAATAATATGAATTAATCTACAAATATGCAGAACAAGAGATGTCAGGCCTGGAAGACTTTATTTACTGGATGATTTTATTTACTTAAAACTCTACAACATACACAATCACATTAAATCTATAGTGAGAAAAAGCAGATTGGCAGTGACCTAGAGTATGGGATTAGGTAGAAAATTGATCCTAGAAAGGATCAAGAGCACTTTTATAATGACGAAAATATGCCCTTGGTAACTCATTAACTGTAAAGATGGGAACATTTTACTGTATGTACATTTTACCTCAATAAAAAGGATCACCAAATAATTTCCTATCAGAGGTTGATCAGTCCTCCAACTGCCTGGAAAGGGGGACAGCAAGGGCTAAAGAAAGAAAGACAATAGAGATTCGCACAATTTCCAAGTACATGGAGGACCTGGATGTCAGTACCTCAGAGTGGGCAAAGACAAAGACACTTGGAGCCCGTCACTGTTTATTGCAGGCACACAATAATCGGAGGGAGTACTGAGTGATTTAGGGGCAGCAGTAACCCTGTGTTGATGAGGATCTTAGGTTGATGAAGGCGATCAAGACAGTATTCTTATAAGAGTAGGTGGGACAAGATAGCAGGCTAATAAAGAAGTTATCCTTCCCCCAGGGGGAAACTTTCTCTTTTTTTATAACTACTGGGTTCTCAAAGAACCAGGATATCTTCAGCTGATGTACATTTGCCCTTGAGCATCACAGTTTCACGGACCATTGAGGTCTTAACTGGTGACCCGAGGCAAAATAGAGTTATGTTTCCACATGGCATAGCAGGCTCTCAGGCAAGGTGACATTGGGCCTTAGACAGCTATAGTAATACTTTAATTATGGAATGAATTTTTTCCCAAAAAATTATGTAGAATGGCTCTCTATAATTGCACTCTCAGTAGCAATGATCAAAACTTTCAAATTTGTGTTGAAAAATCTCAAAGGGGGATATTCAGAATCTTTACAGGCCGGGGATTTAGCTCAGTGGTTCCGCCGCCTACCTCTCAAGTGCAAGGTCCTGAGTTTGATCCCAGGTACCAAAAAAAAAAAAAAGTACTGACCTAAGAATCCTTATAGTTTTAGAAGAAATTTTCTATTTTTCTTCTGTAGGTTGTTTGCTATTACAGTTTTTGTTTGAAAAGAATATTATCAATTATAGTTGGGGAATAATAATCACTTTGTACTTACAAGGCCAAGATTAAAAGTCCTCAAAAGCTGTTTTATTTTAACTTAAAATTGTATGAATAGTTAATTACCAGGGGCACAACAAGTCATGTTTTTTCTAATAGCGTTTGTTACTGTTTTAATTCCACATTCCTAGCCTCTTTTCCCCTTTCTTTTCAAAAAAGTGAATTTACATCTGTGTATTAGTTTACAATTGCCGAAAGTAAATGACTACAAGTTTAGCAGCTCAAAACAATGCCTCTTTATTATCTTGCAGTTTTGTAGGTCAGACTTAATAGGAGAAACATAACTGGATTCTCTACGCAAGATCTGACATCAAGCTGGGGCGGTGTTTTCCTCTCACACCGGGAGTCCTCTTTGAAGCTCATACAGATTGTTGGCAGGATTCGATTCCTTGAACTTGCAGGACTGAGGCACCTGGTTCTTTGCTGGCCATCAGCCAGAGTCATCCTCAGCTGCTAGAGGCCACCCTCAGGTCCTTGCCACCCAACCTTCCTGACATGCAGCTCATTTATTCAAAGACAGTGGGTGAGGGAGTTTTATGCAACCTAATGGCATCACAGGACTGACTATCCCATCATATCCTCAGGTCCTGTTGACTGTGGATTATGTATCACATGCATAGTAATGGGTAGGATTGTACTTACCACGATGTGCTTTTTTTTTTTTGCTATCCAAAAGATGAACTGAGATTCATGTAATGTCACTGGATTCTATTTCTAGAACTTTCTTTTCTTCCTGTATGGATAAAATACACAAACTTGTCTCAAACTTTGCAGACATACATTTTTTTGCTAACATGAGAAAAATGGCACGTGAACCCTGCTTTTTCATCATATAATGGGATCAGAAAGTTTGAAACTTAACACTGCTCAGTTCTACTGATGATGCCAATTCTGATCTTGTTTGTGATGTGAAATGGTATTTGATACTGTTTAGAACATTAAAGAGACATCTAATTTTTAAGAACGAATGATTTAGCAAAGTATAATATACAAAAATGTTATGTATTAGCTGCAGGAACAATAAACAACCAAAGGAAAAGTTCAATTAGGTCTATAATGCTTTATTTGAACAAACAGATGTGAAGCAATTCAATACAATGTTCCCAATTGCTTCTGCTTGATATATGAGTGTTATATTATTTTCTCTTTTTTCATGCTTTACCTAAAGGGTAAGTAGATCACTATAAGCTTGCTGACACAGCCCTCTTTGCAAAATCATGAACATTTTTCCTTTAACTTCCACAGGGATGGTAAACTAAGAGAAGATATTCATGAGAAAACAAGACTCAGGTTCCTTCAGGGGTGCATTACTTCCAGAGAGTTTGTGAACCTACTAATTGGCCCCTCAGTGGTACATACCATTACATGAATTTCTAGTTTCATCTTAACTGGCCTATTGGATCTTTTTGTGCTGCATGTTAAGTCATGCTCTGAGGAAGGCTTTTGTAAATGCAGGAAATCCTACATGGTAGACTACAACAGGCTTCCATTAAAAGCTTTTCCCATTTATCATGTGAATAGCAAGGTAAGGGCTCAGTGCTCATTGTAATTAGGGGAAGTTGGGTCAATGTATAATGTAGCGGTGAGGGATCACTTCTTAGGACTTCTCACCCTGGTCATTGTCTACATGAGATTTCCAAAGGTATGTTTTCAAGAGCATCCCTTCTCTGAAAAAGTCCCAGAAATCAAAACCAACCCCAAACAAGCACTAAAGACTTCCAGAGTAAAAAATGATTAGGAAATACTAGTTTAAATCGCTTTCTTCATCTCACCAAGAAGAAACTTAGTAGGATTCTTTCCAAATTTGTGTTTTACAAATGTATCTCGTCACAAAACTCTATCTTTCCAAGGATATCTTTTCACTACTTTGAGAAACATGCTCAACAAGATTATCTCTGATTTTTAAAATTCTTGAGCAGGTGAGCAGGAGAGCAAGGTGATCTCTCTAAAAGTCAGGATGATAACTCTGGGCAAGCTCTCCTTTTCTATTAACTCTCTGGCTCTCAATGGCTCCTCTGTTATCTTCCATTCCAGGCTGGCAGTTTCTGGAAAGTAAAACACAAAAGAATGGTCTCCTATTTCTTTCCTTTGTTTCTTGAAAAAATAATTAGAGACAGATTATATAACATTGATTTCCCCCCATGAATTTTGCTGGGTTATTCAAAAGCATTTCAGCAGCCTGTTACTTGAGCAGTTACAATGAATGTATTTTTAAGTGATAATGAAATTGTGGAAATTCTGGTAGGAAAAGCAGGATCTATTTCTGCTGAAGCTGGAAAATGGTTGTCAGGCAGAAGAGAAAAAAGTTAAAGGGTTTTTTGGTTATTTACCTTTTGTCCTGATAATAGGGAGCTATGAAGCTAATCAGGTGATGAAGTATAACTAAAGGGAGCAGTTTTTGGATCTCTATTGTGGGTTTGGGTTACAGAAGGCTCTAGATGCTCTGCTGAAGAGATGACCTTTGGTTTGTTTTCTGTTTGTTTGTTTGTTTGTTTGGTACTGGGGATCAAACTCAGGACCTTGTGCTTGAGAGGCAGGTGGTGGAACCACTAAACTAAACCCCCGGCCCTCTTTGGTTTTCTTTTTATTGGGATACCATGCCAGGGGGTTATGAACTAGAGTTTCTCAACCTCAGCACAGTTGGAATTTTTGGCCAGATAATTATTCTACTGGGGATGAAAAAAAGGTATGAGCAGGCTGTGCATCATGAAATGTTAGCAGCATCCCCAGCATCTACCTACTGGATGCCAGTAGTATTTCCCCCTTCTCAAATTAAGACATCAAAAATATCTTCAAGGGTTGTCAAATGTACCTTGAGGCACAAAACTGCCACTCGACTTGGATCCAGTGACATGGTCAATGATAGGATAATCAGTATTTAAGACTTTCCAGCTGTGGTGGTACAAAGAGAATGACAGCAGGACAGACTCTGAGTGCATACGTTAAGGATTATTCCTATAAGCTCGGTGTGGTCTGTTGGTATAGTAAAGGCCTCCAATGAACTCATCTCCCTGTATTCATGGTCTTGTGTGGTTCCTTCTCACATTGATCTAGGGCTTGGCCATATGACTTGTTCTGGTCAATGGAATACAGCAAACATGATACAAGTTGAGATCTGAAAAGCACTTGTGCAAGGGGCCTTACCCTTTGGAGCACTGCTACCATGTGACAGAGCTCAGGTAGTGTCCTGAAGGCATGTGCCCCTGGCAGTAGTCAGTGTGATCTAGGAATGTGAGTGAGGACTTCTGAGATCATCCAGTCCCAAGTCTTTCACATTAACTGTACCATCTGAGTGGTCCCAGGCAAGCCAGCATAAAAACTTCTAGTGAACGTTCTCCAAGTAGATGAAGATGGAATTATAAATAAATAAAATGGTTGCTAAAATGGTTGTTTTTAATCACTGTGTGTTGGTTGTGCTGTTATGAAATGATAGATGGCTGACAGAGGAGGTCTGGTAGTGGGTCTCGAATAGATGAGTATCAGTGGAAATAAGAGGTATGCATATGACATTTGGAATAATCTGTGTTTCTTGCTGACTCTTCAGTGAAGGGGCTCAAGGAAAGGGCAAGGCAGATCAAAGAATATAATAATTCGGAACTAGCAGCATAAAGTTCAGAGTGAAAATCAAGCATGAAGTTGTGTGGGTAGTACTTAAGGAAGTACATTTGCCTAAGCAGTTAAAATTGACAATATTTCAAAGATTAGGTTTAGTAAGCATATTTGTAAGGATAAATATATTATCAAACTAGTCACTTTTTACTTTATAAGGAAAAATCAATCTTTAGAATAAAAGGAAAGCATAGAAACTCAAAATCAGTAAGAATTGATAATGCACTAATGATAAAACTCATTTCAACACATTAGCTGTCCAACTATATAGCACTATATTCACTTAGCAATTAGGTTGGATTTCTAATGGACTGATTCATAATTCAGCAGCTAAGTTTGCAGATGGAGGTTATAAGTAGTATTTAGAACTTGATAAATACTGTGAGTGTGAACCGTATTTAATGTATACTTTAGGAAGAAACAATTCTTCAGATATTTACATTGGGAATTATGTTTAAAAACATTAGTCTGGAAGGAATGTGCCAGTCAAGTTTCTTATCATATTTTTAAAAATCTAAGTCATAAGTGATAAAGAGAATCTAGAATGAGATAAAAGGTGGATACAGTCATAACTAAAAGAAATAGCAATAAATAAAATCTAAAGATGAGAGGATAACATGCCAAAAGTAAAAAACAACCCCAAAGTATTCATGTGCCATAAGAATCACCTAAAGAAACATACACATGAGCCATATGGCAGACTGGGACTCTCCTGGAAATTGAAGGACAAGCTTAAAAAAACAAAGAGAAGATTGGTTCTATTCAACATGGTTGACTAGAAGAGGAGCCACATTGGAGCTACTCAGAGAAAATCAACTAAAAATACAGCTAATTGGAAGAAAGGCAGGGACATACTCCTGATGTCAAAATCAATCTGAAATCAGAGACTTGTAGAACAAACCAAACATAGGTTCAGCACTTCCTAAAACAGCGTACCAGCCCACAGGGCAGCTAGGGGTGCTACTGCCTGTGCGCTGAGCAAGAATCGCCATACTGGAAAATCTCCAAGAAACTGATGGACTAAAAAAGTGTGGCTAACTCAAGGGACACACAGGATAGATTTGGGATATACGGGACCATGTCTCTTTTGCCTTTCTCCACACAGAGGATGCTGCAGCCTGGCAGCAAATTTCACCAGCTCACACAGGGATGAACAACCAGGAAACTATTCTCTCCCCAACAGACAGGCCACCAGCTTTTGGAAACCCTAGTGACAGCAAAGTTAGGGACCATAGTACAGCAGAGGCAGTGAAAGAAGTGAGTGGCCACCAGTGTCTTAGAGAAAGATGCAGATGTGTGGGATTTAAAATGCTTTGGGAAGTTTATACTCAACCACTGGAGAGGAGATTGAAGGGGAACCAAGCAGTCTTGGGCTGTATCTGCTGCAGCCGAAAGCAACCCCCCACCCCATCCTGTGACAAGAGACAGGGCAAGATAGAGATGTGCCAGTGGGGGTGGAACAGAGAAGGCTGTGCAAAGACTGGGAGGAGCCAACTATACACAAGACTGGGAGCAGCCTCAGGCTGTCCCTCCTGAGGGTGCCACCACAACTGGGAGTGCCAAGTAGAAACTGTCACACTGAGGAGACATGGACAGGCCATCAAGGAACATCCAAAAAGCTACTGGCTGAAAACCGGCCCCAGCCCTCACATCCGGAGGCCATCCAGCAGTACTCCTACTGCAGACTTGGTGGGGTTACACAGCACAGTTTGGGACCCTAACTGCCTTGGACACTATCACAGAACTGTGGACAGCAGAGGAATTTTATTTATTTTTCTTTATTTCATTTTCCTTTTTATGTCTGGTTTAAAATTTTTTTTTACATTATTTAGGTTTTCACCTTTACTTTTATTTTGTTCTACTCATCTTTCTATCTTCAACTATCTCTCTTGATTTTAAGATTTTTCAAAAAATCTTAAGATATTTTTATGTGAGTGAAAATTGTCCCTTGTCTTTCTGGTTCACTTTGACATTCTTTTGCTTTATCCTTCATTTTTTTCTCTCCAGCCCACTTCTCCAGCTTTCAAAAGCTTGGGTGATCATCTTTTGTTCTCCAGTCTTGCCTCTACTATGTTTCTGTCAGAGGGTGATAAATCCTCTAACTGCCTAGAAAGGGGCGATGGCAAGAGCAAAAGAAAAAAGACAACAGAGACTTGTGTAATTTCAAAGTATGTGAGGGGCTGGGAGGTCAGTGCCTCAGAGTGGGCAAACACAAAGACTCTCCAAACTAGCCATCATTTATTGGGCACACATAATAATTGGAGGGAGTATCAGGTGACTTAGGGGATAGAAGGTAATCCTAGGACCATGAGGAACTTTTGCTGATGAAGGTTCTACGTCACAAGATTCATATGTTGAGGAGAACTGTAAGAAGAGCATTCTTACAATAGTAGGTGGGATAAGTTAAGTTGATAAGGAACTTAATGCTCCCCAGGTGAAACCTTTCTCCTTTTACTGGGTTCTCAAGGAACCAATATGTCTTCAGCTGATGCAATCCTGCCCTAGATTGTCATACCATCACAGGACCATTGAGGTTTTAGCAGGGATCGGAGGCAAAAATGGAGTTATGTCTTGACATTCCATAGTCAGCCTGTAGGCAGAAAAACTAGGCCTAATCATAATTGTGAAATGATTTTTCCTCAAAATTATGTAGAATTGCTCCCAACATATTTCCCTTCATTTATCTCTCTGTTTTGCCCCCTATTCCTCTTAAATCTCCTCCCATAGGGTAAAATCACTATGGGGAAACTCATTGCATACAAGTTCCTGGTTTATGTTGGATTTTATTATATAACTGTAGATCTTGCTCCTATGGTTAAAGGTACCAAATTAATAGTTACCACAGTTTGTCAGTTTCTAGGCTGTTCTTGAAGCTGTTGATATTACTAATTGTACTATTTTAGCCAAGATGTTGTACCTGTTGATCAGTTGTTCTCCTTTGTATAACAACACTGTGATTTTCTGGGGACATAACCATCTCCATAGTCCAGTACCAAAGGACTAGATGCTGAGCCAAATAGATAGCAACTTCTCATTGAGGCAGGAAACAGTGAAGATTCCAGTACAGATAACTCTTTAACATGAAGATAGGAGCAAAAAGCAGTTTTCAATGATGCCAGTGGCTCAGTGAGTGACTCCTGTCAGTCTGGAGAGCCCTGAATAGAAGTTTGCACTTCCTTATATACTTTTTTTTCATCTATGAAGCTTAATTATATTGGAGTTTCCATGAGAATATAGCAAGCAGGATTTACACAAAGCAGAGAAGTGGAGAGCAGGAGAGCAAAGAGTTCTGGCAGGACTTTCTGAG
Organism: Heterocephalus glaber; assembly: GCF_053883595.1. Taxonomy (NCBI): domain Eukaryota; kingdom Metazoa; phylum Chordata; class Mammalia; order Rodentia; family Bathyergidae; genus Heterocephalus; species Heterocephalus glaber. The sequence goes on along the minus strand of NW_028258317.1, from coordinate 66,450,431 downwards.
TCCGTAATGCTCCTTTGATGATAGATTACAGAAGTTGTCATGACTGCTGAGATACATTCTACAAAGAGCATAGTTACCCAGTTAACCCATAGTTGCCTAATAACAAAATTAACCCATAGTTGCCCAATTCCATATGGAGGAGTGGTCTCCTCTCTCATTATCATTAATAAAGAGGGAAGATAGGATTTTGGGACAGACATAAAGACCAAGAACCACATATGCCCAGAAGACATCTCTGAGGAATAGACATTTCCTAGTGAAGGCTCAATACTAGTGATAAAGATATCTCCCATAAGAAATTTACAAGCATCAACACAGAAAACAAAATAAAATTTAAAATTACAAAATGAAAAGATACAGAAGCAAACTGCAATTCCAGACTTCCAGCCCACCCAGGACAAATCCAATGGACAATAAGATGGAGTAATTTGGAAGGCACCCATCCAAATTTTCTGAAGTGGTAGCAGCAAAAGTAAAACAAAGAGATACATGAGGCTATAGAGAAAATAATCACTCAGATAAAAAAAGAAATGATAAAAATGAAGGACATGCTCAAAGATTCTAGAGTAGACACAGACAAAAAAATAGAGGAGCTTAGGAAAACCATGAATAGATACTATGAATACCCAACATAGGAAAGAAATGGAATTCATGAAGCAGATTCAAACAGACATCCAGAAGATTAAAAATTGAGCCAGGGATTTAACTCAGTGGTGCCTCTGCCTACCTTGCAAGCACAATGTCCTTAGTTCAATCCCTGATACAAAAAAAAAAAAGCTCCATTGAAAGTATGCACAACTGACTGAACAAAGAGAACAGAATATCAGATCTAGAAGATAGGATTGTGGTTAGCTACCATGAAAAGAAAAATATCTTGAAAATAGCAAAAGACCATGAACAATCAATCAAAAACTATAAATGATGCAAAGAAGAACAACATAAGTTTGATCAGAGTCAATGAGAAAGCCAGAGCCAGCACAAATGATGTAAAAAAAAAACCTGTTCACAGAAGTAATGGCAGAAAACTTTGCCAATGTGGAAAAAGAATTTGACATACAAATAAGTGAGGCATATAGAACTTCAGTCAGCCATGATCAAAATAAATCTATACTAAGGCACATAATTAACATGATACCAGAAATTCAACACAAGAACAGAATATTAACAGCAATTAGAGAAAAAAAAAATCTGTGAAGGAGACCCCATCAGAATCACAGCAGATTTCTAAATGCAAACACTTAAGTCAAGGAGAGCTTGGAATGAAGTAGTTCAGGTCCTGAAAGAAAACAACCTCCAACACAGATTGATGTACCCTGAAAAACTCAAAATAAATGGAGGATTAAGATACCTCCATGGGAAAGAACAACTGAAGAAATTCATAACCACCAAACAGGCTCTACAAAATGCTCTGAAGGATAATTTAGAAAGAGATAACAAAGACCAGAATTCCAAGAATACCAATAGAAAGAAGCCACCAGTCAGGGCAAGCAGTTAAATAGAGGAGAAAGACAGAGAATCAACAGGAGGAAAAAAGTAAGACAAGGATAGGCCAATGTGTATCAGTTATAACTATCAATGTAAATGGCCTCAATTCACCAATCAAAAGAAACAGACTGGCAAAATGAATCAAGAAACATGATCCAATAATATGCTGCATACAAGGAACATATTTAACTCAAAAAGAAATTCATAGACTGAAAGTCAAAAGATGGAAAACAATACCCCAGGTGACAGGAATCCAGAAAAAAGCAGGAATAGCTATTGTATTTGCAGACAAAGTGAAGTTCAAGCCGAGACTGATTTTAAGAGAGACAAAGAAGGTCACTGCATACTTGTAGTGAAAACTCCAAGAACAAGAGATAAGAATCATAAATATACATGCATGAAATACTAGTGCAACCAACTATATAAAAATATTAATGGACATGAAAAATCTAATAAGCAGTAATACAATTGTGTGTGGGGGAATCTTAATACCACACTGTCACAAATAGACACATCAATTGGACAAAAAAATCAATGAAGAAATACCAGAACTGAACCGAATCACTGAACAAATGGATTTCGTAGATGTTTACAGTGTTTCACCACACAAAATTAGAATACACATTCTTTTCAGCTGCACATGGGATAGTCTCCAAAATAGACCATATATTAGCCCATAGAACATGCTTAAGTAAATGCAAAGGAATTGAAATTATCCCATGCATATTATATGTCCACAGTGAAGTAAAATTTGAAATCAATGGCAAAAGAAACCACAAAACTCCATAAGCACATGAAAATTAAATAACACTCTGCTGAACAACCAATGGGTCAGAGATGAGCTTAAAGAAGAAATTAAACAGTATCTATAATTAAATGATAATGTCGATACAACATACTGGAACTTATGGGATTCAGTGAGAGCAATCCTATGAGGGAAATTTATAGTGATGAATTCTCATATCAGGAAAACAGAATGAGCTCAAATAAACAACCTACTCTTAAACGCCATATGTCTAGAACAAGAAGGACAAATCAAGTCCAAAGTTTGTACAAGGGAGGAAATTATAAAGATCAGGCAGAAATAAATGCAGTGGAGACTAAGAAAACAATATAAGGAATAAATGTATGGAAGAGTTGGTTCTTTGAAAGATACAAAGTCAACACTCAAAAATCAATAGCATTCCTCTGCACAAATAACAAACTCACTGAATGAGAAATTAGGGAAATAACACCTTTCACAATAGCATCCAAAAAATAAAATATTTAGTAATCAATCTGACAAAGGAAGTAAAGGACCTATACATTGAACATTATAGTACTCTGAAGAAGGAGATTGAAAAGTATAACAGAAGAACCAGCATAGTGAAAACGGCCATACTTTCAAGTCTATGATGCAGATTTAATACAATCCCAATCAAAATACCATTAGTATGCATCACAGAACTAGAGAAAACATTCGTAAAATTCATTTGGAATGAGAAGAGACCTAGACTACCAAAAACAATTCTGGGCAACAAAGGCAAGGCAGGGTGCATCACCATCCCTGACTTGAAATTATACTATAGAGCTACTGTGAAAAAAGAAAGCATGGAACTGGCGAAAGAAACAAACAAACAAGCAAAAAAACTAGACCTAAAGAGCAATGGGACAGGTTAGAAGACGAAGAAACAACCCCAAGCACACTTAGCCATCTTATCTTTGACAAAAGGGCCAAACACATTCACTAGAAGAAAGATATGGTCTTTAATAAATGGTGCAGGAAAAATTGGCTTTCCACATGCTGAAGACTAAAACTAGACTATGCATTAAGGTAAAATCAAAGCGGATCAAAGATCTAAATATTAAAACAGAAACACTAAGTCTTCTGGAAGAGAGAATAAGTAGAACTCTTGAGGACATAGGTATAGGCAAAGACTTCATGAACAAAACCCTGATCTCAGGGGAAATACTGGAAAGAATCAACAACTAGAATCTCATCTTATTAAAAACCTTTTGCACAGTAAAATAAATCACCACCAGAGTGAAAAGACAACCCACAGAGTGGGAAAAAATTTTAGCCAGTTGTTCCTCAAAGGACTAATATGTAGAACATATAAAGAATTGAAAAAAATCAGACTCCCCCAAACTTAAAGACAGAATCAAAAAATGAGCATCTGAGATGAATACACATTTCTCACATGAAAAAATACAAACAGGAAATAAATATATGAAAAAATGTTCAACATCACTGGTCATTCAAGGGATGTAAATTAAAATAAGGCTTAGATTCCATCCCATTCCAGAAAGAATGGCTATTATCATGAAATCAACCAACAACAAATGCTGGCGGGGATGTGGGGAAAACGAACCCTGCTCCACTGCTGGTGGGAGTGTAGACTGGTGCAACCGTTGTGGAAATTAGTGTGGAGATACCTCAAAAAACCAGGATTAGAGGTTCCATTTGACCCAATTATTTCCCTTCTTGGTATCTTCCCCAAAAAAGTATACCACAGTGATATATATGACAAGAGCTAGTCTACATAAATTTTAGGGAAAAATCATTTAATAATTAAAGTATGACTATAGCTGTTTAAGGTCTAATGTCACCTTGCCTGGGAGAGGCTATGGCATGTGGAAAAAACTCCATTTTGCCTCGGGTCAGAAGTTGAGGCCTCAATGGTCAGGTGATACTGTGATGCTCAAGGGCAAGAGTATATCACCTGAAGACATCCTGGTTCTTTGCGAATCCAGTAACAAAAAAAAAAAAAAAAGAGAGAAAGATTTCATCTGGGGGAAGGATAACTTCTTTATTTCCCTGCTATCTCCTCCCAAGAATGCTGTCCTTATCACCTTCATCAGCATAAGATCCTCAAGATCTACGATCTTCATACCATAAGATCTTTATCAACATAGGATTACCACCACCCGCTAAGTCACCTGATATTCCCTTCAATTATTGTGTATACCCAATAAATGAGGGCTAGCCTGGAATGTCTTTGTCTTTTCCCACTCTGAGACACCGACCTCTGGGCCCACCATGTACTTTGAAATTACACAAGTCTTCCTTTAGCCCTTGCTGTCCACTTTTTCAGGCAGTCGGAGGATTGATTGCCCTCAGATATATATGCACAACCATGTTTATAGCAGTACCGTGCTTAAATTTTTTGTTTTTTACAATGGAGTACTACTCAGCCATAAAGGATATACTTGACACATTTATAGGTAAATGGATGCATCTTGAGACCATACTCCTTCTTGCGGGGGTGGGGTGGGGGGTGGGGGTGGATACCAGGGTCGGAACTCGGGACTTTGCGCTTGAGAGGCTGGCTGCGCTCCACTGAGCTAAATTTTTCGCTCAATGCTCTTAAATGAAAGAAACAGAACACATATGTGTAAATATCACATCATCTCTGATGTGAGAAACTAAGTGTAAATAAGAACCGAAATATTCAATAGATACTGTGAAACAGGAAGAAATTGTTCAAAATAATAGGGAGTGTCAGATACTTTAATACTTGAAATGCTTTCTGCAAAACAAGTGTCAAAACGGATGAATTTAAAAAATCTTGTATCCAGCAAGCAGTTTGTGCCAAAGAAACAGCAGCACCATTGAACCACGTGTGTAAAAGCCAAGAGAAGTGTAACGTTGTATCTATAATTTCCATAAGGTTTTTAAAAAGAAAAATCCAAAAGTCAAAGCAAAACAGAAACAAAACTACAGCTGTCTTTCTTTAAAGAACGCTGCCTGCCAAGCGATTCCAGCTGTCTTCTTGGGTTGACCTCAGGGACTGAGAAAAACGGTTGGGATTTAGTTAGACAGGAAAGAGCTATGTGACAATGCGACTTTACGTTAAATGAAATGCTTTGACGGAAGCCTGTACAACCGCACAATGGGGACTTCTGTTAAATCTTGTAGTTTGGTTTGTCGGAAAACTTGTTTCTAGAGGAGTCTTCCAAGTTTCTGGAACGGGACAACAGGTGCAGCTAACCTCACCCTAGCACCCCCCTTCCAGTCTGAGGAGTCCGTATTCGCAGGGAGGGCACCGGCCCCGCGCTCCTCTTCTGCGATCCCAGGCTCCGGAGATCCCAGCTCTCACGCGGGCTCGGGCGTGGGTCCCAGACCCGGAGGCTCCTCCCCGGCCAGGAGGGGGTGGGAAGCGTCCATGGCCCACGCCGGGCGCTCAGAGCGGAGAGGAGCAGCGCGGTGGGCGGGGCGGGCTCGCGCCTCGGTCGGAGCCGCCGCACCCCGCCCCGACGCCGCGCGGACTCCCAGCTGGAGAAACCGGCCGGACGGGCCCTGCCGCTCCGCACTTGCTGCCCTCGCCGCCCCGGATGGAGGCGGACGGAGACCCGGAGCAGCTGGCCCGGCTGCGCGCCGTCTTCGCTGCCTGCGACGCCAACCGCTCGGGGCGCCTGGAGCGCGAGGACTTCGCCGCGCTGTGTGCGGAGCTGCGCGTTCGGCCGGCGGAGGCTGAGGCCGTGTTCCGGCGCCTGGACGCCGACGGGGACGGGGCCGTCACCTTCCAGGAGTTCGCGCGCGGCTTCCGTGGGGCCCGCGGCGGGGCCTGGCGCCCGGACCGGGGCCCCGAGCCCGCGAATGACGAGGAGAAACTGGACGACCCCGACGCCGCTTGGAGCCTGGACGCCAGCGGGCGTCCCGGGAGCCCGGGCCTGGCCTGGCGGGACTTCCAGGCGCGCCTGGGCGAGGAAGCCGGGCTCATCCCCAGGTACGCGTGGGTCCCGCCCTCCGGAGTGCACCTCCCGGCCTCCGGACTTTCGGGGGTCGTCACCCATAGAGCTTGCCGCGCTATGTGTACCTGTGTGTTGCCTTTCTCACCAAGGACTGGGTTTAATTTCCCTGGAGGAGATCCCCAGAGTTAAGGAAGGGAATGCGTATGGAGAGTCAGGGTTTGGGAAGGAAGTTTCACCGCCGAATCCTGAGCCCTGTGCAGGGCATCTTGTGGATCCTGGATCCTGGGTGAAATTCCACCCTCCGGCACCCGGCACCGCGGGCGACCTCCCCAGGTCTCACGGCGGTGTGGTTCCGTCACCCTCCACCTCCTGGCTGCACCCTGAGGCTCCCGACCGGGCAGTTTGCCAGTTTGGCAACCTCTATGATAGTTTTTGGATTTGTTGTTCCCCTGAGACTGGGTGGAAAAGGAAACTTGGGCATTTGTGTTTTTGGGCACAAATATTCATTAATACCTTCTGTACTAGGCGTTTTACAGAGTTCACTGGTTTAATTTTCAGAACAGTCCTTGGGAGGTGCTTATCTCTGATTGAAGAATAAATTTGTACTCAAATTGAGATGGAGAGATGTTGATGGACTTGCCCGATTAATTAAGGATCAGAGATTTGATCCCAGAGCTTGTGAACTGCGAGACTTGCTTTTTATAGGATATAATAAAATGGCAAAATCATGCAATACGTTCTCCGTCCCTGTGTAGTACCAAATTGCTGACCATGCTGGGCGGAGATGGAATGCCTGCCTGCAGGGGTAGTTTTAGGGATAGACGAGAGGTGAGAGAGGCGCTCAGAGGCAGGCGCTCAGAGGCGCTTACATCCCTCCATCCTTTGGTGGCTTAGTGTGTCTCCAGCCTTTCTGTTTTTCAGGGAGTTTAAGCGGCGTCCAGTACTGAGCATGTGCTTTGTGTTTGGATTTTAGCTGACGTTTTATTCTTTTTTTTTTTGGTACCGGGGATCGAACTCGGGTCCTTTCGCTTGCGCATCAGGCAGCGAAACCACTAAGCTAAATCCCCGGCCCAAATTTTTTTTCTTTTTTTTAGCTGACGTTTTTATTGGCCCTGGGTGTCATTATTAGGATCTGAAAGGCATCGTTTTAATTGGTCGTTTGTGTATCTGAGACTTAAGAATGAAAAGGAAACAGACAAATGTGCTTGTCCATTGGTTCCCAGCTCCCTTACAAGGCACGGTTCCCACGGCTCCTCCTCCGGAGTTCTCATGCTAGTTTGAAAAGTAAGGGGCATCCTGTACCCGGAGTGGAGAGTGTGTGACTCACTAGGGTGTGAGAGACGCTGTGTGTAGAAAGTGGGTGTGATGCTGATCTTCTTAGTGTTTATTAGGAGGTAAGATGCAATGTCTCCACCAGGGAAGTAGAAAACTTTCAATCATGGCTATGGATCCTACCCTTTCTCTCAGTCGTCTTTCGTCTGTAGCTTAATTTGGGTCCAGCTAATTAAAACAAAGCAATAATTTCCAGAACACTGAAGAGTGAGTCCACATCATATGAGATATCATGTATATGTGTACATGTCATCTTATTTTCATAGGTATCAAGTCCGAGTGGCAGATGTTTGACACTCAGCCATTAAATGATTGTCTTGGCCTTTTAGCATCAGTGTACAAACCAGGACTTAGCATTCTTGATGGCATTATTATTGCCATGATGCTTTCCACGCTCTTCAGAGGTTGTTACATTTAATGGGCACCAGTGTCAGTCACTTGGTGATTTGTATCCTTATCCCCACCTGCGTCTGATGTGAGATTAACAAATGCAGTGTTTGCTGTCTTGTTCTTGGTCAAGTGGAAACCACCTACACTGAGCTGATTCCTGTGATCATTACCATGGCAGCCATTAGGTGTTCTGGTCAATTGGATTGCTTCTACTCCACTTCCTAATTCAGCTGTTCACCTTTCCTTCCTTCCATCCAAACGTGATAAGAATTGTTTGTTACTGATAATGACGTTGCCATTATTTCAGCCAAATTAACTTCACAAACCTTGTTGAGTGCCTGCAATTTGCCAGATGCCTGCCGACTTAGGCACTGCACTCTCCCAGGTGCTCAGGGACAAAGAGATGTGATATAGTTCACACTCATGTGAAACATCTCTTAAAAATTCCATCAAAGAACATTTAAAGGGCAGATTGTTTGCAGGGAACTGCAGCTGTTGTGAATGGACATAGCCCACATGGCTTCTGCAAGTTGGAATTTTCTTTGAAGTCTCTATTTATCTTAAAAAAATAACTTCTTATTCATTTTACTATGTGATATAGTGGGGCTTATTTTAATGTAGAATATTAGATTTTCTCTTTTTTTTGTGATAGGGTCTTGCTATGTAGTTCCGGCTGGACATGAACTCACAATGTAGCAGAGGCTGGCCTCAAGGCTGGCCTTGAACTGCAGCAATCCTCCTGCCTCACCCTCCGGAATGCTGGGATTACAGGCATGCACCGTCACGCCCAGCCTTAGAATATCAGATTTTCTTACAAGTGGATTCCTATCTTTCCAAGGAGGTGTCCTCCCATTTGAGCTTTTCTTTCCTGCCTGGCACTTTATCTTACCTGATGGTGTCCTGCTTCAGGCCTGCACTGGGGTATTTATATCCAGTTTAGGAAGAATGGATACTAAATGTAAGACTGGTTTGTTCCTGTAAAGACAAAGTAGTGTCGTGTTGACAGGATTTACCTTTCGGATATCATCCAAGCAAAATCTCAAGCAATTTGGGTTTCAACTCCCCAGTCCTCAGCAATCGTGGTAACGGAGAGAAAATACTTCATTGTGAAAGGTTGCAAGTGGCTTTTGGGATGTGTGCCAAGCCCTCTTAAGTTCCTTTGCTCTTAGTTTTTTCTTTCTTTCCTTCCTTCCTTCTTCCTTCCTTCCTTCTTCCTTCCTTCCTTCTTCCTTCCTTCCTTCTTCCTTCCTTCCTTCTTCCTTCCTTCCTTCCTTCCTTCTTCCTTCCTTCCTTCCTTCCTTCTTCCTTCCTTCCTTCCTTCCTTCCTTCCTTCCTTCCTTCCTTCTTCCTTCCTTCCTTCCTTCCTTCTTCCTTCCTTCCTTCCTTCCTTCTTCCTTCCTTCCTTCCTTCCTTCCTTCCTTCCTTCCTTCCTTCCTTCTTCCTTCCTTCCTTCCTTCCTTCCTTCCTTCCTTCCTTCCTTCCTTCTTCCTTCCTTCCTTCCTTCCTTCCTTCTTCCTTCCTTCCTTCCTTCCTTCCTTCCTTCCTTCCTTCCTTCCTTCCTTCCTTCCTTCCTTCCTTCCTTCCTTCCTTCCTTTTCTTGTACCAGGGATCGAACTCCGGACCTTGAGCTTGCAAGGCAGTCGGTGGCACCACTGAGCTAAAGCTCTGGCCCAGTTGTGAAGTTTTTAAAAACAAGAGGCAGAAACAGCATCTCCTTTCTCTTCCAGGTTTTCCTTGATATTTCCTCCTCTTCTTATTTCACTTGAGCCCTTGCCAGTATAGTTGTTGTCTGTGGTGATAGTGTAGTTGTTTGGTTGGCTCATCTAATTTATACGGTGTGGTCTTGCCTCCGTCTCCCCTCTTCTACCCAGTGAGCGTTGGGTCCTGACCCACCTTGAGATAGGAAAGGCCAATCAGCTCTTCTCTCTTTGATAGCAGTGTTTGGATATCTTAAACATTGGGGCACTTCAGAGTGTGCTGATAGGGTTTAAAGATAAATTCATTTTTTTTCCAGCACATGTCAGTCATATGGGATTCTCATGGAAGGAGGTAACATTTGTTCTAGCCTTGCACTTGAATGATGGGTGCATCCCAGTCCTGGATGAGGGTCAGGGGTGTCTTTGATTGTGAGTAATGTTTATCTTAGGTGCTGGGTTTAGGACCTTATAGTGCACTGGCCACAGGCATTCTGGAGATTCCTCTGCTCTTTCTAAATTTTGAACCAGGGTCCTAATCTGTTTCTGTGCCTATATCTATGCCTATGCTATGTCTGTATCTCTATATCTATCTATATCTTTATTCTTTCAAGTTTCGTTGTTTTGCTGCATTTTTATCTTAAGTCTTCTGTCACAATTATGTGTGGCATTAGTTTGCTGAATGGGAGTAACTTATTATTAAACTTCTGGTATTGGAATATAATCCCAAGGTAGTAATTTCTTTTGGTCTTCTGGTCTGTGGAGGACTCGGTTTGGGGTATATGGACAGAGGCCTATCTGACCCTCATATCACTTATTGTTCAGAGCTTTGCTCTCATAATTTGAAGAGAGGTAATTTATTTTGACCTTATACTTTGAACAAAAAGAGAAAGGCTTAAACATGAATGTCGTTTGGCAGTCCATATTTTAAGAATAACAGACTCTGCTCTAGCGTTTCTTTGAACTTTTTTTTTTGGTACTGGGAATCGAACTTGGGACCTTGCGCTTGTGAGGCAGGAGCGACAACACTGAACTAAATCCCCAGCCCTTTCAGCCAGAACTTTTGATTTATTTTCCCCCACAAATTACCATTCTGATTCATGGATATACTCCTATCACTTTGAGCCTTCAAAATCTTTACCTAGTCTCATTTTTTCCTTGTTACCTAGTCTTTTTCAGTTTGTGAAATGGAAGTGGTTATATCAGGCTGATCTGCGTTGAATGGAAGTTTGGAAGCTGAGGGCTGAAGGGAGAACTTTTAAAGATTCTGGGAAAGGTTAGATTGCCACTGTGATTCAAAAGGTATTTCCTTTATCACTTCTAAGAGGGCATATACAATACACATTCCTGCTTCTGCAATTTAGGTGGCGTGGCACTTGACTGCAGTGTGTAGTTGCAAAGAAGAAATGGGAAGAGATTGTTTTTCCTGGGTGTTCAAATTTCTTCCTTTGAATTACATTAGTCTTGTGTCAAGTTATAAAATGGAAAGTAAATTCTGTCTCTCAGGGAAGTTGCAGTGATAGAATTTACCTTAGGGCATGTATGATTTCCTCAGAATTATTTTTTAAAAGTTCATTACGTCAGCTTGTAAACATTTGAGATCTTCTAAGTGATGATTGCTTTTGTCAGACTAATTAAGAAAAGATAAAAATGAATTTTACCCCTTAAGGACTTAGTCTGTGTGTCTTATAAAACAAGATATACTGACATGCAGGAGCACCAAAGTTTCTGTAATTCACTATTGACATAGTCCTTGACATTTCACTTGCCACAGTACAGAGACCTGACCCTGACCCTGACCTTCAGAGAGCTCACTGTCTCTTACCTTTGTAAATACTCAGGAGTTTCTGACAACGGAAGGATGTGAGATGCAGAATAATGGGTAGAAAAATCCCTGTTGGCAGACCAGAACTCCTCACATTTGACCAGAGCTTGTTCCATGTCAAGGTGTTTCTCAGATCAGGGACCACAAATTCTTCTTGGATTTAAATGTATGTGAGGGGGTTTTAGGAGATTAAGCATATTTCTTTTCATTTTGAGCAGATTCTGAATCACCTGCATTAGCGATTTGGCCACAGTTTCAAACCTGCATTTGTGTTTGTGTGGCACCATGCATGTTGTCATGGACTGATGTGGAAGGCAGAAAGGTGGGCTCAGTGTATGGACAATGTGTGCCCAGAAACTGAAGGTACCCAACAACACAGTGTGTTGGAATTTCTGTAGTCTCAGTACAAAAGTGATGAAGAGAATGGAGTTTTGTTTATAAAAGTATGGTTAAAAGATATTCACATACAGGAGGCCGGGACCAAACTGACACTGCCTGTGGTTATTTAGTTTCAGTAAAGCTGCATCCTCTATCAATTAGTTGAACATCACAGTTTCTGATTTCATTAGTTTTATGTGTTTGTTGGTTTTACAAATGTACCTGATCTTATGTACCAGAAGTTATGGAGTTTATAATTGATTCATGTTTTCATAGATAAGAAATATGATATATAAAAATGTTTTAAGTCTATTCTGGAATCCATAAGAGATGCTTCCTTTATAAGGTCCACATGTCAGTCAAGCTGTGAGAGATTATTATAAAGGAACTTGAAATCCTCAAGTTCAGTACATATTTCACAATATTAGTCCCCCTAGTTTTCACTGCATATTGTCCTTTTCCATCATTAAATTGAGGACATAATACGGTGGAAGAAGTTTGTCTTAAATGACCCAATCATAAATAGGAACTATCTATTCTTTTCCTAAAGAGGAACTCTTTTACCTTTTTTCTGTGCTTTTAAAATTTATTCATTCATTCATTCTTTTTTTTCTTGCCTAAACCTTTTTTTGTATCTGCCATGTGCCTGGGACTGTACTAGGCATTGAGTGCTTAAACATAGTATTCTGTCAGAAATGAGAATTTCCTGTGTACTTTCTCTCTATTGGAGGTGGCAGAGCATCAGTGAGGATATCAACTGGGAAGAGTCAGGAGTGTTGGCCTGGGTCCACCGGTCACTGGTGGTCAGGAATCAAGCAGATGAGCTGTGTTCAGAGAGTGTCCTCCTCTTTGAGACAGAGAAATGATGGCTTTATGCCTTCCTCAGGAGGCCAAAGCATGCTATGAGTTTTTATCTTCAGTAGTGGTGGTAGAACAGCTTTATTGAGAGAGACCCTAGGTTCCAAGTTCCCCTCCACTTGTACCACTCATGGGATTCAACTGATAGAATGGAGCAAGACTCTCAAACCAGGAGGTCTTTAAGGCGAGGCAGGTAACAGTGACTCAGTGACCTGGAAACTGACCAGTAAGAGCCTCTACTTCAGCTGCTGAAGATCAGCCACACTTCAGCTCCTCCATCTTTTAACTCTGGACAGCTGCTGCTCTGTGGGCTGTAGTCCAGTGTTGCCAACACTGCTGGGTTTTACGTGGACATTTGCAATTTTGAATATGCTGTGAAGTATTTAGGTAGGAAAGATACTATTTCCAGTTGCATCCTGTGACCCCTAGCTATGAATGTGCCCTGGAATTTAAGAGTTAGGCATGATCTTGTTTGGAAGATCAGTGTTAATCCAAGCTTCTGATTCAGTGGCACCCAAATGTGAATGGTACTGCCTTTTCTCCCTTGCAAGCTGTGGGATAGCATTTTCACCCAAAGACAATCTGTATTTCTTTTTTTTTTTTTTTTGCTCTTGGATGTTATTGTACTTTGCAGAGTTATCTTGTTGAGGCACAATAGATGTTGCTGAATAATATTTTCTATTCCAGGTTATGCTGCCCTAGTAGGTCTGTCTTTAGGGAGAAAGGTTGAACTTTGAGCTCTGAATGTATTGAGGTTATCTAGGACACCGTTTATCCTGATAGTTTTCTTTCTCTTCATTTGAATCTGGGTTATAGTTTGGATTTGGAGTGCTCCCCCATCCCAAGGCCTATGTGTTAAAGGCTGTGGTGCTGCTGGGAGGTGGTAGGACCTTTACATTGTTTGGACCTGTCAATAGAAGTTAGGTCACTGGGGAGTATTCCCTTGAAGGGAAAACAAGGACTCCATTGGCTTTTGGACTAGAGGCCCTGTGTGTGCATTTTGCCCATGTCCTGAGACTTTGTGGGAGACTAAGATTAAGGGCAGTGTACTAATTGAGCTGGCAGAAGAGTTTTAAAGCAGTCTCATATTCAGGCTATGGCACAGGTGCTGCTAGCCAGACTTATAGTGAGAAGCAGGAGCTGAAAACAGAGCAAAGATATTTTAAAACCTTAAATTTTGGTCCCAAAGGAACCACATGTAAAGTTGGTGCCAAAGGAGGTGTATGGGTACTGAAGAGATTAGTGCCAATAAAAAGGAACCAAATACTTGTACAAGGCCAAGAAAGATAACCTCGAGGGTATCTCAGGAATCAGTAAGACCCACTCATCAAGGCCCAAATGTGCAAATGTGCCAACCTTTCCTTTGCAAAGACAGTCCTGGTGCACCTGCTCCAGAAGGCCCTCCTGGGGAACTGTAACCCCAGGGCTCATTTCACTGTGCTCAGCCATCCAGGCATTTGGGGGGCACGGTAACCATGATCTAAGGGGGCCTAGCTACTGCTTGCACTGGAGCAGACCTTGGCATTCTCCATGCAGTGGTGGTTTTAATATTTGTGGGGCCAGGAAGGCTTCCACCCAGATTTTAAAGAAGAACCTGGAAGACCAGGCGAGGAACCCTTGGGAGGATGGTACATGAAGCTGTGCAAATGAACCCAACAGTGCAGTCAAGACACCAGGAAGTTGGAGATGCCAAGGGTTTGGAACATCGTGCTATGAGTAGAGCCAGTCCAAGAGAGGCCATGTGAGCTACAGTTGGCAAGGCCGTTGGGGTGGGCTGCACGAGCCCTCTGGAACACACATATCATACATGTTTTAGAGGCCAGGTGTGGAGCTGTAGGACTTAATGTTTGTTCTGTTGAGTTTAGATCTTTTGGTCTAATTCTTTTGTATCTTCCCATTCCTCCCTTGGTATAGGAATGCTTACCCTGTGCTGTTATATCTTGGGATTATGTAACTTGTTTTGAATTTTACAAAGGTTCACAGCTAAGCATTTGGCTTGGGTCTCACAAGAGACTTGGACTTTTGAAAAATACTAGAACTGTTGAAACTTTGGGGAAGTGATTAATGCATTTTTGGTTCTATGCAAGATAGTTGTATTATGTGAGGTGGAATTATTATTTTTTTTTGGTACTGGGATTGGATTCAGGACCTTGCACTTGGGAGGCAGGTGATGGCACCACTGAGCTAAATCCCTGGCTGAGGAGGAATTATTAACCTATTATTGTGTTCATTTGAAGAATAGGTATGGTTTAAGGAGATGTATTTAAGTTCTCAGGTTGACAAGGAGTGGGATGTGATGAATGAAGCTTGATTGTCCTGATTGGCTTGGGATCTACCCTGGGGGGATTGGTAGAGCACACTTGTGGATATGTCTGGGGGCTCATGGAGGTGTGACCTTGGGTACTATTTGTGGTCCTTGGCCCTTCTGTGACACTGTTCCTGTGTTGTGCTTCCTGACTGCTGGGAAGTAAGCAGCATTACTTTGCTACACCCTTCCCCTGTTGATGTTCCTGCCTTGTAGCCAGCAGACCATGGACTGAATTCCCTGAAACTGTGTGCTAAATTAAATCTTTAAATTGTGGGTTTCAGGTATTTTGTTTCAGAAGATGGAAAGCTGGCTAACACACTTCATAATTCTTGCTTCAGTAGCACAGAGTTACTGTCTGTGTGCACTGGGCTGTGTTGGAAGAATTCCTGAAGTGCCAACACACATTTGTTTAAGAAATCTGTGTTTTAAGGTACTGATATGTCATGTTTTTTGACAAACATGCTATAAACTAAAGTTAGTGTTTGTGATGCAAAGTAATTTTTTTTTCCTTCTTGGAACAAGATTTGCGAGAGCTCAGAGAAGGCAAGTGAGCAGTCTGTAAAGAGGAAAACTGTGGTACACTGTTGGGTGCTTCATCCAGTATGGCATTCCTCTATAGCCCACTACATTCAGTTGTGTTCATTACCTTGCATACTGTGGTTGTGACTTGGGGGCATAGATCTTACAATGCTGTAACTTAAGGTGCTAGGAAAAGTAATTTCCACATTAGTGTCAGTCACCTGTTGCCCTAGGAAATGAGCTAGCTAATGCTTAGGGGCCTCTATTATGGCAGAATGCCCTTAATCTTGAGAAGAAACTCATAGACTACAGCAAGGCACAAAGACAGAATATTTGGCTGATTCTGTAGTTACAGATTGGAGGTTTTATATTTTTCAAGGATAATGCATCATCTCTTTTCTAAGAGGATACAGTCAATTAGCTTTCTTTAGCTTAATAAGATTCTGTCAGTCCACCGAAGTCCATAAATCTATTAGACAGGTTACTATAGTCCTAACGACCACTGGCTAACATTAAAATATGATGGTATAGCTGAGCATTTGGGGCCTTAGGAAGTAACCTGCTCTGTTGAATGATATTTGAAATTAAAAGTTTTTTTTAGCAAAAATGAAAGTCCTTATTCAACTCCTTTAGTCAGTGTTAGCACATACTCACTGTGAAGCTGGTAGAATGGTTTATGAGGGATTAGCGTCAGTTGAGTACAGTAGTTTAAGTCACTTGTGTTATCCAGAGAAACAGAACAAATAAGGTATGTACCTGCTTTTAAGGAATTGACTCACAAGATTTTAGGGGCTGACAAGTCCTAAAATCCATGTTAGGACTACAGGTTGGAATCCCAAGGGGGAAGTGATGTTGCGGTTCAAATAAATAGGCTGACTGCTGGGCTAATTCTGACTTGTCAAGAGAGTCAGACATTCTGACTAGGCTTTCACTGGTTGGATGAGGCCCACCTGCCTACATAATGGAAAGTAATCTGCTTCACTTAAACTTTACTGATATAAATGTTAATTCCTTGTGTAGAATACCTGCTCAGCAACATCTAGATGTATTTGACCACAAAGAGCACCTGAGTACTATGGCCTAGCCAAATCAACATACATAAAAGTAACCATCATAGCCACCAAGAAACTTTCAGATATTCTCAGCTTTTGATATTCACTGTATTGTGGAAATCAGTTCCAATATGACCAGAGAGCATGTTTTCATGTTTCTAGCTTATAAAATTCTAAATGATTTACACACACACACACACACACACACACACATTATATTCCCTGTACCGTTGCCAAATAATTGAAAACACCAAAATAATGTGCCAAGTTTCTGAGGCCATTTTAAAGTTTTTAACATTTTTTTCTATCTGCCAAAAAAAAAAAAAAAAGAGAGAAAAGGCTTATTCTACATCTGTTTTTGGCTCTGAGACTTCTCCTGGGAGAAGAGGACTTGCTATTTCTTTTTGAGTTTACCCTGTCACCCTCATCCTACAAGCTCACCCTTATTCAGAGCTTACTTTTTATCAAAATATCTACTCCAGACTGAGCATCTTATAGAGGAGACATCCTGGATTTAGGCAATCCTGGCCATCTGACAAGCCGCCATATCATTTCACCTCGTGGGACTTTGCCAGGCAAACTCATTCCTGGCTGGCTTCCTTTCTTGTCCTTTCCCCTCTCCCTCCTTTCTGTAAGTGCCCTGTGAAAGAAAGATACTCTCTGCCAAGAAGTCCAAAGGCTGACATTTTAATAGGGAACATTACGAATTTCCGTGGACTGGGAATGTGTTCTTATTCTGCTGTCCCCAGTGACTTTGTCCCTGTGTTGGTAGTTGCTAACAAGGATGTAATGTGAGGGGTACAAAGAGGCCTGGAAGTGTTGCACCTGGTACAGGTCCTAAAACTCAGCCACAAAAGAACTGCTCGATTCCTGAATCAGTTCTCAGGAGTTTCGCAGCACTGGTTTTAAATCATATCTTTTCTCAGGCTTTGCTAGTCAAAGGGCATCAGACCTGCAAACTGGTATATCTAGAATCTCTTCTAGAAATGCAGGCTCTGGGTTCCTCCACAGACCCACTAATTTGTGTGTGTATGTATTAAACACTGTTCTAAGGAAATGAGAAGGGAGAGTATGAGGTTAACCACATTGGCTCAGGAGTTGCTTTGGTAATGTGTGGGGCACAGAGTAATTATTTGCAAATTCAAAAGTAAGCTTCCTTCACTTGCTGGCTCAAGGCCCTTCTTTCAAAGTCTGGTTTCATCTGGACTGTTGTGTAGTGATATCCCCAGGATTTGTAGCTTGGTCTTTTGAGTTCCTGTGTATATTTGCTGTCCTTACTCTCAGGCTTCTAGGTGATGTTTCATTATTGTCTGCATGTCCTTCTTTCCTGGGAACCCGGCAGATTTGGAAAGCAAATGATGAGATGTTTTGGAACTTCATTTTAAAAGCCCTGTTTGAATGGAGGTTATTCCTATACTAAGCAGAGGTGTTTTCAAGACTTTGAATCTTTTGGATTCTTCATGGTGCCAAATACCTGAATTTCAAATTGCAGGAGTGTGGCCATCATTCTGAAATTATTTTTAAAAATTGTATTCCTTTTACATTGTCATATCATAACCCCCTTTTCCAAATTTGTTTGTGGTGTATTGATAGTTCCCCAAGTAGACACTGTAGTCCTAAGTTATGTGTGTTGAAATTGTGCTATTTAGAAAGATAGGCACAAAACATGGAGTTATGAAAACTAAAGGTAAGAAGTGAGTGTCTGGACTTAGCTCCTGCTGAGATGAACCCATGGGAGTCTGTCATGCTATGTCTTGGGCCATCAGTCTCATAGTCATGAAATTAATTGTAATCCTCTGTCTCGCGAGCTGGGGATGGGGGAGTGTATTTAAAGAACTCTACATGGGAGTTGACAAATACTATTGCCTTGTGTATTCTCCTTGTCCACCTAAGCGACTTATTCTTATAACTTATTACAGCTCCTTCTTTATTAGTTTGGTTTAAAGAAATCACTAAGCACTTATTTCCATTTCATTTAATAGTGTCTGTGCCAGTTTTACTGCCCAGACAAGATGCTGTCCAAGCAGGTAAGCAAGGAATGCAGCTCAGATGACAGGAAAAGGAACTGGAAACCAGGAGAATGTAAAGGTTTGGCATAAAAAAATATAAATCCAGATAAATGTAAATGCACATCTCACTGAATGCTTTTTCCTTATCTCATGAACCAGTGAGTTAAAATGGTAACCCAATTAAGGAAGATCTGGTGCTTCTTTTGTTGACACCTCTGGTGGATTGAGGGCAGATTCTTTTTGGAGATAGTGTTTGCAGATAGGAAGGGGATTTGCCCATTGAGTGAGCTGCAGTTCATGAAGCTCAAATGTGGGTCTGTTTTCAGAATGACTGATCCTCCTCTAATGTAAATAAGTCAGATTTCAGTAAGAGTTTTGACTACCTTCTTTCTAAAGCACCCCCCCCCCAATAATAAAATCACCCTTCATTTCTGCAGAAAAAAAGCAATTGAACTTTTCAGCAGTGTGCAGGAGTAGCATGGGGTGGACATATGAAGAGCAGTGAGACATCTCAGGAAGCTTTACCTTGTGAAAAACAGGCCCCTCAGGAGGTCGTAACTATTAAAATGTTAAATTAGAGATGCTAATAGCATTTTATTTCAAAGGCAGAATGTGTTAAGAAAATTTGTAAGAACCTTTCTAAAATTAATTTTGCTTTGGTTTGGCATTTTTGGTCCATTGTTAAATCTTTGTGTAAAAGAGACTGTATAAGTGATATTGACTCATCTTTAAGTATAATGGTTAGGAAGCAGGGTAGGTAGATAAAAATCTGAGGTTCTTAAAATGAGAAGTAGTCTCGAAAGATTCTTTTGATGATTTCTTTTCAGATTGTAACTAAACAGACCGTAGTACTGTGTTTATGTGTACAAAAAGTGTTAAAATAATTCAAAGATGTGATTGTAGAAAATAATTTCTTGCTTAATTACATGATTTTTCATAGCAGATTCATGTGATCTTTTAGATAGGCCTGAAGGTTGTGTTTAGTCTCTGATAAATGTCTTGCCAACATCATTGATATTCAGATATAAGAACTACTTAACTCTTAAAAAATTGACTGTGGGGTAGGTACCAAGCAGTTACCCTTCTGTGATACCAATAATAGTTTAGAGTTAAATGCAAATACTGAATAATCGGTGGTGGATGCCCAGCGTATAACACATGCTGACTCAGAAAACGTAAATTCTTTTGAGAGAACAAGTAGAATATGTGCCTATTTTCTTTTATTTTTCCTATTTTTATGTGCCTGTTTTAGAAGAGGAAGTATACTTCTAATTGGTACTTCTTATCCTTTAGTAGTCTGAAAATTGAAAGTTTTAAAACAATAAGAAAGTCCTTACCTTTTTATAGAAGCTGGCAGTGAGCTGTTTTTATAATGTAATATTTTAAGTATCCTGATCTACATAAAATCATGAAATTTAATTTTGCAACTTACATATTCTACTATTTCTAAGCAAGCATACATACCGCTTCATTAAATGCATCTGTGTTTGTCATCTCAGAAATATAAACAGGATTTTAACATGAGTTTAGCCATTCAGCTAAAGTTGAGATTTCAGTAACCCCAACCCACAAAATCACAAATCTGAAGTGGAAGAGCAGTGAGGGCTTTCTGCATGTCGTAAATACTATTGCAAATCCCAGCAAGAGGGACATTTTCCTGAGTTGGAAATTTTGGCCTCTTTTCAGCTTTCCTAGTGTTATATGGTGAGTATGGAACACTTCTGTCATTGGGAATTATGTTATTCAGCTCTCAGTCACTATGGGAAAACACTGAGATAATCAACTTAAAAAGAAATATTTATTTTGGCTCACGGTTTCAGAGGTTTCTGTTGATGGTTGTTCAGCCCGGGTGCTTTCGACCTGTGGCAACGCAGTACCTTGTGGCTAGAGTATGCGGCAGAGGAAGCATGTTCTCCTGGTGGCTGGAAGCGGGGAGAGAGAATCCCACAGTCTCCTCTCTGGGCAGGTCCCCAGGAACCTGGCTGTCTCCCACGTGGCCTTCTAAAGGTTTCACCCTCTCCCCTTCGTGCCAAGCTGAGCACCAAGCCTTCAACAACTGGACCTTTGGAAAATGTGAAAAGAGAAAAGGGAAAAATAGCTGGGGAAGGTGGCAGCATGGTGAAGAATAGTGTAAGGGTATACTTGTGTGTGCCAGATGGGATCTGCTGTGCTTTCTAGGATCTGCTTCTTTCTCTCTGTGTTCAGAAGGAGGTTGGCCCTGCCAGCCTGGTAGTCACGTTTTTCATTGTTGGTCATCTCTGACTCTGTGCCTAGGAAAGCTTCTTCACACGTCTTTCCAACACTGCTCTCACTGTCCTCTTTATTCCTCTCTGAGTCAGGGTCCAGGGCGGGGCTCAGCACTTCACCCTGAATCTTTCTTTCCCACGCTCCTTGGGAAGTCATTCATTAATACAGGGTCTGCTGCAGGCTAAACATAGGGGTGCTGGGTGCCACAAGGAATGTGGAGGCCGACAGGCTGACTAGTAAGGAGAACATCCCCAGGAAACTCAGCCTGACAGAGGCTGTGGGGAACAGGAATTTCCCGTGATAGGAGCAGACAGAGCAGACTCCCTGGAGGAAGTGACTTGGGATAGCCTTGTTAAAAGGGCGTACGTGCTCCTTTATGATTTTTAAAAATGTTTTCCCATACCTAGATGATTCAAAATTATAGGCCTTTTGAATTTCTGTTCTGTTACATAATATAAATTTAAGGAACTAAACTTAGGAAGCCTATCAAAGCCCAACACTCTGGGAAGCTGAGGTAGGAGGATTGAAAGTTTTACCCCAGCATTGGCAACTTAGTGACTTAAGTGAGCCTCTGCCTCAAAAAATAAAAAAGGATGGGAATGTAGCTCAGTGCAAAGTTCCTGGGTTCAAACCCCAGTACCACGCACACAAAAGATTGTTCTTGTAAATTGAGATATTCCCAGTCATAGTTGTAGGATTTCAAATTAAATTTGTACATTTGATCACTCATCATTCCCATCTGTTTAGTTCCTCCTGACAAACACCTCAAAAGCTGGTAGTTTTTATAGTTCCCATTGTTGAATAATTTGATTGAAGTTTTCCAACTGATTTTGAATAAAATAGGACAGAAGCTTAGACTAGTTTACAAAGAACACCAGATTCTACCATGATTTGCTAAGTAGCTCTTCAAAGACACAAACATTTCCAAAACCCAAATGGTAACAGGCCACAGATAGAAAGTGACTCACAAATATGTTTTGTTTAGGTACTATTATTTTAAATTTTTACAGTGAAAACTTTTATTTCTGTGCAGAGTATCAAAGTGTGTTTGAATCCATTTATATGTGCCATTGAATCCAGACACATTTCTACTTCACAGATTTTTTTATTATGCCAGTTATACAAATGGTATAAGAGTGATAATTCAATACCTACATACAGTGTGTAATGATTAACATATAATGTATATATTGAGATATTTCAGGGCATGTATACAAGTATGTATTGATCAAATTAGGGTAATTAGTTTTTCCACCTTTTTACCATTCCCTTGTGTTGTACTCATAAGATGTGTAGTAGGCTATTGGGAGCCTTGCTGCTCTTCTGTACTGTCAGATACTAAGGCCTACTGCTTCTCTCTGGCCCTGTTTGGGCATATGCTGCCTTGGCCCCGACTCCCATCCTTGCAACCGACCTTCCTGGCTTATGTGTTTTTGCATTATTCACCATAGCTAGGACATGTGTTAGTTACCTTTCTCTTGTTGCTGAGACAAAACACCCAACACCCAAAGTTAGAGGGGAAGGCATTTGTTTGGCTTACAGTTCGTAGAAGTTTCATTCCATAGGCAGCTGGCTCCAAGTCAGGGATGACAAACCGGCCTGGCAGACCAGAAACAACATGGCATGTATCAGGCAGCGAAGGTAACAAGAGAGTTAACAGCGTCTCCCTGCCCCTTTTATCTTATTCAGACTCCTTAGGGCAGGAAGTACTCACACCCTTAATCCTAGTGTCCTTGAGCCTAGCACTGCATCATGAATCAATTCCAGCTTCACACACTCTAGGTGAAGCCTATGACCACGTGAGGGTTTGGGGGGAACATCCAGACCCAAACCGTAACAACATGGAATCAGCCCAGATGCCTAGCAGCAGTTGCCTGAGTAGGGAAAATGTGGTGTATAGACATCATGGAATATTATTCATCCTACAAAAGAGTGAAAATCTGTCATGTGGAAAATGAATGGAATTGGAGAACATGTTGTTAAGTGTACTAAATCATGAATAGAAAGACACAGTATGTTCACTAACTCTGTCTCTCTCTGTCTTGGTATCTCTCTTTCTGGTGGTGCTGGGAATTGAACACAGGGACCTTTGTACTGAGCTACATCCTCAATCCTTTTTATTTTTTTAAAATCCTTTTTATTTTTTAAGATAGGTTTTCCCTAAGTCATTAAGTTGTAGACTTGAACTTAAGATTCTCCTACCTCAGCCTCCCAGAGTGCTGTGTTTTGTAGACATGTACCACTACTGGCTTCAAATAGGTTTTTTAATTTGTAAAAATACATATTTTGGGGGGCCAGGGATTTAGCTCAGTGGCTCCTTGCCTGCCTTGTAAGCACAAGGTCCTGAGTTTGGTCCCCGGTACCAAAAAACAAACAAACAAACAAAAAACCAACCAAAAATATTTTTTCACAACAATGCTTCACGATTTCATTTTTCATTGAATTTATAGTAGCATTTATAATAAGGTTGGATGCTTGCCCTTAATAGACTGAACTGCTGCAAGCTTTACTTTGATTTTGCATGGTGGATAGAAATCAAATCTTTATTGAAATTAATACAACTGATTCATTTCAAAGCATCCCATTGTGCTGATATTTAACTAGACTCATTTGCCATTGTGAAGATTTTTCTGTCAATGGATACAACATAAATAGCTACAGCTTCATTTTGCATTTGTACAAGAAAATTTGGAATTAAAAACACAGAATTAATTGAGCATGACAATCCTTAGAACTGCAGGAAAAGGGATGTTTCACAGATGGTGTGTAAATGAACATTCTGCATCTGCCTAAGTAAAACTATAAACTCTGAGCAGGGTTTCTGAAAGACTTTGATGTCATCGCTTCTTTGGGAGACTGCCATCTCTGGTTTTACTCTGGTTAGGGTATCACTGTGGTGCACTACTGTGCAGGGTAAATGTTGACCAGCTCTTTTTAAAAATGAATTTTATTCTTTTTTAGCATGGCTTGATTTATGAATTTTAACCCATTCCCCCCTCAAGCCCCTCCCTTCCCTATGTACAGAAACTTTGTTTCTACTTTTTCCTTCTATTTTCACTTTTTTTCTTGGTCCTTCCTTCCTTTCTCCCTCCCTTCTCCCTTGTTGCCCTTCTCATTTGAACACTTTCTTCCCATTCCCCAACGTCCATTATACATTTCAGTCCTTATTTCCACTTTCAGTTTCTCACGCCAGAGAAACAATGTGGTATTTAAACATGTGTGTTTGATTTATTTCACTTAAGAGTACGGTTTCAAGGTCTATCCATTTAGCTATAAATGTCTGAAGTTCATCCTTCTTTCTGACAGAGTAGTACTCCATTGTATATAAAAAAATTCTTCTTTAAACATTTGTTTGTTGATGGGCATTTGGGCTGTTTCCAAGATCTAGCTATTACAAACTGTAATGGCTTGATTTAAAGAAAAATGGGAAAGATAGTACAGAGTTTCTATATAACCTATACCTACTCTCCCATGTTATTAACATCACACTGTGACACAGTACATTTGGTATTATTAATAAAATGATACATTGTTATTAGCTAAAGTCCATATTATTTTCAGATTTTTGCAGTTTTTCCCCAATGTTCTTTTCTGTGCCTGCATGCTATCTGGCTTGCCACATTACATTTAGTTGTCCTGCCTCCTTAGTGTCCTCTTGGCTGTGACAGTGAACCAATATTTTGAGCAGTTACATATTTATTAATTCTTTGAGGAAAGGAGATTTGGCTTTTAACTTTTTATTAACAAACTTTTTTTTTGCTCTTTGTTTGAGACCATTGCTATCAAAAGGGTTTATTGCAGGATATAAGAGCATTACCATCAATAAAATACCTTGTTATATGTTTAAGTTCCAGAAGTGATGGTTAAATTTTTGTAGCCAGAACATTCCAATTCATTACCATTGCTCAGTGTCATAGCTGTCCAGTGTCTGTTTTCTGTACCTATTTCACGTGCATGACGCCTGTAATTTCCTGTGTTCTCACTGATTGGGCCACACACCCACTTGGCAGCAGTACCCATCTTGCAGGCAGCAGCATAGCTGCCTGCATTTCCAGGTGGCTGCAGGGGCTGCTCCTCCAGTCTTTCTCTGCCACCATCTGAGTCCTGAAGAGTTAACCTGTCTCCAGTTTCTTCGTTCATGCTTAGTTTGTCAGATGAGTGAGTATTCTGTTTCCTGCTCCTGAAAGGAAGTCATAGATTGCACCTGAAATGCCTCGGGAAAGGTGAGAGGGGTTTATCACTGATTGTCTGATTGCCACATAGTAATGAGAGATCTTTTTTTTGCATGAATGTTTCACACAGTTCAAGGTGAAGTGGATATCTGCAAACTCATCCTGGCTAATTTGAATGCAACTATAATAACTTCACATTCGAATTAGTACACAGTTTAAGACCCATTAGTGTAACTGTTTAGTCAAAGAAAGGAAAATTCAGAGTAAGTACAAAAGCAATCAGGATACAGGATGACAAGCATAAACTGGAACTGTCCCAGGAAAACCTGGGAAAGTGACAGGAATCATCTAAAAGGAAATTTTACATAGAAATTGAGATTGTACTCTTTATTTTTTTCCGAGCTCCCATATTTCTTGCCTAAATACAAATTTTCCATGAAAAATAACTATAATACACTTACATGTACTAACATGAAATTAACTATGCCTACATTTAATTTGAATGGAACGAAGCTGATGTAAGAGAAATACTAAGAAAGTATGCTCATTGGAAATAAGTACTCGTCAGTATTGTTTACACATATTCACATGTGTAGGATACTACTGATGTGCTATCTGCAGAATAAACTTCTGTGTATGAAGAAAACTGATTTAGACTTGCAGGCAGGATAGGAACAAAAGCCTGTTTTCCTGGATGTAGAATGATGAGTTCTGCACTGCATCTTCCCTAATTCTGTACTCAGGGACTTACATTGATAGTCAACAAAAGGAGTAAAAGGAGTCAACAAACCAAGGGCCGTTCAGCCCTCTGCCTGTCTGTGTAAAGAGTTTTATTGGAGCTTAGTCAAGTGCATCAAACGTATTTTCTAGGACTTTTTTCTCTAAAGTGATAGAGTTGAATGTATGCAGCAGAGATCATCTGATCTATTACAGAAAAGATTTACTCACTTCTGAACTATAACCTTGGCAGATATGACCTAATTCCCATTTTTCAGTTCCCAAAGAACTGTTGTCCATAAGACATTTCTATACATGGAACTTGTTCCTCTTTTTTTTTGTACCGGAGATCGAACTGGGGACCTTGTGCTTGCTAGGCAGGTGGCAGAACCATTGAGCTAAATCCCCGGCCCCTATACATGGAACTTCTATGCCCACAAGGTTTTCATCCTCCAAACACAGCAAAGGGAAGAGACAACCATTACTTATTTTTAACTCAGTTTGGTAATGGATCAGGACTACTAGCCATCATAGCAATAGCTAATACTGATTACTATACCATGGCATGTGCTGTTCCCACTGTGTGGTAGTAGGGGTTTGTCCATAGAGTAGCCCTAAGGGTGGGTTCTATCATTATACCCACTGTATGTCGGAAGTAACTGAAGCAGAGGGTAAGAGTTGTCTGTGGATTATAAAGCTAAGATATGGTGGAGGAAGCATTTGAATCTGGCCAAGCTATTGCACATCTTCTATTTGTGGATCATTCACAACTCCAGGAGCCCTCACTCTTTTTGTTGTGCCTTCTCTAAACCTGTAGCACAGTGCATCTTGCTGCTGCTTTTCCTTCCTCCATTGGCAAACTTCCCATAACTAAATGTGATTGATTTTAAATAGAAAACACTTTGAAATAGGAATTGTTCCTAGCCTTTGAATGAATCTAGTTGATTCTCATCTTAAAGGAGGTCTCTGTTTTAAAACTTTTGGGGAACGTTACCAAGTAAGTACCTAGGTAAGTAAGATGTTTTTTAGGGCAACACAAATCTGGAAAGAATATCACCTGGAGGAGATGTACTTGGGCAGAGTGCCCTGGATGAAACCTCAGTGGTTCAATACCTTGACAAGATCCTCTTCTGATCCACCCCCATGGAACTGAGCCAAGGAAGCTTAGGCCACCGGAGTGGCTTGTCTTCCTCTTCCAGTGTGGTGGGTGGCAGGACCATGTTGAGGAATCTGTGGTGTGCCTTTTCTAGAGTGGAGAGCCAGGCAGCTGTTCTGAAAGTGAGTTAATGAAAGGAGGGGCCTCTTGTGGGAACGGACGTGAGGACTACTTCAAGGCACAGGCTGGGCTTGAGGCATCAACTCATGGGCTTGAGAGTACATCTGTCTAAAAAGCAAGACTGGACCTTCAGAAAGAGAACTGATGTTGCCTTGCTCTAGCAACAAGCTGGATTTGGCCATTGAAATTTACTTTCCAGTTAATAAGCATTTCTTCTTGAAGTATGTGTACTATGTAATGTACATTTTAAATGAGAAATTTTTGCTTTCATGGAAAAAAAGGGTAAATTTTTGCTCTTAACTGACTAAATGACATGTGGTTCATTCAGGGATTCTAAAAAGGTCATTATTCTTATCCTAAAAGAAAAATAAGTATACCATTAGGTTTTTTTTTTGGTACTGGGAATCGAACTCGGGTCCTTGTGCTTTTGAGGCAGGCGCCTGAACCACTGAGCTAAATCCCCGGCCCACCATTAGATTTTTATTATCTATAATTTTACCAATTTTATAATAAAGCAGAAGGTAGTGACAACTCATGTCCCATGTTTCGATATTAAATGATGATGGCTTTGGATTTAGCTTTATCTCTGTAAATTTGTTTCAAAATCCTTTTCTTGATTTTCTGCTTCAGACAAGTTCTAAGAAGAGGAGAGTAGTTGAGATGCAAACTCTGATAATGTCATCTCTTCCTTTACATCTTTCACTGGTGGCCTGTCCTTTCAGAATCACCCTCCCTTTCAGGTCAGTAAAGTGCTTTTAAGTCCTGTGCACTCTTCTGGCTCCACCAATTTCTCCCCAGTTCCCTCTGTTGTGGAATTGCTAGCTCCTTCCCTGCCCCCACTTGGTCTGCCTGAGGCTGTGCACAGTGTGGGATTGTCAGAGCCTAGAATTGGCCACACCCCACACCACCTCCCTTGCTGCTCCCCATCTTCACACTCTGGGAAAGGTAATCCCAGGTTTGGTCGTGATCTGTGCTGTCAGAGCATCTTGTAACGTACTTGATCCTCACAGATGTTTCTGATCATATATGTGCTTTGTGTAGGAAGGAACATAGTCCAATTATGGCATTTTATTTCTCGGAGCTCACATGGTGCCCCTTCAGTGGCATGGATATTTTAATTTTCTGTGTTCAGATGTTAGAATGTAACATCAGTTTTCTCTTGGTGAAGAGAAGGATGAAGATGTTGGCGTTTAATAGTGTTTGCTTTTGTTCCCGAAAACTGCTTTGCGTTTTGGATCAGGATAATATGTAGACTGAGTAAATAGTTTAGCTCTCTATTTTAATGCTTAAAGCACCAAGACTTGGAATCTGAGGGTCAGTTTTCCTAGGATTCTCTGGGTCACTGTGTTTCTTAGTGTGGGATGGCTTATTTGCATTTGACTATTTCTTAGTGATCTCTTGAGACTAGAGATAGTCAAGCATTTTACAAGTAAATATCAGCCCTACTGGTATTAAAATACAGAAACATTAATGTGTATGTGCTCTAAGTGAAATATGAATCTTAGAAATTCGGGACCTTTAAAGATTTTTACACATCTTAAGTTTAACTGTTTTTCTTTTAGCACATTTAATTTTCCTCTCAGACTCAATAGGAATATTTGCAAGGTAAAATGGTTTTTTCCCAGGGATCGTTTAAAAATTTTAAGTTGTGATTTTTTTTCATTAGGAATTAGCCATTCCTACTGTCTTTCATATAAATCATGTAATTTATTGAGCTAAGAAGATGAATAGCCACAGTTTTAAACCTCTGAACTTCGTAGGTAATTCAGAGTACATTTTTCTCTGGCTTTCCTTTGATATCTTCAGGTATAATTTTGAATATTTTTGGTTTTAGTGTCTCTCTCAACACAAATAGTATCTGCTTTATGTCTTGACTAATGTATGTGACTTGATCCTCAGTCTTTACCTAGTGTTTGTCAAGGCCAGTTAGACAGATCTCCATAGTATTTGTGAGTCCAGGTGTAATTTCCACGAGGAGGTCCTGCATCTTTATGAATGGAAACTGCTTTCAAGCCTAGGTCAGATGTAGAAGAAACCAGTGTATGTGTGTATAGCCATTGTGTTGACTGTTACCTTTGATGTCAGGAGTGGAGTGCCAGGAGACACTGTTGATCACTAAAAACAAAAGATGATCTCAAAACCAGGAATGCTGCCAGCTGCTGAGTTGAAGAATTCATAGGTGTGTAGCTGCCTGTGCAGGGCACAGTGTTTACATCTCACATAGCAGCATCACTGGCTAGTGTAGGAACTTGCTTCTGGGATAATGGATTTAAAATTGGAGCAGGAGCAAGAATTTATAGGCAAAAAAAAAAAAAAGGAATTTATAGGCAAAGGCTTGAATTGAGAAAGAAGCGAAGATGGGAAAGGATATCAGCTTGAAGAGAAGAGTAGCTGAAAGGGACACAGCTCTGACAGAGAAGATCAGACTGGCCCAGTAACAAAGGAAAGGATTCTATGGAGTTGCTGAAGTGGGCTAGGGTTGTTTAATCATTATCTTGGTTCTAGTTCTGTAATTCATTCCAGAGAAGTCTTTTTGGCTTGAGGTTCCTTGAGATGATTGCTCCTGATTAAAGGAGCAGCCTCAGTTCTGTGGAGGCTCTGCCAGAATCCAGGGTGACTGCAGGTTTAGGGGAATGACTAGAGACCTGTAGGTGCCCATTCCAGAGGGTCTGGAGCAAGATGCTATAAAAGCTACCAATTTCATATTCCTGCAAGTCTCTCATCTTGGTATCTTCTACGTTTTGAAGGGCAGGAGATAAGTTAGGTAAATTAAGGGCTAATAAGCCTGTATTACCAGTTTTTAGACAGTTACTCTTTAAATAATTAAGGCACCCATATGCAGAGCTGAGCAAGGGTCAGAACCAAAGTTTTAAAGTAATGAAGGAGACAGATATAAGATGAAGACAGAGATGCCAAATTTTGTCCTTTCAGTTACTCATTGAGTCACTATTTTTTAAAAAAAGCAGCTTTTTATAGTTCCTGACACCCTCAGAAGAAATCATGTATTTAATGAGTTAATAGGTTAAGACCTGGGAGGTCCTGATGGCTTCACTGCTGAATTCTACAAGACATTTGAAGAACTATAGCCATTACTCTTTAAACTCATTAAGGAAATTGAAAGGGAAGCAAGGCTTCCAAACTCATTCCTGGAAGCAAATGTGACTTTGATTCCAAAACCAGGTAAAGACCCAACCCAAAAAGAGAACTACAGGCCAATCTCCCTAATGAGCATATATGCAAAAATCCTCAACAAGATATTGGCAAACAGAATACAGAGAGTCATCAAGAAGATCATATACCCTGACCAAGTCGGATTTATCCCAGGGATGCAAGGATGGTTCAATATACGTAAATCAAGAAATGTAATACACTATATTAACAGAGTTCAGGACAAAAACCATATGATCATCTCAATAGATACAGAAAAGGCATTCGACAAAATCGAACACCCATTCATGATAAAAACCCTACAGAAATTTGGAATAGAAGGTCTTTATCTCAATGTAATTAAGGCTATCTATGAAAAACCAACAGCCAACATCATACTAAATGGTCAAAAACTGAAAAATTTTATGGTAAAATCAGTAAATGTCCACTATCACCACTCCGGTTCAATGTTGTTCTGGAAACATTAGCCACAGCAATTAGAAAAGAAAAAGTAAGAAAATGACTAAAGATAAGAAAGGAAGAAGTGAAACTGTCATTATTTGCTGATGATATGATACTTTTCATACAAGACCCAAAAAACCCCACCAAAAGACTTCTAGACTTAATTGACAGATTCGGTAGAGTAGCTGGATACAACAAGGTCAATGCTCAAAAAACAATAACCTTCTTGTACACAAATAACAGACTCATTCAGAGACAAATTAGGGAAACAATTCCTTTTACAGTAGCATCCCCCAAAAAAGAAATATCTAGGAAACAATCTAACAGAAAGGAAGCAAAAGACCTCTACACTGAAAACTAGAGCACTATGAAAAAGGAGATCGAAGAGGATATAAGAAAATGGAAAGATATCCCTTGTTCCTGGATAGGAAGAACCAATATAGTGAAAATGGCCATACTTCCAAAACTGCTATATAGATTTAATGCAATACTGATTGAAATTCCAACAATATACTTCACAGAACTAGAGAAAACAATTCAAAAATTCATTTGGAACCAGAAGAGACCTAGACTAGCAAAAGCAATTCTAGGCAATAGAGACATGGCTGGGGGTGTCCCCAACTTGAAACGATACTACAAAGTTACTGTGATAAAAACAGCATGGTACTGGCAAAGAAACGGACCCGAGGATCAGTGGAATAGATTAGAAGATGCAGAAATAACTCCAGACATACTCACCCACCTCATCTTTGACAAAGGAACCAACCACCCTTATTGGAGGAAAGATAGCCTATTTAATAAATGGTGTTTGAAAAACTGGATTTCAGCCTGCCAAAGATTAAAACGAGACCCATACCTATCACCATGCACTAAACTAAGATTGAAGTGGATTAAAGATCTAAATATTAAGACAGAAACACTAAACTTGGTAGAAGATAAGTTAGGTAGAACTCTTGAAGACATTGGCATAGAAAAAAACTTTATGAACAAAACCTCAGTAGCACAGGAACTAGCACAAAGAATCAACAACTGAGATCTCATCTTATTAAAAAGCTTTGGCACTGCAGGAGAAACCACCCACACAGCTAAGAGACAACCTACAATGTGGGAAGAAATTTGTAGCAGCTGTACCTCAGACAAAGGACTACTATCTAGAATATAAAAAGAACTGAAAAAAACCAGACCCCCAAATTCAAAGATCCAATTCCAAAATGGGCATCTGAAATGAACAGACATTTCTCAGACAAAGAAGTAAAAGCAGCAAATAAAGATATGAAAAATGTTCAACATCACTGGTCATTTGAGAGATGCAGATGAAAACAGCACTGAGATTCCACCTCACCCCAGAAGGAATGGCTGCTATCAAGAAATCAACCAATAACAAATGCTGGCGGGGGTGTTGGGAGAAAGGAACCCTTCTCCATTGCTGGTGGGAGTGCAGGCTGGTGCAACCACTGTGGAAGTTAGTATGGAGATACCTCAGAGAACTAGGACTAGAGGTCCTGTTTGACCCAGCTATTCCCCTACTGGGGATCTTCCCAAAAGAATTAAAAGAATCATACCACAGCGATATATGTGCACCCATGTTTATGGTGGCACAGTTTGGAAACAGCCCAGGTGCCCCTCAACTGGAAACTGGATAAAGAAGATGTGGTTTGCTTTTTTTTTTTTTTTATAAAATAGAGTACTACTCAGCCATAAAGAACAAGAAACTAGAGACATTTATAGCTGAATGGATGCATCTTCAGGCCATACTCTTAAGTGAAATAAATAGGACACACGTGTAAATATCAAATAGTTTCTCTAGTGTGAGAAGCTGAAAGTGTAAATAAGAGTTAAAATGATTAAAATGAATAATTGATAATTTGAAATAGGAAGAAAGGTCTAAAGGGGTAGGGGAAGTGGGAGGGGAAAGGGAAAGGAAAGAAGGGAAAGGAAAAATGATGAGAAAAGAAAAAAATTGGAAGTGAAGTCTATGTAAATAGGGAAGGGTGGAGGGGGTGAAGGGCGCACAGGTAATGGGGAAAAAATAAGAACTAAGATGCATCATGTACAGGTACAGGCACCCAGTGAGACATGTAAATGTATTATATACCTAAAATGTACCAATAAAATTATTTAAGGGAAAAAAAAAGACCTGGAAGTTTGTCTTCTGTACCTCTGTGGTGAGCTCAACATCTTTATTTTTCCATCTAGTTTGTTCTGGGGCACGTTATAGTGAAGGCATCCTGATTGTACATGTGATACACCTTGTTTTTGAGGTCAATAAGATTTTTTGGACAGTGAGGAGTTAGGTTAGGAGGAATTTATACTATACTTTAATGAATGAACAGTCCTGAATGAAGGATTTTGGTAGTCTTTATCTCAGAGGGCCCAGGTGTGGTCTCTTTTAGGATAAAGCGGTTTGGCATTTTATTTTGTTCTCTTGCTTGATTCATCATGTAAGAGAATCACCGTGTGAATTATGTCGCAGTCTCTCCACATGATCGTATGGCCCCAGTTTCAGTAATACAGATCCAGTGAAGCACACAGGGAGGAGGGAGGGGTGCGGTGGGGAGTGGGCGTGTGCCTCTGTGTACAGTAGTGCCTTCCCTGAATAGCATTAAGCACACTGAATTTTATATGGTTGTCTCAATCTGCTTTGTTTATTTGTTTGTTTGGGTACTGGGGATTGAACTCGGAACCTTGGGCTTGCAAGGTGGTGGCACTACTGAGCTAAATTCCCAGCCCAATTGTCTCAGTCTTAGTTATGGGTTCATTCTTGTAAGGAGTCTGTCTATAACATCGACAGTCCTTGTAGCAATGATGCATGTCCTCCTCCAAAGGAATGTTTTGGTTATATCAAATTTTCTTTGGATCCTACAGATCAGTTCAGCCCTCAGTTTGGGCATGGAGATCTGGTTCCTTGTTCAAGAGCCAGACTCTGGAGCCCAGTGGACTGAATTGGAGTCCTAATGCAGCAAATGAACGGTATACATAAGTGTTTAAATCAGTGCCTAAACTGCATATTTAAGGTGTTCCATAAAAGTCTGGTTCAGCGTATAAATGCTTCACAATAATCTGTTGTTCCCTCTTAAAGAGAGTGGGTGGTGATGGTAAAGACTTACCCTGATCATAAAAGTTTTATTACTTAGTTAATATGAAGCATCAAGTAAGGAGACAAGGAAGTATTTTCGTTTGAGAGGAGGATGATAACATTACCCAAATAGGAAACCATAATCCATCTTTCTAAGTAAGCTGAATACAACAAAGAACTTACCTATCTCAGTGGCTCGGAGCAGTACAAACTTCTCTCTCTTGTATGTGTGGGACAGATTGAGTGTGGTCAGGCAGGACCGGATGGTTTCTCTCCATGTGGGGATGCAGGGATCCAAGCACATTCTATTTTTGTGGCATTGCCATATTGGAGTTCTTCATTTCAAACATGAAGTTAATGATGAGGGAAGGAGAAGGAAAAGGGGCAGAGAGAGGGAAGGAAGGAGGAATGGAGGAGGATGGGAAGGAGGAAGAAGGAGAGACAGAGACAGAGAGACAGTCAGACATTATGAGCTGAGGATTTTGCAAAGGACTTTAGAGGCCAAGAAGGAAGTGGGATGGTAATCACGGGCCATTTCCTCTCCCATTCCGCTCCCTCAAACTGGCCACAGGATTACCACTGACTTACTAGAGACTTGGGAAATCCAGTCTTCAGGAGTTCCCTGCAGTGAGAATTAGGACAGATGAGTATAGCTCTGGGACAGTTCTGGCACAGGGACGAAACAACATTTTCTGTAAGTTATTTAAAGAATTCACTGTAAACTGTACTGAAATTCTCTGTCACGGCCAGGACCAGCAGGTGACCAGAGAAAATTTACAAGTTGTTTTCCTTATTTCTCATTTTGTAAATTGCAGAAAGTGAGGGAATCTACTGAGATGTCTGCCTGTGAATATTTGTTGTTGTGCAGTTAGCACAAGGACTCTCAGGGAGTTTCTTAGTGGCTATCTCTGACAGGTTCCTGTTGTAGAGCAGGATTCTAGGCTTTACTTCCTGTTCGTCATCAGTAAATGACAAAGGCAAAGATGAGTCCCATTGTACATTGAAATTACGTGGGACAATCTTAGAGTGGGGTGTTTTCTTTTCTGTTAATAAGTATGAATCACTCTTGCGACCAGACCAGTATTTATCTCCAGGTCTGTGGGAGGGATGATGGCAGCTTTCTGTCTTGAATCACTAAATGAAGTGACCTATTAATAATAATTAACATATAAACAGTTGTTTTGAATCATAATTAGCCCATGCACAGATTGAACAGTTTACTTTGAAGAACAAACCTAGGAAGCATACAGCTGACATGCAGCCACGCTTCTCTGTGCTTTAGAGTTAGCCTATGTCCTGTAGCGTTTCGTGGTTCTGACAGTGTTTAGCACAGATGGGAAGTGAGGATGCGTTCTGGCTGTCACAGTAGCCTCAGATCACAGGAGCTGAGTTGGCTGTGGCCTATGCCACTTAGTTTCTACTGAGCCTTGGGCTGCCTGGGCATCTGTGGTAACAGATACCAGAGAATGAGTGGCTTAAACAGTAGAAATGTATGTTCTCATGATTCCAGGGGCTGCAAATCTGAGAACAAGGTTTCAGGAGGAGTGATTCTTTCTGAGGGCTTTCTCTCAGTCTTGTTAATGGCCATCTTCCCTGGGTCTTCAGTGGTCTTCCTCCCTGTATATGTCTCTACCCAAAATGCCTATTTGTAAGGTTGCCAGTAAGATTGTATCAGAATTTACCTTAATTACCTCATTTTAACTTGATTTGCAAAGACCCAGTCTCCAAATGGTTACATTCTAAGGGACTGAGTGTTAAAACTTTAGCATGCGAATTTGGGAGTTGGAGGACCCATGTCAGCTCCTAACAGGCGCTTTGCCCAGCCTAATTTTCCAAATGGGTTATAAAATGGTTTATTAGGGTTGTTGTGAATATTCAAAAGATGATGCATGTGATTACTTTGCGTAATACCTGGAATCTGGTGAGCACTCACTAAAGAGAACTGCAGTCATAAATCTTACGTCTTTGTCATCCGTTCCATTTCATGACCGAGGTCTGCCATTTTCTTAGTCTTCTCAGGCCCTCGGAGTCTCTGAGCAGGCTGGTGTCAACAGTTAAGAGGCTGATTGCCCAGGGAGGGTGGATGGAGTGGATGGGATGCTTTTGTGTTCAGGAGTGCCAAGTTGTCCTCAGTGGCTTTCACACATGACTACTGTGCCATAGGCTCAGATGTCCTCGTTCCTGTAGTGCCTTGTCCACTGGCTTTACCAGAATGAGATACACACTTGGAGAATAGTCTCTCCATGTCTGGGGCAGGACACAAGTGTTTTGTAGTATTAAGGATGTAAGTATTAAAAATCATACAGTTTGTCAATAACCAAAAGAATTATCCAACTTCTAGAGGTGTTGTTTAAGTAATGTGATGTTTGAAAGTGTCTGGTGTTCCTGTGATTAGCTATCCGTATTAATCATAGACTTGATAAAAATCGATGGAGTTCTTTCATGCTGGTATAGTAGCAAGTTATCATTTCAGGCCCTAGAAGTTGCCTATTTTTTAAACGCGTGCCATTTCTTCTTTCAACTATTATAAATGTTCCTTTGCTTTCACAAGTACTGGCACCTCACAGTTCTGGCTTGTGTTAAGTGGCTCTCCTCTAGGGTCAGAGAAAGGGTCTGGTTCAGTCAGGATTTACCAGAGAAACAAATATAGCACAAGGTATATAAATATATATGAATGTAGAAAATTAGCTCACAGTGGCCACCCAGTGTCGGGTGAAGAAAAGCCCAGAGGGTCTGTCCTCACACTGGAGGCCGAAGGATTTAGGTGAAGGCCTGGAGCTTACTGCAGTGTCCAGTGCCAGTCCGTATCAGGAGGCCGATGGGTCTGCTGTGGAAGGTTGAAGGATCTGTGCCAAAAGCTGAAGAGTCTGTTAGAAGGCAGTGGATGACATCCAGGGCGAAGAGTGGAGCTCCTCCAAAGGAGCAGCAGCAGCAGCAGCATCCTTCCTCATTTCCCCTTTATAACATCCAGGGGATGAGCTGCCCTAGAGTAGACCTTCTACACCCTAGGGCATGGAATTGCTGAGCCTCTTCAGCTAAGCTTCTCTTAACCAAACTTTTCAAGTTGGTACACTCTGTCAGCCATCCTAGGGTCCAATTGTGTGATCCCTGTTGTTAGCTGTAAAAGAAGTTCATGATGTGATGGGGAACGGTGTGACTGGCATATGAAGGGGGAGCCCGGTACGTCTGAACCTCAACCTGTGGTCTGTGCATCTCCACGTAGTGCGAGAAGTCAATCAATTTGTTGGACACTGTGTCTGGAAAATTAGTATGAGGAAAAAAATCTACATGTTTGGTGTCAGAAGCATTCTGAATAAATATAGCACAAGTATATATGAATTTATATGAAATAATATTTAACTTACCCTGAAATAATAGTTGTATCCAGTTTTTTATTACTGTAATAATTAAAACATCTTATTAGGGATTGATGAAACAAGCACTTCAGTGTTACCTAACTTTCCTATAAATTTACTTACCTTTCAGTTTAAGCCCCTCAAACAACAGCAAAAACAAAGAAAAAACAGTAGTGATAAAAGCAAGTGTCCTTCCCTTAGAGTTCCTTGTCCTGCGTTTCCACTGCCCTCATGGGCCACCATCTGCTAATATGGAGAAAAGTATGCGTCAGAGTCTCTGACTGATATCTTTTCTTCATTCTAGATCATTCTGTTGCTGTTGTTTGCTCATTGTATCTTTGGTTATGGTCCTCTTTCCTAAAAGTATTCTGCAACTTTGCTTCTTTACCTTTTCATTCATTCACTGTTTTTTTTGCAGAAAAGAGCAAGTTAGTACCCTGTATCAGAACATCAACCTCGTGGAGCCAAGACTAATCCAGCCCTATGAACATGTGATAGAGAACTTTATCTGGGAGATCAAACTTCAGAGCACAGAGATGGAACACCTGGCCATTGCAGTGAAGAGGTATTGAAGTCCTCCCTTTATGAGTGGCCCATGGGGTCCTTTAACATGTTCTCTGCCCTGGGTGATAAATGGACTGCACTGCACTGCATTACTACATAATGATATGGGTGGACCTTCTGACTTCTAACTAAGCCAGCACATGTTAAGTTAGGCTGTGATTTACAAGTGTGTGTGTGTGTGTGTGTGTGTGTGTGTGTGTGTGTGTTTATCAGTGGGTCAGTTTGATCCTTTTATAGCCACTGTTCAGGACCATTGATTAAATACAGAACAAGTCAGAGATTCATCTTACACCCAACTACTTAAAGCATGTAGGAAGCTTCCAGAGAAATTGGTGGGACTCCATTTGAAGCCTGGCCTTGTAACTTATGAGTATGAGACCCTGTGGGCATGTTACCTAATCTCCTGGAGTCTCATTTCCTTGCACCTAAAAAAAGAGACTGAAGTGTTCACATCCCCCAGGGTATGGAGACTCAGAAGATGACAGCGTAGGTGGAGCCCCGCCCTTTGTAACTTCCACGTGGTGGGTGCTCAGCAACCTGCCTTTCCTCTCACTGGTCCTCTTCACCCAGCCCTGCTCCCTAAACTGAAAACCAAAACACTGTTTAATCTCCTACTGTAATATAAGGATTTGTGTAATGCATACCTTACGTAGGCTGTCTTATTGCTCTTAATAGCCATTAAGTGTGAAAGTGAATTGATATGTGTTCTAGTCCAAGCATCAGCCCTGGAAGGACCACCCTTCTTCAGTACATTTTGAGAAAGCGGGGTATGTGTTTGTCACGTCCCTGGGTATTCTGCCCCACGTTTGCTTCCTGCATCCATGTGGTCCACTAGCAGTGCTCTCCAGGTCTCACCCAGAACTTGGAAACACAGACCCTATGATAGGATGCTCCCTGCCTGCTTGGGGGCGGGTGACAGCTTCTGGCCCACTTGGCTGTAACTTCTCTGTCTCCTTATTCTTTCTGTCAACAACATTCAGTGAGTCAGCTAACTGAAATTAGCTCACTAAGCCTTTGGAGTAATTAAAAGGACTTACAAATTAGAAGAGAAAAATGTTTTAAGATTTGGATGCTAAACAGGACCATTCTTGTAGTCCTGGAGTCAAGAGTTGAAATATTCATATGGGTTTCATATGGACATTTTCAGTACCTGTTGTCCTTAAGTTTGCTTTCTAGGGGGCTTCTAAGAGATAGTCCTCAGAACTCCAAATTCTGTAGGGAGTTCTTGGGTGTGGACTACTTAGTTGGCCTCCTTTGAAGTATGACATGCAGGCACACATGCTGATTCTTCAGAGTGTTCACTGGATGGCTGTTAGACAGATGGACATAGGCACATGCACAAGTGAACATGTGCACATCCACACAAAGACACCTGTCCCTGGGTCTGTTTGTCTCTCTCACTTTCATACTCCAGATTGTAGCACATATAAATTCTTCTTTTGGTCTAAGTGGTTGTTAAAAACAGTAAGATGTCTATGTAAGCAAGCTATGGCTTGTAAGAACTGTCTGTGTTAGTAAACCTACAAGGGAAGAAAAAAACAAATGGTGTTCTTTATGCTCTCATTGCCAGCCAGTTTACTCGTTACAGTGGAGTGGATTTATCACTTTATATTGCTCTGTGTTGGTGTCTGTCTCCACTTCCCTTTCTGTGCTCTCTTGGGGGACCCAGAGCCAGGCTGTCTCTCCTGAGCCTGGGGTCTCCTAAGGGGCTTTCTTTCTTTTGTTATTAGAGTCCTCACTGAAGTTTAAACACTTCTTATAGTCCTAGACAGTGGACCATCTCTTGCATTCCTAGACAAGGACCATTCCTGCTCATTTGCCTTTGCTTGAGGGAGACTATCAGATTTTCACACTGCACTGTAAACCCACTGTCCTGGAAAGAGTCTTGGACTAGGTGACGATAGACAGTCATAGCTCACTAGATATTTTGCTAGGAATTAGCAATTTTTGGCAAGCATTGTGTTGTTGATTTACACACATACACACACACAGTGTTGCTTAGAAGTGAGAAGCACAGAAAGCGTTCAGGATCAATCCCAGTTGTTTGGAACTGAATATCTAAAAGAATAACTAGAAAAAATGATCACAATGAAGAAAGAAAGGATGTATAGCCATTTTTTTAATAGTCTCAGATTTAACAACAAAAATGTTGCTTTGTAGATACATAAGTTCTAGACTTCAAATAGCAGCTATTTATAAACGGAAACTAGCTAACTTTCCAAAATTGGTTGACAAGATATCTTGGGTAACTAATAAGTAGGAAGTAAACAGGAGCAGAAAATAGTGATGGTACTCAAAATTTTACTTTGAAATCTCCTCCCTCACATTATTTGTTTGAAGTTTTATGTAGCAGACAAACTCATATACCCAAATTGTGCTGTGAAAGAGTAAGTTGAAAGATAGGATGGCAGAAGCAGCAGAGGCCCATCAAACTAGGAGATGGGAGGCCCTATATTTAAGGCCTGCCATCTACTTGTATTAACAGTGAGTTGTCATTGGTACAAGGGGTTGGTCGACTCTGAACCTTGTGGTGGCTGCTATCAGGTCACTTCTAGTAGAGTTGGTAGGCAAGACCTGTTCAGGTGAAAAGTTAGATAGTTGGACATGAAGCTCATAGAGAAGAAAGGAAAAATACATCTTCTCTGTCTTGGGATATCCCTCACTTTATGATGGTTGAAGTTTCACAGACAGTTGCTAGTGAAGTAAAATAACTGAAATGCCTCTTACCAATTTTTCTATTTCTAACTTTTCTTCCCCCTTCTCCAGGCTCTTTTCTTATGTTTTTATTTTTTGTACTAGCACATGTTTGCAATACATAATGACTGCATTCATTGTGGGGAGTTGATACATGTACATAACAACACACCTTAAATCTTTTTATCCTCTTCCTTTCTCCTCCCATCCTCCCTCCTCCTTCCTTCCATAGAGGTGTGATTTACTAATTATATTAACAAAAGAAACAAATTTTCTAAAAGGTAACTACACTTTTGGAAAATGATTAGAAATAATTGCTGAAATCTCTTTTTTTCTCTTTACCATATAGGATTGTGAATTTCACATCATAGAATTTTAAAATTATATTTAACCACCTTTTCGGCAGAGTTCTTTTCTGCAGGCTAGATTTGTAACTTACTTTTGATAGCAAACAAGAGTTTCAGAATTTATTGAGAATCTCCCAGTGATTTGGCAATTTTAACTATTCTTTGACACAGTTTAAGATCACTCAATCTAATTTATTTCCTTTATAATATCTATTTTTGATGTTATTTTATACCCAAATGATTGAATTGCCAATCTTATTACATGAAAGGGATGAGAAATGTGTGTGTGTGTTCTCATTTGTAAAATACAGAGTTTAGAGAAAGTTTCTCTTCCTGTTTCTAGTCTAGGTACACAATGAAAAGCTATGCCTCCTTTCAAATTTCAGAGCCCAGGACAAGGCAGCTATACAGCTGAGCGAGTGGGAAGAGGAAATGGATCAGAGGATTCAGGCTGCGGAACACAAGACCCGAAAAGATGTGAGTTTCTAGGATTGGCCATGAATGCAGCGGCAAATCCTCATGGAGTACCTTTTATTTTTTAAATTTATTTTATTTATTTATTTTTTTTGGTACTGGGCATCAAACTCGGGTCCTTGTGCTTGCACAGCAGGTGGCGAAACCACTGAGCTAAATCCCCGGCTGGAGTACCTTTTATGGCATGATCAGGGCGGGGCCTCAATCCACCTCTTGGTGTCAGGGCGTGGGCACAGCAATCCTGCGTTCCCATGAGGCTCCCAGTGAGTGGATTTTTCCCAGTGGTGCTTCTGGGGCACAGAGTATGGAGAGTTAGAGAGTATGAGCATGTAAATAAATAAGGCAGGTAATTTTCAAAAACTGACAAGTGCAGAGAAGAAATTTGTGTGTGACAGACTGTGAGCAGGGGAGGAGTCTGCTCAGGCTGGGAAGTCACAGGCCTCTTTGCAGAGAGGATCTGAGAGGTGGGGCTGGAGAGAGCGGTGTGGTCTTTACAGCTCAGTCTCACTGCCCATTTCCTCTGCCAGCTTTAAGTCTAGATTACAGTGAAATTAAAATCTTTCCATTTAAGGTGTTTCATAAGAGAAAATTATTATTGTAGGAAATCTTCATGATGAAAGTGGTATGCTGCCTTTGGTGATTTCCACTGAAAAAAATAATTCTCTTCTTCTCCTTATATGCTCAGGCAGTGTTTACTCCCAACAGAAAATAGACGTGTCTCTCTCTTCCAACTTGAAAATGGGATAATGTCTGCTAAGTGGTTTTAATGAGGATTATAAGCAAGATGATCTTTTTTAAAAATAAATTTTCTTTTATTTTATACCCTTCTCCTCTTAAGCCCCCTCCCCTCCCTATGTACAGAAGCTTTGTTTCCACTTCTTCCTTCTGTTTTCATCTTTTTCTTGGTCCTTCCTTCCTTTCTCCCTCCTCCTCCCTTGTTCCCCTTCCCATTGAACACTTTCTGCCCATTTCCAGACATCCATTATACATCTCAGTCCTTATTTCCACTTTCAGTTTCTCACGCCAGAGAAGCAATGTGGTATTTAAACATGTGTGTCTGATTTATTTCACATAGGAGTATGGTCTCAAGGTCCATCCATTTAGCTATAAGTGGGAAGCTCCTCCTTCTTTATGGCAGAGTAGTACTCCATTGTATAAAAAACCCACATCTTTATCCATTGTTTGTTTATGGGCACATGGCCTGTTTCCAAGATTTAGCTATTACAAACTGCCACGTGAACATGGGTATGCATGTATCACTGTTGTATGATGCTTTTAATTCTTTTGGGAAGATACCAAGAAGAGGTATATATAAGTGGGTCAAATGGAACCTCTAGTTTCAGTTTTTAAGAAATCTCCGCACTGATTTCCACAGTGATTGTACCAGTCTACACGCCCACCAACAGCATTTGTTCTCTATACTCCCACCTCTGCCAGCATTTGTTATTGGTTGATTTCTTGATAGCAGCCATTCTTTCTGGAGCGAGGTGGAATCTCAGCATTGTTTAATTTGCATTTCACAAATAACCAGTGATTTTGAGCATTTTTTCATATATTTACTTGTCATTTCTAATTCTTCATCTGAGAAGTATCTTTAGTTTGGATGCTCATTTTTGCATTAGGTCTTTAAAATGGGGATCTGATTTTTTTTTTTTTAGTTCTTTATATATTCTAGATAATAGTACTTCATCAGAACAGCTGGTAGAAACTTTTTCCCACTCTGTGAGTTGTCTTTTCATTCTGTTGGTGGTTTCTCTTGCTGTGCAAAAGCTTTTTAGTAAGATGAGGCTCCAGTTGTGAATTCTTTGTAGTATTTCCTGTGCAGTCTGGGTTTTGTTCATGAAGTGTTTTCCTACTCCTGTGCCTTCAATCATTCTACCTATTCTCTCTTCAAGCAGATTTAGTGTTTTGGTTTTGCTGTTTAGCTTTTTAATCAATTTTGACTTTTAGGTTAGTGCATGGTGAAAGACATGGGTCTGGTTTCAATATTTGGCATGTGGAAAGCCAGTTTTTCCAGCACCATTTATTTATTTATTTTTCAGTTTGAAAAGTTTTTTATTTTATAGCTAGAAGTTAGCTAGGCAAGTGCTGTGCCAC
The DNA here is from genome assembly GCF_053883595.1 of Heterocephalus glaber. Lineage (NCBI taxonomy): Eukaryota > Metazoa > Chordata > Mammalia > Rodentia > Bathyergidae > Heterocephalus > Heterocephalus glaber. The sequence goes on along the minus strand of NW_028258317.1, from coordinate 66,407,278 downwards.
TGAGCTACACATCTCCAGCCTCTTTCTCTTTCTTTCTTTTTTTTTCATTAAGTTTATTGGTATATTTTAGGTATACAATACAGTTACATTCATCATTGGGATTTTGTACCTTTACATGATGTATCTTGGTTCTTATTTTTTCCCCATTCCCCTGCCCTCCCTTCACCCCCTCCACCCTTCCCTATTTACAAAGACTTTCCGTTTTTTCCTTTTCTCATATTTTTTCCTTTCCCTTCTTTCCTTTCCCCTGCCCCTCCCACTTCCCCTACCCCTGTTTCACATTATCAGTTATACATTTTGAACCTTATTTACGCTTTTAGTTTTTCACATCAGAGAAACTATTTGGTATTTACACATGTGTGTCCTATTTATTTCACTTAAGAGGATGGCCTCAATGTGCATCCATTTAGCTATAAATGTCTCTAGTTTCTCATTCTTTATGGCTGAGTAGTACTCCATTTTATAAAAAAATAACATCTTCTTTATCCAGTCTCCCGTTGATGGGCACTTGGGCTGTTTCCAAGTTTTAGCTATTACGAACTGTGCCACTATAAACGTGGGTGAGCATATATCACTGTGGTATGATTCTTTTAATTCTTTAGAAAAATACTCAGCAGAGGAATAGCTGGGCCAAATGAGACCTCTAATCCTAGTTCTTTAAGGTATCTCCATATTGATTTCCACAATAGTTGCACCAGTGGGCACTCCCACCCACAATGGAGAAGGGTTCCTTTCTCCCCACAACCCTGCCAGCAATTGTTATTGGTTGATTTCTTTTTTTTTTTTTTTTGCTACCAGGGATCGAACTCTGGTCCTTGCACTTGCACAGCAGGCAACAAAACCACTGAGCTAAATCCCCAGCCCATTGGTTGATTTCTTGATAGCAGCCATTCTTTCTGGGGTGAGGTGGAATCTCAGGGTTGTTTTCATCTGCATCTCTTAAATGACCAGTGATGTTGAACATTTTTTTCATGTTTGTTTGCTGCTTTTACTTCTTTGTAAATGTCTGTTCATTTTAGATGCCCATTTTTGAATTGGGTCTTTATATTTGGGGCGTCTGATTTTTTTGAGTTCTTTCTATATTCTAGAGAGTAGAATATATCTACTGCTGTATGTCTGAGGAACAGCTGGTAAAATGTTTTTCCCACATTGTAGGTTGTTTCTTAGCTCTGTTGGTGGTTTCTCTTGCAGTGCAGAAGCTTTTTATTTTATTTGTTTATTTTTCTAATTTAATGTTATTGGTACATTTTAGGTATATAAAATAGTGACATTCCTCATTGGAAATTTGCACCTTTACATAATCTCTCTTTGTTCTTATTTTTTCCCCTTCCCCTGTCCTCCCTTAAACCCCTCCATCCCTCCCTATTTACAAAGACTTTGTATAGTTTAGCTTCCTAATCTTTTTTTTTTTTTTTGGGTACTGGGGATCGAACTCTGGACCTTGCACTTGCCGTGGCAGGTGGTGGAACCACTGAACTAAATCCCTGGCCCCAGAAGCTTTTTAATAAGATGCTATCCCACTTGTTGATTCTTTGTGCTAGTTTCTGTGCTACTGAAGATTTGTTCATAAAGTCTTTTCGCGTGCCAATGTCTTTGAGAGTTCTACCTAACTTATCTTCCAGCAAGTTTAGTGTTTCTGTTTTGATGTTTAGATCTTTAATTCTCTTAGATTTTAGTCTAGTACATGGTGAAAGATAGGAGTGTAGTTTTAATCTTTGGCAGATTGAAATCCAGTTTTTCCAGCACCTTCTGTTAAAGAAGCTGTCTTTCCTCCAGTGAGGATGATTGACTCCTTTGTCAAAGGTGAGGTAGCTAAATATGTTCCAGCACCATTTGTTAGAGGCTGTCTTTCTTTCAGTGAAGGAGTTTGGCTGCTTTGTCAAAGATAAGGTGGCTGTGTTTGGAGTTGTTTCTACATCTTCTAGTCTGTTCCATTAATCCTCAGGTCTGTTCTTGTGCTAGTACCATGCTGTTTTTATCACAGCTTTGTAGTATAATTTAAAGTCAGGGTTTGTGATAACTCCTGTTTGCCATTGTTGCCCAGAGTCACTGCTGCTATTCTAGGTCTCTTCTGGTTCCAAATGAATTTTAGGATTTTTTTCCCTAATTCTGTGAGATGTGCTGTTGGGATTTTGATTGGGATTGCATTGAATCTGTATAACAATTTTGGAAGTATGGCCATTTTTCACTGTATTGTTTCTTCCTATCCAAGAACAAGGGCTATCTTTCCATTTTCTAATATACTCTGCAGTCTTTTCATTTGGAGTATGGTCGTTCTCAATGTAGAGGTCTTTTGCTTCCTTCTTTAGATTGATTCCTCGGTATTTCATTTGTTTGGATGCTATTGTGAAAAGTATTGTTTCTCTAATATCTCTCTCCATGAGTCTGTTATTCATATACAAGAACGCTATTGACTTTTGAGTGTTGACTTTGTATCCAGCTTTGCCACTGAATTTGGTTGTCAAATTTTGGGCTATCAAAAAGTCTTTTGGTGGAGTTTTTTGGGTCTTCTATGTAAAGTATCATGTCATCCGCAAATAATAATTTAACTTCCTTTCCTGTCCTTATTCCTTTTACTTCTTTCTCTTGTCTAAGTTCTCTGGCTCGTGTTTCCAGAACCATATTGAACAGGAGTGGTGATAGTGGACATCCTTGTCTTGTTCCTGTTTTTAGAATGAAAGCTTTCAGGTTTTCACCATTTTGTATGATGTTGGCTGTTGGTTTGTTGTAGATGGCTTTTATCAGATTGAGAAAAAGACCATCTATACCAATTTCTGTAGGGTTTTTATCATGCGTGGGTGTAGGGCCTTGTCAAACACTTTTTCTCCATCTATTGGGAGGATCATATAGTTGATTACATTTATTGATTTGCATATGTTGAACCATCCCTGCATCCCTGGGATGAATGCAACTTGGTCATGGTGTATAATCTTGTGGATGATTTGCTGCATTCTGTTTGCCAGTATCTTACTGAGGGTTTTTGCATCTTTGTTCATTAGGGAGATTAGCCTGTAATTCTTCTTTTTGGTGGGATCCTTCTCTGGTTTTGGAATCAGGGTAATACTTCCTTCCAGGAATGAATTTCGGAGTATTGCTTTCAGTTTCATTGAAGAGTTTGAGGAGTAGCAGCGTTAGGTCTTCTCTAAATTTCTTGGAGTATTCAGCAGTGAATCCATCAGGGCCAGGACTTTTCTTTCTTGGTAATTTTTAAATTACATATTCAGTTTCATTGACTGATTTTTGTTTATTTAGAATTTCTGTATTTTCTTGATTCAGTTTTAGTAATTCATATGTATGTAGTAGTCTGTCCATTTCTTCTGTATTTTCCATCTTATTAGAATGCAGGCTCTTGAAGTAGGTATTGATGGTCTTCTGAATCTCTGCAGAATCTGTTGTAATTTCACCCTCTTCATTCCTAATTGCATGGTTTTGAGTCTTTTCTTTCCTTTTTTTGGATAAGATTGGCTAAGAGTTTGTCAATTTTATTTAATCTTTCAAAGAACCAGCTCTTCGATTCATTGATTCTTTGTATTGTTTTCTTAGTCTCCATTGCTTCAATTTCTGCTCTGATTTTTATAATTTCCTCCCTCATACAAGCTTTGTGCTTGACCTGCTCTTTTTGTTTTTAGAAGCTTGAGATTTAACATTAGGTTGAGTATTTGAGCCCGCTCCATTTTCCTGATATGGCAATTCACTACTATAAATTTTCCTCATAGAACTGCTTTCATTACATCCCATAAATTCCAGTATGTTGTATTGTCATTATCATTTAATGTAGAAATTGTCTGATTTCTTCTTTAATTTCATCTGTGATCCATTGATTATTCAGGAGGGTGTTACTTAATTTCCATGTGTTTTTGAAGTTCTTGTGGTTTCTTTCACTGTTGATTTCCAATTTCATTGTGCTCTGGTCTGATAATATGCATGGGATTATTTCCAGTTCCTTTGCATTTACTTAAGCATGTTCAGTGATGTAGTATTTGGTCTGTTTTGGAGAAAGTCCCATGTGCAACTGAGAAAAATGTGTATTCTGATGTTGTGGGGTGGAGCATCCTGTAGACATCTACTAAGTCCATTTCTTCAAATTTTTGGTTAAATTCTAATATTTCATTGTTGATTTTTTTTGTCTAGTTGATCTCTCTGTTTGTGACAGTAAGGTATTGAGGCCCCACATTACAACTTAAATACAATGATCTTGGGCCGGGGATTTAGCTCAGTGGCACTGTGCCTGCCTTGCAAGTGTAAGGTCCTGAGTTTGCTCCCTGGTACTGCAAAAAAATATAAATAAATAAATAATAAATAAATAAATACGATGATCTTTAAAATGTGCCTAGAACAGTACCTGAAAGAAGGCGGGCACACCATGGCTACGATTGCCTGACCCTTTTCTGTGTTTCAGTGTCCTGTTGATTGCTCAAGTTTTTCATTATCTATGTTTTTATCACACATATGTCCTTAGGTCCTGTCTCTTGGAAGTTTAATAACTCTTTGGATGTCATCTTCCATTGAGTAAGTAGTTCAGAGTTCATGGCTAAGCATTAAAACAATGGATAGCCTATTCGAGCAGTTTCTTTATTGGAGTTCAGAAAGAGTAAAATCTTTGTCTTTTTTTTTCTTTCCATACATTGTATTTAATATGTGTACTCATTCATTGGTCAGGTCCTTATCAAGTATATGTGTTAATCTGTTATTATCTCATTGCTCTTCCAAAGCTTCCCAGATTAGTTGTTGGTAGTGGGTATATTACCATGGCACCCACCTCTTACAACTTCATGCTTTTTTTTTTTTTTTTTTTGGTACCGGGGATCGAACTCGGGTCCTTGTGCTTGCGCAGCAGGCACTGAAACCACTGAGCTAAATCCCTGGCCAACTTCATGCTTTGTTAATGTTAACCTTGTCCATGGTTTTCTGACTTTGGTCTAGGAGTGGAAAATCCACGGCAACCACACCACCCTTTCTCTACCCCCACAGTGATGGCACAGGCGGCCAGCCATTTGCCAGCTATATGTGGTCTCTGATACCTCAGCATGCTGGTCCTAAACCTACCGTCAGCAGCCAAGCAGCTTTGGTTCTGGGAGGAAACCTCTTCCAGCTCTTCTGTATTTACCTCAGACCCTTCTAAATGGACTCTGCAGTGACATGTGCTCTTTCACAGAAGACTTTTCCTAATTGCCCTCTGGTCAGCATGGCTCCACTCAGCTCCTGAGGGTCTTCACCCTACATGCTGGCTAATGCTCATGGCTCTGCCTTTGCTCCGGCTGTTTTTTTTGGAGTGTCACCCCTCTCCTTTTCACTGTCCTAAATTTGGAGATATTCAGAGAAAATCTTGTGCTGCCCTTGGTGATCTTTCCTATGTTTGAATGTAGGTATATACTATGAAAACATCTCTGCAAACAAGAGCATGGATGTTTCCACCAGAAAAGTTTCTTCAGGACCTCTTGTTAACTCTTCCTTCCCCCTTTCTTTTTCTCTCTTTACCAGAAAACTATTGTTTTGTCACTATAGATTCTTTTCAAGTTTTTAGAATTGTACATAAACGAAATCATACATAAATTTACATAAGTACATATATTTAGAATTATACATAAATGATCCTATTTTTTTGTCTGTCTGGATTCCTCTATTCAACATAATTACTTTTTGACCCTTATGTATCAATATTCATGGTTTCTTGTAGCTGAGTAGTAGTCTGCTACGTAGATATACTTCAGTTTGCTTATTAATCCATCTGTTGAAGGTCATTTATTATTTCCCATTGCTAGCTATTTCAAAGTAAGGTTCTGGGAGTATTCATATACAGGAATTTAGATAGGCTTTTATTTTTATTTCTCTTGAGTGAATTCCTAGAGTGGAAAGGCTGGACTATTTGCATAGGTGTGTTTTTGTTTTTGTCAGACTCTGCCAAACTGATTTCCAGAGTGGCTGTGCCATTATACAGCAGTGTATGGAGTTCTCTTCTTCAGCATTCTAATTGGGGTGTAGAGGAATCTTTTTACTGTTTTGAGTAGATTTCTCTGCTAACTAGTGGTTTTGATGATCTTTTAATCTGTTTTCTTTATTATATCTTCTTTGGTGAGGTTCTTGTAAAAAGATTTTGCTAATTTTAAAAAATTGGTTATTTTCTTATTACTGAGTTTTGAGTTTTATATATTCTGAATGTAAGTCAATTACCAGATACTGATACATATAAATATTTTCACCCAAACTGTGACTTGTCTTTTCATTGTGCTAACATTGTCTCTTTTTTTAGATTTTTTTTTTCAGTACCAGCAATCAAACTCAGGACCTTGTGGTTTCTAGGCAGGCACAGTGCTGCTAAGCCACATCCCTGGCCCTAACATTGTCTTTTGTTGAAGTCCAAGTTTCCCATTTTTTTCTTTTATGGATCATACTTTTATTTTAAATAATGTTTTAAAATAAACATGTTTTATTTAAAAAAAATCTTTGACCAGTCCATGATTTTTGATGTTTTATTGTGTGAAGTTTTACATGTAAGATGTTTTGTATATGGTACAAGGTATGGATCAGTGGTTTTTTTTGTTTCGTTTTTTTTTTAAATGTAGTATCCAATTGATCTAGTACCTGTTGTTGAAAAGACTATTCTCCGCTGAACTACTTTGGACTTTGTCTAAAATCAGTCTAGTGTATTTGTGTAGATTTATTTCTGGGCTCTCTTTTCTGTTCTATGGATTGATTTGTCTGTCTTTATACCAACAGTAATACCTATTACTTTATAAGAAGTCTCGAAATCAAGTGGTATTCGTTCACTCTGTTCTTTTTCAAAGATTGTTTTTATTTTTAAAAAATTCTTTAATTTCTATTAAATTAGCTTATAATTTTCTAAAGAAAAAAAAACCCAAACCAAAAACAAGTGTGCTGGGGGTTTGATTTTACTTCATTGCATCTGTAGATCAATTCATAACCATATTGAATATTTATTCTATGCACAGGTGTAATTTATATCTATTTACTTAGGTCTTCCTTACAGCAATGTTTTATAATTTTCACTGTGCAGATATTATTCATCTTTTCTTAAATTTTATTTCTAACATATCATTTTATGATGCTATTGAAAATGTTATTTTTTTAAATTAGTACATATTAGTTATACAAAATAATGGGCTTACTTTTGGCCTGTTTGTACATGCACATACCATACTTTGATCATGTCTACCTCACTATTAATCTTCCCTGAAAAAATTTAAACTTTTAATTTCTAATTGTTCTTTGTAAATATATAGAAATATAGTTGATTTTTGTGTATAACTTTTATTCTGTAGCATTGTTTACATTGTTTACACTCAGCTTTTGGTAGATTTTGTCAGATTTTTAGGTTGATGATAGTGTAATCTCTGAATAAAGACAGTTTCACTTTTTCTAATCTTGATGGTGCTTTTTATTTTTCTTATTGCATTGGCAAGAAGAGTAAAAATGATGAAAGTAGTAATTCTTGTATGTATTTAGTCATTCAGTGTTAACAAGTACAATGTTAATAGTATATTATGCAGATTCTCTTTACTACGTAGAAAAGGACCCTTTCTGTTACTTGTTTGCTAAGAGTTATTATTGGGGAAAGGATGTCGTATTTTGCCAAATGCTTTTTCTGTGTCTATTGAAATAATCATGTATTTCTTTCTTATTTAAAACATTAATGTGATGAATTATATACATTGATTTTCAGTGTTAAAATGATCTTCCACACTTGAGTTAAATCCCAGTTGATTATGATGTATTATTCTCATTTATTGTTGGATTCATTCTGCTAAGTTTTAATTATTTTTTCTGTATTATAATTATAGGAAACTGTAGTTTTCTTCTAATGTCTTTGATTTTAGTGTCAGGCTCATTCGGGGTCTCATTGTCTCATTAAGTCACTTATGTGTTCCCTTCATTTCTGTTTGCTGGATCTTTGTAAAGAATTGATCTGAATCACACCATTCGTTACCTACCTTACCCTAATAACCTCCTGTCTGAGATCCCTGTGCCTGTCTACCTCTTGCAGGTTAGGAATGAAATAGACTGATGATATTGTCCCTAATTGAGCTCTGAGTAAAATATTTTAAAATCATACACGTTGTTGTGTTTGGGTTTGTGGCCATGAATTCAAGCAGCCTTCCGGGCATTCATATGAACTTAGGTTCAAGTTGATATTAATGCCGGGAAGGCTGCTTGAATGGACACCTCAGGAGGCCACAGCTTCTCCATCCACCTGTGAAATGGGCAGTTCTCACCTCCTCATCCGTAAGGTTGGGTGAAGGTAAGGTAGTTAAACTTTTTAAAAAAGTTACCATTTGGAAAAATGTTGCCCTTCTGCTGAACGTTTCAAATAGGTTATGTAATTTACATGGATTATTTCATTTATATGGATCAATTTTCATGAAATATTTGATTTACTTGGAATTTTGTCTTTACATATATTATTTAACTGATGTCGATTGATTTACTTGGATGATTTAAATCCAAGGAAAAGGCCCTACCTTTTCCTCCATTCACTTTTCCCTGTTTCTTTTCCTTCCATGTCGTTTCTTGAAATTATCTTTCCCCCTCTTTCCTACTGGAATGCTTAAGAGCATCCGTTTACACTGTCCTCTCCCCGTCCCTGCCTCCAGTATCTGGAACCACCCCTCTCAGTAGAAACTTGCAGAACAGGGGACCCTTTATCGGCAAAGGGCTATTAGTGAATGCCAGTATGCTGAATCTCACTGGTTATTAACATAAAACTGTTTGGATAATGGATACTGGATATAAGATAAGTACTTTGTTAAGAGAAAAAGGACATTTAGAAATATATTAGCATGGGGAGCTTTTGAATGGCAACCCCTATTTTTCCACTTTCTGCTTCAAGGGAGCTTAAAGGGACTCATTTGAATTTGAGAAGTACAGTTGTGTGTTGCATGGTATCTCATCCAACAACTGGCTAAATTTACTACAGTGGTTCCATTATCCTCTCATGATGTCATGTCCATCTTAGTTTGTATATGTGTGCTTTCTGATGTTCACACAACGAAAAAATCACCTAAGGACACATTTCTCAGATTTTATCTCTATTAAGCAACGCATAACTGTACCAGCCTATGAAGAGGCACTTTGCATCGAAATTTGCAGTGATGCAATTTGCAATTCAAATAATGCATAAGCTCTAGAGAAAAGGTATATTCACTACACCTTAGTGAGTCCTGAGCTGTGAAGATTCAAACAAGCATTGCAGCTCATAGTTATGCAATATCTTTTAATAGCTAATTAATTGCCATGCTGTGGCACCCTATCACAATGTAATAGTCTTAGAGGTTATCACTTCAAGGCAGTGTGTATACGTAGACTGGAATTCTACAGTTCTGAATTTGTGAGTTTCATTTCCAGACCCACTGCATGTCTGAAGCATTCTGTTTTCTTCCTTGCCCTCCCTTCTCACCCTTGCTGTGTGGGAGAATTCAAGAAAGATTTTTTTGATGCAGAATGCTTCTCACCTATAGGCTTTTAAAAGCTATTTAAAAGGCTGAACCTATTTAAATAAAAAAAGTCTATATTTTTTCTTTTAGGAAAAACGCAAAGCTGAAGAAGCTCTCAGTGACCTCAAACGTCAGTATGAAACAGAAGTAGGAGACCTGCAGGTGACCATTAAAAAACTAAGAATGGTAGGTATGTGGTAGTTAGACTTCTAGGAACACTCTCAGGACCTCAATGTGTCTAAGCAATTAAACTAAAAACATCTGGAATTATACTGAAAAGGCAGACAGAATCAGATTTCAAAGTCAAGTCTACTCCTTGGAAAGATGGTTTAAGGCACCCACGTTCCTCTTCTATTTCCAGGACCACCTGTCTTTCTTGTAGAGCTAATAAATATTTCTGATCCCTTGAATAACTTGTTCTACAAACCATACTTTACTTTGCTTTGCTCAGTCTTCACCAGCCAAGTGCCGCAGGTCCCCAGTGCCCAGTGGGCTATCTGCTCTTTGCCATAGAGACACTGGCAGAGAGTCCTTTGTCATGCATTTCTGCATCCCTACCCCTAGCTCACTGCAAGGTCTGTAGCAGTGAATATTTTTTAAATGAAAGGAATATACTTTCTCTAAGTAGAAAGTTCCAGATCTAGGGGAAGCCTCATCAGCAAATTCCGAGAAAGAACTTGTGGAAATATAAAGAGGTGTGATTGGGTTTTAGTTTGGTCTCTGTTCAATTCTAATGAGCAGCATCCAGCAATGTACTAGTGGATATTAACAAGTGGCTCTGGAGGAGGGCAGAAGAGGAAGAGAGGGATTTGTAAATGCATTTACCAGTTTCAGTGGTGTAGATACTCACACCATTACTGATTTCTAGCTGCAAGTGGCATCACAAAGAGCAGAACTGGGAAGAGATGTTTGAAGTAGACTCTGACCTGCTGGAGCAGTCTGGCTTCAGCATAGGACTATATATCTGCTGCTTGCATGTGGTTATTTCCATTAGAGATAGCTTAAATAAAACAGATCATTTAAACAGTCCCTGAAGGGGACAGTGAAATGAAGTGAGACTTAACTATTTGTAGGCAATGACAGATTGAAACCTCTGGATGATGAAGAATTCTTCCCAGCAAGTTTGAAAAATTGCCATTCATGTGTACCTTACACTTAATTTTTGAAAATCATGGTATCATCGTACTGTGCTTGTACTGCAGAATTGAATCAGCGGATCTCCTTTTGATGCTAGAGCCGTACTCTCCTAGTCAGCGGCTGTCCTTACTTTTGTGGCTTCCTAGGTCTTTAGAGTAAGAGAATGTGTGCAAGAAAATTGGCCTGAGACAGTGGCTGCTACTGAAGACCTGGACAATGAGGACCATGTCGGGAGTGATGAGGCCAAGTCTTTATCAAAACGGCACCAGTTTCTCCCTGTCAGACCTGAAACAGTTCATTTCATTTTCTGATTCTTAGTTTCTTACCTATAAAATGGGATTAACAGTAAATTGTTCTGCTTAACCATAATAACTAATATTTTGTAGACTTTACAGCTTATTAAGTTCTTATAATTTTTAAATAAATCTAAATTTAAACTCTTTTTTAAAGAAGATATGCATACCCTACTTTTACACGTATGGACTGAGTTCCAGGGAGGGCAGATTACTTATTTAAAGTCGCACAGCTAATAACTGAAGGAGTCATCTTACTACATTGCTTGTGCTTTCTCACTTATATCAGACTTCTTGCCCACATGACATGGTTCTTATGTGAGACAATAAGATGATTTATGTGAGATTACATTAGGACCATAATAAGATCATAGAAAAAGTATATGATTGTTCTGATTACCATTAATTTATATCATTATTTCTGAATAACTCATTTTTCTTCCAATTTTTCTTAAGTAGAGTCAGAATGTATCTTAAAATCAATGGCTTTTCTTACAGTCAGCCACATAGCAGTTGTGACATAGTTATATAAAAACCTTCCCTTGATACCATATGGCAGATAAAGTCCACAGTTTAAATACCCAGACTTGTTGAAATGTGGGAAGCAGTTTTGATCAGTGTGTCGCTACTCCATGCGTGGACATCCAGAGAGCCTCAATTCCCGGGGTTGTAAGCTCTTTGTAGGAAGGACACTTCTGTTTTCCATGTTAGATGCTCCTGAACCATTTTCGTCTGCTAATACTAATGAGGCATCAGTAAGCAGAGCTCAGGTATGCACTAATGTAATTGTGTGTACGTGAGTCTCTGGCTTTACATTATGCTTAGTTTTTATTGATTTCATTTATAAAGCACTTCTTTAACTTACCATGAAGAAAACATAAGCGAATCTGATACCAACTCTCCTCTTAAAAAATCTACACTCTGATGGGGGAGGTAAAACACTCATAAGCAATTATAATGCAGAATAGAAAGTGTTTTGGGCAGGTTCTAAGAGAATATATATGTCCAGATGCATATATAATTGAAGTAAGGCTTAGGTTACTTAATAGTTCATTAGTCTCCAAAAAGGGCTTTTTTTATGTTGTTTCCAAGAAAGTTCCTTTGACAATAAAATCTTTTTAAATGTTTAAATTATTCGAAACAGATTTTCAAATCCTCATGGATTTTATGATGTTTAATGAGTTATAAAGTCTTATAATGTTAGAAATTGGAGCTGTCTAGAATTTTCATATTTATACTAAAGGAAATTCTTATACTTAACTAAAGTAATTCAAAATAAACTTTGTTAATGCACAAGTTTGCTCTTTCAGCTTGAAGAACAATCAAAGCATATAAATAAAAAAGAAGATGTGGCAGCATTAAAAAAACAAATTTATGATTTGTCAATGGTAAGCATCACCTTTCACTTTCAGAAATACATTTCCTATTAGACAGTGTAATCGTAATCATGCTGATGTTTCAGCATTCCAGGAATAGAAATTTAAAGAGAAACTGTTACTCCATTTAGAACAAAGGTATTATATGCGAGGCTTTTCCCCTTAGTGAATTTCATCCTATTATGAATGATTTTATTTTACCTTTTACTTCCTCTCCTCCCTCCAGCCGTCCTTGTTCTGACCCCTCCATCTTTTGCTGACTACATCTTTACTTTTTCTCTTGAAGTTAATGTGATTAATGTGTTATCATTACCAAGTTTTCTTAGTTTGGTTTTAGGTTAACTTCAAAATTGGAAAGCAGTTAAAATACATTTTCTTTATTACACCTTTAAATATTTTTCACTGTAAAGCCATTAGTGACCTAGGATTGCATTTTATTTCTTCTAGTCCTTATCCTTACACCGCTCACCAGACATGGCTCCCTGCTTCATGGTCAGATGAATTCCTTGTATGCATTACCACTTCCAAATTGTGCCACATCTTAGTTGGCTTCACCTTTGGATCATGACTTTCATGTCTTTTTGTTTGACTTTTTTTTTTCCCCTAGTTGAGTTCTTGGTTTCTTTTTGTTAAAAGAAACCCTACTATTTTTTTGATATCTCTGATACCTTCAGACTTCTTTTCAACAATGGGTATTGAACCCAGGGCCTTTGCTCTAAGCTACATCCCAGCCTTTTGTTTTTCATTTTGAGAAAGGGTCTCCTATATTGCTAAATTGCTCGAGCTGGGCTAGAACTTGCAGTCTTCATACCCTACCCACAGAGGGCTGAGAGACTCCCTTTTCTAGGCTTCTCATTACATGGGATTTAATTTTTTCCCTTAACAGTATTAACTTTGGAGGTCATGAAATCTCATTTTTTGTTGAACTGCTTGTTTATTAAACTTAACTTCCTACCCATATGTCATATTGAGATTTCTTTTCATTGTGTTCTTCACTGGATTGCAGTATTTTGCATGGTATAGTATCTTCCTTCTGGATTTTCTCTATTTTACCATGGTACATCTTCAGGAGTTTCTACAGAAAGGGGGTTCATTTACTCCACTTTTGAATATGTGAGTTTGTCTATTTCCCCCTCACAATTTACTGAATTTGTCTAGATCAGTGATGTGAACCTTTTAGAGATCTAATGCCAAACAACCCCAAACCCACTTATTTATCGCAGAGTGCCAACACTGCAGTTAAACCTGAGCACTGACGTTTTAGTTTAGAAAAAAGAGCTCATACATTAACATGTTTTGTCTTAAAAGAAAAGCACAATAACATGCATGCCATAGGTTCACTGCCACTGGTCTAGATAAATGAACTTTTCTGGTACTCCTCTGGGATTGATTCATCTAGGTTTCTCTAGCTGTATCCCACACCCCTATAACTGGTAATCCTTAGTGATCAGTTCATATTTTAAAGTGAAGGCTGAGCTTGCTCATTGTAGGTGGGTGGGGTAGGTATGGTCACCTCAAAGCCTGTCCCTGAGAAAGTATCTTCCTAACAGTTCTGTGTAAGCTGGCTGTGAGGCTGTGTGACCCTAGTTCCCAGAATGAGTAGGACAAAGTGTGTAGAGAGCAGATTTGTATTTCCTCATCGGAGTTACTCAGTTCTTTTAAAAAAGATGATCTGTCTTGTTGCCTTTGGAATCTACTCCATCCATTTGCTTTTCTTTGCTAGGGTAAGCAAGGGGATGGACTTGGGTGGTGTGCCATAATATACAATCCTAATCTCTTGTTTCCAGCCCATTTCTCCTTCCTACCTTTTTTTTTTGTGTGTGTGGGCGGGCAGGAATCAAACTCAGGGAGGCAGGCAGCAGTGCAACTGAGCTAAATCCCCAGCCCTCCTTCCTACTTTCTGCGTTAACCTGCCAGGGCCTTCAACACATTTCTTCTAGACTACTGTATTCATCTATTTTCTGTTACTATAATGAAATACCTGAGAGAGGCTGATTTTAGAAAGAAAAGTCTTTTATTTAGCTCATAGTTCTGGAGATTGAAGGCCACTGTACCAGTATTAGCTCAGTTCTGGTGAGGACCTCATGGAGGATGGCAGGAGTGGGTGAGAGGGAGAGATCACATCACCAAACAGGAAGGCAGAGTGAACTCCAGTCCTAAAGTCCTGGTGACCAAAGGAGTTCCCACTTGGTTCCATCTTTCACAGAGCACAGCACCTCTACACCACCAGACCTGGCCCAGGAAGGGTGGGGGTGGGGTGGTGGCAGCTTAGATTATATCCAAGCCACACCCACTAGCTTTCCCTATCAACTGCTCTCCTTTTGGCAGCACATTTCCATGCCATTTCATGGGCCCCTCTTTCATTCCTTTAAGTGGTATTGATTCATTCCTTTGGTATTTGGTGTTAATGGACTTTCAGAAGGGAAAAAGCGTAATTTGGGTCCTCAGTTTACTATCTTGGACTATAACCCTCCAATAATTGTTTTAAAGAAACAAGATATAAATTTCCTAGCCACACTGGTTTATTTTTCAGCACACAACTTAAAAATGTTAGGTGATAGCATGTACCATAAAATGTGGCCACTACACCTGTGATAGGTACAGTTTTTTTCATAGAATGCTTATCAGTAGTTTTACAGCTGTCATTAAGTAAAGCAGGTGTTCGAATGTTTGACTCAGTTAATTTGCCAGTGACATATTAAAGTACAACATGATAAACTGTTCACTATTACAGACTGGTAACAAATATCAAGCACTAAAGATTTCAAGAGGAGCTCTAAAGATTTAGATTTTAGAAGCAAATAATTTACAATAATTTCAGATTACCTTGGATAGGTAATTAGTTCTTTGATCAGAGAGACTTGGAGAATTGGGGAAAGTTAGGAGCAATACATGTAACAATTACACCACACTTTGCTTTCTTTCTCCTAGAAGCAAGAAACTGAATCTAATGCCCTGTACTTTTTTCACTAGGAAAATCAGAAAATTAAGAAAGAGCTTTTAGAAGCACAGACAAACATAGCCTTTCTTCAGAGTGAACTGGATGCTCTAAAAAGTGATTATGCTGACCAGAGTCTGAATTCTGAAAGGTATGAAACTGCATTTTATTTTTCGGTTTGAGTGGAATATTTATTTAGGTGATCCATGGGAATGGAGCTGGCCAATGTAATAATAAAGGGCTCTTCCTTAGCTTAGCCAGTACATTCTTTACTTTCTAGAGATTGTGACTTCATTGTCGTATTTCCTCAGGGGTTTTTTGTGTGTATGTTTTAAATTTTTTTTTACAGGCTTAATTATTAGCTGCTTAGAAGAGTGCAGGGCTTAATAAATGGTTGGATTAACTGGGAACTGGAAGAATACAACTAAGCTGTGAATCATATATGCTTGTTAAAGTGCTGTGCAGAGAAGAATCTTGACCTAAAACATAAAAACCAGAAGAGTATTTCCGTTTTTGTCTTTTCTCCTTTCCCTTCTGTAAATGTATTGTATACCTAAAATGTAACAGTAAAAGAATTTAAGCAAAAAAACCCCAGAAGAGTAGATCTCTTAAGTGAGCTGCTTAATTTTTTGATACTTTCCTTTTAGAATATGATGTTAATAATATAAAACCTACTACAGACATGTATTTATACATAAGAGTCATAAGCATGGATTAAATATCCAGGGAGAATAATTATAACCTTTGAAAAAGTAATTATAACCTTTATACTTCGGCAGTTGGAAAATGTTAGTTTTTGTTTCTAAACTTTGATCAGAATCAAGGTTTTTAAATTGGAAAACAGTGGAACATTAAATATACTGTAAACAGATAACTGAGCAAGATAGGGAATACTGAATTTGGAGTATGCAAATAAAAGGGAAAAGATAGAGTCTCTGCTGTTTGAGAACTCAAATTTTGTTGAGGGGAAAACAATAAGGATTCAGGGTTAAACAAGGTAAGAACTAAGTAAAAGTTCTTACCAGCAGGGTTATGTCTGGGGTCCATCACCACGTGATCATGTTTTCTTTTCATTCAGTCTTTGTTAAAGAGAAACCCAAGGAGGACGTGGGCAGTGGGATGGTCCTGTGTTGATCAGGGATGAAGAGGCAGCAGTGACAGCAGCTTCAGTAATGGAGACTGGCAGCCGAGCTGTCTGCAGGGCACTGTCCTTAGCTTTTGACTGGCCTTTTCTCCTGTAGCTCACAGAATCCCCTGTCAGACAGGGACCTTCATTATCTATGTGTTGTAGTTGAGAAGAGAATCTCAGTAATGTCCCAGGTGGGGCAGTAACCAAGCAGGGGCAAGAACGTAGGGGAAGGGTCAGTCTGGCTTGGGAAAGATGGCCAGACTATTGGAAAAGAGATAGTGTCAATGGAAAAGCAAAAGTTTAAAATAAAAAATTTAAAAGCTAGTTTAAACTGCAGGGGCCCAGAATTTTTTACGAATAAACTTACGTTTCCGTAGACAGTTGGGAAACTTTGAGCTTTACCATCCACGGAGCAAACGGACAGTTTTTTCTTCACAGAACTTGATAGCCTAAGAGCTATCAAGCTAATGATGGGTTTGTCTGTTCAGCACTGGGGCTGAGCACGGCCTGAGCTGAGGGACACATGTTTTGAGGGCTCAGTTTGAGAAGGAAGCCAGGGCTTCTATAATAAAGCAACAGAAGGAGTACAGAGTGTGAGTTTCCCATGAGCCCAGAATGCTGGGTTTGGTGGCTTCCTCTGGTTTAAAGTGAGTAGGAGAGAGCAATAGGGAAGAGAGAGAGAGAGGAGCCAGAGCTCAAGAAAGGAAAGGACAAGTGGAGCTGGGATTTTATAAAGGTTAGAGGGGGGAGAGAAGGTTCCCAGGATTGAAGGGACCTCTTCCATGACTGTGGGGGAGAGGGGACTCGGGAGCAGAACCAGGCCAGAGGAGGGGAGTGGGAGGAGCTGGTGTGTGTTGAGCAGCAGTCAAGGAGGAAGCGCCATCTTGCTTGTGTGGGACATGGGACAGAATTTTGCACAAGGAAGCAGAGTGTTGGTCCGTGTGGGGCTGGTGCCATAGGGGATAGAGCGAGGGCAGCAGGGAGAGAGACAAGTCAAAGACACAGAGTCTTTGGGAAGGTGAAAGAGGGCCTGGGAGGATGGGTGTAGGTGAGGCAGGACTGGACACCTAATTCCCATTTTAAACATAAATATAATTTTACAGGGATCTGGAAATAATCCAAGAATACACAGAAGATCGAAATAGTCTTGAGAGGCAAATTGAAATACTCCAGTAAGTTTTATATAAAGTGCTCATTGCATTTACATTTGATTTCTGTTTTGTTAATAGAACACATGCCATGGATAACACCAGATAGCGCATTCACATAGGACTAGGCTTCTTACTGTGGAGCATTCAGTACTTTCACTTGCATAACTTTCTGATGTGTCTGATCCTAAATTCGTTATTCAAATGCAGGGAATAGATTTAGCTCTTTAAAATCTTTGTGAGTCATGTGCTGTGTTCAGCATGTCCTTTTTATGCCGTATTGTTATTTGTGGAGAATAACATCCCTGACCCCTCAACTTCATCTGCAGCTCCACATCTTGGGAGCTTCTCAGACTTCTCATGTTGGCCACACAGTGCCTGTGCCATTGTTCTTTGTCACTTTCTTATGCTTGTTAGAGGTATATGTTTACTTAGCTTTTTCTCCCAAGAGATACCACACTTGAACTGTCAGCTTCACAACTGAGTTACATTAGTTTCATCCTGTGAGGGTATCCCCCTCAAAAGCTTGACCTCCCTCTCCCCTTTCTTCCTTTCTACCCATGGAGCATTTTTTTCTGTTTTCAGTTCACCAGATGACTTGAGGTCAGGCTTGACAAGTGTTTTTTTTTTTTTTGGTACTGGGACCTTGTAGTTGTGAGGCAGGTGGCAGCACCACTGAGCTAAACCCCCAGCCTGACAAGAATTTTTTGCAGCATTCTTATTAAGTCTTACCTGTGTAACTGTAGCATTCGTTTCCTACAGCAGTCTTAGGAGTTTATTCATTTGTTCACTTAATGGACTTTTCAGTCAGCACCTATTACAGATCAGGCATGCTGGGAGTGGAAGATGATTGGCAAGTAGGAGAAAACAGCCTCTCTTCTTATGGGGCTGTTCGAGAGGAGCAAGGCAGACACTGACCAGTAGTGTAAAAATGCATACAAAATGCCAGGCGAGAGATGTCTGGCAAAGAGAAGCTGCATGTCCCCTAAGGGGAGCTTTGGCCTACTGAGGTCAAGGAAGTGTTCCTGAAGAAGTGCTACTTGAGCTGAGATCTGAGTGATCAAGTGGCCTTGAGCCAGGAAAGATCAGCCACTTCATGAGGCAGGGGCTCTGTTCCTCATTTTGTAACCCAGGGAGGCTTTGATGTTAAATGACTTTTATGAAGTCATTGTGGAAGTCAGTGCCTGAATAGGAATTTGAATCCAGATCTGTCTGAGATGACGAGCCAAGGTATGGTATACAAGTCCTCCAAGCCCAAGAGTAAGATGCAGAAGTAGCCAGGAAACTCAAGCATGACACCACACCCTGCAACCGTGTCTGGGTGCTGGGATGGGTGCAGTGCCTAGTGGGGTCCAGGCATTTGCATGAAACCTGTTCAAACAGGAGAAGACAAGAGAAGAATGGGTTCCATAGTGACTCATTCCTGAAACACCTGAGACTTTTAAAGAGCGGTAATTAACCAGTCCTGTTGTACTTGGAGTAATTGATTATGATCTGTTTCTGAGGTTCGAAGGGAAGTGGGAGAAAATTGCAAAAGGTGATAAATCTACATACTGAACATCACTCTCTGAAAAGAAAGTGTTAACATTGGTCCTCACTGATACTTTCCTGATCCATCTATCTTCTTTTTCATCATACAGAACAGCTAACCGGAAGCTCCACGACAGTAATGATGGCCTTAGGAGTGCCCTGGAAAACAGTTACAGCAAACTCAACAGATCCTTGGTATGCCATTATCATTTTATAACATGCTTTGCTTGTCTGTCCTCGTGGTTGTGTATTTTGAAAGAGATGAAAATTGTGTAATATCTTAGAGGAGAACTTCATGTAGATCTTTATAAACAAGAGAAACTCTTTCCATAAAATTGAAAGGGGTCAATTTTCCAAATTAAAAATACACTACCCATTTGAAGAAATGAAGGCATCATCTGCCTTGATGTTAAGTCAGACATTCTGGGAAATGAGAGTAAGTTGTGTAAGATGTGATCTTTACCCTAGAATAGTTTGCAGTGTCATAGGTAGTTAGGTGTGTACAGATGGATAGCCATAATACAAGAAAAAGTGGAAAATTGCATTGTGGTAAAAACAAAATATTGCCATTTGAGAGGAAGGAGAGATAATTCTGGCTGGGGTTGAGTTTAGACACACTGAGTACACATCAGAACAGTGAGTCTGTCTGAACGAAGGCCTTGGCTCTCACAGCCTCCTACAGAAACAAGTTAGGTTCCTTGTGGAGTTTTGCAGGCCTCTCTTAAGACTGCATTTGCCATGTGCCTCTCAATCCCACTGTTGGGTCAGCTTCAGGCTAGGATTTTAGTGATTTTTTTTGGATATGGAATAGTTAATCACCGAGTCAAATTAATAGCTTCAAAAGAGATATCCTAGGAATTTGATGTTATAGGATCCTGGTGAATTTGGGCAACCAGGGTCCTTTATGGAATATGGGTTAAGTTTGGACTTAAGATCTGATGCTAAGAAGAGAGAACTGTGTTCAATTATCTTTGCTACGGTTTTTCAGTTGATTTTCATGCTCATGTAGGATGCCAAACTTTGTTATATTAAACGTTGGTATATATAAAGTGTGTATATAAAATTTTACATTAAGTAATTACTTGTGTATTACAGCGCATAAATAATGTATCACCAGGGAACACAATTTCTAGAAGCAGTCCAAAATTTAATGGTCATTCTCTTCAACCTCTGGGCTATGACAGGTATGTTAACACCTGATCATTTTTTTATTTGAGTCCTAGATCAAAGTTAAAAGGGAAATAAATTTCCTTAGAGTGAGTTAAAATAGTGGAACATATTTTAGGTACCAATTTACAGTTTCCCTGATCTTACATTAAAAGTTAATGTGAACCATGTAAAAACTGTAAGTGAAAATGATTCAGAGAGGCAAATATACTTCCTTATGATGTTGTGACTTTGTTTCATGCATGGCTACCATTACCTCATCCTTAACCCTCTGATTCTTAGACTCCGTAGGAGATGTTTTAGAATTATGGTATGTGACATTACAGTGTATGTGGTACATGATAATTCAACTATTGTCATGATGCTCCAGTATTTAATAAGTCAGCACAATATCATGTGAACTATGTTGCAGGAAGTGGAAACTTCCAAAACAAATAGAAATTTGGCACATTTATGAGCTACTGTGGTATTGAAGAAATCACAGAGACATTCTAAATGTTAGAAAGTTAGCCCTATTTTTTTTTTTTTTTTTTTTACCAAATAGAGGAAATGTGGGCCTGTTATTTCTTGAAAACTAGTATTAAACAATTAAAGAGTGCATGTGTGCGTGTGTGTGTACCTATATGTCCAATATTTCCTAAGAAGTTAATTTTGTAGCAGGCAAAGTCTGAGAGTAGAAGTGAAGGTATGACTAAAGGTTTCCAGCCCTCTATCTCTACAGCTTTCTGATTCATGTTCATCCCCTTTTTAAAAAAAATTTATTTTATTGGTACATTTTAGGTATACAGTATAATGACATTCATCATTGGAAATTTGTACCTTTACGTAATCTATCTTGGTGTTCATCCCTTCTTTATTTGGTACTTTTTGTAAAAAGAGTAATGTGCTCTATATTCTGGCGATACCAGATGATCAAGTTGCCATTCAGAAACTTTTACCAAAGTTTATTGCTGATCACTTATAAGAAAATACTGAGTGTAAGATCTTTTTATTGTTTACTCATTTGTTAAATAAGAGTTTTTAATGGCTTATTGATTTTTTAGGCAGCCGACCACTCTGTTACTGAGAAATACATATTTTTAAAAATGTTGAAGTGTGATGCCTTTTTTCTGACCAAATATTTAAGATCATTTCTAGAGAATGGCAGGGAATAATGCAGAATTATTTCAGAAATCTCATCACGATTTAGTTTTGAAAGTGTAGATACCAGGAATAAGTCTCACGAGCACTGGGTGAGAGCTCCTGCAGAGTTTGCACTAGTGGACAGCGCCATCACATCACCAAGGCCTCCGAGTGAGCAGAGTGTAGCTGCGTGTGCTCACTGTTCTGAAAGGAATTAGAGCCCAGTGGGTCCTGCAATGATGTTTCTTGATTGATTTGTTATGGAAAGTTAACATGGTATTTTCTTTTTCACGCTAATGTAAAAACCTTAGTAAAAGCATGCTGTACACTAAATTTTATTGTTTATGTAGCTTTATTTAATTTTGTAAATTTGTTTTGTTTTTGTGTCTTCTGTAAGAACTCTAGCCAAAAATGTAATTTATTTTGTAGTTTTATATAAGTATAGTGAAAAATCTCAGAACAGATAAGAATGTTTTACTTTAAAAAGGCAATGTATTAAAAAGGCTATGTATTGAAGTTGCATTTGAAAAAAATCTGACCAGGACCTGTCTTTAATTTACACAGAGTCTAGATACTCAAGATGATTCCTGAAGTGAGTGTTTCACTTCACCTTATTAAAATACAAACAGGTTTAGAAAAAGCGTTACATACAGCAGTGAAGACATGAAACTGAAGCACAGTAATTGGTGTACTGCATTGTGATAAGAATGGTTTTCTCATATTCCTTACAGATTGACTTGAATTTAGTTTCAGAAGGAAAATTTCAGGCCAGGCATGGTGGAACATGCCCATAATCCTGGCACTCAGGACGCTGAGGCAGGATGATCACTGTGAGTTCAAGCCCAGCCTGGGCTACATAGTGAATTCAAGGCCAGCCTGGACTACAGAGTGAGATCCTTTCTCAAAAGAAAGAAGGAGAATTTCATAAATGTTGAAACAAGACAAAAATGTGCATACACACATACATGCACATGCACAAAGTCTACGATATGTTATATGTATATATGTGTGTGTATGTATGTATGTATGTATATATATATATGGAGAATGATAAAGAGCTAGGGAGAGAAAGAATGAGAATATAGTGGCCAAACCAACTTTTTAGCTAATTTTAAACATTTGCTAATGGCACAGAAATGTTTTTGTCTTCTCAGATTTAAAGATCACCCTTTTTCCTTTCTCCTATTTAAAGATCTGTGTGTCCTGCCCATTCTCCTTACTAGAAGTCATGTATGCAGAGGCTGACAGGGTAGTGCCAGGTCTGTAGGGGACACTGAGTCATTCATAGCTGTTGTCATTTCAGTAGAAGCTTAGATTCATATGAAAATGGAAAAGCAAAAGGAAACATAGAAGTATGCAGTTTCTGTGGATTGTTTCATTTTATGTGAATTACTTCTTTACTTACAAACTTTTGGTTTCACAAACACAAAGACCCGTAGGTATGTGGAGTTCTCGCTGTAGTCTGGATTACCTCCCGACAGAGTACAGCAGCGTCACCAAGCTGTGTGTTGACACTGAGGGGCAGAACACTCAGCTCAAACCATTTGGGTAGCACACATTGCTGATCAACTGTCATTGTCACCATGTGGATGGTGACTGATACTAGAAAAGTTGACCAGGGATCCCTTACTTTGTCTTCTGCAACCTAAGACATTGTATTCTTCTTGTGTCAGCTCTTCAAGCATTTGAAGAGAAAAATCATTAAGACTCAAATACATGAATCTTTCCTCATGTCTGAGGGGTTTGAGACTCACCTCACTACTAGTGCCCTTCCCTTCTCAGCATTCCTTTCAAATAGAGATGTTCTCAAGACACAAAGGCACTCTTCAGAATATGGTCTGACAGCATTGAAATTTAAGGGCTCCCAGTTCTATGTAGATTTTTATTAACAGAGCTTGAGGTTGAGTGCTTAATTCTTTTGTGTTAGGAAATAAAGAATGTGATATTTAAAAAACTGCATTTACTGTTTTTTTTGAGGGTCTTCATCTCATTGATTGCTGCAAGAACTGATGTTACTGCGAGCGTTGCCTTTCCCCTGATGCTTAATCATGGAATGCATTGTGGTTTTTGTCAAGTGAAGATGTTGATCTTTTTTACTCCATCCCTGTCTGTCACCTGCATGTTCTCGAGAGAAGTCTCCTCTTTCCTTCCCAGGTCGTCCCGCTCTTCCTATGCGGATGAGGACTGTGAATCACTGGCCCTCTGTGATCCCATGCAGAGGATGAATTATGAAGTCGACAGCCTGCCTGAGAGCTGCTTCGACAGTGGCTTGTCCACCCTAAGGGATTCCAATGAGTATGACTCAGAAGTGGAATTCAAGCACCAGAGGGTATTTCAGAACTCACATGGGGTGCAGGAGAGTTCTGGGGGCGACGCTTCAGACGCAGATGTAAGCCCCGAAACCACTGATCTCAGAGGCCTGACATTGCTTTAAGTCTTTCACCATGTTTGATTTTAACTATTATGAGAACCTGTTGTAGAGATCAAAATCATGCTTCAGCAATAGATTTGCCATGCAAGGCCTCTCTGCTCCATAACAGCATTTACTGTGGATTTAGCTGCATAGTTTTTCTCTCTTGGATCCATGACGTTTATGTGTAATGACACTTTGCTTTTAACTGCTGACTTTTAAAAACAGGTTCCTGATATAAGGGATGAAGAAACATATGGTACCAAAAGTGAGGCTTCCGTTGTGGACTGGAAACCCCCTGGGTGTGTCAGTGAAGGCAGCACTGTCACCTCCTCCAGGAGGCCCATCTCCGCTCTCTCATCTCAGGTAGGCAGCTCTGGAAACACTTCTGCTCATGCGCTCTGCTCACTTTCTGGACTGGAGGAAACAGGCACTGGTATGAGCACCTATTGTGGCTTTTCCCCCAGGCAGACATGGAAGGGGACAGTTCCAAAGCTCCGAAATCACAGAAGGCCTACAAGATTGTGCTTGCTGGGGATGCAGCTGTGGGGAAGTCCAGCTTCCTCATGAGACTTTGCAAGAATGAATTTCGAGGAGATACAAGTGCCACGCTGGGTATGGCTCTTCTTTCAGTTGATAATGGGAAAATGTCCCCCTAGCTTGAATTTTTTCTTCAGGGATTATACATACACACAGACACATCTCTCTGTATAGTCATGTCAGTAGATGAGTATGTGTGCCTTTGTCCTTTTTCTGTTTGGCTAAAGCCTCACTGTAGCACAGGAAAACTGACAAAGGACAGAGGCATCCAATCCACTTAGCCAGTCAGGTCAGCCAGACCACCTTGAGATCCTGACATGTTAGGATCGCTCATTCAGCCTATATTTCCTGATTCCTACTTGGAGCCACATACTGTTGTAGGTGTAAGAATGCAAGTGAAGAAAGCCCATTAAATAAATCCCAGCCTACAAGAAGCTTACATTCCAATGGAAAGGAATAGATAGCTGGTTTGGAGAGAGGTACAAGTTTACGCAGGGTGGCTATGGAACCCTTTCTGATAAGGTGTCTTTTGATGTTGATAATGTGACAATACTGTTGGCCAATTTGTCATTATGGTCAAAATTGTAGCCACATTCTTCCCTTTCTGTCTTCCCCATCTCACAACAAAGCAGTAGAATAAAAATCTTCATTTCCCAAATTTACATAATAATCAGTAAAAGGAATTGAATTATCCCTCATTTTTCTTCCTCCAAAGATTTCTTTCTTTTTTTTTTTTGGTACCGGGGATCAAACTCAGGACGTTGCGCTTGTGAGGCAGGCGGCGGCACCACTGGGCTAAATCCCCGGCCCCAAGATTTCTTATTTTGATAACCAGAAATGTTACAGCAGATCGATGGTCCTCTTCACAATCATCGACTTTGTAAATTTAGGACTCTCTGATATATCCTTCAGGGTACCAAAGCTGAAAGTCCACTTCAACTTGATTGATCAAAGACTGCAGCATTGGGTTCACTTGCTAGAGGCTGTGACATTTTTTAAACACACACATATATACATTACATATTTTGCGCACATGCTTGTACATACATCTATACATACAAACACGTGCATACATAACATACATATACACACAATCTTAAGCACACACATATATACACATAATGCTTACACATATGCCTTCATAAGTACACATGCCGTCTACACACAAATACAGATTCTTGTGTACATGCATACATATGTACCTACATAAATATGACTGATTTAATCTAATAATCCGGAAAAATAGGACACAGGTTTTTCTTTCCATAGATTAAGTCCTTCTCCAAGTCCACAGAGCTGCACATGGTGATCTGATTGATGTTTAGTACGTGAAAGTCACTCTTCTTGGAAGCCATGTTCGTTCCTTTCTACCACACTGAGCTTTAGCTTATTGGCTTTTCTTTCATTCAAGGTGGCTTGAAAGTACAAGCTAGTGGAATTGTCTATGTCGTGTTCTCTACTCTCATATTCTTTTTCAGGAGTTGATTTCCAAGTGAAAACTCTCATTGTGGATGGAGAACAAATAGTTCTTCAGCTCTGGGATACAGCAGGGCAGGAGAGGCAAGTGTTTTCATAATCATTTGGATTCTGCTTAGGTTTACAAGGATAAGCCTTGTAGGATTCTTGATGTTCTTTATACTCATAGACTGTCAATATGCCATAAATTATACATAAGTAATAGTATTATATTTGTAATTATAAGGTATATTATAACGTATATTATAATCTCAAAAATGCTTACTCATCTGTTCTTTTAAGTATATATCAGTTGTGTGAGAAGAGGGTCTTTAAGCTTCTTTGGAGCTGGTGTTTAGATGGGACAAAGAAGGTGCACTTTCCTAACAAGGGAATTTTGGAGAGGGAAACATCCCGAAAGCAGTGACAGTGTGAGGGGCTGCTTAGCTGTGCATCAACAGATAATGGAGAAGAAAACTCGTCCGCTCCCCTTGGCTCAAGAGCAGAGACACAAACTAAACAGCAGAATCACATCTAGTGATGATACCTTTTCTTGCTAACTCCTTGGGGGACGATCTACTCAGTTGTTCAAAAAATAAACTCTGTACCAGTCCCTATTCAGCATGCGGAGATTCAGTGAGGAACAGACCAATGCTTGCCTTCGTAGAGGTGATGATCTCCAGCAGACTGGAGGTTCCATCATTTTAAAGGTATCTGTGGTTGACATGGCCCTAGTTTTAACCATTTTAATGGCTAAGAGAAGCACCACAGTTGATGTACAGTGCGGACTTGAGAACTTGTATACACTGAAGTGTGCTCTGCCCCAATGAGACCCCACTCATGAATACAAAGCTTCTGGCACGTGGTGGTGCCCTGTATTCTTCTGTCCACCCATTACACTCCCTGACACTAACCCCACAGTGACTTTCCTCCCTCTGCATCTCCTTCCACACTCCTCTGAGTCCACAGGTGGGTTCTGGTAGCTTGTTGATGAGGCTAAAATTTTTTAAAGTATGCTTTCACTGTGGTTATGGGATGAGTAGACATTCTTGGAGTTGTTTGGTGGAGAAAATGATTGGCTTTTTAAAAATCACTCACCCAGACGTTCATCTTGTTCCCTTTACTAGGCCATTTGAGATCTTGTTGAGGGCTATTTCAGAGCAACATGTTGTTAGAGGCTTCTCAATTAGAGCCAAAACTTGATGAGGAAGGAATGAGCATAAAGGAGATGAAGAATGAGGCAGCACCGAGCTGTTAGAGTGACTATGTGCTGTTGTCTTTTCCAGGTTCAGAAGTATTGCCAAGTCTTATTTCAGGAAAGCAGGTGGTGTTTTGCTGCTGTATGATGTTACATGCGAGAAAAGCTTTCTTAACGTTCGAGAATGGATGGATATGATTGAGGTAAGGAAGTGGAATGAAGAACCAGAAAATTACCTGGGGGAGTTATAGACTGTTTTGGAAAATCATGTTTGTTGCTCTTCTTTGTTGGCATGAACTTGATGAGAAGCCAGCGATGTGTGCTTTCAGAAACAGTTGCACTTGGCAGACTTGCTCTTTCTTGAGAGTTACATAAATACCAAGGTCACAATGAGGGTAGCTTCTGAGAATGGAACTTCTGGTTTCTCCTAGATAAAATCAGAAGCTCATGTAATGAGGTAAAAATGCAGGAAATCTAAGAAACAGCAGCCTTGACCAACGAGGAGTTGATGTGGTTGGGGTGTGGTATGGTCCGGTGTGTAGAGGGGCTTCAGTGAGCATGAGCAACATCATCTGGATACGAGCATGTGCCGAGGGCTGAATGCTACACAACTATGTTCCCAACCATCTTCTGATCATGGTATAGGACCTTTAGATACCACAAGATCCCTCTGAAATACCAGTTGGCATTTTTAACATGTGGGGGTGATATCTGTGGTTAAGCAAAACAGTGTCTTCATTCAAGATACTTTCGTATCTTTTGGTTTCGTGGTAAACAATTGTAAAAGTAGGAAATGAGATAACTACATTTAATGTGCTGCCAGTAGTTAAAATACAAAAGTATAGTTCAAGCCATGATGCAGCAAACCATCTTGAAAAGTAAACTAGTAGCTAATAGGCCTTTTCAGATAGGGATATTTTTGATAATATTAAGCAAAAATGAAATTGTTGTAATGGATAAACAAGTGATTTCTTGCTGATCCAAAGTTAGCCTCTGAAATTAATGTTCCCTTTCTAACTAATGTAATAAGAGAAAGGACTACCATTGACAGTGTTATTTCAACAATGATAAATATGTCCTTTATTCTTTGAAAATATGACAAATCTCTATAAATGCAATGCAAGTGTATCACATTTTTATTTCAAAAACTTTTTCATGTTACATTTGTCTCTGTAACATCTGTGAAAGGAAGTCCAAAACATATTTTTACTTACAAAGAGAAATCCAAAGCACAGAAGGTATATGGCACTTGGCTATAGTATTTTTTAGGAATTAGGGGTAGAATGAGGGATTTAATTGGACCTCGTGACTCAACACTGCTTGCTACTTGGAAGAAAGCTCTGAAGTGAGCAGCTGGTTTATGGAGGAAGCCTTTAATGAAAAGAAAGGAATTCTAGGGTACTGTTCCTACACAGAGGAGAGTTGTCTACTCAGAGGAACAAACAGAACTCAGAAGCTTTATACTGTTGAAGTTTTATCCTTAGTCTTCTTTTTAAAATTTGAGAGTATGCTCAAGAAAGGCAATGTAAGCCACTATAAAATAGTTCTGATCTCAACCAACCCACATCCATTTATTGCTGAACAAGTACATGTGGCACATAACCATTTCAGCCAGTGGCCTCCATTTTTCATAGGGTCTGGAGGAATAAAACTATTCAAGGTGAATTACTAAATTTGTTGTGAGAAAGCCATAGACATTGTGGGATACAGACTTTTGCATAGGAGGAGAACGCTTCTTCATGCCTCTTTCTAATTTGAGACAGTCCTATAGGGACCATTTTCATGGCCACCATAAATTGGGTACAAGAGAATGGTCCTGACACTGAGATGGGCCAGAGGATTGAGAAGCAGTGAATGAATCTTCTGAATTGATAGTTTGTTTACTTTGATTGAAAGCCACTAGGTTATAAAATCTATAATAAAATTGATAAAATCAAATTATAGCCATTTACTTACCCATCTTGAATAATTTTTTGATTGACTAGGTAAAGCTGAACAGAGAAACTTGAGATTTCTTTCTGACTTTTACACATTCACAAATATCTGTGCATACCTGTAATCCTAGCACTTAGGGAGACTGAGGCATGAAGATTGTAATTTCAGGTTCCAACTGGACAACTTAGGGAAACCTTGTCTCAAAAAAAAAGAAAAGGCCAGGGGATTTTGCTTAGAAGTTTACTGCCTTTGGGGTTGATGCCCAAGACCTCAACAATTAAAAAAAGATATTTCGAGTTTCTGCTCCAACCACCTACTTTTCTGGGTGTTTGGGATTTATCACTAAAACAAAGTGCTTTGTCCTTCTGGAGCTTGTATTCTAGTAGAGGAGACTTGACAGCAAGCAACAAACAACGACAGAAAGGACAAATGTTACAGAAGCAAAAAGAAAGCAGATGCAGGCCACTATAATAAGGAAATGGACTGCAGTTTTCATTAGTGCCGTTGGGCAGTTGCACCAAGAAGGCCATGTTCAAGCTAAGACTTGAAGAAGGTGTCAGCCTTCACCTGTATGACGTTGGGGAACCATTTAGATGTTCAGCTTCTGGGCTAACAACAAGTAAATATTTGATCAGTGACTTCCCAGGGGATTCTGAGGAGACCACCCAAGAGCACAGTTCCCGAGTGCAGAAATGGATGGACTAGCAAGTTTTGGGGAGACCTTTGCACCCTTCTCCCCTTTGCTTTCACTGCCTTCTGAGGCCTTCAGTAAAGAAGCATTGTCTGAAGAGAAAAGTCAAATACTTCATTTTAAGGCTCATGTCTCGATCTTGTACAAGGTGTATCTTCAAACTGAATGAGCACCCAGATAGTTTTAGACAAAGGGTACGTTCCACATGTGGATATCAGGGCGCTGCTTTCTTGATTAAGAAGGAGAAACTTGTTTCTCTGTGCTGGTCAGCTTATCATCTTTTATCCTCATCATTGCCTGCCCGGCAAAGGTAGAATGTGCCTTTATTAACCCCTTCCATTTCATAGATGAGGAAATTGATGCAGAAACCTAAAGAGACTGATCTTATGCTTCTAGTGAGTGCCAGCTGGTAGGAGTAGCGGGGTCCCAGCCTTATTTCTGCAATCACACTTTAAGTGCCAGTAGCCCTGCCCACTGTGAATTCTGGGATGGCGTGGCATTCTGCATATGCTGATCTGAAAATTAGCTTTAGAATCTATAACTTTGAATGATTAGAAGTCAATTTGCTTATGAGAAAACTGTTGACCTTTATGACTCAAATTTTGCTTTTGTTGTAAACGAGAGCAGTAAATGTGGAACTTTTGAGCTCGAATCTCATTCCTTGAAAGCTGAAGAATTGCTTGGGTTTTGCACCTGTGAATGAAATTGACTTGTAATCAGCATTGCTTGAAGTAAGAGTTGTATAAAATTATGTGGCCACTCCAACCTAGTGTGCTGCTGTGGGTATGTCTTTTAAGTTTATATTGGTTTGTAGTGCTCTGTGTGCTAGTGACAAGAAACTAGCGGATGCATATTTCCTTTGCTGTAAAGGCAGTTAATTCCAGTTTCATTTACCCTTTTCATTAACCTGAAAATGGAACATTGTATAATAGGGGGTAATAGAGTCAGTGGACCCAGGCCCTGATTATTATGGGATCTTATTTAATCTCTCTGAATTTCAGTTTTCTTACCTGTAAATAGGGAATAAAAAGTGTGGTTGTGTTTAGAAATACTTTGAGGTTTAAAGATCTTATCTTAATTGTAACAAATATGTATAATGTCACAATTGGCAATAAGACTTGGTCAGTGGTAATAAGTACTCAGTTTGTGCTACTGAAATATGATTTACATTGATTATGAATGCAGTGAAAGTGTGCTTACATTTACACACTTTCACTCACCAAATTTTGAATACATCATTTGACACACGAGGGCAACTGGACTGGTAGCTGCTGCTGGTATTACCATCATCAGTGATGTCATCATAATTTTTCCAGTGTTTGATCCATGCCCAATTTTTTCTTCATGGTAGGATGCATCTCATGAGACTGTTCCTATCATGTTGGTTGGAAACAAGTCTGATCTTCGTGACACTGCTGCTGCAGAGGGACAGAAATGTGTGCCAGGATATTTTGGAGAAAAACTGGCCATGGTAAGAGGGAGAGGAGGTTTGAATTGGAAAAGAACATAGGAGTTTAGAGGCTTTGGAATCATCAGCCTTCACTTTTATCTTCTGATTAAGAGGCTCTTTGACCAGCCTCACCATGTTTCATGGGACAATGTCCTACTTACCCTATAGAACTCCTGGTGCCCTGCCTCCTGCACAGCATAAGCAAGGAGTAAATCTGTCAGAAAGGGAAAGCAGTCACATCATCATTGAGTATCTTTGACAAAGATGAGCTGAAATCATCTTGCCATCTTTGTCCTGCCCTCTTACTGTGTTCCTGGAATTCTCTTCTAGCCCTGGAACCTAGATAAAGGTTCTGCTTTGAAAAGATAAGTTGGTTCCAGAGGGTTACCATGCTAAGGGACAGGAGATGGAAGAGTGCCTCACCTGAGTAGAAGAGAATTGGAAGCCTTCTTTTTAAAAATTTTTTCAAAGATTTGTGCTTAGTTAGACTAGTCTAAAATTATTTTTGGTTATGCATTTGTATAAGGGTTTAAGTTTATTCCTGTGCAGTTTGTTACCATGGACCGGTGCTTTTCTCCTTTCGCTATCACTTTGTTCGAATGCTTTATGGCCCTCTCATGACTTATATTACCCGTCCAAGGAATTCATTTGCACTCACTGTAATACATGGATTTGATGTTGATATGGTGTCTGGTATCAGCACCAAGAAAGGACTCAGCAGCAAATGTACGGGAGCTTTAAAATGAAGTTTCATTTTACCATCTTAAGTTGGAAAATTTTGTTTTAAATTTAAGAACTGCAAAACAAATATGAAAAACATTGAAACTGTGAAACGCAGGGGAGATGCATTCAATATGTGCTTAGTTGTGCCCATCATATTACAAACACTTCATTACATGCTGAGCAAAGACCAGAGAGAAAGCAGACAGTCCTTGGCATTGCATAGGCTGATACTTACTCAGTCCACAAAACAGACTTTCTTCCTGATGAGCCCTTCTAGAACTAGCAGTTATTGGACACCTGCCAGTTTTATTGCTTCTCAGTCTACAAGGTTTGTTTCCTAATGTAGCTCATGATTTTCACCCTCCTGTATCCTCAGAGGCAGTCTCTAATTCATCCCATAATGTTCTGGGTATAAAAGCAACAGCACTCACCTAGAAATACACTCACTTTGTGATATATGTAGGTGTTCTATGGATCTGGGAGGTGTTAGGTAAAGGCCTCATTCTGGAGTCTTTTCCCATTGTTCCTGCTTTTCTCTCTCCCTGCTCCAGAGCAACAATGAAATTTTCCCCTTGTCCCTCAGAGGAATTCTTAGCCCACACCCAGGCCTACAATACACCCAATTCTGTTTTATTAAGAGAAAGTATCTTCAACTTGTTAGACAAGGACACAAAAATAACTCCAGCAATTACAATTGTGACAGGTGCTATGCACAAAAAAATAGAGCACTGGAGAGTTTTAAGACCAGATATAGACTTTTCAGGATTAGAAATGACTTAATCTTAACTTCAAAAAAAGGTTACCTTGGGCCAGGGATTTAGCTCAGTGGTTCCGGCACCTGCCTCGCAAGTGCAAGGTCCCAAGTTCAATCCCTGGTATCCCCCCTCCCCAAAAAAGGTTACCTTAAAATCCAAACATTAAGTAAGAGATTGGTGAAGGGATTGGTGGAAGTAGAGGGTGGCTTAGATAATCAAGAGCAAGTGCAAAACTCCTAAAGTCGGGGAATTTGGGCCACTGGAGAAACACAGGGAAGTTCATGTTAACTAAAGCTTTGTGAGAGAGGGGATAGGGTAGAAGATAAAGCTAGAAGATTGGCCAAAGCCACATCAAGCAGGGCTCTGTTTTCCATGGAAAAAGTCTTTAAATATTTCTCTTCAAAGAAGGAGGAAGGGCTCTGAAAGGCCTATAGCAGAAGAATATGATTATCAATCTTATATACAGAATACCTAATTGCTGGGAGGTTGAATGACACAGGACTAGAAAATGTGTCTTGGCTTAAGCTGCTGGATCCTAAAAGGAAAGATGATTGTGTGCTGGAGAATAGACCTTTACTGCTGGTGAAAAGCAAACTTGTGACGGACAGTCCATCCCAAACTATCATTTTTATCTTTTTAAAATTAGTTGATACAGAACATTTGGTAGCATGTGTATGATTATTGGCAGCAAAATCTTAAAACACGAATTTGTACTTCTTTAACACAAAATAAAAATCCACTGATTAGGAACTATTCCTAGATTAACTATGCTCAAGTTAAGTGTTGAAACTCTAAATTTGATTTCTTAGGTATTAAGGAAAAATATTTTAATTTATTGACTATAAACAGGACAATATTTTAAATTATTGATTTTAATAACTAAAATTAAAAGGAACCCAATGAAAGACTTCATTGAATTGTGTATACTCTTTTTCTGCAGACGTATGGGGCATTATTCTGTGAAACCAGTGCCAAAGATGGTTCCAATATCGTGGAAGCTGTCCTCCATCTTGCTCGGTAAGGTTTGCCTTATGTGTGGAAAACTAGATTTAGGGTTGAATTTTTATTTAGCTAATGCGTATGTCAAATGTCTTGACCATAATATGCAGCTAGAGTTTACATTGGAAAACGTTGTCCTGTCTTTCAGTCATGGTAGGAGAAACAAATACACATGGATATTTAGAGAAACTGGTAATGCTGCTTGTTCCCTGTGAACACTGGCAGAATATCTTTATTGCAAAACAAAACAGGTGGATCTGAGGTGCTGACATTTCTGTAAAATGTCACCATGAAGCTAACTTGTATCTGACTTGTATGAGTCATCACCAGGAACCAGATTTTTAAACATTAGGGACTATGACAAATACAACTATCTATTATGACATTTTCCTGGGTAAAAAGATAACAAAACCCAGGAAAGCAAATTGTATATCATGCCAGTTGGAATCACTTTATCAAAACTATTTCTAGGTAATTATTAAGCTAAGGTGGTGGTGTTAACATTTTTGGGATGTAGGTTAGAATGAAAATTGCATCACTAAAGAACTTAGATGTAAATGTTTGTGTTTTAATTCTTGGAGTGCTCTTAGGACATGACATTACCTGCCAGACTTATCTCTTCTGCTTGGTTTTTCTGCCATAAATGGAAAAATGATTCTCTACTGGCCTAAAAGGATTATATCCCCCAAGGAAAAAAATACATAAATAAAATTCAGGTTAATATGTAGTTAAGGAAAAAACACATGATTTTAGGCATAATTCTTTTTCTGATTGAGATTTTATAAGAATCTTTATTGTGATAATTGACCTCTTCTGCTAGTAAACATTGAGAGTATTTTTAATGATAAAAGCTTTTTCAATTAATGATTTGGTGTCATAGTAGGTAATAGACTAGACTTCTGTTAGTGGATGCTTGTGCTAGGGGCTTGGACTAGGCGGCTTCTCTAATGTGGGGGATGAGGAAGCAGGTACCAAGACTTCAGGTGTCCCACCTGATAGGAGTGTGTGGTCGGGCTTGGAAGATGCCCTGGGCTTACACTCAGCAGCTTTAAATATTCTCACCTTTTCAGGGTAAATGGAAACTCTGCTTTACATTGCTGGAAGTCATCTTTAGTTAAAGCAAAAACCCCTTCTGACTTCAAGTGTAGCCTACAATAGGTAAAAAAGAAAGGCAAATATTTAAACTGGTATAGATTCAGCTGAATTATCACACAATTTTTTTTTGTCTGTGATTATAGTAGAATCATGTACTAATATCACATTTGTCAAAAAGCCAGAGTAGCTGGCTGTGGTGGTACACTCCTGTGATCTCATCACTCTGGCGGCCTGAGGCAGGAGGACCATAAGGCCAGCCTGGGCACCTTGGTGACTTAGCAAGACCCTGTCTCTAAAATAAAACAAAATGAAATGAATTGACTAAGTATGTAGCTCAGTGCTAAGGCCCAGGGTTCAGGTCCCAATATTGCAATAATAAATGAATTAATTTTTTAAATAGCCAGAGTTAATCCTTTATAAAGCAGGTCAGTTATGGTTTCCTTGTGCTCTGGGCACACCAGCTCTTTTGGTCGAACAAGCTGTATCTAGAAAGGAGAAGTTTGGTGAGGCAGTGTTTGCCTTTGTAAAGACGGGATAGTTGTTGAACTGGTTAGTGTTCTCACTTTTTCACGTGGTTGTGTTGGTGTATCACCAGTGTGGAGGTAAGAATTCCCGGATGGAGGTGGGGTGGATGCTGGGGCAGAGGGTAGGAGGAGCCCACGAGTTGATGCCCAGCAAGGGCTGGGTGCGGCCTTTGCCTTGGTCTGTGGGTTGCTGAGTTGCTGCACCCACACCGCAGAAAAGGACATGGCTACAGACCTTGGGCAGGTTGAGTGTCCTTTATCTGAAAATCCCAACCATTTCACAGTCTGGAACTTTTTTGGCACAGATTCTGATGGTTGAAAAGTTTTGAAATTTTGCACTATTTCTGAGTTGACTTTCTGGGTTAGGGATAGTCCGTTGGTGAGTTCTATACATACATTCCAAAGTCCACAAAACTTCAGATTTTGAAACATTTATGGTCCCAAGCATTTTGGATGAGAGATATTTGAGCTATACATAGTTACTATTGCCAGGCACACTGGAGGACTGTGGTAAGAGGAGACTGAAAGTCCGTTCTTTAATCTACTCCTAAATAGCTGCCGGGCTTTCAGCAAACCCCTGCCTTAAGGGATCTCTGATCTGTAAAATGAAAAAGAAGGATGAATAAAGTGATCCCAGAGTTCCTTTCCAACAGTGATAGTATGTGGTTCTCTATAAATAGCTTTTACTCCACTGAATAATCGTATTTAACACTCAATTGTCTTATTAAAGTTAAATGCATACAAAGTGCCCTGTTTATACCTGCTGTGTGGAATCGATTCTCTATCATATCTTGGATGCAAGTGTGGTTGTGAGCTGCCTTCTTCCTCCTTGCCATCTGTTCCTGTATGGCCCGTTGGGTCACCCAGCCACTGGCCCTGTTTACAGGGAAGCTTAGACACCAGCTTGTGTTGATTTACTTAAAACACCTGGTGTCCAAAGGCCTTTTGAGAAGGTCACTTCAACTGTGCAGTGGTCAGGTCATAGTTATTTTTAAACTTTAGACAATTGACAAGTTTCTTTTGAATCACCTGTGGAGGTTTTCTTTGTATTGTTACTGCATTGTGCTCTAGTTTGGACCTCTAGTTACGTTAGTGATGTGTTGAATATTAAAATTATAAATAAAGCGAATATGTGAAAGCTTTTCTTTATTCTCTGCCTTCAGATTAGCTTTTCAAAGTACTGAAGTCTTAAATGAAAAAGTTATAGTCTCCACAGGTAGAACAATGATTTTTTAAAAAGTTTTACAGCCTTTAGAAAATTGCACATTATGTAAAATACTTAAGTCCTTGACTTAGATCTCATGGAGTGATCTCAGCATGCTCCCTTCTGCTCCACGTAATGTCATAAAACATGAGCGGGAAGACTGTATGCCTTTGTGCTGTCTGAAATAGACTTTGATTTTGAAGGGAGGTCGTAATGTGTTTGGTTAACAGCTTGAACTGCTTTGCTTTTTCCTGGAAAATCTCTCAATCCCAGGAAAACTTTTCTGCTAGAAGTGCAATTTTCCTGTAGTGCAGTGATGCCATTTTCCTAACCACGGTCCTGTTGATGAATAAATTTGTTGTTATCAGAACTACAGGCTTTAATGTTGTGCAGCAGTTTCAAGTTCAGAAGGGATTTAATTGATCAACAGTGTGAGACTGGAGAAAAATACAAAAAGCTCAGGCTGATGTATCATTTGAGTACAAGAGCTGTTGTCATTTAAAGTATAATTGTTTCATTTTTTTATACGTGATATTTTTACCAGTGCAGTTAAGCACTTGTTAGTGTTTGGTGAGGCCACTTAATTTCCCCAGTGTTAAACCTCTTTTAGATGTTTGGAATTGTATCTTTCTGATTTCTTTAAATTGAGGCATGCGTGCATTTTTGGTAGATTAAAGAACCGGAAGGCCAGAGGAAAGATATGGGTTTCCCCATTAATATTTGCTTTCAGGTTCAATAATGTGTTCATTGTTTTGAAAA
Source organism: Heterocephalus glaber (assembly GCF_053883595.1). Classification (NCBI taxonomy): domain Eukaryota; kingdom Metazoa; phylum Chordata; class Mammalia; order Rodentia; family Bathyergidae; genus Heterocephalus; species Heterocephalus glaber. The sequence goes on along the minus strand of NW_028258317.1, from coordinate 66,370,251 downwards.
ACTTAGTATGTGCTTAGCTCTATGCTAGGTTCAATAGGAAATCAAGGGTATAAAAAGTAAGCTTTACAGTTCAACATTACAGGGAAAAAAATGAGAATACATAACCCATACAGCCATTTGGTACATAGCTGATAGAGGTCATTGGACCTTTCAGAAGGCAGAGTTGTGAATTACCTTGTGAGGATGTTGTGATTATCACACCCACTTGACATATGAGAACTTTGGGAATTAGAGTGTTTAATCAGCTTTATCAGTGACAGAGCTGGGTGGAGTCAGGACTCTACTAACCTGAGTCACTGGCTTGGCACACAAGCGTTGGGCCACTCAGGATTCCATTTTGCAGTTGCTTGCCTCCCCCTGCTGGGTGTCTTCTATCCCTATTGCTTCTGAAACCATCTCTAATTGATGACATTCTACTTCTGTATTTAGAACTACTATTTACTTCCTCCGACAAATGCCACGAGCATATTCTGAGTCACCAAATGGAAGATGTACTGGTAGAATGACTCAGTAAATCCAAAATCGTAACGTATTTATCTGTCTTTATCTTGTTCTTGGTTCAGGAATCTAGCAAAATCAGAACTAAAACCTAGTCACCCAGACTCAATCTTGACATTTTCTGCCCTTCTGCTCGCTCTTCACCCTCTCCCTCCAGTGGATTCTGAGCCCTGTCCATTCAGTAATGGTTGTGTATGTCTGTTGATCCCCACAGCCCTATCTCTCCTTTCACTCAGGCTTCACATTTCCTACCTTGGTTAGTACATAAGTTTCTGCCTCAGATCTTCTCCAGTATTAGGTCATCCTTTACCCTGCAACCTGTGGAATTTTTATAAACAAAAATTCAATTAATATTTACTTTCTTGCCTTCAACCCCACAATTGTTGTCCTACTTATGGTAGGTTTCGGAGTCCAGGTTTCTGAGCATGGGGCTGATAGTCCTGCATGGCCTGACCAGACCCCTTTCCTCAGGATGAACGATAGTCTGTAGACATAGCCACCTCTGTGTCTAAGCATGGCCATGCTCTTTTAGGCCTCAGCCTTTGTCGCACTGTTCCTTGCACCTGGATTCCCTTCCCCAGGCGAATCCCTGCTCTTTCAAGAGATTCCTCTAATGTCAGAGTCTCCACGAAGATCTGCAGATCCTGCAACACGTGGTATGTGTGTAAGATGCTCTCTGGGAATTTGTCATTAGCTGTTTAGACATCTGCCTCTCCCTCGTTGCTCTCTAGCTAAGGACCCCACAGCCTGGCATAGACTGGGCATTTGTTAAATGTCAAAATGACCAAGATGGAATTTTCTGTGCTCCATAACAAATTCCTGCACGTGGGAACGACCCAAATAGTGGCTTAAACAATGCACATTCTTCTGACCATTCTAGAGTCAGAGGTCTGAGCTAACTTTTTCAGGATGTCATGGGTTGGTTCTGTTTCTTTTCCTTAGACTTTGTTTCCTTATCTGTGAGGTGAGGTGATACTGCTCACCTGTCAGGTGTAAGTGTTGGTGTGTGTGTGTGCATGATGTCTGTTAAATAAGGAAAATGTGAAAACATCATAGCATTTATTAGTGGCTACAGGGAGAGTTAGTTTCTGTTTACTTAATGTGTTTTCCTGCTAACATATCTTTTCTTCTGACTCACTATATGGAATTTTCCAAAAGTGAGGACTCATCAGAATATTCTGAAGCTTTAGTAGCCGCTTAGATGCTTGAAATAAAGTATTAAATATATACTGGGTTTTGAAGACAGTATACAAATTATAAGATATCTCATTCATAATTAATGGCACAGACACACTCCTGCCAGCTGGAACCATGGTTGGGGGGGAGTACAGGTATGACTGTGCCATTAGGCTTTTAGCACTCACTGAGACTGTCCCATGCTGCCCAATGGGATAGACATGTGTGTACCACTGGTTGTTCAGAGCTGCCCAGCAGCAAGGCATACAAATTATGGCCCTATCATTAATGTGTTAATGCAGAAATGGTAATATTTGTACTACACTATGTTAAATATATTAATAACGGTGATTTCACATTGTTTTACATTTTTTTAATGTAGCAGTTTAAAAGTTTGAAATGGCATGGATCATACTATTTCTATAAAACATTATTTTGAGGAGTTTCTCTTAACAGCTAGCTCCCTAATAAGCATCCCAAGATTTAATTGCTTAAGCAGCCATTTTTAGTTTTTCACAGTTCACCAGCGCAGGCTGGGTCTCTTGTCCGCAGTTTGGGGGACGTTTCATGAGTCACACAGCTCCTAGGTGCTGTGGCTCAGTTTACCTTTTCCTCCTGTGGCTTCTTAGTGTGTCATCTCATCCCCCATGGCACTCTGGTGGTTTCTGTCCGTCAAAAACCCTGAACTTCTGAAATGGCAGCTCAAAGCATCAAGCAGGAGGAGGCTGCGGTGGTTGGCATTATTAACTCCTGGGCTTGGACGTCCTGGCTGAGCCTGGCTTGGCTCAGGGGAGGGGCAAAGCTGCCCCGGTGGTGGGGGAGCACCAGTCACAACATAGGAAGGTAGAGTCGTTGGGGCTTCCTTGGGGATACACTGTCATGCTCACCCACAGAATCATTCATCTTGTCTACGGTGGGACTTCAGACATCCCAGAGACTACTGTTAGACACTTCCTTGGGGGGCTTTTGTAAGATATGGGAGAAGAGGATATTAATTGCCTCTTTAAAGAAACTAGGGAGGAAGCAAAGATAGTCCCACATGGGTATGAACTTTCCATTGTGCCCTCTGCTATTGTGTATAATTAAAGTAAAAGTTCTGCTATGGCTTGTGTCTAGATGTCCCCCTAAAGCCACATGCTGTCATAGGAAGAGCTCTCAGTGGTGGCTGGATCTAGAGTGTGTGGTGCTGGGATCAAGAGTGTGTGAATACTAAACCAGTCCCTGATTGGTTTAGCATAGTTCTGGATAGGATTAAGGGTGTGAGTGCTACACCCGCCCTAGGGCAGGTAGCCTGCGTAAAATATAAGGGACAGAGAGAGGGGTAATGTACTCTCACCTGCCTGCTTGGCATGGATTATTTCTCCTTTGCAATACCCCTCTACCATCCACCCTGCTTGAAGCCAGCCTACTATGAATTGCAGCATCTACAAACTGTGAGCCAAATAAACCTTTCCTCCTTTAACATTGTGTGTTGGGTATTTTGTCTCAGCAATGAGAAAAATAACTAAGAATTTCCTTGGTTTGTTCGGGGTCCTAGGCATTCCTGTGGGGATAGGAGCCAGGATCCAGAGTGCTGGGGAATGAATTGTGCAGGTGTCAAAGATACAGCCTCCCAAACCCTCAGGGGAGAGGGAAGGTAGGGTGTGTGTGTGTTCAGAATATAGACACCAGAGCCAGCCTACATGGTCTGCGTCCCATGTCTTCATTTGTGTGACCTAAGAGAAATTTCTTGACCTCTTGGCTTCAGTTCCTCACATTTAAAATGGGGCACAGCAAACTCAGTTGGATTCTTGTGAAGGTGATGTGCTTTTCCACCCACAGAGAATCTAGGACAGTGTCTGGATGGCTCATGCAGTCGCTCAGGGTTGCTTCTAGGACTTAGTTTTGTACCTCAGTAATCCTCTCCTCCACCCCACTCCTCCAGGGAAGTGAAGAAAAGAACTGAGGAGGCTGACAGCAAGTCCATCACCAGTCTGGCTGGGACCACTTCCAAAAAGTCAGCACAGATGAAGAGCTGTTGCAATGCCTAAATGCTAAACACCCTCAGCTGTGAAGTCTTTCATTTCCAGAATACTGAATGTTGTGACTTGTCTTTGCTCATCCTACTGACACTGTCGTATGAAGAATTTACAGAGTGGTCCCTCTGTAGTCTCAAGTCCCCTCAATCCCCGGCTCTCTTAGATCTTCTTTGCTGTGATCTCTGTGAGTGCTTTGGGCCCTTGGTCCTCACAGACTCTTCGGATATACCATGTAAATGTTTTTAATGGAGTGAAAAAAAAAATCACATGCTTATTTCAAAACCGTAGCCAAGCCAGGGATTTAGCTCAGTGGTTCTGCCTCTTGCCTCACAAGCGCAAGGACCCGACTTCAATCCCCGGTACCAAAACAAAAACAAAAACAAAAACAAAAACAAAAAACTGTAGCCAAATCCCATCAACATAGTTAGACCCATGAGGTAGCTGTCTTTGTAGTTAACAGTGTTTCCCAAAAATAGTTGATACTAGTAAAAGAGAGTAGTCATTCTGTTTCACTGTTAACTAACTTAGTGGTCCTGGGCCTGTCACCAGCCCATGCAAGGCCTGTTTTCTCTCTGTAGAACAGGCAGCTTGGCCTCAAAGGCATTGCAGGGCTCAGCACTGCTTAGATTCTGCAGCACTTTAATCAACAGTTAAGTGCAGCACAATGACCTACTATTAAGAAGGACTCTGCTTAGTCCTGCCTTTTTTTTTTAATACCGCAGTATTGATTTTTCTCACTTTTTTTCTCACTTCTGAAATGAGAACAGAATTCAATTGAAGAAAAAAAATGGTACTTTTAGGCTCTAGTGGTAAAAGAAAAATCTATTTTTACGTGTGAAAAAACAAGTTTGAAAAAAGTTTTATATAGAAGGGGGTACTTCATAATCTCAGAATACTTACAAAGTCCACAATTTAGTGTGGGAAATTCTAATGAAAATACGTAGTCTATACTACTGAATGCAATATCCAGAACAAAATCCCTTTTCACCTACAAATACACACCCTGCAGGGGCTGTCAGAGGCTAAAGAAAGAGGGGAACTGGGAATGACTGTGGAAGGGTGTGTGGGCTTTGGAAGATAACGAGAGCATTCTGGAATTACAATAGTGTTGACTGTTGGGCTCTTCAAATATATGAAGAACCACTGAATTGCCAGTCTTCCCCATCAGTCAAGATGTGTGTAGGAGCCGGAGGAGCCAGTACATGACCCAAAGATTGCCAGCAGTGCCTAGCTTTCAGTGACCTGAATGAGTTAAGTTGTTCCCAGCTATAGATTTTTAACTTATTTCTGTTCGTCCAGCTCCAGGCTCCAAGTAGCTTGCTAGAAAAACTTAATAGCCTATTATTGGGTTATACTAGTTAAAAACATTTGTTTTTGTTGAAAATTAGAAGAATTCTATGTAGCAATCATTTCCTTTTTGTTATTTTCATGGTCAAACTTTAAATTCCTCAAGCTTTATTTTTTTAAAATGGAGAATGACAAGATAAAAGAGCCACAGCATCATTTAGCTTTTCAAAGCATGTTGTTTTCTTCCTATCAAAGACATTTAGTATTTTAACTGGAAAATTGAATCCTCAGTAACTCTACCATGAATTCTAGTTTTGTATTTTATGGTTTTTGTTCCCTGAAAAGAAAAAAACAGTGACATTTCAAGCCAAAAAGCATGCTTGCTTGTGGAAAATTGTCAAAATAAATGTGCAATGGGAGTGGTTCTTTTTGTGACACGTGGTATGTAGAAGCCAAACCTTTGCATTTGTTATTTGTCTCTGTGGTGTATATCGAGCCCCGGTGATGTTGGACCTAATAGTATGTATGTAGGTTGATAAATGGAACACACGTCTGGGTTCTGGTGCAGGAAACTGTGTTAGGATACATGTTATTTTATTACTTTTATTTATTTCTCCAAAGTGTCTCGTTACATGTGTTTCACAACCTGTAAATAAGAGAGTACCTTTAATGCAGAAGTATTAGCTCGCTCCTTGCCTTTGAATCGTCAGCACACCAAATTGACGCAGAGATCACCTGTGTGCCTTTGATAGACAGACTGATCATTTTTAACTAAGCGTGGATACTTTGCCAAATTAGAGATTTATATCTCTGGATAGCAATATTGTATAAAGAAAAGCTACTTAAAACTCCTTGAGCTGTCATGCTGCGAGATCATGATTATTTATCCACAATTTGATTTTATGAAGGTGTTATCAAATTTAGGATGCATTTTTAATAAAGACAAAATAATGTTTTTAACTTAGACTTAATTTGATATATGTACTTCATTTGATATAATTATATATATATATTTACATGTTCCTATAGAAGTAACTTACTTTGTCCCTGTTTTTCTCTAAAAATTTTCAAAATCACAATTATGCTACACTCCTTTTTTATGTATCCTGAGACATTGGACACTATTTTAATTTGATTATAGAACATAATGTCAAGTAAAGAGGCATTTTTTCACTGTTAACTTTAAGCCCTGTGTGTTTTCATAATTTATTTTTCCACTTGCTGCTTTATACAATGTATGTGACATTTGATTATTTAATACTAGATGTTGTTTGCATAAATCCAAGCCACATAGCCCCCTGCTGAATATAAAATTGAGGTTAAAGATAAAGATTTATTTTCATATTTGTACACTGGTTGGCTTCATAGTGATGGTTTTTATGAGATTTTATTGTGTATGTGTATAAGAAATTTCATATGTATATATTAAGTAAGCCTCTGAGAATTGAGTAATTGTTTTATGATTTTGATTTATATGGTTTACATTTTCATAGTTTGGGCCTGGTTTTGTTTAACTGTTTATTTCTCTTCAAGCCATTAGTAATTATATCACGCAATGTAATTTTTATAGCAATGTAATTGTCTAAGGAACTACAACTATTTTATGCTTTGTCAATTCAATAAAACATGTTTCTTTTGGCTTTTTGCTCTTTCCGTCGGCTGTCCTGGAGATATTCCTGAGATAATGTTAATCCTAGGATGTGCCTGTGTGAGACCGTTCCTTTACAACACTTGTCTGTTCTGGCCTTAGAAAGTTGGCTCATGGGAGAAAAGAATGAACGTGTAGTATTCAGTTCTGTGGCACGGTGACATCGTCTTGGCCCCTAGGGTAGCATGTGCACCAGCATGGAGCATGTCAGTCAAGAGTAGTGAGGCTTTGCAGAAGCATTTCGGGATGTTCCCTGGCCATTTTTATCATCTCTGAGGGCTCAGTCTCTTTCTCTAACACACTCCTCTCCACTGCTTACCCAACTCTAGAGAGTTTTCAGAACCCCAACTAGATGTGGCTGCCTGATATCCTGTCTTACGTCCTCATTGCTCATGTACTGGTTAAACCAGACATATGCCCCTGCCCTTAGCCACTGTTTTCTGCTCTTACTTTCCTCTGTGTGCACAGTGTGTAGAACTTTAATAGTACTGATTGTTGAACAGATGATGTGTTAATCAGCTTTCCATTACCGGGACAAAACATCCTAATCAACTTAGAAGAAAAGTTTAATTTGATCCCTGTTTTTTCAGAGGTTTCAGTCCTACTGAGTAGACCCTTTTGTTTACAGCCCTACATGAAGAAGAACATCATGGTAGGACTTCATGGAGGAGAATGGAAAGCTGTGGTCCAATAGTTTCTTCAAGGGCACATGCCCACATGATCTGAAGACTTCCAAATATGAACTCTCTTCCAAATAGTCCTCCAATCTGGGGACCAGTTCTTTACTACATGAGCCTTTGAGGGCTATCCAAGATCCAAATACTAGCAGATGATCAAAGAATTCACAGGGTAAGTCAGGCATTGTCTAGTGTTTCTTCAGATAACACAATAATTTCAGACTGTGCAAATGAGAGCTAGCATATTTTAATGGCCACCGGATGAGCTCTGCAGCTAGCCTGCTTGGCTTCATACCTACTAGTAGGGCAACTGATCAAGGACTTAACCTTCATGAACCTCATCTTCATTTGAAAAATAAGTATGACAATATTACCTTTCTCATGGAGTTAAAAGGATTTAAAAAATGTATACAAAGGCCTTGCAATAATATCTGGCACTTCGATCACCTCCAATTTAAAGTTTGTTTGAAGCACCATTGATTGTGTTGGTCATGTGCAGGTCCCTGGGTGCTGCCATCAGTGAATAATAGAACTTTGCCAAATTACAAATGGAGCATTTGTAGAGATGGAAAATTCTAGAGAATTTTCTCATACCTAAATCAACTGCTCACATACATTCATGGTGTTTAAAAGGACACAAAGGTGGGGTATCATAGGATAGGATGTTGTGTATGATGGATAAAAAGAGAAGGAAATGATGAAGGGGAAAAATGCCAGCCTGAAAGTTAGAATCCAACCGTTATAAGGTAGGATCTCTAGTTACGAATAGTTGATGGATCAAGGGATTTTTAAATGAAGTTTACTGGTATGTTTTAGATATACATAATCTCATTCATCATAAGGAATTGGTACCTTGAATCTATCAAGAATATATCAAGATATATCTTGAATCTTTTTTTTTCCCATTCTCCTACCCTCTCTTCAACCCCTCTTCCCTTCCTTGTTTATAAAAGCTTTGTTTCCATTTTTTAGCTCCCCTACTCATTTGAACATTTTTTTCTTATTTCACAATATGTACTGTACATTTTTGGTCTTCATTTATACTTTGTTACACCAGAGAAACAATGTGGTATTTACATGTATGTCAAATTTATTTCACTTCTCAAGGTGCATCCATTTAGCTATAAATGTCTTAAGTTTATCTTTCTTTAATGGTTGAGTAGTACTCCATTGTATAAAAAAACCCACAACTTTTTTACATTCATGTTAAGGGCATTTGGGCTGTTTCCAAGATTTAGCTATTACAAACTATGGCGCTATAATCATGGGTATGCATGTATCACTCTTGTATGATGCTTTTCTTTTGGGAAGATACCAAGAAGGGAATAGCTGGGTCGAATGGAACCTCTAGTTTTAATTTTTTGAGGAATCTCCACACTGATTTCCACAGTAGTTTCATCAGTCTACACTCACACCAACAGTGAAGAAGAGTTCATTTTTCCCCCACAGCCCTCCCAGCATTTGTTATTGGTTGATTTCTTAATAAGAGCTATTCTATCTGGTGTGAGATGGAATCTCAGCATTGTTTTAATTTGCGTCTTTCAAATGACTAATGATGGTGAACATTTTTTCATATGATTATTTGCTGTTCTACTTCATCTGAGAAATGTCTCCTCGTTTCAGATGCCCATTTTTGAATAGGGTATTTAAACTTGAGGTGTCTCTTTAAAAATTCTTTATATATTCTAGATATTAGTCCTTTGAGGAGCAGCTGACAAAAAACTTTTCTCACATGGTGGTTTGTCTTTTCACTCTGTTGATGGTTTCTCTAGCTGTGCAAAAGTTTTTCAGTATGATGAGATCCCAGTTGTTGATTCTTTGTGATAGTTCCTGTGCAATTGGGGTTTTGTTAATAAAGTCTTTACCTAGACAAATGTCCTCAAGAGTTCTACCTAGTCTATCTTCCAGCAGATTTAGTATTTCTGTTTTAATGTTTAGATCTTTGATCCACATCAATTTTAGTTTAGTGCATGGTGAAAGATACGGGTCTAGTTTTAATTTTCAGCAAGTGGAAAACCATTTTTCCCAGCACCATTTATTAAAGAGGCTATCTTTCTCCCAGTGAAAGTGTTTGGCTCCTTTGTCAAAGATAAAGTGCTTGGCCGAGGATTTAGTTCAGTGGTTCCACCACCTACCTGCCTTGCAAGTGCAAGGTCCTGAGATCTATCCCCAGTACCAAAAAGAAAGGTGGCTGAGCATGTCTGGAGGTGGTTCTGCATCTTCTAATCTGTTCCATTGATCCTCAGGTCTTTTTTTTGTTTGTTTCTTTCGTTTTTCCCAATACCATGCGTTTTTAAAAAATTAAAATTATTGGTACATTTTAGGTACATTATGATCACATTCATCATTGGGAATTTGTACCTGTACATGGTATATCTTGGTTCTTCTTTTTTTCCCCATTCCCCTTCCCTCCCTTCCACCCCTCCACCCCTCCCTATTTATAAAAAACTTCGTTTCCATTGTTTTCCTTCTCATATATTTTTCTTTCCCTTCTTTCCTTTCCCCTGCCTCCCACCCCACTTCCCCTTCCCCTTTGGACCTTTTCTTCTTATTCCACATTATCTATTATACCATGCTATTTTTATCACAGTTTTGTAGTATAGTTAAATATAAATGTATTACATTTATTGATACATGTTGAACCATCCCTGCATCCCTGGGATGAATCCTGCTTGGACAGGGTGTATAATCTTGATGATTTGCTGCATTCTGTTGCCATTATCTTGTTAAGGATTTTTGTGTCTATGTTCATTAGGGAAATAGGCCTATAGTTCTCTTTTTGGTTGGATTCTTCTCTAGTTTTAGTATCCGGGCAATGCATACTTCCAGGAATGAGTTTTGGAGTATTGCTTCCCTTTTAATTTGACTAAAGAGTTTGAGAAGTAGTGGCATTAGGTCTTCTCTAAATTTCTTGCAAAATTCAGCAAAGAATCCATCAGGGCCTGGGCTTTTTTTTATTTGTAGGTTTTTAATTATATCTTCAATTTAATTAAATGATATTGGTTATAATTTTTGTATCTTCTTGATTCAGCTTTGGTAACTCATATGTATATAGGAATCTGTCCATTTCTTTTGTGTTTTCCATCTTATTAGAATACAGGTTCTCAAAGAACCTGTATTCTAGATGTCTGCAGGGTTTGTTGTGATTTCACCCTTTTCATTCTTAATTCCATGGATCTGAGTCTTTTCTTTCCTTTTTTAAATAAAGTTGGCTAAATTTTTCGATTTTATTTAATCTTTTAAAGAACCAACTCTGATTCATTGATTCTTTCTATAGTTTTCTTCATCTCCATTGTATTAACTTCTGCTCTGATCTTTATAATTTCCTCCCTTATATGAGCTTTGGGTTTGACTTGGTCTTCTTTTTCTAGAAGCTTGAGGTTCAACATTAGGTTGTTTATTTGAGCTCCTTCTGTTTTCCTGATGTGCGTATTCACCGCTATAAATTTCCCTTGTAAGATTGCTTTCATTCTGTCCCATAAATTTTGGTATGTTGCATTGGCATTACCATTTGATTGTAGAAACCATCTAATTTCTTCTTTAATTTAATCTATGACCCATTTGTTCAGGAGGGTGTTATTTAATATCCAAGTGTTTATAGAGGTGGCTCTTGTTCTTTTGCCATTGATTTCCAATTTCATTGCACTGTGGTCTGATAATATGCATGGTGTAATTTCAATTCCTTTGCATTTACTTAAGCATGTTCTGTGAGCTAGTATGTGGTCTGTTTGGGGAAACTTCCCATGTGCAGCTCAGAAGCATGTGTATTCTGATATTGTGGGTTAGAACACTCTGTAGACATATACTAAGTCTGTTTGTTCAAAAGTTTAGTTCAGTATTAATATTTTATTGTTGATTTTTTATCTAGTTCATTTGTCTGTTTGTGACAGTGGGGTATTGAGGTCCCCCATTACAGTTGTATTAGTAGTTATTTGATTTTTCATGTCTGTTACTATTTGTGTTACATAGTTGGGTGCACTGGTATTTGGTGCATATATATTTATCATTGTTATCACTTCCTCTTAGATTTTTCCCTTTACAAGGATGTAGTGACCTTCCTTGTCTGTCTTTTATAAAGTTGAGTGCACTGGTAATTGGTGCATATATATTTATTATTGTTACCTCTTCTTTTTGGAGTTTTCTCCTAGCAAGTATATAGTGACCTTCTTTGTCTCTTTTAATTAGTTTTAGCTTGAAATCCAATTTGTCTGCAGATACAATAGCTACTTCTGCTTTTTTCCAGGTTTCTGTTACATGGAGTATTGTTTTCCATCCTTTGACTTTCAGCCTATGAATTTCTTTTTGAATTAAATGTGTTTCTTGTATGCAGCATAGTATTGGATCTTGCTTTTTTTTTATTACCGGGGATTGAACTCAGGACTTTGCACTTGTGAAGCAGGTATGGTGCCACTGAGCTAAATCTCCAGCTGGATCTCTTGCTTCTTGATCCATTCTGCCAGTCTCTTTTGATCAGTGAATTAAGACTATTAACATTGATCGTTATAACTGATATCTATTGACTTATCTTTGTCATTGTATTACTTTACTGTTGTTGGCCCCCCCCCATTTAATTTTTTGCCTTGCCTGGTAGCTTCATTCTGTTTGGGTTCATGGAGTTGTAATCCTCATTATCTCTTTCTAGGATATCCTTCAGAACATTTTGGAGGGCTGGTTTTGTGTTCATGAATTTCCTCAGGTTTTCATTTTCATGGAAGTATATTTCTCCATTAATTTTGAAAGCTAGTTTTGTGAGATATATCTATGTGGGATGGAGGTTGTTTTCTTTTCGGACTTGAAATACTTGACTCAACTGATTAGAACAATTATGTCATCTTGGCTAAAGTAGTACAATCAGGAAAAACAATACCCTCAAACACAGCTTAGAAAATGACAAACTGTGGTCACTATTAATTTGCCACCTTTAACCGTATGAACTAGATTTGTGGTTATATAACAAAATCTAAAAGCAGGAAAATGTGTGCAGTAAATAAGCCCTCAATATAGCGATTTTACCCTCAGGAGAAAATTTCAAAGGAGTTCAGGGTGGGGGGGGACAGAGAAATAGAAGAGGAAGGGATTAGAAGCAAGGCTAGAGGACAAGAGAAGATCACACAACTTTTGTAAACTAGTGAAGAAGATAGGAAGGAAAGAGAGAGGGAAGAAATAAAAAGAACAGAGCAAAACAACATCAAAAACAAATCTATTTTCACACTCACAAAAATAACTAACAAGAAAAAGAAAACAAAAATGAGAGGAGAAAAAAAGAAGAAAATAAAAATATGCCTACTTCAAGGCATACCTCTTCTTTCACTGGTCGACAGTGTGAGCAGCATACAGATCCAAGTTGATTAATTCCAGCAAGTCAGCCATAGCTTTATGGATAATCTCAGCAAGCCTGCACCTTTAGTTCCACTGAAGTTCTGGCTAGTTTCTGGTTCTGAGGGTGGAATCGGACCTGTTGATCCTTCAGTAGTCAGAGTGCCACCCACTGGCTAGAACTTGGCTCCTTCCTGCTTGAACTTGGCTCCCTGACCTTCTGCCTAGTTGATCTCCAGCACTGACACTGGAAACCACTAAATGGAGCCAGCCTGTAGCTGTTTTGAATTCTTAGCTCAGTTGGCCCCTCTCCAAGATGGCTACCAGCTGATCACTCTTTCCTGGGGGTCATCCAACCCCCCAACAACTCACCAATCACTGCAGTCCAGTGTGTCCACTGCTCTGCTCCACTGATGTATTTCTCTGTGGAGGTTTCTGGGGTCACCAGTAGTCAGTTTGCCTGCAGTTTCCACCCACCCTTCCCGTACAGTGAGTCTAGGCTCAGGGAGAAGGTGCTGTCTGCCACCTCCTTCTTTGTTGGAGACTCTCTTCACTCTCCCATGAGCTTCAATTCTTGCTTCAGATACTTTCTGGTTCCCTGGGACCCACTTCCCTCCTTCTCTTTCTTGTGTTGGTTTATTCCAGTGCCTAGATTCAAACCTTAGAAAGGTTCTCTCTCTGCTGCTCACCACTCTACCATCTTCCTGGAAGTTACTTGCTGCTTTTGAATGTCTTCATATCCCAAAGCATTTCCCCCAGTTCCTCTTAACCCAGCCATGTGTGGGTCCATAGTTTCCCTGCAGCTTTCACAAGCAAGGGCAGTCAGTCCCTTTGTCCCATCTGAGATCCTAATTAGATTATACAGAAACTGCTTTGAGCAGTCTGGGATGAAGAAAATATTGAAGCACTGACTGGGACTAACTATATAGAAATTAACTTTTATGTTTATACTGTGACAAGTAGATTATTGCAAAGATCTCTCATGATATATTTAAAAATCTATAAGATGGGAATGAACCCCCAAGAAGACATATTATTTTGTAAGCTTTGAAACAAAAATAATTTTTCCAGATCTAGATATTAAAATGTTTCCATAACTTAAAAGGGAAAAATGCAAAAATACTTCAACTTGAAATTATAGCATATGAAATTTTCTAGTAATATCAATTTTTCTTAAATTTTATGCAGTTGTTTTTGCATCTATGTGTCAGGTTTACTTGTGAATTTGCATTTCTTAATTTTATGTAGAGTAGGAATTTAGTTATAAGGCCTTTTCACTATGACCTGTCTGTCAGTTCACATTTCGTAGCATTGACTTAAGCATTTGTAGAGCTCTTCACTATTCTTAGATGTTGGCTTTGGGAATATTTTTCAGTCCAAGTTTTCTTTCCCCAGCTATATGTTGGGGTAGAACTTAAAAGCTGTGTAAACATCTTTTCCATGAGAGTTTCATAAGTAAGCACAGAGCTCTGTTTTAGGAGTAATATTTATGTTTTTAAAATTATCACAAATCTTTTCTTGCCCAGTTATTTCCGAAGCAAATATTTTTACGCTTTACATAAAATCCACACACCTTAGCCTGATGTGTTAAAGTCCCTCTGTGACCTGGCTCCGGTCTATCTGATGATTCAGTTCACTTATTAAACTTGTTAATTTATTGAACTAGACTCTTTCCAGGCAGTAGGGATAAATTGTGAACAAGATGGCTCTCCACCGGATTACATTCTGTTGGGGTCAGCAACAAACATGTAAGCTCATGGAGAAGATCACATTCTGTCCCTTCCCTCTGTTCTCGACCCAAGTCTGCATGGAAGCTCAGGAAGTTGTTCTCAGACATATCTCCCTTCTCACCCTTGATGCAGGATTTGCTTCCTGCCTGGGATACCACTGTAGTCTGCCACCACCTCCTGCATATCCCTGCACACCTCAGTTGAGAAACCACTTTCTCCTGGCATGTCCATGTCTGAGCCAGACCTTCTCCTCTGTGTGGACAACCTCTGTACACATAACACCACTTTCTGACTGGCTTGCAGTCATCAGTTCACTTTAGCACCTGGTGTGTCAATTGATTTCTGGCTGCCTTTAAAGCTTCAGTGAGGGTGTAAACTTTCCCTGGGTGCACACGTCAGCAGATTCCTGATTTCCCATCCTTCTAGATCAGACCCAGGAATTTTCTATGCCACAAACTCCTTTGAACAGGAATCCCTCAGAATCATGTTTTCAGTGAACAAAATAAAATGTATAGGATTATAAAGGAGATCAATGATGCTTAAAGACTTTTCCCAAAATAATTTTTAAATTTTGTGAGAATAGTGGTGTTTATGCTGCTTTATTGGTTCACTAAACCACAAGATGTGGTGACAGGCCTGATAGCCACCATAATTCTCACATAGTGATGAAGAAAGATGGTATTTTGAGGCATCTGCAACATTCTGATATGAATGATAAATACCCGTGATTTCTGTTGGTGACATTGTCACAGGTATTAATAACACTAGTGGAGTTTGTTGCCATTATTTTATATTACATGAAATGAAAAATTTCAAGTGAAATTTAATTAAGATAGGCATGTAATTTGTTTCCCTGTCCAAGATAGAAATATAGATTTTATCCATATTTTCTTCTCCTTTCCCAGCTTGGTTCTGCTCCCACCAGGAAGCTTGCTGTGGGAAGGGAAGCTTGTTCCTTTTTCTCTGTCCTGCCTTCCTACCCCTGACCTCTAGCTACTGATTCACTCCCGGTGAGGCTTTGAGCAGAAGCATGGTGCTGACACATAAATTATGTTGTGTATGTTAGCAAGATAAATGTAGAAGAAAAGAAATGCATGTGTCCAGCAGCTCTTCATTATTAAACGTATTGAAGGTTAAGTAAAATGTGACACTTGCTAAGATGTGTTAGGCTGCTCCAAAATGAGCTTGATTTAATTAGTCTCTTAGTGCCAAAAACACTGGCTGAGGAAGCAAGAAAAGATACAAAGCTTTCAAAATGGAAGCAAAACATCCACATGGGAACAGTATACATAAGATTGAGGACAATCTGGTTATTGAAAATACTGAAAGTTTTTAGGGTGAGATGACATATCATTTTTCTCCTCTCTGGCACCTTGTCAAAACTAGAGTCAAATGGATTTTTCTTTTAAAAATGTCAACCCATAAGGACAAAAAACAATAGCAACAAAATTGTGAAGTTGAATAGCCAAGGGATATTGGAAACCAAGTTAATGAACCCAAGAAAGTTGAATCCTAGACTAGTAATGGGGGATATCTGAGAACGGTGTAGAACAACATCCTAGATTTTATAGATTGCTCAGGAACTGGCAGAAGAAGGTTCCCCTGGGACTATCGGGGCAGGGGAATGGGGTGAAGGCAGTTTGAGAAGGACTTTTACCAAGAAGTTCTGTAGTTTTCTTGCTGTGCCACTCCTAGCCTGACTGAAGTTTGCTGATGCATTTTCTTGAGAGAGCAAAAGAAAGAACACCCAGATTGGAGGACAGATGCCAGGCACAGTTGAATATGTTGTTGCTATTTTAAAAAGATTAAATAGAAATAGATATTCTGAGTGTTCAATGCTAATGCTAAAACCCCCCTCCCAGATTTCAGAATAACCTCTGATTTCTGATAACCTTTATCTTCCAGAGATTTAAAGGCCAGCCAAGGGGAGAAACCTAAAGGTAGTAACATCAGGTATCTTCCCAACAAATGGCTTCAAAGCTGTCAAATCTTTCTCTGCACTCAGAGCTTTCAGTCAGGATTTTAGCTTTTCTAAAGGAAATTGAAGGATTCCTGGATAATTGTAGAAAGTCTGTAATATGGAAAATGCAGACCACATAAAACAAAAATATCCTCATGGCAAAATAGAGACTATGTAGAGAAAGTGGAATTATCATTATAATTTATCAATATACAATGCTATTACAGTCATGAAACAAGAACAAAGTACCATCAACAAGCAACAGTCAGAGGGTCTTGCTAACAAATTCTTTCTCTTCCTTTCTCCATTTTCTTATTTTACCCTCCTGACTTACTACCATCTCTTCCAAAAGGTCTAGGGGACCACAGAGAAAGAAAAACAAGGAAGTCCAGTATTCAGAAGTATGCAGAAGGATGCAACAGAAAAAGCAGGATGATATAATCATAAATAATTAAGACAATTTTTCCAGAATTTGATGCATGAGTTGCTAGATTCAGTCTACCTAGAACCCAGGAGCATGGAGGCAAATAGAGTACACCATCATTAAGAGAGCCTTATGCCTAGAGAAAAAACCCTCAAATTTCCAAAAGGGGGGAAAAATTAGAAACTAGGAAATAGGATGATTGTACAAATCCCATCTGAAGTATTAGAAATAAGAAAACACTGAAGCAATAACTAAAATGATTTTCAATATATGTATAATTGAAAAACCAGCCAAAATATTAGCAAAATGTTAATAATGACATTTAAAAGACATTCAATGCTTAAAAAAAAAAAAAAAAGCTTGTCTCCCATACACTTCATGCCATTTTGAAAAGAGCTACTGGAGGACATGCTTTAACAGAGGAGAAAGTAAATGACCTAGAATATGGACAGCAAAAGACTCAGTGTAAAAATGATATGAAGTCCAGTCACCAGGGAGATACTAAGGTAGAGCCCAACATGGCAGACTTCACCAACTGTAAAGGATTACTGATCCTAATGGATAAGTGTGATTTAAGACGGCCATTATCACCATGTGCCATTGTATATGCTTTTTATCTGAGGTCAGAATGCCCAGGTCAGTCTAAACCCAGATTTTTTTTTTTAATGCAGTACCAGGCATCAAACTGAGGACCTGGTGCTTGCCAGGCAGGCACCACTGAGTGACATCCATGGCCCAAATCCAGATTTTTATCTGTGCTTCTGTCCTTGCCATATATGGATGGAGTTCCTGCTTTCCAACCATGCCCTGCTACTTGGATTAATATTCATTTCTCCCTCTAAAATTGTTATGTTTTTACCTTTTTGAAGAGATGGTGGTAAGAAGAAGGGTGGAAGAGGGAAAGAGAAAAGAAAAGGAAAGGAAAGAAAGAAGAGATAAAAAAGCAAAGAGAAGAATGGAGACAAGAAAGGAAGGGAAGGAGGGAGGAAGAGGTAAGAAAAGGAAGGAACAGAGCGGCATAATCTCCCCGCCAGGTGTCCAGTGCTCAGCTCAAAGAGCATCTTCCCCAGCCACCTGTCTCTTCTGAGCCCTGATTCCAAAGATGAACCCATCAGATTTTCAACTGATATACCCAGAGCATCTCTTATAAGCTTTTAAAAGCTGGAAATCAAACTTTTCTCAGAAAAGGAAGGTAAAAGAATGAGGAAAAGAAGGAAGAGAAGAAAGGAGGGATGAGGAAGTTTAGTGTTTTATGAAATACAATTTAAAAACATTCTAACTTAGGTATTTTAATTTCATTAAAAAAACTTTTTACTTGCCTTCATTTTTTTTCCAGCTATAGGCAAATGGGTCTGCACAATAGTATTTTAAATTTCTTGATTAATGGTCCACACATTGGATAATTCAGATGATCACACCCTGAGATAGTTGTTCCTTTCTTTTCCATCCCCTATAACTTAATGTTCTACCATAGGTATGTCTCCTAAACTTAGCTCATCTCTTGCATCCACCTAGCACCTAGCTCAAAAGGAGAGACACAAACTTGAAGAGCAGTTAAGTCACTCTTACTATGGTGGTATAGCAGGTGTCCAGCAGGGCAACATCAGGTTGTCTGGAACATGGTGTGGTTTATATCCCCCATGGCCTAGTTTCCTTTGGATTCTGCTTAGGATCTGTATTCTGCAAAAGGTTCTTGAATTTTCCCATTGGTTCTGTGAGTTACTCAACAGTCTTCAGATAAGACCATTTTCTGCTGAAGTTCAAAAATAAAATAAAGATTGTAAAACATAATTAATCTTTCTTAATTATTTACATGTGATATGAAAAGCCAACAAAAACTGTGTTGTATAAAATCTGTCTTGTTTTTCTATTTGATCTGCATTATTTTCCTATTGCTGAGCTACAACCAAAGTCACAACTTAGCACAAATTTATTGTAGTTTTAAAGACCAGAAGGACAAGAATAAGTCTCCTAAGACTAAAATAGAAGTATCAGAAGGATGATGTTCCTTCCTTCTAGCTTCTAAGGGAGAATCTCTTCCTTGTCTGTTCCAACTTCTAAAGGTTGTCCTTGTTCTTTAGCTCATGGACCCACTTTAGCAGTGGTCATTCCACTTTATACCTCTGTCCAAACATCACCATCTCTGACCCTGACCCTCTGCTTCTCCCTCTCATCTGACTAATCCGGAATAAAATCTCCATTTCAAGGCCCATAGTTTGACTATGTATGCAAAATGACTTTTTCCAATAAAACAACATATTAGAAGTTTCAAGGGATTATTACTTTAGGGATCCATAATTCTGTCTATTGCAATATCTACCATAATTTTATACCGTTTCTCTTTTTCAGTTCCCAAGTTATTAGATAATTTAAGATTTTATAGGAAGAATGATTAATTCTTTAGGAGTTTTGTTTTTCATCTTCTAATTCTGAATACTTGACTAATAACACAGTCAAAACAGATGAACAAGACATTAGCAACTTATCATTTCAAACATTAACTTTATCTAGATGACTACAATTTGACATAGAGTTGGCCAACTAAGTATTTATATAGTGCTGATGGGGGTTGGGAGTGCTCTTTGAAAGTGTGGGCAGAAAACAAAAAGTTATGCTCCTCATTCTTAAAGAGCTTATCACCAAGTTCATCAACTGAAGAAGATGGAGACACTGCTAAATTCCAGCTTTGTAGCCAGTGTAGCAACATGATTCCTATGTAGTTCTCAACCAGCCACTGGATAACGTGTGTTCTGCCTCTCACTATTGTAGAAGCTATTCAAATGGATATAAACGTATAGCTCTTTGAAGAGTTTATATCTCCCAAGACTTTATACTCAATAGAACTTCAGTGGAGCACTGAACAAGTACAGAGGTGAATCATTAAAAGTATACAGGGTGTCTTGTACAAATGACCACGTGCAAGACCTTGTGTCCTGTCTTCAGACCAACAGTTTAAGGCAGCACATTTGTTCCTGCTTTGCAGGACTTGGAAATGACAGTGTAGGGTTAATCTGTCTGTCTCTCATTTTGTTCTTCCTTCTTCTTTCTCTTCCTCTCCCCTCTGCTTGCCTTCCCTTCCCTTCCCTTCCCCCATCTACCTTCTCTTTCCTTCCCTTCCCTCCCTTTTCTCTCCCTTCACCTTGCCCCCCCCTTCTGTTGGCTTCCTTTCCCCTCCCTTTTTTTCTGTTAGGTACAAAGAAGACAACATGAGGGGCATGAGGTCTCTACTTCAAGTCTGAAAAGAGAAGAAGGGCAATCAGAGGCATGTGACCTAGTTGCCAGTGACTTCCTTGTTAAAGCATAGCGATGAAATACTTTCACTTAAAAACAGGAAAACAAGGGCTAGGAATTTAGCTCAGTGGTTCTGCTGCCTGCCTCACAAATGCAAGGTCCTGAGTTTAATCCCCGGTATAAAAAACAAAACAAAACAAAACAGGAAAACAAGATTCTAACCTAAGCTACTAGGAGTATTTAACGCAAAGCACTGACCATGAAGTAATTTTTTTAAAAATAAGCAACCTAATAAGCATGAAGATAGGATATTAACCACTGGTCGTATGGGAAAAGAAGTGTTTGTGTGAGTCAGTTATATAAAGAAATACAGATCACATAATGACTCATCAGAACGTAAATTTACAAAATCTAGCTGAGATGGCTTTTTGTTTTTTGGGGGGTTTTTTTTTGGTATTGGGGATCGAACTCAGGACCTTGCATTTCTGAGGCAGGCAGCGGCACCACTGAGCTAAATCCGCAGCCCCTGAGATGGCTTTTTTATCCTGATACAATATCTCAAAGCTTAAAAAAAAAATCTAATTCCTTCCTCTCTGTCTCTCTTTTTTTGCTTCCTTCTTTCCATGAGGTATACATTTATCTACCCATTTTTTTCATTAAGCCAATTGTTGCAGGCTGTATTGTGTCCCACAGGAAGACATTTAAATCTCAAATTGCTGTACCAGTGGATATGACTAACATGGAAATAAAATTTTATATGTTATTATTTTTTAGAGAGACTTATTAAAAGTTTCCTTTATTTTTTTGTGGAACAAGCACTAGTTACCAAGAACAGCCAGACATTTGTGTGTCTTCAAAATGTAAACACAGCCAGCAACTCCTTGTCAATAATCAAGCAATGAACTGGTTCTTGGTGGTTGTGTCCACTGTTAGACTGTTCAGGTGATCAGGAACTCTTAATTGATTGCTTTAGCTTTTAGTTCTTGGTTATATCTCCAAATATGACAGAGCTGAGAGGCTCCTGCTACCTCCACAAAGAAATTAACAGCAAACAGACTCCAGTTTTTTGGTATAATTACAAGTGAGTAAATTGATCAAATAAATCCTGTAGCCATCAACACAGTGGAGTGAGCAAGACTAAGCTTTTCCGCAGGTCTGGCCATGTCCACCAACCCAGCACACACCGAGCCCCATTATATAATTGGAGCCCAGAAAAATACTGTTCTGGGGCCTGCCAGGTGGTTGTACAGCTGCCATACCATCACTCCTAGCACAGAGGAGGAGGCTTCTGGGCTGCCATACCACTGCTCCCAGTTCAGAGGAGGTGAGCTTCGTGGGCACCAGCAGCACACATTGCACGCCCCCTGCACCCTGTTGAAACGAGAAGACATGTAAACAAGTCTCAAAACCAGACTTCCAGATCACCTACAGCAACCCCAAAGGGAAATAAGATGGACAACACTCTGATACTCAATGACCTGGACTCCCTAAACTGGCAACAAAAGAAGATCTGGAAAAAATGAAATCAGATATAATTTCTCAGATTACAGCAGAGATTGTGCCCATGGTGCAAGACATGCTTAATAAATCTAGAGAGGACATGGATAAAAAAAACAGGAGCTGAGGACCATGATGGAATCCCAACATAGAAAACAAATGGAATCCATAAAACAGATGCAAATAGATTTCCAGGACATTAAAAATTCCATCAAAAGTCTACACAGCAGAATGAACCAATGTGAGGACAGAATTTCAGATATAGAAGATAAGATTGCAACTAGTGACCAGAAAAGAAAAATTTCTTTAAAATTGTATGGGACCATGAGAAAGCAATCCAGCAGTTGCTAGATGATGCAAAGAAGAATAACACAAGACTGATTGGAGTTAATAAAGAAACAGGAGAGAGTGCAGGCATGGGAAAAGAATTTGACATACAGATAAGTGAGACATATAGGACTCTAACTAGCTTTGATCAAAAGAAAGCTACACATAGTCATATAATTGTTAACATTCCAGAAACCCAACAGAAGAACAAAATTCTACAAGCAGTTAGAGAAAAGAAACAAATCACATACAAAGGAAAGCCCATCAGAATCACAGCAGACTTCTCAATGCAAACCATCAAGGCAAGAAGACCTTGGAGTGACTTATTTTAAGCCTTGAAGGAAAACAGCCTCCAATCCAGATTGAGGTACCCTGCAAATCTATCTTTCAAAATTGATGGAGAAATAAGATGCTTTCATGACAAAGAGCACCATAGGAACTTCATGAATACCAAACCAGCACTCCAAGAAATTTTAGACAATATCCTAGGAAAAGATGAGGATCACAACCCCAGGAAGCCCAGCAGAATGAAACCATTGGGCAGGACAAGAAATTAAATGCAAAGGGGGAGAATCTAACAACAAAAAAAGTCATGACAATGATAAGTCAGTATGTATCAGTTATAACCATCAATGTTAATGGTCTAAATTCACCATTTAAAAGAAATAGACTGGAAGAATAGGTGAAGAAGCAAGATCCAACAATATGCAACATACAAGATACACACTTAATTCAAAAAGAAACTCATAGATGGAAAGTTAAAGGGTGGAAAACAATACTCCATGCAACAGTAAAACTAAAAAACAAAAAAAAAACAGGAGTAGCTATCCTCTTTGCAGATCAAGTGGATTTCAAACCAATACTGATTAAGAGATACAAAGAAGGACATTACATCCTTTTAAAGGGAAAAATCAAAGAGGAAGAAATGACAATCATAAATATATATGCACCAAACATTAGTGTGCCCAACTATATAAAACAAATACTAACAGACATGAAAAATCATATAAGCACTAATACAATGGTAGTGGGTGCTTTAATACCACACTGCCACAAATACATAGATCAACTAGACAAAAAATAAGCAACAAAATGCTAGAACTCAATCAAACTCTTGAACAAATGAACTTAACAGAGTTTTACACAGATTTCCACCCCAGAAAATCAGAATACACATTCTTTTCAGCTGCACATGGGTTGTTTTCCAAAATAGACCACATACTCACTCATAAAAGATATTTAAGTAAGTGCAGAGGAATTGAAGTTATCCCCTATATATTATCAGACCATAGTGCGATGAAATTGGAATTCAATAGCAAAAGAAACTGAAAAAATTTCACAAACACATGGAAATTGAACAACACACTTCTGAATAAACAATGGGTCACAGAGGAAATTAAAGAAGAAATCAGACAGTTCCCACAATTAAATGGCAATGACAATACAACGTATCAGAATCTATGGGACACAATGAAAGCAGTCTTACAAGGGAAATTCATAGCAGTGAATACTCATATTAGGAAAACAGAGTGAGCCCAATTAAACAGCCTGATGCTGAACCTCAAGCTTCTAGAAAAAAGAAGATCAGGACAAACCCAAAGCTCATACAAGTGAGAAAATTATAAAGATCAGGGCAGAAATCATTGCAATGGAGATTAAGACAAAAAAACAATGAAGCCAAGAGTTGATTCTTCTAAAGATTAAACAAAATTGACAAACCCTTAGTCCACCTTATCAGAAAAAGGAAAGAAAAGGCCCAAATCCATGCAATTAGGACTGAAAAGGGTGAAATTACAACAGACCCAGCAGAAATCCAGAGGATCATCAATGCATTATTCGAGAACGTATATGGCAATAAGATGGAAAACACAGAAGAAATGGACAGATTCCTAGATATGTATGAATTACCAAAGTTGAATGAAGAAGATCTAAAAATTCTAAACAACCCAATATCAATCAATGAAATTGAAAATGTAATTAAAAACTTAACAACTATGAAAAGCCCAGGTCCTGATGGCTTCACCGCTGATTTGTACAAGACATTTAGAGAGGAACTACTGCCAATACTGTTTAAATTCTTCAATGAAATTGAAAGGGAAGCAATACTCTCAAATTCATTCCTGGAAGCAAGCATCACCTTGATCCCCAAAGCAGAGAAAGACCCAACTGAAAAAGAGAACTATAGGTTAATCTCACTAATGAACATAGATGCAAAAATGCTTAATAAGTTACTTGCAAATAGAACGCAGAAGATCATCAAAAAAATCACACACCCTGACCAAGTGGAATTCATCTGAGGGATGCAGGGATGGTTCAACATATGCAACTTAATCAGTATAATACACTATATCAATAGAGTCAAGGACAAAACCCTATGATCATCTCAATTGATGCAGAAAAAGCATTTGACAAAATCCAACATGCATCTATGATAAAAACCCTACAAAAAATTGGAATAGATGATCTCTACTTAAATCTGATAAAAGCCATTAATGAAAAACCAACAGCCATATCATACTAAATGGTCAGAAACTGAAATCCTTCACACTAAAATCAGGAACAAGACAAGGTTGTCCATTATCACCACTCCTGTTCAATATAGTTTTGGAAACAGCCACAGCAATTAGACAAGACAAATAAAAGGAATAAAGATGGGAAATGAAGAAGTCAAATTGTCATTATTTGCAGATGACATGATACTCTATATAGAAGACACCAAGAACTCCACCAAAAGTCGTCTAGACTTAATAACAAATTCAGTAGAGTAGCTGGATACAAGGTCAACACACAAAAATCAATAGTTTTTCTGTACATGAACAACAGACGCACTGAGAGAGAAATAGGGCAAACAATTCCTTTCACAGTAGCATCCAAAAAACTGAAATACCTAGGAATCAACCTAAGAAAAGAAATCAAAGACTGCTTCTCTGAACACTATAGCACTCTGAAAAGAGATTGAAGATGATATAAGAGAATGGACAGACATCCCTTGCTCCTGGGTAGGAAGGATTAATATAGCAAAAATGGACATACTTCCAAAACTGCTTTGTAGATTCAATGCAATCCCAATTGACATCCTAGCAGCACACTTCATGGACCTTGAGAAAACAATCCAAAAATTCATTTGGATCAAGAAGAGACCCAGAACAGCAAAAGCAATTCTAGGTAACAGAGACATGGCAGGGGGTGTCACAACCCCCAACTTGAAACTATAGTACAAAGCTACTGTGATAAAAACAGCATGGCACTGGCAAAGATACATACCTGTGGACCAGTGGAACAGATTAGAAGATGCAGAAACAACTCCAGACATACTAAGCCACCTCATCTTTGACAAAGGAGCCAAACACCCTTACTGGAGGACAGATAGCCTCTTTAATAAATGGTGCTGGAGAAATTGGCTTTCAACTTGCCAAAGAGTAAAACTAGACCTATATCTCTCACCATGCACTAAACTAAAATTGAAATGGGTTAAAGATCTAAATATTAAAACAGAAATGCTGAACCAGCTGGAACAGAGGTTAGGTAGAACTCTTGAAGACATAAATGTAGGAAAAAATTTTATGAACAAAACCTCAGTTGCCTGTGAACTAGCACAAACATTCAACAAGTGGGATCTCTTCTTACTAAAAAGCTTCTGCAGAGCAAGAGAAACCACTAACACAGTGGAGAGACAATCCATAATGTGGGTAAAAAATCTTCACCAGCTGTCCCTTGGACAAAGGTCTACTATCTAGAATCTATAAAGAACTTAAAAAAAATCAGACCTCCCAAATTTAAAGACAGAATCCAAAAATGGACAACTGAAATGAACAGACATTTCTCAGACAAAGAAGTAGAAATAGCAAATAAACATATGAAAAAGTGTTTAGCATCACTGATCATTTGAGAGATGCAGATGAAAACAAGACTGAGATTTCACTTCATCCCAGAAAGAATGGCTGCTGTCATGAAATCAACCAATAACAAATGCTGGCAGGGCTGTGGGGAAAGAGGAACCCTGCTCCACTGCTGGTGGGAGTGTAGACTGGTGTGACCATTGTGGAAATCAGTATGGAGATACCTCAAAGAACTAGGACTGGAAGTCCCATTTGACCCCGCTATTTCCCTGCTGGGGATCTTCCCCAAAGAATTAAAAGAATCATACCACAGTGATATATGTGCACCCATGTTCATAGCAGCACAGTTTGTAATAGCTGAAACTTGGAAGCAGCTTAATTGCCCATCAACTGGAGACTGGATAAAGAAAATGTGTTTTTTTTTTTATTAAATGGAGTACTACTCAGCCATAAAGAATGAGAAATTAGAGACATTTATAGTTAAATGGATGCACATTGAGGCAATAGTCTTAAGCGAAAGAAATAGGACACATGTGGAAATACCAAATAGTTTCTCTAGTGTGAGAAACAGAGTGTAAATAAGGCCTAAAAGGGATAATAGATACTGTGAAAAAAGAAGATAACGGGCACAGGGGAGGGGGAAGTGGGAGGGGTGGGGAAAGGAAAGAAGGGAATGGAATTAATATGAGAAAATGGAAAAATGGAAACAAAGTCTTGTAAATAGGGAGGGATGGAGGGGTTGAAGGAAGGGCAGGGGAAGGGGGAAAAATATGAACTAAGAGAGACTATGTAAAGGTGCACATTTCCCATGATGAATGTCATTATATTGTATACCTAAAATGTACCCATAAAATTCAATTTAAAATTCCTAAATAAATAAATAAATAAATGAAACTGCCTGCCATACCAGAAGCTTAGAGAATGGCACAGAACAAATCCTCTCCTAGATCCTCCAGAAGGAAGAGCTTCTTAGCTAGATAGTCTAGATGAGACATGACCCATAAACCTAGGAATTCTTCAGTTGGGACAGAGGTAATCATATCTAGCATTGGGCCTAGAAATCTGAGGGACCTTACCTTGAATTCTATGCCTGCCTCTTTTGTGACCTTAGGCAACTGACATAAGTTACCTTCTATAGTAAGGTTTATGTAGATAAAAGATAAGTTAGATAAAAGATAAAGTTAGATGATGTAGATTAAAGATAAAGTTAGGTGCAAAACACATTGCTTGACACCTACTCTGTGATCAGAAGGGATGTTCTTTCTAGCTATTTGCTAGGCTGTCTCCTCTCCTGCTTCATGAAGCATCAAATGAAGTGAGATCATTTGCTGAGGAAGCATTGTTGGCCCTGGAGGCTGTGGTTACCGGGAGGCTTGGCCTCAGCATTCCTTCACAGCAGCCTGTTTGGACTGTGAGGAAGAGGGCTTCAGGCTGCCACTGGCTTCCTAGGTTATCTGTACAGGTAGGGCCAGAATCTGTGGACCTCTCAGGGAATTCAAAACACCAAGTGAGAAACATATATTTTCAAAGAGAGAGGAAAATACAATAAAAGGCAGAAGCCTTCGAAGTCTTTAAGATAAAGGAGCAAAATGCACAGATGAACTGTGAGGTGAAGGATAATTTCTTTTTAGTTATGTTCCTCTAGCATAATGTGACTCAGTTCATGAGTGGTAGAGACACTTCTGTTCTGCTTTACATCAAGAATGACCCCCAGAACTCTCATGGGGTCAGAGAGGGGCTTTTGGAAGGTGATTTGATCATGGGGGGGTTATACTCACTGGTGGATTAATCCATGATGCATTTATATCTCAAAGTGCTGTCCTCAGACCACAACCTTGGACACACCTGAACAGAAGAGGGGACATGGCCTAGAAGTGCATTTCTTCCTCCCTAGTTCTCGCTTCCCTCTCTGCTTCCTGGCTGCCATGAACTGCATGGCTTTCCTTCACCCAGTGTCGGGCATTGTCCGTGTGGAGCTGGCTGATCAGGGCCTGAAATTTCTAAAACTCTGAACCAAAACAAACCTCTCCTTTATGTTGCAGGTGTCGGTATTGTGTCTCAGTGATGAGAGAGTAACATAACTTCTAAGGATGTAAACAAAAAAGGAAAAATGCCTCCTCCTTGGTGCTAGTGGTACTCAGAAAGGAGCTGGGCTTAGTGATGATTTTCTCAATGGGGGACTTGAATATAATCAACTCTCATTTTTTAAAAGACAGTGATGATGCATTTGAATAACCAAGTTCTCTTGCTTTTCTTTTCCTGTAAGACATCTGAATTTTACCATATTACAAACACTAAGGTATGAAGCCTGGAAGGAGTTAACGACTTTACCTTTTTGAAAAATCAGTTAAGAAAAATCAAGGCCCTAAAAGGGTTAAAATCATTCACCAAAGGACAGATAGCTAGCAGACTGCAAGACACACCCAGGTTTTTTAAATATCTCAGATTCACTGGTATTTCATTCAAGTTATCAGTAAAGTCAGGACTTGAGAAAGGGTAGGATATGGAGTGCAGTTGGCTTGGATATAGCCCTAGTCCTACCCCTGCCCTTAATTGGGTATATAGCTTTAGAAAACGTATTTGATTAGGGTTATCTATATAAACAATAACAAAATTCTCCTTGCTCTGATGAGCAAATATGTCGCTAGGCAGTAATTAGGTGCTTTATCAATGGGATGTTATATTAAACTCCAAACCCAGCTCTCAATTTCCAGAACATCTGCCCCTTTGATCACATGCTTTGGAACTGGATCTAACCTATTGGGCCACACATGATGCCAAGAAATAGTGATCAATTTTTGTCCCAATTTTTTTTCATATAAAATTTTTTAACCTTATGCATTGTAAAAAATGCATATTAAAACCATTATGATGTATCACTTTCCTACCAATTAGCTTGGTAAGTATAAAATGTTTGATAATGAATTGTATTGGAAAGTATTGGGTAAACAGGCACACTCATAATGTCGAGAATTAACTGGTATCAGCTGTTCGCAGGATAACTTGGCCATATCTGTCACAAGCTAAGATGCACATACTCTTTAACCAGCAGTTTCACCTTTACAGATATATCCACACACATCCAAATTTCATCATCATCTCATTATCTACCATAGCAGAGTTGGAATGTGATCTAACCATACATTTATAAAAATGGATTAAACAAATAATGGTACATCAGTACAAGGGAATATTATGTAGCCATCATGACGAACCAACCACAAATATATTACTCTGGAACTATTTCTAAGATAGTTAAAGTGAAAAAGTTAAGTGAAAAGGAAAGATACTGATATGAGTACTATGACATGCTCTGCAGTAGAGAGGATAGAGATACATAGTATCTATGTAAAGGCTACCTATGGGTAGATGCAGAAAAAATGCGGAGGAAAGGAGTTTGAGAACTGGGATATAAGAGTCATAAAGAGATTATGCAGCATACCCTTTGGAATCTTGAGAATTTTTCTCTGGCTACATGTATTGACTATTGTAAAAAATGAAAACAAAGGGAAAAGAAAGCCCAGCCAAGCAAAATGATTGTTGTGGCCAGAGCTGGCACAGATTTCACTCCTGCCATATACTCTGATCTACCTGGCTCATTATCTGTGGCTCTCTGACTCCTTGAATCCTCATCTCAGTTCTTTCTTTATTCCTAGATACCTACTGCCTGTCTCTTTTGTCCAGATAACCCACTGTAAACATTGCTCATCTGGCTTCCATTGTAGGACATGAGCCAGTGAATGCTCACTGGCTGTGTGAAGCTCAGCTGGCAGGAGTCTGCTAACTCTGGCCAGCAGTCAGGTCCTCAGAAACATACACATCTGGGGTCCAGACACTGCCTGGGTACAAAGGGAAAATGTGCATTGTACAGATGGCAACCTTTACCTTTGCCTGGCCCAGAAGATCTTGGTTTCTTCATTCACTTGTTTCTTCATTGGTTGATTTATTGATTTTTTTGTTTATTCATTCATTCAAAATTTCTGAACAAGAGAACAGAAACTATGGGCTACTGGATTAAGTATTAGTAATATACTTCAAGATTTCATATCCCTCCATTTTGCAGTTCCCCAACACCATGGGTAATTTAGTTTATTAAATCCATTCCCAACTGAATATACTGCATGAACAGTGGCAGCTTCTGGGCATTCACCGTCAGTATCAGAAGGACTTACAAAGTACAAAAAGGAGACATTTACCTTCATAGCCCTTGAAGATAAACTTTATTTCCCTTGGCTGATTTTTTAAGTCATTAACAATTTTATTGAGGATTCTTAGTGTTCTAATTCTTGCAGAGGGCATCTTGGGGAGAACAATGAATGCATGTAGGCAATCAGCCACTTCTTATCTTCAACAGTTTGTAGGTGAAGTCAGAAGTGTTGCCCAGAACCTCATTGATATTGAAAATGCCTTTAGCTTGATTGAGCCTCCATTGATACTATTTAGATATAAATTGAACACCCACCTCCGACATGGGATACTAAGTGACCTCAGAAAAGTCACTTTTGCCCAAAGCCTGGGAGAGAAAGTACATGGGAAAGAAAATTTCTCCTAGAGTGCCCGATGAATTCTCTGGCTCATCTCCAAGCAGAGAAGGCTCTGTGAGAAACAGGGAACAGGTCCCAGGACATTGGTAAGAATTTATGGCCCGTTATCAGGTAGGTGTTCACCCAGACAAGCCTCCAAGAGGTATAGTAGCAAGTTAGACATCATCTTGAACAAAGAAACAGGGAAAATTATTAGTTTTTTGAGCCTTCCCATAGTGTCCTTCCGTGAGACACTATTACACTTGGTATTTAAGGAAACAGACTCCAAAGATGGGCTAACCACCTGCTTTTGCATGTAAGCTCTACCTCTAAATTTCCTTGACTTTTCTGTGCCTTGCAGTGCTTATCCATAAAATGGAGATAAGAGAATATCCATCACATACAGTTATTTGAGAACTACAAAAGTAAAGAGTTGCCGGGGATTTAGCTCAGTGGGTCCGGAACCTGCCTCTCAAGTGCAAGGTCCCCAGTTTGATCCCTGGTACCAAAACCAAAAACAGTGAAAAGTAAAGAGTGTAGGGTCATTAATTTGCTTAATTTTGAATTTTGTACATGTATGGGTGGTAGGATTTTTGTGCTGGAAAATACTTTTTTCTCCTATTTTGTGGCTTTGTGCTGTTGCTCTTTCCACATCAGTTTTTTGATATCAGAGAATTGAAACACAACAAGGGAGCCACGTGGTCTGTGACACCTGGTTTGTGTTTACTGGGTGTAAGTTGTGCTGCTTAAATTCAAAGAAAAGCCCATTATTACTGGTTTAAAGTATCAGAAAGGGTTGCAGCTGCAAACCCTTGAGCTTTTGAACAATTTGTCTCAGAATTTGCCCATCTCTTATAGCAAGAATCATTTGTAACACTAAATCATTATCTTTCCAAAAGCCTGCCTGAATTTCTTCTCCTTAAACTTCCGTGTTCATCATATTACAGTTTTGAAACAACTTCTTCATTAAAGACAGCATCCTCATGTTTATTTAAAATGATTTGTACTTTTGTACAATTTGACATTGTCTGAGGGAAGAGTCAAACAGAGATCTTATCAACAACAAAAAGCCTTCTGAGTCTGCCCTAAATAGAGTGATAGTTACCAAGAATGTAGCTAAATCCATCATTTGCAGAAGCACATATGCAACAAGGTGTCATTGGCCTTATCCTGTTTTTCTGTTTATCTCTACAGTACTTCCAGTTGAGCCTAAACTATCTTTCAAATACATTTCATTTTGCGATCAAATTTTAACCCCTAGGTAGAGTGGGGGACCTATTCAGACTTTTGTAACATTTAACTTCCATTTCTATCAGTTCATTTCAAACTGCAAATCAAACGTAACTCCTGTAAGGAAAAGAACTACAGACTCTTGCTCTTTGAAAACTTTTCTTAAAAGATTTTCATTTAAACCCAATGATAATTTTCATTAAATACAACAATGAGCATGTTTTTTCTCACTATATATTTTGTTTATATGAAACCCAGGGGATAATTTTAGTTCTTTTACCTAGTCCCTTCTAGGAGGAAGGTGCTATTTTAGCTCTGTTTAGCTCACCTGTGGCATGCACTACTTGGCCAGCACTAGGTAAGTTCTTCAGAGTGACCACTAGATGGCAGGGCAGTCCAAGGCAACGTTCTAGGTCCTCCGCCTCCTCCTTCCCCCTGTTCTGGGTTGGCAGCACAGGTGGGATTGGCATGTGGGGGAAAATAATCATTAAAAATAAATGCAATCAGAAGAAGTAGGTTATTATAGTGGCACACTGGAACTGCTTTAGTTAGAAGCCTGTCAGACTCCCATTGGAACTGTTTGGGCTGTGTTTGCCACTCAGCTGGGAGAATTTACTAGAGGTTAAAAGTGACACTCTCAGCCTTGTGGCCTATTTATTCCTAAGAAGTTGGACGTTAGATGGTCGGGTGGCTTTGAAGTAGCATGCAGAGGTACACAGATGGACTCGTTTTGCTCAAGGTGATTCATAACTGTTTTGGTAATACTGAAATGCACTGTGATCCAGTGACATACTGTGTCCGCATCAAGTGCATGTCCCAATTAGCGTTTCCAAGTTGGTCCGAAGGTTGTGGGTTATTGTTAAACTGATTAACATTGTCTCCCCCGACACCCATACTTGACTAACTGTGTGTTTTGGGCCGGGGACTTAGCTCAGTGGTTCTGGTGCCTGCCTCGAAAGCGCAAGGTCCCGAGTTCAATCCCCGGTACCAAAAAAACCCAAAACAAATTAGCGTTTCCAAATTAAATTCTGAAAAATGTTGTGAACAGGGAAAATAGTATTAGACAACTGCTGCTTAGTAGGAAATTTAGACAAATTTGGCAACAACTCCCACCTGCACTTCATCTGGGGCCGGTCCCTTCCTTCCTCCTTCCCCCAGGCCCTGCTGTCCTCCATTCACGGCAGGATGCTCAGGCAGGATGGCCTGGGTGTGCTGTGATCACACACGGGTCCAAATGGTGATTCAGCATCACCAGATAGAGTAGTATTTCTCAGCCACAGGGCACACCCGATGGGGTCTCCACCACTACCTCATGCTGTCACTGCAGTGCTGCCATCTCGTCAGGGCACGGCCCAAAATGTGTGCTATTGGTCCTGTATCCTAGGCTCTGTTCTGGAACCAAGACTCCTCCTCGCCTCCACACCAGTGGCTCATAGCTTGTCACATGCTCCATTGCTCTACAGGGAAGTTAGGAAGGACAGGATGAACAACACAACTCCCATTTGGGTCACTTTTAGTTCTGTATTTCATGATTCTGTGATTCCACTGAGAGTACAGTCTTACTCACTTTTTAATTCCTTCAACTGGGAACACCAAGTGCATGCTAATTCCTCAAGAACTATTGCATGGAACTCTCAGGGTCCCATCAAAGTGCAGACTGTATAAATTTTTCTGTAAAGTTTTATTCTCCTTTTCTAGGTGAAATTAAGTGCTTCTTTTTTGTGTTTTAGAGGCTCTTTGTTTATGCTGAGGGCTTTGGATTTGTCATAGCCCAATTTGATGCTACTCTGTCTCCTGTGCTAGAGTACACGCTCCTTGGCATATTTCATTTTCCACCATCATTGTATTTATTGCTGATGTCTAAAAAGATATGGATTGGAAACAATGACTATATAGAAAGATGTTCTATGGGAAATAATGACAAAATAATATTTTATCATTACTATGCTCAATTGTGCTAAAATGCTAATTAAGTTATATATATATATTTAGATGACTTGTTTAATTCTCATGATAATTCTGTGAGGTAGGTAAAGAGGTGATTACCTTTTACAGAGGTCAAATAACTTCCCCAAATTTATGAGGTGGAAAATGCTAGAGCCGAGATTGGAATCCAGGCCTCCTTGAATACAGAATTGTATGTCTAACCCATTAAGCTATATTGTCTTGTATTCTGATTTTCATTTTTAAATAACAAAACCATAATCAAAACCAAAAGTCTGATTAGAAGAAGGTTTTAATAAAGTAGTGTTGTCTTCCAGCAAATCCTCATCTGAATGAGAAGAGACACATGGTGTAGACCATATGGTTTGGGGTAAGACTTAATATTTGCCTCACCCACTTCCAGATCTGTAAACTGAGACCTGTGGCCAGATCATGAAGTCCTAATTTTACTGTTGAAAGCAGATGCTTATTCAGTAGGTCCCCGGGATGGAGCTCCTGCAGTTCTAGCACTCATCCTCATGATATGACATGGTTCTGCTAGTCTAGAAGGACATTTGGAGTACCCAGGAGTTGGATGATAACTGAAGCTTACTATTACCCAATTTTCTGAGTATTTAGAAACTCATGGGCCAAATTGCTTCTTAATTTAAATAACTGACATGACATAAAAAATTACAAAGCAATTGATGTGGTTATCTGAATGTACAGGTATTCAAACCCTACCTCCAATATTCATTCTTTCTCTTCCAGCAAGAAATCTACTTTTTACCTGGGAGACTTTCTCCGACCCTTAATCTAGATGAAATTGGAGGCATCTGTGTTTAAAATATTCTGGTTACAATGGCTGGTTCAGGGAATGTCAGGAGAGAGATTTAAAGCCAGTAAAATACAAGGGAACGTGTTCCTGGGAGTTTAGGGACACAGAGACACATTCCTTCAGCCTTAAGGATGTGCACAGCCAGGGCTGAGGATTTAGCTTAGTGGTGCTGCACCTGCCTTGCAAGCACAAGGTCCTGAGTCTGATCCCTGGTACCAAAAAAAAAAAAAAAAAAAGGATGAGCACAGCCATCTCACCTTACTACTATGAGGGTAGTGGGATACCTGCAGGAAGAGAATGCATTGAAGACAGGGAGGGAGAGAAGGCAAATCTGGGGAGATCTGCTGAGCTTGTAAAAGTAACGGAGCAGACTCAACCATACATGGTTAAATAGATTTATCAACTTGTGTGTGTGTGTGTGCTTACACATTTCCCATTTGTGATGCTTTTCGGTGTGTAGATCAAGCCTCCTCTGATATAAGTTGTAAGATTTGGGTGCAGACGGGAGAGACTAGCCTAAGGGGCAATTCATGAGTTAGAATCCAAGGCTGAAGCCACATTAAAGCCAAGCAGAAAAATAATCCTCTGGCTTAGGTGTAACTGAGAGGTAGGAAAAGGGTAGGAAGCCACACAATCACAATTGATTCCGAAGGCCACAGTTGGCAGGCTTGAGTGGTAAGAATGGAGCCTACAGAGTCCCTGCGGAACTGGGGTCAGGTTCACAGGGTGACCTGCTCTGCAGGCTGTATACAGCAAGACTCAGAAGATCGGCTGAAATTTGTTTTGATTAGGAAACTACTCTTGCCATGGCTGTGTGTGTGTGTGTGTGTGTGTGTGTGTGTGTGTGTGTGTGTAGGAGAGAGAGAGAGAGAGAGAGAGAGAGAGAGAGAGAGAGAGAGAGAGAGAGAGAGATTATTTATTTTCCTGACAGAGGCAGTAATCTCAAATTGCCTCTAGAGACTGGGCAGCTATTACGCATGTCACAAATGAACTCCTCTTAGGGCAGACGACTTCACTTTGACCTCAGGCCAAAGCTATTTAAATTTTATTAGGGAAGCAGGCCAACCACCTTATTAGACCTTTGAGTGATTAAAAGAAAATCATCCTATAAACTGTTCCATTATATACATCTGTTAAATGACCATGGCTTCTTGATGAATTCAAAATGTCTTAAAGGCAGTCAGTGTAACAGCAACAATTTATCGGAATCAAACTAAACATTTAAAATTGATTTTATGGAGTATCATGGGATCTCTGCTTCTCCTATTTATGAGCAAGCCTATGCCTTTTCCCCTCCCCCCCAAACATGGTTGCCTCAGCATATTCTGAAATCCGTGTTCCCGTGATTGTTTTTTGTCCTGCTTCGGTGATTCTGGAGCATTTATCCATGTAATAGTGTGGCCTTCCGCTCCACTGCTTATGCAGCCTGCATGCCTCAACGAATTTGCTTGATGGGAGGCAGACAAAATGCTGCTTAGTATGTTTTATGTATTTCAATAAATATTTATAGCAAACAAAAGAGGCAGACATTTTAAAAAAGATATAATCATTTTGAGGCAAATGGCTTATTAAGTTTTTATCATCTGTAATAACTTACATTCCATACCCCTCTCATTTGCCTTTCAGGATGATGTGCAGTGCCATATTTGAATAGGGAATATAAACTGATATGTTGGTGCATTAATAAACCCAAACACATCATGAAATATGATTTCAGGCTCCTAAATTGGGTTAATTATTCTTCAGTCATTATTCATGTATACAAAGATGCAGGGATAAGGTTATAGAACAGGAAATTTCTGATTGGGGAAAACTAGACAAAAAATGCCTCAAAAGGATGCCCATATCATATCCACACTCAATGGAATATTACACAATTGCTAAATTAAAAATAAAATAGATCTGTACTGGCTGGCCAAGGAGCAAGTCTAAACACACAGATAGTTTCATAATAGGTATATTGGGTGTAAGTTCAATTTTATTAAAATATTAATAGTAAAAATAATGTCTTGTATTTTCATAAACTATGGAGGACATTGTATCAAATTATTATCATAAGAGAAGATAACATATAACTGTGTCTTAGAATGTTTTTATATCATTTTATTTTGGAATTGATTTTATAATAAGGAAAATAACCCCAGAATGTTATCTTTCTTAAATGGTCCCAACTTGGTATATCTACAAATAATTCTATCACTGGATGCTTGACAACCCAAAAGCAAGCAATAAGGTAAAATGAAGTAATTTCTATTGATGTTTATGGAAGAAAGGAATAGACCTTTCACTATGACAGAAATCCTTGAACTTTTGGCCTGGCAGGGAACTTAGTGACAATGCATCCAACTTATCATTTTGAAGGTAGGGAAGACGAGAGATGGCAGGGCTCCTGTTTTTCTGGAGCTCATGCAATCCTGCTGAGGTGATGCTAGAAGGGAGCCCAGGCCTCTCAGATCCCCTACCCCATGCTGCTCCACTAGAATCTTCTTGCCAGGTTGAGGTTTAGCAGTGCCCATGTTTTGAAGTATGTTTGTCATTGCATTTGAAAACTAAATAATACTTAATTCGTAAAAGCTTTGTTTCCATTTTTTCATTCTATTTTCACTTTTTTTTCTTGTTCCTTCCTTCCTTTCTCCCTGAGTACTGAACTCATTAATGTAAGAATCCTGTGACACCTGTGTTGTCATTGCTGATATTTTATTACTGTGCCGTATGATTCTGGTTTTCAGCGGGGGAAATGAGTAAATCTTGACCCTCTCTTGCAGCCACGTGAGGCAAGAAGCCTTTGTGATGGTGCCTTCATTTCCATGTGAAGGTACGCAGCACCAATAGGTAAGTAACGGGCCCCAGGTCACAGGCTGGCTCAGGGCCAAAGTGACCAACAGTTAAGTCTGTGTCACAGTTTCATTGCAGACGTGTAATATCCTTCTTCATTGAAATCAAGTTCTGAAAGTCCAGGCCTCTTGTCAGTCAACTCACAGAGTCTAGTGTTTGGGGTTTCTGAAGAGTTGACTTTTGTAATGAAAAAAAAATAAAGTATAACAAAGAAGGAAGATACATAGCTAGGATATTAACAGGTTAATCTCTCACCATTGAACCTATATTTGCCTTTGCAAATGTGGTGCTTATAAAACTCCTGTGCGTAAACTATATATGTTCATTCCATGAGAAAAATGCATTAATGTTTTTGTCTGCTTTGTTTCTATAAAAAATACATAGATTCTGCAGAAAAATTTTAGATTTGCTCATCTCAGACTTTTGTGAAGTAGCAATGAATTTATTTTTATCGGATCACTCTGTGCATAATAATATTTCAATTTTGTGTTCAAAATCTAAATTAAATCTTTCATGGAGTCAATGGAAAGATTCATATAAGGTTGATAACATTATCTAGATGCTCCTTAGACACTCCCACCTCATGAACCTATACAACCCTCAGCTTTTCAAGAGTACTTGTGAAAATTCACAAGTAGGGTTTGTTTTGTTTTGTTTTTCTCTTCTTAAGGTCTTTTGGGAGACTTTATTAATGCAATGAATTTCCATCGTGTTCTGCTTTTTGAAGCACCCATATTCATACTTCAAATATTCTTTCTTCTTGGTGGGATGAACTGAAATTCCTATACCTCTGCAAGGACAGAAACTTGGTAACGAGAGAGATGATGTAAACTTTGTACCTATTATAATCTTAGTTGTCTCCAGGAGTTTATATAGACTTCTTTAAAATAAAAACTGAGCTGAGTGTGGTGGTGCACAGCTATAATCCCGGCACTCTGGAAGGCTGAAGTAGGATGATCACAAATTTGAGCCCAGCCTAGGCAATTTAGTGACTTAGTGATATCCTGTCTCAATAAATTAATTCATAAATAATAAAATAAAATAAAAAGAGTGGGGGGTGTAGCTCAGTGTCAAGGCCCTGGGTTCAACCCCTAGTAAAGCAAAACAGAACAAAACAAATAATCAGACCAAGGAAAGCAGCAATTGCACCTTCAGAATAGTATGGCCAGGGAGAGTTATTCAGGTAGTGAGTTGAAGTTGGCTTATGACATCCCTAAGGAAATCTTAAAGAAGACGTTGTGTGCTGCCTAGGTTGAGTGTGGGTGCAGAAGGTAGACTCTGGGTATAGCAGAGCAGATACCTCCAGAAGGTGACTTATGGAGGGGACCAGCTATGCTTGCTTGCCTGTGGGCTCCCTAAGAAGAAATCTCTTTGCTTCAGGGTGAGCATTGTTCAGCCACACCCCTGTTCCCAAGGAGAATCTACCCTTTCTTCCACACTGAATTTGCAAAAGCACTGACTGGGCCAGCTGAAGCCAAAGCAACCTCATGCAGAATATGAATCTCATGGAGCTTGTCTCAACCCCAGTCATTCTGTGAGTGGGTGGCAGGGTGGAGTTCATTTGTTTGTCCCAGGGGAGGGTAGTGACAAAATTTTAAAAAAATACTGCAGTAGACACTGGAAAAGGATTTGGGGAGGAAGGGGAAAGGCAGACATAAGGATAAATTCAAGGGATGTGGTTGGGAGCGGGGCACCCTCCAAAGATCTATGGTCAGTGCTCTTTGATGGGGTTGCAATCTGAAGAGTTCACGGAGAGAAACTAGCATGAGCTGCTAACAGAGACTGTGCCGTCGAGGTGTGATGACAGTTGTGATTAGAAAGGTGGTGAGCAGTTTGGAAGCGAGGCTCTGGACAGGTAAATTGAGACAGACTGTGAAGCTCATTTGGCCTGTGTTCTTGAGAGATCGATTCTAGTAAGCATTGGCTAGAACCATTTGGAGCGGCTCATTTGACTTTTGGCCAGTGTTACCTAAAACATTATTAGTAAATGTGTGACCAGGACACAACTTAGCTAGGATACAACTGTTTGCACAACACTGTCTACACACTCGTGAGCACTGGTTGTCTATGCTCACAGGAAATAGGCATTTGGGTATTTTCAGTTTTACATGTGAGTCAGTGAAAACCTGGAAGGACTCTGGCATTCCCAAAGCCACAGGGAAAATTAATGGGGAAGACATGGCAAACACTACGTCTCCTCAGTCCCAGTCTGATCCTGTTTTCCACTCAGCTGCGCTGTCTGATAATTGATGGAGCCAGAATCCTTAACCTAATAAATATTTCTCTTCTTTCTCACTCCTTTCACAGACATAGAAGGGAAATACAGATTAGTGGATTGACGAGGTCACTTGCTACTAACAAGAAAATATTTCGGATGATTTCTTCATACCTATCATTCTCAGCAGGATGTACTTTCACTCCTTTTCCTACTGCCCTCCACCTTCCAGCCCCACATTTACACAGTAGTACTGAGCCCAGCTCAATACTGTGTCTTGTAAAAGGTCTAGACTAGATTTATTTTATCCTTCAGAGAAAAATAATCACAAAAGAGTATTTCTTTTCATTTAGGGCATAACTTGTCACATGGAGCTCAAGAAGCACTAGATGAAAGTATTTATTATATCTTATCTGGGCCCTGCAAAAAATTAGGCATTGTTTTGAAACATCAGTGAGTATGATCTTTTTTTGGTCGAGAGTTGTCATTAATTTATGCAATTGTCAGGACTAGCAAGCTGCTTTACATTTGAGTGTACACACTGTAGAGTGAACTTTTTGGGTATCATAAGAGTGTAGGATTTAGAAACATGTAATGACAGAGCTGATTTACTCATCTATTTTCTCACTTTGAAGAGAATTTGTTATTTTTAAAAGGAAGACTGCAGTGCAATCTATTTTATTCCATCTTGACGGTAATCTTGCCTTGTACAACATACCAATTTTGAATGATTCAGATTCCCTCCCCCCGTAAATGCATAAATCTTTCAAGCTCAGAGATTGTAGCAGACAGCTGACAAAGCCTTAACTTTACTGAACATGATGCTGTAATTAAGGAAACGTGGACTTTGGAAATAATCATTAGTTCTTTCATATGCACATCTAGCTGGGATTTTGCCGCCTACTGTATTTCTTTTTTAATGACAATGTTGGGATGCTTCCCTGTAATTGAAATTGCCCCCTTTGAAGAATTGATGTGTTAAGTGATCATGCAATCTCATGATGAACTAGCCATGGAGAGATGAAGAGAATTTATGTACTGGCACAAAATGGAAATAAACAGACAATCATATAGTGAATTCTGTACCTCTCTGCAACTTTGAGCTATAAAATTAAAGTAGTCAGATGTTGTCTACTGAAACATAAATTTAGAAAGATACTTCTTGACTGTTTAGGTAGATCATCAATAGATTCCAGTCATGCTCCATGAACTCAGCCACTAGGAGTGAAGGACCTTTTGTATGTATGTGTCTCTGCTGGGTGCAGGGGATGTCGTGCTCAGCATACCTCTGTAACAATTTTGCATTGTAAGCATCTTCAAAATTTGTTCACTAGTCCCTGGGTCTGAGGCACTTTGAGTGGATGAGGCTGGATTCTGGGATCAAGCTCCTGGATGTGACACAGATTGGGTTTGGTTTGGTTTCATGAGTCTCTCATCTTTGGACTAGAAGCTACCTAGAGACTGCTCTTCATATGGTAAATGATAGGCATGCAAAAGAGCAGATGGAAACAAGTAATGCCACTGGAGGTCTCAGCCCTGAACTTTTCACTGGTTCTTTTACATGTGATTCATTGGCATGTTGCTTAGCCAAGGAACACAGCTGCCCTGGAGCAGAAATTCTAAACCACATGACAAAAGACATGGATGTATAGAGTTATATTATATGAATTAATGACAAATAATGATTCAAGCTACCACAAGGCCAGTAGTCTTTATCCCTCAAGCTCCTCAGGAGGATCTCATGGTCCTTATCATTAAGAAGTATTAGACTGCACTTTATTTTTATTTTTATTTTTAATTAAATTCTTTTATTGGTACATTGTAGGTATACAACACAATTACATTTCTCGTTGGGAATTGTACCTTTACATGATGCATCTTGGTTCTTATTTTTTCCCCATTCCTAGCCCTCCCTTCATGCCCTCCACCCTTCCCTACTTACAAAGACTTTATTTCCACTTTTTCCATTTCTCCTCATTTTTTCCTTTCCCTCCTTTCCTTTCCCCTGCCCCTCCCACTTCCCCTACCCCTTTGGACCTTTTCTTCCTATTTTGCATTATCAATTATTCATTCTAATCATTGGTACATTTTAGGTATACAATATAATGACATTCATCATTGGAGATTTGCACCTTTCCATAGTCTCTCTTGGTTCTTATTTTTCACCCTTGCCCAGCCCTCCCTTCAACCCCTCCATTCCTCCCTATTTACAAAGATTTTGCTCCTATTTTTCCATTTTCTCATATTAATCCCATTCTCTTCTTTCCTTTCCCCTAGCCCTCCCACTTCCTTCCCCTTTGCCCCTTTTCTTCCTATTTCACATGACCTATTATACATTTTGGTCCTCATTTACACTTTCAGTTTCTCACACCAGAGAAACTATTCGGTATTTACACATGTGTGTCCTATTTATTTCACTTAAGAGTATCACCTCAACTGCACTTTATTTTTGTAGTCTTTTTACTGTCAGATTCTCAATATAGCAATACATTAGAAGAATGTATTAATCATTTTCACATTAAAGGAGGAGAGATTTATTTTGGCTCAGGGATTCAGAGGATTCAGTCCATGCATGACAAGCTGGCTGCAAGGCATAAATACATGGTGGAAGGACCTGGAGGAGGAAAGCTGATTAACCCATGGGAGTCAGGATGCAGAAGGAGAAAGGGAGTAATGAGAGAGAGAGAGAGAGAGAGAGAGAGAGAGAGAGAGAGAGAGAGAGAGAGGGAGGGAGGGAGGGAGGGAGAGAGAGAGAGAGAGGGAGGGAGGGAGAGAGGGAGATCCTCCAAAGGCATTCCTCCAATGGTCACCTCCACCTGGCCCCTACCACCTCACAGTACATTCTGCTGTGAATTCATGAATGGATGAACCTACTGATGAGTATAGTGCCTATGATCCAATCATCTTCTGAAAGACTCAGCTCTGAACACATGGTCTTTGGGGGAACCTTTTAGATCTGTATCACAACACAATCTTAATACTGAATTCCCTTCAAATGGAGATCCCAAAATGTGTTCTCATGGTCCTGGTCATTTCTTGGGAATTTTTTTTGGGGTATTAAATACAATTAGG
This sequence comes from Heterocephalus glaber, assembly GCF_053883595.1. NCBI lineage: Eukaryota > Metazoa > Chordata > Mammalia > Rodentia > Bathyergidae > Heterocephalus > Heterocephalus glaber. The sequence goes on along the minus strand of NW_028258317.1, from coordinate 66,327,987 downwards.
GAAGAATATGTTTATAGTTTTGCTTTAGATACCAAATATCTTTTAGAATGTAAGCTGATTCGTTGTAGAAAAGTCCATGTATCAGTGAGCCCTCTCTCATGCCTCCAGCATCCTCTGCTTCCTTCTGGATTTCAGGACAAAACCATCCCAAATTAAGCCTGAGTTCCACCATGATGCAGAACTATATGTGCTTTAGGAGAGCAACTCTCAGCTTTCATTTCTTATGGGAATGGAGTTATGTCCAGTTCTCTAGGAATGAATTTAAACATGAGATGCATTCAACATTACATTCAAATATGAAAATGTGTACTTCTTTTGCCTCAAGAAATACTTACAGGTTCACATTCTTCAGCAACTTTTTAATATATTATAAAGACAAGGAAAAGAAAGCTTTTTTTAAAAAGTCTCCAAGTCTCATTTGTTGAATTACTAATGTGGTAATTCCAAGTCTTAATGTACTCTTTGCTGTACAATAATCAATTGCTTTATTTTTGCATTGTCTAAAGATGAATGTTTTTATGGGGCAAAATGCTTGAAATAGGAATTGTCCAGTAAACCTTAGGAACATGGCCATTACATCTGTATTTGAGTTTACTTTCCTGTGATCTGTTTTAAAATGTAGGCTCTGAGAAGAGCTTTAGTCCACATTATTAATCTCAAGCACCACATTGCATCTAAGAGTTTTATAAATGCTTTTGAATTCTGGAAGGATTATTCAAATTTCTGGATGCAGAGATGGATAAATGATGATGGCAAGAAGGTTCAGTTCCTCAGCCCAGCCCCTTGCACTGGTTTGTGGCCTAAGGAAAAAGTCATTGCTCAAGGGCACACAGACGATTGATCAAAGCACTCAGATGCCATATCCTCTTCACAGGATGAAGCACTCTTGATTTCCTGGGAGTCTAAGCGCTAAAGAAGGTGGCTCCCTCATGGGGGACACAGCAGCAGCAGCCACAGCAAACCCCTCCTAATGGGGATGACATCTAACATTTTAGAGGCTGCTAAAGTGGAAGAACAAATAGAACATGGTTTTGGGGCCCATGCAAGACATTTCTGGGGATACCCACTAAGTATTAGAGGAGACTTGGTATGTGTGTGCATAGGAAGACAAAGTGATACTGAAAGACAGATAAACCAGCAAGTTCCTGCTTGGTGACAGCTTTAGAAGTTTATTTATGATCACAAACAGTTGAAATCCAAGGAGTTCACATCATTTAGAGGTAGATATGTTAAATACTCACTCAAATTTCTTGGTGTCTTAGTCATTTTCTTGTTGAGGGACAAAATACCCAACACTTGCAACTTAGAGGAGGACAAGTTTATTTGGGCTTACATTGTAGAAACATCAGTCCTTTGTGATTGGTGGCATGGTGGAAGTGCTTGAGCAGAGGAAAACTGCTCACCTCAGAGAAAGCAGAGAGTCCAGGGAGGAGCCAGGAAGAAAGATAACCCCTCCCACGTCATTCCCACAGCAACCCACCTGCATGCACACCCCATCTGCTAACCGTGAGCCAGCTGTGATCTCCACAAGCCAGTCACCGTCCACACACACGCGGTTCTGTGGGCCAGTTTGGGTGCAAACCCTAACATGTGGCCTCGTCAAGGCAGTTCTCTGACAAGTACTGGTTGAAGGACAATTGTGGGTCCCGTGAACGCAACTCCTTGCCACTCTTTTTCTGTCTTACCACTCGTAGGGTTCTTTGTTCTGGTAAGTCCCCAGTGTACTGCCATTTCACGCTTCTGCTCTTCCTTCTGCCTTAAGACATTCTTTGAGGTTGATTTGCCTGATTCCTATTACATTCTTTGATATTTCACTAAAACACGATTATCAGACCTCAGGAATAGGGAGATTTATTTTTTATCTGGTTGGAGCTGAGCATGTGGGGGAATCATTTCTTTCCCTAGAGTGGAGTATTTTAAACCCAGTACATTGATGGTAAAGATCTTAGGCATTGCCTTGGAGTCTGGCCCGCTTCCTGGTTTAGAAAACTTAAATAGACTACAATCATTAAAATAGCCCTATAAAAACATAACAGGTACAGTTCTAATATGCTCAAACATTTTGGAATGAAGTGCCTTTGAGTACTTTCATTGCATAGACATCATAAAAATCACATTTAAAATGCATTTCAATTACTGACTCATACTTCTTCAATATTTAAATTTTATAATGCCTTGCCCACAAATTAGGCTGTTTTCAGATTCTCTTCAAATCATGCAAAAGAGATAAGCTTGTTGCTTTCAGAATTTTAGGAAAAAAATCACAGGAAATAAATTTTTTAAGTACAATCAATGCTAAAAGAGTTATCCAGGAAGTACAAAATATTCTTTCCTAGGTGTTCCTTGAAACAGTGATGCCTTGGTGATTGGGATATGACCCCTGTGATCTGCTTTATACTAACTGACTAGGTGATTCTAAACATTTTGAGATTTCAAACATGAACAGCATTTCATTACTTTAGATTTTAGCAGAATTTCTGAAATGTCCACAATGTCTCCCACTCTCAAGCTGGTGAAATAGAGCCTGGTCCAGCAAGTGGGAGGATCTTACCTTTGAATGTTGCCCACTGTGAATGTAAAATGCTGAGTCTTTATAGCTTGAATATTTGAAATGCCCCTTCCATTCTTAATTAGTGGATGCTTTCTCTATCAATGACTGCCTGGGACTGATGTGACAGAGAATTTGCCTTGTTCATAGAGGGGCCAGGGAGAGCCATTATCAATAACTGTGTGTAAGAAATGAAAGACTGAAGGAAAGACGATTAAAGCCCCAATGGCTGCCTTAATAAATGAACTTCAGGAGCAAAAGCAGTTTTAGTGTAAATGTGGCAAGTCTTCATATTGAAGCTTGATGAAATTAAAGGCAATGCCAGGTAATATAAACCATTGTTGAATCTTTCTTTTATTAAAACTGGGCTAAAACAAGGAATAGGAATTTGTCAGGTGCAGTAATTACTTTGGTACTTTACAGATGAAAGCTCTCTTGGGCAAAGCCCTCTTCTCATCTATTTTCCATTTCCTCTGAGTTCTACTTTCAGCTGCTGGAAAAGAATAAATACAAGCTATGAAGAGGGCAACTTCACAACCAATTTTTTTTATGGACTTTAAGGGTGGCTGTAATGGTGTTTTTCATACACTTTTAGTTCCCCTGAATCACCACCTTGAGGAAATTTCTGGGTTATCTAATCCTTAAAGAACATAGAAACATACATGTGGGTAACTGTAGTAAATAGGAAATAAGAAAAACTTGGTGAGGCAACGTTGGCTGCATGTGAATACTTTATAACCCAAGTACAGCAGCTGCACAGGAGACAGCTGGAGAATACTAGGTAATTAATAACAGGATAAAATAAACTGGTTAAGGAAGAAATCACAAACCTTTTAGGTCATTGCTTCTCGAAGTATGGTCTTTGAGATGGGATGAGCATCTCCTGGGAGCTTGTTAGAAATGCAGAATCTACGGCCCCAGAGGTACTAAGTCAGAGTCTGCATTAATGAGATCTGTAGGTGAATCATTTGGAGTTTAAGAAGCCCTGGTCTATGAACAGCCAGGAAGGATACATACATTCTCAGCAGGCGTTTGCATACCGCAGGTCATGGAAGGAATTACACATTCAGGGCTGGTGAAGATAGGAACAAACAGTGTGGGCAATAGAGATTCACATAAAACTTTTAGAGTTAAGGCAACAAAACTTTCTCCTTTAAAGAGTGAAATTTGTGCAAGAGTAGAAAGGAGATAGCACTCTCCAATTGATTCACCAGTTAGTTATGATAAAAGGTTGTTCCAATAAGGGTGACATGAATGAGCACCAGTTGAGCTACAGGATGAGGAAGAGACACGGACAACACCAGTTAAGAAAACGGAGTTTCCTCCAGGATAATTATTCACTTCTAATCACCTTTGTTAGTAGCTCTAACACAAGACTGGTGAAGCAGAGTTAACAATAAACCCAAACAATGGTTAGCTGTGATAATTCTTTGTAATTATGGTATTTTCTAATTGATTCATGTTTGTGATTAAAATAACTCGGTGTTAAACTCTGTACAATCCATCCACATGTGGGTTTTATTTATTCAAAAGCATAGGCTCATTTCCCAGTTCCATTTTATAGGCTGGGAGATTGAAAATTTCTCTCTGAATATCTCTTGCCTCACTTACTTTGGCTGTAATATGGGAATAACAGTAGTACTTAACCTTAAAGAGTTACTTGATAATTAAATCAACTAGTGTATGTTATTGCCTTAGAAGAGTGCTTGATACATAGTTAGAGCTCAATGCTTATTTGTCATGATTATTATTTATAAAGTCTTAAACTAAAAGTATACATTCAGGTATTTTAAAGAGAAGTAGCAGAACAAGGAGGGTTTAACCAGCATTTGCAGTCAGTCTTTTGGGACTTAGGACTGATCACATCAGTAGGATGTATTATTTTTAGGTGCTACATATCTTACATCTAGGGTATAAAATGAACATTGGATAGGATTTTAAGTAGTCATAAGTGAACTTAAATGTATTTTCATTTAGCCAAGAAATGAACTCTTTGGAAATAGAAAATCCATTACTTATCTTTGCTTCCAGAAATTTCGTCCATTTTCTTGGATCCTTTTCATTCTTACTCATTTTGAAGGCCAACTCTCTATTAGTAGTTTCTGGATAAATAATCATTGTCACTGTACTGTGGTTGAATTTCATTCTTTAAAATTGATTAAAGAATTGAAATTAATTTGCAGTTTTATTGTGCATTTCATTCCTTACAAAATAAATATTAGAAAATAATTTAGATATGGTAAAATTGTAAAACATATAGGAACAATGGGAGTTCATTAAGAATGACAATTTATTTTTAAAAATAGCTTTAATAAAAAAATGATTTTTCCAGTCACTTGTAATAGTTTCTAATGTGCATTTTGAGAATTTTTCCCCCTCTTCCTCTTCTTTCTGCCCCTTTTCTTCTCACTTCTCCTTCTGTAAACGGCATTTCTGCAAGGGATTGTCATTGAAAAACACAATTTGTCATAAGTGATAGCAGCGGTCTCCAAAAGCAATGCATTTTAATGGCTTTCTTTGAGGAGGCATAGAAAATATAGAAAAGCAGTAACTTTGACTCATGCTATGGGCTGGATATCTGAAAATTTTCTTGTGATTCTGCTCCAATGTTATTTTCCTTTAATCCAAGTCCTTTCCCTTCTCCAGACCTTAGTACCCTACCTATGAAATCTGCACTAAAATATAAAATCATATATCCAACCAAATTTACACTTGTAAGCCTCTATGATTAGAAGCTTGCACAAAGGAATTAAGGAAAACATTTCTAACAAGTTTAATTTCACCTGGCTTAGGAGAATTAGGATCACAAACCACCGTGAGACTGTCCTAGGTAGAACTGCAAATCCTCCCCTGAATACAAGACTTATTTTTGGTGAATACAGTTCCTAACAATAATTTCTCTCCCTGATTCTCCTTCATCCTGGGGCCATGTTGGTCAGTCTCTTTGTAATATGGATTTTTTTCCAAAAGTGTTTTTCCTGCATCTACTGTCTCTCTGTCACCGAAGCTCTCTGTCACTACTAAGCCAAAAGAAAGGGACCTGGGACAGAAGTGCATTGTATCCAGAGTTCTTTGGCCCATGTGGCCCAGGTTTGGAAAGAAGGACCCAGGAAAGGCTCCGTGGAAGTCCTAAACCAGCAGGGTTGAGTGTGATTGAATTCCTGGGCATCTCCAGTGCTGCCTTCTAGCCCAGGAATACTTTGCCTTTCCTTTTTATTTTCTGGCTCTCATGATTAATCTGCAAAGTGGACAATTGACAGCCAGAAAATCCATTGGCCTTTATATCTTCTGTAATTAATTTCTTATTGTCAAGGACTCTTGAGGCAATTATAGGAAATAAACTAACTCCTCTACCTGTTGCAGTGCTTTTGACAGATGACAAATAAATGTACTAGTAGGTTCAGAGTGGCACAAAAAGCAAAATTCCATAACCAAGTACATTACCTGAGGGCTTCTTCTTTCTTGACTTATATTTCTGTTGAGAACAACGTTTCTTCAAATAATAAATCATTAATACAAATAATAATCATTTAGAGTCTATATTGTCATTTTTATTAACTATTCTTTTTTATTATGTTTTTGCTTTGGGTTGCAAAATTGAACTATGCACAATATCAATAGAAAACAGGGATGACAGAATGAAGGAAAAAATTGTAAAGTATACAAACATTTCTAAATTTTTGAAATACACAAATGAAGAACACAGCTGACACAGATGTATGAATAGAATTTTTAAAAATAGTTCTTATTTATCTTTTTGTTTACCAGTAGCTTAGGAGATAAAGTATTTGCCTTATGGTTGCTGTAACTATTCAGTTCTCTTCCACTGTTTCAATTTAAATAAGGTAACACATTCTTACCACACACCTGTGAGAATGAACAAAATGAAAAAAGCCCACATTTACCAAGAGCCGATGAAGATGTAGAACAACTGGAGCTCTCACCCATTGCTGGTAGAAATATAAAATTGTACAGCAACTCTGGAAAACACTTTGGGAGTGTCATTAAAGTTAAGTACATATTTAACTATCATAACACCCAACAAGCACATTCCTAGGTATTGTCCCAAGAGAAGTGGAAATTTGTATTCCTATAAAAACCTGTACACAAATGATTATAGGAGCTGTTAATGAAAAGTCCTAAATGAGAAACAGACCAAATGTCCTTCAGGTGGGTGGAAGGATAAACAAAAGTGAATCTACAGGATGGACCATTGTGCAGTGACACCAGAGATCCAAGGGGCAAGCTTGATGCTTGCAGCTATTGGATTCATCTTTTTTTCCATTAACTTCATCGGTACATTTTAGGTGTACAGTACAGTTACATTCATCTTTGGGAATTTGTACCTTTACATGATGTATCTAGGTTCTCATTTTTTCCCCATTCCCCTGCCCTCCCTTCACCCCCTCCACCCTTCCTGGATTAATCGTAAAGTCATTATTCTCAGTAAAACAAGCCAATCTCAAAGACTACTTGCCATGTGATAGTCTCAAAAAGTGAAAAAAATACAGTGCTCACCAAGAGCTTGGAGCAGGAGGGGCATGGGACTCTATAGGAGAGCAAGAGGGAGTTCTTTAGGGTGCATGGGAGCTGCTCTGTACCGGATTGTCCTGGTAGTGAGTGAATCCATACACATGTTAGAATTCCAGAATTGTGTGTTCCAAAACCAAGAAATGAGTCAATTTTATGGCTTTATATTTTTTAAAAAATGAAAAATGTCATTAAAGATTATTTAAAAATAAGAAAATGTAAAAATAAAATGGAAAATTTCACCCCAGCCTCCCTGGGGACATGCAGAGTCATCAGTGAGAACAAATCAGGAGCCAGGTAACTTTAATTTCTGTCCCAGAGCTTCCCTTACTCATTCTAGCTCTGTGGCTGGGCAAATTCCCTCTCTGTGTCTTGATTTTCTTGTGCATAAAATGGTGCCAATTTTATTGTAGGCATTTTCATGCCTCTGTGTAAGTACTTGCATTTTTAATACATAAACATGTAGTTCTTGCACACATGCAATAGATTTCTATTATTCCCAGAGTTTTGACATTCGTTTGACATTACATTATTGTTGACTTTCCATGCCAGTATATAAGGTCTTCCCTATTATGAAGTATCTCAAAGTCTGCTTAGTATAACAATATATAATAATAATATTACATATAATAATAACATTATATGAATTATATATTTAATAAAATTAATATTACATTATAACATTAAATATCCTATTTAATATATACTCAGTATCAATAATATATATTCAATAACGTTCTTATTAATGAGGGTAACCTTTTTAGTAGATGCTGTTTTTTTATTTTTGGTTTTGAAATTTTTCTCCACCAATTCAATCTCAATGTGTTTTCTCTTCTCCCAGATTTTTTCCAAGTTTTATGTTTTATTGATGGTTGGCTTCCCTCACTTTCATCCTCTTCCTCCTCTTTTTCCTTTCAACATCTTTCTCATGGACTCCGTGGGCTCTGGGGGCAGCAGAGGTGGTATATGGAGTGAGTCCACCATCTTGAACTATAAGCTCTTACTATCTCTTAAGATCCACTCTCACAATTCAATGAGGAAAAATATTGAGGCACAGAGGAAAAGCTGAGGAAGAAATGTGAACTTCAGGAGGGAAATTTGGCTAGTAATTCTGTATAACTATTAGTTAGCTGGCTAAAGTTGGAAATACACTTTGTATTCTCAGATCTGAATTTCTTTACCTGTGAAATGACATGGTTAAATGAAATGAACTCTAAAATTCTACTCTAATTCTATTTCCGAATGAGAAAAGAAGCTCATAAAAATGAAATAGTTTCTCACAAGCCGTCTGCCTCGCAAGCGCAAGGTTCAGAGTTCGATCTCCGGTACTTAAAAAAAAAAAAAAAAAAAAAAAAAGAAATAGTTTGGCAATAGTCAATCAGTAAGGAATCTGTAGATTTGAATCTTGAACTCATGTCTTCAGATTTCTCATCACACATATACCGAGTGGACGTGAGCAGTCCCTCCTGGGAAAAGAGAGCCGAGGATAAAGAGAGGGTATGTATTCTCTCTGAGAATTATTTCCGACCACTGCATGCGATATGTATGTATGGTCATGTGACCTCCACATGAGGGCCTCCCAGGGGCACTTTGTCTCTGGCGCCTCAGCCTCCCGTGCCCCTGTTGACAGAGGTGTTTTCTAGAGGCTTCTCTGTTCCTGTTTCTCTCTTGGTGGGAGGGGGCCCTGCTTTCTGCTTGGCCCAGCATGGAGAAGGCAGCCTGGCCAGATGGCGTTGCGGCTGGTTGCACAGTGGTTGGCCTCCCAGCCCTGAAGTGCTTGCTCTGAAGTCACTCTGACAACATTCCACTCCTGGCAGCCATGTCGTCTCTCCTCTAGCCTTGTGCAAGCAAATGGCTTTGCAGCAGCTACAGCACATGCTGGTGTAGGCTAAAGTGGAAATATTAGTCCTATGCATTTGCCTAAGTTCCATTTATTTAAATCTTTCCACACTTCTTTTCAGATTTCGTTTCATTCTTCTGTTCTGTGGGTTTCCCTCTGGGTTATATCAACATAATTTATTCTTTTTAGTTAATATTAGGATTATTAAAAACAAGCAAACAAAGAACCCCCCAATCCTCCAAATGCACAAACAAGCAAACAGAAAAAAACCAAACATGTGTATCCTATAGACCCATTAAAAGTGCTTCTTCAGCATAACCCTAATCAGCTTCCTTCGGACCCAAGCTTATGCAGTTTTTTTCCCCATTATATGCAGTTTTGATTTGTATCTTTTTATTCTTTCTGTCTTGACTATTCTGGCTTTGTTCTTCCTCTCCCCTGTGTACCATCTGGCTCTCTCTGGTCTCCTGGGTCTCATACAATTATATAATCTGACCAATCTCTTTGTGACTCCATATCAGTTGTTCTTGACTCTGTGCATTAAAATCACTTGGGAATACAATTTGTGTTTGTTGGGTTCTCCATAATGTATATTTAAAGGTGCCACATGTGATTTTCAGGTAAAGGATGCTAGGAAATAGGCAGCATTTGTAAATAGGATCCATTCGTTTCTTTATGTAGCTAATATAACCTTTTTCTTTTTCCAACCATTCTCAGAGAAGGAATGAAATGTTCTAAGTGGGTGCTTATTGGTTTTATAGTTTTTGATTTGGCAATATTTCCTTGCTTTATCTGGGAGAATGGTGGCCTACTCTACAGGTTTTTAAGATTCATAGGATGAATATGAGGCACAATAACGTTTTTTGCTTATTCTTTTCTTTCTTTAAAAACAGCTTTATTGAGATATAATTGATATATAGAACTCCACACATATTTAATGCATGCAATTTGATGAGCTTAGACATAGCACACATTGGTGAAGCCATCATCATCATCATCATCATCATCATCATCATCATCATCATCAAGGTAATAGACATACCTACCCTTCATATCCAGAAATTACTCTTTTATTTTTTTCTTTTCATGTGGTAAGAACATTTAACATGAGCCCCACCCTTTTTTCAAATTCGTAAGTGCACAAGATGGTGTTTCTAACTATGGGCACTGCATCATATAGCAGATCTCTGGAACTTACTCATTTTGCAGCACTGAAATTTTGTGCTAGTTGTTATGGTTTGGATCTCAAATGTCCCCAAAGGCCAATATACTAAAGGCTTGACTAACAGACTGTGACATTATTAGGAGGTAGTAGAGCATAAGGTGAGAAACATGCTCTTGAAGGGGATATTGGGACTCTAGCTTCTCCTCTCTTTTTCTCTTTGCCTTGTGACCACCATAAGGTTAGCAACTTCTCACCAGTCCATGTTCCCACCATGATGGTCTGCCTTACCATGGGCCCAAAGTGATGAGGCTCAGTGACTATAGACTTAAAGCCCTGAAACTGTGAGCCAAAATAAATTTTCTGGCTTAAAAGTTGATTACCTCAGCTTTTTTTTGAAGTACCAGGGATTGAACTCAGGACCTTGCTGCTTGAGAGGCAGGTGCAGAGCCACTGAACTAAATACCTGGCCCTATTTCAGGCATTTTGACTAAAGCACCAATTGAACAATTCCTTATCTTTCTTTCATTTACAGTTCTAAAAGCAGCAAATGAATTATGTAGGATAATTTCCAGAATGGAGGAGAAAAAAAAGTGGAGTTGCAAAAATTTGTAGAGAAAGATTTGCCTCAAGCATAGTACAATTCAATACATATGGTGCCACTCTTTTGAATGTCTGTGGTTTTGGTTCTTTTTAAAATACTTAGGGACGTCCTGGCTATAAAAGCACAAGGCATTTTGCACAGGTTGTATGTTAAAGCTGATGGGGAGAGTCACAAAGCATATCTTCTGTCCACCTTCTGCCGGGGATTGAGAAAATTCTTTTCTCTTTGCCTAAGCACCTGTGTTGAATTTGGTAGCTATGGTGTTTGGACTGATTTAGCAGTAATTAATCTCCAGGCTAATTATGAGCTCTGTTGTCATTTTGCTAGATGTAATTAAACTGCATAGCTGGAGAAAGTTTGGAAACTATGGTTTCCAAAAAAACTCTTCCCTGTTACTTGGCAAGAAGTTCAAGAGTGACAACATAATCAGCCAATTAAATATAAACTGGAAGCCTGATGTCCTTCAGGATGAATTTATGAGAAGACAAATGTATGTTCACAAAAGGCACCTCCTGTTTTACTGCTGCCTTTTTGGAGAGAGTTTGGAGTATTATAGAGGTTTTCTTTCATTAATCCTCTTGATAACTTTATTAGACAGGAATCAGGACAAACATTTTTAATCCCTTTCAAACAGATGACATGATTAGCATCATGAAGGTCAACTGTCTTGTCAGAGGGCATAGTGACCATGAGTCAGAAGAGATTTTAATTATAAATTTCCTTACAAAATAGGATGTTTACCCACAGATTCTCACAATAATTCTAAAATGTATAAAGAGATCATACTGTTATAAAGATATGCATATGTGCTTTGGAACATAAATGTTTTATGTTTTGGGGAGGCCAAGGTGGTGCTTTATTTTTAGTCTGAGGTAAGGAGATAGACTATAAACCAATGGTAAGATAATGGAGGGAGGGTGTTGCAGAAGCACAGTGGCTTTGGCCTTGCTCAGCTAAGGCTATCTATGGTAGGTACAGGACCTCTCAAAGAATAGGTGTGTATGCACCACATCAGTCATGCTCAAGAACTCAGGTTTGGTGTGATACATGAACTCATATAGGTAGATTTCTAAAGTTGTGGGGAATTTTTCAGTTACCTTTTATTGCAATGCTTTCCACTGATGATAGCAGAAAAAGGTTCCTTTTGAACAGAAAAATATTTTACTAAAACTATAAACTGTCTAATATAAATTATTAAATATGTAATAAGCATGATATATGTGTAGAGTCTAGTTCATACAACAAGTACATGGATGATGAAACTTTGGGAAACAAGACCTTCTGTCACGGTCCCCCATTCCTATCAAGAAGCCTGTCTTCTGGGTTCCTTTGTCTCAGTGGTTCCATTTTATGAAATGGGTATCAGATTAAAACACTGACATGTTATACTCTTAAGTCATAAGTATGTATACCAATGATACTGCAACAAAGAAAATAGAATGAAAATCATGTTCATACTCTGATGGATGCCCCTAATTAATTTTAGTGTCCAGTCATTAAATTGACATAGATTTGTAGCATAATTAGGCCCGGTAGTAATCGCAGACTATGATTATGTCTTCTTAGCATGCCAGAGAACATACTTCCATCCTTTCCTTCCCAACTGTGGATAAAGTTTTAAATAGTTAGAGATCCAGGTTTCACACAGTGACTTTGCTTTAGAAAATGAAGACGTCTCTAGAGGAAAACATCCTGACACACACTTCCTGAATGATTGGTACATATAGGAACATAGATGAATCTCAAATGCACTGTGGTATGTGAAAAAAGCCAAACTGAAAACGTCACATTCACTTTGATTACATTTATATGACTTTCCAGGCGACATAGAAACAACACGTACAAAAACATTATTGGTTGATTTCAAAGAGGACATGGGAAGCTTTTCAGTATAAAATTATTCTCAATCTTGAGTATAGTAGTAATCATGTGATTAGATTTATTTATCAAAATTTCTAGAACTATACACTTGAAAGGGTCAATTTTACTGGCTGTAAATTACACCTCAATGAATGTGAAAATGAAGTAAGTGTTCCATAAGAAGAATCACAAATACAATATGAAATAGCAGTCATACTAAATTGAAAGGCCAGCTGATACCTACAAATCATTTCTTGAGGGAGAGGAAAGTTAGATTTAACCTTTGAATTGATTTACATTGATAGCTTTTTAACCTATGCATCTAGAATAGAAATGTCAAGTGTATGTTTTTATACAAACTGTTTCCTTCCAATGTTTTTATTTAATCCATGACTAGATTTATTTCAGTTTTGCTCATAGTGGCAGAAATGTAGAGGTCATGGAAATGCTTTCATGGCAAAGTATGGTTTTCCTGCATGGGTTCTAATCATTACTGCTAATCATTATTGCTAATCACTATTGGCCTGCCATGGATTTTCCATTTACAACACCATCTTACTTGATTTTGCTGCAATGAGATCATTTCGAAGAGTGAAAATGACAAAAAAATCTGAAAGTATAATCTTTTGGGGCTAACATATTAAAAATTATCTGGGAATGGCTAACTTACTTAATAGTGTGATCAGACGCAAATAAGAGTTCAGTGTCCATGTAAAAATAGCTTTTTTCAAGGAGGCAGGAATAGATGGTGTACATTGTGAGAGGCCAGGGTAGGAATGTGGGGACAGTTGTCTGAGACAATGTCCACACCTTTTCCTGGAGTCATGTGCCTGAATGTGGAGAATTCTTTTTTATTTTTAAATATTATTTTATTGGTACATTTTAGGTTTACAATATAATGACATTCATCATTGGAGATATGCACCTTTACATAATTTCTCTTGGTTCTAATTTTTCCCCCTTCCCCTGCCCTTCCTTCAACCCCTCCATCCCTCCCTATTTACAAAGACTTTGTTTCCATTTTTTCATTTTCTCATATTAATTCCATTCCCTTCTTTCCTTTCCCCTACCCCTCTGACTTCCCCTTCCTCTTTGCCCTTTTTCTTCCTATTTCACATAGTTATTATATCTTTTGGTCCTTATTTACACTTTCAGTTTCTCACACTAGAGAAACTATTCCATATTTACACGTGTGTCCTATTTATTTTGCTTAAGAGAATCACCTCAATGTCCATCCATTTAGCTATAAACGTCTCTAATTTCTCATTTTTTATGTCTGATTAATACTCCATTTTATAAAAAAAATATTTTCTTTATCCAGCATCCAGTTGATGGGCAGTTGGGATGCTTCCAGGTTTTAGCTATTACAAATTATGCTGCTATGAACATGGGTGCGCATATATCACTGTGGTATGATTCTTTTAATTCTTTGGGGAAGACATCCAACAGGGGAATAGCTGGGTCAAATGGGACTTCCTTTCCTAGTTCTTTGAAGGATTTCCATATTTTTAAATTTTATTTTAGTATATCCTTTTATTGGTACATTTTAGGTGTACAATATAACGACATTCATCTTTGGAGATATGCAACTTTGGTATCTCCATACTGATTTCCACAGTGGTTGCACCAGTCTACACTCCCACCAGCAGTGGAGCAGGGTTCCTCTTTCCCCACAGCCCCTCCAGCATTTGTTATTGGTTGATTTCATGATAGCAGCCATTCTTTCTGGAGTGAGGTAGAATCTCAGCGTTGTTTTCATTTGCATCCCTCGAATGACCAGTGATATTGAACATTTTTTCATGTGTTTATTTGCTATTTCTACTTCTTTGTCTGAGAAATGTCTGTTAATTTCAGGTGCCCATTTTTGGATTGGGTCTTTAAATTTGGGAGGTCCAATTTTTTTAAGTTCTTTATAGATTCAAGAGAGTAGACCTTTGTCTGAGGGACAACTGGTCAAATTTTTTTCCCATATTGTGGATTGTCTCTTCACACTGCTGGTGGTTTATCTTGCTGTGCAAAAGCTTTTTAATAAAAAGAGACCCCACTGATTGATTGTTTGTGCTAGTTCATGGTCAACTGAGATATTGTTTGTAAAATCTTTTCCTACCCCAATGTCTTAAAGAGTTCTACTTAACCTCTGTTCCAGCTGGTTCACCTTTTCTGTTTTAATATTTAGATCTTTAATCCATCTCGATTTTAGTTTAGTTTATGGTGAGAGATGTAGGTCTAGTTTTAATCTTTGACAAGTTGAAACCCAATTTTTCCAGTACCATTTATTAAAGAGGCTATCTTTCCTCCAGGGAGGGTGTTTGGCTCCTTTATTGAAGATGAGGTGGCTGAGAGTGTCTGGAGTTGTTTTGGCATCTTCTAATCTGTTCCACTGGTCCTCAGGTCTGTTTCTTTGCCAGTACCATGCTGTTTTTATCACAGTAGCTTTGTAATATAGTTTTAGGTTGGGGGTTGTAATACCTCCTGCCATGTCTCTGTTACCTAGAATTGCTTTTGCTATTTTGGGTCTCTTCTTGTTCCAATTGAACTCTTGGATTGTTTTCTCAAGGTCCATGAAGTATCCTGGTAGGATTTCACTTGGGATTGCATTGAATCTATATAGCAGTTTGGAAGTATGGCCATTTTCACTATGTTGATCCTTCCTACCTAGGAGCAGGGGATGTCTTTCAATTTTCTGATATCATCTTCAATCTCTGTTTTCAGACTGCTATAGCATATAAAGTATCATGTCATCTGCAAATAATGACAATTTGAATTCTTCATTTCCTATCTTTATTCTTTTCATTTATTTTTCTTGTCTAATTGCCATAGCTAATGTTTCCAAAACTGTATTGAACAGGAGTGGTGATAGTGGACAACCTTGTCTTGTTCCTGATTTTAGTGTGAAGGATTTCAGTTTTTGACCATTTAGTATGATACTGGCTATTAGTTTTTCATAGATGGCTTTGATCAGATTGAGTTAGAGACCATCCATTCCAAGTTTTTGTTGGGTTTTTATCATAAATGCATGTTGGATTTTGCCAAATGCTTTTTCTGCATCTATGGTGATGATCATATGCTTTTTGTCCTTCGCTCTATTGATTTAGTGTATTACATTTATTGCTTTGCATTTGTTGAACCATCCCTGCATGCCTCAGATGAATCCAACTTGGTCAGGGTGTATAATCTTCTTGATGATCTTCTGCATTCTATTTGCCAGTATCTTTTAAGAATTTTTGCATCTATGTTCATTAGTGAGACTGGCCTATAGTTCTCTTTTTCGGTTGGGTCATTCTGTGCTCCCTGGATCAAGGTGATGCTTGATTCCAGGAATGAATTTGGGAGTATTGCTTCCCTTTCAATTTCATTGAGGAGTTTAAACAGTAGTGGGAGTAGTTCCTCTCTAAATGTCTTGTAGAAATCAGCAGTGAAACCATCATGACCTGGGGTTTTCTTAGTTGGTAACTTTTTAATTACATTTTCAATTTCATTGATTGATATTGGGTTGTTAAGAAATTTTAGGTCTTCATTAAACTTTTGTAATTCATACATATCTAGAAATCTGTCCATTTTCCTGTGTTTTCCATCTTATTGGCGTATAGGTTCTGGAAGTAGGTATTGATGATCATCTGGAATTCTGCTGGGTCCATTGTAATTTCATCCTTTTCATTCCTAATTGCATGGTTTGGGGTCTTTTCTCTTCTTTTTCTTATGAGGTTGGCTAAGGGTTTGTCAATTCTTTTTTATTCGTTCGAAGAACCAACTCTTGGCTTCATTAATTTTTTGTATCATTCTCTTCATCTACATTGAATTGATTTCTCCTCTGGTCTTTATAATTTTCTCCCTTGTGTGAGCTTTGAGTTTGTCCTGCTCTTCTTTTTCTAGAAGCTTGATATTCAGCATCAGGTTGTTTAATTAGGCTCATTCTGTTTTCCTAATATGCGTATTCACTGCTGTGAATTTCCCTCGTAAGACTGCTTTCATTGTGTCCCATAGATTCCGATATGTTGTACTGTCCTTGTCATTTAATTGAAGGAACTGTCTGATTTCTTCTTTAATTTCCTCTATGACCCATTGGTTACTCAGAATCGTGTTGTTCTATTTCCATGTGTTTATGAAATTTTTGCAGTTTCTTTTGCTGTTGATCTCCAATTTCATCACACTCTGGTATGATGATATACAGGGGATAACTTCAGTTCCTCTGCACTTACTTAGACATGTTCTACGAGCAAGTATGTGGTCTATTTTTGAGAATGACCCATGTGCAGCTGAGAGGAATGTGTATTCAGATTTTGTGGGGTGGAACACTCTGTAAACATCTGTTAAGTTCATTTGTTCAAGAGTTCAACTGAGGGCCGGGGATTTAGCTCAGTGGTTCTGCTGCCTGCCTTGCAAGTGCAAGGACCTGACTTTGAACCCCAGTACCAAAAAAAAAAAAAGAGTTCAACTGAGTTTTAGTATTTCATTACTTATTTCTTGTCTAGTTGATCTATCTCTTTGTGATGGTGGGGTATTAAGGTCCCCCATTGCAATTGTATTAGTGCATATATGACTTTTCACATCTGTTAGTATTTGTTTTATATAGTTCATCACACTACCATTTGGTGCATATATATTTATGATTGTCATCTTTTCCTCTTTCATTGTTTCCTTTACAAGGATGTCATGTCTTTCTTTGTTTCTGTTAATCAGTGATGGTTTGAAATCCACTTGATCTGCAAAGAGGATAGCTACTCCTGCTTTTTGGGGGGTTCCTGTTGCATGGAGGATTGTTTTCCACTCTTTAACTTTCAGTCTGTGAGTTTCTTTTTGAATTAAGTGTGTTTCTTCTATGCAGCATATTGTTGGATCTTGCTTCTTGATTCATTCTGCCAGTCTATTTCTTTTGAATGGTGAATTGAGACTATTAACATTGATGGTTATAACTGATACGTATCGACTTAGCAGTGTCATGACTTTTTCTTTTTGTTGGATTCTCCCTCTTTACATTTAATTTCTTGTGCCTGACAGATTCATTCTGCTGGGCTTCCTGAGGTTGTGATCCTCATTGTCTTTTTCTAGGATATTATCTAAAAATTTTGGAGTGCTGGTTTGGCATTCATGAAGTTCCTAAGGTGCTCTTTGTCGTGAAAGTATCTTGTTTCTCCATCAATTTTGAAAGATAGTTTTGTAGGGTACATCAATCTGGGTTGGAGGCTGTTTTCTTTTAGGGCTTGTAATATGTCACTCCAAGCTCTTCTTGCCTTGAGGGTTTGCATTGAGAAGTCTGCTGTGATTCTGATGGGCTTTCCTTTGTATGTGATTTGTTTCTTTTCTCTCACTGCTTGTAGAACTTTGTTCTGTTTGGTTTCTTGAATCTTAACAATTATATGCCCATGTGTATATATTTTTTTTGATCAAGGCTTATTGGAGTCCTATATGCCTCACTTATTTGTATGTCAAGTTCTTTTCCCCTGCTTGGGAAATTTTCTGGCAGTACTTCTCTAAACAGTTTTTATCATGTCATCTGCACTCTCTCCTGTTTCCTTGTTGACTCCAATCAGTCTTATGTTATTCTTCTTTGAATCATCTAGCAGCTGCTGGGTTGATTTCTTGTGGTCCCTTAAATTTTGAAACAATTTTTCTTTTCCTGGTCACTAATTGCAATCTTATCTTCTATATCTGATATTCTGTTCTCACATTGGCTCATTCTGCTGTGTAGACTTTCAATGGAGTTTTTAATCTCCTGGAAATCTGTTTGCATCTGTTTTATGGATAAAATTTGTTTCCTATGTTGGTATTCATCATGTTCCTCAGCTCCTCCCTAGATTTACTAATCATGTCTTGCACTATGAGCACAATCTCTGCTATTATCTGAGAAAGTATTTCTGATTTTATTTTCTCCAGATCCTCTTTTTTTGCCAGTTCAGGGAGTCCAAGTTGTTGAGTATCAGGGTGTTCCATCTCATTTCACTTTGGGGTTACTGCAGGTGATCTGGAAATCTGGTTTTGAGACTTGTTTATGTGTCTTCTCATTTTGGGGGGGGCAGGAGGCAGAGGATGTGTGTGCTGTTGGCCCCTGGTGTGGCTCACCTCCTCTGCACAGGGAGCAGTGGTAAAGCAGCCCAGAAGCCCCTTCCTCTGCACAGGGAGTGGTGGTATTGTGGCCCGGAAGCCCCTACCTCTACACTGGAAGTGGTGAGAATTCTTGAAATATACACTAGTACACCGATTTGTCTAAATAAGAACTCTAAGGATTTAAAGAGTTGATTAAACATAGTTTAAGTTAATATAATAATGGAAATTAGGTCATTTCTGGGCTGATCTTTAGTCTTACTATGTGAGGGTCTTTGCAGAATGAAACCCTAATAAAGTGAAAAACCAGTGCCCAGAATACAAGGCAGCACCTCTTAAATCTTTCTTAGAAAACCTGGTCTAACTGTGCCTGAAGCTGGTGTCAGGACACTCTGAGACTTAAGAGTGCATGAACCAGAATTTTCTTCACCTAGAGTTGGTTTTCACTCTTTTACTACAAAAGATTACTGACTGAAACACTCATCATTTCCAAAGATTGTGGAAAATATAAATTCTGGCTTCTGTGGGTTTATAGTAAAATGGAAAGTGCAAAAGATAATCATGTCAAGTTAGCATTATTCAAAATGTGCTATTTTTCTCTTCAATTCAATACTTATTGCTTAATGTCAGGTTCATTTGCATGTATCTCTTTCTCCTGTGATATGTTATAGAGAAATGAGCTGAATCTATCTACATTCTTATCCCTAAATATCTAGAACAAATGCTTTACATGCAGGAAATGTTCAGAAAGTTTTTATTTAGCTTGAAATGACAACAAATATTACTTGGGTGTATGCTTATGCACAGTTTAGAGCATAATATTCTATTGTTTTTGGGTTAAATGGCATTTTCTTTTTGTTCTCTGACCCAGTTGTTACCATTAGATGATTTGTGTTTTGTTTTGTTCTAATGGGCAAGGCAGTATTTTGGGGGTCCAGTACTAGACAGAAGCAGTTTTATAGGGATGGAAAAAGAGGAATTATGGGACCATAAATCCAGGAATTTATGTTTCATTATCAAAATAGTGTTAAATACTTTTTCCTTTTACCACATTTATACTAATAAACAGTATAATTCTAAGTTTAATAATGAAAAGAAAATGAAAGATAATGCTCATGAATTGAAGTTTATCCAGTAACAATCATATCTTGATCGTAATCACTGTCTTTGACCTTTTCTAGTTTAAATTAGTCATAACTAGTTTTACATAGTTGCTGTGTGAAATCATCTTTTTCTTAGTTAATTAGAAGCAAATATTTGGTCTAGTCTGTTTCTTTCTTTATTCTCAGAGCTGTGAGTGTCTGTATCTCCTAGAATAAACTGAAGTGAACTTTCTACCTGATATTTCTGTTTTCAGAATGGGCAGCACTTGAAGCTACTTGCTTTAAGGCATATAACTACACATCTGCATTGAACATCTCAATGTTCATTTCTTTTAAATTTTAATCAATACAAACATAAAGGGGAAGTTCTTCCTCTTATTGAAGTATGTATTTGAGGATGACAACTATGTTTTTATTACTATAGGGAAGATTCAGAGAAAAAACCAAAAATATATATTTGATATTTAAAACCAGTACCCTCCTCTTCATTTTGGATAATGGTAGTCTGTGGGATATTAAATAATCATGAGTTGTGTTTCATAATTCCTTTCTTTTTCTTTTTTTGGTACTGGGGGTTGAACTCGGGACCGTGCACTTGTGAGGCAGGCACTGGAACCACGGAGCTAAATCCCTGGCCCTCATAATCCCTGTCTATAGTTTCATTATGTTATTAATTATTTCCCATAAGAGGTTGACAGTTATAATCATACAGACCATAGTGTATAACCCTGTGCTTGTTTTGATCTTGAGTGTTCGCTTCCTTACAGCCCCTGTGATAAAAGCTTGGTCCCCATGGGAAATAGTAGACCTTGCAGAGCAGGTGCCTGTTGGTGGGGGAGTCTTTAGGTTTTGGGGGGCATGCCCTTGAAGGAGATCTGAGATCCTGGAACCTTCCTCTCTCTTTATGCTCTCTGCTTTGTAATGTAAACAGTTTTGCTGCCCCACAAACCCCTTCCATAATGTGCTGCCTAGTAGGCCTAGTATCAATTGATCTACCTGATCACGGATTGGAAACTTTCAAGGCATGAGGCAAAACAACTCTTCTCTTTAAAAGTTAATTATCTCAGGCATTTTGTTATAGTGATGGAAAACTTACTAACATCATACATCACCATTTGCTAGAGTTCATAGTCTTAGACAAGTCATTTACCCTTTTTAGCCCCAATTTACTCATCTGTTACTCAGGAGTTGCTGTGAAGACTAAATAGTCTAATATCTATGCAGCCAAAGCACCATGGTGGTAGTGTCTGTGGTTAAGAGTTAGCACAAGGGGTCATTATTGCCTGACTTTTCTCTACTTTCTTCTTAGGAAATACGATGTAAGAGCAATCATGTTTATTTCCCAAGGTTGATTAGGCAATATGGCCATATGAGCTTCCATCTTCCTTCACACTCCATGTGCGACCCTCTCAGGAGCAAGATGTGGTTGAACAGGGTGTACTTTCAAGGAAAGTATTCTTCACTCTAGCTATACTTTCTGGGAATACAAGGATAAAAATAGTAGAAAAGAACCATCCAGATATGCTATTAAATTGTGAGACTATACCTAATGTTGGTTTTCATGTAGCTGAGTTTTTTTTTTTGTTAAATGAATTAAATTCCAACAAAACTAGCTTTGATCAAATAAGTTGACCCAGTTTCTCACAAAAAGTAAGGATGTTACTCAAAATTGAAGAATTTATTGCTAGAATTATAAAGACTACGAGAGGAAGAATTTTTACCTCCTGTCCTCTGCTAAATCCTAGCATCTAAAGCAGTGCCTGACATATAAATGGCATTCAATAAATATTGAATGAATAAGTTAATTGTTGCTAAAAGAAAGAGCAGGTAGACTTGGGCTAAATTTTCAACGTGATAAATGTGACTTTACCAAATAAATTGGATAGAAGCAAGAGGTTTAGCCCAGGAAATAGAAGTTCCCTTCTTGGAAAATCTCTAAGCATGGGCTTTGCTTCTGTGTCTCGAAGCCTGTGTCAATGTGACCCTTGGAGAGAAGAGGCAAAGTACATTCTGGGGTTTAAAGATTTTAGAACATTCATACAAAGCTCCCTATCTAGGCACAAGAGCTTTCTTCTTCTTAGAACTTGGCATCCTTTTCCAAGCTGCAAGAATATTTATGCATGATTAATATTCTACTCTCAGTCATGCTGTAAGACAGATTTTCCTACTATAAATCTATATTTCTTTTTACATGATTTTATTTCAAGCCACCTGTCACCTGTGTGTGCAGATGATAATGACCCCTATAATATTTATTTGTAAATCATCTCTTCTTCATGGAAATCAGGAATCAGCAATAAGTAAATAGCTGAATGACACTGTTGTTTTCTGTCTACAGAAAAAGAGAGGAGTCTTGCTCAAGGTTCCCAAGATAATACTGATTTTCTCTGTCCCAAATCATCTTCAGAACCAGGATATCTTAATACAATATGGTTCTCTTTTTCCTTTGAAAATAGTCTAGTAAATCAAAATATTTCATTTCTTTCAATACATATTTTTCATTCAACTAAAATGAGCACATTCACTAGAAGATAAATATGGACAATTTGGGGTAGAAAACATCATTCACTTTATAATTAGTTTGAAATGAAATATTATTTTGAGAGAAAATTTTACTATCATTGTTTTTAAAGGACAAGGTAACTGACTTAATAATTAAGTGCACTATACAGTATTTTTACACTAAAACATCTAAAAAAACCCAGCAGGTTTCATGCTAAATTTAGAATTTGTTGTTCTTGCTTGACTACTTAATGATTGCAATATCAGAAATAAACAACAGTCCAAAAACCTCCATGATATTTTTCAGGAATGTACAGTTGGAAGATAAGTTTGAACCAATGAAACTCACAGGTAAGAAGGATGCTCAGTACGATTTAAAGGTCACACATCAGCAAAAGTAACCTATGATGACGTTGAAACCAAAGGAATCAATCCACTAAAACCAAGCTAGTTACATTCCACATGTAAAAGTGTGTCTAGCGGAATCATAATGACTAAAATAGCAGAAGGCATCCAGTAGTCTCTAATTCACTCTGAAGGTATAATTTATGAAGATCATATGTCATACAAAAGACAGTATTTCTATAAAAAATTTACGCTTTATGGATTCCTGCATGATAATTCCTGAAGCACTCCAACAGAGATAGTTGCATGAATTAATGGAGCACATCTGGGCCTCAATCCAATAAAAATGTTGGCTGAATGCTTCCTTGGAGGGAATAGATATTGAGAACTAGTGGCTATAAGCAATTGATACTGGTTAAACAGAAGATTCTCTTTACTCTACCTGCACTCACTTCTAAACAAGTCAGCAACATACATTTGAGAGAGTTCACTAAAAGACTTCAAGGGGCAAGTTAACTTTAATAAAGATCTACTTTCCATATAATGGACTTCTTTTTTGATGGACTGATATGGCATAAGAATGCTGAAGCTTGCTACCAAGAGGTTAATAATGAACTCTCCACATTTAATACTGATATTTCATATTTATACTGTACACTTCCTCAAACATGGAAGTACAGTCCTTAAATCTGTTTCTATAATACTATATGTGTAAATATATTTATTTTGCATTGGGAAAATACTAAGAAATTAAATGACATTAATAGGTCTTATGGAGATAGCTCCCTTTTTTTTTTGCTTAAATTCTTTTATTGGTACATTTTAGGTATACAATACATTTACATTTATCATTGGGTGTTTGTACCTGTACATGATGTATCTTGATTCTCATTTTTTTCCCATTACCTACGTGCCCTTCACCCCCTGCTTCCCTATTTACATAGACTTTGTTTCCATTTTTTTCTGTTCTCATAATTTTTCTTTCCAGGCTTCAATACTTTTCTGATTGCACTGTTGTTTGTGGGGACATAAGAACATAAAAATTTCTAGGCTTAAAAGCAGCTCTATGTCCTATCTGTTTATCAGAAATACAAGGGAAATGGGAGGTCTTTAAAGAGTTGGAAATGGGAATAGTAGAAAGGATAGTGTGGTGCATGACTGATGAGCTAGGTGGACTGACACTTGACCTTTAGAATTGGTCTGAAGGTCATCTCCATTTGTTGTCACAGAGTGACGAAAGCATTGGGAACATAACTCTCCACCATGTATCACAATCATTTTCTGACACTCCATTGGAATAACATGTGCAGAAGTGTTTTGCTTGTTGGGCTGTAAAGAACTGTAATTGTGAAGTATGTATATTATTATTCTCTCTAATGGAAAGCTCCCTGAGGGTTTTTACCTTTCATAAACCTCTTCCAGCTGCCTACTTTATTTCCCAAATACTCCTCCTTTGGCTCTTCTTTTTTGTTCTAATTACATGCAGGAGGAAGCCTCCATTAGGAATTAATGAGCTTTAGTACCTTAATTCACCATCTGCTCCACCCCTTCTCTCCCTCCTTAACGAATCAAGGTGTGTCTCAGCCTCAAAACCTTATGTTGGTTGTAGACAGGCAGATGGGAGTAATTCAGATAAGAGACACTTTTTCTATGGTACCAAGGTCATATTTGGATTTGGTGCTGATTTTGGATGCCAGGTGTTAAGGAGAAGGTGAGAAGGCCCTCTATTTAGAGCCCCTACTATGGAACACACTGACATGCTGGCATTCATTCATTCAAGCATACATTAATTATTAATTAATTAATTGTGTGTTTGTTATATGACAGCCTTTATGCTAGATATTAGGAATATAAAATTGAAGAAAAAAACTAGAGTTCTTTACTTTGAATTGCTCATAGGCTAGTGGAGGAGATAAACACAGGTAATCAGATAATTATAAAGCAGTGTTTTATGTGTTATAATTGTGTCTAGTTTTGAATGTGGGGAATGTTAAAAAAAATGAACTTCTTTAAGAAAAGGCTGTATTCTTACAAACCTCTGTGTCTGCTAGTAAAGGGAGCTGGTGTGTGGGCCAGTATTTTGTTGCTACCCTTAATTCCACATATATCTTTTCTGCATGTGTAGGGTGAAGTCCCTGTGACCTAATTACCTTCCAGTAGGCTCCACCTATTAAAGGTTCCACCACCTCAACACTGCCGCATTGGGAACTAAGCTTCTAACACACAAACCTTTGGAGGGCAAACCACATCAAAACCAAGCACAGAGGATAACCACCAACAAGAGCTTGGGCTCCTCAGATGGAATATGAAAATGTGAGAATACAGGTTTGTCAAATCCAAAAGTTCATGATACACACATATGTACTTGTATATATGTATACATATAACGTGTAAGTATATATTATATATGTATGTATATATCTCATGGTTATATGCATACACACACACACAAACACATGAGTACATTTTCTGAAAATAATAGCACCTACGATTTGTTTCTTATTGAGATGCTTGGAAAGACCTTTAAGCCAAACATTATAGTTTATCAAGTTTAGATTTTTCCTTCTCTTTTGCATTTTAAAACTTTGTTTACAACATATAGCAAATTGGAAAGAAAAACATATTAAATCCCTAGATGTTATTATCTTCCATCAATACTTGTCAATTCATGACAATCTTTCTTCATTTATTCCTTCGTATAATCTCCCCATTCTTCTGTTATTATTATTTTTTTTTTTGGTACTGGGGCTCTAACTCAGGTCCTTGCTCCTGTGCAGCAGGCAGCGAAACCACTGAGTTACATCCCTGGCCCCCATTCTTCTGTATTTTGAAATACACCACAGACACTGTATCTTCATGCATTTGCCTTGGAGGGGGCATTTAAAAATAATTTTTGCTGATTCTTCTCAGCTGCACATGGGTCATTCTCCAAAATAGACCACATACTCACACATAGAACATGTTTAAGTAAGTGCAAAGGAATTGAAGTTATCCCCTGTATATTATCAGACCATAGTGAGATGAAATTGGAGATCCATACCAAAAGAAACTGGAAGAATTTCATAAACACGTGGAAATTGAACAACACACTTCTGAGTAACCAATGAGTCATAGAGAAAATTAAAGAAGAAATCAGACACTTCCTTCAATTAAATGACAATGACAATACAACATATCAGAACCTATGGGACACAATGAAAGCAGTTTTACGAGGGAAATTCATAGCAGTGAATACACATATTAGGAAAACAGAGTGAGCCCAATTAAACAACCTGATGCTGAACCTCAAGCTTCTAGAAAAAGAAGAGCAGGACAAACCCAAAGCTCATACAAGGGAGGAAATTATAAAGATCAGAGGAGAAATCAATGCAATGGAGACTAAGACAATGATACAAAAAATCAATGAAGCCAAGAGTTGGTTCTTTGACAGAATCAACAAAATTGACATACACTTAGCCAACCTTATCAGAAAAAGGAAAGAAAAGGCCCAAATCCATGCAATTAGGAATGAAAAGGGTGAAATTACAACAGACCCAGCAGAAATCCAGAGGATCATCAATACCTACTTCTAGAACCTATATGCCAATAAGATGGAAAACAAATAAGAAATGGACAGATTTCTAGATACATATGAATTACCAAAGTTGAATGAAGATGACCTAAAAATTCTAAACAACCCAATATCAACCAGTGAAATTGAAAACATAATTAAAAACTTAACAACTAAGAAAAGCCCGGGCCCTGATGGCTTCACTGCTGAATTCTACAAGACATATAGGGAGGAACTACTGCCACTACTGTTTAAACTCGTTAATGAAATTGAAAGGGAAGCAATACTCCCAAATTCATTCCTGGAAGCAAATATCACCTTTATCCCCAAAGCAGAGCAAGACCCAACTGAAAAGGAGAACTATAGGCCAATCTCACTCATGAACATAGATGCAAAAATCCTTAATAAGATACTGGCAAATAGAATGCAGAAGATCATCAAGAAGATCATACACCCTGATCAAGTGGGATTCATCCCAGGGCTGCAGGGATGGTTCAGCTTATGCAAATCAATCAATGTAATACACTATATCAATAGAGCCAAGGACAAAAACCATATCATTATCTCCATAGATGCAGAAAAAGCATTTGACAAAATCCAACATGCATTTATGATAAAAACCCAACAAAAAATTCAAATAGATGGTCTCTACCTCAAACTGATAAAGCCATCTATGAGAAACCAATAGCCAATATCATTCTAAATGGTCAAAAACTGAACTTCTTCACACTAAAATCAGGAACAAGACAAGGTTGTCCACTATCACCACTCTTGTTCAATATAGTTCTGGAAACATTAGCCACAGCAATTAGACAAGAGAAAGAAGTAAAAGGAATAAAGATAGGAAATGAAGAAGTCAAATTGTCATTATTTGCAGATGACATGATACTCTATATAGAAGACCCCAAGAACTCCACCAAAAGTCTTCTAGACTTAATAACCAAATTCAGTCAAGTAGCTGATTACAAGGTCAACACACAAAAATCAATAGCTTTCCTCTACACCAATGACAGACTCACTGAGAGAGAAATAGGGCAAATAATTCCTTTCACAATAGCATCCAAAAAACTGAAATACCTAGGAATCAACCTAATGAAAGAAATCAAAGACCTCTTCTCTGAAAACTATAGCACTCTGAAAAGGGAGATTGAAGATGATATCAGAAAATGGACAGACATCTCCTGCTCCTGGGTAGGAAGGATCAATATAATGAAAATGGCCATACTTCCAAAACTGCTATATAGATTCAATGCAATTCCAATTGAAATCCCAGCAGCATACTTCACAGACCTTGAGAAAATAATCCAAAAATTCTTTTGGAACAAGAAGAGACCCAGAATAGCAAAAGCAATTCTAGGTAACAGAGACATGGCAGGGAATATCACAATCCCCAATCTGCAACTATACTATGAAGCTACTGTGATAAAAACAGCATGGTACTGACAAAGAAACAGACCTGAGGACCAGTGGAACAGATTAGAAGATGCAGAAAAAACACCAGACACACTCAGCCATCTCATCTTCGACAACGGATCCAAACACCCTCACTGGAGGAAAGATAGCTTCTTTAATAAATGGTACTGGAAAATTGGGTTTCAACTTGCCAAAGATTAAAACTAAGCCTATATCTCTCACCATGCACTAAACTAAAATCAAAATGGATTAAAGGTCTAAATATTAAAATAGAAACTCTGAACCAGTTGGAACAGAGGTTAGGTAGAACCCTTGAAGACATCGGTGTAGGAAAAGATTTTATGAACAAAACTTCAGTTGCCCGTGAACTAGCACGAACAATCAACAAGTGGGATCTCTTCTTATTAAAAAGCTTCTGCACAGCAAGGAAACAACCAGCAGTGTGAAAAGACAACCCACAATGTGGGAAAAAAATCTTCACCTGCTCTTCCTCAGACAAAGGTCTACTATCTCAAATCTATAAAGAACTTAAAAAGATCAGACCTCCCAAATTTAAAGACCCAATCTGAAAATGAGCATCTGAAATGAACAAACATTTCTCAGACAAGGAAGTAGAAATAGGATATAAATACATGAAAAAATGTTCAACATCAGTGGTCATTCTAGAGATGCAAATGAAAACATCGCTGAGATTCCACCTCACTCCAGAAAGAATGGCTGCTATCATGAAATCAACCAATAACAAATGCTGGTGAGGCTGTGGGGAAAGAGGAACCCTGCTCCACTGCTGGTGGGAGTGTAGACTGGTGCAACCACTGTGGATATCAGTATGGAGATACCTCAAAGAACTAGGACTGGAAGTCCCATTTGACCCCACTATTCCACTGCTGGGGATCTTCCCCAAAGAATTAAAAGAATCATACCACAGTGATATATGTCCACCCATGTTCATAGCAGCACAGTTTGTAATAGCTAAAACTTGGAAGCAGCCCAAGTGCCCATCGACTGGATCCTGGTTAAAGAAAATGTGGTTTTTCAATAAAATGGAGTACTACTCTGTCATAAAAAATGAGAAATTAGAGACATTTATAGCTAAGTGGATGCACACTGAGGCAATACTCTTAAGTGAAATAAATAGGACACACATGTATAAATACTAAATAGTTTCTCTGGTGTGAGAAACTGAAAGTGTAAATAAGGACTAAATGTATAATAGGTAATGTGAAATAGGAAGAAAAGGGGCAAAGGGGAAGGAAGTGAGAGGGCTAGGGGAAAGGATAGAAGGGAATGGGATTAATATGAGAAAATGGAAAAATGGAAACAAAATTTGTGTAAGTAGAGAAGAATAGAGGGGTTGAAGGGAGGGCTGGGCAAGGGTGAAAAGTAAGAACCAAGAGAGACTATGTAAAGGTGCAAATTTCCAATGATGAATGTCATTATATTGTATACCTAAAATGTACCAATGATTAGAATGAATAATCGATAATGCAAAATAGGAAGAAAAGGTCCAAAGGGGTAGGGTATTGGGAGGGGCAGGGGAAAAGAAAGAAGGGAAAGGAAAAATGATGAGAAATGGAAAAAATGGAAATAAAGTCTTTGTAAATAGGGAAGCGTGGAGTGGGTGAAGGGAGGGGTAGGAATGGGGAAAAAATAAGAACCAAGATGCATCATGTAAAGGTACAAGTTCCCAATGAGAAATGTAATTGTGTTGTGTACCTAAAATGTACCAATAAAAGAATTAAAAAAGAATAATAATTTTTGCTGTTTTGGTACTGGTGATTGAACTCAGGACCTTGTATTTGTGAAGCAGGCAGTACAACCACTGAGCTAAATCCCAGGCCTGGTTAAAGTAATTTTTAGACAGCTCCCAGAGCAGAAAAGGCTTCCAGGTCAATGTGCCACAGCTCCCAGGGTAGAAGGCTTCCAGGCCAACCTACCACCACTATCAGCACAGAAGAGGTGAGCCACATGGGCGCCAGTAGCACCCTCACCCCCAGCCAATCCCACCTCCATTGAAATGAGAAGACACATAAACAAGCATCAAAACCTGACTTCTAGATCACCTACAGCAACCCCAAAGGGAAAAGAGATGGAACACTCAGATAGTCAACCACCTGGATTCCCTGAACTAGCAGCAAAAGAGGATCTCGAAAAAATGAAATCAGAAATAAATACTCACATAACAGCAGAGATTGTGCCCATAGTGCAAGACATGATAAGTAAATCTAGAGAGGACACAGATAAAAAAAATAGAGAAGCTGAGGAACATGATGGAATCCCAACATAGGAAACAAATGGAATCCACAAAACAGATGCAAACAGATTTCCAGGAGATCAAAAACTCCACTGAAAGTCTATGCAGCAGAATGAGCCAATGTGAGGGCAGAATTTCAGATATAGAGGATAAAATTGCAATTAATGACTGGGAAAAGAAAAGTTGCTTTAAAATTGTAAAGGACCATGAGAAATCATTCCAGCAGCTGCTAGATGACGCAAAAGAAGACTAACATAAGACCGATTGGAGTCAACAAAGAAACAGGAGAGAGTGCAGATGACATAAAAAAACTGTTCACAGAAGTGATGGCAGAAAACTTCCCAAACAGGGGAAAAGAATTTGACATACAGATAAGAGAGGCATATAGGACTCCAACTACCCTTGATCAAAAAAAATGTACACATAGGCATATAATTGTTAAGAATCCAGAAACCCAACAGAAGAAAAAATTTCTACAAGCAGTTAGAGAAAAGAAAAAAATCACATACAAAGGAAATGCCATCAGAATCACAGCAGACTTAACGCAAACCCTCAAGGCAAGAAGAGGTTGGAGTGATGTATTGCAAGCCCTAAAGGAAAACAAACTCCAACCCAGATGGATGTATCCCACAAAACTATCTTTGAAAATTGATGGTGAAATAAGATACTTTCATGGCAAAGAGAACCTTAGGAACCTCATGAATAACAAACCAGCACTCAAAAACAATTTTACACAAAATCCTAGGAAAAGACAATGAGGATCACAACCATAGGAAACCCAGCAGAATCAATTTGCCAGGCATGACAAGATATGAAAGGAAAAGGGGGAGAAACCAACAAAAAGAAAATGTCATGACAATGATAACCCAATATGTATCAGTTATAACCATCAATGTTAATGGTCTCAATTCACCAATCAAAAGAAATAGACTGGCAGAATGGGCCAAGAAGCAAGATCCAACAATATGCTGCATAAAAGAAATGCACATAATTCAAAAAGAAACTCATAGACTGAGAGTTAAAGGGTGGAAAACAATCCTCCATGGAACAGAAACCCTCAAAAAAACAGGAGTAGCTATCCTCTTTGCAGACCAAGTGGATTTGAAATCAACACTGATTAAGAGAGACAAAGAAGGACCCTACATCCTTGTAAAGGGAACAATGCAAGAAGAAGCAATGATAATCA
Source organism: Heterocephalus glaber (assembly GCF_053883595.1). NCBI lineage: Eukaryota > Metazoa > Chordata > Mammalia > Rodentia > Bathyergidae > Heterocephalus > Heterocephalus glaber. Next base: position 66,297,048 of record NW_028258317.1, on the reverse strand, counting down.
TAAATATCTATGCACCAAACACTAGTGCACCCAACTATACAAAACAAATACTAATGGACATGAAAAATCATATAAGCAATAATATAATAGTAGTGGGGGACCTCAATACCCCATTGTCACAGATAGATAGATCAACTAGACAAAAAACAAGTAATGAAATACTAGAACTCAGTCAAACTCGTGAACAAATGAAGTTAACAGGTGTTTACAGAGTGTTCCACCCCACAGAATCAGACTACACATTCATTTCAGCTATACACAGGTTATTCTCCAAAATAGAACACATAACTGCTCATAGAACATATATAGGTAAGTGCAAAGCAATTGAAGTTATCCCCTGTATATTATCAGACCATAGTGAGATGAAATTGGAGATCAATAGCAAAAGAAACTGCAAAAATTTCATAAACACATGGAAATAGAACAACACACTTCTGAATATGCAGTGGGTCACAGAGGAAATTAAAGAAGAAATCACACAGAACCTGCAATTAAATGACAATGACAATACAACATATCAGAATCTATGGGGTACAACGAAAGCAGTCTTATGAGGCAAATTAATACCAGTGAATACTCATGCTAGGAAAACAGAGGGAGCCCAATTAAACAAACTGATGCTGAATCTCAAGCTTCTAGAAAAAGAGCAGGACAAACCCAAAGCTCATACAAGGGAGGAAATTATAAAGATCAGAGGAGAAATCAATGCAATGGAGACGAAGACAATGATACAAAAAATCAATGAAGCCAAGAGTTGGTTCTTTGAAAGAATCAACAAAATCGACAAACCCTTAGTCAAACTTATCAGAAAAAGGAAAGAAAAGGGCCAAATCCATGCAATTAGGAATGAAAAGGATGAAATTACAAAGGAACCAGCAGAAATTCAGAGGATCATCAATACCTACTTCCAGAACCTATTTGCCAATAAGATGGCAAGCCCAGAAGAAATGGACAGATTCCTAGATACATATGAATTACCAAAGTTGAACAAAGAAGATCTAAAAATTCTAAACAACACAATATCAATCAATGAAATTAAAATGTAATTGAAAATTTACCTACTAAGAAAAGGCCGGATTCTGATGTCTTCACTGCTGAATTCTACAAGACATTTAGAGAGGAATTGCTGCCACTACTGTTTAAATTCTTCAATGAAATTGAAAGGGAAGCAATACTCCCAAATTCATTCCTGGAATCAAGCATCACGTTGATCCCCAAAGCAGAGAAAGATCCAACTGAAAAAGAACTATAGGCCAGTCTCACTAATGAACATAGATGCAAAAATCCTTAAAAGATACTGGCAAATAGAATGCAGAAGATCATCAAGAATATCATACATCCTGACCAAGTTGGATTCATCTGAGGGATGCAGGGATGGTACAATAAATGCAAAGCAATAAATGTAATACACTATATCAATAGAGCCAAGGACGAAAACCATATGATCTTCTAATAGATGCAGAAAAAGCATTTGACAAAATCCAATATGCATTTATGATAAAAACCCTACAAAAAATCGGAATAGATGGTCTCTACCTCAATCTGATCAAAGCCATCTATAAAAACCAAAGAGCCAATATCATACTAAATGGTCAAAAACTGAAATCCTTCACATTCAAATCAGGAACAAGACAAGGATGTCCACTAATACCACCCCTGTTCAATATAGTTTTGGAAACACTAGCTACAGCAATTAGACAAGAGAAAGAAATAAAAGGAATAAAAATAGGAAATGAAGAAGTCAAATTATCATTATTTGCAGATGACATGATACTCTATATAGAAGACCCCAAGAACTCCACCAAAAGTCCCCTAGTCTTAATAACCAAATTCAGTAGAGTAGCTGGGTACCAGGTCAACACATAAAAATCAATAGCTTTCCTCTATATGAACAACAGACTCACTGAGAAACAGGGCAAACAATTCCTTTCACAGTAACATCCAAGAAAATGAAATACCTAGGAATCAACCTAACAAAAGAAATAAAAGACCTTTTCTCTGAAAACTATAGCACTCTGAAAAGAGTGATATCAGGAAATGGAAAGACATTCCCTGCTCCTGGGTAGGAAGGATCAACACAGTGAAAATGGCCATACTTCCAAACTGCTATATAGATTCAATGGAATCCCAATTGAAATTCCAGCAGCATACTTCACAGACCTGGAGAAAACAATCCAAAAGTTCATTTGGAAGAAGAAGAGACCCAGAATAGCAAAACCAACACTATGTAACAGAGACATGGCAGGAGGTACCACCACCCCCAACTTGAAACTCTACTACAAAGCAACTGTGAGAAAAACAGCATGGTACTGGCAAAGGAACAGACCTGAGGACCAGTGGAACAGATTAGAAGATGCAGAAACTACTCAAGATATACTTAGCCACCTCATCTTTGACGAAGGAGCCAAACACCCTCCCTGGAGTTAAGAAAGCCTCTTTAATAAATGGTGCTGGAGAAATTGGGTTTCAACTTGCCAAAGACTAAATCTAGACCTATATCTTTCACCATGCACTAAACTAAAATTGAAATGGATAAAAGATCTAAATATTAAAACAGAAATGGTGAACCAGCTGGAACAGTGGTTCCAGATCTAAGACGTTGGGGTAGGAAAAGATTTTATGAACAAAACCTCAGTTGTCCATGGCCTAGCACAAACAATGAACAAGTGGGATTTCTCCTGATTAAAAAGCTTCTGCACTGCAAGAGAAACCACCAGCAGTGTGAAGAGACAATCCACAATGTGGGAAAAAATTTTCACCAGCGGTCCCTCAGACAAAGGTCTACTCTCTTGAATCTATAAAGAACTTAAAAAAATCAGACCTCCCAAATTTAAAGACCCAATCCAAAAATGGGCACCTGAAATGAACAGACATTTCTCAGACAAAGAAGGAGAAATAGCAAATAAACATATGAAAAAGTGTTCAACATCACTGGTCATTTGAGAGATGCAATTGAAAACAACGCTGAGATTCCACCTCACTCCAGAAAGAATGGCTGCTATCATGAAATCAACCAATAACAAATGCTGGCAGGGCTATGGGGAAATAGGAATCCTGTTCCACTGCTGGTGGGAATGTCAACTGGTGCAACCATTGTGGAAATCAGTATGGAGATACCTCAAAGAACTAGGACTAGATGTCCCAATTGATCCAGCTATTCCCCTACTGTGTATCTTCTCCAGAGAATTGAAAGAATCATACCACAGTGATATATGTCCACCCATGTTCATAGCAGCACAGTTGCTAAAACTTGGAAGCAGCCAAAATGTCCATCAACTGGAGACTGGATAAAGAAAATGTTTTTCTATATATAAAATGGAGTACTACTCAGCCATCAAAAATGAGAAATTAGAGACATTTATTGTTAAATGGATGCACATTGAGGCGATACTCTTAGGTGAAATAAACAGGACACACATGTGTAAATACTGAATAGTTTCTCTAGTGTGAGAAACTGAAAGTGTAAATCAGGACTAAAAGGTATAATAGATACTGTGAAATAGGAAGAAAAGGGGCAAAGGGGAAGGGGAAGTGGGAGGGCTAGGGGAAAGGATAGAAAGGAGTGGAATTAATATGAGAAAATGGAAAAATGGAAACAAAGTCTATGTAAATGGAGGGGAAGGAGGGGTTGAAGGGAGGGCAGGGGAAGGGGGAAAATAAGAACCAAGAGAGACTATGGAAAGGTGCAGATTCCCCGTGAGGAATGCCATTATACTGCACAGCTAAAATGTGCCCATAAAATAAAAGAAAAACATAATTTTTAATGGGCCACTTTTCTCATTTACCAATTAAGCTTACATATTTGAGAACCGAATCAAAGGCACTCGTTAGTCTGTTTTTAAAACATCAGTTAAGCCAATTTAACCTTAAATTCCTTTAAATTAATATAGAAATGATTTCAATATACAATTAAATTGCATGGTTTGTTGTTTTGGTTCTGGTCCTAAATGTCTCCCAAAAGTCCATTTGCTAAAATAGTGCTCAGTAGAGTATAGGCTCCTGAATAGTACTGGCATCTTTGAGAAGAAAGTTGCGTTACTGGGATTCTGCCCTTAAAGGTTCTATTGGGAACCTGGTCTCCCTCTCTCTCTTTTTTGTTTTCTGGTCACCATGAAGTAAGCAGCTTTCCTCTGCCACACCCTTCTGCCATGATGTTCTGTACTGACAGAGGCCTAACACAACACAGCCAGATGATCATGGACTGAGACCTCTGAAACAATGAGCCAAAATAAATCTTCCCTTCCCTTTAAGCTGATTATCTTTTAAAAATTTTTTTATTTTTAAAAATTTTATTTATTGGTCCAGGGATTTAGCTCAGTTGTTCCGCCGCCTGCCTAGCAAGTACAAGGTCCCAAGTTTGATCTTTGGTACAAAAAAAAAATTATTTATTAGTAAATTTTAGGTATACAGTATAATGACATTCATCATTGGAAATTTGCACCTTTATGAAATCTCTCTTGGTTCTTATTTTCCCCCCTTCCCCTGCCCTCCCTTCAACCCCTTCATCCCTCACTATTTACAAAGACTTTTTTTGCATTTTTCCATTTTCTCATATTAATTCCTTTCCCTTCTTTCCTTTCCCCTACCCCTCCCACTTCCCCTTCCCCTTTGCCCCTTTTCTTCCTATTTCACAGTATCTATTATACCTTTTAGTCCTGATTTACACTTTCAGTTTCTCACACAAGAGAAACTATTTGGTATTTACACATGTGTGTCCTGTTTATTTCACTTAAGAATATCGCCTCAATGTGCATCCATTTAACAATAAATGTCTCTAATTTCTTATTTTTTATGTCTGAATAGTACTCCATTTTATAAAAAAAAAAAAACCCACATGTTCTTTATCCAGTCTCCAGTTGATGGGCATTTTGGCTGCTTCCAAGTTTTAGCTATTACAAATTGTGCTGCTATGAACATGGGTGCACATATATCACTGTGGTATGATTCTTTTAATTCTTTGGGGAAGATCCCCAGCAGGGGAATAGCTGGGTCAAATGGGACTTCCCATTTTAGGTATCTGCATAGTGATTTCCACAGTGGTTGCACCAGTCTACACTCCCACCAGCAGCGGAGCAGGTTCTTCTTTCCCCACAGCCCCGCCAGCATTTGTTATTGGTTGATTTCATGATAGCAGCCATTCTTTCTGGAGTGAGGTGGAATCTCAGCGTTGTTTTCATTTGCATCTCTCAAATGACCAGTGATGTTGAACACTTTTTCATATGTTTATTTGCTATTTCTCCTTCTTTGTCTGAGAAATGTCTGTTCATTTCAGATGCCCATTTTTGGATTGGGTCTTTAAATTTGGGAGGTCTGATCTTTTTAAGTTCTTTATAGATTCGAGATAGTAGACCTTTGTCTGCGGAACAGCAGGTGAAGATTTTTTTCCACATTGTAGCTTGCCTCTTCACACTGCTGGTTGTTTCTCTTGCAGTGGAGAAGCTTTTTAATAAGAACAGATCCCACTTGTTGATTGTTTGTGCTAGGCCATGGGCAACTGAGGTTTTGTTCATAAAATCTTTTCTTACATCAGTGTCATCAAGAGTTCTACCCAACCTCTGTTCCAGCTGATTCAGCATTTCTATTTTAATATTTAGATCTTTTGTTTATCTTGAAAATTTTGTCAAAGTGATGAAGATCTAACACATTTATATAACTATTTACTGTGTTATAATTTAAGGATACCAGCTTATGTTTTTATTTACTCTTACTTTTCTTTGCTCTATATAGAGTTAAATAAAAGAAAATTAAGTAAAGTTTTATTTGAGAATTATTTATCTGTTGCTTTCTCCTAGAAAAAAATTATTAGGAAGTTATTGTGGGGCACTGTTTGTGGCATAGAACATTGTTTTCTTCTCATCTGTAAAGTTATGTTTTCCATATATCACATTTTAATATATGAATGTCATGTATTGGAGATCTCTTTTTATTCTCTTGGCTTATTATTTTTAATCATTGTACTGTCTTAAATGGTTTATAATAATTCTTCATATCGGGTGGTATTTGAAGCATTCAAATTTATCCTGATCCTTCTTGGCCCATCCTACCATATAAATTTTAGATTCAGTTTGTCATGTCCCAGAGTGGAAAACCAAAGCCCAAAAAACCTGTTGGGAAAATAAACCCAAAAAAACCTGTTGGATTTTTGGCTCTTAGTTTCTAAACAGATCAGAAATGTAAAATATAATTGTAGAGAATTTTCAAATTTTCCTGGAAGTTTATTGACCCAGAGAATGCAGGAGATTGATGATTAAATTACACTGAAATAAAATATAATATTTTTCTTTATTTCTACATGTGTTTCTCAGCAGCATTTAGAAGGATTGAATGAAAATAAAAATAATATATATCTTTCCAATATTTGTGTGTCAAATATAGGACCAGCACCTGTGTGTCTGATGTTGCTTTCTGTTCACTTCACCATCTCTCTGCAATGTGAGCTGCCTCACTGATGAAAAAAGCACAGTTGAGAAGAAATAAAACAATTGACATCGTTTCTCAACCAGTTTTCTCCCAAAATGTGCACCGTGCACCAAAGGAGCAATGCAGACCAGAATCAATGGCTGATGGTTGGTGTCAGTGATGAGGGCTGTAACAGGACTGAATCACTGTTAACTTAGAAATGGAGGATTGTATTAGTTATTCTTTGCTGGGTAACAAACTGCCACAGACTTGTGGTGGCTTAAAACTGTAGGTTGTTTTACTCACAGTCTCCCTTGGGTAGGGATCCAGGGGTGGCTTCACCAGGTCTTATGCTAAGGGAACACCCGACTCATGAAAGTGTTGGTCAAATGGCAGTTTCATCTTTACACTGAGAGGGGAAGAATCTACCTTTGAGTTCACTTGTGTTATTGGCACATCATGTTTCTGTTTCTTTTTATTATTATTATTCATTAAGTTTATTGGTACATTTTAGGTATACAGTATGTTTACATTTATCATTGGGAATTTGTACCTTTACATGAAATATCTTGGTTCTTATTTTTTTCCCCATTCCCCTGCCCTTCCCTTCAGGCCCTCCACCCCTCTCTATTTACAGAGACTTTGTTTCCTTTTTTCTCCTTTTCTCATATTTATTCCTTTCCCTTCTTTTCTTTCCTCTACCCCTTCTACTTCCCCTTCCCCTTAGGACCTTTTCTTCCTATTTTGCATTAGGGTTTCTGTTTCTGTGTGATTGAGGGGTCAGCTTTTTGCTAGCTGTCAGCTGGTGCCTACCCTAGGTCCTAGAAACTACCTGTCACTCTGGACAGATAGGCTTCCTCAAAAAGCTGCTTTCTTATTAAATCAGCAAGGACACCCTCATCTACCCTGGCCCCATCCTTTGATGTGCTGTCCTGATTCAGCCAGAGCTGGCCGGCATAATCTTCTTTTCAATTTACTCAAAGTCAACTGATTTGAGACCTTACATCTGCAAAACCCATCACCTTTGCTATACTCACTGTATTTATAAAAGTCCTAGGTTCTGCCCACACTCGAGGGGAAGGAAGGGATGATTGTACCCGCAGTGCATGCCAGGGAGGCAGAAACTCCAAGGTCACTCTGGATCTCTTTGCCATGTGGCTAAAATAAAATGGAAGAAAAACTGTCACATGTGGATACAGTTCTGTCCACCTGTTTCTTTCTAAAGTAAAGGGTACTTCAAGGAGGAGGCTTGCTTGTTAAGAGGCATGTGGCCCCAGCCCTCTGGCCTGGCTGCATCTGTGAGGAAAAAAACACCATCCTTGTAGGAGCTGCTTTATCTTTGTGATTCACAGAGCTTGGGAAGCTTGCTGAGGGGTTTCGTTTCCTTAGAGATGTGAATGTCAGGGCACAGACACATGGCTCTCATGCGCACTCCACAAGGTTCTTCAAGCATTTACAGCCCGGGAAAGAGTTAAGCCCCAAGTTTTGTTCCCTAGCCAGGAGTTCCTGATCAAATGCTTCATTGTGATTAGAAGCTTATGTTTCAGGTACAGGCTTAGGGGCCCAAAATATTCAGAAGCTGTGATTAGTACCTACTCTCAAGCCTACTTTCTCGGACATGAGTAAAAGGAATTGTGAAGCCCATTGTAGGCCCAAACACTGGGCAGATGGTTGTTTGCTGGACCGTGCTTCAGTTTGCTGGTACAGGTGATTCTGTCTGTGGCCTTTAATCTGTACATCCCCTTCACCTTGTTGGCCCCAGCCTGGGAAAGATTTCTGTCACAGCGGGGATTAGTGCCTAATGGCCAGAGAAAAAGCAATTAGCATTTCCCAACAGCTAACCAAACACAAAAGCTTCCCCAGCCTTGGATGGAACACCTTTAGCCATTCATTGCTCCTGTTCTGTAAAGCCCCAACACCTTACAATTTGTGCTTAATTACACAGGAAAAGAGAAATCTGTTTCTCTGAGAGAGCCTCTGAGAACCTGTTGGGGAAAGCTTTCAATTTTAATTACGGAAGAAATACTGGCTGAGGCAATGTTGAAAGGGAATTACCTTTCCTTTTCTTCTGATTTTGCAAAACAGCTGGCCAAACAGAGCACTGCTGCTCTGTTTAGGCAACCTGTGTGGGGTGGCTGCAAGGCCGTGCTGGGGTTCATTCTGCAGATCAGCTTGAAAGATTTCTTTGGGGTTTAAGGAAGCTAATTTAAACATTGCCTGTGTACAGAAACTTTAATCCCTCTTAATATGTCAGCTGTGCCACAAGAAAAGCAGACCTCCTCCTCTGGTGTACTGAAGAAGAAAACCAAAACCGTCTTCGTTATTCAAACCATCAGCCCATAGACAAAGGGAAGAAGCAGGAAACAAATCATTCCTGCGACACCAGGTCTCCCCTATTTCATCTTGACAGGGCTCTGTTTCAGGGCTGCGCACCCTCCCTCTGTAGCCCCATTTCTGCAGCTATTGCCTCCCGTTACTCTTTATGGTAATTGGAGCTGGGCCCCCAAGCCCTCAGAGGCTTGTATCTTCTTTTCACATGAGTGACGCTTCAGTGACAAACTTGAACTTAAAGTCACTGAAGCAGAACTGAGGGTTCATTTGATAGCTAGTGGTTTTCAGCAGCTCTGCAGGGCTTCAGAGACCCAGCGTGAGGTAGATTGTTAATGTCCTGTGAGGGAAAACAATAACACATTTCATGAATGCGTTCATGTGTGAAGCATCCATTAGTGCACTGGAGGTATTAATGACGTTATGCTTTAAACTGACATGTGGAGCATGACAGGAATTACAAGGTTGGATGGGAACAGATGACATGATGAACAAATATTTGAATGGCTTCATTTGCCTGCAGGTCAAATGGTGGGTGCAAGAAATGGGAAGGTGGGGCAGAGAAAGGAATCTTTTAGTTTAACATAAACCGGTGGCAGCAAAAAAGGAAGGAGAAGAAAACAATGAATGTGCATGTGTGGCCCTCCTTAAGGAATCAGAAGAGAGTGGGAGGCATGCACAGAATAGGCAGGACAGCTGAAAGCCACAGGTTATGTGATGGTTTGATTGTGGTAAGGGGCTTTGGGAACTAGAGGCTGGCAGGAGACTCTCCTCAGGCAAAGCTTTCTCCAGGGAATTCTGTAATCAAGTCATGATGACGACTAGGTAGCGGTTGTTTGGCTAGTTGAATAATGAAGAACATAAAATTTGCTAACAAAAATGTTAGCCAATCAGACTGCTGGAGCTGTTGTCGAGCACCTGGTGACTGCCATAGTTTTGGACTGTGGACTGTGAGAAAAACTGGAAGAATCAGACTTGCACTGACCACTAGTAGGAGGGATTTTTTGCATAGGACAAGTGTTGGATAGGGTCAGTTTAAGACAAAAATGACTAATATTTAGAGTGGCATGTATCTGGGTTTGCCACAAATAGGATAAGTATATTTGAAGTGAGGGGAGTATTTTGAGGGGGATTAATGACAACTGTCTTTTATTATAATACATTTTAACCATATTTTTCAGTCATACCTCATACATGGCCTTTTAGCTTAGTGCTGCTGGCCAAGTAGAATTGACAACTCCTTGATCAAAGTCCCAGAGTCTGAAAAGGCAGCAAAAGGAACCATGAACAAAGAGCAAAGACACACAGATCAGGGCAAGGAAGGCCTGCTGCTCCTCAGCATGACTGTTAAGCTGTCCCTGGGTGGGGTCTGAGAACCCCTCAAAAAGAGACAGGATCTCAACTTATCCCAACCACAGAGTGGGTTGTAGGTTCACTGACTTCTGGCATAATAATAGAACTTTAAAAACATGTCACTGAGAGGCATAAAGAGGTTTATTTGGCTGAATTTTTAAAGTGTACACTCAGAGAGAAAAGCACACGTGCATGCATGAGAGAGGCACACTGTGGTTTGGAGCTGCATATATTTATATGGTCTCAGGTTTCGTCTTTGAGATGAGTGATCTCAGAAGTGTGCTCTACTGTCTGTTTGGTGTGCCATTTGGCAGGCTATGTTAGAACACAAACCATCACATGTATTTGCCTTCTTAATAGTGCTGCTTCCTTGGAGATGAAGGTCTGTGGGAAGAAGGGTGATTTATAAGAGAATAACACAGGCCCACAGTCCAATTTCCACGGTGATTGTGTCTTTAAGACCCTTAGGAGTTTTTTGGACTGAGTTTTCTGGAAGGGAAAAAGCCTTACGTAATTTTTGTGTCCTGAAACTGGAGGTTGTCTTAAAAGTATAGTCCCAAAGATGTTTACATCTATAAAATATTCACAGCAGTGTAATTCATTGAATTGGTTATATTAGCTAAGGTGGATGGCTACTATTTTGTTTCTGTTTTGACAATAAGATGTAGAAAAACATTTGATGTTGCTCCTGCCAATGCAGCTGAATGCTCACTGTGGCTTCAGAGCAGGGGGGGCTTGCCAGCTGTGGATCAGGTGGGAGGTGTCAGTGGCACACATCTCAGGAAGACAAGTGTAATTCAACATGAAAGATCTAAGTGCTTGGCAGCTTCTCTGTGGAGGGTGCCCTTTGTTTTCCTTACTCAGATTTCATTTGTCTTTCCCAGCCAGAGAAGACAATTCCCTAAATGCTGTTGTAAAGCAAGTGAGGGCTGACCTGAAGCTAAATTAGCAAAAGAGCTGGCTTCAAATGCTGTGAGAATCAAATGCCAACTTGGACAGTCTCAAATGGCAACCTCCACATGAGAAGGTTATTACAGAATTGGACCTCATACCTTGCACAGTTTTTTTTCCTGAAAGTGGACATTAGATTTGTTTTATACTTAGTGACAGAATATTAGGCAGAATTTGAATGAAACTGGAAGGAATTGAAATATTGGCAGCAAGAATGAGCTCCCTAAGTACTTATCTTGTCAATTGATACGAGATTTGTCCCCAAACTGGAAAACACCTATGAAGCTTAAAAACATTTTTCTTCTTCAATTAGACATTGATATGTTAGATCTTTCCTTCTACTATTCCTATTTATTCATTGCAACTACTTGCCCTAGTTAATGCTGGAGAAGAGAGTTAGAATGATTCAGAATAGCAACAAGCCAGGGATGCTATGAATAGAAAAAATTCTTATGCCCACCTCTTTTGGAACCAGGAGTACCTGTCTTCACCATTCCTTCCATGGACCCGTGGACTTCAGTTTGGTTCTACCCCTCCACGATTCTGAAACCCTAGTCAATATGCTTTCTTTTACAAGTACCTGCCTGGACTCCTCCAGTCCTAGCATGGTTGGTGTCTGAGGTGTTGCCTATGAACCCTGGCTTCGCACTCACATTGTTCTCACACATCTATCTCCTCCACCCTAATATGGGTCTCGCTGGACATGCACTCAAGAACTTAACATGGGCATTTAATAAATCAATACTCAAAGGCAATAAAATAATGGAAATCTGCTATGTAGAAGTACATCTCCTTTTGTAAGGAAATTAACAGTTTGAGATGTTTCTGTAATAATATATTAGATATCGTGGCACATGTCTTAAGTTTCAAATTCATAGTTAACTCCTAGTTAAATAAATCTGTACTAATGCCAGTGTTGGTTGTCTATATTCTGGCAGTTTGGACCATATGGAATTGATGATAATTGACTTTCAGCCTATTATTTTACTGTCTGCATTAATAGAGATCATTCTAATTGGAATGGATTCATATGGATTTTAGGAAGGTTTTGCCAAATGGGCACATACATCTGGTTGGGTTCTTTTCAAGCCAAGCTCAGAAGCTGTTGAGCTTTTGCCATCTCTAATTGATGACACTTGACTGTCTGACATTGACAGTGACAGCTGCTGCTGGCTGCTGCTGGAGCAGGTGAGGTGAATGATGTCAGGGGGGGAAGCCTGGACCCAGCCTATCCTCCGTACCTTTGTGATGCTACAGCGTGACCTTCCTTCCTAGGAGTTGACTTGAGACAGATGGCAGTGAGCTAAAGGGTAAGGTTGGCATTAATTAAGTTAAAAAGTTAGTGTTGAATAACTTCAGAGAGAACATTAGGTATAGTGTTCCTTTTGGTGGTAAAGGATTTTTTGTTTTTGTACAGAAATTTGCTTTTGCAGGATTCTGCCATTCCATAATTCATCCACAGCAGAGAAATTTTTATCTTTTTTGTTGGAGATAGAAAGAAGGGGTTTATGTGGCTCTAAAAGATGGGTAATAAAGTGCAAGAACCAGTACCATATGTGAAGATGAAGTGGTTGGAGAAGTGAGGAGAGGTGAGCCCAGGAAATAATGTCTCCTGTTCTCTTCAGGCTGTAATCAATAACTTGTGAAATGATCTCTTTTGAGTGAACAGGAACAGAGAAAAATGATAGGAAAGATGTCATTTGAAAACACCTACACATATCAGTGTAAGAAAAGCAAAGACATGGTACAAAAAACAGCCACACCTGGCCCTAGGCAGACATCACTAGTCAATTCCAGCTCTCTCTCTTGCCCAGCATGGGCTCAGGCACAACCTCTGAGTCCTTTTCAACACAGAGGTTTGGACAAGGAAATCTAATTTACTATTCCTGCCAGCACCCTCAGCAGACACCTTGAAAACAGTCCTGACAAACTTGCAAATTACCTGATTCAGTTTGCTGAGTAGCTTATCAGTAAAAATCTGATTCAAGTGAATTTTCCATAACCTTTCTCTTATGTTTTCTTGCAAGTTTTACAACATTGATATCCTGTGTATTCCAGTATTTTCCATTTATGCTCTTTCTTTTCTCTCTCTTTTTTTGGTACTGGGGATCGAACTCAGGACCTTGCGCTTGCAAGACAGGCACGGTGCCTCTGAGCTAAAAGCTTGGCCCTATTTTCCATTTATTTTCATCTGTTTTTCATGTAACTTTAAGAAGTTTAGAAGAGTATTAAAAGAAGCTTCATTTGTATTTTCTTCAAAAGATATTCTTAAATGTTTCCAGGGCCAAATGTATCTCTCAATAGTCACTTATTTTTGAATTCCGAATACTGGAAGGTATAGTTAAATCTTATTTAAATTTTATTGCCTGCTTCATTAGGTGAAATGAGGATATTGTCTTTATATTTTAAAAAAATATTTGGCTAAAAATAAATATTTAAAACCAATTCAAATTTTAAAAATATGAAAATTATATTTGTAATTGCTCAGTGCATTATTTTATTTTTTCTGCCCAGAATAATTCTCTGTTGAAGTAAAAAGCAGTACTTCCTTCTCATTTAATGTTAAACCCTTCCCTGATAACATCTTGTATTCAGAAATAAACACTGATTACTAATTCTAGGTCCCCTTGCTGCTTTTTAAAAAAACCACAGAATGTTAAGTGCTACAAAATGGATCCATGCCGTAATGAATCCTTTTCTCTTTTTCCCTTTAGTGCATCATGCAGTTGGCATCAAAGACATCCATTACAAGTAGCCAAGGCCTCCAGAGCTTATTTATCAACCTTCCTTGAACTCAGGTGGCCTGACACAAAACATAAACTATGACCATAAGTTGAGAAGCAGTTGGCTTTTTGGTTCTAGGAACTTTGTCAGCAAAGCCAAATGATTTTTATATCCTGTTAACCTATAGTCCAGAAAGTTCAGAAGCATTGGTGCAGTACAGAATTACCAGGTAAGAAGAGGCCTGCATTATCTGTCCTGTCTTGCAGAGGTAACAGGCAGGCCTCTTTTACCAGTCCTTCTAAAGTGTTCCTTTAGGACCGAGCACATGGCACAGATTTCCCTCATCCTGGTCTGGGAAGCAGATGGTTCGTAGACCTCATTGTTTACAAAAGGTGTCACAGCAGCTTGTGCGTTTTGTAGCCCATGAATGTCTGTTCAAATGATCTCTCACATCATTTCAAGCAGGCTTTGTGGCAGTTGACACAAATATTGGACTCATCTGAGGCTTTCTGTTGTCTAACTTAAGCTCACTGAAAGTATATATCAGCAGCCACAAGGTCACTCATTATTTTAGTTATGACTTTTTCCCAGCAACTCTTTGTCTATAAAGAAATATTTATTTTGATACAAATATTTATTTACTGGCATGCTTAAACATTGGCTGAGGCAACTTATAACAATGGGAAGATATGTAAAAACATAAGGAATAGACTGTTTCCCAACTCATATGTCTTCAGGTACCGTTTAATGAGATTGTGTTGCCAACTACCTCTTTTTATTTGGCTTTTTGGAGACAGGGTTTCACTATGTAGTTCAGGCTTGCTTTGAACTCACTGTGTAGCCCAGGCTAATGTCAAACTCCTGGTAATCCTCCTGCCTTGGCCTCCCAAGTTCTGGGATTACGAGTGTGTGCCACCACACCCAGCTTCAAGTACTTCTTAAAATAAGATCCATTGTTGTTTAAGACAATATTGCTTGATAGATATATGAGTGATATATGCATTTTAAACATTTCTAGCCACATTAAAAATCACTTTGAATTAATAATTCATTAATAAGTAAAAAGAAGTGCAAATTAATCTTAATCATATATTTGATTTAACTTAAATATCCAATGAATAATTAATATAATATGCAATCTAGATGAAAAATCAATATGTGGCCTATATAAAACTTTTCAATGAGATATTTCACATCCTTTCTTTCATACAGTACATAGGTGCTTTACACATACAGCTGGTCTCAATTTGGGCTAGCTACATTTCAAAAGCCAACGGCCACGTGCAGCTATAGGTTATCGTATGCAACAGTACAGATCTAAGGCATTGAGGCATGTAGTGTAGTGATTTGCCGTATGTTTTTATTCACCTTTTAGTTGTCAATGGCAACAGACTAGGAAAGTATGGAGTAATGAAATTTAGACATAATTTAGTTTTAACATTTTGCAGGAGTATTTCCCAAGGAGTAGGGAAGGCCAATCTGAGTTTTATCCTTATAGTATAATTGGTTTGTTTAAAATTATTTATACTATACAGTGCTTTGTGCTTTTCTGAAAACATTTGCACATTTGCTGCCCTGAACATTCTGGGCTAAGTGATATATTCCCTGAGTACTTTGGAGGAAACTGAGGCATATTTACATGATGACTGACCTATTTATAAGACATGGCAATAACCATGGTGTGGGACTAGACTCTCTGACCCCTAAACTGTCTGCTCTCCAGTAAAGGCTCCTGAACTTCCCAATAGTGAAGACCCTGAATACTTATTATTTGTATGATTCACTCCTAAAACACTAAGGGATCGTTATCAGTCAGGAGTCCTGTGCTCCTTTATTCCCTTGAGCACATAGGTAGCAGTGACTGAGTCAGGGGCACTCTTCCAAATACATGTTGACTCATTTAAATCTCAAGAAAATCTGAATTGAGTTCCAGCTTATATATGGTGGAAACCAAAGCACAAAGAAAGCTTAAGTAATTTCCATAAGGTTACACAGCTAGGAAGTGGCAGAGCTCCGGTCAGAATAGAGGCTGTGCTGGCCAGGAATCATACCAGCAGCAACCACTGTGCTGTTCTACTTTCGGGTCCTGCTAAGGCTTTGGGGACTCAAGGTCTCCATGTTTTCTCAAAAGCACAAGGGGAGTTTGTTTTTGGAATTCAAGGATTTGAAATATTTTGTTCAAAGAAGACCTTCTTCCCCAGCTGGTTTGCTATCAGATTCCTTTCTCTCTCACAGGACTGGCTGTCTTGTTGACAAACAAAATGTGATTAGAGAAGCAATACAAAGTTCAGGAATTTTCCTTTGATGCTCTTTGCTATTAATTTATTCTTTTAAAGCTTTCATTTAATGTGTATCATTGAGCAAGAGAATGGAGGCCGTCATGAGAATTTTATTTTTCTGGTGTTTAAAAGATAAACAGAGGACTAGAGTAGTCTTCAGGGCTGTTGGCAATAAGCTATCAGTTCTAGTCCTGGGCAGGGACCAGTACGCAAGTGGGCAAAGAAGAGGGACTGGAGTTTATATTTTTAAGGCTAGAACATATCTAGACATTTATTTTCTTTGCCTGCAGCTTTCTAAAACAGCATCTTGTTTTAATTTCAGGAATTATGCACACTGTCTTAAATTTATAGATAACAATATTGTAACAAAGAAAATAAAATCACCCATAATTTCATTACTTGGAAGCAACTTGGTTAATATTGTTAGTGTATTTTCTTTCCTTGCCTATTATTTATCTATCTTGTATCTATGTATCTATTATCTATTTCTCTATCCACCTAGTTCATGTATTATATTATTTTTCAATTAATATTTTGTGTTTTGCTATATATAAATACTTTGTAATATCATTGAAATTTTTTCATAAGTGTAACTGGTTTAGAGAAGAGTTTTAGTTTTGAGGGGTATAAATGTTCACCAAGTATTGTGTTCAAATTATGCTCTTCTTCCTGAGCTGTTGGCTCTTAATGATATCCAGGTCAAGGTTCCCAGTTTTCCTATTGCTTTCTCTTGTTACAACAGTTCTGGTTTTTGGTCCTTTAAGGCTGAGTGGGTCCTGTTTGTTTGTAATACTTCAAGCTTCAAAACTTGACTCTTTCTACCTTCCAGAATAGGGCAGTGCTGTGAACCTGGTGCTAGAGAGCTATGGATGGTGATCGGTATGGGCTGCTCATTGTTCTCAGCTTGTCACCATCAATGTTGGGAAGGGAGTTATGGTCCCAGGTCTGTGGTAATTAGATGGTCCTCACCTTGTTCTGGTTCCATCTGATGATGATGAATGCTTATTCTGATGCCTCCTCCACCTGGTTCCTCAATGCAATTAGCTCCATTCTGATAGTTGCCTCACTGAGAACCTCATTAGGGGGCCGGCCATGTTTGTGTTCTATAAGGGCTGTTCACTATTCAGGGCTTTGGTGCCTTCTGCTGGATAAGCCTCCTGTTTTGTAAGAGCCGCTCTGTCCTGAAATCTTGACGTTTCTTCCTGAGGGGCTGTGGGAATTTCCCATGTGTCTTTTGTACTCTTTAAGGGTCAGAAAACTAACGTGGCAGTGCCGCATTGCTTCTTCCTTGACAGGCTGCACCTTGGCCCATAAAGCCACCTTACACAGCCTGCTCTGCTAGGTATCCTGCCTTTAGGAATCTCTCAGCTGGAGGCAGCATTACTTTCGGTGTCCAGTGATGCCCAAGCTTCAGAGGGCACCTGTCAAGCCCTCCCTGGAGTGCATAACACCTACTGGGGCTCCTGGCTGTGGCTCCTCAGCACGCTTCCTGTAGGAAAGCCCGAGTCTCAACCCCCTGTAGAATATCCTGTGACCTTTAATGTTTTCCCATTGGAGCCTCTTGTTCTGGCTTTGGGGCTGGGGAGGCACCCACAGGAGAGAGAAGAAAGCTTCTCAGCAGGAGCTCAGTTCCTCTGTAAAGGCCAGTGACCCCTGTACTCCTCCTTTTCCTCTCATAAACATTGGGAAGGGAAGGTTGATGGAGCAGGGCACGTTTTCCTGCCTCTGACTAAAGAAATGAGGTTGTGTCTGGTCCCCTGCTGTGTGTAGCTGGCTTGCCCTTTAGATTATCAGAATGTATACCTTTAGTTTTCAGCTGTGCACAGTTGTGGACTCCAGCACGATGCTGTCACACAGACATTCATTTTAAGTACTTCATACTAATTCATGCATACAGCCTAATTGTCTTATCCTGTGCTCTCCAAAATCTGGCCTGAGACAGACTTGGGTGCAAGGAGTTTATTTGGAAGTGACCCGACCAACCACAATAGATAAGTGGGGGGAGTGCGTGGGGAATGCACATTTGTCAGTGCGGGCACCTGAAGGATAGTTCTGACAGAGGTCCACTAAGGAACCACGGGGGTTGCCTGTGGCCTCTATGACAAGTAATCTAGATTAGCCTGAGTGAGGTCTAGCAGATTAACAAAGCACACTCCTGTGTTTATCTGAGGGGATCGTGGGGCATGACCTTGGCGGCTATATCTGGCCTTTGGTCCTTTCCTCTCTGGTCTCTCTTTCTACTCCCTGCTTGCCAGATGCCATGAGATGATCAGCTGTCCTCTGCCACATCCTTCACCATAATGTTTCTACCTCAGAGCCAGATGACCATGGACTTAACTCTCTGAAACTGTGAGCCAAATTACATCTCTCTTCCTTTAAGTTGCGGGCATCAGGTATTTTTTCCTTGCAGAAGCAAAGCTGACTAATACAGCTTCTCAATCCGTATGTATACTCCCAGGGAGGGTTGATTTCTTTCCCTTCTGTAACGTCCAGAAATCCATAAGGCAATGAGGTAAGGAGCTGTGAGTGCCAACGGTGGGAAAGTGTCAACATGCTGCAGCAGCAGCTGGTGAACTCAGGGGTCCCAGGGAATGTCGAACAGGATGCAAAGGTATATATATCCTCGGCATATCAATGCCAATTAAATTAATCATTCCTCTTTTATTGAATACTTAGGTTTTGAGTTTTGAATTTAATTATTATGAGTCATGCTGCAGGAGAAGATATATTTTTTATACACATTTTGAGTTTTATTTCCCTAGATTCTAGTAATGTTGGATTACTTTCTATAATGGTATAGCAGTCTGACTTTGTTGATACATTTTGGGGGCAACTTTGCTTATGGACTCAAACTTAGTATTGGTAACAATGAATTTTTAAAAAATTCACATTCCTCAGACAATCTCTATTGCGCATTAAACTCTAAGCATGTGTTGGGTAGGCTGCTTCCTCTTGAACCGCTAAGAGTAGAATATTACAGCCTTGGCTCCCATCCAGCTGCAGAAGTTACAGGTATGGAAGATATTTCTCTGAAGGGGTTACACACCTTCACCACTTGATTTTTCTTTCACCTCTTATCTAAGCAGGTTTCCAACTGTAGAAAACTGTATCAAGGACAACATTGAAGTACAGGAATTGGAAACATTAAATATTAAAAAGGCAGATCTTAGGAGAAAGAGAATAAAAGAAATTCATTCAGAAAACTTTATTGAAACTTACTTTATTGAAAACTTCCTGAAACTAAACATACAGGACTGTAGATGCCTATTTTGGAAATATCAAGGTTAGGAAGGCATGTTATTGACTCTTAAAGAACATCCAGTGTAACTGAAGAAATTTCTGAATCACTGGGCAATAAGAAGTTACCTGAATTGGAGCTCATTTGACTACAATATCCACAGAGGGATGCTGTGCAAAAAGTGGTGTGCTGTTTCTGCAGGTTCCTGAAAGTTTCTTGTAACAAAATTCAGGGGAAGTCTTCCAGGTGGCCTGTTAAAGATGGAAACTTCAGAGAGAGGTTGAGGAAGAATAGCTCAAACACTACTTAACAGATCTTGGAACCTTCTGGGGTGGGGTGGGGAGGGGCAGGCATTTCACAGAGACCTTAATTGCCGTTCTACTTCATTATGGATATTAATGACCCAGCATTTTTAACTGTTAGGAAATGAACTGAGCTGGAATTATGGCCCATAAGCATAATACATTTTTAAATAGATTCAGATGATAATTAGGATATGCATGCAAACTGGCATCTGAGACAAAATGTAAGCCTTTCAGTTTTGAAATAGCTTATTTTAGCTGAAATTAAAACTGGAATTTGCCAGGCATCCTGTCTCACTCACTTTCCCAGGCTGCCATAGGCTGACCAGCTGCACTAGATGTCACTGTATGAACTTCTACTGAGTGGAAGATAGAATAAAAAAAGGAACAGAGAAGAAAAGTGAGACTATTTTAATTGGCTGACACTGTCTTCTATTTGACATTCCTCTCTTCATTTATTTCCTTTTAATATCAGCTATTTTTAAGATTAAGGAAATAGGCACATATACATTATTGAGTGACTAAATTGACCAAGTCAGAATTTTTCTCTGATTTGGGCAATTATCATCTTTTCAAGGTAGCTAAAGGAGTTCTATTTGCATATGTGTTCAGGAACTAGTAGAATAGATATAAGATTTTGTTTTTATAAAGTTAATCCCCAAATGTCTTGTCTTGAGCCTAATAGTATTGTTTAGACTAAGTTTCATCCTTGTAGAGAAAAAGTAAGTAGCTAGGCTACCAGACACTAATTATATAATGTATGAAAATATTTTAACTTTAAATTTCAAAAATTGCCAATTTGTTTTCAAATATTTTATTTCTTTTCATCGCAAGTTTTCTGTCTCTCTAACCTGTTCCATGTTATCATAATTGAAACTTTATTTTCATGCTGAGGTCTGATATTCATAACATACAATGTCATCCCATACCTCAGTGCCTGACCTCAGCGGGGAGAAATCTTAGTCCATGTGATACTTAATTATATTATTGGAAGATGTGCTTTGGTAAGTGTGAGAAACAGCACTGCACACTGTCTGTAGAAAGACTGGGAAATTCACGTGTGGCACTGCTGAAGAAGCACAGACAGAGCCCCTAAACACATAAATCATACCTTGGCCTTAAAAGTATAAGATATTTTCTCTGCCCGAAAGCCTGGAATCTTTCATTCTGTGTTAAGTAACTCAGCAGCATCTTCTCTTAAAAATATATGGCCCATAATCAATTAGGGCCTGGAGAGACTGTTATTCTATACTTTGTGGAATGCCTGCAGCATTTTGTAGTGCTCAATAAATATTTTATAATAATAGCTAGATGCCAGCTCTGTAGTATGGACCATAGATAACCTTTATTCTCCAGCAAATGGTGGAAATGTACCTTAGTTTTTTAAAAATTAATTTTATTGGTACACTTTAGGTATACAGTATAATGACATTCATCACTGGAAATTTGCACCTTTACATAATCTCTCTTGGTTCTTATTTTTCCCCATTTTTCTGCCCTCCCTTCAACCCCTCCATCCCTCCCTATTTACAAAGACTTTGTTTCCATTTTTCATTTTCTCATATTAATCCCACTCCCTTCTTTCCTTTCCCCTACCCCCCTCCACCTTCCCCTTCCCCTTTGCCCCTTTTCTTCCTATTTCACATTATCTATTATACCTTTTAGTCCTTATTTACACTTTCAGTTTCTCACACTAGAGAAACTATTCAGTATTTACACACATGTGTCCTGTTTATTTCACTTAAGTGTATGACCTCAATGTGCATTCATTTAGCTATATGTACCTTAGTTTTTTGACACCTGTGGCTTGTATTGTCTTCATCTTTATAAAAATTGTGAAATCTGGGTGTCTGCAAACATTTTTGGAGTAAATGATGTCCTTTAGAGTTAAAGAGAATATAGATGTGGCTTAAATCTGCAGGGTTAGGCAGGTATCAGAGGTAGAAGTCAAACTTTAGGAGATACTCATGGTGGCTTTTAGAATAATAATAATGATAATTATTTTAGCCAACATTTAAATAATATTACCTATTCATTCCATGCACTTTCTGTATATTGACACATTGATCTTCATAATAAACCATGGTCTTAAAGCAGAAACTATTATTCTTCCCATTTTACAATCGTGGCACAGACACACTGGGTTACTGGCCAGCACATGACAGGTCTGGGTATTAAATCCCAGCTCTCTAGCCCTGAAGTCCTCGGGCCTTTGGAGACATTGAATTCTAACACGTGCCTAATGACTCCCTCGCCCTCCTTCCCCCGGCCAGGAGAGGTGTCTTTGGGTGCTGTCTAGATTCTGATTAACCTCACTGGGTTTCAATTTCCTGATAGTTGAGAGAACTGGTGTTATGGTCTAGATTATCTCTTAGATCCTTCCCTCTCGAGTGTCTTGTGATCCCTTGGTTCATAAGAAGTGTCCTAGAAAGTGTTTGATGGAATCTAGATGAGAATTGGAGTCCAGGTGCAGTGGGACAAGTGAGGGAGTCCAAGATGTCTTTTTGGATACCTGGTAATATGGCAATACCATGAAAGAAACAGGAAATCCAAAGTCTGGCAAAGCTACGTTTCAGTTTGTGTCAGTTTAGTTTGGGGGGTGGTGGTGGTGAAACACTTCAAACACCACCAGGTAATACGGTTCTGGAGCAGTGTTCTCAAACTCTGGTTTAAAGACCACTTGCTGCATCTTAGTCACTAGGGTGTATGTCAGATAGGACTTCCTGGGTCCTCTGCAGATCCACTGAACCAGAAAGTCTGAAGGAGACCCAAGAGTCTGCATGATAATGGTCTTTTCCTTTTATATTTGTGGGCTATTATTTGAGAACCATTGATTAGGAACTTGAGGGAAAACAGTTGAAGATATCAGTTCAAGATTCACAAAAGGTTAAGAGTACTCAGAGCGGGGAGAGAATCTCAAGAGAAATGGAGAGCCAGATCAGGGAGGAGTTTGGGTAGATGGAAGAGCTATATGAGGGGAGGGACTGGGACTGTGTAAAGAAGGAGGAGAGGACAGCTGTCTCCTGACTCTCAGGACAGAACTTCTTCAGCAGAGGAATAAAGACAAATGGAAGACACATTTAGAGAATTAGGAGTGAGTGGTGATGGAAAAATGTAAACATTGGAAAGGAGAATTGAAATAAAGTACCACTTGTTGCAAGAAATGGATTTTCAAGATGAAAGAAACCTGTGTATTTGAAGCCCTAGTGTGTAATATGAGACATTATTACAGGAGGAAAATGCCTCACTGGGCCAAGGAGTGGTGTTATTGGGTAGTTCCTTTAGAAATGGTTCACAAATTATACATGTTCCTGGTCATTCTTTCCTTGAATAAAGAATTGAATGAGAAAAGCCAAAATGATGCCAAAAGTTATTTTAAAAGTGAGGGGTGAAGGGGTAAGAGAAAAACAGGCTCTGCAGAGCCAACTTGGGCCAAACAAAAGAGGAAAAGTGAAAAAGAGGAAAAATAAGAGCACACCCTGAGTCTGGAAGACATAGAATGGGCTACCATGAAGTCAACATAGTGAGCTCCTCCTGGTGTCTCATCTCTTTTATGCTGTCTACATCTCCTGGGAACTGGTGAGAAGTTCTAAATACAGGGTCTTGAGAATTATTTGGGGCTGTACTGGGATCTTGTGATGAACAGGTCTTGATAATTCCCCAGCCAGCTTTGCCACACCCTACTTCTGATCTCAGGGGATGGGGGTGGGGTAGATAGGGACTTGGGTTTTCACCCTCTCCTGTTCATTCATTGTTTCCATGAAATAACTCTGGTTCAGAACCAGAGTATAAGGGAAGTATTCTGAAGTTATCTTTAATTCTTTGGTGATGATTTATAGAGACTGAACACATGGAATATTTTCATTTATTATAATGGTGCCTGTATAGGCTGAGAAATGGTTCCCTAAATATAAGCACATTCTAATGTCTGGATCCTGTGTGTTAGAACTTGTGTGGGAAATAAAGTATCTTTGCAGATATGATTCAATTAAGGGTTTTGAGATAGAGATTATCCGTTGTTATTAGCATGAATCATAAATGCATTCACATATATGCTTAAAAGACAGAGGTAGAGGGGCCGGGAGTTTAGCTTAGTGGTTCCACTGCCTGCCTTGCAAGTGTAAGGACCTGAGTTTGATCCCCAGTACCAAAAAAAAGAAAAGAAAAAAGAAAAGACAGAGGTAGAGAGATTGCTTGTGTACACACACACACACACACACACACACACACACACAGGGGTGGGGGAGAGGGAGACAATAATGTGATGCAGCTACAAGCCAAGGAGTACTGACAATGGCTACTGGTTGCAAAATGCAAGGAGTCCAGTCCTGTGAACACTTGCTTCCAGTCCTCTAAGACTCTTTGTAAACCTCTGGCCTCAGAATTATAAGAGAATAATTGTGAACTGTTTACCTCACTAAGCTGGTGGTAATTTGTTATAGCAGCCACAGGAATCTAATGCAGTGTCCCACATGTAGGGCTGTGAGGGAGATGGTGGTGACACCATAGGTAAGTTGTCTTTTATGTCCTTTCTGCACAGTACCACCTTTCTTCCTGAGCAGATTAACAATCACATCCTTGAGAAAGGCAGTCTCCATGGCTCCATCCCTCTCTGTCTTCTTGACAGTTTGGAAGGAATTAAAGTACTTTACTTTCCCCACAGTGACTAATGGGGCTTGCTGTGTGATTAGAGCAGTGCTTTACTGTACTTTTTTGGGTAAATTGTGGAACTCATTACTGTAATACTTGAACAAATGTAAACATCTGACACACTCCTGTTTTATTCCCTTCTCCCTGGGTGGATAACTGTAGATACTGTATAATGAAACCGAATAAACTCCGTGAAGTGTGCAGTGCCTACTTAATTCTGTCCCTGTTCTCTAGATCAAGTACTTCTCTTTTCTTTGGGACCAGAGTCAGTCATTTAACACACACAATCATGTCCATTTATCTACATTTAGTTACCTGGAGTTAATACAGATGGAGCTCAAGTCCAGTTAGTGATTAATGGAAACAGCTTTTTTATTTAAGTGAAGATATGGAATAGAATTAATAATATCTTTTGATTGCTGCAGTGTACTCCTATTTTCTTGGGGACTTTAAGAAGGAAACAAACATAATAGTATAGAAATACATACAACATACAAATATGTTCACACACACAAGCATCCAGTACTACAAAATAAAACAAAAGAGACGGTTAACAAATGATATTCATACTTTTATTTCTTAGGTTGTCAGTAAGTGACAGATACTTTTTTTTTTTTTGTGGCTGAGGATGATTTGGGCTAGATGCTAACTGGTTTAAAGAGCTCAATTTGTCTTAAAAAATTGATCACCTCTTATTTTCTTTGACCTCTGTTTTTCTTTAATTCATATGAAATTTAAAGCAGAAAAAGATGAATAGCTGAGTGAAAATATAGCAGAACAATGTTTTAGTTGTTTTGTACCAAATAACTTTACAGACAGATCAAATTAGCTACAATATCTTAAGGACTGGAAGCCTATTAAAAATAATTTAACCAATGATCTTAACTCATTTAACTTTACATATTTTCAAAGTTCTCTTTTGCCTTGATCTTTTGTGTTATGATGGTATTTGTGATTGGACTGGTCTTGACTATATTTTATGCAAGTCAGTTCTTACAAGCTTACCCGTCTGATTTTAATGGTTGGGAAGGCTGGAATTATGAGTCAGGATGAAGCTGGCTGTCTGAGTTCATGCATTCATCCCTGAACTCTTTTAAATTTACTCATCACTATTCAGGAAGCATAATTCATGTCTCCATCAGGAAAGCAATTGCTAGGATAAATTTTCCAAAAACGTGGAGGGAAAAAGAAGCCTAAAATGAATATGTGTCGCAGGACTCCATGTACTTAAATCACTAAGACTTCTTCTTTTTCTGATTGCCTTTATATCCCCAAAGCTAAAGTAATTCACCAACTGAAAATGATCTTTAGGTTTTCTCTGTTGGATTCAGAGAGCTGTTTGGCTTTGTGCTTCTCTTAAGTGGTTTCTCAAGATTTGCCTCACAAACTTCTGATGTTTCCTTCCCTCCAGCTCTATTCAGAACCAAGCCTTCCAGTATATTGACTACTGTGATTGGACTTCAGGTAGCTCTTTGATGATGATAATTTCAGGCTGCCATACCAAAAATGCTTCCTAGTTTGGCTTACCCTTTCTGCATAACCTGAACGAGCAATGACTAGAGCAGGAAGGCAGTTCCTACCCTTTCCTCCTGTGATGTATCCCTTCCCAACCAACTAGGCAGTCACTAATTATAAGGTGCCAAAGATGACTTGTCTACAAAGAATGACTTATCTACAAAAAACAATATTGATGGAGGGCCTAACCTTTCATTCATTGTGAAATGTAGAATTACTATTGTGATTTGAAGTGATTGTCTTCCATGGGAAAGGTCAGCAGGCCCTTCAGGAAGGCCCCTCTTTTCCTTCAGTCCCTCTACCCTATCTCAGTCCACTTCTGACTCCCTCTAAGACCTGGCAGGCTTTGCATACATAGGGGCAGACTCTGCAGCCTGCACTGGGTAGAACCCTTTATTCTCCATCACACTGAACAGCTGCTCTTGGGTTATTTCTCAGATGATCCAGGGCATCATTCCAAGTTGAGATGTGAAAATGCCCTCATGAGTCCCTCAGGAAAGCAGAAGCCTTGTTGGCAGGCCCTGGGTAGTGCATAAGGATCGAAAAGGGAAAGGACCACATGTTCCAGGTGGCTTGTGCTTTTGCACCCACAGATTCTTTCTCTGCTGTAGCTGAGATGTTGCTGCTTGGGAAGTAGTTGTAGTAGGATGGGATGTACACACTGCTCCTCATCTTGAACATGCAGCTACCAGGATGATAAACTCAGCAATAGCAATGAATTAAAGAGCCAGAATTTAAGATAAAGGCAGAAGGGTTATTTGGAAAAGAATGAAAAAAAAGAAAAAAGAAGATAGGCAGCTACTCTGGAAGAGTTGGGCATCAGAAGTGAATACTCCTGAGCTCTTGTCCCTGGTTCCTTTTATTTAGGACTAGTGAATTTTCCCACCCCCTTGTGGGCACCTGGAAGTTGTCACCATCTGATTGGCTTTCTGGCCATCTTTGACCCTAACCTTGGGCACTTCTATCTACATTCTTTCTGGCATTTGATTTCTTCTTGTCCCTTTGTGATGGATATAGCAAGGTAACTTAGAGTTAATGATTAAATAAAAGAGAGGTGTGTGTATCTCGTGCAATAATAAAATGATGTTAAAGTGAGAACATACATATGTAGGTATGTGTTTTACATATTAAATAAGAGTCCTTAGGTGGCTGCCTCTTATCTCCTTTGCATTTTATCAGAGGCGGGTGAGGGGGCTGCTTTCCTGGTCATTTATGTTTCTAGCTTCCTCCTTGCTTTGTTAACTCTTTCTGATAAATCCTTTTGATGATTGTGTTAGGCCCCTCCATCTAGGTTTTCTCTTTCGTCTTTCTAATTGTTCTGACTGTAGAGTCTACCTGTAGAGGCAGAAGCTGGTTCTAGTAAGATTCCCCATTAACTTTTTTAAAAGATTTTTTCTCTCAAAGTTATTTATTTATTTATTTAGGTACTGCTGATTGAACTCTGGACCTTGCACTTGTAAGGCAGGTGTGGTGCCCCTGAGCTAAATCCCCAGCCCCCCCATACATTTTTAATAAAGCCTATTTTTTCCCTGTCTAGGGAAAGCCACTTTTCCCTACAGAGTGACATATCAGGGCCTCTAAATATTCAGGGCTTAAGACGGCTTCCCAAGTGCCTGGAAGCTGTACTACAATGAGAATCCCTTTCTGGATTAAGTCAAACTTCATAATTCAGAACTTCTTCTATACTTTTTCTTCTCTATCCTCTTTTTCTCCCTCTCCCCTCTTCCTCCTCCTCCTCTTCCTCCTCCTCCCCTTTTCTTTCTTTCCTACTCCTTGTTTCTCTTGTTCCCTATTTTTCTTTTTTCCTTTCTTTATTTTCTTTACATTCATTGGTACATTTTAGGTATAAAATACAGTTACATTCATCATTGGGATCTTGTACCTTTACATGATGTATTTTGGTTCTTATTTTTTCCCCTTCCCCTGCTCTCCCTTCACCACCTCCACCCTTCCCTATTTGCAAAGATTTTGTTTCCATTTATTTCTTTTTCTCATATTTTTTCTTTTCCCTGCTTTCCTTTCCCCTACCGCTCCCACTTCCCCTGCTCCTTTAGCCCTTTTCTTCCTATTACACAATATCAATAATACATTTTTAAATTACAATATCAAAATTTAGAGGACATCACCACAGATTTTACAGAATTTAAAAGGATATAGAAAGCATATTACAAAAATCTTTTTTGAAATAAATTTGACAACTTCTAAGAAGTACCTTGGAAGATAAATTAATGAAACTGACTCTGGAGAAAATATAAAATTTGAATAGCACCTATTAAAGATAGTATATTCCTAGCTTGAAAGCCTACCTATATGACAACAGCAGGCTCGTATACATTTTAACTGATAAATTATATCAAATATTTAAAGCAGAAAAAAGAACAAACACTTCTCCCCTCTTTTTAGGAAATCAAAATTGTGCTAATACTAAAACTGGATAAAGATAATAGAAGAAAAAAGTATGAACATAGATAAAAATTTGTTTAACAAAGAAAACTATTAGAAGTCAGATCTGGCAGTATGTAGAAAGTGGTTTTATTATAGGGATGGCAGTGTTGGTTCAGCATTGGAAGATCCACCCCCAGAAGGCATCATTTTAACAGAGGAAAGGAAAAAGCCATATGATCCTGTCAGTAGCTGCAGAAAAAGTATTGGAGTAAATTCTACAGCTGTTTCTGGTAAAGCTATCAGGAGATTAGAAGTAGAACAGAACCTTCTCAACAGGTGAGCCATGTACTCAATACTTTGAGCAAAAATGCCTTATATGAATGGAGAAGATACAATGCTTTCTCCCTAAGGTGGGGAACAAGGGCAGATATGATTACTCTTCATCTGTCCATTAAACTTTGAAACACAGGCCCAAACCAAAATAGTCTGGCACTAAAAAGAAACAATTTGCATAGGGTTGGCAAGGTAGAAGTAAAATCTTTATATGTAGAGGAAATGATCATCTACATAGAAAATACTAAGAAATCTCTAGGAGCCCCTAGAACTTGTACTTGAATTTAGCAGGATTAGAAAACACAGGGTATATATCAAAATTCAGGTCTATGTATACTTGCTATAAATGAAGAATTGGATATTGAAATTTAAAAGTTATGTAGGAGTGCAAAGGACCTAGAACATAAACTCAAGAGCAGAGGAAAAGATACTGTTTTTAGCAAATGGTACTAGGACACCTGGTATCCGTGTGCAAAAAATTAACCTCAACCCTTTATTTCCATACATAAAAATAACTTGAAAGGATCTATGAACATAAATATGAAAGACTAAAACGATAAAACTATAAGAAGAAATTATAAAGGCAAAGGTTCATGAATTTAGAGTAGGCAAGAATTTCCTAGGATACAAAAAACATGTTGCATAAAAGAAAAAATTGATAAATGAAATTCCATCAAAATTTAGAACATTAAATGACATTGTTAAGAAAATGAAAAGTAGTCTCTAAACAGACCATATTTATAATACAAATAAACTATGAACAGAATATATAAAGAACTCTTACAGGTCATTAATAGACAACCCAATTAAAAAGTAGACACAAGATGATAAATAGCCAGTACAGCACAAGGAAAGGTGTGTAACACTAGAATCAGAAAAATACTAATCAGTACAATAACAAGATCATATTTTACACTCATTAGGGAGATGAAGTTAAAAGTTTTAAAAGAACAAATGTCAGCTTAGGTGTGAACCAGTTAGACCTTTCTAATACTGCTAATGTGAATGTAAAATGATAAAACCCTTTTGGAAAAAAATATAGAAACTCCTTGTATTACTGTTGAGAACCAACAGTTCTGTTCTTAAGTTTTTACTTAAGAGGAATGAAAGCACATGTTCACAATAGACTTTGTACATACCAGTTGACCTTCCCTTATGTGAAATTCTTGGGACCAGAGTGTTTCAGACTTTGGTTTGAAATCCACTTGATCTGCAAAGAGAATAGCTACTCTTGCTTTTTTTCGGGTTCCTGTCACATAGAGTATTGTTTTCCACCCTTTAACTTTCAGTCTGTGAGTTTCTTTTTGAATTAAATGTGTTTCTTGTATGCAGGATATTGTTGGATCTTGCTTCTTGACCCATTCTGTCAGTCAATTTCTTCTGATTGGTGAATTGAGACCATTAACATTGATAGTTATAACCGATACATATTGACTTATCATTGTCATGACCTTTTCCTTTTGTTGGATTCTCCCCCTTTGTATTTAATTTCTTGTTCTGCCCAATGGATTCATTCTGCTGGGCTTCCTGGGGTTGTGATCCTTGTTGTCTTTTCCTAGAATATTGTCTAAAATTTTTTGGAGTGCTGGTTTGGTATTCATGAAGTTCCTAAGTTGCTATTTGTCATGAAAGTATCTTGTTTCTCCATCAGTTTTGAAAGATAGTTTTGCAGGGTACATCAATCTGGGTTGGAGGCTGTTTTCCTTTAGGGCTTGAAATACATCACTCCAAGGTCTTCTTGCCTTGAGGGTTTGCATTGAGAACTCTGCTGTGATTCTGATAGGCTTTCCTTTGTATGTGATTTGTTTCTTTTCTCTAATTGCTTGTAGAATTTTGTTCTTTTGTTGGGTTTCTGGAATCTTAACAATTATATCTATGTTTAGATTTTTTTGATCAACGCTAGTTGGAGTCCTATATGCCTCACTTTTCTGTATGTCAAGTTGTTTTCCTGCTTGGAAAGTTTGCTGCCATCACTTCTGTGAACATTTTTTTTTTTTTAAATTTCATCTGCACTCTCTCCTGTTTCTTCATGGACTCCAGTCAGTCTTATGTTATTCTTCTTTGCATCAACAAGCAGCTGCTGAATTGATTTCTCATGGTCCCTTACAATTTTAAACAAATTTTTCTTTTCCTGGTCACTAATTGCAATCTTATCTTCTATATCTGAAATTCTGTCCTCCCATTGGCTCATTTTCTGTGTTGATTTTCAATGGAGTTTTTAGTCTCTTGGAAATCTGTTTGTATCTGTTTTACGGATTCCATTTGTTTCCTATGGTGGGATTCTGTCATATTCCTCAGCTCCTCTATTTTTTTTTTTTAGGTTTTTTTCGGGTCCTTGCACTTGCACAGCAGGTGGCGAAACCACTGAGCTAAATCCCCAGCCCCACCTCTATTTTTTTATCTGTGTCCTCTCTAGATCTATTAATCATGTCTTGCACTATGGGCACAATTTCTGCTGTTATCTGAGAAATTATTTCTGATTTCATTTTATTAAGATCCTTTTTTGTTGCCAGTTCAGGGAGTCCAGGTGGTTCAGTATCAGAGTGTTCCATCTTGTTTCCCTTTGGGGTTGCTTTAGGTGATCTGGAAGCCTGGTTTTGATACTTGTTTATGTGTCTTCTCATTTTGATGGGAGTTGGGACTCACCTCCTGTGTGCTGGTGGTGGATATACTGTGGCCTGGAAGCCTCCTGTGTGCTGGGAGTGACCTCTCTCTTGCTCCCTATTTTTCAAATCCCTTTACATCTCCACTACCCAAATATCGAGCAGTTTCTGGTTTCACAATCCTGAAATTTGGATGTATATAGATGGTTTAGCTTTGATCTTCCTCACTAATATGCAACTTTGGAGTTCGCTTATTCAGTTTGTGACACAGGTGAACCATGGAACAGAAGGAAGTCGGCTTGTAGAGGTTGGAGACATTTTTCCAATATGTCCACAAGACACTCCTTTTGGTTTTTAATTTCCAAGTTGCATGAACCTAAACTCTGCCATCTGCCATGTTGCCTTTGGTATTAATAAATTTCCTTTCTATTGGCTCTGTCACTAGTGACAACATATGCACACTGGACTGACACATTTTTAAAGGATAGAATAAAATGTGTGCTAGTAGAAAGGTAAAGTCTTTTACTTTGTTGAGATGATGAAAAGTGATAAGGCAGAAGGAAAATTTCTGTATCATGAAATAACAAAAGATTTAATTTTGAAATGGTCTCAGTATAGTAGCAAAATACAGGATGGCATAAGGCCAGGATGTATTGGGAGAGGCAAAAAATATGTGCAGACATGGGATATTTTGGCATTTTTCCCATTAACTACAAAAAGGCATTAGGAAGAAGCATAACTTTAGACACTTTTAAACATTACACTACTCAAGCTATAGACCTGTGCTTTCTGCACAGTAGTCACTAGCCAGAGGTGGTTGTTGAGTCCTTGAAATGTATTTAATTTGAACTGAGATTTTTCTGTAATTATAAAACTCAAACTGTGTTTTATATTGAAAAACTTTAAATATCTCATGAATTATTTTACATTATTCCATGTTGAAATATTATAGTCTAGGTATACTGGATTAAATAAAATATTATTATTAATGTTAGCTTCCTCTGGTTCCTTTGATTTTTTTCAAGTGGCTCCTCAAAAGCTTGAAGTTGTACATGTAACTCACATATTTTTTTTATTGACAATGGTGGCAGACTTGAAATTTCATGTTTGTCACATGGTTTATATTTATATATACACATATATAAATGAGACACTTCTGGGTCTCTTTTTGTTGCTATAACAAAATACCACAGAGTATGTAATTACTACAGGACAGAAATTGATTTTTCATAATTCTGCAGACTGCAAAGTTCAAAATCAAATCACTAGCTGTTTTGATGTTTGGTTCCAAGATGGCACCTTGATACTGCATCTTGTAGAAAGGAAGAACATATGTGCTGAAGTGACAGCAGAGCTAAAGACAGCAAACCATTCCCCAAGCCCTGTTTCAGGCAACGTGAACTCATTACCCCATTCTGGAGGGCTCTCCCTCCTACTAGACCCCAATACGTATGGTGACTGAGATACCAACAGATGATATTTAAATCACAGCATATAGAATGTATGTGTGTGTAAACATAGAAGGTCACTTATATTATATTATATTATATTATATTATATACATCAGTTAAGAGATGAGGGTTTGGGTGGGATGTTTTACAGGTTTGATCCAGAAATTTCATTTTTCTCTTAATGACACATACAGTTTCTCATAGATTTGAGGAGAACAACCTAGTCATAACCTCAGCAGCTGCTGGTCTTCCTCACTGCCAAATGTTTGTGTGTAAGGGCGCTTTCTGTCGCTCTTATCCTGCTCAAAGATGATTTCCTCACAGAAGCCTCCCTGAATACCTAGCGCAGTGCTGCCCCACACTCGCTCCTAATCAGTTTCTCATAATTTAATTTTCTTTGTAACACTTATCATTATCATCAAGTACTTTGCTTATTTTCCAGTTTATCTCCTCTCTCCCCTACTAGAATGTTTGGAAACTGACAATATCTAAATCGATTATCACTATATTCTCAACATCTATCTGCTGACTATAGTAAAGAGAAAGTGAAAACTGGATGGTTATTTTCTAACTACATGCTAGACATATTGATGCAGACAAATGAAGTCAAATTCAAAGACCAGGGGAAGTTTTTAATATTTTACTTATTTGAGGACAAATAAGATTTGCAATTTTAGCAGCAGAGGTTGTGTTTAATAATTAACTTTAACTTCAACTGTTTGGCTCTATAGCTTTGGACAAATCAAAATGAGTTTTTGATTTAGTTTTATTCTGAAAATGAGTGATTCAAATTAGATGGTTCAAATAATTTGTAGCTCTGAAATTCTATATTGTGGATTTCATCAGCAGCTTGAGGAGTGGTATGATTTTAGTTGCTAACTGTTCAAGTCTTTGCCATTCATTGTATGGTGGTGCGAGTAGGTGTAAAAGGAAGGAAGAATTGGATTCATTGACAATCACTGGGATAATGGAGAACCAGTCTAGGAGATTATAGAAAGAATGGGCTTGGAGCTCCAGGATGTCACGTGTCAGGGCTTGGCTCTAAAGAGCAAGCTTCTCTATTTTCCAGTTTATATTATTTATGAAGCCACTGAACGTCTTGTCTTTTCTTTGTCTCTAGTCTATCATAATAGTTTTCTTTGTATGTGGAGACAGAACAGAACAAATGAGGAATTACCCTTTGCTTTGGACATGGAACTGAACCAATCATGGCAGGAGATGCACAAAAACATTTAGGAAGAGAAAAATAGAAAAGAGCTCTGAGGATAAAGTGACAAGTCCTTCAGACTCCCCAAGAAGCACTGTTCAGCTTTTGAGATGACGGCAATGCCATGAAGGGTGCAAGTGAGAGTCTTTTGAAAAGGATAGTTTCTCTCCAATGTGTGGAGATAAATTTCTCTATAGCCTCAGCTTCCAGCATCAGGTGGATTTCTCAGTATTTCAATTTGTCTTCACACACACTTCCTGATGAGGACCTAGTCTATTTTCACCCTTGTTTATAATGAGTGTTCTACTCTCCGAACACACAGTGACCAGGCATCTGAATGAGCAATACTCTCAACGATTCTTAAACCAACTCTGCAGATGGGATGCATGAGCCATTAAGAAGGAAGGGCTGGGGATGTCCTTGGTTCGGAGGGGCTGGAGTGGAGCGGGGAGTGTGGCTTCTACTTGATGTAGTGGCAGAGGCAGCGCGTGGGGAGGCCGAGCACCTAGACAGCTGGTAATGGAAGAGAGAAAACTTTTCAAGGCTTTCATGTATCTCGAGTTTCAGCGTTAGGGTTCTCGAAGAGTTCAGGTATAATTGCAGCCTTCTGTTAGGACAGGACGCACCATCTGCCTGAGCATTCTGTAAGCAATATGACATCTCTCCAGAGAGAGTTTAGCATTCAGTTCACAAAGAAGGATGGCAAGGGCTTGTAAACAAAAGGAAACAGCAGCAGCAGCGAGGAAGGGGCGGTGCTGTCGACATCCAATGTGCTTCTTTACAGCTGAGGAGCCCTGGAATGCTACAAAACCGGGGCAGAATTCTCTGGTGTAGGAATTGTTTTCGTGTGTGTGTGTGTGTGTGTGTGTGTGTGTGTGTGTGTGTTTAGTATTTGAAATTGCTTCTTCTAACACATTACTTTTAGTTTTTGTTTTCCTTTTCTTTCATTACAAGACATTTCTTATGGATGGGGAGTGCACCATGAGTAGTTATTAGAAAGAAAGTTTTAAATAATAATTTAAAACATGTTACAAGTGCTGTACTTTGAATACAGTAATGTGATTGGGAGAAAATTAATGATACATCAATGGTATATCAGTGTGTTGCTAGTGCTGTAATATGAAATGGGTCTTAGCAGAAGAACTTTCCTCTTTAAAGCTTTGCTATCTTGTGTGTTTTGTTTTGTTTTGGTACTGGGGATTGAACTCAGGACCTTGTACTTTTGAGGCAGGCATGGTGCCACTGAGTTAAATCCTGGCCCTGCTTTGCCATTTTGTTATAAGGGAAACAAACCCAGTCTTACAAATTATTAAGAAGCCAAATGATTTGAAAATGCTGCATTGTACCCTGAAGGACAGTCCTCAGGAAACTAACTTGCATTGTTGCAAAATAGAATTCTTAAGAGTTTGATCCTCTGTACCAAAAGAAAAGAAAAGAAAAAGAATGTTTAAGGACAGTACTGTAATCTGTTCTTTGTAGTCCAATTTGTCTCTGATAAAAGCATACTTATATTGTAGGTTGAAAAGACATCAGTCTTTTGTTTTAATTCAGTTATTTAAGCAGAGTAGGAGCTCTAAGACTGTCAGTGAATGATTAATTTGTGACAAATTCTTACTAACAGAAAGACCCCTGACTTCAGCTCCTTCTTTCATTATATTATACACAGATCCAGAAGATTTTGGTCTGTAGTTGCATATTTTACAAAATATTCAGTACATGAATTTGTGATTTGTATATGCTAGAAAAATTTACAGTAATGTTGATTACAATTTAAACCTTAACTTTTGGATCTAAAATGTAAAGGTCCTGAATTGCAAAATTATAGGGCAAAGAAAATCTAAGCACCTCTGCCCTCAAAAAAACATAATTCTTATTGTTGTATCATTACATAAAGCAATGATGGCATGCATTTGTGGGAGCCATGCACATGCTTGTGCTACATCCCAACAATTGTTTTATCTGATGGTCTTTATTACCTTGTAGAAATTATACTGTCATAATTAAAACAAGTTCCATTATTTTCCACTTCCACTCCCATATAATAGATCACTACCATTTTAGCAGTGGGCCATTAGGTAATACAGATTGGATTGTTTTCCCCTTGATTTGTTGGTTTACTGCTTTTTAAAAAATTAATTACCTGTCTTATAGCTTCCCTTGTAACTCTGCTGGCTTCCACTTGGGAGGAACTGTTTACTTTGTAGAATCACAGAATGTCTAGGGAGGAACACACACTTAACTCCCCTATTGAACTAGATAAAGGACACTGCACAATATTGTTTATAGAATCCCTGGAGGTGCTCTATTGGCTATTATAGTTGGCTATCAGAATGTTTTAAATGGTTATGTACCCTATCAACAACCCTGTGAAGTAAATACTCTTAGAGACAGCTTGGTACTGGCTGCAAAATAATCACTTAGCAATTTTGCTTTCTATCCTGTCTGCTTCCTGCATTTCTTCTTTGTCTAGCCTCTGTAGCTGTGTGATTTTAAAACTTCTGGTCTATCTACAGACATATTTGTTATTTATTATGGAGCAGAGCAGGATTTTGGCATTCCTTGCTTCCTGACAATGACAGCACAGAATAACATATTTTACACACATATACATTGTTCTATGATGTGAATTTATAAATTTATATAGCATATGTTTTATTACATGGCCATTGATCTCTATTGCAAATCAAGTTTCCAATTCTGAAAATTTTAAAATATCATAGTTTTGTGTAATGATGAAAGAAGAGATTCCAGAATATCATTCATTCATTTACTCTCTCATTCAACATCTTCTGTATGCTTTTTGAATATTTCCTATGTGTTGGGTATTTAATTCAGGCACTGTGATAACTTTATAGCATATTATTGATTTGTTATCACTTTATAGTATCTCTTGACTAAGGAAACTGTTGATAAGAATGACCTAGCATGGCCATGGGAGAAGTCTTTAATTATGTTCCTCAATTTTCATCTCTAGTATCATTTTCTAGGAGATGGCATTTAAGTTAATCAAGTAGTTCCTATAGATCTTAACTCAGTATGCGTTCCCAAGGCTGGTGGTCTCATGTATCCCCACCAGGACACTGATCTCTGTAAATTGTGAATCTTTGCTGTTCCTTCCATGAGTAGAGTTCTGAACATTCTGTCTACAACTATGGCAATAGGAGGTCCCTTGGGCTCTCCATGTGCGAGAGTCACTTCCTGCTGGTACCCTGGCCTGCATAAAGAACCCTACTGGGTAGTTCTCTGGCACCTTTACTGAGAAACAATTAAGTACCTTCCTCACTTTAAAGCACTATTGGAGTGGTAGAATAATGGTCCCCAAAGATGGCCACATTCTAATCCTCAGAGCCTATGAGTGTGTTATCTTACATGGTGAAAGGGAATTTATAGATGTGATTAAGTTAAAGGTATTGAGATATAGAGATTATTCTGAATTGTTGGAGAGCAGGTGTGAGTCAAAAAGAGAAGCTATGACAGATGATGGAACTGGTGGCTGGAGTGAGCTCTCGGAATACTCAGAAAGTGTCTAGGAGTAGAAACCGCCAAGAAGCAGTTTTCCCCTGAGGCTTCCAAAAGGGACTCAGCCCTGCCAACACCTTGATTTCAGTCTTCTGGCCTCCAGAATTGAGAGAACATCTTTGTTTTGAGCCAATATGTATGTGATCATTTGTTATAGCAGCAATAGGGAACTAATACAACTGCATAGCTACTGTATGAGCAACTGCTAGAAGTCTGATTTAACTGAAGGCAGACTTCAGTCCCATTCCAGAATGAGGGCGTGTTGCACCCAAACACTTTGTTCATAAAGCCTCCTTAAGTCCAAAGAAGCCTGAATCTCCCTGACCAGAAGCACCCTATGAGTGCTGCTGCTCCTGAACAGGAAGCTTGTATTTGTCTCATTGTTCCTCTCATTTTTTAAATTTGAGAAACAGGAATAGCAACATCATAGATTCTTCTGAATAAACTCAGCCATCAAGGATCACAGACCCTCATGTGATTTGTGAGATATGGGTAATCTGTGCATCTGAGTTTCTCCATCTGTAAGGTCGGTCTACAGGGTCTACATTCTAAATCTATGACAATGACTCTTTTTTGTTATGTAAATTTGTGAAACTGACTTCTAATCTGGGTCTCAGAAGGTCTCTTGTCATTTCTATTACACAACAGCTGCTTCTAAGTGGACTGTAAGGTGGAAGGATGCCTGAGCTTTGGGCTTTAGTCCTCATCCACATTTAGGCTTCCTTCATTAAAAGCAGTTACAGTTTTCTTGATGCTTTTTTCTATTTTAGAAAAACTTGTAGGGCTCTTCAGAGCCCATTCTGATATGTATCTATCATGAATGATTTCTCATTGCTTGTTGAGGCACAAGAAACTGACGATCTTGAAATAAAATTGCTCTCTTAAGACATTTTCCTCGTCCTTCCGTCTACCTAGTATTTTTTCACCCATCTTTGTTTGCAGCGGTCAAGAATATTAACAAATGGAAAGCTTATTTATTTTCTGAAATTCCAACTTCTTTTACACATGAGGAAAGGTGTAGAGAGGTTAAGTAACCTTTCTGCAAGGTAATGTGACTTGTAATGGCAGAGCTAGATTTTTAAACCTGGTCATTTAGTCCCGGGGAGCATGTTATTAAAACTACATTATGCTCATTCTTAGAGACGGTGAAAAGTAAACAAGTCTGTCAAGTTTGGCCACTACAAAGTGTTGACTGCTGTTGTGCTGGTGGTGGTAGAAGTTTGTGATGGGGAGTTTGGAATAGTTGGTTGAAGATTTCTGATAAAGAACTACAAAGCTTTCATAGTCTAATGTGCCCCATCATTCTGGATCCTAGATGACATTTCAATAGTGCAGCTGTCTTTCACAGCTAAATTTTTATCATCCATCCTCAAAATTCTGCCTTCAGAATACCAGGATAAGCTGTTAATCCACACATTCTGTAGAAAAGCATACCAATTTAGAACAGGTGGCTATTCAATGACTGTATGTATTTGATAAAAACTTTTCTTTTTTTTTTGGTACTGGGGATCGAACTTGGGACCTTGCTCTTGGGAGGCAGGTGGCCGAACCACTGAGCTAAATCCCCAGTCCTGATAAAAACTTTTAACAAAGTTAACACAGTAACTTGAATGAGTCAAACAGAAAATAGACAAAAAAAGTTCTTCCATGCTTTATTATAGGTTAATGCATTAAATTTCATTTTTAAAATGCTGTTAACTCTCTTCCATGTGCTGTAAAATTCATGAAAGAAGTGTCAGAATATAGTATTAACCTCTCAAATTGTTTGATTTCATCATTTTAATTTTTGTTGGGGGAAAGAAGAGCTGCATAGAATTCATTTTCAGAGAAGCTAATACGTATTTGGTGGGCTGGAGGACTGATGAGTGCCAAGAAATAACAGCCAGAATAACATCTTATACGTGTATATTGTGTTGCAGTTTTCAAGCCACTTTTCCATATGGTGTTTCATTTATACCCACAGAAATCCTATCGCACAGGAATTTTCTTCTCCTGGCCTCCAGAAAACTCAGATTCAGGAAGGTTCAGAGAGTTAGGGACAGTCACGGCAGTCATGCTTTACCTGTTCAGGCCTCAGACTCAGGTCTGCACATGCAAAGCTAGCAGTTCTTTTCCTATGCAACGGGGACATTGTTTCTGCTTCTTCTTTTCATCTTCAGGTAAAGTGACCCTGGAGAATTTCTTCTGGTCTGTAGTGTTCTGTGGGCAGAGGAAGCCAGTGTGGTGTACTTTACCCTCCCTCCAGGGCCCCAAGCTGCATCAAACACAACACAGACTATTGTAGATTTATATGGCCTTTGCCCTGTGGTTGGGGTGAAACTCCAGTTTCTTTAAGATCATTGTCCAAAACTTAGGGCTGATTTTAGAGCTTATATTGATGTCAGGAGTACTACATCCTGCATTTGGATATCCATCTCTCTCTTTTTTTTTTTTTCGGTACCAGGGATCAAACTCAGGACCTTGGGCTTGTGAGACAGGTGGCACCACTGAGCTAAATCCCTGGCCCTGGATATTCATCTCTTGAGAGTCTTGTTGAGGAGACAGTGGGATTCCAAAGGTCATAATCTAATATTCATCATAGCATTGAGGCCTAGCTCTGCCAACCTTGTTTAATTACTAGATCCTTAACTTCTCACACTGTTACTGTGTTTAACTGTGTTTACTGTGCTAAGTACAGGGAATAATACAATAATAAAGATAGAGTTCTCATTTTCACATAGCTTATAATGTAATAGGAGATGGTTACAGTCCAGTAACTCTGGTAAAGTTATTAATAATTTTTATCAGATTTATAACTGAAATAGTAATTCCATTTCTTTGGTGATTAGGATTTGCTGAATATTTTCCACTTACTCCTTGTATTAGTCAGCATTCTGTTACTTTAACAAACTATCTGAGATAATTAACTGATAAAGAGAAAGTTGTTTAGCTCACAGTGCTGGGGTTTTCAGTCCAAGATTAAGGTGAGAAGTCCCCATTGCTCAGCCTTCTGACGCACCAGCACAACACAGCAAGAATGCGTGGCACAGCAGAGTCTTTAACTTCATGGGCCTGGAAGCAAAGATAAGCAGGAAGGGGCTGGTACCACAATCCCCTTCAGAAGGCCATGCCCCCAATGACTGCATGATCTTCCATAAGACTCCACCCCCAAGGGCCACTGTACCCCGCTTCCACCTCCTCAGGGCAGAAGCCTCCAGCACATGCACCTTTGGAGGCAGTTACCAAATCGTAACACTCTTCCCCCTCGTTCAGCCTTATCTCCTCTGCTGTGTCTTTGGGG
Organism: Heterocephalus glaber; assembly: GCF_053883595.1. Lineage (NCBI taxonomy): Eukaryota > Metazoa > Chordata > Mammalia > Rodentia > Bathyergidae > Heterocephalus > Heterocephalus glaber. The sequence goes on along the minus strand of NW_028258317.1, from coordinate 66,256,531 downwards.
CCAACGTTTTTAAATTGGGTCAGTGGGCTCCTTTGCCTTCAGTCTTCTGGTAGGGTTTGCCCTTCAGGAAGGAAAAATACACTGTTCTTTGCCTTCCTTCTTGCTGAGCTGTATTCCCCTGAGTGTTGACTGTGTTTTTTTACTTAAGATCATGGCTCACGTTGCTTGCCCATTGTAAACTACCACTTCTTCTACAGTTTCTGAACTCTTTTATCCCCGGTATTCCTCAGGATGATAAGGACTCCCTACTGTTGCCAGCCGTGGTGTACTTCATTACCTCTTAATAGTTTCCCTTAATCCTCCCCACACCTTTGTAAATATTCCTTCCTCACCTTCTCCTGATTATCTCATCTGAGAGCCAGATGAGAAGTTCAAATGAGATGATCAAGGAATGCTATTCAAGGTTCATCATGATCTGGTTTTAAATTCTTAATCCAGCCACATCTGTCAATACAACTCATTCATAACCTTTACCTTTTCCTCCGAGGACCTCATGCTGGAGTCATATTGAGGAAGGACTTTGTCCAGTCTATTGAAATCCATTTCATAATTCAAGGACAACAAATGCCATCCTGTTCACTAGATTCATTATACTACCCCACAGTCAAAATTAAACTCCCTCTCTGCTCTTGATATCAAATTAAATGCTAAAAATATGAATTATTTCATTTGAACTTCTTTCGTCTTATTTCCATGTTAGCCTTCCTTGTCAGGACATTTGCTCCCGAGGGCAAGCTTTCTACTCTTCCCAGGTCTGGGAATCAGTCCTGATGACAAGTGAGCAAAGACTGTGCCTTCTGTTGATGAACATTCTTGCAGGATGGGCATGCCATCATTTGGTGGTTAAGAATACAATACAGGAGGGCTGGGGATTTGGCTCAGTGGTTACAGTGCCTGCCTTGCAAGCGCAAGGTCCTGAGTTCGATCCCCAGTACCCCCCCCAAAAAAAGAAAATACAATACAGGAATAATCTAGATTGTTTGGTTTTGCTGTTCTTGCTCACTCTTTCGCTAGGAATGGAAACTGGAGGAGGGGAATTGAAATTAATCAAAAGCATTTATCATGAGCAATTCTGATGGAAAGCCTATATTAAGAAGGCTCAAACTTTTCAAGGATAAACTGTGTTTCTGGATTCAATATAGAAGATGAAAGGCTCTTTCTTCCATTGACAATGGCTTTCAAGCACTTCTTTTGTGTGAACTCCATAATAACATTTGCTTTAGTGATGGGACCTTTGGCTTATCTTGAATTGGTGGAAGTGAAAAGAAGCCAACTGGGACTCTTTTTAGAGAGGACTTCCTTTTACTAGCCACAACCTGGCTTCCAGAGAAGAACTGCCTAGAATATGGCTGTTATAGGGTTCAGAACAGGTTAAAGGGGCCCCTTGCCTTTTGGGCCAACTGTTTGGTGAGTTAACTTTCCCTTTGATTTATTTTGCTTGCTTAGCAAGCCTGTGCTCCTTTTCAATAAGGTAGGTGCCCCATTTTGTTCTAAAGTCAAGTATTATCCTAACTAATTTTCAATAATAAGATCTGTTCTTCCTTCTAGATCAATGCTTTTTTAATATTAACTGTTTCATTGCTGGCACAGATTCCCATTCTGTGAATTAGAGAGCAGCTGTTTGACCCTAGAGCCCCTGGACTTGAAGGCTCTGTATTGACTTCCTTTATTACTTGATCAGCACTGTCACTAATGCACATCTATCCCTCACACGAGGAGTGACATTAATTTTATGTTGTTTACGTACTCTTGCCATAAGGTTAAGCAAGTCCTACTATTAAACTTGATGAAATTGCATTACCTTAATGAAATGCACTTTACTGATAGAGAAGAATGTCACTTTCACAAGTGGAAGCACTGTTAGCAAATTTTTATGAGAGAATTCCCAAAATCATATCTTAATTGCTTGGACAGCTGTGTAGTTTACATAACGAGCAAACAATGCCAAGGTTTTTTATTTCCTTTGTCAGCTGTACTGGATGTTAGTATGCATGGTGGACCTTTTTGGGGCCTTTTATTACTTGATTGCAAATCATTCTTCATTGTTGCCCAAATTTATGGAAGGACATTGCTCCCTGAGGTGCCATTTCCTTTCAGGTCTGTAACTGAACATGACTGATGGCGCCAGAGTAACAGTTGCTTATTACTGCGTTCACTGAGCTGTGATTGTTCCAATACTTTATGTTGGCAGATGTGTTTCCCTAGGAACAGCATCTCCTAGACAGAGGTCATTGATCAAACCCCCTCTGGCTGTTCCATTATGTGCAAATTATTGCTAAAAGCAGACAGGCTTCAAGGGAGGTGGTGTGTACTCATTGCAGATATTGGGGAGGGAAGTCCAAGAGAGAAAGAGGCAAGTGTAATGAAGCAGAGAAAAATTCCACCTAAACTAGAACAATGTTTTTATAATATGAATTAATAGGAAAAGGGGGAAACTAAGTGACTTTGAAAGACACACACAGGGAGATGAGTCAAGTTTTACCATTCTAGGATAAACTCTAAAATTGAGCTGGCTGACATCTTTGGCTGCTGTTGAGGCTCAAAGGGGGATGTGTGTGGGCCGTACCCAGCGCACTGTTGTTCTAATCAGAAAAATAAGGCGGTTAAGTGGCCAAGAAAAGCACTCTTTGGTCCAGTCCTGGCCAGATATTTAGGACATGCTGGAGATGTATAGGGGGCATAGGCAGACATGTTCTCTGCCCCCAGATTCTCAGAGCAGGAATAAAGGTGCCGCATGGAAAGCACTTGTATCTAGATGGTGATGTGCTATGGCTTGGTACAGTGGGACTGCTCAGTTTCCTGTTCAGCTGCAGCAGCAGCTTTTCCTGGCAGATTTCTGTTCCTGAAAAAATGCCCCCCCCCCCACACCATGTGGTGTCTCTGTCCTTTGTTAACTTCGGTGAGGCTGTGGGACACTCAGGCAGAACATTTGCTCTACACACCCTCATCCAGGTCTTTCTAACCACAGACCTCCACCCCATTTCTCAAACTGGCTTTCTTTCAAGTGTTGACAGGACTCATCTATTTATTATTGTAACTCTTTTCATCTTTAAAATTTTTCCTTATGTGGAACCAGACTGTTCTTAGTGTCTAAACCACTACCTTGACACATAAGTAGAGATTTCCTGAATAGTGTATGCTAATTATTGGAATACTGGTATTGTCAGAATCCCTTCTAAATACTGTACTTACCCCCAGGGTAACTTTATGTGACCATGTCACAACACCCAAGGAAAGATGAAGAGGGTTACGAAAGCATCTCTTGCACACATGGTGAGTACTCAAAGGCCAGGCCATGTTTAAGTGATCACTAATGTTCTCTACTGGTAGCAAGCGCATTTCACACCCTTCTTCCCTCATGAGAGTTGTGGATAGTGTGATGAAGGTTCAATCTTTTAACAAAGTAGTCTTTCTCAAAAAGAGGAAAAATCATGACTTATACATATGTAAAATGAATAGACTGCGAAAATTTTGTTTAACTTATTAAGTGAGGGAGCTAATAAGACGTCAGAACTGATTTACAGGAGAACCTAAGGAACAGATGCATTTATGGATTAGAAATTTTGTTGAAATCAATCGGGGAGGATTTAAATTAACAGCAATAGACAAGAATTGTTTGCATTGTTATTAGTTTCTAAATGTTAAGCTTAATCTCTACAGAGTCATGAAGAAAGTAGGTATATAGTAGGCATATATGTCCCTATATGTAGAGGTAATCTCTGGAATCTTTGCCATTCCATTGAAAGGATAACAGTTATGCCCTGATTAGTGTTTTTTAAAATAATAGGGTCAGAAAACATATAATTCCATCACTAGTTTCTCAGCCTGGCTCCTAAGAGTACTGAATGATGCCATCGGTTGAGTGAGAGCTACCTTCTCATCCTCAAGTGCCTTGGATCCTTGCAACCCTAGATGGCTACCTCTTTACACACCATGTTCACTTTCTGTAGCCTTTTTCTATGTTTCTACCTTACCTTGAATTTCCTTAAGCTATAGTTTCACACCAAATACTTATAACTCTTGGAGCAAAAACCCTTGATCATATTTTTTCCAAGAATTCATCTCCAGTCTCCCCCTTTTCTAAACTGTTATTTCACTTTCAATCTTTTGAGAATGCTGAACTTTATCTTAGCCCTGTACTTCTGGAAAATTGCAAGGTTCAGAAATCCCACTGCCTTTTTGTGTTTCAGGAAATAGCTTTCTGCAAAGAACTACCCGGCTCTATATGGCTTAGATAATACTGGCAGGTGACCCCCTCGACTGCTTGAGATGAGGCCAGAGCAAGCTCTCTAAATTCCCATTCTGTGTCTCACAAATTGTTTTTGAACTCATTTACCAATGGTTTCAACCTGGTCAAAGTATGTTCTAATGTGACTTTACCAAATTTTTATTAAACTCCTTTCTTCCTCCCAAGCCCCTTGATACTGGCTCACCCAAAGCACGGAGCACAGTATCCAACATCCCTTTCAATAGTTCTCCAGACAACTGATTTTTCTTTGGGAAAAATATTCTCTGATCAACTGTCTGATAAAGCCACTTGCCCATCTCACTCTCTCATGCTTGGTTTTTTCTAGCCTGCATATTCCTGACTATTGTGGAGAAACTTTTCTTCTTCACCTTTCAGGTGTTTGCAGGTCTTACTGCAGGAGCATTCTCTATACTGCAATTTGGGGCTGGAGTATAGCCTTCCTCTGCCCTGCCTCAGTTTTTAATTGTGATCTTCAGCTGGGGACAGGAACCTAACTAAAACAAGGCAGATTAACAGGAGAGAAGTTTGCAGGTGTTAGTAACTTTTATATCTTGTTAGAGGCATTCATAAGAGAGTGAAGATCTGAAGAAATGGCTAAAGCAGTAAGCTTGTATACTTCTTCAACAAGGAATGATAAATTCTTTGTATGAAGAAATAACAGGAAAAGGGGTCTGGGCTGGAATTGTAAATTCCAGGGAGGTAACTCAGAAACATATGGAGGGGTGTAAAATTGTTTAGAAAAGGCTTCTTTAAGTAAGTTTATTTATACAGATCCACAGCAGCACCAGTTCTGTCACTTGTCACAAAGGTTATCGGCTCCTGTTGGTACGGGGCAGGCACCTTTCTCACAGGAATTTTTATGGCTTGCTACGGGTAGGAAAGCTCAGCTAGCCTTTTTTGCAGCTGTTGCTTCTTAAGTGTCTCTAGCTCCAAAATGTTCACATCAAAGAGGAAAAGTTTGAGAGACATATTCTGGTTATCTTCCTGATATCCCCACTACTACCCCACTGTAGGAGTTTCTCTCACCCTTTTCCAATAGTCTCTCTCTCTCTCCCTCTCTCTCTCCTCTCCCTCTCTCTCTCTCTCTCTCTCTCTCTCTCTCTCTCTCTGGTACCAGGGATTGAACTCGGGACCTTGCGCTTGCAAGGCAGGTGCTGGATCCACTGAACTAAATCCCTGGCCCTGCAATAGTCTCTGAATAAAATCTCTACCTACCTAAGTCTGGATTTTTTTTATCTGGTATTTTTTCATACCAGATTCTATACTATAATTTGATTCCTCACAGATTGCTTTATCAGAATTTAGGTATATTTACATCTATACTCCCCCCCTCAAGAATTGGTAGCAACTCATATAATAAAAAGATAAAATAAATTGTTGAGAGGATCAGGTGAAAATAAAGAAAGACCAAGAACGTGCCGGGTGTGGTGGCGCACACCTGTAATCCCAGCACTCAGGAGGCTGAGGCAGGAGGATTGCCTCAAGTTTGAGGCCAGCCTGGGCTACCTAGTGAGTTCAGGTCCAGCCTGAACTACAAAGGGAGACCCTGCCTCAAAAAAACCCCAAACAAAACAAAACAAAGAATCTGATAAAACTATAGATAAAGAATGACACATAAATATATGCAACAGGGGCCAGTACAACATTGCTAAAATAAGATAACGTTCCTAGTAGATAAAGTGAAGAGGGACATCTTTTAGTTAAGAAATATATAGAGTTGACAAATAATCAACCACTTATACAGAATTCATATGCATCAGTCTTTGTATCCCAACCAGAGAGCAAACTATTGAAAGTCAAATAACTGGGATTCCTTGGGGACAAAAAGGTTTAAACTAAAACATAGCCTTTGGGCTGGGAATGTAGCTCAGTGGCGCCCTGCCTGCCTGGGATCGAACTGAGGACCTAAATTCGATCCCTGGTTCCACAAAAACAAGCCCAGAAAACAAACAAATAAACAAACAGCTATAATAACAAACACCATTTATTTAGAGCTGGTGTCCTGGTACATGTTCTTAAAATGTGATTGTTTCCTCTGTTACAAACTCTTGTTCTAATGCTATCTAGGAGATGAGAGTGTTGGTTTATGGAGAACTATGTTATTTGCCTTTCTTCCCTGCTGCTATCTAACCATAGAGCAACAGGGGACTAAAGATACAACAGCTTGTTAAGGAGGTAGATATTTAACTGGATAGTTATAATGAGAAAGTAAAGCTTGGTAAAAAGGGAATATAAGTGGGGGCTTTCCATTTTAACTCTTCTCAGTGTTTTCTTCCGAGCTTCCCCCTATGGTTAGAACATGGAAATAAATAGAATAGATGACTGGAAAATGTCTACCCTGTAGAAGTCCTTGAGGGCTAGAAAGAAGAGTTTGTGAGCCATTAGGCTGTTAAACATTGGGAGACCAAAGTGATACTAGCAGAGCTATGCTTTGAAAAGGTTGGTCCACCAAAGTTTCTGGGATTGGTTGGAGAAGGAAGAAAGGAGAGGAGAGGTAATATAGCCATTTCAGTAGTTAGGTAGTACTTTTGTACTATCAGGGAATAGGAGATCACAAATGTTACTTCAGATTGTGTCATAGAATTTGAGAGTTTTACAGTTAAACAAAGCCTGGATGTGGAGGCAAAGGATAGTGTATGGTTCCACAACTGCTGTGAAGGCTGGCAGCTGTGACTTAAAGGATAAGGATAATAACAAAACGTTCTGGAGAAGGTCGACGTGGAGAAAAGAAAATGTGCTCAACTTTGCCTCTATGGATTGATTATGAGATGTAAATGTAATATTCAAATCAGGAAGTTTAGGAGGCTATTGGGAATGATAGCCCCATTGAAGAGAAAGTGAAAAGAGGGAGAAGTCCTGAGGCAAGGAGAGAGTTATAAAGCTGATTTTACTTGGGGAAGCAAGAGGAGGAAGTAGAGCTAAAACTGGGGCAGAGATTGACTACAGGGAGGGAGCCAATTTCAGCAGAAATAAAGTTTTAGTGAGGCTGGGATCAATAATATAAAATGCTACCAAGAAGGGAAGGAGATTAGGCAGTCAGATGAGCTCACTGAAATGGGAAAGCTTGTGGCAGATTGTAAGAGCTAACAGTGCAATGGTAAGGGAGGAAATTAAAAGTACTGATTCAATAAATTGTTGTAATTGAAAAGAAAGGGTGAAAAGGAAGAGAATTGAGACAAGGAATGGTAATTAGTCTGGCTGAAGTAAGAGAGATGTTTTAAGATGTGGGAAAATTTCGCATAATACTAAATTGAGTTGAAATAATTTGGAAAGAGAGAGATTGAAATCAGACAGAGAGGAAAAAGGCAGTGGAGCAAAACAGAATGGTATGGAAACAAATAGGATAATAGAGGAATATTTTGAAACCAAATGAGGGAAGTTGAAGAAGCTCCTATTCCACTAAATTATCTTAGTAAGAGTGAAATTGAATGGATAGAATACCTTGAGGCCATACTGTTAAGTGAAATAAATCAGATGCATGAGCTTAAATATCCCATGATTTCTCTTATAAGAAAAATCCAAAATGTAAATAAAAAGTAACATAAAAGATAACAGGAAGTAAGGAGATAGATCTTTCTCAAATGTAAGGGGGATCAAGACATGGATGGGGGGAAAAGGGATGAAAAAATGAATTAAGATGTGGTATGCATATGCACTACACACATGTACCTTAGTAATAAAAATAAATACATAAAAATATGCTCTTAAGCAATAAGATAAAGATCCAATAAAGATCTCTGGACAGCACTGAAAACTCACTTTAAGTTAGTAAAGTTGTTTTTGTAGAAGTCCATTTTATGAAATCCTTGGCAGCAGGTAATGTGGTGATCTCTTGAGGGAATGCAAAGGTTGGAATGTCTTTAAAGATAAGGTGTTAGACTGTTAGGAGAGGAAGGGATTATTCTTCGGTTGTCTTGAGTGGATTGTGAAAATGACTGACTGGCTACTTAGTCCAGGCCAGTTAGAGTCAAGTGCGGCCAGAAGGCGGCGCTTGTCCATCTGTGAGGCGTGGCCAGAATTCAAGAATCCAGTGGTCGAAGTGATGATAAAGAACAAAGTCACCGGAAGTGTAAACATTAGGGAAAAAATGGAAGGAAGGGATCTATGGTCAGAGAAAGAATGTTTCGAAGTGGAAACTTTAGAGGGGGCAGTGTCCCGGGGGCCATGGTGACCAGTCATATGAACAGTGAGACCCTGTCTCAAAATTAAAATAAGAAGGGTTAAGGATGGAGCTTAGCGTGAAGGCCCTGGGTTGAATCCCCAGTACCTGGTACCTTTGCATTCTAGGTCCTACTGTAGCAAGCAAAGGGCAAAGGCAAAGGCCTGAAGCTGGCACTCGATGTGGGTGTGTGGACAGATGGGCAACTGGACGGGCTCTTGACGGGATGAGAGATGACTGTGGGAAGGTAAGAGGCTTGGAACTAGTTCCACATTCCTGTGTACAAAAAGCACGGAGATGTAGTTAGGGTTTTGGAGGCCAGAGATAACTCTTCTTTAGAAGAATCTTCGTGAGATTTCTTTAAAAATATAAGGGGTAAGTAATTTAGTACTATTTCATTTTTCCTTTTTTTCTATTTTAACATTAACGATGGATTTGACCTGAAATATTATACGAAGAGTGTGACGCCATTTTTTGATAGACAGTGTGCATGTGCGTACATGTGTTTTTAAAGCAAAGATAGACATGGAGGTACGTGGCAAGGTAGAATGGCAAAGCTCTCTTATGAGAATAGGAGCAGATTTTTCCCTCTCATTTTCTTGCTAGTCTTGGGCCATTTCACTGCTAATCTACACATCCATCAAACAAACAGGAAGGGGAAATGGAGAATTAAATCACAAATCTGTCAATTTTGTTATTCTTGGCAGTTCAGATTAAAGTTTTTGATGAGGGCAGAGTGTGAAATAAGTGACAAACATTAGATTTCTTGATTGTGGGAACATTGTTATCGATAATTAATCAACCACTTGAAATGCTACCTATAGGGCAGATTTAGGGTTTCTTTAGGTGTTCAGTTGAGATGCATGTAAATCTGAAATCTAGTCAGCAAACTTGCTTTAAAAAAATTTTTTTTCATGCATTTTATGTTACCAGGTGGAAAACAACAGCAAAACCCTTAGAGCATCTGGGGAAATAAAATGTTGTGGGTATGAATTTATAGGCTCCAGTCTCTGATGTGAAGAAAAGAACTTAGCTTTTATTTCAAATCCTGTGTGGGCTTGAAAGAAAACTTGGTATTGCCAATTCAAGATAACTCAGTAAATTTTATTTTTCAGACATTTCAAGAGAAATATGCTGGCATTCCTATTAAAATCCTAGTAAATTATTTCACTAATTATAGGTTCTCTTGGTACGAAACAGGCTGAAAAGTGAGTCTTGGATACTTAAGAAAAGTTTTTGCTCTCTTTTTAGTTATAGGCTTCCTGAGTCTATACATGATAGCTGTGAGAGCGTGATTCCATGCTCTAAGTAGATAATAACTTTAGCAAGGGGGACCATAACATTTATCTTTCAAATTAGGCAATTCTGAGAGTTAAGGGGGAAGCTGTTATTTATATCAGGAAAACAGACGTGAGCCAGGACTATCCCAAAAGGCTGGGAGGTAGGATCATCCTGCTTTTGATCTATGGAGAAGGGCTAGAATTTAGTTAAAAATCGATGGTGTGTCGATGTAAGGACAAAAGTTGAAGGCAACCGAATCGGTACAAATAACTAAATCTCAAACTAATCTTTTTTCTATATTATTTCTTCAGAACTTTAGTGAAGTCTGGTTTGAGGATTTGAATGTGGCTTCAGCTATTGTGTGCATGATGTGTGCATATGTGCAGAAAAGGAGAGAGAGAGAGAGAGAGGCTGAGAACAGTGCCTCCCAGGGCTGGCATGGAAGGTGGTGGGAACAATCAGCAAGAAGAAGGAACATTTGAATGGTAAAAGATGGAAATGAGATTCAGGCACTGTTTCTGCATGAATCTTCTTCCTCTGTTACTAACCAGAAAGAGACGGACTGGACTGAGGGATTGTGTCCTGCAGCTAGCCCCGTTTCTGAGCAGTGATCACTTCTCGCATGTGCACTCTTTGCTCCTGGGCCCCAGGGCTGTAGTGAGATAGCTGCAGTCTAGGTAGGGGTAAGGAAGCTGGTGTCAGTTTAAATTATGTAAAAAATTCATAGAGCATATTGTTTGGTTTGCTCAGTATTTGAATTTAAAATTGCTAAAATATAAATTTCAAATAGCTCACATGAATGTCTAGATTTCTGGTTTCATCAGGCAAACCAGAAGATCTGATTTCTCTAGGTCAGCATCTTTAAGAAGCAAATGGATGCACCTTGAGAACACACTGCTACATGAAATAAATCAGACGTAGACGTTTAATGTGGTTTCTGTTATATGAGAAATCTAAAATGTAAATAATTTAAAGAGCAAAATAATAGATGATTGAAAACAAGGAGGTAGGCTTTTCAAAATTGGGAAGGAGATCTGGGGCTAGGAGGAGACAGAATGAGGAGAGGGGAGAGGAGGAAGAGTGATTAAGATCTGACAATGTCTATGTACCAGCTTCCCAAGATGAGTGTAATCACTACGTGTCAGAATTATATGCTATTAAAAGTGGAAAAGAGAAGCAAATGCCGTCTGAGCTGCAGCAGAGCTGGGTGGTCCCTGCAAGACAGGGAGCCCTCTCCGTGGTTCCAGTGTTCCACAGCTCCTTAGGGTCGCTGTGCGCGCTGCACCGCTCTAGGCCAGTTTATCGGCTACTGCAAAGACTTCAATTTAGGGTTCCTGTGTCTCACCACGCTGCATTTTGGAAATTTCCAACATGAGCAGGACTGCGTATGGCCGATGAGTAAGGGTTCCTACTTTTTCTAAGAAATCCCACATTTCATTATCCAGGCGAGTTATTAAATATCTATTGGTAACATTTTGAAGTATAAGTTACAGTGAGATGCACAGATATTAGATGTAAAGTGCAAGAAATTTTATAATTGCTTACCCCCTGGGTAACTTACACACTGATCAACATTGAACCTGTCCATCACCCTAGAAAACCCTGCTTATCCTCCCCAGTTAACACTTATGCATCTCCCCCCATAGATCACCACGGTTAACAGTCCCATCACCACAGATTAATTTTGCCTCCTTAAGAAGTTCATATATGTGGAATCACACTACATGAGCTTTTTGTGTCCAGACTTCTTTCTCTTAGCGTAATACGTTTCAGAGGCATCCATGCTCTTGGGAAGAATCATTTTCTTTTACATTGCTAGGTTTTCTACTACATAAATGCAGCATCATTTTTAATCCATTTACCTTTTACTGCACATTTGAGCTGTTCCACTTTAGGCTATTTTGAATCAAGCATGTAGAATATCCTTGTGTGTTTTTTTAAGGTATATGTTTTAATTACCTAAGAGTGGAATGTCTTGGTGTTAGGGTAGATGCAAGTGCACCTTGTCAAAAAACTGCCAGCAGTTCCAAAGCAGTTGTACAATTTTGTACTCCTGCCAGCTCTGCATCCCTGGCAAAACTGATATTGCCTGGATTTTCAACTTTTAATGTATTCAAAAAGGAATGATTGGATCTCATTGTAGCTTTAATTTATATTTCCCCGATAACTAGTGATATTGAATTTTTTATGTCCCTATGTGTTTGATATTTATATTTTTTTCTGAGTGCCTACTTAGACTCAACAAAGCATCCATATTTGTTGTGTTTAAAATTTTTTGACTTGTGAGACTTCTTATGTGTTCTGAATATAAATTATTTTGGCATCATACATATTGATGCATGGTCTTAAATATCTAATTTTATATCATGCTGCCTTAGATATCATAAAAGGACTCTGCGTAGCACCACACTCAAGGTGATGCCAAGTGAGTGTACATAGGTGACAGTAATGTGGCTACAAGCTGTTGAATAGACTCAAGGAAATGGCCACAATTGCATTCTGCCACCATGAACCCAATGGTTGGAATTTGTTCTACAATAACTAGTTCAGTTTTAGTAAAGACTTGCATTTTGGTGTCTTTGGGTATGTTTGTTATATTCTTCAGACAGGGAGTTTGTTCTAATGTTTTACCATTAAATAAGACACTCAAGTTCAGTAACACAGCTGTGCGACCCGTTCTAGGTGCAGTTCTGTGTGACCTGTTCTGGAGAGCCTTCAATCACACTCCTGCTGGCTACAACTGCAATTCACCTGAAGTGGTGCTAGCAGGACTCTTCTCCCTGGTCCAGGTAATCACTTTGCCTGCAAGTGTTAAAAGATCACATCCTTTTGCAGTGCTTAGGAAAGAGATGCCCGCTCGAGGAAGCATGCTGCAGGTTCTGCTTTGGTGAAGGAGAAAAGGCATGAATGGAGTGGGAGTGGCTTAAGAACAGCTATTGAGGACCAATTCTTGGAGTCTGGCAGGACACATCTGTTTGGTAAGTTCAGGTTGCCACTTAACTCATTGTACTACTATGGTGTTCTGGCTTAAAAGCTTCAGTGGTTCCTGATGTCCCAGCGCAGAGTTCAGAGTTCTTCAACATTAAGTGTGAAAAGGCTTCATGAGCCTCATAACCCACAGACACGACCTCCAGACCAAAGGCCTTGTTCACCAATGCTGCCCACTAAGTACTTCTGTCTCTCCTCTTCTGAACGCATAGTAGTTAAGAAAGATTATGTACTTTTCTTGGGCTCAGCAAACATGAGAGAAAGGGGCATTTGTCACTTCCAGCAGGAACTTTTGAAACTTACTATGTGATCCATCAAGTTCCTTTTCTAATTGCATATTAATTGTATCCTTCTAATTGTAGAATTGCAGTTTGGGATGTGCTATTTTCCAGGTCTCCTAAAGAAATATGTAAATGTGTGTATATCAAAGTGGTCAGAGAGAGAAGTGGTTTAAGTCAGGTAGCTCTGGATTAAAATCTGAGCCCCACTACTCCTACCTCAAGCCTCAACTCTTTAGCTTTTGAAGACCATATCTATAAAATGGGATACTTATTCAGTGGTACCTCAGTTCTGGAACCCTTTTGTTTGCAAACAATTTGGTTCACAAACAGAAGCATTGGGCAAAATTTTGATTTTGTTTGCAAACTCTGAATTGGGTGACAAACACAAATGTGGCCATCTTTCCCCACAAACACAAACATGGCCATCTTTTCCATAATCATAGAACAAATTAAGTTCATGAACCAAGGTACCACTATATTTGCTTTAAAAGGTTATTGCAGATGCTAAAAACAATATCAAGGAATTCTTACCCAATAGTTTCTTGAATATACCTGGTTTGTTAAGCAAACTGGTCAAATAGGTTAAGTCACATTTTAAAAATGAACAGCAGGAGAAGTAAACCAAGTAAATTTGCATTTCTGACTTCAGGCTATTAGTCATGATAAGAATACAGTACTTACTATTTTTTTGTTTAAAATTTTTAATATGAGACCTGTTTTTGCAAGGAGAATCCAATATAGCATTTTATTTATTCATATCCAAACAAAATGAAGAGGTTTTTATTTCCTATCAAGTCATATTTGATGCCAATAGGTTGATAACTAAATATAAGCTAGATACTAATAGGACATAGTAACTAGTGCCCAGGTTGTGTACACTTTCTGAGTTGTCCTCTGGTGATGCCTGGACTTTCTGTCTCCCCAGGTTGTGAGGTTACTTTGTGAGAGTCACACTTTGACCTGGGGAATGTACAACTTTATGTCTTAACTTCAGCAGTTTTACTAAGAAAGAATTCTTTTTATAGATTTGATCTAAGAACCTTCAATTCTTCCATTGCATTTAATCACTAACAAGAATATTCAGTTATTTTTTTGAAATAAAGCAAACTTCTATATTCCTAATGTCAGTAAGCAGAAAGAGATATAAAGAACTACCATGAATTTTTAGACATTTCTAATGTAAAATATAATTATTTTATTATGAGCATTAATTATCATGCTGCTCAGTGAGTTGATTCCTTTTTGTGGTTTACAGACTTCATATTGTCAGGGAAATTACATATAATTTGTTTTCAGAATTAAATTATTAGACAGTGGCATGGTTAGTGCACTAAAATTTAACTTGGAAAATCATTTGCTAATTAAAATGCCAAGTGTAAGCAAAGGGGAAAACATCTCCCCACACTTTCAAATTATGTTAGAAAAGCCAGAACTAAAGTTTGAGCTTAACAAGAGTTACAGTGAGGGGAGAGCTGGAATGGCTGCGGTTCTTATCAGAAGTTTAACTCAATATACATAATTTATTTTTATTTTATAGTTTAATCCTTATAATTTATATTACTATGCCCTGAAGTCATGCTGCCAAACTTTTCAGGCTATCTAAAAGCTCTGGGCCTCTACTGAAGTGGGCCAATGGTGAATATCTTAACCATTCAGAGAACTGGAAGCCCCCACAGAGAGTTATCTTGCTCCACCTCACACCATAGAAGAACTCAGTTAAATACTAGGTCTCTTATGCTCCTGCCCTGGGCTCTTTCAGCTGTCCCAAGCCAAGGCACACCCTAAGGTGACACATCTACAGTGCCCAAGCTACAGAAATGAATAATAAGGGGCTGGGTTCAAGCATTAACTGAGCAACAAGCTATATGGTCTCCCCTAACTGTAAGATACATAATTAATTTCTAGCAGAGGACTTCCAAGATGGAGATGATTAAATAGTTATTAACTCCTGTCTTCAGCAGAAAACAAACCAAAAGCAAGCAACAGAGTTGTGGGGGAAACCATACACACTGACACACCAGAAATTCCATTTTTCACTTTCTGAGAAACTAGAAAAGAGGTTATAATATAATTTGTAAGGGGTACCCAAGTCAGTCCAGTTTTATTCAAAAGAAATTTGGAGTAAGACAAGAGGAGCAGAAGAGAAACAGAGAGAGAGAGAGAGAGGGAGAGAGACATTATGTCATGCTGGAGAAGCATTAAGCCAAAGAGATTCTGCTACATAAAAAAAAATCCCAGTATTATTTGCCACAAACTTTTCTGCTTCATGGCAGCAGAAAAGAAGGGAGATTCTAGAAAGTGAAAACCAGTGAGCCTAGAATACTACCCTTATTCTCCCCCACTTATGGTAATTTCTTGCAAATAGTTGGCCCATTATATCTAAATATAATATAAATATATAATATATAGTATAATAGTGAGCAAGAGAAAAGGAACTTTCATAGCACCTATAAAACTACTATAAGAAAAAAAAAAGAATTGGTAGTAAAATTTATTGACAGTATTCACCAAAAAAGCTCCCTGAGACAGATTAAAACTGTGGATAGATTTTCAACACAAACCAAAAACCTTATGAATCAGTTGCTTTTTTGAAGTAAAACCAGGAAGAATCAAAGCAAATATTCAAGAAAGAGATGATGAGCCAATGAAAGGAAATAAAGTATAAGCTGGTAGAAATCAGGAAATAAGTAGAAAAAAATAAGTGATTATGGAAGAAGATAAAATTGTAAGAAGGAAAGTCTGGTATGTGTTAGGAAAGACAGTAAGATAATCAAAAGAGAGAACGAGAAAAATTAAAATAATTGGAATATAAATTAAGCAGAGAGTTTAAATGTGTCAATACAAGATAAGGATTTCAAGGAAAGTAAGACCATCATCACAAAGAAAATGGTAAACAGTAAAACTGAGTTATAGTTACTCAAATCTTGCCTGAAATGAATATATATATTTTTTGCATAAAACATTTTAATTATTAACAAAATATCTTACACCCCATATAATTTTGAACAATTTCTTCCTATTTCACAATATCTATTTTTCTTTTTGTTCCTTATTTACACTTTCAGTTTCTTAGTGTGGTATTTACACATCTGTGTTTGATTTATTTCACTTAAGAGTATGGTTCAAGGTGCATCTATTTACCTAGAAATGTCTCAAGTTTATCCTTCTTTATGGCTGAATAATACTGTTATATAAAAAAACCCCACTTTTTTTTAATCCATTCATCAGTTTATGGGCATTTGGATTGACTCCAAGATCTAGCTATTACAACTGTGCTGCTACAAACAAGGGTGTACATATATCGCTGTGGTATGATGCTTTTAATTCTTTCGGGAAGATACCAAGAAGGGGAATAACTGGGTCAAATGGGACATCTAATCATAGTTTTTTGAGGAATCTCCACATTAATTTCCACAGTGGTTGCATCAGTCTATAGTCCCACCAACAGTGGGTAAAGGTTCCTTTTCCCACAGCCCCACCAGCATTTGTTGTCGGTTGATTTCTTGATAATAGCCATTCCTTCTGGAGTGAGATGGAATCAGTGTTGTTTTAATTTGCATCTGTTGAATGACCAATGATGTTGAACATTTTTTCATGTCTTTATTTGCTTTTTCTACTTCTTCATATGAGAAGTGTGAATTCATCTCAGATGCTCATTTTTGGATTGGGTCTTTAAATTTGGGTGAGCTGACTTTTTTCCAATTCTTTATATGTTGTAGATATTAGTTCTTTGTCTGAGGAACCACTGGCTAAAATTTTTTTCCCATTCTGTGGGTTGTCTTTTCACTCTGTAGGTGTTTTCTTTTGCTGTGCAAAAGTTTTTTTTTAATAAGATGAGATCCCAGTTGTTGATTCTTTGTAGTATTTCTCGTGAGATCAGGTTTTGTTCATGAAGTCTTTGCCTGGTCCAGTGCCCTCAAGTGTTCTACCTATTCTGTCTTCCAGCAGATTTAGTGTTGCTGTTTTAATATTTAGATCCTTGGTCCATTTTCATTTTAGTTTAGTGCACAGTGAGAAACATGGATCTAGTTTTAGTCCTTGGCATATAGAAAGCCAGCTTTTCCAGCACCATTTATTAAAGAGGCTTTCTTCCAGTGAACATGTTTGCCCCATTTGTCAAAGATAAGGTGGCTGAGTGTGTTTGGGGTTCTTTCTGCATCTTCTAGTCTGTTCCATTCATCTTCAGGTCTGCTTTTTTTTTGCCAGTGCCATGCTGGCTGTTTCTATTACAGAAGCTCAGTAGTATAATTTCAAGTCAAGGATTGTGATGGCTCCTGCCTTGTCTTTGTTGCCCAAAATTATTTTTACTATTCTAGGTTTCTTCTGATTCCAAATGAATTTTGGGAATGATTTCTCTACTTCTATAAGGTATGCTATTGGTATTTTTATTGGGATTGCATTAAATCTGTGTAACAATTTTGGTCATTTTCATTATGTTGCTTCTTCCTACCCATGAGCAAGGGATATCTTTCCATTTTATGATATCTTCTTTGATCTCCTTTTTCAGAGTACTGTAATTTTAATGTAAAGAACTTCTACTTTCTTTTTGAGATTGATTCCTAAGTATTTAGTTTTTTAATGCTATTGTG
This sequence comes from Heterocephalus glaber, assembly GCF_053883595.1. Lineage (NCBI taxonomy): Eukaryota > Metazoa > Chordata > Mammalia > Rodentia > Bathyergidae > Heterocephalus > Heterocephalus glaber. The sequence continues at coordinate 66,238,984 of NW_028258317.1, read as the reverse complement.
AAAAGTATTGTTTCCCTAATTTCTCTCTCAGTGAGTTTGTTATTTGTGTGTAGGAATGCTATTGATTTTTGAGTTCATTTTGTATCCAGCTATGCTACTGAATTTGGTTATTAAATCTAGAAGTCTTTTGGTGGAGTTTTTGGGGTCTTCTATGTAAAGTTTTATGTCATCTGCAAATCATGATAGTTTAACTTCTTCCTTTCCTATCTTTATTCCTTTTATTTTATTTCCTCTTCTCTAATTGCTCTGAGTAATGTTTCCAGAACCATACTGAGCAAGAGTGGTGACTGTGGACATCTTTGCCTTCCTGATTTTAGAAGGAAAGCTTTCAATTTTTTATCATTTAGTCAAAAGAGTTGGCTGTTGGTTTGAGGGATAGGGGGCAAAAGAGACAGATAAATGAAGGGAAATGTATTAGAGGCTAGGCTGGAGGACAACAAATGATCACTCAAGCTTTGGCAAACTGGAGAAGAAGGCAGGAGAGAAAGTGTGAAGGACAAAGCAAAAGAATAGCAAAGTGAACCAGAAAGATAAGAGACGATTTTTATTCACATGAAAATATAATATACTCAACAGAGATAGCTGAGGAAAGATGAGTCGAACTAGATAAAGGTAAAAACCTAAAAAAAAAAAAGACAGAAAGAGGAATCAAAAAATACTAGAACTCAATCGAACTCTTGAACAAATGAACTTAACAGATGTTTACAGATTGTTCCACCACAAAATCAGAATACACATGATTTCAGCTGCACGCAGGTCATTCTCCAAAATAAACCACATACTCACAGAACATGTTTAAGTGAGTGCAAAGGAATTGAAATTATCCCCTGTATATTATCAGACCATAGTGAGATGAAATTGGAGAGCAACAAAAGAAACTGCAAAAATTACATGAACACATGGAAATTGAACAACACACTTCTGAATAACCAATGGGTCACAGGAAATTAAAGAAGAAATCAGACAGTTCCTACAATTAAATGACAATGACTATACAACATATCGGAATCTATGGGACACAATGAAAGCAGTCTTACCAGGGAAATTCATAGCAGTGAACACACATATTAGGAAAACAGAGGGAGCCCAATTAAACAAACTGATGCTGAACTTCAAGCTTCTAGAAAAAGAAGAGGAGGACAAACCCAAAGCTCATACAAGGGAGGAAATTATAAAGATCAGGGCAGAAATCAATGCAATGGAGACTAAGACGATGATACAAAAAAATCAAGGAAACCAAGAGTTGGTTCTTCGAAAATATAAACAAAATTGACAAACTCTTAGCCAACCTTATCAGAACAAGGAAAGAAAAGGCCCAAATCCATGCAATTAGGAATGAAAAGGGTGAAATTACAACAGACCCAGCAGAAATCCAGAGGATCATCAATACCTATTTTGAGAACCTATACACCAATAAGATGGAAAACACAGAAGAAATGGACAGATTCCTAGATATGTATGAATTACCAAAGTTGAACTAAGAAGACCTAAAAATTCTGAACAACCCAATATCAACCAATGAAATTTAAAACATAATTAAAAACTTAACAACTATAAAAAGCCCAGGTCCTAATGACTTCACTGCTGAATTCTACAAGACATTTAGAGAGGAACTGCTGCCACCACTGTTTAAACTCTTCAATGAAATTGAAAGGGAAGCAATACTCCCAAATTCATTCCTGGAAGAATCATTACCTTGATCCCCAAAGCAGAGAAAGACCCAACTGAAAAGAGAACTATAGGCCAATCTCACTAATGAACATAGATCCAAAAATCCTTAATAAGACACTGGCAAATAGAATGCAGAAGACCGTCAAGAAGGTCATACACACTGACCAAGTGGGATTCACCCCAGGGATGCAAGGATGGTTTAACATACACAAATCAATAAATGTAATGCACTATATCAATAGAGCGAAGGACAAAAGCCATATGATTATCTCCATAGATGCAGAAAAAGCATTTGACAAAATCCAGCATGCATTTATGATAAAAACCCTACAAAAAATTGGAATAGATGGTCTCTGCCTCAAACTGATAAAAGCCTTCTATGAAACACCAACAGCCAATATCATACTAAATGGTCAAAAACTGAAATCCTTCACACTCAAATCAGGAACAAGACAAGGATGTCCACTATCACCACTCTTGTTCAATATAGTTTTGAAAACATTAGCCACGGCAATTAGACAAGTGAAAGAAATAAAAGGAATAAAGACAGGAAATAAAGAAGTCAAATTGTCATTATTTGCAGATAACGTGATACTCTATACAGAAGACCCAAAGAACTCCACCAAAAGTCTTCTAGACTTAAAAACCAAATTTAGTAGAGTAGCTGCATAAAAGGTCAACACACAAAAATCAATAGCTTTCCTCTACACAAATGACAGACTCACTGAGACAGAAATAGGGCAAACAATTCCTTTCACAATAGCATCCAAAAACCTGAAATACCTAGGAATCAACCTAATGAAAGAAATCAAAGACCTCTTCTCTGAAAATTACACCATTCTGAAAAGAGAGATTGAAGATGATATCAGAAAATGGAAAGACATCACCTGCTCCTGGGTAGAAAGGATCAATATAGTGAAAATGGCCATACTTCCAAAACTGGTATATAGATTCAGTGCAATCCCAATTGAAATCCCAGAAGCATACTTCATGGACCTTGAGAAAACAATCCAAAAATTCATTTGGAACAAGAGACCCAGAATAGCAAGAGCAATTCTAGGTAACAGAGACATGGCAGGGGGTATCACAGTCCCCAACTTGAAACTATACTACAAATCTACTGTGATAAAACAGCATGGTACTGGCAAAGAAACAGATCTGAGGACCAGTGGAACAGATTAGAAGATGCAGAAACAACTCCAGACACACTCAGCCACCTCATCTTTGAGAAAGGAGCCAAACACCCTCCCTGGAGGAAAGATAGCCTCTTTAATAAATGGTGCTGGAGAAATTGGCTTTCAACTTGGCAAAGATTAAAACTAGACCTATATCTCTCACCATGCACTAAACTAAAATTGAAATGGATTAAATATTTAAATGTTAAAATAGAAATGCTGAACAGGCTGGAACAGAGGTTAGGTAGAACTCTTGAAGACATTGGTGTAGGAAAACATTTTATGAACAAGACCTCAGCTGCCCATGAACTAGCACAAACAATCAACAAGTGGGATCTCTTCTTATTAAAAAGCTTCTGCACAGCAAGAGAAACCACCAGCAGTGTCAAGAGACAATTCACAATGTGGGAAAAAATCTTCACCTGCTCTTCCTCAGACAAAGGTCTACTATCTCGAATCTATAAAGGACTTAAAAAAATCAGACCTCCCAAATTTAAAGACCCAATCTGAAAATGGACATCTGAAATGAAGAGACAATTCTCAGACAAAGAAGTAGAAACAGAAAAGAAATATATAAAAAATGTTCAACATCACTGGTCATTCATGAGATGCAAATGAAAACAATGCTGAGATTTCACCTCACTCCAGAAAGAATGGCTGCTATCATGACATCAACCAATAACAAATGCTGGTGGGGCTGTAGGGAAAGAGGAACACTGCTCCACTGCTGGTGGGAGTGTAGACTGGTGCAACCACTGTGGAAATCAGTATGGAGATACCTCAAAGAACTAGGACTGGAAGTCCCATTTGACCCAGCTATTCTCCTGCTGGGGATCTTCCCCAAAGAATTAAAAGAATCATGCCACAATGATATGTGCGCACCCATGTTCATAGCAGCACAATTTGTAATAGGTAAAACTTGGAAGCAGCCCAAATTCCCATCAACTGGAGACTGGATCAAGAAAATGTGGTTTTTTAAATAAAATGGAGTACTACTCAGCCATAAAAAATGAGAAATTAGAGACATTTATAGCTAAATGGATGCACATTGAGGTGATACTCTTAAGTGAAATAAACAGGACACACATGTATAAATACTGAATAGTTTCTCTAATGTGAGAAACTGAAAGTGTAAATAAGGACTAAATGGTATAATAGATAATGTGAAATAGGAAGAAAAGGGGCAAAGGGGAAGGGGAAGTGGGAGGGATAGGGAAAACGAAAGAAGAGAATGGAATTCATATGAGATAATGGAAAAATAGAAACAAAGTCTTTGTAAATAGGGAGGGATGGAGGGGTTCAAGGGAGGGCAGGGGAAGGGGGAAAAATAAGAACCAAGTGAGTTCATGTAAAGGTGCAAATTTCCAATGATGAATGTCATTATATTGTATACCTAAAATGTACCAATAAAATAACAATTTTTAAAAAATTAAAAAAAAGAAAGAGGAATCAAAAGCAACAAAGAAAAAAATAAAATAAAATTCCTGGTAGTTTCCAGGGCAGGTAGTGTCCCAGAACTGTGCTGTGCATCCCTGCCAAGACTGGGTATGAATTTGATCTTGTGGGAGCTGGGGCAGGCCTTCAGCCAGTGGCTTTTGGATGTCTCTCTGTGGCCCACCCAAGCCTGCTTACAGTGGGTTGCTGTGCAGCCCTCAGGCCTGGGCCGCTCCCAGGCCCCTGTACAGCTGGCTGAGTGCCGTTGGCTCCACCTGGCCTTTGCACAGCCCTCCTCTCTTTCACCCCACCATCACTTCACTGGCCTGTCCCACTGCAGCAGGCCGGGGCGGGGCGGGGTGGGGGTGTGCTGCTGGGTTCTGCTTTGATCTCCTCTCCAGGGGCTTAATTGCTATTGCTCAAATCCCAGGACCATCTACCTGTCTTTCTCAAGCTTCTGGTTGCTACTCACTTCCTTCAGCTGTGCTGAGGTCCTGACTTGGGAGCGCATGACAAATAAAGGAAAATAAAGGGCCAGTGGCCCTTCCACCGGGGAGGGAGCACAATTCTGGTTGGCTCTGTGTTTCCCAGTGACAGCAAAATCCACTGCCAGGCTGCAGTGTCCTTTGTGCAGAGGAGGGCTAACCAGACAAGAGGCCTTCTTTCCCAGATCTAGCCTGTGTGACTTGAGTTAGCTGCACCTTTTCAGTCCAGCAGTTTCTTGGGGACTTTCCCGTGTGGTGATCCTTGCTTCGTGCTGCCCACAGGGCTCCTGGCCCTGTGGGCTAATGAGCTGTTTTATGAAGTCCTGGGCCTATGTTTTATTTGGTCCATTAGTCTCTTATTTCAGATTGATTTTGGCATCAGGATGTACGTCCCTCCCTCCCTTTCTTCCAATTACCTGTGTTTTTAGTTGTTTTTTTTTCTGAGTAGGCCCACGTGACTCCTCCTTTCAGCCCTGTTGAATTCATCTCCTACTTATATATAAATATGAGAAAGGAAAAAAAACAAGAACAAGTCTTTGTAAATAGGGAAGGGTGGAGGGGTTGAAGGGAGAGCAGGGGAATGGGGAAAAAATAAGAAAGGTACAAATTCCCAATGAGGAATGTCATCATATTGTATATCTAAAATGTACCGGTAAACTTAATGAAAAAAAAGCATGTTGAATTCCTGTGGAAATTTATTTATTATGGTCAGCTCCAATATGTACCCAAAGTTAATGAATGGATTTAAAAGAAAATAGAAGAGGGTGAGTGCATAGCTCAGTGGCAGAGAGCTTCCTTACCCTGTACAAAGCCTTCAACACTGCCGAAGAGGGCAGGTGAGCAAATAAGAAAAAAAAAATGAAGAAATAGAAGGCCCTTTAGGCCAGTTATCAAACAAAGTGAGCCAGCTACTCTGCAAAAAATTTTAAGAAAAATTTGTAAGAAAGTTTTTAGATGATGAACTTTAGTGAACCAGTTAATTATAAGTGAATCTACATATTAAAAAAGGATTGGTGGTGAGTGATGACTTTTAGACAGCAGACCGTAGAGATAAGATTTTAAAATGTGAGAATTACTGGTTCAGAATAAAGTACTACATAAACATTATATGCCTCAAAACCCCTGATACCTCAAGTGCTGATTAGAAGTGCAAAAGCCCCAGGAAAATAACAACAAAAAGCATCAGAATATTCAAGGTACTGGAAAATTAGCTTTTTGGCCTTTTTTCTTTGGTTTGGGGTTTTGCTCATATGGAGTGGAAACACACATGTGGCTAGAATAAAAGTTAAGTAAAATAAAAGATGCAAATCTAATATAGTTTTTATAGACCAAGGAGATGGTTTGAGTACTAATAAAAGTATGTTTTCATCATACCTTTTAAAAATATCACTGTGAATAGTACACCTTGTTCCCAAATAGGTTCTCTTCCTCACCTGCTTTAACATTTTAGTACCTTCAGGTTTTAAGCCTGACCCTGCTTGTTTAATCGAGTTACCAAATTCTTCCATGTTCCTTGGGCTTAAGGCTAGAATTTTCTTTCTCTTAAACTGAAGTTTTACTTCTCATGAATGAAATTGTTTTGATTTCAGCAAGTCAAATCTTGCGAAGGCCTGCCTAGATATTTTTAAAGATTATATGAAATCCGTATAAAATCTTCAAAAATAAACACTGTCTCTATCTTGCATGCAATAGATACAATGTACAATAATATTGCATTTCTTCTCAGACACTGTGAGCAGTTATATTTGCATCTTTTTCTTCTTTTAAATATTTATTTATTTATTTATTTATTTATTTATTTATTTATTGGTACTGGGGATTGAACTCAGGACCTTGCACTTGCAAGGGAGGCGCTGGAAACACTGAGCTAAATCCCTGGCAATTAAACTTATTTCTTTAAAAAACTTTTATTAGTACATGTTTGTGACACAGAGTGAATGTACTCATTGTGGAGAGTTCACGTACACATTGGATTTTAATTCTGTTTGCTTCCCCTGCACCTTCCCTCCCTTCCCTCTTTTTCTATCCCTAGCTCCCCTTTCCATCTGCAAAAGATCTACCTTCCTGTCTTCTTATTTTAAAAATGTAATTATAGTGATTATCAAAAGTATTCTAACATTTACATGGAATTCAGTATGGCCATTTAGTCATTAATGAGTTAATGGTGAAGAACATTTTGATATTTCAAGTGTTCTCTCCCTCTTTATGTTTTCCAGGACTGATTTTGTTTGTTTGTTCACTCTCTTAATCTTTTATACATATAACTTGCATTGTGTAAATGAAACATTTTATTCTTTTTTTTTTTGGTGCCAGGGATTGAACTCAGGTCTTTCCACTTGCAAGGCAGGCGGTGGAACCCCTGAGCTAAATCCCCGGCCCAAAACATTTTATTCTTAATTTTGAATGTTCCCAGAAATTTCTTTCCACAGGTTGCTTTTGTTTTATTAGCAAATGACAAAAAATATGAGAAATATTTATTTCCATTTGGTGGATGATGTTTTTGTTGTATAATGAGGAAAATCTCAGAAAAAGCATGGGCCTGTCTTCCTTCCTTCCTTCCTTCCTTCCTTCCTTCCTTCCTTCCTGTCATCTCAACCATTAGTATAACCCCAAAGCATGTTTTTATTAGATAATCAACTAAAAAAGTTTACCTAATTGATCCCTTTAATTAATAAACATCCATGTATGGAATTAAAAGAAAAAAATTGGAACACTACTTTAGAAACAAGTAATTGTCAGATTATAAAATGGAAATGTAATTTATAATTAAACCCAGTGTGCAAATTATATAGCTAGCTAATATGAAAAGAGAAAGGTAGGAGGAAGGTGGCAGCAAGAACTAATGTGTTGTTTGTCAACATTTGTAATAGTAGAAGTTCCAGAATATTATTTATAATATTATTTTCTTTTTTTCATTAAGTTTATTGGTACATTTTAGGTACATATCATGATCACATTCATCTTTGGGAATTTGTACCTGTACATGATACATCTTGGTTCTGGACTTTTTTGTCCTATTTCACATTGCCTATTATACGTTTTGGTCCTCATTTACACTTTCAGTTTCTCACACCAGAGAAACTATTCGGTATTTACACATGTGTGTCCTATTTATTTCATTTAGGAGTATGACCTCAATGTGCATCCATTTAGCTGTATATGTCTCTAATTTATCATTCTTTATGGCCCAGAAGTACTCCATTTTATGATAAAAACCACATCTTCTTTATCCAGTCTCCAGTTGATGGGCAACTGGGCTGTTTCTAAGCTTTAGCTATTACAAATTGTGCTGCTATAAACATGAGTGTGTGTATATGGCTATGGTATGATACTTTTAATTTTGGGGGGAAAATACCTAGCAAGGGAATAGCTGGGTCAAATGGAACCTCTAATCTCAGTTTCTTGAGGAATCTTCATACTGATTTTCACAGTGGTTGCACCAGTCTACACTCCCACCAACAGTGGAGATGAGTTCCTTTATCCCACAACCCCACAAACATTAGATATTGGTTGATTTCATGATAGCAGCCATTCTTTCTGGAGTGAGGTGGAATCTTAGCACTGTTTTCATTTGCATCCCTCAAATGACCAGTGATGTTGAACATTTTTTCATATGTTTATTTGCTGTTTCTACTTCTTTGTCTGAGAAATGTCTGTTCATTTCAGATGCCCATATTTGGATTGGGTCTTTAAATTTGGGAGGTCTGATTTTTTTAAGGTCTTTATACATTCTAGATAGTAGACCTTTGTCTGAGGAACAGCTGGAAAAATTTTCCCCCACATTGTGGGTTGTCTCTTCACTCTGTTGGTGGTTTCTCTTGCTGTTGCGGAAGCTTTTTAATAAGATGAGATTCTAGTTGTTGATACTTTGTTCTAGTTCACGTGTGACTGAGGTTTCATTCATGAAATCTTTTTCTACACCAATGTCTTCAAGAGTTCTACCTAACTTCTCTTCCAGCTGGTTTAGCCTTTCCATCTCAATATTTAGATCTTTGTTCCAATTTGATTTTAGTTTACTGCATGGTAAGAGGTATGAGTGCAGTTTTAATCTTTGGCAAATTGAAACGCAGTTTTTCCACAAGGGTTTATTAAAGAGGCTATCTTTCCTACAGTGAGGGTGTTTGGCTCCTTTGCCAAAGATGAGGTGGCTGAGTATTTCTCAAGTTATTTCTGCATCTTCTAATCTGTTCCATTGATCATTAGGTCTGTTTCTTTGCCAGTAACATGCTGTTTTCATTATAGTAGCTTTGTAGTATAGTTTCACGTTGGGGATTGTGATCCCCCCTACCATGATTTGTTGCCTAGAATTGCTTTCTCTCTTCTAGGTCTCTTCTGGTTCCAAATGAATTTTTGCATTCTTTTCTCTATTTCTGTGAAATATGGTGTTGGAATTTCAATTGGGATTGCACTGAATCTATATAGCAGTTATGAAAGTATGGTCATTTTCACTATATTGGTTCTTCCTACCCAGGAGGAAGGGATGTTTTTCCATTTTCTGATATCCTCTTTGATTTCTTTTTTCAGGGTGGAGTAATTTTCAGAATAGAGGTCTTTTACTTCCTTCATTAGATCGATTACTAAGTATTTCATTTTTTTAGATGCTGTTGTGAAAGTTGTTTCTCCAGTTCCTCTCTCAGTGGGTTTGTTGTTAATTTACAGGAAGGCTATTGATTTGTTGACCTTATTTCCAACTACTCTACTGAATCTGGTTATTAAGACTAGAAGAATTTTCATGGTGTTCATAGGGTCTTTTATAGAGAGCATCATGTCATCTGCATATAATGACAATTTAATTTCTTTATTTCCTATCTTTATTCCTTTTATTTCTTTCTCTTGTCTAATTTCTGTGGCTAATGTTTCCAAAACTATATTGAACAGAAGTGGTGATAGTGGACATCCTTGTCTTGTTCCTGATTGTAGTGTGAAGAATTTTGGTTTTTGACCATTTAGTATGATGTTGGCTGTTGGTTTTTTTATATATGGCTTTTAGCAGGTTGAGATAAAGACCATTTATTCCAATTTTCTATAGGGTTTTTTTTTATCATGAATGGGTGTTGGATTTTATCAAATGCTTTTTCTGCATCTATTGAGATGATCATATGGTTTTTGTCCTTGGCTCTGTTAATATAGTGTATTACATTTATTGACTTGTGTATGTTGAACCATCTCTGCAGCTGGAATGAATCCAACTTGGTCAGGGTATATGGTCTTCTGCATTTTGTTTGCCAGTATCTTATTCAGAATTTTTGCATCTATGTTCATTAGGGAGATTCGCTGTAGTTCCCTTTTTCAGTTGGGTCTTGCTCTGCTTTTGGAATCAGAGTGATGCTTACTTCCAGGAATGAATTCGGGAATATTGCTTACCTTTCAATTTCATTGAGGAGTTGAAACAGTGATGGCAATAGTTCTTCTCTAAATGTCCTTTAGAATCCAGCAGTGGAGCTATCAGGACCCATGCTTTTCTTAGTTGGTAAGTTTTTAATTATGTTTTCAATGTTGTTGATTGATATTAGGTTGTTTAGAAATTTTAAATCTTCTTTGTTTAATTTTGGTAATTCATATATATCTAAAACTGTCTGTTTCTTTTTTTCCCCCATTAACTTTATTGGTACATTTTAGGTATACAATACAGTTACATTTATCATTGGGATCTTGTACCATTACATAAGTCTCTTGGTTCTTATTTTTTGCCCCTTCCCTTGCCCTCTCTTCACCCCTCCACCCTTCCCTATTTGCAAAGACCTTGTTTCCATTTTTTTCCTCTTCTCATATTTTTTCCTTTCCCTTTTTTCCCTTTCCCTACCCCTCCCAATTCCCCTGCTCTTTTAGACCTTTTCTTCCTGTTACACAATATCAGTTATACATTTTTTAAATTATAATATTAAGATCTAGGAGACATTACCACAGATTTTACAGAATTTAAAAGGATATAGAAAGCATGTTACAAAAATCTTTTTTGAAATAAATTTGACAACTTCTAAGAAGTAACTTAGAAGACAAATTAATGAAACTAACTCTGGAGGAAATATAAAATTTGAATAGCACCTACTAAAGAAAGTATATTCCTAGCTTGAAAACCTACCTATATGACAACAGCAGGCTCATAAACATTTTAACTGATAAATTATAACAAACATTTAAAGCAGAAAAAAGAAGGAACACTTCTCCCCTCATTTTAGGAACTCAACATTGTGCTAATCCTAAAACTGGATAAAGGTAATAGAAGAAAAAAGTATGAACATAGATAGAAATTTGTTTAACAAAACAAACTCTTAGAAGTCAGATCTGGCAGGATGTAGAAAGTGGTTTTATTATAGGGATGGCAGTGTTGGTTCAGCATTGGAATATCCACCCCCAGAAGGCATCATTTTAACAGAGGAAAGGAAAAAGCCATATGATCCTGTCACTAGTTAGAGAAAAAGTATTGGACTAAATTCTACAGCTGTTCATGGTAAAAGCTATCAGGAGACTAGAAGTAGAAAAGAAACTTCTCAACAGATTAAAGACATGTACTCCATACTTCTAGCGAGAATGCCTTATATAAATGGAGAAGATACAATGCTTTCTCCTTAAGATGGGGAACGAGGGCAGATATGCTTACTCTTTATCTGTCCATTAAACTTTGAAACCTAGTCCCCACCAAAATAGTCTGGCAATAAAATGACACAACTAGGATAGGATTGGCATGGCAGAAGCAAAATCTTTATATGTAGATGAAATGATCATCTACAGAGAAAATACTAAGAAATCTCTAGGAGCCCCTAGAACTTGTACTTGAATTTAGCAGGATTAGAAAACAGAAAGTATATATAAAAATTCAGGTCTGTGTATACTTGCTATAAATGAAGAACTGGATATTGAAATTTAAAAGTTATGTAGGAGTACAAAGGACCCAGAAAAGCCAAAAACAAAAACAAAAACAAAAAAACAGTGTTGGAAGACGTTTAGCACCCAATTTTAAGACTTCTTCTAAAGCTACAGTAATCAAGGCCGTGTTGGTGTAAGGAAAGACATATAGATCATTGGGATAAAACAGAGAATCTAGAAATAGAACCACACATATATGGTCCACTGAGTTTTGAAAGATTATTTAACATTAGCATTTTATAGAATATAAACTTGATTCAAGAGCCGAGGAAGAGATAGTGTTTTCAGCAAATGGCACTAGAACACCTGGTATCCATATATAAAAAATTAACCTCAACCCTTTTTTTCCATACATGAAAATAACTTGAAGGGATCTATGAACCTAAATAAGAAAGCCTAAAAGTATAAAACTTTAAGAAAAAATTATAAGGGAAAATATTTATGAATTCAGGGTAGGCAAGAACTACCTAGGATACAAAAATCATGATGCATAAAAGAAAAAAATTGATGAGATTCTATCAAAATTTAGAACTTTAAATGACATCATTAAAAATGAAAAGCAATCCTTAAACAGACCATATTTACAATGCATATAACCTATGACCAGAATATATAAAGAACTCTTACAGCTCATTAATAGACAACCCATTTAAAATGTAGACATAAGAAGATGATAAATAGTCAGTATAGCACAAGGAATGGTGTGCAACTATAGAATCAGAAAATACTAATCAGTACAATAATAAGATTGAATTATACACTCATTAGGGAGATGGAGTCAAAAGTTTTAAAAGCCTCGTCATGACATTTTCCTTTTTGTTGGATTCTCCCCCTTTGCATTTAATTTGTCATGCTCAATGGATTCATTCTGCTGGGTTTCCTGGGGTTGTGATCATCATTGTCTTTTCCTAGGGTATTGTCTAAAATTTGTTGGAGTGCCGGTTTGATATTCATGAAGTTCCTGAGGTGCTCTTTATCATGAAAGTATCTTATTTCTCCATCAATTTTGAAAGATAGTTTTGCAGGGTACATCAATCTGGGTTGGAGGCTATTTTCCTTTAGGGCTTGAAATACATCACTCCAAGCTCTTCTTGCCTTGAGGGTTTGCATTGAGAAGTCTGCTGTGATTCTGATGGGCTTTCCTTTGTATGTGATTTGTTTCTTTTCTCTCACTGCTTGTAGAATTTTATTCTTCTGTTGGATTTCTGGAATCCTAACTATTATATGCCTATGTGTAGATTTTTTTGATTAAGGCTAGCTGGAGTCCTATATGCCTCACTTATCTGTATGTCAAGTTCTTTCCCCCTCCTTGGGAAGTTTTCTGCCATCACTTCTGTGAACAGTTTTTTATGTCATCTGCACTCTCTCCTCCTTCTTCATTGACTGCAATCAGTCTTATGTTGTTCTTCTTTGCATCATCTAGAAGCTGCTGGATTGATTTCTCATGTTCTCTTAGAATTTTAAAGCAATTTTTCTTTTCCTGGTCACTAACTGCAATCTTATCTTCTATATCTGAAATTCTGTCCTCACATTGGTTCATTCTGCTGTGCAGACTTTTGATGGAGTTTTTAATCTCTTGGAAATCTATTTGTATCTGTTTTATGGATTCCATTTGTTTCCTATGTTGGGATTCCATCATGTTCCTCAGATACTCTATTTTTTTATCTGTGTCCTCTCTAGATTTATTAATCATGTCTTGCACCATGAGCAAACTCTTTGCTGTTATCTGAGTAATTATTTCTGATTTCATTTTTCCCAGATCCTCTTTTGCTGCCAGTTCAGGGAGTCCAGGTGGTTGAGTATGAGATTGTTCCATCTTGTTTCCCTTTGGGGTTGTTGTAGTTGATCCAGAAGTCTGTTTTTGAGCCTTGTTTATGTGTCTTCTCATTTCCACGGTGGGGGCGGGGGCGAGGGTTGCTTCTGGCGCCCACGCGGCTCACCTTCTCTGCCCTAGGAGCTTGGGATGGCAGCAGGGGAGCTTCCTTCCAGGTGCTGGGACCAGCTGAGCTTCACTGCCCTAGGAGCCTGGGATGGAGGCAGGGGAGCTTCCTTCTAGGTGCTGGGACCGGCTCACATTCTTGGCCCTAGGAGCCTGGGATGGCAGCAGGGGAGCTTCCTTCTGGGTGCTGGGACCGGCTGAGCTTCACTGCCCTAGGAGCCTGTCTGTTTCTTTTTTGATTTCCATCCTCTTCGAGTACAGATTTCAAAGTAGTTGTTGATGATTCTCTGGATTTCTGCAGGATCTGTTGTAATTAAACACTTTTCATTCATAATTGCATGTATTTGGCCATTTTCTTTCCTTTTATTTGATAAGGTTGGCTAAGGGTTTGCCAATTTTGTTTATTCTTTCAAAGAACCAACTCTTTGGTTTGTTGAATTTTTGTATCATTCTCTTAATCTGCATTACATTAATTTCTGTTCTTTTTTTTTATCATTTTCTTCCTCATATAAGCTTTGAGTTTGTCATGCTCCTTTTTTTCTAGAAGCTTGAGGTTCAGCCATTGGGTTGTTTATTTGAGCTTACTCTGTTTTCCTAATGTGGGTATACACTGCCAAGAATTTCCCTCATAAGACTGCTTTCATTGTGTTCCATAAATCACAGTATGTTGTATTGGCATTGTTGTTTAATTGTAGAATCTGTCTGATTTCTTCTTCAATTTCCTCTGTAATCCATTGGTTGCTCAGGAGGGTATTGTTCAATTTCCAAGTTTTTATGAAGTTCTGGTGGTTTCTTTTGCTATTGATCTTCAATTTCATTGTGCTATGATCTCATAACATACAAAGGATGACTTCAATTCCTTTGCACTTACTTAAATATGTTCTATGAGTGAGTATGTGGTCTATTTTGGAGAAAACTCATGTGCAGCAAGAATGTGTATTCTGATTTTGTGGGATGGAGCACTCTAAACATCTACTAAGTTTATTTGTGCAAGAGTTTGGTTGAATTCTAGTATTTCTTTCTTTTGTCTACTTGATCTGTCTCTTTGTGACAGTGGGGTATTGAGGTCTCTTGCTATTATTAGTGCTTACTTGATTTTTCATGTCCATTAATATTTGGTTTTGCACTAGTATTTGGTGCATATACATATTTATGATTGTCATCACTTCCCCTTGGATTGTTCCTTTTACAAGAATATAGTGGCCATCTTTGTCTCTATTAATTAGACTTAATTTGAAATCCACTTTGTTTGAAAATAGGATAGCTACTCCTGCTTTTTTTTTTTTGGTACCTGTCACATGGAGTATTGTTTTCCACCTTCTGACCTTCAGTCTATGAGTTTCTTTTTGAATTAAGTATGTTTCGTGTATGCAGCATATTGTTGGATCTTGCTTCTTGATCCATTCTGCCAGTCTGTTTCTTTTGATTGGTGAATTGAGACCATTAACATTCATGGTTATAATTCATATGTATTGACTTATCATTTTCGTGATTTTTTCCTGTTGTTGGATTGTCCCCTCTTTGCATTTAATTTCTTGTTTTGTTTGATGGATTCATTCTGTTGTGGAGTTGTGACCCTCATTGTCTTTTCCCAGGATATTGTTTAGAATTTTTTGGACTCCTGGTTTGATATTCATGAAGTTCCTCAGGTTGTTCTTTGTCGTGAAAGTATCTTATTTCTCCATTGATTTTGAAAGACAGTTTTGCAAGGTATATCAGTCTGGGTTGGAGGTTGTTTTCTTTTACAGCCTGAAATGCTTCATTCCAGCACTTCTTGACTTGAGGATTTGTGTTGAGATGTCTGCTGTGATTCTGATGGCCTTTCCTTTGTATGTGATTTGTTTCTTTTCTCTAACTGCTTTCAATAGTTTGTTCTTCTGTTGGGTTTCTGCAATCCTGACTATTATATGCATAGGTATAATTTTTTTTAAATCACAGCTAGATGGAGCCCTATGCCTTACTTATCTGTATGTATATTCTTTTTCCCTGTTTAGGAAGTTTTCTGCCATTTCTTCTTTTTATGTCATTTGCACTCTCTTCTGCTGTTTCATTGACTCCAATCAGTCTTATGTTATTCTTCTTTGGATCATCTAACTGATGGATTGATTTCTCATGGACCCTTGCTATTTTTTTTTCCTTAAATTCTTTTATTGGTGCATTTTAGGTATACAATACATTTACAATTATCGTTGGGTGTTTGTAACTGTACATGATGTATCTTGGTTCTTATTTTTTCCCCATTACCTGTGGGCCCTTCACCTCTCCACCCTTCCCTATTTGCATAGACTTCATTTCCATTTTTTTCTTCTCTGATAATTTTTCCTTTCCCTTCTTTCCTTTCCCCCTCCCCTCCCAACACCCCTACCCCCTTGGACCTTTTCTTCCTATTTCAAATTATCAATTATTTGTTTTAATCATTTTAATTCTTATTTACACTTTTAGTTTCTCACACTAGAGATAATACTTGGTATTTATTTATTTATTTATTTATTTATTTACTTTTCACCCCTCCTACCCTTCCCTGTTTACAAAGACTTTATTTCCATTTTTTCCATTTCTCATCATTTTTCCTTTCCCTTCTTTCCTTTCCCCTGCCCCTCCCACTACCCCTACCCCTTTGGACCTTTTCTTCCTATTTTGCATTATCAATTATTCATTCTAATCAATGGTACATTTTAGGTATACAATATAATGACAGTCATCATGGGAAATTTGCACCTTTCCATAGTCTCTCTTGGTTCTTATTTTTCACCCTTGCCCAGCCCTGCCTTCAACCCCTCCAGTCCTCCCAATTCACAAAGATTTTGTTCCTATTTTTCCATTTTCTCATATTAATCCCATTCCCTTATATCCTTTGCCCTAGCCCTCCCACTTCCTTCCCCTTTGCCCCTTTTCTTCCAATTTCACATTACCTATTATACATTTTAGTCCTTATTTACACTTTCAGTTTCTCACATGAGAGAAACTATTCGGTATTTACACATGTGTGTCCTATTTATTTCACTTAAGAGTATTGCCTCAAAGTGCATCCACTTAGCTATAAATGTCTCTAATTTCTCATTTTTTATGGTTGAGTAGTACTCCATTTTATAAAAAAACCACATTTTCTTTATCCAGTCTCCAGTTGATGGGCATTTGGGCTGTTTCCAAGTTTTAGCTATTACAAACTGTGCTGCTATGAATATGGGCACACATATATCACTGTGGTATGATCCTTTTAATTCTTTGGGGAAGATCCCCAGCAGTGGAATAGTGGGGTCAAATGGGACTTCCAGTCCTAGTTCTTTGAGGTATCTCCATACTGATTTCCACAGTGGTTGCACCAGTCTACACTCCCACCAGCATTTTATTTCCTCTCTTTATTCCTTTTATTTCTTTCTCTTGTCTGATTGCTGTGGCTAATGTTTCCAAAACTATATTGAACAAGAGTGGTGATAGTGGACATCCTTGTCTTCTTCCTGATTTTAGTGTGAAGGATTTCAGTGTTTGACCATTTAGTATGATATTTGCTGTTGGTTTTTCATAGATGGCTTCTATCATTTTGAGGTAGAGACCATCTATTCCAATTTTTTGTTGGGTTTTTATCATAAATGCATGTTGGATTTTGTCAAATGCTTTTTCCGCGTCTATGGAGATAATCATATGGTTTTTGTCCTTGGCTCTACTAATATAGTGTATTACATTGATTGATTTGCGTATATTGAACCATCCCTGCATCCCTGGGGTGAATCCCACTTGATCAGGGTGTATGATCTTCTTGATGATCTTCTGCATTCTGTTTGTCAGTATCTTGTTAAGAATTTTTGGATCTATGTTCATTAGTGAGATTGGCCTATAGTTCTCTTTTTCAGTTGGGTTTTTCTTTGCTTTGGGGATCAAGGTGATGCTTGCTTCCAGGAATGAATTTGGGAATATTGCTTCCCTTTCAATTTCATTGAAGAGTTTAAACAGTAGTGGCAGTAGTTCCTCTCTAAATGTCTTGTAGAATTCAGCAGTGAAACCATCAGGGCCTGGGCTTTTCTTAGTTGATAAGTTTCTAATTACATTTTCAATTTCATTGGTTCATATTGGGTTGTTCAGAATTTTAGTTCTTCTTAGTTCAACTTTGTTAATTCATATGTATCTAGGAATCTGTCCATTTCTTCTGTGTTGTCCATCTTATTGGCGTATAGGTTCTGGAAGTAGGTACTGATGATCCTCTGGATTTCTGTTGGGTCTGTTGTAGTTTCACCCTTTTCATTCCTAATTGCATGGATTTGGGCCTTTTTCTTCCTTTTTCTGACAAGGTTGGCTAAAGGTTTGTCAATTTTGTTGATTCTTTCGAAGAACCAACTCTTGGCTTCATTGATTTTTTGTATCATTGTCTTAGTCTCCATTGCATTGATTTCTCCTCTGATCTTTATAATTTCCTCCCTTGTATGAGCTTTGGGGTTGTCCTGCTCTTCTTTTTCTAGAAGCTTGAGGTGCAGCATCATGTTGTTTAATTAGGCTCGTTCTCTTTTCCTAATATGCGTATTCACTGCTATGAATTTCCCTCATAAGACTGCTTTCATTGTGTCCCATAGATTCCAATATGTTGTATTGTCATTGTCATTTAATTGAAGGAACTGTCTGATTTCTTCTTTAATTTCTTCTGTGACCCATTGGTTATTCAGAAGTGTGTTGTTCAATTTCCACGTGTTTATAAAATTTTTGCAGTTTCTTTTAGTATGGATCTCCAGTTTCATTGCACTATGGTCTGATAATATACAGGGGATAACTTCAATTCCTTTGCACTTACTTAAACATGTTCTATGTGTGAGTATGTGGTCTATTTTGGAGAATGACCCATGTGCAGCTGAGAAGAATGTGTATTCTGATTTTGTGGGGTGGAAGACTCTGTAAACATCTGTTAAGTTCATTTGTTCAAGAGTTCGATTGAGTTCTAGTATTTCATTACTTATTTTTAGTCTAGTTGATCTATCTATTTGTGACAGTGTGGTGTTTAGGTCCCCCACTACAATTGTATTAGTGCATATATGACTTTTCATGTCCGTTAGTATTTGTTTTATATAGTTGGGTGCACTAGTATTTGGTGCATAGATATTTATGATTGTCATCTCTTCCTCTTGGATTCTTCCCCTTACAAGGATGTAGTGTCCTTCTTCATCTCTCTTAATTAGTGTTGGTTTGAAATCTACTTGATCTGCCAAGAGGATAGCTACTCCTGCTTTTTTTCAGGTTCCCATTGTGTGGAGTATTGTATTCCACCCTTTAACTTTCAGTCTATGAGTTTCCTTTTGAATTAAGTGTGTTTCTTGTATGGAGCATATCATTGGATTTTGCTTCTTGACCCATTCTGCCAGTCTATTTCTTTTGATTGGTGAATTGAGACCATTAACATTGATGGCTATAACTGAAATGTATTGACTTGTCATTGCCATGACTTCTTCTTTTTGTTGGGTTCTCCCCCTTTACATTTAATTTCTTGTCATGCCAGGTGGGTTCATTCTGCTCTGCTTCCTGGGGTTGCGATCCTCAATGTCTGTTCCTAGGATATTGTGTCAAATTCTTTGGAGTGCTGGTTTGGTGTTCATGAAGTTCCTAAGGTGCTCTTTGTCATGAAAGTATCTTATTTCTCCATCAATTTTGTACGATAGTTTTGTAGGGTACATCAATCTGGGTTGGAGGCTGTTTTCTTTCAGGGCTTGGCATATGTCACTCCAAGCTCTTCTTGCCTTGATGGTTTGTGTTGAGAAGTCTGCTGTGATTCTGATGGGCTTTCCTTTGTATGTGATTTGTTTCTTTTCTCTGACTGATTGGAGAACTTTGTTCTTCTGTAGTGTTTCTGGAATCTTAACAATTATATGCCTATGTGTAGATTTTTTTTGATCAAGGCTATTTGGAGTCCTATGTGCCTCACTTATCTGTATGTCAAGCTCTTTTCCCCTGCTTGGGAAGTTTTCTGCCATTATTTCTGTGAAGAGTTTTTATGTCATCTCCACTCTCTCCTGTTTCTTCATTGAGCCCGATCAGTCTTATGTTATTCTTCTTTGCATCATCTAGCAGCTGCTGGATTGATTTCTCATGTTCCCTTATAATTTTGAAGCAATATTTCTTTTCCTGGTCATTAATTGCAATCTTATCTTCTATACCTGAAATTCTGTCCTCACATTGGCTCATTCTTCTGTGTAGACTTTCAGTGGAGTTTTTCATGTCCTGGAAATCTATTTGCATCTGTTTTATGGATTCCATTTGTTTCTTATGTTGGGATTCCATCATGTTCCTCAGCTCCTCTCTAGATTCATTAATCATGTCTTGCACTAGGGGCACAATTTCTCCTGTTGTCTGAGAAATTATTTCTGATTTCATTTTTTCCAGATCCCCTTTTGTTGTCAGTTCAGTGGGTCCAGGTGATTAAGTATCAGAGTGTTCCATCTCTTTTCCCTTTGGGGTTGCTGTAGGTGATCTGGAAGTCTGGTTTTGAGACTTATTTATGTATTTTCTCATTTCAACTAGGGCACAGGGCTTTTAGCACCTGCAGGGATTACCTCTTCTGAGCTGGGAAAGGTGGGACAGGGGCTGGGAGCAGTGGTAGTGATAGTGACCCAAAAGCCCTTTCCTGTGGGCAGAGAGTTGTGGGAGGGATGGTGGCCCAGAAGCCCCTTCCTTTGGACCAGGATTAGTGGGACGGTGGCTCAGAAGCCCCTACCTCTGAGCCGGGAGCAGTGGGACTCAGTACCTTGGTCTGGTGGTCTGGTGTCCTCTGCATCTTTGTAGTGTGGAACCAGGTGGCTGTCTGTCTGCAGCGGGCTGATTTGGTGTGTTCCGAGTGACTCAACAGTACTCCATTTTATTAAAAAAACCACATTTTCTTTATCCAGTCTCCAGTTGATGGACATTTGGGCTACTTTCAAGTTTCAGCTATCACAAATTATGCTGTTATGAACATGGGTGCACATATATCACTGTGGTATGATTCTTTTAATTCTTTGGGGAAGATCCCCAGCAGGAGAATAGCTGGGTCAAATGGGACTTTAAGTCCTAGGTCTTTGAGGTATCTCCATACTGATTTCCACAGTGGTTGCACCAGTCTACGCTCCACCAGCAGTGGAGCAGGGTTCCTCTTTCCCCACAGCCCCACCAGCATTTGTTGTTGGTTGATTTCATGATAGCAGCCATTCTTTCTGGAGTGAGGTGAAATCTCAGTATTGTTTTCATTTGCATCTCATGAATGACCAGTGATGTTGAAAATTTTTTTATATCTTTCTTTTCTGTTTCTACTTCTTTGTCTGAGAATTGTCTCTTCATTTTAGATGTCTATTTTTGGATTGGGTCTTTAAATTTGGGAGGTCTGATTTTTTTAAGTTCTTTATAGATTCGAGATAGTAGACCTTTGTCTGAGGTACAGCAGGTGAAGATTTTTTTCCACATTGTAGGTTGTCTCTCCACACTGTTGTTGGTTTCTCTTGCTGTGCAGAAGCTTTTTAGTAAGAAGAGTTCCCACTTGTTGATTGTTTGTGCTAGTTCATGGGCAACTAAGGTTTTGTTCATAAAATCTTTTCCTATACCAATGTCTTCAAGAGTTCTACCTAACCTCCTCTGTTCCAGCTGGTTCACCATTTCTAATTTAATATTGAAATCCTCAATCCATTTCAATTTTGGTTTAGTGGATTATGAGAGATATATTTCTTCAAGTTTTAATCTTTGGCAAGTTGAAACCCAATTTCTCCAGCACCATTTATTAAAGAGGCTATCTTTTCTCCAGTGAGGGTGTTTGGCTCCTTTATCGAAGATGAGATGGCTGAGTATGTCTGGAGTTGTTTCTACATCTACTAATCTGTTCCACTGGTCCTCAGGTCTGTTTCTTTGCCAGTACCATGCTGTTTTTATCACAGTAGCTTTGTAGTATAGTTTCAAGTTTGGGGTTATGATACCCCCTGCCATGTCTCTGTTACCTAAAATTGCTTTTACTATTCTGGGTCTCTTCTTGTTCCAAATGAATTTTTGGATTGTTTTCTTGAGGTCTATGAAGTATGCTGCTGGGATCTCAATTGGAATTGCATTGAATCTATACAGCAGTTTTGGTAGTATGGCCATTTTCACTATATTAATCCTTCCTACCCAGTAGCAGGGGATATCTCTCCATTTTCTGATATCATCTTCAATCTCTCTTTTCAGAGTGCTACAGTTTTCAGAAAAGAGTTCTTTGATTTCTTTCTTTAGGTTGACTCCTCGGTATTTCAGTTTTTTGGATGCTATTGTGAAAGGAATTGTTTTCCCTATTTCTGTCTCAGTGAGTCTCTTGTTCATATAGAGGAAAGCTATTGATTTTTGTATGTTGACCTTGTATCCAGCTAATCTACTGAATTTGGTTATTAATTCTAAAGGACCTTTGGTGGAGTTCTTGGGGTCTCCTATATAGAGTATCATGTCATCTGCAAATAATGACAATTTGAATAATTAATTTCCTATCTTTATTCTTTTTATTTTTCTGCTGTCTAATTGCTGTGGCTAATGTTTCCAAAAGTATATTGAACAGGAGTGGCCATAGTGGACAGCCTTGTTTTGTTCCTGATTTTAGTGTGAAGGATTTCAGTTTTGACTATTTAGTATGATATTGGCTGTTGGTTTTTCATAGATGGCTTTGATCAGTTTGAGGCAGAGATCATCTACTCCAATTTTTTGTGGGTTTTTCTCATAAATGCATGTTGGATTTGTCAAATGCTTTTTCTGCATCTATGGAGATAATCATATGGTTTTTTTCCTTGGCTCTATTGATATAGTGTATTACATTTCTTGCTTTGCATATGTTGAAGCATCCTTGCATCCCTGGGATGAATCCCACTTTTTCAGGGTGAATGATCTTCTTGATGATCTTCTGCATTCTATGTGCCAATATCTTATTAAGAATTTTTGCAACTATGTTCATTAGTGAGATTGGCCTATAGTTCTCTTTTTTGTTTGGATCTTTTTGTGCTTTGGGTTCAAGGTGGTGCTTGCTTTCAGTATTGAATTCGAGAGTATTGTTTCCCTTTCAATTTAATTGAAGAGTTTAATTTGTAGTGGCTGGAATTCCTCTCTAAATGTCTTGTAGAATTCAGCAGTGAAGCCATCAGGACCTGGGCTTTTCTTAGTTGTTAAGGTTTTAATTACGTTTTCAATTTCATTGATTGATATTGGGTTGTTTAGAATTTTTATGTCTTCTTCTTTCAACTCTGGTAATTCCTACATATCTAGGAATCTGCCCATTTCTTCTGTCTTTTCTATCTTATTCGTGTATAAAAGTTCTCAAAGCAGGTATTGATGATCCTCTGGATTTCTGCTGGGTCTGTTGTCATTTCACCTTTTTCATTCCTAATTACATGGATTTGGGCCTTTTCTTTCCTTTTTCTGATAAGTTTGGCTGAGGGTTTGCCAATTTTGTTGATTCTTTCAAAGAACCAACTCTTGGCTTCATTAATTTTTTGTATTGTTCTCTTATTCTCCATTGAATTGATTTCTGCTCTGATCTTTATAATTTCCTCCTTTCTATGGGCTTTGGGTTTGTCCTGCTGTTTTTTTTTTTTTCTAGAAGCTTAAGGTTTATCATCAGGTTGTTTAATTGGGCTCATTCTGTTTTCCTAATATGAGTATTCACTGCTATGAATTTCCCTTGTAAGACTGCTTTCATTTTGTTCCATAGATTCCGGTATGTTTTATTGTCACTGTCATTTAATTGAAGAAACTGTCTGATTTCTTCTTTAATTTCCTCTGTGACTCCTTGGTTATTCAGAAGTGTGTGGTTCAATTTCCATGTGTTTGTGAAATTTTTGCAGTTTCTTTTGCTATTGATCTCCAATTTCATCTCACTATGGTCTGATAATATACAGGGGATAACTTCAATTCCTTTGCACTTACTTAAACATGTTCCATGTGTGAGTATGTGGTCTATTTTGGAGAATGACACAAGTGCACTTGAAAAGAATATGTATTCTGATTTTGTGGGGTGGAAGACTCTGTAAAAATCTGTTAAGTTCATTTGCTCAACAGTTCAATTGAGCTCTAGTATTTCATTGTTTATTTTTTGTGGAGTTGACCTTTCTATTTGTGACAGTGGGGTATTGCGGTCCCCCACTATTATTGTATTACTGTATGTATGAGTTTTCATGTCCACTAGTAATTGTTTTATATAGTTTGATGTACTAGTGTTTGGTGCATAGATATTCATGATTGTCATCTCTTCTTCTTGGATTGTTTCCTTTACAAGGATGTAATGTCCTTCTTTCTCTCTATATATCAGTGTTGGTTTGAAATCCACTTGATCTGCAAATAGGATAGATACTCCAGCTTTTTTTCGGGTTCCCGTCACATGGAGTATTATTTTGCACTCTTTAACTTTCAATCTATGAGTTTCTTTTTGGATTAAGTGTGTTTCTTGTATGCAGCATATTGTTAGATTTTGTTTCTTGGCCTGTTCTGTCAGTCTATTTCTTTTGATTGGTGAATTGAGACCATTAACATTGATGGTTATAACTGACATGTATTGACTTATCATTTTCATGACTTTTTCTTTTTGTTAGATTCTCCCCCATTAAATTTTGTTTCTTCTAGCACCTGATGGATTCATTCTTCTGTGCCTCCTGGAGTTGTGATCCTCATTGTCTGTACCTAGGATATTATCTAAAATTTTTTGTAGTGCTGCTTTGGTATTCATGAAGTTGCTAAGGTGCTCTTTGTCATGAATCTATCTTATTTTTCCATCAATTTTGAAAGATATTTTTTCAGTGTACATCAGTCTGGGTTGGAGGCTGTTTTCCTTTAGGGCTTGAAATACATCACTCTAACCTCTTCTTACCTTGAGGGTTTCTTTTGAGAATTCTGCTGTGATTCTAATGGACTTTCCTTTGTATGTGATTCATTTCTTTTCTCTAACTGCTTGTAGAACTTTGTTCTTCTGTTGGGTTTCTGGAATCTTAAAAATTATATGTTTATGTGTAGATTTTTTTTTTGATCAAGGCTATTTGGAGTCCTATATGCCTCACTTATCTGTATGTGAAGTTCTTTTCCCCTGTTTGGGAAGTTTTCTGCCATTACTTCTGTGAACAATATTTTTAAGTCATTTGCACTCTCTCCTGTTTCTTTGTTAACTCCAATCAGTCTTATGTTATTCTTCTTTGCATGGTCTAGCAGCTGCTGGATTTATTTCTCATGGTCCCTTACAATTTTCAAGCAATTTTTCTTTTCCTGGTCACTAATTGCAATCTTATTTTCTATATCTGAAATTCTGTCCTCACATTGGCTCATTCTGCTGTGTTTATTTTCAGTGGAGTTTTTAGTCTCTTGGAAACCTGTTTTTATCTGTTTTATGGATTCCATTTGTTTCCTATTTTGGGATTCCATAATGTACCTCAGCTCCTCTTTTTTTTTTAATCTGTGTCCTCTCTAGATTTATTAATCATGTCTTACATTATGGGCACAATCTCTGTTGTTATGTGAGAAATTATTTCTGATTTCATTTTTTCCAGATCCTCTTTTGTTGCCAGTTTAGGGAGTCCAGGTGTTTGAGTATCAGAGTATTCCATCTCATTTCCCTTTGGGGTTGCTGTAGGTGATCTGGAAGTCTAGTTTTGAGATTTGTTTCCATGTCTTCTCATTTCAATAGGGGGTGGGTTCTATTGGTGCCTGTGCGGCTCACCTCCTCTGGGCTGAGAGTGGTGGAATGGCGGCCCAGAAACCCCTACCTCTGGGTTGGGAGCAGTGGAACAGCAGCCCAGAAGCCCCTACCTCTGGGCTGGGAGCAGTAGAATGGTGGCCTGAAAGACCCTTCTTCCTGGGTGGGAGAGGTGGAAAGGTGGCCCAGTAGCCCCTTGCTCTGGGCTGGGAGTGTTGGAAAGGTGCCCTGGAATCCCCTTCCTCTGGTTGATATCCTTTTTGATGATGTGGCAGTTTGGGTTTGCATCTTGGTTAGGTGTCTTCTCATTTATATATTTTGTCATTGTTGATGTTTTTGGTTTAATTCCTGGGTTGTTGCTTATAAGTATCTTTATTGCTAGTATTTAATGCTCTTAGGGAATGACTACTTTTTAGATTGTCTTCCAGTTATAGGAAGCCTTTGGGTTTGAGTCAGTAATGACCCATAAGCAATCTCAGTCTTGGTATACCAGGAAGAATAGCTGACTAGTACAGTCATGTCCCCTTGCCAAAGTTATACCTTCAGCATCAACAATAGCATGAAACACATCTTAGAAAATGACAAATTGTGCTAGCTATTCATCTGACACATTTATCCACATGGATTAAACTTGTGCTTATGTATCAAAATCAAGTACCAACCAGAAATATGTTTATCATAAATAAGCCCTTCAATATAGTGGCTTTACCCTCCAGGAAAAAGACTTAGAAAGAGTTGGAGGGAGGGTATAGAGAGCTAGAAGCAGAAGGAGAGGTTAGAAATAGGGCTACAGGGCACAAGAGGATCATGAAAACTTTGGGAAATGTGAATACAGGAGAAAAAGAGAGAAGGAACAAAAACATGAATAGCAACAGGAAAACTGGAAACTGTATTCACACTCCTATAACAATAAAAGCAATCAAGAAAAGAACAGAATAGGACAAAACTTGGAACAAGAAGGGAGAGAAATGTAGAAGAAGAAAAGAGAAGTAAAAGATAAAAACAAGGGAAGAAAAAAATAGTACCCTTTGAGGCGTGTCTCTGCTATTATTGGTATGCATGGGCAGCAGCATGTAGAACTGAGTTCATGAGTCTCAGCAGCCAGCCGTAGCCCACTAAAGTTTAGGCTGGTTTCTGGCCACAAGGCTGGAATTGAGCTCCCTGACTTCCTGCAGGTTAGAACTCTACAAGGTTCTACTGCAGGTTTGACCCACCCTTCCCCCATAGCAAGTCTGGTTCAGTAGCAGGTGCTGGTCCCAACCACTCACCAACTGCTGTAGTCTGCTCTGTCTTTGTTCTCCCAGTGGGCTTCAGTTTTCAACTACAGCCTTGGAAAGGCCCTCTCCCTGCATCTGACAACTGCATCATCTTCCTGAGCTCATAGCAATGGCCTCTCTGGCCCTCCTGCCTCTGATGCACAGATCCTGATCCCCATGCAGTGATGCAGGATGGCTTCACAGGCACGGGAAGACGCACATCTCTTGATGTCCAGGTGAGTGGGTGCACATCTCTCAGTGTCTATAAGATCATTTTCAACAATGTGAAGATCAGTACCATGAAATATTTACTAAAACCATACACTGGTGAGGAAAAAGAGGAAATACACCAATTTTGCTAAAAGTAATAGAAGGCTGATATTATAAACACAGGGTAATATAAAGGTAGTAACAAGCCTTTCTAATTATAATAAATACATAATGAAACAAACTGCATAGCAAAATATTTAAACACTTGATACATTTAAAGACAAATATATATGAAAACCTAGATCAAATGCATATATAATCTTCATGAATGCCAATGGGCTAAAATTACTTATTATAATAAAAATGCTTCAGATTGGCTCCTGAAACTAAAGACAATTCTATATAAAATATAAAAGACAATGTAAAATAAAGTAATTCAAAGTGTTGAAAGTAAAAATATCAAAGCAGAGGCAGCAGTATTATATAAGCCAAAAAGTATTAAATGAAACAAATAAAAGAGCTTTGAATTCAACTCAAAGTGAGTATTGTAGAGTTGTAAATATCCATGCACTTAATAAATAGCATTAACACTAATAAAACAAGCATTAGAAGAGATAAGAGAAAAATACAAATCCATTAATAGGAATTTAAATATTTTCCTTGATGACAGATGATAGAGCAAAATAAAATCTCCATATAGAACAGACACAAATAACACAACAAAATGGAATGGATTCTTATATAAGTCTGTGGACTGAATTGTGTCCCCTGCAAGTTGAAACTCTTATTCCCCACATACCCTATTTGGAGGTCCTTACAGTTAAATGAGGTTACAAAGCTGGGTCTCTGATAGGGGTGATGGCCTTACAAGAAGAGAAAAGGAGAGATCTCTCTTTCCATCTATGTGGGAGACCAGATACGAAGGTTGAGGCCTAATTGGCCCTCGGTGAGCACTAAGAAGAAAAGTGGTATGAAAGTGTGTTGACACACTCCCAGGGAAAAGTAAAAACAGCTGAGATTCTGTTGTTTACTTGGACAAGTACCATGGAGGGTGGGAGACAGATGAGTCCTGTGTAACGCTGATTGCTTGTATCTGTGTGTGAGTAATAAAGCCTAGGTGTGCCAGTCACTCGGAGCATTTGTCCACAGAGGCAAAGAACCCTCTGGCACCCGCATCCCAAATTGTGTGTGTGTGTGTGTGTGTGTGTGTGTGTGTCTTGTGTCTTTCATTTCCATTTGCCCTCTTGTCAGAAACAGACGTGTCGGGTTGGTTTCCTGCACATCTGCACTCAAAGGAAAGGCCACATGAGAACAGAGGGAGAAGGTGGACATCTGTAGACCAGGAAGAGAGGTTGTCACACCAGAATCTGAGCCCTCCATGAATCTTGATCTTGAACTTTGCAAACTCAAGTTTCAGTAGTTTATACAGCCTAATGTATTTTGTTATGGAAGCCCAAGAACATATATACATACATATGCTATTAGAGGCTGAACACCTATGGATTAGGATGAGAATTATCCATATTCTTGGCCACAAAGTAATTTTTATTATTTATTATGAAAGTAGAAACATGGCAGGCATTATGACCCTAATGTACTATAGCAAGAAAATAACAAAAAGGGAGAAAATAATACCCATACTTTGGAAATTAAGCAAAACAACCATTAAACAAATCTTCAAAGAGGCAATACAAACAAAAAAATGTGGAATAGCTACAAAATAATGATAATAAACCAACATGGGATACAATTATGTCCCAAGAAGTATATCCTGACTTAGTATCAATAAACTAGCAGTAATGAAAATAAAAGACTCAAAAAATAAAAGACCTGACACAAAAAATTAGAAAAGACACACCAAGGGAGGGATGAAGGGGTTGAAGGGAGGGCAGGGGAATGGGGAAAAAATAAGAACCAAGAGAGATTATGTAAAGGTGCAAATTTCCAATGATGAGTGTCATTATATTTTGTACCTAAAATGTACCAATAAAATTAATTTTTAAAAAAAGACACACTAAAATGAGCCACAGGGAAAATGAAAGAAGGAATTTTTAAAAAGATAATAACAGAAATCAATACTTCAGAAAATTGAAAAACTATCAGGTAAAGCTAAAAGCTGTGTCTCTGAAAAAAAATTAAACTCACTTGTCATGTTTGTCAAGAAATAGAGCCGGGGATTTAGCTCAGTGGTTCCAGCACCTGCCTTGCAAGTGCAAGGTCCCGAGTTCGATCCCCGGTACCAAAAAAAAAAAAAAAAAGAAATGTCTGAAAACACAAGAATATATCACACAGATCCTGAGAATTCAAGGGATCATAAGAAGCTAACATTCAATTCTAAGAAAATAAATTTGAAAACATGGATGAAATATATGATTTTCAAGTAAATTGTAATTTGCCAAAATATACTCAGCTGAGAAAGTAAAATCTAAACAAATTATGTTTCATAGGAAATGCAGGGAAAATTGACAATGAATTCTTTTCCTAAATTACTGAACCTAATCATTTCGTAAGTTAAATCTATCAAAACTTTAGTTTAAAAAATTGTCCCAGAAAATAGAAAATAAAGCACTGCACTATTTTCATGAAACAAATATAACATCAGTAATAACATTAGACAGAGTTCACAACTGAAAACTGAAGGACAGGGCCAGGGATTTAGCTCAGTGGTTCTGCCACTTGCCTCACAACCGCAAGGTCCTGAGTTCAGTCCCTGGTACAAAAAAAAAATTTTGGAGCTGGGGATTTAGCTCAGTGGTTTTGCCACCTGTTGCACAAGCAAAAGGACCCGAGTTCGATTCCCAGTGCCAAAAAAACAAAAAACAAAAAACTGAAGGACAATCACGCTTATGTTATTAAAATTTAAATAAAATAGCAAATGGAAACTAGTAGCACCCTGAGAATAATATATTAAGGACAAATAGTGTTTATTCAAAGAATGTGAGGATATTTCAAAAGGAATTCTATGAATATAATTCACATGTAAGTATTATAAGGAAAAGTAGTATCAAATCTTTGGATTTCAAGTTATTTGACAGTGCTCAAATTTCTTACTAAAAGCACTCAATAATACAATAATATCCCAGTTTCAATTTAGCATCATGCCTTAATGGTGCTAGGAACATTCCTTCTGTCAAGAAGACAGAGATACTTAGTATCACCAGCATTATTTAAGATAGTAATGTTGATACTTTCCCATGTAAGTAAAAAACACGAATATTGAAAGGGAGAAAAAAAAATCTACGGTGGGACACATTACATATCAAGAAAAGCCTAGAGAAACAGTTAAAACCCTAAATAACGAAACATTCAATAAACTGATGGGGTAAAAATTATGTATATACTAATCTCTTTTATGTATATCAAAACTATTGTTAGATGTCATTAATGCAACAACATATTACAGTTATATGTGCAACAAAAATATTTTAAAATACCTAAGAATAGTCTGCTTCTGAAAAGATGTAATATATCTACTTTTTCTATTACTTTATTTTTATTGAGCCCAGCAAAAGCCCTTGGAGATGATACATAAAAGGGGCAGCAGAGGCTCTGAAAGGTGCAGAGAAGGAGGCAAACTGGCAAGATGTCTTTGGACCAGAAAGTACCCTAGCACTGAGAGATCTGTTTTCTTTTTTTCTCCTACCTTGAAGCTAAGAATTTGGCAACCTAAAACTATCAGACAAAATAAAGCCTAATAAAACCCTCCTTTCTCTAGTCAAAGGGTGAACAAAAATTTACTCTGTCAAGACAGAAAACTCTTAGACAATAACTGCTCTACTCCAGTCGACTACTGAAAAACAAAACAAAACAAAACAAAATCCTGTGCCTCTACCTCACTCCCATGCCAACAAAGGCAGAGTGGAAAGTCTGGACTCTCACCTGGCTGAAAAGAGGCACTCCAGAACGTGCCCTAGTTCCCAGTGGGAACCATGTAGGAAAGGGCCAAATGCAGAACCGGAATGTTCACCTCCATAAAGCATAATAAAGCATCCCTCCACTTCCTCACTGGCAGTGTCAGAGGAGACCTCAAAGAGGAGAATCAGAACTTTCACCTGCACTCTGCAATGATGAGGCCACCCCTGGGCACTATCAGTGGAGATCACCTGGGCAGCCTAGTCCTGGTCTGCTGAGAATGGATGCTGAAGTTTGTCAAATGCTTCTTTTTGCATCTGTTGATAGGGCATGTAATAATTTTTCCTTATCCCGTTGATGTTATGGATTGCATCAATTGATTGCTGAATTTTGTTTTCTTATGTAGTTTTAAAAATTTTATTTTTTATTAGTATATACTTGCCATACATAATGATCACATTCATTATGAGGAATTTGTACCTGTACAAAATATGTCTTAAACCTTATTTTCCCATTCCCTTGCCCTTCTTTCAACCCTTCTTCCCCTCCCCATTTACAAATGTTTCCATTTTTTCCTTCAATTCTCTCTTTTGTTTAAATCCTTTTTCCCTCCTTTCCTTACCCCCTGCCCCATCCCTTGTTCCATTTCCCATTTGAAGAATTTCTTCCTACTTCCTAATATATATATTCTTTTCTACTCATTATTTACATGTTGGTTTTCTCACACAAGAGAAACAATGCGATATTTAAACTTGTGTGTCTGATTTATTTCACTTAAGATTATGAATGTTTTAAAATTAATTTTATGGGTATATTTTAGTTATACAATATAATGACATTCATCATTGAAAATTTCCACCTTTACATAATCTCTCCTGGTTCTTATTTTTTCCTGATTCCCCTGCCCTCCCTTCAACCCCTCCATCCCTCCCTGTTTACAAGATTTTGTTTCCATTTTTCCATTTTCTCATATTAATCCCATTCCCTTCTTTCCTTTCCCCTACCCCTCCCACTTCACCTTCCCCTTTGCCCCTTTTCTTCCTATTTCACATTACCTATTATACATTTTTAGTCCTTATTTACACTTTCAGTTTCTCACACCAGAGAAACTATTCGGTATTTACACATGTGTGTCCTATTTATTTCACTTAAGAGTATGGCCTCAGTGTGCATCCATTTAGCTATAAATGTCTCTAATTTCTCATTTTTTATGGCTGAGTACTCCATTTTATTAAAAAACCACATTTTCTTTATCCAGTCTCCAGTTGATGGGCATTTGGGCTGCTTCCAAGTTTTATCTATCACAAACTGTGCTGCTATGAACATGGGTGTGCATATATCACT
This sequence comes from Heterocephalus glaber, assembly GCF_053883595.1. Taxonomy (NCBI): domain Eukaryota; kingdom Metazoa; phylum Chordata; class Mammalia; order Rodentia; family Bathyergidae; genus Heterocephalus; species Heterocephalus glaber. Next base: position 66,207,119 of record NW_028258317.1, on the reverse strand, counting down.
GTGGCATGATTCTTTTAATTCTTTGGGGAAGATACCCAACAGGAGAATAGCTGGGTCAAATGGGACTTCCAGTCCTAGTTCTTTGAGGTATCTCCATACTGATTTCCACAGTGCTTGCACCAGTCTACACTCCCACCAGCAGTGGAGCAGGGTTCCTCTTTCCCCACAGCCCCGCCAGCATTTGTTATTGGTTGATTTCATGATAGCAGCCATTCTTTCTGGAGTGAGGTGAAATCTCAGCGATGTTTTCATTTGCATCTCTTGAATGACCAGTGATGTTGAACATTTTTTCATATGTTTATTTTCTATTTCTACTTCTTTGTCTGAGAAATGTCTGTTCATTTCCGATGCCCGTTTTTGGATTGGGTCTTTAAATTTGGGAGGTCTGATTTTTTTAAGTTCTTTATAGATTTGAGATAATAGACCTTTGTCTGAGGAAGAGCAGGTGAAGATTTTTTCCCACATTGTGGGTTGTCTCTTGACACTGCTGGTGGTTTCTCTTGCTGTGCAGAAGCTTTTTAATAAGAAGAGATCCCACTTGTTGATTGTTTGTGCGTGGTAGTTCATGGGCAGCTGAGGTTTTGTTCATAAAACCTTTTCCTACATCAATGTCTTCAAGAGTTCTACCTAACCTCTGTTCCAGTCAGTTCAGAGTTTCTGTTTTAATAGTTAGATCTTTAATCCAGTTTGATTTTAGTTTAGTGCATGGTGAGAGATACAGGTCTAGTTTTAATCTTTGGCAAGTTGAAGCCCAATTGTTCCAGCACCATTTACTAAAGAGGCTATCTTTCTTCCAGGGAGGGTGTTTGGCTCCTTTGTCAAAGATGAGGTGCTTAAGATTATGAATGTTGAACCAGCGTCTCTATATCTGAAATAGAACCTACTTGACTGTGATGTATAATTCTCTTGTTGTTGTTGCTGTTTTTTTGGCCTCAAACTTGTGGCAATCCTCCTGCCTCAGCCTCCCAAGTGCTAGGATCACAGACGTGGGCCACCACACCTGACTGCATTCTCCCTGTTTTACCTGTATTTACTCTTCACAACTTCATGAGGCACTATCATCATCTCCATTTCAATTACTCAAAAATTCCCAAGAGCACAGAAGTAGCCTTGGCAGAGCCAGGATATGAACCATGCTTCGCACCTCTGTTGGCCAGCCATTTCTGCTTTACCACTGTTTAAAATATCTTTCTTTCCCAGACCTTTCGATGGGTCTGTGGGTTCCCCCACCATTGTCTTCATATCGGGTTTTCCCCTGAGCATCTGGGTGTATAGTTCTTTTTATACACAGTTGGACTCAATTTGCTATTTTGAGGATTTTCACTTTTAAGCTTATGAGACAGTTACTTATCTCCAGTTTACATGCAACATCTTTATCTGGCTTTGGTATTAGGGTAATGCTGTCTTCATAAAATTCCTGTATTTTTATTTTATATTGTAGAAAATTGATATCTTTTCTTACCCGAATGTTTGGTAGAATCTACCTGTGAAACCATTTGGGCCTGCTCTTTCGTTTTTGGAAGTTGTTAATTGTTGATTCAGTTTTTCTAATAGACATGACCTATTCCCATGACTTATTTTGCCTTGAATAAGTTTTAGTAGTTGTACTTTTCAAGGAATCAATCCATTTAATTTATATTATCAAATCCATGGGCATGGGGCTGTTTGTATTATTACTGTATCGTCCTTTTAATATATAAGGAATGTGATGCTTCCTTTCATTTCTAATATTAGTAAATTGCTTTATCTCTCTTTTTTCCTTAGTTACTTTGGCTAGAAATACATCATTGTATTGTCCTTTAATAAGATCCAAGTTCTGGGCACACTCGGGGGGGGGGGCTGTACTCAGTGCTCTCATGCCCTTGGACCACCACCCCTCCCATTACATAGCTGCTCTTGCATATTCAACAGTGACTTCACATTCCCATTCTTAGAATTTCAAAATCTCTCATATCTGAGTCTGGTTCTGATAATTGGGTTGTCTCTCTAAGCTGCATTTTAAATTACTTTTTAGCATGTCTTTTAATTTTTTATTGAAAGTTGGAGACAAATAGGCATTAAGTGTGAGGTAGAAGATATGCTGTATTTAAGGCTTGGTAAATTCTGAGAGTCAGAAGCTTAAATTTCATTGAGTGTCCTTGTTTTTACCTCTTCCATGGTCCTTCAGTTACTCTGAAAAGACCTTCTTAAATATCATTCAGTGGTCTCTGTTGTGCTTTGCTATTACTAAAGTCTTTGATGTGGTGCCAATGAACTGGGAGAAGAAGCAGTCTATAGTCTTAGGCCCAAATTTCTGATTTTGATGGGCCAGATTCCTGGGTTATGACCTTCAGATGAGTATCACTGCCTTTGTTTTTAAATCCACTCATATAAGACAGGCAAGTCAGAGAGGGCTAGAGTTGGCTAATTGCCCTTCTTTCAGGTCTAATGAAGCTTTAAAAAGTAGTTTCTTGAGGGCTGGTGTTTATTACAGAAAATGAGAAGAACAGAATGTTGCAGGCATTTTGAAATGGTGACTTTCTTATTTCCTTGCTGGAAGTATGAAAATCACTTTTCTAGTCTTCACCATGAAAATCTGGTGAGGTGCTGAACTAAAACTCATGAAAAGTATTCTTACCCAAGACCAGGCCCCCAGAGTCTGGAACTCTGCAGCTGGTCTGCATAAGCCTCTAGCCATTCTTCAGTGACAGTTTCAGTAAGTGTTCAGTCAGCCCTGATCAAGAGCTTCTGTAAGCTGTGATTTTCTATTTGCTTGTCTCTCCAGTTTGGGGGAAGGTGTTTTTCATTGTGACCTCTTTTGTCTAATGGATATAAGAAGAGTAATTGACTTTGATTTTGAGATTGTGTAGCTTTTTTCTTTGTGAAGATGGAAGCAGCAACTTCTGTGCTTTTTACTCAAAGCCTACATTGGAAATCCCATTTTATTTTGGACAAAAGTGCAAAATAACTACATTCAATTGATACGCCTTGGAACAAAACGTGCTGGTCACTCTTAGGCACGAAGATTAAGCTAAGTTTCAGTTTCTTATTTTATGGAAACAAACTCAAAATGTAATGCAATTAATATAAAATGTAAAATTATAAACTTTTAGAGAAAACCTAAGACATCTGGGGTTTAGGACTAAAAACACTTTTCTAGGACTAGGAAAATGAGTCTTAAATTTGTCATCAAACACATAATTCATTAAAGGAAAAATTGATAAACTGAACTGCAAAGTTAAGTTCTTACTTTGTAAAGAATCTTGTTAAGAGGAAGAAGAAAACAAGTTACAAAAGGGAATTTTACAAATTCATATCTGACAAAGGACTAGTATCTAAAATATGTAAAGAAGTCTCAAAATACATCAATAAATAAGCTAACAATCTAATTAGGAAAAGAGAAAAACATATATAAAGATATTTCACTGAAAAGGATAAGCAGATGTCAAACACATGAGAAGATTTTCCATATCAGTAGATATCAAATAAATAACAAATTTAAAAGTATGATGTTGTGTACGTATACATCTGTCAGATGAGTAAAATTAAAAGACTAGTACAAATGTTGGCAAAAATGTAAAGAAATTGGATATATGTTGCAGACAAGAATGTAAAATGGTAAGACTATTATGAAATAAAATTAGTCATTTTAAAAACTCAAAATAAAACTATAATAGTTATAGCAATTGTACCCTTGAACAATTTTTTCTTGTCATTTTCCCCCCAAAATAAAGATTTACCGTTCACATAAATCCAATGCAAAAGTGTTTATAACACCCTCAAACTGGAAAGAACACAGATATGCTTCACTGGGTAAATGGTTAGACAGTGGGTGAATGGCTATATTATGATCATGGTATACTGAGTACTACAAAATATTACTTGACCGAAAAAAAAAACCCCTAAAAAAATTAAAATTAAAAAAAACTATGTGTATTATTCATCCTTGGGCTCCTATAACAAAATACCAGAGACAATTAATTTATAAAAAGAAAATGTTTATTTGGGTTCACAGTGCTGAGGTTCTAGTCCAAGACCATTTGACCCTATTTCTTTTGGGCTCTGGCAAAGGTAGCACCTCATGGCAGGAGCATGTGACAAAGAAGACAGTTTTTATCATGAACCGAGGAGCAAAAAGAACATTGAGAGCCCTCTGAAGGCACCCACTCAAGTGATTTGAGGACTTTCCACAAAGCCCCAGTCTCCAAGGCACCATCACTTCCCAGAACACTGCCCTGAGGGCCTAGCCTTTAACATACAGACCTTTGGAGGACACTCATTCAAACCATATCAATATAGATACAAGAAACAACCTTGTGCTGTGTCTAGGGAATGACACTGAGTGAATAAAGCCAACCACCAAGGTATATAGAGCATATAATTTTACTCATGAAAGATTTTCATATGACCAAATGATAGTAATAGAGAACAGATTAGTAGTTTCCAAGGAGGGGAAGAAGGAGGGAAGGAAATGCATGTGACCAGTCTCTCTGTTCATGATCCTTGTGGTGATCGAAATGTAATGAGTCTTGACTATATCATTGTCAATTCTTTGCTTAAGTTTTCTTACTGTAATTCTGCAAGATGTCACCACTGGAGATAACTGGGTAAAAGTTTCTAAGATAGGTCTGTACTGCATATTATAACTGCGTATGAAATGACATTATCTCAAAGTAAAAAGCCAATTAAACAATATCTGAGAATAAGCTCCACAATAAATATGCAATGTGTATAGGAAGAAAACTTAAAATACTCCTAGAGGACCCCTCAAAATATAAGTAGGTATATCAACAAGATAAGCAGAAATAAGCAAGGGAAACATTTATTTAAACCTGGAGCAAGCCCTTTCTGACACAAAATTAAAAAGGCTTAAAAGATTTGTAAATACTACTGTATAAATTTTAACATAATTTTATACATCCCAGAAATGATATGTCAAAAACATCCCCCACTCCTTGACATGTGTTCTCTTTAAACTACCCAGTCTGTGAGCTCTGCGCAGAAGCCTAAGGAATAAGGCCTGTGGGCCTTGATAAAGGCAAGCACCGCACTGATCTCTTGTTCCCCTTACAATGTTCGAGCTACCTGATGCCCCAGCGTCCTGTCAGCATCCCTGACCTCCCTTGGAAGTTGCCGAGAAGCAGAGCTGCCCAAAGCGCCGAGGAGCAAAGCCGCCCCCAGCACCCAGGAGGAGCCTTCCTGGCCACCGGACCACCACCTCCAGTGCCAAGGAGTAGAGCCACCCCAATAAGGACTAAAAGGTATAATAGGTAATGTGAAATAGGAAGAAAAGGGGCAAAGGGGAGGGGAAGTGGGAGGGGTAGGGGAAAGGAGAGCAGGGAATGGGATTAATATGAGAAAATGGAAAAATAGAAACAAAGTCTTTGTAAATAGGGAGGGATGGAGGGGTTCAAGAGAGGGCAGGGGAATGGGGAAAAATAAGAACCAAGAGAGACTATGTAAAGGTGCAAATTTCCAATGATGAATGTCATTATATTGTATACCTAAAATGTACCAATGATTTTTTTTAAAATGCTATGTCCAGATACAAATGACAAACCAAGAATACTCACAAATCATGTTATTGAGAAGTGTCTAACCTCTTGATATATAGAGTTTTTAGAAATTGTTCAGAAAAAAAATCAACATACTAAAAAGCAAAGAATAGAAAGTTTACAATACAGAAAATTCTAATGACTCATACACATATGCAATGATGCTCAATCTGATTTAAAAATAGAAAAACAGAAATAAAAAAGAGAAAGGCCATCTTTTCTATTGGCAAACATTTAAAAATTTGATGACACAAAACATTGGTGAGGCAGTTGGGGGAAAATAAACTCATTACTAGTGAGATTTATAATCAGTTTAAGTACTCTGGAGGCCAGTTTCACATTACATATCAAAATCACAAATGTCTTTAGCTTGTCATGCAGAACTTCCGCTTCTCAGGATGAATCCTATAGATTTACTTCTATTTGTTTGAAGTGATATACAAGTAGGATTATTTATGGCACCATTACTTGTAATAGTGGAAGTATAGAAACATCTCAAAGTTATCAATAAAGGAGTGATTAATTTAGCAATGGCATGGATTTATGATGGAATAATATGCTGCTATAACTATATCAAGAAGTTATCTATAACTTGATATAGAAATATATACTGTTGTGTGCATATAGACATATACATACACATATATGCATGCATACATATATACATACCTGTACTTAATATGCAGCTATTCATCTAAAACAAGTCTATAGGTGTGCATGTATTTCTGTGCAATTTTGTAAGCTTTTATATTAATTAGTTATTTAAAAATTACTTGACTATAAATATCAAATGAATAGTACTTTGTTGAGGGAAGGAAATGAATTATAGGGATGGAAAAATATGTTTTACTGAGTAGTGTTTTATATTTTTGATGTGTGAGTAGATATATTATATATACAAAAATAAATTTAAAAATAGAATTAAACTGTAGCACAAATTTTCTTTTTTTTTAAATGTATAACTTTATTATCATTCACTAAACACACATATATAAAAATTAAAATTATTCAAAGAAAAGCAATGCAAGGGAAAAAACTCTAATAATATTCAAATATAATAGAACTCAACCAAAGCAAAACTGAAAAGTACTTAAACATTTTTCCATATAATTTAAAAAAACATCACAAGCATTAACAAGACATCAAAGGATGTGATTTGTTTTTGTTTTGTTTTCTTTTCTTTTCTTTTTTTATTAAATTCTTTTATTGGCACATTGTAGGTATACAACACAATTACATTTCTCGTTGGGAATTGTACCTTTACATGATGCATCTTGGTTCTTATTTTTTCCCCATTCCTAGCCCTCCCTTCACCCATTCCACCCTTCCCTATTTACAAAGACTTTATTTTCATTTTTTCCATTTCTCAGCATTTTTTCCTTTCCCTTCTTTCCTTTCCCCTGCCCCTCCCACTACCCCTACCCCTTTGGACCTTTTCTTCCTATTTTGCATTATCGATTATTCATTCTAATCATTGGTACATTTTAGGTATACAATATAATGACATTCATCATTGGAAATTTGCACCTTTCCATAGTCTCTCTTGGTTCTTATTTTTCACCCTTGCCCAGCCCTCCCTTCAACCCCTCCAGTCCTCCCTATTTACAAAGATTTTGCTCCTATTTTTCCATTTTCTCATATTAATCCCATTCCCTTCTATCCTTTCCCCTAGCCCTCCCACTTCCTTCCCCTTTGCCCCTTTTCTTCCTATTTCACATTACCTATTATCCATTTAGTCCTTATTTACACTTTCAGTTTCTCACACGAGAGAAACTATTCAGTATTTATACATGTGTGTCCTATTTATTTCACTTAAGAGTATCTCCTCAATGTGCATCCACTTAGCTATAAATGTCTCTAATTTCTCATTTTTTATGGTTGAGTAGTACTCCATTTTATAAAAAAACCACATTTTCTTTATCCAGTCTCCAGTTGATGGGCATTTGGGCTGTTTCCAAGTTTTAGCTATCACAAACTGTGCTGCTATGAACATGGGTGCACATATATCACTGTGGCATGATTCTTTTAATTCTTTGGGGAAGATCCCCAGCAGTGGAATAGTGGGGTCAAATGGGACTTCCAGTCCTAGTTCTTTGAGGTATCTCCATACTGATTTCCACAGTGGTTGCACCAGTCTACACTCCCACTAGCAGTGGAGCAGGGTTCCTCTTTGCCCACAGCCCCACCAGCATTTGTTATTGGTTGATTTCATGATAGCAGCCATTCTTTCTGGAGTGAGGTGGAATCTCTCTCAGCATTGTTTTCAGTTGCATCTCATGAATGACCAGTGATGTTGAAAATTTTTTATATATTTCTTTTCTGTTTCTACTTCTTTGTCTGAGAATTGTCTCTTCATTTCAGATGCCCATTTTTGGATTGGGTCTTTAAATTTGGGAGGTCTGATCTTTTTAAGTTCTTTATAGATTCGAGATAGTAGACCTTTGTCTGAGGAAGAGCAGGTGAAGATTTTTTCCCACTTTGTGGGTTGTCTCTTAACACTGCTGGTGGTTTCTCTTGCTGTGCAGAAGCCTTTTAATAAGAAGAGATCCCACTTGTTGATTGTTTGTATAGCACAAATTTTCTATACTTCAGTTTACTCTTAGACTGAAGTGGTGGCATAAGAGCAATATTCTTCACATGCTGCTCCCTGAAACCTTAGTATCTTTGCGTCTCCCAAGAAATCTGAGCAATGTAGAGCTCTAGACTTATCTCTATCATTTTCAAGAAAAATGGTACTATTCATGTTCCTGTTTGAACTACTGGCACCACTGATGTAAATAACATTTGAACATAGTAGACAATATAGAACACATTATAACAGAATTCTGCTTGTTGTCTCTGACATAAGTTAGAAACCTGAAAGAGAATGGATGAATTCCTACATCAGTAGATCAAAAGCTTGACCATGATCAAAGGTATAAGAACCTTATAGTTTCTCTATCTCAGAATATTTTCAACTGGATTAACAGACACTCTCAGCCCAACAAGCATAAACAGTGGGAAATGTGTTATTTCATTTAACAGGTAATCCAGAGGCAGGATGGCTTCAGGATTGTTTCAAGCAATGGCTTAGTGGGTTGTGCATGTTTCCTTCTGTCTTCCAGTTCTGCCATCTTCATATTCAGCTGTACCCTAAGACAGATGCCCTTGGATCTTAAGAGAATGGCTATGGTCCAGACAACCTGCTTTTTTAATTACATTTGACAGAAAAGAAAGCTCTGCTTCTTGACCATGGTGATCCCAGCACCAGGGGTTGCAGCCAAACAAGTTTCTGGCTCTATGGTGGTGGCCCTGGTAGTGACTGGTCCTCATCAGGTTAATTCTGAGGCATGGATCTCTGTACATCCTTTCCCCAAACCCATCCTTGATTCTGTTTTTTCCATGCTTTATTACAAATATGTAACATCATTAACATTCTTTATCAACATCTCTTCTGCTTAAATTAGCCATAGTGCACCCACAAAAATCAGTGTAAGTACAATTAACGAAGAAATGATGGAAATCTATTCAGAACACACACAATAGAGTTAATGTCTATCATGTAAAATAGGCTTTGACAAATTAGTAAAAATAAACAAAAGAGACAATGTCCTGGAGAAGTGGTTTAAAAAAATGAATCAGTAGGGCTGATAGTGTAGCTCAGTGGTACAGTGCTTACTCAGCATGTGCAAAGCCCTTTCTTTTGCACAGAGGAAAAAAAAGTAATTCACAGAACAACAAATACTTGAAGATATCTTCATGTTAAATAATAGTAAGTAAAATATAAATTAAAAGAGTCGTTCACATTTTATACATGCAAAGAAAAGTGAATTTTCATAAATTTCTGGTAAGCTGTGAATGGCTCTACACTTTGCTGAAAAGTAACCTGACAGTACCTCCTAATAGGGGTTACATTCTCCTAGCCTATGGCTGCTCATGAAAAAGGGTGATTTTTGCCAGCCCCTGAAGCTCCTTGAGAAAGACAAGCCCTCAGAGTAGAAATGGTGGAACTCAGGGCAGGAACCTCAAGGAAACGCCACATTACCATGGAGGATATGATCAATCCCACCATATACCGTATTGCAGGCTGTGGAATGCTTGTGCTGGTTCACTCTGCACATGAACCAGTCCCTGTTCTATGCCAGACTCAGTTTCAGAAATCCAACAGCACAACAACAAATTACTTCCTCTGCCTCCCCCCAGCACAGGCAGTGAGGGTTTAGAGCAGTGACATCATTGTAAGAGAGGTGCAGGTCTGTTCTGTTACTATAGCTCTTTTTATTTTTTTAATTCATTAAGATAATTGGTGCATTTTAGGTATATAATGTGATGACATTCATCATTGGGAATTTGTACCCTTACATGATATATCTTGGTTCTTATTTTTTTCTCATTCCCTTGACCTCCCTTCCACTCCTCCACCCCTCCTTATTTACAAAAACTTTGTTTCTGTTTTTTCCTTTTCTCACATTTATTCCTTTCCATTCTCCTTTGGGCCATGTCTTCCTATTTCATATTGTCTTTTACACATTTTGATCCTTATTTACGCTTTCAGTTTCTCACACCAGAGAAATTATTCAGTATTTACATGTGTGTCCTATTTATTTTACTTAAGAGTATGGCCTCAATTTGCATCCATTTAGCTACAAATTTCTCTAGTTTCTCATTCTTTATGGCTGAGTAACACTCTATTTTATAAAAAAAAAAACCCCACATCTTCTTTATCCAGTCTTTAGTTGATGGGCATTTGGGCTGTTTCCAAGCTTTAGCGATTACAAACTGTGCTGCTATGAACATGGGTGCACATATATCACTGTGGTATGATTCTTTTAATTTTGGGGGGAAGATACCCAGCAGGGAAATAGCTGGGTCAAATGGGACCTCGAATCCTAGTTTTTTGAGGTATCTCCATACTGATTTCCACAGTGGTGGTGGTGCAGGTCTGTTCTGAATGGGGCTGTTTCTCCTTTGTTAGAGATCCCTGTAGTCAGGTTCCAGTACCCACCTACCCGGTGTGCAACACAGGCCTTAGAAAAAGAATACACTAGGAGAAAGAACTAAAGAAAGAGAAAGCGGGGGCCAAGATGACCAATGCTGGTGCAACTGACAAAGGCGGCGGCCAGCCCCAGGCACTGACTTTTATTGGCAGTCAACTGGGGTAGAGGCAATGTGTGGTTTCTATGGAAACTAATGTAAATAAGGCTTATAAAGGACAAGACAAAGCATTCTCGAATTAGGACTAGAATAGACAAAATATACGGTTATAGTTAGAACACTGTCCTTCTAGTCTGAAGGTTTTAGTTGTGGGAATGGAATTTGGGTGTGAGTTACTCTGACCTCGGCAGGTAGGCTTCAGCCAGACTCACTTCTCAAAACAGGCCAATGGTGGGGTTAACTCTTCACAGCCTGCTTTGGGCGTGATCAGTATTACAGTCCTCTTCACTCTCTGGCTTGCAGTCTGGGCTCAGCAATCTATCTGATCATAGATACTAATCTGCATCTTCTTTACTGTTCTTTCTTGAGTGCACACATTTGGTCTGAATCTTAAATTCCAAAAAGTCTGTCATCCTTTCATGTCTGACCAAATAGTGGCATTCTGCATGAGATGCCACTGGATTTCTGTGACAAGTCTCTCATCCTGATTCTTTCCCAACATAGCTCAAGTTGTACCACATTTAATTTGGCCTCAGATATTTAAATTCAGTGAAATATTTTCAGAATGAGATTCCTCTACAGTTCCTACTTTTCCACCTTACCTGCTTATCATTTTCAACAACCTGTTTTAAAACATATTTAACTTCATCAGTAAAATGAGCTTAATAAAATTATTTTAAAAACTACTTAAGGGGTGGGTTCTCACTCTCAGTTTATCATTCCTACAGTAACACAGTATCTTTGATAAAAACCTAATCTCTTTCAGTCCTCTCATTTTAAAAGTATAAATCTGTACAGAAATATTCAATAGAATAGTGCTGACCTATGATTGGGTGCACTTTTGAGGTAGCTTTTTATTTGTTTAGGTCCCTTGACAGGTGTCTTTATTCCTGAAGGAATCTCAGAGAGGTACAGGATCACACACTTTATTTTCAGGACACATAGGAAGTAAAGTTAGAAACTCAGTAGCAACTTTGAGTGAGCTGGATTAGCACGACTTTTCCAAATGTCTTTGGGCATGGCAGGTTGCTACTGTCTTTAGGGAATGGCTTAGGTTTGATTTAAAATTTTCTAAATTGGTTCACCCACCTTTGAGTTTGGAGGATGTATTGCTTCATGCTCCCTCAGATTAATGTACTGCCAGCAGCTCTGAAGCTCCCATCTCTGGAAATTCATTAACACATTGGGAAATCCAGAGACCAGGTGTGGTACTGAAAAGTTAATCTGTCCTCATTCCTTTTTCTCAGCAACTTCAGAGTGAATTATATGCTAGTCAATTACAATGAAGAAATGAAGGTGATGTACTGTACCTAAAAAGTGTAATTTTTGCACTGTTCATTTTAGTCAAGATGTGCTGATATTGTGTTGTGTGTGTGTGTGTGTCTCATGCTCATCCCACAATTCCTAAACACCTTTAATATGATCATATTAAGGTCTCTTTAATTTCAATGTGTGTTTTTTTCTGCTTCAGTTCATGAATAGAAAGAAATTTGTAGGAATATGCACAAGGAAAAAGAAACTTTCTCCAAGTGAGAAAAAGTCAAGGGGCTTTGATTAGATGCATTTGTTGAGGTGACTTTATTACAGCACCTTCATTTTGTCTGGAGTTCCCAACCCTCATATGTCTTAGTTCCCTAAGACTGTTATTATTCCCTGTTTGGTCTACTTTTAGCACTTTTCCTTCTGTGACGGCCACCTTCCATCCAAGCAACAGCTGTGAATATGTTAACCAGGGATGTTCCATTGTTGGTTTGACCCATGCAAGTAAATCCTGGGTCCCTAGAACATCAAGTCCCTGGCTGACTTCAGCCCTTGCAATTCAGATTAACTGCCAAGAAATTAGAATTTCTTTATTTCTCTCCCTTACCTATTCCTTTCCTCAATAGTTTCCAGCACCATCCCCAACCCCTACAGCTTAACTTTACTCAGAGATTACCAGGTTTGCTTTTGATTTTAGTATTTTCAATTCAAACTTTACCTATGGAGCCACTTTACTTTTACAGAATGAAAGATTATTTTCATTATTTTCCTACCCAAAATACAAATAGCAATAACACCCTTGTGATGTATAGTGAGTCCTGTGTTAAATACATAATACATACTAAGAATGTATCATTTTAATGAAATATTTTATTTCCTCTTTTGTTATTTGGTATAATACAGTTTAATTTGGCTCCACTAACCTTTTTGCCCACATGTAACTCTTGAAACATGTTCTTATGCATATTAATGATCTGCATATTAAAAAAGAAAGAAAGAGAGAAAAAGTCAGCATCAACTAAATACCAAGGTGAACCTAAGGTTAGGTTCAAGTTTGGGGGGAAATACTATACAAAAGGATGTAACAGAAAATTCTCATTTAGGGGATGTGGAGTGCATGTTTGGCAAAATGTTTTCACCAGTGATATCTATCTGCCTCTCCTATGCCCAAATTCTGTTATTGCTACAATTAGGGAAACAAAGGAACATTTAAGGACCCAATCTCAGGGCCCTTATTTTAGGTCACTGGGTTTTGTCAGAAACATAACAGAAAAACCTGAGACAGGACCTCCCAACTAGGCTATTTGGATAGGAGAGTTGGTTCCTTTTCCTTTCAGCCTAATCATTAAAGTGAAAAATGCCTGGTTGGCAGGACAGCTTCATAGGCCTGCCTTGTTTAATAGGTTCTTAGTAAATTATATCAACTCTTGAATACCATCCAGGTTCTTAATGGTGATATTTCTGAAGCTGACCAGCTTCAATAGCTTGGAAAAGTTCATTGTATCTCTGGTGGTGGTGACTTTACTCCAATAAAATGATCATTTTTATATAGGCCTTGTAGCAGAGGTCTATTTTCTTACAGATTCTGGGACCTTGTGCTGTAATAATGTAGTTTGGGGAAACCTGGTGCATCAGTCAGCTTTACCATTTCTAGGACATAATACCTGACACCTGCAACCTAAAAGAAGAAGAGTTTATCGTTCCTTATCATTTCAGAGAATTGGGTTCATGGTTGGCTGGCTTGAAGGCGGGAACAGCATGGCAGAAGGCTGGGACACAGCAGAGCTGGTTAGTCCCTGCTGTCTGGTAAGCAGAGCAGGGGAACAGTGCTAAGAAAAGGGCCCAGGGAGCCTGTATGGTACCCAAGGTGTGCCCCACCCCGACGCACCCAGGAGCCTGCTTCACTATCCCTAGGCGACTCCCAAGCCAATCAAGTTGATAATTAGGCTTAATTGTTGCATCTGAGGACCAAATCCTTCAGAACTGCTGGGACTGAAAGCACTAACACCGAGACTTGAGAGAGGACGACAATGCCAGGAGGGCTCGAGAAGACAGACACAGTCGCTAAACCCTTCTGCGCTCCAAGGCACAGAACCGGAGACTGTCATCTTACGTGGCAGATGGAAAGTTGCGTTTGGACTGTTGGCTCCTCAGATAAATATAGGAAAATGATCCTGGATCGTCTGCATAGGTCTAGTGCGACCTCAAGTGTCCTTCAGAGTGGCAGAGGGAGGCAGAATGACCGAGTGATGAATCGTGGGAAGGTCTTGACCACTTCCGTTGGCTTTGAAGATGGAGGAGGAGCCTTGAGCTCAGGAAAGGGGGCGGCCTCTCTGGTAGAAAAGACACGGAAAAGAATGGCAGCCCCGTGGACGCTTTGACTTGAGGTGAGTGAGACCCGCGTCAGACTTTTAACCTGCAGTACTAAAATAGTAGACCCATGTTGTTTTATGCCAAAACAAAGCAAAGTAAAACAAAAGCATCTTCGAGGACACCTACACCCAAAGTTTCTGATTTAGTTGGTCTGGGGTTGTGCTAGAGAATTTGCGTTTCTAACAAATTCCCAGATGAAAACAATGCCTATTAGCTGTTGATCTGGGACTACACTTAAGGAACGTAGATTTAAAAAACAGCTTCAGCCTGTCTGAATAGTTTAGAGTGAAGGATGTTTGAAAAACTGAGCATGATAGCTAATTAGCTAATTACAATGTCAAAATAAAGTGAACAGCAACCCCTCTCTGACTTTCCAACCATTGCTGAGCTAATATCACAAGCATTGTCCCTGTTTCTGCTGCTCTTTTCCTGCTTTGTGAGTTTTGGTCCATTTGTCCTTCCCATTCTGTGACTGACTTTCTCTTTTGTTTTAATTGTTATTTCAGGGTCACACAAGTTCAAATTTTAATCCTGACTCTATATAACTGTCCAGTAGCTACATAGCCTCTGGTAATTTATTAGAATCTCTGAACATCAGCTTCCTTATTGGAAGAATAATAATACTTATTTCTAAGGAGATTGTAAAAAATGAAAGAGCCCTTATGCCCTAAGACCTTGGAACCATACAGGTGCACTGGAGGTATATATTCATTACTCATAGTTTTTATTGCCTGAGAATACCTTTCTTTCCTTTTCTTCTTTATCTTCTGTCATTTTGTTTCTGTGGATTCTACTCCCCCCCCCCCCCCCTTTTTCACTCAGGTCCCTGAGCTAGCTGATATTCCTGTAATCTGATACATCCTATCCTGTCTGTTAACCCCCTAGCAGAAGTCATGTGAAGTTCTCTTCTTTTTTACAACTTTAAGCCTTCAAGTTCCTCAAGATCACCATCAGGCTTTGCAAGAATTTACAGTTATTTGTGAAGGATTGTAGCAGTTTGCAATGGGAATTATAAAGGGGCTTGATATCAAGTTTCACATTCCTCCTAAATATGCCTTATCCTGGAGTCCAAAGGGAGCTGCCCAGTATGAAGCCATTCATTAACTTGGATCCAAGGTCCAGGCCATAGTTTAAGAGTTTTCTTCTCATATCCTAAAAAAATCTTAATGTATCCTCCTGGCGTCATCATGCCTAACTCAGAGGAGAATAGATAAGTAGAAACACTCCTTTTCCCCACATTCATTGCACAGGTCTAAGTTATTTGGCCTGAGTTTGGGAGGAAAGAATCACTAATGCCTATAAATTTTGTCTATCCATGGAAGAGAGGATGAAAGGAGTTGAGAAAATTCTGATGCAGGACTCAGGTGAGAGGTCCTGGACTGCAGTGGTGCCCCAAGCAGGAGTCCCCAGGTTAGATATCACGCTAATTAGAAGTCCTCTGGGACAACAGGTCTTTCAGAACTGCAGTACTCCTCCAAGATGCAAGAATACCATTAAAAAATTAAACACATATATTCACAGACGTGTCAGGAATAAACATTGAAATCCTGACGTGAATGAATCTAAATTCATATTGTAAAAGGAAATAGATCCATGCAGCTTCATAACTTTTGATTAGGAAATAGCATTCTACATCCCAGGAGCCTGGTGCAGTGCAGCACTGTTCTCCATGGCATCTGCTTCTCCCTGCTTTCACTTGGGTGCCTACTGGGATAAGAGTGGATCATCCCTTTTAATGTCTGCTTCCTTTTTTCAAATGAAGGGATGAACTGAATTCTTGGAAGAGGTCTCTATTCTATCCTTACCAGTCTGTATCTGTGGTTGGAGAGTCACTATTCCAGTTCTGCTTCATGCTGAAAGGCTTCTCAGGCCATTTTTCTTCTTTTAATTTTTTCCCCAGTATTCTGGGGATTAAACCTAGGGCCTTTGGGCTGAGTTACATCCCCAGCCCTTTCTTTTTGAGACAGGATATTACTAAATTTGTGATCCTCCTGCTTCATCCCCCAAAGTGTGAGCGACTATTCCCAGCTACAGCTACTCAGTTCTTTTCTCTGCCCTATGGGATGTCCTCCTTTGTCATCACCACTTCTGAAGAAGGTCTGGGGGACTATGCCTTTTGGACAATTTTAGGTCCCCAACCAACTTCCAGCCTGTAAGAAATTGGGACCTCAGAAGCCTCTTCTGCATTATAATAGTGTAATTCATTCTAACCATTTCTGCATTACAAACAGCCTATATCTACCTTGCATAGAGATAGCTCAAAAACTAGATTTTCAATATATTTGAATCTATTTTACTCCTTGTGCAAAACCACATCAGCTTTTTTTCTTTATCTAGACTTAGTGATGCCAATTTAGGTATGCCAGGCTGCTTTGGCACAATGGAATTAAGATTTCTAGAAGCCTTCTATCCAGCTGAAAAGATCTACTTACCAGCACTTTGAAGTTTTCAGAGATCTTGAGAAAGATACAGACACAGTCCTGATGTGGTTTCTTCCTTGGGGCCATAGCTTACTGATAGGACTTAGCCCTGCAATTTTGATAGTTGTGCCCAAGCTTTAAAGCCAGATAGTTCTGATTGTACCAATAGGTTTGGAAAACTTCCCTTTAATTCCAGGTGGTATGTTTATAATGGTGAGTTAAACAAAATCTTAAATTTTGTTTATAATTTAAAAGGGAAAAAATTAATGGCAGCTTGCATAGGCAAAACTATACCCATCTGAAATGTCACGATGCTGGTTCTCTTGAGTATTTTTGCATAGGCAACATGTACGCTCTTTCCTTCATATACTCCACAGCACTGATGCTCCTTGCCGCATTGGTTATTGGTGGCTTTCATCAACTGGTTTTGAATTGAATTCAGCATACCTACCACATTTCCCCTCTCATCACCTCCCCTTCGCAGTCCGTGCCTGCTACTGCCACCAGCACACAGGAAATAAAAACAAAACAAAAACAAATGTGTCTGTTGGCCGGTCATTTTCTCTAACAAAGATTTGTAATTACCAAGATCCTAAAAGTGAATTCATGTTTTATTGCCAATAAATCAGTGAATGTACATACGATTATTGAATATACATAAATATACATCCATAAACTATAAACATTTGCATATATCAGTATCTGTGTGAAGACGATCTTTTCAGATTGCTCTAAATAAAGGATTTTCTCATAAGTTGTGTAGTTTTCTCCAAATGGATTCTCTAAATCACTTGGAAATAAAGAAAATGAGTTTATGTTCCAGATCTTGAACACACTCTCCCTTTTCGTTAAAGGATTCTATTCTTCATATATAAATAAGAATATTTAGTGGTAAGTTTGTAAAAATAAGGCAAGTTAAAATGGAATGTTTGGTGAGAAGGTAAAAAATAGAAGTTACTTATTTATCTCTCAGTCAAATTGAAGAGTTGAATTTTTCAGAGAGGGGAGGATTGTGTTTTGTTTTATATTTTTATGTTATTTCATCTTTTATTTATTTATTATTTATTTATATATTTATTGGTACATTTTAGGTATACAATACATTTACATTTATCATTGAGTGTTTGTACCTGAACATGATGTATCTTAATCCTTATTTTTTCCACCATTACCTGTGTGCCCTTCACCCTCTCCACCCTTCCCTATTTACATCGACATTATTTCCATTTTTTTTTCTTTCTCACAATTTTTCCTTTCCCTTCTTCCCTTTCCCCTTCCCCTCCCGCCACCCCTACATCTTTGGACCTTTTCCTATTTCAAATTATCAATTATTCATTTTAATCATTTTCATCCTTATTTACACTTTCAGTTTCTCACACTTGAGAAACTATTCAGTATTTACACATGTGTGTCCTATTTAATTCGCTTAAGAGTATGTCCTCAATATGCATCCATTTAGCTATAAATGTCTCTAGTTTCTCGTTCTTCATGGCTGAGTAGTACTCCATTTTATAAAAATACCCCACATCTTCTTTATCCAGTTTCCAGTTGATGGGCACTTGGGCTGTTTCCAAGCTTTAGCTATTACAAGCTGTGCCACTATAAACATAGGTGCACATATATCACTGTGGTATGATTCTTTTAATTCTTTGGGGAAGATACCCAGTAGGGGAATAGCTGGGTCAAATGGGACCTGTAGTCCTAGTTCTTTGAGGTATCTCCATACTGATTTCCACAGTGGTTGCACCAGTCTGCACTCCCACCAACAATGGAGAAGGTTTCCTTTCTCTCCACACCCCTGCCAGCATTTGTTATTTTTTGATTTCTTGATAGCAGCCATTCTTTCTGGGGTGAGGTGGAATCTCAGTATTGTTTTCATCTGCATCCCTCAAATGACCACTGATGATGAACATTTTTTCATATATTTATTTGCTGTTTTTACTTCTTTGAGAAATGTCTGATCATTTTGAATGCCCATTTTGAATTGGGTCTTTGAATTTGGGGGGGGTCTGATTTTTCTCAATTCTTTATATATTCTTGATAGTAGACCTTTGTCTGAGGTACAGCTGCTAAAAATTTTTTCCCACATTGTAGGTTGTCTCTTAGCTCTGTTGGTAGTTTCTCTTGCAGTGCAGAAGCTTTTTAATAGGATGAGATCCCAGTTGTTGATTCTTTGTGCTAGCTCCTGTGCTACTGAGGATTTGTTCATAAAGTATTTTCCTGTGCCAGTGTCATCAAGAGTTCTACCTAACTTATTTTCCAGGAAGCTTAGTATTTCTGTCTTAATATTTAGATCTTTAATCCACTTCAATCTTAGTTTAGTGAATGGTGATAGGTATGGGTCTACTTTTAATCTTTGGCAGGTTGAAATCCAGTTTTTCCAACACGATTTATTAAATAGGCTATCTTTCCTCCAATGAGGGTGGTTGGCGCCTTTGTCAAAGATGAGGTGACTGAGTATGCCTGGGTTTGTTTCTGTATCTTCTAATCTATTCCACTGATCTTTGGGTCTGTTTCTTTGCCAGTACCATGCTGTTTTTATCACAGTAGCTTTGTAGTATGGTTTCAAGTTGGGGATTGTGATACCCTGAGCCATGTCTCTGTAGCCTAGAATTGCTTTTGCTATTCTAGGTTGCTTCTGCTTCCAAATGAATTTTTGGATTGTTTTCTTTAGTTCTGTGAAGTATATTGTTGTAATTTCCATTGGCATTGCATTAAATCTATATAGTAGTTTTGGAAGTATGGCCATTTTCACTATATTGGTTCTTCCTACCCAGGAACAAGGGATATCCTTCCGTTTTCTTCCTCTTTGATCTCCTTCTTCAGAGTGCTGTAGTTTTCAGTGTAGAGGTCTTTTGCTTCCTTTGTTAGATTAATTCCTAGATATTTCATTGTTTTAGATGCTATTGTAAAAGGAATTAATTCCCTAATTTCTCTCTCAATGGGTGTCCTATTTGTGTATAAGAAGGCTATGGTTTTTTGAGTGTTGACCTTGTATCCAGCTACTCTACTGAATCTGTCAATTAGGTCTAGAAGACTTTTGACTGAGTTTTTTTGGTCTTTTATGTAAAGTATCATATCATCAGCAAATAATGACAGTTTCACTTCTTCCTTTCCTATCTTTATTCCTTTTATTTCTTTCTCTTGTCTAATTGCTATGGCTAATGTTTCCAGAACAATATTGAACAGGAATGGTGATAGTGGGCATCCTTGTCTTGTTCCTGATTTTACCGTAAAAATTTTCAGTTTTTGACCATTTAGTATGATGTTGGTTGTTGGTTTTTCATAGATTGCCTTAATCAGCTTGAGATAAAGACCTTCTATTCCAATTTTCTGTAGTGTTTTTATTATGAATGGGTGTTGAATTTTGTCAAGTGCCTTCTCTGCATCTATTGAGATGATCATATGGTTTTTGTCCTTGACTCTGTTAATATAGTGTATTACATTTATTGATTTATGAATGTTGAACCATTCTTGCATCCCTGAGATACATCTGACTTGGTCAGGGTTTATGATCTTCTTGATTACCCTCTGTATTCTGTTTGCCAGTATCTTGTTAAAGATTTTTGCATTTAAGTTCATTAGGGAGATTGGTCTGTAGTTCTCTTTTTGGGTTGAGTCTTTCCCTGGTTTTGGGATCAAAGTAACACTTGCTTCCAGGAATGAAATTGGAAGTATTGCTTCCCTTTCAATTTCCTTGATGAGTTTAAAGAGTAATGGCAATAGTTCTTCTTTAAATGTCTTGTAGAATTCAGCAGTGAAGCCATCAGCACCTGGGATTTTCTTTGTTGGTAATTTTTTATTACATTTTCAATTTCACTCATTGCAATTAGGGTGTTTTGAATTTCCATATCTTCTTCATTTAACTTTGGCAATTTGCATGTATCTAGGAATCTGTCCATTTCTTCTGTGTTTTCCATTGTATTAGAGTACAGGTTCTCAAAGTAGGTATTGATGATCCTCTGGATTTCTGCTGGACCTGTTGTGGCTTCACCTTTTTCGTTCTTAATTGCATGGGTTTGAGCCTTTTCTTTCCTTGTTTTGATAAGGTTAGCTAAAGGTTTACCAATTTTATTTATTCTTTCAAAAAACCAACTCTTTGATTCATTGATTTTTATGTATCGTTCTCTTAGTCTCCATTGCATTGATTTCTGCTTGGATCTTTATAATTTCCTTTCTTGAATGGGCTTTGGGTTTGTTATGCTCTTCTTTTTTCTAGGAGCTTGAGGTTCTGCATTAGGTTATTTAACTGAGTTCTCTCTGTTTTCCTAATATGGGCATTCACTGCTATGAATTTCCTGCGTGGAACTGCTTTCATTGTGTCCCACAGATTCTTGTATGTTGTAGTGACATTATCATTTACTCATAGACACTGTCTAATTTCTTCTTTAATTTCTTCTGTCACCCATTGGTTGTTCAGGAGGGTGTTGTTCAATTTCCATGTGTTTGTGGGAGTTTTGTGGTTTCTAATGTTATTGATCTCCAATTTTATTGCACTATGGTCTGATAATATACAGGGGATAACTTCAATTCTTTTACATTTACTTAGACATGTTCTATGAGCTAGCATATGATCTATTTTGGAGAATGACCCATGTGCAGCTGAAAAGAATGTGTATTCTGATTTTGTAGGGTGGAAGAGTCTCTAAACATCTATTAAGTCCATTTGTTCAATAGCTTGGTTCAGTTCTAGAATTTCATTTTTAATTTTTTTTCTAGTTGATCTGTCTATTTGTGATAGAGGGGTGTTGAGGTCCCCCACTACAATTGTATTAGTGCTTATTTGGTTTTTCATGCCCATTACTATTTGTTTTGTATAGTTGGGGGCATTTGTATTTGCTGCATATATATTTAGGATTGTCATTTCTTCCTCTTGGATTGTTCCCTTCACAAAGATGTAGTGATCATCTTTGTCTCTCTTAAATAGTTTTGGTTTGAAATCTACTTTGTCTGCAAATAAGATTGCTACGCCTGCTTTTTTCTGGGTTCCCGTTGCATGGAGAACTGTTTTCCATCCTTCTACTTTCAGTCTATGAATTTCCTTTTGAGTTAGGTGTGTTTCTTGTATACAGCATATTGCTAGGTTTTGCTTCTTAATCCATTCTGTCAGTCTTTTTCTTTTGATTGGTGAATTGAGGCCATTAATGTTGATAGTTATAATTGAGAGATATTGATTTATCCTTGTCATGATGTTTTACTGTTGTTGGCTCACTTATTTCTTATTTTCTCCCCTTTCCCTTTAGTGTCTTATCTTGCATGGTGCCTTCTCTCTGTTGGGCCTCATGGAGTTGTGACCTTCATTGTCTTTTTCTAGGCTATTGCTTAAAATTGTTTGTAGTTCTGGTTTGGTGTTTATGAAATTTCATTTTCATTATATATAATGAGAAAATTATTTTCATATTCCTCAATGTGGTTCCAAAATTATAAATGAACTCCCATATCTTTTTATGGAAATTAAATACATTTAGCTTTTGATCTGTTTGAAGCCACTGATATTAATATGTTTAAAATGTGAAAATTAAATGAAGCAAAACATGAACTCGTCAAAAAGTTTTATATTTACATTGCTCATACATACACTGCTCATATCCGATCTCTTTTAAAAATGTAAATTATGTCTTACATGAAAAAATTGCTGCTGAGTAAGTAGTAAAAACCAATCAAAGTACAGTTACAGAAAGCAGTGCAGTGATAAATTAAACTGTCAAGCTTTTAAGTTGTTTTGTTAAAAGCCTTAAAATCACCCATGATTTTTGGAAATGACAATGTCACTTTAGCACCCACTTTTAAAGACCATTTTGAAGCATGAGTTATTTGTCAGGTATGATTTATTTAAGACAATAAACTTAGATTATTGAGTTGAACAAATAACTGTTTGGATGCTTGCCAAGCATTTAGAGCGAATGACTGAATGTAATGAGACTGCATCACTCAGAGGGGTGAATAATCAAAAGCCGTGGGATGAAATTAACATTGTTCAAAAGAGATATCTCTTCCTGCTCTCCTTTGCGAATATTGAGAAATAGCGTGAAAAGCATCCTGGGAAGTACAATTCGTGGGTCCCAAAATAACAGCAGTAAATACACCTTATATTTGCATAATACATTCCAGCTCACACATGTATCTTCTATTCTACTAAAACCACACCTCAAAGCAGTTATAATTAAAGCCTTGTGCATGAGAAAACTAAGAAGTGATTTGCAGGTTGTGAGGACATCTGAACCTAGCTCTATTTTCAGATGAGACAAAAAAAAAAAGTAGAGAAAGTAAAGATGTGGAATCAGCTGTGTCCTGTTTGAATCTTTGTTCTGTCACTGACTAGCTTCCATTGGATATGTTACTTCATGTTTCTAACTTTCAGTTCCCTTACTTGTAGAGTATGAATACTTGTATTTAATTTCCAGGTCATTGATTGCATTGCAAGAGCTAATCTAGGGAGGCAGAATTTCAGATTGGTGGAAGATCATTGATTTTGGAAACCAACCAAATATTTCCAGGAACAGCTCCACTGCTTAAGTAGGCATCTGACCCTAGGGAAATCCTATAATCTCTTTGTATCTTATTATCATCATTTGAAAATTAATAAAAACTTGATAGTGTTATTAGAATGACAGATGAGCTGATATATGGAGCAGGGAAACAGCATTAGCTGGCTGCTATGGTCTGAACATGTCTCCCAAAGTCAAAGTGTTGGAAATTTAACCTCAACTTTCATGATGGTGCATTTGGAAGTGGGCCTTTTGGAAGTCATTAAGGTTGGGTAAAGACTGAGAATGGGCCTTCCCTGATAGGGTTAGTGAATTTAAGAGAAGATTAAGAGAGACTGGAGCATGGCATGTGTGCGCCCTCATTCTTCCCGTGCTATGACATAGGTCACAAGAAGGGTTCCGCTCGATGCCGATCTTAGATATGGTTCAAATGTTTCCCTCAAAGATTTGTGTATTGGAAGCTTGGTCTCCAGTGTGGTGATAACTAAGGGTGGTTAGAACCATTAAGAAATGGGGCTTTGTGCAAGGTAGTCAGGTATGGTGATTGGGGCTGATGTAGTTCTTGTAGGACTCCGGTTAGTGCTTGTGGGAGTATGTGGTTTTAAAAAGAGCAACATTGGCTACTCTCTTTCTCTAACTTCCCATCTCCAAATGTGATCATTCTCACCATAATGCCTTTGGCCATGATGTCATGCAGTCAAGAGCGCTTGCACCACAGGCCAAACTAGTAGGGCTGCTTAACTTTGGACTTTCAGCCTCAAACGGTGAGCTAAAATACGTCTCTTTTCTTGATAAAGTACTCTACCTTGGGTATTTTGTTATAGCAATGGGAAATGGACTAACTCACCACCATCTTGATCTTGGACTTGCCATTCTCCAGAAATGTGAGAACTTTTCTCTGTAAGTTATTCAGCGTATGGTGATGTTCTATCAACATCCATGGAGGAAGGAATGAGGGGAGGGACAGAAGGAGATGAGGGACTCTACAAGAGGCTTCCTTCATTCGAAGGCCATGTAAAGCATAGGAGGAATGTTGCCTTCAAGGTACAGATTTGAGGAAAGGCTTGGGGTAAAATGTCATTAATGGGTATCATCCTCTACTTCTTCTGCCGGAAGGATGTTTTTGTTTATTGTGGAAATATATTTGTGCTTTTTGTAAAAATAAGTTAATATAGTAGTTAGAATAGAGTTCCTTATAATTTTGGGTTACTCATTATGATATACTTTGGTTTTGGATTCATAAATTATAAATTTCTGAAGTTGTTTTTTTTTTGGTACTGGGGATCAAACTCGGGACCTTGTGCTTGTGAGGCAGGGGCTGGAACCACTGAGCTAAATCCCGGGCCCTCTGAAGTTTTTTTAATCACTCACTTTTTAGAAGAAAGAGTTTGTACAGTATAGAGACATTTTTTCTTTTAGCAGTTCTGGAACTAATGGACTCCAATACTATTAAATTTCTGACCTTTCCTCCAAACATTCATATTCAGCAAAGATGTTAATTTGTTAGTTTTGAAGACTATTGAACATTGGCCAAGTGACAAATGTGTTTATAGTCAGGGTAGAGAATTCAGTAAAAACAAACAATGGACATAATGTGTGCAATATGTTATATTTTGAAAATATGCTTCTGTTACGACTTTTTTATTCATTAAGTTTATTGGTACATTTTAGATATACATTATGATCACATTCATCATTGGAAATTCTTACCTATACATGGTATATCTTGATTCTTCTTTTTTCCCCTTTCCCCCTCCCTCCCTTCCACCCCTCCACCCCTCCCTATTTACAAAAAAACTTTGTTTACATGTTTTCCTATTTTTCTCATATTTTTTTCTTTCTCTTCTTGCTAATTGCTCACATAATAAGCAACAACTGCTTGGGAACATCTAAAATTGAGATTTAAAAATTATTAATTGAAATACTATTACCATTAACATCACATTCTGCAAGTTTTATAAACAGCACTGAATGGAACTATGGGAGACTCTGAAGATCTGAAGGTCTGTCTACATATGTTATCATAAGCAGCAATGGTAGGATTTAAATCTTCTATAGTCTTTTACTATTTTCTATAAGCTCAGTGTTAATAGAATATTGGGAATTAAGGAAGATACTTGCTATTTACATTTTGATATTTCATCAATCATGTTTTTGTTTACATATTTCAAAATTTTGCTATCTTGAAGACTTGCTGACCTGGAAGTGACCGCCCTCTCAGGGCCCATCCTCTAACCACCTTCTTCTCAGGGGCTCACACTCTGTCCAAGCCACCAGTCACCTGCCATAATCCTCCGGGGCCAGGTACAGAGAACCAGGGACAGGGCTTTTCTCCTGTGGTGACTGAGATTGCTCAAACTAGTCAATGCTAAGCTTCTGACCCTGCCTTTCTTTCCTTTCAACAAAAATCACAGTAAAGGCTTTTCCACCTGTTCTACCTACTCTCTCTGCCACCTGGGGCTTCTCCAAGTGGCTCTGCATGGCATGACATGCCTCTTGCCTCTACAGATCTCTGAATATATAAAAATATTCTTCCTTTATGACATTCATTTTCATATCTCTGTGTCTTACTATACATGATGACAACATATCCTAGTTAACCTTAAATATCCATCTCTAAAGAGATGTTTTCATGTGCTTTTATCTCAACTGTCATGGTTCTATGAAATAGACATAATTATTCTTATTTGACAGACAAAGCAACTGCAGCTTAGAGGTGGCAAAGCCAAGCTGCACTATTCCATACAGAAGATATGCAGATTTGATGGTAATAAATATAATTATGTCTGGGACTTTTATTAATTCATCTGCAAAGTAAGAATATCTACCTTGGTTGCTATGGTTTGAGTCTTAAATGTCTTCAAAGGCCCATGTATTGAGGGGTTGGTCACCAGCTTGTGGTGTCATCCGGAAATGGTAAAACCCTTGTGGGAGAGGAAGTTTGGTCACTGAGAGTGTGTCCTCGAAGGGAATATTGGACTGCCCCCTTCCTTTCTTTCTTTACTTTTTAGGGGCAATAAGACCAGCAGGCCTCGTCTATCATGCACTCCCCCCAAGATTTATGATTTCCTTATTTCTCTCATGGACCCAAAGCAACAAGACCAAGGGACCATAGATTGAAACCTCTAAAACTGCAAACCAAACTAACCCTTTCCTCCTTTAAGATGCTTGTCTATATTTTGTTAGAGCAATGGAACCCTAACACAGAGATACAAAGAAAGAGATAGTGTTCTCAGAATCCTGTTTCCTTATAATTTCTGCTGCTACTGCCAATATCAAGATCTGTTCCATCTTAGCCAGTTTGTTTCTTTCCTTTTTTCCATCTAGCAAATATCCATTTTTATATTAATTTATTGTTTAAGAGCCTGTAAATATGAAATTTCTGTAGCTGGGTATGAAAGACTAGTTTTATGTTGAGTGACAATCTTTTCAACAATAAATAAAATGCAAAACTCTTGAATTTAAAGGCTTCAGTGAGCAACTGCAGAAATCAGGGTAAAAAGGTCTGAGATTCTAGAGAGGAGTATAAGCTATAAGTCAGCAGACAACCTGTACCCAGTGCTTCTGGGTGTAGGCAAGTAGCTGAGAATGTTAAGCTTTGTTCAGGAAATAGCCACTCTGGAGGGCAGAGATACCATACCATTTGCTCATCTTCCACAGATAAGAGAAAAAAAGTCTTGAGGGTTTCAAACACATACAGTTTTGGTTCCAAAGAATTTGCCAAATATTGAAACTACACTGTGCAGAAGACTACAACTCCAATCTGAAAATACATAAAATTCAGATCAGAATTTCCAAGGACATAGAAGTTAGACTTAAAGACTTACCAGGATTTGGGTCCTAGTGAACAAATAGTGCTTTCAGCTAAAAGCCTAGGGTCTCTAAGCTTTGAGTACAATAGAAAGATAGCAGAATGGTTGAACATTTTGTAAAAGCAATCAACTTTAACTTGGCTTAATCCCTGATTGAAGTAAGATAACTCAACCTCATTGTGGCTAGTAAAGAATAAATTCTGATGAGAAGATCATATCCCCCAGAGCTTTCATAATTGCTTTAATGTTTGGCATCTAATCAAAAGTTATGGGGCTGGACAAGTGATAGGGCAATAAGCCAAAATCTGAGGTAAGAATGAGAAAGAAAAACCCACGGACAATATAAATAATCACACATTTGATCTAGCTATTAGAATGTTTGGACAATGATTTTAGAATATCAGTATGTTCAAGGAAATAGAGCAGAAGTTGAAGAACTTTATTGGAGAATTAGAATCTATTTAAAATAATCAAATGATAATTACTGAATTTAAAGATACAATATTCACACTGAAGTCAATAAATGGATTTAACAGCAGGAAACAGAACTAGTTAACTGAAACATAGGTCAAAACAAAAGTTTTAAACTGAAGCACAGAGAGAAAATAGAAGCCAAAATAAAACAAATGTCACATACCTATAGGACAGAAAATAAAGTTCAATATACATGAAATTAGAATCAAAGGAGGAGAGAAGAAGATTTTGGCAGGAGCAATATATGTACAGGGAGTAGTCAAGAATTTTTCAAAACTGAATAAAAACTTCAGCTGACATTTTTAAAGCTCAGCACATAGAAAAAAACTGCAGAATGTTCAAAGGAGAGTTGCAAAGTTTATTTATTATTTTTAACAGAAACAATGCTGTTGAAAACAATGGAATAGTATCTTACAATACTATTTAAGAGAAATAATTGCAAATCTAGAATTCAAAACCCAATAAAAAATATTCTTCCAATATGAAAAGGAGGTAAATATCGCATCATTCTTAAGAATGCATATGACTAGTCTAGCATATGACTAGCATATGACTCGGTCTCTCCAGGAAATTCAGTCTAGACTTATGACACCTCTCCAAACTATATTTTTCATTCTAGCTAAGTCAATGTCTACCTCAGCTTTTAAATACACCTGACTTTATCTCATTATATGTATCTTCTTTTCATTATATGTATCTTCTTATGCTCTTTGTCTTGCCTACAGGCCTTCACCTTCACTCCAGCTTTTAAAATCCAACTAATGTTTTTAAACAAAACTCAGGTTGTACTTTGATTTTAAAGCCTTCCCAGATAGCTGCTCATAGTCAAAGCTATCAGGAGACTAGAAGTAGAACAGAACCTTCTCAACAGGTGAGCCATGTACTCGAAACTTCCAGCAAAAATGCCTTATATGAATGGAAAAGATACAATGCTTTCTCCCTAAGGTGGGGAACAAGGGCAGATATGCCTACTGTTCATCTGTCCATTAAACTTTGAAACATAGGCCCAAACCAAAGTAGTCTGGCAGTAAAATGACACAATTAGGATAGGATTGGATAGGTAGAAGTAAAATCTTTATATGTAGATGAAATGATCATCTACAGAGAAAATACTGAGAAATCTCTAGGAGCTCCTAGAACTTGTATTTGAATTTAGCAGGATTAGAAAACACAAGGTATATTTAAAATTCAGGTCTATGTATACTTGCCATAAATGAAGAATTGGATATTGAAATTTTAAAGTTATGTAGGAGTACAGAGGACCTAGAAAAGTAAAAAGAAAAAAGCCCCAAGAAAACAGTGTTGGAAGACATTTAGTGCCTAATTCTAATACTTCCTCTAAAGCTACAGTAATCAAGGCAGTGTGGGTGTAAGGAAAGACATATAGATCATTGGAATAAAACAGAGAATCTAGAAATAGAACCACACATATATGGTCCACTGAGTTTTGAAAGATTATTTAACATTAACATTTTGTAGAACATAAACTCAATTCAAGAGCAGAGGAAAAGATATTGTTTTCAGCAAATGGTACTAGAACACCTGATATTCATATATAAAAAGTTAACCTCAACCCTTTATTTCCATACATAAAAATAACTTGAAAGGATCTATGAACCTAAATATGAAAGACTAAAATGATAAAACTTTAAGAAGAAATTATAAGGAAAAATGTTCCTGAATTTAGGGTAGGCAAGAATTTCCTAGGATATAAAAAACATGATGTATAAAAGAAAAAATTGATAAATGAGATTCCATCAAAATTAAGAAATTTAAATGACATCATTGAGAAAATGAAAAGTAATCCTTAAACAGACCATATTTATGATGCATATAACCTGTGACCAGAATATAAAGAACTCTTACAGGTCATTAATAGACAACCCAATTAAAAAGTAGACACAAGAAGATGATAAATAGCCAGTACAGCACAAGGAAAGGTGTGCAACACTAGAATCAGAAAAATACTAATCAGTACAATAACAGGATTGAATTATACACTAATTAGGGAGATGAAGTTAAAAAGTTTTAAAAGAACAAATGTCAGCTTAGGTGTGAACCAGTTAGAACTGTCTAATACTGCTAATGTGAATGTAAAATGATAAAACCATTTTGGAAAACAATATAGAAATTTCTTGTATTACCGTTAAGAACCAACAGTCCTGTTCTTCAATTCTTATTTAAGAGGAATGAAAACAAATGTACACAACAGATTACAAGTTGAGTCTCCCTTATCTGAAATTCTTGGGACCAGAGTATATCAGATTTTCATTTGAAATCCACTTGATCTGCAAAGAGAATAGCTACTTCTGCTTTTTTGGCGGGGGGTTCCTGTCCCATGGAGTGTTGTTTTCCACCCTTTAATTTTCAGACTTGAGTTTCATTTTGAATTAAATGTGTTTCTTGTGCACAGCATATTGTTGGATCTTGCTTCTTGACTCATTCTGCCAGTCTATTTCTTTTGATTGGTGAATTGAGACCATTAACATTGATGGTTATACCTCATACATGCTAACTTATCATTGTCATGACTTTTTCTGTTTGATTCTCTCCCTTTGTGTTTAATTTCTTGTCATGCCTGGTGGATGCATTCTGCTGGGCTTCCTGGGGTTGTGATCTTCATTGTCTTTTCCTAGGATATTGTCTAAAATGTTTTGGAATGCTGGCTTGGTAATCATGAAGTTCCTAAGGTGCTCTTTGTCATGAAAGTATCTTATTTCTCCATCAATTTTGAAAGATAATTTTGCAGGGTACATTAATCTGGGTTGGAAGCTGTTTTCTTTTAGGGCTTGAAATACATCACTCCAAGCTCTTTTTGCCTTGAGAAGTCTGCTGTGATTCTGAAGGGCTTTCCTTTGTATATGATTTGTTTCTTTTCTCTAACTTCTTGTAGAACTTTGTTCTTCTGTTGGGTTTCTGGAATCTTAACAATTATATGCCTATATGTAGATTTTTTTTCGTCAAGGCCAGTGGGAGTCCTATATGCCTCACTTCCTGTATGTAAAGTTCTTTTCTCCTGTTGGGAAGTTTTCTTTCATCACTTCTGTGAACAGATTTTTTTATGTCATCTGCACTCTCTCCTGTTTCTTCGTTGACTCCAGTCAGTCTTATGTTATTCTTCTTTGCATCGTCTAGCAGCTGCTGGATTGATTTCTCGTGGTCCCTTACAATTTTGAAGCAATTTTTCTTTTCCTGGTCACTACTTGCAATCTTATCTTTTTTTTTTTTTTTTTTTGCAATCTTATCTTCTATATCTGACATTCTGTCCTCACATTGGCTCATTCTGCTGCATAGACTTTCAATGGAGTTTTTCATCTCCTGGAAATCTGTTTGTATCTGTTTTATGCATTCCATTTGTTTCCTATGTTGACATTCCATCATGTTCCTGAGCTCCTCTCTAGATTTATTAATCACATCTTGCATTATGGGCACAATCTCTGCTGTTATCTGAGAAATTACTTCTGATTTCATTTTTTCCAGATCCTCTTTTGTTGCCAGTTTAGGGAGTCCAGGTGTTTGAGTATCAGAGTGTTCCATCTCGTTTTCCTTTGGGGTTGCTGTAGGTGATCTGGAAGTCTGGTTTTGAGACTTGTTTATGTGTCTTCTCATTTCAATGGGGGCGGGGGGGGGCTGCTGCTTGCGCCTGTGCGGCTCACCTCCTCTGTGCTTGAGGAAGTGGTACGGCCACCTGGAAGTCTCTTCTTGTGTGTTGGGAGCAGCTCACCTCCTCTATGCTCTGCCAACAAATTTTCTCTCTATTTAATTGAGTGAAAGTTAATTTCTAAAGATTTCCACCACAAGTTCTAGGACTTGCAAACTTCTCTAGAAAAGCTATTGTGGAGATCTCATATTATTTTAACCATTGCTCTTTTCATATATCTTTGGCTGTTGATGCTTATGTTTATTGGCCAGAATATGTTATATTTACTTTATACAGAGTCATATGCCCTGAATAGATGAAGTAAATAATACTGAAATTCTTGTGGTTTATGTGAACAACTTCACTAATTGTGATTGAATATTTGAGAAAATGCATTAATTTGAACATTGTCAAATTGATTGAAATATACCTTGAAATGTCTGGGGAATAGGAGAGGGAGAATATTTTAAAAGACCATTTATACTGAACAAAACTTGTGAAATACGGGTTACTTAATAAACAAATTTGATTTTTATACCTCACTAGTATTCATTTTATACTAAAATGCAATCATTAATTAAATTATTTTTATGCATTAGCCAAAAGAGCTAATGGATTCCTACATATTCTTTACAGTAAAATGCTGATACACTGTAATGAAAATTTTTTGGGCTTTGGGATCAGGGCCCACCAGCTTCAGCTGTGTGATGCCATAGGGCAATGTATTTAACTAGTTTCTATTCTAGTTTCTTTGTATGAAAATACAGATAGGAGTACTTGTTAAGGCATTTGAGAGAAGTAGATAAGAGAATTTTGTGAACATTCCTTGGTAAATATTTAGAATGTAATCAGTATTTAATGTGTTAATTTATGATTTCATGAATAAATTAAAGTAACATTTAACTTCTTCATTCTAGACCTTAAATTAATCTTACTTGGAATTAGGATGTTTCTATGTATGTGGATTATACTGATACATCCATTTCAGATTGTTGTCTAAAAAAGGGGTGGGCAACCTTTCTCTAAATGGGTAGACAGTAAATCTATGATCCTTATCACATAGTTTTCTCTTTTTTAAATTTATTTTTCTAAAATCTTTAAAAAATATTCAATCCTTTAGACTGAGAGGATACAGTGAGCACATTTTGGTAGTTCCTGATCTAAACTTTCTACTTTTAATCTATTTTATTTCTGGCACTTATAATACAAATTGTTATTATGATTCCAAGGTTTAGAAAGATAGAAAAAAAGCCATCCTTAGATTTTTTTTGAATAAAATTTAGAGCACTCCCAGTGAAAATATTAAGGAAAGCAAACCTTGCTTCAGGGATATTTCATTATTTCCAGAAGACTACAAAGAGAGTAAAGAAGATAGTAATTTTTCTTTCTGTCTATTAGACAAATCAAAGGGATTTATGAGCTTGTGCACATCTTAGGAAACAAGTAAGTTTATATTTTGTTTGATTAGAAAATGCTAATTCTTCAAAGGTGCTTCAGTTAGTCTCATAGGCATACACATTGATTAAGGTTTCTTATTAACATACAATCATCTCCAAATGTTTCCACTTAATTGCTTTTTATTTCAGTTAAGTACCAATGTTCTTTATTCTCACGCGTAGTTTAATTAGCATGGAAGGTCACTGAGAGGTGTTAAGGCACAAACTTACCCAGAGGAAGTAGTTGATGCCTTGCTGGCTTCTAATTATACAGCATCTTAGAATTGCAGAGTGAAAGAGAGCTTAGAGGGGAGGAGCAATAATGAAAGAACTAAAAATGAACAAGAGGTGTCCCTGTGCGATTGAAGAATATTTTGCTCTGTTCTCATTGCAAGGTCACAGTTGCAAATGGTTATCAGTAGGTAACAAAATATAATATACAATAATTTCTAGATTATTTAACAACATACACTGAACACCTACTATGTACAAACAGCGTAGTGAACTTTGCCGGGAATAATAGTGTTAAGGAAATGCTGTGGAGAAAAATATAGAATCAAATATGTGATAATTAGGTATCACATTCATATGTGAAAGTTAAAAGCATGTTTTTCCTTATCATTTATTAAATTTTATTGCTAATATTAATCAAATACTCTGGATTTCAGTAAAGTGCTTCTAAATGACACTAAAATTTGGCCATTTGGCTACATAATTCATAGTAATAATGACTCAGACATTCTTAAAAGTGTTGTTTTCAACAGTAACAGTTTATACCTTATATACTCCTTATGAAAGGAATCTGCTTTAAAAATATTGAAATCCATTAATGAACCAAAGGAGATAGTTATTAGTACTACAGAAGGGTTTTTAGAATTATTAAGTAATTTGCTGCAAGAGATGCCTCAATGGACTTAAAATAGTACTCAATATACAAAACTGTAGTTTATGAATTTTACAATCATATCTAAGAGATAAATCCAGGTATCCTTAAATTTTATGCCAGTACGTTTCAAGGTGATAACTACTCTAGAATCAAACCATACCTTCAACTATCATGGATGATAAAGCTGCCGATTGTCATAAGAGCGTACATTCTTAAAAACATTAGTAGGGAAATCATTAGGCTGAGTTAGGGTCAGGGCCTTAGTTTTACCTAAGCAAATTGAAGACCACGGCAAACAACAACATGAAACAATCTTAAATAATCAGAAAACACCTACTAACTGGTGCCTCTCACTAGGAACTTTTCACTTTAATCAAATACATTGTCTTGGTTTCATGACCACTTTGTAGACGTTTCTCTTTCACCACTACTTATGGTTCCCAGTGGTACCCTGAACTGATTTTAGTATGATGCTTGACAATTTAGGAATTTCTGTCTGCTCAAATAAGGTCTTCAAACTTTTAATATACTGCCATGGTTTGAATAAGGTTCATCCCCTCCAATAGTTGTGTTGAAATTTGATTCCCAACAGCACAGTTTTGAGAGGTGATGAAACCTTTCCAGAGGGGTTTAGATCATGAGATTTGGTCTCATGAAGAGAGTGAGGCTACTGTCTCAAAGGACTGAGTTCTCATGAGTGACATTAGTTATCACTGAAGTGGGCTGTTAGAACAATGAGTCATCTTTGTCTTTCTTCTGCTTCGTCTGTCACCTGTGACCCCTTCTGCCCTTGCAGTCCTTACCTAAAGCTAATTATCAACTCTCAGGTACTCTATTACAGTAATAGAGAGCAGACTAAGATATGTATTCAAAAGTGTATTCTTTTAACCTGTATAATATTTTTAGAACACTTTTTATGTGCCAAGGCACTATCACAGAGCTTAATAATCATGATCCAATTTAATGCTGTTGCCTGTCCTAAAAGTAAGTTCTATTACTGTGTAGGTTTTTCAGATAAGGGACCAGAGGAAAAGAAGGATAACTTGCCTAAATCAGATGCCTGGAAGTAAGAGGGAGACTTGGGAACTAAATTCAGTTTATATGACTCCAGAATATTCACACTGGTAGTTCAACATCATTGTGTGTGTGTGTGTGTGTGTGTGCATGTAGATGTATGTGTTTTTGTTTGTGTGTATGTATTATATTCACCTCTCTACAGCATAAGTGATGACACAGCATATACATTCATTTAACAGTGAGGATACCTTTGGTGAGAAAAGTTTAGCTGATTATCTAGTGTAAAATGATTACCCTTATACAAATATAACATAAACACATCAATTTATGAGGAACTAAGATGTTATTAACTGGATCAAAGAATTGGAAGTGCCATGCTTTTAGAATTGTATCAGAAATGTAGAACTAAAGATTTGAACAGGGAGGCAAAGATCATTTATCCCTCCACTGGAAAAAATGTCATGTCTGTGGGACAAGTGTCATTTGCATTCCTATCAGTTATCTCCAAACGATTCAAGTTAGAAAAGAGCTTGCAAAGGTACAAATTTCCAACGATGAATGTCATTATATTGTATACCTTAAATGTACCAATAAAATTAATTTAAAAAGGAACAGAAGGGGTTCAGATTCCACACAGAATTGGATAATCAAGGGATATGTTAAACAACACCTTTTTTTCCATGGCAGACACTCAGAAATCTTTTGGTACTATTTAGTCTTGCCATTTTCCCTGTACCTCAAACCAAATCCTACAGGGGGTCCAATATATAAAACAGGTAAAGAATGTCTGCTCTGAAGGGTGCAGTGGAAGGAAAGAGTACTCCTATCAGTTTGTCTCAGTCACTCACTAAAATAATTTCAAAAATTTCCCCTCCAGTTGCCTCTGAGGTAGCTCCTGGGGCTGCCTTGGTTTTATGATCTCTCCTTGCTTTCACAGTGCAATACTCAGCAATTTCATGGTAGTCCCCTCTGAAGCCAAAAGAAAGTTGTCAGAGATGAATGTATTTTGCTGGCATTTCACCATTTATTGGGTCCTCATGATTTCAGGAATATCTTTCTGGGTTAAGAGCTGGAGATTCCTTCTGATGAATCCTTCAGAGCCTTTCTTACACTGTTAAGATTGAAATATGTAGAAATTATTATGTCTGGTATCAAGTCTTCCCTGAAGTGGAGTCTTTTAAATCCCAGGAAGCTCTTCCTTCCACCCCAAGGGGCCTCTGACTGTAAGGAATTTATAACACTATCACATAAGGTATGGACAGTCTACGGATAACTCATTAACAGAGTTCATGATATGGGCACGGGAAGTAGCTGTCCTGGTAGGACTTGTTTAATTAGTCAGGAAAAATTCATAGTTATAACTAATTTGTAGGAAACTGTGATATCAAGGCTATTTTGAAGAGCTTTTTATTGATATAATTTAAACAAGTACATGTAGTGTTTCCTCTGGTCAAGTGTCTACCATTACTGGGCATATTTTATACTAAAAGGCCTAAAGTTAAAAAATTAGTTGGTATTTTCATTTACCATTTCGACTATGTGTCAGTGATACTCTAAATATCCTCAGGATGGAATTCCTCTACCCTGATTTGGGGTGTGGCCCAGGTTACAGAGTATGGTAGGGGCTATGTAGGAGAGTCTACTGATCATCTGTGTCCATCTTAGCCTTGAAGTTGGATCTTTGGCTCATCTAAGAACAGTAAGACAGAAGACAGAATAATAGGATCACAATATACAAGTTTTGTTTGCCTCAAAGCCAGATGATTTTATATTTTTTTAGACAAGAAATAATAAATTTGTGAAGAAATAATAGTACAAAGGAATCTGGGACAGGGCAGTAAATTCTAAAAAAAGTCATTGAAAGATACATGAGAAATGGAAGATGAAGGTTACTTTGGTGAATGTATTTAAGTCCACCTCATCCAGTCTCTGATGATAAGGGTTATTTTTCACTCTGGTAAAGGGAAAACACCTTTTCCAAACAGTTCTGTATGGCTTGTTGCAGGTAGGAAATTTTGGGACCGATACCGCTTTCTGAAACTACTGTTTCTGAAATGTTTCCAGCTTAAAATAATCAATATGCCAACTAGGCTATATTTTTGGATGGCAGGTCCTTAACTCCTGCATAACTATCTCTTGCAAATCTCATACAAACTTCTTGAAGTTTGCAACTTTCCTTTGATTGTTTTTCCTTGTCACCAATCACAACTCCAGTATCTGTCCTCCTCTTAGTCTATTGTTGTCTAATGGATCTACCTATCCTATTAGAATATTTCTGTATGTAATATACTTAAAATGTTTATTGAGCAACTAACATTGATAGCTGACATTTTTATAAGAAAAGAAAAATCATCTTTGTCAATTCATCAATATATCAATTCTCTCTCTCTCTTTTTCTTATTTTGTTATATTCTTTGCCAGTAAGCCCACCTGTTTTGGAGCAGTAAATATAGATGTAACTCTATTGTAATAGTTTTCATCAAATACCATAAATATTTTTCCAGAATTTAGGAATGCTATATAATTTATTATTTTTTATTTACACAGTATGATTCTTAGTATAGCAAATACAAATACACTGTAAACTCAAAAACAATAGAAAAAGTATTAAGGAGAAAGATCATCTGAAATCCCACCAAACAGACATCGTAACTATTTTAATCAACATTCTTTCATTCATTTTTATGCACATATATGCACCAAATTTTTGAAATATAATTTCTCATAAATAGGTTCATATGTAAATGCAGATATGTAACCAACTTTTTTATTTTTTTAATATATGTTCTCTACTTTTTACCATGCACACGAATATAACTATGTATCGACACACTAGGCACTGAAAAACACTGTTCTGTAAGTTTTTATCACAGACTTACTCTCTTGGCTCCTTATGCTGCACATCTTGGAATTATCTCCTTGGGTTAGATTTCAGTGTTATAACTACTCTATCAAATGGGGGACTCTTCTGGACCATACAACATTTTAAAAACTACTCTTTTCAAAGTAGTAATATTTTGCCCTGTGCCACCATCCATTTTACCAGCTCGTCCTTAACCTTGGGCTTCAGTAACCCACTTGACAATCTATGGTGTCAGGGAGATGTGGGAACAATTTCTCCACATTTCAAACTTTGCATTTCCTTGAGTACCTGGGTGTTAGAATATCTTTTCATACATATATTTGGCATTTGTACATCTTTTTTCTAAATTTTTTTGTATACAATATCTAAACCCCATCATATGTATAAGAAAAGTATCCTTATTTGTACTCATGATGATTTAATTTTTATGTAATAAAATATGGTGTTTTTGTTGTGGCTGAAACATTTCAAAATTACAGTAAAATTTATTAGTTTTCTTTTTGTGTCACAAGTAGACAGATCTTTCTCTAAACTATTAGAATGGTGTTTATTTACTCTTCCAGTAAATTCATTTTATTATTTTTTAACATTTCAATTGATATACCTAGTATTTGTCTCGATGTACAGAAGAACATTAAAAATCCACTTTTTTTCCACCCAAATGGTTAGCCATTTTATCTCCATGCAGCATCAGAAAAATACAGACAAGTGAACATTTAGGCATTATTTAGACTAAAAAATATTGAATGGGATAAATGTCATTCCTGACACAATCACAGACATAATTTTACCTAGCATGGGGACTCTAACTATCTTATATTTATTATTAGGTTTGTATGATTATGAGTAGTAAAATAAGTGAAAAGTGAAATTTAAACATCATTTAATGTTAATGAGATTAATGACATACAGTATAAGACACTTTTTCTATGGAAGATAAACACTATTTTAGTACTTATTAACACTTATTTTAGTACACAGTATGATTTTAGTATAGCAAATACAAATACACTGTAAACTCAAAAACAATAGAAAAAATATTAAGGAGAAAGAGCATCTGAAATCCCACCAAACAGACATCATAATAAGAAATGAGCAACCACAGACAGAAGAATTCAGATTTAAGAAAGTAAACTTTGAGCTTCTGCTTCATAGAGCACTATACTATGTGAGACAGAAGTTCCAGTTTCATTAAAAAATATGAATGGTGAGGCCCATTAGAGTGGATTGGCCTTGTGGGTAGAACTCTAAGGAACTGAAATGGTTTCAGACAATAAGTTAATAGAATGCCTCAGGCAATTACAATTAAGAAGAAAACAGGGAGGAAATTGACTTCATTGAGGACAGGCTAAGGGATTGTAACATTATAAACGCACATTGTGCTGGTGGATCTAGCTGCTAGATGGCTCTCTCAGGGCCAGGTCTTCTGAGAGAGTGAAGGCCCTCCTCTCAGACACTAAGCCCTTGATTGGCACTGCAAGGGAGCAGGAGTGAACGTAGGTAATTAGAAATGAGGCCTTTATTTCACACTAAATTTTCACATCCATTCTCTCTCATTGATCTCTCTGCCCATTCCTGCACTCTTTCTTGTTACTTTGAAGTGTACTTTAAAATATCACAAGCTTGTTCTTTGCTCATCTTTTCCAGAATTTTACCAAATATAATACTTGGATTTTAGCATAACTTTGTCACACATGCTGCTTCTTGTATCTATCCTACCATTTGCCATCTATGTCTCAGTCATGAGTGGGTAGGTTAAATTATGGTAATGACCCCAAATCTCAGCAGAATGATACAACCAGTTTACTTTTTACTCGAGCCTGTGTGCTGCATGGAGTAGTGTGAGTGGGGCTGGAGGAGGGATTTCTCCACAGAGTTACAAAGATACCCAGACTGACAGAGGTTCCACCCCCATGATTAATAACACACGGTCTCCTCTACCCCTTGGTTACCAGAGTAGGGGGAGACCTCTCGGGAACTGTGCATGGGTTAAAAAGACATGTGTTCCCCTCACAATTCATTGTCTTCAATGGGGCTGTCCAATGTAACTTGTACGATAATGGAAATGTTCTGTAATCTGCAATGTCCAATACAGTAGCTATTAGCCATGCATGGCTATTAAATGCTTGAAATATGACTAACGTGATGGACTGACTTCTAAATTTTCAGGAAAATTAATTTTCAGCATAAACAACTATTCCATAGGAAATAATATCTTCCCTCACTATAGGGAAGCTAGGAGTACAGGAGAGTAAAGGAAATGTTCAAAGAGCATGACTGTCTCTGCCTCCACTCCCCAAATAACAAACCTCCTCTCAAACACACACACACACTCTCAATGAGACTTTCCTTGTAATTTTAATAAAATCATATTTTAATCTTTTAAATGTTGCATCTTCTTATTCAAATGCACCGTATAATTTTCCATTTTTTCTAATATTCTTTTGTTTCTAAGCCCTATTTCTTGCATAAAAACCTGTTTTGTTTTGAGCTGTTTGAACCAAATAGACAAGGAGTAGAATTTTAGCTCTGCTACTTTAAGTGTTGTAATCTCTATTATATTCAAATAGTCCTGCAACCTCTTCATGTTTAGTTAGAAAATTGAGGAGATAACGGTACCCAGTGCTCCCTCTCATTGTTGATGCTGCTAACATTAGTTACCATCATTCCTCTTCTCATTATGACTGTTAGTGTTAACAGTCTATGAGCATTAAGAGTCCTTACTGGTTTCATTAATGTCAGTACTGGGTGAGAAGCACTTCACGTGGACAGTCTCACCTAATTCACGTGAGAGCCAAGCGCAGCTGGTGCACCCAAAGAGACGAGAATGCAGTGAGCACAGGCACTGCCCTGCGTTAGATACTCGGGCATC
Source organism: Heterocephalus glaber (assembly GCF_053883595.1). Lineage (NCBI taxonomy): Eukaryota > Metazoa > Chordata > Mammalia > Rodentia > Bathyergidae > Heterocephalus > Heterocephalus glaber. The sequence goes on along the minus strand of NW_028258317.1, from coordinate 66,166,911 downwards.
TGAGCTGCCACTGACACTGGCACCTCCAACGCCAGCATCAGCACCGTGTAGCCGTCACTGCACCACCATTAACGTCGTCGTCACCACCACCACCATCGTCACCGTCAGTTGTGGTTACCTCTTCCGGAGCCTCTACTCAGCCACATCAAGAAGGAGAAGAAATGGATGGGATGGTTTCCACTTTCACTTCGAAGAAGGGTAATTTCACCCCATGACTACAATGACATGGTTAGGACAGGCACCCCCCCAGGCAAGGTCAATTAAAGCACAAATGCTCTTAGTCACTTTCAGAGCTTTGTTCATTGGCTACAGGGCAGATGATCGTTTGTATAATGGGAATAAAGGGGAAAGGGGAGACCAACAAATACAGACAGGACATTGGTTATCATTGTGCCACAGTATTGAGTATCACCTGACGACTATGTGAGAATGGAAGTCAACAAGTTCCCTTTTTTATTTAGATGTTTTCATTTTACCTGCTATTAAATAAATCTGATTAGGATAATGTTCATTTTTCATAATTTCTTGAATGTATTGAGTTTTTTCAATACTTTGGGATGCTATATATCCGAAACCCCCTTGAATTTGGACATGTTCATCAAATTCTTATTGGTTTTTTTATGAACATTTCTGGGTTTTTCTAGGCATATAATAATCTAATTTGACAATAACATAATGCTTGCCCGCTCTTTTCCAAGATTATATTAATAATTCCAGAGAAGTGTGAACTAATCATGGTGATACAGAATGATAATTAGGGCAAACATCTTTTCCTTATTTTTATTATTACTGGGCCCTTTCTGAAGCATATCAACTTAAGGAAATATCCTTAATTTTCTATTTTGTAAAACTTGTGGTAGTAAGTAGCAGGTCTACCAACTTGTAATTCTGTAAAAGATGACTAATCAGCAATTTATAAAAAGAGAAACCACTTAAAACTTCTTCAGCAAATAAACATCAGTATGAGGAATAAAGGAACCAAAAGAGGAAAAATAAAATGAAGAGCAAGTAGTTGCATAACAGAATTTAAAATATGTAAGAAAGAGTAAAGAATCTATGTGGTAGAAACTTAAATTAGCAAAGCAAAGGGCAGGCTTAAGAGAATCTGAAATAAAATCAGGAAGAGAATAAATAAATATAAGAAAATGTGGAGGATATTGAGGCGATACTCTTAAGTGAAATAAACAGGACACACGTGTGTAAATACCAAATAGTTTCTCTGGTGTGAGAAACTGCAAGTGTAAATAAGGATGAAAAGGATTAATAATGAATAATTGATACTTTGAAATAGGAAAAGGTCCAAAGGGGTAGGGGTGGTTGGAGGAGATGGGGAAAGGAAAGAATGGAAAGGAAAAATTATGAGAAAAGAAAACAAAATGGAAACTAAGTATGTAAATAGGGAAGGGCGGAGGGGTGAAGGGTGCACGGGTAATGGGGAAAAAATAAGAACCAAGATACATCATGTACAGGTACAAGCATCCGATGATAAATGTAAATGTATTGTATACCTAAAATGTACCAATAAAAGAATTTAAGGAAAAAAAAAAGAAAAAGAAAATGTGAGGAAATTGTAGTTTATAACATACAATACAGAAATCCAAATTATATATTTTTGGTTTGTCTGAAAAAGAAAAAAATGAATGAAAAACCAAAATAATTTTCAAAATATAATAGATAAAATCGTGCTTTAATGATGGTGAAATAAGACTTCAGATAAAAATGTTTACAAGATATGTAAGAAATAATGATAATACTGGTATATAAGAAAAATACCAGTGAGGACTGAGATGTTGAAGTTTTATTCAAAGAAAACAAAATCCTGCCATTCTGATTTTGCTTGGTTCCTCTGCTCTTGAATTAGGTGGCAATTTTCGTAATAATTTGAGTTAGAATGAGTCTCTAGCACTTTGGAGCTTATTTTACGCATGAGCCCTTCAGTCACCTAGAGTATGCAGCTGAAAACTGAATTATTTGCAGACCACTCCTTCAACTGAAGTTCCACGTGAACAAAGAGGGTATAGGCTACCGGTTGTGGGTTTCCTGCTTCTTCCCTGTTCTAACTGCCAATTGAGTTGGCGACTGGCAGAAACGCCACACTCGTATGTAGCTTCTATATGGCAATATATATAATATATAAAGGACTTTTTTTCCTCAGTTCCTGCCTCACATCCCTGTACCACATGAGAAGATGAGGAAGCTCGGGATGCGTTAGGAGTTCTTCCCTATTTGGCTCACTTTGTACCGTAATAAGCCAATGTTCTCTAAAGTTATAGCAAGAAGATGGGGCCATTAAAAAAAACCTGCGTAGATAAAGTCTCCCCCACCCAACCCTTTCTGTGTGCCCTGTCTTCTCAAATTGTCCTAACGGTCATGGGAAATTTTCTACAAACAAATATTTACATTGTCACATTTTCCTTGTGCCTTACTCCTTGAGCCTATCCAAAATTATAACTTTTAAAAATTTTTCTCTTGGTTTAATACATAATAAAAATCCTAGACAGACTCCTCATTTGCTGTTTGTTTTGATGCACCTCGTGCTTTGTTACTGTAGTTCTATAAAGTGTGCTTTATGTAGTGAGTGGTTGATATTATAATGTCCTGTGTTCTCATTTGATTGAGACCAATATAAAGAATTTAAAAAATCATATATATCAGGAAAAGAGAGTCTACCTAAGGCAATTTATTAGTTGGAATTGAGGAAAAAGTAGCAATGGCAGGGAATTTCTCTGACTGCCAAAAGAGGGAAGTAAAGGGAGGAACAAGTGGAGTCTGTAGAGTCCAAGGGCCAGGAAGCACCCATCCATGAACTTGGGAGCTGCCCAGGGTGTTAGTAAAGTGGAAATCTGGGTGGGTCAGGGAGGTGAGAACTTGGAGTCTGTGAATGGTCCTTGGCTCCTTTCTCTTCAGTGCTGTTCCCCTGATCTGCTTCCTGGCAGCCATGAACTAAGCAAATTCACTCTGCCATGCCCTCCTATCAGGGCTCTGCCTTGGAGCCAGCCAATTGTGGACTGAATACCCTGAAACTGTGAACCAAATTAAACTTCTCCTCCTTTAATTACTAGTATCACGTGGTGTGTCTCAGGGATGGAAAAATGTGACTAATGCATCTTATCAATACCTCTTACTGGTTAAACTAATTGAAAATGCGATTTCATGGATGTCAGCCCCTTAGACTGAGAGAGAGTTCTGAGCAAGGGAAAGTGAGAATAGATCTGAAGGTAAAGAGAATGTGACCTACATAAATGACTTCGTGCAAACACAAAAGGCACCAACGTTTTAAAGAAAATTACAAATGAAAATCTGATTATTATTACAGCAATATTCTGAGTTTGTGTACCTCAGTTTACCAGTGAGTTTACAATTTCAGATATTTCTTTCAGGATAATTCCATGTGAATATTTTCCATCAAAGCAAGTTGGGGTAGTACTTTTGCACAGTGAAGAGAGCAGGATGAATTTTAGGGCAAACTTTCTTAATTGCACCTGGTTTTCCTCCAATATATTAGGCTACAGAAACTGGTCTGTGCTGTGGTTTGAGGTTTGCAATGCTTTTGAGCTCACACACAGTCCTACATCAATAAATCAGCATCTTGGAGCTGACATAACTGGACAGATACAGTGAATGGAGCATGACATACTGTCCAATAGTTGGAAGTTAATTAGAGCATTCTTACATATATTATTATATGAAAAATGACATTGTCATTCCATGCATTTTTCTCTGATTTCCAATATCCTCTAATACTAAAAAAATGCCTTTGGAATACTAATGAAAAAAATCTGAATTGTCATTTATCCTTATTTTATGAACCATTTGTGTGTTTCTCTAGTGTTATCATGTAGAATTTCTCCAGGTGTCTTGCACTTACTAGAGAGTGAGATTTGTGTTAACTGGTTTTTTCCCACATGAGGGCATCAGTGCTCTAAGTAAAGTTAGATTTCACCCTCCTGGAGTTTAGCTTTAAGAGTTCTGTTTTGAGAAAACAATAATTACAAAGTTCGTACATCTTGGACTCTATAAAATTAACATTTAGTTTATCTTTCTTGAAAAGTCATCCATACTTTTCTTTCATTCATTTGCGATGTCATGGTACTCTCTTACATGGTGAAGAAGATGACACACCTGTGACATTGTCACTCCCCGTCCTCATTTATGATTTCACGGTGCACCAGGGTCAATTAGTGTCTGTTATAGTAAAGTGACTTGCAGAATTTCAACAAGAGGTACCACACACGTTCGCTTACAGTGAAAATTAATCCATTTTTAAAAATCTCTGTGTATATATGTTCACATTCTGTGGGCTTCTTTTCACAGTTCAGGATACAACCATCACATATTACTCTTGATTAATTCTAAATTTCACACTTCCAGGTAAAAGTAGTTCAAAGCAATGATATAGAGAAAACTAATACAGATAGATCTCAGGTGTACTAATCTCAGTCTAGTTCTTGGTATAGGAACTAAGAGTCTGGGAGAATTTAGAATGGTTTGAGTTTTTTCTGCCAGTTTGGAAAAAAGCTAATCATCTGAGCAGCCATATCATTTCAATACACTCCCATCTGCTTTTCATCTCATCTCTGCCTATTCTATTCTCTTATGGCATAAGTTCCAAACAAAGAGGTAATTCAAACATCACCTTTAATACACGACAAAGGCATCCCCTTCTGTATTGATTTGCTCATTTTGTTCATTCTGCCCGAAATATCATCATTAGCCCCCATCTTCACCTGCAGAAGCTAGGCCCTGTCTTGAGGTCCAAGATGGATCCCAACTAAACAGAGTGGCTCACACTTGTAACCCCAGCACTTGGGAGGCTGAGGCAGGAAGGTCACCACAAATTTGAGGTCAGTCTGGGCTACATAGCTAGTTCAAGTTCAGTCTGAACTACATACTGAAATCCTGTATGCCTCCCCCACACGTATACACAAAAGGTGGATTTGAGAGCCTCTGATTCTTGTTCTGATTTTATCCTGTCGGTCCCCTAGTGCAGTAGTAGTAACTTATGGGAAGTGTGTTTTTCTTTTAAGGCAAAAGATGTTAACATATGAGTTGTTTATTCCAAACTAAAACCTCAGTACTCAGGTTTAATTGCAGTGTTGGCACTTTGTGATAAATGGTGGGTGTGGGGTTGCAGTTTGGGCATTCGTCTCTAAAAGGTTCACCATCACTACCCTAGAGTGTGGTCACTTTCTAACAAACACACCAGAGAGGCATTACTAGTCACAGTTGGGTCTAGTGTGCCCTTATCATCTTATTGCAGAGATGATACTGAGCCCATCTTTTTGTTCCTTTCAAGAGGAAATACTTTACTTTTCATTTCAAAGGGTAGAACATGGATTCCCCTTCTGGTATTTCTATGAGGTCTTTTTGTTTCTACCATGAGTTTTTATCCCTTCTTGCAGGTATTTTATACATGACGTGCCTCTGTAACTATTAACGTCTGAGCTGAAGGCACAGTTGACAGGTTTTATTTGCATGGAATAGTGTGCATGCAGCTTGCTCAGTCCTTGAACTCAGAACCGCCTTCCCTCTGATGCCTTCTCTTGACATTTCTATGGTGTGGCTGGAGTAAAGGTGAAGAGAAATCACCAGTCTTACTTTATGAATGAGAAGTCAAGTTCAGTGAGGTTAAGAGCTTGCCTAGTGCCAAACAAGGAGAAGGAATAGAACAAATAATTTCAGGCATTAGAAGCCACACTTCTGAGCTTTATCAACACTGGAGAAATTTGAACTTGTGATTTTTCTTTTCTGTTTTTTTCCCCTTGATAATCCAGAAAGTATGGCAACAATTGTTTTACTGTAAGATAAGGAAAATAGCAAATAGAGGTTTTTGGAGTCACAAAAATTCTTCGCTGCACATGCAGCTGATACCTATAATAGCTCCTGCTTCCCTCCATACCCTCATAATTAAGTACTCAGAATTACTTCTGTGTACCGGTGATTATTATGTACCCATCCAGTGGCAGGTAATCAGTGTCCTAGCCTGTATGAAGCTTACCTTACCAAGTCCACTTTTTATGAATTCTATATTTAATCTTTTCCAGAATGTTTCTTTCCAGGAGAAATATATTATTGGGCTTCTCAGAAAATTCTTTTAAGTAGTTAATTTACTTTTGGAAAAAAATACACACCACTACTATAAAAATAAATAGTATGTAGTTTTAATTTCTTCTTAAAGTACCAAAATATTGGCATGGTTGAACTAACCTAATTTTCTTCTCTTTATACTATTTAGGATCTGAGACTTTTTTGTGTGTGTGGCATCAAAGCCTTCCTCAATTCTATCCCAGCCTCATATGTTTTGACTCAATGTGACTGAGTTTTCTAAGAACTTTTCTTCTTTCTTTTTGAAGCTTCTTTCAAAAGATTTTGAAAAATACTCAGGTCTATTCAGAAGTAGTCATGCATAAAGATGAACTGTCTCTGTTTTATGGCTGAACAACTTCCCCTCATGGAGTACTTCAAGGGGAACATATTTAACTCATGCCACCATGGACTTGTCTCATTTCTCTTCTTCTTTCTCACTTTCCTGGTGAAGTTCACGAGTTTGCGTATTTTCTAAAAATTGTCTCCCCCAAAAGAAAACTGCTTGGGAAATTTAAAATGTGGGGGAAAGAGGGAAATAATGAAAAACAGCTGAAACATTATGTAGTCTTCATTAAACCCCACTCTTTTTTTCTTGTGTTCCAATTGAATTTTTAGATAAGCTAGAATTTGGGTCTTCAGTAAACATTGAGGTTCAGGACTCCAAATTTACGGGTAAAGAATTTGTCCTTAGAAGGAGACAATAACAGATGCATTTGTATAATTTCAGAACCTTGAGTCTTAGGCAAGTAAGGGGAGAAGAATTAACTACAACCTGGGTGCTATAGATTAGGCCCCATCAAGGTTCCTGTGCTGGAAAGTTGGTCCCAGTGAGGTGCTGTGGAACCTGGTGGAAGATAATTAGGTCCCCGGGGTGCTTGTCTCAGGAACTGATTGATTTAATCTCACAGAGTAGGTAGGTTGTCAAAGGAGTGAGTTAGTTGTACTGAGAGCAAGTTATACAAAGAGCAAGTCTGGACACTTCCTATCTGCATGCTTCCTTTCACATGACATGAGCTCTCTCCTTGTACCAGCTTCCGCCACAATGCTGTCTGCTGTGCTTTGAGGTAGCCAGAAAGCCCTTACCAGCATCCAGCAAATGCTGGTGAGTTGGTCTTGGAACTCAAAAACTGTGAGCCAAATAAATTTCTTTTCTTTATAAAGTACCCAGTGTCCAGTATTTTGTTGTAGTATCTGAAAATAGACTAAGACACTAGGATAGTTTTACACTGGTAAAACCAAATAACTGAGAAATTCTCAACACAATTCATGCAAAAATCTCTTCAGCCTGCCTTACTTACCATTCTAACTGGTTGTTAATAAGAATTGCTACAATATTCACCTTTTTTTTCCTTTCCTGTCATTGTTTTCAGCCCTCAGTTGTAAGGTTTTCTTTTCTGTATGTTTCTTATAGGACTTATCTGGTCACAGTGAGCTGATGTTTCCAACAGAGTTTACTTTGATGTGGTGCAGTTCACTTCCTCCTTTATCTCACTGCTTATTTGCTTATAAATTTCATCACAGATTGCCTGCTTTTTGTTTGAGTTTCCCCATACCATGATTCTTTGTTGTATTATTTTCATCTGACATTTATTGTTTCTCTTTTTTCTTCTTGAACTTTTGTTTTTCCTTTTATCTCCTCTCATGTTCTTCAGTTTTTGCCTTCATCTAGTCCTAAAGACAGGACTACCAGGACCACAGTCTTAAGGCCTTTTGTATAGATTTATCTGCATATCTATTGGTCTATACAACCTGTGAAGCAAAAAAAAACGAAGAAAAATTACTGTTGTTAATCAAAATCCCTATCATTAACAATAATATTATCCTCAAGTGCCTCAAGTGCTCATGCAGTCTAAAGGCTCACAGGGGTCCTTGAATCGCCAGGCAGTAGAGAAAAAACCACTTTTTTACCCATGATAGGTTGACATTTTTAAGAAAAAGTGTTGTTCAGTTCTTGGTGATAACATTAGTGAATTTGTTTCTTAACTTTGGCCAGGGTGTTTCCTTGTGCTGCATAAAATTTAAGTAATATTCATTTATTTTGCAAGAAACAGTCAGGGTTCATCTTATTAGCTGTCTTAGCACCACATTCTGCTTGATGTGATTTTTTGCTGCAAAACTGAAGTTAGGCCACCCAAAACATTTTTTATATATATATATATTTATATATAATAATTACTTGCCTAACCATGGCTCAAATTGAAGAGAATGGGCTTTTTGTTCTTACAGCTATATTAATCTCCTTATTTCAAAAAACTTGGAATATAAAGAAAGCAAGAATGCTGTATTATGAACCAGACTCAAGAAGGTATACCTTGCTTAGTAGTGGTATAATTGGTGAGGAATAATGTATACTAATAGCTTATGGGAAATCTACTATAAATAGTCACTTTTGTTAAGGGTTAGGGCCAGATTTGTGTATCAGGCAGGATGGATTGAGGTATGCTACAACAAACTCAAAATCACAATAGCATAAATCAACATAAACATTTGCCATTCACTCTGTACACATGGAGGTCTCCACTTAGTGGGATCCTTCTTTCTGACTGAGCCGCCACCCTCTTAAGAGTTGCCAACCAGTGAAGGAAAAAGACCTTTGAGGCAGCCTGTGAAGCCAGCAATTAAATACTCTGTCCTGAAAGTGACATCCACTAGTTCTGTTTTTCTATTCATTAATTTTATCGGTACGTTTTAGGTGTACAATATGATGACATGCATCATTGGGAATTTGTACCTTTAGGTGATGTATCTTGGTTCTTATTTTTCCCCATCCCCCTGCCCTCCCTTCAAACCCCTCCACCCCTCCCTATTTACAAAGACTTTGTATCTGTTTTTTCCTTTTCTCACATTTATTCCTTTCTCTCCTTCCCTTCCCCTACCCCTCCCACTTCCCTTTCCCCTTTGGATCTTTAATTTCTATTTCACATTGTCTATTATACATCTTGATCCTTATTTACACTTTCAGTTTCTCACACCAGAGAAACTATTCGGGATTTATACACGTGTGTCCTATTTATTTCACTTAAGAGTATGGCCTCAATGTGCATCCATTTAGATATAAATGTCTCTAGTTTGTCATTCTTTATGGCTGAGTAGTACTCCATTTTATTAAGAAAACCCAGATCTTCTTTATCCAGTCTCCAGTCGATGGGCATTTGGGCTGTTTCCAAGTTTTAGCTATTACAAACTGTGCTGCTATGAACATGGGTGCACATGTATTGCTATGGTATGATTCTTTTAATTCTTTACCCACTTTTTCTGTTCATAGTTCATTTGTCCAATCATCACATGAATCTGTTCCACACACAAAGCAGCAGAAAGTGCGTCCTACCAGGTGCTCCAAAGGGTGAATGAATGAATAGAATTGGTGACTAACATGAATAGCTATTACAAACTAGATCTAGAGCCTAGTTCTGCTCTTGACAGATTTACAGCCAGTAGGGTGGGAAGAGGAGGGAAAGTGGTAGATGAGATGTTGAGATGTGTGTATAGACAATAAAGAACAATATGGTTAAGGAAATAATGTCTAATGAGAGCACATAGGTGAGACATTGTCCAAGACTGAGGGTCATAGAAGTCTTTATAAGTAGATATGAGACTTGAGGTATAGTATGAGTCAGACTAGTGGTAACATACATCTTCCTCCATTTTCATAGTAACCCTAAATGGGACAAATGAATAATCCTTTAAAAAAACCCAGTGTAAATGGAACCCCAAAGCATGCAGAGGAAACCAAGAGGAGAATCTAGGTCTAACTTCCTTCAAAGCCCCTGCTTTTAATCACATTTCTTCCCCCTAGGACTGGGGATTGAACTCAGAAGCCCCTGCTTTTAAACATTCAGCCAGATCTGAAGGAGGAGTCTTTCTTGGTAGGCTTTTTGAAAGCAATAGCAGTTATGTTTAACTTTAAAGAAATCAGGTTCAAAATACCTTGAAAGAGCACCTGTGATGTCAAACAAGATTAATTTTGTATAGTAAAAATTACAACACATTTCCAAAATACTAATTGCTACATGAGACATTACATCTATCTTGGGGACATAGGTGCATCCAGTGGTGCTAATTAAACAGTGCATTTTTCTAAAAGCAATAAATGAGGCTTAAATTTGAACAAAACAATTCTAGCATTCTGCCGTTCATAAACCTAGGTGGATGGATACAACAATAGTTTATTATGTACCATTGAAACTGTGTGCTACCCAGCACCTTACAACACAGGCTGAATACAAATATATAAACCCAATTGTTTATTTATTCAGTTGGTCCTGGGTTATCTATGTTTAGAAAAGGATAATGTCACTGAAAAAATTTATACAGAAAGGTTGACTCAAGTTCCCATATGTAGGAGTTTATGAACACAGAAAGCTCTGCACATCAATAAAGGCATCCATCTCCCAAATTGTACTAAAAGGATGCTGGGTTGTTCAAGCTGATCATAAAATCAAGAAAATACACAATTAAGGGTAAAAGTGCCATATATCCTCTGGCACCTAAGAGGGTAGCCTTGAAATAACTTCCTAAGCACGCCTCCTTGGGATCTGAAATAGCAGACAATGGAGGGATGTATAATCTGTGATGTCTGAGGGTATAAATCAAACAAAACAATTTCTGTTCATGTCAGTATTTCACCATTTAGAGAGATCTTTTGTTTTCAAGTTTTGTAGTAGTACTAAACGCAATTTCATTGCCTCTACATTGTTACATTTGAATAGATCAGTTCATCTTTTCATTTCCCTTTGCAAATCTTCAGAGCCAGCCAGCCCAGAAGTGGGGCATCTGCTCAGTGCTTTGAGGCCCAGAGAAGATGCTTGTGTTGCCATTTCAGATATTATAACTGGCAGCCCCACTGACGACCCAAAACTCCCCTGTGTCTCTGCTGAGGCAACCACCTATTGATTTCCTAATTTTTTCATCACCGGAAGGCATGGATTTCCTTTTTTTACTAATTATATACTTAATTTGAAATCAGAAAAGGGCAGTGGGTGATGCATATTGTATGTGGGTTAACCTTCTACAGTTAACCTTCTGAAGTTTCTCTTCATGGTATATATGAGGAAAGGAAATTAAAGAGGACACAGAGGGAGGCAACTGATATCTCCAAAACCAACCAAGAAAAGACTCAGACATGCTGCAGAAAGGTGCACAGAGGCCCTTCTTTCTTCTTTCAGCTTCAATTGGACCCTGGTGGAGAGTTTATGGTTCTAGGGCTTTGCTCTGATTCCCACCAAATGTCCCTGAATGAAACTCTCATAGAGTCACAGAAGAGTAACATTAACATTTCGTAACCTGGATCTAGAAATGTACTTTACCATTGAATGTTATGTTTTCAGCCAGAGGAACACTTTCATAATATGAAGAGGAGTATTCTCATTTGTAGAGGGGAGAAACTAAGACTGTTCTAAAAGCAAGTGTCTTACTATATAAGATCCTACATAATTTCTGGCTAAAATTTCAGACAGTAAAATCAAGAGGGAGCTTGCATCTATGTGTACATGGCGACATTTTTTCTTTAACCTTTGTGATTCAGTGAGACTGAGAAGAGTTCTATTGTGTTGGGTAACTTGAATATTGTCCTATTTAAAGCAAAAGGGAAAAATACAAACATGGTATTTTCTAAGACTTAGAATTTCTGGACCATCGTTTGAATTCACTTAAAATTGTACAGTCATTTGTATGATCGTAATTCACTACATTTTAAAATTATATTTTTAGGTGTACTTTCTAACCATGCCATTCATTTTGCATGTTTAAAGCAGAACTAGAACAAATGTTTGAACATGCTTCAAAAGCTTCCCTCCAATTTTCCTTTCAATTTGGCTTTTGTGGTTGTGAATCAAAATCTGGCTATTAAAAATCACATCAGGCATTTGAGCTTTGAAATTTTGAACAAAATTGGAGGAGATAGTATAACCAAATGTTGTAAGGTGTAAGTTTGAGAATTTTTGAGACATTCCCATTTATTTCTCTTTCTCACTGCCACTACCTCTTTTTATAGCCATCCAGATTTATCTGCCTACTCATTAACACCTCGTTAAGCTGGCCACCTGCCAGAGGTTAGGTCACCTGGGGACACATTAGCCATTACCTCTCCTCCTTACTAGGATCTGCTGTCACTGATCATAGATGGGACCCCTGAGAGTTTGGCATCAGTGTGTGCTCTGTGACCATCTGCAGATTTATTTTGACTGGTTTGGGGATATAAGTTTTGTTCTATAATTCTTCCACATTACCTGCAGTCTGGTTGTTTTCCAGCTCATCCAATTCTATTTTGCTACATACTGAAAGATTGAAGTCCGCTGTTGTATTAGTTTTCTATGCCTGCCATAACAACTGACCCCAACTTAGTGTTTTTGACAGCACGCATTAATTCTCTCAGAATTCCACAGGTCGGAGGTCTAAAATAGGTCTCATCCGGCTGCGGTCAGGGTGTCACGGGGCTGAGTTCCTTTCCGTAGGCTCTGTTTGGGTAGAACTGTCTCTTGTTTTCCAGCTTCCAGATCCTGGCTTGTTCCTTGACTTGTGCCCCTTACCCCATTTTCAAAGCCAAAAAAGGCTGGTGGGGTCTTTCTCATATCCGATCCCATCACACCACTCTTTCTCTCTTCTTTCTTTTAAAGATTTTATGATTGCATGGGGGACACACGAATAATCCAGGACTAACGCTAAAATTAACTCATTAATAAGCCTTAATTCCACCCTGTGTCATGTAAGGTAAAATATTCACAGATTCTGACATTACAATGTGGACAGTTTTAGGGACCATTTATCCATTTGCCACAGCTGTTTACTTTTTTCAAATTAAAAATGTATTGAATTAAAACATGTACTCTAAGGCACACAACTGATACAAGTGCACAGATCAAAGAGTTCTCACCGAGTGAACAGACTTGCGTAGCTTTTAACAGGGACGGAGGTCAAGAAACAGAACTTCTTGTCATCGCACAGTCTTCCTCTAGCTTCATTCAAGTCAGCGCTGACCTCCCCAAAGAGCAAGTAATTGACTTTTAATATCATAGATTAGTTTCAACCATTTTTAAAAGGTTCTTTGAGAAATAATGTACCTATCATACAGTTCACAGCTTGAAAGTGTTCAGTCCAATGGCTTTTAATGTGTTCAAAATATCGTGCGATCTTTTTCGTTGTTGTTGTTATTAGGACCTTGTGGTTGTGAGGCAGGCGCAGTGCCACCAAGCTAAATCCCCAGCCCTGCAATCTTTTTAAAAAGAGAAAACATTTTTATTATTTTAAACAAAAAACATTTCTAAAATCATACAATTAAAGTCTCTCTCTGTTCCATTTAGATGTAATACAGGAGATCACTCTAATGTGCTAGGAAGGCACATGGAAATTGTGTAATCTTGAATGCAATAGTTTTAGAACATTTGTATCATCCCCAAGCAAACCCTGCACCTCTTAAATCCCTAACCCCCTTTTCCACCCTCATTGGCAAACCTATGCAACCACTAATCTACCCTCTTTATAGATTTGCCTATTTTACATTTCATGTAAAAGTCATATAATATGTATTATACTGCCTTTTTTCATTTTGCATAATATTTTCAAGATTCACCTGTGTCATAGCATATTTTCAGGATTCATCCATGTTGTAGCATACATCAGTGTTCAATTTCTTTTTATTGCTGAATAATATTCCATTGTATGGATATATCACATTAATTCAAGGATTCACTCATGAACAAATATTTGGGCTGTTTATACTTTTTTTAATTTTATGAATAATGCTGTTAAAAATATACCAAGTTTTGTTTGGGCATGCGTTTTCATCTTTATTCGGTGTATATCTAAGAGTGAAATTGCTGGATTATATGTTTAAATGTTTAAGGAACTAGCAAAATGTTTTCCAAAGCAGCAGAACCATTTTCTACTCCTGCCAACAGAGTATAAGAATTCTGATCTCCCCATATCTTCCTTAAAACTCTTGTTTTCTGTTTTTTTAACTTATTAACATCTTAGTGTGTATCAAAGTGATATCTCACTATAGTTTCGATTGGCATTTCCCTGGTGACTAATGATGTTATTTATTGTGTTATGTACTTTTTGGCCACTTGTATATCGTCTCTAGAAAATTTTATATTCTACCTATTTTCTTTGAGTTTTATTTTATTATTAAATTATAATCTGTTTTGATTTCCAGATATAATTACCTTATTTAATATATGATGTATACATCTTTTTCCATTCCTCGGGTTATGTTTTCTTTTGAAACCCAAAAGTTTTTAATTTTGATAATGTCTAGTTCTTCTACCTGTGTGTATGTGTGTGATTCTGGTATCACATCTAAAAATACTGTCTAATAGCCTTGATACTTTTTATGTCTAATCTTTCATTGTCTAATCTTTCTAACATTTCGTGAGGACTGTTCAGGTTTGGTATAACAACAAGGAATAACAATAATAAAGAGGTAGTAGTGGAAACCTTTATTTTAAGGATTGTTTTTCAACAAATACTCTATTTCTTCACATTTCTAATTTTATGAATAATGCTGCTATAAATATTTTTGGCATGTGTTCAGACACTGGGAAGAAATCAATGTAAGACACAGACACATTAGGAGGTAATCAGGAAATCATTACATGGCTTGATGAGTCCTCTGATGTTCATTGTGCAATTGGCATAAGGAGTACAGCAATTTTGCCCAGAATTCTGGGAGGTGGTGGCACACATGAAGCTGAGAGGTTAATGGTGGGTAGGAGGCCCAGGTATGTGTGTTGATTGAAAGAGTAATGCTATAGACAAAAATAATGCCTACTGTGTGCACTGTATAGATATATTCTATGCAAAGAATGTGATGTAGGAGCATGTTTTCTGTAGAACCAGATTAAAAGAAGTTTAGTGCTTTTTCAGTTTGAAGGATTTCTTAGTAATCTTCTGTTGCTGGAAGATTTTCTTCAAAGCTACTCAAAATCATAGAAAAGTAGAGGCTTTTGATTTGTTTAATAGTTTTTAAATTCCCCAAACTATTTGCTCAGAGAACAAAGAGAATGAATAACAAGGGGCTAAAATAGAAGAGATGCCATCATTTGGTGTGATTTTTTCCATGCACTCAAGTTCGTCTGAGTCAGAGTCTAATTTTTATTTCTTCCAGTGAAACTAAACCCTGAATAGACTATAGCTTTTTCATTTGTAAGGTTACACAGTAACTGCTATCTTGATTTTTCTGTAAATTATAAACCATAAACCTGTAAACCTCTAGTCTAGTTTCATCAAGAAATAACCTGGACAGGAGAAGGTAGAGATAGGAAGATGTGTAATCCGTTGGTTATGTTCTCCCAAGAGCATCTCTTCTTATCCTTTAAGCAGATGTCAAATTGGAGTGGCACAGCCTTTCAACAGGAAGTTTGTCTTTGTGTATTATGTTAGGAAATCAAATTAGCTTTTTCCTGTTACTTTTCATCAAAATATAGAGATTCTGATTATTTGAAAACAATTAGATTTCCTCACTTAGCATACTCTTTGCCATGAGTTGCTGGATATTGCAGGGGGAAAAAATCCTGAAGCTTGGTCAGTAGCACATTAAAAGAGTCAGGCATATTCAAGGTTGAAGTTTGGTGACCAGCTATCTTAGAGCAGAGGACATGCTAATTTTGTACATAGGCTTTGATCAAAGAAATGATCATGCTAGACAGGTGGGGAAGGAGTAGTCTTGCTTTAAACTTAGCTTGAACTAGATTTTTAAAGCAATACTTATTTGTTTAATAGTTTTTAGTAGACAAGAAATTGGTGAACTAAACCTGTGGGCCAAATACAGTTTTATAAAAACTGTCTTTTTATAAATAAAGTTTTGTTGGAACACATCCCTTCCAGTTGATGCATGTAGTGTATACGAGTGCATCTGCACAACAACACAAGAGTTGCAAAAGACCATAAAGCACACAAGGCTAGAATATTTACTATCTGGCCCTTTACTGATTGCTGGTGGTCTAGACTAAAGGCTGTCTTTTCTGTTTATGAGAAAAGAATGCTTAATGGTGTAAGAAAATCACCAGTGTTTGATGATTCCAAGCTAGATCTAATTTGTTCAAAAACTATGAGGCCATTTGATCCTTCCAGTTGTCCCTCTTGGTGCGATAAAGGACCTATGAACTATCTAAGATTGCAGGGATAGTTGTCCATCATGACTGTGTCCATATTAGAGGAAGCATGGGATAACCCAAAACATAACTAAAACAGTACAACCATAGTACAAACTCAGATTGACACCTGTGAGTAATGTGTTGCCTCTTCAAATTAATATTCTTTACCTATATTTTCAAGATGTGTTTAGCAGAGAGGTTGGGTGCTGTTTGGTACAGAGTAATAAGAAGAATCAGTTAAGAATTTTAACAAGGATGCTTAGCAAGTTTTGCTGAGTATTACTAACTGTTGGTAAACAACAATATTGTTGTGTATATTTCTGTCTATATGATATTTTATGAATAAAAATTGATACATCATGGAAAACACCCTTCAGAATTTCTAAGAAAATAAAATGCATACAGCATGTTGAGGAAAGAGTCAACATGCTAAAAATAAAAAGTAGACTCTAGAAGTTTGTATTGAGGATTTAAGATATAAAAGGACCATTTCTGATGAGGTCAGAAGCCAGATCTGACTGAGAAATCAAATTTTGGCTGGCAGAAAGAAAGATATTTGTGTCACTGCATAGCTAGGATGGTGGCAGATTTGGGACAAATTTATTAAAGCAATTGCTCTTCCGTTTAAGTTCTCTTTAGGACTTGCTTTATTTTTTCTTGGCATACAAATAACAGATGGAACTGGCATTAATATACCTCTGTTTTCTCCAGCTTTTCTGAGACTTCAATGACATGTGAAAGAGGAATGGAGGTTGCAGAGATGTGACTGAAGAGGGATGCAGTGACTCAGTCGGACACCCAAAGGCACAGAAGGGATATTGCTGTAACACTTATGATTAGTTGCTGCTCTTATTCAGCTGATCTATCCATTATGCCTACTATTGCTAGATCCTATGTGGATACAGAATATGTACAGCTGGAAATGAAAAAATTAGGGAGAATGGTTTCTTGTCTTTGTAATGTCAATAGCGAGGAAGAGAGCTATGGAATCCAGTAGTTAGACTATGAGCGATTAGGGCCACTTTGGTTCCCAGGTAGACTTGTTCTAACAGTGCTTGGAGTAGGGGTGCCTCTGCGAGTCTTGCAGGTATTACCTGGAGTATGCACAGGGGAGTCTTTCCCTTAAAACTATGAAGTGAATCTTGAAGGGTGAACAGGAGTCAAAGGGGCTTGGTGAGGGGAAGAAGCTAGATGTGCAAGGGAACCACCATCCCAGGGGCAGCCTTGAACAATAGAAGACAGAAAGTAGTGGATAAAGCTCTTCACTCTTGTTCTTTGGATAGACCTCTCTGAGTGGATTTCAGGGGCTTCTCAGTGTAGCTGGAAACAATGGCATTGACCACACACCATATCCTGACTTTCTTTTCTTCCTTTTCTCAGCTTCCAGCTCACTATCTCTGATTCCCTCTTAGCAAACAGCTGCACGAAGGCACTGAGATAGTACTCTGTACTTGCAGAACTGCACAAAGTCACTGTGACTGGAGAGCGTGTGTCTGTTCCTGGGACAAAGGATTGGCACAGTGCTAGGCCAGGGTGGGTGAGAAAAGGTCTTAGCTGACATCCCAAGGGATTGAGGCTTCGTTCTGAGGCCTTTGGGGAACCGCAGAGGCTTTAGACGTGGGGTAATGGGACAGCATTCCTATTTAAGCACTTGAACCCTAATGAAATGCTACCTATAACATACCCTAAACAGCCTTGTTCAGTAGTTGCAATGCTTGGTAGCAAAAGGCTCTAGGTGTTTCAGGAAAACTCTCCTGACATATATGGATCATACCCATATAGATCCACATTTACCTATAAAATATGTTTGGAAAATAGATTTTAAAACATTTACATGATTTTATAATAGTAAAGAAAATATATGCTCGTAAAGCAAATTTAGGAAATGAAGAAAGCAAAGCAATGAAATTACAATTAGCCTTAATCCTACTGCTAGCAGGTATATTGTAACAGTGGTGATGCAGTTTCCACTTGCTAATTTATGTATGTATTTTTTGTGTCACATACTGTATTGCATATTCAAATCTGTATCTTTTCTCACCATTATGCATGAACACTTCCCAAAGACATTAAATATTTTTGAAGTCCTGAATTATGATCAGCACATAATAGCCTGTTATATGTATTTGCCATAATTTAATGAGTTTCCAATTGTGGGACATTCAGTTCATTTCCAATTGTGTGCTATTATAAATAATGGGGCATTATTTCCTTATGCCTAATCTTTGCCTGAATTTATGACCATTTCCTTAGGAAATGCTTACTGGAAGCTCACAGGAGCATTTTGAATTCTTTCCTGAGTAAGGCAAGGCCTAAATAACTAAATTAACTAAATATCCTTAGAATAGAAGGATATTGTTAGAGAATTCTGGACATGTGTTTCTAAATTAATTTATAGAAAAACGTATCAGGTATACTTTTCATAATAACAATTTTATAAGGTAACTTTATCACCCTTCTTTCAATATTATGAAGATTATTATTCTTTAAAAATATTGGTTATTTAAAAAATAAAAATTTTGATGTAATGGAAATTTATATTGTATTGATAATTCACCTTTAAGACTTAGAAAATAATTTTTCACTTTACACCTGTAAGATGCTGAGTATCTAACATTTAACTAATAATGATAAGTAAATGTCTATAATGGTTAAGATAAAAACAGAAACTTCATAGGTTCAGGGAGTTGATCATTCTCCCGTCTGCAAGAATTAGTGTAATCTACTTCAACAATTCAGGATACAATAAAAGCTCTAACATTCAGGACAAACCACGGTAAAAACTTGTTTTTCACTCTTGTCATGGTCTGGTGAATGTTAGATAACTGCCCTGTCCACTCTTTCTCTCAGCAGACACATTTGGGCCCCAAGCCACTTGCTGTGGACCTGATTCAATTCCCATTCATGACAAGTATGCAGCGTTCTTGCTGGCAGTGTCCCATCTTCAGTTGCACAGTTTCCTCTTCTTTGTTCTCTCCTTAGGGCCTTTGAACTCCACAGCTCCTAGGGAGGCCCAGCTGGAACTCTCTCCACCCCAGTTCTTGTGCAGCTCAGAAGAGCTGGAGAATTCACACCCAGAGGGCAGCCTGTGACGGCTGGTAGGTGATGAGAGTTGAAGCACAGATGCTAACACTTCCTAACCTTTAGGCAGACGCTACTGGGTGCATTCACCCAGCCTTTCCGGAAACCTCAGGAACTGTGCTCTGACCTGAATAACTAACTCACCCTTCTGATAGCTTTTTTCATCTGTTATCTCCGCTTCTTCACCTACTTGCTGAGATCACTGTCCAAATAAACACTTTGTACTTAAAGTCCCTTTCTGAGGCTATGATTTCAGGGGAATGCAACCTAAGATATTCCTGGTATAAGTTCTATCTTATGGCTTTTCCATCTTCTAAGCCCTCCAAGAGCAAATGCAAAAGTGTGGCGGGCTCTATGGAAAGTGTCAGTGGGTCCCACCTAGAAGCGGCATTACTGCACATACGCCAGTGTGGTTCCGAACCCAGTTTGGCTGTTGCCACACAGAAAGTCAATGCATGAAAGGTGAGTGTCGGGGACAAGAAATTAGGCTTTTTAGAGGATCCCAGCAACCTGGAAGGAGGCACACATTTTCGTGTCTCAAGTACCACTTTCTAAGTCTTTGAGGAAATAGGTGATATTTATATTAAAACCAGAGAGGAAAAAAAAAAACAGAGTAGGGGTTATATGCAGAAATCAGCATTTTCTGGGAGCTTGAGTCAGGCTGTCTGGTATTTTGGTACTGATTAGATGTAGTGGACTCTTTGTGACAGTATTTTCTTCTCTTGATGGCAAAATATTCTAGTTTCAGTTCAGTTTTGTGGTCAACAGTTGGTTCTGCAATCAAATCAGAAAAACAAGCGAGACTACAAGAATGCAGAGCAAAAGTCACACTATGAGAATGACAGGGAACAGGAATAAACCAAAATGGGGCTACTGGTGGTAACAGTCTGTTAGAAGTGGACAGATTTCAATGCTATGGGAGGCTAACAACTTGATCTAGCTGTGTGTCTTAGTTATTTTTCTTGTTGCTGAGACAAAATATCCAACACACAAAGTTAAGGGAGAAAAGGTTTATTTGGATCACAGTTTGTAGAGGTTTCAGTCCATAGTCAGCTGGCAGGGTGGTATGGCAGACAAGCGTTGTGGAAGAGAAACAGTTCATGGCTGGCAGAAGGTAGCAAAGCAAGCAAGGGGCAACCAGAGCTCTTTCTATCCTTTGTATCTTATCCAGGCTACTTAGGGTGGGTAGCACTCACACCCTTAATTCTAGTGCCCTTGATATTAGCATTGCACTGTGAATCAATCCCAGTGTCACATACTAGATCCACCCACCTCTGAAAAAAACCCACCTATGACTGCATGAAAGTTTGAAGGGACATCTAAATACAAACCATAACGCTATGCTGTCGCAGGGAATAGCAAACATACAGCCCCAGTCTTGAAGTTTTTCTTATTGTCTTTAAGTATTTCACTTCATGCCAAGCCAGAAGCTTATGTGGGGAGGACCTAAAATTCTTCTTCTGCTTACTCTGTGCAAATGTACCAACTGATTAAATTCTCTAAGACTCGATACTGTCCTGTGTAAAAATAAGGATTGTAATATTGATCTTACATTCTAATTTTTAGTTTTTGTTATACAAAATTATGATTCATGCACTCAGTAAATGTGAATGTCTGGAATGCCTTTAGATTGTCACTAACTTATGTGAAAGAGGAGAAATCAAAGGTGTTGTTTGTTAGCTAATTATCCTTTCTCATGAAGTCCTCTCTACTGAGTTGGATATTTAGACCGAGGGAAGAACTAAATTGATTTAAAAAATTTTTGAAGAAAATTTAGGGAAAAAAAAAGAACTCCTAAATTGGATAATAAAAGAGCAGGAATTCTGGGGAAACATAGATGTCCAATTTGTTGTATTATGGCCATTGGATGTATGATATAAATCTCCCACTATCATAAACATTAGCAACTTGCTTGCTCTTGGCGTTGTGTTGGTTTTGGAATATTACACATGACTGAATCTGATCTGAAGATATCTTTAAGTAGTCTAAACAAGGGCTACTCAAATGGGCTGTCACACATCAGATGTCTTCTATTTCTCTGAAGACTTCTCTGCACTTTTGAGTTTTAAAAATCTGAATTAGAACAACTTTCTAAAATTCAGATGAGAGGTAAAGCCAGAACTCTTCTGGAGATGGAGTGTTGAGTTATATAACTGCATATGGTTTGTTACTTCCTTTGACCTAATAATCACAGTTTGCTAATGACATCATTTTTCAGCAACCAGCTTATATAGCATTATATAATATGCTATATAAGACCATGGGATTTGGACATAGTTAAACCTGGATTTATACCCCAGTTCTAGCATTTCTTTCCTGAGTGATATGAGACAGACCAAGTGACCTCTGTAGCCTCAAATTCCTCATTTATAAAGCAAGGACAGGGAAACCTACTTTGCAAGACATAAGGTATAGATTAAGTAAATAAATATACACAGTACACTTGTAATAGGTTTGGTAAATAGTAGCTAGCAGCTTATTAACAACAAAAGATAATAAGTACAACACTATGGCATCAAATCCTATCATGGTACATTAATATAACTTTAAACCATGGACAAATTCTAACCTTACTCCTCAAGGAAAATATTACTATCTGTTGGTACCTATGTTTGTTCTACCACACAAATACATGGCAAAGCTACTCTATGGATGAATTCTTGTGTGGCAAAATTATTACAAAAAGTATTCTGGAGACATGTGCCTGCAAAGCACATTCATTCACTATAAAAATGAGAAAGTGGATGCATTCAGCCCCACTTCATATATACAGATGTTGTCATGGTCAGGGTACTGAAGGGAGGTAGGAGAAGGCTAGTATTAAACATGCAATGCTTTCATAAATGGTTTATGATTCATTATTTGGTCATCAGAGTGATTCAGTTCAATGGCTTATGGCAAAGAAAAGTGAAGTGTTGTACATAATGTTAATTCATACTTGGTAATTATCTAATATTTACTCTGTGCTTTGTGGCTTCAACATATATTGCACTCATTTAGTGTGGACAGGTCAAAATCCTCTTGAAGGGCTTTGAAGATAAATATAAAATAGTGTAGGAACTAGGACTTATTCTTAGCTACTCCTGTTTGTTATTTGAGTGGATGCACTGTATGTGGTAAATAATACTATCTGAGGACTTTCATCTAAGATCTTCATCTGATATGTCTAATTGTGGGCTTTAAGTGATCTCTCAGCTGCTTTCTTCCTTTTGAGATGCTCTTTCTTACAATCAATGAGGATGGAAGAATGCATAGAAGCACAAACAGCTTGCAGGGAGGCCCATGCAGTAGAGTCCCGTGGCCTGAGCCACAGTCCTCATTGAGCTCCCAGACCGAAGCCAGTATCAGCAGCCCGTATCAATTGATGCCAAATGAAATAAGAGAATTGAAGAATTAAACTAAGAATCATAATAGGTAATAAATTGTTATTTAAGACAATAAATTTTGTGTTGATTTATTATGAAACAAATGATAATTAAAAAGGAAGTTGCATGGATGAGTAGGTGTTATGACATGTGTGTTAAGAGGCAATGATTCCAGAGTTACTAGCCACATGATTTTAGTTCTCAAAACATTGTGGTAAAGTAGTCCACAAGTGTGGTTTCCCATCTTCTTTCCCAGTTCAAGACACTGACTGAAATAGGACAAGAATGGGAGGAGACATAATTGGGCAGCCATGTTGCTATTCTTTTCTGCCAGGTTTGTAGTCCTGCCATTCTTCAGTGTTTGAAAGTGTCTGTTTCTTCATCTGTATAAAAGGAAATTCACAGCTAAGTCAGCTATAGTAAAGAGGAGATATCAAGTGTTCTGGGATGAATGGTGGCCCCAAGAAAGGTCCATTCACTTTCTAATGCCAGGAATTTGTGAATGTTATATTATTTGGAAAAAGGGTCTTTGCAAATATAATTTATTTGGGGCTGGGAATTTAGCTCAGTGATTCCGGCCCCTGCCTTGCAACCACGAAGTCCCCAATTCAATCCCCAGTACCAATATATATATACATAATATATATTATGTATATATATATTATTTTAAATCTTGAGATGAGATCATCCTGGATTATCTCAGTGGGCCCTAAATCCAGTGATAAGAGTCCTTATAAGACACAGAAAAGGAGGAGGCAGCATGATTATATAGGCAGAGATTGGAGGCATATGGCCCCAACCTAAAAAAAATGCTTGGGGCCACCAGAAGCCAAATGAGGTAAAGAATGGTTTCTCTCCAAAGACTCCTAGAAGAAGCCTGACTCTGCTAGGTTTTTGAAATTCGTTAATTATTAAATTTATTAATTTCTAACCTCTACAACTATGAAAGAACAAATTTATATTTTTTTAAGTCACAGAATTCATGATAGTCTGTTAAGGCAGCCTTAGGAAACCCACACAGGTTTTAGTATTGGGAATTAGATGTTATTGAAACAAATACCTAAAAATGTGGGAGTAGCTTCGGAATTGTATAGTGATAGAGACTGGAAAAATTTTGTGACGTGATAGAAAACACTTAGATTCCCTTGGATAGACTGTCAGTAGAAATTTGGATACAAAAGACTGCCAACATAGGCCCCAAGAGAAATGAGAAACATGTTATGGGAAACAGGAGGAAAACCAAACCTTATTACACAGTAACAGAAAATATAGCTGGAATTTTGCTCTATTGTCTGTGGAACATAGAACTATTTAGTAATTAACTTGGGTACTTAGCTGGGGAAGTTCCTAGGCAGTGTTGACAGTGCAGTCTGGTTCTTGCTTCTTGTAGTAAAATAGAATTGGAAAGAAATTAAGGAAAGAATTATGCAAGAAGGAAGCAGCACCTGAGGGTTTGGGACCTCCTCAGCATATTGTGAATTGCAAAAGATGCCTCAGCAGGATTGTCTTGCCTCCATTTATCTCTCAGAAGACTGTCACCAGCCTGTGAAGAAGCCTATGTTTTCCTGTGGGGCTGGGGCTAGAGAGTCTGTGAAGGAGAATCCACTTGTACAAACCAAGGTCTTTCCAAGCCATCTACAAGACAGCAGACACCCAAATATAGGAGCAAGCCCAGTTTAACCAATAGTAGAGACATCTAACTCAACTTTCAAGGGATTAATTTAATGAGCAAGACCAGCTGATATATGGATTCTGGAGTAATAAAAAGTAATTATTATTTTAAGTCTCTTACTTTTGGGATGGTTTGTTAAGCAGCATTTGCTAACCAATACAGACAGAATGCAAGATGACTTTTTCTGCAGGTTATTGAGAAAAACTTTAATTTCTTTGTGATAAAATGAAGAAATCTGGGAAAATTTAAGACCACATATGGCTTCAAATCAGGTTTAGTTTTCAAAAGGAATTGACACTATGAACTTCCAATGATAAGAAAGGATCAGATTAACAAGATGGAGGAGGACTGGAGAAAAGGCACTCTGATTACAAGTTTCAGCTTGAGCAAAGCTTTGTGGCCTCTGTTGCTGCTCAGTATATTTTTAATAGATAAGCAAGTGTCCACATCCCTCCAGTGCTCAGCTTCATTACAAAGTATAAAACAACACCCAAGATGCCTACTACGCCAGCTGCCTGCGGCCCCCTCAGTTCCTTTCCCCTTCCTTTAACCTACAAAAACACTTCCTGCTGATGAGTTGTAAGTCATTTTGCAGAGGAAATTGTGCAAATCCTGAGATTAGACAACGTTAAAAGTTGTAATCCACTGGCCTTCCACGTTGACACCTTAATTCTGAACTCTTGACAGCCTGAGCACACTCAATGGCCCTGAACAACTCCACCTTCTTCATTTGGTTCCCTGCTCCCTCCCCTGCTTGCTTGAGTCACCACCAGAAAATGACATAGTCTTCCAGATGGGCTAACACAGCCTTCTCTTCCTTGCAGTGATAATAATGTTTTCTCAGTTTTATCACAGTCTCTTGAGAGTGGAACAGATTTGCATATTCCCTAACACTTAATTAACGATGTCACCTTCCCAGTGCCTTGAAAACAGTTTGCATTTTTTCTTCTTCTCTGGGCAGACCTCCAACAGTTACCTCCCACATTTTCTGCTGCAGTCGTTTTTATTACTTTAATGACAAATAATTGGACAGATTCTGAGTAATGAGGGTGAGAGCCAAAGGACCCTTGCATGGGAGACGGCTGCATGTTACAAGACACTTTTAGTGGTCTCTAAATCAGGCAGACAAGTAGAGTAATGATCATCTTGCCGTAATGAGACACAATTAAGAATCACTGCGGCAAATGACAGAGCAGTTCATTGAACAGTAACCTCCTTCCTCGAGTTCTCTCTCCCTCTTTTTTCCAAAGAAGATCGAAGCTTAATTATAGCATCGCCATTTGCAATGCTATCCTTAAGATTGTATCAGCACTTCTAATACAAATCTCATATTTTTGAGGGCTTATTACTTATGCATTAAAAACTAGATCTATTTTGAAATTTAGGGTATCAGATCTTTATCTAAGATAATTATAAAATATAGATTCTCAATGTTAGAAAAATCTTATAAGTGCTCTATACAGGAATTGTTATGACAGATTGCCTGTACCCACCCCAAATTTCTGATTCAATAGTTTGGGCTAAGGCCAAGTTCAGATCTGTAAATGTTTTCAAGGAATGCTGCATGCTGGTGTAGGCACCACATTCTGATAGCCACTGCATGGCTCTTTACTGTGAACGGGGACCATAAACAAAATTCCAAACCACCAAACCACATAGCTCAAAGGTCAGTGACACTGCTGTTTATTAGAAAAGAACAGATCCAAAACTGAGCAGAAAACAGTGTTCCCTTCAGAAAACCACCTGGTGACCCCTCTCTACTACAAATGGTGGTTATTCTTTTCCAACCAATTCTCAAACAAGATAAGGTAAATATCACATGTATACATTATGAACCACTGCAGCTGCAAATGATAAATTCTTTTTGCTTTCACTGTACAAGTGTTTAGTTTTCCCACTTCTAATGAGCCAAATACCCTTTGGAATTTTTTCTTATTCCCTCTTTAATTTAACCCTTTCCAGAGCTACCTGTCTCTACCAAAATAGTATCTTTAGAATGACCAATACATTCTTAATTATAAAGATGCTGAAATGGTAATAAAATATACCGTTTTTGTTCAAGTCATGGAGATTTTGTGGTGGTGGAACAGATATCTCTATTTCACTATAGATAGATGCTAGATAGTCAGATGCAGTGCCATTCCACTTAATTCCAATCCTTTTGTGATTTTTTTTCCAGACCTACATGGCTTGCTGTGGAATAAGGTCAGTTGAAGAAATTGAAGAATAATTCATCATTTGTGTACAGATTCTTTTGGAAGAATATAGGATCACAAATAAACATTAACAAGATTATCTCCACCCTCTAATCATGCAAATAACGTCTTGGTTATCCAGGTATATTATATTTCACACAGATTTGAAAATATCATAAAATACATTTTGAAAGTGGTAGTGATTGTGAATGTGTCAATGGAAGCAATTATGAATGAACAAGAGTATTTTTTTCTCTTTTGATGGACTATAGTAAACCAACAAACTTTTCTAGCATTGTGAATATGCAGTCTAAAGAGGGGTTAGTGAATAGAATAATCCAGATAAAGTTACATTGATGAACAGCATTTATAAGATTCAGATGCCCACCGTTAAACATCTGCAGAACTCTGTGGCTGTGTCATCTAAAGAATATAGAGACACTGACTATACTCTCACTGCTCATACTGGTCAGGTTAAGTTGAGTTAAGCTGCAGTAACAAAACCCATAAGCAAAACAAACCCAAAGTGTCACATGGGTTTATTTTGTGGTCATGTAAACTCCATTGTGGGTCCAGGACAGTTCCTCCAGTTAGGAATGTAGTTATCAGGCTGCTTGGATCTTTGGTTTCTTCATCTCAGTTGAGGCCTCCTCCATCACCCTGCCGGGGAAAGGGAGTGTGGAGAGCTCTGCTCCAATAATAGAAGCTTTAGCCCAGAAGTATCAGACATCACTTCTGCCAACAGTTCATGGGCTGTAGGGCAAGACTAGTTACAAGTATATGATGGCAAGAAAGGGTAATCCTCCTGTCTGTACAGAAACCCCAGAAGTGTCTGTGGCAGTGACTCAGACAAAACTTCCTTTTGTCAATAGTCATTAACTAAGCTACCTAGAATCCATCTTCATTTTCTAATTGTCTGATGTAAAATTTTCATTTACTATTCTGGTTATTTCTACTCTGTACTTTTATCATTGAAACATAAACTAAGGCCTTAATCATGCTAAACACTTTGATTTGTAAATTACTTGTATATGAACTATCTCAGTAAATATAACTGTGCAATCACGTGTATAGAAAAGTATCATTGTTACTTTCAGAAAACAAACTCTGGTTTATTTAGTTTAAAAACTTCCTAAAATTTTCCTAGTTTTATCATCACTGAAGTTATATAAGCACAGATCTTTTGCATAGTGCTACATTCATTCTACTATTCTATATTGCTATCTTTGTTGAAGCTCTGCAGTTATTTCTCTAATCAAAATTACTTAAACATGGAACATTCTGGTTATACATGTCTCAGAGTTTCAGATTCAATCTTGGGTGTTTTTGAGGTTTGGGGTTGTCTTATCATGTAAGGTTACTGTAGAATTCATTAGTTGATAATTTCCTTAAAAGTTTAAAATTCATTCTGATTTTTTTCCATTTTAATCTTCACATGTCCTTTTAAAATTGAAGATTGTTGTCCAATAAATTAATTTTAGTAAATCCCTGTAATTACAGGATCTTGGTTAATGTAGTTCTGATACATGCCATTTGTACTTCTTTACCAGTAAATTGAGATCTGTCAACTTTTATGGTGTCATTTTATAGTTCCTCTTGCCCCAGAAGTTTAGTTCTTCTTACATTAGCAATAGAGAAACTAATTCCTTAGAATTAAGTAACAAAGATCATTTGGGACCATACTGCTACTAATCTATACTAGTCATTCTCCCCATACCTTGGGGATGGGTGCACGGTAATATTTTGTATTGGTTTTCCCACGTGGGCTATGAATCCAATTGTGACATTTAAATGCCCATCCACAAAATCCAATATACAAGAAATTCAGCTTCTCCCAACTCTCTCTTTAAGTAACTCAGGCTAAATCATGTTTACAAGCCCCTGTTCCACAGGATGTTAGGAAATTAATTTTGTTGTATTAGGGGTAACTGTAGTAAGTGCCATTTGTGCCCTTACCATATTGCCACTCACTAATCTCACACTTACCAATAGTGATTTACTGCCAACTTCCATAACTCTCCAACTGAATATTCACTCCTTTTTGGCACTTGCAGGGTAAAATGGCAGTGCTGAAGAATAGTCCTTAACTGATTATGGAAGTGAGTTGGAGAATAAATATTCCAGGTTTCTGGCCCCCCAGTGGGGAACTTTGAGGTGTATTCCACACTTTGCAAAAGTCTCTATTGGGAATGGTTCAGAGTTGCCTATGGCAGTAGCCTGTTCATTAAGGTATGTGTATTGGTTTTGCTTTTTCCTTGTTTCATTTCTCCAATCCTCTGTGGCAACTTTCTGCAACCACCACCTAAATAAGCATATTACATTCAGAGCTTTGTCTTAGGGTCTATATTAGAGGGACCAGTCTAAGATACTCATGCTCTCCATTTCTCCTGCATTGGTTCTCAGCATCAACACAAATGGAGGGCACTATTATGAGACTGAATCCCACGGAAGTAGAATCAATGGATCTGAGAAACAAATAGTGGAGAGAGAAGTGTTACTTCTCTTCATTACTCCAAGATACCTTCTTGGAGGAACTCATGCTTTTCATCCCCGCAAATTTAGACTGTCAATTGGACAGTTCAAAGTTCCCAGGGAAGTGGACAATGGAACTAGAGGACAGAGCCACTCAATTTATTTATTTTTTAACTGTATATCCTTTTATTGGTATATTTTAGGTATACAATATAATGACATTCATCATTGGAAATTTGTACCTTTACATAATCTCTTGGCTTTTATTTTTTCCCCATACTCCTGCCCTTCCTTCAACCCCTCCTTCCCTCACTATTTACAAAGACTTTGTTTCCTTTTTTTCATTTTTTCATATTAATTACATTCCCCTCTTTCCTTTCCCCTACCCCTCCAACTTCCCCGTCCCCTTTGCCCCTTTTCTTCCTATTTCACATTGTCTATTATACCTTTTAGTCCTTATTTACACTTTGAGTTTCTCACACTAGAGAAACTATTTGGTATTTACACATGTGTGTCCTACTTATTTCACCTAAGAGTATCGCCTCAATGTGCATCCATTTAGCAATAAATGTCTCTAATTTCTCATTTTTGATGGATGAGTAGTACTCCATTTTATTAAAAAAACCACATTTTCTTGATCCAGTCTCCAGTTGATGGGCATTTGGGCTGCTTCCAATTTTAAGCTATTATAAACTGTGCTGCTATGAACATGGGTGTACATATATCACTGTGATATGATTCTTTTAATTCTTTGGGGAAAATACCCAGCAGGGGAATAGCTGGGTCAAATGGGACTTCTAGTCCTAGTTCTTTGAGGTATCTCCATACTGATTTCCACAGTGGTTGCACCAGTCTACACTCCCACCAGCAGTGAAGCAGGGTTCCTCTTTGCCCACAGCCCCACCAGCATTTGTTATTGGTTGATTTCTTGATAGCAGATATTCTTTCTGGAGTGAGGTGGAATCTCAGCATTGTTTTCATTTGCATCTCTCCAGTAACCAGTGATGTTGAACACTTTTTCATGTGTTTATTTACTATTTCTACGTCTTTGTCTGAGAAATGTTTGTTCATTTCAGATGCCCATTTTCAGATTGGGTCTTTAGATTTGGGAGGTCTGATCTTTTTAAGTTCTTCATAGATTTGAGATAGCGGACCTTTGTCTGAGGAACAGCAGGTGAAGATTTTTTCCCACGTTATGGGTTGTCTCTTCACACTACTAGTGGTTCCTCTTGCTGTGCAGAAGCTTTTTAATAAGAAGAGATCCCACTTGTTGATTGTTTGTGCTAGTTCATGGGCAACTGAGGTTTTGTTCATAAAATCTTTTCCTACACCAATTTCTTCAAGAGTTCTATCCAACCTCTGTTGCAGGTGATTCAGTGTTTCTATTTTAATATTTAGATCCTTAATCCATTTCAATTGTAGTTTAGTGCATGGTGGGAGATATAGGTCTAGTTTTAATCTTTGGCAAGTTGAAACCCAATTTTTCCAGCACCATTTATCAAAGAGGCTATCTTTCCTCCAGCGAGGCTGTTTGGTTCCTTTACCTAAAATGAGATGATTGAGTTTGTCTGAAGTTGTTTTGGCATCTTCTAATCTTTTCCAGTGGTCCTAAGGTCTGTTTCTTTGCCAGTACCATGCTGTTTTTATCACAGTAGCTTTGTACTATAGTTTCAAGTTGAGGATTGTGATACCTTCTGCCATGTCTCTGTTACCTAGAATTGCTTTTGCTATTCAGGGTCTCATCTTCCTCCAAATGAATTTTTGGATTGTTTTCTCAATGTCCATGAATTATGCTTTTGAGACTTCAATTGGGATTGCATTGAATCTATATAGCAGTTTTGGAAGTATGGCCATTTTCACTATATGGATCCTTCCTATCCAGGAGCAGGGGATGTCTTTCCATTTTCTGATATCTTCTTCAATCTCTCTTTTCAGAGTGCTATAGATTTCAGAGAGGAGCTCTTTGATTTCTTTTGTTAGGTTGATTCCTAGGTATCTCCATTTTTTGGATTCTACTGTGAAAGGAATTGTTTGCCTGATTTCTGTCTCAGTGAGTCTATTGTTCAGTTAGAGGAAAGAAATTTTTGTGTGTTGACCTTATATATAGCTACTCTACTGAATTTGGTTATTAAGTCTGGAAGACTTTTGGTGGAGTTCTTGAGGTCTTCTATATAGAGTATCACATCATCTACAAATAATGACAATTTGACTTCTTCATTTCCTATCTTTATTCCTTTTATTTCTTTCTCTTGTCTAATTATCTTGGCTAATGTCTCCAAATCTATATTGAACAAGAGTGGTGATAGTGGACATCCTTGTCTTGTTCCCAATTTTATTGTGAAGGATTTCAGTTTTTGACTATTTAGTATGATATTGGCTGTTGGTTTTTCATAGATGGCTTTTATCAGATTGAGGTAGAGACTGTCTACTCCAAATTTGTAGGGTTTTGATCACAAATGCATGTTGGATTTTGTCAAATGCTTTTTCTGCATCTATGGAGATAATCATATGGTTTTGTCCTTGGCTCTATTGATATAGTGTATTACATTTATTGATTTGCATATGTTGAATCATCCCAGCATCCCTGGGATGAATCTCCCTTAGTCAGGGTATATGACCTTCTTGATGGTCTTCTGCATTCTATTTGTCAGAATCTTATTAAGGATTTTTACATCTATGTTCATTAGTGAGATTGGCCTATATTTTTCTTTTTTGTTTGGGTCTTTCTCTGCTTTGGGGATCAAGGTGATGATTGCTTTCAGGCTTAAATTCGGGAGCATTGCTTCCCTTTCAATTTCATTGAAGAGTTTAAACAGTAGTGGCAGTAGTTACTCTCTAAATGTCTTGTAGAATTCAGTAGTGAGGCCATCAGGACCTGGGCTTTTCTCAGTTGATAAATTTTCAATTATGTTTTCAATTTCATTCGTTGATATTGAGTTGTTTAGAATTTTTAGATCTTCTTTGTTCAGCTTTAGTAATTCATGTGTATCTAGGAATCTGTCCATTTCTTCTGTGTTTTCCATCTTATTGGCATATAGATTCTGAAAGTAGGTATTGATGATACTCTGGATTTCTGCCATGTCCATTATAATTTCACCCTTTTCATTCCTAATTGCATGGATTTGGGCCTTTTCTTTCCTTTTTCTGATAAGGTTGGCTAAGGGTCTGTCAATTTTGTTTATTCTTTCGAAGAACCAACTCTTGGCTTCATTAATTTTTGTATCATTCTCTCTGTCTCCATTGAATTGATTTCTGCTTTGATCTTTATAATTTCTTCCCTTGTATGAGATTTGTGTTTGTCCTGTTCTTCTTCTTCTAGAAGTTTGAGGTTCAGCATCAGGTTGTTTAACTGGGCTCATTCTGTTTTCCTAATATGTGTATTCACTGCTATGAACTTCCCTCGTAAGACTGCTTTTATTGTGTTCCATCATAGATTCTGATATTTTGTATTGTCCTTGTCATTAATTGTAGGAACTGTCTGATTTCTTCTTTCATTTCCTCTGTGACTCATTGGTTATTCAGAAGTGTGTTGTTCAATTTCCATGTGTTTATGAAATTTTTGCAGTTTCTTTTGCTGTTGATCTCCAATTTCATAGCACTATGGTCTGATAATATACAGGGGATAACTTCAATTATGTTGCACTTACTTAAACATGTTCTATGAGTGAGTATGTGGTCTATTTTGGAGAATGACCCATGTGCAGCTGAAAAGAATGTGTATTCTGATTTTGTCAGGTGGAATACTCTGTAAACATCTGTTCAGTTCATTTGTTCAAGAGTTTGATTGAGTTCTAGTATCTTGTTGTATGTTTTTTGTCTAGTTCTTTCTATTTGTGACAGTGGCATATTGTGGCCCCCCACTACTATTGTGTTAGTGGTTATATGATTTTTCATGTTTGTTAGTATCTGTTTTATATAGTTGGACACATTAGTATTTGGTGCATCGATATTTATGACTTTCATCTCTTCCTGTAGGATTATTCCCTTTACAAGGATGTAATGTCCTTCTTTGTCTCTCTTAATCAGTGTGAGTTTGAAATCCACTTGATCTGCAAAGAGGATAGCTACTCCTGATATTTTTCGGGTTCTTGTCGCATGGAGTATTGTTTTCCACCCTTTAACTTTCATTCTATGAGTTTCTTTTTGAATTACATGTGTTTCTTGTATGCAGCATATTGTTGGATCTTGCTTCTTGAACCCTTCTGCCAGTCTATTTCTTTTGATTTATAAATTGAGACCATTAACACTGATGGTTATAACTGATACATATTGACTTATCATTGTCGTGACTTTTTCTTTTTGTTTGATTCTCCTCCTTTGCTTTTAATTTCTTGTTGTGCCCAGTAGATTCATTTTGCTGGACTTCCTAGGGTTGTGATCCTTGTTGTCTTTTCCTAGGATTTTGTCTAACATTTTTTGGAGTTCTGGTTTGGTAATCATGAAGTTCCTAAGGTGCTCTTTGTCATGAAATTATCTTATTTCTCCATCAATTTTGAGAGATAATTTTGCAGGGTACATCAATCTGGGTTGGAGGCTATTTTCCTTTAGGGCTTGGAATATGTCACTCCAAACTCTTCTTCCCTTGAGTGTTTGGATGGAGAAGTCTGCTGTGATTCTGATGGGCTTTCCTTTGTATGTGATTTGTTTCTTTTCTCTAACTGCTTGTAAAACTTTGTTCTTCTGTTGGGTTTCTGGAATCTTAACAATTATATGCCTATGTGTAGATATTTTTTGATCAAGGCTATTTGGAGTCCTGTATGCCTCACTTTTCTGTATGTCAAGTTCTTTTCCCCTGCTTGGGAAATTTTCTGTCATCACTTTTGTGAACAGTTTTTTTATGTCATCTGCACTCTCTCCTCTTCCTTCATTGACTCCAATCAGTCTTATGTTATTCTTCTTTGCATCGTCTAGCAGCTGCTTGATTGATTTCTCGTGTTCCCTTACAATTTTGAAGCAACTTTTCTTTTCCTGGTCTCTAATTGCAATTTTATCTTCTATATCTGACATTCTGTCCTCACCTTGGCTCACTGTGCTGTGCAGACTTTTAATAGAGTTTTTAATCTCCTGGAAATCTGTTTGCATCTGTTTTATGGATTCCATTTTTTTTCCTATGTTGGGATTCCATCATTTTCCTCATTGCCTCTATTTTTTTTTTTAATCTGTGTCCTCGTTAGATTAATTAATCATGTCTTGCACTATTGGCACAATCTCTGCTGTTACGTGAGAAATTATTTGTGATTTCACTTTTTTCAGATCCTCTTTCATTACCAGTTCAGGAAGTCCAGGTTGTTGAGTATCAGAGTGTTCCATTTCATTTTCCTTTGGGGTTGCTGTAGGTCATCTGACAGTCTGGTTCTGAGACTTCTTTACATGTCTTTTCATTTCAAAGGGGGCGGGGGTGCTGCTGGTGCCATGCAGCTCACCTCCTCTTTGTTTGGAGTGGTTCTAAGTTGGCCTGGAAGCCTCCTACTCTGCACTGGGAGTTGTGGCACATTGACCCAGAAGCCTCCTCTGTGCTGGGAGCTGTGGCACATTGACCCAGAAGGCTCCTCTGTGCTGGGAGCTGTGGCATGCCAACCTGGAGGCCTCCTCTGCTCTGAGAACTGACAGCCCCTTAATTTAGTGTTAGACTTCTGCCCACTCACCTAGGCCCCTTGAGCTATAGTATATCAGTAGACATGAACAGAAGTTGCCACACTGGCAAGAGTAATCATCTCTTATCCTCATAATTAGTATCAGCATAGGCTCACAATGGTGCAGAGAAGACTATGTCTGGCATTAAGGTACTATACTTGGTTATCTCTTGGTATTCATATGTTCATGTTGAACTAAAAATGGGAAGATAGAGAAATCATGGTCTTATAAAGGCCTGAGACCCCTTATAGGTGAAGATACAGGTTATTAAGAGTGAGACTCAGTCTAGAGTAAGTGATAGAAGATGAAAGATGAGAATAGTACATCAATTATGGTTTAAGGTTCAAGTGTGACAGCATGTCCTGTAGTTTGACCCTCAAAGTGCCATAGTGTAAATTGCTCTAAGAATTGTGACACAGACTCCTGAAGTAGCTGTACCTGGAAGGAGTAGAATGTGAGACACAAGTAGATCAGAGCAATACAAGGAGCAGACTGTGTTAGACATTGTTTTAGTGCCCTACTCAATACCCTTAAAAAGACTATTGAGAATGCTTGGTGTCATAGCTCACAGAAGGTCTTCTATTTTGCAGAAATTAATTTTATTAGATTAGGTCTTAAGTATCATTGTTTAATCCTTAAGTTAGCTGTATTTCTTCAAGGAAACACAGCTCTGTAATACAATTCATCCTCAGGAGCTCTTGTAGTTGCCAGACCACACCCTTGCTCAATTCTTGTTCCTTTATCCTCTTCACTCCCTCCTTTACATGACTTTTTCTCAAGAGCATTCCCTCAATTCATCATGTATATTTAAACTCCTGTCTCAAGGTATGCTTCAAGAAAATTTGACCTAAGACACTCAATTTTACTGGATAGGTTCTTTCCTGAGATTTACATAGTTTTATAGAAAAAGGTTCTTTTTCATCTTCTAAAATGACAGGACAAACCAAGGGTATGGTTCACAAGAGTTTTTTTTATAGATTTTATAATTTGTCATTTTCAAGGTCATATTTGAAAGCTTCTTTTTTTTAAAGCAGAATGTAGGCCTGCTGTGTGAAAATCTTAGATGAAATAACTTTCCAGAATAATATTACATTTGAAAAGTGGGCTTCAGATCATCTTAGGGTTTCTTTTGAGACAATAATTAGAAATAGCCAGACTGTGGATGCACTCTACAGGTATAAGGAAATATGGAAATATAAATTGGAGTACCTGGACATCTTTTGTGTAGAAAAAAGCCTGTCTTTTCATCTGTCTATCTATCTATCTATCTATCTATCTATCTAATCATATCCACATATATTTATATTTGTTATTTTAGGACAACATAAATATTTCTGACATTAAATTAGAATATATACTGTAAAAAGCACATTGGGCTAGAGAATTTTAAGAAAGTGTCTCAGCATCAAGTTTGGGGGTGGTAATTAGATAGTTACTAATTGGGTGCTCCTTCTCAGTTCTTATTCAGCCTCAGGAGCTTGGTCTTATTCTGTTCCACTTATTGGGCCAGTTGCTATCCTTGATAAGCTTTTGAGTCTCATTTTTTGGCATTATTCCTCTGCATCTTGTGCTCTGTGTATTTTTAAAATTTCTGTTTGTGTCTACTGGTCTTTGGCTGCCCAAGGAGCCTACATGATCTGGTGGCAGCTTTATCTTTAAATGTGGTTCTCAGAAAGTCTCCTGCTATTTTTATCTCTTATCATCACACAAGTCATTTTCTCCATTTACATTTCTGCAAGATCAACTCTATTCAATGATGAGATATCACCTTATATACCATGTCTCCCATGAAATTCTTGACTACTTGTAGGTCCCATTGCATTTTGCTTATACAGCATCTCATACTTCGGGCTGATGGTGTAGCTCACCAGTAGAGCACTTGCCTTGTTGCATGAGAAAAAGTCCTGGGTTGAATTCCCAGCACTACACATACACACACAAGAAAATAGTACTTTATATTTTAATTCATTTGAATTGCATTTTAAGTCATCTGTTGGTGTGAAGGAATATATATTCAGCTTCATATCCACACTGCCTAACCCAGAGTCCTAATACATACTTAATGTTAAGAAATGAAATTCAATAATATTGGTGCTGGTGAAAGTAAATTAGAGACATAGAAAGCATCTGAATTTTTCTTATCTAAGTTCCTACATTTTCAAATCCTCAGAGACAGAACAATGCACTGCTAAATACTGATAAATAATGATAGTTATCACATCAAAATTTTTACATCTTTCATTCTTCTATATTGTATAATGTTGATAAATGGCTCAAATCACAATGCAAATCCATGTTAAGTTATTGCATAGGGAAATGGCAAATGATCTTGTAAAATATGGAAGTTTTCATAAAGTTGATGAAAGTGCTGTTGTAGAACTATTCAATTTAATGCACAGCCATTGAAAAATGGCTTCCCAAATAAAGGATGAAGAAAATAAGCTTGGTACTTCAAATAAGAATAATCCGTATAATAAAAGATTAAGAGAGACTCTAGGGAAATTGTTTGTTGGGTGTTTTTTTTTTTTTTTTTTTACAATTATTTAAGGCCTTTATTAACAGGTGCTTGCAGTTTGTTGACTTTTTTGAAAAAATCAAGTTGTAAACTTTTACTACAAATTAAAAATAAAGTTCTTAAAAATCTCAACTTGACCAGATATGAAACAATTTAAAAACCTTTAAAGGTGTATTGAGAAAAACCAGGCTTTTTAAAAAAAAAAAACACATTTGTCATTACCAAAAAGAGACGTCTTTAGGTAAAAATAATAAAAACCCCATGCTGCAAAGATAATGCAGATAGTTCTAGTTATCTGGTCAATGGGCAAAAAACAAGCACTTAAGGTCTTCAGTTCCCAATCTTTTGTTCATTTCTTATTGCTGGAATTTCATATTCGTTTCTTCTTGCTGGATGACTAAACCGGATGACGGTAGAGACCTTAAGCCGGCGTTGACCCAGCCCCGGCCTGCTCAGCCTCGGGAGCCGGAGCAGACGAATTCTCAGCGGGTGGATCGGCTGCTTTTGCCTCTTTGCCATCCTGTGGTTTAGGGTTCTCCGGGCGTCTGCGTCGGTAATGGAAGTGGCGGGGGTACGGATGTTGCGGTGGCTGCTGACCTTGGGTCTCATCTCCTTGATCTTCCTTCACCTCTTCATCGCCGTCCTCTCTAGGCCGTCTTGGGCCAGGAGGGCCCCTCCGAAATCTATAACCTCGATGCACACTCTGTCTCCCTTGTCTGCCTTGCCCTCCCGCACCCTGGTTGTCAGGACCCTCCTCGCTTCTCCCTGCACGGGAGGGTTGGAAGGCTGCGGCCCACGCCCGCCCGTAGGGTCTCCCCATGTAGTAGGGTGGGACCCTTCGCCTGCGGTGCGGTGGGGCCGGCGCTGTGGGCCTGGCCTTCGGGAGCGCTCTCCGAGGACCCCTCGTTCTCTTCCCCACTCGCACTGCTCCGGTAATTCTGCTGTAACCGCGTGGAGGACCCCTCCGACGCGGACGGCGGCTCTAAGGGTTACGGCCTGCTGCCTATTTCCTGCCTTGCCTGGAGCTCCCCCGGGGCCTGCACCGTTTGCTGCCTCCGCACCCTTTGCTCCTTCAGCCACGTCGGACTCCGCAGTCCCTCCATCTCCCACCCTGCGAAGCTGCTTCCTGGGGCTGTTCCTCTTTAGGGCAGTCTGGTGCACAGATACATCTTCCTTGGTGTCCTTCCCGTTGATGAAACCGTACCCGTTTCTTACATTGAGCCCTTTCACTGTTCCCAAAACCTTCCTTGCGATGGCCTTGGGGCCGCCGCTCCCTGCGCCGCTGCCGTGGTGCCGGGCTTGGGGTCCGCGGCGCTGAGGGCGGGGCGGCTGCGGCAGCTGCGGCTCCTCCGGGGTGCGCTGGGAACTACCCGGGCGGCGGCCGGGCTGCTCAGGGCTCTCTGGGGTCCGCTCTCCCCTCCCGCTACCGATCGAACTTGTTGGGTGTTTTTACAAAAAGAGATGGGAAGGGGGCAGAGAAAGGAGGGAAAGGAGTCAAAAAAAAATTAAGATGTGTTATGTATATGTACCAAGTCCCCTCAAAGCATAGAATCATTACGCATTGCAAACACGTACTAATAAAACTAAACACTAAAAAAATTTTTGATTTCCCCGTTTATTTTTTTAATCAAGTTTATTGGTACATCTTAGACATAATAATGACATTCATCATATGGAATTTGTACCTGTACCTGATATATCTTAATTCTTATTTTTTCCCATTTCCCTCCTCACTCTTGAGAATAAAAGGGAACACACATAACAGTTTTATAATAAATATAACCTGAACTGCTCTGAGAGAAACAAAACATGCAGCCACCTTTATTAGGGAGTTACATTTGTCAAACAAATTATAGGTAAAAATTTTTTTCCAATAGTATGAGCAATCTTCTACTATATTGATTTTCCTGTCACTGGTGGTATTCAATCAAAATTTATCAGTAATGGTAGTGATGATGTCTGAGAACACCTTTCCAATGTGAATCATCAGATTTTTCCAATTCTTATCCATTGTCAAACCATTGCTATTTGGTATATACCTAAAGTTACTGTAGGTTTTTGCCTGATTATAGAGCGCTTTCTCATACTAGAAAGTGTGGGTGGGAGTATTGCTTCTTTGTGTCCTACTTGCCTTGTGATCCTGCCCGATGGATGGTCCTTTTTATATTTGATAAACATTGCTGCTGGTCTTTTCCCAATTTCATCACATTCCTCATCTGAGCCCCATTCTGTCCTTGGCTGAAGCCGACCTTTTATCACAACCACTACCAGCCTTACAGAACTAGATTCTGGCAGGTAAGAGTTGAAGGAGGAATTAGCATCAGAGATAAAGGAAAGGAAGAGTTTAGGGTTGTGGTATTTATGAACAAAGAAGCAGAAGGGCTTGCAAATTGATGAGTACTTTTTAAAAGCAGAGAACTGTATCTTACTCTCAATATAAAGAAAAAAATCTAGATGAAAATTCCCTTCAAGTGCTGGAGCATATCAATCTTTAAGATAAATTTGAAAACATTCTACTAAAGTTCTGGTTCCAAAAGGCAGCCTGAAAACGTGAGTGTATTTCATTTACTTTTACTTCCTTATTTATAAATAACGTGACATTTATAAGGGTGACAGCTATTTAAATATCTGAGCATCTACAAAAGGCAGAATGAAGTTGGACTTTCTCTTGACCCCTGCCACTAAGCAAGCTCCCCTGCCTTCTGCCAACCATATTTTGAACTTACATAGACAAAATCATATCTGCGGGTGAAACCAAACCAAACAAAACAGCAACAAAACCCCAGAAGATAGTAAAAGTAAGGGTATAAAAAGGACAATCCTAAGTACAAAAACTTGAAATTATCCCAGGTTTTCATTCCCACTTTCCATCTCTCCTTTTCTCTGGCTCTGGCTCAGACTTCTCAGCATCACCTTCTTTCTAATCGTGGCTCTCCGTGTGTGTACACAAAGGTAGCATCATAGCTCTGTTGGCTCTCTCTGAATCTTTCACCAGCTTCTGTCTTGAGAAACTTGTTACTAATATTTTACCTACTGATAGCTTTTTCCTTGCCTACACACTGTAAAATGAAGTAGAGATGCCCCACCCACCTACATGGAAGTTCCTTTCAGGCTTCTTGGTAGTTCATATTTATAGTAATAGAAAAGTAAGAATGAGTAGAAACTCCCAGTAAAGTTTCTATAGACATAAAGAAGATTATTCTAAAATGTATATGAGAAGAAACAAGCCCCTGGAATAGCTAAAACAACCTGGAGGAAGAAGAATAAACTGGGAGGAGTTGCTTTATTCCATATTAAGCTTTATTATCTCCTCACAGTCATAAAAAAGTATTGTATTGACAGAAGGAGAGACCCATAGATCAATGTAAAGAAAGAACTGAGCGCTCAGAAATGTCCCACACAAACATGTCCAACTGATTTTGGCAAAGGTACAAAGGCAGTTCACTCAAGCTAAGATAGCCCCTCCTACAAAAGGCACTAGGGCAATTGCACATCCAGTTTTCTGTCAGCAAAAGCTTGACTGAACCCTCATGCTTAAACAAATATTAACTTAGGATGGATCCTGCATTTAACAGTAAATTGAAAACCTATAAAACTTTTAAAAAATAAAGGCATAAGGAAAAAACTTTGGATCTGGGAACAGGCAAAGATTTCAGACGTGATATGAAAGCATAGAAAAAGGAGGGAACAGTAAAACAATAAGTATTTAAAACTATTATTTTCCAGAACCCCATATAAATAGAGGTTTAAAAAGGCATAGAACAAATTGGGAGAAAGTATTTGAAAATGACATCTCTAATAAGGACTCGTGTAAAAAAATGTAGTGAGCGCTCAAAACTCAGCAGTTAAAAAATGCATTAGAAAGCTGGCACACCTCAAACCAAAAACTAAACAAACCCATAGTGACATTGCACTGAAGAGTGTATCTGGGTGGCCAACCAGCATGAGAACTGATATTCAACACCATTGGCTAATAAGGAAAAGCCAGTTAAAAGTACAGTGAAAAACCACCTCACCGAACATATGTCAGAATGGCTAACAGAAGAAAACGCCAGAATTCTGGTGCAGATGTGAAGAAACCAGATTACTCATTTATTACTAGTGGGAATGTGCATTGGCATGGTGGCTTTGGAAAGCAATGCCCAAACCGCCAAAGGTTTGACAGTTTCTTATAAAAGTCAACATGCAACTACCCTGTGACTTGGCAATTTTACTCTCAGGTGTTTATCCCAGAGAAATGAACACTTTTGTTCACACAGAACCTATATGGGAATCTTCATAGTGGCTCTACTCATAACAGCAAAATCTTGGAGACAATCTGGATGTCCTTCATCAAGGAAGTGGTTAAATAAACTGATTTATGTATATACCATGCCACACTAATAAATGATAAAAAGAAACCAAATTTTAAGTACATAACAACTCGGATGACTTTTCAGGGAGTTGAAACCTAGTGAAATAAACCAAATCTTGGAGAACAGGCTGGCAATTGTCAAGGTGGTCTAGGAAGGATGGGTGGGAAGGTGAGAGGTTGGGAAAGAGCAGTAGGAGAGCACCCTTAACCTGCAGCAACCGCTCAGCCTCTGGACTGATAGAGTGGGCACAAAAACCTACACATGTGGTGATAAATACACACACATGCACATACACCAGTCCATACAAGACTGGGGAAATCTGGGAAAGACTAATGGATTGTCAGTGTCTTTGCTGTGATACTACACAGTGGTTTTGTAAAAGCTGAGAGGGAAAACTAGATATAATGTTCTTGGGATTTCTTTGCATTATTTCTTACAATTGTGTGTAAATCCAAATCATCCCTAAACATTTCCGTCTTTAAAACCTCTTTTAAAGCTAGCCATGGTGGTGCACACCTGTAATTCGGGCACTTCGGAGGCTGAGGCAGGAGGATCGCTGTGAGACTGAGGGCAGGTTGGACTAATAGTGAGTTCAA
The DNA here is from genome assembly GCF_053883595.1 of Heterocephalus glaber. Lineage (NCBI taxonomy): Eukaryota > Metazoa > Chordata > Mammalia > Rodentia > Bathyergidae > Heterocephalus > Heterocephalus glaber. Next base: position 66,124,848 of record NW_028258317.1, on the reverse strand, counting down.
GGCCAGCCTGAACTACATAGTGGGACCCTGTCTCCAAAAGAATAAATAAATCTTTAAAAAATGTGATTGAGATTCTCAGAAAGTAAAATGGTATGATGAAGTAAGAATAGGTTGCTAGAAAATGAGGTATCAGAGAAGTCATAGATATTCTTGGAAACATCATTTCTATAACTAATTTAAAGAAAATGAGGGAAATTCCAGAATGTAGAGTAAAAAGAAAGGAAAAGAAAAGACTAGGGGAAAAACATCAAAGTTAGAGGTCAATGTAAGAGTTTAAACTTCTTTCAGTAGGACATCCAGGGAGACGAGGGAGAATGGAGACAAGAAGAGCATCACAGAAATCACAGAACAAAGTCCTAGAAGAAAGACAACCGATCTTTCAATGAGAGTCAGCAACAACTAAACAGGGTGATTTAAAACAAAAACACAGAGCCACACAGAATCATCAGACACATGCAAGAACTTGGGACATAATCCTCTTATTTACTCTTTCTGAAGAAATTACTCAATTATACACTTCAGGACCCAAAAGAGGTTTCTTGCTCAAATTATAGATCTAATAAAATGAATTCATAAGGGAGAGCTGAGGAGCAGGCTTATAATGAGCTAGTTTAAATTAGTGAGACTAAGTAAAATATCTTTCAAATAAGAATGTGTATCAAATACAAGAGCAATCAAAAGAAGCTGCAAAACATTAAACACATGATAAAGAGATATAACTCCTCAAACATATAATTTTTTTAAAAAAGAAAGGCAATAAGAAATGCCAGGAAAAATACACAAATCATGTCCCAATTATGAAGCAAGCTAAAATATGGAATGATTTTAAGTTGTCTACAGGGAAGGAAAGGAGTATTTTCACCAATGAGTTTGATATTGATTTTGTGACACTGACTCTCCCGCAAGGAGCGTTATGATTTGAATTCCAAGACAGGTGATGGTGCAGGACCTGAGGACAATGAGATATAACTCCAGCCTGCACTTCAACCACAAAATAAATGATATTTATATATTTATGATCCTGTTAAGATACTTACTTCTTGTAAACATTTATAATCAACCTGTAGTTGAACCAACAGCTACAATTAAATGTTTAAAATAGATTGGGGGGGGTGAGAGGGAAAGAGAAGAACAGATGCCCCTAAAATTCTCATTTTTCACATTGGGGAAACAATCTACATTTTAAAAACTGTATGGAAAACAAGACGATTCAAAACACTAAAAATAGTGACATAGCTCTCAAAAATTGAGAGAAGAGAAAGAAGGCATGGGAGCGATGAAAAGGGGGTCCTTTTTTAGTTATAGCAGAATGTTATAGTGAGAACATTTGCACAACAATTAGCCCTGAAAAGAAATTATCTAAACCAGTGTCTAATTCTCAAAAGAACCAGATACAGAAATAGTTAATATTGCTTGCCCTTGGGAGAGTAGAGTGGAAAATGGTGAGGTGACAGACTCTTGCTTTATTTTATAAGAATCTCATCTATTCTATTTGATTTTCATCTATGTGAATATATTACATGGATCAAGGAGGAAATTGTTCTACAAGATTCACTAGATGTGACCCCATGGGAGATACTGGCGCAGTACCATTCTGCAAGGGATATAAAACAATATAAGGGGTACATACTTAGGGAACATCTGCCATTGCAGTAAACACAGAGGAGGGAACAATAAAAGTCACCAATGAGATAGCAACTCAAACACCACACTGTGGAAACATCTGTGTTAATTCTGACAAATTCTGCCAGTCACAGCTTGACCTCATTCATCATTAGCAATTGCCTAACTTTATCAGGGAATGTTAATTCTATCTTATCAATGTATATTTATGGACATATTGAGTGTAGGATGGAAATTAGGTATCGCTGGGTAATTTAGGCATGATTGCTTTGATGGTCTTAAAGCATTCTACATTTAGAATAGCTAGTTATTCTGTGTATGCACTATAATCAACTCTCATGAGAGACCAATAAAATAAATGATCTCTGCTCTCATGCATATACAGGTTGAATTAGATTTCTAAAGACTATTCATTTGGGGTTTTTTTCATCTGTTTAAATACATATGTCTGGTTATATTTGCGGCTTTATCTCTGTCACTCTTCACTCTTTTACTTCCTATGAATACTATCTGATTTTGGCAGCTTCTTTGATGGCCCCGTCACTGACCTGCATCCTCAGAGCCCCTGGGTCCTAGGCTTGGTGGTTTAGAGCAACCTGAAGCAGCACAGTAGGTGGAGCTCGGGTGCCATGTTCACATTTTGTCTTTCGATAGATGCACTGTGGAGTTCAGCTCCACAGCAGCTGCTCTTCAGCCCTTTCCATGCAGAGAATTTGCCTCTGAGCTGAAACTCACGCAGCTGTGACTGATTATGGGGTGAGAGTAATTCCGGTAGGAGGGAGGATTTTGGACCATTCTGTCAGAGGAGATAGGCAAAGGCTCCTTTGGAGGCTGCTCTTGGGAGGATTTGGAGTCTTGGGGGAAAACAACACAGGTAAAAAGGATTTCTGATGGGATTTATATTCCCTCCTCTCTCTCAGAAACGGAAGTCTGTACTGAAGTCTGCACTGTGTTCTGGTTAATCTGCCAAGCTGTAGATCTGCAAGTTTTATGTCTTTTAAAGCTCCTTTTTAAAACATTCATGAGCTCTGAAGTCAAATTTTAGGCCAAGCTCTTGCAAGTTACATCACCTCATACAGGTGGGAGGCCCTCTGTAGGCACCCATCACCTCATCTGTCAGATGGGCAGAATGGCATTGTTCACGCTGGGGGTTACTGAAAGTACTTGAGATAGCCTCTGTGTTAGTAAGAGCATAATGCTAGTAGACAATAACTAGTAATACGGATTTTTATTTTTCAAACAAGCTAACTCTAGGAATAGGTATGAAAAGAATGCCTTGAGATTTGCACGTCGTAAGTGGAGGCATAAAAATGGGAAGGTGATGAAAAAATAGTGTATAAGGCACACACGTTTGGGGTTTCCTGTCTGGACTTCCTTGTATAGGATCATTTCCATAGTCACTTATCTACATTTTCTTGAAAAGAGTTATGAGTGGCAGGGACATGAAAAGAAACCAAAGAAGTTAATATTTCATTTTGAGCTCCCAAAATGGTTTTTGATAGTCAAAAACTTTCATTGACAAGAGTCAGATTTATGTAGAAAACAAAAGACTTTTAAGAATCCAAGAATAAGGCCTTAAAGGAGGCAAGGAGTAGAGTTTATGCTCTAACAACAAATTACAAGAGATATTTGGGAGACTCATACCATGTCCTGTCCTCCAAGACTGGACTGGATTAAAGTGACCACACAGTTTAAGGTCCAAATGAATCCATGTGGAGAGTGATCAGAGGCATTATTAATCATGACACTGGAACCAAATGCCCTGGGTAAATTATTCAATGTAGCCACCTAGCCAAAATGCATTGGGTTGGAAAAGGGGAAAAGGAGCTGAATGAGGGAGAGGAATGAAGCCTAGGGAATTACATGGAGGAGCTCAGGATCAGCAGAAAGAGCCCAACCCCCATTTCTTACCAGCATCAAAGAGCTGTGGAGAACCAGAAAAGACTAGTAGGACATGCATCGTGCCTGTCACCTGCCTGATGAGCCATGTGGACCTCTGCAAAGAGCCTTCCACCACATTCTGCCAGCCCACTGCCTATGCATCACGCACAGAGGTCAAGGCCACTCCCCTGTAGACTTTGCAGAACCTCATTCCAGCTTCCCTGGTGGGACATGGTCTTTGACAGTGGTCAGGATACTTAGAGGCCTCTGGGCATGGAGAGACATTTGCATGGGGATGTCTCCAGTATCCACACTTGGAATCAGACCTCATTGGAACCCACTTCCTGTGATGACAGATTCTGTGGAATGTTTTCAGCGATGGGAAATAGCAGCAGCTGGGGAGACAGTGGTGGGAGGTGAGAAGATTCCAGCCTAAGGAAAGACGTCTTTGAAGTCTCCCAGAAAAAAAAAAAAGTAAATGTGAGTTTTCCTCAGCCTAAAAGAGGAATGTAGCTTCCCTTAAAAATGAGTTTATCTTGCAGAACTGAAGTCGTGAGATGAAAATAGGCACAGTAAAATAATCCTAGTGAACTTTCAGGTTGTGGATAAGGGCTTTTCCAGGAGTTAATGTCCCTAAATAATTGACTATCCCTCATAATTTCCCAGAGTGGACATAAACGTTACATGTTGATGACTTTATTCTGGTATCAACATTATAGACTCTTAGTTGACCTTAAGGATATTTCTTTCTGGCTCTAGGCTGTTAATATTCATGATTAACCACCAGAAACCTTTTGAAAAACATTTCTTAGGGTGAGTTATGTATTTTTATGTAAAGCACCAGTAAACACCCTTGTGGCCATAACTTTTGGGTGTTTTCAAACCAGATTATGGTAAGACAATGTATTTTATTCAGCAGATTTGTTTTAAACTAATTATGTAGGTGAATAAAAATTACTGCATGCTGGTGCATCTAATGTAAGTTATCTATTATTCACACCACATTTACTTTTAATATTCATGCAGATTCCCTTTGACATAACCTACTGTGTCACAGTTAATCCAATAAAGATAAAATATAGCTCAGCAAAACACCAGTCGATTCCAGCTTTCTGGTAATTATTAAAGACTATTTCACACTGGTTCTTTCAATCAATGCATTTCCCCCTGGATATGATGGCACTCCTCTTTGAAGCTTTCAGTCCTCCCAGTGGATTCAGAAGAACACTCAGGCCCCTTTTCAGTCTCTGGGTCTCAGAGGTAGTTCAAGGAGCACAACAAGGCTTCACAGGTTTATCCTCAAAGGCTGACACTGTCTGTTTGATGTATGGTGACTTAAAAAGTCATCTCTGCCAAAGCATGTGTTTTCTACCAGTCTATTGAATCAGCCATTTATCAGCTTATCTGTATTCACCCAGTACACCTGCTAACAGCTCAAAGGAGATCACATATATCTCCTGCAGTACTGGCTATTGATTTGATTCTGTCCTCTAATTCTGTATTGTTTTGCTGCACTGTGGATGAAGCAACTCCTTTACTAGATGAAATGAACATGGAACCCATGAACTGATGGCCTTTGGTTGTTATGTTCAAGAGTCCAGAGAGGAACAGACTCTTCAAACAGGTTGAGGACTGCTGGGCTGACAGAGTGGTTCCAAGGCTTGCTGTCCCAACATGCCTTGCTTTTTTCACTTTTATCCACCCTGTGGGCATTTCATCATGTAGAACCTTTCCTGGGAGGAAACTGCTGGGCGATCACTAGGGATTCCCAGCCTCTTAATCAGAAGCGGGTAATGTCCAACAGCTACCAATACATGGAGATGAAACCATGGGTTAAAGACAGTTAACACCTTCTTGGTCTAATCATAACCATTTTCATGCTTCAAAGAAAGTTTCCTTTAAGCTAAACACATACTTTTAGCTGAAACTCTCTCCATTCTACTTCCCTATCATTACCTGTTTTTAATTAAGATAAAATGACTCTACCTCACTGCATCAGGAAAATCATCACCATTTATGAAGACTTCTTCATTAATTTAATTTCTAGTGTGGTCATATAATTTGATTAATATTATGGCTAATGCTTTAACTATAGAAAAAATGGGTTTTTTGTTTGTTTGTTTGTTTGTGGTACCGGGGATCAAACTCGGGCTCTTGCGCTTGTGCAATAGGCAACAAAACCACTGAGCTAAATCCCCAGCCCTAGAAAAAATGGTTTTGATACATTCTTATAAAACAGGACAAGGGCAAGGCTAGTATTTCTCTGTGCAGTACCATATATTTTGAGTAGGGTAGTTGCTACTTGGCGATGCCAATATAAGTTGCAACATGAGGTGGATCTAAGACAGATTATTGTTTATTTCTAGTCTCTCTCTCTCTCTCTGAGATATTCATTATGAGTTCATCCACAGAGTACTTTTTTCTTCTGGCTTTGTACACATTCTTTGAATGAGCTGATTTTGCCATGTCTCCCAATATCCAATATCATCTACATGCAGAAAATTCATCTATTCCTCTCTAGACTGCCTCCCCCATTTCAGCTTTCTGGTAAGTATTTCCTTTCAGATAGGTTGCAGGCACCTTAATGACAGCATACTTAATGTTGAATTTATTATCTATCTATCATCTGTCTATCCTCCTCCTGAGTTCTTTGCCAGTAGCTTTGCTAGGTACTAAGTCCATCATCACTGGGATCAACATCCCAGTTTAAATAATCTCCAAATAGTGTCCATTAAATCTCACACCTTATCACCTTCTCTGTAGCACCAGTGCCGCAAGTCTATGTCAGGACCCCGTCATCTTTACTGTAACTACTTAACTATCTCCAGATGTGTATTATCACCCAACTTCCTTATGGCTGGTAGGGTATTTATTTAAAATAAATCTTAACCATAAAACTCATCTATGTTGTTCCCATCTAATTTTCCTATTAAAAACAGTAAAAATGGAATTGTTTGCTTAAATTATTTTATTGTCTGCTATTTGCCTTCAGGATAAAGTTCAAAATTGTTTAGCAAAATGTAGAAAATCAACTTCAGCCAATTAAGCCATTCAAAGGGTGTCAGTTCTTCTTGATAAGCACTGGTAGTTTCAGTAGTTGGCAGCAGATGGAGGCTGTATTTTCTACTCTCATAATCTCTCTACCAGGTGGCAGATTCCATTCAAAATAAGTCTTATGTCAAACTCTGAGAACCCAGTCTTAAAGAGCAAAATTCACAGACTTATACTATCTGATATCATGTAATAAGACTATAGTCATTAAAGACCAAGACCTAGAGCAAATAGTGTATAGACATCGATTCACATGTATAAGAGTATTCTATATAGTCCCTGGTTGGTGAAGATTTGTTGCTGTGGAGCAGTGGAGAAAAGTTGAGCCTATCAACAAACAATCAATAGAATTTTTACGTAGAAAAAAAGGTATGCCCTTCATTCCTCTCTCAGACTGTGCCCTAAAAACGAATTCAGGAGGATGTACATTTAAATACAAAACACTGGCACTTCTGAAAAGAGGTTCCAAGGGTGAGAAGGACTTGCTGTGCCATTGTTTGCTGTGAAGGAAGGGGCCTAAGGACCAAGAGAGACCTCCAGGAGCTAAAGACAGCCTCCAGTGACAGCCAGCAAGGAAGCAGGGAGTTCACTCCCAGAACCACAGATTCCCAAAATGATCCAGGAAGTAGGTGATTTCCATGATCCTCTGGGTAAGATACCAGAACAAAGGATACTGTTTTCTCCATTGTGATTCTCAGATAGAAAAATCAGTTAAGCCCATCCTGATTTCTGACCTACAGAACCATGATATAATGCCTATAATTTTAAACTGCTAAAGTTGTGATAAAGTTTTACAGCAATAATATAAATCTAATACACTCATTAAAAAGAAAATTGAGAAATAAATTATAAGCCCTTAAGGTCCTTAAATAGAATAAGGTTCAGAAAACTGTTTTACAAGTAAGATTTGAGGCTTTTTTTTTTCAAGTAGTGGGGATTGAACCCAAGGCATTTGCACTAAACTACATCCTCAGCTCATTTATTTTTCTTACTTTGACAGAAGGTCTCACTAAGTGGCTAAGCTGTCCAAGCTAGTCTTGAATTCAAAATCCTACTGCATCAGCCTGCTAGAGTGTTAGGATTATAGGTGTGTGCCACCATGTTGGTTCAATTTATGCTTAATTTGTAAACAAATATTTATTGGCAATAAGCCACAACTGTTTGCTTAGGTAGTGCCTGTGGCTGCTTTTTTTAAAAAAATTAAATTCTTTTATTGGTACATTGTAGGTATACAACACAATTACATTTCTCATTGGGAACTGTACCTTTACATAATGCATCTTGGTTCTTATTTTTTCCCCATTCTTAGCCCTCCCTTCACTCCCTCCACCCTTCCCTATTTACAAAGACTTTATTTCCATTTCTCATCATTTTTCCTTTCCCTTCTTTCCCTTCCCCTGCCCCTCCCACTACCGCTACCCCTTTGGACCTTTTCTTCCTATTTTGCATTATCGATTATTCATTCTAATCATTGGTACATTTTAGGTATACAATATAATGACATTCATCGTTGGAAATTTGCACCTTTACATAGTCAATCTTGGTTCTTATTTTTCACCCTTGCCCAGCCCTCCCTTCAACCCCTCCAGTCCTCCCTATTTACAAAGATTTTGTTCCTATTTTTCCATTTTCTCATATTAATCCCATTCCCTTCTATCCTTTCCCCTAGCCCTCCAACTTCCTTCCCCTTTGCCCCTTTTCTTCCTATTTCACATTACCTATTATACATTTAGTCCTTATTTACACTTTTAGTTTCTCACACCAGAGAAACTATTTAGTATTTATACATGTGTGTCCTATTTATTTCACTTAAGAGTATCGCCTCAATGTGCATCCACTTAGCTATAAATGTCTCTAATTTCTCATTTTTTACAGCTGAGTAGTACTCCATTTTATAAAAAAACCACATTTTCTTTATCCAGTCTCCAGTTGATGGACATTTGGGCTGCTTCCAAGTTTTATCTATCACAAACTGTGCTGCTATGAACATGGGTGCACACATATCATTGTGGTATGATTCTTTTAATTCTTTGGGGAAGATCCCCAGCAGTGGAATAGCAGGGTCAAATGGGACTTCCAGTCCTAGTTCTTTGAGGTATCTCCATACTGATTTCCACAGTCGTTGCACCAGTCTACACTCCCACCAGCAGTGGAGCAGGGTTCCTCTTTCCCCACAGCCCCAACAGGATTTGTTATTGGTTGATTTCATGATAGCAGCCATTCTTTCTGGAGTGAAGTGGAATCTCAGCGTTGTTTTCATTTGCATCTCTCAAATGACCAGTGATGTTGAACATTTTTTCATGTACTTATTTGCTATTTCTACTTCTTTGTCTGAGAAATGTCTATTCATTTCAGATGCCCATTTTCAGACTGGGTCTTTAAATTTGGAAGGTCTGATCTTTTTAAGTTCTTTATAGATTCGAGATAGTAGGCCTTTGTCTGAGGAAGAGCAGGTGAAGATTTTTTCCCACATTGTGGGTTGTCTCTTCACACTGCTGGTGGTTTCTCTTGCTGTGCAGAAGCCTTTTAATAAGAAGAGATCCCACTTGTTGATTGTTTGTACTAGTTCATGGGCAACTGAGGTTTTGTTCATAAAATCTTTTCGTACACCGATGTCTTCAAGGGTTCTACCTAACCTCTGTTCCAACTGGTTCAGAGTTTCTATTTTAATATTTAGATCTTTAATCCACTTTGATTTTATTTTAGTGCATGGTGAGAGATATAGGTCTAGTTTTAATCTTTGGCAAGTTGAAGCCCAATTTTTCCAGCACCATTTATTAAAGAGGCTATCTTTCCTCCAGCGAGCGTGTTTGGCTCCTTTATCAAAGATGAGATGGCTGAGTGTGTCTGGCGTTGTTTCTGCATCTTCTAATCTTTTCCACTGGTCCTCAGGTGTGTTTCTTTGCCAGTACCATGCTGTTTTTTATCACAGTAGCTCTGTAGTATAGTTGCAGGTTTAGAATTGTGATACCCCCTGCCATGTCTCTGTTACCTAGAATTGCTTTTGCTATTCTGGATCTCTTCTTGTTCCAAATGAATTTTTGGATTGTTTTCTCAAGGTCCATGAAGTATGCTGCTGGGATCTTAATTGGAATTGCATTAAATCTATATAGAAGTTTTGGAAGTATGGCCATTTTCACTATATTAATCCTTCCGACCCAGGAGCAGGAGATGTCTGTCCATTTTCTGATATCATCTTCAATCTCTCTTTTCAGAGTACCATAGTTTTCAGAGCAGAGGTCTTTGATTTCTTTTGTTAGGTTGATTCCTAGGTATTTCAGTGTTTTGGATGCTATTGTGAAAGGAATTATTTGCCCTATTTCTCTCTCAGTGAGTCTGTCATTGGTGTAGAGGAAAGCTATTAATTTTTGTGTGTTGACCTTGTAATCAGCTACTTGACTGAATTTGGTTATTAAGTCTAGAAGACTTTTGGTGGAGTTCTTGGGGTCTTCTATATAGAGTATCATGTCATCTGCAAATAATGACAATTTGACTTCTTCATTTCCTATCTTTATTCCTTTTACTTCTTTCTCTTGTCTAATTGCAGTGGCTAATGTTTCCAGAACTATATTGAACAAGAGTGGTGATAGTGGACATCCTTGTCTTGTTCCTGATTTTAGTGTGAAGAATTTCAGTTTTTGACCATTTAGAATGATATTGGCTATTGGTTTCTCATAGATGGCTTTTATCAGTTTGAGGTAGAGACCATCTATTTGAATTTTTTGTAGGGTTTTTATCATAAATGCATGTTGGATTTTGTCAAATGCTTTTTCTGCATCTATGGAGATAATCATATGGTTTTTGTCCTTGGCTCTATTGATATAGTGTATTACATTGATTGATTTGCATAAGCTGAACCATCCCTGCATCCCTGGGATGAATCCCACTCGATCAGGGTGTATGATCTTCTTGATATCTTCTGCATTCTATTTGCCAGTATCTTATTAAGGATTTTTGCATCTAGGTTCATTAGTGAGATTGGCCTATAGTTCTCCTTTTCAGTTGGGTCTTTCTCTGCTTTGGGGATCAAGGTGATGCTTGGTTCCAGGAATGAATTTGGGAGTATTGTTTCCCTTTCAATTTCATTGAAGAGTTTAAACAGTAGTAGCAGCAATTCCTCTCTAAATGTCTTGTAGAATTCAGCAGTGAAGCCATCAGGGCCCAGGCTTTTCTTAGTTGATAAGTTTTTAATTACATTTTCAATTTCTTTGCTTGATATTGGCTTGTTCAGAATTTTTAGGTCTTCTTTGTTCAACTTTGGTAATTCATATGTATCTAAGAATCTGTCCATTTCTTCTGTGTTGTCCATCTTATTGGTGTATAGGTTCTGGAAGTAGGTATTGATCATCCTCTGGATTTCTGCTGGGGCTGTTGTAATTTCACCCTTTTCATTCCTAATTGCATGGATTTGGGCCTTTTCTTTCCTTTTTCTGATAAGGTTGGCTAAGGGTTTGTCAATTTTGTTGATTCTTTCAAAGAACCAACTCTTGGCTTCATTGATTTTTTTTATCTTTCTCTTAGTCTCCATTGCATTGATTTCTCCTCTGATCTTTATAATTTCCTCACTTGTATGAGCTTTGGAGTTGTCCTGTTCTTCTTTTTCTAGAAGCTTGAGGTTTAGCATCAGGTTGTTTAATTGGGCTCGTTCTGTTTTCCTAATACGCGAATTCACTGCTATGAATTTCCCTGGTAAGACTGCTTTCATTGTGTCCCATAGATTCCAGTATGTTGTATTGTCATTGTCATTTAATTGAAGGAACTGTCTGATTTCTTCTTTAATTTCCTCTGTGAACCATTGGTTATTCAGAAATGTGTTGTTCAATTTCCACATGTTTATGAAATTTTTTGAGTTTCTCTTGCTATGGATCTCCAATTTCATTGCACTATGGTCTGATAATATACAGGGGATAACTTCAATTCCTTTGAACTTACTTAAACATGTTGTATGTGTGAGTATGTGGTCTATTTTCGAGAATGACCCATGTGCAGCTGAGAAGAATGTGTATTCTGATTTTGTGGGGTGAAACACTCTGTAAACATCTGTTAAGTTCATTAGTTCAAGAGTTCGATTGAGTTCTAGGATTTCATTACTTATGTTTTGTCTAGTTGATCTATCTCTTTGTGACAGTGGGGTGTTGAGATCCCCCACTACAATTGTATTAGTGCATATATGACTTTTCATGTCTGTTAGTATTTGTATTATATAGTTGGGTGTACTAGTGTTTGGTGCCTAGATGTTTATGATTGTCATCTCTTCCTCTTGGATTGTTCCCTTTACAAGGATGTAGTGTCCTTCTTCATCTCTCTTAATCAGTGTTGGTTTGAAATCTACTTGATCTGCAAAGGGGATAGCTACTCCTGCTTTTTTTCAGGTTCCCATTGTGTGGAGTATTGTTTTCCACCCTTTAACTTTCAGTCTATGAGTTTCCTTTTGAATTAAGTGTGTTTCTTGTATGGAGCATATCATTGGATTTTGCTTCTTGACCCATTCTGCCAGTCTATTTCTTTTGATTGGTGAGTTGAGACCATTAACATTGATGGCTATAACTGAAATGTATTGACTTGTCATTGCCATGACTTCTTCTTTTTGTTGGGTTCTCCCCCTTTACATTTAATTTCTTGTCATGCCAGATGGGTTCATTCTGCTCTGCTTCCTGGGGTTGTGATCCTCAATGTCTGTTCCTAGGATATTGTGTCAAATTCTTTGGAGTGCTGGCTTGGTATTCACGAAGTTCCTAAGGTGCTCTTTGTCATGAAAGTATCTTATTTCTCCATCAATTTTGAAAGATAATTTTCTAGGGTACAACAATCTGGGTTGGAGACTGTTTGCTTTTAGGGCTTGGAATGTGTCACTCCAAGCTCTTCTTGCCTTGATGGTTTGTGTTGAGAAGTCTGCTGTGATTCTGATGGGCTTTCCTTTGTATGTGATTTGTTTCTTTTCTCTCACTGTTTGTAGAACTTTATTCTTCTGTTGAGTTTCTGGAATCTTAACAATTATATGCCTATGTGTAGATTTTTTTTTTGATCAAGGCTATTTGGAGTCCTATATGCCTCACTTATCTGTATGTCAAGCTCTTTTCCCCTGCTTGGGAAGTTTTCTGCCATTACTTCTGTGAAGAGATTTTTTTATGTCATCTGCACTCTCTCCTGTTTCTTCATTGATTCCAATTAGTCTTATGTTATTCTTCCTTGCATCATCTAGCAGCTGCTGGATTGATTTCTCATGTTCCCTTATAATTTTGAAGCAATTTTTCTTTTCCTGGTCACTAATTGCAATCTTATCTTCTATATCTGAAATTCTGTCCTCACATTGGCTCATTCTGCTGTGTAGACTTCAATGAAGTTTTTCATGTTCTGGAAATCTATTTGCACCTGTTTTATGGATTCCATTCATTTCCTATGTTGCGATTCCATCATGTTCCTGAGCTCCTCTCTAGATTTATTAGTCATGTCTTTCTCTAGGGCCACAATTTCTCCTGTTATCTGAGAAATTATTTCTGATTTCATTTTTTCCAGATCCCCTTTTGTTGCCAGTTCAGTGGGTCCAGGTGGTTGAGTATTAGAGTGTTCCATCTCATTTACTTTTGGTGTTGCTGTAGGTGATCTGGAAGTCTGGTCTTGAGACTTATTTATGTGTTTTCTCATTTTGACCGGGGGGGGGGCGTGCTGTTGGTGCCTGCGCAGATTACCTCCTCTGAACTGGGAGAGGTGGGACAGGTGCTGGGAGCAGCAGTAGGGATGGTGGCCCAAAAGCCCTTTCCTGTTGGCTAGAAGCAGCGGGACGGATGGTGGCTGGGAAGCCCCTTCCTCTAGTCCAGGAGCCGTGGGATGGCGGCTCAGAAGCCCCTACTTCTGGGCCAGGAGCAGTGCGAGGGATGGTGGCCTGGAAGCCCCTTCCTCTCAGCCAGGAGCAGTGGGACAGAAGGTGGCCCAAAAGCCCTTTCCTCTGGCTGGGAGCAGCGGGAAGGATGGTAACCAGGAAGCCTCTTCCTCTGGACCAGGAGAAGTGGGAAGGTGGCTCAGAAACCCCTACCTCTGGGCCAGGAGCAGTGGGACTGAGTATTGTGGTCTGGTGGTCTGGTGTCCTCTGCGTCTTTGTAGTGTGGAACTAGGTGGCTGCCTGTCTGCAGCAGGCTGATTCAGCGTGTCATGGCTGCTTTTATTGAGCAATTGCCAGAGTGTTTGTGGATTCAAAGCTGAAAAATATTTATTATCTGAATCTTTAAAAAAAAGTTTGCCAACCTTTGCTATTCAAGAGTAGAAAAGCAACAAAAAATGACTGGTGCACAAGGATGTTGATGAATATCACAAACAGAATAGCTTGATGAAGGGGACCACAATATTGATTCACAGCAGGATGTAAGCTGTGCAGGCTGTAAATAGTTAATCCCACAATTGGCTTGTTTTGAGAAGTGAGTCTGGCCAAACCCTACGTGCCCATGCCGACGTCAGAGTAACTCACACCCAAATTCTATTCTCACCACTACAACCTTCTAAATTAGAAGGACAATGTTCAAATTACAATCATATATTTTGTCTATTCTGTCTCTAATTCAAGAATGTTTTGTCTTGTCTTTTATGAGCCTTACTTACATTAATTTCCATAGAAACTGCATGACTGCATCTCCTCACACATAGTACTGCCCTTGTGTCCTGGCACTCCACTTTCTTTTTCTCTTAGTTCTCTCTTTTAGTATTTTTTTCTTAGGCCTGCATCAAACACTGGGCAAGAGATTGGAGCCTACTGCAGAGGTTTCCAGTAATGTTTCAGGGGTCCCCAGTAGTTTGAAATAAGTCAAAAATAGATAAACAGCAGAATACCTATGGAATGATCTTGTTTATATCAGACAAAACTCGCCTCTATGTGCAGAAGACAGGATAGTGGCTGTATCACCTGGTAATGTAAGTCCTTGCTTTCGTAGAAATGGAAATTAAAAACAAAGCACATATTTATAGAACAATAAGCTTTAATTGGAATGTTAGATAGAAAGTAGGAAAGAACTCCAGAGTAGGCAGCTGGAGGGGTACATACTGATATAAGAGTTCAGACTGGCCCAGAAACAGAGGCAGGTGGCCAGTTTTCAAGGATTAACTGGTGGGCTGGGTCTGGTTAATCATTATCTCAGTCCCCAAATCATAGCTCAGGAATCCTCCTGGCTGAAGGATGGTTCCATTTCCAGTAAAGGATTGTCTCTGAAGTGGACTCAGTCATGTGGTACTCCATCTTTCCAGAAATTCAGGTGATCCAAACTGAGGACAATGGCAGGGGGCTTCTGTGTGTTGTCCAATGTGCCTGTAAACCTCTTATCTGGGTGTCCTCCAGTCTTAAAGGGGAATGAGATCATGTAAATTCAGGGCTAATCAACCCTGTCTAGCTAGATCCTAGACAGATACCCTTTAAGTGATCAGCCTTATGCAGAGCTGAGAAGAGATCCTACCCAAGATTTACAGTGAAAAGGGAAAAAAACTGAAGGTCAAGATTTGTTCTGCTTTACTTACCTATTGGGCAACTATAGACCCAAGTGAAGAGTCATAGTTCACAGCAAAAAATGGCTTTTAGACCCCTGACTATCCCAGAAGGAAACAGAAAACCATGTTTTTAATGAGTAGCAGGGAAGGGTCCATGGTTCTGCCTGTTCACCACCCCTATAGTGGTCCCTGACTGTGTCATGACTTCATCAGTTACCTTTGAGAAGGGTCCAGGAAAGAACAGTGGTTTAGAGCAATATGTGAGGAAGCTTCTGAGATGCTGACAAGATTCTATTTCTTGGTGTGGATGATATAAACGGCTTTGGGGAAAACCCACAAAGAATGATTTATTCATTTTTCATGTATGTCATATCCTTTCACAACAATACTAAATCTTAAAACACTACACCCTTATCCATCTATTTTTAAATACATGTATAATTTAGAGGTCCTTAGTAACATTGGATGTATAACTCAAAATATCTTATGTTTAGAGTGGTCTCTAGAATCTATACAAGAAATTCCACTTGTGTCTGATGTCCTGCTGCTTCTCTTGTCTACCTCACATATGTTGAATCAGACTCTGTATCTTTTTTTTTTGTACCAGGGATCTAACTCAGGACCTTGCTTTTGTGAGGCAGGCAGCAGCACCACTGAGCTAAATCCCTGGCCACAGAAACCATATCTCAATAATAAGATCTCAGGCAATTCTTTTCCACATCAAAATTTTAGAGGTACTGTTGTTATGGGTCTGCAACATCATTGCTGCTTATCCATCGTATTCCTGATAGAGACCTATGTGGTCCAAAATGCAGCTCTTGGCAGTGCACACTCTCAAACATGTCCTGTGCAACTAGGCAGAGCTGCTTTGTAAGCAAACTTAGCTGACTGGGCTTCTTTAGTTAAAGCTCTGCTTTCTGCAGTATTCAGGCAGCAGAAGAAGCTAGAGTCTACATTTCTCTAATTTGCATTTGCATGGATAAAATGACCCCAGATTTATCTTTGTTACAGTTAAGAAAGGGAACAATCATGGAAAGCTTATAAGTAATAAATATGCCAGCCTCTTTCTCCTGGTACCTTACAATTCAGACCTCCCAGGGAATATAAACATATCCATAGATTATTTTCATGTCTCAAAGGGTCAATTTTTCATCTTCTGAAAATTAAATGCAATGAGAAACATTATCTTTGGGAAAGTGAGATCTCTATCATATAGGACATAAAACCATGTTTTCTACTGCAGAAAACTGAAGAAAGGTAATGTATCACAGAACTAGATGTGGAACAAATAGTACACTGTTCCACTAGAAGAGGAGAAATAATTAGTGTATAATAGTTTTATGTTAATCACTCAGAACCTGAAAATTAGAAAAGCAGTGTTAGAGATGTTTAGCTAATTGTCCCATGACCTGAAAGATTTTGCTTTCTTTCTTACATATAACATTACTTTAAAATAGCCATTTTATTGAATATCTTTTCCATTTTTCTTCCCATTGATTCTGAACCATCCTGTGTAGCTGGATAATTGAAATCACCCAGTGGTGTAAGAGGAGAAATGCTGAAAGTACTAACCGTGCTCTACAAAGCAATGGAAATCTGTCTCTAAACCAATCACCCCATTGTGTCAGGTGATGACCAAGGGTCAGATAGAGGACCAGAGTCTGTATGGCAAAATGGCCCAAACAGGTAGTTTTCTGTTAAATTTGCGGCTGTTGGATTTTTGGACCTTGAGATGTAACCTCTCAGTTCTGCCACATTAGTAAAGACCTTAGGTGAGATAGTGCAGTGGTGGTGAAGCTGTGGCACAGCTGTTACTTGTTTTTCTTTTAAGACAAAAGATATTGATGTATGGGTTGTTTTATCCAAACTGAAATCTCAGTATACAGATATAATTGCAGCATTGACACTTTATGAGAAATAGGTGGGTTTGGGATTACAGTTTGGGCGCTCAGTGTTTCTAAAAAGTTTGCTATTATTGAGACAGTGGATGATCAATGATTGAGTTATTGAGTGCACGTTCTGATAATCAGGGAAAGAAACTAAACTCCATATTGGGGTCAAGAAGAAGAGAAAAAGACTCAAGGTCCTAAGGAGTATAAGATCTACAACAAGAACTACACTGAGAACAAAATTAGAGTTTCATGTCTTTTGTAGATCCTGAGAGGTCAAAAGGCTGTTAGATGCTCTGGGAATTGTTAAACTCTCCTTTTTTTTTTTTTTTTTTGGTATTGGGGATTGAACTCGGGTCCTTGTGCTTGTGAGGCAGGTGGCAGCAGAACCACTTCAGCTAAATCCCCGGCCCTTGGGAATTGTTAATGAACTTAGAGAGAACAACAGACTTAAGAGGTAGGGAATTAAACCTAACATCTAAGTAGAAACCAGTAAGTAAGATGAGTCCAGCTAACAGGTGGTCCTCAACTGAAAATACAAACATGAAAGTTTTTTCTCAAAAAAAGTGTGTATTGGTCATATTGCAGTGTATGAACTTGTATCAGTCATTTTCCCCTCACTGAAACAAAATCCACAACAAACACCCACAAGTTAAAGTGGGAGAGGTTTGTTTGTCTCACCGTTTCCAGTAGGTTCAGTCCAAAGTTAGCTTGCTTCAGGGCAGGTACAGTATTTTGACAGGCCCTGGTGGAGGAAAGCTGTTCAATCCGCAGCAGCCAAGAAGCAGAGGGAGACGGGAAGAGCCAGGGTAAGAAGACACCCTGCCTAGTCACCCCTATTTACCCACCCCTTCTAGCCAGGCCCCACCTCCAAACTTGAGACTTTAGGGGGCCATTTTAGATCTAAACTACAACAGAAGCTGCCTTGGAGTGGCTGAAGTTTCTCCGTGTACTATTTCACATCCAAGAGGAAGAGGATGTTGGATATAGCTAATGTATATATTGTAATGCATTTCACTTGTCACTAGACTATCAATATTTAAAGAGAAAAAGAAAATATTGAAATACATTTTATAAATTGTGTTACAGTGCTTAGATATACCTTAAAACACTGAACACAGCAATTATAGAACAAGTATGTGCTGGTTTCACTACTGAAGAGCTGGCATTTATGATAAAGAAGAATTCATACTTTAGCAGTGATGATTTCGCATTTTATAAGGAAGGGTACACTTCAGAGGTAACAATTAAAGGAATATTTTAAAATCCATGCCTCTCAGTCACACTGGCACTCCTGTTAATCACCATAATGAATGCTAGAAATAGATTTTTATTGGAGAAACTAGTACCTTCTAATGAACATAATGGGTATTAGCAATGTAGTCTCATTGGTAAAATTGATGGTATTTAAGAAAAGCGAATGGACTAAAGTATTCAAGAGTATCTGAAGGTCAGAGAGCTGGACTTCTTCAAATTTGTAGAACAGGTTGTATAAACTATTTCATGTCAGTTTATTAAAAGGTGTTTGTTTACTAAGTACCTCGGCTACTTGCTAAGGCATGTCACTTAATATCTATCTGTCTTGTATTTGTGGCAGCATTTGTATGATACCTGGTCTGAGAGTATAGAAAAGTAACTCTTCCCCCCCCTATATTAAGCACTTTGTAGCTCCCATTTTTCTAAAGCAAACAACCAAGACTCATTCATGACCAATGTCACTAAAGTCAGTTTTTGCTAACTTTTAAAAATCTTATTTGTATGCATGTGTTTTTTTTAAAATCAGTGCTCCTTCACCACTCTATTGATAACACTTGGAAGAAAATGTTCAGATATTGGAGTTGGAGGCCATGAGTGACATCTACTTTGGGCAATTCCCTGGGTGACAGTAGCTACCATTTCCCAATTTGGTTTCCTGATACACTTCTGCCTACTTAGACCCATCCCATTAGTCTCCATCTGTGGGTATATGAAGATAACCTTGCTCAGTGTTATGTTAGAGATTTGAATTGGAGATCAATTTCCTTTAGAAAAGGGACTATCAATCAATGTCAACCTTTTATTTATGCACTGCCCACTATATGCACAGTATTGTTCCGAATCCTTGGAGAATTATCAAAATTGCATGGTCTCCCAGCACTCAGGAGCTACAAGGGCAGGGAAGATTGGGATTGTTAATTCCTTTCTCTAAAACAAACCCTCAGTGACTTCTTTCTATGTATGCATTGCTGGAGGCTCCGATTCATGATGGAGCTGTCATTTAAACTTCTATTGTTTTCATACCATTCTTCTTCCTTCCCTTCTTTTCTAACTCCTTCTTTTCCTTTCTTCCTCCCTTTCACTCCCCTTTCCTCCCTTCCTATCCTTTTCTTCTTCTTTCCTTCCCCTGTAACTGTTTATATAAGAATTCTCTTGGGCTGGGGATTTAGCTCAGTGGTTCCGCCACCTCCCTTGAAAGTGCAAGGTCCCGAGTTCGATCCCCAGTACCAAAAAAAAAAAAAAAAAAAGATAAAAAAGAATTCTCTAAAAATATAAAGCCTTTTAATGTGTTGTTTTATTTTCCTTTTCTTCATATCACGAAAGTTAAATGGCTTCACTTAAAAACAAGTGTACTCTCCTATCACAGAATATAACTGTTGGATGCTGGGTGTTATCTCCTTCATCTTCCCACATCCTCTGTGCACTAGTATCTCCATTGAATTTATGAGGAAATAGAAGCAAAAAGTGAGAATTTTCTCAAGATTGCTCATTCATAAATGGTAGAGGTAAGATTTAAACCTGTTTCTGATGCCCCAGACCATACTCATTCCACACAGGAAAATGCTTTCTTCAGATAAATAGGTAGATTTGAAACTGATGGCTTAAAGTTTTCAAAATGTCCCTTCTGGTTGAGAATAAAAGTGTGAGGAAAGGATCTCTATGCATAATGAAAAAGTTGTAGTTAGAAATTTCCCCAAATTAAACCTTGCCATACACACACTGTTTAAAGAACAATATTAACAATGAATTTATATTGGTAGCATATTCTGTCTCAATTTAGAATCTCAGAATGTTAATTCAGATAATCTAGATTGGGGGTCCACAGTCAGTTACCAGTAGAAGGCAAACATGTAACTCATGTGAGAGAAGTTGTCGGCAGAGACCGTAGTGTCAGGAAAGAAAGATATCTCAAGACAGAGAGGTAAATCCACTCCTGGCGATTGTTACCTTGGTGCTCAGTGTTTATCAAGAGAAACTGGATTTTAATGTGAAGTCCTTCAAAATATCTGCAATGGATTGAACAAACATACAGAGCACCATGTGAGCCAACTTGTTGCCTTGTTTAATTACTAGTTTACTTAACATACATTTGTAAAAAGGAAACTGAGTCTCAACACTGAGAAATGACAGCTATTCAGCAAATTGCCAGAGATAGGTGTTCGAGACATGCTTGATGGTAAGGCCCCAAAGTCAACTGGTCTAGCCTGAGCCCAGAGCCACTCAACCCCTGAACATATACAGATGGGACTAGAGTGATAGATCAAATAATGAACATCAGGGCCTCCCTCCCCTTTCAGAGCTCTACCTAGGTGCCACTCTGTAGCCTGGTGGTGGGTGGAGTGCGTTTGCCCATCCTTGACTTGGGACTTGCCCTTGCGGCTGATTTGGCCGGTAGGATGTCGGCGGACACAACTCCAGCAGAGGCTTTGCTGTCATAGCTGCCCTCGCCATTTCCTCCATCATCATGAGGCAAACATATCCCTAGTAGGGGTGAAAACCAACACAATGGGGCACCTGTACCTAAATCGCAGCTAAATGGAGTCCAGACAAGATTAACTGAACCTCAGCCCATCTGCTGATTAGCATGAATACTCATTTTTATAAGCAGCTGGGGTGCTTGTGGTGGGCTGGCAGGTTCTGAGAGCTGGTGAATGCTTGAAGGAGTCTATTCATGTCCAAACTTGGGGAAATTTACTTCCTTAATAGGACTTCCATTTCCTCTTCCTCCATACAAGATATATAGCAACATACTACAACTTGGATGGCTTAAAGAAGAGAAAAATAAGTTTTCTCACAGCTCAGGAGACCAGAAGTTCAAGATCTGCATGTAGGCAGGTTCAGTTTCTCCTGAGGCCACTCTCCATGGCTTGCAGATGAGCTCATGCTCTCTGTGTGCTCACAAGGTCTTTCTTCTGTGTGCATGCACCCTGGTGTCTCTCTGTGTCAACGCTGATTTCCTCTCCTTAAAATGCCAGTCAAAATGGATTAAGGTCTGCTTTACTGGCCTCATTTTAACTTTGCCACCCTTTAAAAGATTTTCCTTTCAAGCATAGTCACATTCTGAGGTACAGGGGTTAGGCTTTCAATCTACAGGTTTTGGAGGGGACAAAATAAAGCCCATAATATATAGGTTAACAATTGATTAATGTGTCCATTTTGTTTCCTTGTTCATTTTGAAACAGGGTCTCACTATGTAGTTCAGGCTGGCCTTAAATTCACTATGCAACCCAGGCTGGCCTCAAACTCATGGCAATCCTCCTGGCTCAGCCTCCTGGGTCCTGGGATTGCAGGTGTGTGCCACCACGCCTGATTCTAATGTGATCATTTTTGTCCATGCCCAGCCACCACACCAAGCTACATTGCACTGTAGTAACCGGTGTAGATGAGGATGGATAAGTGGCCATGCCATCCTGGTGGTGTTGGCAGCTGAGGGTGTATTCAGCCTCCTTCACTGAGGGTCAAGGTTGCTCGGACAGTTCTGATACTTACAAAAGCTTGTCTCAGCTTGCAGGCTGATTAAGGACAGGCTCAGCTGACCAAGGTTAAAAAAGATTTAATTAACCTCCTTGAACACTACCTGCAGAGCTTGTCTTGTCTGCTTTCTCACTTCTGCCTATTGATCCCTTCTTACCCACCCTTAAATGTGTGTTAAGCACACTTGCCTGGTGCCCTGTGCAGCCTTTGTCCTCTGCTGCACACGCTTCAGTTGGCTCAGTTGCCTAGGTCGCTAGTTTACAACACACAACTTCAGACTGTTTCTGCCTTTTCTCCATTGCATTTCTCACAACCTGGCCTGCACTTCAGAATCACATGAGAAGCGCTGAGAACTCCTGGTACTCATACAGCTCTGCTGACCAACTAAAGGAGAGTCATTGGAGCTGAAGTGCAGATGTCGGTACTTTCTACATTGTTAACCAAGTTTGAGAGCAAGCTCTCTCAGCCATGATTACTCAGTGTGGTCCGTGGATCCACAGCCTTAGTATCTCCTGGAAGCTTCTCAGAAATGCGAAATTTCAAGCGCCATCCCAGTCACAGCTCTGCTGTGAGCACTAGGAATCAAGATTTTCTTTTTTTAAATCTCTGTGCTTGAGTCAAATTGACGACCATAAGCTCTAGGTTCTAACATTCATCTGTGTTTGAAACCCCACCACCCCCCTCTCAAATGGCAAAGCTTTAATGGGTCTGTGAGCCTAGCATCTCTTGAAACACAGTGCCAGCCGGGAGTGAGAGTACTTCAGAGAAATTGTAGTGTGAGTGTGGTTTGGGCTTCTCTGCTGTGCTGGTGCTGCCTCATCTGCTCCGTCTCTGTAGAAGTGGCTTCTAAACAGAGTCAGCATGAATGTCCCCACATGACATTAGGAAGCTTCAGAGAAAGCTCCATCAGGAGGGGCTCTGGACCTGCCCCTGTCCTGCGGTTTACTCGGCTAGGCCAGCCAAGCTGCACATGTGGATGGAAGGACATCACAAGTTGTGACTGCCAAGGTGACCGGAAATGACTTACAGATCAGGCCGTCTTCTTTGGTCTGTGAGTTTTCTCAGCCACACTGTAAGCAGAAAATACTAAATGTAAAACAATACAAGTTTCGAGTTGAATTATATCCCATGTGCTAAAGTCCCCACCCCCCATATCTAAGAATATGTCATCAAGTTAAAATGAGCTAACTAGGATGGACTCTATCTAATATGACTTGTGACTTTATTGAAAGGGGAAATTTAGACATAAAAATGAAAATAGAGAAAAGATAGTGTGGAAATGCAGAGGGTGAAGATGATCCACCTACAAATCAAGAAATACCAAGGGCGGCAGGCAAATCCTGAAAGTTAGAAGAGGTAACAAAGGATTTTCCCCTAACCATCAGGTCCTGGGACACCTTGACTTCAGATTTCTAGCCTTCAGGATGGTGAGATACATATTTCTCTTGTATAAGTCTCCTTGTTGCTATTACAGGGGCCCTAGGAAACTGATGTAACATGTAAGGCTAAAAAGGAATTAAGTTGACATTCTCTGAAATGAACCTAAGCAGAAAAAAAGTCAAATGGGAAGAGGAAATTTTAAAACTGAATAGTTCTTTTGAAAGATGGTTTTTTTACTGATAAATGTAAGTACACAAATACTGAAAACAAAGCGGCTGAAGAACTCTGCTTAACGATGTCATATTTTCCAGCAAGCAATGAATGGAACTTTAACTTGGAGCCATCTGTGAAAATGCGTTCTCCACTCTGGAATCATTAAAACGCACACTGTTGCTCTTCAGGGTGGTTAGGGTGCGTGTCGGGATCCCAAATTAAACGTTGTTTGGGTGCTTATGCACCAAGAGCTGTCCTTTCTCAGAGACCCCAGACAGGGCGAAAGAGTATCTTTTCATATGGAGGCAGTGAATCCTTACTCAAGGAACAAAATGTATTTAGGGTTAGGGTTTTATTATAATATCAAAATATTTTGATAGGCAAAAGACTACGAAACAGCAAAGACCTCTGTGTTCTACAAACCCTAATGACAAGCACGTTTGCCAGGATGTTAGGTGCTACCTTTTAAAACATGCTCATATCTTTTGTTTCCCTCTTGGCTTCTGTGCTAGTAGACCCAGCAACGTTAAAGCGAAGGACCTAGAAACCTTTTCCAATCTCCCCTCCGAAGAGCTTCAGATGAAAGCACACATCCTAACTTGGCCAAGCTTTTTCATCAGCTCCTGAAGTTTCTACAAAAGCTTGTAGCTGACCAGGAAACTGGGTCAGGCAATTGTTCTGCAATAAAGATGATCTTTTGAAGTGTCTCAGCAGCAGCCAACTTTAACAGGAGTCCTGTGGATCATGATCTGCACAAATTGAGCTTCAGACCTCAGATATTATTTCTCCTTCTTTAATAACAATAAAAAAGCTTTGCCCTTACCTCCACCTGCCTTTGGGCTTCTTGACTGATGAACCTATTCACTTAAATAAAGAGTTTTAAAAAAATACTTTAAAAATACACAACCACATCTTGACATACATTGCCAAGAAAAACTTACTCTAGATATTCTATGAATTTAGTGTATATGAAATACTGCCACATAACAGGATGCCTACCACTGACTGGGCAGAATCCTTTAGAGGTTGTTTGACTATAGTTTGGACAAGAGTTGATAATTCAGAGTCAGAGGTATTTTCCAGACCCTGAGATCTCTGACTACCCCACCGACAAAGGCATTTATTATATTACACCTTAATTCCCGAATCAGGGAGGAAATAAGTTGTGGATTTATTTTGATTTAAACTGACATCATTAGCATATTCAGAGTGAAATATATATAGCTCATTGGATCAGATCCATTTAACAGGGACATGAATTATGAATCAATGGAAAAGCTGTCATCAGCTGTGTTGCCTTGATATTAACGGTATGAGCAGTCAATGTTGGAAGTATCTGGGGCACATTTTCCATTAAACCTATCTTGTCTCTCAGGAATAAGACAGAAAGAGGGGGAAGCAGAAGGAGAGAGGGTGAGAGCCATCTGGAGAGATGGAGAGGGGATACTGTCTTTGAGGATTTCTTTTAACATCCAAAGAAATTCAAATAATTCATTTATTAAAGGCCTGACTAATGTATGTTTACTCAGATCATGTGGTCTGAGCAAGAAAGGTATCTTCACTAAATTAATGTTTATTGGTCTGTGATAAAGACCAGAAAATAATGGCTGCTGCCTCTGTTTGTATGGCTTGAGACAAGAAGTTTTTTACACTTTTAAATAGTTGAAACAAATCAAAAGAATAATATTTAGTGACTAATGAAAATAACTCTATAATGTTATAATGTCAGTGTCAAAAAACACATTTTATTTGAACACGGCCATGACCATTTCTTTATGTAATGTATATGGATGACTTTGTACTTCATGGCAGAGTTGAATAATTATAACAGAGATTACAAGGCCTAAAATATCTACCATTTGTCCTTTTACAAAGAAAGAAAAACACCTCTCTGGCTCCCTATATAATAAAATAACATGTGTAGCTGTATCTGTGATAGTTAACTGATTCTATCAACTTGAGTAAGAAATGCCCAACTAAATTCGATTGGCATACTTCTGGGTGTGGAACACCCACCCTAGAGAAGGTGATTGCCAGATGGTGTGAAATGTAAATGAAGAAGAAAAGCTCACTTTTGTTTCTTCGGAGGAGCTCCAGGCTTCACCTTCACCTTGGATGTTGTCTCCTGGCTTCTAGCACAGACCCTTCAGCCTTCTGTTGCACAACACTTAGCCTCCTGATAGGAACTGACATGGGACATTACACCCAGCTCCAGGCCTTCAACTGGATCCTTTAGATCTCTAAGGTGCAGAAAGACCCTTTGCACTCTTCCATACCTGACAATGTGGGTGGCCTTTGTAAGCCAGTCTTGTAAGTTATATATTTTTATATCTTGTGTTTTACTTGTTTCTTTAGTGAACCCTGACAGATACTATATCTCTATCTCTATAGCCTATCTATCTATTTTTCTATCTCTTCCTTCCTAAATTTTCCTTCTATACAATGGCAAACCTCCTGGAGGTATTTCTTTTCCTAAGCAAAGTAATATAAATCCTAAAGCATAATAACTATATATTTTTATCATCTATTGAATTTTAATAGTTAAAAATGATACTGGCCAGATGCACAAAAATATTTTATTCTGTTTGCTTACCTTGATAAAACTCACAGTGCCCAATATTTAGTTTGGTTGGCAGGGCATTATATTCAACCTGAGTCTGGACCATAATCATATTTGATATTCCTATACTAGTGGTTTTCAAAGATGATATAAAAATGCTAGTGGTAAATATACTGAAACCTGAAGTATCCATCTAGGGTAGTGGTATTCATTTCCTACTACCTGTAGTTTAAAAAAGGCTTAAATTATGGCTTTATGCTGGGGGCTTATGGAAGCTGTATTTTAAATGAATGTTGAAGGAAAGGTTTAAAGAACATTACTTCCATTGGGAGCACTTTGATCCTAGAATTGCAGAAGATTCTTTCATTTAATTTTTATAAAGTGACTAATGGGAACTTAGAGTACCCAATTCAACTAAATTTGGCAAATGTGTCTCAAAAGGTGTAATATAATAAAGAATATATCTCATCTTTGTCCCTGGCTCCTGGCACAAAGCTTTAAAAACTTTTGGACTTCCCTCGGAGGAGTGGTTTTTGTTATTCATAATGAACTCCTTTCTGCCATAAATTTATGCTAATGAGGTGGGTTATGGTAGCCATACGATAGTTTCAAGGGAGAAGCTGGGCATGTCAGGAAGCACAAGAGAGTGAATTGAAACAGATGGCTGGTGATTTAATCAGTCATGACAATGTGCTGAAACCCCAATAAAAATTCTGAACCACAAGGCTCTGAAAGTTTCCAAGTTGGTGCTCATACCAATGCACTACGAGCATGGCTTCCCCTGATCCTATGGGGATAGGAGTTCCACACCCTTCTTCTCCCAGACTTACCCTATTGTCTCTTCTATTTGGCTGCTTCTGAGTTCTATAATTTATAATAAAATGGTAGTTTAAATACTGTGCTTTCAGTGAGCTCTGAGACATTCTAGTGAACTATGAAACCTGAATAGAGCTGTGGGAACTCCCACATTCTTAGCTGTCTAGGAAGAAATAACTTGCAGATGGCACCTGAATTCTTATTGGATGGAGCCTGTTACCTGGGAGTCTGAACTAACTCCAGGTAGTATTAGAATTGAATTGAATTACAGGACATCTAGTTGGTGTCACAAAAATGCATATGGCAGCTGTGAGCCAGGCCCATGCTAGCTGCTAAAGACAAAGCAATGGATAAGGCAGCATTGTTCTCAAAGAGCCTGGGACCTGGTTGTATAACTGGCCAGCATTTTGAAAATGTGATATTAGCATAAGAGGTCAGGTTCCTCTTGACAAAAGGAAGTGAGAGAAAGAAAATGGAAAGCAGAACAAATGACCCTTCTTGGTGTTAGTATTTACACATGAAGTACACTGTGAAAGCCTGTGGTCTATCCCTGTGCTCATTCCATGCTCTTTTGTGTATTAAGCCTCATTATTTATTTGTTGTTGAAGATATATTTGAAGGCAGATTTGTACTCTTGGGCTATTCTTCTGTGAGGGTTTGGTAGTGGATGAAATAACCTAATGTTGGGAAAAAAGCGAATTTTCTTTTCCTCAAAGTGTGTGACCCTAGACTCCCTCATAGGGGCTAGTTATCAACTGAAACTCAGAAGGTGTCTGAAGGCCATTCGTGAAGAGTGTTAGCCTTGCCAGTAAGATAACTATGAAAGCAAACTGCAGTAGGTATCACCTCAGGCAGGAGCTTCAGGGCCAAGAGCCCTAGACCCTTAAACCCTGTTTCGGGAAAGGCAACATCATTAAATCAGTTTCTAGTGGAACAGGTGGAGTTGGAGAGGAAAGAAAGATGAACCAGGGAGAGGAAAGATGTTAACTACAGAAAAAACTCTCCACAGCAACAACAAACTGCAAAGAAAGCCTGGAAAGAAGATTTTAGCAGTGCTATCCTCGTGATTTTAAGCAGAAAAACAACTTAATTTCGGTAATTAGGGTCTTGAGAAATTGTGGTTGGCCTAAGGAAATAGGGTCCAGACTGAGCTGCCCAGGAATGACCTTCCACACAATGTTCCAGAAATAGCATGTCAGGTAGCAGTAGCCTCCACTGCCAACAAGAGCTGGAACTCGGAACACCAACCATGTCAGCACTGGCTCCAAGACCACCGCAGTCCAGATGAGAAAGGGAGTATGTGTCCACAAGAACCTCACCAGCAAACTAAATGAGGCTAATTCCCCTCCCTCCATTCTGTTTCCAGTTTAATTCAGTGCAAATAACTGGGGAACTAAACTCACATCTGCACCCCAGGTGCAAGAACCTTTAGGAAAGGTAAAAGACATCTTTCCAACTTCTTCAATATAGATGTGAATTAGGGCGGTTGCTGAAGGAATGAACCAGTTGATCATAACTTCCATGGGCTGGTAAAGGGACACCAGGACATTAGAACTTTTTAGTCCTACCATCATACACTGTACTTGAGAAACTTGGTCATTTTTATGTTCTGGTGAGTTTAAAACAGCTACAGTTGGAGGGGTTGAAGGGAGGCCAGGGGAAAGGGAAAAAATAAGAACCAAGAGAGACTATGTAAAGGTGCAAATTTCCAATGATGAATGTCATTGTATTGTATACCTATAATGTACCAATAAAATAAAATTTTTTAAAAAGCCAGCTACAGTTAGTGTCCAAAGAATGGGATTTCGTTCCACATTTGAGGATGAGCTTACAAGCAGGAGTGGAAACTTTCCAGGGGCCCTGCGTGCAGGTTGGTGGTAGCAGAAAAGTCTCAAATGGAACAGGGACAAGTGGGAAAGAATCGAAAATCTGCTTTGTAACCACTTCTTTCAAGCCATAGGCTCTACTCCTCAGGTTGTCCTGTTTCCATGTCAGATCAGTTTATATACTGCTTGAATAATGAAACCACCTCTCACATTTCCATGTGAGAGATATGGCCTGTATTTAGGGCAGCAAGGTTGGACTTCCA
This sequence comes from Heterocephalus glaber, assembly GCF_053883595.1. Lineage (NCBI taxonomy): Eukaryota > Metazoa > Chordata > Mammalia > Rodentia > Bathyergidae > Heterocephalus > Heterocephalus glaber. The sequence continues at coordinate 66,096,146 of NW_028258317.1, read as the reverse complement.
GCAGGTGAGCAGTCCTTCACAGAACTGTAAACCCTCATCTTGTTTAATATGATAATTAAACAAGTGCAATTGCTACACCGTAGTTCTGTATGAGCACCTTGTTCATTCATATATCATCTCCATTTTTAAAAATTTTTATCCATTCAACAAGTATTATGGAACACTACTTAATAAGCACAAGGGGAAATAAAGGCAAAAAATCAGTATATGAGCTCAAACTGATCACTTTAATGAAACATATGACAATTAATATGCCAAAATCATGTGGTGTTACTAATAAAAAACTATCCATTAACATTTATGAAGAACTTACAGTGAATCAGATGCTGTGCTAATACCTACACTTAACATTGCTATTTTATCTCTGAGTATGATACTATCCCTATCCCATCTTATATAGCCTATCAAAGATCAGAAGTCAATACTGTACCTTCTCTGAAGCTGACTCAGCTTGGCTGGAGCCCAGAGCAACTCAGCTTTTGACCCGGTTAGGCTGCAGACACAGGGATAACAATTGCCCATATTTTTCTTCCAGTTGGAGGAAGACAGCTCAGAGGCATGACCCAGAGTGAGCAGATACAAAGTGTATTTAGGTAGAGTTGAATGAAATTGAGCAGGTGAACAAGTAGGGAACTATTTATTGGGAATAAGATCATGCATGCAAGCCTAGAAGAGTGAGGGGAGCACAGCACATTTTGGGACCTGTAATTAATTCTGCACAGCATAAAGTGTAAAGCTGTAGGAAGTGTGGTGAAAGAAGGGTTTCAGAGCCCTAGCAAGGCATTTTAACTACACTCAGAAGGCAGGGAAGAGTTTTAAGCAGATGAGAGTCACAGTCTTTCAGAAAGACTATCTGGAAGACCCTTAACACTCAGGACCCTGTTCTTAGAGCAAGAATTCCCCAAACAAAAGCAAAATCATTACCTGCTAGTCATTGGCTGAGATTCAGTAGCACACAGGTTGAATGCTAATAGAAAACACCCTGATTGTTTTATTAGCATGTGTTTGTGATATATCATGTACACATTCATTGTGGGTACTTGGTGCATATACATGACACATCTTATTTCTTTTTACATTCCCCCTCCCTTTCTCCTCCTCCTCCCACCATCTCTTAGTTCCCTTCCCATTTGCCGAAGTTCTACCTCCCTATTTCCTATAGTCGGTCTATAATCTTGCTCTTTGATTCATTTATACTATGGGTTTCTCATATATTTTAAAAATTGATTTAAAAATTCAATCTCCCTGATTGCCACATAACACTAGTCAACAACCATCTGAGATGCAAGGAATTCCAAGAAGGTTACTAGACCTAGCATGCCTTTCCACAACTACATCCAGGTAAATTGGATTGGTTGTTATGATTTCTCTCCAGTGTGCAAACTGAGGTGTACTAATGAGATCTGGGATAGGCTGCATCATTCTGCATCTATTCTCAAAATCTAATGTGTGCAAGTGTGCTGGTGGACCAGCCCCACTCCTGCAAGATCTACAGATGGAGAGGTACACTCCTGCAGGGACATATTGATTCCAGATGGCTGCTGAGACAGCTTTGAGTTCTTATGCTACATTTCTGCAAGTAAAGCACATGAAAAAGGGGATTTGGTAAACAAAGAAAGGAGGGCCTGTAGGAAGGCAAAGCTGTGCAGGGTTAGGTGTTCACACTTTGGATTTAATACATAAATCCAGAAATCAAATACTGGTCTCTGCAATTAGCAGATTTGTGACCTAGTGTGAGACATTTAACTTCCCTCTATGCCTCATTTTCTCATCTATATAGAGCAAAAGTAGCATCTCCTTTACAAAATGCAAGGGAACCAAAAGGACACTCCAGGTAAATTATTAGCACAGTGTCTACCAAAAAGCAATTACTCAATAAAATATTTGCTGATTATTGTGCTGTATGAAAAGAAAGAAATGGCACAAATTAATCAAATTTATGTTTTCTCACAGTCTAATCCGGGCCAGCAGAATTGTAGGTTGCTGGCATTTATTCCCTTCCCTAGAAAAACTGTGGATACCACTTGGATGATTGTGAGGATTGTAGGGATGTCCCTTGGGCCATTTCTTGACCATAGTTGATGTAATCCCATTTTTCTGTCCAAAGACACATGAGTCATTAGGCTCTCGGCCTATTCTCTCAGAAGGTTGTACTGCCTGTCTCTGTCTCTCAAGGAAGACATCCATCATCTTTACATGATGTTAAACCACGGCCTTCCTTCCTCTCCCCTACTATGCCTGTGCCTAACTCCTCCTAATAATGAAGTTAGCTCACCACTTCTACAGCGGAAATGGGCTTCATGTTTATTAGCTTATCTACTCCTAAACGCCCCCTTAAAAGCTGGCATCTAAAAAATCTAGCATTTCCTTTACCTTAATTAGAAAAAGATAAAAATCACATTAAAATGTTTTAAAATGCCAAACTGGTGGGTGCTGAACTAAATGAAGTTATTATTGCCAATAGTAAGTACCATACATGTAAAACCAAAGCATACTTGATATCTAAACCTCAGCATTGTAAAAATGATTTTTATTTCTTTTTTCAAAATGACATGATCATAAACAATACTGCTAGAATTCCCTCCACTTACCTCTGACAAAAACATTTTGCTGGCATCTGCTCTCCCTGCCCTCTTATCTCCAGGCTGAGATGGTCAGAAACAATAGTTTAGGATATCTAAACTCACACAGATAGAACATAGAAAAAGAAATGTCAGGACAATAAACCAACACACAAGCAGGCAATAAGCTTAGGTCTAAAGTAACTGAGTTGCAGCAACAGAAACTAGAAGGAATAAGAAGGGAGCCAGCCTTAGGCAAGGACATCAAATAATCTCGGTATGCTTCTTGGTGCACTCTGTACAAAGCACTGTTCAACAAATACTTACTAAACACCAAAGATATGCCAGATATGTTGGGGATTACAAAGACAAGTGTTCACTCCTTCAAAAGGTTTATAAACTTATGTGCCGTGCCCACTTAAAATCAATGAGTCTGTATTTCATGTTCTCTGTATCCCAAGGTAAAAACAAGCTAGCCCAATACTAATGCTAATGTGTAGGGGACCCTCTGTGCCATCTCCTCAGTTTATTTGCAGTATAAAAAGAATCCAAGTAATTGTGATAATGTATTAATTCCAAAGACTGCCACTACAAGTTGATGGCAGGCTTGTGGGCAGACGCTTTTCAGCAAAAATTGTTTCAAATTCTGAATTCATTGTTTCTATACAAGCAAGACTTCGAATTATGGGGTGGAATGATTCAGGTTGGGGGAGAGTTGGGTTTAGCTCTTTCTGATCAGTCCACTCAGTTTCAGACAGCACATAGTTCCATAAATGTTAAGTTCTGGATAATTAGTGAATCCCTGGGAAGTGGATGCTGAATTGAACTAACCTAGTAGCTGATAGAAGTGACAAGCAGTAGTACTGAGTCACAAGTCAGAATTATAATGTTGATGCTGAAAATCAGTCAGCAACTCTCCATTTCATGGGAACTTTATTACTTCAATCAACTGCTGTTCTTTTCATTTGCAAGGAACAGAAAAACACAAACAACAATAAGATATAATTCAAAGAGGGTGGATTGTACATTGCAAAGTAAGTGTAAAACACTTGAAAATGCAGAAGATGAGGGTGGGAAAGAACAAATCCTAGACTTTGTGATGCTAATCTGGGCCAGGAATTATAGTGCATGATTTCATCAGCTGGAGATAAATTACTCTGTCTAATACCCAAGGTGAGTGCCTTTGAACACACTGCATTCACAGATCTTCTGAGGGAAGTCCCTGACCTCTTCATAGCTGTGAGGATTGGGAGGACTTTGGGCATGTGTACATGAGGGGAGTGGAGATATGAAATGTCCTGGAATGCTGGAAGCAAAATATGAAATGGGAATGACTTAATAGGTACCAACTCGATGAAAGAAATCCAAAGGGTGGGATTTCATGATGAAATCTCATGATGGCATACATTTGAAGAATTTATTTTAGTAGTACATGTCTGCAGTATGTGATGTTTAAATTCCCCATGTAAGACTAAGTGGGTCCATCTGCTTGACACATCTTAACTCCTTGGTGGGTTCACTTCCCCTCCCCTCCCTCCCCCTTCCCTTTATCTCTTGATCCCATTCCCATTGAGAAAAAACTATCTCCCTACTTCCTATTATCTTTTATTTTGCTTTTCATTTATAATTTGGACTTTTCATGTAAGAGAAACCACCATGAAATATTTAAGCTTGTGTATCTGATTTACTTTACATTATGGTCTCAAGGTACATCTTTTTTCCTACAAAAGACTAAAGTTTGTCTTTTTGTAAGGCAGGGTATTTCTCCACTGTGTGTAAATACCATGTTTTCTTATCCATTCATCTGTTGATGAACATCTAGGCTTCTTCTGCTAAGATTTAACTATTATGAATTGTGCTGTTACAAACATGGGTGTGCATGGACCACTGTTATATATCTTTAACTCTGTCAGGAAGGATACCTAGAAGGGGGATAGCTGGGTCAAGTGGAATTTCTAGTTTTCATTTTTTGGGGAATCTCCATACTGCTTTCCATGGTGGTTGTACTAGTTTACTTTCCCACCAACAATATAGAAGGGTTCCTTTTTCCTTGAATCTCTTCTCAGGCATACCTGTGGTGTGCCTATGAATCTGCATTCTAACAGCTCCTCCAGCGGGGCAAGTGCTCGAGCTTTGAACAGGGTGAGACCATCAGCAATGACATCACAGATTTAAGATGGCCTCACCCTGCTCACCATTGCATGACTGAGCAGGAAGCTAGTGTAGAAGTTTCCATAAACACTCCATACTTTCCTCCTTGTCACTATATAATAATGTTCAGGCAAAGACAGATATGCTTTTCCCAAATACCTTGTGCTAGGTTGAAATTTTATATATCCCTCTTTCAGCTTAAAAATTAAATCCAATTGGAATTTAACAATTACCTAGAATATGGTTGCAATAAAATGGCTATGACCCAGATGATGACTTGGGAATAATAAAATTTTAAAGCTCAATTTAGTCATAGCAAGAAAGATACCAATGCCAGCTTTCAGTTTGAGTTTCATTTTGGGTTTACTTCAAAGTTTCTGAGTGCTCTTATGTTCTTTCTTATCTACTTTCATAACCTCTATGTGTTTTCAGTTCTGAGAGGAAAGCTGAGATATTTTCAACAAAATAAACAGAAGTACAAGGAATAACTGATATTTTCATATAGTCATCTGCACTCTTTAAAGCTATGAGACTTTAAATTTGAATTGTTTGTTTAAAAACATCTTTAGTAGAAGACCACAGTTTCTAAAACCTAGAGACTGGAGAGAAAAAAAAGATTTTACCAGTTTTCATATCAATTACCTTCAAGGTAAGAATGGTAGTATGATTGGGTACACCTAATACCACAATGCTTGGTGAAATATATAACACAGAAGGTTAAATATCACATAGTCTCTCTTATATAAGAAACCCAGAAACCCAAAGCATAAATAATTTAAAGAGCAAAATACAAGGTAAATAAGAGGAAATGGAGATAGAGCTTTTGCACATGGCAAAGGGATCTAGAGATAGAGGAGGAGGAAGGGAAGGGGAAGTAAAAAGGATTAAAATTAAATATGTACATGAGCAACTCCCCAAGATAAATGTATTCATTATGTATTACAAACACATAGTAATAAAAAGAATAATGATATGAACTGAGTAAAAATAAATGCAATTTACATGGGGCTTTTAAAGTGAGTTGTTTTCTATGAGGATTCAAAATACTGCTCTTACTTCAATGAGAAACCCCATCACCTTGAAATGATAATAGTTTAATGAAAGCAAAGTATTAATGACATAATGGAAAGAGAACTTATTAATAAGATCCCTGGCTCAGTGCTTTGCAAAGTGTCAGGCAGGTGGCAAAGGTGATGTTGCTGACAGGGTCATTGCTATTTAAAGCTTGGAGGAACAGACATAGAAGGTCAATAATTGCATCCATATAGAATAAAAATGAGCTAGTGGTATCTCAGAACTAAGTCATACAATAAGGGAAACAAAAAAATAAGCTATAAAAATGATACAGAAGTTCTACACCAATCCTGTCTCTTCTGCCTCCTGCAGCTGTACATTCTGCATCCATAGCTCTGGATTCAGACTTTCTATGAGATAGGATCTAAGGATCATTTGCCTCCTCCAGACACACTGGTATAGGGAGAAGAGAGTCAGAATCTTCTTGGGTTTGTTCCAAACTCTTGTTCTTGGAATCTGTTACTTCATTTATGAACTTACTTCCAAGAACAAATGTTCAGGTTTCTTTTTCCCAGGCTTCCTTCTATTAGAAAGATCTCTTGTCTAACTTCCCAGCTCTTTCCATGTTTCTAAAGTGTACCCCAAGGTAATAGTTTTCCAAAGACAGACCATTGTGGGATTGTGAAACAGACCATCAGTGAACTGGGTTTCTAAAAGTGAGTTCCAGCACTGGGAGGAACTTTAAAACCCTACTGAGCACAGAAGAAGATTCAGGACAAACACTTTCCAAATATGTGAACATCTCTGACAAGAAGTGAGTATTGGATTCATTGTGAGAAGCCTTCATGGCTCATACCAAGTTACTGACACTATAATTTTACCTGAGAGTGAGGAAAAATGTTCTAAAAGGTAGAACTTTTTAGAGTTACCATAATTCTCTTTGAGAAACAACATTTAACCTATGCAGGATGCTTATTTATTGGTTTTTTTTTTTACCAAAATTCAAGAGTACTAGGTGAGAAATGGGAAAACACAAGCATTTCTGTTCTCTCCCACCCTGAGATTGTTTGAATACATGATACTATGACAACAGCCTGATCACACAGTGATGTCATAGCTCTTGTGATGGTTAAGCCTTTATTGCTTTCTCCAACCTCTTACTATTTTTACTACTTTTATTCCTTTTTTTTTTCGGTACCAGGGATCGAACTCAGGATCTTGCCCTTGAGAGGCAGGCGACAGAACTACTGAGCTAAATCCCAGCCCTTTTACTAGTTTTAAATGAAAGCAATTCCAATAATTATTTTAATTTGGACTTTATATTATCCTGTAGCACACCATTTCATGGATAACCATTGAGCTATCCCTAGAAGTCCTAGAACATTAATTAGCACTGGGCCATTGTGTAGGCTCCTTGGCTGTTCTCTTGAAATTGTTGTCAGGCTCTGGCTGGGTACTCCAACTTGCTTATATCCCCATATGGAGAATCTTATCTTAACTTTTGTGTCTTTATGATATGTTGTTATGATATTCAATTAATTAGAAAATGGATGTAACAATACTAAAAGCTTTGAGAATGTTTACAGTAATGGACTCTATAGAGAGTATTAAAGATAAATAAAAATTAAATTAGCAGTTTGACTCACTTGAATTAAAAATCATAATCTTCAGTCTTCACTAATCAGTCAGATGACATTAATACAAACTTTGTAAAACAATTTGTACTGTGCTTCATGAGGAGTATAACGATGCATTTGACACAGATGTAGCAAGAAGGACCTTGTAATTTATTTAGAAAATATGATATTTAGTATTGTAAAATATTATATTTATTGTAAAGCAGAGGATGTTAAATGGGAAAAGTGACTGACTACTGGAACTGAGTTATGAGCAAGTGGGTAAGGACAGAGTTTTTTTTTTGATCAAAGAAATACAAACATGATTAAAAAAAATACAGGATTTTAAAATGAAGCAAAAGACATTCAAAGCAATCTAAGATCCACTCTTGAGACTCAGTTGCTTTTAATCATTTCTTCCTTTTTATGTTAATACTACATCCTAAACATACACACAGATGATTAATTTAACTTTATACTTTGATAATTTTACTTTAATTGATAAATTAACTTTATACTTTAATTGACTTCCTGTTATATAGATTGTGATCAAGCTCACTTATGATGCCATTTCTTAGCAGTTGGTGAAAGAACAGACTTTTGATATGGATGCACTTTTATCAAAAAGCATATGAGAGGGGTCAGGGATTTAGCTCTGTGGTTCCACCACCTGCCTCGCAAGTGCAAGGATCTGACTGAGTTCGATCCCCAGTACTAAAAAAAAAAAAAAGTATGAGAGGCCTTACCCATTGATTTCTATTATTCCTTATATAAGGGCTTATGATCTATTTTCCAAAATGTCCCTGCTAGTAAAGGATTACTGGTGAACATGACATGCAACCTCTTCATTCTTGCATTTACTTACTCATTCTCTCAATAAATCTTTATTCAGTGCCCACTATAGTCCTGAAACTGTGGTAGGCATTGGAAATAAAATTCAGACCAATATTTCCCTCATGGAGCTTATTTTTGTTCTGAGATGACAGCCTCCTTGCTTTTTATCTATAGCTAGCCATTTAAACAGGTAGTGAACAGATAATTACAGTTATGCTAGTTTTAGGAAAAACAGAGACTAATTTACAAGTGTAGTAAAGGAGCACCATCAGCTATTCTAAATTTCAGGATATTTATAAATGACTCAACCTTTCTAAATTTTTCCCGTCATCTTTCTGCTTTCACTGGTTTTAGGAAATGAGTAGACTAACAATTATTTTAATTTTGGCATTATGCTAGACTATATTCAGCCTTCCTGGGAAAACGGCATTTAGACTAAGACTTGAAGGGGGAGGAGGAGTTAGAGGAGGGGCTGTAGGCGTGGGCGGGGAAGATAATACAGATAGAAGGGGTGGTCACGATGTGCGAATGAGCAAAATACACTGGATTGACAGGGAAAAGCTTCTCAGCGTAACAGAACGCTAAATCACAGCTAGATCTGCTTCAGTCTTTGAATGCTTTATAACACTCTTCAATTATTTTAATTTTAAAAAAACAGAACTTGTAAATTAATGAAAACCCTACCATCGTTCCGGTCAGATATGAAGGGAAGAAATTGCTATTAAATGATGCTGGCCAGACATCATTCTCAGCTCTGGTAAATACTGAGAGGGACATAACCTAGCCCTCTAAAGGGAGGCCAAACTTCTGTGCTCCTTATATATAGATTTTATTGTAGATTATCCACATATCTAATGAAAGTCATCTAATTTGGAAGCTAAAATGAAGCTGGTCCAAGAATATGTGCCGGAGCTGAACAATAACGTGCCATTCAGAGTGCAGTCAAAACTCCTTTGTGTCCTTCTGCACGTTATGTGCAGGATCAGGGAGCTGAGAGATAGCTCACAGAGTAGAAAGAGAACAAGGACTCTATTTCTGCATGACTCTGAACTCCCAGCATGCAGAAGCACAGGTGAGTGAGGAGGAGAGTTGTGAATTGAGCAGGAGTGGCAACACCAGGCTTTTAAATGTTATGTGCCCTTGTGAGAATCAGTGAGTCTATGAGGAGAGGAAAGGAGAGGGTGCAGGTAGGTCACGAATCACTTGTTCTTGCTCCCCAAACCCTTCGTGATGTCTTCTCTCTCTTTCCTTCTGATTTCATATTTAATGGCAAAGCAGAAAGGGGAAAAAATCTGTCAGTTCAGAGTAAAAATAAACTAGTTTTTATCTGCCTACTTTCATTTCTTGGAGAAATTCTAGCATCTATTGTTTGACAAGGGGCCACCTGGACGGAGGTGTAAATCAGAGAGCTGAAAGCACAGTAAGGAGAGATGTTCACGAGCAAAATGAGCTCATGTGATCAGAAGGCCTAAGGATGTTAGCACAGACTCACGGCATGGTTGAAAGGCCATTTTCACATGTTGCTTCCACGTGACCATAACAACCTATCATAATTTAATCTTAGTAGTCAATTGTATTCATTCGGCAAATTTTGAAAATTTTTATCAAATATTAACATGAGTTCGATCCCCGGTACCAAAAAAAAAAAGAAAAAAAAAAGAAAAAAAAATTAACATAATGGAACTTAATGAAGGTACTTTATTCATAATGTCTGGGAAATTATTGATCTTTCAGTTAAAGATATTTCTAGAGATCAGTTATCATAATTCCAAAACAACGCAGTCCAATAATATGTCATAAATATATAATAAAAAATAAAAAAAGATGTCATTAAATTTAAGAGTATGTTTTATTTTATTCAAAACAAACTATTACCATTTAAGCATATAAGTATTTTGAAAAATTACTGAGACTATTATATTTTTTCATACTTTTTTCCAAATGTATTCTGCATTTTAGACATAACATTTCTCAAAATGAATGCTAAGTTTTGAGTTTTTTCCCCATTAAGTTTATTGGTACATTTAACGTATAAAATAGTTACATTCATTATTGGGGCCTTGTATCTTACCATGATGTATCTTGGTTCTTATTTTTTCCCCCTTCCCCTACCCTCCCTTCACCCCCTCCACCCTTCCCTATTTGCAAAGACTTTGTTTCCATTTTTTCCTTTTCTCATATTTTTTTCTTTTCCCTTCTCTCCTTTCCCCTACCCCTTCCACTTCCCCTCCTCCTTTAGACCTTTTCTTTCTACTACACAATAGCAATTATACATTTTAAAATTATAATATCCTTTACAGAATTTAAAAGGATATAGAAAGCATATTATAAGAATCTTTTTTGAAATAAATTGGACAACTTCTAAGAAGTACCTTGAAAGACAAATTAATGAAACTGACTCTGGAGGAAATATAAAATTTGAATAGCACCTATTAAAGAAAGTATATTCCTAGCTTGAAAACCTACCTATATGACAACAACAGGCTCATGTACATTTTAACTGATAAATTATATCAAACATGTAAAGCAGAAAAAAGAAAGAACACTTCTCCCCTCATTTTAGGAAATCAGCATTGTGCTAATACTACAAGTGGATAAAGATAATAGAAGAAAAATGTATGAACATAGATGGAAATTTGTTTAACAAAATAAACTATTAAAAGTCAGATCTGGCAGTATGTAGAAAGTGGTTTTATTATAGGGATGGCAGTGTTGGTTCAGCATTGGAAGATCCACCCCCAAAAGTCATCATTTTAACAGAGAAAAGGAAAAAACCATATGATCCTGTCATTAGTTGGAGAAAAAGTATTGGACTAAATTCTATACATGTTCCTGGTAAAAGGTATCAGGAGACTAGAAGTAGAACAGAACCTTCTCAACAGATTAAAGACATGTACTCCATACTTCCAGTGAGAACGCCTTATATGAATGGAGAAGATACAATACTTTCTCCTTAAGGTGGGGAACAGGGGCAGATATGCTTACTCTTTATCTGTCCATTAAACTTTGAAACATAGGCCCAAACCAAAATAGTCTGGTAATAAAATGACACAATTAGGATAGGATTGGATAGGTAGAAGTAAAATCTTTATATGTAGATGAAATGATCATCTACAGAGAAAATACTAAGAAATCTCTAGGAGCCCCTAGAACTTGTATTTGAATTAAGCAGGATTAGAAAACACAAGATATATATAAAAATTCAGGTCTGTTTATACTTGCTATAAATGAAGAATTGGATATTGAAATTTAAAAGTTATGTAGGAGTTCAAAGGACCTAGAAAAGTAAAAAGAAAAAACCCCAAAAAAACAGTGTTGGAAGACATTTAGTACCTAATTTTAAGACTTCTTCTAAAGCTACAGTAATCAAGGCCGTGTTGGTGTAAGGAAAGACATATAGATCATTGGAATAAAACAGAGAATCTAGAAATAGAATCACACGTATATGGTCCACTGAGTTTTGAAAGATTATTTAACATTAACATTTTATAGAACATAAATTAAATTCAAGAGCAGAGGAAAAGATAGAGTTTTCAGCAAATGGCACTAGAACACCTGGTATTTGTATATAAAAACTTAACCTCAACCCTTTATTTCCATATATAAAAATAGCTTGAAAGGATCTATAAATCTAAACATGAAAGACTAAAACTATAAAACTTTAAGAAGAAATTATAAGGGAAAATGTTTATGAATTTAGGGTAGGCAAGAATTTCCTAGGATATATAAAACATATAAAAGAAAAAAATTGATAAATGAGATTCCATCAAAATTTAGAACTTTAAATGACATCATTTGAAAAGTAATCCTTAAACAGACCATATTTATGATGCATATAACCTGTGAGCAGAATATAAAGAACTCTTACAGGTCATTAATAGACAACCCAATTAAAAAGTAGACACAAGAAGATGAGAAATAGCCAGTACAGCACAAGGAAAGGTGTGCAACACTAGAATCAGAAAAATACTAATCAGTACAGTAACAGGATTGAATTATACACTCATTAGGGATATGAAGTTAAAAGTTTTAAAAGAACAAATGTCAGCTTAGGTGTGAACCAGTTAGAACTGTCTAATACTGCTAATGTGAATGTAAAATGATAAAACCATTTTGGAAAACAATATAGAAATTTCTTGTATTACTCTTAAGAACCAACAGTCCTGTTCTTAAGTTTTTACTTGAGAGGAATGAAAACACATGTTCACAATAGATTTGTACATGGAAGTTGAGTATCCCTTATCTGAAATTCTTGGGACCAGAGTGTTTCAGATTTTCATTTGAAATCCACTTGATCTGCAAAGAAGATAACGACTCATGCTTTTTTTTCGGGTTCCAGTCCCATGGAGTATGGTTTTCCACCCTTTAATTTTCAGAATATGAGTTTCTTTTTGAATTAAGTGTGTTTCTTGTATGCAGCATTGTTGGATCTCGCTTCTTGACTCATTCTGCCAGTCTATTTCTTTTGATTGGTGAATTGAGACCATTAACATTGATAGTTGTAACTCATACATATCAACTTATCATTGTCATGACTTTTTCTGTTTGTTAGATTCTCTCCCTTTGTGTTTACTTTCTTGTCGAGCCTGACGGATTCATTCTACTGGGCTTCCTGGGCTTGTGATCCTCATTGTCTTCTCCTAGGATATTGTCTAAAATGTTTTGAAGTGCTGGCTTGGTATTCATGAAGTTCTTAATGTGCTCTTTGTCATGAAAATATCTTATTTCTCCATCAATTATGAAAGAGAGTTTTTCAAGGTACATCAATTTGGGTTGGAGGCTGTTTTCCTTTAGGGCTTGAAATACATCACTCCAAGGTCTTCTTGCCTTGAGGGTTTGCATTGAGAAGTTTGCTGTGATTCTGATGGGCTTTCCTTTGTATGTGATTTGTTTCTTTTCTGTAGCTGCTTGTAGAACTTTGTTTTTCTGTTGGGTTTCTGGAATTTTAACAATTATATGCCTATGTGTAGATATTTTTTGATCAAGGCTAGTGGGAGTCCTATATGCCTCACTTATCTGTATGTCAAATTCTTTTCCCCTTCCTTGGAAGTTTTCTGCCATCACTTCTGTGAACAGTATATATATATATATATATATATTTTTTTTTTTTGGTACTGGGGATTGAACTTGGGTCCTTGTGCTTGCACAGCAGGCAGTGAAACCCTGAGCTAAATCCCTGGCCCTGTGAACAGTATTTTTATGTCATCTGCACTCTCTCCTGTTTCTTTGTTGACTCTGATCAGTCTTATATTATACTTCTTTGCATCATCTAGCAGCTGCTGGATTGATTTCTCATGGTCCCTTACAATTTTAAAGGAATTTTTCTTTTCCTGGTCACTAATTGCAATCTTATCGTCTATATCTGAAATTTTGTCCTCACATTGGCTCATTTTGCTGTGTAGACTTTCAGTGGAGTTTTTAATCTCCTGGAAATCTGTTTACATCTGTTTTATGCATTCCATTTGTTTCCTATGTTGGGATTCCATCATGTTCCTGAGCTCCTCTCTACATTTATTAATCATGTCTTGCACTATTAGCACAATCTCTGCTGTTATCTGAGAAATTATTTCTGATTTCATTTTTCCCAGATCCTCTTTTGTTGCCAGTTCAGGGAGTCCAGGTGGTTGAGTATCAGTGTTCCATCTCGTTTTCCTTTGGGGTTGCTGTAGTTGATTTGGAAGTCTGGTTTTGAGACTTTTTTATGTGTCTTCTCATTTCAATGTGTGTGTGTGGGTGCTACTTGTGCCCACGTGGCTCACTTCCTCTGTGCTCACAGGGGTGCTAAGGCAGCCCAGAAGCTTCCTCTTGTGCACTGGAAGTGGCTCACCTCCTCTGTGCTGGTGGGGGCGGTACAGTGGCCCAGAAGCCTCCTCTTGTGTGCTTGAGTGGCTCACTTCCTCTCTGCTGCTGTTTTTATTAGAAATACTTGATCTGTTTTTGCTGTTTTTGTTGTTGTTGTTGTTTTTTGGTAACAGGGATCAAACTTAAGTCTTTGTGCTTGCAGGGCAGGTGGTGGAACCACTGAGCTAAATTCCCAGCCCATTGAAACACTTGATCTGTTTTAGACTTTCCTACTATTTATGGTTGAAAAAGTAGATTTGTGTGAAGAAAGTAAAGAGATCAAAGATTAGGAGAAAGAAGGGATGAATAGGAAGGGCACAGAGAATTTTGGAAGCATAATTGTCTATATATCTGGGGTTTTTTTACTATTTAATTAAACTGAGTTAAATCTATCCTAAATCTGTCTCCATATCTGGGATAATTTGGCCCAAAATGGCCTTTGTACATAGTGAACTGTATCCTAGCTTGATTTGTAAACAATTTATAACCTAACTGATTCCACGTGTAAGTCAGTGATAGCAGTTAAGTTCCAGCCAATCAGAGGCTGAAAACTGTCAAAACATGAACAAATCCATTCTGCAGCCAATCAGGTTGTTTCTGTGTGTCACTTCCTTTTCTTTATAAATATAAACTGTGCATATAGTATGATAGGGGATTTGAACCAACTTCTGGTTTGGAATGTTCCCTGGTCCTAGAACATCTTCCTTGCTCAAATAACCTTTGTTAAACCAATTGGTCTCAGGTTTTTTTTTTGTTGTTGTTGTTTTTTTAGGATAATGAAGAATATGTGCCATTATACATTTGTCAAATCCCATATAATGCCCAACACCTAAAGTGGACCCTAATGTGCACTATGAACTTAGGGTGATGATGATGTGTCCATGTGAGCTCATGGACTACATCACAGCTACCACCTTGTTCACAAGATGTTCGCAGTGGAGGAGGCTATACACGTGCAGGAGGTGAACTTCCTGCACCTTACTCAATTTTGCTGTGAAACTCAAAGTTCTCTAAAGAAAAGAAAATCTATTAAAATGAAAGTAAGAACTTACCAGTGAATATTCTTCTGAAACTTCAGTTCTATCTTTTGTATCTCTTCAGTGAAACTTCAAATATGGTTTGTACAAGGCAGTCTATGGTTTAGAATTTTTATAACATTTTGTAAGTTTGAAATTTATTTTTTCTATTTTAGTCTTGTCAACTACTATGTAAACACCTCCAGCTCAGCACTGGTTTTAGAGCCTGTGTTTATAAATTGTGCTTAATTTTTATGTAATTCTTTATTTCTCCATCAGTCTCACCACATAGGCTTTGAGCCCTCCTAGTACAGAGTTTGTCTTCTATGCACTAAATGTTTGTTAAGCAGGAGAAAATAGATACCCATAGTTGAGATGTTCCAAACATACCTATGTTTTATAAAACTAAAATCAAGCATCAGTTTTTAGATTTAAATTAATTAAAATTCAATTTCTCCATCAGTCAAATGCTTAATAATCACACTGGACAGCACAGATTGATAGATTTTAACAACTGAAAGACAGAAAAATTTTTCCCAATTCCAGTGTCTTTTAGGGGGATTCTCTTTTTCTCTTTCAAGCTTATGAACTCAGAAATGTATATAGACATACATATAGACTCAGGAAGCCTTTTCACCTGCCAATTCATATGAACAATAAATTACTGCCATCTTTTATGCTCAACATTTGCTTGAATCATTCACTGCACTTCTCACCCTCTGGTCAGGTTGGGCCATAGTGAAATCAGCAAAGATTTCAGATTACACCATCAGCATTCAAGAGCAAATTTGCTTTTGTGATTATAAAGGCATGCAGTTTGAAATGAATCATTAATTTCTTTCCTAATAAAAATGTTTGGTTGTTAGGAGGTAATGATATTATAATTCGTGTGTAAAATCCTATTGCTGTAACCAAAACATGGTGTTGCTTTCTCACCTGAATTCATCACTTAGTCAAGCCTGGTAGAGTAGAAGTAAGAATGGATTTTCCTTAGCATTACTTGAGGATTATCATCAGTGTTAACTCATCATGTTGTTGAGGAAGTAGGTGAGAAAACACAGACTTAAGCAAAGAAAGTGCATTGCAAATAAGTGCTTTATTACATACTTGCTTCAGAGATTAATAACAACTCACTATAGAAAAATTGGATGCCTGGACCTATACTACATATTCTGTAATGCAGGTTACTTTGTGGGCCCCAGGTATGGGTTACTTTCTGGATCCTTCTGTTCTGTTAAAATGATTTCAAATGCCATAGCCTCTCCTATCAAAATTTTGTAGACTTCCTGATTAAGCTGGACAGGGCAATAGATATTAGGCTATTTGGTTCATTTCAGAGAGCACTGTATAAAAGGTGACACACTGGTTTATGTGCAGTACAGAACAAAAAGTACACTAGACAGGGCCCTTGACTTCAAAGAGCATTGCTTGTCTGAAAGTTGAGTGCCCTAATGAAGACAGGACATTATCAATACACTTTTATATTGATAGCTTCTATTTCTAGGCTCTAGGAGAATTTCATTTTTTTCTATGTTTCTTCTTGATAATGAGAAATGGAACTAAAATGTTACCCGATGTTCTAGCATATTAGCTTCCACTTCTCCTGTCCTAAAGATCTTGGTCATAGTTGGACTAGAAAAGCCTTGTCTGTATCAATTCCCTCTTAAACTTAAGGGAAACTCTTTTCCAGGGACTCCAACTCAACTACATCATCTTGTTCCTGTCTCTCTAACTTCATTTCTCATTCACTATATTTTTCTCCAGCTACATCAGTCTCTGGCTTTTACTTCCTCAAACACACTAAAAACTTAACAACTTTTACATATTTTGTTCTGTGTTACTGGATTGGTCTCACATAACCAGCTCTTTTTCATCAGCCATTTTTGCTCTCATGTGACAGCTCTTTAAGGACTCTCTTTGACTACCTTTATCTAAAATAACTTTTCTTATTCCCAGTTTCTCTTTAGCCTCTTTCCCCTCTTTCTTCTTATGATTTACCATTATCTGCTTGTCTCTGTGGATTGATTGATTGATTGATTTACTGATTCCCCTACTAGAGTCTATGATGGGAAGAACTTTGACTTATTTAGACTGCATCAAAATTAGTAGACTGCCATTCAAAATTAGTAAAAGTCTCATATTAGGTACTTGTCTTAGTCTATTTGGGCTGGTATTACCAAATACTTTAGACTGGATAACTTATAAGCAACAGAAACATATTTCTTGCAGTTCTAGACTCTGGGACACCCAAGGTCAAGGCATCAGCAGAGCCCAAGTCTAGTGATGATTTTTCCCTGGCTTATAGATGATGCCTTCTCAATGTGATTTCATATGGTGGAAAGGACTGGCTTGTTCTCTGGTGCCTCTTTTACAGGAGCACAAACCTCTCCGCCTTCATCATTGAATCATATCCCAAAGGGTCTACCTTTTAAAACCATCATTTTGATCTCTAGATTTTAAAATGAATTTTGTGAAGATACAAATATTCACCATACAAGTGTTCAGTAAATATGTGATGGGTTGACTGATGTTTTGCCCATCCATACAATGCATGTAAGGCCCTGGATAATTCAGATAAAGTCTTTTAATAGTTTCTTCATTCATGAGATTTTTTTCTGCATTTAATGAGATAATGTTTGCAAAAAATAATGAAATGTGTTAATTGTCACAGAATCTAAGTATTGTTTTTTTCTTACTAAGAGGAAGCTCCAAAAAAGCTGCCCAATTCTCCTAGATTTACACCAGAAAAACCTAGTGTCTGCTTTGTACACTAAAAATGAGCTGCTCACTCTCCATCTTTGAGCCAGTGATTGGAGGTGTCGCAAGGGGCATTCTGTGAAGGTATCCTAATTCCCAAAACTAGAGAAATGGCTCCTCTAAAGAGGGACTAGAGATTGGGCTGTTGTAACGTGGCAACTTACCCTCAAAATTCCATCCATGTTTTTTGTGAGTATATTTGTCAGGAGGTGGCAATACTTCTGGGATTCCTATACTCCAGTTTCAATGACTTCCTTTCACAAAATTACTTTGTATTTAGTGACTAGATCTTGCCAACATGGGCATTATTCAGCCTCTGAAAGGTATAGGTAAGAAAATTGAAAATGAAGGGCATCCAGCTACTTCTTTTTAGATAATGAGCATAATGATAAGGTAAATTGGTATATTTTTCAAGGAAATGTGCAGGGAAATTCACTTCAAATAAGCTACCTTGTATTAAATGGGATCTACTTAAAAATAATCATGCAGCTCAGGTGGACATGATTATCTGCAAACTAAAAGCTATAGAGGAACACAAAAAAAGGATGGCTGAATTCTACATCTAAATCCCACCAATGTTTATATAATGCATAGATAGGAAATAAGGGCATAAATTATTAGCTTACAGTGCACATTAATTGCAAAGTCACTAAAACCTTTCCATTCACTTACACTGCTGGTGGTACATGGCCACATGCTAATAAACAGAGGAGAAGCAGCTTGCTGTGTACAGGCAGTCCTTAGGAAGGTTAACAAACTACATTAACCATTCACTCGTCTGTAACTCGTAATTAATCACTCCTTGAAAATTACATTGTATAATAAATGAAGACAGACATGATTCATTAAAACTTCTAATTAATTCTATTTAATACTATTTCATAGTTCATTGATAAGTGCTAAGAGCTTACACTGTAGGATATTTGATGCATTGCTGTTGTAGAAGTAAATGGGGGAAACATTATCTAAAATGAAACATGAATACTTGGAAATGAAAATGTCAGATGTTTATCACCGCCGTGTCTGTTTCTGTACTTAAGGGTCTTCTCTCCATCGCCAGTGGAAAACTCCATTTTCAGAGCTGCAGCAATTGGTTGTAAAAGCTCTTTGGGGCTCAACCTTGCTCTTCAACATTTCTGGCTGGGGCTAAGCTGAGTCCACCTTGTTTTTCTAATAAACATTCATGGCTGTTTGTGGTCTCATGGAAAGACTATTGTTAAGCAGACATTTGCACATTTGTGGAAGGATCCACTTATGTAGGAAGACAAATAGTTGAGAGGCAATTATGGTTTGAGAATTACTTAATTGCATTGTATGTGTATGTGTGTAGTGGATGCACATAAGTGTGTGCATATGTGTAGGTATTAAATAGACCTTAAAATAGCAGGAACATTAGTGTCAATAATAGTCTTCATTGTAGTATACAATCTAGAGGAGAAGAATCAAACCATCAAGTGCATAGTTTATAATCTGGGGTGAGAAGATGATCCTTGCTACTAATAAGTGAAAAATTTATCATTGAAAATTTAATTACAAGAAAATACATTGTTGAATTTTTTCTTTTTACTTTGCCAAATATGTAGTATCTTTCCAGAATATGTCATAAGGATTATTGGTTGTCCCATGAGGTAGGTGGTAAGAATTCTGAGAGGGACAAGGCATCCATAAAACATAAAAGAAAATTTGTGATCTAGATTTATAAAGTACTCTTACAACTGAATAATAAGAAGGCAACCAACTCAATCATAGTTTTTAATAAACTTTTCAAGAAAAGTGATACAAATGGCCAGCAAACGCATGAAAGGATATTCGATATCATTAATCACTGGACAAATGATAAAACCATGATAAATGATAATACCCTAATAAAATACCACCCAAGGTCTGTTAGACTTGTTAAAATTAAAAAGACTGACAATATCAACTCTTGGCAGGCATGAGGAATGCCCAGATATCACTTATGGCTGTATTAAATTGTAATATATCTTTGGAAAATATTTGACAACTTTTTTCAAATTACTAATTGTCAAATGTAATATTTTGCTTTTTTCAAAAATTTTTGATTGGTGTTTATTGGTTATAAAGATTCATAGGTTTCATTTTGGCAGATCTGTACATGCACATACCACACTTTAACCATACCCTATGATCTCTCTTATCCCACCTTTCCTCCAGCTTCAAAATCTGAGAAGTTTTGATGTATATAATGTATTTTGCTCATATTCATGTCCCTTACTACTCACCTTTACACTCCCTTCCCTTTCTTCCCTTCTTTTTATCTAATAACAGTCTCTTTTCTATTGTCTTGTCATCATTTTTAGATTGCACATATTAGGGAGAACACATATATTTGTCTTTCGTAGTCTGGCTTATTTCCCTCAATAATATGATCTCCAAATCCATCCACTTTTCTGCAAATAACAAAATTTCATTTTTTGTGTCTAAATAATACTCCATTGTGTATATATACTACATTTTCTTTATTTATTCATCTGTTGATGGGCAGCTAAGCTGGCATCATATTTTGGCTATTGTACATTGTGCTACAATGAACATGGGTATACAGCTATCCCCATGGAACACAGACTTTAATTCCTTCAGGTGTATACCAAGGAGTAGTATAGCTGGATCTAATAGTAGTTTTAGTTTTAGGTGTTTGAGGAACCTCCACATTAATTTCAGTAGTGACCATACTAATTTACACTTCTACCACCAGTGAAGAAGGGCTTCTATTTTCCTCCATATTTGCCAGCATTCATTCCTTTTGTATTCTCTTTGAAAGCCATTCTGGTTTTCATTATGGTTTTTATCCTGTTTTTCATTCAGATGAAATCTCACTGTAGTTTTAATTTCCCTAATGGCTAAAGATGTTGAACATTTAAATATACTTATTGGTCATTTGTACTTCTTATTTTGAGAATGTTTGTTCAATTATTTTGCCCATTTATTGATTGAGCTTTTTGGATTTTTTGGTGTTTTTTGAGTTCATTATTTATTCTAGCTATTAATCCTTTGTCAGAAGAGTGGCTAGCAATGATTTTTTGTCATTCTGTAGATTATTCATTCTGTTGTTTCCCTTTCTGTGCAGAAACTTTTTAATTTGATGTAGTTCCACTTGTTGATTTTTGCTATTGTTTCCTGTGCTATTGGAGTTCTGGTCAAAAAGTGCACAAAGCCCTAGTAACAAAAACACCAAGGTATGAGCACAAAAATAGACATGTAAATTAATAGAGCAGAATAAATGACACAGAAACAAACCCACACAGTTACAGACATCTGCTTTTGGACAAAGAAGCCAAAATAAATATGCTGGAGGAAAGACAACCTCGTTAACAAATAGTGCTGGGAAACAGGATATTCATTTGTAGAAGGCTGAAACGAGATCCCTATCTCTCATCTTGTACAAAACTAAATACAAAGTATCACAAACCTAAGTATAAGACCTAAACCTTTGAAACTGTTAAAAGAAAATATAGGGGAACAACATAAGACATAGGCACAGGCAAAGGTTTCTTAAATAGGACTCCAATAGCATAGTTTTAAAAATTTACAAGCATACTTCTCTCATGCACCCAGCTATTCTACTCCTAACTACTTATCATGGACACCTATCCAGACAGATATTGGTACATAAATGTTCAAGCAGCTTTATTAATAAGCTTCCAAAAGTTAAAAAAAACCCAAATGCCCATTAAGAATCAAATGGATGAATCAAATGTGATCTATCTGTTTAATGAAATACTACCCAGTGGGAAAAACAGAACTAATAGATATCAACATGGTTGAAAAAAGCTAGGAACAAGTCTTCCTGGTGTATGAAAATCTAGAAGATGCAAATGAAAAATCAATCGAAACAAAAGGCAGAGCAAGCATTCATTATCTGGGACTGTGAACAAAGTGAAGGAAAAACTGTACAAAGAAGACTCAGGAATCTTTTAGAGGAGACATATATGTTCTGTACTGTAGTAAGGCTGGTGGTTCACTGATGCATGCAACTGTTAAAATTCATCAGATTTTATACTTCAAATGGATGCAACTTATTGCCAGCAGATTATTCTTTAATAAAGTTGATTTTGAAAGATGAGTTACAAGGCTGGGTGATGTTCTAATCAAAATCATAGAATTTTTTAATGAACACTTACTTTGGACTTCTACTAAATTACATCTACCTAAATAGCAGGTAAGATAGGGAAGGGTAGTAATACAGGGAAAGAAGCAAGTTCTTTTTTATAAACATGTACTTTTGATACGTGATAATTACATTCATCTTGGAGAACTGGTGCATGCACACATCTCTTGTTACTCTTTTTACTTCCCCCTTCCCCTCTTCTATCTCCCCCTATCCTCAGATGTCTTTTCCATCTTTGCAAAGTCTACTTCCTTGTTTTCGATCATTTATCTTTTACTTTGCTCTTTATTTTGTATTTTGAGTTTCAGAAACTATGTGACATTTAACCTTCAATATTTAATTTATTTCACTTAGCAGTGTGGTCTCAAAGTGCATCCATTTTTTCTATAAATGACTGAAATTTATCATCCTTTATGGCTGAGTAGTGCCCCATTGTGCATATACACAACATTTTCTTTATCCATTCATCTGTCAGTGGGCATATAGGCTGCTTCCAAGAGTTAGTTATTAAGAGTTGTGCTGCTATAAATATGGGTATGCATGTTTCCCTGTAATACGATACTTTTACCTCTATACTCTGAAGAGGTAGATCAAATGGAATTTTAATTCTTATTTTTTGAGGAAGTCTCCATACTGATCTCCATAGAGGTTGTACTAGTTTACATTCCCACTAACAATGTAGAAGGGTTCCTTCCTTTTCCCCCAAAACCTTGCCAGCATTTGTTTTTCAGTTCTGGATAATAGAAACTTCTTAGAAGAAGAAATATAAATGGCCAATACGTACATGAAACAATGCTCCGGCTCTTTCGCCGTTAGTGAAATGCAAATCAAAACCATGTTGAGCTTTCATCTTACTCCAGAAAGCAGGGTCATCACCGAGCAGCGAGTTCTGAAGAGCCCAAAGCTCTTTTCTGGTCCTGAACAGATGGCTATTGAGTCAAATGTTTCATTCTTCAGGGAAGGTGATTCTTCAGCTTTTTCTCAAAATGAATTACTTTCAAAATGCTAAAGTAAGTTGTGCTCCCCAACACAAGCCTTGCCAGTGTTTGTAGAAACAGTCACCAGTGGAGCTGACTGGTCGTGGCAGTGTCGTTCAGGCGTCTCACCTTGATCACATGTCTGTGTTTGCCTGTGGGAGGCTGTGTGGCTTCCGGGCTCCGGCATCCTCGCACGTGCTTCATCATTAGAAGAAAAGGGGGTTGGACTGGTTACTGATTCTAAAACTTCTTCTTGCAGCATGGAGACTGTCCAGAAGCGAGCAACTTCTACTGGACAAGTCAAACCTACTGATGACTATCAGGGGAAAGAGAGGGAAGTGCGGCTGCGGCGCGGCCGTTGAAGGCTCCAGGTCCCCACGCTTTGCTTTTAGGCCGTCTGTGCTGGGAGAGGGCTTCCCTAAGCGGGGTGCGTTACAGAATCCGACAAAGTGTACGACTCTCGGGAACCCAGCATCGAGCAGCTCGAAAAAGGGGACGCTTACAAAAACACTCGTCTTCGTTAATGCATTTGTCTGTAGGGTGGGGTCGTTCTGGATGATGCAGCGTTTCAGCTGTCCGCTGAATAATGCCGACAAATTGTTAACTTAATTAACATTTTCCAAGAAGTGAAGCAGTCTCAGAGTTTTTTAGCAGAACACTTTAAAGGCAAGATTTTTGCAATTCTCACAGAAAAAGCTGGTGTTCATGAAAGCCAAGCATGAGTGTATAGAAAATGAGAACGGCAGTAATTCTTATATGATGCTGAATTATTAACTTGACCTATTTTTCTCTCCTTATAGAATTGACCTTTAGTGGACTGGATCATCCACTCATTTTCAATTAAGTTTCCATATGGCAAATTGAAACTGACCCTGTTACACTTAGAAAATTATATGTAATGAAAAAGGCCATATGTATTATAAAAGAAACTATATTTATGTACATTCGGTACTTAGATTTCCCCAGCCAAAAGAAAAACAGAGGATAGTTGTTATAATATGTTGAATAAAATAAGTTGTCAATTAATTGCCTAAATAATTATAAATTTCTGTCATATCAGAGGTTTTATCTGGTCCAGTAGCCTGGATAATTGATATACTGTAGTTTCCCCTTGTGAGTGTGAAGATATTTTATTTATTTAGATGATAAGTATTTAATAAGATTTAATTGTTTTGGAGAAGCAACAATGTAGAAAAATATTAGTGTCAAAAGAAGTAGTTTGGCTTTTCAACTGCATTTTACACGTAGAAACCTGAGAAAATCATTAGACCCATGCAGAGCTCAGTTTTCTCCTTTCTTTTTTTTTTTTTTTGGTACCGGGGATCAAACTCGGGTCCTTGCACTTGCGAGGCAGGCGATGGAACCACTGGGCTAAATCCCCAGCCCAGTTTTCTCATTTCTAAAATGGGAATAGTAATATTTATCTGTTTGGGGAGAGTGGTCAGGATTAAAGGGCACAATGTATACAATAGCCTCCTAACTGGTATGTTGATAGTAATTTTTACTTTTACAATAAAATAACTCATTTATTGCTGCTTAGCTTTCTAGTCTTTACTCCTTACGTATTTCTCCTTTGCAGTAAGCATGATGTCATGCTTTGGGAGGAGGCACCAGTGAAGGGACAGTGGAGGAGGAAGGGACTCTTCCTTTTCCTCACTCTGTCTCTGGTCTTTTCTGTCTCTTGCTGCAAGACTGCCAGTAGCATGCTTGACGGGGACGACCACTACCACTCCCCCCAAATGTGTGTCACAATGTGCAGGCCCTAGGTGAGTTCACAATTCCAACCTGGTAATATCCCTACTGAGACTTTCCAGAGTTAACTCTGCTCCAGACATCATGCCACCTGGCCAACAAGTCATTCCAGGAGGTTATCTCATTGCCTTCACAACACAGACAACATGTACACCAGGTCTCATGCCACTAGGCAGCTAAACAAGAGCTGTGATGCCCAAATTCCATCTACATACCACCCATGTCTTGGCCCACCTGTCCACTGCAGGAATATTTCCTGTTTGACCAATGATTATGAAGGCTCTGGCCAAGGAATGCTAGGGAAATTCTTCATCATCTAGTTGGCTATAAGTATACTTTTTCTAACAGAACCTGAACCCAAGTCTGTGAGAAGATGACCCACTTCCAAGTTGGGTCAGCCTAGGATATTCTTTAGTTTACACCATTTAGTTAATTTTTTAAAAATTAATTTTATTGGTACATTTTAGGTATACAATATAATGACATTCGTCATTGGAAATTTGTACCTTTACGTAATCTATCTTGGTTCTTCTTTTTTTCCCCATGCCCCGGCCCTCCCTTCAACCCCTTAGATGATAATTCTTTATGTTAAACTCTCCTTATGTTAAACAGTAATTCAAATTACTGTTTGACTTCTGTCTTCTGTTTGGTCAATCCGACGGATAAAGAGTTTGTATGGAGATGGAGAATGTCCCAGGGTATATACTTGTAATTTGTGATTTGGGATTGGTTTGTTTTTTCCCTTGGGTATGAGCACAAGGCTGAGTTCTTTGCCAATACATTGGGATGTCAGTAATCCACGGTATGCAGGGATATTATAATTATCCAATTATGGCCAGTGGTAGATTGTGCTGAAGTATGAACTTATAGTTAGTGCCTTGGAAGCCCTGGAGACTTTGGCTCACTGGACAATTATGGCAGAAATGACAGCTGCATGGACATTGTATGTGGCGGATATTTTTGAGAGCATTTAAATAGATGCAAAAAGAAATGTGGAATGTCAGGTTGCATAACATTCATCTCAAGTCACAGTGTGAGAGCCACAAAGTTTCATGATAGTCCTAAAAGTTCTTCACTCTCTTCTTGTAGCCTCTTAGTTTTGCTGAAAATCACACATGAATTTTAGTTTTGAAGTTTGCTGATTAATAACAGTTGAATTCAGTCTTGTTGGGATTCTCATGGGAATGTTAGAGCAATTTACTGAGAGATAATGATACCCTGAATTTTGGAATGTGGACATGTAGTTTGACTCAAAAAAAAAAAGCCGGTGATTTTCATCACTAAGTCATTTGGAACTTCTCTTGCAGAGGAAATAGCATGTCCTCCAATATTTGAGAAAAACTGCCTCCCTCTGCCTGAAAAACCTGTGATCATCTTACAAGGGAAAGATGAATTTCCCTCCTCCAGATACACCTTCCTTTAGCTACTGGACCTTACAGCCAGGTCAAATTTTAAGCTATAGGAAATAAGAACATCTTCATCCCAGAAGGAGGCAGCTTACACATCAAAACATTTGCAAGATTTTTCTAATATATACCATCAGAAACCCATAGAATATATGTGGCAACATACCCCAAGGGTCATAGACAAAGGTAACATTATAACACCAGATTAGGCTGAATTCATTGATATGATACACTTGCTAGCGATTTAAATTTGCTTTGTTAGTTTGTGCATCTGTGGGTAGCTCCAACAACTTGTCAGGAACTTGGATTCCATGGTGGTCTGCAGTTAAAGAGATTGAGATGCCTGGGTTTCCCTTGTAGAAGTGGGGAAGAGAATTAAAAGACTTGAGAGAGAATCTGAATGGTGGAGTGGATGGATCACAAGTGATCTGTGAGAAAGCCTATAAAGCATGCCCTTCCCTTGAGCATTTAAAAATTGTTTGATAGAAAGAACATTTATATTTTTCAAACTTTCTGTGGCTGCTTTTTTATAGTTAAGCCATTTCTGTGCATATGAACTCCTCAATTTTAAAAATGCTGAGGGAAACCTATAGTAAGGCCAAGTAGCAGTGTTTAATCACCAAAGACAAGGTAACACAAATAGTCTAGAGACAAGCAGAATATACAAGTAATCAATATTTCTTAGCCTGCAGAGACACTTGATCATGCACAACTGATAAAAGTGTTTTTAGAACAAAACTAGATGAGCATTTTAGTAGAGTACACATAATAAGAGAAATTCTTGCTCTGGCAATCAACAACCTGACTTGAGTCGCCCTAATGGACAGTCATAATTTTACAAAATGGGTACATATCATGTTCTGTGTTTGTACTCCCTAAGAAGGCCCACCAATAGGCAATGCCCTTATTGAGAGGAGGCTGTTAACTACCAGGCGGATAGAAACACTAGCTCAGCAGATAGCAGTCAGCCTTTTGCTGTAGCTACCCAATGCTTGTTCAATGGGTCCATGAACAAAGTGGCCATGGTGGCAGAGATGGGCTCACCAATGAGACTTACCTTCAGTAGGACTGACCTGGTTAATACAAATTAGGCTAGTAGCCTAATATGCCAGAAGCCATGACCAACTTCGATCCACAGAAATAGAGCCATTCCCTGGAGCCACTGGTACGCCAGCTGGTGGCATATTGATGATTATAGTCAGTCTCTTCTATAAGTAGAGGAAATAGAGATTTGTCCTTAGTGGATGCCTTCCCTTCCCATTATGATTTTGTCCAGAGTTGCTCTATCATTATGATATTTGGCTTATCATTATGTAGAAGAATTTGTAAAATAATTTGTTTGCCAAGGAAGATTAAATTAATTTACCACATACCCTGTCACTTAAAAGTGCCTCTCCTAATTATAAGGTAAAAGACTCGCCAAATTTCACGACTTAAAGGGAAGACTCACTATGGTGCCTGTGGGAAGCAAATATCCTCAAAGAATGATATTCACATGGTGTAGTGCATTCCTTGAATAAGGGACCTTCATATAGTCCTGTCTTTCCCAATAGCCAGAACATATGAGTCAAGGAATTAAAGTACAGAAAGAGTGGAGCAAATTTTACTCTCATACTCAATAACCTACTCACAGATTTTTTGCTTCTTGTCTTGATAACTTTGCACTCTGCCTCTTCAGAAGTCTTAGTTCCCAGGGAGAGATGCTTCCACCAGGAGATACAAAAATGGTTTCACTGGATAAGGAGAAGAACTATCACCTGGTTATCCTGGGTCCTTGGTAGCACTTAATCAACAGGCTGAAAAATAAAAGGGTTCTCTAGTGGCTGAAGAGATTAGTCTTGATTTGATCTCAAGTAATGAAAAATTTGTTGCCACTGGACTGTCTGTAACCCTGTTTGTTTTCCAATATGTCTCAATATTCCATGGCCAAAAGTGAATGATAATGTAAAAATACAAAACCCAAAAATGGATGGTTGAAATCCTGGACACTTTAGGAATAAAATCTTGGATCAATAAAGAATTGACACACTGAGGCTGTGGGTAAGGCTAAAAGAATTGGAGAATAGTGGGGAAAGTAAGCAATAGGTATCAGTTGTGGGATTATGGGCAATGGCAGGAATAACGACTGAAGAAATCTTGAGTATTTTCTCTTGACTTGTTATGTGGATATGTACATTTGTGTATGGTAACCATTTTTCCTTTTCTTCTTATTTTCTTTTTTTCAATGAATTTTGAACATTTATGGTTTTCTCAGTTTTTTATTAGTTCATGTCTGTGTTACAAAATTACATTTGTGGTGGGGAGTTTGCACACTTACATAACACATCCCAATTCTTTTTTCATTCCCTTTCCTAACTTTCCCTCACTGTTTCCTCCATCTCTCGTTCCCCTTCCCATTTAAAAAAAGATCTCCCTCCTTTCTATTATCTATCTTTTATTTTATTTTATTTTTTTGTACTGGGAATTGAACTCGGGACCTTGCACTTGTGAGGCAGGTGGCAGAACCACTGGGCTAAACCCCCGCTCATCTATCTTTTATTTTGCTCTTTATTTACATTTTGGATTTCTAGTATAAGAGAAAAACAGTATTTATGTCTGTGAGTCTGATTTATTTCACTTAATATTGTGGTCTCCAAGTGCATCCATTTTCCTATGAATGATTCAAGTTTGTCCTTCTTTATGGCAGAATAATACTCTATTATGTATAAATACCACAATTTCTTTATCCATTCATTTGTAGATGGGCATATAGGCCACTTCCAAGATTTAGCTATTGTGAATTATGTTGCTATAAACATGGGTATATATACATCACTGTGGTATAATGTCTTTAACTCTTTTGGGAAGGTACCTAGGAGAGGAAGAGCTGGGTCAAGTGAGATTTCTAGTTTTAATTTTTTGAGGAGTCTCCACTGATTGTACTAGTTTGCATTCCCACCTACAAGCTCCTAGAGGTTAAGTCTCAAAGTCTTTTTCCTTTTTAATCCATTCTGCCAGTCTATTTCTTTTGATTGGTGAATTGAGGCCGTTAACGCTGAGGGTTATAATTGATAGATATTGATTTATCCTGTCATGATGTTTTACTTTTGTTGGCTCTTTTATTCTTATTTTTTCCCCCTTTCCCTTTAGTGTCTTACCTTGCCTGGTGGCTTCCTTCTGTTGGGCCTCATGGAGTTGTGACCTTCATTGCTTTTTTCTAGGATATTGTTTAGAATTGCTTTCAGTGCTGGTTTGGTGTTCATGAAATTTCTCAGGTTTTCTTTGTCGTGGGAGTATCTAATTTCCCCATTGATTTTGAAAGATAATTTTGCAGGATACAACAGTCTAGGTTGGAAGTTATTTTCTTTCAGGGCTTGAAATACTTCACTCCAGGCTCTCCGTGATTTGAGGGTTTGTGTTGAGAAGTCTGCTGTGATTCTGATGGGCTTTCCTTTGTAGGCGATTTGTTTCTTTTCTCTAACTGCTTGTGGGTTGTTTTTCTGTTGGGTTTCTGGGATCTTGACTATTATATGTCTAGATGTAGATTGTTTTTTGATCATGGCTAGTTGGAGTTCTATATGCCTCACTTATCTATATGTCCAATTCTCTACCTCTGTCTGGGAAGGTTTCCACTATTACTTCTACGAACAGTTTTTTTATGTCAATTGTGCTTTCTCCTGTTTTTTCATGGACCCCTATCAGTCTTATGTTATTCTTCTTTGCATCGTCTAGCAGTTGTTGGATTGATTTCTCATGGTCCCTTACTATTTTTAAGAAATTTCTATTTTCATGGTCTCTAACCACGATTCTGTCTTCTATATCTGATATTCTATCTTCAGATTCCCTTAATCGGCTGTGGATACTTTCAGTGGAGTTTTTGATCTCCTGAATATCTGTTTGAATCTGTTTCATGGATTCCATTTCTTTCTTATGTTGGGTGATCATGGCTTCCATTTCTTTCTTATGCTGGGTATTCATGGCTTCCAGCATGTTTCTGAGCTCATCTATTTTTTTATCTGTTTCTGTTCTAGATCCTCTAATCATGTCTTTCACTCTGCTCACCATCTCTGTAGATATTTGGGAGATTATTTCTGCTTTGAATTTTTCTAGAGCCTCATTCATCTGTTTTGTTACTTCCTGTGCTATCAGTTCAGGGTATCCAGGTGGTTGATTATGGGACTTTTCCATCTCATTTCCCCCAGGATTTACCCTTGGTGGGGTGGAAATCTGAGTTTGTGCCTTGCTTAAATGTCTTCTCATTTTTGTTTTTGGTACTATCCTTGGTTTAACTCCTGGGTTGATAGTTTGAAATTGCTTATTGTAGGTATCTTTGTTGCTTATAATTAGAACCCTTCTGGAATGATTGCTTCTCAGAGGTGTCTTCCAGATATAGCTGGTCTTTAAGTTTTGAGTCTCTAATGACTCTAAGGCTATCTCATTCTCCTTATACTAGGAAGGTTCATTGACTAGATCAATACCAACACCTTAGCCCAAGTGGTACAGTCAGCAACAGCATTGCATCAAGTACATCTTCGAAAATGATATTTTGTAGTAGTTATTAATCTATCACCTTTAGCTGTGTGAATTAAATCAAGATCGAGGACCAACCCAACATATAGTGAATAAACTCTTCAATAGAACAACTTTACCCTTTGGGATGGGGAGTTAGAAGGGGTTGGGGAGGGAGGGACAGATGGGAAGAAGGACCGGGGAAGGTTAGCAGTGTGGCCAGAGGACACAGGTGAGAAGGAAAAAGAGAATAATAGGAAAATAAAGAACTCTGAATGAGGACCAGAACAGGGACAAAAAGGGAAGATGAACAATGTGGGAGAGCAGGAGAGTGAGTGTAAGACAGAAAGGAAAGAGAAAAGAAAGAAGAAAAGAAAAAAAGGAGAGAAAAACAAATATTTGCAAAGAGTAGGAAAAAATTAAAGATAAGAGGAGCAAAAGAAAAGAAAAGAGAAAAAAACTAATAATACTAATTTTGGGAATAGAAAATAACAATGAAGATGAAGGGCCTCTTCCAGGGTATGTCCCTGCTGTCACAATAGATAACATGGGTAGCAGTGTGCAGAGATAAGTCAATGAGTCTCAGTAAGCTAGTCGCAGACCCGTGAGATTCAGGCAGATTTCTGGCTGCAAGTCCCAAGTTGAGCTCCCTGTCCTCCTGTAGGGTTGAACTCTGCAGAGTTGTATTGTAGGTTCCAGCTGCCCTTCCCCTGAAGATAGTCCCGGTCCTGATGGGAGGTGAAGATGACTCCAACTTATCCAGTACCGTGGACTGGTGGTCCGGTGTCCTCTGAGTCTTTGTAGTGTGGAACCAGGTGGCTGTGCAGAGAAGAGGCCAGACGAGCGGGTGGGGGATGCCCAGTGGATTGCTGCCGGGGTGCGGGCTGATTCAAGACCTCGGTAAGGCGTCCACAGACCTGCCCTGTCTGCAGCGGGCTGATGCGGCGTGTTCCGTGTGACTGGCGACCTCCGTAGGGTGTCCGCAGACCTGCCTATAGTCTCAAAGTCTTTAGAAAAGGAATATTCAGCAAGAATGTGGTTGAATTTGAGGAATAATTATTAAATAATTTAAATAATTATTGAATAATTTGAGGAATAATTATTAAAATTAGTTATCTCTTGAATCAGAATAAAATGAATTTTTACTGAGTTCCCTTATGTGAATTTTTAAAAAATTTGTGGTGTAGGTATTAAACTCAGGGCCTCATACGTGTGAAGCAAGCACTCTACTTGAGTTACATACTCAGCCCTGGTGCAGGGAAACTTTCTGTAAAGGATCTTGCAAAAACCTGGAGAGAGAGTGCTGCTTTCAGACACAAATTGTGTAGTCATCTTTATGCTTTCACTAATATATGTTAGTTTATTTGGCAGAATTTAGAATAAGACTTCCAGGTATCAAGATTTGGAGAAACGATAATGTCTACATATTCTCCACCTACTTCTAAAAAGCAAATATAATCACAGTTTGCCAGAAGTACTTGATAACTGCAAATGACTTCAAAGTTGTGTCTGATGTCAACTCATGTCACATTGAAAGAAAGACATGAATGGTGAGCCCTGCTAGCCAGCTGTTAATGTGAGTTACTTATGAGAAGTGTGATAATATTTAAATATGTTTAAAATGGCAGATCTAGTGAAATGTGCCCACACTTTATCTTTTTGGCATATGGGATTGCAGGGTGGTAAACTATTTGACTCAGACCGTGGGTCAGCATTGAAAGGGGGTCCAAGTGAATAGCGCCAAACTGTTCCGTTTTGCTTCAAGTGCAACTGCCAAAATATTGACTATTCAGATGAATGCCACAATTTCGGGAGAGTAAAAACCAAATTACACACTCTTGTGATTTTTTTCTGAAAACAGTAACTGTCATTCTCTCATCTTTTCTAGGTAAAGAGTTGCTTTCAATAGAATCATAGTCTAATATGACTACACATTGAGTCATCTGAAGAACTTTAAAATGACTGATTCATGGGACCTGCAGAGGGAGGAGAAAGATCAGGGAGAGATGAAGAAGGGACTGATAGTTTTTAAATTCTTCCAGGTTTGATAATCACTGCGTTAGTAGGTACCCAGACAAGAATATAATTCAGCTTTTTTCTTCTTAGAAAAATAAGATTATGTGAAAATAATTGACAATCTTTAGTTATTGACATAACCAGTTGAAATCAATGTAAGGCAATATTCAAGTTAACAAAGATGTTTAAAGAAATGTTGAAGACATTTTGCCACTAAATTCTCCTGCATCAATTGCTCCTTCACTTCACTTTGGCTTCTAACTCTCGAGCAGATTTTACTATTTAGAATCTTTCCATCTTGGGGAATTCATAAAACCAAATAACAAACCTTAGATCTCCTGCCTGCATCTGCCTCTGACAAAACAGCTACAGCAAAGATGCAAAGCCCATAGTAGGGTGTGACCCAGCTGCAGGTGCTGAGAGTCCTGATGGATTTGTTCCTCAAGCTGGTTCAGCATGATCAGGCTGCAGATCCTGGCTGCCTGGGATTGAATCTTAACTTTGGTTCACTTAGGTAGGGGTACTTAGTCTACTTTCTATTGCTGCGACAGAATAGTAAAAACTGTGTAATTTATAAAGAAAAGAAGTTTATTTAGTTCACATTCCCAAGTAACTATATCTGGCAAGGACCTCATGCTGTGTGATAAGATGGTGGAAAAAAGCAGAAAGGCCAGTGGGCACACAGGGAAGACAAGCGTGTGACAGAGAGAGACTGGGATGTTCAGAAGGTGGAGGCGGCAGGCTTGTTTCTTAACAACCCACTTGGGCAGTGGCTAACTCATCCTGAGGAGAGTGAGAACCCGTAAATACCCTGCATGATCTACTCTCCTTTTTACCAGTACAACACTTTTCAATGCTGCCTTAATGACCAACAGAGCCTCAACTGGAGTTTTGGTGGGAACAAACCATATTCAGACCATAACAGATCATTCGACTGCCTTGTGACCCTAGGAAAAATTAAATTCCCTCTCAACCTTTCAATTTCAGTGAAAGAGGTAATAATAACAGCTTTCCCATAGAGGAGTTAGGAATAATAAAAGGAATAGTATACATAAAACAGTTCAATCTGTGCTTAGTACATATTAAATATCCGACAAACACTAGTTACATTGCCTTATTAATTCTTAGCTGATTTGTTAATGCCACCAGACTTTAATATTCCACCCTCATTATTCCCAGTGCAAGGAACACAAAACTCACTGACTGTGGGAAACAACGCTCCCTCTCCTACATTTAAATCAGGGACAAGGAACTTGTGGTTCCTCTGAAAGGAGCATCACCTTGAAGTTGAGAATGAAGGCAACCTGAAAGTTCAACTGGCAGAAAAAAGAGCAGCAAACATTACAGAAAAGTGGAGTTACATTTCAAACATTCTTGATGCTCACCCTCTATGCTTTTTGCAATTTCTTTCTTTTTTTTTTTTTTTGGTACCAGGGATCGAACTCGGAATCTTGTGCTTATGAGGCAGGTAGTGGAACCACTGAGGTAAATCCCTGCCCCACCTTTTTTGCTTTTTGCAATTTCTAGCAGTGTGCTGTGATCAAATTTCCTTCTCTAATGGTTCCAGTGCCACGCTAGCCCTCACCTCATGCCATTCAGCCAAGAATGTTCCTCTCGTGAAGATCAAATGGATTTCCTTCCTTTTGCTCTGCACACATTGTTAAAATCATACTGAATTTTAGATTCATATTCATCACATTCATTGTTTTCTTCTACAGCATTTTCCCTTCCTGTAGTTCTGATTGCTTTGCTTTTTTGGCTTAGGAGATGCAATGTATACCTTTCTCATCCTATCCCCCAACGTCATTTCTTGTTCATTTTACATTTTCCTAAATCCTTTTTCTTCTGGAATGTTTTTTCCTTAGAACTTACTCACTTACTACTCTAGTGCCCTAGTCAACTTGCCAAATATTTAAATTGTTGACTAGCCAGTTTTCAAAGAATTTTTGTTTCCTTTACGAAAGCTTAATATTTGCTCTTTTCTCGCTCCTGTCCTTCACTTGATTTCATTCTCATAATTTCATAAAGGGATGAATGATGAGCTTTCCCATTTACACTGCTCACTGGCTTTTCTATTTGTGTGATCTTGCATCCTACCCTTGCCCCTGCCTTGGCAAACTACCAGGACAATTTCAGATCAAGACAGTAGAAGAGAACTGAGTCAGCAAAACACTTCAGTGAACTGCATTTAAAGGAACTCACACCCAGTGATATAAATAGTCAGTGGCTGGAGCATAATAAAGTTCCAAAAATCCTAATTGTATAGCCAATTAACATTATGATTTTTTTTTCTGTTTCTACTTTCATTTGGACTGATTGTTCTCAGACAACTTTCTTGGACACTGTTTCTCTCTCCCCAGGTCTGATGAATTACTGCATTTCTTTCTTTTAGTGCTTAGATTTTCCCAGAGTTCAACAACTTTATTCTCTTTTAAAGAGGTTCCAAAAAGTTACTATTTTAAGATATTTCCTTATTGAAAATAAATTCATTTTGCCATCAAAAACAATTTAAAAATTTGCCAGGATCTTAATCATTTTTTGCCTTCAGAATTTGAAATGTATAATCATTATCAGGATATGTAGTCTGAAGAAATCAGAATTTGTTGATTCTGAAGAAAAATCTGATTATAATCTGATTCACATATCTAGAGATCCCATAGTCCAAAAACTCTTCTATCTGTTGGTCTACAGGTGTCTCTGTTCTGGCTCCTTTCATCATTAGGAATTGCTGTTAATGAGTTTAAGGAAAAGAGAGGAGACAAATGCATATGGTCAGCTGATGTCTTGAAATATTGGCTCCTGATTTTCCTTAATTAAATCTGATCCTTTTGTTTACATAGTGTACAATTGCATATAAATGTCTACATTAAATAATAGATTATGTGACACAGAGGAAAAATTAGATGGCTTTGGACCAATCCAATTGGATCAATTTTAAATTAGATTGCCTTGAGAGAAAAGCTGAAGCAAAAAGGAACCAAGATATGAAGGAAGAGTTAACTTTGCATCAGGAAAGGCACTGAAGAGAAGAGAATTGAAGTGAAGCCAAGCCGAGCAGGAACCTGGTAGTGTTCCTACTTTGATCAATATTTATGTTAGTCCTGCCTAAAGGACAATTGTGTTGGTCCATGAAGGAAAAATAAATATAAATTGGGAAGAAGTGAGTTTTGACTGTAAGTTAATTTTGTGTTTCATAAATTGCTCCCTCCAGATAATTTGCTTGATTTGAGCTCCCACCAGATTGAATGCAAATGAGCTGTAGCAAAAACAAACTGGGAAACAAAAGCACTAAATTTACAAAAAGAGCACCTGTTCTACAATATTTTGTGAATGAACTTCCTATTAGCTACTCCAGACCTAGTGTCTCTACATTGTTAAATGTTTTTTTTCTATTTTAAAATAAAAAGAGGGCATGATGCTCCCTGACGTAACATTATATCCTGAGCTCTAGATATAATTCCCTTCTATTTTCCAGTAAAAGCCCATTTATATTGATTAATTAAAAGAGAGACATTTTCTTTTGGCAATGGAAATACTGAATTACTCCTTATTTTGTGCCTTATTAATAAGAAATAATGGAAAGACCTTCTTTTGTAGTTAATCCATTAAAATATTATCAAAGGATTTGGAAAGAAGAAAATAAAACAGTGAAACTCTATTAGAGACTTGGGTGGGAGATTAACCCTCAACCAGAAAAATGCAGTAAAAAAAGTAGAGGAGAAGGTTGTTATTTGTTAGATTTATCGCACTGTAACAAGTATTTGAGATAGTTCAGCCTATGAAGAGAGAAGGTTCTGGCTCACAGTTTTGAAGATTTTATTCCACAACTGATTTGTGCATATGTTAGGTTACTTTTCGCATCGCTGAGACAAAATACCCAACACCCAAAGTTAAGGATGGAAGATTTATTTAGCTCACATTTGTAGAAGTTGCAGTGCATAGCAGGCTGTCTCCGAGGCAGAGTGGCATGGCAGAGGGGCACTGCAGAGAAGAGATAGTTCCCGGCAAGCTGGTAGGTGGGAGCACATTGCCCCTTTTCTGCCCCTTATATTTCATGTTGGCTACTCGCCCTAAGGCAGGTGTAGCACTCACATCCTTCATCCTAGCCAGAACTATGCCAAACCAATCCGTGGACTGATTTAGTAATCACACACCCTTGATCCCAGCACTACACTCTGTAGATCCAGTCACTTCTGAAAAGCTCCCCCTATGACTGCATGAGGCTTTGGGGAAACATCTAGACACAAACCAGAACAGTCCTGTTGCTTTTGGGTGGGCCTGTGGGAAAGCAGCATATGGTGGTTGTGGTGCATGCAGAAAAATCCTCTCATCTCATGACTTCAGAAATTCAAAAAAGAGAGAGAAAACAGGAGGTGTTGAGATCCCAACATTTCTTTCAAAGACCTGGCCCTGAAGACCTATCTGCAGGTGTCCAGCTAGGCTCGACCCCTTAAAGTTTCTGCCAGCTCCCAGTACAACCACAGACTTTAACACATCAGCCTATGAGAAACATTTAAGATCCAAATTATTGCAGGAGGGAAAAATGAAATGTGAAAAAGGTTCTGTAGTACATAAAACAACAACAACAAAAACGAACTAGGAATGTGGTTAGAGTCTTTTGTCAAAGAAATCAAAGAAGTTGCAATGATTTTTCAACAAAAATTGGACAAGACAAAGAAAGACCAATATCTAGGCCACAGCTGTAATAATTGCATTAAAATCCAGTTGGAAACAGAAAAACACAGGATGGACATAACAGAAAAGACACTGTTTATGAGCTCAGAAGCCAATAACAGCAGTGTGTTGCTGGGGCTGAATTCTATTCTCACCTCTGTGTCACCTTGATTGTTTATACCATAGGGAGCAGAGATTTTGTTTTGCTTTTTCAGACTAGAGTCATTTGCAAAGCACAGACATACATATTCAGAAGCTATGTGGCTCTGCCTCAAAAGCTGAGCCTTTTATGTCTGCTTTTCTCTTGATATTTTGGGAAAAGAGCAACATAACAACACTAAATAATTTTTCTTCCCATGTTAAAAAGAAACATCAGATTTCACCCTTAGTACTATTAAGCATCATCTATGTTAGTATGGCTTCAATTAGTAAAAACAAAAAAATAGCTTAAATAGTTTACATTAGCCATCTATATATATATCTCATGGTTTATCTACACAAAAAGGAATTCTTTTATGTCTTAAAATTATCTTAAGGAGAGCTTATTACATGACTTTTAATAACTTTGTTTCCACATTGGTCAATGTACATAAATAAAAGTTTTGTTTTGGTTTTTTTTTGGTACCGGGCATCGAACTCGGGTCCTTGCGCTTGCGCAGCAGGAGGCAAAACCACTGAGCTAAATCCCCGGCCCCAAAAGGTTTATATATGTATGGTACACAATGGTGTTTTGACATTTGAATACATTGTGAAATGATTATCACAATCAAGCTAATTAAGGCATCATTATTTTAGATAGTTTTAAAAATTTTTATCGTATACTCAGCAAATTTCAAGTGTATATCAGAGCATTATTAACTATTGTTTCTGTGCTACACATAAGCTGTCTAGAACATATTCATCTTGCATATCTGAAGTTTATACCCACTGACCATTATCTCTGTTTTTCCCACTTATCAGCCCATGAAAATGTTACTCTTTTAAATGATGTGTTGAAAAACAGTATATTTGATTGCATGTAAATCATGATCTCTCATGAATACATAGGGGTCTGGATGCTTCTGTGCATATGTATATATACCCAAAATGTATTGTAAAATGATTAGCTTTAAATTTTTCTTCTCCAATTTTCTATCGTGAATTTCTAACAGTTTTATGTTTAAAGTATAACCCTTGGATTCTGAGAGGCATAAAACTGGTTTTGCTTATTTTTCATAAGCATGTGTAGTTTTTAATTCATCAACTCTGCTTCATCAGATGTTCCTAGGTCTCAGAAAACAATAACTCAATAGATAACAATTCATTAATGACAAGTGGCAGCTTTGAGTTCATAATGTGTGAGTTCATTTGACTCCCTCCCAAGGACACATAATACATCCTGAATTCTAACAGATACCGCAGGCAAGGACAGGGAACAATGTGTGAGTATTCACCGAAATCTTTTCCTATCCTGTTAGCACTTTTAGCTCTGGAACTGGTGAAGTTTTATAATCACAAATATTTCAGTATTAGAATTGATGGTAAGCAGAACCACTGTGAGGAACTAATTTGAAAGTTTGCTTTGATCCTCCACATGAAATTTAATAAACTTAAAGGCACAATGACGACATTTAGTACTGACACTGTAAAAGAAAAATTTATCTGATGGGATCATGAAATATCTGAAAGCAAGAATTTAGCTTTTAAAAATTCTTTTCTTTTTATAAAAGCAGGAAAAATGAAAAAGAATCCTACAGAAATTTGAGAGAAATTTTTTTTTTTTGAGTTTTGCTTTTTGTTTCGACAATAAACCCCCACTATGTGAACAAGCAGGCCCATTCTGGACCCGCAGCACCCCTCCAAACACAAGTGCACAACCATCCACCGACTCCTAGGTGGCTCTACATTTTGGCTCCTTTTGGCGTAGAGCAACAGAGATGTGTACTAACCAACTGACCCGATCCTGGATAAGGATAATGCCCTGGGAGAAAAGGGAGCAACCAGACCCTACGAGGATGGGCAGTAACTCCAATGGTCTATTTGAATCTTCACCCCATGGCTCGTATCCAGCAAAGACCAGAGGGCTTATCAATTTCCTGACTACCAATGTGAGCAAGGACATGTCTTGGCTAGATAGTAACCCTAGTCAGGTGAATGGGCAAAGGGGCCTGTGGTCCAGCAAGGGCACCTGAAGAACCTTGACTCTGAAGCTAGGCAGAGAAAATCGTGATTGGCTGGAATCCAGTAATGCAGGTCTTGGAAAGAAACTACTCACTCAAAAACACAGAACAACTTCTTCTTTGATTCAATCTATTTTTATTTTTCTATTTTTTATTATTTTTTTCTTTCCATCATTGGGATTTTGGGGGTTTAGGACTTTTTCTCTTTTTTAAACTTTTTTTCTCTTTTTGTTACTTTTCTCTTTTCCCCTTTTAACTTTTTTTTTCTGTTTCCTCTTATCTTTCTTTTATTTTCTTTATTTTTCTCGCTTTTACTTTGTTCTTTTTCTTGTGTGTGCTTTCTTGAGACTGTTTTCAAACACTATTAATTTCCCTTACTCTTCAGAAGGACTCTATCTCACTTTTCTTTCCACTTCTCCTATCCCATTTTCAAATGCTATATTTTTCATTCTCTGGATCACTACTCCCTCTACTTTTACTAGTATAAGTATTAAACTTTATGAATCTCTAGATAGTTAAGTTTATGCTATTACTGATGAATACTCTTTTATTATAGTAGAGGTAAAATTGCTCCAGGTATTTACTGTAGGACAATATTTGATTTGCCTTTGTGTTTATACTATAATTATAAATCTCTTTCCTATGGTTAAGGGTGGTACATTATTGGTCTTTAGGGGTTGTCAATATTCAGTTTGTCTTTAATACTATATTTGATGATTTATTACTATAGCCAAGGTGACACAGTTTTTGCTATTAATTGGTTTTCTCTGTATGGTAATAGATGGATTGCCTTGGGGTCATTAACAACATTGCAGTCCATTCCTTAAGAACTGGATTCTGGCCCAAATGTGCTGCGATTTCCCATCCCAAGTAAATGGAGGTGGTGGGCATGTGGGACAGAGGCAAAGGCCGAAAGCGAGCCATGCCTGGAGGATGCTACTGGGAAGTGGACAGTAACGAAAAAGTCTCCATACTAGAAACAAAGCTTCCCACTGTAATCTACCCACAAGCTTCAGCACAAGAAAATAAACAAATAGAGAAATGTGAGAAGACAGGGCAACAAATGCCTCCAGAAACTTCCACCTACCCTAAACTGATCCATGAGGCGGTGAACCCATGTGCACTTGGGCTTTTCTTAGTTGGTAGGCTTTTTTTTATTACTGTTTTAATTTCGTTGCTTGCCATTGGATTATTTAGGATTTTTATGTCTTCTCGTTTCAGTTTTGGTAACTCATGTATCTGAGAATCCATTCTTTCTTATGAATTCTTCAATTTATTGGTGTACAGGTTTGTGAAGAAATTGTCAGTAATCTTTTTTATTTCAGTGGAATACATTGCAATTTTGCCTTTTTCATTTCTAATTGCACCAGTTTGGGTATTTTCCCTCCTTTTTTTTTTTTTTTTTGGTTAGGTTGGCTAAGGATTCGTCTATTTTGTTTATTCTTTCAAAGAATCAACTCTTCAATTCAATAATTCTTTGTAATGTTTATTTGTCCTCAATTTCTTTAATTTCTACTCTGATCTTTATCGTTTCCTTCCTCATACTTGCTTTGGGGTTGGTTTGTTGTTTTACTAGGACCTTGAGGTGCATTATCAGGTTATTTATTCAGACTCCTTCTGTTTTTGTGATGTGGGTGTTCACAACTATAAATATTCCTCTTACAATTACTTTCATTGTGTCCCATGAGTTCTTGTGTGTGTACTGGTATTATCACTTAGTTATAGAAGCTGTCTTATTCTTCCTTAACTGTTCCTGTAATCCATTGTTTATTTAAGAACGCAATATTTAGTTTCCATGTATTTGCATAATTTCTGTGTTTTCTTTTATTGTTGATTTCTAGTCTCATTGTGCTATAATTTGATAATATGCATTACAATTCTTTTACATTTACTTAAGCTTGCTTTTTTGGATACTATGTGATCAGTTTTAAAGGAAGTACCACATGCTGCTGAAAAGAATATGTATTCTGTAGTTAAATGGAACATTCTGTGATATCTATCAAGTTCATTTGTTCAAAGGTTTTGGTCAACTCTGATATTTGTTTGCCAATGTTCTCTCCAGTTGATCTATTTGTGATAGTGGGCTATTAAATTCCCCTACTATAATTGTATTTATGTTTATCTGATCTTTTATGTCCAGTAATAGTTTTATCATGAACTTGGGTGCACCATTGTTCTGTGCATATATGATAATAATTGTTATCTCTTTCTGTTGGATTGTTCGCTTAATCAATATGCAGTGACTTTCTCCACCTCTTTTGACCAATTTTGGCTTCAAGTCCCCTTTTTTGCACATAGGACACCTATGCCTGCTTTTTTCAGTCTGTGAGGTTCTGTTTGAATTAAATGTCATCTGAATAGAAGCAGAAAAAGCCTTTGACAGATTCCAGGATCCTTTCATGATGAAAAAAATTGCTGGAGAAAATAGGTATAAAGGATCCTATCTCAATCTGATAAAAGCCATTTATTATTACAAACCTATTGTCAATATCATATTAAATGGGGAAAAACCAAAAGCTTTCCCTCTAAAATCAAATGACAAGGATGTCCACTATCACCACTCCTGTTCAACATAGTACTTCAAACATTAGCAAGAGCAATTATGCAAAAAAAGGAAAAGTATATGTTAAGAAAGGAAGAAGTTAAATTGTTATTTGCATATGGCATGATCCTCTGTATAGATGACCCCAAAAATCCACCAAAAGACTCCTAGAATTAATAATCAAATTCAACAATGTAGCAGGATACAAACAAAAACACAAAAACAATGCTGTTCCCCTACACTAATAATAAACCCATTGAGAAAGAAATTAGCAAAACAAAAGTACCATTCACAATAGCACTGAAAAGCAATTCTAATGAAATTAAAATCCTCTATAGATGAAAACTACAGTATTCTGAAAGAGAAATCAAAGAGGACATAGAAAATGAAAAGGTATCCTCTGTTCCTGGATAGGCAAAACCAACATACTCAAAAATCACTATACTCTCAAAATTAATATACAGATTTAACACAAACAAAAATATCGGCAGCATTTCTACAGAACTACAGGAAACAATCCTAAAATTCATATGGAACCAGAAGAGACCCAGAAGAGCAAAAGCAATCCTAGGTAATAAAAGCAGAGCTGGAGGCATCTCAATTCCAGACTTGAAGTTACCTTACAAAGCTAGTGTTTTAAAAAAAACCCAGCATATTTTATTGGCACACAGACACACACACACACACACACACACACACACACACACAAACACAAAACATAAGGATCAATGGAGCAGAATAGAGGCTGCAGAAACAACTCCAAGTATTCAACTATTTAATCTTTGAAAAGGAGTCAGAATATACTAAAAGAATGTAGCCTTTTAAATAATGATCCTAGGAAAACTGGCTATCCGCAAGCAGAAGATTGAATCTAGATCCATATATCTCACCATGTTCTAAACTAAAATCAAAGTGGTTCAAAGAACTAAATGTTAAAACAGAAACAATCTGTTGGAAGATAAAATAGATAAAACTCTTGAAGACATAAGCATAGGCAAGGACTTTCTGAACATAATCTTGCTTGCACAGGAAATAATACTGAGAATCAACAAATGTGAACAAATCAAATTAAAAAGGTTTTGTACAGCAGGAGTAACAACCAACAGAGTGAAGAGACAACCTGTAGAATGGGAAAAATTTTTACTGGTATTCCTCAGACAGAGGACTAATATTTAGAATACATAAATAACTCAAAAGAATTAGACTCCCCAAAATAAAAATCCAATCAAAAAATGGGCAAGTGAAATGAACAGACACTTTACAGAAGAAGTACAAATGCAATAAATATATGAGGAAATGCTCAATATTGCTGTACATTACAGAAATGCAAAGTAAAGCAACACTGAGAATCCATCTTATCCCAGAAAGAATGGCTAACATCAAGAACTCAAACAATAAATACCAGTGAGGCTGGAGGAGGGAGGAACACTTCTATATTGCTGATACGAATGTAAACTAGAACAACCACTGTGGAAATCAATATGGAGAGTCCTCATAACCTAAAACTAGAAATGCTATTTGACTCAGATATTTCTCTTTTAAGCATCCTCCCCAAAGAGTTAGACACATCATATTACGGTGATACATACATAGCAGCACAATTTGTAAGAGCCAAATCTTGGAAGCAGGCTGTTTGGCTATCAACAGATGAATGGAAAAAGAAAATGTGGCGTTTACACACAATGGAGTACTACTCTGCCATAAAGAAAGGTAAACTTGAGTCATTGGTAAGAAAAAAGGTAAAGGGAAAAAAATAAGAACCAAGAGACTCATGTAAAGGTACAAGATCCCCATGATGAATGTAACTGTATTTTATACCTAAAATGTACCAATAAAGTTAATGGGGGGGAAAAAAAAGAAAAAAGGTGCACCTTGAGACCATAATGTTAAGTGAAATAAATCAGACACATAAGGTTAAATATTGCATGGTTTCTCTTGTATAATTCAAATTATAAATAAAGGGTAAGAAATGATAATAGAAAGGAGGGAGGGAGATAGATCTTTCTCAGATATGAAGGGGATCAAGACATGAAGCAAGGAGGAGTGGGAGAGGAGGGAAGGGAAGGAAAAGGAGCTGAGATGTGTTACATGCACGCACCAACTTCACATAGGGAATAGACATTATATACTGGAAACATGGACTAATGCAATTGTTTTAAAATTTAAAAAAATCTCTTCACTCTCCAGATATCTGTAGGAAACCTGGCATGACTGAAATGTACACTATTGATACTCTGCACCCCATAAACATAGAGTGATATCATCTTGTCCAGAAGAAAGACATAGGAGTAACAAATGGAATAAAAGTGATAATATGAAAGCCCACTGCCTATTTCCCATCTAGGTAAATAAAGATCACTGTATCTTGCTGCACTAGTCACTTTCTAGTTGCTGGGACACAATCCCCAACACCCAAAACTTAAAGGAGGGGAAATTTAATTTGCTTATTGTTTTGGTTCATAATCACCTGGCTCCAACACA
Source organism: Heterocephalus glaber (assembly GCF_053883595.1). Lineage (NCBI taxonomy): Eukaryota > Metazoa > Chordata > Mammalia > Rodentia > Bathyergidae > Heterocephalus > Heterocephalus glaber. Next base: position 66,051,732 of record NW_028258317.1, on the reverse strand, counting down.
GAAATATAGTTCAAGAGTGTGGCAGACAAAGCTGCTTAGTTTGTGGTGGCTAGGAAGCACAGTGTGGAATGAATAATGAACGCCAGGGCAGAAGGGTCTGGGACAGAGTAGATGCCATGGCCACGCTTCCATGACCCACACATCCCCAAAAGTGCACTCCACCAATTCCCTGGAAGGATCCCAGAGCTAATCAATGTGACATCCCATCCTAACTTCTATACCTTCTGCTGTTCTTGTGCTGAATTTGAATAATGATGGGTACCACTGTTAGGTCACTTGTCTCACAAGCAATGATCCTGGATGGCATTTACCCGAGCTTGGAGTCTTTTGGTGGATATTGTGAGATAGATTAGAAAGTTGCCAACATTCTTTGCTTTCCTTGTTAAGCACAAGGTTAGTCCCTTACTTAAACTACTGTAGAATAGAAAGATGTAAGATGGAAAGGACAATGTGGGCTTTGTGATTGGTAATAAGATTGGGGAATGAAGTATCTTGAGGTTGTCTGAGATCTTACTTTTTTAAATTTAGAAACAAGTGCTATGCTTTAACTCTTTGTTGTATGTAAAGGTCTAAGCCTTACCCAAGATTTAAGTGAATTCCATGAGGTGCTGCTCTCCTACACTTGTTCTGTGTTTGAGACTCAGAGTCTTCTTTGTGTCCTGCTAATTCTGCACGCCCCGTGTCTGTCCTCTGTAAGGACTCCATTCTGACTTGCAGAATGTGAGCTTTTCTGTGCCCACAGGCCTGTACGTGTGACGAACTTCATTAAGGGAGTGAGAAGGTGGGGGCTTCACAGACCTGCACAGCGTGGTAAGCTCGCCAGTGTACGTCATCCCCTCAGCCACCTTCTCTCTTCACTTTTCTGGGCTCCTGAAGCTTGGAGTCTCCGAAAATCACCTTATTATCATTCCTTCCATTGGCCTGCACACCTATCAAAAACTGACCTAATGATGCTTTATACTTTTTTAAAAAAATTAGTGTACTGTCAATTCATACCAGAGTGTGGTCTCAACCCTTTCTACTTTTCATTTTGAGACAGAGTTTTGCTAAGTTTCCCAGGCTGGGCTTAGCTTTGCAGTCTTCCTGCTTCTGCCTCCCAGAGCCGTGGCATTCCAAGCATGCACCACCACACCTAAGATTCGTTATCCCTGTAACTTTGTCTCACACTGACACCCCTGCAAGAGACTTTGAAACCTGAATCTTCCCTTGTCCTTCCCATGTCCTTTTCTCTACCAGCTGCTGAAAGAAAAAGCAACAGGAGTTGTTTAGTCTGTTGCTTTAGTCTGGCCTCCCTTGGACTTGCGGTAAGTATTTGAGAAGGCAGAAGTGGTAAAAGTCAACATAGGTTTTAAATAATAGTTTGTTGTCCCATTGCCCCCAAAAGCCCATGGTGGACTCCTGGGCCTATGGGAAGTGGTCAGTAAATTGTACTTCTGATGATCATTTCTCTTTATCACATCCCATAACTACCTTCTGTGGTTGGTATTTAAGTCTGCTAGCAAGTTTCTTTTTTCAAATTTTTACTTAAGAAAAATCATCTCTGGTTACAGGCCATTTTCTTGTTGTTTTACAGACTATGGCCAAGAAAAAGTAGATATTGAGCAATAATTCGGTCCTTTGTTTAGATTCCAACTGCCACATTGTAGACATTAGAAAATCTGAAGACCAGAAAATTTCCAACCTGTCAAACATACAAAGCGTTGGTGGCAGTTGATGAGAGACGAGTTCTCTTAGCTTACTCTCTTTGGACCTGCTCATAAATTATTAACATATCAGGAACAGGGAGACAGATACTATGCAAACAGAAAGGGGTCTAGAGAGGGAGGAAGGGGGAGGATGGGAAAGAGAAAGGGAAATACAAAAAATTAAGATGTGACATGTATGTGGACCAACTTCCTGTAATGAATGTAATTATTATATACTGCAAACCCGTACTGATAAAAAATTTTTTAAGAAGACACAGAGGAGATTTTGAACCAAGATCCATGGGAAATTTTTTTAATTTTTTAATTAAGATTCCAATATGTCAAAGGCTATCCTGTTGTCTAATGTAATTACCATTTTAAAAGTAAACCAAGTTGTTAGATTTGGTAAAATCCAAGAAAATCTTCCATTTTGCTAATCATGCTACTTTTATGTATAAATTAATCATTTAAGAAGGCTTTGATATTTGATAACTGCAAAATTCTAGTCAACATTTATTTATGGAAAGGAAAAATTGATAAGGGAAAATCACAACATTAACAATATAATTTATATAGAAGAAAGGGGGCTCATGGAAGATAGTTTAATGAGGGCACTCGCCAGCAGGCTTGTGATTCAGCAGGTCACAGACTTTGGGAAAGCATCTCTCTGAGACAGAGATCATAGCGTCTTTGTGCACTATAAGCAAATATTAGCATGTTGGGAGAACTGCCTGGAATTTCCCCATCTTGGAGAGCTTGCGTGCAAACCTTCTCAGAGCCACTTCTGCATGTGAGGAAGTTGCAGGGGTTAACTCTACTTGTTTCTCTGGCTGTTTTCTGCCAAATGGTATTCCCGAGCCTGGTTGCCTGGCCACATGGCTCAATCAGTTTATCTTCCATTCCTTGACTATTGCAAGAAAAAGCTCCTGGGAGCCAATTATTGCTGTTTCTTCTTCCCTGATAGAGTTGTTAGAACTATGAGCTGTGAGCAGCCACCACAGGATTCTTGGGGAATAGTTGAATTCAAAGACTAGAATTCAGAATCCTATCCAAGGATAATGTAAAAGGATATTACCCAGAAAAATAATTTAAAAAAGGCTTGATCTGCCTATTAAATTGTCAGTAGTGGTGGAAAGAGATTATATTCCAGATTTTTGCTCCAGCATTTTTCACCTAAACCATTCTCAAACCTTGCTCATTTATTCTAGAGATAGTATCTTTTTTTTTCCATTAAGTTTATTGGCACATTTTAGGTATATAAAGCAGTTACATTCATCTTTGGGAATTTGTACCTTTCCATGATGTATCTTGGTTCTTATTTTTTCCCCCTTCCCCTGCCCTCCCTTCACTCCCTCCACCCCTTCCTAGTTGCATAGACTTTGTTTCTATTTTTTTCTCTTCTCAAATTTTTTTCTTTCCCTTCTTTCCTTTCCCCTACCCCTCCCAATTCCCCTACCCCTTTAGATATTTTCTTCCTGCTTCACATTATCAATTACAGATTTTGATCCTTGTTTGTGCTTTTAGTTTCTCACACCAGAGAAACTATTCGGTATTTACACATGTGTGTCCTATTTATTTCACTTGAGATAGTATCTTTTTAAATTGTTTGAATGACCTTTTTAAATATTGATATGAGAATGTTACACTCTTTTTTTCTTTCAGTATCATGCTTTATACATTGACTTTATAGATTTTTTTTAATGAAATAACAGATAATTTCCATGAAACTTAAACATACATTGTAGTCACTTAGGTTCCCTCTTTTATCTAAAGATGACTTGGATCTTATTGATTAAGAATTTTACTTAGGCTACACTTTTTCTGAAACAGACTTTACAGACACAAAGAATTGGCCATTTAAGACAAACATACCAAAGCATGAAATCCTGTTTATAAAAAAAGTACCTGGAATATTTACTACCACATTACTATTTTGAGTATGTTTCACTCAGTTTAAGTTGGCTAGTTGGCTATGTGAGCTTTGCAAAGTATCCTGGAACTTAAATGGACTCCTAGAGGTTACAAGTGAGAATTTAATGTTTAATGATATCCAGTTAAATAATGGCAAAATAGTCCAATCAAGGACTTCTTGAAGATTTTCCTAACAATTTTACTGATTTTTTCTTTTTCTTTTTCTTTTTGGTAAGAAAGGCCCTGCCAGTTAGGCACCTAATTAAGCAAAATGACTTATCTGGTAAATACAACTCTTAATGATAACCAGATGCCCACCAAAACCACTTGGGATTTTATGAGTAATGATTTATTAAAAATTGTTATTAACTGTTTCACACTAGGGTTTTCTGTTCTGTATTTTAAAATAAAAGGAACGAATATAAAAATTATTTGGGCTTATATGATATGTAAGAAACAAACCAAAAACCAGGCAAGCACAACATATGGTATGACCTACTGGATGTAACACAAAGCTTTTCCTTACATTATCTATCTTCAACCCACATTTCCATACAATAAGGTATTATTTTAAAACAGGAGGTAGTATAAGTATAAGGGATTTGTCAGTTACAATGGGGTAATAATTTCTATACTATAGGTAGACATTTTGCAGAAAGAAAATAATGCAGGATTATAAAAAGATTTCTCAATGTGTCATGGTTTTCTATGACAAGAATAGTATATGATTAAATGGAGTATTTTACATTATACTTAGCCAGAATGCCCATTCAGAAGTGAGGTATAATCTCTTTGTTGAACAAACTTAGAGGCATTCCTTATATTTAACTATACTTTGTATTCTACTTGAGGTGGGGTAAGAGCGAGTAAAGAATATTGTCGAGTAACATGGTGTCTTGCAACATGACAAGCTCCATATTCACAGGGTCACTGTGAATGAGGAAAAGATCCAGAGTCTTCTCAGCAAGAGATCTTCCTCTTCCTCGGGTGCCAGGTCCACTTGCCTTCGCAAGTCAGATTGGGCAATGCTATTTCAAGGGGATTTCTGCCTTCCAGATGTCCAGACAGCATTATTCGCCCTATAAGCTTTTATTATGCCAAGAGGAGAGTAGACAAATCATCAGGCATTTTCTAAGAAAGACACATTTCCCTTGGCCAGCCTAGATGAAGCAGTGTTCTCAGGTAAACAGGATGTGTGGGAATGTAGGGGACACTGCTGGTGCATTCTTGTCCCCAGCTCTATGCCCTCAAGTCCCCTCTTCTCTCAGCTTTACCCTAAAGGCTGACATCTGTGACTCTCAGGTTGGCCAACAAGCCAACCTCCATCTGCAGAGCAGCAGAAGAATCTGGAGGGTTTTAACTCCCCTTCCTCAGATTCAATGGCTGCACTGTACTGTAGGAGCACAAAAGCCCAGCTTCCTTGATTTGAGTCCAGACAAATATGTTCCTGAGCTCCTATGGGATTTTCTCTGAAATCATATCTTTCTTTGCTTCTTCCTGACCCCTATCCTGCTTCCCATGTTTTCTCAGGAGAACGACCATAATAAATCCCATTCATGTTAATCGTGTTTCAGTCTACAGTGGACCCTCGAGTTATAACATGCCTCACATACAAACAACTTGGGTTATGATCAGAATTTCAGTCTTAACTTATGACCAAAGTCTTGAGTTACAACCTGAATGTCAGTCTATCTTGTGATGGGTTAATTGAGAAAACCTGAGCCAGGGTCCATAAAACACTGAGATCTGTTTCGAAGAAAGTGCGGCTTAAAATTATACAGGAGAGAGAATTTGAAGGCTGTGTAGAGGAGCCTGAGCCTTCAATTGATTCTGTGGTTGATGACACTGTAACTGTAGCAGAGTCCACAGCCTTGCAGATAGACATGATGATGTTGAGGAACTGGTGGAGGAACACTCAGAAGAATTTTCTTTTTTCTTTTTTCTTCCATTTAGCTTACGGGTACATATTTGGTGTAAAATACAGTTACATACATCATTGGGATCTTGTACATTTACATAATGTATCTTGGTTCTTATTTTTTCCCCCTTTCCCCTGCCCTCCCTTCACCCCCTCCACCCTTCCCTATTTGCAAAGACATTGTTTCCATTTTTTCCTTTTCTCATATTTTTTCTTTTCCCTTCTTTCCTTTCCCCTGCCCCTCTCACTTTCCCTCCTCCTTTAGACCTTTTCTTCCTATTACGCAGTATCAATTATACATTGTTCTAATTACAATATCAAGATCTAGGAGACATTACCACAGATTTTACAGAATTTAAAAGGATATAGAAAGCATATTATAAAAATCTTTTTGAAATAAATTTGACAACTTCTAAGAAGTACCTTGGAAGACAAATTAATGAAATTGACTCTGGAGGAAATATACAATTTGAATAGCACCTATTAAAGAAGGTATATTCAGGACCAGGGATTTAGCTCAGTGATTTTGTCACCTGCTGTGCAAGTGCAGGGACCCGAGTTCAATGTCTGGTACCAAAAAAAAAAAAAAACCAAAAAAAAAGAAAGTATATTCCTAGCTTGAAAACATACTTATAGGGCAACAACAGGCTCATATACATTTTAACTGATAAATTATATCAAACATTTAAAGCAGAAAAAAGAAGGAACACTTCTCCCCTCAGTTTAGGAACTCAACATTGTGCTAATCCTAAAACTGGATAAAGATAATAGAAGAAAAAAGTATGAACATAGATAGAAATTTGTTTAACAAAACAAACTGTGAGAAGTCAGATCTGGCAGGATGTAGAAAGTGGTTTTGTTATAGGGATGGCAGTGTTGGTTCAGCATTGGAAGATCCACCCCCAAAAGTCATCATTTTAACAGAGGAAAGGAGAAAGCCATACGATCCTGTCATTAGTTGGAGAAAAAGTATTGGACTAAATTCTACACCTGTTCATGGTAAAAGCTATCAGGAGCCTAGAAGTAGAACAGAACCTTCTCAACAGATTAAAGACATGTACTCCATACTTCCAGTGAGAACGCCTTGTATGAATGGAGAAGATACAATGCTTTCTCCTTAAGGTGGGGAACAGGGGCAGATATGCTTACTCTTTATCTGTCCATTAAACTTTGAAACATAGGCCCAAACCAAAATAGTCTGGCAATAAAATGACACAATTAGGATAGGATCGGCAAGGTAGAAGTAAAATCTTTATATGTAGATGAAATGATCTTCTACAGAGAAAATACTAAGAAATCTCTAGGAGCCCCTAGAACTTGTATCTGAATTTAGCAGGATTAGAAAACACAAGGTATGTATAAAAATTCAGGTCTATGTATACTTGCTGCAAATGAAGAATTGGATATTGAAAATTAAAAGTTATGTAGGAGTTCAAAGGACCTAGAAAAGTAAAAAGAAAAAAACCCCAAAAAACAGTGTTGGAAGACATTTAGTACCTAATTCTAAGACTTCCTCTAAAGCTACAGTAATCAAGGCAGTGTGGGTATAAGGAAAGACATATAGATCATTGGAATAAAACAGAATCTAGAAGCAGAATCACACATATATGGTCCACTGATTTTTGAAAGGTTATTTAACATTAACATTTTATAAAACACAAACTCAACTCAAAAGCAGAGCAAAAGATAGTGTTTTCAGTAAATGGTACTAGAACACTTGTTATCTGTATGTAAAAAACCTCAGGGGAATTTTCTACAGAGGAGCTTCAGCAGTTTCTGGCTAAGCAGCAGAGAACAGCAGCTGAGGAGCTTTCTGAAGAGGAGGAAGAGCAACAATCAGTGCAGTAAAGTTCTTCTGAAATAAAGAAAATCCCCCCAAAATGGACAGAGCTACAAACATTTGTAGAGAAGATCAGACAGAGAGAAAGCCAATCACTGCATTCATTTGCTTAATGACAGTGTCATGTCATGCTACACAACAATATTAAAGAAAAGACAGAAACAGAAAACCTCAGACCAGTTTTTAGTTCTGGAAAGGTTGAGACCTAGTAAGCCAGAAGCAGATCCTAGCAGGCCAGTAGAGTCAGATTCCCGATATTCTTATTGAAAGGGACTTTCCTTCTAAACAATATCCACCTTCCATTTCATCCTCCCTTCCTGCAAGCCAAAGATGTCAACTATAATGATGAGTACAGTATGAAATTGTTGTTTCTGGTAAACTAGGTACACTTTATAACTTTTTGGTGAATACACTAGGAAAATTATTAGTGTTCCTGGTAAATTTCGCACATCATGCAACCCTTTTTTATTATAAAAATAATGTTAGTTAAGGCGTGCTTTGAGAAGTTTGGAACACATTATGAGTATTTCCATTATTTCTTATGAGAAAAATAGTCTTGATTTACAACCAACTTGAGTTACAACCAACCCTTGTGAATAAATTAAGTTCATAAGTCAAGGGTCTATTGTATTTCTGGAGTAATCTTACCAAAATGTCCAGATAAAGGGGTATTAGGGCAGGTAAGATGGGAAAGGGATTGATTGCTCTCTCTCCTCAATTCTGCACAGTAACCAAAGTGGGGGTAATTGTCAAAGATCAGAATTCTTGCTGTTATCAAATAATAATATATTGATCATACACCTTTCTCATACTTTTATACATGTTGAAGAAGACTAAAGAGCTGTGTGCTGTAGATGATGCTGTATGAGCAGAGTTTTACCTAAGAACATAAAACTGCATGGAAAAGCTAGAACTAGAACAAAGCCTCCTGACTTAGACCAATGTTTTCCACTCAGTTTGGAGTCGGACAACATAGTGTTTATATATCAACTGGGTACTCATCAGTTTGGAAACAGGGGTGCACTGGTAAATGTCTAGCAGTTGACTTTTGAGGGAAGAGAGGTCACACTGATTGGCCTTGTTGACCAATTTAACTGTTTAAATTCTTTTGTGGTGGCCTATTTATTTTTTTCTTTCTAAGTTCTTTTATTGGTACATTTTAGGTATACAATTCGTTTACATTTATCACTGGGTGTTTGTACCTGGACATGATGTATCTTGGTTCTTATTTTTCCCCTTTACCTGTGCTCCCTTCATCCCCTCCACCCTTGCCTATTTACACACACATCATTTACATTTTTATTTTTATTCTTTTCTCATAGTGTTTCCTTTCCCTTCTTTCCTTTCCCCTTTCCCTCCCTTCACCCCTTCGTCTTTGGACCTTTTTCCCATTTCAAATGATCAATTATTCATTTGAATCATTTTAACCCTTGTTTACACTATCACTTTCTCACACTAGTGAAACTATTCAGTATTTACACTTGTGTCCTATTTATTTCACTTAAGAGTATGGCCTCGATATGCATCCATTTAGCTATAAATGACTCTAGTTTTTCATTCTTTATGGCTGAGTAGTACTCCATTTTGTAAAAAAAGCCACATCTTCTTTATCCAGTTTCCGATTGATGGGCACTTGGGCTACTTCTAAGCTTTAGCTATTACAAACTGTGCTGCTATGAACGTTGGTGCACATATATTGCCATGGTATGATTCTTTTAATTCTTTGGGCAAGATACACAGCAGAGGAATAGCTGGCTCAAATGGGACCTCTAGTCCTAGTTCTTTGAGGTATCTCCATACTGATACCCACAGTGGTTGCACCAGTCTACATTCCCACATGGTGGTCTATTTCAAACTATCAATGAATGTGATAGCGCTGAATACACAACTGAGATGTGAAGAATTGACTCTCGAAGGCTTATGTGAGTCAAGTACAGCAAATCCTTGACTGTAACCACTTTTTCTTAAATTTTATTTTATTGGTACATTTTAGGTATACAGTATAATGACAATCATTATTGGAAACATGCACCTTTACATAACACACTTGGTTCTTATTTTTACCCCCTTTCCCTGCCCTCCCTTCAACACTTTAATCCCTCCCTATTGACAAAGTCTTTGTTTCCATTTTTTCATTTTTTCATATTAATTCCATTCCCATCTTTTATTTCCCCTACCCCTCCCAATTCCCCTTTCCCTTTGCCCTTTTTCTTCTTATTTCACATTATCTATTATACCTTTTAGTCCTAATTTACACTTTCAGTCTCTCACAATAAACTACTCAGTATTTATACATGTGTGTCCTATTTATTTCATTTAAGAGTATCGCCTTAATGTGCATCCATTTAGCTATGTCTTTAATTTCTCATTTTTTATGGCTGAGTAGTACTACATTTTATATAAAAAATATTTTCTTTATACAGTCTCCAGTTGATGGGCAATTGGGCTGCTTCCAAGTTTTAGCTATTATAAATTATGCTGCTATGAACATGGATGTACATATATCACTGTGGTATGATTCTTTTAATTCTTTGGGGAAGATACCCAGCAGGGGAATAGCAGGATCAAATGGGACTTCCAGTCCTAGTTCTTTGAGGTATCTCCATACTGATTTCCACAGTGGTTGCACCAGTCAACACTCCCACCAACAGTGGAGCAGTGTTCCTCTTTCCCCACAGCCCCACAAGCATCTGTTATTGGTTGAATTCATAATAGCAGCCATTCTTTCTGGAGTGAGATAGAATCTCAGCGTTGTTTTCATTTGCATCTCTTGAATGACCAGTGATGTTGAACATTTTTTCATTTGTTTATTTGTTATTTCTACTTCTTTGTCTGAGAAATGTCTGTTCATTTTAGATGCCCATTTTTGGATTGGGTCTTAAAATTTGGGAGGTCTGATCTTTTTAAGTTCTTTATAGATTAGCGACAGTAGACCTTTGTCTGAGGAAGAGCAGGTGAAAATTTTTTCTCACATTGTGGGTTGTCTGTTCACTCTACTGGAGATTTCTCTTGCTGTGCAGAAACTTTTTAATAAAATAGATCGCACTTGTTGATTATTTGTGCTAGTTCATGGGCAAGTGAGGTTTTGTTCATAAAACCTTTTCCTACACCAATGTCTTCAAGAGTTCTACCTAACCTCTGTTCCAGCCAGTTCAGTGTTTCTGTTTTAATATTTAGATCTTTAATCCATTTCAATTTCAGTTTAGAGGATGGTGAGAGATATAGGTCTAGTTTTAATCTTCAGCAAGTTGAAGCACAATTTTTCCAGCACCATTTATTAAAGAGGCTATCTTTCTTCCAGTGAGGGTGTTTGGCTCCTTTGTTGAAGATGAGATGGCTGAGTATGTCTGGACTTGTTTCTGCATCTTCTGATCTGTTCCACTTGTCCTTAGTTCTCTTTCTTTGCCAGTACCATGCTGTTTTTATCACAGTAGCTTTGTAGCATGGTTTCAAGTTGGGGTTGTGATACCCCCTGCCATGTCTCTGTTCCCTAGAACTAGTTTTGCTACTCTGGGTCTCTTCTTGCTCCAAATGAATTTTTGGATTGTTTTCTCAAGATCTGTGAAGTATTCCTCTTGGATTTCAATTGGGATTGCACTGAATATATGTAGTAGTTTTGGAAGTATGGCCATTTTCATTACGTTGATCCTTCCTACACAGGACCACAGTATGTCTTTCATTTTCTGATATCATCTTCAATCTCTCTTTTCAGAGTGCTATAGATTTCAGAGAAGAGGTCTTTCATTTCTTTTTTTAGGTTGATTCCTAGGTATTTCAGTTTTTTAGATGTAATTGTGAAAGGAATTCTTTGCGCTATTTCTGTCTCAGTGAATCTGTTATTCATGTAGAGGAAAGCTACTGATTTTGTGTGTTGACCCTTTATCCAGCTACTTTACTGAATTTGGTTATTAAGTCCGGAAGACTTTTGGTGCCATTCTTGGAGTATTCTATATACACTATCATGTCATCTGCAAATAATGACAATTTGACTTCTGCATTTGCTAACTTTATCACTTTATTTCTCTATCTTGTCTAATTGCCATGGCTAATGTTTCCAAAACTATGTTGAACAGGAGAGGTGATAGTGGACATCCTTGTCTTGTTCCTGATTTGAGTGCGAAGGATTTCAGTTTTTGACCATTTAGTATGATATTGGCTGTTGGTTTTTCATAGATAGCTTTTATCAGGTTGAGGTAGAGACTGTCTGTTCCAATTTTTTGTGGGGTTTTTATCATAAATGCTTTTTGGATTTTGTCAAATGCTTTTTCTGCATCTATTGAGATGATCATATGGTTTTTGTCCTTGGCTCTATTGATATAGTGTATTACATTGATTGATTTGCATATATTGAATCATCCCTGCATCCCTGGGATGAATCCCACTTGGTCAGGGTGTATGATCTTCTTGATGTTCTACTGCATTCTGTTTGCCAGTATCTTATTAAGGATTTTTGCATTTATGTTCATTAATGAAATTGGCCTATAGTTCTCTTTTTCAGTTGGGTCTTTCTGTGCTTTGGGGATCAAGGTGATGCTTGCTTCCAGGAATGAATTTGGGAGTATTGCTTCCCATTCAATTTCATTGAAGAGTTTAAACAGTAATGGTAGTAGTTCCTCTCTAAATGTCTGGTAGAATTCAGCAGTGAAGCCATCTTAGTTGGTAAGTTTTTAACTACATTTTCAGTTTCATTGATTGATATTGGGTTGTTTAGAATTTTTAGGTCTTCTTAGTTCAACTTTGGTAATTCATACTTATCTGGGAATCTGTCCATTTCTTCTGTGTTTTCCATCTAATTGGCGTATAGGTTCTGGAAGTAGGTATTGATGATCCTCTGGATTTCTACTGGGTCCATGGTAATTTTAACATTTTCATTCCTAATTGCATGTGTTTGGGCCATTTCTTTCCTTTTTCTGATAAGGTTCGCTAAGGTTTTTTTTCGAATAATCAACTCTTGGCTTCTTTGATTTTTTGTATCTTTCTCTTAGTCTCCATTGCATTGATTTCTGCTCTGATCTTTATAATTTCCTGCCTTGTATGAGCTTTGGGTTTGTCTTGCTCTTCTCATTCTAGAAGCTTGAGGTTCAACATCAGGTTGCTTAATTGGGCTTGCTCTGTTTTCCTAATATGTGTATTCACTGCTATGAATTTCCCTGGTAAGACTGCTTTCGTTGTGTCCCATAGATTCTGATATGTTGTATTGTCATTGTCATTTAATTGAAGGAACTGTATGATTTCTTTGTCAATTTATTCTGTGATCCATTGGTTATTCAGAAGTGTATTGTTCAATTTCCATGTGTTTATGAAATCTTTGCAGTTTCTTTTTCTCTTGATCTCCAGTTTCATTGCACTATGGTCTAATAATATACAGGGATAACTTCAATTCCTTTGCACTTACTTAAACATGTTCTATGTGTGAGTATGTGGTCTATTTTGGAGAACGACCTCTGTGCAGCTGAAAATAATGTGTATTCTGATTTTCTGAGGTGGATCACTCGGTAAACTTCTGTTAAGTTCATTTGTTCAAGAGTTCAATTGAGTTCTAGTATTTTGTTGCTTAGTTTTTGTCTAGTTGATCTATCTATTTGTGACAGTGGGGTATTGAGGTCCCCCACTACTATTCTATTAGTGCTTATGCGATTTTTCATGTCCATTAGTATTTGCACCAGTGTTTGGTACATAGATATTTATGATTGTCATCTCTTTCTCATTGATTATTCCCTTTACAAGGATGTAGTGTCCTTCTTTGTCTCTCTTAATCAGTGTTGGTTTGAAATCCACTTGATCTGCAAAGAGGATAGCTACTCCTGCTTTTTCTTGGGTTCCTGTCATATGGAGTATTGTTTTCCACCCTTTCACTTTCAGTCTATGATTTCTTTTTGAATTAAGTATGTTTCTTGTATGCAGCATATTGTTGGATCTTGCTTCTTGACCCTTTCTGCCAGTCTATTTCTTTTGATTGGTGCATTGAGACCATTAATATTGATGTTTGGTGAATTGAGACCATTAATATTGATGGTTATAACTCATACATATTGACTTTTCATTTTCATGCCTTTTCCTGTTTGTTGGATTCTCCCCCTTTACCTTTAATTTATTTTCATGCTTGATGGTTTCACTGTGCTGTACTTCCTGGGGTTGTGATCCTCATTGTCTGTTCCTAGGATATTGTCTAAAATTTTTTGGAGGGCTGGTTTGGTATGCGTGAAGTTCCTAAGGTGCTCTTTGTCATGAAAATATCTTATTTCTCCATCAATTTTGAAAGATAGTTTTGCAGGGTACATCAATCTGGGTTGGAGGCTGTTTTCCTGTATGGCTTAGAATATGTCATTCCAAGCTCTTCTTATCTTGAGGGTTTGCATTGAGAAGTCTGCTGTGATTCTGATGGGCATTCCTTTGTATGTGATTTGTTTCTTTTCTCTAACTGCTTGTAGAACTTTGTTCTTCTGTTGGGTTTCTGGAATCCTTATAATTATATGCATATGTGTAGATTTTTTTTATCAAGGCTAATTGGAGTCCTATATGTCTCACTTATCTGTATGTCAAGTTCTTTTCCCCTGCTTGGGAAGTTTTCTGCCATTACTTCTACGAACAGTTTTTTTAATATCATCTGCACTTTCTCCTGTTTCTTTGTTGACTCTGATCAGTCTTATGTTATTCTTCTTTGCATTCTGTAGTAGTTTCTGGATTGATTTCTTGTGATCTCTTAAAATTTTAAAGCAATTTTTCTTTTCCTGGTCACTAACTGCAATCTTATCTTCTATATCTGAAATTCTGTCCTCACATTGACTCATTTTATTGGATAGACTTTCAATGAAGTTTTTAATTTCCTGGAAATCTGTTTGCATCATTTTTATGCATTCCATTTGTTTCCTGTCTTGGGATTCTATCATATTTCTGAGCTGCTCTCTAGATTTATTAATCATATCTTGCCCTATGGGCACAATCTCTTCTCTTATCTGAGAAATTATTTCTGATTTCATTTTTTCCAGATCCTCTTTTGTTGCCAGTTTAAGGATTCCAGGTGTTTGAGTATCAGAGTGTTCCATCTCGTTTCCCTTTGGGGTTGCTGTATGTTGTCTGAAAGTTTGATTTGGAGTCTTGTTTATGTGTCTTCTCATTTTGATGGGCAGGGTGCTGGTGACATCCACAAAGCTCACCTCCTCTGTCCTGGGGGCAGTGGCACATCAACCCCAAAGCCTCCTCCTCTTGTGTAACCTCTTTTAAACCTCTTTTTTCCCTGTAATTATTTGCTATTTTCACTAGATTATTTCTACTTAATGGTTTTTTGGGGGAACATCAAAGCTATGATACCTATCTGTATAATACCAGTTATCATTGTCATTGCCAATAAATACTAAGGAAAGTTAAAATAGGAAAAGGCATAAAGTAGAAAAAGGTATAAAGTACCTTGCAGTTCATTACTGATGTTTATAGTAGTAAAATTTGAGATATAAAATTTTAACCAAAACCAGGTATTGTAGTGCATGCCTGTAATCCCAGGACTCAGGAGGCTGAGAAAGGAGGATCATCACATGTACAAGGCTGGCCTCAGCTGTATACAGTTGAAGACCAGCCTGAACTACATAGCAAAATCCTAGTTCAAACAAGAAAAAAAGTAAAATTTAACCCACACCATTTGTGTTCAATGACATTTATTTTTAGTTGAAATATTTGTTTTCCTGCTTGCAACATCCTGTCCATATATGGATATAAAGTTTCAACATGACTTGAAAGGTAAAAAGATGTATAGTAATGCAGTGATTTGACAAGTGTGAACAGGGCTTGTATGAACAAATGTCAGGTCAGCCTCTTCCTACAGTTAAAAAAAAAATCTTGTGTAAATCCTTCATGATAACAGACATTGATCATTGGGAAAACCAGTCTCTTCAAAATAGTATCTAAGTAAAAACAGTTATTCTACCAACAGTTTTTAAGGGTTAGAATTTTTTTAAAGGGTTATACAAGGAAAAGAATGAAGAAAAAACCAGATATTGCTTACCCAGCCTACATTTCCATTCAGTGGGCTTCACATACTTAAAGCGGGATGGCTATTGTCAGTTTCCTTTGGAGTAAATATTTAAAACAAAACAAACTAAAAAAGTCTCCTCTACTTGCTGTCTCTTCCCACCTCCTGCCCTCTCCCTTTGGGGCTGCTTCTCTCTCTGACATTGTGCATTAGGGCAGCCAGGCCTCCTCCAGCATCCTCCAATGAGTAGAGCAGCTGGCTGGGCTCTGTCATGCCCCATCTCTCTCAGCCTCTTAAGAGGCCTGAGGAGAAATGGCCCAGCTGGCAGGAGCATGTAGGCTGCTGTCTGCCTCTCAGCAGAGTCTTCTCACAAATTGGCCAGAAGCAGGTTCAGAGCAGAAAGGGAGTAGAGCCAACAACTTGAGTTCATGTTTGACTCTCCCTGCCCCAGCTAAGTCAAGAAAGGAAGAAGCATTTTTCCCTTAGTGACTTCAATATTTAGTAGAGCCATGTACCCTGGATTTGGAGGACAAGAAATTCAGACTTGAACTCTGATCTACTACATGCATTCCCTTAATTGTGTAGCTCATGCACACAACTCTGAGGGCCTCCAGGCACAAGGCTAGGTGTGAGGATAGACATGTGGGTATTGGGCCCTTGCCCTCAAAGAGCTCACAGCTTAGAATGGAAGGCAAGTCTGTTGCAAACGTTAGGTAATATAAGCTGGGATGGGGGGTTGCAGGGCATGGAGAAAAGCATAGAAATAAAATGGGTAAAGGTTGACAAAGGCTTAAGCTGGCTGTGAGTATAGAGAGTGCCTGGGCAAAGACAAAGACAGCTCCTTCCTTCCTTACCAGCCTGCCCTTACAAATGTGCATCCCATGACAGGGCCCATGATTTCTATATTTCTGTTGAATATTGCCAGGACTCTTTGCATACTTGTCTCCTTCTCTGGCCAACACTTGGTTGTGTTCTCCATGTTTTTGTCACTCTCAGGTGGGTCAACTCCAGGTAAGACCCCCTAGAAAGTCTGCCATACTCCACTATTCTCTAGCCAGCAACCTCAGCATCATAAGAGCCAGTGTTTCCCAAAGTCCCAGCAAAAATCTAAAATTTAGACCTGGGGTCTATCTCTCATTCTTCTTTGCTAAAACAACTGGAAGAGAAAATGTCCATTGATAAGGTGTGAATGAATCATTTACACCTCAATACAAACACTGAGCTGTTTCTCTCCTGCTGTTAAAAAATGTAAGGGCTAAATCATGGGCAGGCAAAAGCCAAAATTGTACATACTTGTTTTCAGCTCTGGTCTCCAGTTTCATTGTCTGTTATATTAAGTAAATATTCCCCAGGGAAATCTACACAGGGGAAGAGATGAGAGACTGGAAAGAAGATGAAAGAAGGAACTAACTGTATTAGCAACATGCACTTTTTGAAAGGAAATTAAGTAGGTGCTTGTTTAACACTGAACACTGGAGACTTTTGAGGTGTCTCAGATTTGTTCAAAACCTTATTTTTAGTTGGACTCGTGGATCAAAACTCATTTATTTTGAGCATCTAATATATGCTGGGGATGGTTCTGGATGTTGTGGAGAAGGTAAACTCCATGCTATCATGGAATTTACAGCCCAAAGATAGAGGTAGATGCAGATATTGAAACAGAGATAGATAAGTGGAGATAAGTATATATGACACTTAAGAGGGAGAAAGGGAAGGAACAAAAACAAAGTGTAAGCAATAATCCTGGCCTTAATTTATCATTTTAAAATAAAAGCTAGGCATATATAATGAAAAGTCTTGAGACAACAGCACAATCTACATGGACGTATGTGGAAATACACAGGTATAAGATGCATCCACACTGAAAAATTTTACAGTGGGAAATAGCAGATTGAGTCGAAGTCACTGAAGAAAACTTGCATGGTATCATTCTCCAGCCTCAAAGTGAAAATCATCCAATATTTTAAGAAGGAAATGGATACTAATTAGTGTTTCCCAAAGTTATTTGACAATAAAATTCTTCTTAAGTGTTTTAAAAATCAAATTTATAGGCCTTTTGGAGACTTTCAGGTTGATATTTTTCTGGTAGGTTGGATAATCTGTGTAAATCTGCGTGCTTCTTATCTTCAGGAAGTGTGAGACACTTGTGCAAGGGAATGGCAGGTGCAAAGCAGGGTGGAGGTCAGAGTTTAGGGTGTCCTGGGCCCTCATTCATACTTCTATTTCTGGTGAGAACTGCATAGCTATTATTAAAAACCTTCTTTCCTTTGGTTTATAAAATGTGAGAATGCAAGGGCATTAAGAAATAGCCACTGCATTTAGGAGGAGGTACAGAGAAGAAAACCCAGATGCTAGCAGGTCCTCTGAAAGTTGACAGACTTTTCCTGGCAGAGAGACAGCTACAGAGATTACAGACCAAAATATCCAGAGCCCGTCTTTCCAATTCAATTAAGGCCCTCTGTTTTCCATCCAGCCTGCCTCCCAAGTGCTATGCTAGCATATGCTGCTGCACTAACAATGCTTTGTGGTGTGTAGCCCTCCCAGAGGTGGGAGAGGACAGCTGCTTAATAGTCACAGTGCACAGCAGGGCAGAAGGTGAAGAACAGACCCTGGGTATGGCTTGGGAGGCCCTGAGTAGATCGCAGGGAGGATTCGTGACAAGACAAAAACAGAACGGGAATTCTACTAAGGCTATTAGTGTACTGTACATCCATTATCTGTCAGGAAAGTGTCGGGAACTATGAATAGCTAAAAACTTGGAGCTTCCTAACTAAGATTATGGGAATTAATAGCACCAATACTTGCTGCTGTGGGTGGGAGTCTTACTTCAAAATATTTTTCTTTATTTCTGAGTAGTTCATGAGATTTGAGGCATCGAAGATAATTGCTAGTGATAAAGTCATGACCACTGAGGATAAGCATTAACATTTTGTTCACAGAAAGATTTCTGGTTCTGGCTGGGCATATAGTAGGATGGCACTTTTCTGTTCCTTTGGAATTGTGTGTTGCCATATGATGATTATTTTAGCCAGTGGAATGTAAGCAGAAGTGATGTGCCCATTGTTAGCCTGTTGCTTAAGTGCTGGTACCTGACTGCCTACTTTGTTTTTCCATGTACTACACTGAAAGACAAATGGACATAAAGGTTGGGAGCTCTTTCAAATTGATCTTGGAGCAAGACTGCTAAAGAACAGTGCTCCTGCTAAAAAACAGCCGACCTACTATAGACATGTAATATGAGTGAGAAATTAACCTTGCAGTTTTAAGCCATCAAGATTGAGGGTTGTTTGTTACTGCAGCACTACCCCCTTCTATGATGACTAAATCATCCAGTGCAATCAATACTTTGCTTCCATCCAGATATAGCACTCATAAGATCATGTATCATCAGGTTGCCTTGTGAGACAGAAATAAGTTATTATGCTTGTCTAAAAGTAAGGCAAACCTTTCTTTGCTCTTCACTGTTAACAATATGACCTTTCATTAAAGTTAAATAAGATTCTAACAAAGCTAATCTGATGTTCATTAGTTTATCCAACATAATTCTTGGTCTTTTTTCTAGGTTCTTAAGCCACTTTATTATTCTTTATTTAGATTGTTACAATAGCGTCCTAGTTGGTTTTGCTGTCTCTGGAGTTTTTCTCTTTCTACAGGGTTACCAGTGTGTTTTATTAGTAATCCTGACCTTGGACTTGTACAAATAACTTTCCTACTTCAAACCTCACCTAGCTTCTTACTACTTATAAGGTAACTGTAACATACAAAAGAGGCAGACACAAAATTTTATAAAGTAATTTCCTTAAGAGAGAGAGGAGAGAGAGAAATTGGAGAGAGAAGAGAGGAGAGAGAACAAGAGACAAGAGAAAAGAGAGGAGAATTCGAGAAGAAAGACACTGGAAAAAGCTGAATCATCTACTTTCACAATATTTGAGTAAAGATTTATGATTGTCTCTCAAATTCCCAAGAGATATTTCCGAGCAAGAGGACCTTCAATCTAGGGCAAATCTCTAAGCAGCCCTGTGCCTCCATTACATTTGGGACAACTTAAAAAGCCATCAATTTTAGTGTCCTGCAAGACCTGCAATTATCCACACCTTACCTGGAGCCCTTACCCTCTTCTTGCAGCTGGAGGAGCTCCACGAACACATCCACTCCTTCTCATTTACTGCTGAAGATATAAAAAGCCTTGGCATTTTTTGAACTGGAAAACTGGTATAAAATGGGTACAAACTTGTTAACTCAACTGCATTAAAGAAATTGATTTTTTGTTAAGCCCTAACGTAGGTATATGCCACCAAATCATCTGTGGTTCTTAATTCCCTGATTTTTTTCAAAACAAAATTTTTTTATTTTTTCTACTTATGAGGTACATTGATCATGAAAAGTTTAGAAATTATAACAGTAGGGAAAAAAGGAAAACATATATCATGCATAGTATCAGAACCAGAAGAAAGCTTTCATTGCTGTTTTAGATTTATTATATTACCTTCTAATCTTTCACATTTTATGCCTATGCATAGAAATCCTACTTAATCCTACTCCTCTCTCCCTGGACAATGGACAAATTGCACTTACAAGATCTATCCTGAAAAGCCAGCCATTTTAACTAACCTGTACGGATTAAATATGCACGTTATGCAGGCCCATTCTCTAAATCACATTTTTTTTCCATTAAATTCTTTTATTGGTACATTTTAGATATACAATGCAATTACATTTCTCATTGGGAATTGTACCTTTACATGATGCATCTTGGTTCTTATTTTTTCCCCATTCCTAGCCCTCCCTTCACGCCCTCCACCCTTCCCTATTTACAAAGACTTTATTTCCATTTTTTCCATTTCACATCATTTTTCCTTTCTCTTCTTTCCTTTCCCCTGCCCCTCCCACTACCCCTACCCCTTTGGACCATTTCTTCCTATTTTGCATTATCGGTTATTCATTCTAATCATTGGTACATTTTAGGTACACAATATAATGACATTCATCATTGGAAATTTGCACCTTTACATAGTCTCTCTTGGTTTTTATTTTTCACCCTTGCCCAGCCCTCCCTTCAACCCCTCCAGTCCTCCCTATTTACAAAGATTTTGTTCCCATTTTTCCATTTTCTCATATTAATCCCATTCCCTTCTATCCTTTCCCCTAGCCCTCCCACTTCCTCCCCCTTTGCCCCTTTTCTTCCTATTTCACATTACCTATTACACATCTAGTCCTTATTAACACTTTCAGTTTCTCACATGAGAGAAACTATTCTGTATTTATACATGTGTATCCTATTTATTTCACTTAAGAGTATCTCCTCAATGTGCATCCACTTAGCTATAAATGTCTCTAATTTCTCATTTTTTATGGCTGAGTAGTACTCCATTTTATAAAAAAACCACATTTTCTTTATCCAGTCTCCAGTTGATGGGCATGTGGGCTGTTTCCAAGTTTTAGCTATCACAAACTGTGCTGCTATGAACCTGGGTGCACATATATCACTGTGGTATGATTCTTTTAATTCTTTGGGGAAGATCCCCAGCAGTGGAATAGTGGAGTCAAATGGGACTTCCAGTCCTAGTACTTTGAGGTATCTCCATGCTGATTTCCACAGTGCTTGCACCAGTCTACACTCCCACCAGCAGTGGAGCAGGGTTCCTCTTTCCCCACAGCCCTGCCAGCATTTGTTATTGGTTGATTTCATGATAGCAGCCATCTTTTCTGGAGTGAAGTGGAATCTCAGCATTGTTTTCATTTGCATCTCTCGAATGACCAGTGATGTTGAAGATTTTTTCATGTATTTATTTGCTATTTCTACTTCTTTGTCTGAGAAATGTCTGTTCATTTCAGATGCCCATTTTCGGATTGGGTCTTTAAATTTGAGAGGTCTGATCTTTTTAAGTTCTTTATAGATTCGAGATAGTAGACCTTTATCTGAGGAAGAGCAGGTGAAGATTTTTCCCACATTGTGGGTTGTCTCTTCACACTGCTGGTGGTTTCTCTTGCTGTGCAGAAGCTTTTTAATAAGGACAGATCCCACTTCTTGATTGTTTGTGCTAGTGCATGGGCAATTGAAGTTTGGTTCATAAAATCTTTTCCTATGCTGATGTCTTCAAGGGTTCTACCTAACCTCTCTTCCAACTGGTTCAGAGTTTCTATTTTAATATTTAGATCTTTAATCCATTTCAATTTTAGTTTAGTGCATGGTGAGAGATGTAGGTCTAGTTTTAATCTTTGGCAAGTTGAAGCCCAATTTTTCCAGCACCATTTATTAAAGAGGCTATCTTTCCTCCAGTGAGGGTGTTTGGCTCCTTTGTCGAAGATGAGATGACTGAGTGTGTCCGGTGTTGTTTCTGCATCTTCTAATCTGTTTCACTGATCCTCAAGTCTGTTTCTTTGCCAGTACCATGCTGTTTTTTATCACACTAGTTTTGTAGTACAGTTGCAGGTTGGGGATTGTGATACCCCTGCCATGTCTCTGTTACCTAGAATTGCTTTTGCTATTCTGGGTCTCTTCTTGTTCCAAATGAATTTTTGTATTGTTTTCTCGAGGTCTATGAAGTATGCTGCTGGGATCTCAATTGGAATTGCATTAAATCTATATAGCAGTTTTGGAAGTATGGCCATTTTCACTATATTAATCCTTCCTATCCAGGAGCAGGGGATGTCTGTCCATTTTCTGATATCATCTTCAATCTCTCTTTTCAGAGTGCTATAGTTTTCAGAGAAGAGGTCTTTGATTTCTTTCCTTAGGTTGATTCCTAGGTATTTCAGTTTTTGGATGCTGTTATGAAAGGAATTATTTGCCCTATTTCTCTCTCAGTGAGTCTGTCATTGGTGTAGAGGAAAGCTATTGATTTTTGTGTGTTGACCTTGTAATCAGCTACTTGACTGAATTTGGTTATTAAGTCTAGAAGACTTTTGGTGGAGTTCTTGGGGTCTTATATAAACAGTATCATGTCATCTGCAAATAATGACAGTTTGACTTCTTCATTTCCTTTCTTTATTCCTTTTATTTCTTTCTCTTGTCTAATTGCTGTGGCTAATGTTTCCACAACTATATTGAACAAGAGTGGTGATAGTGGACATCCTTGTCTTGTTCCTGATTTTAGTGTGAAGGATTTCAGTTTTTGACCATTTAGTATGATATTGGCTGTTGGTTTTTCATAGATAGCTTCTATCAGTTTGAGGTAGAGACCATCTATTCCAATTTTTTGTAGAGTTTTTATCATAAATGCATGTTGGATTTTGTCAAATGCTTTTTCTGCATCTATGGGGATAATCGTATGGCTTTTGTCCTTGGCTCTATTGATACAGGGTAATACATTGATTGATTTGCATATGTTGAACCATCCCTGCATCCCTGGGGTGAATCCCACTTGATCAGGGTGTATGATCTTCTTGATGATCTTCTGCATTCTATTTGCCAGTATCTTATTAAGGATTTTTGCATCTAGGTTCATTAGTGAGATTGGCCTATAGTTCTCCTTTTCGGTTGGGTCTTTCTCTGCTTTGGGGATCAAGGTGATGCTTGCTTCCAGGAATGAATTTGGGAGTATTGCTTCCCGTTCAATTTCATTGAAGAGTTTAAACAGTAGTGGCAGCAGTTCCTCTCTAAATGTCTTGTAGAATTCAGCAGTGAAGCCATCAGGGCCCAGGCTTTTCTTAGTTGATAAGTTTTTAATTACATTTTCAATTTCATTGGTTGATATTGGGTTGTTTAGAATTTTTAGGTCTTCTTCATTCATCTTTGGTAATTCATATGTATCTAGGAATCTGTCCATTTCTTCTGTGTTTTCCATCTAATTGGCGTATAGGTTCTGGAAGTAGGTATTGATGATCCTCTGGATTTCTGCTGGGTCTGTTGTAATTTCACCCTTTTCATTCCTAATTGTATGGATTTGGGCCTTTTCTTTCCTTTTTCTGATAAGGTTGGCTAAGTGTATGTCAATTTTGTTGATTCTTTCAAAGAACCAACTCTTGGCTTCATTGATTTTCTGTATCGTTCTCTTAGTCTCCATTGCATTGATTTCTCCTCTGATCTTTTAATTTCCTGCCTTGTATGAGGTCTGGGGTTGTCCTGCTCTTCTTTTTCTAGAAGCTTGAGGTGCAGCGTCAGGTTGTTTAATTGGGCTTGTTCTGTTTTCCCAATATGCGTATTCATTGCTATGAATTTCCCTCGTAAGACTGCTTTCCTTGTGTCCCATAGATTTCGATATGTTGTATTGTCATTGTCATTTAATTGAAGGAACTGTCTGATTTCTTCTTTAATTTCCTCTGTGAACCATTGGCTATTCAGAAGTGTGTTGTTTAATTTCCATGTGTTTATGAAATTTTTGCAGTTTCTTTTTCTCTTGATCTCCAGTTTCATCGCACTATGGTCTGATAATATACAGGGGATAACTTCAATTCCTTTGCACTTACTTAAACATGTTCTATGTGTGAGTATCTGGTCTATTTTGGAGAAAGACCCATGTGCATCTGAGAAGAATGTGTATTCTGATTTTGTGGGGTGGAAGACTCTGTAAACATCTGTTAAGTTCATTTGTTCAAGAGTTCGATTGAGTTCTAGTATTTCAGTACTTATTTTTAGTCTAGTTGCTCTATCTATTTGTGACAATGGGGTGTTGAGGTCCCCCACTACAATTGTTTTTGTGTGTATATGACTTTTCATGTCCATTAGTATTTGTTTTATATAGTTGGGTGCACTAGTGTTTGGTGCATAGATATTTATGATTGTCATCTCTTCCTGTTGGTTTCTTCCCTTTACAAGGATGTAGTGTTCTTTGTCTCTCCTAATCAGTGTTGGTTTGAAATCTACTTGATCTGCGAAGAGTATAGCTACTCCTGCTTTTTCCAGGTTCCTGTCACATGGAGCATTGTATTCCACCCTTTAACTTTCAGTCTATGAGTTTCCTTTTGAATTAAGTGTGTTTCTTGTATGCAGCATATTGTTGGATTTTGCTTCTTGACCCATTCTGCCAGTCTATTTTTTTTGATTGGTGAGTTGAGACCATTAACATTGATGGTTATAACTGAAACCTATTGACTTGTTATTGCCATGACATTTTCTTTTTGTTGGCTTCTCCCCCTTTACATTTAATTTCTTGTCATGCCAGATGCGTTCATTCTGCTTTGCTTCCTGGGGTTGTGGTCCTCAATGTCTGTTCCTAGGATATTGTGTAAAGTTCTTTGGAGTGCTGGTTTGGTATTCATAAAGTTCCTAAGGTGCTCCTTGCCATGAAAGTATCTTATTTCTCCATCAATTTTGAAAGATAGTTTTGCAGGGTACATCAATCTGGGTTGGAGGTTGTTTTCTTTTAGGGCTTGGAATATGTCACTCCAAGCTCTTCTTGACTTGATGGCTTGTGTTGAGAAGTCTGCTGTGATTCTGATGGGCTTTCCTTTGTATGTGATTTGTTTCTTTTCTCTCACTGCTTGGAGAACTTTGTTCTTCTGTTGAGTTTCTGGAATCTTAACAATTATATGCCTATGTGTAGTTTTTATGATCAAGGCTATTTGGAATCCTATATGCCTCCCTTATCTGTATGTCAAGTTTGTTTCCCTTGCTTGGGAAGTTTTCTGCCATTACTTCTGTGAAGAGTTTTTTTATGTCATCTGCACTCTCTCCTGTTTCTTCATTGACTCCAATCAGTCTTATGTTATTCTTCTTTGCATCGTCTAGCAGCTGCTGGATTGGTTTCTCATGTTCCCTTATAATTTTGAAGCAATTTTTCTTTTCCTGGTCATTAATTGCAATCTTATCTTCTATATCTTAAATTCTGTGCTCACACTGGCTCATTCTGCTGTGTAGACTTTCAATGGAGTTTTTCATGTCCTGGAAATCTATCTGCATCTGTTTTATGGATTCCATTTGTTTCTTTTGTTGAGATTCCATCATGTTCCTGAGCTCCTCTCTAGATTTATTAATCATGTCTTGCACTAGGGGCACAATTTCTCCTGTTATCTGAGAAATTATTTCTGATTTCATTTTTTCCAGATCCCCTTTTGTTGCCAGTTCAGTGGGTCCAGCTGGTTGAGTATCAGAGTGTTCCATCTCATTTCCCTTTGGTGTTGCTGTAGGTGATCTGGAAGTCTAGTTTTGAGACTTATTTGTGTTTTCTCTCATTTCGACTAGGGGGGGCATGGGATGCTGTTGCTGCCCGTGATGATCACCTTCCCTGAGCTGGGAGAGGTGGGACAGGGACTGGGAGCAGTGGTAAGGATGGTGGCCCAGAAGCCCCTTCCTCTGTGCCAGGAGCAGGGGTACAGATGGCAGCCCAAAAGCCCTTTCCTCTGGGCTGGGGGCAGCAGGAGGGATGGTGGCCCAGAAGCCCCTTCGTCTGGGTTGGGAGCAGCGGGATTGATGGTGGCCAGGAAGCCCCTTCCTCTGGACCAGGAACAGTAGGATGGAGGCGCAGAAGCCCCTACCACTGGGCCTGGAGCAATGGGAGGGCTCTAATTCCCTTTTATTAGCTAGGGTTCTGTGAGGGAAACAAAGCCTCCATGGATATTATGGGAGAGAGGACGTATTGCAGGAATTAGATATTACACAAATGTGGCCCCCTGATGGGCAATTAAAGACCTGGAAATGGAAGTTCAAAATCAGAAAGATATTTGACATACTGGCAAGCTCCTGAAATCAGAGACAGAATAGACACAAGACAAACTCAGCACATCCTATGAGTATAACAGGACAATAACCTCCCTAAAGTTGCAGGGAATGCTGTTGTCTGCCTAGCTACTGTTCTGTGCATGCCCAACCTACAGTGGGAGTGGGCCTGTATCAAGGATTCAGCCTTATTAGTGAAAGTTCAAGTCGACACACCCATGTTAATCATCTATTTCCACTGATATGGGCACTCTGGTTATTAGCCCACTGGACACTGGCAGGTGTGGCTCAGGAAAGAGACAGATGGATATCCCCTAACACACAGGTTATTCTGACTTGCAAGAATAGGTCATCATGCCCAGCTGATTCTCAAGTTCCTCTTCTGTTGAGGTTTTCCTTTGTAAGATGCAAACATCTTTAATATTTTCCTATCCTGAGAGATTTATCTGCAGACTTATCCCCAAACTTTCTTGTCACCAATTTTTAGGTGACATTTCTCCAAGTTCTCGATCATCCAACCAAACCACTAACCTGTCCTTGAGTCAATATTGTTCTATATTTTCTTCTCTCCTTCCAGACAAAGCTGAATATCCAGTTAACTTTACTGCTTGAATGTTCTGGCTATAGGCAGAGTATCTACTCACCACTATCCTTCACGAGTGATGCTGCAATGTAACAGCCATTTACTTTTAGATGCTGCCGACTTATCATGCAGAACCATCCATAAACCAAGACCAGATGCTTTTTGTTCTTGATCAGGTGGTCATAGGGAGCTCCTAATGAGTTCTCATGGGTGGGTTGAGAGGAAAAAGGGAATGTAGCAAGAGTAGGAACCCTGAGAATCAGAGTTACATGCTCATGTGCTCAAGGAGAGTCTCATCCTGTCAAATGTGCCTCTCCAACTTGGTGGCAGCACCCTTCATGAGGTTCCTACACAGAGATCTTGTGTAGAATGCTGTCATGGAAACACTGTCTTCTGAAACTGTACACATTACAGCCTGTACTTGTGCATTCATTCATGTTAGAGCTGAGTAGCAAGCCAGCAGCTGTTTCTTCAAAGAATAAGTACACACAGAGGAGAGACTACTTTTGCTCCTGGATCTTAAAAATCTGTACTGTGATTTTCTTAGAGGGGAGAAAAGTCTACATGTCTCTTTCCTATCTGCCCATTAAGCTCCATTTTTCAACTTATAGACAGAATGTACATTTCCAACCCAGCTTCTCTGTGCAACTCTGTTCTGTAGAGCTTTACTTCTCTCATCATGTCAGTGAGTATTTCCAGTGCGGAGCTGTTTCTCTTTCCCATGCTATCTGAGAATGGAAAAGCCTCTTGGAAAAACCATACAGTAGAGTGAACCCCATTGATCTCACTCTGCTAGGGAAGACAGAACAGGGAAACAGCTTTTGTAAAAATAGTGTCCACTGGCATCCCAAAGACTTTGTTCTGTAAAGAGCAGCGTTGACTGCTGTGAGGGATCCTCAGAAGCAAGAGTGCGAAGGATGGTGTCTATTAGTCTTTCTTTTACGCTGGCAGGAAAGACTCAAAAGAAAATACAGCCCAGAACCCAAGGTTAGAAGGTCCTCTAACAGTCATCAAGCAAGAGAGTGGAAAGAAATTTTCTCCAGAAGAAGGAGCCTGTATCTCTCATTTACCAGATGACAGAAAACTCGTAGGCCTGACATACCTTATTCTTTTGTCCAGTGAGGGAGGCTGACTCCTTGAACATCGCTATTGGACAGTCGCAGAGACAGAGCCAGAGAACTTGGGCTAAGTAAGGTGTGCCCATCACCTATCATTTCCTTGCTCTGAAGTTTTAGCTTCCACTGAGCTCAGTCAAAAGGATCAGGGCCATCTGGGTTTGGAGGTGATAGGGTAAAGTGTGCTGTCTTTCTAACGAAATGACTCATGCTGTGTCAAAACCCGGGTTTGGGCTAGACACCACATCTTCATGAAAGATCCCCTGTATACTCTGGTAGAAGGCATTTGTCTTCTTTCTGAGACTCCTCCTTCCCCAGACTGTTGCTAGCATTTCTTTTTAAATTTTTATCTTTACTGATACATGTTTGCAATACATAATGATTACATTGCTCTTGGAGAGTTGGCCTGCCAAACCCTTCTCTCAGTCTGTTTTGAGCTGCAGTTCATACCTAGTTGTCAGCGTTCTCCTTTTGCTAGGCCCTTTGTTCTCCTGTGGGACATCAAAACCCAGGACATATCTATAAACAGAGAAGTGTATTGTAATTTGTAACTAATAGTAGGTAAAAATAATAGCATGTAAATGATTGCAGGTGACATCTACGATATGTTTCAAACTCTTTAGTGATGCTTTCACTGACTAGCATTCAAGAGCAATTTCTTTGGCACTGGGCACTTAGGTGTAGAAAAAGCAAATACACCAGAAAGAGCTCATAACTCCAAGTTTTCTCATGAGAGCATGTTACACATATTAATGCCATCCATTAAATATCACAACAAAGGATAGAAAGAACTGCTGGGCTAGAATGTGAGCTGCTTGAGCAAAAGCTCTCTGATCCTCCAGTTGCTGTATTAGCAATGTTGTCTAGAATGGCAAGTTGTACTTAATAAGTAGCGTAAATTAAGGAAGTTGAAGAAAAGTGAAGACCAAAGTAAACAAAATCTATCAAGGTGGGCTATGGCAGAAGGGGGAAAAGACAATCAATTTTTTTACTGGTACATGAATCAGCTATTTAAGTAAGACCTTATACTAAGAAGCCACAAACTTATAATAATAGATGATGGAGTGTGTTGCGTGTTTGGTGTCAGCTGAGTGGGACTAGGTGGCTCTGCTGAACTTGGGGCTTGCTCATATGCCTGGGATTGCAGCTGGTGGTTAGCTGCTATACTGGCCTTCCTTGAGACAGGTAGGACAGCCTGGTCCTGTTCTATTTTCCTCTTGTGAGCTGGCCTGGGTACTTTCATGGCACAGGACAGGTACAGTGGTGACCCTCAGGGACTTTGGAGGTATAGACTCAAAAAAGCTTACCGTCACTTCTGCAAATTCTAGAGAGCAAGCAAGTCAGAGGGCCAGCTCACATTCAGGAGACAGAGGCTTTGCATTTTCAACGAGGAACTGTATATTCACATGGAAAAGGTGGCTATGGAGACTGTGAAGAGCTCAGCTCATCACTTATTTGATTATGGAATAGGAGAAGACTATCACACAGGAGGGTTGGAGCCTAGGACTAAGAATTCTTTAATAAAATTTCAGGTCTAAAAACTCTGCTGGCACAACTTCTAGGGTTGAAATACCTCTCTATTGTGATGTTCACAGGAATGCAAGCACTCCACACAGATTATATCACATAGTAGCCTCTCTATTGTGATGTTCACAGGATTGCAAGCACTCCACACAGATTATATCACATAGTAGCACAAGACAGCCATTTTTTCTACATTGGACTTTATATCTGCAAGGGCTTAACAATAAACATCATGATAAGAAAATGACATGGTTCCTGAAGCCTGTCCCTTTTCCACACATACGCCAGTGCACATGAGTTCTCGTGCCTCTGGCAAAGGACTGCAGCCAGAGATCTGTCGCCATTTCTGGTTCATTGTTCCTCTTAAGGGATTCTGAGGGGAATCAGAGAAATAAATCAGGATGTACAAGATAGTCCCTCTAGTAGCTTCTGGGTAGCAAATATGTACAACGGTGGAAATGCTCTTGATTGCTTTCCATTTATTTCTGCAGCTACCAGTTTTCCCTATTGCTTGTTGTAAAGTTTAAAACAACATCAATTTTTAAGGACTTGAAAGTGCTTTTCTATTTAAAATCAAATAAGACAAGCATCATTTTCATTCTGGGACTGGCTTTGCTTCTTGAAGTGTGCTGAATATATAGACACCCACTGAAAAATAATAATAATAAAAAATCTAAGTGATGGAAACGAGTAATTGCTTGGCAGCCAGTCTGCAGGGAGAGGCCTGATGCCATGCAGCACATATTTCATGAATAATGAGAGGAGTCTCAGAGCTATGCAATCACTGCCTATTGGGTCAGAAATTTCACATTAGTGGATTCATCAGAGCAGATCAGTGTCATAAAGACACTCTCGCCTGGGGTAAACACACCTTTTCCTTCACTGAACTTTCGTTTCTTAAGGTATGGTAGATACCACAAAGACTCCCTGAGAGAGGTGGGACAGAACTGGATTAGGAGTATTTCATATCCATACTGTTTTACCTGCTTATTGGGATAGAAAGCAGCTGTTTCAGCAGAGATAAACCTACAAGTCTATGGCTAACAAAAAGCCTAATGAAACATTAAATAAATATAATCAAAATGCACAAATAATTCTATGAAATTTTGCTGAGTAATTAGAACTCAGAGAATCTCATAGCTGCAAGAGGATCTTTAGCTGTTTTGTCCTAGGAATACTTTGGTGTGAAAATCCATAATATCTTTCACCATATATTTCTGTTTACCTTTCTGGTTCATTATGGGATTTTACTTCCTATCTTCTTAGAGTTAGGTGTGGTCAGATGCCTCAAGTTGACAAATGAAATGTGAGAAAAAGTGACATGGCCTTTTCTGGATGAAGTTTTAACAGCAAGGCAATCTGCCTCTTGTTTCTGCCATTGCACTGGAGCACCAGACCAAATGGATCCTGCACCATCAGTCTGGATCCTGAGGAGAGAAGAGCCTAGAACAGTGTCTCCCAGGAGAACTTTGATTAGCAGGTGACATAATTGGGGAGTCAATATTTTAAATCCAGTAAGAGTGTTAGTTCATTTTTTACTATAATATACCTTAGCATATTCTAACTCATACACTAAAGATCTTCTCCGCTATTTCTGCTCAGAGCACCTATATCATATAGTTAAGAGAATGATATTTTACAGTTACATAGAATTAAGTTTAAAGGATATTTTGAAGTGACTACAAGTCCAAATAAAGTAGCAATCATGACAATGTCATGAGGATTACAAATATGCATTGACGATCTTAGTGTAGTACCTGGATAATCTTTCCAATCATAATTAACTAATATTATTAGCTAATCCAGAGGCAAATAAAGAAAAATACCTGCTTAGTGGAAGAGGCAGGGTTAGGGTAAAGGAAACCATATAATTTGTCATCCAAAAAGGACACTTTTGAAGATAAAGGGAGAACATTCTTATTAATTATACCAGAGGAAGAGGTGGAAACAAGAATTTTTCCAGGAAAGCCAGAGCTTGCAGTCAGACTAACTGGGATCCCTTTCCCTGAATATGTATACAGTGCCATTTTTTTTGCATCAAGCATCTTCATCCTTTACACGTAAGAAACTGTCATTTTCTTCAATGACATAGTTTTGTCATTAAGGAAGGAAAGAAGAAGCAATGAACACTGCTTTATTTCCGGACATTCTTTACAAATCATCTTCACTTTTCTTCATTTCCTCCCCACTTTCTTTGGCTGCAACTCTCTATCACTTGCAAGTATAATTATTGACCTCAATTGCCTTGCTCAAAGGATGAAAGTCATGGCTGTTGATTATAGTGACCCTATATTGGAAAAAAAACATTATAGCATGGAGTAAACCCAGAGGCAAGATTTACTGGAAAAAGAAATTGGGCACTTTCAGATAATACACAACACAGAGAAAGTTGTATAGTCCCAAAAGAGAATAGAAACTATGAAATTTTTCAAAAAATACACACACACATCCATGCTCAGATGGGTGCCTAAGCCTAGCCTTCCCCTTTTCTGCATCTACATGAGAAATCATATTTTTGGATGTACAGGAAATCAACACACGAGAAAAAGAAAGGGCCCAGAAAAACATATTCTAGTGTTTTCTCCAAGTTTCAATGCAAGGATAAACATGGACCACATAGAAGACAAAGGATATGTGAAATGAAATTAGGTGCTCTCTCCATTCCTGAACAAGAGCTCCTTTCAGTTTGATGCTTCTTGTGGTTATTTAATCCATGTGTGCCTTTTTAAAGTTAGAGATGCCTTTTATGTTAGTAGAGCCTAAGGAGATTGGGGAGTAAAACATGGTCATTCCCTATCAAAACTATAAAAAGAAACACAAGTACATAGAAAAAGAACAAATGAATGGTGTCTGTGTCCAGGGGGTTTCATTGTGATCTAATTGCATCCTGAATATGACCAGATGCACTTTGCCTGTTGTTTGCATCTGCTGATTATGATGAAAGTTAATGTGTGAAGACAGAACTCAATGAGACCTTAACTTTCCATTCCAATGTTGTTTTTTGTTATGTAGGATCTGAAGATATGGTGGTGAGTATCTTCACAAAACCCTATGGCTTGTTTCCTTCCTTCCTCTGCAGCCTCATGCTTTGCCCTCTGGGCTCACCACTTTCTAGTCATGTGGCCCTCCTCCTGCTCTTCACATAGGACATACTGTGTCCCACTTCCAGATTTGGTACTTGTTTCTTATGCTGCCTACAATGCCCTTTCTGCTGATTCTGTAATGGCTGGCTTTTCTTTATCATTTAAGACAAAGATTTCCCTGACCATTTCATGTATCTATACAGGCCATGAATATATCTCTAGAAGACTTCTTGAAACCTGATAGATTCTCAATAAATACTTCTTGAAAATATATATGAATGAATAAATGAATAAATTTCATATTCATTCTGGAATTAAATGACTGAAGAAATGCTCTTTAAGGCAATCTGAGAGATGTTGGCATTCATCTTTCTCTACCATACAATATTCGTCATGGTAAAGAGACATACAAAGTACAGTAGGACCAAAGTTAGCCAGAAAGCTTAGGAGAGAGAATGATCCAGACGGGTGAAAATTTGAGTGACCCAGACTTCCTACTGCATCTAACCTAGCATCATGGCTTGTTGAGCTTGGTCTCTCTGCAGGATAACTCTGCTTCCTTTCTTCTGTGGCTCAGTTCTCTGTGTGCCCTCAATTCTCCAATTACCAAATGCCTCCTAACTTTCATTTTCTCTCTTGAAACTCTTTTGAAAAAGGACTTCATCGTTAAGCCAAGATTCTTTAAAATGGTGTCATTAAAATTTGACTCTCAAAAATATCTTCAGTCTTTGCAACTTTTTGCCGGAAGTTTTTCCAAGCTTATCTCTAAGGTAGGGACATCATCTTTTCCTCTTATCTTTTGACCTAAATAAAAAAGCTCCAGCCTAGTAAGGCTCAAATTTGGTTGAACACATAGAGTGGTTAGGTTTTCCTTATATGCATGTTCCGTGTCATTTGTGCTAAATTCTAAATAACTTTGAGGTTAGGGAGAAATTTTTGGTGACACTGAGATCCAAAGATGGCAATCTTTTTCTTCCATGCCATTACCTACTGCAGGTACCTGGCAAGGAATAGCATTGATGGTGCTACCCTGAGAGCAGGCTTGAAGTCACAGGGTCCAGGCCTGGAAAGGTCTGTGGCTTCAGGTGGTTCAGAGCTTTGGTTTTATAGATAATAGGACCAGGAGGTGAAAAATTGGCTTAGTAAAGGATAGACAATGATTTAAGTGATGACATGCTTTTTTAATTCTAAAATCAGTATTTTTCCTTTATACTATTCAAATTCTTCCTCTTCCTCTTTCTTTTATCACTCCCTCTTGCTCTTCCCTCTACTCCCATCTAGTGTACATGCTTCTAATGCATGTATCAAGTCTTTCTCTTGCCTTGTTTTCAATTAATGCCGCTGCACACATTGAAAGGTACCAGGGATGGAAAAGTGCCAGCCATTGAAGGTGTGTTGAATCTCCCTGTTTTGTCCCTCCAGATTTGATTCCCAGCTCTCTGCACCTTGCTCTGTGCTCTTATCTTCATAAAGCTATTAATAGGCCTCTTGCCTGGCGTTGAGTGGGTTTAGCCAAAAGGGAGGTTGGGGGAGGACCCTGGAGGGCAAGAGGAGAGCACATGTCCTTTGCTCTCTTTCTGCTGGGTCACCATGCCTAGCTGTCACTCCAGTGGGCATCTGATAGGCAAATCTCTCTGTCCCTTGAGGCCTAGAAAGGGTAAGGAATCCATGCTGTTATTAGTCCTGGGCCACATTGCTATTATTGTTGGTTTGCTAAACCACACAGCACCCGTGTAAGTATCTCTTTAACTCTCCTTGAATTACCAAATTGGATACACAGTCTGTTTCCAGCTCTGTTGCTGGTCAAAAAACAGATGGGTAGGTGGAGATAGCCATTTACCTCCAGCGTAAAGTAGGGATTGTTGATTTAGGCCCTCTGCTTAGATATCTCCATGGATACTTTTTTAATTATCACAAAAATTATGTGAATCAGATGTGATTGAGCCCATTTTATAGCTGGGGAAGGTGAGTCTTAGCAAAATCCCATAGCAAGGTCAGTTTCACACATTTAGGGTTAGACACTGCCCTGGTTTCCTCAGGGAAGTTGACCTGACTCCAAAGTTGTTTTGCGGTGGTTGCATTTGCAGTGCAAATGTTTCCTCACAGATGGAGAGAATAGAGATAGGAGTAAGGTTAAGAACCTGAGGAATGAGGGACATGTCAAGGAGACTTGCTTGTTCACCTAGAACCCACTGGCAGTGCAAAGAAGCAAGGGCTCTTTGACCACAATGGTGATGGAAAAATAAGTGCCGGAGGCCCAGCCTTCACACCCAACTTGTCAGGAGTCTTTGAGGAGGTCTGGCTCTGAGGCCCCAAACCTGTTGGTCACAGCTAAGGAGTTAAATCTTGTCACGGCTGCTCTTCCCACTCCCTCTGGATGCCACGCTGTCTGGAACAGACGTGTTATCCCCTGGGCCTCCATTTAATCCTGGCAATCAGCACCTCCACGCTTCCCCCTCCCTGCCAGGGTAGAGCACAATGCAGCCTGTAGTTCCCACTCTGATGGAGAGCTCTGAATTATTCATCAGCCTCATAATGGCAGGTGATGAGATCTTTCCCTGATATCTCCCTGTCAGTAGGTGTTTATTAATCTGTTTTACCAGCCACCCTGCTCTGACTGTGGGGCCAGAAGCACTCCACCCGCCCACCTGACATGTATCTGCAGAGACAGCCCTTTAAAGACTCCCTTTTGCCTGGGAGGTCATCTGAAGGTTATTAGGAACAAATTATTTCTTCATTTCCGCTGACTGAGTAGATAGCCTTAATGATCTGTCACCTAGCAATAGCCTGCCTGTTCAAACATAAAGAATGGCAGGCTGATGGGCTTATAACTAGAATCAGTTCATTTTAGCTATTCTCTTGTCAAGCATGTTTCCAAGATACATATAGTATTTACATATTCATGAGCCTCTGCCGACACTGATGCCGTGAGGGGCCTGTCTGATAATGTGATACAAGTTTGTACTGTGTCCTCGGGCACTTAAAGTCTATTAAGCGAATAAAGCCTACCCGGGGCCTCTCCCCTGGAGGGTGTCTCTATCTCTACTTTAGACGCAGTGGGTGCCATCCCAATTCCACTCACTTCATTCCTTTTTCTTCCCTCTTCTCTGTGCCCCCTCTCCAACATCTACCACAATCCCCTCACCATTCCTTTCATGGAGAAGTAGCTCTGGTTTTAAGAAAACTATGGGGCCAGAGGAATGTTTCCCTCCTCCTAACAGAGTAAACCCTCAGAGACGTTTGCCTTACAACTTTGTGTAGGTAACTCAGATTACCTTGTGGAAACAAAGTGAAGTTACAGCTGGCTCTGCAAATTTTGGACTTTGACAGCATTTTAGAGTCTCCTTGGGCTACTTGTAGGTAATTACTATTTCGTGGCTTTGACTTCAAGATGGGCTATGGTCTTTTCTCAATCTATCTAGTTGAAGATAATGCCCCAGGCATAAATCTTGCTACAAAACTGAATCACCTGGGGAGGACCTGAAATTTGTCATTTGGAGAAGGATTCTTATTATTCCATCTCCAATTTCCCATTTCTTAATCCACCCAAAATATTCCTCCTACCCTTACTGTGATTTATATAATTAGCTTGGACAGTTCTCCATATTAATTTATTTTGCAGCCTATGGACTGTGCTGTGGAACCTTCAGAGGCCTAGCAATATGAGCTGCTCTATAATTCTAAGCTAAGTCAAGTTGGGCTTTGTTTTATTTCATCTAGAGCTGAAGTTCCATCCTCCTACATACTTAGGAGACAAAGAAAGCAAACTGCTTTTCAAAGCATTGCTGAGGTATCTCTGACTACAAGAACCACAATAACTTACTCACAGAGAAAGGCAGTAGTTGGAAAAATAGCATCCCATCAGGGAGTCACTTGAGGAGGCTTCAGCAAGCCACTCATTTCCTTTAAGAGTCAGTTTTTCTCTAAGTGAAATGGGGATAATTGCCAGAGTCCTTTTTTTTCTGCTCACGAGTCATTATGTAAATTAATGAGATAGTAAGTTGATGAGTGCTGTACATTGAGAGTCCCTTGAGAGGATGGTGTTCAAATGGACTCAAACTATAACTGTTTGGAAGATAAATAATGACCCCACCAAGCTAAGTATGCGACATTTATTTGAAAATATGTCAAGGTATCTTATTCTTCTTTCACAGAAGTTTAAAGATGTCCCAGAATGAGCATGGGCTGCAGTTGGCAGAAGTCATAACATCAAATGAAAAGTCCAAGGTAATCAAGGGGTGTGGAATCCCATACTCTGTGTCTCCCCTTCTGCCACCACTGAAGAAAATTCTTGTTTCAAGAAGGAAAGTTTCAAAGTCTAGATCATCTCTGTTTCATGTGGTAGCCACCAGCCCCAAGTGGCAATTAAAACATGTTTAAATACAATTAGAATTCAGTGCCTTGGAGGTGGTAGCCATGTTATTTTAAGTCTCCATTCATCCTGTGTCAGACCATGCATGTTTAGAACATGTCCATCGAGGCAGAGAGCACTATTGGACAACACCAGCACTGGCCATTCTCAAACTCCAGTTCGGGTGCATAAATATGACTGAGGAACTTCCTTAAAATTCGCATTTCTGAGACTTCCCCTCAGAAACTCTGATTCAGTAGGTGTCAGAGGAGTTACACAAATCTAAATATTTAAAAAGTTCTCCAATAATGCTGATGGAATGGTTGGAGAGACTATCTGGCTTAATTGATACTACTCAAAGTATGTTCCACAGGCAGCAGAATCAGCAACACCTGTGAGCTTCCTTGAAAGGCAAATTTAAGAATCTGCAGTGGGACTTAGCAATGTATTAGTTTTCCAAGCAATTCTTATGTATGCTAATGTTGCAGAGCCACTAGTCTAAAACAGTAGAGAAATGCAATGATAGCCAAAAAAATTTATTGAAATTTAGGTATAGGGGCCGGGGATTTAGCTCAGTGGTTTCACTGCCTGCTGAGCAAGTGTGAGTTCGATCCCCAGTACCAAAAAAAAAGAAGAAAAAAAGAAATTTAGGTATAAATATTCATAGGCTTAAGATAACTATCTTGAAATTTACTTATATTTACATGGTATTCACTTATATAAAATTTATTTATCCCTCTATCCCTTCATCCATCCTCCTATGCATCCACCCTTTCACAAATATTAGGGTATTTATTATGTACCAGGCATTGTAATAAGATTTGAGAATATATTTTATGAATAACTAAAAGAAAAGACCTTGAAGGTGCAAAACACTAAGTAATGATAAAGAGAGGAAACATTAATTATCCAGATTTTATCAGTATATATTATATTCACATATTGAAATATTATTCTGTGCCACATAAATACCTACAATCATTATGTGTGCATTAAACTTTCTTGATATTTAAGGAGAGGAAAACGTTAATTACCATGATTTGATCATTACACACTGTATACATGTATCAGATTATAACACTGTATCCCATAAATTTGTACAATTAAATACAAAAAAGAATTGAGAATATAGCAATGAATAAATTTGTTATAATTCCTGATTTATGAAGTGTGCCATTTACTGGCTGCTAACTCAATTTTTCTTAGTTTTATTCTAGTTTTTCTAGTGGGATGGAATAAAATAAGACTACTCATTTAACTAGAGGTGGTTTCATTGCATTAAAAAGCTCTCCAGTTGTTTGCATAGCACACAGCAGTAGGTAGTTTGTTCTAGTCCATGTAGATATTCAGAGGGAGATGAAAGACTAGAACTCAGCTTTCAAATTCAGAATCAACGTCAGCAGTGTTTGTGGAAAACAGTGGGTAATGGAATTTTCTCTTACTCATCAATGAATGTTCTAACAACTCACTTTAGTGGCTTTAGCTACTGCATATCTTCAGTAGTAATTTGCATAAAATAAAGTTTTATCAAACCACACATAAATACTCTAATAGTTATGAATTTATCTTTCATGTTCCATTTTTTCTTAACATATATTTTAGTATATTTTATATAGTATTGCTTTTTAACTCTATGAAAAATTTCAAATATAAACAACAGAAAAAATATTAACTCTCATGTACTGCCACCTAGATTTAATAATTCTTCTAACTTCTGACCACTTTTTTATCTCTATTACACCTTCAAGTTTCCACTTTATATTATTTAAAGCAAACCACAAATACCATCTCATCTCTCAATAGTTCTTTAAAACATAAGCCCCCCATTAAATTCACACACATATACCCATAATCACAATAGCCTTATACTCACAGTGAAAATTTGAAAATGTTCTAATGTCAACAAATAAAAAGCCACTGTTGCAATGTCCATTGCTTCAAAAATATAATTTTTGATTAATTTGAATTAATATAAATTCTACCTATTGTTATTGAATGATTATCTTCTTACATATTTTTCAATCAATTGATAAGCCCTCTGTTTCTTTTTTGTCTTCTTATAACTAATTTATCAAATCTATTGGTTTTGTCTTGCAGTTTCTCACATTCTGGATTTTTGTGATTACATAATCCTGGTGTCATTTAGCATGTCACTCTATCTGTATATCCTGTAAGTTGGTAGCTGGATCTAGAGGTTTAATCAGATTGAGGTTTAATTTTTTTTTTTTTTTAGGCAAAATAGGCAATACTCAACTCTTCCATCAGAAGGTAAAGATGTCACTTCATGATGTTAGCAGCTACAGGTGATTAATGACTAGATTAACTAATTAATCTGGGTTTTCAAAATGACAGTACTTTAATTCTTCTTCATTAGTTGGAATACTTCTACAAAAAGATGCTCCCCTCTCCTCTACTCTTTGTTTACCCAGTGAAACAATTTATTTGGGAAAGTCAGGAAAAATGGCTGATTTTTCCCTTGGTTAGTCATTGTCTGCTTTTTGGTAATACTGCTCCATGAACTAATGGAATGTTTCAGTTTGTTGCATTTATTGTTTTTATTTTCCATCTTTGTCTAGCGAGAGTATCTTTGAATTTATTGCCAATCCTATGGACACAGTAGTTTTCCCAAGACCGTTTATTAAAGAGGCTTTCTTTCAGTGTATGCTTTTGGCCTCTTTGTCAAAGATCAAATAGTTGAATGTGCTTGAGGTTGTTTCTACATCCTGTATTCTATTCCGTTTATCCTCAGGCCTGCTTTTGTGCCAGAACCATGCTCTTTTTTTTATCACTGTCACTTTGGAATATAACTTCACATCCAGGACTGTGACACTTTCTGCTTTGCTCGTATTACCCAATATTCTGTTTGCTATTCTGGGTCTCTTCTGGTTCCATATTAATTTTAGAATTGTTTTTTCGGTTCTGTGAAGAATGTTGGTATTTTGATTAGGGCTGGATTGAATTTGTGTATCAACTTTGGAAGTTGGATCATTTTGACCATATTAGTCCGGCCTATTAAAAAACATGATATCTTTTCATTTTCTGATATCCTCTTTGTAGTTTTCATTGTAGAGCTCTTTTATTTCCTTAAATTAATTCCTAAGTATTTAATTTTTCTTGGTGCTATTGTGAATGGTATTTTTTCTAATTTTTTTCTCAGTGGATTCATTATTAATGTATAGGATTGCTATTGATTCTTGTGAGTTAATTTTGTATTCTGAACATTACTGAATTTGGTTATTAATTCTGAGAATTTTTGGTGGATTTTTTGGTTCTTCTATGTAGAAGATCATGTCATCTGCAAATAAAAATTTGACTTTTTCCTTTTTATACAAATCCTCCTTTATTTCTTTTTCTTGTCTAATTGCTATTACTAATATTTTGAATATTATGTTGAGCATGAATGGTGATAGTGGATGTCCTGTCTTGTTCCTGATTTTAGAGGGATAACTTTCAGGTTTTTCCCCATTTAATCTGACCTTGGCAGTAGATTTCTCATAAATGGCATTTATCAGATTAAGATAAGGTCCTTCTGTAACTAATCTCTTCAGTGTTTTTATCAGGAAAAGACATTGGATTTTTCAAGGCCCTTTTATATTTCTATTGAGACGATCATGTGATTTGGGCCTGCTTCTGTTTATGTGATTTTTAAAAATTTGAAAATGTTGAACCACCCTTGCATCCCTGGATGAAGCCTGTGTGGTCATGATGTACGATCTTTTTGATGATTGATTGCTCTTTACCAGTATCTTCTGGAAGATTTTTTTTAAATTTTATTTTATTGGTACATTATAGGTATACAGTATAATGACATTCATCACTGGAAATTTGTACCTTTACATAATCCCTCTTGATTCCTATTTTTTCCCCCTTCCCCTGCCCTCCCCTCAACCCCTCCATCTCTCCTTGTATATGGAGACTTTGTTTCCATTTTTTCACTTTCTCATATTAATTCCATTCACTTCCTTCCTACCCCTACCTCTACCACTTCCCCTTCCACATTGCCCTTTTCTTCCTATTTCACATTATCTATTATACCTTTTAGTCCTTATTTACACTTTCAGTTTCTCATACTAGAGAAACTATTCGGCATTTACACGTGTGTCCTATTTATTTCACATAAGAGTATCACCTCAGTGTGCATCCATTTAGCTATCAATGTCTCTAATTTCTCATTTTTTATGGCTGAGTAGTACTCCATTTTATAAAAAAAAACAACACATTTTCTTTATCCAGTCTCCTGTTGATGGGCATTTGTGCTGTTTACAAATTTTAGTTTTCAAACTGTGCTACTATAAACATGGGTACACATATATCCCTGTGGTATGATTCTTTTAAATCTTTGGGGAAGATAGCCAGCAGGGGAATAGCTGGGTCAAATGGGACTTCCAGTCCTACTTCTGTGAGCTATCTCCATACTGATTTCCACAGTGCTTGCACCAGTCTACACTCCCACCAGCAGTGGAGCAGGGTTCCTCTTTCCCCACAACCTGCCAGCATTTGTTATTGGTTGATTTCTTGATAGCAGCCATTCTTCTGGGGTGAGGTAGAATCTCAGCTTTGTTTTCATTTGCATCTCTTGAGTGACCAATGATGTTGAACATTTTTTCATGTGTTTATTCGCTATTTCTACTTCTTTGTCTGAGAAATGTCTGTTCATTTCGGATGCCCATTTTCAGATTGGGTCTTTAAATTTGGGAGGTCTGATTTTTTTAAGTTCTTTATAGATTCGAGATAGTAGACCGTTGTCTGAGGGACAGCAGGTGAA
Source organism: Heterocephalus glaber (assembly GCF_053883595.1). Lineage (NCBI taxonomy): Eukaryota > Metazoa > Chordata > Mammalia > Rodentia > Bathyergidae > Heterocephalus > Heterocephalus glaber. The sequence continues at coordinate 66,010,394 of NW_028258317.1, read as the reverse complement.
AATTTTTTCCCACATTGTGGGTTGTCTCTTCACACTGCTGGTGGTTTCCTTTGCTGTGCAGAAGCTTTTTAGTAAGAAGAGATCCCACTTGTTGATTGTTTGTGCTAGTTCATGGGCAACTGAGGTTTTGTTCATAAAATCTTTTCCACACCAATGTTTTCAAGAGTTCTTCCTAAACTCTCTTCCAGCTGGTTTAGTGCTTATGTTTTAATATTTAGATCTTTAACCTATTTCAATTTTAATTTAGTGCATGGTGAGAGATATAGGTCTAGTTTTAGTCTTTGGCAAGTTAAAACCCAATTTCTCCAGCACCATTTATTAAAGAGGCTATCTTTCCTCCAGTGAGGATGTTTGGCTCCTTTGTTGAGGATGAGGTGGCTGAGTGTGTCTGGACTTGTTTCTGCATCTTCTGATCTGTTCCACTGGTCCTTAGGTCTGTTTCTTTGCCAGTACCATGCTGTTTTTATCACAGGAGCTTTGTAGTATAGTTTCAAGTTGGGAGTTGTGATACTGCCTGCCATGTCTCTGTTGCCTAGAATTGCTTTAGCTATTCTGGGTCTCTTCTTGTTTCAAATAAATTTTTGTATTGTTTTCTCAAGGTCTGTGAAGTATGCTGCTGGGATTTCAAACGGGACTGCATTGAATCTATATAGCAGTTTTGGAAGTATGGCCATTTTCACTATGTTGATCCTTCTTACCCAGGAGTAAGGGATGCCTTTCCATTTTCTGATATCGTCTTCAATCACTCTTTGCAGAGTGCTATAGTTTTCAGAGAAGAGGTCTTTGATCTTTTTCATTAGGGTGATTCCTAGGTATTTCAGGTTTTAGATGCTAGTGTGAAAGGAATTCTTTGACCTATTTCTGTCTCAATGAGTCTGTTGTTTGTGTAGAGGAAAACTATTGATTTTTGTGTGTTGACCTTATATCCAGCTACTTTACTGAATTTGGTTATTAAGCCTAGAAGACTTCTGGTGGTGTTCTTGGGGTCTTCTATATAGAGTATCATGTCATCTGCAAATGATGACAATTTGACTTCTTCATTTTCTATTTTTATTCCTTTTATTTCTTTCTCTTGTCTAATTACTGTGGCTAATGTTTCCAAAACTATATTGAACAGGAGTGGTGATAGTGGACATCCTTGTCTTGTTCCTGATTTTAGTGTGGAGGATTTCACTTTTTGAACATTTAGTATGATATTGGCTGTTGGTTTTTGGTAGATGGCTTTTTATCAGATTGAGGTAGAGACCGTCTATTCCAATTTTTTGTTGAATTTTTACCATAAATGCATGTTGGATTTTGTAAAATGCTTTTTCTGCATCTATTGAGATGATCATATGGCTTTTGTCCTTGTCTCTATTGATATAGTGTATTACATTGATTGATTTGCATATGTTGTACCATCCCTGCATTCCTGGAATGAATCCCACTTGGTCAGGGTATATGATCATCTTGATGATCTTCTGCATTCTATTTGCCAGTATCTTATTAAGGATTTTTGCATCTATGTTTATCAGTGAGATTGGCTTATAGTTCTCTTTTATGAATCTTTCTGTGCTTTGGGGATCAAGGTGATGCTTGCTTCCAGGAATGAATTTGGGAGTACTGCTTCCCTTTCAATTTCATTGAAGAGTTTAAACAATAGTGGTAGCAGTTCGTCTCTAAATGTCTTGTAGAATTCAGCAGTGAAGCCATCAAGACCTGGGCTTTTCTTAGTTGGTAAGTTTTTAATTACGTTTTCAATTTCATTGGTTGATATTGGGTTGTTTAGAATTTTTAGGTCTTCTTCGTTCAACTTTGGTAATTCATAGTATCTAGGAATCTGTCCATGTCTTCTGTCTTTTCCATCTTATTGGTGTATAGGTTCTTGAAGTAGGTATTGATGATCCTCTGGATTTCTGCTGGGTCTATTATAATTTCACCCTTTTCATTCCTAATTGCATGGATTTGGGCCTTTTCTTTCCTTTTTCTGATAAGGTTGGCTAAGGGTTTGTCAATTTTGTTGATTCCTTTGAAGAATCAACTCTTGGTTTCAATGATTTTTTGTATTGTTCACTTAGTCTCCATTGTATTGATTTCTCCTCTGATCTTTATAATTTCCTCCCTTGTATGACCTTTTGGTTTGTTCTGCTCTTCTTTTGTAGAAACTTGAGGTTCAGCATCAGGTTGTTTAATTGGGCTCATTCTGTTTTTCTAATATGTGTGTTCACTGATATGAATTTCCCTGGTAAGACTCCTTTCATTGTATCCCATAGATTCCAATATGTTGTATTGTCATTGTCATTTAATTGAAGGAACTGTCTGATTTCTTCTTTAGTTTCATCTGTGGCCCACTGGTTATTCAGAACTGTGTTGTTCAATTTTCATGTGTTTATGAAATTTTTGTGGTTTCTTTTGCTATGGATCTCCAATTTCATCACATTATGGTCTGATAATATACAGGGGATAACTCCAATTCCTTTGCACTTACCTAAATATGTTCTGTGAGTGAGTATGTGTTCTATTTTGGAGAATGACCCATGTGCAGTTGAAAAGAATGTGTATTCTGATTTTGTGGTGTGGAACACTCTGTAAACATTTGTTGAATCCATTTTGTTCAAGAGTTTGATTGAGTTCTAGTATTTTTTTTGTTTATTTTTTGTCTAGTTGATCCATCTATTTGTGACAGCGGGTATTGAGGCTCCCACTACTATTGTATTAGTGCTTGTATGATTTTTCAGGTCTGTTAGTATTTGTTTTATATAGTTGGAAGCACTAGTGTTTGGTGCATAGATATTTATGATTGTCATCTCTTCCTCTTGGATTGTTCCCTTTACAAGGATGCAGTGCTCTTCTTTGTCTCCCTTAATCAGTGTTGGTTTGAAATCCACTTGATCTGACAAGAGGATAGCAACATCTGCTTTTTTTTGGGTTCCCGTCACATGGAGTATTGTTTTCCACCCTTTAACTTTCAGTCTATGAGTTTCTTTTTGAATTAAGTGTGTTTCTTCAATGCAACATATTGTTGGATCTTGCTTCTTCACCCATTCTACCAGTCTATTTCTTTTGATTGGTGAGTTGAGACCATTAACATTGATGGTTATAACTGATCCATATTTACTTATCATTGTCATGACTTTTTCTCTTTGTTGGATTCTCCCCCTTTGCATTCAATTTCTTGTCATACCCAGTGGATTCATTCTGCTAGGGTTCCTGGGATTGTGATCATCATAGTCTTTTTCTAGGATTTTGTCTTAAATTTATTTGGAGTGTTGGCTTGCTATTCATAAAGTTCCTAAGGTGCTATTTGCCATGAAAGTATCTTATTTCTCCATCAATTTTGAAAGATAGTTTTGCAGGGTACATCAATCTGGGTTGGAGGCAGTTTTCCTTTAGGGCTTGGAATATGTCACTCCAAGCTCTTCTTGCCTTGAGGGTTTGTTTTGAGAAGTCTGTTGTGATTCTGATGGGCTTTCCTTTGTATGTGCTTTGTTTCTTTTCTCTAACTGCTTGTAGAACTTTGTTCTTTTGTTGGGTTTCTGGAATCTTAACAATTATATGCCTATGTGTAGATTTTTTTTGATCAAGGCTAGTTGGAACCCTATATGCCTCACTTTTCTGTATGTTAAGTTATTTTCCCCTGCTTGAAAAGTTTTCTGCCATCACTTTTGTGAACATTTTTTTTATGTCATTTTCACTCTCTCCTGTTTCTTCATTGACTCCAATCAGTCTTACTTTATTCTTTGCATCATCTAGCAGCTGCTGGATTGATTTTTCATGTTCCCTTACAACTTTAAAGCAACTTTTCTTTTCCTGGTCACTAATTGCAATCTTACCTTCTATAGCTGAAGTTCTGTCTTTACATTGGCTCATTCTGCTGCATAGACTTTCAATGGAGTTTTTAATCTCCTGGAAATCTGTTTGCATCTGTTTTATGGATTCCATTTGTTTCCTGTGTTGGGATTCCGTCATGTTCCTCAGTTCCTCTATTTTTTTTTATCTGTGTCTTCTCTAGATTTATTAGTCATGTCTTGCACTATGGACACAATCTCTGCTGTTATGTGAGTATTTATTTCTGATTTCATTTTTCCCAGATCCTCTTTTGTTGCCAGTTCAGAGAGTCCAGGTGGTTGAGTATCAGAGTGTTCCATCTTATTTCACTTTGGGATTGCTGTAGGTGATCCAGAAGTCTGTTTTTGAGGCTTGTTTACCTGTCTTCTCATTTCAATGGTGGCGGTGTGGGGGGTTCTTCTGGTGCCCGCATGGCTCACCTCCAATGTTCTGGGAGCAGGTAGGTTGATCCAAAGCCTCCTACTCTGCACTGGGTGCTGTGGCACACTGACCCAGAAGCCTCCCCTGGGCTGGGAACTGTAGCACATTGACCCAGAAGCCTACCCTGTGCTGGCAGTGGGGGCAGGTTGGCCCAGAAGCCTCCTACTCTGCACTGTGAGCTGTAGCATGTCGACCAGAAGCCTCCTCTGTGCCAGGAGTGGGGTTAGGTTGGGTCATAAGCCTCCTTCTCTGCACTGGGAGCTGAGGCATGTCAACCCGGAAGCCTCCCCTGCACTGGGAGCTGTCACTTGTGGAAGATTTTTCATTAATATTTATTTAAAAGATTGATCTACGGTTCTCTTTTTTGGCAGGATCCTTGTCTGGTTTTGGAATCAGAGTAAAGGTATCTTCTAGGAATGACTTTGGGAGCACTTGTTCCCTTTCAATTTCATTAAAGAGTTTGCAGAGTATTAGTGGACCTTTTTAATGTGAATATTTAGTGAGTTTCAAAAACTTATTTGTGAAGCACACTTTAAATTCAGTGCTCTATTATTAAAGATAAATTGCTTTCAAAAGACTTTTTCATAGAATTCTTATTTATAGGTCTAGGCTCCATAGGTGTTACTCGAAGGGAAAAGATAACCAAGTTTTTCCAAGTTACATTAGGGATGCTTCATAAAAGGGTCACAGCCAAACCTGCTCATCTTTGTCAACAACTGAAGGTTTCACAGAACTTTGAAACATATCAGATAGGATTGTGCTCAAAATTATGCAACAAAAACAAACACACAAAAATAACCCACCACCATTTGTTATTGGTTGATTTCATGATAGCAGCCATTCTTTCTGGAGTGAAGTGGAATCTCAGCATTGTTTTCATTTGCATCTCTTGAATGATCAATGATGTCAAACATTTTTTCATATGTTTATTTGCTCTTTCTTCTTTTTCATCTGAGAAATGTCTGTTCATTTCAGATGCCCATTTTTGGATTGGGTTTTTAAATTTTGGAGGTCTGATTTTTTTAAGTTCTTTATAGAGTCTATATACTGGACCTTTGTCTGAGGAACAGCAGGTGAAGATTTGATACTCTATATAGAAGACCCTAAGAACACCACCAAAAGTCTTCTGGACTTAATATGGTTATTAAGTCTTCTAGACTTAATAACCAAATTCAGTAGAGTAGTTGGATACAAAGTCAACACACAAAAATCAATAACATTCCTCTACACAAACAACAGACTCACTGAGAGAGAAATAGGACAAAAAATTCCTTTCACAATAGCATCCAAGAAACTGAAATACCTAGGAATCAGCCTAAAAAAATAAATCAAAGACCTCTTCTCTGAAAATTATAGCTCTCTGAAAAGAGAGATTGAAGATGATATCAGAAAATGGAAAGACATCTCCTGCTCCTGGATAGGAAGGGTTAACATAGTGAAAATGGCCATACTTCCAAAACTGCTATATAGATTCAATGCAATCCCAGTTGAAATCCTAGCAACATACTTCATGGGCCTTGAGAAAACAATTCAAAAATTCATTTGAAATAAGAAGAGACTAAGAATAGCAAAAGCAATACTAGGTAACAGAGATATGGCAGGGGGTATCACAACCCCCAACTTGAAACTATACTACAAAACTCCTGTAATAAAAATAGCATGGTATTGGCAAAGAAACAGACCTGAGGACCAATGGAACAGATTAGAAGATGCAGAAACAACTCCAGACACACTCAGCCACCTCATCTTTGACAAAGGAGCCAAACACTCTCACTGGAGGAAAGATAGCTTCTTTAATAAATGGTGCTGAAAAAACTGGGTTTCAACTTGCCAAAGATTAAAACTAGACTTGTATCTCTCTCCATGGACTAAACCAAAATAAAAATGGATTAAAGATCTGAATATTAAAACAGAAACGCTGAACGAGCTGGAACAGAGGTTAGGAAAAACTCTTGAAGACATTGATGTAGGAAAAGATTTTATGACTCAAACCTCAGTTTCCTGTGAACTAGCACAAACAATCAACAAGTGGGATTTCTTCTCATTAGCAAGAGAAACCACCAGCAATGTGAAGAGACAACCCACAATGTGGGGAAAAAACTGCATTCTTTCCATTTTAAAGAAAATTGGACAAGATTTTCTGGTTATAACTTTCTTGGCACACATGGCTTAGGCTTAGTTATCTTACTGGTGGAAGAAATATAGATAGATAGAAAGATTCTATTTCTTTAGAAGACTAAACTTTAGATAAAAAAGGAAAATGCAAGAGTTTTCTAACACCATGCATAGAGATAATTCTCCCTTTATAAGGGTATTTGAGGAGCAATTTAATTAAATGATATGTATTTGGCATATATTATCCATTTCTTTCCCATATCAACAGACTAAAGAGTCTAGAGGTGGCTAATTTGTAAACAGAAAACATTAATTATTTGCAGTGTTCACAATGAAGAAAATTTGGGTCTTTCTTTCTGTCATCTTGCTCTTAAAGACATTAGAACCATCAGTTAGCATCTGAGAATAGTTTCTCTCTCTCCTCTGTCTCTCTCTCCCCTCTCTCTCTCCCTCCCTCCTTTTTTTTTCCTTCCCAAAAGAATCACTGAGTGAGCTCTATTTATACAACCAGCACCGGTGGCGGTTCCAAGAAAATTCTTTGTATTAACTTTTGTGTGCTTTATGAAGGACTTTGATGTTATATCAACAGACACTAAACGAAAAAGGAAAGTAAGGCAATTACTTAATGCAAGTAATAAACCCAATATTTTTGCTACAATTAGCTAGATGTTTTCAAAAAAAGAAATTATTTTGCCTCAACTAATCAGATGATTGCTGAAGTCCTCTAGAATATGGAATTACCCTTAATTAAAATTTCACACTGTATGACAGATTGGTTGATTTGATTCCACATTGCAGTAAAATAGTTGTACCTTGGAAGATTCCTTAATGAATGTAGATTCTGAAATTCTTTTTTCACTGTGTTCCATTATCTCTAGTGCTTTGGTGAAAACACATTACCTTCCTTAATTTTGTTGGTGCATCCTTCAGAGAAACTGAAAGGGCTATTTTTTTTGGAAAAGAAGTGGCTGGGCAATGTAATAACAGAAGATTTCTAGGAGAGAGAATTATCTATTCAAAGGTGTGGAGTTGAGAAGAAAAGAACACAGTTAAGTAAGTGTCAGCCCCTGCATGCAGCAGGGTGACAGATTTTCCTAAGAAAGAAATTAAGGCAGATAGCAATTACTCTCTGGACTTTTCCACGAAGTTTGTATTCTCACATTTTATCTGAGGGCAATAGAGAGCCATTGAGGGGTGGTAAGTATGAGAGAAAAAGTCAGACTGGTGATCTGGAAAGATCATAGCATTTAGAGGATGCACTGAAGAGGGGCAAGAGGGGGGCAGGGAGGCAGAGAGAGAGAGAGATATTACAAAGACAAAGGCAAGATTTCTAACACTCTTACTAATGGTTATTAAAGATTCCTCCTGTTAATAATGAGTCCTTCTGTTGAAATGGGGTGTCCTTGTAAACAAGGTGGGGGTATCATACTGGTACCACTTCACAAACATGTAAAATTCTATGTGAATGTCCTATTTCTATGAGAAACCCTCCCTGAATACATACTTACCTGTTTGTCTCTCATTTGGAGAGTGATGACACATGCTGATTTATTAAAAACTCATAAACTGTAAGGTAAAAACAAAGCAGAGAGAACACAAATCTCCTGCAAATCAGCATTCCCCAAACTTATTTGACTGAAGAAACAGGTACTGTATTAGCCTTCCAAGCAAACAGCATGAAGTAGAATGCAGTTTGGGACATGCTGTGCTCTGAATCCTTGAAAAATGACAGAAAGCTACAACTGAGAAATTGATGCGAGGCCCTTTCCTTGCTGGGACTGATGTACTCCCGCCACTTTCTGGACCCCTGCAATTACAGAACTCATCACCGTGGTTTCTGTTGGTCTCCTATATCTGTCCCAAACACCAAGAGAGTTTAGCAAAATTTTCCTTTAATATAATTTCTTCATTGCTACTCAATCATTTTACAGATCTGTAACAACCTCATTCTAGTTCTGGAGATATGTAAATGACCACTGAAGCATAACTCTTGTGCTATTCCCCATGGTGAGAGAGTGAGATGGAGCTCCAAGATACTTCCATTGGTTGTCAACTCCCTGTGTAAGACAAAGATCACACTCTTCCTTGAAACCCAGTAATCAAAAAGGTACACTTGTCCACTGGGTGCTTCAAAGCCTCTGTGCTGTGGGGGAAAGGGAAGCTCTCTGCTTTACCTGGATTTTGGTCCTAAGGGGATGATTTCTGGGACCCCGACAAAATCTACGACTGCAACTGATGTAATTTACATGGTCCTGAATCAAGGGAAGTGGATTATGTATTCTCTTTGTTTTCATTCTAGATTTATGGAAGGGAAGGGTTATTTTTTCCCCTTGTCCAAATATTTTAAATCATTCAAAGCAGCATTATACTTTTACCAGAATAATGCAAATGTAACTGGGACACTTACGATGACCTAAATGCATGTTGATTACCTTTTTTCTGTTATTTTCTGCCCTTAAATAAAAAAAATAAAATGAATATCAGCAGTAAGAAAAATGAAAGTAGGTCAGGCTTCAGATCCATTAGATCAAGAACAGTTAGAGCCAAATACACCTTTCCCAAGTGGGAAGCAAGAAATCAGCATGTAAATGAAACCCATTGGAAGAGTTGTAGTAGTTTATTAGGCCTGTCAATTAGCAGAATGGCATTAAATTATCCTGGTGACTAAATTTTATAGCTAGAATAAAGTAGAAAGGAAACTCCAAAACAGAGCTTCCACTGAGTAGGACTCATATTTCTTAGGAAATAAGAGGAAAATCAGAAGACAAAGGGTTTTCTCTCTTGGGATCATGGGGGAGGATGATCTGAGTTTTCACTCTGAGTTTGGGTGTATGCGTAAGTGCAAAGTTCCTTGATTCATTTCAGTTGATTATAATGGAAGGTCTAATACTAATGCTGTCATGTGACAATATGAAATGCCAACAGAATAACCCAATATGGTGGGTGTTATGTTTCATATCTGTAATGTCTTCCCCAAAACTTCATGTGTTCAGATGAGGGGTAGGTTCACAGTGGGCTTTTGGAAGGTTATTGGATCATGGGGTGCTGCATTCATCACTGGATTCTTACCCTGGTGGGCTCAGCAGCTGAATGTACAGTTGGTGGGTGGGGTCTGTTCAAAAGGGTTGGGTAACTGGAGAAATGACCTGGAAGGGTAAATCTCCCTCTTGTCTTTGTTCTCTCTCCCTAACTGCTGCGATGTGAGCAGCTTCCCCCCCCCCCCCGACTCTTCCACCATGCTACTGTTGTCTTGAAACAGACAAAAGTAGACTGTAAACATGAGCCAAAATAAACATTTCCTGCATTACAAAGTGTAACAGTCAGCACTGTTTACACAGGCAGGAAGGGAAGTGAAACCAATAAACAAATGTGGAATATGCCTATTAATACAAAGATGCTCATAAAAATGTTTAAATACAAGATAGGGGATACCTTCAGAGAAAAAGATTGGGAGGAATTCTGTGAACTGAGTCAGAGGTCTATGCCGATAGCCAAGGCTCTGAGAGCAAATTAAAGACTTTCAAGAATAGAGTCCACCCTATGTATTCATTCTTTTGAGAATTGAGCCCATTTTTTTCATCCACATATGTATGTTCTCTAGTCTTGCCAAAATTACCGTGAGTCCACATTGGATCTTGAGTGTTACCTGGAAATTTACACGTTTCAAGTGAAGAAGGAGATCCAAATGAGTTTGAACTGTGGAGGAAGACGTACCTCAAATTCCCTGTACTTAATTTGTAGGAGAAATAGAGTTCTAATTTTATTAGTAGTTAGTAGCTTTGAAATGTACCATTTTTAATATCATTTAGGAAAATATATAGTAATCAAACAGGGCCCATCATACATTCTATAGTACGATAGTTTGAAATTAGTTTTAACCTTCTCTGTCAAATTCTGAGAAATGAGACTTTCAAGTAGCAGAAATAAAAATTTGTCTTTCCCTAGTGATGTAGCTTAGAAGACAAGCCTATGGAGAAGGAAATTTGAGTTTATGGTAAATAACTCATTTTAATTTTTAAAAAGATCACAACGTCATTCTTTTAAGTGGGATAATAAAAATATACGCTTTCTTGTTGATTAATAATCTTTAAACTCTTTAAGTTATAGTCTGAATTTACATAAAAATCCATTGATAAATTTGTGTGAGAGAGCAAGAAGCCAGAATATACAATATAATAGTGAAGTAGAAGAAAGTTAGTGGATTGACTTTACCTGATTTGAAAGATGTGCTATGAAGCTATAATAATAGACTGTGGTATTGGCAGGAGATTAGACAAATTAATAAGTAGAATAAAGTTCATGTCACAGAAATAAGCTACACAGCCAATCTTTCACAAAAGACCAAATGCAATCCAATGGAAAAAAAGATAGTGTTTTCAACAAAGTGGGGTGAACAACTGGAAATCCACAGGCAAAAAGAAAAAAAAAACCTATTGCAGATCTTACATCTTTCACAAAAATTTCTTGAATTGGATCACAGGCCTAACACAAAACTATAACTTCTCTATAAAACATCTAGAAGACAACATAGGAGAACATCTTGGTAACTATGGTAATGAGTTTTAGATACAATGCCAAAAGCATGATTCATAAAAGAAAAAAATTGATAAGTTGAACTTCATTAAAATTAAAAACTTCTACAAAAGATACTGTTAAAAGAATGAGAAAAAAACAAGGCATACTGGAGAAATTTTTCACAGAACACATATTTTATAAAGAGTTCGTATCTAAAATTTACAGAGAACTAAAACAGCAATAAGAAAACAAATAATCCATTTAAGAGGATATAGTACAGCAAATACACATAAGAAAAAAATTCTCAACATCATATATCATAATAGAATTACAAATTCAAACCACAGTGAAATGCCTCTGCACATTTAGTAGAATGACTAAAATTGCAAACTAAAATCAAATTCTGGTAAGGATGTAGATCAACAAAAACTTTCATTCATTTCTAGTGGGAATGCAAAAAGATATAGTCACTTTGGAAGACAGTCTGACAGTTTCCTACAAAGCCAAACAAACATAGGTTTAGTATATAGTCTAGCAATCGCATTACTTGTCACTTACCCAGTGAGTTAAAAACATGTCCATACACAAAGCCACACACAAGTCTTCCTATCAGCTTTGTTCACAATTTCCAAAACATGGAAGCAATCAAGATGTCCTTCAATAGGTGAATGGAAAAATAAATGTGATGCACCCATACAACAGAATCTTATTCAGTGCTAGGAAGAAATTGTCAAGCATGGAAAGATATGGAGGAAACTTAAAAATATTGCTAAGTGAAAGCAGGCTGGCTGAAAATGCTATATACTATACAATTCTAACTATCAAAAGATCAGTGATTAGACCTGGAGTTGTGGAATATACCTGTTATCACAGCACTTGGAGGCTGACGCAGGAGAATCGCAAGTTTGAACCCAGGCAACTTAGTGACTGAGTAAAACCCTGTCTTGAAATAAAAAGGGTTGTGGATATCATGCAGTGTGAAGGTCCTGGATTCAATCCTTAGTTGCAGAAAAAAGTCTAATAATTAATTTTAAAAGCTTATTGCTTTCTAAAGGGGAGATATAGCATGCAGTGTCCTCAATGAAAGTTAGTGACCATCGCCTTCTGCAAGCTGGTTCCTCCTCATACTCTCCCCTCCCCTATGCCAGCTGGACAATTATTAATTTCTGACACATAGGTAAGTGACAACCTGAGTCTCTAAAATGGGAAGATACTAATCATCCTACGATTATACATGAAATGAAAATGCCAAAGAATGTACTCCATCAGCCAGCCCAGTTCTATAGAACCTATGATTCAATGTTGGGAGCTGGGGGTGCAGGAAGATACCCTCATAGCCACTCTGTTTGCCACTCTTAGAAGAACCTCTGAATATTTTCATTTTGTGGACAGAAGAAAGCTCCCTTTTTTGGCTTTTTATACCTTGGTTATCCAATGTGGTGAAGTCATGGAATAATATTTTGGTGGCTCTGGTAAATTTATTGTTATCTTTCTAGTGACCAACATTATTATATCCTATCCACCGTCAATATAAAACAAAAATAGCCAATAAAAATGTTTTCCTCTTATAACCCATCCTTTGAATAAGGGACGTACAATTACAAGGCTGAGTCACGATCATTCCTTCCAGATTGCCTGTGCTTTTCCAAGAAGAAATCTTATGTGTGCTGTTCCATAAATCCAAAAGCTCTGTACTCCCTAATTTCCACAATTGTGGAGAGATTTCCCTCTTCAGCCCTGAGTCATTTCTCCAACTTCTTTTACCTTTCCATGGAGAAAGGTGACAGAGTTGATGTATGGAATGTAGAAGGTAAATGATCTAAGTCTTGTGCCATCACTTTAAGGGAAAAATACTAAGTGACTTTTATTTGATTTTAAATTGTCTTGCAGCAAAATAAATTGAATAGAGCAGTTCAAATTGTACAACACAGAAATTCAGAGTCATATACTAACAGATTAGCTTTTAAGTTTGCTTTTCTTAAATATTTAGTTTTTTAAAGGGTGGAGGGGGTGAGGGGCGCACAGGTAATGGGGAAAAAAATGAAAACCAAGATCCATCATGTACAAGTACAAGCTCCCGATGATAAATGTAAACGTATTGTATACCTAAAATGTACCAATAAAAGAATTGAAGGAAAAAAAAGAAATATTTAATTTTTTGTAGAGGGCATCTTCTGGAATCAATAGGAAAGAAAAAGTGGGCCACAAAACTTCAAACAATATACTGTAAATGTGGACAAGCATGAGCCCCGATTAATATTTACTGCCTTTAAAGAGCTTCAGTTGCAGTTGATAGGCTCAAAACACCTATGTAATGAAGGCATGCCCTTGGGCCCTGCTCCCTGAGTTTCATATATATTCAAGACTAAATTAGGTGAGCAATTTTGAGGTTTCCACTTGGGCTTCACCACTAAGAATTCTACCTATGTTATCACTCTGTAAATGCAATCACCTTAGGACCCAACACTTTATGATGACAAACACATACATAGGGACATTGGTTCAACTTCTTGGAGAAGAGAGAAATTGACAGCAACTCCAAAGCCAATTAGACAAGGGAGAAATGCAGCCAGTCCTAGCCTTGGTGTATGATGATGAGTGCTGTCAACTGGGGACTGTTGGGATTGATGAATATATTTGACCCTTTGTCCACAGAGTGGTTTGCACATACAGGTTTGAGATATGAAAATGGATATTTACACTCTCTGATGCTGTTTATCTTACATCCTTTTACTTTATTGGCTCATTTGATTGTATTTCCCTCTCACAACCAGTTGAGGATTTTGCTTTCCCAGGACATTTTGTGACCAAAATTGTCTCCTGAAGGGTTTCTTTTGCCAACTAGGCAAAAATACAGAAGTAGATTTGCTGATGGAATTGCAGAGTGCGGAAAAATGGAAACTTTCTCCCATATGTTGGACTCATTTATATTGTTGTCAATGTCACAAAATGAATCAAATTCTAGCTAGGCTTAATTTGATGTATTATTTAATACTATAAATCCCTAAAACATTTCTGGAAACCTCTGCAGTAGGCTCCAGTCTCCTGCTCAATATAGGGTGCCAGCCTGAGAAGAAAAACTAAAAAGACAGAACTAAGAGAGACAGAAAGCAGGGAGCCAGAACAACCAATGCTGGTGCAACTCGCAAAGATGCCAGCCAGTCCACATCACCGATTTTTACTGGTCATCAATTGGAGTAAAGGTGAACTACTCGCGAGGCTGTGTAATTGTGCAGTTTCTATGGAAACTAGTGGAGACAGGCTTGCAAAGGAAAAAACAAAGCATTCTTGAATTAGGAATGGAATAGAGAAAATAAATGGTTGTAATTAGAACATTGTCCTTCTAATAAGAAGGTTTTAGTTATGGGAATGGAATTTGGGTGCGAGCTACTTTGACCTTGGCATGTAGGCTTTGGCCAGACTTGTTTCTCAAAACAAGCCAATTGTGGGGTTAACTTGTCACACCTTGCACTGATTACAGTCTGCTTTGAGCATAATCAGTGTTGCAGTCTCTTGCAATTTAAAGGGGTATGAGGAGGCAAATATTCTATATGAGCTGTATGTGAAAGAAGACAAGGAAAAAGTCATTTTGAAATGCTCATGGCAGTACTGATGCATTGAAAGTTTTCAGAATGTCAACTTATACCAGCATCATTTTTACTCCTATCACTAGTAAAGAATTGTAAATAGTAATACGTGGTCAAACTTTACAACTACTTCCCAGTAAACAGAACAGGAATATAAGTAATGAAATCAATCATGGTATTGCCACTTGGCAAAATGCCAATTTCAAGTGGAAATCAATTCTTTGTCTTTCATTATGTCCCTATTAAATCCTCCAAAGGAACAGTGATGATGGTCCACCATCTTGAGGGACTTTCAAGTTTGCCAGAAAGTTCTCTGCAATCTGTTATTATTACTCTAGGTGGGGCTCCCTTACCAAATGGAAATGTGGAATTAGGTGTCATAATGAGTATTTTTTCTGAACTTTTCTCCTTATGTCATAAATTTAGAAGCATTGGGTTACCTTCTCCCCACTACCTGACATTGCTCTAGTTTTTTCTAGAGTTTTTTTCCAGTGTATATTTGTTCTTACCCAAGACCTCTGTGGCAATTTTTTTTTAATGCAGCATTGAGGAGATCTATCTTGCTTCATCCCTTTAAAGATGGTAGCTTTAAATATATTATCTTCTGTTTATAAAAAATTAATTCTGATTCCAATATTGACAGAATCTATTTTTCTCTGATGTTTGCAAATCATGAAACTTTTCTTTATGGTGTCTTTCAAGTTTAATGAAGTAGGAACCAAGCCTATTCCTATTGAAACCTAGAAAAAGTAACAAAATCTTATGAGAAAACTACATTCCTAGACTCCCCTGGAGAAAGATATGGAGGAAAGAAGAAAGAAGACAGAAATTCTGCTAGCCCACGACTCCCCTCCCTGTGTCAAGACTTTTGTCTTAGGGAACGAAGATACTCTGTGAGCCCATGGGCAAATATCTGAAGACACAGGCCTATACATTTTCTGATCATCTTTGTTTTATTAAACAAGCATCAAAGATATAATGAATAATTTATGATAAATCAATGTCCACACAGAATCAAATCACATTTTTTTTTTTGGTACCGGGAATTGAACTCGGGACCTTGCAATTGTGAGGCAGGTGCCGGAACCACTGAGCTAAATCCCCGGCCCTCAAATAACATTTTAAAAGGACTGCTTTATGTCTGATTCCCAAATGCATGCTATATTAGTCCCATTTTGTGAAGTATTTTATTACCATTTCTTTTAATTTCAATTTTTAAAGAGTTAAGCATAAGAAGTAAACATTCTATAGCTCTTTTACAGACTGTAAAGCAAATTTTCCATCTAATCTTCACAAGGTATTGTTTAACTGGTTATCAGTATTATGAGTGATGCTAGCTCCACAGATGAGTAAGTTGAGATTTATAATCTCACAACAAATTGATACACCTGTTTTAAGCAACATGCTCAGGTCCTAACACAAATATTTGATAATTCAATGATGAGGGTTTTTTTTTTATTATACAAAGCTTTGCTTTTAAGAGATCTTTCCAGGCTTTGGAATGGATTCACACAAACGATGGGAAATCTCCACATAGTCTTCAATGGCCAAAACTAGAGCCACAGAAGCCTCTCACTAATTTCAAGGCTCCCTTATTCCAACACCACCATGGGCCTTATTGATATGATATGGCCAAGTCTTTTCCATTATCCCTGTATTGATCATTTTTTTAATTGATTGAAAAAAATACCAGATACCTGCAGTTTAAAGGAGGAGTAGTTTATTTTCATGTATTCAGAAGTTTCATTCTATATTCAGCTACCTCTAAGGCAAAAAAACATCATGGCAGAAAGCATAGCAGAAGACAACTGTGCAACTCATGCCCATGTGAAAACAGAGAGGAGGGAAAGAGCTCTAGAGAGGAAGAAGCCAAGGAGCAGACACAGCCAGAAATGTGCTTCACTGATCTCCTAGGTGTCTCTCAAGCCAATCAAGTTGAAAGCCAACATTTACTGTCACGATCTCCCTCACACCATTCATTTCCAGAAACAGAAATTCTGGAAGAGAGTAAGTCTAAACACAAGAAAAGTAACATAAAATCTATGTTTTATTGTGTTTTCTTTCTATAGCCCAATTTCTAACTTATTTGTGAAGTTAGAGTTGTTCCTCCTCTTTTTTCCTATTTTGTGTTGGGAAGACAAAGTAGAAAGTACAAGCTGTGAAGACACTCAGGTGTCTAGGGCTTCCTCTGAATGTACTGAAATAAAATCTGGTAAGTTTGAGGCATGAATTTCTACATATACTATCTTTTAGTTTTAGTTTTATTTTCCTCAAAACTCCAAGCTTCTTTTTTTGGCAAAGTTAAAAATCACTATTTGTCCTTGTTTTTTTAATTTTACATATTATCAAAATTTCATGTGAATATTTAGCAGTAGCAATATCCCCAACATTTTGTGGGCCCCTATCTCATACAAAGTACTGTGAAATGTGTGATATAACAGAAGATTAAAACACTGTACTTCAAAGAAAGACACTGCCTAGTCCCACCTGGAGTAATAAAGTAGTGGGAAGTACGAAAGGTCAGTACAGATATTCCCAAGGAGAGCTTGAACTTGGAAAAGTATAATGTATTTCTTCCTGAGCATGCTGGTATCTACCAAGAGCTTTATTGATGAAAGACAATTTAGGAACATGCTTTTATATGTCACTCATAGTTTCTAAGGCACTACTTGATCTAATACATCAGGACTTAACTCAGTGGTTGCTTTCTGAATCCTTAACAAGTTCTTTGAAGTACAACATTTCAGAGAAATTGAGGAATGTCTGAAGGGCTTGGCAGCATGCATTAGCTCTTCAAATGATGAATGCTTACATACTTCACATCTTTCAAGTCAAGATGCCTGGGAGAGTCCACAGAAAAGATTAGAGCAATGATGAACCTCAGAACCCAATCACCAAATCCAACAACTACTTTTGGATACCTTCCAAGAAGAATGCAAAGTGAGAGAACAGAGAAAGTGTTCTTGGGTTAGAGAAAGGACAAATCACAGTGCCCTACAACGCATTTTATAGTAGAAGCAGGGATAACTGTAACTTTCGTAGAAAGAAGAGAAATGTTAATTCTAAGAGCAAGGATCCTAAAAGCAATCATAGAACAGGTCGTTTGAAGCCTAGGCCTTGAGGGTTGAGCAGGAGGCTGATAAATGGAAATGGAAAAAATATACCTGAATACAGACACACAATGAGCAATAGAGGAATTAACTAAGTCGAGATGCAGATTAAATAAACGTGTATATTTGAGAGATACGACCAAAGGGTGATTCCTGGTAACACTACCTTATGCGTGAGGAAAATACATGGCTTCTTAATGAAGCACAGTGATCCTGAAAGTGGAAAATATCAATTTTTCTGTGCCCTAGAGGGAATGCAAGTAATTATCTGTCTGCAAGCACCGTGTGATTGCTGTAGCTCAGGGAGCTCAGTTGGTTCAGTAGCTCCAACAACAGAGAAAGAAAGCTGTATGACTGATTCAAAGTTCCCTAAACACCTGAGATCTACCCCATTCATTGTTTTTCTTTTAATCATCACTGTGGCAATATATGGTGTTCATTTGTGGATGAAAGCAATGCATTTAGGGCATTTCAATAGAAAGAAAATGTAGACAGCCATAGATTCAAGTGCATTTGCTTAGCCACGTGGTCACTGCATTAACTCTTTCTCTGAGGTCATTTTTAGAGAATTTGGAGTCAGAAGTGTTGTCATTTTTGTCAAGCCACTATCGTGCTTTTTCTCTAAGAAATTTAAGTAACTTTTTCAATAATTAGTGACTGCTGATTTTCCAGTACAATATATCCACCAGGCACAGTTAGGTGCATTGGTAAGGGCCCCCTGATATTCAGGGGAGCACATACAAAATTTTAATTTGTATTTTTAATATACTTTTTTTAGAGCAGTTGTAGGTTCATACTTAGAAGGTGCAGAGGATTTCCAAAATAACACCTTTCCACATACATGTATGGCACCTTTCATTAAAAATATTCCTCAACAGAGTGTTGTATTTGTTACAATTAGCAAAGCTACACTGACACATTCTTATCCCCTAAAGTCCATAGTTTACATTAGGATATTGTATGTTCTTTGACTTTGTACAAATGTTTAATAACTTGTATCCACCATTTTACTACACAAGACAATTTCTTTTAAAACCAGAATAGGATAATATAAGGTCATTATCTCAACCTAATTAAGGCTATCTATGAAAAACCAACAGCCAACGTCATACTAAATGGTCAAAAACTGAAAACTTTCATGCTAAAATCAGGAACAAGACAAGGATGCCCACTATCACCAATCCTGTTCAATATAGTTCTGGAAACATTGGACAAGAGAAAGAAATAAAAGGAATAAAGAGAGGAAAGGAAGAAGTTAAACTGTCCTTATTTGCTGATGATATGATACTTTACATAGAAGACCCAAAAAACTCTGCCAAAAGATTTCTAGACTTAATTGACAGGTTCAGTAGAGTAGCAGGATACAAGGTCAACACTCAAAAAACAATAGCCTTCTTATACACAAATAACAGACTCATTGAGAGAAAAATTAGGGGAAGCAAAAGACCTGAAAACTACAGCACTCTGAAAAAAGAAATTGAAAAGGATATAAGAAAATGGAAAGACATCCCCTGTTCCTGGGTAGGAAGAACCAATATAGTGAAAATGGCCCTACTTCCAAAACTACAATATAGATTTAATGCAATGCTGAATGAAATTCCAACAGCATACTTCACAGAACTAGAGAAAAGAATCCCAAAATTCTTTTGGTACCAGAAGAGACCTAGAATAGTAAAAGAAATTCTAGGCAACAGAGACATGGCAGGGAGTATCACAATCCCCAACTTGAAACTATACTACAAAGCTACTGTGATAAAAACAGCATGGTACTGGCAAAGAAAAAGACCCGAGGATCAGTGGAATAGATAGAAGATGCAGAAACAGCTCCAGATATACTCAGCCACCTCATCTTTGACAAAGGAGCCAACCACCCTCACTGGAGGAAAGATAGTCTATTTAATAAATCGTGTTGGAAAAATTGGATTTTAACCTGCCAAAGATTAAAACTAGACTCATATCTATCACCATTCACTAAACTAAGATTGAAGTGGATTAACGATCTAAATATTAAGACAGAAACACTAAACTTGCTGGAAGATAAGTTAGGTAGAACTCTTGAAGACATTGGCATAGGAAAAGACTTTATGAACAAATCCTTAGTGGGACAGGAACTAACACACAGAATCAACAACTGGCATCTCATCTCATTAAAAAGCTTTTGAACTGCAAGGGAAACTACCAACAGAGCTAAGAGACAAACTACAATCTGAGAAAAAATTTTAGCAGCTATACCTCAGACAAAGGACTACTATCTAGAATGTATAAAGAACTCAAAAAAATCAGACCCCCCCAAATATAAAGACCCAATTCAAAAATGGGCATTTGAAATGAACAGACATTTTTCAGACAAAGAAGTCTGCAGCAAATAAACATATGAAGAAATGTTCAACATCACTGGTCATTTGAGAGATGCAGATGAAAACAACACTGAGATTCTACCTCAACCCAGAAAGAATGGCTGCCATCATGAAATCAACCAACAACAAGTGTTAGTGGGATTGTGGGGAGAAAGGAACCCTTCTTCTTTTTTGGTGGGAGTACAGACTGTTGCAACCACTGTGCAAATCAGTATGAAGATACCTCAAACAACTAGGATTGAAAGTCCCATTCAACCCAGCTATTCCCCTGCTGAGTATCTTCCCAAAAGAATTAAAGGAATCACACCACAGTGATATATGCAAACCCATGTTTATAGCGTCACAGTTTGGAATAGCTAAAACTTGGAAACAGCCCAATTGCCCATCAACTGGAGACTGGATAAAGAAGATGTGGGTTTTTTTTTTTTTTATAAAATGGAGTATTACTCAGCCATAAAAAATGAGAAACTGAAGACATTTATAGCTAAGTAGATGCACATTGAGCCCAAACTCTCAAGTGAAATAAATAGAACACACATGTGTAAATACTGAATAGTTTTGCTGGCATGAAAAACTAAAAGTGTAAATAAGAATCAAAATGTATAATTGGTATTTTGAAATAGGAAGAAAATGTTCAAAGGAATAGGGGAAGGGGGGATGAAAAAGGAAAGAAGGAAAAAGAAAAAATATGAGAAAAGGAAAAAATGGAAACAAAGTCTTTGTAAATAGGGAAGGGTGGAGGGGGTGAAGGGAGGGCAGGGGAATGGGGTAAAAATAAGAACCAAGATACATCATGTAAAGGTACAAGATCCCAATGATGTATGTAACTGTACTGCATACCTAAAATGTACCAGTAAACTAAATGAAAAAAAAAACAACAGTAATGCAGTGTTACTTTTCCAAGAAATCCTGAAAAGGAGCCAAAAGCAAGTGTCATTGGATAGGCTACTTGTTAAAGCCACATGGAAAGAAAAATTTTCCATTGAACCAATAATAGCAGTGATTACACTGGTGATAGTGAAAGTCATCATATTAACATATTAACCCTCCTGTCTCTTGTCTCCCTCACGCCAGTCAGGAAGGTTTGTTTAATTTGTTTATTTGTCTTCATATTTTGTGGGTCTTTTATTATTTTGTATTATATAACAATATTGTAATCCTTTTATATGAATATTTTTGGGTTGTGGAAAAATCATATAAGTTTCCATTATTTCTTATGGGGAAATTCACTTTGATATACGAGTGCTTTGAATTACAAGCATGTTTCCAGAATGATTTATGCTCACATTCATATAGGTTTTACCCTATATGAATTCCATTCCTTTAGAGAACTCTGACCAATATATGTACCCTCTCAGAAGAATAGAAATATTTCATGTGCATTGAACATAAAATAACAGAGTAAATGACAAGAATAAAATAAATCATACTTTCAAAGAGGAAGAAAAATTCTGGGATCTAATCTTTCCTACACAAAATCCTGGAAAACGCTGATTTCTTCTTTGCTTTAGATTTTGGTTATTCACAATATCATATAAATAGAATCATACTGTTTCTTAACCTGAAGAGATTTGCTTTTGTAACTCAGCATAACACTTTTGTATATATCAATAATGTTTCCTCTTTTTTTCTTTTTTTACTGGGGATAGAACCTAAGGCCTTTGCACTAAGCTACATCCCCAACCTCTTTAAAATATATATTTTTAAAATTTTGCAACAGGATCTTGCTAAGTTGCTAAATTGCCCAGCCTGGGCTTGAACGCATGATCTGCATGCTTCAGGCTCCTAGGATTACAGGCATATGCCACCATGGCAAGCATGTTTCTTTCTTATTGCTGAGTAGTATTCTATCTATAGATGTGCAGTTAGCTTTTTTATCTAGACATTTATTAAATTTCACACTTAAGTCATTTCTAGTTTCCAACTCCTAAGAATAAATCTGTTACAAACATTCCTCTCCAGGTTTTTGTGTGAACTTTTATTTTCGTATCTCTAGAATGAACAAGCAGAAATAAGGTTGTTGGGTCATATAAAATATACATTTAATTTTATAAGAAAATGCCAAACTAGCCATTCCAGTGCTCCCAGCCCAGAGGAAGGGGCTTCTGGGCTGCCATTTCACCACTCTCAGCCCAGAGGTAGGGGCTCCCAGGCCATAGTTCCACCACTCCAAGCCCTGAGGAAGGAGCTTCAAGACCACTGTTTCACAGCTTCCAGCCCAGAGGTAGGGGCTTCCAGGCTGCCATTCCACTACTCCCAAGCCAGAAGTAGGGACTTCCTGGCTGCTGTTCCACCACTCCCAGCACAGAGATAGGGGCTTCTGGGCCACTATTCCACCACTCTCAGCTCAGAGGCAGTGAGCCACTTGGGCTCCACCAGCACCCCCTCCCCATCAAAATGAGAAGACACGTAAACAAGCCTCAAAATGAAACTTCCAGATCACCTACAGCAACCCCAAAGGGAAATGAGATGGAACATTCTGATCCTCAATCACCTGTACTCCCTGAACAGGTAACAAAGAAGGATCAAGAAAAAATGAAATCAAAAATAACTTCTCAGATAACAGCACAGATTGTGCCCATAGTGCAAGACATGATTAATATATCTAGAGAGGAGCTCAGGAACATGATGGAATCCCATCATAGGAAACAAATGGAATCCATAAAACAGATGCAAACAGATTTCCAGGAGATAAAAAATTCCACTGAAAGTCTAAAGAACAGAATGAGCCAATGTGAAGACAGAATTTCAGATATAGAAAATAAAATTGCAATTAGTGACCAGGAAAAGAAAAGTTTCTTTAAAATTGTAAGAGATTATGAGAAATCAATCCAGCAGCTGCTAAACAATGTAAAGACAATAACATAAGACTGATTGGAGTCAGTGAAGAAACAGGAGAGAATGCATATGACATAAAAAAACAGTTCATAGAAGTGATGATAAAAAACTTCCCAAGCAGGGGAAAAGAACTTGACATAGAGAAAAGTGAGGCATATAGGACTCCAAATAGCCTTGATCAAAAAAAATCTACACATAGGCATATAATTGTTAAGATTCCAGAAACCCAGCAGAAGAACAAAATTCTACAAGCAGTTAGAGAAAAGAAAAAATCACATACAAAGGAAAGTCCATCAGAATCACAACAGACTTCTCAACACAAATCCTCAAGGCAAGGAGAGCTTGGAGTGACATATTCCAAGCCCTAAAGGAAAACAGCCTCCAACCCAGATTGAGGTACCCTGCAAAACTATCTCTCAAAATTGATGGAGAAATAAGATACTTCCATGGCAAAGAGCACCTTAGGAACTTCATGAATACAAAACCAGCACTCCAAAGAATTTTACACAATATCCTAGGAACAGACAATGAGTATCATAACCCCAGAAAGCACAGAAGAATGAACCCATCTGGCATGACAAGAAATTAAATGTAAAGGGGGAGAAGCCAACAAAAAGAAAAAGTCATGACATTGATAAGTCAATACATATCAGTTATAACCATCAATGTTAATGGTCTCAATTCACCAATCAAAAGAAATAGCCCAGCAGAATGGGTCAAGAAACAAAATCCAACAATATGCTGCATACAAGAAGCACACTTAATTCAAAATGAAACTCATAGATTGAAAGTAAAAGGGTGGAAAACAATACTCCATGGGTCGGGAACCCAAGAAAAAGCAGGAGTAGCTATCCTCTTTGCAGATCAAGTGGATTTCAAAGCAACACTGATTAAGAGAGATGAAGAAGGACACTATGACCTTGTAAAGGGAAGAATCCAAGAGGAAGAGATGACAATCATAAATATCTATGCACCAAACACTAGTGCACCCAACTATATAAAACAAACAATAACAGACATGAAAAGTAATATATGTACTAATACAATAGTAGTGGGGAACATCAATACCCCACTGTCACAAACAGATAGATCAACTAGACAAAAAATGAGTAATGAAATACTAGAACTCAATTGAACTCCTGAACAAATGAACTTAACAGATGTTTACAGAGTGTTCCACCCCACAAAATCAGAATACACATTCTTTTCAGCTGCACATGGGTTGCTCTCCCAAATAGACCACATACACACTCATAGAACATGTTTAAGTAAGTGCAAAGGAATTGAAGTTATCCCCTGTATATTATCGGACCATAGTGCAATGAAATTGGAGATCCATAGCAAAAGAAACTGCAAAAATTTCATAAACATCTGAAATTGAACAACACACTTCTGAATAACCAATGGGTCACAGAGGAAATTAAAGAAGAAATCAGACAGTTCCTTCAATTAAATGACAATGACAATACAACATATTGGAATCTATGGAACACAATGAAAGCAGTCTTACGAG
The DNA here is from genome assembly GCF_053883595.1 of Heterocephalus glaber. Lineage (NCBI taxonomy): Eukaryota > Metazoa > Chordata > Mammalia > Rodentia > Bathyergidae > Heterocephalus > Heterocephalus glaber. The sequence continues at coordinate 65,986,111 of NW_028258317.1, read as the reverse complement.
GGAAATTAACAGCACTGAATACACATGTTAGGAAAACAGAGCAAGCCCAATTAAACAACCTGATGCTGAACCTCAAGCTTCTAGAAAAAAGAAGAGCAGGACTAACCAAAAACTCATACAAGGGGGGAAAATATAAATATCAGAGGAGAAATCAATGCAATGGAGACTAAGAGAATGATACAAAAAATCATTGAAGGCAAGAGTTGGTTCTTTGAAAGAATAAACAAAATTGACAAATCCTTAGCCAACCTTATCAGAAAAAGAAAAAAAATGGCCCAAATCCATCCAATTAGGAATGAAAAGGATGAAATTACAACACAACCAGCAGATATTCAGAGGATCATCAATACCTACTTCAAGAACCTATATGCCAATAAGATGGAAAACACAGAAGAAATGGACAGATTCCTAGATATGTATCAATTACTAAAGTTGAACTAAGAAGACCTAAAAATTCTAAACAACACAATATCAACCAATGAAATTGAAAACATAACTAAAAACTTACCAACTAAGAAAAGCCCAGGTCCTGATGGCTTCACTGCCGAATTCTATAAGACATTTAGACAGGAACTACTGCCACTGTTGTTTAAACTCTTCAATGAAATTGAAACAGAAGCAATACTCCAAATTCATTCCTGGAAGCAAGCATCACCTTGATTCCCAAAGCAGAGAAAGACCCAACCAAAAAGGAGAACTATAGGTCAATCTCACTAATGAACATAGAGGCAACAATCCTTAAAAAGATACTGGCAAATAGAATGCAGAAGATCATCAAGAAGATCATACACCCTGACCAAGTGGGATTCATCCCAGGGATGCAGGGATGGTTCAACATATGCAAATCAATCAATGTAATACACTATATCAATAGAGTCAAGGACAAAAACCATATGATCATCTCCATAGATGCAGAAAAACCATTTTACAAAATCCAACATGCACTTAGAATTAAAAATCCTACAAAAATTGGAATGGATGGTCTCTATCTCAATCTGATAAAAGCCATCTATGAAAAACCAACAGCTAATATCATACTAAATGGTCAAAAACTGAAATTCTTCACACTAAAATCAGGAACAAGACAAGGATGCCCACTATCACCACTCTTGTTCAGTATAGTTTTGGAAACATTAGCCACAGTAGTTAGACAAGAGAAAGAAATAAAAGGAATAAAGATAGAAAATGAAGTCAAGTTGTCATTATTTTCAGATGACATGATACTCTATATAGAAGACCCCAAGAACTCCACCAAAAGTTTTCTAGACTTAATAACCTAATTCAGTAGAGTAGTTGGATACAAGGTCAGCACACAAAAATCAATAGCTTTCCTCTACATGAACAATAAACTCACTGAGACAGAAATAGGGCAAACAATACCCGCAAAATAGAATCCAAAAAACTGAAATATCTAGGAATCAACCTAACAAAAGAAATCAAAGACCTCTTCTCTGAAAACTATAGCACTCTGAAAAGAGAGATTGAAGATGATATCAGAAAATGGAAAGACATCCCTTGCTCCTGGGTAGGAAGGATCAATATAGTGAAAATGGCCATACTTCCAAACTGCTACATAGATTCAATGCAATCCCAGTTGAAATCCAGCAGCATACTTCATGGACCTTGAGAAAACAATTCAAAAATTCATTTGGAACAAGAAGAGAGCCAGAATAGCTAAAACAATTCTAGATAACAGGGACAAGGCAGGGGGTATCACAACCCCCAACCTGAAACTATACTACAAAGCTACTGTGATAAAATCAGCATAGTACTGGCAAAGAAACAGACTTGAGGACCAGTGAAACAGATTAGAAGATGCAGAAACATCTCCAGACACACTCAGCCATCTCATCTTCGATAAAGGAGCCAAACACCCTCACTGGAGGAAAGATAGTCTCTCTAATAAATGGTACTGGAAAAATTGGGTTTCAACTTGCCAAAGATTAAAACTAGACCTATATCTGTCACCATGCACTAAACTAAAATAGAAATAGATTAAAGATCTAAATATTAAAATAGAAACGGTAAACCAGCTGGAACAGAAGTTAGGTAGAACTCTTGAAGACATTGGTGTAGAAAAAGATTTTATGAACAAAACTTCAGTTGCCTGTGTACTTGTACAAACAATCAACAAGTGAGATCTCTTCTTATTAAAAAGCTTCTGCACATCAAGAGAAACCACCAGCAGTGTGAACAGACAAACCACAATGTGGGAAAAAAATCTTCATCTGCTGTTCCACAGACAAAGGCTTAGTATGTCAAATCTATAAAGAACTTAAAAAAAAAATCAGACCTCCCAAATTTAAAGACCCAATCCGAAAATGGGCATCTGAAATGAACAGACATTTCTCACACAAAGAAGTAGAAATAGCAAATAAACATGAAAAAATGTTCAAAATCACTGTTCATTTGAGAGATGCAAATGAAAACAATGCTGAGATTGCACCTCACTCCAGAAAGAATAGCTGCTATCATGAAATCAACCAACAACAAATGCTGGAGGGGCTGTGGGGAAAGAGGAACCCTGCTCCACTGCTGGTGGGAGTGTAGACTGGTGCAAGCACTGTGGAAATCATTATGGAGATACCTCAAAGAACTAGGACTGGAAGTCCCATTTGACCCAGCTATTCCACTGCTGGGTATCTTCCCCCAAGAATTAAAAGAACCATGCCATAGTGATATATGTGCCCCCATGTTCATAGCAGCACAATTTGCAATAGCTAAAACTTGGAAGCAGCACAAATGCCCATCAACTGGAGACTGAATAAGGAAAATGTGGGGTATTTTTTTAATGGAGTACTACTCAGACCTAAAAAATGAGAAATTAGAGACATTTATAGCTAAATGGATGCACATTGAAGCAATACTCTTAAGTGAAATAAATAGGGCACACATGTGTAAATGCTGAATAGTTTCTGTAATGTGAGAAACTGAAAGTGTAAAGAAGGACTAAAAGGTATAATAGATAATGTGAAATAGGAAGAAAAGGGGCAAAGGGGAAGGGGAATTGGGAGGGGTAGGGGAAAAGAAAGAAGGGAATGGAATTAATATGAAAAAGTGAAAAAATGGAAACAAAGTCTTTGTAAATAGGGAGGGATGGAGGGATTGAAGGGAGGGCAGGGGAAGGGGGAAAAATAAGAACCAAGAGAGATTATGTAAAGGTGCTAATTTCCAATGATGAATGTCATCATATTGTATACCTAAAATGTACCAATGATTAGAATGAATAATTGATAATGTGAAATTTAGAAGAATAGGTTGAAAGGTGTAGGGGAATTGGAAGTGGTAGGGGAAAGGAAAGAAGGGAAAGGAAAAATTATGAGAAATGGATAAAAAGGAAACAAAGTCTTTGTAAATAGGGAAGGGTGGAGGGCTAGGAATGGGGAAAAAATAAGAACCAAGATAGGTCTTGTAAAGGTACAAGTTCCCAATGAGAAATGTAAATGCATTGTATACCTAAAATGTACCAATAAAAGAATTTAAGGAAAAAAACATGCCAAACTGTTTTGCATGGTGGTTGTATTATATTGTCAAAGGCAATGCACGAAAGTTCCAGTTGCTCCAAATTTTCACTATTATTTGGCATTATTATTATTACCTGTTTTATCCATTCCAACAGACATGTTCAAATAAATCATTATGGTTTCAATTTTCAGTTCCCAAATAGCTAATGATGCAAATATTTTTGCATGTGCTTATTTACTATCCATATACTTTCATTATAGCCTGTTCAAATCTTTTAAGTATTTTTCAATTGGATTATTTACTTTTTAATGTTGAGTTTTAAAAACTCTGTATATATCACAATCATCTGTGAGATAGGTGAAGTGCAAATACTCCATCCCAGTTTGAAGTTTATCTCTCCATTCTTGAGATAAGTGCTTTTCTTATAACACTTTTTAATAAGTCCAATTAAACAAATTTTTCTTTTATAGATCATGTTAGTGGCATAATGTCTAAGAATTTTTTGCTTTGCTCCAGATCATGAAAAATTTGTTTTCTTCTAAAATATTTTAATTGAATGTATAAAATTGTATCTGTCTTTTTGGTGTTAACCTCTATGTAAGCTACAAGATTTAATCAAGGATTTTTTTCACATGTAGATGTCTATTTGTTCTAACACCACTTATTGAAAAGTTTATAATTTCTCCATTGAAATACTTTGAACCGTCAAAAATCAATATTGGTCATATTTGTGTAGGTATACTTTTGACCTCTTCGATCTGTTTTAATGGCTATATATTTATTTCTTGGTTAATACTACAGTGATAATTGTATTTTCAAAGATATTTATAAAATAGGACAGTGTAGTTCTGTAACTTTCTTTTAAAAATTGGTTTAACTATTCTACTATCTTTGCTTTTGTATGTAAATTTTAGAATTGGTTCATCTATACCTATTTTTAAAATTCTTCTGGGATTTTGATTGGAATCTATAGTTAGTTAACTATATATCCATATGGGTGGAATAAAGATCCTTAGTATGTTAAGCCTTCTAATCTGTAAATAAAGTATGTGTTAATTTACTTAGATCTTTTGATTTCTCTCATTAGCATTTTGTGGTATTCAACATATAGATCTTGAAAGTATTTTGATGTTTTTATATTTTTGTGTTATTTACTTTTCTTTTGTTGATAAGACAAAATGCTGGACATCTAACGTTGAAGGGGAAAGAGTTTATTTGGCTTACAGTTTGTAGAGGATTCAGTCCATAATTGGCTGGCTCTGAGGCTGGGATAGTAAGCAAACACCACAGAGAAACAACATGGTGCACACAAGACTGCACATTAACAAGGTAACAGGAGGGCCTTACAAGGTCTCCCTGCCCCTTTTTATCTTATCCAGACTACTTAGGGCGGGTAACACTCACACCCTTAATCCTAGTGCCTTTGAGCCTGGCATTGCATCATGAATCAATTTCAGCTTCACACACTCTAGACCAACCCTATGACCACAGGAAGCTTTGGGAGGACATCTAGACCCACACCATAACAATTTACAGATTGCATTTTAGATATTCAAATGTGTATTTAAAATTTTTTGTTTCTTGTATGTTGTTGATATATTGAAATATGAAGTTTTTTGGTGTCTTATTGACTGTGTGTTGTGTGATTTTGTTAAACTTTTTAGTTCTAGGGGTTTTTCTTAAAGATTCTTTGAGATTTTATACATAGTCAATTATGGCATGTAGGAATAGTGACAGCTGTTACTTTTCCTCTCGTATAGTAACTTTTACATATTTTTATCACTTTTTGCAGTGACAGTGTTTCTCAGTATGGTAATATGAGTGGTGAAAGTGGACATCCTTACTTCTTAACTGATCTTGAGGAAATAAATCTTTTTCAACAAAGTGTGATCTTGTCTGTAGGATTTTTGAAATAGCTTATAGAAGGTTGTAGAAGTCCCTTTCTCTTCCTACTTTGCTGAAAGTTTTTATATTTAATGGATATTGAATTATGTCAATTTTTCTGCATCTATTTATAGAATCACATGAATTTTATTCTTTAAACTGTTAATGTAGTGGACTACTGTGAGATATTAAAAATATTTAACCAGCCTTTCATTCTTGAGATAAATCCTAGTTGGCCCAAGATATTATATTCCTTTCATGTATTCTTCAATTCAATTCTCTAACGTTTCACTGATAAATTTTTGCATGTATGTTCATGAAGAATATTGGCTTTTAAAGTCCTTTACTTGAAGTATTGTTTTCTAATTTTGATATAAGGATAATGCTGACCAGACAAGAATGTTTCTAGCTACCCTGTATTCTGAAAAGTATATTTAAAATTGGCATTAATTCCTCCTAAATGTTTAGCCGAACTTGCTAGTGAGATAATTTAAGTTTACAGATTTCTTTTTGGAAGGTCTTTAACAATGAATTCAAGTTATTTAACAGTTAAGGGCTTTTCACTTTACCATTTTCACCTTTAGAGAGTTTTGTACCTATTTAGTCAAATTAGTCATTTTTGTCAAATTAGCTCATTCTAAGTTGTAAAATTATATCTGTAGAGTTTGTTTTTACTATTTCCTTATTATCCTCATAACACCAACATGGTTTGTGGTGACATCTCTTCTATTATTTCTATTGCTGGCAATTTGTCTCCTTCCTTTTGTTTGTATTGCTAGGTGTTGATAGATTTTTTAAAAACAAAAAGATTTTAGTTTTATTTTTTTAAAAGATTTTATTTTTATTGATTTTTTCTCTTTTATTTTATTGTAGCATTTAATTTTATTGATTTCTGCTTATACTCTTGTTTCTTTAGTTTGGCTTTAATTTATTTTTATGAGCTTATTTTCTTAAGGAATAACATTAGATTGGTCACTTAAGACTTTTATTATTTCCTGATAATATGCCTTTAATATTTAAAATCCTTCTACATACTGATTTAGCTGCCTTCTAAAAATTTTGATACATTGTATTTTTATTTTATTCAAATCAAAATATTTTATAATTTGCCTTGACATTTCTTATTTGACCCACGAATTGTGTAGCAGCATATTGTCAAACTGCTAATTTGGAGATTTTTCTACATATTTTTGGCTTTTGATTTCTAGTTTAATTCTATTGTGACTAGAAAACATACTTTTTATGAGTTCAATTATTTGAAATGTTATTAATACTTGCTTAGCAACCCAAAATAGAGTCTCTTGGTGAATATGTTCTGCTGTTATTTAATGTTGTTATATAAATGTAAATTTAGAGTTCTAAAACAACCACAAAAACAAACTCCAGTATAAATGAAAATTGCATCTAGCTGGTTTGTGATAACATTATTTAGGTTTTCTATATAGCTGCTGATTTTGTGTAGGCTAATTCTATTACTAAAAATGGAGTATTGACATTTACAAATACAATTATGACTCTGCTTACTTCTCTTTTGGTTCTGTAATTTTTACTTCATTCACATTATTGGGGTTTATGTTAGTTTGCTAGAACTGCTGTAGGGAAGTACCAAAGACTGGGTAGCTTAAACAGTGAAAATTTCCTTTCTCAGAGTTGAAGCTAAAAGTTCGAGATCAAGGTAATCATAGGACTATTTCTTTTTATGCCTGTCCTTGGTGTCTTCTATCTTCTCAGAGTGTTCCCTCTGCTCATCCTGAATTCCTCTTCCTGTAAGGGCTCCACTCATACTGGATTAGCATTCACCTCAATAACTTCATTTAACCTTAGTTATTTTTCAAAGACCCTGTCTCTAAATACATTCAGTACAGGGCATTAAGACTTCAACATATAAATGGGGAGGGATGTAATATAATCCATAACACTTCTTCTTCAGATTCTTCAAAAAGTGTGCACCTCTCACATGCAAAATATACTTACCTTATCTCAATCAATAGCCACCGAACTCTTAACCTTCTCTAGTATCAGCTCTAAATTTAAAATCTCATCTAAATATCACCTAAATCTTTCATGGGTAAAATTTGAAGTATGGCTCATCCTGAGGGAAAATTTCTCTCTAATAGTCACAGTGAATAGATTCATAAGATACCATATTACCCGCTTCCAAAATACAGTGGTGGGACAGGTATAAGGTATGTGTTCCTATTCAAACAGGTAAAAAAAGGGGGAGGGTGGTGCAGATCATTACTAAATCTGAACCTAGCAGTAAAAATGTTGTTAGAATTTAATGTTCTATCCGTTGGGCCTGCCAGAGGGGTCACCCTGTGTCCTAAATCCATTGGATAGTTCACCTTTCTAGGTCTTAAGTTATATACACATTATATACATTATATATATTACATACACATTTTAGATTGCCGCATTTTCTTAATTAAATAACTCTTTATCATTATAAAAATCCATTATTTTCTAATTCCTGACTGCTAGGTTGTCTTACTTATTAATTTTATGGAAGTAGATTCAAGCCATAGAAAGATAGTCTTTCTCAAAGAGCTGGGCTAGATTAGGATCTTTAAAAATCCTGAATTTTGAGAGAACTGCAGTGATTCTAATATTTATTTCACATGTATTATATAATAAAACCATATAATAAAATAATATATGACATTCATTACAAAATATATGTAAACTAAAATTAAAACTAGCTTCTTTCTAGAATTGCACAACTTCACTGACATTAGACTTTGACATTTGCTAGTACCCTAAGTGAATTCTTTGTTGTCCATCAAGTAATTAAGCATGGCCATTGAGTATTCCATACTATACAGGCAAAATGGTCCTTCAGTCCAATAAATTTGGGAAATGCTAACTACAATGTCTCTCCAATAAATATTAGTTTATTAAAGGCTGTCAGGAGTTCAATGTTAGTTAAAACAATTTAAAGTTATCTAACTCCATATATTATAATTAATTGTATCACACAATTGTTTCTTATATAATGACTAGCAATAATCCCTAAAATGAATTTTCCTCAGCACTTATTTGGAAACATTTCAGAAATGCTGCATCAATGTCTGAGCATATATTATATGTTTGGGACTTTTCTAAAGGATTTACACATTTTATATTATTTAATACATGTCAGATTTGGAGAATGAATAGATATTATGAGGTAAACATCATTAGCTCTACTTTATAGATGAGACCATTAAGACAGTGATGTCACAGCTTTTAGGAATAAAATTATGATTCTGATTTATTTTACTCCTGCCCATAAGTCACCCAGTCTGGGCAGCAGATTCATTTTTCCATCCCAGAACTGATGTCACATTCTCTTCTCATCAACTTTCCTTTAAACTCCATAGCTCCACCTCTTAGTCATATATAGTCCTCGAGAAGACTTCTGCTCTCTTATTCATCATGTCCACTACAGCTCTTCTGGCTCTGATTTTAATTTATACTCTGGCTTTCACATAACTCTATGATATTAGGAAATAATATGGGGCTGTACAATTCACGCTCCCTGCCTCAGCCCTGCCCTTGCAGAGCTAAAGAGAATAGCTATGGTGTTAGATGACAACGGGAAAGAAAGAAGAGCAAACAAAATGAGGATCAGAAGAGAATAGGGTGTCCAGAGGAAGCCAGTGAGAGCTTGAATGCACTCTACCTACAGTTCTCTTTGACACCCAATTTGGAGAAGAAATGAGTTGACAGGAACAGAAAAGCATAGTGTCACCTGGTAGCACTGGGTATCTCAAAATATTCAAGGGACAACTAGTAAGTCTTTTCTAAAAAATGTTTGGGAAACAGGGTTTATTGACAATCATATAAAATGAGTCTCATAAAAAGCATAAAATTATACTATAATTTTGTAAACTGCTATCCCTATGTGCTTATTTGTATGTGTCCATGGAAAGTGTTACTTGAGACACTTCATTGGCAATTCTTAAAAATAAGAAATAATGCGCAATCAGAATGAATTAAACCACTGAACACTGTTCAGCTCATCTGATATTAAATGATCCATTCAATCAATCATTCATTAATTCATTATAAAATGTATCAAGTGTCTTCTAAATTATAGCTTGTAGAAGCTTAGCTATTAAAAGGTTCCAACCATGTGCATATAAGATTTGGAAAGTATCAAATTCATACCTGAATTTTGTCTGGATTCCTCACTTTGTGTCCAAGTTAGTTAGGCTATCTGTCATAGACTGATGACTCCAGGAACCTGGCAAAGTAGTGGGAAAATGAAAGAGATGAGTGGAGTAAGACAAGCAATAAATTTAGCTATCCATATTAGCAAGCAAACCAACCAACAAGCCAAATTAAAGAAGTTGGAAACGTTGAGAATTGGCTCTGCTGCCTGATTTAGAGCACTGTGGAATGAAGCTTCTGAGACGTGTTTACTACTTTATCTTTTTGTCCCTGGAAGACCTACATGCAGTCTAAAATGCAGTCTTAATTCCTCCTTTCACTGCTAAGGAACATGGCTGAGTAAACACTCCTCCGCTTACTCTCTGACAAGCTCTGCTGGCTTGTGTCTGGGCTGGGAATGTGCCAGTCTAACACCCAGTAGTCTAGTCTCTGGGACATGGTCAGGAGAGGAAAGTCAGTGCCCAAAATGTAAATGGAATACTCACCCACCTAGCTGTGAACAACACAGAGAGAGTTGCTTAGAAGAGGTCATTATTTTGAAGGACAGCAGGTGAGACAATCAATGGTATTCCCTTGACAGGGAGAGCTAGGCAGGAAAATGCATAGAAAAGATGAAGAGGGCACAGATATGTGTAAAGGAAAGGCTAGAAGAAGAAAACACCTTGGGTTTCCTGGTGCTAGGTAAAAAGAAAATCACTTCTTCAAACAAAATCAGTCCTTTGAGAATCATGTAACTAGGCCAAGGCTTTTTTTTTCAGCACTAGAGACTGAATCCAGGATCTTAGTGCTGACCTAGTACATCCCTGGTCCTTTTTTTTTTCTTTCTTTTTTTGTAGCACAGAGTTTTACTAAGTCACTAAGTTGCTCAGGTTGGGCTCAAACTTGTGATCACCCTGCCTCTGCCTCTCAGAGTACTGGAATTACAGACACGATAACATGATATACCACTATGCCTAGTCAAATCAAGGTATTTTAAGGACTACTGAATTATAATTCACATACAATAAAGTGCATGAGTTTACAGGGCGCAGTTCCTTACCTATGGAGCTGTCAGTACAATCAAGGAAGTAAGCATATCGGTATCCTCCCAAGGCTCCTTTCTGCCCCTGGCAATCCTTTGTACCCACTTCTGCTTGTCTCCCTGCCCTCACCATTGTCAGGCAATCTCTTCACTGCTTTCTGCCACATACATTAGTTTTTATTTTCTAGATTGAATATCAATGGACTCTTGCTCTGTGTACTCTTTTTTTCTGTGGCTGTGTCACTCAACCTAACTATTTTGGAATTCATCCATGTTGTAGTCTGCCTCAAAAGTTCATTCTTTCTTCTTTGCCCCAGGGGCATCCCAGTGTATGAATAGACCAGAGTTTGTTTATCCACTCACCTTTTGATGGACACCTGCATTTGTAGTAGTTATCCAGTGTGTGGCAAAGTATACCAAAGCTTAGAGCCCTAATTAAAATTAGGAAATCTTTATTATCTCGCAAGGGTCTGTGGCTCAGGAGTGTGAGTGCAGCTTTCCTTGGTGCCTCTGGCTCAGAATCTCTCAATAGGCTGCAATGAAGGTGTCAGGAAGGCTATGGTAATGTGGATTCAAAAGGAGGAGGATCTGCTTCCAAGCTCATTTCTGTAGCGAGCCACTCTGGAATGCCTCAGGCTCCCTCAGAAGACAGGCAAGGCTCAGCTGTGGTAACAACCTAGTGGCTCAGTACAACAAAGTGTATTTAGGTACCCATGGTCACATGGTTCCTATGCCTGCCTGTGCAGCTATGGCCTCTGGATCACATGGCTTCCCATGATCACGATGAGCAGAAAGTGAGGGTGGATGGTCAGGCAAGATGTTTTTTGAGGGCCAAACATGTAGGTGGCTCACACCACACCTACCTACAATGCATGGATGGACCCCGTCCTGCCCTATCAAACATGCCTCTTCACTTTTTCAGAACTTGGCCCAGTTATGATGATCAGTGCCTGGCATGTGCTCTGATCCCTGTGGATACCTCTGAGCCCCAGGGGGCGGAGCCATTGCTTTCCTTTCTCACTGCTGAATCTGAAGCTCATGTTCGGTTCCAGGCACACAACAGGTGTTCGACAAATATCATAATACCCTTTAATCAACATTACTTCAACACCACTATGAGGAAGTTATTTTTATTCCATTTGTATACAAATGACCTGAGACTCAGGGAAATTATATACATATCCTAACCTCACACAGTGGTTAGTCAGTGAATGAACCTTGACTTTGTGCCTAAGTGTTAAGTATCCTTTGTATGACAACACTGGTTTTTCTCAGTGGCTTTGAATCTCTTACAAAGCTTTGTATTGCCTGTATTCAAACATCATTTTACTTCTAGTGTCTGACTGGGCTTCAGTGATGGCGGCAAAGCCATAGGATGTGCCATAGCCACTCTGTTCATTTGCTGGGAGACTACTGACCCCCTTCAGCTCTGAAGCAGGAGACCGTGAGCATGGAATCTGTCAACATCTTCGGTGGTCGTTTGTTCTCTCTGGTTGTTGAGCAGAAGTCCCAGCTCTCCTACCTTTTTGCCACCGCAAGGAGGGCTATGAGCTCCCACTGTCCTCTCTTTGAAGACGCTATCCAGTACCTGTGCAAGCACCCCAACCCTAGAGGCTAAACTATTAAACTCACTCAAGGTCACAACTTTTCTTCCCCCTGAGGAATAAACTGCTCCTTCCTTCACTGGACTGTCACTTCTCTTTACCCCTTTGGTTTCCTTTCCTGTGACCCTCCCCACAAAGCAGCAAGTGTCAGGCCTCCCTTGTCCCCCACACAGTGCCTTGCATGGAGCCTGACCTTTCAATTTTCCTCCTTTGGAGACTGATCATGTTTTCTTCCCAAATCTCACCTTTCTTCATCCTGCTCACAATATTTTCTTTTACTGTATGTTACCTTCCCCTCCACCCACAATGTGACATCTTGTGCTTTAAAGTTCTTGCTATGGGAATATTTTTATGCTGGATTATATGTGTTTCAAGATGACAGATTCCTGAATATCTGGGACAGCATTGCCAGTGTTCGTTTCTAGGCTCCCCTTTTTTCTTCCCCTTCCTTCCCTTGCCTGGTTCTCTCATCTCAACATCTCCACCCCTGATCTCTTTCCTTTGGCTCATTAAACAATATTTTATTGCTCTAATTGCATCAGTGATGGTTCTCACTCTTCAGTATTTCCAAAGCTTTCTGCTTTATATCACTTTGCAGTCAATATTCTCTTAATTCTCAAAAACTGGGTCAGAGAATTTCCCATTCAAAAAGAGGGATGGGGGTACCATCCAGGGTCACTCATGGGGTCCAGCATATTCTGACAGCTTGATTTTGCTTGCTGGAGGCTGGTACAGAAATTTTTCTCTCTTTCTGCTGTGGCCTATTTGTAATCATATAACAGGCTGTTAGCATTGTAGTAGCAGCAATAACACACAGAACTGAGATAATCACAACCAGTGGAAGCCTAAAGGATGGATGGCAGAAAGACTTTATCACCAGGGGCCAACCCCCCTGGTGTCCTCTAGGAAGGGGTTAAGTAGAGAGCCTTGCCACTCAGGGACAAGTTAGGATGGCAGCCAGAGAATAAAGACCCATCTGCAGTCCCTTACTGCACAACTGAACACTACTTTATCAAAAGCTGAATGTGTAGTTCATGTTTCATTACCTGGGTCAGAAAGAGTGTAAATTTGGAGGCCATATATTACAATTTCCCTCCTATCCTGAATGTTAACAGCATACTTCTGGCTTTAGTTACAGCCTTGAAAATCTATGAGCTCTTTTCTACTTCAATGGAGGATTAAAACTATGCTGGCCCATGAGCTGGAGCAAATACAATAATGGGAGCAGACATGCTTTATTATATCATCCTACAGACACCTCCCACATCTGTACTGGAGGAAGGACTTTGCATGTACTACCTGCCTCACTATGACTGCTATAGCATAGATTGCTATGCTCTGATACCTCTCCTTATTGTTTGTTTGTTTGTTTTGTTTTTTGGTACTGGGGATCGAACTCAGGACCTTGCACTTGGGTGGCAGGCACCAGAACCACTGAGCTAAATCCCTGGCCCTACCCTTCCTTATTCTTGATAAATTGCTCCATAATTAAAATCACTTTGGGTTTTCACTTTATTCACCAAAAACCATAATTCAAGCACTTTCAACATTTTTGACAGGGTCAGCATTTGGGGCTGAACTCTATCTCCCCCTAATTCATATCTTGAAGTCCTAACCCCAGTGTCGCAAAATGTGACTGCCTTTGGAGACAGACTCCTGAACAGGTTATTAAATTATAAAAAGGCTGGTAGGGTAGATCCTCATCCAATTTGGCATCCTTATAAGACAAGACATAAGGATACACAAGCATAGAGAAAAAAATCCATGTGCAGATACAGTGAGAAGTATACCTGCAAGTCAAGGAGAGAGGCCTCAGGAGAAACCAAACCTCCCAATGTCTTCAATGTGAATCTTTAGCCACCAGAATAGTGAGAAAATAAATTTCTATTGTTTAAGCCTTGCAGTCTGTGGAACTTTGTTACAGGAGCTTTAGCAAAACTAAGCCCAAGGTCTGATTACAACTCAACTTAGGTAAAACTCAACAAATCTAAAATTTTGTTATAGAAATGATTTACAATTTACAATAAGCTTTCTTAATAGAGAATCTATTATTCTTTTTTAATTTTTTTATTTTCATTTTTTATTGAAAGCTTCATCAAAGAAAATAAATTTAAACCTAAAATCCAATGATTTACAGAAAGCCCAAGAAATAAGGGAAATGGTATCTAATTTGACTGTGGTACAGATGAAAAAAAAGTAAAATAAAATCAGAAACACCACAGTTTTCAGTCTTTTTTCCCCCCCATTAACTTTATTGGAACATTTTAGGTATAAATTACAGTTACATTCATCATTGGGATCCTGTACCATTACATGAGTCTCTTGGTTCTTATTTTTTTCCCCTTCCCTTGCCCTCTCTTCACCACCTCCACCCTTCCCTATTTGCAAAGACCTTGTTTCCATTTTTTTAACCTTCTCATATTTTTTCCTTTCCCTTTTTTCCCTTCCCCTACCCCTCCCACTTCCCCTGCTCTTTTAGACCTTTTCTTCCTGTTACACAATATCAGTTACACATTTTTTAAATTACAATATTAAGATCTAGGAGACATTACCACAGATTTTACAGAATTTAAAAGGATACAGAAAGCATATTACAAAAATCATTTTTGAAATAAATTTGACAACTTCTATGAAGTACCTTGGAAGACAAATTAATGAAACTAACTGTGGAGGAAATATAAAATTTGAATAGCACCTATTAAAGAAAGTATATTCCTAGCTTGAAAACCTACCTATATGACAACAGCAGGCTCATAAACATTTTAACTGATAAATTATATCAAACATTTAAAGCAGAAAAAAGAAGGAACACTTCTCCCCTCAGTTTAGGAAATCAACATTGTGCTAATCCTAAAACTGGATAAAGATAATAGAAGAAAAAAGTATGAACATAGATAGAAATTTGTTTAACAAAACAAACTCTTAGAAGTCAGATCTGGCAGTATGTAGAAAGTGGTTTTATTATAGGGATGGCAGTGTTGGTTCAGCATTGGAAGATCCACCCCCAAAAGTCATCATTTTAACAGAGGAAAGAAGAAAGCCATATGATCCTGTCACTAGTTGGAGAAAGAATATTGGACTAAATTCTACAGCTGTTCATGGTAAAAGCTATCAGGAGACTAGAAGTAGAACAGAACCTTCTCAACAGATCAAAGACATGTACTCCATACTTCCAACAAAAACTCCTTCTATGAATGGAGACGATACAATGCTTTCTCCCTAAAGTGGGGAACAAGGGCAGATATGCCTACTCTTCATCTGTCCATTAGACTTCGAAACATAGTTCTAAACCAAAATAGTCTGGCAATAAAATGACACAACTAGGATAGGCACGACAGAAGCAAAATCTTTATATGTAGATGAAATGATCATCTACATAGAAAATACTAAGAAATCTCTAGGAGTCCCTAGAACTTGTACTTGAATTTAGCAGGATTAGAAAACACAAGGTAAATATAAAAATTCAGGTCTGTGTATACTTGCTATAAATGAAGAACTGGATATTGAAATTTAAAAGTTATGTGGGAGTACAAAGGACCTAGAAAAGTTAAAAACAAAAACAAAAACAGTGTTGGAAGATGTTTAGCACCCAATTTTAAGAGTTCTTCTAAAGCTACAGTAATCAAGGCAGTGTTGGTGTAAGGAAAGACATATAGATCATTTGAATAAAACAGAGAATCTAGAAATAGAACCACACATATATGGTCCACTAAGTTTTGAAAGATTATTTAACATTAGCATTTTATAGAATATAAACTCAAGAGCTGAGGAAGAGATAGCGTCTTAAGCAAATGACACTAGAACACCTGGTATCCGTATATAAAAAATTAGCCTCAACCCTTTTTTTCCATACATGAAAATAACTTGAAGGGATCTATGAACCTAAATAAGAAAGCCTAAAAGTATAAAACTTTAAGAAAAAATTATAAGGGAAAATATTTATGAATTCAGGGTAGGGAAGAACTACCTAGGATACAAAAAACATGATGTGTAAAAGAAAAAAAATTGATAAATGAGATTCTATCAAAATTTAGAACTTTAAATGACATCATTAAAATGAAAAGTAGTCCTTAAACAGACCATATTTACAATGCATATAACCTATGACCAGAATATATAAAGAACTCTTACAGCTCATTAATAGACAACCCAATTAAAATGTAGACATAAGAAGATGATAAATAGCCAGTATAGCACAAGGAATGGTGTGCAATTCTAGAATCAGGAAAATACTAATCAGTACAATAATAAGATTGAATTATACACTCATTAGGGAGATGAAGTCAAAAATTTTAAAAGCCTTGTCATGACTTTTTCTTTTTGTTGGATTCTCCCCCTTTGCATTTAATTTGTCAGTCCCAATGGATTCATTCTGCTGGGTTTCCTGGGGTTGTGATCCTCATTGTCTTTTCCTAGGGTATTGTCGAAAATTTTTTGGAGAGCCGGTTTGGTATTCATGAAGTTCCTGAGGTGCTCTTTATCATGAAAGTATCTTATTTCTCCATCAATTTTGAAAGATAGTTTAGCAGGGTACATCAATCTGGGTTGGAGGCTGTTTTTCTTTAGGGCTTGAAATATATCAGTCCAAACTCTTCTTGCCTTGAGGGTTTTCATTGAGAAGTCTGCTGTGATTCTGATGGGCTTTCCTTTGTATGTGATTTGTTTCTTTTCTCTCACTGCTTGTAGAATTTTATTCTTCTGTTGGATTTCTGGAATCCTAACTATTATACGCCTATGTGTAGTTTTTTTGATTAAGGCTAGCTGGAGTCCTATATGCCTCACTTATCTGTATGTCAAGTTCTTTTCCCCTCCTTGGAAAGTTTTCTGCCATTATTTCTCTGAAGAGATTTTTTATGTCATCTGCACTCTCTTCTTTCTTCATTGACTGCAATCAGTCTTATGTTATTCTTCTTTGCATCGTCTAGCAGCTGCTGGATTGATTTCTCATGTTCCCTTACAATTTTAAAGCAATTTTTCTTTTCCTCCTCACTAATTGCAATCTTATCTTTTAGATCTGAAATTCTATCCTCACATTGGTTCATTCTACTGCGCAGACTTTCAATGGAGTTTTTAATCTCTTGGAAATCTGTTTGTATTTGTTTTATGGATTCCATTTGTTTCCTATGTTGGGATTCCATCATATGCCTCAGATCCTCTATTTTTTTATCTGTGTTCTCTCTAGATTTATTAATCATGTCTTGCACCATGAGCAAAATCTTTGCTGGTATCTGAGTAATTATTTCTGATTTCATTTTTCCCAGATCCTCTTTTGTTACCACTTCAGAGAGTCCAGGTGGTTGAGTATCAGAGTGTTCCATCTCTTTTCCCTTTGAGGTTGCTGTAGGTGATCTGGAAGTCTGTTTTTGAGGCTTATGTGTCTTCTCATTTCCACGGTCGGGGAGGGGATGCTTCTGGAGTCCACGCCTCTCACCTTCTCTGCCCTAGGAGCTTGGGATGGCAGCGGGGGAGCTTCCTTCTGGATGCTGGGACCGGCTGAGCTTCACTGCCCATAGTATTCAGTCTTAGTTCCTAGCCCCATGCATGGTTCACAATAGGTTCTGGATTATTTGCTGAATAAATGAATAAGAAATATACATCAAACATCAATTCATCAAGAATAATAGATTCTCAATATGAGAATTATTTTTATTATTATTACTATTATTCTTGATGAAGAATATTCAGGAAATAGTTTCAGAACCTATTGTGAACCATGCATGGTGCTAGGCATCAAGACTGATGCTTATATATAATACAAATGTGATGCATTTAGATAAGTGTAATATAAGAAAAAATAAAATACTATTTTGGTAACAGGAAACAACATTAAGTAGAAGTTTAGAGGAGTGAGAAAGAACTTCTGGTAGGGTCAATTTAGAACGTGATATTTGAAGCAGCAAAAATGAAATTGGAAAGGGGGAAGATAAAAGGCATAAGTAAACCAAACAGCAAGAAGACCATTTTGGCAGGAAATGAGAAGATTCAGAAGTCCAGAGATAACAGTGGGAAGATGGTTCATTGTGAATGCATTTGGAAAGGCATTGCATTCTAGGATTGGAAGTGTAAGTTAAGCAGCGTGATTACATTCACGCTCTTAGCAAATTGGGACCCAGTAAAATTTACTAGCATAAAACATAGGGAAGTAGCCAAGAGGGCCCCCTTCAGAGTAAACAGAATTGATTCCATTGTTAGCTCCACCATAACTTTGCTTTGTGGTTGTGATTAGTGTTCTTGCCTCTTTAGGTTTCCATTTCCTACTTTGCAATAAAACTACTAAAAAATTTTAAGAATGATAATATCACTAGCCTACTTCATAGGGTTGTACTTATAAAATCCTTGTAAAAATCAAGTAATAATCTTGGCTATTATATGTATGTAATATATCTTGAAAGTATTTGGCTCTTTCCTAGTGCTTGGTCCTAAGTAAATAACAAATAAATTGAACCTTTATGATGATGAGAAGGATGATTTAAAATTTCCTTTCAGGAAGACTATTATTACAGTGACATTATTAAGGAATATAAGGCCTTTTGTGTTTAATAAAAATCTCTAAATCATTCTAGTTATGTTTTTCTTTTAATGTTTATGTTTCTTATGATTAAATGATTTTTCTTTTGAAATTAAAAGATGGATAGAAAACTAAAGAACTGGTTCCCTAAATAATAGAAAAGACATACATAAAAATGGAAGCTCATGAATGATTGTGTCCATACAACGCTAAATATTCAACTGAAAGAAAATTTTGGAAGTCAGAAATCCAATTTGGGTAAACTTTCAACATCAACGCAGATATTTGAAAAGTAGTCAGTCTGAACCGTATTTTCAATATCGTTTTTTTATTTTCATTTGGATGTTCACTTCCGTGGAGCCAGGGCTGAAGTGTTGAGTCAGGAGAATTTGGGATGGATAGAAAGTAGATTAAGCTTTCTGTAATCTCATAAAAGACATTGTTCTTAGATTCAAATGCAATTCTGGCTTGGGATGCATGTTGCCCATCAAAAGAGCATTTATCTCTTCCTGAGGTTAGTTTATTGCTCTTTTTCCCCATCCAATTCACTCCGCAAACCCCTGCAATGGGGCTACCCTTTCTGCTTACCATAAGCCCTGTGGCAGTCAGGCTCCTGAGAGGTCCCTGAACTTGGGCTTCCAGTGCTTTCTCTCCAGGTAGAGTTTTGGAAGGAGTGCACCCTCTCCCAACCAAAGCTGCATTGATGGATCAGCAGCAGTAAATCAAGGTTGAGATGTGCTCTGGGATGCTGAAGAGCCTGTCCGATGTGCACAGCCTGTGGACAGCTGTGAGCCCATCCTTGACCTGAGAGCTCTGCCATAGTAATCAGTGTTATTTTAAATGAGTCAAGCTCATGGTGTGCTCGAATCCAAAACAGAATCCCCAGTCACTATTCTTGACCCCTGTTACAGTGCTAAATGCATTCTTAAAGGGTTAACAAAGCAATAACAAAGAAGCTAGCAACTGCTGCTGTCCCTCCCACCTCCTTGCCCCAGATGATTTCCCAAACCCATTTAAAATAGAGATGGATGCGGGAGGGTCTTCTATACCGCTGCCTGATCTTTGGCTGTATAAGATTACTTTTCAACAATATAAGATGCATAAGTGCCTTTTCATCATATGAAGAAAGCATGCCCACTGGCAAATGAATCATATTATAAAAATTGATTGTATCCCAAAAGGGAAAAATGTTATTGAAGATCCAATGGCCTGGGATGATACACCATTGATCATTGTAAGAAATACTTCCAGAAACTGTTTTTAATCTTTCCGCCAGAGCATTAGCAATTATTCTTTAGCCCATAGTGAGTAATGACTTGAGTTTCCCAGCTTCTCAATCGATAAAACATTTACCCTACCGCTACAAATGTGCTCTTCGCTTAGACAAGCAGAATTTTTCTTCCAATTACTCTTTTTTTTAGTGTGACCTCATAAAATATTTTTAAACATATTTCAAGTCTTTTTAAAAAAAATAAAAAGGAAAGAAGCAATACTCTTTTTCTTTCTTTTGAGAAATAAGTCATGAGTATTTCACAGTTATTTGTATAGCCAAGACTGCTTTCTATCATCTCTTTCAAATTTAAGGCATGATTTGAGTTCTACAAACTACTACATTTTGGGATTGGGCAAGAATGAAATGCTCCTCTTCTCCTTTCTTCTGAAAGTGACTGTTTCAATTTCTTTGAAAATCATCAACAAAATAACACTACTAAGGAGGCCAGCCTCCTCCTCCACTGGGGCTAATGGAGGACGCCATAAAGCACACTGTTATCAGGCTAACGAAGAGCTGTGCAGAAACTAGAGGTAAAGATAAATGTCCAGAAGTGCACTTTGATGACTGAAAAATTTACATTCCTGCAAGTTCTTCTTTCCAAAGAATTCATACTATGCTTCCAGTTGAAATTACTACCTCAATTCAAGCAAAAGTGCCCAGTGAGATTTCTTATCATGGTTGCTTTATATCCAGAACAAAGTCTGTTTTGGCATATATATACTAAACTGGTTTTCTCATTCAAAGGAATTTGCAACTCTTACATGATTTTTTGGCATTTAAATCAGTGTTTTCTTTTAATTTATCGTTTATTGGTACATTTAAGGTATACAATATAATGACATTCATCATTGGAAATTTGCACCTTTACATAATCCATCTTAATCCATAATGCATCTTCTTATTTTTTCCCCATTCCCCTTCCCTCCCTTCAACCCCTCTACCCCTCCCTATCTATAAAGACCTTATTTTTAAAGACTCATTTTTGCTGGGGTTTCTGTATGAAAGTTTGGTTTATAATCGCAGACTTTTTGTTGTTGTTGTTTAGTTTTGTTTTTGTTTTTGCTTTGTTTTGTTTTGATTTAGAAAATTGAATCCACCATTGACAAGGTGCTTTCTTAAATCTTTCTCAAAACCAGAGGTGGAGTTCCCACAGTATGGCTCCTGAGCTGAGTAAACAAAGTGGAAAGAATGTGGATTTTCACCTGTTGTTACAAGTTCAAGGTGAATGTGTGAGAATTCACAGTCCCATTGGTCTGACAAGCCCAATTCAGTAAGGAGACCCAAGGTACTTTTAGACTCTGAAGTGAGAATGAATTATTGGGATATGCACTCAATAACTGTGAAATGGAAAAGGAAACTGTAGTCTTTTAAGCTGCTTGCTATTCTTGTCATCAGACTTTGCCAAAATAAAAGAAGTTATATTTTATATATGGGGCATAGCTGGCTAGAGTAAATAATTATAAAAAGATGTATTACTGGGCCGGAGATTTAGCTCAGTGGTTTCACCACCTACTGCACAAGTGCAAGGACCTGAGTTCAATCCCCGGTACCAAAAAAAAAAAAGAAGAAGATGTATTACTAAAGTTATCTGCATTAGGTCTGCAGCAAAATATCACATCAGGCTAATGACGGCAATTCTTGGGTTAAACAATCAAGAATAATTGTATTTGAAAAATGTCCACAATAAATTCATAGTTCATCAATTTTTCTTCTTGTCTTTAAATAAACCTTCACAGTAGAGTCACTGAGTTTGGATTATTTTACGATAACTCTTCTCTCTGTTTTCCAATCATTTCTTCAGCAAACATCCAAAGCACAAAGTGTTAGTTATTTTACTGCACTTCTGACCACCTAGAACTCAGTGTCTAGTTAAAATTATAGCATGTAATGACGTTTTTCCTTATTGTATCCAGAGCAACAGAAAGAGGTAGCCCTTATGCTTTCTCTGTCCCATGAGGGTTCCTGCCAAAGAACAAGCGTTCGGGAGGATGTCTTTCCAGATTGCAGTTTTACTTACCACCTGCCTCCCGCAACATCTCCATTCTCCACTCCATGATAGTCCTTCCTCTTCATGGTTTAGGCCTAAGAAATCTTTAAACAAGAGGTCAGCGCAAGAGAAAATCGCCTTGATAGCTAGTCAGGATTTTTTTTAAATAAGAAAATTAAATGCTTCTGGATGCTATCCCTTTGTTTGACACAAAGAATAGTGGCAAAGATAAATGGGCTGCTGCGCTTGAAGCACGATGCACCCTGCCAAGCACCATAAGGAATTATCATACGGTTAAACGTATTTTGGAAGAAATGAATGCTCAGTTTGCCCACTTTTTTTTTTGTAGCTCCAGACCCCTGGCAGCCTCCCTTTCTCTACCTGGAAGGGTAATCAAAGGTAAGCATTTCTTCATTCTGCAGCAGGCATCCTGGGGCACACAATTTGGGATTAGTGACTGACCTGCTGTTCACTCTGACAGCATACACTCTAGATTGCATTCTCCTTTTAATAAGCAGAGCTGGTGGGAGAAAAGGCGAGAGTCATTAGCTAAAAGTTAGCTGAAGATTGAAACACTTTGCTTCTAAGAAGCTCTTCTGCAGGAAAACCTTTTGTCCCCAGCAACCGTCCAGCAGTGTCTCCAAGGGCTTCATGATAATTTGTCTTGTCCTTTAGGAAAATGAAATCTCTTACAATGCTTGGGTCACATATATTTTCTTGGTCACTTACCTGGTGTTATATTTCTGGCATTGCTGAAGAGAATGAGCTTAGGAGAGTGAAAACAGCTTATGCAATAAGCTTTTTATGGAGTACCAGGACATACTCCAAATGTGAAGGATTAAACATAACAGCCTAGCAGGAGGTGGTCAGGGATTCATAAATGAAACCTTCCTTGCTGGGCTATAGTGCAACTAAGAAGCATTCCTCCAAGTGTGCCTTTCTCTTCCGTTTATTTCATTCCCTGCTTTTTTGCCCCAGTGCCATGGGTTAGCATTCTTCCTCCCATAACTGGAGGTGTAGACAAATTCTGATCTAGGTGCCGAGCAGCTTGGATAAGTAGAGCAGAGATACCATGTATGGTTGTGAAGTTTGTGTCCCGAGCAACTTTAGGGCATTCTCTGGTGTTGTGCAGTGTACTATCTGTGCACCTGTACAAAGTGTACTCCAGGAGTAGGCCCTGTATGCTTGAGGGGTGAGAGAAGAAGCACACAAAATGCAAACATTTTGACCACTTTGACTTCCTTCTCTAAATGTTTTATGGTCTTTCTCTCATCTGTATTTATTGAATATCTTCTTATTATAGTTGTCAACATGTTACATATGAGAAATGATTAGATAATTGTTTTTTAATAAGGTGCCTTGAGGTAGTCTTATAGAAAGAATTTTCAAAGATATCCAAGCCCTAATCTTCACAACCTGTAGATATGTCACCTTACATGGAAAAATGTTACTAAAGATCATGAGAAGGGAAATTTGTCTGTATTATCTGGATGAGGCTCATTTAATCATGAGTTCTTTAGAATAGAGAACTTCCCCCAGCTGAGGGGGGGGGGGAGAAGGGGAAGGGGAGGGGGAGGGGAGGGGGAGGCAAAAGAAGAGTCAGAGAGATGCTACCAGTGGGCTTGGAAGAAAAAGGAAAGCCCCTTGGACCAGGGACTGCAGTAACACTGGGAGCTGGAAAAACATTTCCCCCTGAAATTTCCTGAGAGGAACGCAGCCTGTCGATGCCTTGAATTTGTATCAAGGAGATTTCTGTTGGATTTCTAACTTTAGGGCTATAAGATACTAAATCCATGATGTTTGAAGCCACTAAATTTGTGACAAGTTGAAATAGCAACAATAGGAAGCTAATACAGGTTGCCAGCTCCCTCTTATGTTGTCCTTCTTATGCATCTCCCAGCCCTCCGTGTGCTTCCTTCTTCCAAGGATTTACTTAGATTACGTCTGGAACAGAACAGAGAATGGTTTAGAGCAGGGGTCAGTAAGCTGCAAGGACAGACAATAAATCCTCCTTGTAGTAGCAGGAAAGCAGCCATAGAAGATATGTGAATCAGTGGGTGTGGTTGTATTCCAATAAAATTTTATTTACTAACACAGAAAATCCATTCATATACTTGACCCCATGTAGGGGTCTTGCTGCTTAAAAAGTGGTCCCTCAACCAGCGATATCCCTTGGGAGCTTGTTAGAAATGTGAAATTGCAAGCCCTAGTCTGATCTTACTAGATCTGTATTTTCACACAATCCCCAGGTGATTTATATACACATCCCAGCTCAAAAAGCATTGCTTCAGAAGGCTTAGCTTTTCAGACATGAAGCTGAATTATGAAAACAAATATGATTGACATTTTTCCTTTCAGCTATTGGATACCACGGGAGTAAGAAAGGCAGATGCAAGACCTTCAGGGAAAGACAGGACAAGAGCATTTGTTAAGTACCTGCTATGTATGGGGCACTTTTAAAAGCTTTTCCATTGAACCCTCATAATTAGGGTCCCTGTTGTCTTTCCCATGTTTCATAGATGTAGAGACTGAAGCTCACATAGACTCTCTGCTGAGTAAAAGGGCAGAGATCCACAGCTCAGTTACTTGTTTTTCTGACACACCAGACTCAAGTGTCTGTTTTCCAAACCCCATTTAATACCTGCAACAAAAGTAATTTTCAGCTTTAAGAGTTCCTAAATTTTGTGAATTCTAGCTAAAAGAGATATAACCAGAACATTGTATATGATATACTTCATCCTGGATTTATAAAAATCTTTCAAGGTTTAACCTTTGCATGAGGCCAAAGTAGGAATTAAAAGAGAACAAAAGGTGAAAAAAAATAGTACAGATTTTTAAATTTCTTTTACCATTAGCTGAAATGTTTCTGGGTGGCATTCTGTTGGATAGACTTGACCATTTAGTTAATGCCAGCAAAGGAAGTACTCTTTTTGCCTATTCTATTGAAGTTAACAATAATAGATGTTATTTTTCCTTTACAAAACATTCCTGGAGTTGAAGTTCTGGGCACAGTTATCAAATAGACATGCAGTTAATTAATCTCAGCTACCTTAGGCTTAGCTTTTCACCTCTCCAGCCTGTCATCACAGCTATCAAAAGACAGTCTATTGGAACAGATGGGCTTAGCACATGGCCCTGCATGACAGTTTGGTGGACAAGAGAAAGAGGGATTTTCACTGTGTACTTCCTATGAAAATGCTAGGAACAATATGATCTTCAGATCCAAATTCCATCAACGTAGGGGCTACTGGACCTTCTAAGCTGTGATACAATAAGCAGGAGATGCTATCAGATGTGCCCAGGATATGTAAGCTAAGTTATGCTTGAGCAGAAAAATGGAAGGCAGGTTTGACTTTATGAAGAATACAGAAATTGGATTCTCACGTAGAGTGAAAGACTTCTGCAGTCTTCACTGCCATGAAGAAGGACTCTCTCCTTTCTGGGTGATGTTACAAGCTGAAAAATCCTAACTGGCCTGCAAAGCAGTTTTCACTTCCAGAAAATAGTATTCTGCTTATAAGTTCAAGTCAAACAACGCATTCTGAGCAAGGATGGGGCACGGTTCAGCCTACATGCCATTAATGTCTCTGGTGGTCAGCTAACCTTCAGTGGCAGACAGATTTTTGTATACCAGGCCACCTCAAGTTCTTTTCTTTTCACTTTATCTTTCTAGAATTATGCAGCACCCCACCACCACAAGCTCTTTCTCTCAAGCAAGTTTTCTTCATTTGGTAGATTGCTGCTTCTGCTAAAGAGCAAGCTCACTGAGGACCAAGATGTTGGAACTCAAACTCTGGTCTCTAGATGGCAGTCTAGCCCTGCTGAATTTGACTACTCCCCAGTTCTGGGTGAATTGTGGAAACCACAGCTAAAAATAAAACTTAACCCAGGAAAATCAAGGGAGGGGGCATAACAAGATTCAGATATTAAGTTTTGGTTGAATGGCAAGTAAAAGATTGGGTTTGAAGACCGGGATAAAAATAACATATGTCTATGAACATGCTAAAAATTCTGTGTGACAGTCCTTCTAATTTGGCTCTGTAAAATCCATACTGCTGAATGGGGACAGTTCTGCTGTAGAATAAGATACTGCTTTACAACAGAAGGGCAAAGAACATGGCAACCATGAAATTACTAAGCCCTCTCTGTACATGGTCTATTCACATGTAAATCATTCAGTCAATAAAATCCAAATGGGAGAGTTAGTTTCATAAAGAACTTTGCAATTTCTTGAAAATTTTTAGCAAAATGGATTGGCCATTGGCACATAGTAGGAGAAATACGTTTTGATTGATCCTTTTGAAATAGTTGTATTGACCCTGTGTAGTTAGAGCAGATGAGTTCAGTGTTGAGTTTAAGATGAGTGTTAGCTAAGAATTATAGAATTTTGATTAGGGACAGAATTTTGGAGTCATTTATGTTCAAATACCATAGCAAAAACATCCAGACATCACCCAAAGACTGAGCTGACTCCAAGTGGAGACTTGGTCTTGGTAGAGAGCCTAGTTTGTCCTGTGTGGGTCATATGTGACCATTAGGTATCAAAAACAATTCTCTATTAAGTAAAAATAGGACTTAGACACTCAAAATCTTTTTCATTCATTCTGTTCATTTAACATATACTTTTGAGATTTAAAAATTACAGATCCTAAGCTGTATTAGGATATCTTCTGAGTGTTAGAAGGCTTTGCTTTATGTGTAAATAAGTACTCTGATGGGCCCCCTTGCAATGCAGCCATGGAAGAGACATGGAACCAAGAGAACAGAGTGCACTGGATAACTTCACTGTGGAGTACTGGATCAACTCTCCTCCATCAATATCCCCACCTGGAAAATGTTACTAATAAAGTGGTCCTTGGCTATTGTATAAAATTACTGTGAAACTGAAATTACAGGAGGGGAGTAAATGGCCTTTCTAGAGAGCCATAGAAAGTGTAGTTATTGAAATCCAGAACTATTCTTTACTTTGAATCCCGAAGTAAAGAATGGTTTAAAAAATACGTAAACTCTGTTTTAGTCTTTAAATAATTTGGCTAATAGAAAGAAGAACATATATTGAATTATTCCATTTCATGAAATATCCAAAACAGGTAAATCTATAGAGATGTAAAACAGATAAGTGGCTGCTAGGGATTGGAGAAGGCAGGGAGATGGGGAGTTTTCTGCTTAATAGGAATGAGGCTTCCTTTGGGTGTGAATAAAATGTTGTGGAACTAAGTAAACACAGTGATTGTTTAACATTGTGAATATACTAGATATCACTGGATTGTTCACTTTAAAATGATTAATTTCAGGTTATGTGAATAAAAAAAACAGATTTGGGTCCCTGGGGGTAGGGGAGTGCTTGTTCCAAGAGTGTTTGTCCAGATGATTTTGTAAATGAAATCTCAGACTAATAGGCTCCTTCATAAAAGCATGTTTGCAAAGTTTACTCTTAGCTGTTGTGAATGTTTGATTATCATCATGAAACTAAGCCCGGCTAACTCTGCCCCACACTGCGCCATTGGGTTGCATCCAAGGGTAATTCATTCCATGGACTCTACAGATGCTTGGACAAATGGCCTTTGGCCTGTGGGGGCCTCTGATCCTACCAGTTACCATGAGAGCCATTTAGAACAGGAGGTTTAGGGGAAGGAAACCATGGCTTCATTAGTTCTTTTGACAACTCTCCACTGCTAAAAATTAAGCTTTTGCTGGAAATGGTTACAGATGCTGACATCCCCTCCTACACACACACACACACACACACACACACACACACACACGGCAAATTTTGACTTTTGTATGTTTAACTTTCCTCAGTAGACCTCTTCTCTGAGCTTCAAAGAGAATTGCTGTTTCATGGTATCAATTTTCTCACTGTAGGACATTGCCTTCTGATCTTTGCAAGGGTTCCACTTCTATTCCAGACCTACTGGGTATTTTCAAAAGCTGGAAATTAATATGAAGAGGATTTCTTGCCTTTATTTACAGTACAAATATTAAGAATTGAGTATTAGTCAACTTGCCCACATGTTTCTATTTGTATATGTATAATGAGATGCTACATATAACATTTAACATGCAAAAATTTCAAACAATTACCTACCTGATATTTTTCATAAATTTTCTATTAGACTGGGAAAAACATGACAAAATAAAAACACAACAAAATTCAAAAATTCAGATTGCATTTGATATCATAGGATCACAGAATCTCAGCACTGCAACAAACTCTTTTATATATCCGACCAGCCAAATGCATGACTTGAATATATTTCACTAAGACCTTGTCACATTGTTGTCTGCTCTAAAGTTGATAGAAAGCATGTGAAAACTGGAAAGCTTTTTCCAAAAATTGAACCAAATTTTACTATCCTGCAGTTTCTGTTACCTAGTCTTCAGTGTGTCAATTGAAAATATTCGGGTTAACCTTCATTTGTCTTCCACATGACAGTTTTTACATCATAAGCAGCTAAAAGTGTTTTCTTTCATTTTAAGTTAAACATACACAGTTCTTCCTGACTCTTATGTGTTAAACTCGAAATCCCATTGTCGTCTTGTCCTCATCTTACCTGTACTCCTGTCCGGATGAGAATTTGATGCCCAGAGCTGAACACAGTATACCAGGTATATGTAAGCACACAGAGGAGAGATTAGAATCACAACCATTTTTCTAGACACTACATTTTTATGAATGCAGCCAAGTTAGCATTCAGTGTTTTCAGTGATTGTGTCTCAAGCTTTATATCTGTTATAAGGAAATTTTACTTACAGAATGTGACTGGCAAAGTTGAAATTTAGAAGATTAGGAGAAATTTTAATAATAACAACCTACAATTTCAAAGAATATTAGGAGAAGGAAGAAGATAATTGAAATTAATTGAGCCCTGACCTGTCTTTAGTTGAGATTTTGCATATTTTTTGTTCAAGAGTTTCTTATACCTCAAATTTGAGCTCAGAGAACACCATCTCTCTGATAATTTCCCCAACTGTCTCTTCCTTTCTACATCCCCATAGTACCTCAAACAAGCCTCTGTTATGGAACTGATCATCTACATACAGTTATTGTTTACATTCTCATATTCCCCACCAGCCTAGACAATCTTTTAGCACCTGATTGGTGTTGAATGAGTATATGAACGTTCATCTTTCATTAGTACATCCCTGGTGGTTGTGAATGAAGAGGATGGATCACGTTATCAAGTGAAATTCCCTTAGCAAAGATCAGAACTTTAAAATGTGGGATTTTACTCATATTAATTTACTTCTCTCATTAAAGCTGTGTAACATTTTATTTAATAATCTAGAAATAATTTATCCATAAAAAGATATTTTAACTTATTTTTTAAAAGGCTAACAATTGCTTATATCTTCATTTACTTCAAAATTAGATTTGGAATTTTTATATAAATATATTTATATAGGTTCTCTCTCTCCATATATATGTGTGTATATATATATATTATATATATATATATATACACACATGCATATATCCTTTGGGCATACACTTAATCATACAATTAAAATTTAGCAGTTTTGGCATAGAATCTGTTGCACACACTAAAAAACAATTGCTTGCCTATGTTCAAATTAGGATATTTAATTCTGAAAAATGATTAGTTCCCATTATGCATGCATCTTTACAATATTTATTGGTGGAAAATAAATATGTGATTATTAAAATCACAAATCTTAAAGGAGAACAAAACAAAAATACCAGTCACTAAACATTAATACACAGTGTTTTGTTAAGTGAAAACTTGCACAACTAATGAGTGCTGGCTTTTTCATCGTAAAAAGCTGACTTATACATGGATTCTACCTACAGTGGTCCTCAAATGTGTACAGCTCTCTCTTGCAAAATCTGCAAATAAGGTGATCGTGCAATCTAGCCAGAGTGTAGATGAAACTATTACCTGACAAGAAATGGAGGTTAGGGAAACTACAGAAAACTCTTAACTCTTGCTTCTTTCGGAGATACATTACTTTAGTGTAAGGAGAGGTCAGGGGCTTAAAGGTGTCAGAAGACTGGATCAGTCAGAGTATCCTCTCTGGAAACCTGTGCAATTTTGATGTCTGTTCTTGGAATCTTCAGGGAGAATCGAGCCTTTAGAGTTAGGTTTATGACATGATCTTGTACATAGAAATTTATGTACAATAAGCCAGTTGCCCTGCGCCTGGTAGAAGATGTCACCCACAGTGTTGTGCCCCTGTTAGAATTCTTGCTCTCCAGGGGCAGAGTCTAAGGTAATGTTATCTGGGCAAACTTCAAAGCCACTTTGAATCAGGGTTTTCACCATATCACTAATTTAATCTGTTTCTACTTTATACCCTCTCCATTTCAAAAATTTATCTAAGACCATTAATGCCTGTAAAAATCTTATTTTACACAAGGAGAAAAAAAATGTTCTTAAAAGGTCTGCAAACTAAAACATCTTCAGTTCAATTTTTATTGCATTTCATTCTGAAAGAAGAGCTGTAAAACATCTAAATTTAAGTCTTTTTTTTAGAAAACATGAGGATTTTCCAATGGGGGGTGGAGGCTGTTCATTGTGATGCCAGGGCCATCAGAAAGCTTGAGGGAATCAAAGTGGCTCACATGAACTTCAAACTTTAAAAATATGTAAATAATAAAGATCAACCCAACATCTGCTTTTTTTCCTGGCTTACTTTCAGCTAACTCTTTCTTCTTTTGTTTCACCTTTTACAACCAAATCACGGTGTGAGAAAATTCAGACTTGCAGACTTGATACTATTTAGTGAAGAAATGATGATTTTGAGATCATAGCTAATTCCTGGAGACTGTGTTGCTGTCTGTTGAGTGGAGGAAACTCTTGGCTTCAGACTACAGCTAGAAGAAAGTACAATTTGGGCACTGGGAAGACTGGGACATAAATCAAATGGAAATGCTGAAGCCAAGGGCCAAAAGCAGGCAAATCTATTGTCCTCATGTTAGCATGACACCTACCACGTTCCACTTCCTGCTTCATCTTGAACTAGGCCCTGTGTCCTAACAGACCTGTGCATTTGTTTAACATCAGCAGAAAATAAACAGAAGTGCTGTGCTCTCTTCCACTCCTAAGTAGATAAAGAGAACTAATCCAGAAATGGCAAGCTGATGAGTGTGCTTCTCGTAGGGAGAAAGCCTGAAGGAGTCTCCCTCTCCAGCTTTGAAGTCGGAACACAGCCTGCCCAGCACATTCATCCCTGTCCGTTTATTTTGGATGACACAGCAAATCCTCCCTGAGACAGGCGCTGCTCGCGTTTCATGGTGGAGCAAACACAGCTTCCGTTTGTTCATTGAGATTCCTTCTGACTGCTGACCCCTAGGTTTGCACTGCCCTTCCAAAGAGAGGGTTGTGAGGGATGTTTTGTTTGTGTTTACCAGCATGGGGCGATGCTTAGCTCTAACCAGAACCCCACTGTTTGGATAGTGGGGCTGCTATTGAGTCAGCCTGAACATTAGCCATGTGCAGGTTTGGCTCTCCAGGGTTGGTGCAGGGACAGCCCAAGAGACCTCCTGGGCCCAGTGCAGTCACCCGGCCTTTCTGAGACAGCCGTGGGAAGTCACTGTGATTTACACAGCTTACGGGGCATGTTGTGGGAATGTGTGGAATGCCAAGAGGAACACCTCAATCTGTGGAAGGTTGGGTTGTAAAGGAAGAAGCTGGCAAGGCAGCCACGCAGGCTGCTTTGCTCTTCCAATCTGCACCGCAGTTCTCGTGTTTTCACAGTGGACACAGTGATTTTTGTCCTCTGAGTGGCCCAGATGAGCTGCAGGTCTTCCAGGACAAGCCTGTCCCCTTCCCCCAAAGGAAATACTACGAGGCAGCCCTCACACGAGGTTCACCTTTGTGTCCGGATCATCTCAAATTCAAGGCTGATTAAAAATAAGAAACCTATGGAAGCAACATTTATAATGATAACAGAATGGGCTGTCTTACACCTATGGCATGCAGACTGGAGAGGAATTGAAATGATAACACTAAATAAAACAGCAGCGTAAAAAGAACCCCTGAAGAAGCTATTGTTTTGTAATGAATTTTAGAACTGGGGAAAATGACTAATGTCAAGATTGAATAGAACAAAATTCTATTGTCTAGGCTAGCATGCAAAAGTCCAAGGCCTGAAAAGCTCATGAGGAATCTACCTCTGAGGTGCTTATTCTGGCCAGGCAAGCCCTCATTAAGTGACTGGCGTGTTAATACCATACTCACACATTAGGTACAGAGAAAGGGGGAAGAAGAGAACCTGGATGAAGCTAGAGCAGCATGGCAGATGTTAATACCATATTCTCAGATCAGGTATAGCAACCTGAGTGTGAGAAAAAAATAGCCTGAATTAAGCCACATCAGCCTGGATACCCTTTTTATTGCTATCTCTGTATTTATGTATTACATATGTAAAACACATTGGGAAATACTATACATTTTTCAAGGTGCTTCAGAGATTGCTGTAGCTGAAGCTCTACCTGAAACTCAAAAAGAAAACATTCTCATTTCTTATTTTTTCAGTTTAAATGCAGTAGTTTTTTCAGAGGGCATTGAGAAGGAAGGCAGGTATATTTGCATTATGATTACACATTGATTGCCAAATACACCTTCTTTCTGTTGACATAGGAGCCAGCTTTGTCTGGCAGCACAGACTTCAAAGCCCCTCCTGGAAAAACAGCCCCAAATTTGGAGGAGGCACTTTATAATTTCCAACCATTTCATTATGGCATTAAGGTGGATTAATTGCTTTATAGTCATGTGGATATAAGGCTGTACTCACTGACTTTAGCTAACAACTTCCTTTTTGCTAAAGCTAGTTAGGAAAAAGCACTTCAAATAGGTTTCTAATGATCTCACAAACACTATTTCTTCTGATTGCTAAGTAGCTTCCTTTCCTTTCTTCTCCTTTTAATTCTCAGCTTCCAGTTCCTCTTCATTATGGTTATGAACAGCTGAACTTAGGCTCTGAAGTGTTATTTTCCTAGCACAATCTTATCAGTGATTATGGACAGAGGATGAGTTGTCTCTGACAGGAGCCAGATATGACTGAGAATCTAATTGTAGTTAAAGTACTTCTTCTTGAGTCAATGACAGGAAGCTTTCTTAATAAACATGTAAATGGTGCCATGTTCCAAAAGAGATGGAGAAAACAGAACTACTTGAAAATTTCAAGTTTTACATTTAATGAATATCTATTGTAAACCAGAAGGAGACTAATCTGCATGAAGGAAGGCACATATTTAAATCCCTGAATACCAAGTCAAATTGACTACATCCATCACCTGTTTGGTAGAAATCTGCTGTTAAAGCTCCTTTCAAGGACAAAAGGGTATGTGCAGTAGCTGCTAGAGATAGCAGATGAACCTGCAGCCCCTGAGCTCAATGTCCTCACATCTGATTAAACAACTCCCAAATACTAGTATGAGAAATAAAAATAAATGCCAACAGCCAAGCACTGCACATGCCCATGCAATTCTCTGCTTTGAATCAATTCAGGCAGAGAAGATGCCCTGTATGAGAAATCTGCTCCCCAGATTAAATCAGCAGGACTAACACAATAGTAAGAGCTGAAAAACATGGCCAGTCACTTTGAATCCCTTATTTCTTGTTCTTTTTCATAGATACAACTAAAATGGCTATTAGTAGGGGGGGAAAAGCATGGCATCCATTTTATCAAAAGCTTTTTCCATGTATCTTTGTAAGAAGTTATTTTTCTTACACCTTCTGCCAACTTTCAATGATATTTACACAGAAGGTACTGAGAATTAAATATTTTCTAAGAACTAAGCACTTCCTATTCGAGTTCTAGACGATCTCTTCCAACATCTGTGAGCAGGAACTGAGTCTTCAATGACCTCCAGTATTTGGATCCTAAGGAGCCAACAATCATTTAGTCACAGACAGAACATGAACTAAACTGTATTTTGCCTTCTCATAGAAGTTCACTGGAAATTAATTTGTTAGTCTCCCAACCACTAGCTGCTCTAGAAGATGCGTTTGTAATACAACCAGCACCTTCTCAGACAACACAGACACAGGCACACAGAGGTAGACACTACTCGGACACTGATAAAAAGGGGGGAGGTAAGTTTAAATTTAAAATTCTGTACTTCACTCCCTCTCCCCCAAAATATTTGTTTTACCTTTTAGGTCACCAGTTTCCACAAATTCCCTGTGTTTTAGCAGCATAGAGGATATTTTTAAACATGGCTCTTATGCTGGAGTGTACATTAAATATTTGTTCAGCTGATTAAAACAGTTCCACATTTACTTAATGTTTGAATAGTAGACAGTTTATTGAAAACAGAAACGTCTTTTTATATGTATACATACACTTACACAGGCACACCTCTGAGAAGAGGGGCTTCTGATATGAGGTTTCCCAGTTTATGCTATTGAATAGAAACAGCTTTAGATAGACCCCATTTCAGACGCAGTTCTCTTCCAGGGAAGGCTGTGCCTCCACAGACTACTCCAGGCCAAGGTGGGCAGCCAGACAGAGTGGGCAAGAGTAGCAGTAACAGGAGGTTTAAACAGAATAAGAGTTCTCTGCTGATAGAAATATTTATCTTAGGTGGAAAAAAATTACATGGTTTCAGACATTAACGACAGCCCCAACAGGGCCTCAGTAGTAGCTTGTCTGCCCTTTACTCTGGTTTATTAAAACAGAAGGTATTTTGACCTGAGATAAACTAGGAAAGGTTGAGATTACTTTGAAGTATGACAAACAAGTGGAAGATTAAAGTTCACAGCAGCGCCTTTGCTTTGTCATCTGTGGACCTTGAGTTAACCAGAAGTGAAAATAGTCACATTGCTTATGTTAGCTTCTGCAGTCACCCATGCCAAGGCCATGGTATGTTCTACCCTACTACTTCTCCCCGGAGCTCTGTTGAAGAGCTCTGTTGTATACACTCAGCACATGTTGGTCTTGCTCAGGCACTATCTGACACACTGGTTAAATAAGACTATCTGCTATTATCTGCTAGAAACCGCCAACTTGTAGTACTTGAATACAGTGTTTTAAAACTGTGTATTATCAACTTATGGAGCATAATAAAATCTTTTCTGATTATTCCTCAAGTCTTTTAATGTCTCATAACACTTTGGACTCTGCACTCTGAATAGTATTTTAACATAGGTTTGAAAATTCACAGCTAAATGAGACTCTCCTTTTACAAGTAGACCAGAGTAATCATTGCTTTATTATGCACTAGCATGTTAAAAGAACATAATTAAGCCAAAGTCCACTAATGGAGATGTAGCTATAGTATTAGGCAAAACAAAAGGGAATATTACATAGCGCTTAAAAGGAATGAGGAAGATCAGTGTGTACTGATGTAAAAGCAAGTCTCAGAACTTTAATTAAAAAAGCAAATTGTAGCAGACTGTATCTGGTAAATGTCATTTTACTAACAAGAATACACACATATCTATGCTTACATGCTTGTAGAGACATGGGATGTTTCTCGAAAGATAAATAAGAGACTATTGACAATGGTTAATTTGAAGAGGGAACAGGGAGAAGGGTGAGGGTCTCACATTTTATTTCCATACTTTCAGAGCTGCTGGATCTGTAATATACCACTTTTCACACCTATAAACTCGAACTTATAATAAAAGGATATCATTTTATAAATCAAACTAATTCAGTATTTTTATACTGTTAATAAGAGCTTACTACATCCTGTACCAAAGTAAGCACCCCTCATTATAAACAAGTTTCAAAAGGTCACTTTTCATGACTCCAAAGTGATCAGTGTGTACACATAGATTGTCAAGGCAGATGGTCTGCGGGAATGCCCAATGTAGATGATATTATTGACACTCTGGAATTTTCTTCAAATTTTGTGCAAAAAATGTTTACAGTTTGGCTTTCTTCTTTTAACTGTGAATGAACATAAGTAACTTTTTATACAGAGGGCATAATAACTTGACACACTTTTATCTTTTCAATCATTGCTTAACTATATTCTGCCCAATCAAGCCTAAATACCCCTTCACCACATTTTTAGGAAGATTGGTAGTTTTCCAGGCCCTTTCATTGAAGTCCAGCTTATAATTCTCTTCTCATAGGTAATCTTATTTCTTCCCCTAAACTTAGAGCTCCCTCTAGCATTAAACATATCCTAATTTGAATTTGAACTTTTCCTTGCTTTTTCAAGATGTAATTTCAATGATGACAAAGTATAGAAAGGATACTAGAGTAACAAGAGCAATAATCTCTTGACTTATATGCATGGTTATTGTACTTTTCTGTGGAAAATTAAAGCATCTCTGGCCAACACTGGTTGGCTGATGCATCCCACGCATAGTCCTCCAAATACATGGGGGACATGTGTGACCTTTTGTAGGGCTTTCCAGGCCTCCCCAGATTCCCATGCCATCCTCTACCCCTCCCAACGCACGACTGTTGTTGACCGCGTGCTCCACAGTACCTGTTCCTGGTATCCCACTACCTTCCAGGCTGACTTCTTGCCAAGCAAGGTGACCCTGGCCCGGATACCTTTCTTAGTGCCCACTAAACTCTTCGTGCCAAGTCCAGTGATGGGGAGACAGATTTCTCCCCATACCCTCTTCTCTTCACCCTTCACACTTCATCAATCCATGTTTCTTTAATTCACACCAATAAAGAGCAAAGCTGCAAGTTCATTACCTAAGCTATTTCTAGAAGGAGAATTATGTGTAGGGATCCCCTTTCATTATAAATGATTCTCTTTGAGGTTCCTTCATTTGGAAAAGGAATCAGAAAAGAAGTTTCCTAATACAAAAGCATTGTATTCATAAGGTTGCTGTCACCACTGATCTTCATAACTTTTTTTGTGTCTCTATTCTGCCCCTGCTGAATTTTGAGGAGAGGATAATGTGAGCTGTGGTCAGGGATGTGGCTGGAGCAGTTAACATTTTTTAACTGACTCTTACTAAGGCCTGGTATAGGTGTGGCCTCAATTGTTGGTAACCCTTTTTCCTTTTTTTTTTTTTCTTTTGGCACCAGGGATTGAACTCAGGACCTTGCGCTTTCGAGGCAGGCACCAGAACTACTGAGCTAAATCCCCGGCCCTGTAGCCCTTTTTCAAAGGCAGAATTGTTAGTTTTTCTTCATCATTCACTTGGAATCCCTGGGTAATTGAAAAGTGCCATTTAACATACTTTTATACTCACATGCTCTAAGATGTTTGTTCCGGATCAAGACAGTGGTGAGGTTATAGATGTCCAAAAACAATTGGTATTCACATCCAAAGGTGATAGGAAGAGGCACATCATTGGTGCTTAGCGTGGTTCACATCCATGGAAGTTTGCAAATGGAAACCTTTGAAAAAGAACTTGTACACATCTTCATTCAATGGGCTCTTGCTATGCCAGCCCCTGCCCTTGATGCAAGGGTTATAGATGAGTAGGGAGGGATAAAGTGAAGTTCTCTTTTGCTTAGTAAGCTTGATAATCAAGCCATGTGTTTTTCACATGACTCGTTGTTCTACAAAGCAAAATAAAAAACAGCTGAGGGAGTACAGAGTAAAGGGGCTATCTGAATCCATGAGTGTAGATAAGAGAGACTTTGAATTTGGCTGGTATTTGGAAAGGCTACCAGAGAAAGAGAATAGACCACTGGTTCTTAAATCTGTTTGGTAGAACCTAAACTTTCAAGAGGGTTACTCAGGCATCACTACAAAATGCCAAGGAGGGCAAAGAGGACCTGGAAAACCAAAGCCAAGAGTCTTCTGTTCCTGCTTAAACAGAATAACTCTACTTCTACCAGTTTTGCAAAACCAATTTTTATCTGCAATTCTATTTTCTGAAAGAATTTGCAGGTTTTCAAAAGTGAAAAGTACTGAGTGATGGGACAGATAGAATCCCGGTGAATGGCAAAGGACATATGTACAGATGAGTCACAGGCTGAGCACAGCCACCCTGCTCAGGAGTAAGGACAAGATGGGAAGGGCTGGAGGGGGCAGGTTGTTGGGGGAGGGTAAAATGAAAGAAAGCTGGAATGATTAACTTGAATTGTTCTAATTTGAAAACTTCTACCATTAATGTTTTTGTGTCAATGATGAGAAAGGTATTATTTACAAAAGTCACGCTAGTTGTGCACGGCATGTGTGTGTCTGAATGTATGTGCCAGCCTGAGTCTAGGCCCAGTCTAGCTCCTTCCCATTAGAGCACAAGTTAATGATGAAAATGAGGAAGCTAAACCAGAATTCTGCTGTCTACTCTGCTCACTTTTCTCCCGAGTCTACTTCCTCATCAAGGAGAATCCCTGAAGCTGTCTTGCTCCTGGGTAATTCTTTTAGAACAGATGTCTCACCTTCTAAAACTGCCACATGTGTCTGAGACCAGGCTCATTTTTCCCTTTGTATGCAGACTGTGCCCCCGCCAACCCTGTCTGTTCCTGAGAAAGGGGTCTACACCCTAAAAACAGGAAATCTTTTCAGGCTATAACCAAAATGAGCTGCTTAAAGTAGTCTTGATGCTGCCAAATGTTCAGCAAAGCCTTGACAGTGTTTAGGAGAAACCTTGCTGAATCCCTCAAGTAATGATGTTGGAAACCATAGAACGCTGCAAGCTTCGCCACGGGGAGCCTTCTGACACATCTCAGCAGATGGCAATGTATACACTTCTTTTATGTATAATACTTTTATAAATTAAAAATGATTTTTCAAAAACAATTCTCTCAGAGAGAGTTGGGAGGAGGGCCTCACACATACCCAGCAGTAGGCAGCTTCATATTTACATAAGCCATGAGGAAATTAAAACTCAAACTATATACTATGGTGTATATGAGTGCTAAATACTGAGAAAAATCAAGTTGTCATATTTCACTAAGGGCAGAATTATCTAAGGCCTGAGACACTAGTAATGCAGAATTTTAACACCGTCTTACAAAATAATGAGAGTGAGGAAATAATCATCACCTAATTTGATGTGTAAATAAAGTATTTCAAGTGTATACTTAATATTTTTGTCAAGTTACATATACTTTTTGTTCATGCTTGGAATTTGAAATAATGAGAAGTCTTTGCCCATGAGCATAGTTTTAACAGTTAATCCAGAGGCTCAGAATAGAGACTAGTATCTGGTTCCCAAGAGCTGACTGACAACCAGTCTTATGAAGACTAATTATGTCAACCAACTGATGTTTCATGCAAACTTTTGCATTTTAAAAATTGATATTTCCCTGAGTAAACCACACTGATTGGCATTTTGATTTTCACAGACCTCATACAGACTTGCCTACTGAGAGAGTCTGTCTCTTTTTTACTTTTGTGTTTTGAGAACTCATGGATAAAAACAGGCATGCATGTTATTGTCCTCTGAAATATCAGTCCCGGCACTTAACTACTGTGGTCTTTGGCTCTCCTTATTTACACTTTGAGACATGATAACTGATTTCTCCTTGGCTTCACCAGGGCAATCTGAAGATATCATGCATTTTAAGAACAAGAGTTAGTAGCACAAGTTCTCTACCATTCATCTATTTACCAAATGCATTTAATGCAAAGTAACCTCCTAAGGCCTCAAAGGCAAAAGTACAGGATACCTGAGTCCCAGCCTAGATAAATTTAGAGTCTAATGGAGGCAAGTGGAAAGAGGAGGGGTTTGGGGGGCGTAGAGAGAAGCTTAGGTAGATATAAAGCCAGGGATAGAATTTAGGAAGGAAGTGGAAAGTGCTCTGACAGAATACCAGCAGTCAGCATTTTTTGCATACTGTCTAAAAACCAAACACTAGCCTAAATGCTTTATATGTATTATCTAATTTGATCATATAAACAACACTATGAGATTGATATTGTCCTCATTCTATGGAGGAAGAAATCAAGGCTTAGAAAAATTAAAGCATTTGCCAGATGTCACATGGGCTCTGTTTTTAAACAACACACTTTTTTCTTTCCCATTGTCTCTTTACACTTGGAAATACATATGCTATGGATAGTCAGTGGAAGGGGTAAATGCTTCAGAGTTGGTAGAGGGTAGCAGATTAAGAAATGGCATTTGGCC
Source organism: Heterocephalus glaber (assembly GCF_053883595.1). Lineage (NCBI taxonomy): Eukaryota > Metazoa > Chordata > Mammalia > Rodentia > Bathyergidae > Heterocephalus > Heterocephalus glaber. The sequence goes on along the minus strand of NW_028258317.1, from coordinate 65,946,248 downwards.
TGGTTTCTTCAGGGTTAGTGGAAGGTGGGTAGGGAAAAACTTGAGAAAAGGAAGAGAAAGTTGATAGAGAAAGAGAGAGAAAGAGCGAGAGAAGAGAGAGAGAGAGAGAGAGAGAGAGAGAGAGAGAGAGAGAATGGAAGCAAAACCACGGAGCTAGGAATTCGAATTAGAGGGTCTTGCATAGAGAAGTTGGGGAATGGTTTCTTGGAAGAAGGAGCCTCCCATGTCTCCCAATTCACCAAGCTACAGCATTCTGAACTGTTACCATTCATGCCCTAATTCTGTACGTGTGTGTGGAGTGTGTGTGTGTGGTGTTTCCATTTTTCTACTCCTCCTTAGATTGCTGACACGCTTTCTTAAAGAAGAACTACAGGAGGAAGAGCTGGCTTTTCACGGTATTTAGTCCAAAAGCTCCACTATCAATGCATATGCAACATGGCCATAATTTCCCAGGAAATGAATTTAGACCCACTGAAAGAAGAACTACAATGGAAAATCCAAACAAATTTGAACATCAGCTTCCCTTTGGAGCCACACACATCAAATATATGTTTTGCATATTTCTACTGTGGCATTATTACATTGGTATGGGTCAGTACCTTGTTTGCCTTTGCATAACTTGCCATTGGAATTAGAGCACACTATTTAATATTAGAGTGAAAATATAAGATTGTTTTATGTGTGTGAATAGCTAAGAAGGTAGACAATTGGCACCCCCTTCATTCAATATATCTTCAAAATCAGAGTAAATTTTCCTTGACCCCTCAAAAAAATAGACTTTAAAGTCTACCATTTCTGACCCTCTTGCTTTTTTTTTTCTGCCTCCTATAGTTTTGGAATTTTCTCCAGTTGACACACAGATTAAAATCACGTCATTGTGTGTGGTGGCTTATGTCTGTAAGCCCAGCACTTTGGGAGACTGAGGAAAAGGACTGTAAGTTCAAGTCCTGCTTAGGCAACTTAAAAACACCCTGCCTCAAAGTTTTTAAAAAACTAAAAATGAAAAGGATGTCGTTTAGGGGTAGAGAGACTCTGTTCCCTCCCCTGTGGGGTGCAGATGGGGAGAAGGATCAGCAATGGTATGCTTCCTTCTGTTCCTCAAGAGGTAAAAAGACAAATGGTGAGAACAGAACAAAATGGGTCCAAAGAACATGGCATCCTACCATGGGACTACTTCAGTGAAGAAGTAGATTCTTGCGAGGAATTACAATTTTAAGATGTATTTAGAATTTTTTACAGAAGGTAATCGAGTCTCCCTTAGCTTAGTCTTAGTCAAATGGCTCTACTCAACCAGCACCTGTAAGAAATCATGAGTGCCACTCCATGAATGTGGCTGCTCCCTGATTTTGGCACATGTAAAATAGAGACCATTTTGAACTTCAGAATGGCATAGTGTGCCAATTTTTTAATTTAATCTAATAGGCAGAAACATTATTTTCTTTCTTAGGTTAAAAGAATGAAGGCAAAATAAGAGATGTAAATGAAATGTCTAGCGTATGGATAGGACCTTACATTGTCTTCATATGCAGGTGAAACCACTCTGAATGCTGGCATGATCCCTCCCCCAGAAATGAAACGGAAGCAGCATCTGATTCTGAGAGTTCAAAAGCTTCAGCCTGCCCTTTGCTGGGCCTACAGGACAACCCGACATAACTGCCACTGGAAGTTATTCTGAAAGTCAAGGTTACCAAAAAAGAAAATGAATTGGTTGTGTCATTAAACCATGCTCAGTGGCTGATCACCAGGGAATAAACGGAATAATTTTCAGTGACTTGGGACATGTTTAGGGACATGTGTGTGGAAGCCCAGAACGACCAGGGAAGCTGAAGGATGCTCCCAGTGCTAGGGAGACCTTGTTCCCATCCCCCTCTTTCCTCAAGGGAGGGGACACAATGTGACCCAGAGGAGAGATTATAAGAATGAATGACGGCTTGTGTAGTGGGTTTGGGGAGGGTCCCATGAGCAAAAGCTAAATTTGGGAAATCAGCGCAGAGAGATGACAGTGAGGGTGTCCTGCTGCATAGAGCTAAGAGTTCAGGACCGTTAGGTTGGCTGAGAGTGGCTAGGAAGCACCGTCAAATCAGTCCGCTGAATGAGAAACTACTACAGTTGAGTCACAGCAGTGAGAAGACAGTCTCCCAGAGAAGAGAATTTGTGATACCGCAGCTCCAACTTTCAAGCCTTTCGTGTGAGGGACGTTGTTTTGTGGGAGCTGAAGCAGACTTGTGCTTCAGAACATGTTTGAGAAATCTTCATCTGATCTTTCTTTGAAAAAAAGAGACAAGAGATGCTACTGCTATGCTCAAAAGAAAGAAAAAGAGGCTTTGGAGATAGGACCTCACAGCAGCATTGAGGCCACTACAAGACCTTACGGATGGTGATTCAGGAATACGCATAGGGTCTTAGGTTTCTAGAAGTTTTAGCAAAGGGGATAGATTTGGTTTTGTTTTCCTCATTGTTCCTTCTCCCCAAATCTTTTCACTACACACATAGTAGAATGTAAGACATGATTTGGTTGGTTATTGGATTCAATCCCTTTGCATTTCCATCGGAAAGTTGAGTTTCCCATAGAAGTACAGAATGCCTGATATGTTACAAGTTTCACTAGCTCATTTATATTTCACAGATAAAACCTTTAAAAAAAATTTCCTTCCTGGAAATTAAATCTTGTTCAGTGGCTGGTAATCAGAGAATAAAATCACAGTATATGTGAAGTACCAGAGTCTTTACTAAAATACGAAAGAGCAATGAGTATGGGAAAGAAAATTTAAAGATGCTAAATAAACATCAACAAAATAGTCATCTAAAATTAAAGCTGGGGCTGGGGTGTGGCTTTGTAGTTGAGTATGTGCCTCGTGAGAGTGGAACCCATGGTTCCAGCACCAGCATTGCCAGCTAAGTAAATAAATAAATAAGGCTTACACACAACTAAATACAGACAAAAGGTTTACTGTTTTGGAAGGTAGCTGACTTCTCTCTCTCAACAGATAAGTTTTTAATTTGCACAGAAGTCCAAAGTTGGACTAATTCCAGCCATGTTTGAGACACTTGTGAGATTTCCATAGTTCCTTCAAGTCGTCTGAATCTCAGAAAATAGGCACTTATAATGAAAACATGCACAGACTCTTATCTATAACACTGATAGCAGGCATTGCTATAATAGCAAGACAATTTAGCGATAATGGGTGAGTAGGAAGAAAATTAAGTAGTTTGCTGAGATACAAAAAAAAACCTAAGCCAGAACATATTTGGCTTCATGTTCTACTTCAAATGCAGAGTCAGTTCATTAGTGTAATTTAACCTTTCCATAAGCCTTTCAATGATAAATTCCATTAATACATTGGAAATGCCAGCTGTTATGAAGAGCCTGTGACTATGAGAGGTTACCGAAAAAGCAGGGTTAGACTATGATTATCTCTTGCCTTCCCTAGCTCAGCAGAAATGAGTGGAGGGCAGGTTTTTACCTTTCCAACTACAGAGAATGTTCTTATTCCACTCTATTCAGCCTAACCCTTAGGGCAAGCCATGGTTTGCAGCCATTACTACAATAATAGCAAGACAATTTAGCAGTAACGGATAAGCAGGGAGCAAATTAAGCCCTTTGCTGAGATACAGAAATGAAGCCAGAAAATATTTGGCCTTCTGTTAGGTTTTAAATTCATAGTCAATTCATTAGTATAATTTAGCCCTTGCATAAGCCTTTGAGTGATAAATTCTACCAATACATTTGAAATGGCAGCTGTAAGAATAACTCATTGAGTATTGTGTAAAATTAAAAGACAGGCAAGAATAAATCCTTCATTTTCATCTCATATGGGAAGATTTACGAAGGCCTTTGAAAAGAAGCATCTGTCTGCTAGCTGTAAATTGAGAGTATTAAGTGAAAACATTGCAATATTTTGGTTACATTAGCAAGAGGAATGTATTAACTCAGATGCTTTTTGAGATTTTTCCTTTTTTGGCCAAAGATTTGATGAAGAACATGCAAACTTTTAGAAGACATATCTTGCTTGGGAATGAAAACCACAGCACAAGCAATATAAAATGGTTGGTGTTTGCAGGACTGGATACTCAGAAACATAGTCGTATGTGGCATGTTGGTGACCTTTTTACCATATGGATATTATTTTTCTCTATGCGTATGAACTGTTTTAAGGCAACAGAGACTGCAGAAATTTGGAACGGGTATGGTGCATATAACCGACAATATTTTATTTCCTTAATAAAAACCATAATCAGCTCTTTTTTACCACTTAGTTTGTTCTCTTGCTGGTATCTTCAAGTTGGATACATTAATACCAAAATGAATTGTTCATTTAAAAAACAGATGGAAAGTAAAAACTTTCCTTAAAAACTTATTACATACAAAGTACTTTATGTAGATCAGTTCAGTTTCTCTAAAACATGTGATACATGTTGTGTTACCAATTTATAGAACAAATTGTAGCTGAGCCTGAAATATCCCAAAACAGGTCTGCAGAGACCAATCCTACTCTGGTCCTCTGGCCTCTCTCCTTATCAACGCCTTAGTTTTGGCCTCCTAGCCTTAAACTCATCTTGCTCTGAATTGCCTTTTGAGGCTAGAGACCTTGAAACTGACTACTGTCAACTCTGCTTTAAGTTTGCAGGAAATCTGTAGATACATACCCTGTCTAACTTCAGGGCCAGATAACTGGGCTTCTACTTAGAGGCCCATGCTATAGAAGTTACGTGTCTGACTCACCTCTTATTCCTACCCATTGGGGTTGCCAGATTTAATGAGTAAAAATATAAGACACTCAGTTAAATTCTAATTTCATAAAAACAGCAAACTATTTTGTACAATTCTATCCAATGCACTGTTTGGGACATATTTATATTAAAATAATACTCATTGTCTAAAAGTCAAATTTTGGGCCAGGGATTTAGCTCAGTGGTTCTGCTGCCTGCCTCCCAAGCACAAGGTCCTGAGTTCAATCCCCAGTACCAAAAAAAGAGAGAATGGATTAAAATTCAAATTTTATGGGCCACATTTTGTCTTTTTCAGTAGCACTGAGTTCCAATGAGCCAGGGGTGTCAGATTACATAATATAGAATTGATTTTAGGCAACTGGGAGTTTGAGCTTTGGCCTAATCTCCTAGAAAGTGATCTCTGGGAAGTGTTTTTTGTTTATCTTGTTTTAACCTGAGACCATGGGCTACACTAGGCAGTCTTACAGTGCATTTGTGAAGAGGTCTTTGGGCCACCTGTTATGTTCCCTACCTCCACAAGGGATGGAAACTAAAGATAATAGTTCAGCTCCTGAAGGGACTCCCCTTCTAGAGAATTAGAAAAGCAAGGATGGTCTTGAGGAACTTCTGAACTTGTAGTTGATGGCAAAAATAAAGATGATATTCGGGATTCTGTTTTCTCTAGCTTTGCAGGGACAACAGGGCCCTTTCCTGAGTCTAGAATCTAGACCATGCTCCTCTACTGGGATTCTGGAATACCAGGCTACTGATGCGACAGACCTAGATCAGACATGGCGATGGTTAAGGCCAACGGATGTGGGTGTATGCGCAGGCCTGAGGACCCTTCCTTGACAGGATGGAGCTGGGTGGGTGGGAAGAGAAAGAGAGAGTACCATGGGGGCCTTCACGTGGACTTTTGACCTAGGCCTAATAAAAATTTGAGGGTGAGTTGGCTTCTTGTCTTTCCTTACTCTTTTGTGCAATTAGGAGGTAGCCTGCACTTGCTACTTTTCTTCTCAGGCTTGGAAAGATAGTACCTAGAGACTTTCCCGGCTACACACCTCAGATAGCCCCAGACATCTTAGGGCTCACTCTTATTAAACAAAAACAAAACTTCTCTTTTTTCTCCAGCCCCCAATTTGGGGATGTCAAACTAACCTATATGGAAAACAAGACCATGTATCACAAAGTCATCTATCTGAAATGGCAGCACCTTTTGGATGAATGTAGGGAGCAATTGCTACTAAGGTTAATGTGTTTATAAGTTGTAAGATGTGTTTTGTTTAATATTTGAAAATATGAAAAAATGGGTTGAGGAAATATAGCATATATAGGGTTGTCATACTTCAATGTCTCTTGAGAGTTAAAAAGTCTCTCCCTTCCTTTAATTTGTGGGGACAGGTGGAACCCTGTGGCACACCCAGCTCCTTTCATCCTGGTGACAGATAGGATCTCTCTCTTCTTTATTTCTCCCCTACACCCAGTTACTGAGACATGTCTGTGGCTTGAGAACCTTACTACCAACACAGCTTGGATTTATACTTCTCCCCATCTACAGGGCTGTGTTCACATGTTTGGCAGGAACAGCAGCCATTGGCAGGTTCTACCATGTGACTAGGATGGATTTGAGTTTAGGACAGAGAGAAAGGAAGAAAACAATGGCTGTTACTGAGGGAAGAGCTATAATGACTTCTCTCAGACAAATTTCTGGGTTAAGAGTAGCAGGCCTCAAAGCGAAAGCCAAGAGCTTAGACATAGAGAGAATAAACACTCACTTTAATCCCTGGGCCCAAGTTGCTGAATATTTAGAGGAGGGTCTAATGATTCACACATTGCAAGGTTGCTGGACTGGTAAATGAGACAATTTATGTAAAAGTCTTCATCCAGTACCTGGTGCATCACCTCATTAATTTTACCTATTATATTAAGTTGAACCTAGTTTAGCTCCTAGCAGAGAAGACATTCAATCAGTCAATGGCAGCTCTAATTATTATTGCCACCTCTTCTTCAGGGGTAGCTCTGAGGCAGAGTCCATCTTATTGTGATTTAGAGGACAGTGAAAAAGCAAAGAGGAATGAGTCAGAGGCAATGCAGATATGGGGCATTAAGCCCCTGGACCACTGTGGACAGGTAGGGTTGAAGCCTGGAGAATGTCAAAGGCCTGGCTCATGAATAAACCCATGGAGAGAAAAGACAAGAAACCAAACAAGGGATGTAACTCAGTGTTAAAGTGCTTGCCTAGTATGTGCAAGTCCCTGGGTTTGATCTCAGCATACACACACACACGCACACACACACACACACACACACACACACACACACACACACACAAGAAAACAAAAAAATCTGAATCTGCTTCCACCTTGTTCTTCCATCCCTTGGGATAGTAATAGATAGAAGTGCTTAGAATGCCATGGAGGGCTGTGTATCACCTTTAGAGAACAGAGGAAAGGGAGAGACTGGCCTGGCATGTGCTCTGAGAGGAAGAAAGATGACATGAAATCAGAAATACAAGGGGTGGAAAGAAGCAGGCATCAGGGCTACTCCCTGGAAGAAAGTGGAAATGTAGACCTAAGGAGAGTCTCATGAGCTTGAGCTGGACTAGCAGCTCCTCAACTTTCCAGGGACAGAAGCATTAAAATAAAACTACAGGGCCTGGGATTGAGCTCAGTGGTTCCACTGCCTGCCTCACAAGCACAAGGTCCCAAGTTCAATTCCTAGTACCAAAAATCAAAACACAAAACAAAACAAAACAAAAACTACAACAACTCCAAACATATTGTTACTTCATCGTTGACAAAGGAGACAAGCATCCTCACTGGAAGAAAGATAGCCTCTTTAATAAATGGTTTTGGAAAAACTGGATTTCAACCTACCAAATATTAAAACTAGATCCCTATATTTCACCATGCACTAAACTAAAATCAAAGTGTATAGAAGATCTAAATATTAAAACAGAAACACTAAACCTGCTGGAAGATAAGTTAGATAGAACTCTTGAAGACATTGGCATAGGAAAAAACTTCATGAACAAATCCTCAGTAGCATGGGAACGAGCACAAAGAATCAACAACTAGGATCTCATTTTATTAAAAACCTTCTGCACTGCAAGAGAAACCACCAACAGAGCTAAGAGACAACTTACAATGTGGGAAAAAATTTTTACCAGCTGTTCCTCAGACAAAGGTCTACTATCTAGAATATATAAAGAACTTAAAAAAAATCAGACCCCCAAATATAAAGACTCAATCCAAAAATGGGCATCTGAAATGAACAGACATTTCTCAGACAAAGAAGTAAAAGCAGCTGATAAACATATGAAAAAATGTTTAACATCACTAGTCATTCCAGAGATGCAGATGAAAACAACACTGAGATTCTACCTCACCCCAGAAAGAATGGCCGCTATTAAGAAATCAACCAATAACAAATGCTGGCAGGAAAAAGGAACTCTTCTCCACTGTTGGTGGGAATGCAGATTGGTGCAACTATTGTAGAAATCAATATGGAGATACCTCAGAAAACTAGAATTTAGAAGTCCCATTCTACCCAGCTATTCCCCTGCTGGGTATCTTCCCAAAAGAATTAAAATAATCATACCACAGTGATATATGCACACCCATGTTTATAGCAGCTGCAGACAGGCAGGTCTGTGCGAACCCTACTGAGGTCCCAAGTCGCAGGGAAGATGCTGAATCACCCCGCTGCAGACAGGCAGGTCTGTGCACGCCCTGCCGAGGTCCCCAGTCTCAGGGAAGATGCTGAATGACCCCACTGCAGACAGGCAGCCACCTGGTTCCACACTACAAAGACACAGGGGACACCAGACCACCAGACCAAGGTACTGAGTCCCGCTGCTCCTGGCCCAGAGGTAGGGGCTTCTGAGCCGCTATCCCACTGCTCCTGGTCCAGAGGAAGGGGCTTCCCGGTAACCATCCCTCCCGCTGATTGCAGCCCAGGGGAAAGGGCTTTTGGGCCACTTTCTGTCCCGCTGCTCATGGCCCAGAGGAAGGGGCTTCCAGGCCACCATCCCTCCCACCACTCCTGGCCCAGAGGTAGGGGCTTCTGAGCCACCATCCCACGGCTCCTGGTCCAGAGGAAGGGGCTTCCTGGCTACCATCCCTCCCACTGCTCCCAGCCCACAGGACAGGGCTTTTGGGTCACCTTCCCTACCACTGTGCCCGGCCCCTGTCCCACCTCTCCCAGCTCAGAGGAGGTAATCCCTGCAGGCACTAACAGCCCCCCACCACAGTCGAAATGAGAAAACATGTAAATAAGTCTCAAAACCAGACTTCCAGATCACCTACAGCAACCCCAAAGGGAAATGAGATGGAACACTCTGATACTCAACCACCTGGACCCACTGAACTGGCAACAAAAGGGGATCTGGAAAAAATGAAATCAGAAATAATTTCCCAGATGACAGGAGACATTGTGCTCCTAGTGAAAGACATGATTAACAAATCTAGAGAGGAGCTCAGGAACCTGATGGAATCCCAACATAAGAAACAAAGGGAATCCATAAAACAGATGCAAATAGATTTCCAGGACATGAAAAACTCCATTGAAAGTCTACACAATAGAATGAGCCAATGTGAGGACAGAATTTCAGATATAGAAGATAAGATTGCAATTAGTGACCAGGAAAAGAAAAATTATAAGGGAACATGAGAAATCAATCCAGCAGCTGTTAGACAATGCAAGGAAGAATAACATAAGACTGATTGGAGTCAATGAAGAAACAGGAGAGAGTGCAGATGACATAAAAAATCTCTTCACAGAAAGAATGGCAGAAAACTTCCCAAGCAGGGGAAAAGAGCTTCACATACAGATAAGTGAGGCATATGGGACTCCAAATAGCCTTGATCAAAAAAAAACTACACATAGGCATATCATTGTTAAGATTCCAGAAACTCAACAGAAGAACAAAGTTCTCCAAGCAGTCAGAGAAAAGAAACAAATCACATACAAAGGAAAGCCCATCAGAATCACAGCAGACTTCTCAACACAAACCATCAAGGCAAGAAGAGCTTGGAGTGACATATTCCAAGCCCTAAAAGAAAACAACCTCCAACCCAGACTGATGTACCCTGCAAAACTATCTTTCAAAATTGATGGAGAAATAAGATACTTTCATGGCAAGGAGCACCTTAGGAACTTTATGAATACCAAACCAGCACTCCAAAGAACTTTACACAATATCCTAGGAACAGACATTGAGGACCACAACCCCAGGAAGCAAAGCAGAATGAACCCATCTGGCATGACAAGAAATTAAATGTAAAGGGGGAGAAGCCAACAAAAAGAAAAAGTCATGGCAATAACAAGTCAATACATTTCAGTTATAACCATCAATGTTAATGGTCTCAACTCACCAATCAAAAGAAATAGACTGGCAGAATGGGTCAAGAAGCAAAATCCAACAATATGCTGCATACAAGAAACACACTTAATTCAAAAGGAAACTCATAGACTGAAAGTTAAAGGGTGGAATACAATGCTCCATGTGACAGGAACCTGGAAAAAGCAGGAGTAGCTATACTCTTTGCAGATCAAGTAGATTTCAAACCAACACTGATTAGGAGAGACAAAGAAGGACACTACAACCTTGTAAAGGGAACAATCCAAGAGGAAGAGATGACAATCATAAATATCTATGCACCAAACACTAGTGCACCCAACTGTATAAAACAAATACTAACAGACATGAAAAGTCATATATGCACTAATACAATTGTAGTGGGGGACATCAACACCCCACTGTCACAAGTAGATAGATCAACTAGACTAGAAACAAGTAATGAAATACTAGAACTCAATCGAACTCTTGAACAAATGAACTTAACAGATGTTTACAGAGTCTTCCACCCCACAAAATCAGAATACACATTCTTCTCAGCTGCACATGGGTCATTCTCCAAAATAGACCACATACTCACACATAGAACATATTTAAGGAAGTGCAAAGGAATTGAAGCTATCCCCTGAATATTATCAGACCATAGTGAGATGAAATTGGAGATCCATAGCAAAAGAAACCACAAAAATTTCATAAACATGTGGAAATTGAACAACACACTTCTGAATAACCAATGGGTCATAGAGGAAATTAAAGAAGAAATCAGACAGTTCCTTCAATTAAATGACAATGACAATACAACATATCAGAATCTATGGGACACAATGAAAGCAGTCTTACCAGGGAAATTCATAGCAGTGAATATGCATATTAGGAAAACAGAATGAGCCCAATTAAACAACCTGATGCTGCACCTCAAGCTTCTAGAAAAAGAAGAGCAGGACAACCCCAAAGCTCATACAAGGGAGGAAATTATAAAGATCAGAGGAGAAATCAATGCAATGGAGACTAAGAGAATGATACAAAATATCAATGAAGCCAAGAGTTGGTTCTTTGAAAGAATCAACAAAATTGACAAACCTTTAGCCAACCTTATCAGAAAAAGGAAAGAAAAGGCCCAAATCCATGCAATTAGGATGAAAAGGGTGAAATTACAACAGCCCCAGCAGAAATCCAGAGGATCATCAATACCCACTTCCAGAACCTATATGCCAATAAGATGGACAACACAGAAGAAATGGACAGATTCCTAGATACATAAGAATTACCAAAGTTGAACAAAGAAGACCTAAAAATTCTGAACAACCCAGTATCAACCAATGAAATTGAAAATGTAATTAAAAACTTATCAACTAAGGAAAGCCCGGACCCTGATGGCTTCACTGCTGAATTGTACAAGACATTTAGAGAGGAACTGCTGCCACTACTGTTTAAACTCTTCAATGAAATTGAAAGGGAAGCAATACTCCCAAATTCATTCCTGGAAGCAAAGATCACCTTGATACCTAAAGCAGAGAAAGACCCAACTGAAAAAGAGAACAATAGGCCAATCTCACTCATGAAAATAGATGCAAAAATCCTTAATAATATACTGGCAAATAGAATGCAGAAGATCATCAAGAAGATCATACACCCTGATCAAGTGGGATTCATCCCAGGGATGCAGGGTTGGTTCAATATATGCAAATCAATCAGTGCAATACACTATATCAATACAGCCAAGGACAAAAACCATATGACTATCTCCATAGATGCAGAAAAAGCATTTGATAAAATCCAACATGCATTTATGATAAAAACCCTACAAAAATTGGAATAGATGGTCTCTACCTCAAATTGATAGAAGCCATCTATGAAAAATCAACAGCCAATATCATACTAAATGGTCAAGAACTGAAATCCTTCACACAAAAATCAGGAACAAGAAAAGGATGACCACTATCACCACTCTTGTTCAATATAATTCTGGAAACATTAGCCACGGCAACTAGACAAGAGAAAAGAAATAAAGGGAATAAAGATAGGAAATGAAGAAGTCAAATTGTCATTATTTGTAGATGACATGATACTCTATATAGAAGACCTCAAGAACTCCACCAATAGTCTTCTAGACTTAATAACCAAATTCAGTCAAGTAGCTAGTTACAAGGTCAACCCACAAAAATCAATAGCTTTCCTCTACACCAATGACAGACTCACTGAGAGAGAAATAGGGCAAATAATTCCTTCCACAATAGCATCCCAAAAACTGAAATACCTAGGAATCATCCTAACGAAAGAAATCAAAGACCTCTTCTCTGAAAACTATGGCACTCTGAAAAGAGAGATTGAAGATGATATCAGAAAATGGACAGACATCCACTGCTTCTGGGTAGCAAGGATTAATATAGTGAAAATGACCATATTTCCAAAACTGCTATATATATTTAATGCAATTCCAATTGAGATCCCAGCAGCATACTTCATAGACCTCAAGAAAACAATCCAAAAACTCATTTGGAATAAGAGGAGACCCAGAATAGCAAAAGCAATTCTACACAACAGAGACATGGCAGGGAATATCACAATCCCCAACCTGCAACTGTACTATAAAGCTACTGTGATAAAAACAGCATGGTACTGGCAAAGAAACAGACCTGAGGACCAGTGGAACAGATTAGAAGATGCAGAAACAACGCCAGACACACTCAGCCATCTCATCTTCCATAAAGGAGCCAAACACCCTCACTGGAGGAAAGATAGCCTCTTTAGTAAATGGTGCTGGAAAAATTGGATTTCAACTTGCCAACGATTAAAACTGGACCTGTATCTCTCACCGTGCATTAAACTAAAATCAAAATGGATTAAAGATCTAAATATTAAAATAGAAACTCTGAACCAGTTGGAAGAGAGGTTAAGTAGAACCCTTGAAGACATCGGTGTAGGAAAAGATTTTATGAACAAAACCTCAGTTGCCCGAGAACTAGCACAAACAATCAACAAGTGGGATCTCTTCTTATTAAAAGGCTTCTGCACAGCAAGAGAAACCACCAGCAGTGTGAAGAGACAACCCACAATGTGGGAAAAAATCTTCACCTGCTGTTCCTCAGACAAAAGTCTACTATCTCGAATCTATAAAGAACTTAAAAAGATCAGACCTTCCAAATTTAAAGACCCAATCCAAAAATGGGCATCTGAAATGAACAGACATTTCTCAGACAAAGAAGTAGAAATAGCAAATAAATACATGAAAAAATGTTCAACATCACTGGTCATTCGAGAGATGCAAATAAAAACAACACTGAGATTCCACTTCACTCCAGAAAATATGGCTGCCATCATGAAATCCACCAATAACAAATGCTGGCAGGGCTGTGGGGAAAGAGGAACCCTGCTCCACTGCTGGTGGGAGTGTAGACTGGTGCAAGCACTGTGGAAATCATTATGGAGATACCTCAGAGAACTAGGACTGGAAGTCCCATTTGACCCTGCTATTCCCCTGCTGGGGATCTTCCCCAAAGAATTAAAAGAATCCTACCACAGTGATATATGTGTGCTCATGTTCATAGCAGCACAGTTTGTAATAGCTAAAACTTGGAAACAGCCCAAATGCCCATCAACTGGAGACTGGATAAAGAAAATGTGGTTTTTTAATAAAATGGAGTACTACTCAGCTATAAAAAATGAGAAATTAGAGACATTTATAGCTAAGTGGATGTACACTGAGCCGATACTATTAAGTGAAATAAATAGAACACACATGTATAAATATTGAATAGTTTTCCTGGTGTGAGAAACTGAAGTGTAAATCAGGACTAAAATGTATAATAGGTCATGTGAAATAGGAAGAAAAGGGGCAAAGGGGAAGGAAGTGGGAGGGCTAGGGGAAAGGATAGAAGGGAATGGGATTAATATGAGAAAATGGAAAAATAGGAACAAAATCTTTGTAAATAGGGAGGAATGGAGGGGGTGAAGGGAGGGCTGGGCAAGAGTGAAAAATAAGAATCAAGAAAGACTATGTAAAGGTGCAAATTTCCAATGATGAATGTCATTATATTGTATACCTAAAATGTACCAATGATTAGAATGAATAATTGATAATTTAAAATAGGAAGAAAAGGTCCAAAGGGGTAGGGGTAGTGGGAGGGGCAGGGGAAAGGAAAGAAGGGAAAGGAAAAATGCTGAGAAATGGAAAAAATGGAAATAAAGTCTTTGTAAATAGGGAATGGTGGAGGGCATGAAGGGAGGGCTAGGAATGGGGAAAAAATAAGAACCAAGATGCATCATGTAAAGGTACAAGTTCCCAATGAGAAATGTAATTGTGTTGTATACCTACAATGTACCAATAAAAGAATTTAATTAAAAAAAATAAAATGCATCACTTGTAAGTGGAAAAAACCCCATCTTTGTAAATAGGGAAGGGTGGAGGGGTTGAAGGGAGGACAGGGGAATGGGGAAAAAATAAAAACCAAGATACATCATGTGGGGGTACAAGATCCCAATGATGAATGTAACTGTATTGTATACCTAAAATGTACCAATAAACTTCATGAAAAAAATATTTATTAAAAAAACTACAAAGCCATATAGATTTTTCTTGACTCTGAAGTCACAGCAACTTAGAATCCATAGTTACACTTTTCCAATTATATTCTCTTACCTGGATGGAGCCTGTTCCTGAGTCTATGGTTGGGGCCTCTGTCTCTCTCCATACAGCATCTGTTGGGACTGGAATGTCTAATATAGTTCTTTCACTAATGTTTGTCTGACATGTAGAAAAAAATGGCTAGACTAGCAGGGAGGGCTATCATCACTCTCTCCCCATGTGGTCCTTCCATGTGGCCATCTTAGGCTTTCTCAGAGCACAGAGCCTTTAGAGCAGCCAAACATCTTGCACGGTGTTGGCTTTTGTCTGACAAGATCAGACGTGTTCAGGATAGTATGGCCATAGACAGCGCTGGCTCTTCTCAAAGCAGGAGGTGCCAGCCACGAACACGAAGCTGCATGACGTGATTCTGTGGCCTACCTCAGAAGTCATATAATCACTTCCATCATACTCTAATGGTTACATATGGCCATGGCAGAGCAGTGTAGATGCAGACTGCACACAAATAAGACTAGGAGATGGTATGATTCATCAAGGAGATGTCTATGAAGATCAGCTACCAATTATTTTTATTCTTTTTCTTTTTGTACCGGGGACCAAACTCGACCTTGTGCTTGCAAAGCGGGCGCAGTGCCACTGTGCTACCTCCCTGGACATCTACCAATTATTTTAATATTTTATTGAAAATTGTGTGCATATGGCATATCCCTTCCCCTTTGCTCAAAATATTTGGGGGAAGGAGAGTGTCAAAAATAGACCTCTTCGGTCTGCTTAAGTCAAGTGTCTATAGTTTATGCCTGCAATTGCCCTGTTCATCAGTAGGAGCAGACTTACATTGACAGGACAAAAAGTATGCTTCAGTTTCTTCTTAAAATCATAGAAATCACAGAAAAGACAAAGTAATATAGAAAAAGGCAGCAGTTGCTTCCATGTAACATAATGTTATTGAAGTATTTCTTATTAGTAAAAGCAACACAGAGGAAATGCAAAATTGAGAGGTTTTTCTTAAAAGTTTGTATTTTACTTTTAAAACTGTACTGTGATATCTGCTGTAGTCTGAGATTTTTTTCTCACAAATTAAAGTGAGTTCTTAAAGAGTTGACTTGGATTCCTGATGAAAATAATAACTTTTGATTTGCTACAACAAATACTTATTGAGCAGCTACTACATGTCAAGTACAGGTAGATCTTCCTCAAAGGGGAAGGGGATCAAGAGATAGAGGGAGGTGGGAAGCAGAGGAGGGAGAAGGATTAAAAGAAAATGAATAAATATGTGTTTTCTATATGTACCAACTCCGCACGAGGAATGTAAACATGATGTGCTGCAAACATGTACAAAAATGAAGAGTATTAAAAGAAGGATAGAGGGAGAAGGGAGGAAAGGAAAAAGGGATGAAACAAAGGAAGTAAGATATATGTACCACTTTCCCACAAGGAATATAAGCATTATGTACTACAAACATATACTAATAAAAAAAGTTGATCCTGTCTGCTGCTTAGGACATTTGTAATGAAATTTTAGAAGAGGCTGCAGTTAAAAGGTGGCCTGTGTTCCCCTTTCAATCCTCACCATAAGTTGATGAATGGATGAAACTACATAGGATATTGAGCTACAGTTGTCATAAATGTATCACCGTGGTACACAAGCCATATTGACAAGTCTGCACATCTTGAAAACAAGGCAGTAATGCTTGTCTTTGTGAGATCTGTATTTCAGGAGGATATGCACAAAAATGTTATGTGCACTTTTGTTGCCAGCTGACACCACAGGTGCAGAACTATCCAAGTCTTTGAATGATTACATATCAGGATAATGGAATCAGTCATTTTGTGTTCATATATGCATAGACAGAGTGGCTACGATGACTGAGGAGCTTTATGGTTTCATTACTCGGGTCAAAGAGGTTACTTCTAAATGTGGGCTATGCGTGACATCATCCATTGAGAAATGCTAGCCAACCAAAAAATCACCTGAACTTGATAACATTTTGCAGGATATAATCAAAGTTATCAGTCACACTGAGGCACCTGCCCTTAACTCACATCTATTTCCACGCATTTGTAAGGAGACAGACTCAGAGCATGCATGTATTCTTTTACATGCTGGCCAGACTTCTGAGTTATGAGAACTGCTCCAGAAATTTATTTTAGAAAAACAACATCACCATTAGAGCACATTTTACTATCACAAAACGAGTCAAAAAAACTTGCTTGTGTCACATATTCAACCTGCTCAATGAGCTCAGCCTGTCACTTCAGGGGAGAATGGGAACCATATTCAAGTCAGCAGGTAAAGGGGCTGCATTCAAAGCCAAACTGAAATTGTAGGTGTGATGAGAAAACTTTGGGGTTTTTGACATTTTTCAAAGCAGATAGGTGATCACGCACCAGCTGGGAGAAAGAAGGCCCCAGTCTCTAACAAAATATTTGCTTTGTTGTAAGTTCAGGTGACATTTTTTTGTCACAGTGATGCATTTCACTAGTGTGCTTTATGTCTTCATAGAGTTTCAAGCTATTGTCTAGGACTCTATTATTTCAACCTGAAGTACTGATTTCAGTATATCTTAAATATAAGGCAGGTCTAGCAATAGTGAGTTCCCTTGGCTTTGGTTATCTAGAAATGTTTTAATTCTCCCTCATTTTTTTTGAAGAATAGTCTTGACAGATGTAAAATTATTTGTTGAGATCTTTTTTTTCTTTTAGTGTTTTTAATGTATCGTGCTACTGCTTTCTGGACACAGAAATTTCTGATGACAAATTGGCTGATAATGTCTCAGAGCCAGGCTGCTTTCAAGATTTTGTTTTTTGCTTTTGACAAGTTGATTATATGGTGTCTTGTTGCAGTCACTTTGAGTTTATCATCCTTCGGGTTTGTTGGGCTTCTTGAATTTATAGATTTTATGTTTCTCATTCAACTTAGGAGTTTGGGGTTTACTTCTTCAAATATTCTTTCAATCTTGTTCTCTCTCTTTATTTGAAACTCCTATAATGCACCAGAACTGGTCCACTTAATGGTATACAATAGTCCTATAGGCTCTGTTCACTTTTCTTCACTATTTTTCTCTTTGTTCTCAGACTTCATAATTTTAATTTTTGTATCTCAAGGTTAAATAGCTATTTGTTGCACCTGTTTACAACTTATGTTGAACCACTTTAATTGGTTAATATATATTTTTAGCTCTAAAATTTCTGTTTGATTCCTTTTGATAATTTCTAATTTCTTTGTTGATATTCTCATTTTGTTCATATTTGTCTTCCTGATTTCATTTAGGTCTTTGTTGATCTTTTCCTTAAGCATTTTTGTGCATATTTTAAGAGAGCTATTTTAAAGACTTTGTCTAGTAAGTGTAGAGTTTGGGCTTCTTCATGGATAGTTTTACCAACTTATTTTGTTTCTTTAAATGGGCCATGTGTTCTTGTTTTCTCTAAACTATTTTTGCAAAAATTATTCCTTAGTATGTATGACCACAAAATTCTCTGTGTTCAGCTAATATTTGGACAAACATTTCCTTAAATGCCAGGAACACTTCTAGTCTATAGACTGGATTCATTTTTGGTGACCTCTTCAACTTTGTGCGGCTTGCTGTGACCCTAGGGATCTCCTTAAGGTCTCAAATATTTTGTAAATTTGCATTTGGCCTGATAGTATATGTGGCTTTCTCAAGTCCCCTAAATTCATAAGTGACAACTATTTTATTTTCCCAAAGAGCCCCACTCTAGCTCTTCTCCGAGCCTTAGATGGTACATTGTTTCTCTCCACCAATAATCTCTTGTGTCAGTGTCCCTGGGTCTATATATATTTTGCAGCTTTTACAAGCAATGATCACTTTTCCTGCTTAAGTTAGGAGTTGAATAAAACAGCAAGAAGTGTCATGCTTTATTCTTTTGGATATTCCGCAGAAAAGTTGGAATAGATGTACATAATAATTTAAAACTAAGTTTTGCTCTGTGTCCTCCAGTGTGAGGTAGGGAACTGAGAACCAATGTGTTGCCTGAATATCAAGCCCAGTACAAGGCTGGGAATAAAATGAAACAAAACAAATAAAAAATCCATAAAAATTTCCATTGTTTTGAAAAGGATTTCTAATTGTTTAGATATTGGCTTGGTTGCTGTGAGTCTTAGACTATCACCCGGAGCTCAGATAAGATTGGTGTGTATATTTCTGTTTGGACCTTTCTCCACATTTTTGCTGGGGCATGAGATCCTAGTATTCCCTGGTTCACCATTATTACTGGTGTCACATGGGATGATCATAGCTTTACTTTAAGACATCAGTTTTAGAACTAACCTTGCCCATTTCATAAATACCAGGTAATTTTTTTTTGTAAGACCAGGTAAATTTTTAATTCCAAAGATAAACCTAGAATTTCAGGGTTTCAAAACTAGCTTCAAAATGAATTCACATTCTTAAGAACATTTAATATGTTGTGATAACAGTTACTTTGATTTGCTATCATTTATTTTTAAAAGTTAACATGATTAAGGATGTTGATATGTGTAACAAAATTGAAACTTTACACAGTGTATACATGTATTGAAACATCATATGATACTCCATTAATATATATCAGTTTTAAAAATCAAGTAAGAATAAATATATGAAACAAACATTAACCATATAGTTGAATGGCAGTATCAACACTATGAACAGTGGTATTTAACTTGCTACTAATTATTTCATAATTATAGCCCTCTGAAATACACCAGAAGCTGATTTTAAGCATATACGGTTGAATTTTAAAATCAGTGAATTTCAGATTTTTCTTATTATTGTATGAGCCTCCAATTATCTTTCTCTAAATAAATAAAGATGACTCTATTTCACCTCTACTAAACTCTCTCTTGATAGAACCAAATTCTTTCCAACTTTTCTGAAATGAATTATTAAAATAAATGTTTCCACAGTTCACTCTCCTTAAAAAATGTCTTCGAAAGACTGGATTTTATATATGTAGGCTTAAAAAAGAGATTTGATCAAGAAATATTACTTCACTTTGCATTTAATAAAGTATCTTTCTTTCAAGCCATTGTTCAAAGACAAGAAGAATGGTAAGAAGAGTCATAGGTCTTGGAAGTAGGCCCCTTTATCTTCTTAGGAAGCCAACTTTCATTGAAGAATGGAAGGCAAAGATCTAAAAGCTATCTTTGTCCACAGGGGCACCCAACCAGGCCAGGTGAGACAAAAAGCAGAGTGAAGGATGGATTTCTGGAGATTGACTTTAAGGCCAGAGAAGAATATAAAGATTTGGGCTAAAAGAATACTGTCTCTACTTTTGCACTGTGGAGAATTATGTCAAAAGTGATTAAAACACAGAATTCTTGAACATTTCTTCCTATTTCCAACAATGCTGCCAGGTCTGACTCTTAGGAAAACAGAGTAGGAAAAATGCCTAAGTTGTCCTAAATTTCTCATCTTCACTGGGGTCTCCAAGGTGCTGGTTAATAAATGGCTCTCTGCTTGTCTTCCAGCTGCAATTACTTGGGGCACTTGCAAAGAATTCACCTACTTCACATTAGTCAGCAGCTTCCTATGGGAGAAGGCTTCATATCGCCTTGCTGAAGAATTGTGCAGCCTTATAAAACAGACTACACCCCTATTCTCAGTAGAACATTTAACTAGCCCTGATTGATTTACCAAGCAAAACAGCCAATAAGAATGGTTTTGCTTTTCACTGTGGCCCTAGGATATCCACCCACTTCTTGGCATTTAAAAAATTTTCATACTAGTTCTCTAAGTTTCCAGAGTAGAGAGAACAGAAATAACTTCTCCAGGCAGCTCAGCAGCACTCTTTGACCATCTACATGGTGTAAGCTGAATCCACTACTGAAGACCCTGGGGAGAATGGGGTGAGGATCCTCTGCTGATCAGAGTGGGCATAGAGTGTCGGGCAGGCACAGCCACTCAGGAATGCTCCAGGGAAGTCCTCCTGTCACCGAAGTTCACAGTGTGGCTCCCCAGAGGGTGGCTTTCCTTATAAGAAGGCTCTATCTGAATATGATTTATATTAAAGTCTTAATTCCAAAGCAAAATTAGGAAATATTTTCCCATGGGTGTATGCTGATCTTAAACTTCATTTTACCTGGTTTTTGGGCAATTTCAAACTGATGCCTCCATTTTATTATTGAGGAAAGCAAATACATCTCTAAAGACATTGGTAGAAATACACAACAAGGAATGGCCAGGTTGCTATAACAAGGTTTCAGCACTCATTGAACTAAACCCTAAAAAGGATTTCATCTCCCTCATCTTCAAACATGTTTCCTTTCCAAATTCATATACAGTAGAAGTTTATTACCTACCCCTCTGTGCTATAAGCTCTTCTAAATTATCTCATTTTACATATGGAATTACTCTTTTAAGTAGATATGACTAGTCCTTTTATAACACCGAATGTAGTACTAAGTAACAGCAGGATTTCAATTAATACTTGGTGAATGAAGAGAAGATACATGGACAAATGAATTAGTTTATAAATGGGCTCAGATAGAACTAAGTGAGTTGTTTATAATCAGAACCAGTAGTTGAAGACTTTGTATTTGGACTAAAACATGGTAGCAAAGAACATATTATAGATATAATCTAAGCCCGTTTTTTCATTCAAATATTGTTATTTACTTTAGCATATAACAGTGGCTTTCAACAGTTATAAGTAGGTGGGACTAACATCAACTCACAGATTGTATTTATCTATGAAATTAAGTCCTGAGAAGGAAATCTGCCATAGTTACAAAATTCATCAGCAAGTAAGTACAACAGCAGCCCAACATCCCCCTTTCTCATCTAGTTAAACATTCTGACAAGCATCTACCCTATAAGATGTAACACAGAGGAAAAAGAAACAGATATTCTGACAGTAGGATGACCAATCTCCTGGTTGGATAAAGTAGCAGAATCCTTTCTTGAATGGGGAATACAGGACAACAGAACATCTAGATGGTGAGGTTAAGGTATGGGGCTACTGTCTGCAGCTTTCCTGTTCCTTTTGCATGAAAGGGTAAGGAGGCAAGCCTACCTTTACTGAACCATCTGGCATGTGGTCCACATGTGCCTAGTGATTTTGTAATGGCTACCTTCCTTTGCCCAGGTATATCTTTCTTCAAGAAGCTTTGTGCTGAAGACATGCCCAGATACTATTAGCCCTGGGTAAAGATCAGAAGAAAGGTGCTTGACTTCCATCTGGGATCTTCCTCCAGAGGGTAATCTCTTTGGCACTACTGCTGGAAAGTGACTGTTGCTTGGAATGCAGCCATCTGTCATTTATCACCTGCTTTGGTATCCCTTGTCACCCTGGATGTAGAAGCATCTAAGGAATAGAAGAAACTACTAGGGACTCCAGGCTCCTCCTCCTCTTCACCTGGTGCTAACCTCTGGAGAACAGCTCCTCCCAGGGAAATGTGACAGCAAACCACTTCCTTCCTACTTGTCTCTACTCAAGAAAGGAGGTTGCCAATTTGTACTCCCTAAGCAAGGAACATCATCTTAAAAGTCAGACTTAACTTAGATGTATGAGTTATTTTTTCTCTCAACTCCAGTTCTCTAGCCTTGGAAAAGAGAGCATACCAGCAAGAAACACATAGTGCTCTTTGTGGTAAGCATGCATTTATTCCAACAACTCTTTAATGCCTACCATTGATCTACCATTGGGAACTAGCTAGGTTCTGAGACATTATGATAGAAAAGACCTTTACAATGTCTGTCCTCAAGAGATGCACAGACTGCAAACATGTTAGACTTTTCTGTCACTGTCACAGAATGCCCAATATAAACAACTTATAGGAGGAAAGGTTTATTTATTTATTTTTATTTATTTTTTTCTTAGGAAAGGTTTATTTTTGTTCATGGTTTCAGAGAATTCAGTCCTTGTGTGGCTGTATTGTGTCTGGGACTGGGGTGAGGCAGAGATCATGGTGTAAACACATGACAGAGCAAAGCTGCTCACTTCATGGCAGCTGAGTATCAGTGAGAAAGAGGAACAACCCTGGTTGAAAAAAACCCCACAACTACCTAACTTCTTCCAATAGGCTCCACCTGCTACTTTTGATCACCTCCGTATAGGACGATCTGAGTAGACCAAACCTTCAACACACTACTCTTTGGAGGACATTTAAATACCAACCCATAACAACAAGGAATCTTGACAAAAGTCAAGGAAATCTAAGTACATGAGATATTGCAGAAGAAGGGGTGGGTGGTTAGGAATGTAGCCATATACTAATTCTTCCAGATATTTAATTCCTTGAGAGTTAGAATTTGGCTCCTAAGATTTCTTCAATCCAGACACGTACTTTTCTCACATGCCTAAGGAAGTTATACAAATAATTCTAGGGTAGATGGTTGTGTTTTCTAATCCCAGATGACCCTATCACAGTCTTTGGCTACAACTAGAATTGGACTTGATCTTGGAACTTTCTGAAACTAGTCCATGTGCAAATTAGATTTTGATTGAAAACACAAAAATGCAAAACATTATGTATCCTGATGGTAACAAATAGATAATATATACTATTTTTGTAAACTGATGATAGAGTAATAATAATGAGTCACAAACAGACCAACTAGTCTTTGCTTTATTATCCATTAATCTCTCATTTTTGTTACAAAGGGGATATCTGCTATATAAACTACAAAATACCTATTTAACCAAAATATCACCATCTTTCTGCTTTATCCTCCAAAGGGCATGTAATAAAACACCCAAAGAAAACTAAAGTATAGTGGAAAGAGCTGAGGCTTTGTATTTGGGTAAATTCTACCTTTACAACACTTAATAGCTGTATGTCCTTGAGCCTCTGCAACAAGAAATAAAATTAATATGTGTATCACAGGCCCCAAAAGCTGTTGTATTAAAAGCCCTCCATCAAGCTATTGAGCCTGCACTTAAGCCTGCTAACCATACAGCTCCTGCTCTTTTATATCAGATCATCATATAGTACATAGCTATGAACTACTGTTTCCTTGTAGCATTAGTTTTCATTTTCCAAAGAAGAAACCCTAAAATACATTTGGTGATTTTTGAGCACAGGAGACCTAGTATGTACCAAGGTGTCCATGTGAATGAGGTAGAGTAGGAAGCATAATTTACTAGAGCCATGGCTGCCAAGCCACTTGTAAATTATCCAACTTTGTATGAAGATAAATTCCATGACAGACCAGTTATTAAATAGAAAGCACAAGGTACCATATAAATCTTTGTTTATTATATCTTTCTCTTGTACTGAGCTGACTCATGAGGTAAGTTTGGAAAATTAAGAGTCAAGAAAGCATAAGTGCACAAGGCTAGTATCAGGCATTATAAATGAAGGATTTGTGAGCTAGATTGGGGTTAAAGCAGAGGACACAGTGTGTGGAAATCAGAGGACATATATATAGAAATAGATCCATGTTATGAAGGCCAGAGGAGCCTGGAAATCTAAGGAGAGCTGTACTTTCCAAAGTGTAGCTAACGTAAGGAAGTTTCAACTATCTGTTAATAGCTGTAAGGGTCATTGTGGTAATCTTTCAGAAGTAATTTTTTTTAATTTAAGTAATTTTTTCCTTACTCTCTCTGTTCCAAGTAACAGAAACAAAAGTAAAATAGGCTTTTAAAAAAAATTTTATTGGTACATTTTAGGTATACAGTATAATGACATTCATCATTGGAAATTTGCACCTTTGCATAGTCTCTCCTGGTTCTTATGTTTTCCCCATTCCCTTGCCCTGCCTTCAACTTCTCCATCCCTCCCTATTTACAAAAACTTTGTTTCCATTTTTTGATTTTCTCATATTATTTCCATTTCCTTCTTTTCTTTCCCCCACCCCTCCCACTTCCCCTTCCCTTTTGCCCCTTTTAAAAATAGGCTTTTAAAGGGGGAAGGATAGTTATTTTATTGGCTCAGGTAACCAAAATATTCAAGACTCTATCAAGATATTCAAACTGAGGCATCAGTCATCTGTCTGTCTTGGTCTTTTTCCTCTGAGTTGATCAGTGAGGTTCATAGACGACCAGGACAGCTGCACAATGACTTTCCTTCAACTCACGAACACTAGTACAAGGTTCCTTCTTCTTGGAATCTCTGTAGATTATTCCCATTAGTTGTGCCCTTCAACTATTCTCTTTTGTCAGGCCCAGGTCTGTTGTCCATTCCTGGAGCCAAAGTAACTCAATTCCAGTTGAAGCAGGTAAGCTTCAAGGAAGTAGTAGCTAGAGAAAGAAATAGGTTCTATTAAGTATGACCGGTGGTGAGAAGACAGAAACAAGAGAGGTCTATCTGACAGGCATGACTCCCTTTAGCCACCGGGAGGAGACCAAACCAAGATGATTAAAGTTCTCTGTGATATGTGTTCCTTTTCCAATTGACAAGCTATCTAGAAATTTAAAGACGTCGATTATTTCCTCCCTCCCTCCTTCTTCCCTTCCTCAAATATTGCCAGGCTATATCTATTCCAGACACAGTGTTAAGTAATGGGGATACAGGTGAATAAGAATACTGTTCCTGACCCTTAGGAGCTCAAGGGTTTCCTGAAGTCTACATCAACCCTGAAAATGTCAGTATTTTCTTGAAGCCCTTTGGCCTAAGTGCATGATTCTTCTAGTGCATAAGGAAATTGAGAAAATTACTAGAGATATTTTTATGTGAAGATAAGAATTTCATAGGAATTTTCCACCTATTTTCTTGTACAGGGTCCTTAATCATAGACTCATAGCCTGCACAACCTCAACACCTTACATTGCAGTGCAAGTTTTGAATTGCAGGGTAATTGAAAGTATTTTTTCCATATCTAAGCTAACAGTGGCCTTTATTGCTTATTGGCTGTTATGACCCAAATGTTTCTAAATATGCCATGTATACAGTACAAGTACAACTTTCTTAAAGTTACTTAAGCAATGAAAGTCCCATATGCCATACATATACAAAACCAAAGAAACATGAAAAATTACATTCACTGGGTAAATAGATGGTGCAGTCCCATCGTAACTGAGGCAGCTCCATGAGCTGCAGGTTTATGCAGAGTGCTATTAGGAAAAACTCTCTTCTCTTCATATTAGTCTTGGGGAGTCTCATGGAGGTGACATCTATTTCAGTTTAATTTTGCACCCATCCATACTCTGAGACTTCCTCGCTAATTTTGTCACCAGCCTGCTCTCTTCTGTTTCTGTTTGTGTTTGTGCTGAATGTAAATAGAAAACTAGCCGACACTGTCATCAGAATAGGGAGTATGAAAAGACAAACTAGGTCCTTTCTAATTGCAGCCAAGCTACTATCTGTAAGACAAGAGTGCAAGATCCTTGATCTTGACCTTTATAATCCTCTGTTTTCTTCTCTCTACAATATGGGGAGTGGACTAGCCAGTTAGCCAGTGCTACTCAATAGAACTCTCTGTGATGATAAAGTGTTCTGTTTGTGCTGTCCAATATGATAGCCCCTAGTCCTGCATGGCATGCAACTCGCTAGTATGAGAATGAAATTGAATTATTAATTTTACTTGCTTTAAATTATTTTCAATTGTAGCACAGTTGCACACGGCTAGCGGTTACCATGCTAAACTGCATAGGAAGCAATCTCTACAGTCCCACCAAACGCTGCCGTTCTAGAATTTTAGAGCTAGCTCTGGCTTTCTCTGTATGAAAGTCCTTTTAGGCATAGAAATCCATTTTGTGTTCTCAAACATGGAAGTTTCCATTCCCCCTTCTTCAGCTGAAAGATGAGTAAAGGCTCACATAAACACCAAAGCTCCCCAGGGAATGAACAGCATCACCACAGAGCTCCTGTCAGCAGACCATTCCAGCGGACTCTCAGAATATATTACCCTTGTGAACTGCTCTGCTGTGGAAGCAGAGTCAGTCTAAAATATTGCTTGGAGGCTGCGGACTTCCACTCAGTCTTTCGTGATGCAGGCCACGGTTTCTGGCTCATGAAGCACACACATATACCTGCAAGGCGACTCCTACACCAAGCAAGATAGCGTGGAGTTAGGAATTGTTCATTAATGGAATCAGTAAAGACAGCCCAGCCACGTATGGCAAGGTTCCACAAACCAGAGAGGTTTATAGTCACAGATGGAAATCACCACATCAGCAGGGATTGGATCTGTGCAGGTGTCCACTTCGTCTGGTTTGCAGCTGGCAAAGATTGATTTGAATCAGTTAGTGCTCCACTCTCAGGTGCTGTGCTCTTCCCAACATGTTATCCTGTGGGCTGCTGAGTTCTCTTCAAATAGAGAGCTGAAAGAGCTGAATCACGTGCTGATCCCTGTGTGCACTGTCCCCTGTACAGTGGATCAGCTTGCTCCGACTCTTCTCCAGGCCTCAAAGCCCGGGCTATGAGCTCACCTCATGCAACGTACGGAAAGTCACCATGAGGAAACTACCTGGCACAAAGACTTAGTTAAGTCTACAAATTGTAATTTTTCTTCTGTGTTTGTCCCTAAAGAGAGATGGAACAGCATGGCCAAGCACAAGGCTTTGGACTGACTGTGCTGAGTAATCACCCAAAGTCCCACACTGATGACAACCTGTGAAGAACTGAGTGAGGTGGGCTTTCAGGAAATACTGTGGTCCATTGCTGTGCTCTTGCCAGGGATACCGGAGATAAGGAAGCTCATGAAGTGGAGCTCCTGAGAGGTGCTCTCAGAGCTCTCACAGGTGCTCAGACTCCACTGGGGTTTGAATTGAGGTATTTTGTCAAGATTGGCTTCCAGTGGGAGGTTCTCTATATCTGAGCACCCAATCACCTTCTGAAAATTCATTCTATTGTCCCTCTCTCCTTGTCTGGTGATTTTCATTCTTTCATTCAACAAATATCTACAGAGCACCTTCTACCTGTCAAAGACTATTCCAGGAATGGTTTTGTCAGTGAGTCAAACAAGGCTCTCCGGAGGTTAAACTGATGCAGAGGGTTAGGGTGTGGGAGACACAGAGACTGCAAACAAGTAAAGGTTTAATATGATGGGCAGCGGAAAGTGCCAGAGAGAACTGTATCATGGTGAGGATGACAACCACTGAGGGGTTGTTATTTTTATAAGGTAGTAAGGGCAGGATTCTCTAGGATGAGAAAACAGCACATGGAAGTGAGAGAGTGAGTCATCTTATTAGATGAGGTGAAAGTCTCCAAAACAGAAGGAGTAGTTAGTGCAGACCCCAGAGAGAGGCAGTTGAGTACACATTCACAAAGCCTTTGGTAGAGGGAGGCTGTTAACTGCTTATTACCTTCCTTGGGACATTTACTCACTTAGGTTCTCCATACCTTTACCTTTCAGGATTGTTGAAAGAATTAAATGAGATACGTAAAGTGTTAGGCATAAGGTTCAGCATTTAGCAGGCATTCCGAAAATACTCACAAATGCTAATTTTTTGTTATTGTATATTACAAATTAAACAACCAATAAAATTGGAGGAATAAGCACATGCGATTTTATGCTACTATCTGCTTATGTTCATAAAGGCTTAATTTCACTATCCCTTCTCTACCTGAGGAGCTCAGGAGTTGAGGACAGTGGGTGGGGAGTGGTACCTGCTTGAATAAGAGGAAATTCTCAGATCACACCATTTGTTCTTGGCCTTCACTTTGGTGCAGCTACAGCCTGGGAGCTCACATCACAGTCTATCATAAAGCAGGTTTATTAAAAATAATAATAATAAAATAGGGTCCAGGTTAATTCCAGCTATTGACCCTGTTGGCAGTGCTTTCTATGGGCAAAAGGGGATTCTTTCCAATGCTGGTATTGATTTCCATGTATAAACTCCCTCCTCTTAGAGCCTTTCTTTCATTGCAAAGTAATCATTCTCTTTATGATCACTCCTTCCAAGACCCAAGCTGCTTGTAAAAGGAGAAAAGCCAGCAAGGTGGACCTGCAGCATACCAAGGCTTCTGCTTGTATAACCAGTGCTATGAGATAGCTCCAAACACAGAAAGCAAAGTGCCCTAAAGACAGGTGAGACCTAGCAAGTGCAGCTATAAGCAAAACTCCGAAAAGTCCACTGACAGTGTGTTACAGGTGCTGGAATCAATGGAATGACTTCATCTCTCCGGTTTCCTTTCTCACAAACACACACAATGGTCCTTGCATTCACCTGTGTGGACACCCTTCCCCACAAGTCCAAGTTGATTCCCAAATCCCTCCCAGCTGAGCCTAGTTTGTACCCACCACCAAGGCAGCCTTTGAGCATGATGATATTCCTACACTCCTAAGGCCAGATATACTCTTCCAGGTCTACAAGGAGCAATAGGGATTCATGGCTCCTATGGCCATGCAATACAATATCCATAAGCCACAGAAAGCGATTGGACACCTGAACTGTGGCTAATCCACACTGGGATGTGCTATGAGTGTAAAATACCCACTGGGATTGAAAAACTTATTACCAAGAATATAAAATATCTCAATAATTTGTACACTGATATATTTTAAAATAATAACATGTTGAATATCCAGTCACCCCTCTATATTGATGGATTCCACATGTATGGATTCAGCCAAACATGGATCAAAAATATTAGTAAAATATTTTCGCATCTGTACTGAACACGCACAGACTTCCATTTCATATTACTACTCTGTAGTCAATACAGAATAATGACTATTTACTTTGGATCAGGTACTATAAGCAATCTGAAGATGATTTAAAATATATGAAGAATGCACTTAGATTATATGCAAATACTACACCATTTTTTTGTTAAATTCTTTTATTGGTACATTTGAGGTATACAACATAATTACATTACTCATTGGGAATTGTACCTTTACATAATGCATCTTGGTTCTTATTTTTTCCCCATTCCTAGTCCTCCCTTCAGGCCCTCCACCCTTCCCTATTTACAAAGACTTTATTTCCATTTTTTCCATTTCGCATCATTTTTCCTTTCCCTTCTTTCCTTTACCCTGCCCCTCCCACTACCCCTACCCCTTTGGATCTTTTCTTCATATTTTGCGTTATCGATTATTCATTCTAATGATTGGTACATTTTAGGTATACAATATAATGACATTCATCATTGGAAATTTGCACCTTTATATAATCTCTCTTGGTTCTTATTTTTTGCTCTTACCCAGCCCTACCTTTGACCCCTCCATTCCACCCTATTTACAAAGATTTTGTTCCTATTTTTTCATTTTCTCATATTAATCCCATTCCCTTCTATCCTTTCCCCTAGCCCTCCCACTTCCTTCCCCTTTGCCCCTTTTCTTCCTATTTCACATTACCTATTATACATTTTAGTCCTTATTTACACTTTCAGTTTCTCATACCAGAGAAACTATTCGGTATTTACACATGTGTGTTCTATTTATTTCACCTAAGAGTATCGCCTCAATGTGCATCCACTTAGCTATGAATGTCTCTAATTTCTCATTTTTATGGCTGAGTAGTACTCCATTTTATTAAAAAACCACATTTTCTTTATCCAGTCTCCAGTTGATGGGCATTTGGGCTGTTTCCAAGTTTTAGCTATTACAAACTGTGCTGCTATGAACATGGGCACACATATATCACTGTGGTATGATTCTTTTAATTCTTTGGGGAAGATCCCCAGCAGTGGAATAGCAGGATCAAATGGGACTTCCAGTCCTAGTAATTTCAGGTATCTCCATAATGATTTCCACAGTGCTTGCACCAGTCTACACTCCCACCAGCAGTGGAGCAGGGTTCCTCTTTCCCCACAGCCCTGCCAGCATTTGTTATTGGTGGATTTCATGATAGCAGCCATTCTTTCTGGAATGAAGTGGAATCTCAGTGTTGTTTTCATTTGCATCTCTCGAATGACCAGTGATGTTGAACATTTTTTCATGTATTTATTTGCTATTTCTACTTCTTTCTGTGAGAAATGTCTGTTCATTTCAGATGCCCATTTTTGGATTGGGTCTTTAAATTTGGAAGGTCTGATCTTTTTAAGTTCTTTATAGATTCGAGATAGTAGACCTTTGTCTGAGGAAGAGCAGGTGAAGATTTTTTCCCACATTGTGGGTTGTCTCTTCACACTGCTGGTGGTTTCTCTTGATGTGCAGAAGCCTTTTAATAAGAAGAGATCCCACTTGTTGATCGTTTGTGCTAGTTCACAGGCAATTGAGGTTTTGTTCATAAAATCTTTTCCTACACCAATGTCTTCAAGAGTTCTGCCTAACCTCTGTTTCAACTGGTTCAGAGTTTCTATTTTAATATTTAGATCTTTAATCCATTTTGATTTTAGTTTAATGCATGGTGAGAGATACAGGTCTAGTTTTAATCTTTGGCAAGTTGAAACCCAGTTTTTCTAGCACCATTTACTAAAGAGGCTATCTTTCCTCCAGTGAGAGTGTTTGGCTCCTTTATGGAATATGAGGTGGCTGAGTGTGTCTGGCATTGTTTCTGCATCTTCTAATCTGTTCCACTGGTCCTCAGGTCTGTTTCTTTGCCAGTACCATGCTGTTTTTACCACAGGAGCTTTGTAGTGCATTTGCACGTTGGGGATTGTGATACCCCCTGCCATGTCTCTGTTGTGTAGAATTGCTTTTGCTATTCTGTGTCTCTTCTTATTCCAAATGAATTTTTGGATTGTTTTCTCAAGGTCTGTGAAGTATGCTGCTGGGATCTCAATTGGAATTGCTTTAAACCTATATAGCAGTTTTGGAAGTATGGCTATTTTCTCTATATTAATCTTTCCTACCCAGAAGCAGGGGATGTCTGTCCATTTTCTGATATCATCTTCAATCTCTCTTTTCAGAGTGCCATAGATTTCAGAGAAGAGGTCTTTGATTTCTTTAGTTAGATTAATTTCTAGGTATTTCAGTTTTTGGGATGCTATTGTGAAAGGAATTATTTGCCCTATTTCTCTCTCAGTGAGTCTGTCATTGGTGTAGAGGAAAGCTATTGATTTTTGTGTGTTGACCTTGTAATTAGCTACTTGACTGAATTTGGTTATTAAGTCTAGAAGACTTTTGGTGGAGTTCTTGGGGTCTTTTATATAGAGTATCATGTCATCTGCAAATAATGACAATTTGACATCTTCATTTCCTATCTTTATTCCTTTTATTTTTTTTCTCTTGTCTAATTGCCGTGGCTAATGTTTCCAGAACTATATTGAACAAGAGTGGTGATAGTGGCCATCCTTGTCTTTTTCCTGATTTTAGTGTGAAGGATTTCAGTTTTTGACCATTTTCTATGATATTGGCTGTTGGTTTTTCATAGATGGCTTTTATCAGTTTGAGGTAGAGACCATCTATTCCATTTTTTTTTAGGGTTTTATCATAAATGGATGTTGGATTTTGTCAAATGCTTTTTCTGCATCTATGGAGATAATCATATGGTGTTTGTCCTTGGCTCTATTGATATGATGTATTACATTGATTGATTTGCATAAGTTGAACCATCCCTGAATCCCTGGGATGAAACCCACTCGATCAGGGTATATGATCTTCTTGATGATCTTCTGCCTTCTGTTTGCCAGTATTTTATTAAAGATTTTTGCATCTATGTTCATTAGTGAGATTGGCCTATGGTTCTCCTTTTCAGTTGGGTCTTTCTCTGCTTTGGGGATCAAGGTGATATTTGCTTCCAGGAATGAATTTGGGAGTATTGCTTCCCTTTCAATTTCATTGAAGAGTTTAAACAGTAGTGGCAGCAGTTCCTCTCTAAATGTCTTGTAGAATTCAGCAGTGAAGCCATCAGGGCCTGGGCTTTCCTTAGTTGATAAGTTTTTAATTACATTTTCAATTTCATTGGTTGATATTGAGTTGTTTAGAATTTTTCAGTCTTCTTCGTTTAACTTTGGTAATTCATATGTATCTAGGAATTTGGCTATTTCTTCTGTGTTTTCCATCTTATTTGCATATAGGTTCTGGAAGTAGGTATTGATGATCCTCTGGATTTCTGCTGGGGCTGTTGTAATTTCACCCTTTTCATTCCTAAGTGCATGGATTTGGGCCTTTTCTTTCCTTTTTCTGATAAGATTGGCTAAGGATTTGTCAATTTTGTTGATTCTTTCAAAGAACCAACTCTTGGCTTCATTGATTTTTTGTATCATTCTCTTAGTCTCCATTGCATTGATTTCTCCTCTGATGTTTATAATTTCTTCCCTTGTATGAGCTTTGGGGTTGTCCTGCTCTTCTTATTCTAGAAGCTTGAGGTTCAGCATCAGGTTGTTTAATTGGGCTTGCTCTGTTTTCCTAACATGCGTATTCACTGCTATGAATTTCCCTCGTAAGACTGATTTCATTGTGTCCCATAGATTCTGATATGTTGTATTGGCATTGTCATTTAATTGAAGGAACTGTCTGATTTCTTCTTTAATTTCCTCTGTGACCCATTGGTTATTCAGAAGTGTGTTGTTCAATTTCCAAGTGTTTATGAAATTTTTCCAGTTTCTTTTGCTATGGATCTTCAATTTCATTGCAGTATGGTCTGATAATATACAGGGGATAACTTCAATTCCTTTGTACTTACTTAAACATGTTCTAAGTGTGAGTATGTGGTCTATTTTTGAGAATGACCCATGTGCAGCTGAGAAGAGTGTGTATTCTGATTTTGTGGGGTGGAAGACTCTGTAAACATCTGTTAAGTTCATTTGTTCAAGAGTTTGATTGAGTTTTAGTATTTCATTACTTATTTTTTGTCTAGTTGATCTATTTGTGACAGTGGGGTGTTGAGGTCCCCCACCACAATTGTATTAGTGCATATATGACTTTTCATGTCTGTTAGTATTTGTTTTATACAGTTGGGTGCACTAGTGTTTGGTGCATAGATATTTATGATTGTCATCTCTTCCTCTTGGATTGTTCCCTTTGCAAGGATGTAGGGTCCTCTTCATCTCTCTTAATCAGTGTTGGTTTGAAATCTACTTGATCTGCCAAGAGGATAGCTTCTCCTGCTTTTTTCAGGTTCCCATCATAGGGAGTATTGTTTTCCACCCTTTAACTTTCAGTCTATGAGTTTCCTTTTGAATTAAGTTTGTTTCTTGTATGGAGCATATTGTTGGATTTTGCTTCTTGACCCATTCTGCCAGTCTATTTCTTTTGATTGGTGAATTGAGACCATTAACATTGATGGTTATAACTGAAACATATTGACTTGTCATTGCCATGACTTTTTCTTTTTGTTGGGTTCTCCCCCTTTACATTTAATTTCTTATCATGCCAGATGGGTTCATTCTGCTTTGCTTCCTGGGGCTGTGGTCCTCAATGTCTGTTCCTAGGATATTATATAAAATTTTTTGGAGTGCTGGTTTGGTATTCCTGAAGTTCCTTAGGTGCTGTTTGTCATGAAAGTATCTTATTTCTCCATCAATTTTGAAAGATAGTTTTGCAGGGTACATCAATCTGGGTTGGAGGCTCTTTTCTTTTAGGGCTTGGAATATGTCACTCCAGCTCTTCTTGCCTTGATGGTTTGTGTTGAGAAGTCTGCTGTGATTCTGATGGGCTTTCCTTTGTATGTGATTTGTTTCTTTTCTCTAACTGCTTGTAGAACTTTGTTTTTCTGTTGAGTTTCTGGAATCTTAACAATTATATGCCTATGTGTAGTTTTTTTGATCAAGGCTATTTGGAGTCTTATATGCCTCACTTATCTGTATGTCAAGCTCTTTTCTCCTGCTTCAGAAGTTTTCTGCCATTATTTCTGTGAAGAGTTTTTTTTAATGTCATCTGCACTCTCTCCTGTTTCTTCATTGAGTCCAGTCAGCCTTATGTTATTCTTCTTTGCATCGTCTAGTAGCTGCTGGATTGATTTCTCGTGGTCCCTTATAATTTTGAAGCAATTTTTCTTTTCCTGGTCATTAATTGCAATCTTATCTTCTATATCTGAAATTCTGTCCTCACATTGGGTCATTCTGCTGTGTTGACTTTCAATGGAGTTTTTCATGTCCTGGAAATCTATTTGCATCTGTTTTATGGATTCCATTTGTTTCCTATGTTGGGATTCCATCATGTTCCTCAGCTCCTCTCTTGATTTATTAATCATTTCTTGCACTAGGAATACAATTTCTCCTGTTATCTAGGAAATTATTTCTGATTTCATTTTTCCCAGATCCTCTTTTGTTGCCAGTTCAGTGGGTCCAGGTGGTTGAGTGTCAGAGTGTTCCATCTCATTTCCCTTTGGGGTTGTTGTAGGTGATCTGAAAGTCTGGTTTTGAGACTTATTTACGTGTTTTCTCATTTTGACTGGGGCAGGGGGCTGTTAGCGCCTGCACGGCTTACCTCCTCTGAGCTGGGTGAGGTGGGACAGGGGCCGGGAGCAGCAGTAGGGATGGTGGCCCAGTAGCCCCTTCCTCTGGACTGGGAGCAGCGGGAGGGATGGTGGCTGGGAAGCCCCTTCCTCTGGACCAGGAGCAGTAGGACGGCGGCTCAGAACCCCGTACCTCTGGGCTGGGAGTGGTGGGCCCCAGTGCCATGGTCTGGTGGTCCGGTGTCCTCTGCATCTTTATAGTGTCGAACCAGGTGGCTGCCTGTCTGCAGCGGGGTGATTCAGCGTGTTTTGCACCACTCACAACCTTGGTAGGGCGTCCCTACTACAACATTTTTATATAAGGGACCTAAGCAATAAATTTTTGGTATTTTCAGAGGGTTCCTGGAAACTACCCTTCACAGATACCATGGTGTGTAGTATTCCACTTAATTTCATGTTTTTTTTTTCTTTTTTTAGCATAGCTACTGGACAATTTCAAATTACCATTTGGCTCTGTTACATTTCTTTTGAAATGTTCTTCTATTCACTGGTCTAGAACAGCTATTCATATGTGAGCCTAGAGCCAGCAGTATCAGGAATGCAAGGGAATTTGTTAGAAATGGAAACTCCTAGGCCCCACTCCAGACCTAGCAAATCAGTAGCTGTGGGCCCAGCAGCCACTGTTTGAGCAAACACTTTAGATGATTGTGACAAGAGGCACAGCCCAGAAGAGCATTTTCCCTGCCACTGCCACCTAGCAAGGAAGGGGCCAGGGCAGGACTCTCTGAAGACTCAGGACCTCCTCCCAGTCCTGCCCCAATGGCTGAGCTGGTTCTGCTCCCCTCCCATTCTTCCACTGTCTGCTTGGGGTTGTTTTCCTGCCTACCAGGAGATGTATTTATTCAAAGGTTCAGTCATCTCACTAAATAAAACCACTCACTTAGGCAGGCAAATATTGACTCAAGCTGCTACGCTTTTATGTATTTCAGCAATTCCCAATGTTCGAGGGCTCAGCAAGCAAACAAGTACAGGTACAGGAAGTTATTGTGGTATTTGGGGTCCCTGTTTGTTTTTGTGTGGCTGATGCCTGGTGCCTATTGTGTGAGACTAGTTACTAATGACCTTGCAGAGGAACACTCTGCAGTTGATAAGGCCAAAGGCTTTAATAGAATACAAATGCATTTTACATTTCCACTTGAAGAGTTTATTTTAATTGTGTTTTGAAATATACTGTACCCTAAAGGCCTCTCTTTACCCAACAATGTACACACTCAAAATAAAACCTTGTGAAGAATGGAATGCATAATGGGGTGCCCAGTAATGGGCAGTTTTGAATTCCTCTTGTTGTTACCCTTCTGCATAAAGTTAAATAATTTACATCTCAAGAGCTAGGAGGGAGGACCAGGGGCCTCTCTCAGGAAGTCTTTATGGAGTTATGCTCTCACTGTCCATGTAGTCAAAGAATAGGAAAGCATTGGAAATTGTTTATAGACTTTTGTGTTTTCTTTAATTAACTTCCTGATAGAAGTATAACAATAGGAACATTTAATGGGAATACTTAAAAATGTTTTATTTTATCTGGAGTGTTCGGTACCATACTTGGAGGTATGAGACAAAAGCTGCAGTATGCACAAGCTTGGGAAATGAATGGGAGAGGCCTGGGGAAGGGTCTAGTAGCAGCCTGGAATTTGGAAAAAGAGAATACAGGAAGGAAAGGGAAAATCCAGGATTCTCGAATTCACTTCCTTTCTTCTTTCTAAATCCTCTCCTAATTGCTCTTTCATATCGTTTTCTCTCCTCTTTCCTCTCTACAGTCTTGATCTCTCTCTTTTCTTCTTCCTTTCCTCCTCCTCCTTTACCCTTTCTTTGCTCCCTTCTGGAATAATATGGAGACACAGAAGGACTGCAAAGAAAAGAGAGGGAATTAGTCCCTAAATAAATCATGTGCACATACCCACCCCTACCTCGGGCACATGTACTTGAGAATATGTGTTTATATATCACATATAACCATACAGAGGTACATGGACACACACATGTGTATTTGAAACATGTAAGTAGATTCTTTAGCTATCAATCTATAGCAAAATATAAAGGAACGTTTTTTGCCAAAGTGATTCTGGCCTTGAAAACATTCAAAGATTTCATGCTTGTGCTTGTGGGTCTATTGTTTAATTATAAGGAGGTGATTAAATCAGGCCATCCCACATGGTGAATGATTATTAGTGCCTACATCACCTGACTTAGTCATCAGTAGTGTTTCTGGGGGTGAAAACTGGTCTGTGGCTGGAAGATCCATATCACTTTTCTTCTGTCATTTAGACCTTCGTGATGTTGTCCAATCAGAAATTCCTAACTGGGCCAGAGATTTAGCTCAGTGGTTCTTCCACCTGCCTCACAAGTGCAAAGTCCTGAGTTCGATCCCCAGTACCAAAAAAAAAAAAGAAAAAGAAAATCTTAATTAATCCTGGTATTCATTTTCTTTTTTTTATATAGTGTTGGAAATTGTTTTTTATTTTTATTTTTTGAATTTTTATTGAGTTTATTGGTACATTTAGGTATACCTTATGATCACACTCATCACTGAGAATTTGTCCTTGTGCTTGATATATCTTAATTCTTATTTTTTCCCATTCCCTTGCCCTCTCTTCAACCCCTCTACCCCCCATATACATAAGCTTTGTTTCTATTTTTCCCTTCTTACTTTTAATTTTTTTCTTTTTTACACATGATCTAACCCTAAGTAAGGTAACATTAAGAATCCTTTGGAGTCATTTCTTTCTCTTGAATTTTTTTTTTCTGATATTTCAAATGAAACCTCGTGATGACTCAGTCAGTTCAATTCACTGGCCAGCTAATCCGCTGTCTAGGGATGACCTGTGATTTATTACTAGGCACTATACCCTGTAAACCAGAGCTCCAGATAAA
Organism: Heterocephalus glaber; assembly: GCF_053883595.1. Classification (NCBI taxonomy): domain Eukaryota; kingdom Metazoa; phylum Chordata; class Mammalia; order Rodentia; family Bathyergidae; genus Heterocephalus; species Heterocephalus glaber. Next base: position 65,908,554 of record NW_028258317.1, on the reverse strand, counting down.
GACCTGGTTCCAAGCCACTTCCTCATTTAATTTGCCCCTGACTTTTGATATCAGTCTGTGTTGTCTCAGCAAATGATTTTGGCGTGTCTTGGGGTTCCAGGGCCCAGATTATTAAACTCAGGGATGTTGAACTGAGCCTTTTGGGCTCATTTAAGTTGGCTCTGGGGTAGAATCACTCTTTCCCAGTGCAGCTCACCCTTTTGACAGGACCTTAACCCAAGATACTTCTATTTGAAGCAGTTTGAAACAGTTAAATAGATTTTGATGCAGACATTTTCCCATATAATGATGAAAATCCCAGACAAGGAACAATGTTTGGTAGAAGTGATTCTTTCATAAACACAAGCCAAGAACCATCTCCATAGAATGTTTCACTGTTGCGTCCAGTTTCCTCAACATGTCATCCTGAAGCTTAGTAAACATGCACACCCTCAGGCCCCGAAGTTACTAAATAGGAATCTCCCGGCCAGGATCCACAAATTTCAGGCAGTAGTCTGAAACACCCACCTCTAGGCCTCACTATGGAAACTCATATTTTGTTTTTGATGCCTTTTAAAATGTTTCTCCAAGAATTAGAATTTTTTTTCAAAGTAGAAAGACTTTGTTTTATTTCATTTGATTATAAAATCATATATTTTCATTATTAAAATTATGATAAAGAAAAATTTAAGTATCAAGTTAAAATCAATTATCTCATCGCTGAAAAATAGCCACTTGTCAATTCTAGAATTTTTGTCCTTCATATATTAAAATGAACAAAGACTTTCATTGCTGCTTTCATAGAACCATCAGATAATTAATGCCATGAGGCAGTTGGAGATCTTGTGGACCCAGTCCCTCGTTTACAGCAGAAAAACTTGGTATATGGCATATGATGCAAATCCAATCAATGTGCCTGGATAAGCGAACCTAACATGGGACCCTATCACCTCTTTCTCAGATTGTAAAGGATGTATCAGATCATCTGTGTGAAGGACTGGCACTTTGGGACAGAACTCTGTAATCTCAACAAAGTCTGAACAGTGTAGGTACCTAATATGCCTAACGGTATTGTCTTAGGTTTGAAACCAAGTAGGTAAAGAGCACAGGGGGCCCACAATATTATTTCTCCATCTTTGATGAAGGAGTCTATATAACCACCACTCTTTTTATAATTCTAAGGCAACTTACTCATCCATCCTTGCTGTGCTTTCACAGATATTCTTTGAGTGTCTAATTTGAGACAGGTACTGTTACTCTAGAACTAGCATCATGGTAAAAACCAGAATGTACACGTTTAGGTAGATCACTTAATTAAACTTGTACCTTCATCAAAAATAATCTTATCACACAGTGTTTTATCTAAGGCTGGGTTTTTGAGGCTGAGAAATGGTATGCTTCCTGCTTCAGTTCTAACTGTATACACTGCATGCCATCACGTAAACATAATGAAAGCATTCTATCTCTGGAGTTGCTCCATATTTGGAGATTAGTTTTTAATGAAATACCTGGATATCATTGTTCAAATAATTGATGACCTTTCAAATGGAAACCATATGCAAATACAGAGACAGGAAATCAGTATATTTCTTTGTAAGGAAGAGAAAGTGTGCTGCAGAGGCCAGGAGGGTAGGAAACTTCTGTAAAATGTAGATTACAACTTCTGCTCAGTGTGTTGCATTTTCCCGGATATTTTCTCATCATACGCACCATTGCCCTTCAGGATGTCACCATGCCACAGGTGGCAGCTGCTGCTGTCATCCACGGCACTGGCCTGCTGGCTGATGGGTGAGAGGTGGACTGGTGGAGCAACACATGGTGAGCCAACAGCCCTCAGCAAGGGAAGGTGTGAGAAGTCAGTTCATGGGTGTGCTAGGAAAACCCTCCGTGCTCCTCAGAGTAAGGGCAGCTGATGCCAGGAAGTGACCTTCAGGAACATAGTCAGCTTCCTAGAAATGCAGCAGTCTGATTCAATACTTTTAAACCATTTTAAGAATCAGGGGCTTTCCAGGTTATCTAACGCCATTACTCATGAAGATAAAAAGGCTCAGAGATACTACATGTTGTATGCAAGATCTGTGGTGTGGGATTCCTGGAGTGCTCTTCCCACTGCATGTGCCTTGCCTAGAGAGGTTCAGAATGTATGGACAAATATTGCCTTTCTTCAGTCTGCTGTTTTATCTTTCCTACAAGCATCTAACAGTCAGGTGTTTGTGATAGTCATGATGTTCACTGATGGAAAACCAGGGCACACAGTGAAAAATAAATAATACACTCCCTATGTGTTTTGTAAGTCCAATTAAATTGAGGCTTGAGAGTGTAGTGGTGTTTGGGGGTGCAGTAAAGGGTGGGAAGTACAAGGGAATGTAGGTGTGAAAAAGGTGAGGACAATGAGAACATTCCAGACAGGGCAGCTAGAGAAGGGGCTTTGAGAAAAATTGTTGGGCATGTGAGCTTGAAGCAAAAATTAATGGTTAATTCTTGCAGTAAAAGCCATAACTCTTGCCTGTCCTCCTCACAAAAGACCCTGAGTTTATGATTTAACTTTTTATCTCGGTGCATAACGAATTAAGTCAAGGCAGAGAAAATGGTTTTTAACTATGATATTCCACAAGGAAATATCTAGATGTCTGGTTTTGTCCTTTTTCTCCTCTCCTTTCCAATAATTCAGGCTTTAAATGTGAGAAAGAGACTTAAGGTATTTGAGCAATAGGCCAAATAAATGTCTTTCTCATTCTGAAAGAAAAAATTAGTCTCAGAGGCTCAGTAAACTGACTGTGTTTTGTCCTGGAGTAACCACAATATTTTTGGTTCTCTGGACTCCTCGTGGTCTCTACAGAATTATTTCCCTGGCCACGAAAACAACTCTATAACATTCTGGGAGCTCTTGTTCTTTATGGTGAATTACTATATCCAATGCAAACTTCCCCCAGGGCTCAGAGAGATATCAACAGCAAGGAATATGGAATCTCTCAAATCAGGAAAAGATGGGGACTTTGAACATAGGGTAAACTGTGTTTTCTTGTTGACAAAATACTCTGAAGCTTTTGTTGTATGTTTCCATTAAAGACTTTCCAGGCATAAATCAATATGGCAGCAGCAACTCCACAAGAATAAGAAACGATAAGTATAGTTTTCAGCACCCTGTAACCACTCATTACATTTATTTCCCAGTTTTCTTTGTTATTCCTTTCCTGTTCAAATCCAAGCCAGCATATTTTTGGCTTCCCAGATAAAGCAGGAGGAACTGCCAATCAGCAGGAAATATAATACAGATAAGATTCATATAAACTCTTTTGAACTGGTAAAATAGCTGGATGGGAAATGGATGTTAAATTGTTTACATTTGGCACAAGAAGAAAATGTTCCATTTTTAAATTCAAAGCCTGTGCACCTTTGTAAATGAAAACAAATAACATGGGTCATGTAGTGTTCCACTCTGTTAAAGCCATCAGGAGATGGATAAAAGCTTTCATAGATTACTAACTTTATCTGGGACTTGCTCAAAAGAGTCACTCCCCAGGTTAAAATGATGTGGCCCCAGGGCCAGGGATTTAGCTCAGTGGTTCCGCCGCCTGCCTTGCAAGCACAAGGTTCAGAGTTCAACCCCTGGTACCAAAAAAAAAAAAAAAAAAAAAAAAAAATTATGTGGCCCTTGTCCTAAGTCATTAGAGAAACTTCATATCAACAATTGGCTCCAAGAATACTCTGAGGACTGCTCTACACACTGGCAAGTGATGCGAAGGAAGCTCAGAAAGCTTGGAAGGAGCTGCCTGAAAGTCAGACCACATGAAGAATTCAGTTATGGTCAGAAGACAGTATTGTGAATAGGCTTTCATCTTGGCAAATGTTGCTGTGGTCAGTTTCAAGTGATAAAATCAGTTTGTGAAAATAAAAAGTATTTGTTAAATGCACTGTTGAATTCTGTGAAACAATCAGTAGCTTATCCCATAGAAAGATAAATTTCTGTGATGCCTCAATTTCTGCATGTTTCAGCCAGTTGCAATTATTTTATCTAGGTATACTCTAAAGTCTAAATGATATAAAAAATTAGATTATGAATTAGAATAAGAAAAAAGAAAGTACAACCATTATGTAAACTTAATTACCAAACTGTAATACAGACAGCTGACTGAGTGCTAATCCTTCTGTAAGGGGTGAGATACAAAGTCTGAGATGCCTATTACTGTGCTGCCTCCACCCTCTGCCCATGTTACTGTGTCATTATCAAATAAATCCTAGTGTCACCGCCATGGACCAAGACAGGGGGCAGCAGGACTGTGGTTACAAAAAGTTATACACTGGTCTAGGTTGTACCTTGAGAAAGCATCTGGGTTTTATTATTAGGACAATGCTGGCTTCAGAATGAGGTGGAGAGGTGAAATCCTGCGCAGCTGTGCCTCTTTTTGGATGCAACCCTTAGAGCTGTTTCAGGGGGCCTTTCGTTCATTCATCCACTCCATAGGGGAGATCCTGAGCTGCAATCAGGAATGTGAAATGAAAGCAAATGAAGAGCTATCTTCACACACCTTGATCTCTCACATTCAAGCAATTCAATCATTTTTTAATCAGATTATTTTCCTTCAAACTCTGTGTAGGTCCAATTTCCTGAGATTTCAAAATGGTACATCTTATACGGGTAGGGGAGCGAGACACAAGCACCGTATGTAAAATGCCTCTTTGTAGAGGTTCTGCCATGTTGGACCTGAGTGCTCATTTTCAGAAGATGACACATTGCCACAATGATATCCCGTTCCTGTCTTTGCTTGGTTGAATAATCATCCCAGAAAGGAGGAGCCCAATGCTTGTCTCTCCCTGCCACCTATAGCTAGCACTCTGGAGATTTCAAACAAGTGTTGAACATGGGGCAAACAAAGTCAAGGCATCAGGAGACAGCCAAGTACCTGGCCTTCTGAATGTTGCTGAAAGGACACTCTGAAGCCAGTAGGCTCAACATGTAAATGAAAAGCAAGCATGTGGATGCAGAAAAGTGGGAATCATTTTCTTTAAAGTGAACTTTACTAGCATTCCTGTGACTCAAGCGTTGTTGTCTGTCGCCCAGGTTTTCCGATATTGCGGCAGATTGACTCTATCTGTTGCTGAGATAAAAAAGCCCAGTATTACATTAAAGTGATGATAATGTGAATGCCCAAATGAGATAGCACTTTTAGGATATCATTCTAAATATTCAAAGAAGTCACCATACATTCATAATCCAACAATTTTGCTCAATCCTTGAACAAATTTTATACCTGAATTGAGTACAACATGCCATTAGTACCAGTGATTTGTATTCACTGCCCATGAACAAAATAATAAACAAACTGAACTTCTGGTATTGCAGTTCAAGACAAAGAAACAACTAGACATGTTGGGGAGATGTGGAATTCACTGATGAAAAATTAAACTGTACCTCCATTGAGGCAGGAAGGCAGTAAAGAAATAAACATAGGAACCATGAAAATAAGAATTTTGGGTTTTGCAAATATCAGCCTAGAAAATGTTGATGAAGTTGTTGGGTAGGTAGATAAAGTAGTTCTCATCCAGAATTCACAAAAGGATCCCTCTGGAAGAATAGCAGCAAGCAAACACTTGGGATTTTAATTAAATTATTTGAAAAACAAGCCTCTGTTTGTAAGTTCATTAGCAGTAATGCATCTGGGATCCCTAGCATTGATGCAATCAAACCAAGTATTGCTAAGAAAGGGTGGGTCAGGGCTGTGTGGCTTACCCTCTTTGTATTTAATAATGTTACTTTATTGAAACAGAGGTCATTTTCCAGTGATTGACCCTGTAGGACGTTTGCTGGTGGGATGAATAGAGTGTTATCATAGCAAAGCTGTCCTAATGATACTTGGCATTGAGTTTAGTACAGGTGACTGGATAACAGGTGTTTTTCTGATGAGGTGATGGCTTCTTATAAATCAGGCAAAATATGCTGAGGCTGGCTTTGTAGATTTTTCTTGGTAATTTTCATTTATAGCCAGAATTAGAGCACAGCCATTCAGTCTGATTTGGATGTTGCATTAGTATGCTGCTTCTGAAGTTCATTCTCAGATCCTTTTCTCCTTCAAAGTCCATTCTTCTAGAGAAGCTGTTGACTGTCATAGTTTAGAATCAATCAGAATTAGAACTTGATGCAAGGATATGAATATAAACAGAGTTTTAGAAGGAAATCTCAGATAAAATAGTAGGATAAGTTACATTACATATAATATTTTGGCTACACACTGAAAAGAATAATTTGTTATTTTTACTAAATTCAAATTTAGTTGGGCATCCAGTCTTTTAACTAAAAATCCCAGTTCTAGGAAGAGAATAGGACTCTGAGGTGAGGGAAGAGGTCCAGAGTAGGGCCCTTTAATGGACGGGTTCATGTTGTAACAACCACAGCTCATTCCTCCAGGGGCTTTGGAGAGAAAGGAAGTTGGGAGTCATCTTGGCTAAGGGCTGTTCCTAAAGGCATTTGCCCTATGTAAAGTGGGGCAGCGACATGGAACTCATTCTTGCAGTCACAGAAAACTCATGGCAGACAGATTTGGGTATTTATAAGCAGGAAACCTCTGGCCAGTATTAGAACCGTAATTATCAAAGGATATGGGCAAATCCTGATAGTTCCTTTTTGGGAGACTCTAGGCAAGTCATGGCACCTCATTTTGACTAAAACCTTAACTTTTCACATTTCTTCCTAGAGGCCCTTTCCTGAGGACAGGAAGTCATTCACTGATAGCTTTGTAGGAAAACCTTCTCATTTACCTAGCTTGGGGTAGGGACATGGGATTGGTGCTTACTTGGTTCCCTAAATTATTATACCTCCAAGATCTTTTAAAAATTCCATTTTTATGAGACACATTTCACCACGTCATCAGCTTATTAGTGAGTGTAGATCATGGTTCATATATTTCTACCATGCCTCACATCTCCAGATCCTCCTGGGAGGAGTAAACACCAGCATGGATATCTTCCCCAATACCCAGGACTCCTCCTCCAGAGAGTAGTCTTTGCCTCTTCTTCCCTTTAGCCATCGATTGGAACTGCTTCCATACCAACAGCAATTCACAGGCTGCCTCTACCAATGCTTATCTTTCAGCCTTCCCAATAGCTCATTCTTCAGATTTGTTCTTTGACCTCATTGAGACATATAATACCTTAAGTCTTACTGCTTTTCTCATCCGTGTGTGATGGTATGGTTTATATCTTCAAACTCACTCTTCATCTGTGATATTATAAGACTCCATCTTAATACTTCCCCCACAATTGTCCATATTTCTCTATCTCCAGGTCAATAAAGCCCTGCTGGACAACATCACAGAACCATGAGAAACTATGGCTCTAAAAGTTCATGGTCTCAAGTCTTAATTGTACTCTAAATATTCCTGGAAATCCTATATATTTCTAATGTGTTCACCCCGCCCTTCTCCATTTTTGTAGGATGCGTGTTGAGCTTTCTTTATTTTCTTCAGATCCCCCTCTCACAATCCTCCCTATCTGTTCTCTCCCTCCTTGATTTTCTTCCTCACACTTTGGATGTGGTTTTACCTTTTTGCTGCTTCACAAGGAAAATAGAAATAAGTGAATAAGAATTTTCATAGACTGTTGCCATTGAAACCTCAAATTTTCCACATTCCTTCCAGGGATTTAGCTCAGTGGTTCATCTGCCTGCTTCCCAAGCACAAGGTCTTGAGTTAGATTCCTTGTACCAAAAAAATTTTTTTTCTACATTCAACTTTTACTTCTGATAAAAATGAAGGGGGATTTATACTTTTTCCTATGGCTAATTATTATGATATGGATTCCATTAACAACAGTCTACCTTGGGATCTCAGTTAGACTTTTTTTCCTTTTCTTAAGTTTTTCTTTAGTTACTATCTTCTATCAATCAAATTTTTGTATCCTTTGACAAGCCATTCCTATTTATCCATCCACTTTTTATTTATATATTTTTAAAATTTTATTTTATTGGTACATTTTAGGTACAAAATATAATGGCATTCATCATTGGAAATTTGCACCTTTACATAGTCTCTCTTGGTTCTTACTTTTCCCCCTTCCCCTGCCCTCCCTTCAACCCCTCCATCCCTCCCTATTTACAAAGACTTTGTTTCATTTTTTCATTTTCTCATATTAATTCCATTGCCTTCTTTCCTTTCTTTCCTTTCCCCTACCCCTCCCACTTCCCCTTCCCCTTTGCCCCATTTCTTCCTATTTCACATTATCTATTATACCTTTTAGTCCTTATTTACACTTTCAGTTTCTCACACCAGAGAAACTATTTGGTATTTACACATGTGTGTCTTATTTATTTCACTTAAGAGTATCGCTTCAATATGCTTCCATTTAGCTACAAATGTCTCTAATTTCTCATTTTTATGGCTGAGTAGTACTCCATTTTATTTTTTAAAAAGCCACATTTTCTTTATCCAGTCTCCAGTTGATGAGCATTTGGGCTGTTTCCAAGTTTTAGCTATTACAAATTGTGCTGCTATGAACATGGGTGCACATATATCACTGTGGTAGGATTCTTTTAATTCTTTGGGGAAGATCCCCAGCAGGGGAATAGCAGGGTCAAATGGGACTTCCAGTCCTAGTTCTTTGAGCTATCTCCATACTGATTTCCACAGGGGTTGCACCAGTCTACGCTCCCACCAGCAGTGGAGCAGGGTTCCTCTTTCCCCTCAGCCCAGCCAGCATTTGTTATTGGTTGATTTCATGATAGCAGCCATTCTTTCTGAAGTGAAGTGGAATCTCAGCATTGTTTTCATTTGCATCTCTCGAATGACCAGTGATGTTGAACATTTTTTCATGTGTTTATTTGCTATTTCTACTTCTCTGTCTGAGAGATGTCTGTTCATTTCAGATGCCCATTTTTGGATTGGGTCTAAATTTGAGAGGTCTGATTTTTTAAGTTCTTTATAGATTCGAGATAGTAAGCTTTTGTCTGAGGAACAGCAGGTGAAGATTTTTTCCCACATTGTGGGTTGTCTCTTCACTCTGTTGGTGGTTTCTCTTGCTGTGCAGAAGCTTTTTAATAAGAAGAGATCTCACTTGTTGATCGTTTGTGCTAGTTCACAGGCAATTGAGGTTTTGTTCATAAAATCTTTTCCTACACCAATGTCTTCAAGAGTTCTACTTCACCTCTGTTCCAGCCGGTTTAGCGATTCTATTTTAATATTTAGATCTTCAATCCGTTTTGATTTTAGTTTAGTGAGTGGTGAAAGATATAGGTCTACTTTTAATGTTTGGCAAGTTGAAACCCAATTTTTCCAGCACCATTTATTAAAGAGGCTCTCTTTCCTCCAGTGAGAGTGTTTGGCTCCTTTATGGAAGATGAGATGGCTGAGTGTGTCTGGCGTTGTTTCTGCATCTTCTAATCTGTTCCACTGGTCCTCAGGTCTGTTTCTTTGCCAGTACCATGGTGTTTTTATCACAGTAGCTTTGTAGTATATTTGCAAGTTGGGGATTGTGATATCCCCTGCCATATCTCTGTTACTTAGAATTGCTTTTGCTGTTCTTGGTCTCTTCCTGCTCCAAATGAATTTTTGGATTGTTTTCTCAAGGTCTGTGAAGTATTTTGCTGGGATTTCAATTGGGATTGTGTTGAGTTTATATAGCACTTTTGGAATTATGTCCATTTTCACTATGTTGATTCTTCCTACTCAGGAGCAGGGGATGTCTGTCCATTTGCTGATATCATCCTCAATCTCTCTTTTCAGAGTGCCCTAGTTTTCAGAGAAGAGGTCTTTGAAATCTTCTGTTAGGTTGATTCCTAGGTATTTCAGTTTCTTGGATGCTATTATGAAAGGAATTGTTAGACCTACTTCTCTCTCAGTGATTCTGTTGTTCGTGTAGAGGAAAGCTATTGATTTTTGTGTGTTGACCTTGTATCCAGCTACTTGACTGAATTTGGTTATTAAGTCTAGAAGACTTTTGGTGGAGTTCTTGGGGTCTTATATATAGAGTATCATATCATCTGCAAATAATGACAATTTGACTTCTTCATTTCCTATCTTTATTCCTTTTATATTTTTTCTCTTGTCTAATTGCCATGGCTAATGTTTCCAAAACTATATTGAACAGGAGTGGTGAGAGTGGACATTCTTGTCTTGTTCCTGATTTTAGTGTGAAGCATTTCAGTTTTTGACCATTTAGTATGATATTGGCTGTTGGTTTTTCATAGGTGGTTTTAATCAGATTGAGGTAGAGACCTTCTATTCCAACTTTTTGTAAGGTTTTTAATCATAAATGCGTGTTGGATTTTTGTCAAATGCTTTCTCTGTATCTATGCGGATCATCATATGGTATTTGTCCTTGGCTGTATTGATATAGTGTATTACATTGATTGATTTGCATATGTTGAACCATCCCTGCATCCCTGGGATGAATCCCACTTGATCAGGGTGTTTGATCTTCTTAATGATCTTCTGCATTCTATTTGCCAGTATCTTAGTAAGAATTTTTGCACCTATGTTTATTAGTTTGATTGGCCTACAGTTCTCTTTTTCGATTGGGTCTTTCTGTGCTTTGGGTTTCAAGGTGATGTTTGCTTCCAGGAATGAATTTGGGAGTATTGCTTCCCTTTCAATTTCAATGAAGAGTTTAAAGAGCAGTGGCAGTAGTTCCTGTCTAAATGTCTTGTAGAATTCAGCAGTGAAGCCATCAAGACCCAGGGTTTTCTTAATCGGTAAGTTTTTAATTACGTTTTCAATTTCATTGCTTGATATTGGGCTGTTCAGAATTTTTAGGTCTTCTTTGTTCAACTTTGCTAATTCATACGTATCCAAGAATCGGTCCATTTCTTCTGTGTTTTCCATCTTATTGGCGTATAGGTTCTGGTAGTAGGTATTGATGATCCTCTGGATTTCTGCTGTGTCTGCTGTAATTTCACCTTTTTCATTCCTAATTGCATGAATTTGGGCCTTTTCTTTCCTTTTTCTGATAAGGTTGACTAAGGGTATGTCATTTTTTGTCATAATTTTCCTAATTATAGACTTATCTTTTTTCTTCTCATTTCTAACTATACTTCTTATTTTTTAAAAATTAATTTTATTTCTTATGTTTCAGATATACATAATAATAACATTCATCATAGGGAATTTGTATCTGTACATAACATATCTTGATTCTTATTTTTTCCCATTCCCCTCCTTTCCCTTCAACTCCTCTTTCCCTCCTTATTTACAAAAGCTTTTATCCATTTTTTCCTTTCATCTCCTTTTTTCTTTTCCCATTCTTCCTTTCCCTCTCTTTACTTTTTCCCTCCTTCCTTCCTTGTTCCTGTTCCCATTTAAACATTTTCTTCCTGTTTCACAATATCTAGTATACATTTTGGTCCTTATTTATCCTTTAGGTTTCTCAAAGTAGAGAAACAATGCAATATTTAAACATATGAACATGTGTGCTCAATTTATTTCACTTAAGAGTATGGTCTTAAGGTGTATCTGTTTACATAGAAATGTCTCAAGTTTATCCTTCTTTACGGTAGAGTAGCACTCCACTGTATTTAAAAAAACACATCTTCTTTATCCATTCATCTATCGATGGGTATTTGGGTTGTTTCTAAGATTTAGCTATTACAAACTGTGTTGCTATAAACATGAATGTGCATATATCACTGTGGTATTAGGCTTTTAATTCTTTTAGGATAATATCAAGAAAGGAAATGCCTGGTTCAAGTGGAGCCTCTAGTTTTAGTTTTTTGAGGAATCTCCATAATGATTTCCACAGTAGTTACACCAATCTACACTCCCACTAACAGTAGAGACGGGCTCCTTTTTCCCCACAGCCCTGACAGCATTTGTTATTAGTTGATTTCTTGATAATGTACATTCTTTTGGGGTAGTAAGATGGAATCTCAGTGTTATTTTAATTTGCGTCTCTCAAATGGCCAGTGATATTGAACCTTTTAAAATATTTTCTAACTAGGCTTTTTGCTGTCTACATTTGAAGTCTCTATTTCTTCACCATCTATTTGCTACTCAACTTACTGATACATAGTTTCTGTCTCTACTGAGACCAATTGAAGTGGCTTTTATCAGTATTCAATGAAATCTTAGGTGATATATCAAGTAAATATTTTTCAGCTTTATGTTGCTTGAATTTTCAGGAAAATTGTCAGTGATTACTAACCACCTCCTACTTGTTAAAATATTCCCTTCCCTTAATATGAGAAAATGACAAATGGAAACAAAGTCTTTGTAAATAGGGAGGGATGGAGGGGTTGAAGGGAGGGCTGGGCAAGGGTGATAAATAAGAACCAAGAGAGATTATGTAAAGGTGCAAATTTCCAATGATGAATGTATTATATTGTATACCTAAAATGTACCAATAAAATTAATTTTAAAAAATAAAAATAAAATATTTCCTTCCCTGACTTTCTGATCTTGTACTCTCATGAACCTCTTTGTTTGCCTGGTCATAATTTCTCAAAAGTCTTGAGGTCTCTGAAATCTGTATTTTCTCTTTAAACACTGGAGCTAAATTCTCAATCCTAGACATTTTCTCAGCCTATGCATTTTGTTCTTTTCCTAGATATATTCCTTGCTTTTAATTTCTACCTACTAAAGGTACTATTCCAAGATTTTAATAATCTATTTTTTGATGAATTGTATCTAGATCTTTGTAGAACTTTTCCAGCTGTCTTTTCCATAGACAACTAAAAAAATTTTTTTGTTAATATTATTGGTACATTTTAGGTATACAATATAATACATTCATCATTGGAAATTTGCATCTTTACATAATCTCTCTTGATTCTTATTTTTCCCCCATTACCCTACCTTCCCTTCAACCCTTCCATCCTTCCCTTTTTACAAAAATTTTGTTTCCATTTTTTCATTTTCTCACATTACTTCCATTCCCTTCTTTCCTTTTCCTTACCCTTTCCACTTCCCCTTCTGTTTTGCTCCTTTTCTTCCTATTTCACATTATCTACTATACCTTTTAGTCCTTATTTACACTTTCAGTTTCTCACAATAGAGAAACTATTTGGTATTTACATGTGTGTCCTATTTATTTCACTTAAGAGTATGGCCTCAATGTGCATCCATTTAGCTATAAATGTCTCTAATTTCTCATTTTTGATGGCTGAGTAGTACTCCATTTATTAAAAATATCCACAATTTCATTATCCAGTCTCCAGTTGATGGGCAATTGGGCTGTTTCCAAGTTTTGGCTATTATAAATTGTGCTGCTATGAACATGGGCACACATATATTACTGTGGTATGATTATTTTAATTCTTTGGGGAAGATACCCAGCAGGGTCAAATGGGGCTGCTAGTTCTACTTCTCCATACTGATTTCCACAGTGGTTGCACCAGTCTGCACTCCCACCAGCAGTGGAGCAGGGTTCCTCTTTCCCCACAGCCCCGCCAGCATTTGTTATTGGTTGATTTCATGATAGCAGTCATTCTTTCTGCGGTGAGGTGGAATCTCAGTGGAGAACTAAAAGTTAATATGCCAAAACTGGATTAATGCTCTGCCCTCTGAATCTGTTTTTTCTTCTACATTCTGTAGAAAATAAATCATTTTAAGCTCCACTGAATTCCTCTAACAAAATATACCCGTGCCGTCCTTCACACATCATCCTCCCTTCTCCCCCTCCATCCTGTCATTCAGTCATTCCTCATCTCCTGCCACTTTAGATTATGAATATCTCTTAAAGTGTTGCATATTCTGGCACCATCTTTGCTTTAGTTATGGTTCCCCCTTATGACTAAAGTGTTTCTCTTCCTCTGGTCTCCATCCCCCTTAATCAAGAATTGAATGAATTATCTCCATTTTTTCTCAAAAAGTAGGCTTGTTTATTTGATGAATTGGAAAGTTTAATTCAGTAAAAATGAAGAGATCCTTTAGCATCATGTAAACTCAATCAATATTAGGCCTTAGGGGGAATTTCCCAGAAAAAGCAAGTTTTAGAAACTCTCAATGATGAAGAAATGCAGGGCCAGGGATTTAGCTCAGTGGTTCCCCCACCTGCCTCCAAAGCACAAGGTCCTGAGTTCGATCTCCTGTACCCAAAAGAAAAAAAAAAAAAAGAAGAAGAGGAAATGTAGCTGTTGAAATAAACATCAATATCCTGGCCATCCTTTCTCATTGATGTCTCCTGTCAGTCTTACAAAAGATGGAAATTGCTATTACATTAAGTCTGGTGCAGTATTATTTCTTAGTATATGTATATTTCAAAATGAAAAATAATTTTTGAACATCACCTTCTTCATACTATGTAAGAAAGCTCACTAAAAATTCCTCCAATACATCTACAATTTCAACTTTTAAATTTCAGCAAAGGAAAAATGAATTTTTCAAAGATATGAGTAAGATTTCAGTTCTTAGGCATCCAAAGGTATCAGCATATTTTGATGATTCTATTTCTCATTGAGTAAATTCATTCATAATTTCTCTGAGAAATTTCCATCCTAAATCATCAGTTGAACCTCAGTGGAGAAGTTTATTTTGTTAGGTACTTTCTATTTCATCAACAATTATAAATCTCATAGTTGATTTTATCTTGAGATAGCCTTTAAAAATGCTATCATTATCCAAAAATTGCAAAGATCAAAAGGATTTGCATAACCATAGAAAGCTTCAGTGCCTGTAATCAATGTAGAATCAAAATACAGCTAAGTTTCTATACAACAATATTGATCCTTGTCCCAGCAGATTTGTATATGACCCAAATTTTATATGAACTCATTCTTTCTGTGTCCCCACAAAACACTGTCATTATAACCACTTTTCATTTATTAATGCTAATGGAGGGGATGTGTGTAACTCTCCAGAAGGGAAAGGAATTTAAAAATATTTCATGAAAATACTTAAACACATTTCTACTCTCTTTCATGAAGCATTGTACTTCCTGCATCTCACATTCCTTGTCCTCCGATCTTAAATCCACCTCTTCTAGTTTGGAATTCAATAAATAGGATCACAATCCTGCAGGAAACTCAGCAGTGAGACAATGACACATTTTGTGTTCATGCTCATTCAGTAAGCCAGCTTGTGGTGGGACAAATAGCTGGAGTTTCAATGAGCAGGCAAAGCCTGAGTAATAAAGAGCTGATTATACTTTTTGTTTTTCATTAATTTTGTATCCCTATAAAACTTTCCCCAAATACCAAAAGGCTTAAAAACTTGAAAAATATTCTTAAATAGAGATCTTTAAAGAAAAAGAAAATATAGATCGTAAAAAAAGGCAGGAGACCATTGACCTAATATTTGTGATAAGGAATTCAGTGCTGCGTTTAGCTCTGAGCACCTTGGCAACTAATGGAAAAAGGAGAAACTAATGTGCCATTATCATTCTCCCTTTTAGAATTTTTTCAAAATACCAGATCTTTAGGGAGTATGTGCTCATGGCAGAAAATTCTGAAAGGAACATGTAAACATGGGTCATGGATTATTACAAAAGGGGCATTAATGGGGCAATAGAAAATGTTTTCTCAAAAAATGAGTGCCAAAGTATTCTTTCAATTTGTTATAGTTTGAACTTTTTTATTTTGGAGAGTAAAAAATGTGTGAAGTCAAATGTGCAGAATCAAAATATGGACGCAGACTTCATCCTAAATTCCCCTCTGCTGGACATCTCTCTCTGCTACCTGGTGGTCCCAGACAATACTAACAGAGATTTTAACGCAGGGATCAGGGTGTTAGCTATCACTTCAACACACTGCTTTAGTTCATAAAATTCCTGGAGACAGAGCTATCTTTATGAGCCATCACACAGTTTTAGGAGGACATTTGAGGTTGGACTAAGTCCATGTTTGGCTGCTTATGTTAAATTGCCATTTCGGAATTGGGTGTATTTCAACAGGGCTGGCCTGGAACACACTCATCCTTGCTATCAACAAGCCAGTGAAGCCAGACCTGTCTCTGCAAGTACAGTCATTCCTCCCCCAGGACTCATCCACAGTTAATGGCACCAAAGCTGGCTCAGTGGGACAATGAGTACCTGAAGTATCCAGCCATTGTATTCTAAATGAGACATTTCATATACCAAGCAGCTTTATTTAAAAGCAGTTTTCCCCATAGAGTACCTTTGTTTGTTTTGGTCTTTTTTTTAAAAAAAAAATGGATCTATACTTTAGGATGTGTTAGGATAAACAATCCAGGGCACCTTTTGAAAGGCCAGCGGAAGAATGCTGTGTTAGCAAAAAGAAAATAATTGAAACCTCAAGAGAGAATATTTTCCACCATACCTCTGAGTTTTCAAAGGCTAACATCAGCCAATCTTACAAGTGACTGACAGAATTATAAACTCTACCTCATTAAGCATATATATAACTGGTGGTTTCTGAGGAAAAAGCCAACCATTAGTCTCTGATCCACCAGCCCTTTGGAGCAAGTCTGCTTTTTAAAACCATATCACACTTCCAAATGCATTTACAATGCATAGAACTCAGTAGCTATCCATCTAATTATGATCCAGCCCAGCTGAGAGCAAAGTCTATCATATCAGGCTCCTGTTAGTATGAAGGACTCAGAATCTTCAAAATGAAGTAATAGAAACAGTTTCCTCTAAACCACAGTTAATGAGACTATTGATAATAACCAAGGGTGACTCTTCTTCCCATTTTAAATTATTGGTTCATGTGTGATGATAAAAATCCACATTTCCAGCCAGTATCTCTCTTCAGTTGGGTAGTAAGGAATTTTCCTCATTTAATGTCCTGCTATGGGTTCCACATCAGCACAAGCAAATGCAAATTCACCACTCCTCCTAGAACCCAGCTCTACTTTCTGTTATTACTTTCTTTTCCCCTTTTCTCTTAAGAACTAAATCATTGTCTTCAGATATGGGTGAATTCCTTCTCCAATCTGTGCTCTGTAAAAGGGGTCTGCATGACTCTACTTCTACCTGTCATTCTAGGGTAAGATATTTCCTCATTAAAATAGAAGGAAACATTTAAGCAGCTCCCTGTCTGGGGCAAAGGTCTCCTCAATACACAGTAGAACCAGAAATGTACAGTTAGCATGACTAGTAATTCAGGTTCTGTTTCCACAGAACTTCCCTCAATCCCACCATATAATTAAAAATAAAAGCACTACTAGCTAGTGAAAAAAGCTATCATATGAGGAACTCTGTAGTACACTCTTTTTTCCTGGGATTACTTCTACGAATTTTTAAGTGTTAAATTTACACTTGTTCATTCTTTTTTTTCTCTCCTCAGTGCTCCTCTAAATTTGCAGACACACTAAGAAAATCCTTCACCTGCCTTCAGAGTGCTCCCATCATGCAGGGCATCCACACCTGTCTCTTTGCTCTTGCCTGAGGTCCAGTGGTCCCTGCTCACTAGTCTCTTCTTGTTTGCTGCTTCTCAGCCACGGTCTGGCTACAATCTCAGTGCTCACCCAGATTCCCTGCCTGAGACCTAGCTTGGGCAGTCCCTGTCCTTCCTGGCATTGGAGGCCTCCTGGCCTCAACTGTCTGCTGGCGCAAAGCCCAGCCTTATTCAGCTCTGCAGTCCCAGCCTCACTTCTGTTGTAGATGATTTATCTGGCCCCTGACTCATTTCTGACTGAGCTCCCAGGCCTTCCCGGGACTCTCTGTCCTGGGCCATGCCTTTTCTTCTGTTTCTGTGACTCTCCAGCTTTCCACTCTGGTTCCCATCTGACAGTCCGCCACTTCCTGATGTTTCCTGACAACCACACCCCAAGCCTCGACATCTTACTTGGTATTATTCTTCCTTGTCCAGAATCTCTTGCACAATGTTTTGGCTTCTCTTAAAAATACTAGAGAGTATTGTTCTCATTTAAAACTCTTCTTATAATTAATATTGGCCTTGTCCAGACCTGTGTCAGTCCTGACAATCTTCCATACATCTAGGACATAATTACCAGATGAATCTTCTGGAAAATACCACTTTAATTGTAAAAACCCACAATTCAAGTACATGTTTACAATCCTTTTTGTTGATAAAATAAATTCCAAATTCTAAACATAGTATCTAGAAATAGCTTTAAACCTATTTTTTCAACCAACATTGCTTATACTATTTACCTTATTCAGTTGCTCAACATAACATCGCCAAAACACAGTTCATGTATCTGTACTATTCAGCTTGGTCAGACTCCTCTTCTTTCCTAAAATAAATCATGTCACTAATGCAGTAGTTTTGTCTATATAAACCCTTATGAGCACTAGAGTACTTAGTGTAAGATGAAAAACTATGAGACAAGATGTTTCCAAAAATCCTCTCCAGCTTAGAAATCCATGGTTCAGAGGTATATTCTACCCTTTCTGTATCTTCTAAGTATCCAAGTTGTCATTGAGGTCACCTATGTCACAGTAAGTACCTCTCCTCTGACTGCATTTTGGCCTCTCCCTCTCATCCATTCGGCCTAAAATACACACCTTCTTGTTTTCCTGTTTACCTTGACATGTGTCTGTATTTTCCCTCCAGTTCTTGAATGATGGAACCTAGGTATTCCATCACCACCTTATAGCACTGAGTGTCCAATCATTATCCACTGATAGAGATTGTGTGAACCAAATCATTAGAAAAAGTTGCTGGAAAAATACATTGGAAACACAGGTACTGCATGGGGACTCATTAAATATACTCTCACTGGTCTAATTGCATTTAATTAAGTCCCTTGGGGAATAATTGCCCCTTAGGCCATGTCAACCAAGGTCAATGTGATTCATTTTAATCAGAGCTTCTCCTACAGGTGATAGAGCAATTACACAGCATTTGGACTTGCATCTACGATTTGGTTGAGGCATCATTTTAATTTTATGTCCACAACACCTGAATTTTGAAGTATAGGA
The DNA here is from genome assembly GCF_053883595.1 of Heterocephalus glaber. Lineage (NCBI taxonomy): Eukaryota > Metazoa > Chordata > Mammalia > Rodentia > Bathyergidae > Heterocephalus > Heterocephalus glaber. The sequence continues at coordinate 65,889,807 of NW_028258317.1, read as the reverse complement.
AGAAGACTTTAAATTAGGCCAAAGAACAGCCATTAAGACCTGCTTACACAGTTATCCCAGATTTCCTTATTGCTTCTGTTCCTTTCCTGTGGGCTTTCTTCTCAGAAGTTCTGGACTCAGGTCAGATGACACAAGGACTCTGGGGAAACTAAGGAGGAGAGGTAACTGAAGGTTAAAGTGAGGTAGTGTTTTCAATGTTTTATCCTAAAATATAAAGTAAAATAAATTCTTTTGTGCTACATTTGAGTTACAATGGTAGCATTAGCTTCTGGACATGTCAACTAAGAAGCTCATAAATACAATAGTTAGCTTTTCCATTTGTACACACATTCAAAATCATGACAGTTAGGTGCAATGTTTTTAATTCACAGGGATCTTTGATGCAAAGTATAAGGATTTCATGATCAAATAAAATTATTGCAGAAATTACGGAGCCATTTGTCCATTTTATCTCAAATTTTTGGGAAAAGTTTAGGTATATTTAAAGATTTCTCACAAGTGTGTATTATTAAACCACAGCATCTTATTATTTAGAAGTTTATTTTCATTATTTAGTTATTGTAAAGAGGCCCTGCCCTGGGCCACTCATTAAATAACAAATTAAAAAATAAGAAACAATTTTGGAAGCCAGAAATATGATTCCTTTTTATGTAGACAGATATGTGAGAGGGTGTTGGGATGGTGACATGTGGCTTGGAAAATATGGATCCTGGAGGGAAAGGAAGAGCATGCTGACCCAGGTCAGTATTTGGGCTTTGATCCCAGTCCTGCCCTTACTGTGACCTATAACCTGGAGCTCAGCACTTGATGCCTCTAGGCCTTAATTATTTTCACTATAAATGAGAATAATAACTATTCTGTCTAATTTTATTGGATTCTTAAATGAGTATTTGAGAAAATTTTGAAACACAAAAAAATCAAACGGCTATACACATTCAACCTATGAACATCAATTTTTCCTAGCTGCATTGAGAACCGTCCTTTGAGTCATTCAGAAATGGCTCATCTCAATATCTTCTGTGTCTACTCAGGATCAGAACCCAGTCATTTGATATTTAAGGATAATGATAACTAGCAGCTATAAGGGCAGTGTTGAGTCACTGGCTAATGATTCCATGGTTCTTACTGTCAAATACATATTACATTTCTAACACATGCTAAAGACTGATAATGATATGATGCATGGAATTTACTTGCTTTCATCAAAGATTATACCTAAATATAAAAAGCCTATCATTCTGCTTCCTTGATAGTGCCTTTCTACTGTTTTTAGAATGGGGAGAATTCACTTCAGTACTAAAAGTTAGTCTTTAGGATGCCTCAATAATACAAAGGGAAAACAAATATTAAAAAAGTGGAAGTGAATTAGATTTGTAGTGGATTAGGTTTTCAGCCTTGGAATAAAATCTGAAAGGGCACAGCATGATATTCACCCAAAGTAACCTTAAATTCTGAATTAGTCTAGGGATAGCTTTGAAGAACAGCTACTGGTTTCACATGGTACTGCCATGACTGGGCCAGGATAATACAGAGGGAACATGATGGAAACTCTGTCTCCTGCCAGCTGGGTGATTCTTGGAAAGTCAGGTTGGTGAGGGTGGGGAAAAATCAAGCACTTCTTGGGTAAATGGTGGGAATTCGGAGAAGATGATTTCTAACAGTCATTTTGGGATCCTTAACTCCATATTTTCTGAAAGGCATCACATTATATGTTACATGAAACCATATCTGTGAATATAAGCAGGCTTTGCTCATCAATCTTCCTTGCTTTCTGAGTTGCTCCCCAAAAGAGATCTCTTTATATATACCATACTCTTCCTTAAAGCCACCTGAATCCTTACATAAGAAGAATTATGTGTCACATATTAAACTTAGCAGATACTATCTTTTAACATTTGTTTTTAAAAAATATTTCCTTATTTCTCCAGAAACTCTGGCACTTAACATAGTGCTGTCCACAAAGAAGTTATCTAATGCATACAGATTAGCATGTGAGAAAGTTGCAGTTTCCATATTAGATATATTTCTCATTAATGTAGAAAGGCATCCCCTATGCATTGAAGGATAAAGGCTGAGGGAGATAATGGGAAAGGATGGTCTTAATCAATAAACACAAATCATCTGCCCTCTTGGCTTACCCAGTGTACCATATGGCCATGGCCAAATCATGTGATCTCTCAGAGGCTGTTTTTCTCCCCTTGTTAAGTGGAAATTTTCTTCTGATCTTATTTGAACCAACTTTGCAGAGAGAGAGATAATTGCCAAGGAAATAGGGGTATTAAAGGTGAATGGCTATTCAAAATATCAGCTTGGAAGTCTTGAAAAACTATATAGGTTTTATTAAAAAAGCTCATCTTCTTTTATAAAATGGAGTACTACTCAGTCATAAAGAATGAGAAACTGGAGACATTTATAGCGAAATGGATGCATATTGAGGCCATCCTCTTAAGTGAAATAAATAGGGCACACGTGTAGATACTGAATAGTTTCTCTAGTGTGAGAAACTGAAAGTGTAAATAAGGATTAAAATGATTTAAATGAATAATTGATAATTTGAAATAGGAAGAAAAGGTCCAAAGGGGTAAGGGAAGTGGGAGGGGAAGGGGGAAGGAAAGAAGGGAAAGGAAAAATTATGAGAAAAGAAAAAGATGGAAACAAAGTCTGTGTAAATAGGGAAGGCTGGAGGGGTGAAGGGTGTACAGGTAATGGGGAAAAATAAAAACCAAGATACATCATGTTCAGGTACAAACACCCAATGATAAATGTAAACATGTTGTATATCTAAAATGTACCAATAAAAGAATTTAAGGGAAAAAAAACTATATAGGTTTTATTAGTCTAGAGCTGATATTTGCATGTGACATGGTTGTAGGTAGAAAAGATTACCAAAGGCTTTAGATCAAACCTGCAGATGACAAGAAGATGCAGGATTTCAAGTGCCACACAGCTCACCTGCTCAGGAAGCTGGGCTCTTTTCCATTTCCCACATCTCTCTACCAGCTGCTCTCCAAGCAGGCCACAGTCACTGGAGCAATAACACTTATTGGTCCTTCCCTGGTAGATCCAGGTTTTATGGGACTTGAAAGTAGGAAATTTTACAGGCCCTAGGCAAGGAAAAGAATGGAAAAGAAGATCAAAATAAGTTATGTACTAGAAGAAGTCACAATAAATTACAAATTTCACAAACTGAACATACCATTCACCTCACAAAATGCAAAAAGCATATCCTTTAAATGAAAGTTGCATTTTCTTTTCTTCCTGCCTTTTGCAAACATCTTCTTCTTTTCTTTCACATGTATTTAAAAATGTGAGGGAAGATGCCAAATCACTCCACTGCAGACCGGCAGGCCTGTGCACGCCCTACCGAGGTCCCCAGTTGCAAAGAACAAGCCGAATCAGCCCACTGCAGACAGGCAGGTCTGTGCACGCCCTACCGAGATCCCAAGTCACGCAGAAGACTCTGAATCACCCCGGTGCAGACAGGCAGCCACCTGGTTCCACACTACAAAGACGCAGAGGACACCAGACCACCAGACCAAGGTACTGAGTCCCACTGTTCCCGGCCCAGAGATAGGGGCTTCTGAGCTGCTGTCCCACTGCTCCTGGTCCACAGAAAGGGGCTTCCCGGCCACCATCCCTCCTGCTGATTGCAGGCCAGAGGAAAGGACTTTTGGGCCACCTTCTGTACCTCTGCTCCTGGCCCAGAGGAAGGGGCTTCCTGGCAACCATCCCTCCCACCGCTCCCGGCCCAGAGGTAGGGGCTTCTGAGCTGCCATCCCACTGTTCTTGGTCCAGAGGAAGGGGCTTCCTGGCCACCATCCCTCCCGCTACTCCCAGCCCACAGGAAAGGGCTTTTGGGGCACCATCCCTACTGCTGCACCCGGCCCCTGTCCCACCTCTCCCAGCTCAGAGGAGGTAATCCATGCAGACGCTAACAGCCCCCTGGCCCTGTCGAAATGAGAAAACATGTAAATAAGTCTCAAAACCAGACTTTCAGGTCACCTACAGCAACACCAAAGGGAAATGAGATGGAACACTCTGATACTCAACCACCTGGACTAACTGAACTGGCAACAAAAGGGGATCTGGAAAAAACGAAATCAGAAATAATTTCTCAGATAACAGGAAAAATTGGGCCCCTAGTGCAAGACATGATTAATAAATCTAGAGAGGAGCTCAGAAACATGAGGCAATCCCAATATAGGAAACAAATGGAATCCATAAAACAAATGCAAATAGATTTCCAGGACATGAAAAACTCCACTGAAAGTCTACACAGCAGAATGAGCCAATGTGAGGACAGAATTCCAGATATAGAAGATAAGATTGCAATTAGTGGCCAGGAAAAGAAAAATTGCTGCAAAATTATAAGGGAACATGAGAAATCAATCCAGCAGCTGCTAGATGATGCAAAGAAGAATGACATAAGACTGATTGGAGTCAATGAAGAAACAGGAGAGAGTGCAGATGACATAAAAGATCTCTTCACAGAAATAATGGCAGAAAACTTCCCAAGTAGGGGAAAAGAGCTTGACATACAGATAAGTGAGGCATATAGGACTCCAAATAACCTTGATCAAAAAAAAAAAAACTACACATAGGTATATAATTGTTAAGATTCCAGGAACACAACAGAAGAACAAAGTTCTCCAAGCAGTCAGAGAAAAGAAACAAATCACATTCAAAGGAAAGCCCATCAGAATCACAGCATGTTTCTCAGCACAAACCATCAAGGCAAGAAGAGCTTGGTGTGACATATTCCAAGCCCTAAAAGAAAAGAGCCTCCAACCCAGATTGATGTACCCTGCAAAACTATCATTCAAAATTGATGGAGAAATAAGATACTTTCATGACAAAGAATGCCTTAGGAACTTTGTGAATACCAAACCAGCACTCCAAAGAATTTTACACAATATCCTAGAAACAGACATTGAGGATCACAACCCCAGGAAGCAAAGCAGAATGAACCCATCTGGCCCAACAAGAAATTAAATGTAAAGGGGGAGAACCCAACAAAAAGAAAAAGTCATGGCAATGATAAGTCAATACATTTCTGTTATAACCATCAATGTTAATGGTCTCAATTCACCAATCAAAAGAAATAGACTGGCAGAATGGGTCAAGAAGCAAAATCCAACAATATGCTGCATACAAGCAACACATGTAATTCAAAAGGAAACTCACAGACTGAAAGTTAAGGGTGGAAAACAATACTCCATGGGACAGGAACCTGAAAAAAAGCAGGAGTAGCTATACTCTTTGCAGATCAAGTAGATTTCAAACCAACACTGATTAAGAGAGATGAAGAAGGACACTACATCCTTGTAAAGGGAACAATCTAAGAGGAAGAGATGACAATCATAAATATCTATGCACCAAACACTAGTGCACCCAACTGTATAAAACAAATACTAAAGGACATGAAAAGTCACATATGCACTAATACAATTGTAGTGGGGGACCTCAACACCCCACTGTAACAAATAGATAGATCAACTAGACAAAAAATAAGTAATGAAATACTAGAACTCAATTGAACTCTTGAACAAATGAACTTAACAGATGTTTACAGAGTCTTCCACCCAACAAAATCAGAATACACATTCTTCTCAGGTCCACATGGGTCATTCTCCAAAATAGACCAGATACTCACACTTAGAACATGTTTAAGTAAGTGCAAAGGAATTGAAGTTATCCCCTGAATATTATCAGACCATAGTGAGATGAAATTGGAGATCCATAGCAAAAGAAACTGGAAAAATTTCATAAACATGTGGAAACTGAACAGCACACTTCTGAATAACCAATGGGTCACAGAGGAAATTAAAGAAGAAATCAGACAGTTCCTTCAATTAAATGACAATGACAATACAACATATTGGAATCTATGGGACACAATGAAAGCAGTCTTACGAGGGAAATTCATAGCAGTGAATACGCATATTAGGAAAACAGAATGAGCCCAATTAAACAACCTCATGCTGAAACTCAAGCTTCTAGAAAAAGAAGAGCAGGACAACTCCAAAGCTCATACAAGGGAGGAAAGTATAAAGAGCAGAGGAGAAATCAATGCAATGGAGACTAAGAGAACGATACAAAAAATCAATGAAGCCAAGAGTTTGTTCTTTGAAAGAATCAACAAAATTGACAAACCTTTAGCCAACCTTATCAGAAAAAGGAAAGAAAAGGCCCAAATCCATGCAATTAGGAATGAAAAGGGTGAAATTACAACAGACCCAGCAGAAATCCAGAGGATCATCAATACCTACTTCCAGAACCTATACGCCAATAAGATGGAAAACACAGAAGAAATGGACAGATTCCTAGATACATATGAATTACCAAAGTTGATCAAAGAAGACCTAAAAATTCTGAACAACCCAATATCAAGCAAAGAGATTGAAAATGTAATTAAAAACTTATCAACTAAGGAAAGCCCGGGCCCTGATGGCTTCACTGCTGAATTTTACAAGATATTTAGACAGGAACTGCTGCCACTACTGTTTAAACTCTTCAATGAAATTGAAAGGGAAGCAGTACTCCCAAATTCATTCCTGGAAGCAAGCATCACCTTGATCCCCAAAGCAGAGAAAGACCCAACCGAAAAGGAGAACTATAGGCCAATCTCACTCTTGAACACAGATGCAAAAATCCTTAATAAGATACTGGCAAACAGAATGCAGAAGAACATCAAGAAGATCATACACCCTGATCAAGTGGGATTCATCCCGGGGATGCAGGGATGGTTCAATATACACAAATCAATCAATGTAATACACTATATCCACAGAGCCAAGGACAAAAACCATATGATTATCTCCATAGATGCAGAAAAAGCATTTGACAAAATCCAACATGCATTTATGATAAAAACCCTACAAAAAATTGGAATAGATGGTCTCTACCTCAAACTGATAGAAGCCATCTATGAAAAACCAACAGCCAATATCATAGAAAATGGTCAAAAACTGAAATGCTTCACACTAAAATCAGGAACAAGACAAGGATGTCCACTATCACCACTCTTTTTCAATATAGTTCTGGAAATATTAGCCACAGCAATTAGACAAGAGAAAAAAAATAAAAGGAATAAAGATAGGAAATGAAGATGTCAAATTGTCATTATTTGCAGATGACATGATACTGTATATAGAAGACCCCAAGAACTCCACCAAAAGTCTTCTAGACTTAATAACCAAATTCAGTCAAATAGCTGATTACAAGGTCAACACACAAAAATCAATAGCTTTCCTCTACACGAATGACAGACTCACTGAGAGAGAAATAGGGCAAATAATTCCTTTCACAATAGCATCCAAAAAACTGAAATACCTAGAAATCATCCTAACGAAAGAAACAAAGACCTCTTTCTGAAAACTATGGCACTCTGAAAAGAGAGATTGAAGATGATATCAGAAAATGGACAGACATCCCCTGCTCCTGGGAAGGAAGGATTAATATAGTGAAAATGGCCATACTTCCAAAACTGCTATATAGATTTAATCCAATTCCATTTGAGATCCCAGCAGCATACTTCATAGACCTTGAGAAAACAATCCAAAAATTCATTTGGAATAAGAAGAGACACAGAATAGCAAAAGCAATTCTACACAACAGAGACATGGCAGAGGGTATCACAATCCCCAACCTACAAATGTACTACAAAGCTCCTGTGATAAAAACAGCATGGTACTGGCAAAGAAACAGGCTTGAGGACCAGTGGAACAGATTAGAAGATGCAGAAACAACTCCAGACACACTCAGCCATCTCATCTTCCATAAAGGAGCCAAACACCCTCACTGGAGGAAAGATAGCCTCTTTAATATATGGTGCTGGAAAAATTGGGCTTCAACTTGCCAAAGATTAAAATTAGACCTGTATCTCTCACCATGCACTAAACTAAAATCAAAGTGGATTAATGATCTAAATATTAAAATAGAAGCTCTGAACCAGTTGGAACAGAGGTTAGGTAGAACCCTTGAAGACATCGGTGTAGGAAAAGATTTTATGAACAAAACCTCAGTTGCCCATGAACTAGCACAAACAATCAACAAGTGGGATCTCTTCTTATTAAAAGGCTTCTGCACAGCAAGAGAAACCACCAGCAGTGTGAAGAGACAACCCACAATGTGGGAAAAAAATCTTCACCTGCTCTTCCTCAGACAAAGGTCTACTATCTCGAATCTATAAGAACTTAAAAAGATCAGACCTCCCAAATTTAAAGACCCAATCCAAAAATGGGCATCTGAAATGAACAGACATTTCTCACAGAAAGAAGTAGAAATAGCAAATAAATACATGAAAAAATGTTCAACATCACTGGTCATTCGAGAGATGCAAATGAAAACAATGCTGAGATTCCACTTCACTTCAGAAAGAATGGCTGCTGTCATGAAATCCACCAATAACAAATGCTGGCAGGGCTGTGGGGAAAGAGGAACCCTGCTCCACTGCTGGTGGGAGTGTAGACTGGTGCAAACACTGCAGAAATCATTATGGAGATACCTCAAAGAACTAGGACTGGAAGTCCCATTTGACCCTGCTATTCCCCTGCTGGGGATCTTCCCCAAAGAATTAAAAGAATCCTACCACAGTGATATATGTGTGCCCATGTTCATAGCAGCACAGTTTGTAATAGCTAAAACTTGGAAACAGCCCAAATCCCCATCAACTGGAGACTGGATAAAGAAAATGTGGTTTTTTAATAAAATGGAGTACTACTCAGCCATAAAAATGAGAAATTAGAGACATTTATAGCTAAGTGGATGCACATTGAGGCGATACTCTTAAGTGAAATAAATTGGACACACATGAATAAATACCGAATAGTTTCTCTGGTGTGAGAAACTGAAAGTGTAAATAAGGACTAAATGCATAATAGATAATGTGAAATAGGAAGAAAAGGGGCAAAGGGGAAGGAAGTGGGAGGGCTAGGGGAAAGGAAGGAAGTGAATAGGATTAATATGAGAAAATGGAAAAATAGGAACAAAATCTTTGTAAATAGGGAGGACTGGAGGGGTTGAAGGGAGGGCTGGGCAAGGGTTAAAAATAAGAACCAAGAGAGACTATGTAAAGGTGCAAATTTCCAATGATGAATGTCATTATATTGTATACCTAAAATGTCCCAATGATTAGAATGAATAATCAATAACGTAAAATAGGAAGAAAAGGTCCATGGGGTAGGGGTAGTGGGAGAGGCAGGGTAAAGGAAAGAAGGGAAAGGAAAAATGATGTGAAATGGAAAAAATGGAAATAAAGTCTTTGTAAATAGGGAAGGGTGGAGGGCCTGAAGGGAGGACTAGGAATGGGGAAAAAATAAGAACCAAGATGCATTATGTAAAGGTACAATTCCCAATGAGAAGTGTAATTGTGTTGTATACCTACAATGTACCAGAAAAGAATTTAATACAAAGTAAAAAAAAAAAAAAGAAAGAAATTTAAATATTTTCACAAACTTATTAATATAATTTCATTATCTTTATTATTGGATTCACAATAATCTTAGGGCTTGATCATTTTTCCACTCAGAATGCATCTCTTCAACTTAATAAATTCCTGCTTTTGATATGATATGGCAATGTCTGTCAAAGTCCTTTCTTAATATTGAAATGATTCCATAGATTTCACTGTTCATCTTTATCTTTTATATTTTGTATGTCATTAATCTTATATGTTTTCTCTTGATTCCTACGGTAAATAAAAATAAAAGTGACAAAAGAACCACCTTTAATTTATATACCATAGAATTTGAGATACTCTTCATATATGTTCCAATTAGAGGTCTGAATTTATCATTTGTTTCAATTAAATATGCTAAATTATCATTTCAAATAGTTGTTTTAAATCAACTTCAAGTCTTACCAACTTTCTGAATTTTTTATTTTAATTTAATTCAAATAGTTATTAATAAAGAAAATATAAAAACACTTCTATGAAAAATTAAAATTTCATAACAAAATAGAGAGTAATAATGGTAAATACCCTGTGTATCATAATCTTAAAACAGTATAGTTTCAATTGTTAATCTATCTCTAAACTCATCTCCTAAGAAAACTATACTTTTATTTGCTTAATAAATTTTAATTATTAACAAAGTATCTGACAGTATTATTTTGAACAATTTCTTCTTATTTCACAGTATCTATTATACATTTTGGTCCTTATTTAAACTTTCAGTTTCTCATACCACAAAGACAATGAGATATTTACACATGTGTGTTCGATTTATTTCATTCAAGAGTATGGTCTCAAGGTGTACCCATTTACCTAGAAATGTCTCAAGAATATCCTTCTTGATATGACTGAGTAGTACCCCATTATATTTTTTAAAACCACATCTTTTTTTTTTAAGATTTAGCAATTACAAACTGTGCTGCTGTAAACCTGGATGCACATATATCACTGTAGCATGATGCTTTTAATTCTTTTGGGAAGATATACAGAAGAGGAATAGCTGGGTCAAATGGAACCTCTAATCCTATTTTTTTTAGAAATCACACTGATTTCCACAGTGGTTCTACCAGTCTGCACTTCAGCAACAGTTGGAGAAGTGTTCCTTTTTCCTACAGCCCCAGCAGCATTTGTGTTAGTTGATTTCTTGGTAATAGCCATCTTCTCTGGAGTAAGATGGAATCTGAATATTTTTTGTAGCTTCTTTGTTTTCTTATTCCAAAGCCTGAAAAAATATAACTTAGAAATTTTTTTCTTTAATTGGATTTTTGCTTTAAGTCTTAAAAACATTAACACACCAGCTTACTGGGAAAATATTCCATAGAGTAGTTCCTTAAGGTATACATTTTAAACCTATCTCTCCACCATGAGGTGGTTCAGATGTGGTAAGAGATATTATTAATGCGGTCCAGCCTCTGACCTGTACCTCATGTTTCACTGACAATTGACTAGGTACAGTGTGTGGCAAGACCATTGCCAGTACATGGATCTGACTGCCTCTCACATACATATATCCTATAAACCTGACAAATGTCTCCCAAATTTAATTTTCACTTAACGATAATTCAAAACTTGTTTTCCCACACTGACAAGAAAGAGGTGTGATGAAGGGGAGTCTAGAGTGGAGACAGACAGCAGTCTCTGAAATTATACTAAAAATATCTTCCCTTATCAATTTTTAAAAACTATATGAGCATATTAGCACATTTCTAGCAATCCTTCCAAGAATGGAGTGCATCTACAAGTGAGGCTATTTGCAGCTTCAGTGTTATTAGCTTTGCTCTAAGTGTGTATACAACTCTGGTCATTTTAATCATGTGAGAGAAAGCATGCACAGGATCGAGTCAGTAAGACATTTATTGCTTCATTCCATTAAGAGCTAGATTTTTATCTTTAAAAATGTCAGACTTTTCTCTGGATTTGCAAGCAGTTGAAGTATTTTTAGCATGAATAAGTAGATTACATGTTTACCACAGTCTCCACATCAAACATTCTTACATACAGCTAAATATTTCCATGTGATTTATTTCTACCTCTCATATAGTGTGAGCCCCAATTTTAACTTTAGCTTTAAAGCATCTACTTTGTTAATTTGCAATATTGGCATTTGATTATGGTCCTTCATCAATTCTGTCTGGTCTCTCTAACATTGGTCACAGATGTAAGGAAGGATTATGTCTTTTAAGATTATTCCCACAGTTTAAATGTTATTACTTACAAAAAACTCTTAATTGGTCAACAATCTGAAAATGCTTCTCCTTGGCCAGGTTAATTTGAAATAGTGCTGCGGTTTGGGAGAAAAAATAAGTTTCCATGAGATTTTCCTTATCTCTGTTTCCCATCTGGCTTGCTGTTATAAACATTTAATCTAGTGTTTGCTGCCAATGTTTCCCAGAAAGCTTTGTAATTGCTTGGAATTTGTGTGAACAGTTCCAGTCTGGTGCACAATTAGGGATGCACTATAAAATTTTCATTGCTTGATTTAGTTGAAATTATAAGATAGATAGGGAACAATAACCTCATAGTTGTAGACTATAAATGGCTCATAGGCATTTTCAAATAATAATAATAGCCGTAGATTAAAATTTTGATGTTAGTAATAAGCTTCTGAACAAAGAAACCTTATATCTGAACATAGACCTAGAATATTTAATTAGAAACTTTATATGTGAAAAAAAGAACTTGAAATTTAAATTTTACAGTGTTCAAGAGGAAAAGAGGGTGAAAGATTGTTGTTCTCTGCTTTCTCAAGTAAAACAGCTTTGGTATAGATCCTTGCTGAATCCTGTGAGACACAATCATTTTCTCTGGTCTTCCATACATAAGGAAATGGAGAGGCAAGCAAATAGTGACAAAAGGCAATCAGATCAATGTCCTGCCAAGATTTGGCTGAGTAATCTAATTGGCAATCTTCATTTCCAAAATAAGCTAATTGTGCAAAACCTTTCTAAGGACTTCTTGTTGTGCCGTGGACTATAATTTCCACTGCTTCTGCAGTTCTTGAGGCTCCCAAGTAGCTCTGCCATTGCCCATGCCATTAGTGTATATCCAGTAATTTAAGAGAATGGTAGTTGGTCTGTGCCAGTTAATGCCTAGGAGTGCTTGTGTTGCCAGCATCTAATTGAAAAGTATTCAGTCTCGCACTGAAAAGTATTCAGTCTCACAATGTTTCAGCTCCCTGGGTATATAAAATTAAAAGAATAACACTGTTGGGCTCTTGGCCTAAAATTGAACTTGAGTGAAGAAGACAGGTGAAATGTAGATCATGCAAATGGAGGTAAACTGGGATTTCTAAAACCCTCTTACTATGGAAGGCCTGCTGTGGAAGGACCAATGTGCAGAGTGAGAAATACATTAGCCATTAAGAGCATCCTAGAGTACAAAGACCCGTGACAAGGAACTCAGTGTCAGATTCACAAGTCTGATCTATCATCTATCTATCATCTAACATCTTGTCTGTCACCTTATCTTTCTATCTCTCATTTATCTGCTTGCCTACCTACCTACCTACTTGCTGAAAGAGACAGAGAGAGAGAGAGAGAGAGAGAGAGAGATTCAGCTCTTTTTACTGGCTCACCCACAGGAAACAGGACTCAAGGACTCAGGAAAGACACATTGACCTGTAGAGGGAATGGACAGTTCCCACAGTGAGATGACTCTGAGTTTGTAATGAAGCTGGAGGAATACAGTAGTCACATTTTGGGTACAGAAATTATTCAAATCCACACATTCAAATCTCTCAGATTGAGTATGCAGAAAATGCTTCTTGAACTCCACAACAAGTAAATGTTGCTTTAACACATCTGACACCACTGGCCCATCAACTATGTGTCTGTCACACATAGTTTTCCAAGGATATATGTGCACATTTTACAACTGGCACACATCAAGCTGGGCTGATTTATGCTATGTGACTGCTGGAGTGAAATCGTATATTATATGAAAATTCTACTCTGCTTTTAGTGACTATGACCAGAATGACTTGATTTTTTCTTTGATAAAATTTAAGCAATAAAGAAAGACATATTGTGAGCAAATTTATCAGTTTTGACTCTGCTATTTAATACATGGTTGATATTAAATAATTCACTGTCAACAATTTGCAATTTTGTGAACCTTCAAGTCTTCATAAAAAAATTAGGCCTAATAGTTCTAACCGATCATATAGATTAGTCTAACAATCCAATTAGATAATGATTTTTTTCAGTACTTTTATCTCTTCAGATCAATGGTACAGAGGAGTATATAAATAACAGCTTTCCTTTTCTATTATTTTAAATTTAAACTCCTGTTTTGATGTCAGTTTATTATTTGTGTACTAGCAGAAATTTATGAGTTTCTTTGAATTCTTTTTTCTTCATAGGAAAAATAAGAATAATAGTTACATTAAGGGTTGTTAAATTTATTAAACAAGATTGTATATGGCTTAAAATAGTAATAAAATTATTGTTGACACTTTAATTACACTCAAGGTAGCAAGTGTTAAAAAAGAATATACATTTTTGAGTGGTTCAGGATATAAAATATTTCCCATCTCTGGAAATAAGCTTATAATTTGTCACGTGTTATCCAGAAAACTTGTGACTATAATGATACATCTAAAGGTTGACTAACACCAACAACTAAAAATCTTGGAAAATTGTGTCACCTACATTTCAAATTACTAGATGAGAAATCTCAGGATAACTTTTCATGTTCTTTTCTTGCTTGAAAACAGCTATTCTCCTGTGCTGCCCACACAGGATTGTGTGGCTACAATCAGAGATATGGGCCCCACCTATGACAGTAACTACATGATCTTCCTTCCTTTCCTCCCCTTCCTAAGAACTCACTGGACTGCCTGTTAGTAAGAAAGCTAAAGCATGAGAAACCACAAAAATGTCTCAAATCCCTTCATACGAAGCTCTAGAGATTTACTTGGAGATGAAGATAACCACAGAATGAGGACAATATTATGAAACTTTTCAAGCCAAAACTTGTCCACAGAGAGGACTGATCATGAAGGTTTTTTAATGTTCCCTCTCAAATTTCCTCTGAGGGAAAAGAAACTATAATCTAGCCTATGGCTTTAGAAAACCCAAGGATTTCCTTGGATTGTAATAAACTTCTTCAAGAAGTATTTCTGTTCAGTTCTTTTTTTTTTTTTTTTTTTTAGTACCAGGGATCGAACTCAGGTCCTTGCGCTTCCCGGGCAGGTGGCAGAACCATTGAGCTAAATCCCCGGCAAGAAGTGTTTCTGAACCATACATGTCTGTATTGTCAGGTGGTGTCTGTGATTTTGAGTGTGAGTAGTTGTATCTGTGTTAAACCGATGCAGTCATTAATTCTGCTCCTTTGAAAATGTAGGAGAAAGGTCTAAAGAAACAGCACAGTCACTATTCCCAAGAGAAAGAGCCCTGCTTGTACACTGCCTCATATAGGCTTCCTGTTAGCTCTTTTGTACTCACTGCCCTGGTCAACAGTATATGGACATCCCCAAAAGGATCTGGAGTGACACTGCCAAGTGTCCTGGGAACCCTTGCTGGATCCACTCTAGTCTGCACTTGATCTCTGTTACCGACTTATTATCTTGAGCAAGATGCTTCACCTCCCCGCAATTCAGCTTTCTCAATTGTGAAACAGGTCCTATAATATGTGCAATCTAAACTCTCAAACAGGACATTGTATAGAAGAATTAAGCAGTTTCCAAGAAGATGGGAAGTCTGGGGTAAAATGTGCTGAAATGCAGCACAAAACTATGTCCTGATCAGTCTTCTGCACAGGCAAGTGTAGAAAGCAGTCTCATGAGTTATCCCCAATGTAGATAGCACCTGAACATCAATCTACACAGTCTCTCAAAGGTTTTGTTCATATTGGCGACTTGATTTGAAGCACAGAGTCACCACAACTCATGGTTTTAGTCCGTGCTGTTCTCTTACAATCTATCCTATCTTTAATGATGTGGTAGGCTGTTCTCCTACCCTGAATCCCTCTGCCACGTACGGTCACTTGGTTTTAAAATGACAAATTCCCTTTCCTTTTTGCTATTTACTTTTGGCACCATTTTTATTATAGTTGTCTCCTGATGTTAAGGGGGAAAAGATTAAATACTGTTAAGTATATGCAGCTTTAATGCCATTTTTTAAACATGTAGACTCAGAAGCAAAAATGAGGAAAGTCATTGAGATTAGAAAGTATTAAAAGTCAATGCCACTAAACTCACAATATATTAGTTTGAGCCTTAGAAGAAATTTGGATGACAATCACTAGATCAAGTTAGGAAGTTATTTTAAGGCTAATGCCTGTTTATAGGCTTTTAGGATAAAGGAATATTCATTAGCTTCCTGTTTTAGTAACATCCTGAGACAGATCTATTTGAAATTTCCTCTTTAATGAGAAGTAATAGCAGTGCCTCTTTCTTTAGTACACACCTCTACCTCCTTTTTGCCTGCTCATGCCCTAACACAGCACACAAACTTGCCCGTGGAAAGAGTGATTAGCTAAGATCAGGTTATTAAAATTGAACAGATAAATGTCGTGTCAAGATGCAGCTACTGCTGGATGGGTTGGTGCACATCAGAATCCTTCCTGAATCCCAGCACTCAAGAGACTGAGGTAGAAGGATTGCTGGGAGTTCAAGACCAGAATGAACTACATAGTGAGTTCAAAGCCAGCCTGAACTACACAGATCAAGGATCTGTGTCAGAAAACAACAACAACAACAACAACAACAACAACAAAAGATTGTTGACGAGGCTTCCTTTACTGGATTTCTCATTGTCAATGTATGGTCTGCTCATTTCTTCAAATAAATAATTGAAAATTGATAACATTACATGTGCAGAAATGAGGAAGGAAGCCCAAATGATTGGAAATGTCCACCATCACAGAAACACACTCAATATTGTGTCATGTGTGAAAAGAAAGGGAATACAAATATTCTATGTTCTAATAAGTTCATTTGAGTGTCTGTAGAGATCCTCATCACTGGAGTGTTAACATGAGACTGGATGACAGTTGATGTGAATGCTCTAGAAGAAATTAAAACACTATAGATGTTGAGTTAGATTGAAATATGTAGCTAGGTTTATAGACTGTACTTCTATGACTTTACAAACTTTTTGATGGCTGGCTTTTTCAATGAATATTGGCATTGGAAGTAGAAAAGGAAATAGCATTATTGTGTACTTATAAAGAGCTTTGTACTTGGTGTTACTTTGTTAGATCTTTTAATAATTCTGTGGGGCTCTTATCTTCATTTCTTATGATGCATCTGAGCCTTCAATACATGGAGTGAATTAACTGAACTATTAGACACTTGACCTTGAACTTAGAACTAGGTCTTTTTGGCCTCAAAGTCCACAGGCTTCTTACTAAATCAGACATCAATCAGCGGAACTGAACTCTGCTCCAGGCCCTCGGTGTACAGACCCAACAAATGTTCATAGTTTGCAAGCACTGTTGTGCAAAGCAGGCCTGTCAAGGAGGAAGCTAAGAGAAGATAGTGAGCACATGCTACCATCTTTGAGAGGTCTAACTCCTCTGACAGAATCATGGGGGTCAAGTGCTTCTACCTTCTACTGCACCAAAAACAGAAACAAGAATAGAGGTTCTTCAACATGAGCCAACATTTTTCAACCAAGAATAAAAGGTGCCAACCAATCAAGAATAAAAGATAGAAATATAAGAAATATCTGTCAACCAACCAAAATTGAAAGGGAAAATTGAGGACCTTATAGGATATTTCCTCACTGGTGACAATCCTGTCCCTATTAAAATGGGCACATTAGTGCTCAACACATTTATTTCCATTGGTTGGAAAATTATTTTAATGCACATATTAACTTAAGATGACCTCAAATGACTATCACTGCATATTTTTGTGCAATGTACAATCTGCAATATTACGATGAAGACAAGATAATCATGCTTAAAATAAGCCTCATGAGCAATATTATTACCAGTGTTTATCAATAACCATTCATTGTTAGGGTGTTAGGACCTGTGGAAATAGAAAATAAGGAAGGTTAAAGGAAAGAAGGGGATGGAATTAATATGAGAAAATGAAAAAATGGAAACAAAGTCTTTGTAAATAGGGAGGGATGGACGGGTTGAAGGGAGGGCAGGGGAATGGGGAAAAATAAGAACCAAGAGATTATGTAAAGGTGCAACTTTCCAATGATGAATGTCACTATATTGTATACTTAAATGTATGAATAAAATAAAATTTAAAAATGAAAAGAAGGAAGGTTTAACTACCTGAGATATGATGCATTCCATCATTCACTAAAACAGCAAATATGTATTGTTTGTAATGAATCAGACATTATTCTGGGAGCTAGTAGTATAGCATTGAATAACACAAAATTCTTTCCTCTTATGAGAATTTATATGGAGAAGAACAACAGTAAAATTTAGGTAAATATATCATTTATAAGACAATAATAAGTGCTAAAGAGAAAATATGAAGGATGAGAGACACAAATATGTTTGGTATGTAATTTGAAAACAATTCTAGGAGTTCACACAAGACTAGGAATAGTTTGCATCTTCTAAGCCATTGTTAAAAGTTTCATAATATGTAGGCATCAAATAGAGTTTTTAGAAGAGTACTACCTTAGTCCTGGAGCTACATTAGCTCTGACTAAAGTCTTCTCTGGACCTTCTCTAACAAAGTTCAAAACAAAAGACCTGAAAGAATGTAACTGATCCCAAGTAACTTGACTTCATGCCAGCATGAAATTCAACACGATTTAAAAGAAAAAACACAAATCCATAAAACAGGAATAAAAAATTCACAATGCCTGGCATTCAGTCAAAAATAACCAGCTTTGTAAAAGAGCAAATTCTGAGCTGGTCCCAGCACGGGGAAGGAAGCTCTCCCACCACTATCCCAGGGTCCTAGGGCAGAGAAGCTCAGCCAGTCCCAGCACCTGGAAGGAAGCTCCCATGCCGCCATCCCAGGCTCCTAGGGCAGAGAAGGTGAGCCACGTGGGTGCCAGAAGCACCCCCTTCCATGGAAATGAGAAGACACCTAAACAAGTCTTAAAAACAGACTTCTGGATCACCTACAGCAACCCCCAAAGGGAAATGAGATGGAACAATCTGATACTCAACCACCTAGACTCTCTGAACTGGCAACAAAAGAGGACCTGGGAAAAATGAAATCAGAAATAATTACTCAGATAACAGCAAAGATTTTGCTCATGGTGAAAGACATGATTAATAAATCTAGAGAGGACACAGATTAAAAAAAACCAGAGGATGTGAGGAACATGATGGAATCCCAACATAGGAAACAAATGGAATCCATAAAACAGATACAAACAGATTTCCAAGAGATTAAAAACTCCATCAAAAGTCTGTGCAGCAGAATGAACCAATGTGAGGATAGAATTTCACATATAGAAGATAAGATTTCAATTAGTGAGGAGGAAAAGAAAAATTGCTTTAAAATTGTAAGGGAACACGAGAAATCAATCCAGCAGCTGCTAGTCAATGAAAAGAAGAATAACATAAGACTGACTGGAGTCAAGGAAGAAACAGGAGAGAGTGCAGATTACATAAAAAAACTGTTCACAGAAGTGATGGTAGAAAACTTCCCAAGGAGGGGAAAAGAACTTGACATACAGATAAGTGAGGTATATAGGACTCCAGCTAGCCTTAATCAAAAAAAAATCTACACATAAGCATATAATAGTTAGGATTCCAGAAATCCAACAGAAGAATAAAATTCTACAAGCAGTGAGAGAAAAGAAACAAATCACATGCAAAGGAAAGCCCATCAGAATCACAGCAGACTTCTCAATGCAAACCCTCAAGGCAAGAAGAGCTTGGAGTGGTGTATTTCAAGCCCTAAAGGAAAACAGCCTCCAACCTAGATTGATGTACCCTGCAAAACTATCTTTCAAAATTGATGGAGAAATAAGATACTTTCATGATAAAGAGCACCTCAGGAACTTCATGAATACCAAACCGGCTCTCCAAAAAATTTTCGACAATACCCTAGGAAAAGACAATGAGGATCACAACCCCAGGAAACCCAGCAGAATGAATCCATTGGGTGTGACAAATTAAATGCAAAGGGAGAGAATCCAACAAAAAGAAAAAGTCATGACAAGGCTTTTAAAACTTTTAACTTCATCTCCCTAATGAGTATATAATTCAATCTTATTATTGTACTGATTAGTATTTTTCTGATTCTAGAGTTGCACACCTTTCCTTGTGCTATACTGGCTATTTATCATCTTCTTATGTCTACATTTTAATTAAGTTGTCTATTAATGACCTCTAAGAATTCTTTATATATTCTGGTCATAGATTATATGCATTGGAAATATGGTCTGTTTAAGGACTACTTTTCATTTTAATGATGTCATTTAAAGTTCTAAATTTTGATGGAATCTCATTTATCAATTTTTTTCTTTTATACATCATGTCTTTTGTATCCTAGGTAGTTCTTGCCTACCTTGAATTCATAAATATTTACCCTTATAATTTCTTCTTAGATAAAGTTTTATACTTTTAGGCTTTCTTATTTAGGTTCATAGATCCCTTCAAGTTATTTTCCAGTATGGAAATAAAGGGTTGAGGTTAATTTTTTATATATGGATACCAGGTGTTCTAGTGCCGTTTGCTGAAAACACTATCTCTTCCTTGGCTCTTTAATTGAGTTTATATTCTATAAAATGCTAATGTTAAATAATCTTTCAAAACTCAGTGGACCATATAGGTGTGGTTCTATTTCTAGATTCTCTGTTTTATTCAAATGATCTATATGTCTTTCCTTACACCAACACTGCCTTGATTACTGTAGCTTTAGAAGAACTCTTAAAATTGGGTGCTAAATGTCTTCCAACACTGTTTTTGTTTTTGTTTTTAACTTTTCTAGGTCCTTTGTACTCCCACATAACTTTTAAATTTCAATATCCAGTTATTCATTTATAGCAAGTATACACAGACCTGAATTTTTATATATACCTTGTGTTTTCTAATCCTGCTAAATTCAAATACAAGTTCTAGGGGCTCCTAGAGATTTCTTAGTATTTTCTCTGTAGATGATCATTTCATCTACATATAAAGATTTTGCTTCTGCTGTGCCAGTCCTATCCTAGTTGTGTCATTTTATTGCCAGACTATTTTGGTGGGGCCTAGGTTTCAAAGTTTAATGGACAGATAAAGAATAAGCATATCTGCCCTTGTTCCCCACCTTAAGGAGAAAGCACTGTATCCTCCCCATTTATATAAGGCATTCATACTGGAAGTATGGAGTACATGTCTTTAATCTGTTGAGAAGTTTCTGTTCTACTTCTAATCTCCTGATAGCTTTTACCGTGAAAAGCTAGCTGTAGAATTTAGTCCAATACTTTTTCTCCAACTAGTGACAGGATCATATGGCTTTTTCCTTTCCTCTGTTTAAATGATGACTTTTGGGGGTGGATCTTCCAATGCTGAACCAACACTGCCATCCCTATAACAAAACCACTTTCTACATACTGCCAGATCTGACTTCCAATAGTTTATTTTGTTAAACAAATTTCTGTCTACATTCATACTTTTTTCTTCTATTATCTTTATCCAGTTTTAGGATTAGCGCAATGTTGAGTTCCTAAAATGAGGGGAGAAGTGTTCCTTCTTTTTTTCTGCTTTAATTGTTTGATATAATTTATCAGTTAAAATGTTTATGAGCCTGCTGTTGTCATATAGGTAGGTTTTCAAGCTAGGAATATACTTTCTTTAATAGGTGCTATCCAAATTTTATATTTCCTCCAGAGTTTCATTAATTTGTCTTCTAAGTTACTTCTTAGAAGTTGTCAAATTTATTTCAAAAAAGATTTTTGTAATATGCTTTCTATATCCTTTTAAATTCTGTAAAATCTGTGGTAAGGCCTCCTAGATCTTAATATTATAATTTAAAAAATGTATAACTGATATTGTGTAACAGGAAGAAAAGGTCTAAAAGAGCAGAGGAATTGGGAGGGGTAGGGGAAGGGAAAGAAAAAAATATGAGAAGAGGAAAAAAATGGAAACAAGGTCTTTGCAAATAGGGAAGGGTGGAGGGGGTAAAGGGAGGGTAAGGGGAGGGGAAAAAAATAAGAACCAAGATACTCATGTAAAGGTACAAGATCCCAATGATGAATGTAACTGGATTTTATACCGAAAATGTACCAATAAACTCAATGGGAAAAAAAAGAGAGTAAATTCCATCCAAAACCAGCAGAAAAAAAAATAAAACAAGAAAACAGACTTTTAAAAGTCAGAGATGACAAAACTCAGAAGAAAAAAACACTCAAATGCCCAGTATAAATTTATTCAATGCGTTCAAGTAAATAGTTAATTATATAGACATTAGGAGAAACAAAATGCAAGGTATTCTTTTAAAGATTCAAATAGAAGTAGAATGTGATTGTGCCCTTCTGTAATCCTAACACTGAGGGAGGCTGAGGCAGGAGGATTACAAATTTGAGTTCTGCCTGGGTGAGTTAGTGAGACGTGGTCCTAAAAACTAGGGCCGGAGGATTTAGCTCTGTGGTTCTGGCGCCTGCCTTACAAGCACAAGGTCCCAAGTTTGATCTCTGGTACCAAAAAAATTTTTTTTTCAAAAAATAAAATGGGTTCTGGTTGTAATTCAGTGGTAGAGCACTGTAGGTCTACAGTAATTGGAAAAGGAAGAAAGGAAGGAAGGAAGAAGGGAAGGAAGGAAGAGATTTTTTAAATATCCTAAAGATAAAATATTTAATACACAAAACACCAAAGAGCATAAGTTTAAAATCAGATTACACACTATAAAAGAAAAAAGATCAATGAACTTAAAGATATAAAAATATAATGAAGTGCAGAAAGAAAAAGAAAAAAAAATCAGTGTCAGTTACATGGGAGAATATCAAATAGTCTAACATTTTCATAATGATGCCCCAAAAGAGAGAAGAGAACTAAAAAAAAAAAAGCCCTAGAAGTATAATGGCCAAATGTTTTCCAAATTTGATGAAAAATATAAAATTGACTATAATGGATTAAATAGTGTGTCTCCCTCCCACCAAAATACACACAAACTTCACGTTCACCTAGAGCCTGATGGGTCCTTACTTTGGAACAGTGTCTTTGCAGCTGGAATCAAGTTAACATGAGGTCCTACAGGATTAGACTACTTAACCCAGTGACTTGTGTCTTTATAAAAATGGGAAAATTTGAACACAGACCCAGACAAGAAGCCCATGTGAAGATAGAGGCACGAAGGCTATGTGAAGATAGAGTGATGTGTCTTTAAGCTAAAGAACACCAAAGATGGCTGGTAACTATCAGAAGCCAGAATAGGCAAAGAAGTATCCTCCCTTCAGAGGCAGAATGGTCCTGGTGACACCCTGATTTTCATTTTCTGGGTCTTATAATTCTCAATTGCTTGAAGGCACCCAAATTGTGACTGTTTTTTATAGTGACTCTGGGAAACCAATAAACCAACAGACTCAAGAACCTCAGTGAACCCCAAGAAAAATAAACAATGAGAAATATTATGCTGAGAGCAGATGTAACTATTTTAAAAATAAAAATATGAGTATATGACTAATGGATACAGGATCCAACCTAAAAAACTTCAAAATTTCAGAGTTGAAATGATTTGTTCAACTACAGGAGTAATCCAGTTTAAAATCATAACACAAAGCAGAGATTAAATTTTCACAAATCTATACTAATATAAATAAACAATTTAATAAATAAATGGAATAGAATAGGCAAATATCCTGTACAGAACTCAAAATAATTTATATAGATACTACTCTCTAAAAATATTAACTATCCATTCCTTAAGTATTGGCTATGCTTAGTGACTTCTAAAGAATATTGGAAAGGGAGGAGGTAACATTATAAGAAATCATGCAAATGTGACTTTAGCCAGGTGGCAAAGGTTAACATCATTAGGGATGAATCACGTTTATAGCATTTACCCTTGATATCATATGATTATCCTCCCCAAAACTCATCCTTTTTCTAATAAACACATCAAACAAATCCCAATTGAAAGTGAATCTGAAAAAATCCTGACTACTAAAGGTAATTAAAACAAGAAAAGTTTATGAAATTATTAGAGTCTAGAGTAAGCTAAATAGAGGTGATGACCATGTATAAGCTAATAAGCTAATATCATGGATATACAAGGTGAAACATAAAAACGACAACAGAAAAATCATGTGAAATCTGAATAAAGGTATAAATGATTGTGAATCAATATTGGTTCATCAGTTTTGCCAAATGTATCATGATAATGTAAAATATTCACAATTAAGGAAAACTGGGTGTAGGATATATCAGAAGTCTCTGCACTATTTTTCTACAAATTTCAAATTAGTTTTTAGAAAAGATTTTAAAGTATCTAGGAAAAAGGACATTACATATAGAGGGAGAAAAAATAGGGATAACAGCAGTTTCTCATGAAAACTATATAAACTAAGAGACAATGTGGTATCTTTAAGCATGCAGGGAAAAACAATCAATCTGGAATTCTTTGCTAGTAAAAAAAATCTTCAAAATTTAGGGTAAAATTTCGATATTTGTCCTACATAAATAAATCTAGATTATTCAAAAAGCAGCATATGTTCTTCACTAGAAACAGTTCTTCAAGTCAGGAGAAAATGACATATCATAGAAATTTGGATGTATATAAAGGATGAAGAATGCCAAATGGATAATATATGGGTAATGGTAGGATATATTTTTCTCATTTTTAAAATCTTTACAAGATGATGATTGTTTAAAGCAAGAATAATAATGAAGGACTATGGGAATTAAAATATATGTATAGACAAAATGTACAGTCATATGTGAATAATAAGGTGGTGAAAGTTTACTGTGCAAGTTTCTGACATTCCATGTGAAATAGTTTTAAGGTAGGCTATGACACGTCAAAGAGGTATATTTTACATGGTAGCAGAACCCCTGCTCAAAATGAAAATGATGAAGAACTATTAATAAAAGTCAAAGAAATATAACTAACAAGTTAACAGCAGAGAGAAAATAAAACAATTAAATATTTTAACTAATTTAAAATAAGTCACAAAAGTGAGATAAAAAGACCAATTGAGAATAATAGAAAATAAATGGCAAGACAATAGATTTATACTAAACCATATCAAAAATTTAACCTAGTAGTTTACAAACCAATTAGAAGTTAAAAATTGTCAGATTGAATAAAAGTAAGATCCAGAATATGCTGCTTAAAATGTAGCTACTTTCAATATAAAACTACGGGTCCATTCAAAGTAATGAAGATATTCCATGTAAACAGTATTCAAAAGAAAGCTGGAGTAGCTATATTAACATGATAAAAAGGAGACTTCAGAGAAAGGAATAGAACCAGATTTAATAGGGATATTCATAATGACAAAAGAATAAATTATTGAAAGAACCTAACAATTCTTATAACACATGAGGATGGAAATTTTAAGTTATAGGCAAATCTACAATTATAGGTGAGGATTTCAATATTCTCAGAGAACTGATAGAACAAGGAAATATATAATCAGTTTAGAAAACTTGAACACTCCTAAGTATCCCAATTTAATCAACAATGCTGGAGCACTTTATCATCAGCAGGATACACATGTAATATTCAACAAAGTAGACTATATTATGATTCATAAAATATAGTTCAATAAGTTGAAAAGAATGGAAATTATACATCTTAACCTCCTTACAATGAACTTAAACTAGAAGTCAACAATGGAAAGATCTGGAAAAGACATTGCATCTGTTGAAATGACAAAACACATAAACAAATCTCAAAACAAGACTTCCAGATCACCTAAGGCAACCCCAAAGGGAAATGAGATGGAAAAATCTGATATTCAAGCACCTGGACTCCCTAAACTGGCAATGAAAGAGGATCTGGAAAAAATGAAATCAGAAATTATTTCTCAGATAACAACAGACATTGTGTCCATAGTTCAAGAAACAATAACTCTAGAGCAGACACAGATTGATAAAAAAAAAAAGGAGCTGAGAAACATGATGGAATTCCAGCATAGGAAACAAACAGAATCCACAAAACAGATGAAAACAGATTTCCAGGAGATTAAAAACTCCATTGAAAGTCTACACAGCAGAATGTGTAGGAACAGAATGTGTGAGGACAGAATTTCAGATGTAGAAGATAGGATTGCAATTAGTAAGCAGGAAAAGAAAAATTGCTTCAAAACTGTAAGGGGCCATGAGAACTCAATGCAGCAGCTGTTAGATCATGCAAAGAAGAATAACATAAGACTGATCAGAGTCAATGAAGAAGCAGGAGAGATTGCAGATGACATAAAGAAATTGTTCACAGAAGTATTGGCAAAAAACTTCCCAAGTAGGGGGAAAGAATTTGACATACAGATAAGTGAAGCATACAGGACTATAACTAACCATGATTTAAAAAAATTACATATAGCCATATATTAGTTAAGATTCCAGAAACCAAACAGAACAACAAAATTCTACAAGCAGTTAGAGAAAAGAAACAAATCACATACAAAGGAAAGCCCATCAGAATCACAGCAGACTTCTCAACACAAACCATCAAGGCAAGAAGAGCTTGGAGTGACTTATTTCAAGCTCTAAAGGAAAACAGCCTCCAACCCAGATTGATGTACCTTGAAAAACTATCTTTCAAAATTGATGGAGAAAGAAGATACTTTCATGAAAAAGAGCACCTTAGGAACTTCATGAATATCAAAGCAGCACTCCAAAAAATTTTAAACAATATCCCAGGAAAAGACAGTGAGGATCAAAATACCAGAAAGCCCAGCAGAATAAATCCATTGGTGAACAACAAGAAATTAAATGCAAAGGGGGAGAATCCAACAAAATGAAAAAGTCATGACAATGATAAGTCAATACATAGTTATAACCATCAATGTTAATGGTCTCAATTTAAAAATCAAAAGAAATCGACTGGCAGAATGGGTCAACAAGCAAGATGCAACAATATGCTGCATACAAGAAACACACTGAATTCAAAAAGAAACTCATAGATTGAAAGTTAAAGGGTGGAAAACAATACTCCATGTGACAGGAACCTGAAAAAATGTAGGAGCAGCTATTCTCTTTGCAGCTCAAAAGGAGTTCAAACCAATACTGATTAAGAAGGAAAAAGAAAGACACTACATCCTTGTAAAGGGAAAAATCCAAGAGGAACAGATGACAATCATATATATATATATATATATATATATATATATATATACCAAATATTAGTGCACCCAACTATATAAAACAAATACTAATGGATATAAAAAAATCAAATAGGCACTAATGCAATAGTAGTGGGGGACCTCAATACACCACTGTTACAAACAGATACATCAACTAAAAAAAAAAAAAGCAACGAAATACTAGAACTCAATCAAACTCTTGAACAAATGCACTAATTGATGTTTACAGAGTGTTCCACCCCACAAAATGAGAGTACACATTCTTTTCAGCTGCACACGGGTCATTCTCCAAAATAAACTACATACTTGCTCATTAAAAATGTTTCAGTAAGTGCAAAAGAATTGAAGTCATTCCCTGTATACTATCAGACCACAGTGCAATGAAAATGGAAATCAATAGCAAAAGAAATGCAAGAATTTCATGAACACATGGAAATTGAACAATACACTTCTGAATAACCAATGGGTCACAGAGGAAATTAAAGAAGAAATCAGACAGTTTCTACAATTAAATGACAATACCAGTACAACATATCAGAATCTATGGGACACAATGAAAGCAGTCTTACCAGGGAAATTCATAGCAGTGAATACGCATATTAGGTAAACAGAATGAGCCCAATTAAACAACCTGATGCTGAACCTCAAGCTTCTAGAAAAAGAAGAGCAGGACAAACCCAAAACTCATACAAGGGAGGAAATTGTAAAGATCACAGCAGAAATCAATGGAGTGGAGACTAAGAGAATGATACAAAAAATCAATGAAGCCAAGAGTTGGTTCTTTGAAAGAATAAGCAATATTGACAAACCCTTAGCCAACTTTATCAGAAAAAGGAAAGAAAAGGGCCAAATCCATACAATTAGGAATGAACAGGGTGAAATTACAATGGATGCAGCAGAAATCCAGAGGATCAATACCTACTTTGAAAATCTATATGCCAATAAAGTGGAAAACACAGAAGAAATGGACAGATTCCTCAATCAAAGTTGAACAAAGAAGATATAAAACTTCTAAACAACCCAATATCAATCAACAAAATTGAAAACCTAATTAAAAACTTACCAATGAAGAAAACCCTGGGGCCTGATGACTTCATTGCTGGATTCCACAAGGCATTTAGAGAGGAACTACTCCCACTACTGATTAAACTTTTCAATGAAACTGATAGGGAAGCAATGTTCCCAAAATCATTCCCGAAAGCAAGTGTTACTTTGATTCCAAAGCAGAGAAGGATTCAACTGAAAAAGAAAACTATAAGGCAATCTCACTAATGAACATAGATCCAAAAATCCTCAATAAGATACTGGCAAACAGAAAGCAGAAGATCATCAAGAAGATCATACACCCTGAACAAGTGGGATTCATCCTAGGGATGCAGGGATGGTTCAACTATGGAAAATAATGAATGTAATACACCATATCAATAGAGCCAAGGACAAAATCCATATGATCATCTCAATAGATGCAGAAAAAGCATTTGACAAAATCCAACACACATTCATGATAAAACCCTACAAGAAACTGGAATAGATGGTCTCTACCTCAAACTGATAAAAGCCATCTATGAAAAACCAATAACTAATATCATAGTAAATGGGCAAAAACTGAAATCCTTCACACTCAAATCAGGAACAAGACAAGGATGTCCCATCTCACCATTCCAATTCAATAAAGTTTTGGAAACATTAGCCATAGCAATTAGACAAGAGAAAGAAAAGGAATAAAGATAGGAAATGAAGAAGTCAAATTGCCATTATTTGCAGATGACATTATACTCTATATAGAAGACCCCAAGAACTCCACCAAAAGTTTTCTAGACTTAATAACCAAATTCAGTAGAGTAGCTAGATACAAGGTCAACACACAAAAATCAATAGCTTTCTTCTACACCAATGACAGACTCACTGAGCGAGAAACAGGGCAAATAATTCCTTTCACAATAGCATCCAAAAAACTGAAATACCTAGGAATCAACCTAATGAAAGAAATCAAAGACCTCTTCTCTGAAAACTATAGCACTCTGAAAAAAGAGATCAAAGAGGATTTCAGAAAAAGGAAAGCCATCCCTTGCTTCTGGGTAGGTAGAACCAATATAGTGAAAATGCCCAGACTTCTAAAACTGCTATATAGATTCAATGCAATCCCAGTTGAAATTCCAACAGCATACTTCACAAAACTTGAGAAAACAATCCAAAAATTCATTTGAAACAAGAAGAGACCTAGAATAGCAAAAGCAATTCTAGGCAATATAGACAAGGTAGAGGGTATCACAATCCCCAACTTGAAACTATATTACAAAGCTACTGTTATAAAAACAGCATGGTACTGGCAATGAAACAGACCCAAGGATCAGTGGAACCAATTAGAAGATACGCAAACAATTCCAAACACACTCAGCCACCTCAGCTTCAACAAAGAAGCCTCACCCTCTTCAATAAATATTGCTGGAAAAATCGGGTTTCAACTTGCCAAAGATTAGAACTAGGCCTATATCTCTCACCATGCACTAAACTAAAATTGAAATGGATTAGAGTTCTAAATATTAAACCCGAAACACTAAACTTGCTGGAAGTTAGGTTAGGTAGAACTCTTGAAGACATTTGCATAGGAAAAGAGTTCATGAACAAAACCTCAGTTGAACATGAACTAGCACAAAGAATCAACCAGTAGGATCTCTTCTTATTATAAAGCTTCTGCACAGCAAGAGAAACTACTAACAGTGTGAAGAGACAATCCACAATGTGAGAAAATATTTTCACCTGCTGTTCCTCAGACAAAGGTCTACTATCAAGAATATATATATAAAAACAACTTTAAAAAATTAGACCTCCCAAATTTAAAGACCCAATCCAAAAATGGGCAGAACATTTTCAGACATTTCTCAGACAAAGAAGAAGAAATAGCAAATAAACATATGAAAAAATGTTCAACATTACTGGTCATTTGAGAGATGCAAATGAAAACAATGCTGAGATTCCACCTCACCTCAGAAAGAATGGCTGCTATCATGAAATCAACCAATAACAAATGCTGGTGGGGCTGTGGGGAAAGAGGAACCCTGCTCCACTGCTGGTGGGAGTGTAGACTGGTGCAACCACTGTGGAAATCAGTGTGGAGCTACCTCAAAGAACTAGGATTAGAGGTCCGATTTGACCCAGCTTTTTCCCTACTGGGTATTTCCCAAAAGAATTAAAAGAATCATACCACAGCTATGCAGGTACAGCCATGATCACAGTGGCACAGTTTATAATAGCTAAAACTTGGAAACAGCCCTATTTCCCATCACCTGGAGACTGGATAAAGAAAACATGTGGTTTTTAAAAAATAAAATGGAGTACTACTTGGCCATAAAGAATGAGAAATTAGAGACATTTATAGCTAAATGGATGCACATTGGGCCCATACTCTTAACTGAAATAAATAGGACACATGTATAAAGACAAAATAGTTTCTGTGGTGTGAGAACCTGAAAGTGTAAATAGTGATCAAAAGGCATAATAGATATTGTGAAATAGGAAGAAAAGGGGCAAAGGGGAAGGGGAAGCGGGAGGGGTAGGGGAAAGAAAAGAAGGGAATGGAATTAATATGAGAAAATGAAAAAATGGAAACAAAGTCTTTGTAAATAGGGAGGGATGGAGAGGTTGAAGGGAGGGCAGGGGAAGGGGGAAACAACAAGAACCAAGCTAGATTATGTAAAGGTGCAAAATTCCAATGACGAATGTCTTTATACTGTATATCTAAAATGTATCAATAAAATTAATTAAAAAAAAAGAAAAATACCAGTTGAATGAACCAGTAAATCATCCACACCTCTACCCAATTGGAGGATTTCTGTCATCATTTTCTTTTAGGGCCACATGTGAGTGGGGCTGTCATGCAAAAGCTTGCCACATCCGCAAAAACAAAGCCTGATCATTTTCCTCCTCCTTTCACTGAATACGAGTCTCTCCCCAGGGTGGACATAGATATGAGCTAATAGATAAGCAGTCTTAACAAAACTGGTGTACTACATGGAATTGAAGACCACCCGCTTATCTGAATACTTGTGTCCTCCGGCCCCACTTCTACCCAGTCTCAAATACATCAATCTGTCTTACAAAGGATGCTATTAGGGAAGCTTCTGGGCAAGGGTGAAAAATAAGAACCAAGAGAGATTATGTAAAGGTGCAAATTTCCAATGATGAATGTCATTATATTGTACACCTAAAATGTACCAATTATTAGAATCAATAATCAATAATGCAAAATAGGAAGAAATGGTCCAAAGGGGTTGGGGTAGTGGGAGGGGCAGGGGAAAGGAAAGAAGGGAAAGGAAAAATGATGCGAAATGGAAAAAATGGAAATAAAGTCTTTGTAAATAGGGAAGGGTGGAGGGCGTGAAGGGAAGGCTAGGAATGGGGAAAAATAAGAACCAAGATGCATCATGTAAAGGTACAATTCTCAATGAGAAATGTAATTGTGTTGTATACCTAAAATGTACCAATAAAAGAATTTAACAAAAAAAAAATTGTGCATTTGTGAGTATAATATTAGCCAGCCCATAATGAGTGTGTTAGCCACATTTTCATTTGATTTCCCATGGTCAGATTATCCTTTTTCTACCACAGTCCTATTTCACATTAAGAGCTGTTTTTTGAATTATCTATAATTCTCTGCTGCATGTTGCACGGCTGTGTTCCAGGACACTGTTAATGTTATGGTTTTCCCACTGAGGTTTGTCATGAACAAAGCACAGCTTCTTTTCCCACTATATATATATATTTTAGTTCCATAGGATTTGCCAGATTCTATGGCCTAAGAGTTAGGGCTGCATATTCCAAGGCTTGGACCTGCTGCAAATCCCTTTCCTGCTCTGGGCTCTACTCAGAACTGGCAGCTTCTCATGTCCCTCGGTACATGAATCAAAGCCATATTGCTGAGTGTATGCTACTAGGTCTGTAGAACAGAGGAGGGCCCCCCTTCCATATTAGCAGCATGAAACGTACGATATAATAATTTACACTTACCATGAAAAGAGCACTCTACTGTGCATTGACAATGTGGCACTCCCCTTCCCCAAACTTCAGTCTGTGGTGTTCACATGAGTTTCTTTCTGACTGAAACTCTGG
This sequence comes from Heterocephalus glaber, assembly GCF_053883595.1. Classification (NCBI taxonomy): domain Eukaryota; kingdom Metazoa; phylum Chordata; class Mammalia; order Rodentia; family Bathyergidae; genus Heterocephalus; species Heterocephalus glaber. The sequence goes on along the minus strand of NW_028258317.1, from coordinate 65,858,085 downwards.
TGTCTGATGGCTAGGAGAGGAAGTGGAGGTCTTAAAGTCAGGAGTTCGTGCTTCCTTTATTTAAGAGCACCAGGCCTTAGTAAGTATGAGTAGATCACTTCTGCAGCACCAGCAGAACTAGGGTTTCCAACTTTTCAAGTGCATTGACCCAAATGGCCCATTCAAAGCCCCACATCCTACTTTCTCTGCTAGGACCGATTTTGGTATTTTGCTGGGCTTGAGAATTTGGTTTTCTTTGATTCTCTGTGATTCATAATTACATACTAGGACACTCTATCATTTCCACCCTCCAGTTTCAGCAGTCTTTACATGGTTCCCTGTAGGCTTTCTAACTGTTCACACTTTTGACTTAAATCAGCGATTAATCATCACACTCTTTTCATTCTTTTTCTTTTCTCTGCACAAATTGCACTCAGCAGCAGTGGTCCAATTCCTCAATTCCACTGCTCTTTTCATTTTCATTTTTCCCAGAACTTCTCAAATACTTGACCCAATGAGTCCAAGTGTGCATAGTTTCATATCCATCTTAGTTCAACACAAATGAAAACTTTGATATGTGTACTAATCCTTCATCCCAAGGCTCCAGGACTCCAACTCTGACAACTGATGGGTTCTCGCTGCTGGTCAGCCATGAATGATCAGTTTCCCAAAGCCCATTTTAGAGTCTGTTCTTTAGATTGGTCCTCCCACCAACTTTATAAATTTAGGTTCTGGATTACAGATTTTCAGATACTGAGATCAGAATGCAGGAAATATGCTCTCTCAAGAATAACACCAGAAGGAAATAAGGATTGGACAAAGAGAGAAATTGATCTGTCACCAAGTCACAAGAGAGACCTCAACCAGGCCAACATGTAGTCTGAAGCTGAGCTGACTTCCATACATCTCCCAAAATGAGACAAAATGTAAGGACCTTCTTGTCAGCAAAGTAACCAGTCCATGGCCTATTTCCTAGGATAAAGCATAACCTTTGCCAGAACCACAGTGTTAAACCCCTCAAATCTGGAGGGAAATAAATCCCTGCCAATACAAAACAACTAAACTTTAACCCACCAGATTGATGGGGCAGTAAATCAAGCAGCTAAGCAAGAAAGTAAGAATTAAATTGTCCAGTTAATTTGGATATGTAATGTGAGTAAATAAAAATCAAGAATGCAGATTAACAGGGAGGCTGTTGATTCCCTGCTGGTGTTACTCTGTGGGACCCAAAGGTGTTTCTTCTCTCCAGCCACTATCACCTCCTGAATATAGCCTGAGTTTCTCTTCATGCCTTAGAATGATGTGAAAAATGGGGCCATGTGAACATAATATATTCTGTTTTTCAGCTTTCACTCTGCCTATTTTTTTGTTTGTTTTATTTGGCTTTTTGTCCTTCACCCCCCAAAGTAGTTAGACCTGCAGTTACTTCTGAAAGGTTCCTAAATGATCTCATTGACAAACCTAACCCATGCACAAGCCTACCTGTCATGTTCTTCTTACTTCATTTTCCAGTCCTTGTTAGTGTGTACTATGGCTAAATTCCACAAATGTTTCAGAAAAACAGTGAAGTATCTTATCTCTGCTTCTGAGGCCCACAGTTGTTGGGTTCTTGGTGTTCGTTGCCCCAAGTGGGTACCAGGATTCCATGAATCATAGATGGAAGCCTGATCCCTAGATGCTTTTGGATTTCTTCCCAACTTTCCCTGCAGAAGTACAAACATGATGTTTCACCCATTCTCTGTTTCCTTGTGTGACTGGAATGAAAGTGGTATTACTTTTGCCTCTGTGCATCTCAGAGAGCACATTATTTTTTCCTCCCTTTCTTCCCATGTCCTTCTTGATCAATGAGATACCATTCATGGTAAATTAGAAATAAGTAGACGCTAAGACCAATTCAGTGTCTTCTCCCATCTTTTTTCTACATCAATGTAGAATATCAGCTTCTGCAGTAGTTTGGATCTTAAATATCCTCCAGAGGTTTATGTGGTAAAAGCTTGGTCTTCAAGGTGGCACAACTTTTAAGATGTGGGGCCTCATGGGAGCTCTTAGGTGTGGGTACACCCTTAAAGGAGACTGTGGTACCTAGCTCCCTCCTCTCTGTTTCTTTAGCTTCCTGACCATGAGGCGAGCAGTCTTGTTGTACCAACTGTTCCTGTCATCATGTGCTTTCCTACCATAGGCCTTTTCTAAAACAAAAGAGCCAAGCACCCATGGATTGGAACTTCCAAAATTGTGAGCCCAAGTAACCCTTTTCTCTTTATAAGTTGATTAACCTAAGTTTTTTGTTATAGTGACAGAAAGTTGACTAACACATCCTCTAAAGATAGCCTTGCCCTAAACCCCAGAGCCTGTGACTATGTTATGCTATGTGGCAGAGGAAATTTAAGGTTGCATTTGAAGTTAAGATTGATAATTAGCTGATCTTAAAATACAGGGATGATTCAGAATTAACTCCATTTGTGCAAGGAGAAGAAAAATGAGCCACAGAGAACACGATGTAGAGATGGAAGCAGAGACTGGAGGGAAACAACTGCTGATTTTGAAGATGAAATGTAGAACGACAGTGGCCACCAGGCCCTGGCAAAGGCATAGAAATATATTCCCCTTGTCTCAGTTACGTTTCTCATTGCTAGGAAAAAATACAAGTTAGGAGAGGAAAGGCTTACTTCAGCTCACAGTTTTTAGAGGTCTCAGTCCATAATCAGCTGGCCCCAAGGCATGGCAGAAGAGAAATAGCTCATGACATGGCAGGCAGAAGGCAGCAGCAAGTAGCAGCATCCTGCCTTCCTTCTCTCCCTTTATAGTCCATCCAGGCTTTAAACCTATGGACTCGTGCCACCCACATTTAGGGTGGGGCTTCTATTATCCAAACCCAGAACCATGCTAATTCTAATCAGTGGGCAAATTGAGTACCAGTCACCCCTAATCTCAGCAACACATGCCCTAGATCAAGTCAGCTCCAAAGAGCCCCACTTATGATTACAGGAGGCTTTAGGGGGACATCTAGATACAAGCCTTGTAACACTGCCCTGGAGCCTCCAGGACACAGTCCTGCCAAGTCTTTGATTTTATCTCAGAGAGACCCATTTTAAACTTCTGACCTCCAGGACTATAATACATTGGTGTGTATTATAAGGTACCAAACTTGCTGCAATTTGTTACAGCTCAATAATATACTCTGACTCCACTTATTTCCTTTTCTTTGCCACAAATCCTTAGGAGAACAAAGCTCGACAAGCAGTTAGAGAAAAGAAAAAAATCACATACAATGGAATGCCCATCAGAATCACAGCAGACTGCTCAACGCAAAACCTCAAGGCAAGAAGAGCCTGGAGTGACGTATTCTAAGCCCCAAAGGAAAACAGCCTGCAACCCAGATTGATGTAACCTGCAAAACTATCTCTCAAAATTGATGGAGAAATCAGAAACTTTCATGGCAAAGAGCACCTTATGAATTTCATGACTACCAAAACAGCACTCCAAAAAATATTAGACAATATCCTAGGAACAGACAATGAGGATCACAATCCCAGGAAGCACAGCAGAATGAATCCATCAGGCACTACAAGAAATTAAATGTAAGGGTGAGAATCCAACAAAGAGAAAAAGTCATGACAATGATAATTCAATACATATCAGTTATAACCATCAATGTTAATGGTCTCAATTCACCAATCAAAAGAAATAGGCTGGCAGAATGGGTCAAGAAGCAAAATCCAACAATATAGTACATAGAAGAAACACACTTAATTCAAAAAGAAACCCATAGATTGAAAGTTAAAGGGTGGAAAACAATACTGCATGCTACAGGAACATGAAAAAAAGCAGGAGTAGCTATCCTCTTTGCAGATCAAGTAGATTCCAAACCAACACTGATTAAGAGAGACAAAGAAGGATACTACATCCTTGTAAAGGGAACAATACAACAAGAAGAGATGACAATCATAAATATATATGCATCAAACACTAGTGCACCCAACTATATAAAACAAATATTAATGGACAGGAAAAGTCATATATGCACTAATACAACATTAGTGGGGGACCTCAATACCCCACTGTCACAAACAGATAGAACTCTTGAACAAATGAACAGATGTTTACAGAGAGTGCCACCCCACGAAATCAGAATACACATTCATTTCAACTGCACAAGGGTCATTTTACAAAATAGACTACATACTTGCTCATAGAACATGTTTAAGTAAGTCCAAAGGAATTGAAGTTATCTCCTGTATATTATCAGACTGTAATGTGATGAAATTGGAGATCAATAGCAAAAGAAACCACAAAAATTTCATAAACACATGGAAATTGAACAATACAATTCTGAATGACTAATGAGTTGCAGAGGAAATTGAAGAAGGAATCAGACAGTTCTTTCAATTGAATGACAGTGACAATACAAAATATCAGAATCTATGGGACACAATGAAAGCAGTCTCACGAGTGAAATTCATAGCAGTGAATACACATATTAGAAAAACAGAGCAAGCCCAATTAAACAACCTGATGCTAAACCTCAAGCTTCTAGAAAAAGAAGAGCAGGACAAACCCAGAGCTCATACAAGGGAGGAAATTATAAAGATCAGAGCAGAAATCAATGCAATGGAGACTAAGAGAATGAAAAAAAAAAAAAAAAACCAATGAAGCCAAGAGTTGGTTCTTCAAAAGAATAAACAAAATTGACAAACCCTTAGCCAATCTTATCAGAAAAAGGAAAGAAAAGGCCCAAATCCATTCAGTTAGGAATGAAAAGGATGAAATGACAAGGGACCCAGCAGAAATCCAGAGGATCATCAATACCTGTTTCCAGAACCTATATGCCAAGAAGATGGAAAACACAGAAGAAATGGACAGATTCCTACATACCTATGATTCATCAAAGTTGAACGAAGAAGACCTAAAAATTCTAAACAACCCAATATTAATCAATGAAATTGAAAACATAATTTTAAGCTTACCAACTAAGAAAAGCCCAGGTCCTGATGGCTTCACTGCTGAATTCTACAAGACATTTAGAGAGGAACTACTGCCACTGTTGTTTAAACTCTTCAATGAAGTTGAAACAAGAGCAATACTTCCAAATTCATTCCTGGAAGCAAGCATCACCTTGATCCCCAAAGCAGAGAAAGACCCAACTGAAAAGGAGAACCATAGGCCAATCTCACTAATGAACATAGATTCAAAAATCCTTAGTAAGATACTGGCAAGTAGAATGCAGAAGATCATCAAGAAGATCATACACCCTGACCAAGTGGGATTCATCCCAGGGATGCAGAGATGGCTCAACATATGCAAATCAATAATTATAATACACTACAACAATAGAGCCAAGGACAAAAACCATGTGATCATCTCAATAGATGCAGAAGAAGGATTTGGCAAATCCCAACATGCATTTATACCCTACCAAAAATTGGAATAGACGGTCTCTACCTCAATCTAATAAAAGCCATCTATGAAAAACAAACAGCCAATATCATACTAAATGGTCAAAAACTAAAATGCTTCACACTAAAATCAGGAACAAGGCAAGGATGTCCACTATCACCACTCTTGTTCAATGTAGTTTTGGAAACATTAGCTATGGCAATTAGACAAGAGAAAGAAATAAAAAGAATAAAGATAGGAAATGAAGAAGTCAAATTGTCATTGTTTGCACGTGACATGATACTCTAGATAGAAGACTCCAAGTATGCCACCAAAAGCCTTCAAGACTTAATAACCAAATTCCATAGAGTCGCTGGATAGAAGGTCCACATACAAAAATGAATAGTTTTCCTCTACACGAACAACAAACTCCCTGACTCAGAAATAGGGCAAACAATTCCTTTCACAATAGCATCCAAAAAACTGAAATACCTAGGAATTAACCTAACGAAAGAAATCAAAGACTTCTTCTCTGAAAGCTATAGCACTCTAAAAAGAGAGATTGAAGATGATATCCGAAAATGGAAAGACATACCCTGCTCCTGGATAGGAAGAATCAACATAGTGAAAATGGCCATACTTCCAAAACTGCTATATAGATTCAATGCAATCCCAATGGAAATCCCAGTAGCATACTTCACAGACCTTGAGAAAACAATTCAAAAATTCATTTGGAAAAAGAAGAGACCCAGAATAGCAAAAGCAATTCTACGCAACAGAGACATGGCAGGGGGTATCACAACCCCCAGCCTGAAACTATACTAAAAAGCTACTGTGATAAAAAATAACCTGATACTGGCAAAGGAACAGACCTGAGGACCAGTGGAACAGATTAGAAGATGCAGAAACAACGCCAGACCCACTCAGCCACCTCATCTTCGACAAAGAAGCCAAACACCCTCACTGGAGGAAAGATAGCCTCTTTAATAAATGGTGCTGGAAATATTGGGTTTCAACTTGCCAAAGATTAAAACTACACCTATATCTCTCACTATGCACTAAATTAAAATCAAAATGGATTAAAGATTCAGCCAGGGATTTAGCTCAGTGGTTCTGGCGCCTGCCTCCCAAGCACAAGGACCCAAGTTTGATCCCCGGTACCAAAAAAAAAATTGATTAAAGATCTAAATATTAAAATAGAAACTCTGAACCAGTTGGAACAGAGGTTATGTAGAACTCTTGAAGACATTGGTGTAGGAAAAGATTTTATGAACAAAACCTCACTTGCCCGTGAACTAGCACAAACAATCAACAAGTGGGATCTCTTCTTATTAAAAAGCTTCTGCACAGCAAGAGAAAGCACCAGCAGTGTGAAGAAACAACTCACAATGTGGGAAAAAATCTTCACCTGCTCTTCCTCAGACAAAGGTCTACTATCCCGAATCTACAAGAACTTAAAAAGATCAGACCTCCCAAATTTAAAGACCCAATCCGAAAATGGGCATCTGAAATGAACAGACATTTCTCAGACAAAGAAGTAGAAATACCAAATAAATACATGAAAAAATGTTCAATGGCTGCTATCATGAAATCCACCAATAACAAATGCTGGCGGGGCTGTGGGGAAAGAGGAACACTGCTCCACTGCTGGTGGGAGTGTAGGCTGGTGCAAGCACTGTGGAAATCAGTATGGAGATACCTCAAAGAACTAGGACTGGAAGTCCCATTTGACCCAGGTATTCCACTGCTGGGGGTCGTCCCCAAAGAATTAAAAGAATCATACCACAGTGATATATGTGTGCTCATGTTCATAGCAGCACAGTTTGTGATAGGTAAAACTTGGAAACAGCCCAAATGCCCATCAACTGGAGAATGCATAAAGAAAATGTAGTTTTTTAATAAAATGGAGTACTATTCAGCCATAAAAAATGAGAAATTAGAGACATTTATAGCTAAGTGGATGCACATTGAGGCGATACTCTTAAGTGAAATAAATAGGACACACATGTATAAATACCAAATAGTTTCTCTGCTGTGAGAAACTGAAAGTGTAAATAAGGACTAAAATGTATAATAGGTCATGTGAAATAGGAAGAAAAGGGGCAAAGGGGATGGAAGTGGGAGGGCTAGGGGAAAGGATAGAAGGGAATGAGATTAATATGAGAAAATGGAAAAATAGGAACAAAATCTTTGTAAATAGGGCGGGATGGAGGGGTTGAAGGGAGGGCTGGGCAAGGATGAAAAATAAGAACCAAGAGAGACTATGTAAAGGTGCAAATTTCCAATGATGAATGTCATTATATTGTATACCTAAAATGTACCAATGATTAGAATGAATAATCAATAATGTAAAATAGGAAGAAAAGATCCGAAGGGGTAGGGGTAGTGGGAGGGGCAGGGGAAAGGAAAGAAGGGAAAGGAAAAATGATGAGAAATGGAAAAAATGGAAATAAAGTCTTTGTAAATAGGGAATGGTGGAGGGGGTGAAGGGAGGGCTAGGAATGGGGAAAAAATAAGAACCAAGATGCATCGTGTAAAGGTACAATTCCCAATGAGAAATGTAATTGTGTTGTATACCTACAATGTACCAAGAATAGAATTTTTAAGAAAATCATCATCCTGTTTCAGTAAATATTTGTTTGATTAAACTTGACTTGCTATGTACAGTTTATGCTGAATAAATGATTGAAAATATGTTGTTAGGTTCTAAAGTTGTAAACAGCATAGGTTTCAATATAGTTTCTATTTTCAAGCTTAATTTTGCTAAATTTCAGCTATTAAAATGTAACTTTTAAACTTTTTGTCATATTCATATAGTATTTTAGCATTACTAATATTTTACTTAAAAGGAAAATTTATATTGAAAAGAAAACATATTTAATCTCCAGCAATGGAGAAAAGGATCATTTTGTGGAAGTAGAGAGTAATGACAAACTGTAATAAAACTAATGTGGGTTTACTTTTCCTGTTGGAGTTTTGAGTTAGGTGACTATTCTCTTAAAATGGCTAATAGGTAGGTGTTAGAGAACTGGAAAATAATACAACCCCGAAACTAATACTTTTTCAAAAAGTAAAGCTAATCTGGATAGAAAGAAAGTTTCAAAAAAAGAAATGGCATTATTATATGTTTCATTGTTTTTTTTGTTTTGTTTTTTTTTCTTTTTTGGTACCAGGGATTGAACTCAGGTCCTTGCGCTTGCGAAGCAGGTGGCAGAACCACTGAGCTAAATCCCCGGCCCTCACTGTATTTTATAATGATATCTAAGTACTAAATAAAATTGCCTCAAAGATATTAGGAATTTTGGAAATGCCATTTAAAATCATTTAACTTTGTTTTCTGAGTTGTTCCCTGACCATCTACTGGTACTCTTACCCTGGATACACTTTCAGAGAGAATAATCTTTACCATTCATCTACCTTTTAACTACTTTGGAAGGTTCACATCTTCATATTTAATCTCCAACTCCATGTGAATCATCCTGATTGATGCAAGGCAATAAAACTCCAGTTCTTCCTCTTCTGGCCAAACTTCTAGAATAAGTCCCAAGGGTAGTAGCTAGTCTTTCTATTGCACCTGGTACCATTATTTCATTAGATTCTGGTCTTTTAAGAAACTCTGGCCTGCATGTACTGTCTGGAAGAAGACCTCAGGCATTGTTATTAGTAGCCTGAGAGTCTCTAGGAACCACTCCTAGTTTTTCAGTCTAGTTCCTTGGTGCATTTGTGTGGCTGAAGCGCTGGCAGAATGGCATCTCCCTAGAACTAGATAGAAATATAGATTCTCAGTCTTCACCTCAGTACTACTAAACCAAAATCCACATTTTAACAATACCCTTGGGTGATTCTTATGCATGTTGACGTTTTTTTTTTAAATATAGACTTTTTTTTCTTAAATTATTTTATTGGTACATTTTAGGTATACAATACATTTAGATTTATCTTTGGGTGCTTGTACCTGTACATGACATATCTTGCTTCTTATTTTTTCCCCATTACCTGTGCACCCTTCACCCCTAAACCCATCCCTATTCGTTTCCATTTTTTTCCTTTTCTCATAATTTTTCCTTTCCATTCTTTCCTTTCCCCTTCCCCTCCCACCACCCCTACCCCTTTGGACCTTTTTCTATTTCAAAGTATCAATTATTAGTTATTAATCCTTTTAGTCCTTATTTACACTCCCAGTTTCTCACACTAGAGAAACTATTCGGTATTTACGCATGTGTGCCTTATTTATTTCACTTAAGAGTATGGCCTCAATATGCATCCATTTAGCTATAAATGACTCTAGCTTCTCATTCTTTATGGCTGAGTAGTACTCCATTTTATTAAAAAACCCACATCTTCTTTATCCAGTCTCCAGTTGATGGGCACTTGGGCTGTTTCCAAGCTTTAGCTATTACAAACTGTGCTGCAATAAACATGGATGCACATATATCTCTGTGGTATGATTCTTTTAATTCTTTTGAGAAAATACCCAGCAAGGGAATATCTAGGTCAAATGGGACCTTCAGTCCTAGTTCTCTGAGGTATCTCCACACTGATTTCCATAGTGGTTCCACCAGTCTACACTCCCACCAACAACGGAGAAGGGTTTCTTTCTCTCCACTCCACCAGCATTTGTTATTGGTTGACTTCTTGATAGCAGCCATGCATATTGAAGTTTAAGAAGCACTGGTCAGAATTCTCCCTCTATTCCTCTGATCATATTGGTTCCTCGGCTACCCATCTGCTTAGATCTCTCCTTTCCCTTTGATTTCTTTACCTCTTACTAGTTCTCACCCTGGCTGCACAATAGTTTCACAAGGTGAGTTTTGTTTGTTCTATTGTTGTTGTAATTGCTGTTCCCTGTTCCCAGAGGTTTTTGGTTTTTTGTTTTTATTTAGTTAATAGGAAGTGATGTCTGAGTATCAGTTCTGATGCCTTAGATGATTCCAATGTGAGGCTAGTATTGAAAATCACTGGACAACTTTTAAGAGATTATTGGTTTAAACTCCTGCTATGTGCCCTCTGGCTCCACAAAGCTATTCTATTGGCAGGATGTGCCATATCTAATAAAACACATTAGGCCCAGCTGAGCCTCACTTGATGTCGTAAGACAAGGGCAAGTAATTGATCAGTTTCCCTCACTGACCAGTCTATAGGAAGAAACCCAATGGTTAAAGCAGCATCAACAGCAGCACTACATGTTTTCTCCAAGGTCATCAAGACCAACCGTATCTGTCAATGTAAATAGATAAGTATCAGTGTGAATAGATTCAAAATTATTTCAGACATAATATCCTATATTCTATTTTAAAAAATAATTTGAGTTTCTCATATAAGAGAATCCATGTGACATGTAATCTTATGTGTTTGATTATTTCATTTAATGTTATGGTCTTGAGGTACATCTATTTTTCTATAAATGACAAGTTTATCCTTCTTTATGGCAGAATACTCAATATATAAATAAATTAAAGAGTAAAACAAAAGACAGATAATAGGGAAATAGAGATAGATCTTTTGCAAAGAAAAAATGATCAAGAGAAGAAGGAGGGAGAAGAGGGGAGGAGGATGGAAAAAGAATGAAGATGTGTTATGCACATGGACCAACTCCCCATGAGGAATACAATCATCGTATACTGCAAATATGTACTATTAAAAATAAAATTAAATAAAAAGATAATTTAGTGCACATAAATGATATCATTTTCATAAAGATACAAGCTGAAGGTGCAAGCCTTATCTGCAACACGCCCATCCCATAGCAGAGGGGAAAGATCAATGAAAATGACCAGGCAGTAAGCATTGAATCCTCTATTTGCATGTGATTGTCACTTCTGCTCAAATTCTCCTGTCCAAGCAAGTCACATGGCCAAGGCTGATACCAAGGAGTATAAGGAGCACTCCTTCCACAAGGAGGAGCTCTGAAGGTGTTACCTGGAGGAGATGATAACCTAGTAATTCAAACAAATATAATCACAGTTGCCCAATTCGCAGCCAAAAAGAGGTCAATCTGGGATTTGAATCTAGCTCTATTTGACTGTCAACAACTGTACAATGCTTTCTTTTCTGAGCTGATTTCAAGTATGGAACCCTTATTTTGTCTAACTTCAAGTCCTTCTTTATCCTCCCTTGTCTCACTAGTCTCCTAGACTTAACATCTGGCTTAAGTGAATAATGTTTCAACGAATACATCTTCAACTTAGCTGAAGCCATAGCTCCCTGCCCTCTGATTGAGTTGGTTATCTTCTGTTTAAGGCCAGTAAAAGTTTGAGTCTAGGGCTGGGGATTTAGCTCAGTGATTCCACCACCTGCCTCACAAGCACAAGGTCCAGAGTTCAGTCCCTGATACCAAAAAAAAAAAAAAAGTTTGAGTCTATTTCCGCAGCTTTTGATGCACCAATCAAATAGATGCATCTCCATCTTCAATGTGATACATACAGAAAGATTTTTTTACTGCTCTAAGGAAATGCACAAGAATCAAGTTTTAGTAGCATGGCCTTAAACCTCAAAGAACTGTATTTAAACTTGGACAAGAAATGTTTTAAGATGATTTCCGACCAGAAACAAATCCTTCCTTGTGGTAGCTAAACATGCTCCACAGAAAGTCTTGTTTACCACTGGTCTCAAGGGAGTGACTTTGCGAGGTTCTGTCAACACATTTGGATCATCCTAGAGTGGGTCAGATCCCCCTAAACCTATCCAACTCATATTATCTTTCACCACTCATAAAGGAAGGCCACAGACCCAAAGCTTCCCATCTCTTTTGACAAGCAGCAGAATCTTTCAGCCTTTATTTCCAAACAGAACATGTTTTGTTATGATAAGATCCAGCTTCAACCACGGATTACACATTATTTAGTTACCCACAAACATGGACTTAATTTCTCCCTTGTGAACACTAATTTGGACCTTTTTTTATAATAACAGTTAACAAAACTACCTCCTAACTTAAAAGTTCTGTTTATTTTTCTAAAGAACGTTATTGAAAAAGAAAATAATTCACTTAGCTAAAACTGCCTTTGTTACCATCTTCTTGCAGATTGTGGCCTGATTTATTACCCTTTAAGGAAGTGTGTGCATATCCTACTAGTCTCTGAGAGGTTGTCTCTCTAGTTAGGAACATATAAAACCTTATCTCTATCAGAGACAAATGAAAGTAAGGCAAAATAAAATAATTTGAACAAAAGTGTAATTTATAGAATTTCCAACTCAAAACAAGGCTTGTTTCCAGAAGAGTAGTTGTTTCCATGCTAACTTACCTCCCTATACATCTTTGTTGAATATTTTAAAAATTATCATCTCAGTTTTTGTTTTTTTCACTGAACAGTTGGTATATGTCAAAGCATGAGAAAAAAATCCTATTTAATATTTTCAATCTTCTTTTTATTTAACCTCCTGAATCTTTCTTTTTTTCGGGGGGAGGGGTACTGGAGATCCAACTCTGGACCTTGTGCTTGCGAGGCAGGTGGCGGAAACACTGAGCTAAATCCCAGGCCCTAACCTCCTGAATCTTAAAAAAAAGTTATATATCACAGACTTCAACACTAAAATAAAACTACCTTAGAATTTAAGAATCTGAATTAGCTTTATATTCATCAATTTTCATTACGTATTTTTGTAAAAATAAAACAGAAAAAGTCAAAATTAAGAAATGTAGTTTCAATGAAAAATGATTCTCCTTCTTCTATTTCCTCCAAATTGAAGAATGTAGTAATTCATACTCAAGAAGCAGTGCCTAGACTTGGCAATCCTGGCTTTAATCCTGTTGTATTTTTATAATTTTCTGTACAAGTAGTAATCACTGCAGTAATTTTGATTAAATGATTACTCATAGACCTGCTCTTGAATGAAATGACAAATGTTCTCTGGAAAACTTCAAGTAGACGCTAAAACATGGAAACTTTCTAGGATATGAGTATGTTCCAAATGGTATTATGTCTTGTTAATAGCAATGATATATGACTCAAATATAATAATCTACTTCCTACAGAAGGAGAAACTAGCTTCACTGACTAAAAATGATGGGAGAAGTTAAAATCTTTTAAATATCAGCGTTTGGGGAAGTCCAAAGTGATCCTGAGTGCTTGTGGAAGGTGTGGTGGGAGTGTGTAGGCTAAGAGTGTACTCTGACAGAAGGAACATCTTGAAAGGAGATTTACAGAGCCCAGGAACTGTCTTCCTTCAGTCCCCAACACGCATCAGATTTGCTGTATAACAATGCGTTCTTGAACAAAATTTTTAAGAAGAAAAATGAGATAAGGAAAGTTTTACAGATATTGTTTTTAATGTCTATGACCCGGGTGCTGAAGCAACTGCATCTGGAAAGAGTGAGGCTGGACCTTGGCTGCCCCAACTTCCTTCAGCTCCCATCTCATGTGACAGGAAACCAACAGGACAGCCGAGGCCAAGGCTCAGCACACGGCAGAGCCACAGCCTACTTCCAAAAAGACAACTTGGAGATAAATAACATGTTAACTTCCACAAGTAGTAGATTTTTTAAAACATGCTCTATATTCTGCTTGACATGCAATACAAGTTTTTGACTAAGTATTGGACTTTTGCTTTTTATTCACTTTCTATTGACAAAAATTGTATTTATTGTCTACATCATATGTTTTGATACATCTATAAATTTTTAATAACTAAACCAAATAGTTTAAAGAATTTTTATCTTAGAAAATCCTAAAATAATGGAGATTGAAATGTAGTGAAGGGACATAAATATATGTCATTGACAATGAAACAAATTATTTCCCCTGGAAAATTTGGGGGCTTTTACAAACATAAAGGTACTATACATGGGTTGCTAATTTATTTATGCACCATAGAATAAATAGTGCAAATATTTTTGTCATTTTAGTATAATCACACTGAAATTTTCTAGAATCATATTTCATTAAATGTTTTAATACACTCAACAGGTTTTAGGAGAGAAGCAGATGGGGATGAGTTTTCCTGACTTTGACATTCACTAGCTGTGTGATTAGTTTGTTGACTTCAGATGAACTAACTTATATGTGTTGATTTTCTTTTAGATTAGGACTCTTTGTGGTTCATTTGAACTCTAATTTGGATTGTGTATAATTGAGGAATGAACAGAGGCCTAACACTCTATGAAAACAAAATATGTTAAGTCAATGAAAAATTAATAAGAGATTTTCATCACCTGCTCCCTTAATGCCAGTAAGGAGGGCAAAGTCAAGAGTGTAGAGGATAAGGATAGAGATGACAAGGGTCTAGCCAAGAGTGAAAATGACAGAGAAGAGCATCCCTCACAAGCCTTATCAGCGAGTCTGAAGCGTGCATCAGCAGAAGGATTTACAGTAGCCAAAGGCCTTTGTTTCTCCCCCATCATTGGTGATGACTTATGGCTTCTTGAGAATGGACAGTATGAATGCACGTGGTATCCAGCAGAGAATAGCAAAGGACAGAGTAGCAAAACTCTGCCACTTTATACTGATATCATTCTTTAAGTCTACTGATTCTTCCCAGTAACTTTATCATGAGGCAAGGAAAGAAGACAGAGAAGCATATGAACTTCATAATCAGTCCTAGTTTCAAATCCTAATTCCATTCCTCTTGGCCATGTTGACTTTGAACAGTCCTTTGCTTTAATAAATGTGTGAAAACTACTATGCTACATACTGTGAATACAGGAAACAGGCAAAAAATGTGTAAATAATTTTAGATTGTGTTGAGTGCTCTAAGGAAACTAAAATAGGGTAATAAAATGGAAAGTAATGGAGCCAGACTAAATGATATTGGGCTTCAGGGGAAAAAAAATCTACTCTAAAGAGATAACATTTGAGGTGAGACTTGGATGAGAAGCAGCAGCCAGCCATATAAAGATCTGCCAGAAGAACATTCTCTGCAGAAGGTATAGGATGCACAAATGCCTTGTGATGGGAAGGAGCTTTCCTAGTTTAGGAAAAATAATTCAGTCCATGTCCCTGAAATAAGGGGTAATTAAAGTCAAGGAGGTAATTATAGGTTAGATCATGTGGGACTCAGAAGATGTGGGAGGATATTTAGACTAGATTTTTTTTTCCTAAGTGCATTTAAGACACTGCAGGTTATTTTAGCAAAGGGTATGATATTGTTTGATGACTTAAAAGATCACCCTTAAAATTCTAACAGAAGTGTACTGAAGAATTGTGAGAGTGGAAACAAAGATTCTAAGATGATTTTAGTGTCCAGATAAATAGCTTTCTATCCTCAGCTTTAAATAAAGTTGTCAATGAAGTAAAATTGGAGTAACAACAGGTAATCACAGGGTAATTTTGAGAAATGAATGACCAAATACACAGGTGAGTAGTTGAGCATTCAATTAATAGATGTTGTCAGGGTTTAGAGATTAAATGATGTGCTCATCAAGATCAGATAGTCAAAATCCATAGCAGACTAGATACTGATTCCAATTTCAGAATCCCAAAATTGAGTAGTTCTACATTCACATGATTTAAACATGCTTCTGGGCCACATGTTGAATGTGCTAGGGCCTGAACATACAGAGGCCTCTTCCAGGATGCTCAGTCTAGGAGTGATAACTATGAACATAAACAGTTTTGAAAAGAAATGAGATATACAGAAATAGATACATGCTATCAACAGATAAAATTTCATATAAGAAAGGATATCTGGGCTGTAATAAATGCTCACCAGATAGTCAGACAACAAGAAGAAGCAGCTTTCCATATGTGGCAAACTCTGAGTGATTTAAAATTATTGATATAAATAGTACATGGAGAAATAAAAAGGAGTTGAGGTTGGAGCAAAAGGGTCAGTGGTATAATTATTACCAACAGGAATGACAGTAGGTTTTAAAGTGGAAACTACCACTTCTGTAAGTGGAAGTGATGAGTCCATTTAGACTGCTGTGGAGGATAGCTCAACAGCAAAATTAACTAAACAGCAGTGCGTGGAAGTGACCATTCAGATAACACTTGAATATAGCTTAACATGAAGGAATGGGGAGAGAATGTTGTAGTAGCTGAGGACAGCAGGGGCCCAAAGACTTTTGGAAGTAAAGACAGAAGGAAGGATGGAAACGAAATAAGAAAAGAGGAAGAGGAAGAGGCATGGGAAAGAAGAGGAGATAAAGGTGGAATGAGAAGGAAAAATGAAACCAGATGTCTGTCTGTGGGGGAATAGATGACTATGCCATGGGAATGCACTGTGGAGAGGAAAAGTGAGTTGTGCAGCCTAGTGTATATATCCAAAGAGTTGGGAGTAACTCCAAGCAGTTACAAAAGTGGAGCTGACTTAGTTTGGAGCTGAAGTAGACTGGTGGAAATTTTCCTCTTAATTGTTTCGATATCTCTGTCCTTTCTTGACAGGACCATATTTTCTGAACCTTAACTGAAGACATATTTCCTGACAAAGAAATTTTCTACCACTTCCAAATGGGAAAGATAATCTAAAAATGCACTTAATTGGCATCTTTAGGGTATTTCCATGATAATAGAAGCAGTAATAGAGAATATTTGAATTTGGGATATCTCAGAAATTCCAGAGTATGAAATAATAACAATTAGTCTTTTTGGAGTGTCAAGCATTCTTCTAAAAGCTTGTCATTTAACTCTCTCCACAATCCTGTGAAGTAGATCCTTTTATTAACCTCCCTCCACAGATAAGAAATCAGTGTCACAATGGGATTGGGTTGCTTCTCAAGGTCACGCAAATAGCAAAGGCAGAGTTGGACCTGAATTTTGTTGTTTCCAACAAGAGAATGAGATTCCTAAAGGGTTTGATTATATTTCTTTTAGTTCCCTTTGATGGCAATGTTATCTCAAAGGATTTTGGAACAGAAAGTTATGAGGTTCTGTTAATTTATTTTACTATTTAAAATATGCATATGTTATGACCCAGTAGACAATCCAGGCAAAGAGCATTGAGCTCTTCATAGGAAGCTGACATGAATGGTCCTCACTCCCTCTATCAAAATGAAAAATATCTCAACAAATAAAAGTGAAAAGTCCCAAGCCAAACACTAAAGTAGGTAGTATTTCTCTCTATGTTGCTTTTATGAAATATTGGCAGCCAGACATATTTCTCAACCCTAGATGACATAAATCTTTCCGAGGGAAACCAAATTTCTTTGGTTTAGCTGCCAAACTATGACTTCAGCCTTGAATCTCATCTCAGAAAACTGTAAACACACTGTTACTCCCCTGTGTTTAATTTTAAGCATATCTTCCCTTCCTGCAGGCCATCTTTCTTCCTGTTGGGTGGCTGCCTCTTACCCTCTTACCCTGCCTGCCAACCTGTGTATGCTGATCTGTGAGGGATGGGCTTCCCGGGACAGTTCAAGCCCTCTGCATTCTCACTTCAGGCTCACTCCCTTCTGTCTGGCTATTCTCCACTTTTCACCTTTTTCTCTTTAGTAACAATTTTTGGCTTTCCATGCACATTCCACTGAAAGCTGACAATGTTGTTCTGGAAGGTTTTGCATGGATCTGTTGCTGTTGCCTCCCATATCACAGTGAACTTGGCTCATAACTCTGTGCCTACAGGACAAAAGGAGTAGGAGGTTTCATTTAAAAATGGCCTATGCTGACTTTTCTAGTAATCAAAGACTAATTGAATAAGTCAACCCATGAGCTATTCAGTTCCATTAAGTATGTAAATATATCTGGATCCATTTGTGCTTCAGGATGAAGGGAACTAAGTACCTGGAAATGAGGAAGAGATGGTATTTACTTTCCAGAAATACAAAGTAGCAGGATGCATGTTTTCTGGGAAGTAGACAGTAGAGTCTAGAGAAAAGAGCACTGGATTTGAAGTCAGCAGATCAGGTCCTAGTCCAAATTCTGAACCAAAAATCACCTGTGTAACACTGGAAAGAAAATCACACAGTCATCCACCAGGTTGTCAATTTTTTTCATACTTAAAGTTCTGGAATAGGTAACTTCTAAATTTGGATAACTGAGTGAGTTTGGGAGTTTGAAAAGAAAAATATAAATTAGGGCTTCAACACAGGCACACTGAATTAGAATCTTTAGGAGTTGCTCCCTGAGTATCTGATTTGATGTTGCCAACACAGCCTAGTTTAGGAGACCAGCATTAAGAGGCACTTTGACTTGTCAAAGTGTTATGCCCTTCAGGCTTTACCAGTATTTCCAGGTCAAGGTAACTTGTAGAATAGGAAGAACCACTGTTATCCATTAGAATAAATAATTCAGAAGTGGGAGCCAGCCATGGTGCTGCATGCCTGTAATCCCAGAACTCTGGCAGGCTGAGGCAGGAGGATTACAAGTTCAAGCCCAGCCTAAGCAACTTTGTGATATAACAAATCTTGTCTCAGAGTTTTAAAAAAAAAGGGATCAGGATGTTTCTCAGTGCAAAACCCTGGGTTTAATTCTGGGTGCTGAAAAGAGAAGAAAAAAAAAGTAGCCAATGCTGAACTGGGAAGTAAAATAGTTGGAAGAGCTGGACCTATTGCTTTGGACTAGTTCATCACCAGCATAAATACTCTGTGTACTAGAACAACAATTCTTCCTCTTATGCCATTTTTTGAAAAATGACATTTCTGTAATTAAAGGTTAAGAGGTGGACAGAACCAGTCATATTGGCTGCCTTGAGAGGCCTTCAATATCATCTGAAATTGTGCTCTAAATCTGTAAATATTAGAAAACAGTTAGTTTTAAAATTTATATTTCCTCATTTTTGCAACAGTAGTTTAACGGTAAAGAAATAATATAGGTTACATTACACTAAGTAAAGTAAGCTAGTCACAGGACAAGTGAAACATAATTTCACTTACATGAAATAGGTAAACTTATAAAAATAGAGAATAGAATAGTGGTTCTCGGGCTCAAGAGAAGAAGAATGGATGTAAACTTTTAGTTATATGCCAGGAATGTGCTGTTTTAATCGCCACAGCCCTACAGTGCGACTTTAGCTCTGGGATGGTGATGCCACCTCCTTTGGTTTTGTTACCAGGATTGATATTGCTAGTCTGGGTCTCTCCTGGTTCCATATGAAGTTTAGGATTATTTTCTCTAGATTTGTGAAAAATACTGTTGTTATTTAGATTGAGGCTGCATTAAATCTATATATGAGCTTTGGAGATACAGCCATTTAGATGATGTTGGATCTGCCTATCCATTTCCTGATGTTCTTCTCAATTTCCTTTTTCAGAATAATGTAGCTTTCATTGTTAATGTAGTTTTCATCATAAGATCTTTCACTTCCTTGGGTAGGTTAAGACCTAGGTATTTATTATTTTGCTATTGTGAATGCATTAGTATATGTAGGAATATTATTGACTTTTTGTATTTATTTTGTATCTTGCTGCACTACTGAATTTGGTTATCAATTCTAGGAGTCTTTTGGGGGAACTTTTGGGTTTTGTAAGTAAAAGATCATGTGGATCTGCAAATAATGATATTTTGACTTCTTCCTTTCCTATATGTTTCACTTTTCTTTCTTTCTCTTGCCTGATTCCTTTTGCTAATATTTCAGTTTTTCAGGGTTTTTATCATGAATGGATGTTGGATTTTATCAAAGGCTTTTTCTGCATCTCTTGATATGATCATGTGATTTTTGACCTTGCTTCTATTTATGTGATGAATTACTGTTTTGAGTAACCATCCTTGCATCCTTGGCATGAAGCCTACTTGGTCATGGTGTATGATCTTTTCAATAATTTGTTGCATTCTGTTTGCCAGTATCCTGTTAAGGATTTTTGCATCTATGCAAAATTATCATTTAGCGGGATTGGCCTATAGTTCTTTTTTGGTTGGATCCTTGTCTGGTTTTTGGATTAGGATAATGGTAGCTTCTAAAAATGATTTTAGAAGTACTCCTTCCTCTCAATTTCTTTAAAGAGTTTTAGAATTATTGGTGTTAGAATTTTCCTGATGTTTTGGTAGAATTTGGTTATGAATCTATCAGATATAGGGCTCCTTTAGTTGACAGGTTTTAAAAATTTTTATTACTGTCTCACTTTCCTTGTTTGTTATTGGGTTGTTTAAGATTTTTAAATCTTCTTAGTTCAGTTTTGGTCATTCATAGGTATCTAGGAATCTCTCCATCTCTTCTGAGTTCTCCAGTTGTTTGGTATATGCCAAACTATGTGAAGTAGTTGCTAATAATTTTCTGGATTTCATCCATATCCACCTTTTTCATTTCTACTTGCATTGATTTGTGTTTCTTTCCTTTTTCGGTAAAATTAGCTAAAGTTTATCTATTTCATTTATTCTTTCAAAGGACCAGCTCTTCAATTAATTGATTTTTATATTGTTTTTTAGTCTCTATTTCATTAATTTTTGCTCTGATCTCTATAATGAAACAGAGTAGAAGAAGCAGAAACAACCCCAGGCACATATAGATATTTAATCTTTGACAAACAGCCAAAAGATATACACTGGAGGAAAGATAGACTCTTTAATAAATGATACTGGGAAAACTGGATATCCACATGCAGAAGATTGAGTCTAGACACGTATATCTCACCATGTACTCAATTCAATTCAAAATGGACCAAAGATCTAAATGCTAAAACAGAAATATTTAATCTGCTGGGAGATAAAATAGGTACAACTCTTGAAGATTTAGGTATAGGCAAGGACTCTCTGAATAGAACCCCAAGAAATAAAACCAAGACTCAACAAAGAGGACATCCAGTGAAAAGCTTCTGCTCAGCAAAAGAAACAACCAACCGAGTGAAAAGACAACCTATAAAATGGGGAAAAGGTTTTGCCAGCTATTCCTCAAAAGATTGACATCAAAAATATATAGAGAACTAAAAAAAATTAGACTCCCTGAAATAAAAGACTCAGCGACAACAACAACAAACAGGCAACCAAAATGAATAAAGATTCCTCAAAAGAAGTACAAATGGTAATGAATAGGTGCTCGATGTCATTGGGAATCAGAGAAATGCAAATTAAAACTACACTTAGATCCGTGTTACCCCAGAGCAAATGGCTATCATCAAAATATTGAATAAAAAATGCTGGCAAGAATGTGGGTAAAAACAGACTCTACTGCATTGTTATGGGAATCTAAATTAGTACAACCACTATGGAAATCATTGTGCAGATTCCTCAAAAAATTAAAAATGGAAATTCCACTTAACCAGCTATACCCCTTCTAAATATCTTTCCCAAACAAAGAAAATCACCATATTACAGGAATATAAGCATACCCATATTCATAACAGCACAACTTATAATAGCTAGATCTTGCAAAGAGAATATATGTCCATTACTAAATGAATAGATAAGGAAAATGTGGTATTTATACATAATGGAGTACTACTCTGTCATAAAGAAAGATAAACTTGAGGAATTCATAGATAAACGGGTGCAATTTGGGAACATAATGTTAAGTGAATAAGTCAGACATATAAGCATAAATATTATATGGTTTATCTTATATGAGAATAAAAAATATACATATATATAAAGACAAAATAGAAGACAGATAAATAGGAAGTAAGTTTAAATAATTTCCTAAATTACCTACTCCACTGTTTTAAAAATATTTTGTACATATATGATAATTCATTTAATTTATGCTACTAGTTTCTCTTAGCTCATTGAAAAAAAAGTTTTGTCCTATTATTTGTTTGTTTCTTTTTGTAAGACTCTTTTACCCCTGTATTATATTCTGAGTAACTACTTTGAAGACAATGTTACACAGTGTATGAACTCTACTTATTCTCTTATTATGAAATTTTGCTTTATTTTCACATAACAAAATAAAAGAATAATAGATGTTTTAAAAGTTTCCGTTAAATCCACATGTTCTAAAGTACAGCCTTGTGCCTATGTTTAACCACACAGATGGATTCTGACTTACAGTGGATCAAGTTATCTGTTTTTCTATTTTTTCAGCTGTAAAATGGTGCAGAAGCACTCAGCAGAAACTGCAAGTGGACTTTTGAATTTTGACCCTTTCCTGGGGCAGTGATATGAGGAATGATGCTCTTCTACTGACACTGGGCAGCAGCGTCAGCACAGGCTCCAGTCAGCCATGTGAGCATGGGGATAAGCACAGTTCACTGGGGCTAAGCTGGGGTGTTCCATAGGCCAAGTGTATTAAATGCATTTTCAACTTACAGATCTTCAACATACCATGGTTTTATCCGGATATAACCCATTGGTAAGCCCAAGAGCATCTGTAATGGATTGTGTGCTTAAAATTTAAGAGCTTAGATTTCATGTTATATGTTGTTTTAGTAAATGAATCAATCAATAAATAAAACAAAATAAATAAATACAATAATACCAATAGGGCAGAGAGGAATCTGAACCTTCCAATAGATTTTAATTTTATTATGGATAATCCAGACAGTGAAAGAGAGCACTGATAATTCAGAGGTTTCTAGATGTCATCATGAATATTACATAACTTTTAGAATGCCAAATATGCATCATAAAAAATCTGCAGGAACATAGGCTCTGACAGATGCTGAACACTCTTTTTCATCAGAACCATGAATCTTGAAAAAAGATTGCTTAAGATCTCTGAAGTGAATATCCAACAGAAAATAAATCCATCGCAATCAAAAAGTGACTCAAAGGTAACAAGCTTCCAGAAGAGGAAAAAAAAGCAGCTGCCAGACCCAGGTCACTCACATGAACTGTTGCAGTGTTACCACCTCCAGTGGCCTTGATTTGCCAAACTAGAACACAGTATCCCTGAGATGGTATGCTAAATTCTTCAGCAGGGCATCTCTGTAGATCTTATGCATTCCAAAAGCAAGGAAATTTGTTCCCCTCCCAGGACAAAGAGTTGGTGGAAAAAGAGACACATTAAGGATGTGTTCTGCTGGCAAAGCTGTAGGCAGAGGTAAATCCCTGAGCATTTTTCCCTTCCAAAATACTCTGATTGTGTTGACAGCTTACCTTCAGAACACGAAGAGCACGTCCAGAAAACACAAAAACAGTGCATTAAGACACCATCATTCCATGGAGAAAGTGGAAAATGTGGTAGCAAAATGGAAGAATTTGGTTCAGAGGGCCTAAAGTTTCCTTTTACTGTGCAGACTCTACAAAAATATTTTAAGTTACATTCTCAAGCAATCACCAAAACACTTTTTGTTTTGCTTTTTATGTTCAGTTGTTCATTTATGATCTAGAGAATACCACTGAGTTAGTTTCACAATTTGAATCAGAATTCTTTGATAAGTACTATTCTCACCCTGTGAGGGTCTGTATGAGAATTTTTACATCAGTTACAAACAATGGGAAAGAGTGGATATATTCTACAGTAACCTCGTAATTACTGAAATAAGTTTAACTTGTTAAGTATTTATTAAACCTTACATGTCTTATGTGCTAGGAATTGTGCTAGACAATGGGGAACATAGATGAATAAATTATTATTCCTACCTCACAGATCTCATTGCCTGTTAAGAAGCATATCCAGAGTTTAAAATTGATGAATAGATTGTTTTGAATTGTATAATGGAGACATACAGAATAATTCAAGTTGTATAAACAACTGCTTTCTCAGAAGTATGATACAATGCTCATGAGCATAATCTTGAGATTCACACAGAGAGGCTTGCATCTAAACTCTACCACTTACAAACCCAGTGATTCAGCATGTTAACATCATTTCTATGAGCTTCAAGTTTTTTTCACACTCAGTAATTATTCCATTTTGATTTTCAAAAATATTTATCAGCACATGTCTGCAGTACATAGTGATTACATTCATGTACATAACATATCTTAATATGTTTTATTTCTCCTTCCATTTCCCTCCAAAATAGGAACAAATTCTATCTATTCACAGGCTGTTGTGAGAAGTCATCGAGATATACATGTAAGAAACCCAGAACAAGAGTAAATACAGAGGAATTACGCACCTGGAGCGTTACTGCATCCATAAACTTGAGTGGCAAAGGTGAGTGATTTTACCATCACTACCATTAAGGACCTTGTAACAGATTGTGATAGACATCCCTCTTTAGGTAGCTCCACTTCAAGATTCCATTGTTCTCTCCTTTAGGCATGCACTAAGAATTCCTCCTTTGTCCCACCATGTTCTTGGATATAGATTGAAGATTTTCATTCTCTTTATTCAGAAATCTCATTAAAAACTTTAGTATAAGACATATAATTATGATGTTCCTATAATCAACTTGGATAAGGCAGAGGAGTGATGATAGAAATTCCTGAATTTTCCCTCTGATTAAAATGATTATTCAATACTTTAATAGTGATGGATAGTATTGATACTATGAAGTACACAAATATTTTACATGTAGTTCAGTAAATTTTACTTAGGTGCACAGCTGCTAATCACTACCAACATTCACCAACAACCAGAAGCCTCTCTAATGAGCTCCCTCAATCTTCGCTTTTAACCAAATGGAGCCACTCTTTTGACTTCTAACCTATATATTAGTTTTGCCTATTTTAGAACTTTATATGAGCAGAACAAAATGATGTACACTTT
Organism: Heterocephalus glaber; assembly: GCF_053883595.1. Lineage (NCBI taxonomy): Eukaryota > Metazoa > Chordata > Mammalia > Rodentia > Bathyergidae > Heterocephalus > Heterocephalus glaber. The sequence goes on along the minus strand of NW_028258317.1, from coordinate 65,833,332 downwards.
TGTCTATGCTCTATCAGCCAACATTATATCTATGATATATATCCATGTTGCTTGTAGTATTTCATTCTTTTACATTAGTGCTTGTATTCCATTGTACAAATCCAGCGTAATGTATTCTTCTTATTGTTATAAAACACATAAATTGTTTCCATTTTATTGGTAGATAATATTACTATGAAAAAATGTTGTATCTTATCTTTCACAGCATATATGCATGCTTTTCCACTGTTACATAGGAGGAATCGCTGAGCCACGTGGTCATGTGTTCACATACATTGCCAAATAGACTTCCTAAGTGATTCAGACCCTTTCACTCTCTTCAGAAATGACATTCTGTTGCTCTGCATTTCCATATTACACTTGGGTGTGCCTTTTTTCTTTGTCTTTATTTAATTGTACCCATTCTGTTGGGTATATAGCAATATATAATTGCAGTTTTAATTTGTATTGTGCAGATGATTTATGTTGCTAATCACCCTTTCATGCACTTATTACACTTAAGTGAAATGTCATTTCAAATTTCTTGTATTCTTTTTTGTTAAATTCTTTTATTGGTACATTGTAGGTACACAACACAATTACATTTCTCATTGGGAATTGTACCTTTATATAATGCATCTTGGTTCTTATTTTATCCCCATTCCTAGCCCTCCCTTCATGCCCTCCACCCTTTCCTATTTACAAAGACTTTATTTCCATTTTTTCCATTTCGCATCATTTTTCCTTTCCCTTCTTTCCTTTACCCTGCCCCTCCCACTATCCTTACCCCTTTGGACCTTTTCTTCCTATTTTGTATTATTGATTATTCATTCTAATCATTGGTACATTTTAGGTATAAAATATAATGACATTCATCATTGGAAATTTGCACCTTTACATAGTCTCCCTTGGTTCTTATTTTTCATCCTTGCCCAGCCCTCCCTTCAACCCCTCCATTCCTCCCTATTTACAAAGATTTTGCTCCTATTTTTCCATTTTCTCATATTAATCCCATTCCCTTCTATCCTTTCCCCTAGCCCTCCCACTTCCTTCCCCTTTGCCCCTTTTCTTCCTATTTCACATGACCTATTATACATTTTAGTCCTTATTTATACTTTCAGTTTCTCACAGCAGAGAAACTATTTGGTATTTATTCATGTGTGTCCTATTTATTTCACTTAAGAGTATCGCCTCAATGTGCATCCACTTAGCTATAAATGTCTCTAGTTTCTCTTTTTTTATGGCTGAGCAGTACTCCATTTTATGAAAAAACCACATTTTCTTTATCCAGTCTCCAGTTGATGGGCATTTGGGCTGTTTCCAAGTTTTACCTATCACAAACTGAGCTGCTATGAACATGGGTGCACATATATCACTGTGGTATGATTCTTTTAATTCTTTGGGGAAGATCCCCAGCAGTGGAATAGCAGGATCAAATGGGACTTCCAGTCCTAGTTCTTTGAGGTATCTCCATAATTATTTCCACAGTGCTTGCACCAGTCTACACTCCCACCAGCAGTGGAGCAGGGTTCCTCTTTTCCCACAGCCCTGCCAGCATTTGTTATTGGTGGATTTCATGATAGCAGCCATTCTTTCTGGAGTGAAGTGGAATCTCAGCATTGTTTTCATTTGCATCTCTCGAATGACCAGTGATGTTGAACATTTTTTCATGTATTTATTTGCTATTTCTACTTCTTTCTGTGAGAAATGTCTGTTCATTTCAGATGTCCATTTTTGGATTGGGTCTTTAAATTTGGGAGGTCTGATCTTTTTAAGTTCTTTATAGATTCGAGACAGTAGACCTTTGTCTGAGGAAGAGCAGGTGAAGATTTTTTCCCACATTGTGGGTTGTCTCTTCACACTGCTGGTGGTTTCTCTTGCTGTGCAGAAGCTTTTTAATAAGAAGAGATCCCACTAGTTGATTGTGCTAGTTCATGGGCAACTGAGGTTTTGTTCATAAAATCTTTTCCTACACCGATGTCTTCAAGAGTTCTACCTAACCTCTGTTCCAACTGGTTCAGAGTTTCTATTTTAATATTTAGATCTTTAATCCATTTCAATTTTAGTTTACTGCATGGCGAGAGATATAGGTCTAGTTTTAATCTTTGGCTAGTTGAAACCCAATTTTTCCAGCACCATTTATTAAAGAGGCTATCTTTCCTCCAGTGAGGGTGTTTGGCTCCTTTATCGAAGATGAGATGCCTGAGTGTGTCTGGTGTTGTTTCTGCATCTTCTAATCTGTTCCACTGGTCCTCAGGTCTGTTTCTTTGCCAGTATCAGGCTATTTTTATCACAGAAGCTTTTTAGTATAGTTGCAGGTTGGGGGTTGTGATACCCCCTGCCATGTCTTTGTTACCTAGAATTGCTTTTGCTATTCTGGGTCTCTTCTTCTTCCAAATGAATTTTTGAATTGTTTTCTCAAGGTCCATGAAGTATGCTGCTGGAATCTCAATCGGAATTGCATTGAATCTATATAGTAGTTTTGGAAGTATGGCCATTTTCACTCTATTAATCCTTCCTACCCTGGAGCAGGGGATATCTGTTCATTTTCTGATATCATCTTCAATCTCTCTTTTCAGAGTGCTATAGTTTTCAGAGAAGAGGTCTTTGATTTTTTTCATTAGGTTGATTCCTAGGTATTTCAGATTTTTGGATGCTATTGTGAAAGGAATTATTTGCCCTGTTTCTCTCTCAGTGAGTCTGTCATTCGTGTACAGGAAAGCTATTGATTTTTGTGTATTGATCTTATAACCAGCTACTTGACTGAATTTGTTTATTAAGTCTAGAAGACTTTTGGTGGAGTTCTGGGCGTCTTCTATATACAGCATCATGTCATCTTCCTGCAAATAATGACAATTTGACTTCCTCATTTCCTATCTTTATTCCGTTTATTTCTTTCTCTTGTCTAATTGCTGTGGCTAATGTTTCCAGAACTATATTGAACAAGAGTGGTGATAGTGGACATCCTTGTCTTATTCCTGATTTTAGTGTGAAGGATTTCAGTTTTCGACCATTTAGTATGATATTGGCTGTTGGTTTTTCATAGATGGCTTTTATCAGTTTGAGGTAGAGACCATCTATTCCAATTTTTGTAGGGTTTTTGTCATAAATGCATGTTGGATTTTGTCAAATGCTTTTTCTCTGTCTATGGAGATAATCATATGGTTTTTGTCCTTGGCTCTATTGATATAGTGTATTACATTGATTGATTTGCATATGTTCAACCATCCCTGCATCCCTGGGATAATCCCACTTGATCAGGGTGTATGATCTTCTTGATTATCTTTTGCATTCTATTTGCCATTATCTTGTTAAGGATTTTTGCATCTAGGTTCATTAGTGAGATTGGCCTATTTTTCTCTTTTTCAGTTGGGTCTTTCTCTGCTTTGGGGATCAAGGTGATGCTTGCTTCCAGGAATGAATTTGGGAGTACTGCTTCCCTTTCAATTTCATTGAAGAGTTTAAACAGTAGTGGCCGCAATTCCTGTCCAAATATCTTGTAGAATTCAGCAGTGAAGCCATCAGGGCTCGGGCTTTTCTTGGTTCATAAGTTTTTAATTATGTTTTCAGTTTCATTGATATTGGGTTGTTTAGAATTTTTAGATCTTCGTCATTCAACTTTGGTAATTCATATGTATCTAGGAATCTGTCCATTTCTTCTGTGTCATCCATCTTATTGGTGTATAGGTTCTGGAAGTAGGTATTGATGATCCGCTGGATTTCTGCTGAGTCTGTTGTAATTTCACCCTTTTCATTCCTAATTGCATGGATTTGGGCCTTTTCTTTTCTTTTTCTGATAAGATTGGCTAAGACTTTGTCAATTTTGTTGATTCTTTCGAAGAACCAACTCTTGGCTTCATTGATTTTTTGTATTGTTCTCTTTGCCTCCATTGCATCGATTTCTCCTCTGACCTTTATAATTTCCTCCCCTGTATGAGCTTTGGGGTTGTCTTGCTCTTCTTTTTCTAGAAGCTTGAGGTTTAGCATCAGGTTGTTTAATTGGGCTCATTCTGTTTTCCTAATATGAGTATTCACTGCTATGAATTTCCCTCGTAAGACTGCTTTCATTGTGTCCCATAGATTCCGATATGTTGTATTGTCATTGTCATTTAATTGAAGGAACTGTCTGATTTCTTCTTTAATTTCCTCTATGACCCATTGGTTATTCAGAAGTGTGTTGTTCAATTTCCACATGTTTATGAAATTTTTCCAATTTCTTTTGTTATGGATCTCCAATTTCATTGCACTATGGTCTGATAAGATACAGGGGATAACTTCAATTCCTTTGCACTTACTTAAACATGTTCTATGTGTGAGTATGTGGTCTATTTTGGAGAATGACCCATGTGCAGCTGAGAAGAATGTGTATTCTGATTTTGTGGAGTGGAAGACTCTGTAAACATCTGTTAAGTTCATTTGTTCAAGAGTTTGATTGAGTTCTAGTATTTCATTACTTATTTTTTGCCTAATTGATCTATCTATTTGTGACAGTGGGGTGTTTAGGTCCCCCACTACAATTGTATTAGTGCATATAGGACTTTTCATGTCTGTTAGTATTTGTTTTATGTAGTTGGGTGCACTAGTGTTTGGTGCATAGATATTTATGATTGTCATCTCTTCCTCTTGGATTGTTCCCTTTACAAGGATGTAGTGTCCTTCTTCATCTCTCTTAATCAGTGTTGGTTTGAAATCTACTTGATCTCCAAAGAGGATAGCTAGTCCTGCTCTTTTTCGGGTCCCCATCATATGGAGTATTGTTTTCCACCCTTTAATTTTCAGTCTATTATTTTCATTTTGAATTAAGTGTGTTTCTTGTATGTAGCAAATTGTTGGTTTTTGCTTCTTGACCCATTCTGCCAGTCTATTTCTTTTGATTGGTGAACTGAGACCATTAACATTGATGGTTATAACTGAAATATATTGACTTGTCATTGCCATGACTTTTTCTTTTTTGGGGGTTCTCCCTCTTTACATTTAATTTCTTGTCATGGCAGATGGGTTCATTCTGCTTTGCTTCCTGGGGCTGTGATCCTCAATTTCTGTTCCTAGGATACTGTGTAAAATTTTTGGAGTGCTGGTTTGGTATTCGAGAAGTTCCTAAGATGTTCTTTGTCATGAAAGTATCTTATTTCTCCATTAATTTTGAAAGATAGTTTTGCAGGTTACATCAATCTGGGTTGGAGGCTGTTTTCTTTTAGGGCTTGGAATATGTCACTCCAAGCTCTTCTTGCCTTGAGGGTTTTTGTTGAGACGTCTGCTGTGATTCTGATGGGCTTTCCTTTGTATGTGATTTGTTTCTTTTCTCTCACTGCTTGTAGAACTTTGTTCTTCTGTTGAGTTTCTGGAATCTTAACAATTATATGCCTCTGTGTAGATTTTTTTTTGATCAAGACTATTTTGAGTCCTATATGCCTCACTTATCTGTATGTCAAGCTCTTTTCCCCTGCTTGGGAAGTTTTCTGCCATTACTTCTGTGAAGAGTTTTTTTATGTCATCTCCACTCTCTCCTGTTTCTTCATGGACTCCAATCAGTCTTATGCTATTCTTCTTTGCATCGTCTAGCAGCTGCTGGATTGATTTCTCATGTTCCCTTATAATTTTGAAGCAATTTTTCTTTTCCTGGTCACTAATTGCAATCTTATCTTCTATATCTGAAATTTTGTCCTCACAATGGCTCATTCTGCTGTGTAGACTTTCAGTGGAGTTTTTCATGTCCTGGAAATCTATTTGCATCTGTTTTATGGATTCCATTTGTTTCCTATGTTGGTATTCCATCATGTTTCTGAGCTCCTCTCTAGATTTATTAATCATGTCTTGCACTAGGGGCACAATGTCTCCTGTTATCTGAGAAATTATTTCTGATTTCATTTTTTCCAGATCCCCTTTTGTTGCCAGTTCAGTGGGTCCAGGTGTTTGAGTATCAGAGTGTTCCATCTCATTTCCCTTTGGGATTGCTGTAGGTGATCTGGAAGTCTGGTTTTGAGACTTATTTACGTGTTTTCTCATTTCAATGTGGGAGTGGGGGGTTGCTGTTGGCACCCGCGTGGATCACCTCCTCTGAGCTGGGAGAGGTTGGACAGGGGCTGGGAGCGGCAGTAGAGATGGTGGCCCAGAAGCCCCTTCCTCTGTGCCAGGAGCAGCAGGACAGAAGGTGGCCCAAAAGCCCTTTCCTCTGGGCTGGCAGCTGCGGGAGGGATGGTGGCCAGGAAGCCCCTTCCTCTGGACCAGGAGCAGTGGGACAGTGGCTCAGAAGCCCCTACCTCTGGGCCAGTAGCGGTTGGCTGGATGGCAGCCCGGAAGCCCCTTCATCTGGGCCAGGAGCGGTGGGACAGAAAGTGGCCCAAAAGCCCCTTCCTCTAGGCTGGGAGTGGCGGGAGGGATGGTCAAATTTCTTGTATTTTTACAATTTTCTATTTTATTCTTATTAATGTGGAGGATGCCCTTATTGTTGCTTGCACTATTGTTAACATACTCTATTCTGTAACTGGCATTTTCATATAGTGAAATCCATTAATGAACAGAAGATTTTACGTTTACTAAGAAAATTACCAGTCTTGTTTATTATACTGCTTTCTGTGTCATATTGAAAATTTTGCATACTTCAATATAATGAAGACATTTTCCTATATTTTCTTTTGAATTTTATTGTTTTATGCTTCTTATTTACATCATTCAACCACTGGGAAATGGTTTTGTGTATAGTGTGAAGTTCAGGGTAAATATTCATTTAAAAAATCTCTACAGCTATTCAATTGCTCCAGCATCATTTACTAAAAAAAGCATTCAGTCTTTTGCATGTATTGCATTGCAGTGATGAGTCAAAGGACTGTATACATGTACTTCTCTTCCTGTTTTCTCTAAGTTCTATTTGTCTGTACATTCTAATGCCAATATAACAATGTTTTAATTACTATAAATTTATGATAAGCTTTGATATTTGGAAATATTACTACTCCCATTTTGTTCTTATTCTTCAACAATTGTTTGGAAATCAGTACATCAGTTTCCACAACTCCTTCCATTGAGATTGTTTGGATACTAGTTGTAATTTTTGAGTCTACAGAATTAATATTCTTCAATTTTGAGTCTTCCAATCCATGAACATGTTTTATGTAGTATTTATTTAGTCATTTTTAATCTCTCATTACAATGCTTTCCAGCTTATTTTCTTAACAGTCTTATATGGATTTTCTTATTTTTTCCTACATAGTTTATGTTTTTCTGCTAGCATAAATGTAATTTTAAAATTTCATTTTAAAAATTATTTTTATTTTTAGTATATAGGGATATTATTGGTTTTATATCTTAATCTTGTACCTAATTTCCTTATTAAAATTATTTATTAATATGAGTGTTTTATATGTAGATTCTTTTGTAAATTTCTATGGGGACTATCATGTTATCTATATTTAACAGCAATTGTGTTTCTATGTTTCTGTTCTCTATCATGTCTTTACAATAGTGGCAAAAAGAGAACTATTTATTATGTATAAATCTAACTTTACAGTGCACCAAAAGCTATAAAACAAGAAACCGTTGGTTTAAGAAATCAAAGAAGACCTAAATAAACAGAAAGATATAATATTGTTAAGATAATTCTAATTGACAAACAGGTTCAACATAATCCAAATCAAATTTCAGCATAGCCACAAAGATCAATGGAACAGAACAGAGTCCAGAAATAGAACCATAGGAACATAGTCTATTATTGATTTTGTTTACAAAAATGTAAAATAATGGAGGATATCCTTGGTCAACAAGTAATGTTGGAACTGTATATTCAGACACAAAACAATAAATTTTGAGCAATTCCTTGCTCCTTGTAAAAAGTAAAGTCAAATGGACCACAAACCTTTATAAAACTCTTTAAAATTTCTACAAGAAAACATAGGAGCGAATCTTTGTGACATAGGCAAAGAGCTTTTTCAAAAAATCATGTCAAATCAATATTTTTAAGAGATACATAATCCAGAGATTTACTGAAAAACTCATTATATTTAGACTTTAGGATATCTCCACCTGGGAGAGTATTTTCTGAAAAATTTGAGGAAATAATTGACATCAAACTTTTCATATTACTTATTTTTACTGTTCTCCACTACATGAGAAACTGTCACAGGATTTTCAAAATAGGCTTACATACATAGGGGTTCTCCCCAGTATGAATTCTTTCATGTATTTGATATTGACTGTGTCTTCTCAATGCTTTCTCACACTGCTTACATACATAGGGTTTCCCACTAGTATGACTTCTTTCATGTCTTTGACAATATTGCTGCATACTGAATTATTTGCCACATTGCTTACATACATAGGGTTTCTCCCTAATAGGAGTTTTTTCATGTATTTGACAATAAGCATGTGCACTGAAGGCTTTCCCACGTTGTTTACATACATAAGATTTCTCCCCTTTAGTACAAGATTGAATAGAAGAGATAAAAGGAAAACTTGCTTGCATCATTCCTGTCACAGAAGAAAAGCTACAGTTATTTTGTTATAGTATATTATTTGTGTATATCTGTGATGGCAAACCTTTTAGAGATGAGTGCCCAAACTGCAACTCAAAACCAACTTATTTGTCACAAAGTGCCAACACTGCAATTAAACTTGAATATTGAGGTTCTAGTTTAGAAAAACAACACATACATTAACATCTTTTGTCTTAAAAGAAAAACAAATAACACACATGTCATAGGTTTGTCACCACTGGTGTATATAATTTTTTGCTAGATACTCTTTCTCAAATTAAGGATACTTCAGTTTTTATTTTGTTTTTTTGGTTTGCTTGCTTGTTACTGTGAAGGGTTGTTATCTTCAACAAATTTTTTTAATGTGTTGAAATGGTCATATTGGATTTCATTTCTTTAGTGTGATGAATAATATTTACTTATTTTTCTATTGTTTATGATATTATATATTTTTATATTAAATTTTTTTATTGGTACATTGTAGGTATACAACACAATTACATTTCTCATTGGGAACTTGTACCTTTACATAATGCATCTTGGTTCTTAGTTTTTCCCCATTCCTAGCCCTCCCTTCACCCCCTCCACCCTTCCCTATTTACAAAGACTTTATTTCCATTTTTTCCATTTCTCATCATTTTTCCTTTCCCTTCTTTCCTTTCCCCTGCCCCTCCCACTACCCCTACCCCCTTGGACCTTTTCTTCCTATTTTACATTATCGATTATTCATTCTAATCATGGGTACATTTTAGGTATACAATGTAATGACATTCATCATTGGAAAGGGGCAAAGGGGAAGGAAGTGGGAGGGCTAGAGGAAAGGATAGAAGGGAATGGGATTAATATGAGAAAATGGAAAAATAGGAACAAAATCTTTGTAAATAGGGAGGGATGGAGGGATTGAATGGAGGGCTGGGCAAGGGTGAAAAATAAGAACCAAGAGAGACTATGTAAAGGTGCAAATTTCCAATGTTTATGATATTATATTAATAGAATAAACCCTACTTTGTCACAAAGCATTGTTCTTTCTTGTATTCCTGTGTAGTATTTACTAATATTGTATTGAAAAATTTATAGACATTTTAATTAGAGATATCTTCCATGAGAAATTCTTAAAACATCCCTTGATGCTAAGGTTATGCTCACCTTATTAAATAAACTGCTCTAGTTCTTAGAGGGGATTACAAGCAGTATGTATACAATAGAAAAGAATAAAATCTGCACATCAAAGCAATTACATAAAGAAGTTATAAAATAAAGTTGAAGTAACTTAATAAAATAAAAGAAGTAGAAGAAAAATATTTAAGACATGAAATCAATGAAGCAGAAAACAAAATTCAGTGAAGAAAAATAAACAAACCATAAAGATCATTCTCAAGTATATCAATAAAGTTTATTAACCCCTAGAAAGAATGATAGAAAAAATAAAAAGAACTCATATATTACAATAGCAGGCCAGTAAGAGAATATCCTGCAAAATACACACTAAAAATAATGAATATGTGATTTTTAAATGTTATGGCAACCATTTTAAAATTTAGAAGAAAATGGACAAATTCCTTTTTTAAATGTACCAAAATTATATTATTAAAATAAAATATAAATCTAAAAATTTCTCTCTAAGAATATTTTATGTTTATATAGATCCCCTGGTCAATTCTTACAACTGTTAACTCTTACAGTTATTATCTCTTTCTGTTGATCAGGTAATTAACCAATATGTAATGTCCTTCTTTGCTTCTTGATCAGCTTTGTTTTAAACTCCACTTTGAAAGCAGAATAGCTACTGCTGCTTGTTTTCTGACTTCTATTGCATGGAATATTGTTTTCTATCCTTTGTTTAAACTCCTGGGTTTCAGTTTAAAACTCTATGAACTCTCATTGTTTTCTGTGCTGGGCATTCATGTTTTGCGTCTTTTTCTTTATCTCCACTAGTGTCTTGTCTAGACTCACCAATCACCATTAGGGTCACTATCTGTTTAGTTATATCTCCTTTGAATTCACCAAGCAGTTCATTGAACTATTTCACTACCTTTCTTCTGTGTGGCTTATGATTTTCTCCCCTTGATGCTCCTTGGGTCATCTTGGGAAGAGTTGGGAGTTTGGGGAGGGATTTTGTCACCTTGACTTTTTTCATTTCTGTATTTGTTTTTTTTTAAATTAAATTCTTTTATTGGTACATTGTAGGTATCCCACACAGTTACATTTCTCATTGGGAATTGTACCTTTACATAATGCATCTTGGTTCTTATTTTTTCCCCATTCCTAGTCCTCCCTTCACCCCCTCCACCCTTCCCTATTTACAAAGACTTTATTTCCATTTTTCCATTTCTCAGCATTTTTCCTTTCCCTTCTTTCCTTTACCCTGCCCCTCCCACTACCCCTACCCCTTTGGACCTTTTTTCCTATTTTGTATTATCGATTATTCATTCTAATCATTGGTACATTTTAGGTACACAATATAATGACATTCATTATTGGAAATTTGCACCTTTACATAATCTCTCTTGGTTCTTATTTTTCACCCTTGCCCAGCCCTCCCTTCAACCCCTCCATTCCTCCCTATTTACAAAGATTTTGTTCCTATTTTTCCATTTTCTCATATTAATCCCATTCCCTTCTATCCTTTCCCTTAGCCCTCCCACTTCCTTCCCCTTTGCCCCTTTTCTTCCTATTTCACATTACCTATTATACATTTAGTCCTTATTAACACTTTCAGTTTCTCACATCAGAGAAACTATTTAGTATTTATACATGTGTGTCCTATTTATTTCACTTAAGAGTATCGCCTCAATGTGCATCCACTTAGCTATAAATGTCTCTAATTTCTCATTTTTTATGGCTGAGTAGTACTCCATTTTATAAAAATCCCCACATTTTCTTTATGCATTCTCCAGTTGATGGGCATTTGGGCTGTTTCCAAGTTTTGGCTATTACAAACTGTGCTGCTATGAACATAGGTGCACATATATCACTGTGATATGATTCTTTTAATTCTTTGGGGAAGATCCCCAGCAGTGGAATAGCTGGGTCAAATGGGACTTCCAGTCCTAGTCCTTTGAGGTATCTCCATACTGATTTCTAGAGTGGTTGCACCAGTCTACACTCCCACCAGCAGTGGAGCAGGGTTCCTCTTTCCCCACAGCCCTGCCAGCATTTGTTATTGGTTGATTTCATGATAACAGCCATTCTTTCTGGAGTGAAGTGGAATCTCAGCATTGTTTTCATTTGCATCTCTCGAATGACCAGTGATGTTGAACATTTTTTCATGTATTTATTTGCTATTTCTACTTCTTTGAGAAATGTCTGTTCATTTCAGATGCCCATTTTTGGATTGGATCTTTAAATTGGGGAGGTCTGATCTTCTTAAGTTCTTTATAGATTCGAGATAGTAGACCTTTGTCTGAGGAAGAGCAGGTGAAGATTTTTTCCCACATTGTGGGTTGTCTTGTTTTCTGTGCTGCAGTTTGCAGTTTCTTTTGGCCAATGCCTAGTTCTTCATGAATGGGCCACAGAATTATTTATGATCCCCAGGCAATCTAGATATTGGCATACAAAGAAAACCAACTGACAGCAATAACAGTGTCATCTTGGCTATAGTAGTAATATCAGTGACAACAGTAGCATCAAATATAAACTTGATATTGACAAACCCTAAGAACCACAGGCAACCTAGATATTGACCTACAGTAAATCAAACCACTAGTTTCTGCTGGATGTAGGCAGTGGTACAAGAGTTCAAGCAGTTCACTGGACTAAATGCCTTCTTTAGATCTACCCCCTCTGAAAGAGACACCCACCAAACCTGGCCTGCTACCACAGAATACAGGCCCCAGGTTCTTCCTGGCCTAAGCCTTAGCTTCTTAGGGGATCTCAGGAGATCTCTGCCCAGCTCTCACCCTCTCCAATCTTGTCCATGTGGCTCTCACTTGTTCTCTGCAGTAGGGTAACACTTCGATCCTGGAGTGAAACTTTTTTCTGGGGTGTTGATCTCGTCCTCAATCAGGTTGATCTTTTGGCTGTCACCTCAGCTGCCTTGTACTGAGGAGAACCAAGGTGCAGGCGTGGCTAGGATTTGGGAGTCTGGCTGCTCTCCTCATCTCCCGCGTGGGGTGAAGCAGCCACCAGTCTATGTTTCTGGGGTGGGGGTGGGGGCCCCAACTTACAGACATTTAAGAAAGAAATCATACTACCAAAAAGCCAACTATTATTTTAATGTTGTTCCTTTGAAGATAATGTGTTGTCTTTTTTTTTTTTCTATAGATAATTCGTGGATTTAATTTTGGTTTTGGCTTTCACAACAATTACTATGATGTGTCTAGATGTGATGTTCTTTGATTTTGTCCTGCTTTCAATTCATAGATATTCTTGAATCAGCAGATCTTTCAACAATTTTCGATAGTTCTAGGCTATGATCTCTTCAAAGAATGTCCTCTCGCTTTCTGTTTCAGTTCTCTTTCTAGAGTCTAATCATGCATAAATTCAGACTTTTCCCTGTGTCCTTTGTATCTTTTATGATTTTAAAGACCCTTTTTTCCTCTCTCCTTAAATCTAAATAATTTATGAAGACCTATCTTCTCACTTATTAATAATACTGATATTCATCTAATCTGCTGTTAAGTGCATTAGGTATAAAGATTGCTATTTTTCATTTTTATAATTTCTTATTTTGCTGTGAAATTACCCACCTTTCTCTTTATTTTTCTTGAATACATTAATAAGAATTATTTTATATTTCATATCTATTACTTCCAATAGATATTTCATTTTTGGATCTGTTTCTATTTTCTTTTGAGTTTTGTATATTTGGCGTTTTTTCCCAGATATATCTGGCAATTTTTTAATGAATTCTCTTAATGGAAATGAAAAATATTGAGTAATGTTATCTCTGCCAGAGAAGATTTAGTTTTTATCTCTCAGGCATATAGAATACAGGTATATTTCTTTAATCAGGTAAAAAGCAATCTATTTCTGGTTTGTTATTAATCCTATAGAGCAGACTTTTTGGGTTCTACACTAAAATACTTGGGTGTTTATTTGGTCTTTCCCAAATACTGAAGATGTGATAATCTCTGCTTAGCTTCTTAGTAGTTACTTAGTACTTGTTTTCTCAGAATTTTGCTCTGCTCAAGTACTGATTAGTGGGCACAAAAAGGTTTGAGGGGAAATTCTATAGAATATAGTTCTCACTTTTCTGTAGTTCCTTTCTCTAGATCTTGTGTTTGTCAAAGTTGGTCTTCAGTGCTTTCAAAACACTGAGTTTGGGCCGGGGATTTAGCTCAGCGGTTCCGGCTCCTGCCTCACAAGCGCAAGGTCCCGAGTTCGATCCCCGGTACCAAAACAAAAAACACTGAGTTTTTGCTTTGGTTTAGTTGATGTTTTTCCACTGTATCTAACTTTCATAGCTTTTAGTCCAGTGTTAGCTACTTCATCACAACTGGAAGCAGAGTAGTCTTTGAAAAAAAAATTCTTTTTTTTTGTACTGGGGATTGAACTCAGAGCCTTGCGCTTGGGAGGCAGGCAGCGGCACCACTGAGCTAAATCCCCGGCTGAAATATTTTTTATATTATCTCATTTAGACAAAAGATGAGGAAAGCAGGATAGTTGTAATAAGATCTATTTTCCAAATGAATAAATAGAAACTCAGAAATATTAATGATTTTTCCTAGATGTCAGTAAGCTGCAGTGCTGAGTCAGCACCAGAATCCTTGTTACCAGCTTAGCCATTGGTGCTTTCTACTATACTAGCATGTACAAAATTGGTCTTATTTGTAGACCACTAAATTGTCTCTTGGAGTAATTATCTTTATTATTTTTTCTGAAAATTATCATACTAACCTAAATTTTATAATCCAAGATATAAAACATGGTATAAAATGTAAAAAGCATGAGTATCATCATTATTTACCAAGGATTGGGATGATTTTGTTTGGCACTGTCCACAAAGATAAAAATTATTCTTTTCACTCCCATCATAAGTTCTGTATCCAGTTTTCTTATTATTTATATTCTGTAGGCTCCAATATACTTTCATAACACACCAGTGAGAATGCTAGCCTCTGTCCTCTGCCCGAGGAGTCACATTTTAGTGTACATTGACCTAAACTCACAGGGAGGATACTCCAAATACAACATTCAGCTGTTTTTGATGAGTGGCATCACTGAGGGTTTCAAAGTTCCAAATTGAAAGACACAGAAGATTATTATCACTATTTCTTCATGTTCTGTTGATTACTGGAGTGAAATTTTGAAACAGTATTGAAGTATCATTAATTTGTTTATCTGACAAACCAAAATATAAAATGTTGAGAAAGTGTCAAAATAGATATACAGCATTTATTACGGATTACTTTGGGGATAAATAGTAATATGTTATGGTTGACATTAAAAGTACAATAATAACACTTCAACTTTGAAATAGTAGTTTCAAGCTATGAGATAATATATTGCTAGTCACATCACTTCAGTGAATCACTTCAAATAATAGAAAAAATCTTTTTGGGTATTATGTATGATGACAGCTTTTTTATTTGATTTATCATTTCAAGTGTTCATGGAAACAGTTCCACCTTGAAATTCAAATTAAAATGTCCTTCCACAAATCCCTGTGCTTAGGT
This sequence comes from Heterocephalus glaber, assembly GCF_053883595.1. Classification (NCBI taxonomy): domain Eukaryota; kingdom Metazoa; phylum Chordata; class Mammalia; order Rodentia; family Bathyergidae; genus Heterocephalus; species Heterocephalus glaber. The sequence continues at coordinate 65,818,268 of NW_028258317.1, read as the reverse complement.
CAAAAGAATTACCAACAGTTGACAATACCAAGTGTTGGTAAAGGGATGGAGGAGGAAGTTCCCATCTAGAGCTGATGTGAGTGAAAATTTGGTAATTGCTATATTAATTTGCATTCCTACCAACAGAGAAAAAGTTTCCTTTTATCTACATTCTCACCAACACTTGTTATCTTTCAGCTACTTTAGAAAAGAATCTTTACCTGTTTATACTTCTGACAAAATAATATAATCAAAAAATTCCATTCCTGAGTATATACCTATGGAAATATATTCACATGTATGTCAGCAAACATGTAAAAGAATGTTCACAACAGTAAGTTTTTCAATAGCTAAAAACAACTATAACACATCTCAGGAAATCACAGTGAATAGAAATTTTGGTTGTTCATACTGTAGAATGAAATTTTATACTATATTAAAAATGAATTAACCAAAGCTAACAACCTAACCAAATCTTACGAATCAGGGCTCAAGATGTGGCTGTGAGGTCCTGGGTTTAATTCCTAGAAAGAAATCTTACAAACATATTGCTTATTATAATTTAGGATATGAATTTATATGAAGTTAAAAAAATAGTAAATACTTTCTAATTTATTTAGGGCTACATAGAAAATCAGAAGAAAATACTGTATATATCAAGATAGTGTTTTACTGAAAAATAAATGTGACTGTGTATGCATGCCCATGGGCAGAGGATGCTTCTGCAATATAGACAAGATTCTGTTTCTTTACTTAGTGGTGGTTAAAAGACTGTTCACTTTCTGAAGATTCACTATGTTGTACATTTATGTTCTGTGGACATTTTTCTCTTACTGTATTATAGTTCGCCATTTAAAAAGCTGTGAAAATTTCCTTTTAAAGCCACATTTCAGTGTGGAAAAGAGTATGCTGCAAAGATATGTACCACCGTCTGATTTTATCCACAAATTTCTCTATTATATCCAATATCATAGAATCAAAATTAGGAGACATTTTGCTCGTCACTGGTCATTCTCTGAGAATAACAAAACACGAACAGTGGCAGCTTGTCATGAAATCTTTCATTGTGTGGCAATGCTTTTGTCTCTGGACACAGGCCTGATGCCCTGTCAGTAACAGAGCCAACACTCTTTTCCCAGTCTGCATCATGCTTCAAGAAAACACCACCGACAGACTGAAATTTTCCAATAGTATGAATTTTGAATGATTAACAGAAAAAAAAGTCATCAAGCATTTCTCAATGTACTGTCCACATAGTAACCAAGATATGATTTGTACCTTATATACCAGTCATTTTGTTTTGCCAAGTGAAAGGCAAAATAATTCCTAGAACATGCGCGTTACACGATATTAATGTTCCATGACATTATGGGAACATGGGAAGTTTGACCAACACACAGTGTATGCTTTCACTTTGGGCCATTAATTGTCATTAATGCTGAAGCTAGTTTACTGGTTATCTAGGAAAACTATGACTTATATCCATACCTGTTTTTGAGACACAGAATGTAACTTCTGAAATATACCTCAGTAGTTTTAATATCCCCATTTTAGCAATGAAATTCAGCAATTTAATACTGGAAAATATTTTTACAGAAAAAGTCATTTTTTAAGCTTGAGAAGTGGATCATACTGGTATGCAAAGGTTTAATGGCTTCATGCCGCTATTTAAGTTTTATAAAAAGCAGTTTCTTAGGGAGTAAGGTCAAAATGATTGCTAGGTTTGTTAAGTAAAAGTTTACTTTGTTTATGTTTTTATTTCCCACTTTTACTTTCTATATTTGGCTTCTTCTACCTGCTTCCCCCATGTCTCATCCCATACATAATCATATTCTGCATTCAATATGCAAGTTGGTCCCGAAGATGATTATGGTGGTGAAGTATTTCTGTCAATACTTTTAAAACTATCTTAATGTTTTCATAAACTACTTTCATGTGATGGCTCCTTTTGTAAAATTAGAATTTAATAATAAACCCAAATAGTAACAAAGAAAGAAAAAGCAAATGTAACAAATGCAAACCGTAACAATAATAATGTGAAAATAAATTAATTTGAATATGCTGTATACAACTGAATGGGAGCTGACTCCAGATCACTAAAGCCCTCAGAATCCAAGGGCCACATTTAGGATGTTAATCACTATCAAGAATATAGCACACCCCAATGAAATTTATGTCTTTATCTTGCATCTTAAATGTGTTAAATATTTGTGAGCAGAGGTTTTTAATCTCTTTTTCCTCTGAAATTTCTATTCTGTTTGCTGAAAAGCCACCAGAGGACACAAGTGATTTATGGACCACACTCTAAGAAACACTATTGTATGTCATGCTGTGATTTTCAAAACCAAAATCAAAACTTTCAAAACCAAAATGACCAATTTTAGGACCCATGAAAATCTAACCCCTAGTAATTGAGTTCAAAATGCCACATTTCTTAGCTTGTTCTGAGAGAAACTTTTTTTTAAAGAAATGATTTTGTCCAAAACAATTATGAAAGTTGTGGGTACCTTTTTCTAAAACTTAAACTTGGGTCTCAGAGCTCCACCTTATTTTGTGCTTTAGATAGACTTGGGCTTCAACCACCATGTATGATTCACACTGTCAGACAAAGGAAGTTAGTGGAGTTAGCTTGACCAAAAGAGCCACAGGTGCTGGAGTTCTGGGACTCCCTTTCCACAATGCCAAGCTTTTAGGAAAAAAAACTTGTGTGAAAAGTCAGAACATTTACTTCAAGAGCAAAACCACAAGATTGGTAGGCCTGAATATGAGTTAGGTCCTTGACTCCAAATCTTGTTTTCCCCAAATTTTTGATTCTTTTCTATTTTATCTCACTGCCTAAAATGAACAGATTGAAGATTCTTTGGAATTAATTTACATGGTATTTTAAAATGCAAATAGCTTGATATGATTAAGAGTTTACTCATTATTCAATATTCAAATTCTTCTGATCATGTGGCATCTCTGCTGATGACACCAAGGTGTCTGGGCCAAGGCAAGTGAGGGGCTGAATGGAACTGGTCCTACACATGAGACAACAGGAAAGGAGGAATTTACAATTAGAAAGTTTACAGAGACATGAAACTACTAGGATCTGAAAAAATGACTGCAACAAAGTGAGATAAAAAAGTATAGGTGAGTTTCTGGAAGAGGAAGCGGAACCAACAGCATCTTCCAAAGAGTTCCTTGGGACAACCCTACCAGCAATGCAGGAAGAAACTGTTTTTGCTTTCTTCTATTCAGTTACTTTGGGGACTTATACCCCTAGACTCCCATGTAAATGAGAAATAAAATTGCATCTTAGACTCTTAATCCTAATACAGCATTTTAAATACATTATACATTACATTATGGATGGAAAAGACATTGCAGGGGCTGGGGTTGTAGCTTAGTGGTGTGTTTACTGAAGGTCCTGACTTCAATTCTCAGCCCAGGAGGTAAAAAAAAGGCTTTGTGAGAAACTTTTCTATTACCTTTATAACATCCTTTCCACAAGATAGCACAAATTCCAAACAATTAGATTATAAATACACACTTGGAACACAACCTACTTTTAAATAAAATATTTTATATTTGCTAAAGTGACTTGCATTTCACGGCATCTATTGCTGCCCCCAATTTCTAGAGAACATTCTGATGATTCGTAGAAATAGGATAATCATACTTTGTTATTAGGAGGTGTCATATAATGCAAAAAGAAAGGATTGCCAGAGGAATGAAACATGTTTATTTTTTCTAATTGAAAAACCCAAGTGACCTCATTCCCTAAGGACATCTTTTAGAGAACTATGAACATATTTGGAAACCATATCCCAGCTGGGGGAAAAAAACAACAGTGGAGTGAATGAGGATATGGTTTCAAGATTTCATAAGAAACAAGAGAGTCAAATCAATCAGTAAAAACTCTCACTGCAGAGAGAATAGCTCAATTAAGGAGAATGGAATGAACCACCCTGGGGGACTCACTTGCTCATCATTAGCTCACACTGAGTTCCAGACACTCAGCTTTCTTTTTCTACAGTTTTAGCCACAAACTTCAAGATGTAACTATTTCCAAGTATCTCTATGTTGGAAATCTACTTGCTCTCATGGTGCTGTTTGAGAACTCGGCAAGCTGGAACAGTGGTTTTGTGGGCATGACTGAAAGCCTTTAAAGGCGCAAAGGCCATGTCTTGCCTCTGATTTATTACTTCCTGAATGGGTATTATAGAATGATCCCTTCTGCTCCCAACCTGTGCTGCTAGAAGGAGGTAGGAGGGAACAAAGACATAGGTAAGAAACATTCATTAGTTTTTTACTTTCTTGGAAAAGTGTGTGCACATGTGTGTGTGCGTGTGTGTGTGCGCGCATGTGTGTGTTACCCAGCCTTGGTTATTTATTAGGAATTTAGTAGTTCATTCTCAGTCCCTGTTAAAAGTGTATATAGAGATCCAGGTTGGTAAAACCGACTTCTCAATTTATTGCAGCAGATTGAATGCACTTGTATTCTCATAGGCAATTGGATGTGTGAGGAGCAAGCACTGCTGCCAACAGTTTGAACAATAACCTGGCATAACGTCGTGTATCTTCTGGACTCTCTGAGATCCAAATGACACAAAGGAAACCAGGCTGAAGTCTGGGATTTGCTATACAAAAATAAAGTCTACCTTAGGAAAACAAAGGAGGAAACATTAAGACCTTCAGAACTGCCAGTTTTTCTATGGGGACACAGTAAAAATCTCAAATTATTAGTCAAAAGATTTTTTTCTCTGACAAGAAGGAAATGACCCACCATCCCTTCATGCAAGGTGTACAATGAGCTGAGTGGGAAAGGCATTAAAGTGCTTTGTCATGAATTACATCAGTCAGCCTCAATCAAATTAGGAAACCACAAATGAGAGGAATTAACTTATAAGTGAGAGGTTCACCTTTTTATATAAAAGAATGAGCTCTTCTACTAAGGTCTTGGTTTGGAAGATTCATTCAAACAGAAAGCTGAACGCACTCTGTGGTACTGTTTTGTTTGACTGATTTAAATGCAGTCACAGAAGTACAATGTCATAACTTTCCCTCTAGACAAACAGGTTCTTTATGCCACTGTTTCAGTCAAGGGAGTCAAATAATACCTTTTTTATTGCAGTATTTTTAGACATTGGATACATCTGGAAAAATATTCAACCAGATAATTAGATTGCGTTAGCAATGTGTCTGTTGTGGTTTCCCTGATCCCAGGGAAGGCAGCCCTTTATGAAGCACTTGGCCGCATGATCCACTGAAATCTGCTGTGTAAATTGGCCCACACTAAAGCATGTGGAAAACATTTTTTGGCTGAAACTCGAAACCATTCATGTGGCTTTGAGACTGGGAAGCTCGGGCTGCCAACATCAATAGAACTTTGTACTACAAACCCAAATGGTCATTTAGACATGTGTACTTCTGTGCTCACAAATGCACTGAGGTCAAATATTTTTTAATCTTGGGAATTTTTTCTCTTTATACAGCCTCATATTTCATTCAGGAAATGAGACTGAGTACAACAAACACAAATCATTGAGACTGACAGAGCATATTGGGTTCAAAACCCAACCCCTGACTCTAATTGCTCTCCAAAGGCCCCTGGCTCAAGGTAACTGTTGATTTAGTTCAGCTGTTTTCAATCAGCACTGTAAGGTTTCCCTAAGACAAACTGGTGAGGCCGAGTTGCATTTGTACCCAGGAATCCCTTGGGTATAAGTATAACACAGTTAGCATTTTAAAAGATTGCATTTGTCTGTGCACTGCAGGCAGTAATTACAAGCAGGCAAATCTTTTGTGAAAGATGGTGTGACCCTCCTTCTGGTGAAAAAGTGATGATGGATCTAGTGGAGGACAAATAATGTTTCCATTCTGGGTTCAGAGAGGAGCCCTGCCTCTTTTCAAAGTTGCCAAACTTGACAGCCAGTTTGTTGTTGTGTTTTGGTGAATATCAAAGTACTTTATTCCTGGAAGGGGCCAGTTTCTTAGTATTACTTAACTGCTGGAGGATTTTAAAAAGCAGACCATTCTGCACTAAAAGAGAAGTAACTGCTAAATAAACGACATTGAGATGCACTTGGTCGGGTGTCTTTAATTTCTTATCCTGAGTTTTTATACGCAGCCCACCGGTAGTTGTAAAAAGCTGAAAGATCCGAACATATATATTTATATTTGGAATAATATTTTCAGTCTGGTGCTGGCTTTGAAGTTGCAGAGTGGACTTTAAAATGAATATTTTGCATTCTCTGGCTATGGTCCTGAATTTACATATTTGAATCAAATTCAAATATCTGGTCTAGACTCAAAGACTGGCATTAAGCAAAGACTACATTGCTAATAGTGCCCAGAAAAGCACAGTCTCATATGTAGTTAACAGGATCCCTTGAAACCAAACAGTTTTGTTTCAGTAACTTTCTAGTTAGAGATTCGTATCTTCATTCTTTTCTCACTCTGGCCCCAGGCCATCCCTGCACATGTGTTTGCACATGCACACACACACAGAGTTTTTCTAGGAGCTGAAAGAATGCTAAACACACAGTAGGTGGTGAATAAGTATGCGTATCTGAGTGACACTGATGGAATAAATGCAGTATTGTGCATATTAAAAATGCAGGTGCCTTGTTTAGTGAAGACTGAAGGCATGCCTCTGCTTTGTACACCATATAAATTGCCCACATAATCTTGATTTTTCAAAAAAGAAGTTATTCAATTAAATATTGACTCAAGCTAGTAAAAATAAGTTTAAATAAAAATTCAATTTATGTTCCATTTTTTCAGGACTATTTTTTGGAGAAAAGCGTGTGTATACATGTGCATACATATGAGTGCAGGTTTATGCCTGTGATAATTTATTGACTGTATAAAAGGCACATTTTTATATCAATTACCTTTTTAAAGTGCTCGTGGTTCTTGCAAGTTAACGTTTGTGTGTGGGTACCTGTATGCATCTATGTACCTGTAGGCATTTATGATAATATAGTCACTTTCTAACAATCACTTTCTATTTTAAGTTCTCTTCTATGGCTATTAAGTTTTTCAGAATTCTGTTACTCACTGAAATAAACATGCTTGTAATTAAGCTTTTTCTTAGTTAAAAGCAGGCAACTTAGAAAGTTACATTTAACTCCCATAACTTTAAGAGTAATAAATATCAAATTAAATTGACTTGTACGGTAACACTTTCTGTGGTTTCCAAATGTGCATGAACCAGGAAGAAGATTGCACACTGAAAGAAGCTGGCACATTAAATATATTTATATCTTTCCTTGGTAAGAAATAATAATAACCATTGTTCTATAATGATTTGAACCACCTCAGTGTTAGATTCCAGAGTAAACTGGCTGGAAATCACATAAGTAACTTGGTTCTGAGGGAGAGCTCCTGAAAGTGCTGGTTACCGGGTAAATTGCAGACCCCATCATCATTTTCTCTAATGCATCCAAAATGTCTGGAGGGGATTGTAGATTTCTCACCTACACTGCCTTCAGGCGCAGCAATTACGGAAACCACACCTAAAAACATTCAAATGTGGAGTCACGGAATCTTGTCTTTGGGAAAAAATTAAGAATAGAGGCTTTCTTCCCCTGCTAAATACTGAGTTAGTGCTCAGGCAGGTATGGACTTAAGTCCTTTTATTTTTACTAACCAGCCATGTAATTGTGAGCAACTCGTTTACTTCACTGGGGATCATTATACATACTTCATAACATTGGATAATCGAGACTATGGGAAGTACTTAATGTATCATCTTTCTCACATTCTCTGATACTTGTCTTTCTTTTCAGTGTTTGTGAAATGAGGGCATATCTCACAACTGACACCCTTTATTTTGTTTCCTTTTTTCCCTGAAAGAACATGCGGTTGACAAGCTATAAAACTGTGAAAGTATATTCTCCTAATCCGTTTACCCCAAAAATTGCAATTTAAAACAGTTTTTGTATGAAATTCATATATGTTACCTAGAAAAATTCAAGGAATAAGAATTAGAAGAGAAATATTGTTATTATGTCTTGTTGTCATGTGCATTCCAAAAACGGAATTGAAGTGCTGATTCCATCTCCTTCTTTCCAGGCTCTCAGCCCACCCATCCTTCCCAATCTTTCATTTTTGGTCTCCAATGGACACCATAGTTCTGTGGACCAGAGTACAGGCATTGGAACAAGGTACTGTATCTCTGATTCCCAGTTTCCCTGCTTATTAGCTGTTGATCTCGGGCAATTTATTTAATCTTTTAAAGTCTCAGATTCCTCATTATCCAGAAGAGGCTTGAAATATGAAGCTTACAATGCTATCATAAGGATTGTAAAGCGCTAGCATTGTACATGGCACACAAGAAACCTGTCGTGTATGTTTGTTAGCAGTTTTATTACCAGTCCTGCCTTGTAAGGAGAACAGATGACAATGTTTGGCAGTAAATTGAGAATACTTGCTTGGTTCCTGGATCATCTTGTAAAGATATTTGCCAGTCAGAGTACAAACTTCATGGATTTGACTCCAACTGAAACTATTTATAATCACTCAGAGCTCTCAGTTGCACAATTTCCATCAGTTCTTTCCCTGATAATTCTCTTCATCACTTTCTTTATATTCAAAATCCATTCCCTCATGGTCTGTGGCCAATACCCTCTATTTCTGCTGTCATTGTCCCCTTGAGTAAGGACAACCCTCCTGCTGGATGTAGTCATGCTTCTGGAGTGTCCATTTCTGCTGTCATCATTCTGTCTATACTGGAGGAAATTACATGCCTCTACTTGACTTCACCATCCCATGCATGAACTAGATAATTTCCTTAATTCCCCACACTTTCTTTGAGGCTAGATTGTAAGACTTTAATGACTTAATTGACCTGCAAAGATGATGGAAGGGAAATATTCTGGAAAATCCATAAAGTCACTTTCTTTCTAGCCTCTGAATTCTTTCCACCTATTAGACATCCATTTACTTCTCTTGTCTGGAGTATTTTGAGCACCATGTGCTTTGAAGCTTACCCATAACAAAGCCCAGGGAGAAGAGTATCTTTCTCAAGCCTAAAAATTTATTCCAGCCTGTATTCCTGCCTCAGGTATAATCTACTCCTACTAGACTGACAGTCGGAATATCCACCCTCATAATGCAAAAACCACCTGCACCAATTAGAATGCAATCCTGCTTTATGGCCCATGTAGGACACTTACATAGGCCAAGGTAGTTCAACCTCAATATGTTCTGGTTTATTTGATCTTAAATATCAAAGAAAAACAGCAATCCAATCCAAGCTGGAAAGAGCCAAGACCTTTAAACAGTTTATCCTCTAAAAAGGATATTAAAACCATATCATCAGCTTCTTCTTCCAGTGTTTATCTCATCTCCTGTAATTATCTGCTCAATCAAGAACAAACCAAAACCAATTCCATAAAAACTAGTAACTATAAATTTATAAAAATCAAGAGATATTTCTGCAAATCAACCAGTCTATCCCATCTTCTCTATTCCTTTTCCTTCTCACATCCTGCTCTCTGCATCAAAATAGCAAGGACACTTTATCTTGACTCTAGTTTATCCATAGCCAACAATATCTATTCCCAAATTAAATACATAAGTTTTCATTCACATAACTCATGTATCCTGCAAAGAACAGCACCTGGTTGACCCTACTTCTGCTTCTTTTGCAATCACGGCCATACTATGTGGCATTCCTCTTGTGACAAGATGGACAGAAAAGGCTAAACTGAGACCTGTGCTCATTTTCTGTAGGTGCACAAAGTGACTTAGGGATTGCCGACAGTGTGCAAAGTTGCATAGTATTATTTATTTGCCCTCCCCCACAATCCCAATCCTGCTTCTTCTGCTTGGCTGCAAACAATCATCCTGCTTTGTGAAATCCAAAATCATGACTTTTATCCTTTTTGTTTATGCTGTATCTTCAGCTGTAGGAACTACTGTTATCTCTGCCCTTTGATGCATGGAGGTTACATAAATACAGTTTCTCCTCTTAGTGGAGAAAATTCTTTCTGTATCTTCATGGTTTATACTTGTTTTATTAAAATGTGGTCTATTTTATAAATAAGTATCATGATACTGAACCAGAAATATGGAATTTTAAGCCTTGAGCTTTAGGATGCAGTAGATAATAACAGTGGGATTTTGCTCAGTCTTTTAAACTCTATTTCAGCTTCTCCCTCCATAAAATGGGCTGGATTCTCTTTGTTGCACAAGTATTTTTTGACTGACATTCTAGTACACTTTAGAATTGTGAAACAAGAAAATTTCTGTTCTTTATGAATTACCCAGTTTGTGGTATTTTATTAAAGCAGTACCAACAAAGACTAAAGAAGATATGTAGTACTGTAAAAGTTTACAACTTGAAGGAATGATTGAGAGAACAAAGTTTAAGAGTGTGAATCTCTTGTACTCCTTCCCATTTGAAGACTTCCCTCCTTCCTATTATCTGTTTTGCTCTTTATTTGTACTTTGAGTTTCTCATATAAGGAAACAATGCAATATTTGGGAAGGGAGAAAAGGGGGATAAAAAAGAATAAAAAAAATTGGAGATAGAGCTTTTGCAAATGAGAAAGGGCCAAGAGCTGAGAGGAGTATGTGTGTGTGTGTGGGGGGGGAGAATTAGGTTATGTTATGTACATGTACTAGCTCCACACGAAGAATGTAATTATTACGTACTGCAAACATCGACTAATAAAAATTAAAAATGAGTGAATCTACAGTGGAAAGAAAAGAGAGTGAAGAGAAGATGATGAGCAGGAAAGAGTGATAAATGTTGGTTTGTTTCTTGCAAACTTTGAGCCTACAACTCTTTCCACCCTTAAATTTACTTTCATGACACAGAATTTCAAAGTTATTTGCCACCACTTTAAAAAAAATACTGCTATTGTTCTGGAATTTGTACCTAAATAGGTACAATCTAGTTTTTTATACATTGACATAGAGAATAATACTTTTCTTCTTCTGAAAGCCTGAGAACAGAAGACAACAAAAGGCCGCCTAGCAGGGTGGTAATCTGAGTATTGTAGGACCTCACATTTCCATGCCCTGACTGCAGTGGAAAGCCATGCTCTTTGAAGACACAGTGGACTATGTGGGAAAGAATGACTCAGCAGTGGAATCAGTGCTATGTCCAAAATTGTATATTTTAAATTTATAGCTCTCTTCCGAGAATAATTTCTATTATGTCAGATGCACCCAGAGGAAACACATTCATCTTTGACCTGTGATTGTCCAAACCTGTTCTCATTAAGTCAGATTGCATTTAGTATATGTGGAAAAGGCAAGTCTGAATGGTAAAGGGTATTTTTCACCATGGAAGAACATATTCTACAGGGTCAGAGCTGCTGATGACTATGAAAATTTGCTCCCAGACAGTTTTTATTGAAGAACAAAATAATCTGGAAGATCAACAAAATGTTGAACATTCACAACCTCCTTACTCCTTCTGTGTGTGCTGGGGCCAGGATAAGAGAGTTCTAGGTATTTTTACACCAGGGCCCTAAGGGACTGGAAGTGGTTGCCAGCTCAGCCTGGTCCAGCAAGGATAGAGGTGTAGGTCACACAAATGGCAGGGCAAAGAGCTCAACTTTGGGGTCAAATGCTCATATTAGAATTCTTTCTCTAGCTAAGTAGAGCCTCCATTAAAATGGTAAAAGAAGAGGAGACTCTGACCTGAGCTGGGTTGGACTTTTTTTTCTCAGTGGCAATAAGTGCAATGTCTTCTTAGAAAAGAGTCTTTATATCAGGGACAAACACCTGTGATTATTATTATTAAATCTCTGGTTATTACTGAGAACTGTGTGGAAAGTAAGTTACTGTTTGTAAGATGCTGACTACTTACCCAGAAACCAACATATATATTCTACTGAGAAAAACACTCAGCAAATCATATATAGCAACAGCAGATGGTGCCTACAGCAGAAAGTTTTTGTAGATTATCTGACCGTGTTAACAGTTAGATGGCAGCACAATCACAAGAATATTGTTTCTTAAAACCACAGGTCCTCATTGCTCTACAGTGGCAAATTCCATCATCATTTATGAAACATCTTCCCTATCAACTTGTGTGGGTCACTAGAAAGAATTTTGGATTAGAAAGGCATGATTTCTAATCCCAACTCTACTACAGGCAGAACTGATATTGAAAAATTTCTAGCTCATTACTTTCTTCAACTCATGTTTGGTGGGGTTCAGCAAGCGGAGAATTGGGTTTGAAGGAGTCTCTTTAAGTGCCAAGTGTATTCCTGATTTATCATAGGATTTTCACTTTCAGAAAAGTTAAAGGAATGTTTGTTTTTCAGAGCAAGTATCACAATTACAAGAATTTGCAAGGTTCATGGATGAACAATCACATTAATAGAATGGCAGGCAGGTGGCTGTTAACCTTGTCTAGACATAATTATGAAGTCAGTAAGAGTTCATAATTGTTGGAGAACTTGTGAAGCTGAAAAATCCTAAGTTTAAGCTTCATACACTATTTTATAACAGATGCCAAGTTAAGGTTGTATCATAATCAGAAACTATTCACCTTTGAAGGAGCTAATAGAGAAGAGAATTATTGCCAACATAACCCAGAAAAATGATAGTTCATTATTTAAGTACCCCTTCAACTATTTCTGGTTAACATTTTAAAGATGAGCATACATTTAAACACAGAGATATCTTCTTCTATTAAATATTCAACCATCATTTGCTGCTAATCAAATCTTCATGCTCAAATAATCTTTATTAAGTACAATATGTGTATCATGGTATGTTAGATACTATGTAAAGAAAAAAACCTGGCATGAACACAGATGCCATATAAATAGGCAAGCAGAATAAAATTCTTCAATGATGGGAAGTGTGGCAATGTCAGGCAAGAACCTGAGTTAATAAATGAATAAAAACTATAGTAAAAGGACTTAATAAGTTCCTACTTACATAGCTTTCTTGCATGAAACATATATGTTTTTATATTGTATATAAGGGCACATTTTGCTACTTCTCTTTTTAGGATATTCTCTCTTTTAATACTTTTAGCAGCTGCATTTAACCAAGGACCTTGAAAAAATTTTATTGCACTTGCATTATACATAAGCTTTAGAGCTCAGATTTTTATGGTTTGGGTAAGTAACTCTGGGAATAATGGCCACATAAACTGTTTTTGAAAAAGAACTATTGATTTTTAGACTCTTTCATAGTAATGTTGAACTTCTTTCATTAATTAATAACTATATTTATGTATTCATATTTTAATTCATTTATGAATTATATTTCTTTAACAAGTAACCCCTGTCCTAATTGCAGATATGTAATTGTTATGGCTTGTGCCTAGATGTTGCCCCCAAACCTCATGCAATCAAAGGTGGGCTTTTTCAGAAGTGGATGGATCTAAAGTGTGTGGTGTTGAGATTAAGGGTGTGTGATTACTAAATTAGTCCACTGATTGGTTTGGCATAGTTGTGGGAATGAATAATGGGAAGATCCTCCTTAGGTGTGAGTGCTACCCACCCTAAGGCCAGTTACCCTAGATACAATATAAGGGACAGAAAGTGTGTCCCTGCTTGTCATTTGCTGCTTGCTACTTGCTTGCTGACTTCTGCCTTCCCTGAACTGTTTCTCTTTTTGCCATGCCATGCTGCCTTGGAGCCAGTCAACTATGAACTAAAACGTCTACAAATTGTGCACTAAATTAATCTTTCTTCCTTTAACTTTGGATGTTGAATATTTAGTCTCAGCAATGAGAAAAGTAACTAAAATAGTCATTTTAGAAAATCACGTGCTCTTTGCTTCCAAAAAACTCATGGTCTGGGTATGGCGAGGTGGGAGAAAGAGAGACCTATTGCAGAAAACAAAAGGATCCTGTGAACTATGCCCCACTGGTGGTATGGGTGCTACCCATACAAAAATAACACTAATGCTTTACCAAACAACAAAATAAACTGTGCATCCATCAACAAAATATGTTCCCTCTACACAAGGTCCAAAACAGAATTAATCAAGCCAAACAAAACCCAGAAGAGTGCTTATGTACAGTTCACATACTCTCAAAATCAGTGTCTACCATAGCATCACATGTTTCCCTTAGTGGATGGCAGGAACCTTATCAGCCCAAGCTATTGTGGACACCATACTACATGTAGGAAAAAGCATCAGAAATCAGCTGCTACATATCAGAATCATCAGGGGATCCTTGTTAAAAATACAAAGCTGTGGACTTCCCTCCTGATCAGGGGTAAAGCTTGGAAATCCTTATTTTTCACATGAGTCTCAGGTCATTTCAATTATTAGCCCGATTTAGGCAAACAGCCTTAAATAAATTCAGCATTTGCAGCAACTTACTTAGCACCAAGCAGTGGGTGGGAGAGTAAATGTATCATCCTTGCTCTAACAGAGTCCTTTTATAAAACCACAATTTAATCTAAAATCCCAGAGGCCTTAAATTATCAGGAGATAACCTTTAAACACTATAGAGGAGAGGAAAAGACATATTTTATTTTATATTATTCATGTTGTTTCCTAACCAAAGTGTCTCCTCTCTCCTAACTTAGGTTTCCTTCTTTGACTAATTCCACCATGAGCTGTTAAACTGTTTTACATGGCTAATTAAATGTTAAATGAAATAATTTATTTGAGGAAGACACTAAAGCTTATCAAGATGTGTGCACTGGCTCACAATGTATTTGCACCTCTTAGCACCGGGGGTCATATGCCAGCTCTCTGCCTGCTCCACTGCTCTATCATCTGATGCTGTAGCATGAGGGCCCCATCTAAGAGCTAGTGCGTCAAGGCTTTATATCTGAGACACATGGACTAGGGTTTTTTGTCCTTCCTTTGTCAGACAGAGGCTAATAGGGTAGGTTTCTACTGAATGGACCTTTCTTAAAACTAAAGTACGTTTTATAATCTTGTCAACTTTATGCACTCACTTAAGCAGTAAGAGGAATAATGGCATGCACTAGAGATCAAGTCTAAAAAGGGAACTGAGAGCCAAGACCTTGGTGTCTCTCTCTGCTTCAGAGGCCTCCTGCCATACGTTTTCTCATCCTCTTCTGCCAATGCAAAATGTCACCTCTTCTCTGAACCTGAACCAGTGTCTTGGGGTCCCATCATTTGCAGTCCCAGAGGAATTGCAATGAGAAGTCTCACTCCATTTTTTGATGTTTTACCTTTTAAGCTTCACTTTCCCTCTTCCCCTCATGCCCTGCCCCTGGGCAAGCTGATAGGAAAGTGGAGTGCTTCCCCTTTCTATCCAAGGAGAGAGGTTTGAATGACACAAACTCATCTGGTCTCACATTCACCAACTACAGACCCAAGCCAATCTGCTTTCCTAGCTCACTCTGACATTTTCGACTGCTTGAGAGATCTGAACTGCTCTCCCCAGGGACCTCAATTATGTAAGTAATAATTTTTTTATATTCTCTTATGTATGTATATGTGGTATTGACATCACAACCAGATTTTAGATGAAAATCCATCTGGCTCTGCAAGTGTATAACAAGTGTCCAGTGTAGTCCAGTTTGAAATTTATTATGGCTTGCATCTGGATGTCCCCCCAAAGGTTCATGGTCATAGATGGGCTTTTTCAGAGGTAGCTGGATCTACAGTGTGTGAGGCTGGGATTAAGGGTGTATTATTAGTAAATTAGTTTACTGATTGGTTTGGCATAATTTTTGGTAGGATTGAGGGTGCCCCACCCTGGGTGTGAGTTCTAGATGCCCTAAAGATGGGTAGCCTGGATAAAAATGTACAGGACACTCAGTGGTTCCACCACCTGCCTTGCAAGCACAAGGTCCCAAGTTTGATCCTCAATACCAAAAAAGGTAAGGGACAGAAAGAGGGCTAGTGTGGTCACTTGTAGCTCCCTTTTTAATTTTTTATTAATTATCTTGGTACATTTAAGGTATACAATATAATGACATTCATCATTGGACATTTTCACCTTTACATAACCCATCTTGGCTCTTATTTTTCCCCCTTCCCCTGCCCTCCCTTCAACCCCTCTACCCCTCCCTATCTACAAAGACTTTGTTTCCATTTTTTTTCTCATACTAATTCCATTTCCTTCTTTCTTTTCCTCTACCCCTCCCATTTCCCCTTCCCCTTTGCACCTTTTCTTCCTATTTCACACTATTTATTATACCTTTTAGTACTTATGTAGCTCTCTTGTAGGTGCCTTCTGCCTTCTATCTTTTGCCCACCATGATCTGTTTCTCCTCTGTGATGCCTCTGTGCCTTGCCATCCTGCCTTGAAGCCAGCTGATTATGGACTGAAACCTCTACAAACTGTGAGCCAAAATAAACCTTTCCTCCTTTAACTTTGGGTGTTGGTTATTTTGTCTCAGCAATAAGAAACACAACTAAGATAAAAGTCCAATATCATATATAATTTAAACTGGTACCTATTACCAATGCTATTTCAGGCTTAGGACACTGAATTTTGCACATGTGCACATACCTATATATGCTTTTTTTCTTCTCTGCATCCCCAGTTTGGGTTTAGGATTGTCTGGGAAATGGCTTTACTGTGAGGTCATTTGTTCTTCTCCTTTACAAAAGTCAACCCCACTCATCCCAAGTGCTAGTAGAATGAACAAGAGAACAAAGAACTGAAGCTTTTCATGAACTGGTTATGTGATTACCATTCTTTCCTGTTATTTCCCCTGATTCTCTGGTTAACACTGCCCGCCGTCAATGCCACCTTCATGGTAGATGTTCACGTGCTGGAGCTGACATCAAGTACAGCTATTAGTTCTGCAGGGTTCTGCTTTCACTCCCTTGTACTGTTACCCTTCAAAATAATGCATAGCTTTCTTGTTTCTGGGGTTTCTTGTCTGGTGAAATGTCTTTTGAGATGCTTACAAGAAAGTTGAGCTGGGTTACTTATCACAGTGCCATTGGAAACATATGCAACCCATGTCAAAAGGCTAGGAGTGCATACCAGTCCCCAGCTCACCCATCTGTTTGTTGCCACTTTGGCAGATGCAGTCATGCTCAACAATTATTCCATGTGCTTCCCTATGTTTCCCCACACTTTCTGCAGAAAAGAGAGCATCATCCAACTAAATGTGATCAACACTGTACCAGTGGAAATTCCATGCACCACATCTGGTCAAAGGCAATTAAGAGAAGATGTGAGTTCTTCATAAACCCGACTCACCACCAGAAAGTCATGATTGATATGACAGCACCACACGATGGCTCATCCTGGAACTCTGTGTAACAATGTAGGGTAGGATTCCATCATTCACATTAGACACAGAAGGTGAAAAAGAAGCAGCTCTGCTATATAAATCATTTAGATTAGGAGGTTACTTTGTCACTGGAGGAAACCTACCTTCCTATTTACCTATGAATCTAGGTAGGTGGATACATAGAATTCTTTTATCTAGATATATTTATTATTTGAACTTATTTAAATATAAACCACATCTTCAGTTATATGTTGGATATATGGTAGAAGTGTTATTATATATGATGCTGTTATAAATTATTATTATAACATTGTATGTCTATATAGTATATATTTTATATAATTATTTTATATATGTTATACAAATGTTTTATATGTATAAAATATATAATGCATCCTGGTACATGAAATATACTTAATATAATTAATACAATTGCTATTAGTAAAATAAATGGTGAAATAACTTGCAACAATCACTATCTGAAAAATCAGAGGCATAATTATTGTGGAAAATAAACAAATTAGTAATTAATACAAAATTGTTATATCCATTGAGAAAAGACCATTAGAACACACACAGAAAAGTGATTTACTCTGTGATTAACAAATAGATGATATATAAGACAATTTTTAAGACTTGGAAAAGAGAGATAGAGATGTAGAAAATTAAGAAGATAAAATGTCACATCTACCACATGTAGCTATGAGACCCAACCCCGGGTGCAGAAGCCCAGGGACCTGCTGAACTGTCACAAGCCTGGCACAGCACAACTAAACAGGCAAGGGGAGGTGCACACCTCTTCATTGTGGAATGAGGCCCAGAGTTTTGAGAAACCCAGTCTCCTGATCCAGAAACATGGATCTGCAGACCAGAAGCAGCAAGGGAGCAAGACTGCATCCTGTAAGTGATGCTTGGCACCTAAGGAGGAGATGCAGAACTGTCAGTTCATAAGGCAAATTGAGAGGCAGCAAGACACAACTCAAGTCTAATACAAAAGTTCCATTGTAATAAGGACCCTGGGTCATCCAGAAAGCTGGAATCATGTTCAATAATTTGGATTTTAGAAGGCACCAAATTAGAAAATATATTTTATTTAAGCAAACATGAAAATAGCTACCTTAGAAAATATTGGAACCAAAAGAGTCATTATCAACCCTTCACTTTTGCCCTTAGAGCTCTGATTCCACTCTTCCTTCGGGGTCTGGGGCATATGGCCAAGTTTCTTAAGAAGAATTTTGGAGGGTGCGGGAGATTCAATTGGAGAGTACTTGGTAAGCCACTGCACCCAGCTGACCTGAGTCACTTGAGTGTTACCTGAGGAGACCCCTACACCTTTACCAAAGTTGCCAGTGTAAACACATAACTAGGAAAATAAAATTTCTTCTTGCCTCAGTACTTGCTCTCCAGAATTTGAGTTTTATATACCCATCATGTCAAAAGTGCTTCTCTTGGATAATCCTTGGATCCAAAATGTTTAATTATCCAAAATGTGGCTCTACTGGTGAAACAGAAAATACAAGTTACAGATACAAGCTTTCCTTAAAAGTTGCAGAATCAAATTATTTGTCATTACTGTATGTGAAAGCTGCTTAGATGCATTTTTTGGTCTTACTGCCACTGATTTGCATAGGTACATTCAGGCTCCTAATAAAATTCCAGAAACACTGGACAGTGATATAACACAGGACCTGTTTACCAGAGCAGTTGCAATTTGCTTTCTTGGGCAAAGCTTTATTTTTGGAGTGACAAATTAGGGTTTTAAAAAGAATAGACCAGGGAGGAGCCTTCCAGGCCAACTTACAACCTCACCAAGCACCAAGGAGCAGAGCCACCCCCAGCACAGAAGAGGTGAACCATGCCAGTGCCAATGGCAAACAATCCCTCAACTCCCAACCCACCCATGGAAATGAGAAGACACATGAACAAGTCTCAAAACCAGACTTCCAGATCACCTACAACAACCACAAAAGGAAATGAAATGGAACAGTCTGATACTCAACCATCTAGACTCCCTGAACTGGAAACAAAAGAGGATCTGGAAAAAATGAAATCAGAAATAATTTCTCACATAACACCAAAGATTGTCCCCATAGGTAAGACATGATTAATAAATCCATAGAGGACACAGATAAAAAAAAAATAGAGGAGCTGAGAAACATGATGGAATCCCAACATAGGAAACAAATGGAATCCATAAAACAGATGCAAACAGATTTCCAGGAGATTAAAAACTCCATTGAAAGTTTACTCAGCAGAATGAGCCAATATAAGGACAGAATTTCAGATACAGAAAATGAGATTGCAGTTAGTGTCCAGGAAAAGAAAACTTGCTTTAAAATACTATGGGACCATTAGAAATCAATCCAGCAGCTGCTAGACAATACAAAGAAGAATAACATAAAACCGATTGGAGTCAAAGAAGAAGCAAGAGAGGGTGCAGACAACATAAAAAACTGTTCTTAGAAGTGTTGGCAGAAAACTTCCCAAGCAGGGGAAAAGAACTTCACATACAGATAAGTGAGGCATATAGGACTCCAACTACCCTTGATCAAAAAAAAAAAAAAAATCAACACATAGGCATATAATAGTTAAGATTCCAGAAACTCAACAGAAGAACGAAGTTCTACAAGCAGTAAGAGAAAAGAAACAAATCACATACAAAAGAAAGCCCATCAGAATCACAGCAGACTTCTCAACACAAACCATCAAGGCAAGAAGGGCTTGAATGTCATATCTCAAGCCCTAAAGGAAAACAACCTCCAACCCAGATTGATGTACCCTGCAAAACTATCTTTCAAAATTGGTGGAGAAATAAGATACTTTCATGAAAAAGAGCACCTTAGGAACTTCATGAATACCAAAACAGCACTCCAGAAAATTTTAGAAAATATCCTTGGAAAAGGCAATGAGGATCACAACCCAAGGAAGCCCAGCAGAATGAATCCATCTGGCACGACAGGAAATTAAATGGAAAGGGGGAGAATCCAACAAAAAGAAAAAGTCATGGCAATGATAAGTCAATACATATCAGTTATAATGATCAATGTTAATGGTCTCAATTCACCAATCAAAAGAAGTAGACTGGCAGAATGGGTCATGAAGCAAGATTTAACAATATGATGCATACAATAAACACACTTAATTCAGAAAGAAACTCATAGACTGAAAGTTAGAGGGAGAAAACAATACTCCATGTTACAGGAACCCAAAAAATAGCAAGAGTAGCTATCTTCTTTGCAGATCAAGTGGATTTCAAACCAACACTGCCTAAGAGAGACAAAGGACACTACATCCTTGTAAAGGGAACAATCCAACAGGAAGAGATGACAATCATAAATATCTATGCACCAAACACTAGTGTACACAACTATATAAAACAAATACTAATGGACATGAAAACCTAAATAAGCACTAATACAATACTAGTGGGGGACCTCAATATGCCACTGTTGCAAATAGGTAGATCAACTAGACAAAAAATAAGCAATGAAATACTAGGACTCAATCAAATTCTTGAATAAATGGACTTCATAAATGTTTACAGAGTGTTCCACCTCACAAAATCAGAATACACATTCTTCTCAGCTGCACGGGGGTTGTTCTCCAAAATAGACCACATACTCGCTCATAGAACATGTTTAAGTAAGTGCAAAGGAACTGAAGTTATCCCTTGTATATTATCAGACTATAGCATGATGAAATTGGAGATCAATAGTAAAAGGAACCGCAAGAATTTCATAAACAGGATACTTCTGCTGCTGCCATTGCTGCTGCTGCTGTTTGTCTGCTGCTACCTCCTGCCTGGTCTGTGATGCCCCTCTGCCAAGCCTCCCTGCCTTGCAGCCAGCCAATTATGGACTGAAACCACTTCAAACTAATTCTTCATCTCTGAATTGCAATGGACCTTAAGTTACCTAACTCAATGGATTCATATACCACTAAGGAACACCCTCTATATAGTTTTATAGACATCATGTGAAATGAGGACTAAATTTCAAGTCAGTGCAAGAAGTATTTTTTAAAATCTCAAGACACAGAGGAGGCCTCTGGGTCAGCCTGCCATGGTTCCCAGCCCAGAGGAGACTTCCAGATCTGTGTGCCATGGCTCCCAGGCAGGAGGAGCCTTCCGGGTAGGCATGCCACAGCTCCTAGCACAGAGGAGGTAAGCCGCGAAGGTGCCAGGAACACACACACATACACACACTGCATCAAAATGAGAAGACAGGTAAACAAGCCACAGAACCAGAGTTCCAGATCACTTACAGCAACCCCAAAGGGAAACGCGATGGAACAATAATACTCAACCACCCGGACTCCCTGAAATAGCAATGAAAGAGGATCTGGAAAAAATCAAATCAGAAATAATTTCTTGCATAACAGCAAAGATTGTGCCCATGGTGGAAGACATGATTAATAAATCTAGAGAGGATACAGACAAAAAAAATGAGGAGCTGAGGAACATGATGGAATGCCAACATAGGAAACAAATTGAATCCATAAAACAGATGCAAACAGATTTCCAGGAGATTAAAAACTCCATTGAAAGTTTACTCAGCAGAATGAGTCAATGTGGAGACAGAATTTCAGATATAGAAGATAAGATTGCAAATAGTGACCAGGAAAAGAAAAAATTCTTTAAAATTGTAAGGGACCACGAGAAATCAATCCAGCAGCTCCTAGACAATGCAAAGAAGAATAACATAAGACTGATTGGAGTCAATGAAGAAACAGGAGAGAGTGCAGATGACATAAAAAAAACTGCTTACAGAAGTGATGGCAGAAAACTTCCCAAGGAAGGGAAAAGAAATTGACATACAGATAAGCGAGGCATATAGAACTCCAAATAGCCTTGATCAAAAAAACTACACATAGGCATATAATTGTTAAGATTCCAGAAACCCAGTGGAAAAACAAAATTCTACAAGTAGTTAGAGAAAAGAAACAAATCACATACAAAGGAAAGCCCATCAGAATCACAGCAGACTTCTCAATGCAAACCCTCAAGGCAAGAAGAGCTTGGAGTGATGTGTCTCAAGCTCTAAAGGAAAACTGCCTCCAACCCAGATTGATGTAACCTGCAAAACTATCTTTCAAAATTAATGGAGAAATAAGATACTTTCATGACAAAGAGCACCTTAGGAACTTCATGAATACCAAACCAGCACTCCAAAAAATTTTAGACAAAATCCTAGGAAAAGACAACGAGGATCACAACCCCAGGAAGCCCAGCAGGATGAATCCACTGGGTACAACAAGAAGTTAAAAGCAAAGGGGGAGGATAAACAAAAGGAAAAAAATCATGACAATGATAACTCAATACATATCATTTATAACCATCAATGTTAATGGTCTCAACTCACCAATCAAAACAAATAGATGGCAGAATGGGTCAAGAAACAAGATCCAACAATATGCTGCATACAAGAAACACACTTATTTCAAAAAGAAACTCATAGGCTGAAAGTAAAAGGATGGAAAACAGTACTCCATGTGATGGGAACCCAAAAAATAGCCGGAGTAGCTATCCTCTTTGCAGACCAAATGGATTTCAAACCCACACTGATTAAGAGAGATGAAGAAGGACACTATATCCTTGTAAAGGGAACAATCCAAGAGAAAGAGAGGACAATCATAAACATATATGCACCAAACACTAGTGCACCCAACTATATAAAACAAATACTAATGGACATGAAAAACCATATAAGCACTAACACAATAGTAGTGGAGGACCTCAATACCCCATTATCACAAATAGATAGATCAGCTAGACAAAAAACAAGCAATGAAATACTAGAACTCAATCGAACTCCTGAACAAATGAACTTAACAGATGTTTACAGAGTGTTTCACCACACAAAATCAGAATACACCTTCTTTTCAGGTGCAAATGATGCATTCTTCAAAATAGACCACATACTCACACATAGAACATATTTAGGTAAGTGCAAAGGAATTGAAGTTATCACCTGTATATTATCAGACCATAGTGTGATGAAATTGGAGATCAACACCCAAAAAAACTGGAAAATTTTCATAAACACATGAAAATTGAACAACACACCTCTGAATAACCAATGGGTCACAGAGGAAATTAAAGAAGAAATCAGACAGTTCCTTCAAATAAATGACAATGACAATAGAACATATCAGAATCTATGGGACACAATGAAAGCAGATTAATGAGGGAAATTCATAGCAGTGAATAATCATATTAGGAAAACAGAGCGAACCCAATTAAACAACCTGATTCTGAACCTCAATCTTCTAGGAAAAGAAGAGCAGGACAACCCCAAAGCTCATACAAGGGAGGAAATTATAAAGATCAGAGGAGAAATCAATGCAATGGAGACAAAGGAAACAATGCAAAAAATCAATGAAGCCAAGAGTTGGTTCTTCGAAAGAATAAACAAAATTCACAAATCCTTAGCCAACCTTATCAGAAAAAGGAAAGAAAAGGCCCAAATCCATGCACTTGGGAATGAACAGGGTGAAATTACAACAGATCCAGCAGAAATACAGAGGATCATCAATACCTACTTCCAGAAACAATACGCCAATAAGATGGAAAACACAGAAGAAATGGACTGATTCCTAGACACGTATGAATTACTAAAGTTGAATGAAGAAGATCTAAAAATTCTAAACAACCCAATATCAATCAATGAAATTGAAAATGTAATTAAAAACTTATCAACTAAGAAAAGCCCAGGTCCTGATGGCTTCACCGCTGAATTCTCAAAGACATTTAGAGAGGAACTACTGACACAACTGTTTAAACTCTTCAATGAAATCAAAAGGGAAGAAATACTCCCAAAATCGTTCCTGGAAGCAAACATCACCTTGATCCCCAAAGCAGAAAATGACCCAATCGAAAAAGAAAACTATACACCAATCCCACTAATGAACATAGATGCAAAAATCCTTAATAATATACTGGCAAATAGAATGCAGAAAATCATAAAGCAGATCATACACCCTGACCAAGTGGGATTAATCCCAGGGACACAGGGATGGTTCTACATATGCAAATCAATCAATGTAATACACTATATCAATAGAGTCAGGGACAAAAACCATATGATCATCTCCATAGATGCAGAAAAAGCATTTGACAAAATTCAATACACATTTATGATAAAACCCTACAAAAAATCGAAATAGATGGCCTCTACCTCAATCTGACAAAAGCCATCTATGAAAAACCAACAGCCAACATCATACTAAATGGTCAACAACTGAAATCCTTCACACTCAAATCAGGAACAAGACAAGGATGTCCACTATCACCACTCTTCTTCAATATAGTTTTGGAAACATTAGCCACAGCAATTAGACAAGAGAAAGAAATAAAAGGAATAAAGATAGGAAATGAAGAAGTCAAGTTGTCATGATTTGCAGATGACATGATCCTCTACATAGAAGACCCCAAGAACTCCACCAAAAGGCTTCTAGACTTAATAACCAAATTCAGTAAAGTAGCTGGATACAAGTTCAACAGAAAAAAATCAATAGCTTTCCTCTACACAAAAAACAGACTCACTGAGAGAGAAATAGGGCAAATAATTCCTTTCACAATAGCATCCAAAACACTGAAATACCTAGGAATCAACCTAACGAAATCAAAGACCTTTTCTCATGAAACTATAGCACTTTGAAAAAAGATATTGAAGGGGATATCAGAAAATATAAAGACATCCCTTGATCCTGCATAGGAAGGATCAACATAATGAAAATGGCTATGCTTCCAAATTTGCTATATGGATTCAATGCAATCCCAATTGAAATCCCAGCAGCATACTTCATAGACCTTGAGTAAACAATCCAAAAATTCATTTGGAACAAGAAGAGACCCAGAATAGCAAAAGCAATTCTAGGTAACAGAGACATGGCAGGGGATATTACAACCCCAACTTGAAACTATACTACAAAGCTACTGTGAGAAAACCAGCATGGCACTGGCAAAGAAACCAACTGAAGGAACAGTGGAACAGATTAGAAGATGCAGAAACAACTCCAGACACATTCAGCCACCTCATCTTTGACAAAGGAGCTAAACACCCTCGCTGGAGGAAAAATAGTCTCTTTAATAAATGGTGCTGGAGAAATTCGGTTTCAACTTGCCAAAGACTAAAACTAGACCTATATCTCTCACCATGCACTAAAATAAAATTGAAATGGATTAAAGATCTAAATATAAAACAGAAATGCTGAACCAGCTGGAACAGAGGTTAGGTAGTATTCTAGAAAAAAAGGTTCAACATCACTGGTCATTCGAGAAATGCAAATGAAAACAACACGGAGATTCCACCTCACTCTAGAAAGAATGGCTGCTATCATGAAATCAACCAATAAGAAATGTTGGCTTGGCTGTGGGGAAAGAGGAACCCTGCTCCACTGCTGGTGGGAGTGTAGACTTCTGCAACCACTATGGAAATCAGTATGGACATACCTCAAAGAACTAGGACTGGAAGTCTCATTGGATCCAACTATTCCCCTGTTGGTTATCTTCCCCAAAGAATTAAAAGAATCATACCCCAATGATATGTGTTCACCCATGTTCATAGCAGCACAATTTGTAATAGTTAAAACTTGGAAGCAGCCCAATTGCCCATCAACTGGAGACTGGATAAAGAAAATGTGTTTTTTTTTTTTTTAAATGGAGTACTACTCAGTCATAAAAAATAAGGAATTAGAGACATTTATACCTAAATGAATGCACATTGAGGTGATACTCTTAAGTGATATAAATCGGACACACATGTGTAAATACCGAATAGTTTCTCTAGTGTGAGAAACTGAAAGTGTAAATAAGGACTAAAAGGTATAATAGATAATGTGAAATAGATAGAAAAGGACCAAAGGGGAAGGGGAAATGGGAGCGGTAAGTGAAAGGAAAGAAGGGAATGGAATTAATATGAGAAAGTGAAAAAATGGAAACAAAATCTTTGTAAATAGGGAGGGATGGAGGCGTTCAAGGGAGGGCAGGGGAAGGGGGAAAAAATAAGAACAAAGAGAGATTATGTAAAGGTGCAAATTTTCAATGATGAATGTCATTATACCTAAAATGTACCAATAAAATTAATTTAAAAAAAAAAGAATTTTGGGAATATTCCTTCTTCCCAATCTCTGCTTTCTTCTCTATAAATTCTGGAAATATGAATAATCGTCCATGATACAATCATCAGTGATATCCCACATAGCTTTCTTTGCAGAGTTGCCATCAAGAACTCTGAATGGTCTGAGATCTTACCCTAATTTCTAGGCTAAGAAGTTATCTTGCCATGGTTTCATGGGTGATGGCAGAAGCCACAGGACCCCTGGGTCATAGAGAAGGATTGTTTGTAACTCACAGCAGTGGCAGTAGCTAGTCTACCAGGGTTTTTACAGTACTGTAGTTCAATGACCCCTCAGTTCTGCAGGTGGCAGGAAGAAGGCCAGATGACGCTTGCTCATGCTGAGGCCTATGTTACAAAATAGGCACCCTGAGTTAGGGAACTCAAATCTTCTCTAATGAACAGCAACCATGCTGGCCCTTGGCTTCCAAAAGAGATATTGTTCCTATCAGGCTTATTTTCTCTATAAATATCCTCGAAAAGACAGCTAGAATCAAAGGGCAGAAAAGCCTTGCTCTTATAATCTACCAAAACACAAGACTGGAGAATTATACCCACAAAGTTGCTTAGAAAAATATATAATCTGAAAAGTCTTTAAAAACAAAAGATAATACAGAGGCATGTGGATTGCACTTTAAACCCCAAGGCATAAGCAAACCAAATGATAATATTTGAGGTCTTCTGAATACCTTCTTGCCACAGTGGTTGGAACCTAAATGCCCTGGGCGGAGAGACTGAAAATGTTTTAATGTTTGTCTCCACTACCCAAATACATATACAAACATTAGAATAGGTTTCTTGTGAACTAGGTCTGTATTATTCACTTCCATACCCCCAAGTATAAAATAGCTATTCAACAAATAATTACAAATGAATTAATTAACTTCCCTAAACTGCCATTAGGTGGTACCATGAGCCCTGTACGGCCCCATTATCATGGAGAATAGTTTAGGAAAGAAAGGGAAAACTTAATTCACTTTTATATAGTTTACTGATATTTTTAACTCAGATAATTTCCTCAACAGCTAGTTCAGAGATAACAATTTATTATCAAAATTAGTAAATACAAACTCAGGATTTATTGTTTGGAGTTTATTAGTTTCTCAA
Organism: Heterocephalus glaber; assembly: GCF_053883595.1. Classification (NCBI taxonomy): domain Eukaryota; kingdom Metazoa; phylum Chordata; class Mammalia; order Rodentia; family Bathyergidae; genus Heterocephalus; species Heterocephalus glaber. The sequence continues at coordinate 65,790,919 of NW_028258317.1, read as the reverse complement.
TAGCTGAACTGTAAAATATTGTGTAACAACATGCCAACTATATCAAGAGCAAATGGAGTAGGAAAGAACCTTAAAACCAATCATGAAGCTTTTCCTTATTCTTTGTTGTTTTCTGTACTTTGGATTAATGATCGATATACGCGAGTAGTTTAATAGTTATAAGCAGAAATGCTGCTGTATTTAAGCAGTGTCCAATCAATGAATTTTAATTTTACATAGGTAGGTAGATGGAGCAATAAAATTAAATGGGAAAAATATATGAAAATTTCACAAATACACACAGATAGCCAAGTACATAAGTACACAAACATGTACAGTGATACGTGTCAAATTTTCTTCCCTGAAAACAGTAAGAATTTGTTCATAATGGATTCTTTTTTAAAATTAATTTTATTCATACATTTTAGGTATACGATATAATGACATTCATCATTGGAAATTTGCATCTTTACATAATCTCTCTTGGTTCTTATTTTTTTCTCCATTTCCCTCAATTAAACCCTTCTGTCCCTCCCTATTTACAAAGACTTTGTTTCCATTTTTTCATTTTCTCATATTAATTCCATTCCTTTCTTTCCTTTCACCTACTCCTCCCATTTCCCCTTCCCCTTTGCACCTTTTCTTCCTATTTCACATTATCTATGATACCTTTTAGACCTTACTTACACTTTTAGTTTCTCACACTAGAGGAACTATTCGGTATTTACACGTGTGTCCTGTTTATTTCACTTAAGAGTATCGTCTTAATGTGCATCCATTTAGCTATATATGTCCCAAATTTCTCATTTTTATGTCTGAGTAGTACTCTATTTTATTAAAAAAAACATATTTTCTTTATCCAGCCTCCAGTCGATGGACAATTGAGCTGCTTCCAAGTTTTAGCTATTACAAACATAACAGATTCTTTTAGGGATTCCTTTTCAGAATATATCTTTTTTTAAAAAAAAGTGACATGACACAAAAAGAAGGGGATCATGGAGAGAGAGATGGGAGAAAGGGTAACAGAGGGAGAAAGGGTAATATAATTAATAGGCACTAATAAAACTCATTGAATATAAAGAAAAACAAAAAATGCCTTATCTTACTCTTTAAATTTTATCTTTGCATTTTATATTTGCTTTTTAAAAATTATTTTTATTGTGTTAAAATATACATAACATAAATTTTCCCATCATAAGCACTTTTTGGGGGATATTGGGGTAAAACCCAGGCCCCCTGCATAATAAGCATGCCCTGTAGCACTCAGCTACATTCCCGGTGTGTGCCATCTTAACCCGTTTTAAGTGTACAGTACACTGGTGCTAAATTCATTCATAAAGTTGTGCAATCATCATTCCCATCCATCTGGGTACTCTTCTTATAAAACTAGAACCCTGTACCTATTATACAGTAACTTCCCCAATTTACTGCTCCCCCAACTGTCATTCTACTTCCTGTCTCCATGATTCAGACCAACTTCCTACCATACCTAAATTAAATCACATGGTATTTGTCTTTTGTTTGTGACTGGCTTATTTCACTTCACGTGATGTTTTCGAGGTTTAACCATATGATCCTTGTAGCCTAGATGAATGTTTTCCTTTTGAAAGCTGAATAATATTCCACTGTATGTCAATGGACATTCGAGTTGCTTTCACATTTTAGTTATTATGAACAATGCTATTATGAACATAAGTGTGCAAATATCTCTTTGATGCTTAGCTTTCAGTTCTTTTGAGCATGTACTCAGATGTGGAATTGCTGTATCATATGGTAATTAGAGTTTAAATTGCTTGAGGAATTACCATACCATTTTTCACAGTAGCTGTAACATTTTATATTCTGATGAACAGTACCCAAGGGTTCCAATTTCTCCACAGCCTTGCCAATATTTGTTATTTTCTCTATTATGATAGTAGCTATTCTAATGGGTATGAGAATATATATTACAGTTTTGATTTGCATTTCTCCCATGATGATAAATATTAAATATCATATGCTTACTAGATGTCTGCACATCTTTGAAGAAATGTCTACTTAAGTCCTTTACTATTTTTTAATCTGGTTGTAAATTTTTTTTGGAATTTTAAGAGTTCAAGATATATTTTCAATATCAATCACTTAGATATATGACTTACAAGTATTTTCTTTCATTCAGGGTGTTATCTTTTTACTCTGTTCATAGTCTTAATGCACAAATATTTTAATTTTCATGAAATACAATGTGCCTGTTTTTTCTTTTGTTGCCTGTGCTTTTGGTGTCACATCCAAGGGGAAATTTGAGATATTTACAGGATAATGAACACATATAATGTGTTCCTGGAAATATAACATTATAAATAACCTGGAAAATATAACATTAAGTGAAATAAATCAGACACACAAGCTGAAATTCTGTATGGTATCTCTCAGTTGAGTAAAGCAAAGTAGAGCAAAATAAAAGACGGATAGAAGGAGACAAGGAGATAGATCTTTTGGGAATGGGAAGGGGTCCAGGAGATCAAGGATGCAGTGAGGTATAGGAAAGGTAAGTGAGAAGAGTTTAAGGGGTATCATGTACATGGAGCAAACACTCACAATGGAGGTAAACATTATATGCCATAAACTCAAATTAATAATAACAACGATGATGATGATGATGATGATGATGAAAATGGGGAAAGGGGACATGGGTAGGGAGAGGATAGGGATTAAAAATCCAAGAGGCATCATACACATGAACTCACTTTCCAGGGTGAACGTAAACTTCATCCATGGCAAACCCCTCCAAAATCTGAAGTTCTTTTTCTTAGGTGGGGATTTGGGGATGTGATGGGATCATGGGGGCATGATACTTGTGAATGGAGTAATCCATTGAGGAGTTATACCTAAACGGGATGTTGAGAGGGAAAGCCTGGTAGGAGGCCATGGGTTTCTGAGAGTGTGGTGTAGCAGTTCATAGCTCCCTCTCCTCTCCCTTGATGGTCTGCTCCCCACCCCCTTACCATTAGGTCTTTCTCCTAAGGTGTGAGGCCCCTCTGCCATTCAGCCCTGCTTTGAAGCTAGACACCTATGAACCTAAACCTCTACAAACTGTGAGCCAAAATAGACTTGTCTTCCTTTTTTATGAGACCTGTCTTCCTTTAAATTGTGGGTATCTGGTATTGTGTCGCAGCAATGAGAAAACTAACTAAAACAGGTACTAATACAATGAAATTTAAAAAAAGAAATCATTGCCAAATCTAAACTTATGAAGCTGTTGCCCTGTATTTATAGCTTTTTGTTTTACATTTAGGTCTTTATTCCATTTTGAGTTAATTTTTGTACATGGTGTTAAATTAGAGGTAAGCTATTAGTTTGCATGTGAATATCCAATATTTCTAGCACCATTTGTTAAAAAGATTGTCTTTTTCTCTTGAATGTTTTGGCACCCTTGTCAAAAATCATTTGACCACAGGGATGGAGGTTTGTTCATGGGCTGTCTCTCTCTCTCTCTCTCTCTCTCTTTTTTTTTTTGGTAACGGGGATCAAACTCAGGATCTTGTGCTGATGAGGCAGGCACAGGGCCACTGAGCTAAATCCCTGGCCCTATTCATGAGCTTTTTATCCTATTCCATTGGTCAATATATCTGTGCATTGGCCAATACCACAGTACTTTGCTTACATTGCTTTGTTATAAGTTTTTGCAAAAAGGATCTATGAGTCCTTCAGCTGTGAATTGTTGTTGCTACATGGGGCCCCTTGATATTCCATAAGAATCTGAAGATTTTTCTTGTTTATTTCTGTAAAAACATCAATGAGATTTACAAACAATGATGTAAAAACATCATTGAGATTTTGGTAGGAATTGTTTTGAAGCTGGATCACTTTGAATATAATTTATGTCTTAAAAATATTGTCTTCTGAGTCACACAGAACACGCTGAATCAGCCTGCTGCAGACAGGCAGGTCTGCGCACACCCTATTGAGGTCACTAGTTGTGCTGAAAACGCTGAATCAGCCCTCACCCCGGCAACAATCCACTAAACACCCCCCACCCCCCGCTCCTCTGTACAGCCACCTGGTGCCACACTACAAAGACGCAGGGGACACCAGACCACCAGACCACAGTACTGAGTCCTGCCACTCCCAGGCCAGAGGTAGGGGCTTTTGAGCAACTGTCCCACTGCTCCTGGTCCAGAGGAAGGGGCTTCCCAGCCACCATCCCTCCTGTTGCTTACAGCCCACAGGAAAGGGCTTTTGGGCCACCAATCCTACCGCTGCTCCCGGCCCCTGTACCATCTCTCCCAGCTCAGAGGAGATAATCCCTGCAGGCGCCAACAGCACCTCCCTCCAGTTGAAATGAGAAAACATGGAAAAAATTCTCAAAACCACACTTCCAGATCACCTAGAGCAACCCCAAAGGGAAGTGAGGTAGAACACTCTGATACTCAACCACCTGGACCCACTGAACTGGCAACAAAAGGGGATCTGGAAAAAATGAAATCAGAAATAATTTCTCAGATAACAGGAGAAATTGTGCCCCTAGTGCAAGACATGATTAATAAATCTAGAGAGGAGCTCAGGAACATGATGGAATACCAACATAGGAAAAAAATGGAATCCATAAAACAGATGCAAACAGATTTCCAGGACATGAAAAACTCCACTGAAAGTCTACACAGCAGAATGAGCCAATGTGAGGACAGAATTTCAGATATAGAAGATAAGATTGCAATTAATGACCAGGAAAAGAAAAATTGCTTCAAAATTATAAGGGAACATGAGAAATCAATCCAGCAGCTGCTAGATGATGCAAAGAAGAATAACATAAGACTGATTGGACTCAATGAAGAAACAGGAGAGAGTGCCGATGACATAAAAAATCTCTTCACAGAAAGAATGGCAGAAAACTTCCCAAGCAGGGGAAAAGAGCTTCACATACAGATAAGTGAGGCATATAGGACTCCAAATAGCCTTGATCAAAAAAAACTACACATAGGCATATAATTGTTAAGATTCCAGAAACTCAACAGAAGAACAAAGTTCTCCAAGCAGTCAGAGAAAAGAAACAAATCACATACAAAGGAAAGCCCATCAGAATCACAGCAGACTTTTCAACACAAACCATCAAGGCAAGAAGAGCTTGGAGTGACATATTCCAAGCCCTAAAAGAAAACAACCTCCAACCCAGACTGATGTACCCTGCAAAACTATCTTTCAAAATTGATGGAGAAATAAGATACTTTCATGGCAAGGAGCACCTTAGGAACTTTATGAATACCAAACCAGCACTCCAAAGAACTTTACACAATATCCTAGGAACAGACATTGAGGACCACAACCCCAGGAAGCAAAGCAGAATGAACCCATCTGGCATGACAAGAAATTAAATGTAAAGGGGGAGAAGCCAACAAAAAGAAAAAGTCATGGCAATAACAAGTCAATACATTTCAGTTATAACCATCAATGTTAATGGTCTCAATTCAACAATCAAAAGAAATAGACTGGTAGAATGGGTCAAGAAGCAAGATCCAACAATATGCTGCATACAAGAAACACACTTAATTTATAATGGAACTCATAGACTGAAAGTTAAAGGATGGAAAACAATACTCCATGTGAAAGGAACCTGAAAAAAAGCAGGAGCAGCTATCCTCTTTGCAGATCAAGTAGATTTCAAACCAACACTGATTAAGAGAGTCAAAGAAGGACACTACATCCTTGTAAAGGGAACAATCCAACAGGAAGAGATGACAATCATAAATATCTATGCACCAAACACTAGTGCGCCCAACTATATGAAACAAATACTAATGGACATGAAAAGTCCTATATGCACTAATACAATTGTAGTGGGGGACATCAACACCCCACTGTCACAAATAGATAGATCAACTAGACAAAAAATGAGTAATGAAATACTAGAACTCAATCGAACTCTTGAACTAATGAACTTAACAGATGTTTACAGAGTCTTCCACCCCACAAAATCAGAATACACACTCTTCTCAGCTGCACATGGGTCATTCTCAAAAATAGACCACATACTCACACTTAGAACATGTTTAAGTAAGTGCCAAGGAATTGAAGTTATCCCCTGAATATTATCAGACCATAGTGCAATGAAATTGGAGATCCATAGCAAAAGAAACTGGAAAAATTTCATAAACATGTGGAAATTGAACAACACACTTCTGAATAACCAATGGGGCACAGAGGAAATTAAAGAAGAAATCAGTCAGTTCCTTCAATTAAATGACAATGCCAATACAACATATCAGAATCTACAGGACACAACAAAAGCAGTCTTATGAGGGAAATTCATAGCAGTGAATACGCATATTAGGAAAACAGAATGAACCCAATTAAAAAACCTGATGCTGTACCTCAAGCTTCTAGCAATAGAAGAGCAGGACAACCCTAGAGCTCATATAAGGGAGGAAATTATAAAGATAAGAGGAGAAATCAATGCAATGGAGACTAAGAGAATGATACAAAAAAATCAATGAAGCCAAGAGTTGGTTCCTCTAAAGAATCAACAAAATTGACAAACTCTTAGCCAACCTTATCAGAAAAAGGAAAGAAAAGGCCCAACTCCATGCAATTAGGAATGAAAAGGGTGAAACTACAACAGACCCAGCAGAAATCCAGAGGATCATCAATACCTACTTCCAGAACCTATACCCCAATAAGATGGACAACACAGAAGAAATGGATAGATTCCTAGATACATATGAATTACCAAAGTTGAACGAAGAAGACCTAAAAATTCTGAACAACCCAATATCAACCAATGAAATTGAAAACGTAATTAAAAACTTATCAACTAAGAAAAGCCCAGGCCCTGATGGCTTCACTGCTGAATTCTACAAGACATTTAGAGAGAAACTGCTGCCACTACTGTTTAAACTCTTCAATGAAATTGAAAGGGAAGCAATACTCTCAAATTCATTCCTGGAAGCAAGCATCACCTTGATCCCCAAAGCAGAGAAAGACCCAACCAAAAAAGAGAACTATAGGCCAATCTCACTAATGAACATAGATGCAAAAATCCTTAATAAGATACTGGCAAACAGAAGGCAGAAGATCATCAAGAAGATCATACACCCTGATCAAGTGGGATTCATCCCAGGGATGCAGGGATGGTTCAACATATGCAAATCAATCAATGTAATACACTATATCAATAGAGCCAAGAACAAAAACCATATGATTATCTCCATAGATGCAGAAAAAGCATTTGACAAAATCCAACATGCATTTATGATAAAACCCTACAAAGAATTGGAATAGATGGTCTCTACCTCAAACTGATAAAAGCCATCTATGAAAAACCAACAGCCAATATCATACTAAATGGTCAAAAACTGAAATCCTTCACACTAAAATCAGGAAAAAGACAAGGATGGCCACTATCACCACTCTTCTTCAATATAGTTCTGGAAACATTAGCCATGGCAATTAGACAAGAGAAAGAAATAAAAGGAATAAAGATAGGAAATGAAGAAGTCAAATTGTCATTATTTGCAGATGACATGATACTCTATATAGAAGACCTCAAAAACTCCACCAAAAGTCTTCTAGACTTAATAACCAAATTCAGTCAAGTAGCTGGATACAAAGTCAACACCCAAAAATCAATAGCTTTCCTCTACACCAATGACAGACTCACTGAGTGAGAAATAGGGCAAATAATTCCTTTCACAATAGCATCCAAAATACTGAAATACCTAGGAATCAACCTAAGGAAAAACATCAAGGACCTCTTCTCGGAAAACTATGGCACTCTGAAAAGAGAGATTGAAGATGATATCAGAAAATGGACAGACATTCCAGGCTCCTGGGGAGGAAGGATTAATACAGTGAAAATGGCCATACTTCCAAAACTGCTATATAGATTTAATGCAATTCCAATTGAGAACCCAGCAGCATACTTCATGGACCTTGAGAAAACAATCCAAAAATTCATTTGGAACAAGAAGAGACCCAGAATAGCAAAAGCAATTCTAGGTAACAGAGACATGGCAGAGAGTATCACAATCCCCAACCTGCAAATGTACTATAAAGCTACTGTGATAAAAACAGCATGGTACTGGCAAAGAAACAGACCTGAGGACCAGTGGAACAGATTAGAAGATGCAGAAACTACGCCAGACACACTCAGGCATCTCATCTTCGATAAAGGAGCCAAACACTCTCACTGGAGGAAAGATAGCCTCTTTAATAAATGGTGCTGGAAAAATTGGGCTTCAACTTGCCAAAGATTGAAACTAGACCTATATCTCTCGACATGCACTAAACTAAAATCAAAATGGATTAAAGATCTAAATATTAAAATAGAAACTCTGAACCAGTTGGAACAGAGGTTAGTTAAAACCCTTGAAGACATCGGTGTAGGAAAAGATTTGATGAACAAAACCTCAGTTGCCCATGAACTAGCACAAACAATCAACAAGTGGGATCTCTTCTTATTAAAAAGCTTCTGCACAGCAAGAGAAACCACCAGCAGTGTGAAGAAACAACCCACAATGTGGGAAAAATCTTCACCTGCTCTTCCTCAGACAAAGGTCTACTATCTCGAATCTATAAAGAACTTAAAAAGATCAGACCTTCCAAATTTAAAGACCCAATCCAAAACTGGGCATCTGAAATGAACAGGCATTTCTCAGACAAAGAAGTAGAAATTACAAATAAATACATGAAAAAATGTTCAACACCACTGGTCATTCGAGAGATGCAAATGAAAACAATGCTGAGATTCTACCTCACTCCAGAAAGAATGGCTGCTATCATGAAATCAACCAATAACAAATGCTGGTGAGGCTGTGGGGAAAGAGGAACCCTGCTCCACTGCTGGTGGGAGTGTAGACTGGTGCAAGCACTGTGGAAATCAGTATGAAGATACCTCAAAGAACTAGGACTGGAAGTCCCATTTGCCCCCACTATTCCACTGCTGGGGATCTTCCCCAAAGAATTAAAAGAATCATACCACAGTGATATATGTGCACCCATGTTCATAGCAGCACAGTTTGTGATAGCTAAAACTTGGAAGCAGCCCAAATGCCCATCAACTGGAGACTGGATAAAGAAAATGTGGTTTTTTTTTTAATAAAATGGAGTACTACTCAGCCATAAAAAATGAGAAATTAGAGACATTTATAGCTAAATGGATGCACATTGAGGCGATACTCTTAAGTGAAATAAATCGGACACACATGTGTAAATACCGAACAGTTTCTCTGGTGTGAGTAACTGAAAGTGTAAATAAGGACTAAAATGTATAATAGGTAATGTGAGATATGAAGAAAAGGGGCAAAGGGGAAGGAAGTGGGAGGGCTAGGGGAAAGGATAGAAGGGAATGGGATTAATATGAGAAAATGGAAAAATAGGAACAAAATCTTTGTAAATAGGGAGGAATGGAGGGTTGAAGGGAGGGCTGGGCAAGAGTGAAAAATAAGAACCAAGAGAGACTATGTAAAGGTGCAAATTTCCAATGATGAATGTCATTATATTGTATACCTAAAATGTACAATGTTTAGAATGAATAATTGATAATGCAAAATAGGAAGAAATGTTCCAAAGGGGTAGGGGTAGTGGGAGGGGCAGGGTAAAGGAAAGAAGGGAAAGAAAAAATGATGTGAAATGGAAATAAAGCCTTTGTAAATAGGAAAGGGTGGAGGGGGTGAAGGGAGGGGTAGGAATGGGGAAAAAATAAGAACCAAGATGCATTATGTAAAGGTACAATTCCCAGTGAGAAATGTAATTGTGTTGTGTACCTAAAATGTACCAATAAAAGAATTTAATTAAAAAAAATATGGTCTTCAAATCCTTGATCATGTATGTTTCCATATATATGTATATGTATGTAAAATTTCTTTTAGCAATGTTTTATAATTTTCATTATGTATGTGTTTCATTGTCTTGGTTAGTTCCTAGGATTTTATTGTGATGTTATTGTAAGTGGAATAGTTTTCTTCATTTTCTTTTTAGATTGTTTGTGGACAGTATAAAACACAACTGATTTTTTTTTAGTTTTGAATTTATATTTTGCTACTTTAAAAAGTTCAATTATTAGTTCTAACAGTTTTTTGTGATGTCTTCACAGTTTTCTACATACGTGGTCATGTCATCTACAACAGAAATAATTTTACTTCTTTAATGATTTGGTTTTTACAATTGCTTTTTCCTAGTTAATTGTTCTGTCTAGGACTTCCAGTACTTTGCTGAGTAGAACTGGCGAGATTGGTCAGCCTTATCTTGCTTCTAACCTTAGAGTAAAATCTTTCAACTGCTGGGAGCGCAGCACTGTAGATCCCTACGGTCAGGCCTAACTCACCTCCTCCCTTGGATGAGGCAGTGCCCTGCTAGAGGAGAATAGGTGACAAGAGGGCATGGTCTAGCAAGGTCTTGCTGAAAAGAGGGCTATCTTCCTTTCTACCCATTTGCCAAAGAAACATCAAGCATTATCTCCTGCAGACCCTAGCCATTTTCCCTCTTCCAGTCAGACCTCCTCTTTCATTTTTCTTATCTACACTATAAATAAAGGTGTTGAGGATCCAAGCCAAGCCTTTTGTCTCATGAGGACTAAGGGTTTTCACCTGGCCTCGGCTTTATAAATTTTACTGTCCTCTTTGACTTTTTCTTTGTCTGACTTTCTTAATCTCCCACCATCTCACTCCATAAAGCGTTCAGCCACGCAGGCTGTGGCATTCAACTTTTCACTACTGACTACGATCTTCACTGTGGGTTTTTCAGAACTTTTATTATGTTGGGGTAGTTTGTGTCTAGTCATAGTTGTTGAGTGTTTTACCAGAAAAAGGGGATTTTGTCATATTTTCTGCATTTGTTGAGGTCGTATGGGGTTTTGGCTTGTTTGCTTGTTCTAAGGGGTTGTCTTTTTCTAAACTGTCATTCTATTAGTGTGGTATATGTATTACATTGGTGGCTCTTCATATATGGAACCATCCTTGCATACTAAGAATAAATTCCACTTCGTCATGGTGTGTAATGTTTCTGTGTAATAATGTATAAAGTTCCTGTATAATAATCCAGTGAATGTTGCTAGTATTTTGTTAAGGACTTTTATACCAATATTCATAGGGATATTTGTCTGGAATTTTTTGTTCTCTTAGTGTCTTACTCTGGCATCATTATCAGGGTAAGGCTGGCCTCATAGAATGAGTTAAGAAGGCCTCTCTCTTTGATTTTTGAGAAAAGTTTGAGAGTAATTGGTGTTGATAGAACTAACCAAAGTCATTAGGTCTAGGTTTGTTGGGAGGTTTTTGGATATTGATTCAATGTACTTAGGAGATATAGATCTATTTGGATTTTCTTTTTTAAAATTTTCTTGCATGCATATAGCATATTTTAATCAGAGCCATACTTCTTATTATCCTTCTCCACCCTCCTCCTTATTTCTTTCCTCCTGTCTAATAATAGTCCCTTTTTTATCTAATAATAGTATCCTTTCATCTTTATTGTTATTATTTTTAGAGTCTACATATTAGGAATTTATGCAATACTTATCTTTCTGAGTTTTGCTTATTTCAATTAATGTGATGGTCGCCAGTTCTATCCATTTTCCTGCAAGTGACATAATTTTCTTTATGTTGAATACTAGTCCATTGCTCTGTTTGTATGTCCACGTCTTTTACTCTGGGTAGGTTTCATGTTTCTAAGAATTTGTCCATTCCATATAGTTTATCAAATTTGTTGGCATTCTATTATTCTATTGTTCATAGTACTCTATTATCCTTTTATTTCAGTAAAATCAGTAGGAATCTCCCCATTTTTACTTCTGGTTTTAGTGACTCATCTTGAGTTATCTTCCTTTTTGTCCCCTTTCTCCATATATATAGAAGTTTGTTAATTTTATTGTCTTCATCACTTCAAAGTTAGGTTGTTAACTTGAGAGCATTCTTGTTTTTTAATGTGTTCCTTGTTACACTGCTTTTGCTCTGTTCCATAAGTTTTGGTATGTTGTATTGTTTTTAATTCATTATTTTCTAATTTCCATTTGATTTCTTCTTTGATCTTTTGGTTGGTTAAGAATATATTAATTTCCACAAATTTATAAAATTTCCATCTTTACATCTGTTGATTTCTAACTTTATCCTACTGTGGACAGAGAAGGTATTTTATAATGGGTATATGTCTAAAGATATATCAATATATACATAAAGATATATATATATATCTTTTTATGCCTGTTGAGACTTAATTTACCACCTCACAAATAATCTATGTTGAAAATGTCCCATGTGCACTTGAGAATATATATGTTATTGTTGTGAATGTCTAATTATTATACCCTCTTGTTGAATTGAAACTTTTACTAATATATAATGTTATTTGTCTTGCATATAATTGATTTTTATGTATATTTTTTTCTTTCTTCAAGGACTACGTGGTGAAATTAAAGACCCTCTTTTCTTTACATTTTTCTACATTCAAAAAATAAATTTTTTAAACATTCACACTAATGTTTAGTATACTTTCTTAAAATTTTTTGTTCTTATACTATGTTATTTCTTTAATCACCTCCTTTCAATTTTACTTATGTTTTGGAGCCCTGACAATGCTCTAGCCTGGCTCTAACTCTACTGTTTTATATTCCATTTCCTCAACTGTACTTTGAAATTGTCACCTTTCTGCTCTTGATCCTCAGTCACAATACTATGTCCTTCAAGTCAAATCCAATCCACAACAGATAAAGGGCTGAATCTACCAACACACCCTTTTCTCTTCTTAAGAAAGGAAGAAGCCAATGGTAACATGCTATCTGTTGTGGGTATTGCGACTGAAGATACCAGGTGGATAGATGGGGCATTGCAGTATCCAAGACTTTAATCCTCTTCCAGTTATCTAAAGAAAGCAGCCTCAAAATGTCCTACCTAAGTCAGAAGCTCTCTGCCACTTTTCAAATACATTGTACTTTAAGTCTCAAAGAATTATATTTGAAACTGACTCTAAGTTTGTAATGAGCAGATGCATCGCAGTTTGTTTCTCTAGAATGAAACATGACAAAAAAATATGTTTGGAAATATATCTGTCACAGTTTAGGTTCTCTGGAAACAGATTAGAAAACGAAGTTCAATGTGCCAGATAGTGGTTAGGCATCCACATCTATGGAAGTGAGAAGGATAAAGCAAAATTGGCCGAAGAGAAGTCTAACTGTAGTTCAAGCTCACAAAGTTTTGGCTAAACTCATGGGAAGCTCAGAAGACTACATACATGGCATGAGAGTTCCAGAGGGGACTGACTGGCTGGGACTTTATATCTTTGCTACAATCAGCCATCAGATTTGTCATCCCAGAGAGTATGTGTTATTGTGTGATGATGTTTCCTGCAGCTCAGGTATTCAGAAAGGGTTCAGAGATGGAGGCTGACTCCTGACAGCACTTCCAGAAGCTGGACAGTGCATTCCTTCTTGGATGGGAACCTGAGCAGCACCTCTCCAGGTCCACCATTGTATGTCATGCAAAACCATATTTTTTCTGCATGAGATTCAAAAGCACTTCCATGGATTGACCTAGGAATTCAATCCAGATTCTGGGACAGAAACTTTCATTTCACTCTATTTCTCCAGTGATCAGTCAAATCATTGTCATGAGGGAGATAGCAATAAAAAGGTAAACATAAATGACAGGAATTTGTATAACATATCACCATATACTATATAAAGTATTATTCATATAACTAGTACCTCTACTCCAATGACAATCTTAAATTCTTTATATTACCCATTTTCAGGAGTGAAAAACCTGAGGATCAAAGGTCAAGTGATTTGCTGAATTTTAACGTAGATAATTAGAGGCTGAGCTGTATGTATCCTCTGGCTCCAAGTCTCACCAGTATAGAGAAAACATATCACGCCAGAAAAAAACATGTGATTTAGACTCAGAGAACACTGGGTCCATCCCAAAATGTCTGTATCTTAGTTGTATAGCTTGGACAAGTTCTCTTAAACTCTGTGAGGCTCTTCAGACATAAAGTACAATAATATTGTACTTCTTTGAGTCATTATGTGTATTAATTTACAAGTGAGTAAAGATTCTGATATAATACATGACATGTAATAGGCATTTAATGGATTACAGTTCATTTTTACCCCTGTTGAAGTCACATTTCATTTGTGTTTATGAGCTGGCTGAGCAATAACTACCAACAACCCCAGCAGAAAAAGCTTACTCTTAAAGCTGTAAACTGGAATAATCTAGAGATGCATAACAAAAAACATAAAACTGTGTTTTGGTTCTAAACACAGTAAATCACAAGCTTAAATCAATATCTACTATATACAAAGATACATTTGATTTTTCAACCCTGATACCAGAGGAGTCTTTAACAAATGAATCTCTTGGCTATGTATGTCTAATTATAGTTTTTTTTTTGTTTTTCTACTTTGATAGTAAATGCAATACATACAAGCTAACACATTAGACAATAACACTGAATTCTGTTGCATTAAGGCTCTCACACAAAGAATGATTTTTTAAGTTTGGATAAATAATCCCTGAATAGACATTTTGCCCTATGAAAAAGCACACAATACATTAGAGAAGCAGCTGAGTCTACAGAACTAAAACTATAGACTATAGACTGAGTCTATAGAACTGAAATGAAACTCTAGGTTTAGAAACTACAGGAAATCTGGAGTCAGCTTGTTAAAAAGTTATGCAACCTAGGGCTGGGGATTTAGCTCAGTGGTGCTGCCACCTGCCTCAAAAAAGCAAGATCCTGAGTTCGATCCCTGGTACCAAAAAAAAAAGTTATGCAACCTTGAACAAATTATTCATTCTCTATTGCCCTCATGTAACTTTTAAAATGAATATTTGATAGTACAGACTAGAATTTTAACAGTTGTATCCAGGCCCAAAATTTAATGGGTCTATAAATTCACTGAAGAATATACTTATAGTGAGTGGGTAAAAAAGGAAAATATAATGATGAACCACTTAGTACCAAAATCCAGGAAGGCATGGATTCTTCTGCAACAATCCCTTCCATACTAAGCCTCTGACATTTTTAATTGTTTTTGAATGACTACTGAATGATAGTGAGTGAATCTTTCATCAAACTTTGTCAATATCTGAGCCAACAGCACTAACCAAAAGAACCTATTCAAGAACAGATCAAGATTGAGACTCTAGCTGAGGATTTAGCTCAGTGGTTTCGCTGCCTGCTGTGCAAGCACAAGGACCCGAGTTTGATCCCCGGTACCAAAAAAAAAAAAAAAGATTGAGAATCTAACTACCAAGTTACAAGAAATACCAAGGAGAGGTGCATGTTAAAGGACACCAAGGGGGTTTAGTCTCCAAAACTAAAGTAATTAGAAAATGCATACAAATTTCTACAATTGAAAAGAGAAAACCAGAAGCAGAGAGATCCAATTGAAAACATTATATTAATTCTGATTTGAACAAATCAACTTTAAAAATATGTTTTTATGAGACAGTCATAGAGACTTGAATGACGATTATATATTTAATGATATTTTAACTTAGTGTTTATTTCTAGAAGGAAAATTGGAAATAGTAGACAATATTTCAAGTCCAGTGTTACTATACCGTGCTTTTATGCTTGAAACTTTCCATCATAAAAGTTAAAACACATGCATCTTCACACATACAGAAAGATTCTGCTTAAGGGCAAGAAAAAAAATTCTACTGATAAGACAAAGAATGCTTCCAGAATTTTTGTTGTTTGGAAATTTCTTGCTAGCACCACAAACGGGTAATTCCTATCAGCCACAAAGTTCTCATGAAATGGGATAGAAATTATTTCAAAAGCTTGCATGAAAAGCACCTACTAGAATCCACAGAATGAGAACCAAAGTTTGACTTAATCACAGCAAGAGTTTCTGCAAAACTTCTTTATCTCATGAAAATTTTATTATGAAGAAACTTTCATAAATTTTTCTTTCACTGTGGTGATTTTGGTCTTCAGTTATGGTAGGGCAATTCTAACTCTTTTACAGCATTTTTGTCCAGGAAGCACTTCTCATATAGCTTTAAAAACTAGGGAGTTTTTTACTTGAAGACACTTTTGTTCTGATGAAGCAAGTCTGCTGCATAGACCAGACAAGGCACTGTTTTCAGAGACAGTAGAGGG
The DNA here is from genome assembly GCF_053883595.1 of Heterocephalus glaber. Classification (NCBI taxonomy): domain Eukaryota; kingdom Metazoa; phylum Chordata; class Mammalia; order Rodentia; family Bathyergidae; genus Heterocephalus; species Heterocephalus glaber. The sequence continues at coordinate 65,774,866 of NW_028258317.1, read as the reverse complement.
AAGGAAGGAAGAGGGAAAATTATAGCCACAGTTCCTTTTTAATTTCATGTCTACTTTTAGACAAGGTCCTCAAATTGACCCATTGATGGCAGTAGTCAAAAATAGAGAATGGAAACATGATGCCCTGATGCGTGTGTGCACAAGCACACACATACACATCATGCCAGAGTGAAAGCTGATGGACTGCGATGGTAGTTTCCAACCCCAGTTATGATTGATAGCATTCCATTATCTTTATGCTTATTTTAAAATCCCCTTGACACAGATTGATTAAAGGCATGGACCTCTATGAACCTATGAAAAATTTATGAATTTGAAAAGAGCTTTAACATGTACCATTTGAGCACAAATCATTTCCTAGCTGTCACTGTTTTTCCCACAATCTCCCTTACGTTGGTAATATATGTTTAATAATCAAAAACCGATGCTAGGGATTAAAGCATCAAGATGTTACAGAATAAAGCAACAACAACAAAAAAGAAATTAGATTTGTATGATTTTAACTATTCTTTAATCTGCTTCCGGGCAACAAAAGTGATTTGTGTCAGCCGTTATTGCATTAAACTTTAATTTTCTTCCACCAGCGCAGGATTATATAAAGGAGTATTGGATTGCACTCAGCATGGATTAGCTGAGCACTGTCTCTGCTGCCAAGGAGCAAATGGATTTCCTTCTTTCTTTGATTTATATTTTTATTGCTGTTTTTCCCCTCCTTCTAATTCCCATTACCCTTCTGTTTGCCAGCTCTGAGATACCCTGTAGGAGCAGCAGCAAGGCAGGCAGAATTATTGGCTTATTGCATATATTTATGTTCCAAGGCTTCTCAGTCATCTATGTCGGAGGAATAAAGTACCCTCCAGCTACGGAGACTGCATGCTAGTTTTAAACTATAAAATTAAAAAAATTTTAATGTAAAAAGTCACCTCTTACCTGACTTAAATCAGTAAAACTAGCTGGGTTTTGCCTCACTTCTAATGGCCCAGCTGTGTCTCCCAGCAGATGGAGAAAACTGCTGTGAGACGGATACAAAACAAAGCTCCAAGGCTGGCTTTTGCACACAGGAGGCTGTGGGCATGCAGCAGGGCCCCAGAGACTCAGAAGGGAGAAGAGGTCCTTGGCCTTTACCTGTAGGGTTTCTGAAGTATGGGTTTGTTTCTGGAAACAACAGCAAATAAACTCCCCGATTTGAAGAATGCAGGGCTGATCACTGATGCTGTGAATGAACCTAGAGTTTTGCTAAGGACAGGGGCTTCTACTGCATGGAGAGAACCAGTGACTCAGGCTAAACCAGGAAGGAGACAGCAGACTGACAGTGGCGAATAAATAAGAACAGTGGCATGTTCTGCGGGTCTGCAAAGGTCTCTGGCTTTCTGAAGAAGAAAATAAACCTGCCAGATTTCAAGTTGGGTTTCAGTTCTCACAGACTACTTGAGAATAGAAAATGAATTCCTGGGTCTTCGAAGAGCATCTTTTAGGGAGCAGCTCCACAGCAGATGTCACTTAGCAGTACTTGGAAAGAATCCAGGTGGCCGAATGAGGGCCTGACTCTTCTAAGGGCAAGCAGCCTCTGCACTATTCCTCAAAGCCAGCCCAAGGAGCTGGCCAAGCCAAAGACACATGCATGAGAGTAAGAGAACCATTTCAAAGAATGGAATAAAGATTAGTTAAATCACTGGCAGGCTAGTAAAACAAAAGCCTGGGCCCTCATTAATGGAGTAGAGGTTTCCATAGAATTGGGAAAGCAGAAAACACTGCTCACCGTTCATCTTATATACTTTTTAATAAACAGCACACTCGAAAGTTAGAACCATAAAAGTGTACTTAACTTGTGAACTACATTCAGACATCTTAGTACATCTATTCATGGACTATGTAAGGGAGGATGTATTTCCAAAACAAGAATCATTTATCACTTGTCACTAATACTTATATTTCAGTGTGTTTTCACATCAGATATAATGTTATACTACTACAAAAATTAAATATTCTGAAGTCTCACTCCAAAGGTATATAATATCTGGCTCAGACATTTAACAAAAGTTTCTTCCATTCTCTTTTGGCCCTGTTATAATATTAAGACATGCCACAACTGTTTGGTTAAAGACACTTCTATTAATAGGCCAATCTGATTTTTTCACTAATTGCCAATGCCTTAAGTAAATTCTATGCTACCCCAGATTTATAGCAAATTCCATTTTTTATTGAAAAAAACTTATTTTTAAGTACTTCCTGGAAAAACTAAATTAGGTTCTATTTTTCCTGTTTCTTCTAAAGATCTCTGGACAATAAATAGAATTTTTATTTCTACTCAGAATATTGACTTTAAGGGCACCTCATGTATGTAGATAATCCTCTGGAACTTTTTATCATAAAGGACTCTCCAGGCCATGCCATGGGAAAGCTAAATAAACCTATTAGTCACCTGCAGGTAGCATCTCTCCTAGGTAGAACAGACCTCTCTGTAATCAATTTTAAGGACTAGTAGTTGCCCATGAAAACATCTGTAAAGTTCAGTAAAAACCTACAACTAGTTCAGAAAAATAGCTCACATGCTGACAACATTTAAAAAATACAAGAAGTAAAGACAGTGGCCCTTTACTAAGTATACTATAGTGGAGTAGCTTCCATACCAAACATTGTAACTTTTATGACTTCTGCCATACTTATGAAATAAAAATAAAGTTTGTTTTTTCTCTACCAAGTCCTTTCTTTTTTTGGCAACTATTGCCAGATTTAATATATAGTGCTCTCATGGTTCCTTTGTTCCCTTTTTTAAAAACAAATTTTTTTAACAAGGATCTCATAAATTTAATCATTCTAGCTTTTCAAAATGTTTAAATATTATTTTGTTATCTCTACATAATATTCACCTCATAATTTTGGTTATGTTAATGAAGTAAAGATCTTTAAAAAAAGATTTTTAGAAGCTGTTTCAGTGTTCCTTTTTTTGATTTAAGCATCTTACATAAATCTCTACACATCAAGATCATATTGAAAACACTGGGAATTTTATGAGATTAAGATTATATTTAATTAATCAGGTGTATTTTAATGAGTAGTATTTTTTTTAATTCTATGTGAAAAATAGTTTTTTTTTGTATTTTCCAGATTTATATTGCAATAATGTTGTGTAATAGCCACCCATCCCAAAGTTAGTGTGTGTTTTCTGGCATCAAATTCATGACATTTTTGCATACCAATTCTCTTCTCCAATTAAGTACCCAAGCACTCAGTTTTGACTCTAACTTTCAGAGTTAACACAGACCCCACAGATTTAAAGCTTTGTCTCACGTGACTGCCTCTATTTCAAAGAGCAGCTACAAATGGGGTGGTCAGACTGTCCCCTTTCTGCCAAGCACACTGCAAATTCAGGGTTCCCATGACTTCCTCCTTAAGTTGGACATTTGCTTAATACTTCCCTTGAAATCAGGGAAACATTTTACTCTTAATGACCAGTTCAATAGAAAGGCATATAACATCGCAACAACCAAATGGGAAGATGCTTGGAGCAAAGAATAGGGGAAGAAGCTCAGATGCCCTCTGTGGGTGTGCTGCTCCTTCCCCAGTGTATCACTTCATTCCCCAAGCCACAGGCTCTCTGAATCTGACTGCTGAGGAGTTTGTGTGGGGCTTTCAAGTTGAAAGAACTATTCTTTAAATCACTGATCACTAATGACAAAACTTAATTTCTAGACCTTCTTCCTACCAAAGGCTGGAATATGGGGTTAAATTTCCCAACTCTTTAATTACTTGGCTGTTTGGTCTGATGAATAGCTCTAATTTTGAAGCTACCTTTGCACCTGTTGTAGATAGTGTCTAGATTCCCCACCCACCCCCCAAAGCCTCATGCTGTCATAGGGGAGGCTTTTCAGAGGTGGCTGGATCTGGAGTGTGTGATGCTGGAATTAAGGGTATGTGATTACTGAATTAGTTCGCTGATTGGTTTGGCATAGTTCTGGGTCTGGATAATGAGAAGGCCCACCCTGGGTGTGAGTGCTACCCACCCGAAGGGCATGTGGCCTGGACAGGATATAAGGAACAGAAAGAGGGCTGCTGCTGCTGCTTGCTTGCTGCCTCCTGCCTGCCTGCTCTGCGATGTCCCGCTGCCATGCCACTGTGCCTTGGAGCCAGAAAACTATGGACTGAAACCTCTACAAACTGTGAGCTAAATAAACCTTTCCCCCTTAAACTTTAGGTGTCAGCTATTTTGTCTCAGCAACGAGAAAAGACAGCCCACTCACACCATGACACATCATTAGCATAAAAACATAGTAAATTCTAACTAAGAGTCTCAGAAGCTCTGTGCTTGGAACTGGGGGCAAAAACTAAGTATTTTTTATTATACCCCACAGTGTCTTCCAAAAACAAACATTCTTTTGTCTGTCATGAATCTTCCTATATGTGGGTTCAGTCTTTGTTGAGCTTAACTAGAAGGGTCTGAACTTTGCCAAGTTGTGGTGTGGGTTGAGAAATATTTGATATACAGTTTTATGCCTCTTTACAATAGGAGTCCATTCTGCAGAATGTGGCACTAGGCAATTCAGTTATTCTGCAAATACTATAGAGGAGCATACTTACGCAAAGATAACTATATCAGTAGTTGATCTAATATGTGCTTCATCACTGACCAAAATGGCATGATGAACCACACAGATGGTTCTGCTCATTTGGGACCCAGCAGTTAGTTGCTCAGTATATGTTTGTTATTGTGAATGGTTGATGCACAAGAGGAGAGAAGAAAAGAAAGGTAAACGGGAAAGTGGAGTACTTCTTAGGGCTTTGTGGTAGAATGGCTACACAATTTCTTCCACTTGCACTCAGCTGGCCAAAACAAGTCACGTAGCCAGAACCAAAGACATTAGCTGAGTGCTGAAGGGAGTAGAGAAGGAACTTTTGACAAATAATTCAAAGACCAGACGTCTGCAAGCGTCTTTCTTAGAATCATTAGAAAACTAAAAAGCATCACACAACATACGGCTATGTTTCAGCCAGACCATGGACTGTAATTCACTGACCCCTGCAGTGTAACAACACAGTCTGCACTATTGTCACCATTTTCCCTCACAGATGCAAGAGTCACACTCAATCAGGATAAAAGTCTAGAATCTCATGACAGTATCTCTAACAGATCAAAATGTGACAACTCACAATCCCTACGCACAAATTGATGGAAAGAAATGAGTTAACTGCAGTGAACACTTCCATTTAGAAAAGAATTAGGGCACATAAGGAGTCACTAACATTCCACTGAGGATAGTAAGTGTGCTCTGATTAGGTCCCAGATACAATTCCTTGGAGCAATTCCTTGGTCTTTGATCATCATGGTTTTTAAATCCACCTCTTGTCCTATCTTCTCTTTCATTATTTTTGGTCACATCTACAAAGAACATCAGATAATACATTTTTCTTAGAACATGACCAGATTTCTCAGCCTGTTTCCGTCATGTAAGAAGTTAAAATTACAAAGTCCTTTTTGTTGCTTATTCTTAAATCCAAGCTAATATGCTTTTGCCTCTTTTTTTAATCCGTGAGTTTTTTCCAGTCACCTCTATATGCCAAAAGCCATAGCCATCATTCTTCTTGAGTTAAATCTCCCCTCAGTGGGATTAAACTCTGTCTTTTTTTTCAGGAGCCACTCTGTTTGGCTATAATGACCAACTCTTAAGTCATTTAGAATTCTTAACCAGAGATATTTTGATTTTTACTCTGAGGCTGTATTTTAAAATTGAGCTCCTGCTCTGTTTGGTTTGGTTGTTTGCCTATGAAACTAAGCATTAGGAAGCCTGTTAAACTCAAAATATTTCTTTATCTTTAACTGGTGGAGATTAGCTTCATTTTTCAACCTTGAAAATTCTAGAATTTCTGAATATTCTACTATATTTTCATGTGTTCCTCTTTCTTAAGGAACCTGTTAAATGAAACTACTAACAATCAGCTCATCCTATCAGTTGTCTACCTGAGAACTTCTGTGCTGAAGGCCACAAGCCCAAGAGCTTATATAGCAAGTGTTTCACCTCCAAATAATTCGATTGCCATTTACAGGCTACTGAACTAGTTTCCTTGCTATCCACTGTCTCATTCCCAAGAGAATCCCAACATTTTAGATTGTGGTCATGGCTGCATCCTACTCTTACTACAATTTTTTTTCTAAGATGTTACTATAATAATGCTACTTTACAAAAATTCCTAGAACTCAGTGGTTTATAACACATTTTCTTTTGCTGAATATAGGAAACTGAGGGAGATCCTTACTAGTAGAGCCCCCCTACAAGACGTGCTAAAAGAGGTCCTTTAGGGGCCAGGGAATTAACTCAGTGGCTTCGCCGCCTGCTGCACAGGCATAAGGACCCAAGTTTGATCCCCAGTACCAAAAAGAAAAAAGAAAAAAGAAAAAAAAGAGGTAGAAGAGGTCCTTTAGGTTGAAATACAAAGACATCAGACAGTAAATTGAAGCTCTATTAAAAAACTAAAACTCCAGGAAAGGTAAGTTCATAGGTAAATACAAAAATCAGTAATACTAAAATTTTCTTCTGTAACTGTTTTTTCTACATAATTTAAAAGATAAATACATTACACAAAAATTATAAATCTATGTCAACGAGCACACAATATAAATATATAACTTGTGATAATCCTAACATAAAGGGTAGGGAAATAGAGTGCACAGATCAAAGTTTTATGTGCTATTAAAGCAAAGTTGATACCAACTAAAACTAGATTGTTATAAGTTTATATTGCTAATTTTAATCCCCATAGTAATCATTTTTAAAGTAATTAATAAATATACAGAAAAAGAAATTCATAATCAAAATATTACTGTAGAAAAAATAATTTATCAAACACAAAAAAAGAAGGCAACATTGGAGGATTTAAAGAACATAAAGAGGAATAAGACATAGAAAAACAAATATTGAAATTGCAGAAGTCTTTCCTTATCAGAAATCACTTTAAATGTAAATGGATTAAAGTCACCAGGTAATAGATAGAGGCTGGCAGAATGGCTTAGAAAGATGTTCCAACAATTTAAATCCAAAGAAAAATAGATTGAACATGAAAGGTTGAGGAAGAAAGATATTCAGTGCATGTACTAACAAAAAGAGAACTGGAGAGCTGGAGTATATATACTAATATCATGCCAAAAGGATTTTAAATCAAAAATTATTATAGGAGATTAAGAAAGTCATTATTTATTGAAAAGGTGTCAATACATTAGAAAGATATAACAATTATAAACTTGTACCCACCAAACGGTAGAGTATCAAATATAAAGCAAACATTGACAGAATGCAAATGGAATGCACATGAGATATGATTTCATACCTACTAGGAGGGTTACTGTTTTTTAAAAAGGAGAATACCAAGTGTTGGCAAGGATGTGGAAAGATTGGAACCCTATTTCTTTGCTGATAGGAATGTAAAGTGGTTTAGCTGCCATAAGAAGCAATTTGAGGATCTCTCCAAAAGTTAAACTTGCTGTACACCCCAGCATTTCAACTTTCAGAGGCATACACCCCCCAAATTGAAAACAGGTATTTAAATATTGTTTTGGTTTGTGTCTAGAGGTCCCCGCAAAGCCTCATGAGGTCATAAGGGGGGCTTTTTCAGAGGTGGCTGGATCTAGAGTGTGTGATGTTGGGATTGATTCATGGTGCAATGCTAGGATCAAGGGCACTAGGATTAAGGGTGTGAGTGCTGCCCGCCCTAAGGGTGGGTAACATGTCTAAGATATATGGGATAGAAAGAGCTGTGCTTGTGCCTTGTTGTTTTTGCTTTCTTCTGCATACTATTTCTCCCCTGCAACACCCCTCTGCCATGTGCTACTGTGCCTTGGAGCCAGCCAACTATAGATTGAAACCTCTACAAACTATGAGCTAAGTAAACCTTTCCTCCTTTAACTTGTGAGTATTGGGTATTTTTCTCTCAGCAACGAGAGAAAACTAAGACAAATATTTATACATGAACATGGCAGCGTAATTCACAATGCACAAAAGATAGAAATAACACAAATGTTCATTAATGAATTAACAGATAAACAAATTATAGTGTACACATACAATGGAATATTATTCAGCCATAAGAAGATGGTAATATCAATTACATCCATGATGTGACTGAACCTTGAAAACATTATGCTAATTTCATTAACATGAAATAGATTAGGTAAATCAATAGAGACATAAAGCAATTAGCGGTTGCTAGAGGTTATGGGGAGTAACTGATTAATAGTATGGAATTTTCCTGGGAGTGATGAAAGTATTTTGGAATAGGATGGAGCTTGTGGTTGTGTGGCATTATGAATGTGCTAAATGCCACTCACTGAATTGCTCAGGGAGTATAATGGTTTTGCATTATTTTTTTAAATCCCCAAAACCAAAGAGAACAAAAAGAAATTTGACATAATCCAGCAAGTACAACATTAGATATTTACCCAAAAGAATTGAAATATATATAGCCACAAATACTCATATATTATGGAAACAAAAATGTCCCTCTACAGGTGATCATATGAACAAATTGTTATATATCTATACAATGGAAACTTATTCCACAAGCTACTGAAACAAACAACATGGATGGATCTTAAAAACATTTTAAAGGAAATAATACCAATTCAAAAGACAATATATGGTATGATTTAATTTGTATAATATCCCAAAAGGGGTGAAATTTTAGTCCAGAAAGAACTTCCTTAGTTATTAGAAGATAAGGGTGTGGGAGAACAAGAACAAGAGAACTGCTTGGGATAATGCTACCATTCTTTATCTTGACTTTAGGAGTGGCTTCATGACTGTATACATTTGTCAAAATACACTGAAATTGAAATACCTAAAATTAGTGAATTTACTGGATTAAAGATACTTCAATAAATTTATTTTTTAAGTTTACAGTGCTAGGGATCAAACCCAAGGCCTTATACATATCAGGTAAGTGTTCTACCACTGGGTTGCACCCCTGGCCCAATAAAGTTAATTTTTGAAAGAAGGGAACATGTCTGTGCTAGACTTTCCTTGTGTTGGCTTTTTTAAATCCCCAATTTAAGTCTTTATTTAGATGCAGAATAGTAAAGTTGTTCCAGTGATGGCCTTAGAGATTTCCTAGAATTGAGAGAAATCTTTTACCCTTTTTACCCAGGTGCTAAAGGGGAATATTAAGACAAATATGCCTTCTGTGCCAACGGAAGATTGAACCAAACAATATATTCAACCATATGTTCTCATCTCCGCCTGACCATCTGGTGGCTGAGCACTTACATATATCATCTAGTTCACTGGTTCCTATTTGAAGGAAACTGTGGGGTAAAAGAAGGCATATCCTGTAAAATAATTAGTTAGCTAATAGCTATGTTGAAAGAACTTACGTACCCTATCTTCTAAGAATAAACTATCCACCCTGGGGGAAATAAATTTATTCAAGGTATCAATGCTACTCTTGATTTTGGAGGAGAAAATCCTTTTATACCTATCAAAAAAAGAAAAGGAATCAGAGTTGTGTTTCAAAAGCTTGACCTGTGACAGTCAAGGGCCGAATCTATTTGTGTGATAGCTCTAGATTGCCCTCAAGGAGAAATTAGATACAAATTGGAGTTATAAGTGTCCTTCCACTGTCACTCTGCTATCTGTATACCTGACCTTCTGAGAATTTCTGTTGTTGAAGCAAATAGACCATGTATATGTGTTTGTCCAATTCTCTTCTTTCCTAGTATGAGCTGTGATTTTCCCTAAACAGTTGGAGACAAATCTTGACTTATTTTCCTATTTCTTGAGAGACAGAATTAGATAGCTCATTTTCCCTAAATGTGTGGTAAATAACAGTGAGTTTGCCAAACTGCTCAAGGTGCGTCAGCCCCATGGTTAAATCCCGAAGTTCACATCCATGAGTGAGTTAGTTCTTAAGTAAAATACATGTATGAAGGGATGATTATAATTTATCTTCTCATTCATTGCAAAAAAATTATCACCAAGGTAAAGTTTCAAACATTTGCAAATTTAAAGGCAGCTTTTTGAGAGATTTTCCTCATTTCAGTCTCTTGTACACTTCATTTCAGCAGCTCCTCAGGACCCTTCCTTCCCCCTGCCCTGGGCAAACAGCATCCTTCCAATGTTACCATCTTCCCAATCCTGCACTTCGTGAGGTACAGCAACCGTTAGAAAAGTGGCCTGTCAGGGACTGAATCAGAAAGGACGGACCCTGCTGTTTCTTTCACATCAAAGAGAGAATCCCCTGGGGTGACTTTAAGGCACAATGTTCACCTGTCATTTTTAGCTCACCTGCAGAACCCATCTGGGGTGCCTTTCACATTGTCAGATGGTCACAGTGCTTTCCTTGGGGCTTTTATTTATGAAAAAAGAAACACCCCAAGCAAGGCCAAACCAGAACTCTTTTTAAAAGAAAATTCAGTGGGATACAGCTAGCAAATAAATAATCTGCTTTCACTGTACTGCTTTCCAGAAGGCTTAAAACAAAGTAGTTTATAAGGCCAAACTGGCATTACAGGATAACAGACTTACAATCCCTCTTTAAGCCCAGTGTTCTACCTAAGAGGGAAAATTCCAGCAGCATTGGTGCATACAGAATGAGTGCAAGGTCCCTTGAAATGCTGAAGAAAGAGCCTTGCAGCACATCCTTCTACACCCTCTCACTACCTGTCAGGTATCCAGCTTATTTTTATCCAGGGAACCTCAGATCTCACAATGTTTGCTAGGCACAAGGTTTAAGCAAGGTATATCTTAGTCTGAGGATGAAGATTTACATTATTTTCCAGAAGTGCACTCAAATCTGCCTAGCACAACTGAACATAATTCTTTAAGCTCATGATTACCTAACCTGCTAAGTGCTCACTCTAGCCCTTGGAGTTCCTTCCAAATGAGCTAAGTGCTTTCTGCATAGAAATTTCATGATTAGAGATAGGCATTTAATGGACCAATTCTGTGGCTCTGTGATGCATGAAAGCACTGGAGGAGAGAGGACTACCTTCTTCAAACCAGGGACTATCAAAAAGTTGCCAACTTCCTTAGCAGGGAAAAGGCTGACAAGGAATCTGTCCAAAATGTCAACAGAATCACATTTATTGGTGGTCACTCTCTTAAGAAACCCCCTCCCAAAGAAGGCCTGCTCAACTTAGGCCTTCTTACTGCTGTCCTGCTTTTTGGAGGTCCCTCTAGCATTCACTGTGCACAGGTAAGCATTTATACACTACCAGTTATCATTCAGGGACCTAGAATTTAACCCTATTTCATTATTATTCTTTAATTTATTCATTGAAGAAATATTTATTGAATGCCCACTAGGTGCCACCCAATAAATCAATAAGTCTCTGTTGTTATGAGAATTACATTTAAAGGAGAGGAGGCAGAGAATAAACACTCATACTGGGGAAAAAAGCAAAGCATGTTAAAAGAATGGGATCCTGAAGGCACGGTATTTCAGAGAATGGTAAGAGAAGGGCTCTCCGAGTTAGGAAAATCTTGTGCAAAGTGGAAGAGTAGGAGAATACAGCCTGCAGCTATCTGGAGAAGAGCACGCTAGGTTGAAAAATCAGAAATGTGAAAGCTTCAAGTGGTGAGAAACTTGGTAAGTTCTAGAAACGTCTAGGAGGCCAGGGTGGCTGGGATTGAGTGAGCCCCAGTAGAGTGGAAGGAGACAGGTTTACGGAGAGAGCTAGGCTGCATCCGAGGCATCCTTGCAGGCCACAATAGAGCCTTTCTGGGGGCCAGGGGTTTAGCTCAGTGGTTCTGCCCCCTGCCTGGCAAGTGTAAGGTCCCGAGTTTGATCCCTGGTGCCAATAAATAAATAAATGAATAAATGAATAAATAAATAAATAAAGCCTTCACTGGGTAGGAAGAGGCTTTGAAGCCATCAAACTGAAACTGTATTTTGAGCCCATTATAAGGCCTTTGTTTTTATTTCCCATTTATACCTCTGCCTTTCTTGACACATTCTAAATATCTTAAAGAGCAAATAGGATCATGATTTTACCTTTTCCCACAAACACTTCTGTAATAATGCTTATGAATACGTGAAAGAAGTAAACATGGAGTGGTTAAATGGTAGAGGACAAAGGAAACAGCAGCCTTAGGTTGCTAGGGCCCTAGATCCCTGGGACCCCCCCCCCCCCAAGAAAGAACCCATGGAGATGTCTTCCTGGAAGAGAAAACAGTCAAAGAGTCAAAGGGAAGTGAATCCAGTTCTCAGAAACATTCATTCACTTGTGCACCAAAAATTTAATGAACGAATATGTGTAATGAGCCAGAATCACATAGTATCACAAGAAAATGCACAATATGCTCATTCCCAAAACAGTAAGAATTCCTGGCATTTGAAGGTATTCATAGCCACTTTCCCTTTGGTCTATTTTACATAGATTCCCCAGAACAAAAGGAGCAACTGCCCTGGAAATTCAGTTGCAGTCTAGTGTAAATGAGGCAGAAAGCACTTTGCTCTAAGCAGTTCCTCACAGAGTAACATCTTCCTCAGTTTGCCAAGGGCACTTTCTAGTGAAGTCCAGAGCCTGGCACAGGCACAGGTAAAGTGATTAAAGGAAGGCAATGCAGAAGTAGAATGGTTTAAGAGGTGAGTGTGGGCCAAGTATGGGACAGATATCAGGAGGACACATTCTCTGGCCATCTGGAGTCAGAATTTCCGCAGTTCCCTAACATGAAGGAAGGGTCCTCACAAAAGAGACATTTTGTATAGTCTGAACTTTAAGGTAAATATGTGTATCTATGTTTTTCTGCTGGTAATGTGGACCTAGATAAATTCATAAACGTGAGCTTCATTCTCCATGTGGAGTTTTGCTGTTCTAGACATGCATTGTTAAGGAGAAACACCTGCGTTGGGTGAATGCAACTATTTTAATTACTTTAATGGCCTGATTCCTGAAAGATACAAAAAATTTAAAAATGAAAATGGGGATCTGATTGAATCTTCTATGCAGTCACCCATGGGTGCCCAGTAGTAGCTGGTAAATGAGAGTGCCAGGTCTGTTGCTTGATCAAATCAACACGTTTTTGAACTGGAATGCTCACTCATGTTATATAGGAAGCTTCAGACGAAAGTAAGACTCTTTGTACCTTGGAGCATGAATAGGACTTGCAGCTAAGTCTCCAACAAGCTTAATATTTTCTGCTGTTTACCCTGAAGTGCAGTCAAAGCCGCACAGGGGTGTGGAAAGCACCATGGTCACCAATATGACTGATCTGCACTTTTGCTGTGGCTGCCGAAAGCTTTCCTCAAGCTCTGTGAATGTCTTTTTGTGCTTTCCATTAAGCTTTTGCCTACAAAGTTTAACAAAACAATAGGCATTTGAAAGTGTTGACTATATTGGCAAATATATTCCTTCTGTTTTTTAACTAGTTTTCCTTCATGTGGTAGGACAAAATTGCAGTCCTGCCTGATTGTTCATTGCCAGCCTCTTGAAACTCATGATGCCTTTACACAAGCAGTTATTTTATGACACATTTACTTCCTTTCAGCACCTGAACAATAATGGCAAAGCACAGAGGACTTACAGGATCTTGGAAGGAGGAGAAGGAGGAAGAAGAAGAGGGGGAGGAAAGAAAGCCATCATACTTCTTGTTCTCTGCGATTGATTTGAGTAAAAACACAGAGTGCTTCCTAGCTTGCTATACACATTGTACACAGGAAGTAGATGCGGTCTCTCAAAGGGGACCAAACAGTGCATGAAAGTCATGCTAGTTTATGAATGAATGACCCACTTTCTCCGTGCTGGGAAAGTGGGCACAGGATATTTTATGTGAGACTCTCTTTTTTGGATCACTCACTCAAAAAACTGCTAATCCAGAGCAGTCACAAATTGTCCCTGGAAATGAATGCTCAGATGAGCACTCTGTAGTGTGGAGTAAGATGAGAAACAAGAGCAGGCCTCAGTCTGGGGAACAGCACTGTGATCCATTTGGCAGATTCCAAGCTGAGCGGCTGGCCATGTGTTGGGCTTCAAAGACAGTTTACCTGGGTATCAAGGTATAGGAACATGTTTGTGAACAGCCAGCATGAAAGTCCTCTGGGGATTCCCATCTTCACTTGCTTTTTACTTAGCTCACAGCAATAGGCCAACTAACTTCTTATGAGGGTTAAAAAAAGAAATGCTAATTTGTCATTTTCCTTTTTCCACTCATTTATTGCTTAAACTTTTTTTCTCATAGAAAGATTAAATTAAGGAAGGCATCATATTACCCTAAGAGAAGCCATTTATTATTTTTTTCAAGCCATATGCACTGTATATCTATACATATATATAGTATATACACATACATATATGCATATGGTCATAATGTATATGCATTTGTGTATATAAACATGGGTGTAGGTTTACTTACACATATTTTCACATTTTTTTTTCACACAGAAAGATTCCAAGCTAGCTATATCTGATCTCCTTTTAACCTGGTTCATTGTGGAAAAAAACTATAAACTTGACAGATGATGGTGACTAATTTTCGCCTATAAAAGAACTAATCTATTTATACTTTAATATAGCCATTTTTATTTTTTAAAACTGAGTAAACTAAAATGAATCATCCTGGTCGCCAGTCAAGTATATTGGCTGCATAAACCACAAATACAGACACAAAAAATACAGATGCAATATCCAAGAAATATAAAAAAAAGATGTTATTTAAATAACTATCTCATATTCAAACAGTATGGGAACTGTATTTGTTTTCTTTACAGATTGTCAAATCACATGATTTTTTCCATGGTATAAAAACAGATTGATTCCTAGCCAGCAAGTCCCTGACCCATTTTAGTAGATCCTCCTTCTACAAAATAGCCCCTTGGTGACTGTGACCGCGAAAACTAATATCAAGAGATAAGAGATTAAAAATTTACCATATGTTAGAACATGTGTACAGCAAAGCCTGCTTTGGGTTGAGTGCTGTCAACTTGGGGATTCTTCAGCTGTAAAGTGTCATTTCATCCACACCTTAAGCCCTCAGCAAAGCTTTCTCTCCTTTGCGTTTTATGAGAGGAGCCCTTCAAATGCAGATGTTTCATACAACAAATTATATACCAAGATGCACATAATTCACTACACTTGAGAATCAATGCATTTCAATGATACTCTAATACCATTTGCTACACTTTTAATTTGTATCTTTAGCAAAAATTATATGTGCATAATTTACATAATCAAACTACAAGATATTTAAAAATGGCTTCCCCTACCATACCCATTCTTGCTCATGATTCTTGTTTTCCAAAGGCAAGTATTTTTCAGCATTCCATTTTCTTCTGAAGTTTACCTCATGTTTCAGAGTAACATCCCTACTGAAGTTTTTAATGGGCTTTCAAAAATATTATCTTTTAATTTGTCACTGTGGAAGATGAAGATTTAAGCTTCGTTACATATTAACCCCACAAGCCATAGATACACACATACCACCTCTTCATTATATGTGTCACAATTTTTAGTTAAACCAATATCTTTAGTTACTACTTTTCTTGTTCAAATTGCTTTCACTTGAGTCAATAATTATCCTGGGGTTTTTTCTTGATTTTTCATACATTATCATTACTACATCCCCAAGAATATAAAATATCTTTTAATAACCTAATACAGGAATAGTGAAGATTTTCTGTAGAGGGCCACAGAATAAATGCAGTCCTAGCTCCGTATCCCAAAGGTATGTGGCCCAGGACCCCATTCAGATGCCAAAAGTCCCTTATATAAAGTGGATTTGCATATAACTTACACACATTCTCCTGTGTACTTTAAATCATTTCTAGATTATTTGTAACACCTAATGGGATGTAAATGTTATGTACATAATAGCTGTATTGTTTAGAGAATGACAAAGAAACAATCTGTACATGTTCAGCACAGATGCAATATTTTCCAAATATATTAGGTTTTCAATCTGTAGATGTAGACAGAATCTGCACATACAAAAGCCTGACCAGAGTTCAAATTTGGGAGTCAAATGATCTCTCTTGCTACTAATTAATGCCACCATTTTAGTGACAGAAATGAGTAGGCATGTCTCTGGTCCAGTAAAACTTTATTCACACACAAAAAAGTAAGAGGTAGATTTGGCCTGAGCTATAATTTGCTGAACTGCGGCCTCATATTTGGTGATCAGTGAGATTTTTGTTTTCTGGGAAATAGTCCTTCTATACATGTTGATCCTCTTTCTCTAATCTGGGCTTAATTCTGTCTACATTGCTGCTGCCCTGGTAGCACACCCCACACTTCTCTCCTGGGTTGATTCTTTCCTTTCCTGGTTCCCATGTCCTTCTTGCTTGATATCATCCTTTCAGTAGCATGTCAAGAAAAAGTGCATTGAGGGTAAATTTTTGAGACAATATAAATCCTCAAAGGAGATTATTCTATCCATACATATCTTTGATACTTTAACTGGATCCAGCATTCTAAGTCAGAGATAATTTTCCCCTCAGAATTTTGAACCATATTTTAATTTTGAGTTTCTAATTCTAATTGAGAAGTATCATTTTATTCTGAGTCTTTATTTCCTATGTGACTTGGTTATCCTTACAAACAGCCTTTAAGATTCTTTTCTTTTTCTCCAATATGTAGGCATTTCATAGTGGTGCATATTATTACTGTTCTTTTCATCTATGCAGTGGAGACTCCACAAATGCTTTCAACACAGAAATGTATGTTTTTATTTATGGGAAATTTTTCAGAATGCATATTCCGATAATTATCTCCAATATGGTCTTCCTTTCTAGATTTCCTACTAGTCACAACTTCCATAGTTCATCTTATCTTTTTTCCTCCCCTTCATCTATCTTAAGCATCTTGGTTCTTTTTCTTTTCATCTTCTAAATCTTATTAGTATATGTTTGCTGTGCACGAAATTCGTATTCATCTTGGGGAGCAGGTACATATACATAATACAACTTGTTTCTCTTTTTTAATCCCACCTGCCTCCGTCTCTCCTTCTGTCTCTAAATCCATTTTCTCCATTTTCATTCTTCTTGCTCTTATTATTCTTAGCTCATATTTATGATAGTGTTTACAACCATTGTGAGTTTTTGGTGCCTGTATGTACCTTAAATCCATATTTCCCCTTGGTTCTGTTTTTAAAGATATGTTTTCAACTTTAGTTTTTAACTTCTTCCTAGTAAGAAGATAATGAAATAATTGATGAAAATATAAAAAGAATCACAATTGGAGGATGTAAGTGTTTTTTGATGCCAAAGCATCTGAAAGCTTACAGAAAGAGTTTGCAGGGAGCAGGCAACAACACAATCTTGGTGGGGGAGAAGCATGCCTCTGGGTCCTGCCTTGGACTCTCCACTGGAGTGCAGCCTGGGAGAGCACCTACTACACAAAGTTCCAACAGAAGACATCCTTAGTGTCCACAGAGTCAATCTGCAGGAGAAATGTTTAATTAGAATCTTCTTACTCATCTTGGGCTCCTTCTGAGATCCTTTGTTCATTTGTTTCACTGCACTGCAGATCTCACCCTCCAATGTTTAGTGTTCCTTGGTTGTTGTTTATATTGATGGATGATGTACTAAAAAGCAGATTGGAATAAGGCAGGCATTACTTATTATTTATACAATTCATTTTCTAGCCCTGAAAGCCTAGGCAAAATGTAAATGTAAGTGAGCTACACTTCTCATTCATAAATTGGGCATGTAAAGTCTCCTTTACATGGTAGCGTTGAATACTTAATGAGGTTACATATGGTAAAAGTCTGTCAATGCTAGGCCCTTAAAATTTATAATAGATCCTTAAATTTGGCAATTTCTTTTCCTCCTGCTTTTAAAAAGTATATTAAAAGGAGTTATTTATTAGGAGTCAGTACAATGTATCACTGAGACATTAGACTTAAGAATCACATATACTGAAAGAGTCTTATTTCATTTAGCCATTAAAAATAATTATTAAATACCTTTTCTGCCTTTTACCAGCTGAGTGAGCTTAGGCAAATTACTAATGTTCTTGAGCTTCAGTTTACTCATCTATAAAACTGAAGTAGTAACACCTACATAGTAAAATGCAAGGAACACAGAACTTAAAGCAAATGATCAATCTTTACATCATAGCAACCCAAATAAAAAGTAATAGGTGAGGCACAAGAACCAGCAGAAAGAATCAACGACTGGGATCTCATCTTATTAAAAAGCTTCTGCACTACAGGAGAAACCACCAACAGAGCTAAGAGACAACCTACAGTGTGGGAGAAAATTTTAGCAGCTGTACATCAGGCAAAGGACTACTATCTAGAATATATAAAGAACTCAAAAAAATCAGGCCCCTCAAATTCAAAGACCCAGTTCAAAAATGAGCATCTGAAATGAACAGACATTTCTCAGACAAAGAAGTAAAAGCAGCAAATAAATATGTGAAAAAATGTTCAACATCACTGGTCATTCAAGAGATGCAGATGAAAACAACACTGAGATTCCACCTCACCCCAGAAAGAATGGCTGCTATCAAGAAATCATCCAATAACAAATGCTGGTGGGGGAGTGGGGAGAAAGGAACCCTTCTCCATTGTGGGTGGGAGTGCAGACTGGTGCGACCACTATAGAAATCAGTATGGAGATACCTCAAAGAACTAGGACAACAGGTCCCATTTGACCCAGCTATACTCCTGCTGGGTATCTTCCCAAAAGAATTAAAAGAATCATACCACAGTGATATATGTACACTCATATTTATAGCGGCACAGTTTGTGATAGCTAAAGCTTGGAAACAGCCCAAGTGTCCATCAACTGGAAACTGGATAAAGAAGATGTAGTTTTTTTTATAAAATGGAGTACTACTTAGCCATAAAGAATGAGAAACTAGAGACATTTATAGCTAAATGAATGCACATTGAGGCCATACTCTTATGTGAAATAAATAGGACACACATGTGTAAATACCGAATAGTTTCTCTAGTGTGAGAAACTGAAAGTGTAAATAAGGGTTGAAAGGATTAATAATGAATAATTGATACTTTAAAATAGGAAAAGGTCCAAAGGTGTAGGGGTGGTGGGAGGGGAAGGGGAAAGGAAAGAAGGGAAAGGAAAAATTATGAGAAAAGAAAAAAAAAGGAAACAAAGTCCATTTAAATAGGGAAGGGTGGAGGGGGTGAAGGGCGCACAGGTAATGGGGAAAAAATAAGAACCAAGGTACATCTTGTACAGGTACAAGCACCCAATGATAAATGTAAACATATTGTATACTAAAATGTACCAATGAAAGAATTTAAGGAAGAAAAAAAAAGTAATAGATGAGGTATTTGCAAAAATAGTATGCTAGGAAAGAGGGAATCTATCAACTTGAATTCTGTATATGGAAGCTAGCATGTTTAGCTAGGATATTTTCCAGTTTGGGCTGTTTTCTCCTGATGCAATTTTCCATTGGGGCAAAAAATATATCTGAGATCAATGACCTATTTTAAGGCTGAAAAGATGAGAAGCATCTTTTCAATGACTCTGACAAATAAGGCTGAGAGATGGGCATTGAATCTCTGCCATATGGTGCAACATATGTACAGTTGGTAGACATGAGTTGAATGGGTAGCAACATAAAATTCACTTTATATACAGTGTATCATCACACATAAACCTTTCAAAAGAAGTTCAGAATATGTGTGTGCATATAAGTATAGGAATACATATGCATAAATGTGCATATATATACATGTACAGTTACTCAGATATGGATATACAACAAAGAATTGTTTTTATTGGGGCTTAAAGTATTGGGACATGCTCAGCTTGCCAACTCTACAAACCTAACTTTGAATTAAGTAATTTATTAAAACTATTTATTATCTCTGATGTGCCACACTGAACATAGTATTGAATGGATCATTGACATTGCAAAGGAACTATTGTATTCTAACAACATAATAATGTGTCACCTTCTGTAAAAGATTTAGGAAAAAATGGTTAAACATTTCCAAATTCTCAGTAAGAGTTTGCTTTGGCAAATGTTAATCTGTCGGTTAAGGATTGTTAATGGAAAACAAGTATCGTCTCTTGTTTAGAAATTTTTATGTAACTACAAAAATGATGAAGAAACTCCTTCTAATTAAGTTTTTACATCAAACCACACCTTTCCAAGCACTGTTTGTATTCAATTTAACACTAAAGATTTAGACAGTGACACACATGCACGCACGTGCACACATGCACACACATACCACAAAAAATATTAAGAGACAGTGAATTTGGAAAGAGGTTCCTGCTCTTAGAACTGACAGGATTGCAGAGAAGAACTCAACACCTCTCGAACCTGTCTTAAAAAGTGTATTTATTCTATTTTCAGAGCAGGGGTGCTTTGGGCTTCTTGCTATATATATAAAGGTGCTACCCTTCCACCTGTTAGGACTTGTGACCTCAAGGAGAAAATAGTCAATAAAGACTAAATTGGACATTTTCTTAAAAAAGAAGATAGACTTATATTCAACCACTTAGCTGTTTGCTTTCCTCTTCCTTATTCTTGACTTTCTAGCAACTAGTGTTTCCTTCTCCCATTGCAGCCCTCCCTCACTCATTGTTTTCTTCTGCTCCTTTTCTTATTTAATAACCCTTATGTTTTATTATGCTAAATATCTATTTTCTGTGCAGCACATAAAATCTTTCAATATAAAGTCACCCTACTATGCAAGCAATAAATACATAAAATTTTGGCAGATATTGGCACAAGGAACATCTTAATACAAATATAACACATTCAGAATTTCAAAACAAGTCACCTAAACCAAAATTTTCAGAAATTTATGTCACAATAATCATCATATGTACTGAAAATAATTCTACTGTCCCCAGGCCATTGTGATGGGACACCTACAAAACTCATAGGTAGATTCTAGGAGTTTCCTTTGGTAGATCACTTCCTCTTAAACATATGGAAATGTAGGAATATAAAATGGAACAGAAAATGACAGCACATTTTTGTTGAAAAATAGAAATAATCAGCTAGCAGGACAAAAAAATGGTGTATAATACACATTTCAAGTAACAAATAATTTTAATACGACAATACTTTTTTTAAAAAAGAAAACTTTTAAGTTGCATTAGTCTTTTAAAAAGTAAAGAGCTGGGGATTTAGCTCAGTGGCACCATGCCGCCTTGCAAGCATAAGGTCCTGAGTTTTATTCCCAGTACCAAAAAAAAAAAAAAAAATTAAGTAAAATCCGGTTACTTTTCAAGTGATTTTAAGTTCTGTACTTGCTTTTCATTGTCCACAACAGGGTGGGTTTTTTTTTTTATTAAATCGCTATTGTCATGCATGGTACAAATAATCCAGTGGGTGTCTTGTTTCTGTGAATGTGCTTGTGTAGTGCTGATACTCTGCACACACTAATCAGTCTTCTATCCTTAGATCATCCAAGTGAGGTCTGCAGTATCCCTAATACCCACAGTCTTCGTTTCTTCAATGAGAGCAACAGCTCTCATCAGTTGCCAAGGCTTACCATCTTCCATATTGTTCCACCAGTCGAAAACCAGCATAGAATTTCCATGAAAATCAAGTTACCTGCGAACATTACTGCCAAATCACAGCCACCAGTGGCTTTGCTTCCTGCTGGGCAATGGTGTTGGACAAAGGATCTAAGTACTGTACTTAAGAATTTTCTCAAGTAGCATTTGGTATCTCTCCATGAAGACCAATAAGAAGAAACAGCAGCAGCAGCAGAATAATAATAACTACATCTATGGGACATGACTCATTTTTACAATGACCTGTGAGGGAGAGGGTATTATCCCTGTTTTATTAATGAGGAAACAATCCTGAGGAACTATAGAAATTTATTCAGACCATAAATAGGAAAGCTGGGATTTTAAAAATTAATTTTATTGGTAATCAAGATATATTAAGTACAGGTACAAATTCCCTATGATGAATATGATCTTTGATGAATGTGATCATTATGTATATCTTGATTCTTCTTTTTTTTCCCAATCTATTCTCCTTCCTTCAGCCCCTGTTCCCCTCCTTATTTACAAAAGCTTTGTTTCCATTTTTTCTTCTATTCTTTTTTTCTTTTCCCTTCCTTCTTTATCCCCTCCCCCCCCTTGTTCCCCTTCCCATTTGAACATTTTCTTCTCCCTTCCCAATATCTATAGGTTCATATGAATCCTGTTTTGTGCTGTTAGACAAAAAGATACACAGCTTGCCTTACCATACAGTTCCTGCTGGATCTTTCATTTCTGTGACCATCCTAATCTCTAGAAAAACTAGTTCAAAGTCTCAGCTACTGTTTTTATTCTTTCCTTCATTCTCACCAACAGGCAATTTGTTTCACTGAGCTTTTTGTTCTGTTTTTCCAGTGCTACCTTCTAATATTCAGTACAGCGATCTCCTCTTCTCTGTGTTTACCGCCAGTACCCTGTTGAGGTCCTCCTTCCTCTTAGCTGGATGACTCTTTTAATACTGACTCCAGCCCCATGCTCCCTTTCAGCTCCTTTTCCTCCTTTATCCCCAGCTTTGGGTTTTATAACCTCAGCATCACTGACAGTCAAGAGCAATAATCCTTGGTTTCTCATAGTAAGACAAATAGCAGCTACTGGAATCTATTCCCTGCATTCTACTCCCTACCTCCATCTAGCACAACAGTCCAAAAGTCTTTCCAGACCTTTCCAGACCTTCCAGTGTTTCCTTTCCAGACAGTTCAAAACGTCCCCAAGAAGGAAATCATCTCCAGCTAAGAGCCAATCATACATTCTAATCACCATTCAGAGTAAGGAGATGCTGGTAGCCTCAGTGTCCTGTTTCAGAAGTTCCTGTATCCCAGGTAAACTGAGACATATGCCATTAAATTTGCAGGTGGGATCACTGACCTACATAAGAGAAAAGACCAATTGCTGTATTGGGAATGGATGTGACCAAGAGGCTAGGTCATGGTAAAGATGCCCACAAGATAGTTGGCAAAAACCAGGTGGGAACCATGAGCAAGGGAGGGCCCTAGAATGCCACCCTCCACACAGGAGGTGAGGCTGGTGACAACTGGCAGTTGGCCAAGATCTTCTTTTACACAGGCCTTGCTCTGTCTCATCAAAGCCAAGAGTGTGAACTAGTGGAAATGCCTCTGGTTGGATAGTAATTTTGGTTGCAAAACCGAACACAAGTTCTTTATCTCTTCCAAGCCTTTGGTTTAAATACTGTTGGTGGAAAAGGAGGGAGAAGGACTTTAAATTTTTCTTTAAGGTCCTGAATAATAGGGCAGGTGTTAACATAAGGACTGTTATATATAGCTGGTACATACGGTACATGCTACAAATCAGATGGGCTCGTGCTGTAGAACAGAATAAAATGACAACTGGTAAAGATGTGAATCCATTCCCCTTTCTGAGTTTAAATAGAAAAGTGGCATTTCACAATGTGCTGTACAAGTCCACCAGATTGGCTATAAACCAACCCAAAACACATACAGCGCCTCATCCCAGAAGGTCTCTGTAAGCAATAACACATTTAATATACTTCCCATCAAATGTCTGCCCCGACTGCAATTGTTGACTCAACACGGCCAGTACCAGGCTGACGGGGAGCTGTGGGATTCTGTGCTTCCCAGCCTCCTCTCAGGACTTGGGGTTACACCTGTCTCCCTCCTTTTCCACAGTTGTTGCAAGATCAAAATCAGCTTCCCTGGTGGCAAAGCAGGAGGGAGACAGCATATCTAGTTCAGAATGCTTGCATTTTAAATTGTATTTTGAATGAATATAACACATGATAATAATTGCAGAGCAGAATATTGTTTTTCCAAGTTAAGCTTTCAGGAAGAGCTGACTGCTTATCTCCATTCTTGTCATGCATTTTTCTCCCTCAGCTCCCCTTCCCTGCTGCCCCCCACTGTGTTCTTTTGTGACAGTTGCACTTCCTTTAAAGCACATTTTCTTATCCATATTGCATGTTACTTGAGCTCTTTTATTTGGAATTTTTCACACATCCTTTACATCTTCTTTGCAGCTCTAGTCAGTAAGCGCTAAGACCTAAATGTGCCTTTGCACTTCATGGCTATTCCTTATCACATACATTTTCTGTTGCCTCGAGGAAGACCTGTACAATTTTTGTTATTGAAATCTGAATTTGTTCCCTCTCAAGCAGATGGAGGATGTGTAAATGTGTCTAAAGACTTAGAATAACATTAAATCTGTTTTTTTTCTTTCTACAAAGCCCCGGGTGTACTTCTCAGGCCTCCATTAAAACCAAGATGGGAGAAAAACAGCGATAATTCCACACCCCAGACAAAACTGCAAGAGTGTACTACCAAGCCTCCTCTGCCATGCACAGTTTTGTTTGGCTGGGGGCATCAATCTCTCCCTCTTTGGCAAGACAATGCAATTCCCAAGTCATCCCTGGACAGAATTACATTATTTCATTATATATTGATTGAAACATATGAAGCTTTTATTGTTGCTATTTATCAGGGCCCCTTGTCAAGAGAGATGAAGGAAATGATGCTGCGTGGGAAGCCCTGACTTATACAACCTTCCACAATCCCAGTCTCCATCATAATTGACTTGGTGGATATTAAAGTGCACTTCTCAGTCAAAGAAGGAGCTCTTGGGTGCTCAGATTCTGTGGCCAGGCCATAGAGGCTCAATTAGTCCTAAATAGGACCCTTCTCTAGTGTATGCTCCTGATACTCCAAGCTATTTCATGTTTATAGAATACACCTATACACACAGAATCGAAATACAGCCTTTGCTGTTTTGTATGTCCATGGTGGTCCCATTTTCACTGATATGAAGATCTTTCCATTGGCTCTTCCTGTGAGTAATTTGTATATCTAATTTCTCATTGAGCTAATAGCATTTCTTTCATAAGAATCTTTCTTGGATTCCTTCTTAGCTTCCTTAGTCCTTTGGCTCTCTGGGTTCTCAACACAATGGAGGAATACTCAGTGGCATATCACAGCACTTAAAACATCAGACTAAAATGCTTTATTAGCCTTTTCTTTCTTCAGCATCTAGAGTTAAGTGCCTTGGTCACCATTGTGCCCAAGAAAGAGTAATTTTTAATAAATTTTCTTAAGTGGTAATTTAACTGGCAGTCATTTAGTTCTGATCCAGGACTTCCCCTTTAGTACTATCTTCTCTCTCTTCCTGTGCAACACAATCAGTGAGGCTCTCAGAGCTTCTAATTCACTTCTGGAAAAGTCTGAGTCATTATTACCAAGGAAGTCTTTGAGCTGTTCCACTGGCTTTGAGAATCCATATTGGATGGGAAGCACAGAGGAAATCTTAAGGAAAACCAAGAGGCAGCAGAAATGCATGCCCTGGAAGGAGCCATATTGTCCCTAGAAACTGAATTGGACACAGATTCTCTGTCCAGAAAATTCAAGACATTTAACATCATGTACATATTTACCACCATAAGCAAGTCAGGTTCTCTAGATGAATGGCTCTATGAGGAATGACAAAAATGCCATAGATTTTGTTTGAACTCAGGAAGTTTTATCAATACAAATTCAGCCATTTGATGATCTTCTAATCTAACATATGGTTCCCATGTACTATCTACTCCATAAAGCTTTCTTTCATCACAGCAATTTTCCCTTCCTCAGAAATGTCATGGCTTTTAGAGGTTTTGGTGCTGATTAATTAATATTTCTTTAGGTCCCCATTGTAATTTATCTGCCATTCTTATCTAGGACTTAACACCTGCTGCTTCATGCCCTCAACAAGATCATACAGTCATAGAATCTCAATAATGGGAAGAAGCATTGGACCTATCTAGCATTCAATTTACACCTAAGGAAACTATCATCCAGAAAAGTAGCAAGCCTTGTTCAAGTACTCATAATTAATTAGAAGCAGAGCAGGAAGAAGAATCTATACAATCTAACTTCAAGTTTGCTATTTTCACTGGTACATTGTATTATCTCTTACTGAGTAAATTCTATCTCGTCACCCTTAAGTTGAAACATGTCTTATCTTCTCCTGGAATATCAGGAAACTGATTTACCTTTGTATGAGTTCAGATCTAGGCAAGAAAGAGACAACACATTAAAACTGGGTAATATATATTGAATTTTATAAGAAAACAATTGGAAAAGCCATGGGTAGGAGTTACATTTTCTTAACCAACAGAAGAATGCGCACTTCGCCAATATCAGCAAATCCAGGGAGCCATTTCTGGACCCAGAGGGGCAGGGCAGTGAGCTATTACTACTCACAGTGTGCTGAAGTCATACAGTGTAAGTGCTACTCACACTGAAGAAGGTGCCTATATGAATAAAGCAGCCCATCTAAGGTGATCCAATAGAAATAGAGCCAGGGAAATAACTCCTGAAACTCCATTATCTTCTCACTCCTGATTTTGTGCCAGCATCTCCCATCCACTAAACAAAAACTAGAAGATAGGGCTCTAGATGGATGTACTCCATATGAATCCACCACCCTGAGCTAGGAGCAAGGGGCCTATGAAGGGAAAAGAAACCAAGAAAAAAAAGAAAAATACCCAAAGAAATGCTTAGCATTGTGCCTTGAACAGAGTAGAGGCTCATGAATTTTTTAATTAATGCATTTAATGACAAAATCCTTTGTATCATTACTTTATATTTCAGATGTGATGTCTTGACTTTCCAACTCAATTATAAATCCACTGAGGTCTTTCACACATGGCACAATGCCCAGAATAAGCATTAAATAAATATTTAGGGAAAGAGAAGATTAACTAGCCTCAATAAACAAAAAGTAAAATCATTTTTGAGGGAAAAATGAGGCAACCTCTTCAGAAACAGGCATGAAAGCCAAGGTTAGTTAGTGAAATTGATTCAGTATTTCCAGACACTGCAAACTTGAAACTCTCCTGTTACCAATACCAGTCAGGATTTTCCTGCCAGTCATTTCCCCTGACTGTGGTCTCTAAATTCTTTTCATTTATGTTAGAAGCTTGAGGTGCAGGGCAGTCACCTAGCTATACACTCTTAAAACATTTACTGCCTGAATAGGTACAGACTCTTTTAAATAACCACACTGTTTACTGTACAATCTCATCCATTCTTTAATCTAAGTATTAAATATTACTAGGACATTTAATGTGACTCCCACATGTGCATAACCTATCTCTGTAGCCAGAAAATATGGAAAAAGCTATAAAATCTGAGAAGAAATGGGGAAACCCTAAGGAAATATTATTTTTCTTGGAGAGAATATTTATCAAGGATTCAGAGCCTACTTTGAGTCTAACTTCATGTTTAAAGAGCTCTCTAATTCCCCAAATATACCATCCACCTAATTACTTTTCTCTTCCTATCAAGCACATACATAGCTAAGAGTTGGTCACTGTAAAAGACAACCTAGGCAACTCATGTCCACAAAGTTTTGAGGAGGATAGAGGGGTCAAGTGTGGTAGGTGGCTCAGCTGTGTGAGTGTTCTTTTAGAACATGACATTTTTTCTCCTTAGCCAACTGATAAAGAACAGAGAAGATTTTAGAGGGTGATGTACATCTACAGGCATCTCCTAAGCAATCACCAGAAGCAAAGAGAGCCCCTTACACTAATGTGGCAGATGTCCAAGGCTTGCCTTTCTCCTCCTCTCCCTTGCAAAATAGATCTGGTTATCACTGAAGTATTTCTAAAGGACAGAATCCACTTGTATGCCCCAAAAGTCAGGAAATTATATAAGAATGAATTTCACCTTTGCACACTCAGGAGTGGTCCCTTCCCACCAATCATGCACCCCTGTCATCAGTTTTTCTCTTCTCCCTTTGGACACTTGTTCTTGGGGAAGCAACCCCATCCAAGATATAAAAAGTCAATGAGATTTAATAATAAAAGGAAGAGAAGAGGAAAGGAGAGAATAGAAGAAGTGAGATTTAACAAGGAGACATGTTGACAAAGCAGATAATAGTGAGAGATAAAAATACAATTAATTTTTTAAATAAATAAAAACAGAGAAAAGAAAAAAACAACAAAAAACAAAATTAATGCAAAAATTTTCTCTTCACCAAGGTGTTTGAATTGGTAAATTTTCTTTGTAGGCCCTGTAATATTGGAATCCCCCATGTATGGAGGAGAGGTAGTGAGTAACACCTGGGGCTTACTGTATTTCCTCTCCTCTCCCACCTAACAAGCTGTGCTGCAGGGATGCTGAGCCCCTCTGGTCAGGAAGAAAATTAACACGCACAAGAGAGATGCGGGGTGCTGCTCAATACAAGAATGGCTTCTGAGAAGGAATTAGGTTGACAGCTCTGTGTCTTTCTTCATTGCACAGTGCTTGGCTGTTTTTGTTTGGATTTATCAGGAAATAAGAAGCCATTGTAGGTATTCTGAGTAGCAATGAATTTAATACAAGGATTTAGAAGTTTATACAACCATTGGGAAAACTGGTGATCTAAGTTTAGGAAAACCTCTACCTGCTTCAGAAGAGTCTGGAAGTACCAGAAATACAATGAAGCTGCCATCAAACTCTCAGCTGCTTGTAGCATGAAAGCAAATGACCCTCTGGAGAATATTGGTGAAACTGGATACCCTCTGCTATCTGCCAGTGCTTATGCCCTGTCCTACACGTGCTGCCACCACAGAATAGTGCTTGTCTCCTGCACACAAAGCCCACAGACATCCTTCTCAGTGGGAGAAACTAAGCAGAATAAAGATTGTAGATTTGTCACTCAGAGACAATGTCTGTCTCACAGGCAGAGTAGAAGGTTGCAAAACATACTGGGTAACCTAATGGATGAGTAATTCATGGAAGGAGATGCTCTAGGCATTGATATTTTGGAGTCAAATATCAGGAAAAGCTTACACTAGAAGACTGGTAAATCCCTTTGTACCCGTGGGTCTATGGGTTTCTTGAGGAACTTGATCACACTATAATAGGTACAAAGCTCTTTTTCGTAGTTCACAGGGCCAAATTGTGAATTTTAGGTATTTTCTAAGTTGTGATGATAGGTTTCAAGGAGGACACATGGGAACTTTCAGAATCCTTAAACCTTGCCAGGAAGGGGGTCACCATATTTTCCCTGTTAAACTGTGCTCACTTAATAAAACAGGACATGTGTGTAAGCACACACACATACACATACTTCTTCCTGTACACTTTTATTTTGGGATTCAGTTAAATTTATGAACTTACATAAAGTTTCATCTAACCTCAGACACAGTTTTACTACAAGATGTAATGATCCACCATAGTTAATACATTTCTATGGATGAAGTATATGGAAAAAATAGGGCTTTACAGACTGGAGATACAGGTCTCACACACTAATTATTAAATAATATCCTAAGTGACAATATACAAACCTTTCCACCCCTTAGATAACTCAGTTTCTTAATTTGAAAATTGAGGACTTTGAAATGTACAATTTGATGTTTCTTCAATGTCTTAAGAATTCTGGTTTTATAACTGAATTGCCACCTGTATGACACTGTAACATCTCTGAATTGTAGTTTGTGTGACCTTCTTCTGCTCTCCTCCCCTTTTGTTCTACTATATTGAAATTTTGTTGTTGGACCACATCCTAAGGTTGCCAAACCTGCATCAAGTCCCTCAAGTCCCTAGAAATGTTCCGGGCCCCAAAAGCTTTTGAGAAAATAAAACATGTTGGGCCAGGGATTTAGTTTAGTGGTTCCACCACCTGCCCCGCAAGCTCAAGGACCCAAGTTCAATCCCCAGCACCAAAAAAAAAGAAAAGAAAAGAAAAGAAAAGAAAACATGTTGTATTGTCCCTAAAGAGAATTTATTGAAAACATCAAATTTCTATCTCTATCCGTCTTCTCCTCGCTGGGCTTGTGGTGCCATTAACAGTATGGTATTAATATAATGCTTGGCAAGAGATCAGCTGTACACAAAAGTGTTGGCTCAGGGCTTTCTCCTGTTGACAAGTTCTGTAAGAGAAATATATGCACAAAAACATGTAAGCAGAGTAACATTTCATCATTTGGGGAGCTGGGACTATACCCAGACACCAGTGAACTGAACAATGTGGAAAGGTCCTTTTATTGAAGTTAAATAGGCCCAACTACCTGGGATCAGGCAGCAGATTGTTCCATCTATTCCGCCAGATAAAATTTCAACCCTGCTCTCAGACTTTATTGTCAGAAATTCACCTGCCAAAACCTAAAAATTATAACTACAGTGAGAAATAAAAGAGGGGAAGAGTGTTTTCTCCTAATGCCTGTGTCATGGTAGCTTGGATTGTAAAAAGGACAGCAGTCCTGGTGCCCCAGAAGACAGTGCCCAGGGGAGCAGTGTGAAGGGTGGCTGAGACTGCTTCCTGGGCCTCTGGGAAGGAAGGGAACAATGTCCTGCCTTGTGTGTGTTGAACTGTTCATCAGTTTGGCAGTTCCAACCCTAAAAACTTCAGATTAAGGCCAGTTACATAATTTTCAGGGCTCAGTGCAACATGAAAATGTAGGGGCTCTGCCAAAAGCAGGACGATCACCAACTCCTCTCCTAGGCCATTGCTGTAACTCTTGGCAGAAGGGAGTTTCTGTTGTCTGTGAGGCTTGTCACCCAGAGGATGCACATCAACAATCCCCTTCTGATAGTGCAGGAACTCTGAGTTTCAAGAGGTGGTGTGTTAGTCGTCTTTCTATCACTATGACAAAATACATGAGCTAAATTAACTTATAAGAAAAAAATTATTTTGGCTCCAAGTTTCAGAAGTTTCAATCTACAGTTGCATGGCCATGTTGCTTTTGGACCTGTAGAAAGATAGAAAATCACAGTGGGGAACATGTGGCAGAAAAGGTCAGTTCACCTTATGGCATCTGGCAAGCAGGGAACAGAGGGACTGGGGTCCCTTCATGACTAGGCCTTCAGGATTCTAACTTCCTCCACTGAGGCATCATCCTTGAAATTTCCACCACTTCCCTTCAGCACTATCAGCTGGGGATAAACTCCAATATATGAGCTTTATGGGGACCTGTAAGATCAAAGTCATAATAGACAGTGATATGGCAAAAATTCCAAATCCCTTTTTCATGACAGCCCCAGGGGACTTAGGAACACCTACATAAACAAGACTCCCAGAGCAGACTGTTATTCTGTTGTTCCCCAAGACAGATTTTGTAAAGTCAGATTTAATAGTGCCCCTGGGTTATGTTCCTAAGTGCATGAATATATTTTTTTCTACTTATCTCAACTTTATATTTAGATCAAACCCCTGGGAGTTTAGGGGAAGCTCTGGTTCATCAGCTTCTGTGTGTACCTTGCACTGTTGGAGCTTGGTGAGTATTCGGTGATATTCATACAGGTCAAGGCTGAGAAGTATTTCCTGTCAAAAGGACAAGCTAGCACACTGTGGTCACACTCTCTGTTGAAAAGAGGGTCCATCATTGTGGATTTGCCACTGGGCGTTTGAATCTGAGACATTTACACAAGAGCTTCTCACACTACCACAGGCACAGGGGTCACTTGGGGTTCTTGTTAAAATTTAGATTCTAATTCAATAACACTGCAGTGAGGGCTGAGATTCTCCTTTTCTAACAAGCTCCTAGGTGATGCCCATGTTATCTGTCTAAGGACCATAATTTGAGGAGTAAGAGCTCAGATAATTCCTATTTTACAGAAGAAGTGGATGCACTGAGCGGTGTTGAGCCCAAGGGAGAGGACTTCCTTCCAGCTCCTTGGCTCTCATGGAGCACACTGAGCTGCAGGACCTTTTCGACGAAGTTTAGGCTTCTTTCTCTCCTCACTTCTCAACTCAGGCTCTAAATGTTTTCTTTGGCTCCCCAAACCCGGCTCTGGAGTTGGCGGCTCCCAGCCAGAAGTCGACATTTTCATGACAGTCCCGCTGGAGCCCTACCGGAGTTCAGGTTGAGGTTAAATGTGCTCTGGCAGAGCTCTCACAATCGTGTTTGGTGCCCTAAGTCTCAGACTTGAAGAGGGAAAGGTAATATTTCCCTGAGGAAGTGCTTGAGTCTACGAATAAGAGAGCATGCAGTGTACTGGGTCTCAGTCCAGCCCTCACAGACCCAGGTGCCGTGCCTGCAACACAGAGGTGCTGAGAGCCAATCATATCAGACATGAGCAGGAGCTGGAAAAAAGTTGGAACTTGTGTAAAAGCAGAGAATTATTTAAAGTAGCACTAACAGCAGCACTGAGCCTGTGCTTCTTTTGATATTATGTAGGAGTTTAAAGTCAGAGTCCTTGTTTCAGAGAGCAACATAATCCAAAATCTCCATCTCTCCCTTCTTCCACTCCACAAAAGAATAGACTTATTTACAAAAACACAGGGCAAGGCTGGGGATTTAGTTCAGCGGTTCTGCCGCCTGCCTCACAAGTGCAAGGACCAGTGTTCAATCCCCAGTACAAAAAGAAAAAAAAAAAAGATAGTAACAGACGTAAAACAAAAGTACAAATTTAGCTTAAAAATCTTTCATTTTTTTAACTTAAAGATCTAACTGGCTTGTATTTGTGACTGTAGAATGTGGCAGTACTTCTTTCTATAAAGTAGAATTGACTGTTCCAATGAGCTGAGCATCAGAGTTTGGCTTTATAGGCAAAAAAAAAAAAAAAAAAAGGTCCGAAGAAAACAGAAATAGAGACCACAAAAGTGGATTGGTTATTCCAGTTACTTTCTAGGGAGAAAGGAGAGTGGGGTTATC
This sequence comes from Heterocephalus glaber, assembly GCF_053883595.1. Classification (NCBI taxonomy): domain Eukaryota; kingdom Metazoa; phylum Chordata; class Mammalia; order Rodentia; family Bathyergidae; genus Heterocephalus; species Heterocephalus glaber. Next base: position 65,742,375 of record NW_028258317.1, on the reverse strand, counting down.
TTATTCCATCTAGTAAGGAGGAATGACATTTCCTGTGCTTTGGGAAACCCGTCCACTTCAAAGTTCAGTTTGACTATGTGGCACTTAACCTGAATGACTCCATTCCAGTCTGGCCTGAGCAGTGTGGAAGCTCAGCCCAAAACAACAGCCTCCCATAAAATTTGTTAAACAGCACAGAAAAAGCAGAAAAGCATACATCTGCCTAGTTTTAAAATCTTGTTCTAATTTTCATTGAGAGAGCAATAATGGAGGTGATGTTACCCAACAAAGAAAGTGATTGGAGGTACTTCCCAGTGAGTGTTGGAAGAAATTTTCTCCACATCAGAAGCAACAGTTATAGGCCCTGTATACTTTATGGAGTTTGTGAAGATTTTACCTTTAGGGAAGAGCACTTTTTCAAAGAGTACATCCAAAGAGTACATCCAAAGAAGTTTGCACGTATGGAATTATTCTATACTGAATTAGCAATAGATTCATACCTAAAACCCTATGCAAATAAACTTAGATATAGAAACGTTAATGCTGACTTTATTCCACTGTTTAACTCATGGCTTTTCATTGCATTCCTATTTCTGTAGCCCAAACTGAGTAAGATATAGCAAAGGGACAGAAGAAAGATCTATTTAGTAATATCTGAAAATGTACTTTCCTCATTACCCCAGGCTCAGTGGGATATCTGATTCTTGTATTCCCAAATGGTTAAGATTATTTGCTTCCTGTTCTCAGCTCATTTACCAGCTGAACTTCACCATTATGACCACAGGAGACAGCTTCCATTTCTGTGTGGAACAAATCTTTAAAAAAATAAATAACAGAAAGGCATACATTTTTCACAACCCCCTAATAGGTACTTTGAGGTCCATATACCTTGCCTGGTTCAGACCTTCTGTTTGACTGGCGGTCTTTTTCCAACAATAATTTCTAATCAAGGTACACTTTACTGGAACATAAAAAATTTACATTGACTGGACAACCACAAAAAGAATTATATGGTGTTTTTGCTACCTGCGAGTAAATAAATATTGTTTGGCATTCCTGGATATCTGAGCCATTAAGTGAGCCAAAACAACCATTCATTCTGCTTCTTTTAATGGTTTAAATAAATTCTAGAAACCTATTACAGCACTCAAGGATGAGTGCTTCTGTGGTTTGAGCTATAGGAACTACTGTTATGTTGCAATGAAAAGTAGCAAATGAGAAGTCAGGAGATGAGTTTCCTCTCCTGCTGTACCATGAACAAGTGGTGTGACCTGAGGCAAGTGTCTTGGCCTTTCTCAATTTCAGCTTTTTCATCTGTAAAGAAAGGAATTGCATTTATTCATTCAACAAATATGTGCTGAGAATCCATTGCATCGAGCTTCCATTGCACAGAGCATGTTCAGTCCTGAGGAACCTTTGTAAACAAAAAAAAGCAAGGACCTTCCTCTGTGTGGGTATAGATTCTAGCCTCTGGAATCTATAGTCTGGATCATGTACAAAATATTCTCGGAGCTGAGATTCAATGTTCTACCATCTCCAAAGATAGGAACTTGTGTGAGAGATGAAGCTGGCAGGCGTTCTGGTTTTCTTTAGTACAGTAGTTTTGCTTCTGCTGCTTTTTCTTTTTTTTTCTTTTTTTTTTTTTGCCTTTGCAATCAGGGATCATGCATCAGAACATGGAAATATCGACACACAAGCCTGAAGCAGGAAACCAAAGGGCAGTGAAAGTCTTTTTTTTTTTTTTTGAATCTGACAAACCATAGCCCACACAAATTCCTATGTACATCCTAATCTAACAAGTTTGCTCTCATAAGGTCCTCGAGACATTACTATCCTTAAGCCTTGCCTCCTCTAAAATGGATGATTTATAAGGTCTGCTCTTTAGCATGGATTTTTAAAAAAATTTTCAATATCACAAGGATACTTCTTTCGTTTAGGCTGCCTTATTTCTCCTCCATACCAAATCAGCATAACAAAATAAAATTTATTTTTCATGAAAAATAAAATTTATTTTTCATGAAAAATAAAAAAGAAACAGCACATGGTAGTAACGTTGGCTCCTCAAATTGGTGCCAAAGCTTTGAAAAATAGGAGATCTCATTTCAACTTAATCTAATAATTATTCTTTACATATTTGTTATGCAAGTACAATGCTCAGGGATTGGATGCAAAGAAGAATTTAGCCAACAGTGATAGAAAGATATAGAAGTCAAAATAAATCTATTTGAAAGTTAAAAAATATGAAAGATGCTATGATAAAAGAAGAAACAAAATAATTCATCCTGAAAGACCCAGAGAATTATAACAATTAAATCTACTTTGAAACTGGGTGCTTGTGTCTTGTCCTCGATGGCTAAGGGATAGGTTACGCTTCGTGGAAGGGCAGTCAAAGGTCTGGACTTGATGGCCACCCTGAGGCAAAAAATCCAGTTCGAACCAGAGATTAGTGCCTTGCGGTCAGGTCATGTGAACCCTTCTGAACCCTACACCCAGATTCCCTCTCAGAGGCACAAGAGAGGCAGCAGAAGCCTGTTGGACTGCATGCACCTCAAGAGACTGAGTAAAATAAAAGATACAATTTAAACCAGAAAAGAAACTGAAATGGATTAGTTATCAAGTTAAATCCCTTCCACACCTCTGCTAACAGATGAAGGAAGAGTTCATGAGAAAGATAGAATTTGTTTTAGAAAATAAGGAGGTCAAGGGCTTACGGTGCAGTTCAGTGGCACACACTTCCCTGGCATGGGCCAGATCCTGGGTTCAAACCCCTGCTCATGGAAGAAAAAAGGATAAAAAAGGAGGAAGCTATTCTTTGTACATCTGAACTATCTATATTACATTTCCAAACCTGTTTTATCTTCTGCATATCATAAAGGCACTAAAATTCTGTGCATTTAAAAAATTATGAGAATTTCCCATCCATAACGCTGGATCATTTACATAATTTTCTTTACCAGTGAGATGACCATCCACCCATATCTCTGTCCAAAAATCTACAGTTCACTTTGCTTTCATGTTAAACCCACCACCCAGTGAAATAGAGCAGATTGACTAAATATTTCTTGAACTTTCTACCTCATCTTTCTTTTCTTAGTCCCACCAAATTCTCTCTCTGGTGTTTATTTCCCTCTTTCCCATTCTACAGCTCGAGGTGACACCAAACATGCAAATGTGATCATACTACCATCTGCAACAATGGAACGCCTTCCCGCTTTCCTTAGGGTAAAGATTTGATAGGATTTATAGAGCCCTTCTGGGTTTGTCCCATCCCTCCTTTTCCCACCACTGCTTCTTTCTGTTTCCCTGCAGCTCTCATACCTCCTTCCATCACCTGCTAGGCTCAGCTCTCTCCTGCTTCATCCTAGATCTCTCTATGGAACTTCTTCCCCCACCCATCCCAAGGTTCCTGAGTTAATTCTTGTCCTTCCTTGAGAACCCAGCTTCTTCTAAGGAGCCTTCTTGACCTCCAGGCCAGGGCTACTCCCCTGCTACATACACTTATAATACTGTGGGCCCTCTTCTTCCAGCACGCGTCTCAATCTGGAATTAGATATCACCCCAGTAGGACAGGCAGGCACTACTAGCAAAGATTATTCCTGGACCAAACTCCAGTCAAGCATTTCAGAATCCTTTTGCTGACTCAACATTTACCCTTAGACTTTCAGCTTCCTCTTTGTCTAATTTTAGCGAGAATCCTGCTAAATCAGCTTAACCAGGATCGCCCATCCTCAATATCTGATCACTGTAGGTATCTGATCAGGTTCCTTATTTCTCACCATACTAGGTGGATGTCTGATCACTACGGTTTGTGCTTAGCAAGGATCCTGTTAGGTCAGTTTAGTCAGAATTCTCCTCTGTTCCTGATGTTTGTTCTTAGTAATTTTCCATCCATTAACCCCCACCCTACTCTTTAGCTCCAAATTCCCAGTTTTCTCTGTTGTATTTGGAGTTGAGCTCAATCTTTCTTCCTCATCAAAAAATAACTCCATCACAGGAGTTCTTGCACCTTTTTAGATGGCTGTAAATGAAATCCTTAAAGAGCATCACACAATTTTTTAACACTGTAACTGACTTGACATTCCAGCATACAGGTAGGTATGTACATCCCTGGCCCACGTAGGCACTTGAGTGTAGAACTGCAGGAGGGATCTCTTCTCTTTCCAGTGGACAGACTTTTGAAGTTAGCTATTTACTTTTCTAGTACAAGATTAGTTTTGGAATACCCTAGCCAGATCCCTGTCCCCACCCCAATTCAGTTTATTCCATAAGGTTAATAAGGATCACAATAGAAAACAAAACAAAATCATAAACTATTTTTTCTATCCTTTTGTAAAGCCTAGAAGATAACTTTTAAATCTGCCTTTTTCCTTTGTTAATAACTTGACAATAAAAGACATAAGTTTGAGAGAAATTTACGTCTATCTACAAATTGTCAAGGAGGCTGATAGAGAATGAAATTATAGCAGAAGAGTTTCAAATCTAAGGCCCCCACACTAAAGTAATGCTGTTCTCCTTCTGGCAGCCCTGATTTAATTGCTTTCTTCTAAAGTTTCAGTAATCTTCTCTTGTATTACCCAGCACTTGTACTAAACACAGAAATGAGTATAATACTTATTCTAGCCTTAGTGAGTAATGTTGATGCAGTTGTATCCAGTTCTAGATATTAAGTTTTCTGTTGGTGTGAGAGAATTACATAGTTGGATAATGCTAGTGCCAGGAACAATGGTGGCTAGCCGGGAACTTGCATTTCTGTTTTGACAAGATACTGATCTATATTTGTATAAATGAGTTACATTCTTAACTTTTGTGTGTAAGTTGGTGTATTCTCGCATATATATATATATATATATATATCATCATCATCACTGGAAGCTTCAGCTCTGGTCAAGCCCACAAAGGACCTGATTTCAAGAGATGGGAGGCAATAACAGCACTATTTCAACTGCACACACCTCATTTACTTCGATAAGAAAATGTGTTCCATCTGTAGCAATGGATAGATATCAAGAAGCTGGAGCCCCTGCTTCTGATTGAGGTTAGCTGTACTGGCCATAACACGGACAGGACATGAGCAATGGCCCATTCCTTGGCATTAGATCTGAAACTTCTTTCAGTCTTTGCACTTCTCCACTTGCAATGAATGGCTGCCACTAAAGAGGTCATTCCTTGGTTGCTTTGGATTAAGTCTGTGAGGACGTAGTGGAGACAGAAGCCTCAGGTGAAGCTTACCATAAGGCCCCAAAACCCTTGATAGAATGCTTATGTGTATCTGTGCCCTGAATTCAGAGACAGGCAATACCATGTTCAAGCAGTGGAGTGCTTTCAAATTTCTTAAAATCAGCTTCATCATTTCCAGTGCCAAGCAATGCAGGGTATGCAAAGAATACTAGGGGTAAGAGCCATCCTTATTTATTCTCTCACAATGAGCTCTTCTTCCTTAAGTTTCTTTGGACAGGAGAGTGGAAATATCAAAGTGTCTTATTCTACCCACTGAAAGTTTTGTGATTATGACTAAGCTTGAATCAGCTTGCTCTAACAAAGCCATGGCTGAGAGACGACATGCAAAGACTGACAATGACTTATTTGGGCAGCTTCATAGAAGGAAGACTTCAAAGTTATGCTAATTAGAGGTATTACAGCCTCAAGAGAAAAGGCTTCTAATGAGTGAATTTTATAGACAGAGTACTTCAATGTTGAGTCTGTTTTCAGGCTGCATGCTTGTGGCTAGATGTATTTGTTTCTGCATCAGCTCCTTGCTTCCATTTCTTTTATGTCTAAGAACTTGTTTTGACTACCAATCAGAGCAACTTTGCCAGAAAAAAAGTAGCAAAGAGAGAAAAAGGATTTAGCAAATCTAGATATAACGTTCCCTTTCAGGAAATGTAAAAAGTTAGAGGTAAAGAGCCCAAGGAAAGAAAATCATTATTGGTCAAAGTCATTCACTCTTTCCTTCATTTAAGAATTTACTTGATATATTCCATTATGTACATTGAATCATAGTTAACAGTATAAGCTGTTTGCTTCCCAGGAAGCACAAAGTTTCAACTATCCCTATGAGGTGGCTGGGCTTTGGCTCCTTGTCATTATATTGTATACCTTAAATGTACCAATATAATTAATAAAAAAAATAGCTTAGAAAAGGCACAATAGAGAGGACAGAAACCTATGAGGGGTGGTGGAGCACTTAGTGCTGAGGAAGTGAAATCTAAAGAAGAGCTCCACAGTTCGAAGCGTGAAAGAGAAATTGTCTCTCTAACCACAATCAAGAAATAGTGGAAAGGCAGATAGAAAGGAAGCGAAGACTGGAGAAACGTCGGGCTGGACTAACATTGTTAAAGGGAAACTTGTTTCCAGATGGTATCAAGAGAATTTAAATATCATAAGACAAAATAAAACGCCTTTTGGATATGTATCTCAGACCACATGTTGTATTGGATGGAAATAGAAGCCAGTGTCCTTTGAATAGTGATTCCTTAGCTTGTTCAGGTGGATGGCACAGGACTGGGGCTGGGAGAATCTAGGGACCTGAGAATGGTATCTGGACAAGTGCTTGTCCCTCTGCATTGCAACCATAAAATCATTCTGGACTCAATTCTCACTTCTTAACTTATTTGAGGAATTCTGACACTATAAATTTCAAAGGGTGGAAAAAATAGCTCTGTTGAAAAGGTAACATATGGGGAAAGAATGTTGATTATCCTTTTTGCAAATATGAAAGTGCTTCTGCAGCAACATTTTGGACTCTTGAAAATTTAGTTGATTCTTGTAACGTCATGAAAAAGGAAACTGCAACAGATGAAGCAAGTTAAGTTTTTGCCTTCTCTGAGGACTTAAAGATCAAAGTATTTTAAAGAGAAGTTTGAATTAATTTCATAAATGTAAGAGAGAGAGAAGTAAATAGGAAAATCATTTTAAAAGCCCATTGAGCTCTATGTGTCTATGAACATGCTCTCGCATCTGTGTTGTTATTATTTTGGGGGTTTTATGAAGTCTTCATTGTTTTTGATTGTTGCTAATGGTTTACAAAGACATTTTCAAGTGTTTTCACTCTGGGTATCAGTTGTTATGGATAGGGAGCAATAGAGCCAGGAAGATAATGGAAGTCTAGGCAAAGTGTAGAGAACATCTACAATAATTCCTGACTTGCTTTGGGTTTAAAATTCATTTGAAAAAGTAATGATTTACTGAAGACACAAAAATGTCTGAGTGCAGGAAAATATGTACATAAGATTTATCGTCATCTATACTCTCCCATCTTTATGAGTCTATAAATAGAGTAAAGCATTTTAGAAAAGAATATAATCATTTATTTTCTCACATGATACTTGCTGTCAGGGATTGTGATATGAAGACAGCAAGGAAAGAGACAAGTCCAATATAATATAGTGAGGATGAGGTGGGTAAAGGTGTGTATGAGGTTCCTTGGAACGTAGGAAGGAATGATGTGCATCATCCAAGGAAGCCAGAGAAGACTTTAAGATTAAGCATCATTTGACACAGATTTAAAAGAAGAGTAGGTATTTTCTGGTTGATTGGGGTAAGAGAGAGTCATTCCAGGCAAAAAGTATAGCATCAGCAAACACATGAAGGCAATGCACTAGCTAGACGAGATCTAAGCTAGGGCTCACTTAATGAGGAGGGAAGGGGACCTCCCATGACTGTTGTCAAGAACAACTCATCTGTATAAAATTCATTGTTACTGGTAAGTCTCTGGAATTTGTTGCTGTTGCATGAAATTGCCATAACTGGGGAAAAGGAGGTTAAGTTAAGAATGTCAGCTATTTTTAAATTAGATCTCCAGGCCAACAAGATTCCTGGGACCATGAATGGTATTCATGATGCTGTGAGAAGCACCTTAGGGCTGCCCTGTGTTTCTCAAGCACAAGTTAGGTTGTGGGGTTGTAGCTGCCCTGCTCAGGACTTTCAAGAGTGGGAAGCAAAGTGATTTGAGGATTACAAAAGAAAGCCACTCTACTCATGAGAGGAAGAAATCAAGTGTGACAGTCAGACACAAGTATTCTCAGAAACAGGCTCACATGATTTGTGTAGAAGTTATGAAGAGCTGTTAGTGAAGTCTAGTGTTTTTCAATCTCTCTGGGTTAAATGTAAAAACTTCCTTACCTCTAAGCTGTGGGAAAGTCTTTCTACATTACATCTGAGTTAATTTGGGAATTGTGCATCTCTCTCAGAGAGATATAAGATTGCCTCTATCTTTACAGACTTAATGGTTCTTGAGCTTTGGAGTTGGATTCAAAAGTGGCAAAGTGAAAAAACCATCAGCCTAGGGATCAAAAAACCAATTTATGCCCTGGTTTTGCCACCCACAAGTGGTCTTGTGGGGCCACAGGTTCTCAATTGAACCTCAAGATTCTGATTTTTAAAGTTGGGATATTACTCACCACTCTTGTTAGATCACATCTGCTAGATGATGTTGTAGATTCAGAAGGATGTGCAAGCATCAGCCTATTATTTTAATAGCATCTTATAAATGTAAGCATCACTACTAGTGATGGGCAGAGACCCCTGTTAAGATAATATCTGTTTAGTGAGGAAATGAGGTTATGAAGTCAATATTAATGATCTTCGAGGGCCTGGGTGAATGATGGAAGGGATGAGAAATTGTAAGGTTTGAATTTCCTCTGAAGAACTGAGACTTTGGCAAAAGACATTTATTAGGCTTTTGAACTTAATGAAAGTGCAACTTCAATGTGATAATAGAATCTAATTTTACATATTGACCTTGAATTTTAATGATTCACAAAAGAAGATTAAAGATACTTCATCTTATAGGCTAATATCTGAAGCTCCACGTCAGGCTGAATATTGCTTCTAACTTTCTGGGCATCAGCATCTTTCTGGTGACCCATATGAAACCAATCATAACTGTTCCCTGATGTCTCATGCTAGAGCAGCAGCATAATACATTAGCCTGGGTGACAAAGTCCATGTAAGTTGTTTGGATACAGAAACCACACAATTTAAAATCCATTAAGTTTGCTATATGTAAAATAGAATGTAGTATTATCTTATGGTCAACTCAAGCTCCCTTTCCTGAATTTTCCTCCAGGCCTATAAACATGCCATTATTTCTGACCTTTACTTCTCCTTACATCTTGCCCCATCAACCAGTTGTCAAAACCTGGATATTTTTGCTGTAGATTCATTTTGCATTCTTCCCTCAAAAGAAACTGTTCTAAGAGTGTCCCAGGGAATCACAGCATCATCCAGACTTAAGCTCCAGATACTGACAGTGCCTGCAATGGCTATGTAGAGTTCAGTAAGCCAATGAAGTAAATTTGGAGACTACTCCCAAATTCTGATTTGCATTTACAGTCCTTTCTTGTCATCTTGGCAGCCACTACTTACAATGACTTTACAGAACCGTCTTTTCTCTCCTACCTCACAAGAAAACGTTCTTCTATTTGTGTCAACTCCCTACTTGCCTCTTGACTTAACAAAGAGCCCAGACTCTCCACCAACACTATAAATCCTTTCATTCCTGCCTTTTGGGTTTCTTCTCCCAAGAGCTGTTGTAGTTTTGCCTGCAGAAGTGGTGCTTTCTGTAATTTCAGCCAGTCATTCTTGCTTCAAAGGGCTGGGACAGAACAGCTGGATTGTTCTCTACTCTCACTTGATAGTGCTTAGCCACACTCTGTTTTCCTAGCTTTCTTTGCTTTTTCTTCCCTTAGGCATCTTTAAATATTACGTCTCAGTTTCTCTGCAGGAAAATTTGGGGTGGAGTAAAGATATCCCTCTACAATCAACTATTATAAGTGCTTTCTCAGCATCTGAAGGGTTAGAAGTCAAGACACATTATTCCCAACTGCAAAAATAAGTAAATCCATCTATAAATTTTTAGTGCCAAACTCTAACACTATAATCAGAATAAGCTGTTTCTTCTAAGAGTTACTCTGTTTTGGAGAAGAACTTGGGAGGTTGGTTATTCTTTCCTGGGCTGCTCCTGTGGACACTATAGGCAGAGCATCTACATTTCTGTGCCCTAATCTGTGGTCATGTTAGGCTTCAGTATTCATGTGTGCTTGGAGCACTTCCAATCCAGGTCTTTCATCCCTGTTCCTGCTGTGCACTGAGCTGCCCTCATATGCTGAAGGCCTTTCTCCCAGCAGAGGTTGAAGATCCAGTCTTATGGCAGTCAAAGCCAACCTGTGGACTCGGATGACCATCCAAAAGCTGGTTCGTCTCCTTACCCATCACAGTAAAGTGAGAAAAACCACACCTATCTTCTATTGCTGTTATGAGGACTTAATGAGACAATGTATGAAAAGACACCAGCAAAGATTCAATAATTTGAGTAACTGACATCAACAGAAGCAATGGAGAGCACTGTTTATGAGTACAGACTCTGGAGCCAACTCCAGGCTTGAATCTGATCTCTGCAACTTCTTAACTGTGTAAACTTGTGCAAGTTACCTAAATTTTCTGTAACTCTTTCTTCATCTGAGAAATGGGGATGATGATGATGATGATGATGATGATGATGATGATGATGTGCTGATGATGGTTGTTTTGGAGAATAAGAGAGCAAATACACTCCAAAATACTTTGAAGACTAAAGTACTAAAGTACAAAAGCAGGCCTGATATATATATATATATATATATATATATGGTTGTATTATCTTTTATTATTATTTCAAGAGATGTTAGAAAGCCCAGTTATTTCTTTACCATCAAGAATCCTAACATATGTTCTGTCCTGAATCAGACCCTCCATTCGGTATTTCAACCCCTCTATGCCATCACTGCCTCCCATCACCCATACAGCAATTCAGAAAGCCTCAAATCATTTGTATTTCCATCATATGAAGTGCAGCACACAAGGACTACAGTAGATAGTCTCTATTCTCACTGTACCCACCCAGCCCCACGCTCAGGGCCTTTCCACTGACTGGAAAGTCACGCAGAGTTTACCGAGCATTTCTTGCTCTACTACTCAGGGATGAGGAGCATTTTACCCTTGCTTGTTTTTTCCTCCCAACCAGGTGATTGCAGCCCTTTATATTAAGCTATTCCTTTAAGAACACAAAGAAAATAGAGAACATGGCTCAAGCTTCTCATAAAAGTTCTAATGTGAAATTCCACATATTTCCCATTTTTGACAAGTAATACAATAAGTTAAAGAAAAATAAACTTTACACAAGTCATTGAAATTTGTAGTGGCCACAGTGCTGCCAGAAAGGATTCTGACTGCACTGCTAGATTTCCTTGGACCCAAATCCTGGTTAAAGCTTTGTCATTGCACAAATGGAGTTTCTGTAATATGCAAGGTAGATTAAAAGGAAGGAAATTTCATCAACAGAGCATTAAGCTTAAAAATCTAAATGCTAAAGGAATGGAAATTCAACCTCATTAAAATGGTTGAACACAGAGTCACAATTAAACAGTAAGAGAATTATGTAAAAGTAAATATTTATACACAAATTGTACACTTATCAGCGTTTACAAAGAAATGCTTCTCATCTGCACAGTTTCCTCCATAATGATATTGTTATGAAGCAATAAATGTGGTTATAGTTAATAACAGATGTTAAGTGGCATAATTCATCCAGAAACCTTACTAATTACTGCAGAAGCATGAGACAAATGCACAGCATCAGATGGGAGGATTATCTTAACTGTTAATTTATAAATGGAAAAAATGAAAGGTCATTTGTAGAAAAAGAAATGTTTAAAATAAAGCCGTATTTATTTTAATGAAAAATTTAAACACTTTAAAATTACAACTGGCTTCGCCTCCCAGAATGTTCATGCTTCATTCAGAGAAATAAATTGGTCTGAATGAGTCTGAGCTAACTTGGCCACTCTAGTGGTAATCACTTTCTAAAATTCAGGGAGAATGTTTCATATTTCAAGCTGCATCACTTGCTGTCTTCCAAATGATGCTTACCATCAACTATTTCATGTTTTTTCTGCTCAGACCTTGTTTCCTTACAAGGGCATTGGGACAAGGAAGCCAGGGAGGAGGACAGATAAATAGTCATCTACAGTAATTTTAGTTTATATAAAACCATATAGAGAAAGCTTGGGAAATTTAAATGCTTAAAATAATTTTTCACAATAAATTTGGGGAGGCTGATTGGAATAATTAAATCAAGAGATATTTTTTATTATCACAAAACTTCAAAATCTCAGTAGTCATTGTGAAGCTTCCCATGTCCTAACAAAGCTGGCTTTCAGTGTACTTTATAATGTTATGCTGTTTACTCCACTTCCCTGTTGTCTTGACGGTGGTATCCCTTGTAAAAATGGTGGCTGATTTGCACCACTTATTTTTTTTTTTGGTACCAGGGACCAAACTCGGGTCCTTGTCATTGCGAGGCAGGCAGCGGAACCACTGAGCTAAATCCCCAGCCCTGCACCACTATTTACAAAGCTTTCCTACTTAGATTTAATTTCTATTGGTCTTTAAAACCAACAAGCTTGCTTTACATCTTGATTCAAATAAATTCAGGATGCTGAAGTTAAAACAACAAAGATATCCACCATTTTTGGACAAACATATTTGTGGTGTGCTCATGCACATGTATGCACACGTGACAGAGATACAGAGAAATAAAATGGGGGGAGGGAGTAGAAAGAGGAGCAGAGGGAGCAAGACAGATATTGAAAAAGAACAGACAAATAGTAACTTTTCTTTTCTGTGAAATAGAAATCATTACACACAACCTCTTTTCATTCACAATGTTAAAGTGTCCTTTTCATTGTGGAAAGCTTGGTAGTTAGGAGATTTTTTTTAATGCCTTTGGTAAGACAACCTTGAGTTTCCTTTTTTGACTCTCTGGAGAGTAACTTTTCAATAAGATAGAAACTTAACAATAAAAACCAATGTATACCTATCAATATAATTATTGAAGGTAGACATTTTTCTTCTATATTAGCTTTTAGAACAATCTGAAAGGAAACTGGTTAGGAAAAGGGCAAGGAGATTTAGGTCTAGAGATAGAGAAAATGGACTAATCCAGTGCTTCCCAAACCTCCATGTTCACAAGCCTCAGCCAGAGACCTTCCTAAAGGGTAGATTCTGACTCAGGAGGTTTGCAGTGAGCATGCATCACATGTCCGAACACTCGCAGGTGCTACTGCTGCTGCCTGGGGACCACACGGTGAGTAGTGAGGGCCCAGAGGACCAAGGGTGGCCTCGTCTAAATATGGAACATTATACAACAGTATTTGAGTCAGAGTGCAGAGCTGTGAAAAAGAAAGCAAGTGAAAGTTCATACTTGAGCCTTAATTTAGAAAGCTGGATCAGTACTTAAGAAAAATCCTGATTTATTCCTCATCACATAGTGCTCTTTATCACAGAGAAACCATTCCAGAAGGCTGAGAAAGTATGTGTTTGTCATTGTCTTTGATGAAGACAGCCCACAATATTGCTTGGTAGTTAATTTAGGTTTAAACAACCTTCATCATATTTAGCAAAAGTTTCCCGTGCTTTACTACCAGTTAATTCTTTATGTCCAGACCCCACTAAGGCAGAAAATTCCTCTAAATGATACTTTCCTCTATTCATTAATACGTAATCTCATGGTTTCTATTCTTTACACTAAACTATCTCAGAATGTTTAGACTTTTCTAAATTGGACGTTTTCCAGTTCTTTAATCATTTAGGTAATCTTAGCCCAGTGATGTCATTTCCCCTCAAGAGTAATTTATTCTACCCTCAGTTGAAATACATTCATCCTCTTCTGTGTTTTCATTCTTCCAATCCCTAATGGCCCACTTCTTTTCGAGAATTTCTGTATGATCTTTATGGATCATTGTCATCTTTTTAAGATATTTTCATGAGTATCTACCAGAATCTCACTGTTATTAAGTCATTCACATGCAAAGGAAGAGATCATAGTTAGTACACAATTATTACCATGTTGACCTTCTGAGTTTATGCATTTTGACATTTTCCCCTGAAATAATCTCATTGTTTTCCAAGTGGTTCCTAAATTACACAAATATAAGACAGAGTCAACCAACATATACAGACTTCAAAAACAAAATGTTTTCTTATACTTAGATTAATAATACACACAAAGGTGAACATGTAGTCCATTTCAGTGATTACACAAATGAATATCAGACATGAGGAGATACAAATCCCTATTCTACGTCTTACTAGTTTGTGACTTTAGGCAAGTTAATATCATTGAATAAAAGTTACCTTATTTTTAAGGCAGGAATATTAATAGCTACTTTACAGAGAGTCCTACAAATTACATTAGATAAAATATAAAGTTTGTCATACACACTGGCCTTTCAATAAACAATAAACATGATTTAAATGACACTATATCTAGGTTATTACAGTCATGTTGGTATAAAAAGCGATATAGGAAGGACTACAAAAAATTTTAAAGGAAAGATATGTAAGTGATTTAGATTGTGTTACATAAGGAGATTGAGGAAAGCCTTTATTTACATCCATGAGACTGTTACCATTTACCTATAGGAACCGTGTTCAAAACACTATTGTCATGATGACTGACACTGAAGGTCCAATACGTAAGAGGGTAAAGAGTGAACTTGACCTCATGGTGCTGTACAAATTTCTATTTCTGGGAGAGAGGCTGTATCTTGAAATAGTCACTGTTCAATGAGGTGAATTTGGATTTCTTAGGCTATATGCAGCTTTATTTTTTTTATTTATGTAAGAATGACAATTACATCATCTCAACAGTTGTGTGCATATTAAATAGTATAATGCTTTATTAAACTTTGTTACAGTATCTGTTACAATTTCAATTGTTTTTCACTGATACTCTGTTTATTCAATGTATATATAGGCCTCTTTCTAAAGAAGAAATTAAAACTCATGAACTTTACATCTGCAATAATATCAAACACCCCATTTTGCTCATTTAGGAAATGTTTAAAAAAGATTGTACTTGTAGCTTCAGATTGAGTGATCATTTATGGCATCAATTTTCATATAATAATGCCATTATTTCTAGCTTTCAATAATGTCTGCTGCATTAGACAAGTATTTGTCTGCATTTAATCTTTAAAAAGTTGTTTCTCTTTTTTTACTTTGTCCTTGTGGGTTTTTAAAGACACAAAAACTTATTAATGTTTTAACAGAGAGTTAAGAAGATGTGAAAGCAAATGCCTATGTTCAACACACCTTATTTAAGTCTCTAACTGCAGTGGTACCTTGGTTCATGAACACATTTGTTTGCAAACAATTTGATTCACAAACGGAAGTTTTGTTTTTCTTTCCAAACTCTGCCAAATATGACCACAACTATCTTTCTCACACAAACACAAATGTGGCTATCTTTTCCAAAATCAAAGAACAAATTAAAGTGTGAAGTGAGGTTCACTGTAGTTGGTTGTAGAACTCTACACTGACATACATATATTTTGTTAAATTTCCCTTGTTAAAGTTATGTAATCAAGAAAGTTCCAAGTCTTCTTTATCTGCTTTTTGTTTCTGTATTTGGTTGGTTGGCTGATTGGTTTTCATTTTCTTAATAGCATTGGAATAGACCATCTTCTGGTGTTATTCTCCTATGTGGTAAAGACAAGCAAACCAAAATCCATGCTAATCACTGCACACTGTCCAATGAAGTTTCCATTTTTCCAAGGTTTATTTAATTGTTCATCTATAAATAGTAAGTACCCATGAAATGCTGCACTCTCTTAAACCTACTTTCTACCACAAAACCAATCAGAGGGAAATTCAACTGGTCTTTCTTAATCATAGCAATGAAACTTAGTTGATTTCTAACTGCCAAGAACTGCCCTATTACAGAATGTTCTTTGTTTTATAAAGTCAGGACAGCTGTAGACAATCAGTAATATTTAAACTTCTTAAGGGAGATCATGAGAGATATTTGCAAAGTGAAATACTTTGACAGATGATTCTACCTTGCCTACATGGTCTCTCTGAATAACTTTCTTGGGCCTCTACATTTGTAAACAGTGAATATGAGAAAATCCTATTTCCTTCTGAAGTGTCACTATCGATGGCTTTCCACTGCCATTAAGTCTTATAGCTTGCTGAAATGTCCACAGGTAAGACTTAAAAAGAAAAGAAAGAAAGAAACTAGATTGATTTTATGCTGGATTACAATTCATAAAGCATCTTGAAACGTGATGATTTCCTGGTTCATACTACATGGGCTTTGTTAGTTTTATTTACTGCTTATTTTCTTCCTGATCCATACTCTATGTATCTATCTTATTTACCAATGTCTCAAGTATGGCTTCACAGATCCATCAAAATTTACAGTAAATTAGAAAGATAATGTTTCCAAGAAGATTTTAAATTACTGGTAGTAAAATCATGACCACAACCCATATTGGACACTCTGGAGAAGGCTGAGGTTTGCTTTTCCTGAAATGATCAATTTTAGATTGCAATTGAGGCAGCTTCCTGAGTGATGAGTAAGTTAAAAAAAGAGTATAACAAGCCAATATGTTTAGGGTTCTGTAATCTCACCCTCCTGGTATAGATCCATCATATTTTTTGCAAGGTTATTTTCATGTCTTTCCTTCCCTAAGTACCATAAAACACGCAATAATACCAAACACTGTAGTGGTTGTTGTTTTCATTATTATTAATTAAAACTTTGTTGAAATAAACCTAGTGTCTTGTGAAAGAAATTTACGAAAATGTTAGCCATAACTTTAGAGGTTTAATGATCTCAATGTCAAAAGTATAAAGCCTCTCCTAAATCATATTCATTTCCTTTAAAACTAAGCATGGTACTGGCAAAGAAACAGACCTGGGGACCAGTGGAACAGACCAGAAGATGCACAAACAACTCGAGACACACTCAGGCATCTCATCTTCGATAAAGAAGCCAAACACCCTCACTGGAGGAAAGATAGCCTCTTCAATAAATGGTGCTGGAAAAATTGGGTTTCAACTTGTCAAAGGTTAAACCTAGACCTATATCTCTCACCATGCACTCAATTAAAATCAAAATGGATTAAAGATCTAAATATTAAACTAGAAACTCTGAACCAGTTGGAACAGAGGTTAGGTAGAACTCTTGAAGACATCGGTGTAGGAAAAGATTTTATGAACAAAACCTCAGTTGCCCATGAACTAGCACAATCAACTAGTGGGATCTCTTCTTATTAAAAAGCTTCTGCACAGCAAGAGAAACCACCAGCAGTTCCCACAATGTGGGAAAAAATCTTCACCTGCTTTTCCTCAGACAAAGGTCTACTATCTTGAATCTATAAAGAATTTAAAAAGATCAGACCTCCCAAATTTAAAGACCCAATCCAAAAATGGGCATCTGAAATGAACAGACATTTCTCAAAGAAGTAGAAATAGCAAATAAATATATTAAAAAATGTTCAACATCACTGGTCATTCAAAAGATGCAAATGAAAACAACACTAAGATTTCACCTCACTCCAGAAAGAATGGCTGCTATTATGAAATCAACCAATAACAAATGCTGGCAGGGCTGTGGGGAAAGAGGAACCCTGCTCCACTGCTGGTGGGAGTGTAGACTGGTGCAACCACTGTGGAAATCAGTATGGAGATACCTCAAAGAACTAGGACTGGAAGTCCCATTTGACCCTGCTATTCCCCTGCTGGGCATCTTCCCCAAAGAATTAAAAGAATCATACCACAGTGATATATGCACACCCATGTTCAGAGCAGCACAATTTGTAATAGCTAAAACTTGGAAGCAGCCCAAATGCCCATCAACTGGAGACTGGATAAAGAAAATGTGGTGTTTTTTTAAAAAAATAAAATGGAGTACTACTCAGCCATAAAAAACAAGAAACTAGAGACATTTATTGCTAAATGGATGCACATTGAGGTGATTCTCTTAAGTGAAATAAATAGGACACACATGTGTAAATACCAAATAGTTTCTCTGCTGTGAGAAACTGAAAATGTAAATAAGGACTAAAAGGTATAACAGATGATGTTAAAAAAGAAGAAAAGGGGCGAAGGGGAAGTGGAAGGGGTAGGGGAAAGGAAAGAAGGGAATGGAATTAATACAGAAAATGAAAAAATGGAAACAAAGTCTTTGTAAAACAAAAAAAATCACAACCAAGAGAGATTATGCAAAGGTGCAGTTTTCCAATGATGAATGTCATTATATTGTGTACCTAAAATGTACCAATAAAATTTTTTAGAAAAGAAAAAAAACTAAGCTATTCCTCTGTTTTCTATGCAAAGCAAAATAGTGTCACACACTGCCTTCATTCAAAGGCATCAAGTTTTACATGGATGTCAATTATTTGTTAACTTATAATGAGGCAAAAAGGAGGGCAGAAGAAAACAATGCTGAGATTAAGTCTGTAGTCCAAACTTGCCAGTTTCCCAGGTAAGTGCTCTTATTGAATTAAAATATTGGTTTTGATAACTCAACTCAAGAGAGACTTCTTTCCCCACAATTCCATGCAGTATATAGAGAACAAGCCTCAAAGCAATCCAGTGGCCAATATTCGGTGGACAAAGCACTCTATCTTGCAAGGTACATTACAAGAGAAATAAAAGCCTTGCCTTATTCAGGCAAGGCTTTTTCCCAACTGAAAAAAATATGCTCACAATGAGGAGTGTTGAAAGTAGTCTCAGGTGGACTCCAAAAGGATTGAATGCTAGATCAGCATGGACTTATTTAACTAATCGCCTCCATGACTTGTGACATGGAATTAACTCTTCAGCTAGAAAGTTGAGCACCATATTGATGCAAAACACCTCTTGAAATTTATCAACATCCCACCCTGCCCAATTTTAAAGTTGAATTAATAAGAGGGATCTAACCCTAAATTCCTTCGTAGGAAAACTTCTTTGTGAGTCTAAACTTTAACATGAGGGAAAAACACATCTTGAACTTTCGCATCCCCTTCTCATAAATACTATTTCTCTGTCATTTTTATCTGCAAAATTACATAGAAGGCTGTTTCTAAATAGTTGCCACAAGATTTGCCTTAGTGAGGATTCAAAACATTGATCAAACTTTTCCCCTACTCATTCTAAAAGGAACAACTCCAGACAGAAGGTTCTAGTAGAATTTGGCTTAATTAGATGCTTCGGTCCAGCTTTATTCTCTGTCTACTCACTTACAAGTATTTCCAGCTTTGGGTTTATAGAATTATTACATTTACAAATACAAAGTGCATACTCAGACTTGTTTTGGTAGTGGAGTGGTACGGGACAGCTTGGCTGAGTACACAAAGAAACTTTCACCAAATGTTTCCAGACCACCAGGTTTTTTCATATGCCCGCTGGGTAGGAGGTAGAAATAAGGCATTGAAAGGGTGGCTCTTTGATTTGGTTTCCAATACCTCAATGAGCACACTGGAAGGATTTGTTCAAAGAAAAAGCTGCTCTCAGTTTTTCTGGGGTCTGTGTCTGGGAAAGGACATAGACAATATATACTTTTTCTTCTTCCAGTACAGTCAGTTGAGACCAGCATCAGAAGAAAATCTCAATCAGGGTCTTGAAACCCAGGGATATGAGAAATAATTATGTGCTAATTCTGCCCTCAACTCTCAGCAATACTTTATGAAATCTGTGATGTACAGCATTAACCTTCAAGGGACTCAAGGCAGAGCTCATAAGAATGTTGAAAAGGTCAGACCCTCCACCATAATTAACACCAAACATTTGCAGGATATTTTCAGTGTAAAAATTTCCCAATTATTCACACTTATAAAAACATTGAACAACATTACAGAGGGAAATGACTTTCTCTTCCAGTTTTTAGTTAATTGGAAAATACTGGCTGTGCTTGTTAGCAAATAAACAGATTATTCTCATAGCACCCTTTTTCTGCCATGACTTCTAAGTACAATTGTGATAGTAGAGAATTTACTAGGGTTGGGTATTATAAAAGGTATACATTTATTGATAACAGAAAAACAGAAATCTAAGACAAGAGCTTTGGAAACCACCTGGAATTTCTATTCAGGTATACATTGATTGGAGTGGTTGTTTTAATGGGATTTGTTCCATTTCTCATTTAGAATGCCTCTTTTTGCAAGACTCTCTGATATCAGTTTAAATTCTTTCCCTTCTCAGTCCAAATGCTGTTAAGAAAGTGAACTTTATTCTGCACAGTGCTATAAAACTGTACCCAAGGTTTAATGTGAGACCATATTTTCTACACACCCAAGACAGAGCAATGGGGATGCAATGTACATCAGTAATATCCCAGGAATGGCAGGAAGTAAATCTTTCCAACTTCTTGGATCCTTGTAGACCATGGTGTAGTT
Source organism: Heterocephalus glaber (assembly GCF_053883595.1). Lineage (NCBI taxonomy): Eukaryota > Metazoa > Chordata > Mammalia > Rodentia > Bathyergidae > Heterocephalus > Heterocephalus glaber. The sequence goes on along the minus strand of NW_028258317.1, from coordinate 65,722,192 downwards.
AAAAGCAGGAAAACCTTTTTGTCATCAGGGATTGGTCTTCTGGAAGAAAATTTTTTCACGGATGTGGGTGGGGTGGTGGGATGGTTTGAAGATGATTCAGTGAAGCTTGCAACCTAAATCCCTTTAACGCACAGTTCACAGTAGGGTTTCCGAATCTAACACCACTGTTGATGTGATGATGGTACTGTCCATACCTAGGTTGGGGACTCCTGCACTCAGTCATTTCGGTCAGTTAGTCTTCAGAACAATGATCACTATTTCCTGTACTGATGGCATTGTGTACAGTGTCACAAAAAATAAATAGGTATATGTGAGAACATATTTTCCATCCTGCAGGGCAAATATTAGAAGGTATGACATACATACACACATATTCTTCTGTACCCACACATGTACAATCCATTGGAGAAACAGACACCTATAATTCTATCATACAAGAAAAATGAAACAAAACCAAACCACCATGGTATATAATAAAAATTAGGTTACAAGGAGACTCTGGAGTGTAGGTTAAAAAACACCCACGTAGGGTATTTGAGGAGTATTCCTAGAGGAGGTAAAACTTTGACTGAAAATGACTTTGAAAGGTAAAAGCAGGGGTGGGAGAAGTTAATTAGCTGAAACCCTGCCACGGGGTACAAAGGTCACACTTCCCAACGAGGGGGTCCCCTGTGCATTCCTCGCAATGGCCACCAGCTGGATCAAGGCTCATACATTGCTCTGTGATGGTCATCTCTGAAAAATACTGTCATTCCTATCTGCAAGGTAAGAAAGAATTACAGTGCTTGCTTATAAAGTATAAGAGCAATCCTTATCAGATTGGTGCTACAAGAGGAAGAATTTAATATTTGTAATGTTTATATAGAGATTTATCTCTGAGACGCCCCTCTCATATACATTATTTCCTGGTATAATCTAATATTTGCTAGGAATCTTCCTCATGTTCAATACTTTCTAGAATTGTAATAAATAATCCAATTCAATTTAAAAAATAATAATGTTTTCCTCCAAATTCTAATAATCCTGTGATACAATCTGTCCCCAGTTGTGGTTATGTGCAGTAATTTCCTTTCCTTTTCAATTTCTTTGTCAAGTTCTTTTCTTTGTCCCATTAATTTTTCATATGTGGTCTTTTGGTTCAAAGAGTTCACAGAGGGTTGGTCAGGATTTTGAGAGTTCTTAGTTTCATGTCTTTTTAATTTATTTATTTAATGTTCCAGATGTTACTCTTCTGAAGTATTACATAAAACAACTAATGGACATCATTACTGACTGGATCAGATGTTTCATTTGTATATCTAAACTTGACTGGAATAAATCCTATATGGATATATTTTACTTTCTTTGTGGTAAAGGGACAGGTGGGGGGAGTGTTGCCTACATATATTAAAACTGTCTGAAATAGCAACCTATTTTCTGAAATAAATTTTCTTTCTAAGCAGATGGGCTCTCCTTTTGAAGTATGTATCTCATTACCATGGGTATTTTCATTTATGATTTTGGGGGTAGATGTTAGTATTGATTGTATATGTATTCGTGCATCCTGTTTAAAAATAACTACATATTTTTCCTCTTAATAAATATGCAATACACCGTTCCTCAACTTGCCCTTCCCAGCAATATCCAAATGGTTTTATAAGGAGTTGACCCTCTACTGCTTTGTGTATGGTTTTAGGAGCTGGGTATTGGCCAGGCTAGCCTTCCACTACAGATGTCTATGTTATAATATTTACAGAAACAAATTGGTCATAATGTAGATCTTATAGCCTTGGGCATTTTACTTCACTCCTCTGATCTCAGTTTCCTCATTGTAAAATAAGGATGAGAGATCTTTATGGGGTCTAGTGAAGATTGAACTACAGGCAAAGTACTTAGAATTATACCTGGTATATACTAAATATATAATGAATACCAACTATTAGATGTGGGAGCAGGAAGTAGATGTAGTCTGGTCTTATTTTTCCCAAGTATGAGAATTTCATTTAAAGTGTGCATTTGTATCTTCTTGCATATATAAAGAAGAGTGAGCAGTGGAGATCTCAAGACAGCCAAAAAGTTCCAAGAAAGATACCTAAACTGTAACCTTACTTGTAGGAGTTGATCAATTCTAATTGGCACACACAATGACCAGTGTGTTACAAGAAGGACTGTAAAATAAGGGTATAAAAACCTCAGAAAGAAAATAGAGTCTCCTGGGTTATGCTGGCTGGTTCTGACTGGCATTATAAATTATAAGATGATGTTAATGGGGCATTTAATATTTTATTTATAATATAGTTTATATTATATATTTGTGATATATAATAAATGTAATAATATTTATTAATGAGCTAACAAGGAAGAGTTTACGCTCCACTCAGGTTCTAGAGCCTCAGTATTCTCGTGGATAGAATGTTTCCATGATCTCTGGATTCTAGTTAAGAAGCAGATAACCAATGAATAACAATCTAACGTGGGATAACAGTATGTTAGTATGTCATACATCAGTAAGTTCCAATAAGAATGATGAAACAGCCAGGTGTGGTGATGCACATCTTTAATTCTAGAACTCTGAGAAGCTGAGGCAGTAGAATTGCAAGTCTGAGCCCAGTATGGGTAACTCAGAGGTCCCATATCAAAAATAAAAGGTTCTTGGGGTGCTGAGGAAGGAGGATCACTGCATGTTCAAAGCTAGCCTGCACTACATAGTGAGATCCTGTCTCAAAAAAAAAATAAATAAATGAATAATAAGAAGGGCTGAAAATATAGATCAGTTCAAAGGTCTTGTGTTTAATCACCAGTCCCTCCCCTCAAAAAAAGAAAAAAAAAAGATTTAACAGAGTAAAAGAATCAAAAGTAACAAAAGCCTCATTTTGCAGATAAAGAGAGTGGAGATATTTCTCTGAAGATGTGACATTTGAGCAGACCTGATCGAAATAAGGGTTGAACAATGTGAGGCTGTGCTGGAAGACTATTCCAGGAAAAAGAAAGAGCAAGTGGGAATAACTGTGGTATGTTTAAGGAACACAAAAAAAACATGTATTCTCAGGGGGATAAGAATATGCTCGAGAGGTGGGCAGGAGCCAGATTGCACAAATCCTTACAAAGCCAGCTAAGGAGTGTGGATTTTATTCTTGTTTTGAACAGGAGAAACAGGACCTGATTTGTGTTTTTAAAGATCAATCGCACCGTTTTATGAATACCTGCCGACCATGGAGAGGCGAGACAGCAAGCAGGCCAGGTGAGGAATATGTAATGAAGGCTTGGACAAGGAAGCAAAGGCAGTGGAGAAGGGCCATCAGAATCTGGAAACACTCTAAGGTACAACTGACGGACTGAGTGTGTAGAGTGTAAATAAATGAGTGGAGTAAAAAACAATCTTAGATTTTTAGCTTGAACAAAGAGTTGAAAAACGGTGCCCTGAGATAAGGAACTCAAAGAGAAGGAGACGGAGGGTTTGGTAATAGACATCATGACACTTCTTCCCCAGTCATATTTAATTTAATTTGCTTGCTAAATGTCTAAGTGAAGATTGCAAAGAACACTAGGATAAGAAAGTAAGGAAGGTGCAATCAGTCAGGACTTCTCCAAAGAAGAGTGGACTTCTAACTGAACTTTGTACCTCTTTTAACTGAAGAATCATCTATCAATTCTAGTAATTTTTGCAAAGAAGTAGATTTTAAATGATATTAGTGAAGCTTAAATTTTTGGGTCTTTCAGTTGCATGGATGATTTGTAAACCCATGGGAATGGACATAATATTGTGTTCAAATGGTCATATCTATCATACATTTTCAAAACAAAATATTTTATTTTATTTTTTTCCCCATTAACTTTATTGGTACATTTTAGGTATAAAATACAGTTACATTCATCATTGGGATCTTGTACCATTACATGAGTCTCTTATTTGTTTTCTTATTTGTTTTCCCCTTCTCTTGCCCTCCCTTTCACTCCCTCCACCCTTCCCTATTTGCAAAGACCTTGTTTCCATTTTTTTCCTCTTCTCATATTTTTTCCTTTCCCATTTTTTCCCTTCCCCTACCCCTCCCAATTCACCTGCTCTTTTAGACCTTTTCTTCCTGTTACACAATATCAGTTATACATTTTTTAAATTACAACATTAAGATCTAGGAGACATTACCACAGATTTTACAGAATTTAAAAGGATATAGAAAGCATATTTCAAAAATCTGTTTTGAAATAAATTTGACAACTTCTAAGAAGTATCTTGGAAGACAGATTAATGAAACTAACTCTGGAGGAAATATAAAATTAGAACAGCACCTATTAAAGAAAGTATATTCCTAGCTTGAAGACTTACCTATATGACAACAGCAGGCTCGTATACATTTTAACTGATAAATTATATCAAACAATTAAAGCAGAAAAAAGAAGGAACACTTCTCCCCTCATTTTAGGAACACAACATTGTGCTAATCCTAAAACTGGATAAAGATAATAGAAGAAAAAAGTATGAACATAGATAGAAATTTGTTTAACAAAACAAACTATTAGAAGTCAGATCTGGCAGGATGTAGAAAGTGGTTTTGTTATAGGGATGGCAGTGTTGGTTCAGCATTGGAAGATCCACCCCCAAAAGTCATCATTTTAACAGAGGAAAGGAAAAAGCCATACGATCCTGTCACCAGTTGGAGAAAAAGTATTGGACTAAATTCTACAGCTGTTCATGGTAAAAGCTATCAGGAGACTAGAAGTAGAACAGAACCTTCTCAACAGATTAAAGACATGTACTCCATACTTCCAGAGAGAACACCTTATATGAATGGAGGAGATACAATGCTTTCTCCTTAAGGTGGGGAACATGGGCAGATATGCTTACTCTTTATCTGTCCATTAAACTTTGAAACCTAGTCTCCACCAAAATAGTCTGGCAATAAAATGACACAACTAGGATAGGATTGGCACAGCAGAAGCAAAATCTTTATATATAGATGAAATGATCATCTACAGAGAAAATACTAAGAAATCTCTAGGAGCCCCTAGAACTTGTACTTGAATTTAGCAGGATTAGAAAACACAAGGTATATATAAAAATTCAGGTCTGTTTATACTTGCTATAAACGAAGAACTGGATATTGAAATGTAAAAGTCATGTAGGAGTACAAAGGACCTAGAAAAGTTAAAAACAAAAACAAAAACAAAAACAGTGTTGGAAGACATTTAGTACCTAATTTTAAGACTTCTTCTAAAGCTACAGTAATCAAGGCAGTGTTGGTGTAAGGAAAGACATATAGATCATTTGAATAAAACAGAGAATCCAGAAAAAGAACCACACATATATGGTCCACTGACTTTTGAAAGATTACTTAACATTAGCATTTTATAGAATATAAACTCAATTCAAGAGCCGAGGAAGAGATAGTGTCTTGAGTAAAAAGCACTAGAACACCTGGTATCCATATATAAAAAATTCACCTCAACCCTTTTTTTCCATACATGAAAATAACTTGAAGGGATCTATGAACCTAAATAAGAAAGCCTAAAAGTATGAAACTTTAAGAAGAAATTATAAGGGAAAATATTTATGAATTCAGGGTAGGGAAGAACTACCTAGGATACAAAAGACATGATGTATAAAAGAAAAAAATTGATAAATGAGATTCCATCAAAATTTAGAACTTTAAATGACATCATTAAAATGAAAAGTAGTCCTTAAACAGACCATATTTACAATGCATATAACCTATGACCAGAATATATAAAGAACTCTTACAGCTCATTAGTAGACAACCCAATTAAAATGTAGACATAAGAAGATGATAAATAGCCAGTATAGCACAAGGAATGGTGTGCAACTCTAGAATCAGAAAAATACTAATCAGTACAATAATAAGATTGAATTATACACTCATTAAGGAGATGAAGTTCAAAGTTTTAAAAGCCTTGTCATGACTTTTTCTTTTTGTTGGATTCTCCCCCTTTGCATTTAATTTGTCACACCCAATGGATTCATTCTGCTGGGTTTCCTGGGGTTGTGATCCTCATTGTCTTTTCCTAGGGTATTGTCTGAATTTTTTTGGAGTGCCAGTTTGGTATTCATGAAGTTCCTGAGGTGCTCTTTATCATGAAAGTATCTTATTTCTCCATCAATCAAAGTCTGTTTTTGAGGCTTGTTTATGTGTTTTCTCATTTCCATGGGGCGGGGGGGGGGCTTCTGGCACCCACACAGCTCATCTTCTCTGCCCTAGGAGCCTGGGATGGCAGCAGGGGAGCTTCCTTCTGGGTGCTGGGACTGGCTGAGCTTCTCTGCCCTAGGAGCTGGGATGGAGGCGAGGCGCTTCCTTCCGGGTGCTGGGACTGGCTGAGCTTCTCTCCAAAACAAAATATTTTAATCATGGGTAGTTGAGACTCTTGCCCATTCCTACCCCATCTTTTTTTCTTTTATACTTCTTTAGTGTTACCCCTGGAGACACCATAGTCATTTTGGAGATGTGATATAGGGTAATCTGACACTTAATCTGGATTCAACAGGATATATTTTTGTGTTTTCCAGTCACTCTTGGGCATACGTATAGTCATGCTCAGTGTAGTCATAGTTCCCAAATAATGCCCCATTGCCTGCCATGGCTATTTAATTAATGTCATATCATAACAATGCAGGATTCAACTAAAATCTGTAATGCATTACTATTGTGAAAACATTGATGACAGTTCACAGAAAATTTGAAATATTATAAATAATTTTCAGATCTCACAAATTGAATCTGCTCCTTGGCTATTACATAGTACCCCAGTTATCTCTATTCTTTTATTCTGGGACCCCACTTACACATACATTAGAACTTCCTAATAATTCTTAATGTCTCCTTCATGTTTTCATCTCTTTGTCTTTTTGTGCCATGGTATATTTTAATTCATATTTTTCTCTTTACCTATGTCTAATCTTTTAGCCTAACCATGGGATTTTTAATTTCATCTCTTAAAAGCTTTTATTTATATCTTTCTATTTGTCTCAGATTTCCTGGCCATCCTTATAGAGTCTTATAACTCTTTCTATCTATCTTTCTTTCTTTCTTTCTTTCTTTCTTTCTTTCTTTCTTTCTTTCTTTCCTTCCTTCCTTCCCTCCTTTCTCTCTTTCTTCTTTCTTTCTTTCTTTCTTTCTTTCTTTCTTTCTTTCTTTCTTTCTTTCTTTCTTTCTTTCTTTCTTTCTTTCTTTCTTTCTTACCGGGGATAGAACTCTGGTCCTTGAGCTTGCACAGCAGGCGGCAAAATCACTGAGCTAAATCCCCAGCCCACTCTCATTTTTTGTGACTCCACTTTATCATTCACATATTTCATGCATAGTTTATATTTTATTTTACGTGTGATCATTTCTCTATTTGATACTTGTCCGTGTCTATATCTGGCATGTTGTTTCTTTTGGCTGCCTCTCATGGTGGGTTTCATTTCATATTTTGTGATCTTTGATCTTAGGCTGACATTTAGTTGCTTTTAAAGAGTGAGACTCCGAAGGGCCTAACCTGGAGATGTTTTCTTCCAAGTAAATTTTTCTTTGTCTCCTCTAGGATCCAAAGGTAATGTCAATCAGAGAGTTCTTTAGTTCCTTCCAAGAATCTTGGTTCAACATCAGAGTAACAGTTTATCCTCTGTGTTAATCTACATTCTCTTTGGGCTTTCAGCTTAGTTGGTGTGTTTGCATATTGTGTTATTGGCCTCTGGAATTTTCAGGTAGATGCTGCAAGTCCAAGGATACTTCATGAAATCTTTTTCGGTCCAAGGTCTGATTGTACTAGAATAGAAGGGCCCTTTACAGTGCACCACAGCATATCCTGTAGGAGCCTTCTGGAAGAATGATTTTTGCTTTACCCTGTGTTAAGTGGCATCTTATAACTGAGGAGGCATATTTTTTCTTTTCTAAGAGATACTTGTTAATACATTATAAAAATATATAATCAAAGCCCGATGAAACTGAAGAGAAAGTATTTTTTCAATCCTCTAATGCTTTTAATCCCTTAACATCCTAATATAATTTGTTTGACCACAAATTCATCAAAGTATTGCTTAGATGAACTAGTATTACCAAAGAATATTCATTCTGCAAAAATAGCAAAAAGATATGTGTAATTTTAAATGTTGGAGAATATTCCAAATGGTTAGCAATTTGGACATTTTTCGTAGAGAACTACTTCATATAAGCTATTCATTTCAGTATCATTTGTCCAAAATTAGTTCTTCATTTAATGGATTTCTACAGTCTTAAAAAATTGTAATTAAGAGTCAGGAATTCTCTAGCCACATATTCTTAGAAGAATGTTATTTTGATTGCAACTTAAATGAAATAGTTTTATGAAAAGGTGAATATTTAAAATGAATTTAATGTATAGAAAAAATAATGGGGAAATATGAAAGGTACAGTTGTCCAAAACTTTTGAATGGATGATATCTACTTGTGTCTAAGAGTTATAGTCTTCTGAATGAAATATGTAAGGTGCAATATTCACAACTAATTCCCCTGGATATGTCATTAGCCCTAACAAGCAATTAGCACAGCATTCTTACATGTGTCTATGTGTATATTTTTGTAATTATCACACACTATGCTCAAGTACAGTCTTCAAGGACAATATGAATAAATGGATCATAAGAAAGTGTCCTTTTTCCCATCCTCCCTAAAAAAGGTTTATAGCAACCCTGCCTTTCTTAGAAGTTACTTTACATTAAAACTTCTTGGGCTGGGGATTTAGCTCAGTGGTGCTGCCACCTGCCCCACAAGTGCAAGGACCTGAGTTCAATCCCTGGCACCAAAACAAAGCAAAACCAAAAAAATTCTCAAAGTCGATCTAAAACTTATGCACTGAAAAGTTAAAAACAAATGTGCTATAACCAAAATATGAGACCAGCTTTATGTCTTCAACTACCTTATCAGAACTTTATTTCAAGAATTTATTTCTATTATTTGGGATATGAAGTTAACTATTTCTTTTCCCTTTTAACAAATGTGTAACTTTCTACACTAAAGTTAACATATTAAAATTTCTTTAATGAATGTATCAACAAACTTTAAATATTATATAAAATTATAATGGGTATTTCTTCTCAAAACTGATCCTCTATAAAAAATTAATCAAAAGGTAAGTTAGGAAAGATTCAAGTGGAAAACGTAATTTCATAAAGATGATGTGTAGTTTCAATTATTTTCAATGACAATATTCAATACAAGTGAGAAGACGGCCAGGCCGGGGATTTAGCTCAGTGGAACACGAGGTCCTGAGTTCAATCCCTGGTACCACAAAAAAAACACCAAAAACTCATGGCCTAGACAGTCTTCAGTGCCATAAAGAGTGCATGTTGGCACAAGTATGTGAGAGCACAATTGTGCTTATGTTCCCAAAGCATCAATGTTTACATTCCTTTGAATGAGTAAATTTGTTTCTAGAACAATGGTGTCTTTAAGCAATAATGTTAATCATGCTTTTAATTTTTTATTGATACCTCTGTGTATTCTTTCCAATTTTTCTCTGGGTATCATAAATTATATTTTTAATAAGTCATACATTCATTCATAGACTGTCCTTGAGTAGACTAAAAGTCATATTATAGACAGAACACCCATATCAACCTGACCATTTTCCTTCAAAATACTGAGCAGGCATCTAGATGATTTCCAAAGCAGTGTCCCTCAGTGTTATCAATAAATTTTCTATTATTAAAATTCACTTTTTTAAAACAGAAATAACATGGTCATAACATAGAGTTCTGAGCTGATGAGCTTCTTGTGTGTCTTCTAATTTTAAAAATAATCCCTATCTTTAGTATTTTTTCATAAATTACAAAGAAGCTGCTGTGAATAGATCAGCCCACTGAAGTTAAAACAATCTACATTTTCATAACTGATGCATAAAATTTACCAGTTCTACATCAACATTTATTAGATACTTCTAATAAACGAAGTATGTAAAGATAAAATAATGAAGTTTGTCAAACTTGATGAAGAAAAGTTGGAGCAAGAATAAACATAAAAATATTCTGAAGTACAACTGATATGAGATAAAGTAAATGAATGTTTAAATGATATGCAAATATAGTGAAAGTGGCAAATTAAATATTGGAAAAACTCACCATTATATCTGTAGATAGGGTTAATACTGCTCTAGCAAGGATCCAGAGTCCTTACCAGGACTGACTTTCTTTTATTTATTTATTTATTTATTTTGGTACTGGGGATGGAACTCGAGACCTTGTGCTTGCGTGGCAGGCACTGGAACCGCTGAGCTAAATCCCCAGCCCAGCCAGGACTTTCTTAAGGAGCCTAGAGATCACCAATCTTCCCTCCTACTGTTGTTTCTTACTCTGTGCTATTTCTTATACTGTATTTCAGCCATAATAAATCATTACAGTAATCAGTTTTCAAATTTCCAAAACCTTTCATGGCTCTGTAACTTTGTCACAATTTCTCCTTCTCAAGGTCTCATTCCTCCTTTTTTGTGTATGAAGAATTTTCACTATGCTTATTGCTTAATAATCTCTTTTTCTCCTTCCTCTCTCATTCTTTCCCCCCTCCCTGCTAGACTCTGTATATGTGTCATGCATCCAAAGCAATATATATATTAAACAACATACTATTATATTTATTTACATGTACATCTCCTTCTACTAGTTAGAAAGCACATCTGGTACATTTCCCTATTTTAGTACCCAACACAGAGCATGACACAAACTGTGGTCAATGAATTATTACTGGGGCCACTCCTCCCTTATTTAATCTCTAAGAACCTTATGTGATGATTTGATTATATACTTTTTAACAATATAGGCTTTTAAAAATATATACAACAATAAATATATTAATAATTTATTTGTATCTCACTCATCCAAATACAGGTTAAGCATCCCTGACGTGAAAATCTGAACTGCTTCAAAATCTGTAACTTTGTGAGTGCTGACATGACAAATCCACATCTGACCTCTTGACAGGCTACAGTCACAATGCAGGTACCCTAAAAATACTATACAAAATTATCTTTAGGCTGTATCCATAAGGGAAGTATGAGAAATAAATGAATTTCCTCTTTAAATTTAGGCCCCATCCTCAAGATAACTCATTGTATATGTGCAAATATTCCAAAATCTGAAATCTGAAATACTTCTGATCCCAAGCAATTAGAATGAAGGTCACAATCTACATTAGATATTTTTCAATAATAGTATTTAATATTATTATTTATTTTTTGCTTTAGTTTGAATTTATGTCATCTCAAAGAGTGTAGTTCACATAACAAAGAACAAAACTGTCAAGTAAATATGGATAAATGTTTAAGTTTGAAAACTGTAGAATATATTCTTTGCTCTATGTTTAAGTGATAAAAGATCTTTGAGTTTTCAAAAGATACAAGAGGATACCTTTCAACATACATTTGGGTAATCAGTCAAATATATCAATAAATTTCAGCAACCTCAGGAAGAGAATGTATTCTTGTGGCTTAAAATTACCTAACCAAATAATAAACTTATTTTTTATTATGGAGACTGATATATTTTCTGCAAAATGACTGGTAATTTTATAAAATGATGTTCTCTTTTGTTCTATTAATAAGAGAAATATTTCATACTTCAAGATCTCCAATTTCCTTTGAATCACAATCTTGGATTTATTATTATCAAGTAGATGTAGTCCCTCAATCATAGCCTTATTTAGAAAATGTAAACCTCCTGTCTTCCCATGGGGACTTAATAATATTGAAAAATATTGTATTAAGCATTTCTTCATATTGCGTCCAGAAATAAGAGGGAAGTTCTAGAAAGATAAGGAAGATAAATTTGTTATTTTCCTCAGTTTTATAATAATGTGCAATTTATGAAACCTTGTAATTATTTCCAAAATTTATAACTCTCTGGTGTCAGCTACTATAAACATGCTGAATATTTATTCAATTAAAATAAGTTTAACATAAATTACTTTGAGAATTTTTAACAGGTCTTCATACCCCTTGAGATCATTAGAAATGTGCGAAGATATCGTAAAATCATTTCAGAGTTGAACCTAAAATACACATCAGACACCTTAAGCATAATCAATTGTAAATATATAAGAATATATCTTTACCATTACTTTAACTTTAAAGGATGACATTCAATTGTCCAATTCTGATTTATGTCCACTTTTACCTCACACATTTTGAGGCAATACTGTTTCATGCTTACAAACTGAGAAATGTTTTAACCTGTTAAAACCTGTTTAACAGGTTTAACCTTATGTTGAGTTGAAAGTTACAATTGCATACACTATTACATATAATACTTTTTCTTAATATCTAGCTTCTCTGGTATTAATATACCTATGCCAGATTATTTTTTATTAATGTATAACTTTATTATTGTTTACTAAACACACACATATACAAAAAATAAAATTATTCAAAGAAAAACAATGCAAGGGAAAAAAACTATAATAATATTCAAATGTAATAGAACTGAACCAAACCCAAACTGAAAAGTACTTAAACATTTTTCCATATAATTTTTTAAAAATCTTAAGTATTAACAAAAAATCAGAAGATGTGATTTGTTTTAGAAAGATTTTCAAAACTAATATTGAACAAATAGTGGTCTGGAGAAAAAATTCTAATTAACTAGTAGACTCCACATAGGTCAAATTTTTTTAAATTTAAATTTCAATACAGTCATGTCACACGTGATGGAAATATAATCTGAGAAATATGTTATCAGGCAATTTCATCCATGTGTATCGCAAAGTACCACACAGAGTGCCAACTTCTAAGTGCAAACTGAAAAGGTACACATTAATCACCTGTGATGGCCCCTTGATATTATCCAAATACACAGTTAAACCCAAGATACATGAGGCTACCACTGGCATAGCAGCACACTGTTTTACAGTAAACTCTTTTATATAAGTAGGATTATGCTCTAAAGGATGAAAAACACAGCATGGTATGACAAGTACCTAAAACAATAAAAGTCATTTATCACACTATCGAGTACTGTGTACTGTACATAGTTGTATGTGCTTCTTCTGGAAACACACCCTTCTCTCCTTTGATCTCAGTGACTCTTCCTTCCCAACCCACTGATGAGCTCCAGCCTAGTCTCTATCTACATCTCTTCCTAGAGTTTTAAACACAAGCTATATATGGATTCTTTCCAGATTCTAGCCTGTAACCTGATCTCTTCCCTTTGGTAAGGGGAGAGGTTATGGTAAAGATAATTTGAATAATAAAAATAATAAAAACCTGATCTATTTGTCAGTATAGCCAAACCAGTTGGAAACTACAGATTTTTTCAAAACCACAGATTACTTATAAAACTAATCCACCTATTAGGTTTATAAGAAATCTCTCTATATAGTGAGAAATTGATATCATGTAGAATTCATTTTTAGACCAAAATGCAATTAATTTATAAAATAAGTAAAAAAATGTTCTCCATATTAGTAATCTAAACAAAAAAATACACCTAAATTCTAAACAATTTGTGGGAAGAATTAATGCAAAGTGTGAAAATTTGAAGTCGATTTCAGCAAATGTACTATATTAGAAATTTGTAGGACTCTGTTATATTATGTTCTTAGTGAGACATATTTAACTCTTTATATACAATACTCCATATATTTCTAGGAAATAAGGTAGAAAAACTGAGTTAAACTAGAAAGCAAAGATTAAATGCACAATTTCATGAATTAAACTATAAAAAGTGAAGATCAATACCAAAAAACAGATAACAAAAACAAAAAAAACCCTAGAAGCTAGTAAAAACTGGCAAAATTTATTACAAACAAAAACAAAGTATACATAACTAGTGCTAATGTTGAAAATAAGGACACAATTAGAATAAATGAAGGGGTTATGTGAAGATAAAATTTTAAAAGTAACATGTCTTTGACTAGATTCTTCTGTGCTATTTATTCTGAATCTATGCTCATTTTGAAACTAAAAAACTGAAGAACTAAATCAATGTCCATGATAAAACACCATAGAAGCCTTTTGTATAACAAATTAGCATTGCATTGTGATATACCTTCAAAAGTTGTGTACTTCAATGCCCTGCCGAGGTCCTGAGTTGCGTGGGGGATGCCGAGTCACCCTGCTGCAGATGGACAGGTCTGCCCACGCCCTGCCAAGGTCCTGGCTCAAAGAGAGCATGCCCAGTCAGCCCTCTGCAGACAGGCAGGTCTGTGCACGCCCTACTGAGGTCCTGAGTCAGGCAGAAGATGCCTAATCACCCCGCTGCAGACAGGCAGCCACCTGGTTCCACACTACAAAGACGCAAAGGACACCAGACCACCAGACCAAGGTACTGAGTCCCAATGTTCCCGGCTCAGAGGTAGGGGCTTCTGAGCCATTGTCCCACTGCTCCTGGTCCAGAAGAAGGGGCTTCCCGGACACCATCCCTCCCACTGCTCCCAGCCCAGAGGAAAGGGCTTTTGGGCCACCTTCTGTCCCACTGCTCTTGGCCCAGAGGAAGGGGCTTCAGGGCCACCATCCCTCCCACTGCTCCCGGCCCAGAGGGAGGGGCTTCTGAGCCACCATCGCACTGCTCCTGGTCCAGAGGAAGGAGCTTCCCGGCCACCATCCCTCCCACTGCTCCCAGCCCACAGGAAAGGGCTTTTGGGCCACCATCCCTACTGCTGCTCCTGGCCCCTGTCCCACCTCACCCAGCTCAGAGGAGGTAATCCATGCAGGCACTAAGAGCTCCCCACCCCAGGTGAAATGAGAAAACAAGTAAATAAGTCTCAAAACCAGACTTCCAGATCACCTAGAGCAACCCTAAAGGGAAATGAGATGGAACACTCTGATACTCAACCACCTGGACCCACTGAACTGCCAACAAAAGGGGATCTAGAAAAAAATGAAATCAGAAATAATTTCTCAGATAACAGGAGAAATTGTGCCCTTACTGCAAGACATGATTAATAAATCTAGAGAGGAGCTCAGGAACATGATGGAATACCAACATAAGAAACAAATGGAATCTATAAAACAGATGCAAATAGATTTCCAGGACATGAAAAACTCCATTGAAAGTCTACACAGCAGAATGAGCCAATGTGAGGACAGAATTTCAGATATAGAAGATAACATTGCAATTAGTGACCAGGAAAAGAAAAATTGCTTCAAAATTATAAGGGAACATGAAAAATCAATCCAGCAGCTGCTAGATGATGCAAAGAAGAATAACATAAGACTGATTGGGCTCAATGAAGAAACAGGAGAGAATGGAGATGACATAAAAGATCTCTTCACACAAATAATGGCAGAAAACTTCTGAAGCAGGAGAAAAGAGCTTGACATACAGATAAGTGAGGCACATAGGGCTCCAAATAGCCTCGATCAAAAAAAAATCTACACATAGGTATATAATTGTTAAGATTCCAGAAACACAACAGAAGAACAAAGTTCTCCAAGCAGTCAGAGAAAAGAAACAAATCACATACAAAGGAAAGCCCATCAGAATCACATCAGACTTCTCAATACAAACCATCAAGGCAAGAAGAGCTTGGAGTGACATATTGCAAGTTCCAAAAGAAAACAGCCTCCAACCCAGATTGATGTACCTTGCAAAACTATCTTTCAAAATCGATGGAGAAATAAGATACTTTCATGACAAAGAGCACCTTAGGAACTTCATGAATACCAAACCAGCACTCCAAAGAATTTTACACAATATCCTAGGAACAGAAACGAGGATCACAACCCCAGGAAGCAAAGCAGAATGAAGCCATCTGGCATAACAAGAAATTAAATGGAAAGGGGGAGAACCCAACAAAAAGAAAACGTCATGGCAATAACAAGTCAATACATTTCAATTATAACCTTCAATGTTAGTGGTCTCAATTCACCAATCAAAAGAAATAGACTGGCAGAATGGGTCAAGAAGCAAAATCCAACAATATGCTGAATACAAGAAACACACTTAATTCAAAAGGAAACTCATAGACTGAAAGTTAAAGGGTGGAAAACAATACTCCATGTGACAGGAACCCCCCCAAAAGCAGGAATAGCTATCTTCTTTGCAGATCAAGTAGATTTCAAACCAACACTGATTAAAAGAGATGAAGAAGGACACTACATCCTTGTAAAGGGAACAATCCAAGAGGAAGAGATGACAGTCATAAATATCTATGCACCAAACACTATAAAATAAATACTAGCAGACATGAAAAGTCATATATGCACTAATACAATTGTAGTGGGGGACACCAACACCCCACTCTCACAAATACATAGATCAACTAGACAGAAAATAAGTAATGAAATACTAGAACTCATTCGAACTCCTAAACAAATGAACTTTACAGATGTTTACAGAGTCTTCCACCTCACAAAATCAGAATACACATTCTTCTCAGCTGCACATGGGTCATTCTCAAAAATAGACCACATACTCACACATAGAACATGTTTAAGTAAGTGCAAAGGAATTGAAGTTATCCCCTGTACATTATCAGACCATAGTGCAATGAACTTGGGGATCCATAGCAAAAGAAACTGGAAAAATTTCATAAACATGTGGAAATTGAACAACACACTTCTGAATAACCAATGGGTCACAGAGGAAATTAAAGAAGAAATCAGTCAGTTCCTTCAATTAAATGACAATGACAATACAACATATCGGAATCTATGGGAAACAATGAAAGCAGTCTTACGAGGGAAATTCATAGCAAGGAGTACGCATATTAGGAAAACAGAACGAGCCCAATTAAACAACCTGATGCTGAACCTCAAGCTACTACAAAAAGAAGAACAGGACAACCTCAGAGCTCATACAAGGGAGGAAATTATAAAGATCAGAGGAGAAATCAATGCAATGGAGACTAAGAGAACGATACAAAAAATCAAAGAAGACAAGAGTTGGTTCTTTGAAAGAATCAACAAAATTGATAAACTCTTAGCCAACCTTGTCAGAAAAAGGAAAGAAAAGGCCCAAATCCATGCAATTAGGAATGAAAAGGGTGAAATTACAACAGACCCAGAAGAAATCCCGAGGATCATCAATACCTACTTCCAGAACCTATATGCTAATAAGATGGACAACACAGAAGAAATGGACAGATTCCTAGATACACATAAATTACCAAAGTTGAATGAAGAAGACCTAAAAATTCTGAACAACCCAATATCAACCAATGAAATTGGAAATGTAATTAAAAACTTATGAACCATGAAAAGCCTGGGCCCTGATGGCTTCACTGCTGAATTCTACAAGACATTTAGAGAGGAACTGCTGCCACTACTGTTTAAACTCTTCAATGAAATTGAAAGGGAAGCAATACTCCCAAATTCATTCCTGGAAGCAAGCCTCACCTTGATCCCCAAAGCAGAGAAAGACCCAACTGAAAAAGAGAACTATAGGCTAATCTCACTAATGAACATAGATGCAAAAATCCTTAATAAGATACTGGCAAACAGAATGCAGAAGATCATCAAGAAGATCATACACCCTGATCAAGTGGGATTCATCCCAGGGATGCAGGGATGGTTCAATATATGCAAATCAAACAATGCAATACACTATATCAATAGAGCGAAGGACAAAAACCATATGATTATCTCCATAGATGCAGAAAAAGCATTTGACAAAATCCAACATGCATTTATGATAAAAACCCTACAAAAATTGGAATAGATGGTCTCTACCTCAAACTGATAAAAGCCATCTATGAAAAACCAACAGCCAATATCATACTAAATGGTCAAAAACTGAAATGCTTCACACTAAAATCAGGAACAAGACAAAGATGGCCACTATCACCACTCTTCTTCAATATAGTTCTGGAAACATTAGCCACAGCAATTAGACAAGAGAAAGAAATACAAGGAATAAAGATAGGAAATGAAGAAGTCAAATTGTCATTATTTGCAGATGACATGATACTCTATATAGAAGACCCCAAGAACTCCACCAAAAGTCTTTTAGACTTAATAACCAAATTCAGTCAAGTAGCTGGTTACAAGGTCAACACACAAAAATCAATAGCTTTCCTCTACACCAATGACAGCCTCACTGAGAGAGAAATAGGGCAAAATAATTCCTTTCACAATAGCATCCAAAATACTGAAATACCTAGGAATCATCCTAATGAAAGAAATCAAAGACCTCTTCTCTGAAAACTATGGCACTCTGAAGAGAGAGATTGAAGATGATATCAGAAAATGGACAGACATCCCCTGCTCCTAGGTAGGAAGGATTAGTAGAGTGAAAATGGCCATACTTCCAAAATTGCTATATAGATTTAATCCAATTCCATTTGAGATCCCAGCAACATACTTCATGGACCTTGAGAAAACAATCCAAAAATTCATTTGGAACAAGAAGAGACCCAGAATAGCAAAAGCAATTCTAGGTAACAGAGACATGGCAGGGTGTATCACAATCTCTAACCTGCAACTATACTACAAAGCTACTGTGATAAAAACAGCATGGTACTGGCAAAGAAACAGACCTGAGGACCAGTGGAGCAGGTTAGAAGATGCAGAAACAATGCCAGACACACTCAGCCATCTCATCTTCCATAAAGGAGCCAAACACCCTCACTGGAGGAAAGATAGCCTCTTTAATAAATGGTGCTGGAAAAATTGGGCTTCAACTTGCCAAAGATTAAAACTAGACCTATATCGCTCACCATGCACTAAACTAAAATCAAAATGGATTAATGATCTAAATATTAAAATAGAAACTCTGAACCAGTTGGAAGAGAGGTTAGGTAGAACCCTTGAAGACATCAGTGTAGGAAAAGATTTTATGAACAAAATCTCAGTTGCCCGTGAACTAGCACAAACAATCAACAAGTGGGATCTCTTCTTATTAAAAGGATTCTGCACAGCAAGAGAAACCACCAGCAGTGTGAAGAGACAACCCACAGTGTGGGAAAAAATCTTCACCTGCTCTTCCTCAGACAAAGGTCTACTATCTTGAATCTAGAAAGAACTTAAAAAGATCAGACCTCCCAAATTTAAAGACCCAATCCAAAAATGGGCATCTGAAATGAACAGACATTTCTCAGACAAAGAAGTAGAAATAGCAAATAAATAAATGAAACAGTGTTCAACATCACTGGTCATTCAAGAGATGCAAATGAAAACAACACTGAGATTCCACCTCACTCCAGAAAGAATGGCTGCTATCATGAAATCAACCAATAAAAAATGCTGGCAGGGCTGTGGGGAAAGAGGAACTCTGCTCCACTGCTGGTGGAAGTGTAGACTGGTGCAAGCACTGTGGAAATCATTATGGAGATACCTTAAAGAACTAGGACTGGAAGTCCCATTTGACCCCGCTATTCCAATGCTGGGGATTTTCCCCAAAGAATTAAAAGAATCATACCACAGTGATATACGTGGACCCATGTTCACAGCAGCACAGTCTGTAATAGCTAAAAGTTGGAAACAGCCCAAATGCCCATCAACTGGAGACTGGATAAAGAAAATGTGGGGTTTTTTATAAAATGGAGTACTACTCAGCCATAAAAAATGAGAAATTAGAGACATTTATAGCTAAGTGGATGCACATTGAGGCAATACTCTTAAGTGAAATAAATAGGACACACATGTATAAATACCAAATAGTTTCTCTGGTGTGAGTAACTGAAAGTGTAAATATGGACTAAATATATAATAGGTAATGTGAGATAGGAAGAAAAGGGTCAAAGGGGAAGGAAGTGGGAAGGCTAGGGTAAAAGATAGAAGGGAATGGGATTAATATGAGAAAATGGAAAAATACAAACAAAATCTTTGTAAATAGGAATGGAGGGGTTGAAGGGAGGGCTGGGCAAGGGTGAAAAATAAGAACCAAGAGAGACTATGTAAAGGTGCAAATTTCCAATGATGAATGTCATTAGATTGTATACCTAAAATGTACCAATGATTAGAATGAATATTTGATAACGAAAACATTCGTACTGCCCTTGATATAAATTTCAGTGTTGTCTGCATCATACCAGATTGCATTTTAAATTAAGAACTATTCTCTATTTTATAAAAATTTGCAATCCAGAATGCCAAATAATAATAATACAAATTAGTATATGATTAAGATTTCATTATTAGGTATAAACTTAGCCAAGAAAAGAGTACAAGGAAAGTCAATTGAATATGAAGTGAGATTTGAATACTCATCAGTGTAAGTGAAAGTTACTCAGGTGTGGCTAGGAAACAGCATGAATACACATCTTGACTAAAGCTGATTAGAAATTCCAGCTTGGGTTTAAAAAGAACTAATCATATTTCCAAGCATTTGATAAGTTCTTTGAGCCCTACTTTCTTTCCTTTGATTGAATACTTCATAGGGCATTTCTGCTGCAGAAATGATCTGTTACCCGTGGACTGCCTCAGGGTAGTACTCTGCTCCTAAATCTTTGGAAGAGGAGTGAGCATGAAAGACCTTCTAGGATTAGCCAAGTAAAGTTCTAAAGTTCCATCATTTCTGACTCCTGCTCTTCTGATGCAAATTTGTCCCTGTTTTATCAAAGAGAGTTGTTGGTGAAAAGGAAGCAAAAGTGGAGAGGAGAAAAATGAGCTCCCAGGTACTTAAACTATCCATTTGGGGCTGATGGTGAAAATGCTGTGTCTGGAATCAAAAATAGAGGAAAGTGTGAGATGTGAAGTCCTCTGAGATTCAGCGGACACAAATCAGCATCAGTGGTCTCCCTTTGCCACCTCAGAGGAGTTCTAAAAAAACAAATTTTTTGAGTTTTGGATATGGGATTTAAATGTTGTAGGACCCAGAAATATTTGAGCAATGGTGAAGAGCTTCTTCAGGAGCAGTGGATTGCAGCCTAAGACTCTAATTATAGATACTCTCCTGGTGGCAGAACCAGTCAGGCAAACTGAAAAAAGTTGTAAGCCCAGTGTCTCCCTCTTTTACAGGTGAGATCCCACTGAGATTGGGGGCAGTGAAGGACTTAACCAAAACCATAGAATCAATCATAGTAACTAACATTAATTAAACATTCTTCTAAAACATCTGCACTCATAGCCTCAATCTTCATAACAATCTTAGGTAGTAGGTACTGTTCTATAGACAGGGAGGAAAAATACTGGTCCTAATGCTTCCTCATGTATTATGACAGGCTACTAATTTAAATAATCTGTCACGAAATTTCTACATTTTTATAATGGAGATGGTGATATGACCAACAACAATAATAATAATAATCAAAATAATAAATTAGCAAGCCATTTAACACATTAATTGTCCAATACAGACACATTTTAAATGTACGTTAGACACTTGCTATTTCACCCATCTAGCAATCCTCATGACTGTATTCCTATGGAAAGGGATTCTGGAAGAAGAGGGATTTCCTCCAATACTTCCACTGGTAGAAAGGAAGAAGGAAATTGTTCCTGAACAATGACCTATGTCCTGTTGAATTACAAGAGCCTACAAACCTCCCAGGAAGATTCTTAGGTCACCTTTTTAATGACAAAGTGATGATAATGGTATTATCTCCAGTGGAAGGCAGGCACAGGTTTCAAAAGTAGTAAGTTAAATGAGGCAGCTCTGCTGGGGGCTCATGAAGGTCCACTCCCAGCCCTGCTTCGGGCACCCCTCAACCCTTCAGTATCACTTGGAGGACAGGAAATGTCAGCCAGAAGCCCTAGGTCCTTGTTCCTGGCCCAGATTTCACCAACTTGCAGTAATCTCAGTGAAGGTGCCAGCTTTCTGCAGCGTGTATTACATGTCCAGCAGCAACACAACATGCATTTCAGTGTGAGTCACAGCGAAGAGATGGTGAGTAGGTCATATTTTAATTTTTCTTTCCGTGCCGACAAATGACATGAGTGAGACTCCTTTGGGTATACACTTGACACTCTCATGAATACAAAATGAATTTATTATGATTAGTGCTTTCACCTAGAATACGACATTATTCATGATTGATAGGCTACTTAAAATAAAGTCATGACCTTTTCCTAAAGTGGCTAGGTGATCCCACATCCACTTCATTAGCAATATTCCCTGAACTGTATTTATGTAAATGAAAAAGTACCATAAGCCTACTTCATCCCTTACAGTCAAGCATAACTGTGTGCAACTCTGTCTTATACAAACCAAAACACAACTTTGTTTCATTTCACATAGTTAACAATGTCTTCTTCCTATTTTCCTTGGAAAGTGATTACACTGAAAACCAAAGAAAATGCTTACAAATTACCATACAATATGTAATGATCACATTTAAATGATATTAAGGATTATTTGCACCCTTTGTGTTATCAAAACTATTGTTTAATTACATATTAGATGAATCAATGATTACTCACACTCACATGATTAAAATGATGCCTTCACTGATATGTGTATAATATCTTTATGAAGAAAATAAAACCTCAGGTCATCTAATATGGATCTTTAGTCATTCCTCTGAATTGAAATATATCACTGAAGATAATATCTGACCAGTAGGGGCCCACTGTTGATTGGTGTTTGGAAATTGCTGAATAAGTGAAGACAAGACTTTAACTTTTTTTTTAAAGTCCACACAGAAAACCACGTGGGAATCTGTACAACTTCAAGTTCTTGGGGATGTACCAGGAATTGAATTCAGGACCTTGCGCTTGTGAGACAGGCACTGGAATTACTGAGCTAAATCCCCAGCACAACTTTGAGTTCTTGATGCTTTTTTCTTCTCTACTGGTTCCTTTGAATGTAGTGTTTTACACAGACTGGTTATTTCTCTACTGATACTGTGACAAACATGTACCTGTCTTCCTAGCATGACTCTGGTCTAATGAACAAACAGAAGATCTCATAAGAAATAAAATAAATGTGTCTTGATATGCTGAAACAAAAATACCATGCTACACAGTTGTCAAAATGAACAAGAAAAACTGAAATATCAAAATTTTACTCTGTCTGAAACAATATATCTTTATATCAAAACAACAGACACTTTCCACTTATTTGAGATACAGACTTGGGTTTTATAACTGAACTGGAGTCTATAGTATAGAGAATGGAAAGTTAACAACATGTGTGAGCTTCCTGGGGAAAACACATTGTTTCTCAGCAAAGTTTTTAGACCAGCAGGAAACTTAGCAACTCTACCCCCACTCTGACTTCAGTGCAGTGTTAATCTTGAGTAGCTATTTGATACCATCATTATCTCTTAGTTTTTCTCATTTGAAAAGATAATTTCCATCTATTTCATTCTCCTGATTTGTCTTGTGGAGAGAAATCATATATTGTATGTGGAAATATTTCCAAAAATATAAACCATAAAACAAAATCAAATATCATGAAATGCTATTTAAATTTTCATCATTGTATAATGTAGGAATCTCACATACTAGAAGTAGTGGTCATTCATTCAAGCAAATATTTATTGAGACATTTCCTTGTGTACTAGGATGGATACAAAGATGAAATTAGTCATATGTAGAAGAAAAATGAAGACATGCACATACATAACTAATATATTCAAGACAGGTAATGGGAAGTGGCAGTAGTGAATGAAATACAAGTGAAGAAATGTCAGGAGCCATTCTACATAATTTTTGGGAAAAATCATTTCATAATTAAAGTATGACTATAGCTGTCTAAGGCCCAATGTTGCCTTGCCCACAAGCTGGCTCTGATATAACTCCATTTTTGCTTCCAGTCACAGCTGAGACCTCAGTGGTCCTGTGATGCTGTGATACTCAAGGACAAGATTACATCAGCTAAAGACACCCTGGTTCCTTGAGAACTGAGTAGTAAGAGAAAGGTTTCACCTGGGGAAGGACAAATTCTTTATTAGCTTGACTCCTCCCACCTACTATTGTAAGAATGCTCTCCTTACAGTCCTCTTCAACATAAGAACCTCATGACCTAAGATCTTCATCAGCATAAGATCCTCATCTACATAGGATTACCTCCACCTGCTAGGTCACCTGATACTCCCTCCAGTTATTGTTGTACCCAATAAATGATGACTAGCTCAGAGAGTCTTTCTCTTTGCCCACCCTGAGGCACAGACCTCCTGGTCCCCCATATACTTTAAAATTGTACAAGTCTCTGTTGTCTTTTTTGTTTAGTCTTCACCTTCCCCCTTTCTAGGGGGATTTATTGCCCTTTCATAAAGAAAAACAGAAAACCTTGTTGAAGAAAGTTTGCTAACTAGGTCTTAATGTGTGATAGGATGGAGACACAAGGAAGAGGTAGGGAAGCAAGTATTTTCATTGAGAACAGACACCCTTCACCACCATATATTATATATTAGTGAGGTTGATGGAAATTTGAGGGAAATATTCACTGGTAAATATTTATTGAGTGTTTGCTGTGTGCCAAGCGCTTGTCAATGTGCTGGGGAAATAGTTACCATAACAGGCCAAATCACTGTCACTGTAGTCACACACACACACACACACACACACACACAATGTATATAGACTCTAAATTCTAGACCAACACTATTAATGTTTCCAAGATGCAGAACTCCAACTGTATTTGAGGAACCATGGCATTTCTTAAAAGTTTGTGGAGGAAAAAAGTGAGGAATTGGTTTAGAAGGACACAGTAAAGAGAAGGAATTTCCCAGTGGTTTTCAAAACAAGATGCCCATTAGACTCATGTGAGGAACTTTATAAAAATTCTCATTCTCGGCAGCAGGAGGCTTCTGGGTAGGGGTGCTGCGGTTCGCAGCATGGAGGAAGCTTCCGGGTAGGTGTGCCACAGCTCCAAGCCCAGAGGAGATCTCTAGATTGGCGGACCACAGCTCCCAGGCAGCACGAGGCTTCTGGGTAGGCGTGCCACAGCTCTGAGCCCAGAGGAGGTGAGCCGCACAGGCGCCAGGAACACAGACCCACCCTACTCCCCTACCCCCACCCACACATGTCAAAATGAGAAGACAGGTAAACAAGCCACAGAACCAGACTTCCAGATCACCTACAGCAACCCCAGAGGGAAACGGGATGGAATACTGATACTCAACCACCTGGACTCCCTGAACTAGCAACGAAAGAGGATCTGGAAAAAAATGAAAAGAGAAATAATTTCTGACATAATTGCAAAGATCACGCCCATAGTGCAAGACATGATTAATAAATCTACAGAGGATACAGATAAAAAAATAGAAGAGCTGAGGAACATGATGGAATGCAAACATAGGAAATAAATTGAATCCATAAAACAGATGCAAACAGATTTCCAGGAGATTAAAAACTCCATTGAAAGTCTATGCAGCAGAATGAGCCAATGTGAAGACAGAATTTCAGATATAGAAGATAAGATTGCAATTAGTGACCAGGAAAAGAAAAAATTCTTTAAAATTTTAAGGGACACGAGAAACCAATCCAGCAGCAGCTAGACAATGCAAACAAAAATAACATAAGACTGATTGCAGTCAATGAAGAAACAGGAGAGAGTGCAGATGACATAAAAAAAACTTTACAGAAGTGATGGCAGAAAACTTCCCAAACAGGGAAAAAGATTTTGACAAACAGATAAGTGAGGCATATAGGACCCCAACTAGCCTTGATAAAAAAAAAATACTACACATAGGCATATAATTGTTAAGATTCCAGAAACACAACAGAAGAACAAAATTCTACAAGCAGTGAGAAAAAAGAAACAAATCACATACAAAGGAAAGCCCATCAGAATCACAGCAGACTTCTCAGTGCAAACCCTCAAGGCAAGAAGAGCTTGGAGTGATGTGTTTCAAGCCCTAAAGGAAAACAACCTCCAACCCAGATTGATGTACCCTGCAAAACTATCTTTCAAAATTGATTGTGAAATAAGATACTTCCATGACAAAGAGCACCTTAGGAACTTCATGAATACCAAACCAGCACTCCAAAAATTTTAAACAAAATCCTAGGAAAAGACAATGAGGATCACAAACCCAGGAAGCCCAGCAGAATGAATCCATCTGGCATGACAAGAAATAAAAAGCAAAGGGGGAGGATCAAACAAAAAGAAAAAGTCATGACAATGATAACTCAATACATGTCAGTTACAACCATCAATGTTAACAGTCTCAATTCACCAATCAAAAGAAATAGACTGGCAGAATGGGTCAAGAAGCAAGATCCAACAATATGTTGCATACAAGAAACACAATTCAAAAGGAAACTCACAGGGTGAAAGTTAAAGGGTGGAAAAAAATACTCTATGTGAAAGGAACCTGTGAAAAAGCAGGAGTAGCTATCCTCTTTGCAGACCAAGTGGATTTCAAACCCACACTGATTAAGAGAGATGAAGAAGGACACTATATCCTTGTAAAGGGAACAATCCAAGAGGAAGAGATGATGATCATAAATATCTATGCACCAAACACTAGTGCACCCAACTATATAAAACAAATACTAATGGACATGAAAAACCATATAAGTACTAATACAATAGTAGTGGGGGACCTCAATATCCCACTGTCACAAATAGATCAACTAGATAAAAAACAAACAATGAAATACTAGAACTAAATCAAACTATTGAGGATATGAGCCTAACAGATATTTACAGAGTGTTCCACCCCACAAAATCAGAATACACATTCTTTTCAGCTGCACACGGGTCATTCTCCCAAACAGACCACATACTCGCTCATAGAACATATTTAGGTAAGTGCAAAGGAATTGAAGTTATCCCCTGTATATTATCGGACCATAGTGAGATGAAATTGGATATCAACACCAAAAAAAAGCAAAAACTTCATAAATACATGGAAATTGAACAACACATTTCTGAATAACCAATGGGTTACAGAGAAATTTAAAGAAGAAATCAGACAGTTCCACAATTAAATGACAATGACAATACAACATATCAAAATCTATGGGACACAATGAAAGCAGATTAATGAGGGAAGTTCATAGCAGTGAATAATCATTTTAGAAAAACAGAGTGAACCCAATTAAAGAACCTGATGCTGAACCTCAAGCTTCTAGAAAGAGAAGAGCAGGACAAACCCAAAGCTCATACAAGGAACAAAATTATAAAGATCAGGGCAGACATCAATTCAATGGAGACTAAGAAAACAATACAAAAAAAAAAAATCAATGAAGCCAATTGTTGGTTCTTCGAAAGAATAAACAAAATTCACAAACCCTTAGCCAACCTTATCAGAAAAAGGAAAGAAAAGGCCCAAATCCATGCAATTAGGAATGAAAAGGGTGAAATTACAACAGACGCAGCAGAAATCCAGAGAATCATCGATACCTACTTCCTGAACCTATACACCAATAAGATGGAAAATGCAGAAGAAATGGACAGATTCCTAGACATGTATGAATTACCAAAGTTGAATGAAGAAGACCTAAAAATTCTAAACAACCCAATATCAATCAATGAAATTGAAAACATAATTAAAAACTAACCAACCAAGAAAAGCTCAGGTCCTGATGGCTTCACTGCTGAATTCTACAAGACATTTAGAGAGGAACTACTGCCACTACTGCTTAAACTCTTCAATGAAATTGAAAGGGAAGCAATACTCCCAAATTCATTCCTGGAAGCAAGCCTCACCTTGATCCCCAAAGCAGAGAAAGACCCAACTGAAAAAGAGAACTATAGGCCAATCTCACTAATGAACATAGATGCAAAAATCCTTAATAAGATACTGGCAAACAGAATGCAGAAGATCATCAGGAAGATCATACACCCTGACCAAATGGGATTCATCCCAGGGATGCAGGGATGGTTAAAAATATGCAAATCAATCAATGTAATACACTATATCAATAGAGTCAGGGACAAAAACCATATGATCATCTCAATAGATGCAGAGAAAGCATTTGACAAAATCCAACATGCATTTATGATAAAACCCTACAAAAAATCTGAATAGACAGTCTCTACCTCAATCTGATAAAAACCATCTATGAAACAGCCAATATCATACTAAATGGTCAAAAGCTGAAATCCTTCACACGAAAATCGGGAACACGACAAAGATGTCCACTATCAACACCCCTGTTCAATATAGTTTTGGAAACATTGGCCACAGCAATTAGAAAAGAGAAAGGAATAAAAGGAATAAAGATAGGAAATGAAGAAGTCAAACTGTCATTATTTGCAAATGACATGATACTCTACATAGAAGACCCCAAGAACTTCACCAAAAGTCTTCTAGACTTAATAACCAAATTCAGTCAAGTAGCTGATTACAAGGTCAACACACAAAAATCAATAGCTTTCCTCTACACAAACAACAAACTCACTGAGAGAGAAATAGGGCAAACAATTCCTTTCACAATAGCATCCAAAAAACTGAAATGCCTAGGAATCAACCTAATGAAAGAAATCAAAGACCTCTTCTCTGAAAATTATAGCACTTTGAAAAAAAGAGATTGAAGGGGATATCAGAAAATGGAAAGATTTCTCTTGCTCCTGGGTAGGAAGGACAACATAGTGAAAAATGGCCATACTTCCAGAACTGCTAAATAGATTCAATGCAATCCCAATTGAGATTCCAGCAGCATACTTCATAGACCTTGAGTAAACAATCCCAAAATTCATTTGGAATAAGAAGAGACCCAGAATAGCAAAAGCAATTCTAGGTAACAGAGACATGGCAGGGGGTATTACAACCCCCAACTTGAAACTATACTACAAAGCTACTGTGATAAAAACAGCACAGTACTGACAAAAAAACAGACCTGAGGATCAGTGGAGCAGGTTAGAAAATGCAGAAATAACTCCAGACACACTCAGCCACCTCATCTTTGACAAAGGAGCCAAACACCCTCGCTGGAGGAAAGATAGTCTCTTTAATAAGTGGTGCTGGAAAGATTGGGTTTCAACTTGCCAATGACTAAAACTAGGCCTCTATCTCTCACCATGCACTAATCTAAAATTGAAATGGATTAAAGATCTAAATATAAAAACAGAAACACTGAACCGGCTGCAACAGATGTTAGGTAGAACTCTTCAAGACAGTGGGGTAGGAAAAGACTTTATGAACAAAACCTCAGTTGCCCGTGAACTCCACAAACAATCAACAAGTGGGATCTCTTTTTACTGAAAAGCTTCTGCACAGCAAGAGAAACCACCAGCAGTGTGAAGAGACAACCCACAATGTGGGAAAAAATCTTCACCTGCTCTTCCTCAGACAAAGGTCTACTATCTCGAATCTAGAAAGAACTTAAAAAGATCAGACCTCCCAAATTTAAAGACCCAATCCAAAAATGGGCATCTGAAATGAACAGATAGTTCTCAGACAAAGAAGTAGAAATAGCAAATAAATACATGAAAAAATATTCAACGTCACTGGTCATTCGAGAGATGCAAATGAAAACAACGCTGAGATTCCACTTCACTCCAGAAAGAACGGCTGCTATCATGAAATCAACCAATAACAAATGCTGGTGGGGCTGTAGGGAAAGAGGTACACTGCTCCACTGCTGGTGGGAGTGTAGACTGGTGCAACCACTGTGGAAATCAGTATGGAGATACCTCAAAGAGCTAGGACTGGAAGTCCCATTTGACCCTGCTATTCCTCTGCTGGGTATCTTCCCCAAAGAAATAAAAGAATCCTACCACAGTGATACATGGGCGCCCATGTTCATAGCAGCACAGTTTGTAATCGCTAAAACTTGGAAACAGCCCAAATGCCCATCAACGCGAGACTGGATCAAGAGAATGTGTTCTTTTTATAAAATAGAGTACTACTCAGCCATCAAAAATGAGAAATTAGAGACATTCATAGCAAGTGGATTCACACTGAGGCAATACTTTTAAGTGAAATAAACAGGACACACATGTGTAAATATCAAATAGTTTCTCTAGTGTGAGAAACTGAAAGTGTAAATAAGGCCTAAAAGATATAATAGATAATGTGAAATAGGAAGAAAAGGGACAAAGGGGAGGGGGAAGAGGGAGGGGCAGGGGAAAGGAAAGAGGGGAATGGAATTAATATGAGAAAATGAAAAAATGGAAACAGTCTTTGTAAATAGGGAAGGATGGAGGGGTTGAAGGGAGGGTCGGGGAAGGGGGAAAAATAAGAACCAAGAAAGACTATGTAAAGGTGCATATCTCTAATGATGAATGTCATTATGTTGTACATCTAAAATTCACCAATAAAAGGATATATAAAATGTCAAAAAAATACTCATATCTGGACTGGACAACTCACTAGCAATTGAAGCAAACTCTCTGGAGGTCAGATCCAGATATCACTATTTACAGTATTTTTAAGGTTTCTCAGGTAATTCAAATGTGCAGACAGATAAAAAACCATTGACATAATCAATAATCCAAAGGAGTATCTCACTTTTAGTTTTGTTTGCTTCACTTTACAGTTTAGGTAAATGGATAGATAACTTGCATTAACCTTATCTTTGTCATAATCCAGTCAGAAAGTCAAAAGAGAAAACTTTTCAACATCAGATTTGGAAACAAGAGAAAGCCTGAGGAAGTCAAACTGCTAAGTCATAGAATAATTATTTGGAGTTAGCATTGAGGCTTGTAGGGAATCACTTCTGATTGATTCAAAGCCTGGGGCACCTGAGTACCCTTAAGGCTATGACCCTGCCATGTAGCACATGCACACTACGGGACACAATTTAAATTACTGTGCATATGTTATGTGGTTATGTAAGGACATGATGAGGTAAGGCTGTGTAGCAGCCTATATATGGGCTGAGGAATAAAGACGTTTGCTCTTGGTCTTGATGATATTGGCTCCGTGTGCCTTCTTTTCCCTGGGGACCTCACCCACGAAAATACCTCTTCAGTCCCACCCGAACCTGACAAGTGGCATAGTTGGTAGGATGAGGTGAGTGTCCCTTTGGCATCTGTGGTAACAGTGCCTGATGGCAAGGGAGATCTCTGGGGGTTGCTGACATACTTCCCCTGGCCTCACTTTAGTTACCTGTAGCCACTGTTTTGGTGACATGGAGGAATCCAAGGACTAGGAAGCAATTCACTTGACACCTGAGGAAGTGTTGAAATACTGGACATCCAAATCCCTCCTGCACTGTAAGTCATCAGGGTGGATGGCTTGGCTGTCTTTCACTCTTTTCTGACATGTGGGCCAAGAGGCAGAAGACCTCTTCCAGCAGTTGGGCC
The DNA here is from genome assembly GCF_053883595.1 of Heterocephalus glaber. Taxonomy (NCBI): domain Eukaryota; kingdom Metazoa; phylum Chordata; class Mammalia; order Rodentia; family Bathyergidae; genus Heterocephalus; species Heterocephalus glaber. Next base: position 65,691,237 of record NW_028258317.1, on the reverse strand, counting down.
AACTGCAGTGAACACAAGAGAACCCAGAACGGTGACTGGCTGCCACAGAAGCCAAGTTACAGGACACAGGGAGCACCATCTCCTCCCAAAGTATAAGTCCCAATTACCAGGAGAGTCCCCTGGTACTGCATGCAAGGCCTGATATTTGCCAAAAGGTAGAGGTAGAGGAGCCCCTAACCCAGTGAGAGGAATGGGGACTGCCCAGGTCTACCCACTACACAATGTATACAAGTTACAAGATACACGTATGGAGTTAAGAGAGCTGGCAAAACAAAGCAAAGGTGGGTGAAACGGTGCCTGCATTGTCGCTATGGTTGTGGGGTGACGGACTTGATAACATGAAGTTAAGCTCACAGGAGATGTCTCAACTAACATAGCTAGCACTCCCTATAACAGGTTTTGCAGGATGTGCAGAGACAGCCCCATGAGCAGTTAACCAAACTGATAAAATGGTTGATGGCAACAGCCTGTCTGGTTTGGGCAAATCCAGGTGACTTGCTGGAGCAAGTCACAAAATGGACCACCTACTTCGACTTAGTAACTGTGCTACCAGAAATGGGCAAGTGACAAGTTATGTTTGCTATGCAATATCATAACCCTAATAAAGAACTGCTTACAGCTCTCACAGAGGACTTGATCCTGGCTAGTGGGCCTGCTGGCTGCCGGCCTAGCTGTACATAAGATAGATAGCCTTTGGATGTGTTGCTGACTCTGTGGTGACAGCTGTGCCCTTAGCAGCAATACCAGCTGGAAGACCCAAATGACAATGGGTATCAGGCTCTTGGCCTCATGCCTTTATGATGTCTATATTTCTCTGGTTGCTGTATACTGGGGGTAGTCATATTGACTGGTGCTAGACTTGACACCATGCAGGGAGAATTCTGTTTGTGAATCTGTGTGGTAAAAATCATTGTCCTTATCATGCACCACTGACTCTCCCACAGGCTACACGGGTTGTGTGTGTAAAGCTGTATTGGCCGCTTGGAAGTCATGAGAAAATAGGACAGACTATTTTGAAGGTGGAAGAAGCTGAAGTGATATGCCCTGCACACAGCCCTTTCAGCTCCCTGGTGTGGCCCATGTGGAAGCCAGATGGAACATGACAAATGACCATGGATTACTGGGAATTGAATAGAGTGGCACACACCCTTAACCCCTTGCATGAAGTGGTACCTAATATTGCAGACCTGATGGATTGTCTCACCCTGATGCTAGGTCAATACCATTATTTTGTGGATTTGGTCAATGCCTTCTTTTCCATTGCTATCATACCTGACAGTCAGGACCAATTTGCATTCACCTGGGAAGGCAGACAATGGACCTTCCAGGTGTTGCCATAAGGCTATCTACATAGCCTGACTCTGTGTCATGGCCTAGTGGCCCAGGACTTGGTTACCTGGACCAAGCCACACTCTGTGTTGTTATACCATTATATTGATGATATTATGTTAACCTCTGATTGCCTCGCAGATCTGGAAGCCACTGCACACAGTCTGAAGGAAGCTTTGCTAACCTGGGGGTGGGCTGTCAACAAAGACAAGGTACAGGGACCTGGCTTGTCTGTTAAATTCTTAAGTGTTATCTGGTTGGATAAGACAAAAAGTAATTCCCTAGGACTCTTAACTGAATAGACTCAGTGGATCTGCTTTTCGGGACTCAGAAAGGGCAGTACAAACCCTCCAAGTCATTGAGCCTCCCCTGCCTTTTTCCCTGTCAGTGTGGATGTTGGGTTTGGCTGGGGCCTGCCACAGTTATGGAGGGAGCTGAGAGTCAGTATTCCAATTGAGAAACAGTTAGCAGTGGTGTATGCTGCTCTGCACACCTGGGAAGGAATCACAGGGCAGCAGACTATGGAAGTGCAGCCTAGATACCCAGTAGAGGGCTGAGTCTGCACATGAACGTCCCCTCCCAAGAGAGGAGTAGCCCAGGCCCACACCCTGACATGACGGGGGACACACTTGCAACAGAGGGCCTTCTTCTCAGCCAGCCTGTTGGCAGCCAAATTAGCAACAGTTTTGAGATGTGCGACATACACCGTACAGGAGTGTACAGGATGACAGACTGTAGGTTATGATACCTAGCTCCTATGCAGAAGGGAAAGAAAGGCCTCTGGGTGAGGCCTAGTATACCAGTGGGTCCAGCCATGGCACAATCCTGCAACAGATGGCAATTGCTGTCCAGTCCAGTATGGAAATTCTCTGGTTTGAAACCAGAACAAGCAGGCTGAGCCAATGGGCAGAGCTGCAGGTAATGTGGCTACCTGTAATGCATGAGGAAGGACTTCTGCATGTTTGCACGGACAGTTGGGCTACATGTGACTACTTGTAATGCATGTGGACGAATCTCTGCATGTTTCCACAGATAATTGGGCCATATACTGCGGGCTGATGCTCCGGTTACTGGCTTGAGTGACCCAGCAGTGACAGATAGGGTACTGATCCCAACATACGGTGACAGCCCAATGGATTGCCTCTTGAAAGTGCAGCTGGCCTGTCTGCATGTCCAACTCACAGAACAAGGTCCTAAGGTAAAGAAAGGGACCTTAATTATTCCTGTGTTGGAGCCTATGCAGCTGGGAGATAAGATGATTCCAACCACAATCCTATCACAGGATAAGCATGTAGACTGCATTCTCCCAGAAGGGCTGGAACTCCTTATAATGGTTTCTCTTTCTGCCCTGTCCTTCTGACCAGGATGAGTCACACTAACCGCAACATTTTTGGGGCACACGTTTGCCTGTGTACACCAACAATTGCATTGTTGGGTGTGCATGGAACACAATGCAGTTGAGGGCCTCCCATGGAGGATCGAGCTGGCATCCCTGCTCAATTGGACTGACTGGCAGCATCGTAACTGGACTGGCTCTGCATAGGCTGTTGAGGCACTGATCCAGAAGAGCAGGACCACCTTACAAATACTGGGACCTGTTACGTATAATAGTTGGGGGTGGATGATGGGAAATTAAGTAATATTGTTGGGTGGCCACAAGTCGCACTGTGGCAGCAATAGTGTTAATGATATTATGCTGTTCACGTTATTGTTGTGGTGCTCTTTGTGCCCAAGGGTCGACTCTATGGGCTGCTGATAAGACGTTACATTCCCCTGACCTTTGAGGGTGTGGGATGTTGGGAATCACTTCTGACTGATTCAAAGCCTGGAGCACCTGAGGAACCTTAAGGATACAACCCACTGTCTAGCGCACGTGAACAACAGGAAATACTTATGTAAGTATAACTCAGTTTAAACTACCGTGCATGTGTTAAGTGATTATGTAAGGACATAATGATGTAAGGCTGTGTAGGGGCCTATATAAGGGCCCAGGAATGAAGACGTTTTCTCTTGTTGCTGATGTTGGGTCTGTATGCCTTCTTTACCCTGGGACCTCACCCATGAAAATACCCTTTCAGCCCAACCCTGACTAAGGAAATTGGGAGATGCAGAATATCAACATGGTTTGGTAGATATGAGTCCTCACTTTGTGGGAGATCAGAGGAGAATTGAGGCCTAATTGGCCTCTTCTGTAAGCACGAAGGAGAAAGGCTGCACTCAAGGGTAATGGTATATTGTACGTTCTAGGGAAAAATTAAATCCGCTGAGATTAAGTTGTTTACCAGAGCATGTACTAATGGATATTGGAAAGCAGATGAACCTTGTGTTACTTTGATTCCTTGTGAATAAAGGTAAGATAAGCATGACACTGGGGGCTCCTCTGCCAACTAGAGACAAGAGCCTCTTGGCTGCCCATGTGTTAAACTGACTCCGTGTCTCTTTGTCATTCATCCTCATTTGGCCCCACCCCCTCCCCACCAGGGAGAACAAAGTTGCAGGTCTAAGTCCTCCACATGTGGTGCCTGGGTGGGGAAAGCTTGGAGGAGCAGGCTGCCTCTCCCAGTGATGCCTGGGGAAAGAGGGATCTGAGACCCGTGCTGAAGTCTGGTCAGGTGCCTGGCTAAATCACTTCATAGCTGACTGGGATTTTCTCATCTCCTTGAACTTTGATTTTACAATCTGTAAAAGTGAAAAATCATTACCTCTCTCCTTCCTACCTAATATGGATCTGCTTAGAATCAACAGAGATAGTATCAATTAAAGTGTATTGTAAACTTAAAAACTATAACATAGCTGGGGATTTAGCTCGGTGTTTCCGTTGCCTGCCTCACAAGCGCAAGGACCCGAGTTCAATCCCCGGTACCAAAAAAACAAAAACCAAAACAAAAACGAACCTCTAACATTTGAAGGACTGTGCCCTAAGAGTTGAAGCAACTGCAGGAAGTAAAATTTAGTCCTGGGATACAACATCCAAAGCAATGTCTTTACCATGTACTCATTCATGGTAGTAAATACCAAACAATTAGATATAGACACCAATAAAGTCATTTTTTTCTAAGGTATGTATGTTATATTCTTTACCATCAAGACTTTGCTATAGAAGCCCTGCTGGAAATCCTCATTAATAAAGGCAGGAAATAACAACTAACCAATCAGCTGTTAACAACCCAGATCAGATTATGCTAATATAGTCTGAAACCAAATAAGGTGAAAGAGAAAATAAAACATGGGAGGAGAAAGAGCCTTAACAATTCATGAGGAAAGCAGTAAATCTCACTGACATAAGATAAACTTCTTGGGCATAAGACAGTGAAAATGGTGTTGATCTATTTGTCCGCAGATGTGGCTCCAGGGTGTAATCTGTCCAGCTGCTCAATATCAGGACAGCCACATGGGCACCACCTCAGGGAAGATAAATAGAAAACCTCTTAGTCAGGGAGATAAACACAATTGCTGCTGCTATTTCTTACATGGAAAACCTGCCAATTGTCACTGTTGGAGGGAAGAAGTGCCACTGGAATATTCTGAGGCACTGAGAGTAAAAAAAACCTGGCCACAAACCCAAGGAATGACAGGACACAGAAAGGAGTAAGCTTTGCTGGAACTGATTTTCTCAAGGTGGCCACTGGATTCCTTGAGGACTAAATTCAGAAAGGACAGTGTGATCAGCAACCTTGTATTATACAATATGTTAAATATTGTTTGGTATGACATATACAAGCTATCCTTATAGGTCAGAGAAAATATAAAATATGACAGCCGTGGGGTTTGGGTTGGCATCTCAGCTATTTCATTCATACTCCATACTCTATACTCTATTCAAACCAGCAGAAATCCACACAATATCCATGCAAAAGGCCAATTCTTATAACAGCGGGGAAAAAATATGGGGAAATAGAACTATCTTTTGAAGTGGAGGCTGAGAAAACTTGTTTTAAAAATAAAGTTTTGGGCCTTTTCAAAGATTTCAGTCAAGTAATATGCTAAGTAGAACTAACTTGGATGTTTCAGAGAAAAACCATGCCTTTGTTCTAATTATTAAAGCCAACTGCATTGTTATTTATTATGTATGTATTATTTCAGCCACTTCAACATGAGGCAGAATCCTAATGCATGGAGTGAAAATGGAGATATAAACATAGAATTAACTTATAAAGAGCTTCTGATGTACTAAGAGATGGCACCACATAAAGACAGAAATGGACAGTAGAAAATATGTGCCCTAAAAAAGTATTATAGTCAGCGAAGAGGGGGACCAAGACCCCTCCTAAAATGTTTAACCAAGAAAGGCTAAAGTCACTTTTATTATTCTGTCACTTATGACTTGACCTAAAAGATTCTTCCTCATTACAATAGCCTTGACTATCTGTCAGTAAATGATGTTTGGTTAGTTCTTAAGAAAATTGGTTTTTTACTCTTTAGCTTCAATCCTGAGACGAAAGATCTAGAATGGTGTTCCTCTTCTGAGCAGTTCTGAGTTACTTCTGTCCTTGTTTGTGCCTAGAGGAGGGATTTATTCTGGGGTTCCAGAGATGAGTTGCTCCATTAATGAATGCTTTGATTTATGCCCAGGTAACTGATGTGGTTTTTAAATAGTTTTCATCAAAATATTTCAAGCCAGGAGCAACATTCCTAATACTTGGAGTGCACTATTTATCAAGTTAGCCTGGGAGGGGTGAAGCCAAGTGGGTTCCCCAGGACCTAGATTGAAATATCAGCACAGTAAATCAAGAAAAAGTCAGATGTTCTGTCTAAAAAGATGAAAATAATTCTCCCTTGGCTTGGTGTTGAGCTTTCCTTGGTCAAGTAGGTGCTTTCTTCACCTTTTACCTTGAAGAATGTACATGTTGAAATAGCAACAGCATTCTCAGATCATATAATATGTGTGTGTTGAAATGGTAACAGTGTCCCCAGATCAAATGACATTCAGATATACTACTGGTTCTAAATCAGAATGGTGAAAGCTATTAAGTTTGAGAACATAATCCTAACAATACTGGCAGCCATTTACCAGTGGATTTTTTAAGAGTTGTATAAAGTGGGTGTTGATAGTACCCAAAGCAGGCATTAATAATCTTTTCTGGAACAGAATGAATAGGAAGGAAGCTAAAAACTTTCTGTTTGGTATAATTATAGTTTAATGGACTTTATTACATCCCTCAGTTGACTTGTATAAAGCATATGAAACCAGTCAATTTCAGTGAATAAAAAACAGAATACCTGAAACTAGCCATTTATGTTGTATGCAGATGATCACTGCTTGACTGACTCAGTTTTTCATACTCTCGCCAGCTGTTTTAGCATTTTGCAGACAAAACCTGAATAAGTCCATCTACCTTCTATCAGTCCTGAGTTAAAATGACAGTGTTTGTGTTCAGAACATTTTATAAAGTTGAGAACTTTGTAAACAATTGATAGTGGGCCCAGCTTCTTAAAATATAAACTTTTCCAAAAGTAGATTGATTGTTCTGAAAACCACCGGTTCCCTCATTTTCAGTGGGTACAGAGACTGCAGAACTGAAGAACTGAACTGACACCCTCTTCCTTTGTTTCCAGTTTCCACTTTTCAATATATCCTTTAAATGGTACATAAATTTATTTAAAATATCTTACTTCCATTTAGGTGCCTGTCAGGAGAAATGGAAATATCTGTTCCAAACTTATCAAAAATTTCTTGAAAGCAATTTTTATTTAATTAAAAAAGAGAGAAAAAAATCAAATCATGTCACAGGCAGGTGGAAGGACACCGCAGGCAGGAATGTTTTCCAATGGCATCCAGCAAGATAATGAGTCCATGTCTATGGAAATTGATTCATTAATATTTCATTGAGGCAGCTTCAAAGCAATTCAAGAGCCAGCTCCCAGGAATTCAATCAGTAAATTCAATGAATTGTTGAGCTTAAAATTCTGGGGGGGGGGGATATACATATCTTTGGCATGTGTGCCTATTTATACATACTGATGTGACACATATATGCACGAGAACATAGGTACATATATTAATGCACAGCACATGCAAGAGAATGTCATTTCTAGGCTAAAAACCTAGTCTCACTTGCTTTTATTTCACATCATTCTTTAGGAAGAATCTCCAAATAAAAAAACCACTCTGGCCAGGGATTTAGCTCAGTGGTTCCGCTGCCTGCCTCACAAGCACAAGGTCCCGAGTTTGATCCCCGGTACCAAAAAAAACCAAAACAAAACCCACTCTGCTTAATATTATTTTCCATTTGCTGAGTACCAGCCTTGGGAAACAAATTTTTTTAAAAAGCGAATCATGACTAGTTCACTAGAAATCATACATTTATCAATAGAATCCCTTCGATCAACAGATAGAAGATAAAGATGGCTTCCAAGGTCACATGCTGAGTCTGGAAAAAGGGGAGATCAAATGTTTAATGGAAAAAGGGCTGCTAGTTTGGAGCAGAAGAGCCAATTTACCATGTTATATACACATCAAGAAGGGCCAGTTAGGGAAATAGTTTCAAATTATCAAGTTGGCTAAGTAATTGGTCTTTGGGTGTCCCTAAACACCAACCTATAAATAATTTTATTTTCATTTTGGATCAATGTCTTCTAGCCCTTGTCTAACTAACCTGTATTGATGTCTTTTTAATTAAACCATGCGTGATATGCTCGCTTGGCAGTGGGGCATACAGAGTGTGCATGCGAGGAATTCCAGATAAGGTAATTATGCTATTTGTCACTGTCATGATTAATGTGTGACAGCTGTTATGACAGCTGTGCCACTGTTTTGTCACAATACTCTGTTCATCCATAACAAAATTAGCTGTCGTACTCAAAGGTATATACTTGCTGCTCTTTCTTTCTGAAGTCAACAATGAGAAAATCGAGAGGGAATATTACATGAACTCTGTGACAAACAAGAAAAACGACATCTTTATTTTTTTTTTAAGTGATGATATAACCTGCCTGCATTGGAAATGCAGATAGCTCACCTCTAGCAAACAAGCTGTCACAAGGAGCCAATCCACTGCTAATCTAGCTAACAAGGTCTCAGTATGTGAGGGGTTTGCTTCATAATTTGAATCTGCCTTGTCAGGCAAGCCTTTTAGATGTTACTCAAATTAGCATTGGCTAGAGCTATTTTTGCCTGTCAAGGTGGGAACCTGCAAATGCAGTTATAATAGGAGTGGGAGACTGACTCACCCTTTCCTTTGGGCATCCGTCGAGTGGAGCAAAAGAGGCGGTTCTTACCCCACCTCTCTGAGACAGCCACCACCGGCTCCTGAATCCCTGCATCCTTAACTGGGATAGATGTTTGCAGAAGCTGACTCCAAATAGAGATGTAAATTGTCAGATGAAGGCAGTTACTAATGTTAAACAATATTGTTTCTTACAGAGCTCTAAAGCTGGACTATAAAGTCACAGAAGACGGTGATGTGAAGAGACAGATGGCTACAGTAATAGCATCATTATTCTGTAGCTTTGGGTGAAGTGGGTGCTGCATATGTTCCATAAACTGTAAGGGGTAAAAGCCCACATAGATGTCTACATAACAAAAAAGAAACACTACCATCAGAGACTCTGAGTGACACAGGAAGAAAATATGCCATGTCAGACATCCAAATCTAAGCAAATCTATTTCATCTTTTAAAGGGAGAAGAGCTGTAGCTATTATTATTATTTTTGCAACAAATAATTAATTCAGGATACTAAATTTGTTGATAAGCAACAAATATAATGTGTGCTTTTAATAATGATGTTGCTTAAATCAGACTCATCTGCACTCTCTCTCAGGCTTCCTCTCCAAAAACAATCCTGGAACAGAAAAGTGATTTCAAACAATTATAATGATTACAAAGGAACTGTTAGCACCTGCTGCTGACTTTTGGCAGTCATCAGTCAATGAAGGACTCAGAATATTTGTTAACAACAACCCAACACTCTTGAATTTGTCCCTGATTTCTCCACATAGGAAGGGTAAACCCTTTGCAAAATAAATTTTTTTAAAAAAGACAATGAAAAGTCTGGGTGCCTGTTTACAAATTTCAGATGCTTACAAAGGGGTTTTAATTCAGTTGCCCTAACTTGGTTTTCTCAGTCTGTGATAGGTATATTAGCCTTTAGCAGTTCCTCTCACTTTTCATGAGGGTCTCCTTCCTACTTCCATCAAAGGAGACCGAAAATATTTGTCGCCACATGGTTTGACTCAGCATATAGCACTTAGTTTCACACACAGGGTTTTGAATGAGGGAAGAAATAAGTGTTTTTATCTGCTGAAGGTCCATTCAGTTTGGCCATTTTAAGAAAGTATCATTGGTAAGTCTGTTTACATTTGTCCTGACCATTACTTGTTCAAAACATGCCCAGGTTCAAGGTTCACCTGCAATGCTATCTTTCATAAGGCCTTTGATGAAATTTCATTTCACTGATTGATTGTTGGTTTATTTGAGGGCATCAACTGGGCATTTGACTGAAATAATGGTTATTCATATTCTTTTCCTACCCTTGGGCTCCCAGAGATCAGGAAACATTTTTCTGAATCTTTTCATTCCTCACAGAATCTAAAATATTACCTCACATACACTAGGCCCTGTTGTTTATATTTATGAAGAAAGTCAATTAATACATAATTGAATGCTGAGAACTGTTCCTGTATTATATTTGTATTCAAGTGATACTTAGAAATTTAGGAGCTATTCAGAGTGTGCAATTTTTTTTAAATAAGTGAACATCAAATAAAATATTTAAACAGACAAAAGCACCCAAGTGATATCAATCAGACCACTTTTAAATCAACTAAGACACCCAAGAGGGGTGTAAGATAATGGAACACTGAAACAACCATAGTAAAAAGTCTCCTAACTAAAGGGCGTGTTCCAACAAAAGAGATAACTTAGTCTTGTTGAAAGCATGGGAGGGTCTGTAGAATGCCTTTCTGTATGGCTGAAAAGGCTTCCATAGATATTCACAGGTAGTACCAAACAGGATGCAATTTTTGCAGTTTTGTGGGAGGCAAATTCTGCAGAAGGCAATTACAGTGGAGGATAATTGCACTTCCAGCGTTCCACAGGTCTGTGAAATTAGCAATTAAGCACAGAAATAGCTAGAGCAATAGAAATATAACAGATGGGCTGTGTGGAGCAATGGCGAGCTGATACTTAGAACTCTGCAATGAGAAGATAAGCTAGTACCAGGAACCTGAACCAACAGGATGATGAGGGGGGGATGGGAAGTTTCAAAGATGATGCATAATTAGCAGAAAGATGAGAGGAAGATGACCCAACTCAAAGCCTCCCAGACTCTGCCCAGACTTCTCCTTACTTAAGGAGACAATACATACCAGAACCCATGAGAATTTGAATTTAATCTATAATTTTGTTTGTTTTTGGTTAACTATTTAGTAACCTGAACATTTTATCTCATTTTGTGATTAAGGTATAAGATATAATTTAACCACTAGCATTTAAAGTCATAACTAATGTTATTGATGAACTGTCACCAAATCAGTAAACTGAATTGATAATTTTGGGGTTCTTGATATCATGTAAGCTGCTGAATAATGCCTTTTTCTCTTATACATATCAGCCCTTGAACAACAATTAATCTCTTGGGTTTCTTATTGATCCAAGAAGAGAAAAAATGATTTTTTGAATGACATTCCCTGTCTTTTCATGTTCTATTTCTAAGCTATGGACAGGCAGCTTCAATGACCAGTTAATCTAATTTAACACGTGAAACTTGCTAACTCTAGCAAAAAAAAAATACCCTCATCTTTGATATAAAAGGACAGTCACTGCATTGGTATTCTATATGGGAACCTTTTTTAGAAATCTTTGTTAAGATGAAGTGGAGTCTTGGTGACAGCTCAGAATTATTTAAAGCTGTATGGTTTTACAGGAGACAAAAAGTCTAAGAAATTGGGTACATGGCGTTGTCACCTGGCTTGAGATGTGTGACTATTCCATCCTTCAAATAATGAAGTGGCACTCTAGAGCTACTCTTTTAATATATGCCAACCTAACCTTTTTAACACCTCTAATAAGTCCTCTAGTTATGCAGATCTTGTTTCCTCTTGATAAAGAGAATGTACTCTTCTTACTCTCGAGCAATGATATGATCAGTCCACCTAACTGGTGGTTCTCAGACTGCTGCACTTTGGAATTTTCTAGGGAACTATAAAAAATATGGATGGCTTAGCCTTGATCTCAGATGTTCTGATTTAGCTGGTGTGAGATAGAGCTCCCAGGCACTAGGATTTCTAGAATTCCCATAGGGAATTCTAACATACAGCCAAAGTTTAAAACCATTGCTATAGCTGAATGCTACCTTACTGTTAATGTATATACAGCCATCTGACAAAATTGTTATGGTGTAGATTTTCATCCAGTGAGTCAGGTATGGCCTGAGGCTCTGTATTTCCAATAAACTTCTTGGTAATACTGATGCTCCTGGTCTACAGACCACAACTGAGTAGCAAGTATCTGGATGATTCTGACTTCCCCAAGTCGAGGTCTACATTATTGGCCATATGGAATTAGTGGTGATGATTAAGTGGAAAGAATTGTGTTTATGGTCGTAGTCCAACATTCTTTTCAAATTATATCCCAGTTAAATCTGACAGATATAAGTAGGGTAAGAACATCAAGTACGGAGAAAATTCCTTAAAAATGAAGATTTACAGATATGAATGTAAAGTCAGAATGATTTGCTTTCAAAATTAGTTTTGAATTTATTTTTTAGAAACAAGTACAAAACACAATTTCTTCCTGCAGATATGCAGGACACTTTGACACATTATTTTACTTGATTCTAGGCATGTTTATGTTTTTGTTGTCCTGTGATGATTTTATTGTATAATGTAGCAGAAATTAACCCAGTAGTGTACTGACTGCATTGTTATGGGTTCTTGGGACAGCCCCATCTGAAGAGGTTGGTTCCTTCAAATAAATGCTACTTTGAAATGATTCCTTTGGACTTTAGATTTCTTTCTACATTGAAATCTGCAGGTCTTAAATATAAAGTTAGCTGTTCAAAAAATGCTCTTTATAAAATGTTGGTGTGGCCTCTGTTTAAATTCAGAATTAAGTGAATTTCAAAGACAGGAGATTTTAATCAATTTGAGGTTTTCTTCTAATTTTTTTCTTTGGACAAGAGGAATGAAGGAGTATATGAGAAATGTGCTCATCTAGTCACTGTTTCTTAGAATAAAAAGAAACGTCTGCTATGTTTTCACACCATGCTATACTAGTATTATCGTTTCTCTAAAACAAACTCCAGCAAACTAAGCCTTGTGGGCCAAATCCAGGTCACTGCGTACTTTTATACAGCTCACAAACTGAAAAAAAAATGGCTTTTGCATTTTTAAATAGGTGGGGAGAAAATCAAGTCAGGAATGACATTTTATAAGATGCAAATTTATAATATTTATCCCTCAGTGTTCATTCATAAAGATTTATTTGAACATATCTATGTTCTTTTATTTACAAGTTGTCTGAAGCTACTTTTGTGCCGTAGTGGCAGAGTTAAGTATTTGGGATAGATGGTATGGCTCATAAAGCCCCCAATACTTACTATGTCGCCTTTTACAGAAAAAGTTTGTTGTCCCCCAATCTAGAGATATACTTCCTTTCCTTCATTTTTAAGAAGTTGAAAATATACCTCATTGTGTAGATTACGTTGGATTCCCAAGTGTTGACCCTCTTCACCTCGGCACACACACACACACACACACGCACGTGCACACACACACACCCCGCACGCCCTCATTTGGTCTTCACTGTATTCTGCCTTCTCACTCCTTAGCAGACAACCACGAAGTCTGAGCAGCATTTGCTGCAAAACTAATTCTCTCTCCTTTCCTGGCAGGGGAATGGAGTTCTTTAAGAAGGAAACTGAAGCTTGGAAACAGAATCACCTGTCCCTGTCGCCTCTTCTGGCACAGCTTCTAGCAGCCAGGGTTCCTGACATATGCTCCAACTTTCTTCTCAGGGTGCTGGTGTGGAGAAAAGTCAGTCCAAAAAGGAGCAGACCTTTCTCTTGCTGCAATTTTCTGTCAAGAAGACTTGGGGCCAGAAAACAGCAAAGAAACATTTTAAATCTATGAATACTTATGAGAGAGATTCAGGATAACCTACCAAGTCTACACAAAGTTTTCTTTTCAAAATTTAAGTAACAGCTGGGGATTTAGCTTAGCAGCACTGTGCCTGCTTCTCAAGCTCAAGGTCCTGAGTTCCATCCCCAGCACAAAAAAAGATAATAAATAAATAAATTAAATTAAATTAAATTTAAGTAAAAAAAAGACAGAATATTAGTCTTGATAATGAAGAATGTTGTAGGTTCCTTTCCCTAGGAATAGACATGGTAAGAAAAGTATTCTCTGAATGTGCCTAAAGAGAAATGGAGGGAAAAACAGAAATAAAAGGTATGCAATCCACTTTCATGTTATTGGTAAGAGTTTATAGCTGAAGCTGTACTGATTACATAAATATGTTAGTGACTCTAAATTTCAGAAGGACCATTTTCCTTTCAAGGATATTCTTCGACTATGATTGAATGATTCTAGAGAGAAAGACATAAAATTACAAGATTCTGACATCTTTCACAACCACTTGGTGAAGTGGGAAAAAGAGGGAAAAGGGGAGTTAGAAAACCCAAACCCTAATGCTCAGTTACAACTTCGATTGTCCTGGGCATGGCCTCTAAACTTGCTGAGTCTCTGTCCCTTCGACAATTAAAGAAGGAAAGCAATGTTTCTTCAACTTTCCTCAAGGGGTATTCTGCTATTCAAACATTAATATATGTTCAATGTACTTGGTTGATTGTAGAGATCTAATTTCTTTTAGGATACTGGCTTTATCAACATTGATCTTATGTACTGAACTTTATCTCACTGTTCAATTAATCTGCTTCTTTTCAATGCCCACAAAAGCAGAACTTTCAGATTCAGAAGAAAATTTATTTTCAAACATATATAAAAACACAAATCAATAAAAGGTGGGCCCAGAGCCAAGATGCCCATGGTGATGACTCCTAGTGGGGGTGAGGCCCCTGAAGCGTGACTAGATAGAGGACACTGCAGGTCACTGTACATTCAGAACGGAGTGACAAATGTCTTCTGGGAAAATAGACCAAAGAAGCAAAACAAACTAAGTCCTGTAGCTCTATTGCTCCAATTTGGGAGTAGCACCTGTTGTTTCCTTTGCCCATTGTTCTCAAATGGATGCAGTTAAAGGAAAGCTGAGCAGATGTATGCTGAAGTATAAGGCTGTCAAAAGATAAAATTACAAGAAGTTTAGGGTTAGGTCTAATTAGCTTTTATTCACAATTTGTGCATTGTAGAAGCCTCTATTCTACAAAAATTTGGACTTTAGTGCTCTACCACTATGCTATACTCCTGGCCCTCAATCTATAAAATAAAATGACAGTTATTGCTGTGCAATAAAAGAACAACGGGTTTTATTAGGTGGGGACAAAGAAAGAGACTAATAGGAAATGCTGATTGGTTAACATCAGTTTACTAAAGGGTTCTTTTTAAGAGTTAAAGCAAAGAGGACTTTTTTATCATGCTAGTTAAAACTGACCTGCTTAGAAATATGGCTATTATATTTCCCCTCCTAATTCCTTGTAAAATCAGACAAACAAGTTTAAATTTGAGCTTTGTGGCAAAGAATTTCACCGTGACTGGCTCCGTTTTAGAGTTCAGTCTGCTGGGTGTAGTGTAGGAGCTCAGTCCAAAACAATGGCTTCTTATACTTTTTTAACAAGCCTAGTCTTCTATCCACCCCAAAGAATTATTCACAATCATGAAGTATATTCATTATTTCTTTTTTATCAGTGGCCTGTGTTTCATTTGTTGTTACTGTTTATATCCAGGTGTGGAAGATCATATAACCACTATCAGGAAAAACAATAATTGAAATAATACAGTAATATCAGGGCAAGGAACCACATGGGTCTATCTGTATTATAATGCAGGTAAGTACAGATATCATTGCCAATCTGTCATGCAATAAAATGGCTTTATGGAGGTTAAAGACTATTTTCAAAATTACATGGTGGTAAAAATGAAATCCCATCATTTGAAGCAACATGGATAGAACTAGTGAAGATTCTATTAAGTGAAGTAAACCAGGCACAGAAAGACAAACACCACATTTCTCACTCACATTTTTAAGCTAAAATATTGATTTTATAGCAGAGAGAGTAGAATAGTGGTTGCTAGAAGTTAGGAAGTATAGGAAGAAAGGAGGACAGAAAGAGTACAGGCAGAAAGTCCCAAACTACAGTTCACAGGATGAATAATTTCTAATATTCTATACCATAGCAGGGTGACTAGTTGGCAAAAATTCATTATGCATTTTATAAAGAAGTAGAAGAGAATAATTTGAAGTTTCCTAGAACAAAGAAATGATAATTATATAAGGAGATAGAAGTGTTGACTACCCCGATTTGATCATTACATATTATATACATGTATCCAATTATCACATGGTACCCCAAGGTATGTACAATTATTACATCAATAAAAAATAAATGTCGTTAAGTATAATACTCAACATGTTTTAAATTACATGATGAGTTTGTGTGACTCTGATCCTATAATTCTGGGATGCTTAGATAGGCTTATAATGGAGCCTGTGAGTGTTTATTGAAAACATCCGAAGAATCAAAAAACAGCAAGCACTTACTATGTGCCATGTTCTGCACAGTATTAGGGACTTGCTGGGGAAAAATGTGGCATCTTGTACTGTGGATATATAGCCTGCCTCCAGCAAACAGTGCTACCTTTAACCCTCCTCCTCATCCAGGGACTCTAAGGGTTCCAGGAGTAGCCTGCGTGGTCTGCACTTCCGTTTCTCTGAATCTCCTCTACCTCAATAATCTTCTACCTTAATAATCCTCATCCTTAGCAAAATTTCTCAGCACTTCTCAAATGTAAGAAGAGAGGGAAGCTAAATTTACAATGTTCCAAAGGATAATGTTTATGTTGTAAATTATTTGTTTTATGTTATAGTTGCATGTTTTAACATCTAGAAATATATTCATGCAACTATGACACTAACACTGATAAAACTAATACAAGGTTCTGTCAGAAATGTGTCATCCAAAAGACTTAAATTTCCAATAATGCAGAAATGAGGAAATAAAATATGGTTAATTCTCTCAGTACACCACTAGGCAGGCATTAAAATTTGCAGTAATATGAAGAATGCTTGAGTAATACTAACCTGCTTTGCCAGCCAGGAAGTATATACACAGTCATATCTTTTTATTATTCTAATGGATCATCTAACCCCCACCTGCCTATAGTGGCAGGAAACCTGGTAACCTAAGTGTCCCCAGTCACAATGATATAGGCCACAAGATTTGGGGTTTTTTGTTCTTTTGGTACCGGGGATCAAACTCAGGTCCTTGTGCTTGCGAGGCAGGAAGCAGAACCACTGAGCTAAATCCCCGGGCCTAAGCCACAATATTTGAATGGTTCTTCAAAAGAAGAAAGCCATACGAAATGAAGATCACTGTGGGCACTGCCACTTCATAGTCTGCTGACATCAGACAAGGGCACAGTGAAGCCCTTGTACATTCAGGTCCTGAGGTCACAGCACAGTCACCATGGTTCTGGATGGTCAGCCATCCTACTGTTGGGTTGTCACAGTCCCAATACCAGGCAGGCAAGACCTGGGACCACATGAGGGCTTGGGACAGGGTCTGCCAGACCAAACCTACCTTAGACCCTTGCTGGAAACTTGCTGGAATCCAGATTCCTTTCTTTTGTTGAGTCTCCATCTGTCACTTTTCTGGTCATGGGTCCTTGGCAGGGACACTGTGGTTTCCTCCAGGTTTCTCTAGTGAGAAAGATTAAAGAGAAAGAGCTGGAGTCTTAGTCTCTTTACCCTCACTTATCTAGATTTCTTCATAATATTCACAAAAATTTGGTGAGTGAGGAGAGGAGATTTTGCTCAAGCAGGAATATTCTCTACAATTCCAGGTCAGCACACACATACCGACATAGGCTGCACAAGCATTTACAGAATGAGCCAGGATGTTTTTCTATTAGAAAATAATTTTTGTACTAGGGTGACTTGCTAGCTCAACTTCTAAAAAAGAAAAGGTTGTATTTCTAAATTCTACCCCACCAGTCACCTTATTATATTAATGACTTTTTAAAAAATGTAATAACATGTTAATAAAGCTGGATATTTAATTATGAGGAAGAATGGAATTTGGCAGAAGCCTACAGGACTTTGCCTTTTCCTCATTATCACACTTCACAAACAGCTCTCTAGGGGAAAAGAAAGGAGAGAAAAACATATCCCACTGACTCCAAGCAACAAATGCCATCACAGCATCATGGATGAGAGAATTAGTCTGTCTAAAGTCTGTGCTAGCACCAAGGTGACAAAACCCCAGCACATAGCTTCTTTCGGGACAGTATCCTGAGAGATCAGGAACTAGGGGTCGGGCCAGAGGCAGAAAACCAGAGTAAAAAGAGAGAGATGGCCCTGAAGTACTATGGAAGCTAAAGAGCCAGTGGCAGCCTACATGAACACAGTTGGCAAGGAGACTTATCTGCTGAATAAGCCCCAGACACAGGCCCATGTATAGGTTAAATACACATTTCACATGTACAGGTGAAATACACATCATATAATCAATATGGTAAGAAATAATATCTGTACATAAGATAGCAAGGAAATACACTTAAATATTGTTATTTACTCTTAATGGTAGAAATATAGATCATTCTCCTTTATTAATTTTTATTGCTATTTTGTAAAATTTTCCAAATAATTATGCATTGCTTTTTAACTTTGTAAAAGGTGAGTAGTAGAACTTAACAGTTGTTATGAAATAGCTCACATAACAAGCAATTCAATTTTATTTTTTTATGAATATGCATTTCTTTTTCATTAATTTTTGTCACAGGAAAACAGCTGTAAATGTCTAAATTTGACTGTGTCTTAGCTTGGTAAACTCTTACTTGGCATAAGCATTAGCTGAACAGCACATGAATTGTTTGCATAATGGGAAAAATGTTCTTAACATTATTAACTGAAATTTGTCTCATGTAGTTTGCAGCTTTGAGCTAAAATTCAGGTTCTGGAACACATGGCTCCAAAATGCATTGCTGTTTTCACTACAAGGCATCCAAACCATTGCTTAAATCATCAGGTAGTTGCCAAAACGCAAGAAAGAGAAGGTTGTTGAAAAGTTGAAATTGAAATGTTAATCAAACTTCGATAACAGAAGGTAGGTCATAATAGTATTGCCAAGTTATTTCCATTTTAAATATTAATAAATTCATTACAATGCAGAATTGGAAATGAAGCTTCCATGTCAAGTCGTGAAAATTTGAAGAGCAAAACAAAATCCCAGTGAGAGGACTGCTAATGATATCATCAATGTAGACTTTGCAGAATCATTTATGCGTATTCTTTCATTTACTATAATGATGTATATACAATGCCACATAATAAAAATTGACAATTTATTAAAAATCTATTTATTCAATGAGTCAGCAGCAGCTTGGGTTCTCTAGATTTAAGTCTAATACTTTGCCCTATTTAAACTATATATAATATTATATTATACCATATATAATACATATATTACAGATTCTAAAGAAAATACATTGTCTTGATGATTTATAAATAGTACATCCAACTCAATAACATTTACAACACTCCAAAAAAGTGTTGAAATCAATCTTGATTTGGATTTCCCTAGGAGTTGACTCTGAAAAAAAATAGTTAATATGCAAATAATTAGTTGAAAGGTGATCCTAGGAAATGAGAGTCAGGGAGTGAAGTAATGAGGGAAAAAAAAGAAAGAAAATAAGGCCAGTAAAGCATGCATTATCAAGCCAATTATCACTGTGAGCTGCTGGAGCTGCATCCCACTGGGGCACTTCAGGAGACAGCACAGGATGTACACAGACTCATCTGAGCAGAAGGCTAAGGAAGTTGTGTATTTACCCATCAATAATATCCTCTATGTCTTTGGCTTGGAGCTTGTTCCCAGGCCATTGACTCAAAGGAACCTCTGGCCTATCCTTCATGCAGGACAACTTGCTGGTACATGCCATGAAAGTCTTCTACATGAAAGGAGAAAAAGTCAGATCTGACCAGAAGACTAACAACATCTATTACAGGTCTAAGTTCAGGATCTCAAACTGGGTGAGGTATTGAGAATCTGTGCAGCATTTACTTGTCATCATAATACATACAGGCTATGACTAGGATACATTACTAGTCCCATTTCACAGATGACAGCTCTCAGGCACAAAGAGATTAAGTGACTTGTCCAAGATTACTCAACTGGAGTTTGAACCCAGATACTCTGATTTCAGAGTCTACATTTACATCCACTTTAATAGGTCTCTGGTGCTGAAGCAGTGGCTATTCAGCCCACATGAACAGTCAAGGAGTTTTAATAGAGCTGCTCAAGGGCTCTAGAAGAGGAAGCGATGGCTCCTCCATCCATTCTTTTTTTTTTTTTTTTGGTACCGGAGATCAAACTCAAGTCCTTGTTCTTGTGAGGCAGGCAGCAGAACCACTCAGTTAAATCCCCGGCCCTCCTTCATCCATTCTTATTGACCCCAGGGAGTAGCTCCTGGTTCCTGCTGACCTTGTTACTAAGGGTCAATAAGATGCACAGTGCCAGAAAATGAAGACCTATAGAAAAGTGCTCTCTCCATCCTCTGCTTCCAACCCACTGTCCATAAATGCGATTTCCTAGAATTTCTATTCAGAATACACATACTCCAGCAGGCATTTTGAGGTCCCATAATATTCACAACTTCAATTCTGTGAGCCTCTAAGTTCCTCTCTCCACAATGGTGTAATAGTATAGGGGTAGAATCAGTTTGATCAGAGACTGCAAGCAACACGGCAATTTAGCTCTATTTCAATTGACTGTGTAACTGTCATGGACACCAAAGCAGTCAGGTGGTAAATTAGCTACTTGGAGAGGTGCTTTCACTCTTTCAGGCCACTGAGGCATTAAAACCTCTCCAAGCATCTACTAGGCAATGTCATAAATGGTTGAAAGACTGTACTTTGGCACAATTTTAGGAAAACTACTTATTCCACATAACCTAATTAAAAGAGGTATGGCTTACTTGGCTTTTTTCAAGACTATGAGCGTGAGTACCCATCTGAGTTTGGTAAACACAATTTGAAATTGATTTTAATAGGTTTAGACACTAAGCACTCTTTGCCAATTTCTTTCAATTAAACAGAGAATATGAACACATGAGAAATCAATCAAAATAAAATGAAACACCTTTGATCACCTTGGGTGGGATTTGAGAATGGGCCCACTTCTTGGTTGTTTTATATTATCCTGTGGTATTATAAAATTCTTCCCAAGACAGATTAGAAAAGCAGAATGGCCTCAAATTTCCTCAACAGAATGGCAGAGAAGGGGCACATAATTACATTTAATTCTTCCCTGTTTCAAGAACATTATGACTATGATTCTGTTTCCAAAAATTTTAAGCAATAACATAATACACTCTCTCTCTCTCTCTCTCTCTCTCTCTCTCTCTCTCTCTCTGAAGGGCAAATGAATCAGATATCTGAAATTACCTTTCTACCACACTTTGTTTTTTAATTCAGTAAATTTCTTTAGGTCTTACCTCTCTTAGAAGTCCTAAAAAATAATCACACTTCCTGGAGGAGCAGAGCTTCCCCCCAGTGTGGAGAAGGTGAACCTTCCAGGCTGCTGTACCACTGCCTCCAGCACCGAGGAGAAAAGCTGACCCCAGCACAGAGGAGGTGAACCTTCTGGGCAACCATACCACAGCCCCCAGTGCCAAGGAGGTGAGCCATGCCAGCACCAGCATTACACATACCACCCCCACCTTTGAAATGAGAAGACCCATAATCTAGTCTCAAAAACAGATTTCCAGATCACCTAAAGGAACCCCAAAAGGAAACGAGGTGTAACAATCTGATACTCAACCACATGAACTCCCTGAACTGGCAACAAAAGAGGATCTGGGAAAAATGAAATCAGAAATAATTTCTCAGATGACACCAGACATTGTACCCATAGTTTAAGACATGATTAATAAATCTAGAGAGGACACAGATAAAAAAAAATAGAGGAGCTGAGGAACATGATGGAATCCCAACATAGGAAACTAATGGAATTCATAAAACAGATGCAAACAGATTTCGAGAAGATTAAAAACTACATTAAAAGTTTATGCAGTAGGATGAGCCAATGTGAGGACAGAATTTCAGATATAGAAGATAAAATTGCAATTAGTGACCAGGAAAAGAAAAATTGCTTCAAAATTGTAAGGAACCACAAGAAAGTAATCCAGCAGCTGCTAGATGATACAAAGAAGAATAACATAAGACTGATCGGAGTCAATGAAGAAACAGGAGAGAGTGTAGATGACATAAAAAAACTCTTCACAGAAGTGATGGCAGAAAACTTCCCAAGCAGGGGAAAAGAGCTTGACATACAGATAAGTGAGGCATATAGGATTCCAACAAGGCTTGATCAAAAAAAATCTACACATAGGCATATAATAGTTAAGATTCCAGAAATCCAACAGAAGAACAAAATTCTACAAGCAATTAGAGAAAAGAAATCACATAAAAAGGAAAGCCCATCAAAATCACAGCAGACTTCTGACTGCAAACCCTCAAGGCAAGAACAGCTTGGAGTGTCAAACTTTAAGCCCTAAAGGAAAACAGCCTCCAACCCAGATTAATGTACCCTGCAAAACTATCTTTCAAAATTGGTGGAGAAATAAGATACTTTTATGACAAAGAGCATCTTAGGAACTTCAGGAATACCAAACCAGCACTCCAAAAAGTTTTAGACAATATCCTATGAAAGGACAATGGGAATAACAACCCCGGGAAGCCCAGCAGAATGAACCCATTGGGAATGAAAAGAAATTAAACTCAAAGTAGGAGAATCCAACAAAAAGAAAAAGTCATGACAATAAGTCAATACATAATAACCATCAATGTTGATGGTCTCAACTCACCAATCCAAACAAAAAAATAGACTGGCAGGATGGGTCAAAAAGCAAGATCCAAAAGTATGCTGCATACAAGAAACACACTTATTTCAGAAAGTAACTCATAGACTGAAAGTTAAGAGTGCAAAACAATACTCCATGTGACAGGAACCTATCCTCTTGGCAGATCAAGTGGATTTCAAACCAATGCTGATTAAGAGAAAAAAAGAAGGACACTACATCCTTGTAAAGGGAACAATCCAACAGGAAGATATGACAATCATAAACATATATGAACGAAACACTAGTGCACACAACTATATAAAACAAATAGTAAAGGATGTGAAAAATCAAATAAGCACTAATACAATAGTAGTGGGGGACCCCAATACTCCACTGTCACAAATAGATCAACTAGACAAAAAACAAGAAATGAAATACTAGAACTCAATTAAACTCTTGAACAAATGAACTTAAAAGATGTTTAGAGAGTGTTTCACCCCCATAAAATCAGAATACACAATGTTTTCAGCTGCACATGGCTCATTCTCCAGAATTGACCACATATTCACTCATAGAACATGTTTAAGTAAGTGCAAAGGAATTGAAGTTATCTCCTGTATATTATCAGTCCATAGTGTATTGAAATTGGAGATCAAAAATATCAAAAGAAAGTGCAAGAATTTCATTAACACATGGAAATTAAACAACACACTTCTGAATAACCAATGGGTCACAGAGGAAATGAAAGAAGAAATCAGACAGTTCCTACAATTGAATCACTAAGACAATATAACATATTGGAATCAAGGGAAATTCATAGCAGTGAATATTCATATTAGGAAAACAAAGTGGGCCCAATTCAACAACCTGATCCTGAACCTCAAGCTTTGAGAAAAAGAAGAGCAGGACAAACCCAAAGCAAGGGAGGAAATTATAAAGCTCAGAGCAGAAATCAATGCAGTGGAGACTAATAGAAAGATATCAAAAAAATCAATGAAGCCAAGAGTTGGTTCTTTGAAAGAATAAACATAACTGACAAAGCCTTAGCCAACCTTATCAGAAAAAGGAAAGAAAAGGCCCAAATCCATGCAATTAAGAATGAAAAGGATGGAATTACAACGGGACCCACAAGAAATCCAGAGGATCATTGATACCTACTTTGAGAACCTATATGCCAATAAGACGGAAAACACAAGAAATGGACAGATTCCTAGATATGTATGAATTATCAAAGTTGAGGGAAAAAGACCTAAAAATTCTAAACAACCCAATATCAATCAATGAAATTGAAAACATAATTAAAAACTTATCAACTAAGAAAAGCCCAAGTCCTGATGGCTTCACTGCTGAATTCTACAAGACATTTAGAGAAGAACTACTGCCGCTACTGCTTAAACTCTTCAATGAACTTGAAATGGAAGCAATACTCCCAAATTCATTCCTGGAAGCAAGCATCACCTTGATCCCCAAAGCAGAGAAAGATGCAACTGAAAAGGAGAACTATAGGCCAATCTCACTAATGAACATAGATGCAAAAATTCTTAATAAGGTACTGGTAAATAGAATGTAGAAGATCATACAGCCTGACCAAGTGGGATTCATCCCAGGGATGCAGGAATGATTCAACATACACAAACCAATAAATGTAATATACTATACAAATATAGCCAAGGACAAAAACCATATGATCATCTCAATAGATGTAGAAAAAGCATTTGACGAAATCCAACATGCATTCATGATAAAAACCCTACAAAAACTTGGAATAGATGATCTCTACCTCAATCTGATAAAAGTCAACTATGAAAAACCAACAGCCAATATCATACTAAATGGTCAAAAATTGAAATCCTTCACACTAAAATCAGGAACAAGACAAGGATTTCCACTATCACCACTCCTGTTCAATATAGTTTTGGAAACATTAGCCACGTCTATTAGACAAGAGAAAGAAATAAAAGGAATAAAAATAGGAAATGAAGAAGTCAAATTGTCATTATTTGCAGATGACATGATACTCTACATAGAAGACCCCAAGAACTCGACCAAAAGGCTTCTAGACTTAATAACCAAATTCAGAAAAGTAGCTGGAAACAAGGCCAACACACAAAAATCAATAGCTTTCCTCTACATGAACAACAGCTCCACTGAGAAATAGGTCAAACAATTCCATTCACAATAGTATCCAAAAAACTGAAATACCTAGGACTCAACCTAACAAAAGAAATCAAAGACTTCTTCTCTGAAAACTATAGCAATCAGAAAAGAAAGACTGAAGATGGTATCAGAAAATGGAAAGACATCCCTTGCTCCTGGATAGGATGAATCAACATAGTGAAAATGGCCATACCAAACCTGCTATATAGATTTAATGCAATCCCAATTGAAATTTCAGCAGCATACTTCATGGAATTTGAGAAAACAATCCAAAAATTCACTGGAAACAAGAAGAGACCTAGGATAGCAAAAGCAATTCTAGGCAACAGAGACATGGCAGGAGGTCTCACAATCCCCAACTTGAAACTATACTACAAAGCTACTGTGATAAAAAACAGCATGGTACTGGCAAAGAAACAGACCTGAGGACCAGTGGAACAGATTAGAAGATGCAGAAACAGCTCCAGACACATTCTACCTTATCTTCGACAAAGGAACCAAATACCCTCACTGGAGGAAAGATAGTCTCTTTAATAAATGGTGCTTGGAAAATTGCCAAAGATTAAAACTTGACCTATATCTCTCACCATGCACTAAACTAAAATTGAAGTGGATGAAAGTTCTAAATATTAGAAACGCTGAACTGGCTGGAACAAAGGTTAAGTAGAACTCTTGAAGACATTCATGTAGGAAAAGATTTCATGAAAAAAAACCTCAGTTGCCTTTGAACTAGCACAAACAATCAACAAGTGGGATCTCTTCTTATTAAAAATCTTCTGTACAGCAAGAGAAACCACCAACAATGTGAAGAGACAAACCATAGTGTGGGAAAAAATTTTCACCATCTATTCCTCAGACAAAGGACTACTATCTATAATCTATAAAGAACTTAAAAAAATAAGACCTCTAGGCCGAGGATTTAGCTCAGTGCTTCCACTGCCTGCCTCACAAAGGCAGGTCCAAGTACCTGAGTTCAATCCATGGTACCAAAAAAAAAAATTAGACCTCCCAAATTTAAAGACCCGATCTGAAAATGGTCATCTGAAATGAATAGATATTTCTCAGAGAAAGAAGTAGAAATAGCAAACAAACTTATGAAAAAATGTTCAACATCACCGGTTATTGGAGAGATGCAAATGAAAACAACACTGAGATTCCACCTTACCCCAGAAAGAAAGGCTGCTATCAAGAAATCAACCAGTAACAAATGTTGGCAGGGCTGTGGTGAGAAAGGAACCCTTCTCTGTTGTTGGTGTGGGTGTAGACTGGTGCAACCACTGTGGAAATCATTATGGAGATACCACAAAGAACTAGGACTGGAAGTCCCATTTGACCCTGCTATTCCCCTGCTGGGTATCTTCCCCAAAGAACTAAAAGTATCATACCACAGTGATACATGTGCACCCATGTTCATAGCAGCACTATCTGCAATAGGTAAAACTTGGAAGCAACCCAATTGCTCATCAACTGGAGGGTGGATGAAGAAAATGTGGTTTTTTAATAAAATGGAGTACTACTCAGCCATAAAAAATGATAAATTAGAGGAATTTATAAGCTAAATGGATGCACATTGAGGCAATACCCTTAAGTGAAATAAATAGGACACAGATGTATAAATACCGAATAGTATCTCTCATGTGAGAAACTGAAAGTGTAAATAAGGACTAAAAGGTATAACAGATAATGTGAAATAGGAAGAAAAGGAGCAAAGAGGAGGGGGAAGTGGAAAGGGGTAGGGGAAAGGAAATAAGGGAATGGAATTAATATGAGAAAATGGAAAAATGGAAACAAAGTCTGCATAAATAGGGAGGGATTGAGGGGTTGAAGGGAGGGGAGGGGAAGGGGGAAAAAGAAGAACCAAGAGAGATTATGTAATGGTGCAAATTTCCAATGATGAATGTCATTATATTGTATACCCAAAATGTACCAATAAAATTAATTTTTAAAAATCACACTTCTTTGTGGATCGATAGAAAAGCAACATAGTACCAAATGAAAGGGTTTATAATTTCTTTCTCATCCTATTACTAGGGCAGTGTGTCTCTAATACCTGGCACAAGAAAGGCTCCCAATAAACAATAGTCTCTCTTGTCACTGGGCATGCATTACATGACCCCAAGTGAATACCTGGAGTTGTGGATAGTAACAAATCCTATGCATGTGTGTCAATATTATATTTTCTCCTTTACATATATAACTATGATACATTTTAATTTACACATTAGGCATAGCAAGAGAGTAACAACAATAATAATCAATCAAACCATTATAATAATATAAATATGATAAAAGTTACTTAAAACTTATGAAATATCTGGGCCAGGGATTTAGCTCTGTTCTTTCACCACCTGCTGTGCAAGTGCAAGGATCCGAGTTCAATCCCTGGTACAAAAAAAAAAAAAAATCCAACCATGGTGGTACTCAATGTACTCACTTGTAATTCCAGGTTCATGAGAGTCTAAAGCAAGAGTATCACAAGTTCAAAACCAGCCCAGGAAACTTAGGGAGAATCTTTCTCAAAACAAAAACAAACAAATAAGAATTGAGGGTTATAGCTCAATAACAGAACATTCCTTAGCATGCATGATCACTGGCTTCAAGCATCAGTAAACAAAAAGATGAACAAAATAAAAATTTTAAAAAACATAATTTGTTTTTTTCTGGAATTTTCAATTTCAAACTTTTTGGATAACAGTTGGTCATGGGTAAATAAAACCATAGAAAGAAAAACCTCAAATAAGAAGAGACTACTGTATATATATTTTTCCATCACATTGGAATGTAGCAGAAAAGACTATGAAAATCCTAGGCAGAACTGATTATTCCAATTCCAACTCAACTGCTATAATTTCCCAGTCATATTGAGCATGAGTAAATGGTTTAAGTATCTCTGATCGTAACTCTACTTATAAAGTTGCTGTGAGGACTCAGTAGTGAGCTATAGTGAGTTCCTACAACTTAGGAGAAGCAAGTGTGTGCACTTCTTTTAAATTGTACATTTAGTGACATTGTGTTGGTAGCTTGAAATCACCTGTGTGGGAATAATTTGCTTATGGAAATTGGAAAAACTACAAATGAAAGCTTTTTTCCCCCCGAGAGCCAGTTTACTAACCCATACTGAGAATTAGATCAAATGCAAAATGGCCAGCTCTTTTTTCTGTCTTGTCCTGAACAGTTTGCACAGACTTTATTTCTGTACCTAGAATATTTTTCATCATTACAGTAATGATTTCACTTAATAATCAGTAATTTGTTAAGAATTTGCCCTTGCTGTTGTTTCAATTATACAAAGCAATTTGTTACAATGACTTTTGATTTATATAATCAAATAGCAAGTAAAATTCTGCCCCAGTATTTTGAAGAATGGTGTTGCTAACTGATCTTTAGAACTTAAGTAGGCTGGGGATTTAGCTCAGTGGTTCTGCCACCTGCCTTGTAAGCGCAAGGTCCCAAGTTCAATCCCTGGTACCAAAAAAAAAGAAGCCCTGACCTTCATTTGTTCATTTGGGCTGGGGATTTAGCTCAGTGGTGCTGCTGCCTGCCTCGAAAGCAGCAAGGTCCAGAATTTGATCCCCCATACAAAAAAAAAAAAAAGAGAGAGAGAGAACTTAACATAAGCACAGCTGGTAAGAATAGCCATGTATCTTTTTTAATTTCCCAAGTACTGTTATGGAGCTGGCAACTGCTGTTCAGACTAATGTCTGATGTCTAGTGTCACCAAAAGTTTTCTCTTTCATGAAAATGCTTCCTCAGGAAATCACACTGCCTTGCTGTAACATTTGGGGGAACTTATATGCCCCTAATATACATAAAAATACTACTAAAATTTTTTGACAGTGCAATTCAACAACAAACAAAATAATCTGTGACACAGAAGTTGCCACAGATCCCACATGGAAACAAAAGTCACACCAGAAGATGCTGTGCTTAGGAGCCACAGAAGGTTGACTTGCTAGTAAACAGGGAACATGGCAGGAATAGTGGGCATAACAGCATCACAAGTTTCCTTTCTCATGGTGGCTGAGGGGAGACTTCTTCATAAAACCCTACAGGATTCCAGCATCCATTCACCATTCACATAAGACCACAAACGGTGACTCGGATTCTTCTCTATGAAAAATCTTGGAAATATTCTTATGCTTTGTTTGTTTCTTTTATTACCTACAGAAAGCATTGGAGCTAACACACTGCTGAAATTCTACATTAGAGATACTTTGGAACAGTGAGTCTTGACAAGCAGTAACATAGCATGTTGCATTAGGAGGCCTAACATGCTGTTCTAAAAAGACTGTGGTCTATGTTTTAATCCTGCCATTCATATATGACCTTGGGCATATTCCTGGATTAGTCTAAAATCAGGCTTTTTATCTTTATAGCAGGCATCATTACAGGATCTGTGTGAGGAACAAATATTGGCTATGGCTCCTATACACTCAAATCCTTTGCAAAATATAAACTATTATTGCCTGGACATTCTAGAGCTCCCGAATTTAAATGTGTGGGCTGTGGTAGTAGCTACACTTCTACTATAAAAGTAAAATCAAACAACTTTATTTTTCTTCAGGCTCTTTCTCATAAAATATCTTTCATTTAAACTTTTAAAAAATGTGAGCAGTGAGATAAGTATATCTGTGACCAAATTCTTTTCCTGGGAAGAGAGATACCCTAAAGGATGAGATTCTATCCAAGAAGGAGTGTCAGCGGTCCAGGTGAAGCATGGGGTTGCTTTGCTAACTACAGGCACAGCGCAAGAAAAAAGGAGACAGGAAAATTTACGTTCCTGACAAAGATAGGGAAGAAGGTGATGGTCCGTGATGTTAATCTAGGAAAGAAAACAAGAGATTAAAAAAGAGTAGATAGCAAAGATGAAGAAAATATGCATGCCACAGTGGACAGGCAGGTTGAGAGAAGAGGTCCCCGGCTAAGTCTGAAGGCTCCATAACAAAATGAGAGTTTGTAAGGATAACTACGCCACTTGGTGAGGACCCATCTAGAAATGATTCACTACTTTAAGATTATTGGGAAGAAATGTTAAAGAATTGTGGGCTTAAAACTTCTTTTCCTTGCCCTAAGGAAAAAACAGGTTATCTTCAGAAAATAAAATGTGCTTTCAGAAAATAAATGTGGCCAATCTCAGGAAGTCTGAGTATTTTATTTATTGACCCAGGCTCCAAGTTTCTCTGTGATGTCGATTCTTCCCAGTTACATCACTTCAGAAGGTACATACTTAGGTCAACCCAGGTCTGAAATGTGACTGAAATTTTCAATATACCAGAGAGCACCCAAAGCCTGAAAGAATTAGCACACTTTGGCACAAGGCCCAATTCACTAGAAGGGCTAGCTACTATTTTTAAAAATCTAAACAAACAGAAACACTTTTCACTCTGCTACAGCTTAAATGTGATTTGTCCCCATGTAGATCTTGAAATGTGTAGAAAGGTTGTAGGGCCCAGAATGTCTCACTTGTGAGACTGGATCAGATCTGGCAGGAATTGATTAGTCCTACCTGGTACCTCCCCTGGTCTCTTTTTTTGCAGTGCAACCTCTCCTTTACAATGCCTTCTCCTTTCCATTTTCCAGCATGAGGCCCTCACCAGAAGCTGAGCAGATGCTGGAGTCATCTCCCTGTACCTTCATAACCATGAGCTAAATGAACCTCTTTTCTTTATAAGGTAGCTAGCACTGGATATGGTGTTATAACAACAGAAAAAAAAAAACACTAAGGCTCCAAACAAAATTCAATAGAATAATATCAATTCATTTTCTAACATATTAATTTTGACTTTGTTCTCCAAGGATCAAAATCCTAAAAAGAAAAAAGACATGCAAGTATTTCCACTGCACAAGGCAAGAAGGAAACATTTGCAATGTGAGTCTGAAATAACTTTTGTACAACAACGTGCAATGCTCATTAGTAAAATTAATCAAAAGCCAGCTGCATGTGGAAGAAGCATCCAGAAAATTGGAACTAAAATTTGTGATAGAATCAGTTTTTTCCTGTCATCTTCAAAGATTTCCTGGAGATGCTCAGGCCCTACATGGTACGATTACTATTTTCCTTTGTTTATTTCAGTATTTTCACACATGGTCTCTAATACAACTGGCATGACTTAAAAAGCAAGGTCATCACAGATTATAAACACCACATACCCTTATAAACATCATGTTTAATTTTTAATTACTTTTAATTTTTTTATTAGTACATGTTTGAAGTACATGATGTTTACATTCATCTTCGAGGGTAGGTACATGTTCTTACCAT
The DNA here is from genome assembly GCF_053883595.1 of Heterocephalus glaber. Lineage (NCBI taxonomy): Eukaryota > Metazoa > Chordata > Mammalia > Rodentia > Bathyergidae > Heterocephalus > Heterocephalus glaber. Next base: position 65,660,536 of record NW_028258317.1, on the reverse strand, counting down.
GTCTTAGTTCTTTTCTTTCTCCTTCCCTAGTCCTTCCACTCTCTACCCCTCTTCCATCCCCCTTTCCATGTGCAAAAGGTGTATCTCCCTGCATCCTGCTATCTGTCTTTTATTCTTTTAATTATTTAACTGTAGGTATCTTGTATAACAGAAGTTATGTGATACTCATATAATAGAAATTATGTGATATTTACTTTTGTGTGATTTATTTCACTTCATATTAGGGTTTCAAAGTGCATTCATTTTCCTACAAATGATGCAAATTTGTCCTTCTTTATGGCAGATTAGTACTCTACTGTACATAAATACCACATTTTCTTTTATTTTCTGTGTTGAAGCTTATAAATTTCTTATGGGAAATTGCTTTATCACTAGTATTGAGGCTTCCCAAGGAAATGTCTATTCCTCAGAGAAATCTTCTGGCCATATGTGGTTCTTGGTGTTTGTGTCTGTCTCCAAATCCTATCTTCCCAATTTATTAAGGATGGTAAGGTGCTATTTATTTCGCTCACCACCCAGTCCTTTGGTACTAGACTATGGAGATGGTTATTGCCCAAGAAAACTGCAGTGTTGTCATACAAGGAAGGACAACTAATTACAACAGGTAGGACATCTTGGCAAAAGTAGTACAATTAGCAATATCAATAGCCTCAAGCACAGCCCAGAAACTGACAAATTATGGTAACTTTAATTTGGTACCTTTAACCATAGGAGCAAGATCTACGGTTTTATAACACAATCCAACATAAACCAGGAGCCTGTACGCAGTAAGATTCCCCTGGGTGGAGCGATTTTACCCTCTGGTAGGAAAATGTAAGAGGGACAGGGGGCAAAACAGAGAGATAAATGAAGGAAATGTAGTCGGGGCAAGTTTGGAGGACAATGGATGAGCACTCAAGCTTTGGGAAATGGAGCAGAGGGCAGGAGAGAAAGCATGAAGGATAAACAAAAGACAATTTTCACTCACGTGAAAATACCCTAAGCTCAAGAGAGAGAGTTGAGGAAAAGAGAAAGACGAGTAGAACAAGATAAAAGGTAAAAACCTAAACAGCAAAGAAGAAAACCAGACAGCCAAAGGAAACAAAGCCAGCAGAGAAGAGCCTCCTCCAGAGCCCACAGCTCTGTAGCGGCGGCCGAGGCGGCCAGAGTCCCCGCTGCGCTCCGCACCCTCCCCAAGCCCGCCCGTCCGCCCGCCCGCCCGCCCGTCCGCAGCTGGCTCCACTCGGCCTCCCTGTGGGCCCCTCCTGTCTCGCCCTCGCTCTCGCTGCTGCACTGCCCTATCCCGCCCGGCATCTGTCACCAGATGGGGACGGGAGTGCTGTCCTCCTTGGCCACACAGCCCGAGGCTGCCAGGTTCCGCTTCAGTCTCCTCTCCAGGTGGGGCGGATGCCCACCTCGTCTGCTCAAACCCTGCACTCAGGGGTGCGCCTCGCCTCTGAGCCCTTCTCGCCAGCCCCTGGCCGCCACGCCTTTCCCTGCCTCCAAACAGGTTCCCTCCCTAACTTAGCGGTTGCTAGGCAGAGGAAAAAAAAAGAAAAAAGAAAAAAGAAAAAAAGGGGGGGGGGGGTCCGGCGTCCATCTTGGGGAGGGAGCATATTATTTTTGCTCACTTGCCTCTGTGTTTGGCAGCAAAATTTGCTGCCACACTGTAGCGTCTTTTGTGTGGCGGAAGGGCGGAAGGGGGTCAGGCGAAAGAGGCCAGAGGCCTTTTTTCCCCAAATCTATCCTGTGTGGCTAGAATGAGCCACACTTTTTAGTTCATCAGTTTCTTGGACACGTCTCAGTATGGCAGTTCTTGCTCAGCGATGCCCGACCCACTGGTAGCCCTGTGGGCTAATGAGTAATGAGCTGTTTTATGAAGCCCTGGGCCTATGTTTTATTTGGTCCATTAGTCTCTTATTTCAGATTGATTTTGGCATCAGGATGTACGTCCCTCCCTTTTTTCCAATTACCTGTGTTTTTATTTAATTTCTTTTTATTTTTTTAATTGTATATCCGTTTATTGGCACATTTTAGGCATACAGTGTAAAGACATTCATCATTGGAAATTTGCACCTCTCTTGGTTCTTATTTTTTCCACTTCCTCTGCCCTCCCTTCAACCCCTCCATCCCTGCCTATTTGCAGAGACTTTGTTTCCTCTTTTTCCTTTTCTCATATTAATTCCTTTCCCTTCTTTCCTTTCCCCTACCCCTCCCACTTCCCCTTCCCCTTTGCCCCTTTTCTTCCTATTGCACATTATCTATTATCCCTTTTAGTCCTTCTTTGCACTTTCAGTTTCTCACATTAGAGAAACTATTTGGTATTTACACATGTGTGTCCTATTTATTTCACTTAAGAGTATCACCTCAATATGTATCCATTTAGCTATAAATGTCTCTAATTTCTCATTTTTGATGGCTGAGTAGTACTCCATTTTATTTAAAAACCACATTTTCTTGATCCAGTCTCCAGCTGATGGGCATTTGGGCTGTTTCCAAGTTTTAGCTACTATAAACTGTGCTGCTATGAACATGGGTGGACATATATCACTGTGGTATGATTCTTTTAGTTCTTTGGGGAAGATACCCATCAGGGGAATAGCTGGGTCAAATGCGACTTCCAGTCCTAGTTCTTTGAGGAATCTCCACACTGATTTCCACAGTGGTTGTACCAGTCTGCACTCCCACCAGCAGTGGAGCAGGGTTCTTCTTTTTTTTTTTTTTTTTTTGTATTCAAATGAAAATCTTTAATGTTTATGCTGATGCAATATGTGAGTGCTTATCATCAAAGTGTGCAGTAAAAAAATAAAATAAAAAAGGCAGCTTAGGAAATCTCCAGTGTTTCAAAGAAAGCACTTTTTAAAATGTTTATACATGAAGAACATTTAGCCATATTGTAAAATAAAAGAAGCACTGTAAGGTAAAGGGAGACTATTATAGATGGAGTTTTGTCCTCTTTGCCCCCGTACATGCTGCAACCACCTTTAACCTGCTGAAATTAATGGTTATGGATTTTTTTCCTTTTTTCCTCCTATTCAGTTCACATTTCAGGCTGTTTAGCAGATGCCTGTGAGTCTGGAGATTCAAATCGCTGGTGAAAGTTCATTCTCTGTTTCCTCAGTTTTTCAGGAGCTTTTCTCTGTAAGATGATTTCCTGCTGCTTGAAGTACCTTCTGTCTTCCTCATAAACAAGCACTAGATTCAAAAAGTACCTTACTGAAAATTTTTTGTTCACATCTCTCATTGTTGGTGTTGGGTCATATCCTGCTAAAAATACTCTTATTGGAATGGATTCACCTTTTACCTGTGCACTATCCATTATTTCATTTTTGGCGATAGTTTCTGTTTCCGTTGTAGTACTGAGTCCAATTCCTGTGATCTCTTTTGTGATCAGTTGTAACTCCATGTGTTGTATTTTTATTCTTACTAATAAGAAGTAAAGTTTTCCAACAATCACATCCTTTAAATGATACTGTGATTTATTATATTCAAACTCTATATGTAGACAATCTTCAGTGCCCACTTCCATTTTAATAGAGTTGTTAACAACAGGATAGGTGGCAAGTTGGTGAACAGTAAGATCATACTCTTTCACCATGTCCGTCAGTCTTCTCACTGTTGTCACCTTAAGAAAATACCTCAAGTGAACACTGGCACCAATGTAAGATTCACATGGCTCTTCAACTTGCATAAATTCAAAATCAGAACTTGTACTCTGAGTCAGCTCTCCAGGTAAAGCTAGTTCTTTCACTGGGTTTACAAATTCATGAGTATGACTCTTGTCATTGAAAAGTTCAATTTGACCTACGAATTCACTTCTAATTCCTTGGTGCTCTAGCCTCCTTCCAGGTTGCAGAAAGGCTTGGTTTACCTTTTCCGAAACAGACGCTCCATCATAGAAGAGACAGTGTTTTTCCACTTTGCCATCTTCAGTCTTCATCTCTGCCATTTTCCTTGCTCCCACATCAAGGACAGCATCAATCTCACAAATGGGATCAAAAAAGCTTCCAAGAAAACTCATTGTCAGCGCTGCCACTGCATTCCACGCACTGCACTCTTCCCTCAGAAAAACTCCGGCTCCCTCAACCCTGGTGCCCCATCAGGTGAACTGCAGCAGGGTTCCACTTTCCCCAAAGCCCAGCCGGCATTTGCTATTGGTTGATTTCTTGACACCAACAATTCTTTCTGGGGTGAGGTAGAATCTCAGGTTTGTTTTCATTTGCATCTCTTGAATGACCAGTGATGTTCCACATTTTTCATATGTTTATTTGCTATTTCTACTTCTTTGTGTGAGAAATGTTTATTCATTTCAGATGGTCATTTTTTGATTGGGTCTTTAAATTTGGGAGGTCTGATTTTTTTAAGTTCCTTATAGATTCAAGATAGTAGACCTTTGTCTGAGAGAGCACTGGTGAAAATTTTTTCCCACATTGTGGGTTGCCTCTTCACACTGCTGGGTTTCTGTTGCTGTGCAGAAGCTTTTTAGACAGAAGAGGTCCCACTTGTTGATTGTGCTAGTAGTTCACGGGCAACTGAGGTTTTGTTCATAAAATATTTTCATACACCAAAGTTTTCAAGAGTTCTATCTAACCTCTGTTCCAGCAGGTTTAGCATTTGTTTTAATACTTAGATCTTTAATCCATTTTGATTTTAGGTGAGCGGATGGTGAGAGATATAGGTCTAGTTTTAGTCTTTGGCAAGTTGAAACCTAATTTTTCCAGCACCATTTATTAAAGTGGCTGTCTTTCCTCCAGTGAGGGTGTTTGGCTCCTTAGTCAAAGATGAGGTGGCTGAGTGTGTCTGGAGTTGTTTCTGAGTCTTCTAATCTGTTCCACTGGTCCTCAGGTCTGTTTCTTTGCCAGTTCCATGATGTTTTTATGATACTAGCTTTGTTGTATAGTTTCAAGTTGGGGATTGCGGCACCCCCTGCCATGTCTCTGTAACCTAGAACTGCTTTTTCTATTCTCCATATCTTCTTATTCCAAATGAAATTTTGGATTGTTTTCTCAAGGTGCATGAAGTATGCTGCTGGGATTTCAATTGGGATTGCATTGAATCTATATAGCAGTTTTGAAAGTATGGCCATTTTCATTATGTTGATCCTTACTACCCAGGAGGAAGGGATGTCTTTCCATTTTCTGATATCATCTTCAATTTCTCTTTGCAAAGTGCTATAGTTTTCAGAGAAGAGGTCTTTGATTTCTTCTGTTAGGTTGATTCCCAGGTATTTCAGTTTTTGGCTCCTATTATGAAAGGAATTGCTTGCCCTATTTCTCTCTCAGTGAGTATGTTGTTCACGTAGAGGAAAACTATTGATTTTTGTGTGTTGACCTTGTAACCAGCTACTTTACTGAATTTGGTTATTAAGCCTAGAAGACTTTTAGTGAAGTTATTGGGGTCTTCTATATAGAGTATCATGTCATCTGCAAATAATGACAATTTGACCTCTTCATTTCCTATCTTTATTCCTTTTATTTCTTTCTCTTGTCTAATAGCTGTGGCTAATGTTTCCAGAACTATATTGAACAAGAGTGGTGATAATGGGCATCCTTGTCTTGTTCCTGATTTTAGTGTGAAGGATTTCAGTTTTTGACCATGTAGTATGATATTGGCTGCTGGTTTTTCAGAGATGGCTTTTATCAGATTGAGGTAGAGATCGTCTATTCCAAAATTTTTAGGGTTTTTATCATAAATGCGTGATGTAACTTATCAAATTCTTTTTCTACATCTATTGAGATGATCATATGGTTTTTGTCCTTGGCTCTACTGATACAGTATATTACATTTATTGATTTGTGTATGTTGAACCATCCCTGCATCTGGTGTATGAATCAAACTTGGTCAGGGTGTATGATCTTCTTGATGATCTTCTTCATTTTATTTGGCAGTATCTTATTAAGGATTTTTGCATCTAATGTTCATTAGTGAGATTGGCCTATAGTTCTCTTTTTCAGTTGGGTCTTTCTCTGATTTAGGTTTCACGGTGATACTTGCTTCCAGGAATGAATTCAGCAGCACTGCTTCCCTTTCAATTTCATTGAAGAGTTTAAACAATAGTGGCAGTAGTTCTCTAAATGTCTTGTAGAATTCAGTGGTGAACCCATGAGGACCCAGGCTTTTCTTAGTTGGTAAGTTTTTAATTACCTTTTCAATTTCATTCATATTGGGTTGTTTAGAATTTTTGGCCTTCTTTGTTCAACTTTGGTATTTCATACGTGTCTAAGAATCTGTCCATTTCTTCTGTGTTGTCCATCTTATTGGTGTATAGGTTCTTGAAGTAGGAATTGATGATCCTCTAGATTTCTGTTAGGTCCATTGTAATTTCACCCTTTTCATTCCTAATTGCATGGATTTGGGCCTTTTCTTTCCTTTTTCTGAAAAGGTTGGCCAAGGGTTTTTCAATTTTGTTTATTCCTTCAAAGAACCAACTCATGTCTTCATTGATTTTTTGTATTGTTTTCATAGTCTCCATTGCATTGTTTTCTGCTCTAATCTTTATAATTTCCTCCCTTGTATGAGTTTTGGGTTTGTCTTGCTCTTCTTCTTCTAGAAGCTTGAGGTTCAGGATCCCATTGTTTAATTGGGCTTGCAGTTTTCCTAACATGAGTATTCACTGCTATGAACTTCCCTCGCAAGACTGCTTTCACTGTGTCCCATAAATTCCGATACGTTGTATTGGCATTGTCATTTAATTGAGGGAACTGTCTGATTTCTTCTTTAAATTTCTCTGTAACCCATTGCTCATTCAGAAGTGTGTTGTTCAATTTCCATGTGTTTATGAAATTCTTGTGGTTTCTTTTGGTATTGCTCTCCAATTTCATCGCACTATGGTCTGATAATATACAGGGTATAATTTCAATTCTTTTGCACTTACTTAAACATGTTCTATGAAGGAGTATGTAGTCTAGTTTGGAGAATGACCTGTGTGCAGCAGAAAAGAATGTGTATTCTGATTTTGTGGAGTGGAGCACTCTGTAACATGTTAAGTTCATTTGTTCAAGAGTTTGATTGAGTTCTAATATTTCATTGCTTGTTTTATCTCTAGTTGATCTATCTATTTGTGAGAATGGGATATTGAGGTTCCCCACTACTATTGTATTAGTGTTTATATGATTTTTCATGTCCGTTAGTACTTGGTTTTTTTTCGGGGGGGGGTACCAGGGATCGATCTCGGGTCCTTTCTCTTGCATAGCAGGCATAGAAAACACTGAGCTAAATCGCCAGCTAGTATTTGTTTTATATAGTTGGGCACACTAGTGTTTGGTGAACAGATATTTATGATTGTCACCTCTTCCTCTTGGATTGTTCTCTTTACAAGGATGTAGTGTCTTTCTTTGTTTCTCTTAATCCATGTGGGTTTGACATCCACATGATCTGTGAAGAGGATAGCTATTCCTGCTTTTTTTCAGGTTCCTGTCACATGGAGTATTGTTTTTCCCCCTTTAACTTTCAGTCTATGAGTTTCTTTTTGAATTATGTGTGTTTCTTCTGTGCAGCATAGTGTTGGATCTTGTTTCTTGACCCATTCTGCCAGTCTATTTCTTTTGATTGGTGAATTGACACTATTAACATTGATGGTAATAACTGACACGTATCGTCATCATTATCATGACTTTTTCTTCTTGTTGGATTCTCCCTCTTTGCTTTTAATTTCTTGTTGTGCCCAGTGGATTCATTTTGCTGGGCTTCCTGCGGTTGTGATCCTCATTGTTGTTTCCTAAGATACTGTCTAAAATTTTTTGGAGTGCTGGTTTGGTATTCTTGAAGTTCCTAAGGTGCTCTTTGTCATGAAAGTATCTTATTTCACAATCAATTTTGAAAGATAGTTTTGCAGGGTTCATGAATCTGGGTTGGAGATTGTTTTCCTTTAGGGCTTGAAATACATCACTCCAAGCTCTTCTTGCCTTGAGTGTTTGCAGTGAGAAGTCTGCTGTGATTCTGATGGGCTTTACTTTGTATGTGATTTGTTTCTTTTCTCTAACTGCTTGTAGAATTTTGTTCTTCTGTTGGGTTTCTGGAACCTTAACAATTATATGCCTATGTGTAGATTTTTTTTTTTATCAAGGCTATTTGGTGTCCTATATGCCTCACTTATCTGTATGTCAAGTTCTTTTCCCCTCCTTGGGAAGTTTTCTGCCATCACTTCTGTGAACAGTTTTTTTATGTCATCTGCACTTTCTCCTGTTTCTTCATTGACTCCAAACAGTCTTATGTTATTCTTCTTTGCATCATCTAGCAGCTGCTGGATTGACTTCTTGTGGTCCCTTACAATTATTCAGTGGAGTTTTTGATTTCCTGGAAAACTGTTTGGATCTCTTTTATGGATTCCATTTGTTTCCTATGTTGGGATTCCATCATGTTCCTCAGCTCCTTTATTTTTTTTATATGTATCCTCTCTAGATGTATTGATCATGTCTTGCACTATGGGAACAATCTCTGCTGTTATCTGAGAAATTATTTCTGATTTCATTTTTTCCAGATCCTCTTTTATTGCCAGTTCAGGGAGTCCAGGTGGTTGAGTATCAGATCATTTCCCTTTGTGATTGCAATCATTTTTTCTGGGGTGAGGTGGAATCTCACTGTTTTCAACTGCATCTCTCAAACGACCCTTATTGGAATTTTTGGTTAGAACAACAGTAAGTTTATTTAAGTAAAATGGAGCTTATTTAAATAAAATTATTAAAGAAATATTGAGTATAAATGATATATATGTATATGGTAGTTATTGATGATTGTGATGAAATTACTGAGATTATAGAAAAGGAATAGTAAGTGACAGAGTATCACTTACCCTTGTAACAGAAAGTGCCATGGCAGAAACAGGGTTAGGAAAATTACTTATGTTGACCTGGATGGTCAAGAGTAGAAAAAGATTCATTAACCAATAATAAATGTGAAAACGTTCTGTGTTTCTATAGAAACACAACATGGCATTTTATAAGGATATTAACCGGATACTATATTATATGAGTATAATAATTATTCAATGTGCTTTTACTTTTTAAAATTATTATATGTGCTATATATATGCTAAATATATATATTTACAAATAAAAGTTTTATGTTACCCAAGTAGTTAGTCATTTGCCTTATGATTCCTTTAAATGATTTTAAACTTAGAAACTCATTCTTGGTTTTTATTTATTTATTTATTTATTTAATTTTATTTTATTTTTTTGTGGAACTGGGATGGAACTCAGGACCTTGCATTTACAAGGCAGGTGTGATGCCACTGAGTTAAATCCCTGGCCCTCATTCTTGGTTTGTAATTCACAGATCTAATACCTTCTTTGAGTGGGGATTCATAAAGGCTATTTTCAAAAATACTGAACTTTTTAATGGATTTGGGATTTATTTTGTTATTACTACTACGCAGGAGGGTTCAAATTTTATTTCCCTCCCTTAAATTCCTAACCAGTTATTACTTTACAGTTAATGATTAATTCTTTTTATGAGGATGCCACTTTTCTAGCAAATTCTTTTTAAATTTTGTATTATAATTATTAACACACATTAACCATAAAATTCATGTGATACATTATATTTTCATACTTGCATATATTGCATGGTGATCATGTCCATCTACTCTTCTTCTACCCTCTTCCTCTTTTGCCCTTCTCTACTCTACCTCTTCCTTCCCTAATAGTTCCTCTTTCAGTTTCAGGTCATCTTTCTTGTTGTTTTAAGTTTCCACGTGTGAGATAAAGCATACAATTCTTGTCCTCCCGTGTATGGATTCTTTCGCTTAACACAGTGTCCTCCAGTTCTATCCATTTTACGGCACATGACAGGATTTCATTCTTTGTGGCCGAAGACTATTCAGTTGTGTTTGCATATACACTGCTCTTGTTGTCCATTCATCTGTTGACAGGCACCTAGGCCGGTTCCATGTCCTGGGTATTGTAAATTGATGCTACAGCTATCTCTTTTTTATGTTGCTTTCATTTCCTTCTGACATATGCACAGGAGTGTCTAGAAAATTCTAACATGGAGCAAAATCAATTTGTGGGCTGTCTATCCTTGGTCCTGTATCTATACACTTTTCTTCTCTTAATAGTGTGTTAGGGCAGGGACGGTGGTGTAAATCTGTAATCCCAGTACTCTGGGAGATGGAGGCAGGAGGACTATGAGTTTAAGGCCAACCTATGCTATAGTGAGACTCTATCTCAAAACACTACAAAAACCCAAACTGTATTTTAATTATCGTAGCTTAGTAATATATTTAAATAACTAGCTTGAATAGTCTCATTACTCATATTTTTCATTTAGAATTTTAAAATAAGTATATCTATTTTTTTCTTTCTGAGAACATCAGAATGCAATCAGAATCTTGAGAATTTTCATGGAATTTGGATTTTAATAAATTATTATGATAGTTGTATTAGGTTCTGCAGAGAAATAGAGCAAATAGAATTCAGGATATACATATCTCCTAAAAGATGGGAAATTCAAATCTGTCTTGAAAGCAGAAAATGGTGATCAAATACAATGGATGAGTTAGTGAAAATTTAATCTGGTTCTCACTTTAGCCATGCGTAAGGAACAACTTGATGCCTGCAATTGTGGTGCCAGAAATTACCTGATTCCTACACGAGCTTCTCTTTCACCACAGAGAACAGGGTAAACATTTATTGCTTCAGCCATTGAATGGGACATGTCACCTTTTTGCAGGTAAAACTAAAAGAGAGTCATGGATTCTGATTTTTTTTGGTACTGGGGATTGAACTTGGGACCTTGCGCTTGCAAGGCAGGTGGCAGCACCACTGAGCTAAATCGCTGGCCCTATTCTGATTTTATTTAAAGGGCAAAGTAAGTATATTTATGGAAAGTGCTCTTCAAAGTAGTAATGTCTTGTGTACTTTCAACCAAACTTCCAGATGTAATTACAGACCAAAGCAAAATGAACAACAAAAACAAAGAAATGTCTGTAAATAGAACATCTTAGCTGCAAAGACTGATGACCTGAGAAACAGAGTTAACATGATGTGATCAGTCAGTTCACTGATCTGAAGAAAAGGAATCTTCCGGTTACGGCTGGTAGGAAAGATCAGTTATAATGCATAAAAACTGCAAAATGGTATGAGAAGGAACAAAGACAATCAACAGAGAAGAACTGGACATGAATGTAGACAAGAAGAGAAACACCAGCCTCTAGAGCACGTGGTACCAGTGTTGACCGTAATGGTAACAACATTGATGTTACAATTCTAATGGAGACCTGATTGAGACGAACGGTCCACATTTACAAGTATTTGCCCTTGTTTAGTCCTCTTCCTTTGACCCTGAGTTGGGACTGTAACCTTTTCTAACCTACAGAAAGCGCTAGAAGAGATGCTGTGACTCTTATTGGTCTGAACTTTTAAGAAGTGAGCGGTTAGGCTCACAGGCCCCCTGCTGTGCCACGTAAGAATTTGATTTCCTTGATGGGGAAGCTGTGAGGTGAGGCCCTAGAAGAAGCAGCATAGGAAGAGGGCCTGAGACCGCAGAGAGAAAGAAGAGCCAGCCCATTCATCTCCTAGCCAAGCCCAGGGCCCTGAGGCCTTGCCAGCTGATGAATCCACATGAGTGGCCACTGGAAAGACCAACGCAAGAATCACTTAGCTAAGCTCAGTTCAGAGGGTCAAAATGTGAGTGAATGACATAATCATTATTTTAGCCACTAAGTTCTGAGGTGGTGTGTAAGACAGCAAATGACTATTATGATAATGGAGAATAGTCAGGGACCCAGACCTGATGCCTCTTCTGTCTGGGACAGAGGAGAGATGATGGCTTGGGACCACACAAGCTTTGTCAGTTTTTACCTCTAAGGTGAGTTACTTAGCATTTCTGAGCCCTAGTCTTCTCACGTGTAGAATGAGATAGTGAAGAACTGAACTGGGTGAAGATTTTGGCACATACTAAGTACTTACCAAACATTATTTCCATTCCTTCTCCTCTCTAAGGTTACTTCACCCACTGAAGGTCTAATAGTTGTATAAATTACTTTATACTACTCTGAAGAGTAGCTTTTTACTTGCTAACAGTAGCTCTGCCACAGGTCAAACGGGCACTTTGTGTGTGTGTTTGGTAAATAGTCACCATATTTCTGTGAAGAAGAAATTAACTTCCAAATTACAAGTGACAACTTTTGGGGTTTTTTGGTTTCTGTTTTTAAATGATGGAAGATTTGGAGGCTATGCCTGGAGTCCATGCACATTTGTGTCTGTTTTCCTCAACATCTGTACCATCATCTGGGGCACCACAGTTGGGTATTCGAGTTGGGTCATCTAGCAACATTAAAGTTACACTAAACCTATTTTCTTGCAGAAGGCACAAAGGCATATACTGTATTTGTTAGATTTTCACAAAAATATTACCATCTCAATAGTTTATGAAGTTCACTAAGGCAATAACTATACATTCTCAGCCAGTACTGGGTAAAATTTGGTGCTTGGTGAACTAACTCTTGCCTTAGTAGCAGGTGATTTAAGGCCTTGGAAAAGAGTTCCTTGTAGTGTTTGTCTAGTTTATGTTAAAACTTTGCAGGCATCCATTTCCTAGCTTCCTGAGAGAAGACACACACTCTACCCCAGAAGAAAAGATTAAAAGAAATAAGGCTGCCTTGGACTCATTTTCCAATTTATGAAATAAGAAAAGCAGAATTGATTTCTCAGTCCTACTAGAAAGCTCTCTAGATGACTTCCAGCTCTGAAAGCAGCAGGAATCTCACCTCCTGTTGCCCATTTTAGCCCTTCATGGAGAGCAAAATTAAAACTGCAGGTTGCTGTGCAGCAAAATTTAACTTAGAGCTTCAGTTACAAAAATAATAGAAGTACTCATTGATAGTTTTTAAAAATTTTATCCTTTTCCCTGTGTTGGTCTCTATTTTGTTGTAACAGAAATGAGAACATCAACTTGCCAAATGGCAGCACAGCTTTTCTCTTCATACAATGGCCCTAGCAAGTTAACCTAAAATATTTTTCTAAAATATACTTTTAATGAGAAAATTTGATCCTTGAAATTTTTCTTGAATATTTTTTTCCTTCAGACTCCTTATAGGACTCTGGAGTTTTTATACCTTTGTGCCAAGAGCAGAGCAAAGGAATTCGGCTCAGTTTAGTAAATATTCCTGTTAGTCTAGTTCAAAATTATTTTGCTCTTAATGGCTTGAGAGCCATTTGAATACTTTGATGCTAGCAATAAAAGTTCTAATGGGAAAAGTAGGTGAATGCCAATATAATGTTTAGCCTATTAAAACAGCTATATTCAAAGGCTTTGCAGAGTAAATCCTTGCCAGGACTCTGGGGGCAGGTCAATGGGGAGGTAAGCATGAAAACGTAAGAGACCTAAAGCAGTCTGTGAGAGACCTTTCCTTCTCCAAGTTAGGCCCCATGATTATAACAGACATTTGTTTTTGCTTTTTTACATGGAAAGAGGGAAAGTTCTCCCCCCAAATCTTCCTGTGTGCTTCCAGGATGCTAACTAACCCCCACCCATGTAAGAGTTCCCCAGAGACAAAGAACCAATAGGGGACATATGCACACAAGCATGCATATGAAATACATTATATATGAAGGGATTCATTCAAAAAAACTGGTGCACATAATTATGAAGGTGAAGTCCCATGATCTTCCCTCTACACCCAGGAGCCAGGGAGCTTGTGGTGTAAGTCTCTCACTGTAGGGTAGAAATAGACAGATGTTCCAACTCTTACAGGCAAGGAAAATAAAACAGAGGTGGTGAAATTTTCCTTTCCTCATCCTTTTGTTCTCTTCAGGTCTCCAAGGGGTTGGATGAGAAGTTGGAAAGGGCCATCTGAAGCCAACACTTCAAATGCTAGTCTCATTTGGGAGCACCTGCATGGACACACAAAGAACTAATGTTTACCGAATATTGGGGCACGCCACGATCCAGTCAAGTGTGTATACAAAATCAACTGTCATGCCAAGGCTTCTCAGTGGAGCAGGCACATTAGACTATCATTTAAAAAACTGTCTATAGTGAATGACTGTCTGCCTCTCCCCATTCCAAAAATGAACCACTGGAAGAATGACACACAAAGCACAAAGAAAAGGCATACAAAATAGAAGGCTCCATTTTTTAAAATTAAATTCAAAGCCTGTCAAGTTGCAAAAAAGAACTTCTAACCATGCTCAATGCTTCTACTTATCTTACTGCAGATGGCAACAAGAATGTTTGAAGAGGCATGGGTCCATGAATCACACTGTGAGTAGCCTGACTTAGACAGGCCAGAAGTATTCTTCCATTACCAGTAATTGTTTTAGGGTGTTCTTCTGGGCTAAATTGTTTTCATACACCTGAATGTTGGAACTTTAGCTAGGACATCTGAGACAATGATTCTTATTTTTCCTGCCTGGAAGCTGTCTTGGACTGTTAGAGACATGGTCAGGTAATGGCTAACACTGAGGAAACAAAACCTAAGGATGTTGAATGGTGAGCTAGATCGACTCTTATACTGTGAAGAAATATCAACCTATAAATTAAAATTTTTTCCTAAGCCAGAATTTATGTGGCTTTGAGGCTTGCAGGAAAGACAGTCCTATGTGATAGTTTGTAATTTAGTTGTACACTTTCCCATGAACCCTCAGTATCTTCTCTTTGTTGGTCATCTTTCCACAACACAGATCTGGGGATGCTACTCTTCTAAGTTAGGAAAACCTTGATTTCTAAGTGCCCTCCATGAAAAGTTCAAGCTTCTTAAATTGTCATTCACAATTGGGCCCCTTTTCACATTTTCAGCTCAATTTCTTGGTGGTGTCATTATCAGGTACATACCCTATGCTTTACCAGGACCTTCCTGCACCTTTATGGATGCTACAGGTTTGCTCATGTCCTCTCTGCCTGGACTGTACTTTCTCTTCTCAGACTCTCCTGACTTACTAAGAATAGAACATCAAGAATATAAGGTACTCATTGCTCTTAAATGTTAAGCATTAAGGATTCCTGCAGATGGAAGGGCTAATTTGAGAGCAAATTGAAGTAATTGATCAAAAGTGCATTTAGAGACCAAAGCTCCCATTTCATAGCAATTCTAATATGTACTACAAAAATCTCCAACAGAAACAAGTTTAGACAAAATACCACTTTAAGTTATTGCAAAAATGAATAAGCAAGAAATATCCATACAAAAACATGTACATGATTGACCACAGGAGCATTATTTATAATAGTAAAAAAATGGAGACAACCCTAATGTTCAACTAATAAACACATGAGGTACATCCATAGAATGGAATATTATTTAGCCATAAGGATAAATGAATATATGAGTATATTGATATATGGTACAGCATAGATGAACCTTCAAAATAATATGTTAAGCAAAAGAAGCCAGATGCGAAATGGCATATATTGTATGACTGCATTTGTACCTAATGTCTAGAGTTGACACATGTGCACAGATAGAGACTAGATAAGGGCTGGGCAGGGCAAGGGTGGGGAGGGGGTAAACAGTCTTTCCCTTTGAAGTGGTGAAAATGTTCCAAAATTGACAGTGGTAGTGGGTCCACAGCACTGTGAATACCATAAATGCTACTGAATTATACATTTAAAATTGGTGAACTTGATAGTAAGTCTATTGCATCTTAATAGGTTTTTTTTTGTTAAGAAAGTTTATAGTGAATTTATTTACAGTTGTCAAAATTGGAAGTAACTGAAATGTTCAATAGATGAACAGATAAATAAATGGTGGTATATATATATATATATATATATATATATATATATATACAATTGAATATTAATCACTGCTGAGAAGAAATAAGCCTTCACACCATAAAAAATATGGAGAAAACTTAAATGCGTATGTCTAAGTAAAATAAGCCAACCTGAAAAGGACACCTTCTACATAATTCCAACTTACATGACATTCTTGAGTAAGCAAGAATAACGGAAACAGTGAAAGGATCAGAGGTTTCAGAGATTACTGGGAAGGGAGGGATGAAGAGGTGGTGTGCAGGATTTTTATGGCAGTGAAACTATTCTGTATGATACCGTCACGGGGGATGCATGTCATTGTGCATTTGTCAGAACTCACAGAATGTACACCAATTTGAACTCTCATGTAAACCGTGGACTTGGAGTAGTAATAAAGTGTCAGTGTGGGTCTCTTGCCCATTCTGGTTAGTATGCAGACAGGGAGAAGACTGTGCTTCCATATAGTGGGGACAGCAGGGATATAGGAAATCTCTGTACTTCCCACTTAATTTTGGTGAGCATAAAACTGCTTTAAAAATAGTCTTTTAAGGGGAGGAGGAGAAGGGGGCCAGAAGAGTAGCAGGAGAAGGAGGTCAGTAGTCTACAGGGCCAAACCTCAGAGAATAATCCTTTGATCCTCTCTGGCAGAAAAATTACTTTCTCCTTTATCTAAGTTCTCATCTGTATTATTCCTGGTTCTTTTATTGCTTGTATGGCATTGTACTATAGTTGTTTTGAGGTCTCACTCCTTGAAATATTGCCACTGGACAGGGTCTAA
This sequence comes from Heterocephalus glaber, assembly GCF_053883595.1. Lineage (NCBI taxonomy): Eukaryota > Metazoa > Chordata > Mammalia > Rodentia > Bathyergidae > Heterocephalus > Heterocephalus glaber. The sequence goes on along the minus strand of NW_028258317.1, from coordinate 65,644,083 downwards.
AGAAGTCCCCCAAACCGGAGATGGGAAACCTTGACTCACTCCAACCATGAGGCAAGTTTCAGGTTCATTGACTTCCATCAAAAAAGAATTTTCAGTGCTCGCTTCGGCAGCACATATACTAAAATTGGAATGATCCAGAGAAGATTAGCATGGCACCTGTGCAAGGATGACAAGCAAATTCGTGAAGCATTCCATATTTCAAAAAAAAAAATTTATAGGTCATGTTAATAAGAGGCATAAAAAGATTCTTGCAGAATTTTAAAAATACATAATCAAAAAAACAAGAGTGCAGGCCCTTAAGTGGCCCCTATGGGCCTTGAGAAGCCAATGAGGCTTTGAGGGGTTTTATGTGAACTTCGGAGTGTCCCTAAAATGGGCTATCTAGGATGTGCATTCTGGTGGGATATGTTAAAATATAAACCATTTACATGTGTTTAAAGCTGAGTTATGCTGTCCTCCTAATAATGCACTTCCAGAATATAGAGGTTGGTAGGTAGAAAGGAGTGTAATTTAAAGATGAAAGGCAGGAGCCCAGAGCCCAATTTATAGGCTTATTGTCTTTAAGGCCCTTCGGAATTTTTCCTGGAAGAAAGTTTGAATAACTTTTGTGTCCTGAAGCTGCAGGTTTTCTTTAAAAGTATAATTTTAATATTAAAATTTTTCTTGTCTCCATTGTCCCTATTTTTATTTGTCTCATCTCACTATGACCTGCCTGACGGCAGAAGCAATGTCCTGTTTTGTGATAGTCCTAGAAATGCTACATAGCAGAGATGAAATGTGTAGAGAACCTCCTACAGCTACAGATATTCAATGGGGTTTTAAGGATTATAGCTCAGATTCTGATCTTCTTTAGGCTTTTGAGGACCCTAAAAACAGCTGCCTCCAAGTGGTTTATCCCAGGACAGAGGTCAGAAGGAGTGAGAGAATTCAGGAAAAAGATCCTAGGAAATTGAGAACATGAGAATCTTAAACTAAGAAATTATCTATATTGAAAATCCTCACATTGCTGCATATTTCTCTAGCAGAGCTTTTGGAAAATCCTCCTCCTTGGAGATAATATTGTTCTGGAAATCTCAGAAAAAAATACACAGAGACACAGAATTTGGGTAAAATAATGAAAGTTCTACTTGAGAGAACCCAGAAGGAAGCTCCCCCACTGCCATCCCAAGCTCCTAGCGCAGACGGTGAGCGGTGGGGATGCCAGAAGCACCCACCCCCCATGGAAATGAGAAGACACATAAACAAGCCTCAAAAATAGACTTCCAGATCACCTGCAGCAACCCCAAAGGGAAACGAGATGGAACAATCTGATATTCAACCACCTGGACTCTCTGAACTGGCAACAAAAGAGGATCTGGGAAAAATGAAATGAGAAATAATTACTCAGATAACAGCAGAGATTTTGCTCATGGTGCAAGACATGATTAATAAATCTAGAGAGGACATAGATAAAAAAAAAGAGGATCTGAGGAACATGATGGAATACCAACATAGAAAACAAAAGGAATCCATAAAACAAGTGGAAACAGATTTCCAGGAGATTAAAAACTCCACTGAAAGTCTGAGCAGCAGAATGAACCAATGTGAGGATAGAATTTCAGATATAGAAGAAAAGATTGCAATTAGTGACCAGGAAAAGAAAAATTGCTTTAAAATTGTAAAGGAACCTAAGAAATCAATCTAGCAGCTGCTAGATGATGCAAAGAAGAATAACATAAGACTGTTTGGAGTCAATGAAGAAGGAGGAGAGAGTGCAGATGACATAAAAAAACTGTTCACAGAAGTGATGGCAGAAAACTTCCCAAGGAGGGGAAAAGAACTTGACACACAGATAAGTGAGGCATATAGGACTCCAAATAGCCTTGATCAAAAAAAAAAACTACACATAGGCATATAACAGTTAGGATTCCAGAAATCCAACAGAAGAACAAAATTCTACAAGCAGTGAGAGAAAAGAAACAAATCATATACAAAGGAAAGCCCATCAGAATCACAGCAGACTTCTCAACGCAAACCCTCAAGGCAAGAAGAGCTTGGAGTGATGTATTTCAAGCCCTAAAGGGAAACAGCCTCCAACCCAGATTGATGTATCCTGCAAAACTATCTTTCAAAATTGATGGAGAAATAAGATACTTTCATGATAAAGAGCACCTCAGGAACTTCATGAATATCAAAAAAGCATTACAAAAAATTTTAGACAATACCCTAGGAAAAGCCAATGAGGATCACAACCCCAGGAAACCCAGCAGAATGAATCCATTGGGACTGACAAATTAAACGCAAAGCGGGAGAATCCAACAAAAAGAAAAAGTCATGACAAGGCTTTTAAAACTTTGAATTTCATCTCCCTAATGACTGTATAATTCAATCTTGTTATTGTACTGATTAGTATTTTTCTGATTCTAGACTTACACACCTTTCCTTGTGCTATACTGGCTATTTATCATCTTCTTATGTCTACATTTTAATTGGGTTGTCTACTAATGAGCTCTAAGAATTCTTTAGATAGTCTGGTCATAGGTTATATGCATTGTAAATATGGTCTGTTTAAGGACTACTTTTCATTTTTAGTGATGTCATTTAAAGTTCTAAATTTTGATGGAATCTCATTTATCAATTTTTTTCTTTTATACATCATGTTTTTTGTATCCTAGGTAGTTCTTGCCTACCCTGAATTCATGAACATTTTCCCTTATAATTTCTTCTTAAAGTTTTATACTTTTAGGCTTTCTTATTTAGTTTCATAGATCCCCTCAAGTTATTTTCATGTATGGAAATAAAGGGTTGAAGTTAATTTTTTATATACAGATACCAGGTGTTCTAGTGCTGTTTGCTGAAAACACTATCTCTTCCTTGGCTCTTGAATTGAGTTTATATTCTATAAAATGCTAATGTTAAATAATCTTTCAAAACTCAGTGGACCATATATGTGTGGTTCTATTTCTAGATTCTCTGTTTTATTCAAATGATCTATATGTCTTTCCTTACACCAACACTGCCTTGATTACTGTAGCTTTAGAAGAAGTCTTAAAATTGGGTGCTAAATGTCTTCCAACACTGTTTTTGTTTTTGTTTTTGGCTTTTCTGGATCCTTTGTACTCCTACATAACTTTTAAATTTCAATATCCAGTTATTCATTTATAGCAAGTATACACAGACCTGAATCTTTATATATACTTGTGTTTTCTAATCCTGCTAAATTCAAATACAAGTTCTAGGGGCTCGTAGAGATTTCTTAGTATTTTCTCTGTAGATGATCATTTCATCTACATATAAAGATTTTGCTTCTGCTGTGCCAGTCCTATCCTAGTTGTGTCATTTTATTGCCAGACTATTTCGGTGGGGACTAGGTTTCAAAGTTTAATGGACAGATAAAGAGTAAGCATATCTGCCCATGTTCCCCACCTTAAGGAGAAAGCATTGTATCTTCTCCATTCATATAAGGCATTCTCACTGGAAGTATGGAGTACATGTCTTTAATCTGTTGAGAAGGTTCTGTTCTACTTCTAGTCTCCTGATAGCTTTTACCATGAACAGCTGTAGAATTTACTCCAATACTTTTTCTCCAACTAGTGACAGGATCATATGGCTTTTTCCTTTCCTCTGTTAAAATGATGACTTTTGGGGGTGGATCTTCCAATGCTGAACCAACACTGCCATCCCTATAACAAAACCACTTTCTACATCCTGCCAGATCTGACTTCTAATAGTTTGTTTTGTTAAACAAATTTCTATCTATGTTCATACTTTTTTCTTCTATTATCTTTATCCAGTTTTAGGATTAGCACAATGTTGTGTTCCTAAAATGAGGGGAGAAGTGTTCTTTCTTTTTTCTGCTTGAATTGTTTGATATAATTTATCAGTTAAAGTGTATACGAGCCTGCTGTTGTCATATAGGTAAGTTTTCAAGCTAGGAATATACTTTCTTTAATAGGTGCCGTTCTAATTTTATATTTCCTCCAGAGTTAGTTTCATTAATTTGTCTCCTAAGTTACTTCTTAGAAGTTGTCAAATTTATTTCAAAAAAGATTTTTGAAATATGCTTTCTGTCTCCTTTAAATTCTGTAAAATCTGTGGTAATGTCTCCTAGACCTTAATATTGTAATTTTAAAAAATGTATAACTGATATTGTGTAACAGGAAGAAAAGGTCTAACAGTGCAGGGGAAGTGGGAGGGGTAGGGGAAAGGAAAGAAGGGAAAAGAAAAAATATGAGAAAAGGAAAAAATGGAAACAATGTCTTTGCAAATATGGAAGTGTGGAGGGGGTGAAGGGAGGGCAAGGGAAGGGAGAAAAAAAAAGAACCAAGATACTCATGTAATGGTACAAGATCCCAATGATGAATGTAACTATTTTATTCCAAAAATGTACCAATAAACTTAATGAGAAAAAAAAAAGTTCTACTTGCAAGTGGGCGGGACCACCAAAAACTGGTTTCCTTAGTATCCATGTGCCCCATTGTGCAGCATTTCCTTTTTATATACTTTTTAGCCATTATTTCATCCCTAGTGGTCTTTGATGTGCAAATACAATTCCAGTTCCTATTTACAAGTCACAGACACAAGATAGGCACATATACATTGTAAATTCACCCAGCCATTGCAATTTTGTTAGGTTAATGAAGTTACTGGCTAAAGAGTCAGATAACTGTCACCTTAAACAACAAGAGTTATGGGAAAAGCAAATCTTAAAGGAACACATTACTTATTTTGCTTCTACAGCTACCTTAATATTCAATCTACTAAATTATCTAAAACTTTTCCCCATCAATATGAGTAAGTGCAGTGAGAAATTCAGGACTAGACTTGCGTGGTGATGCCCATCACCTGGGAGGGTTTCATGGGGCGATGAGAGCTCAGTGAGCCAGAAGCCACCTCCCCCATCTTGAAATAGCTGCATGAAGTGTCCCGCATTAGTAGTTAGCCAGATGTAAATGTGTGAGATGTATTCCTAAGAGAGAGGACATTTTAAACGTTATTATTTACTTATGCCCAATGGTGAGTCAGATGTACTTCATGGGTTTTAAAAGCAGGGCTTCAGAGGATGATAGAGAAAAATCATAAAGACGCTGGTGCTAATGGAAAGGCGGTTTCCAGAGAAGTGATAGAGCACCAAAAACAACTTTTCTTTACTTTCCACATTTGCCATCATTTAATGGTCAAAGCGAATACTCGTAACTGCACAACTCCTTCAATTATTGGAACTTATTGTGGTGTTTAACTCCAGGCACATATGCATGTAAGGATATCCAGCCAATGATATTATGTTAGAAGAGAACAGCTGATCTTTGACCATCTTCTTGAAGACTCATTAATTCAAATTAAAAGCTGAGGAGAGAGGCAGGGAAGCCTTGGGTGAGGAGCATGATGTTCCAACAGTAAGGACCTACACCTCCCATCTATTTCAGATTGTTTGGCAATTAGTAAACATGATGGACCGCTCCTCTGCACATGTGTGGTTCTTGAACTGTGTAAAACTTGTCTCTATAGCCTCCTCAGCAGGAGCTCCTTAAGGGCAGAGCCTAGACTTGCTGATGTCTGTTTCTCCTCATTTCCACCAGTAAAAAGTTGTGAAATAAAAATTGGGCTGAGGTTGCCTGTCAAGGAGAAGAGGACACGGCAGCTCATGGCAGATTTTGTCCTCCAGGTAGGTTCCCTGCTCCTGCATAACTGAAAAGAGACAGTACCTGGCTAGGAGGCTCTGATCCACAAGGAGACCAAGTGAGAGTGCTAGCTGTGGATGTCACATAAACAGCCTTATAGCTCTAGAAAGTTGTGAGACATTAGGAGACAGTTCAGAGGACAGCTGTCAGGATGATAAAGACTTTTGAAGAGAGGTATAGAAAGGGGGTGATGTGTGGGATTTGGGGATTATTTAAATCTGACAACAGCCTGAACAGAATGTGACAGCTGACTTTGGACATTTGCAGGGTAGAGCAGATCTTGTCAGCTTTTGTTCAGGACAAGACCCTTTTAGGAAAACACCACATTTACATGTCCCACAGGGCAGTCAGTTGAGAAATGGAAGAGCACAGTCGGACAGAGGGGTCTGGTGTGCCGGTGGATGAGGGAGGGGCAGTGAGCACACTCCTCAGATCTCCCCTGCCCCACCCTCACGCCCCCTTTGTGATGCTCCCATGCTCTGTGATGCAGGCGAGGGTATATAGTCAAGCTCCTGCACCCTCAGAACTCAGTTGCCTCTGGCAGCCTTGCAATTCAGATAATGGAAAATGTTCTCTTTTTTCTTAAATAGATACATGGAGCCATGGCTGAGCTGTGGCTCACCATTCTTAGATACAGACCCCAATGGCATCTTTCTGAATGCTGTGGGGTTGCTCTTTCTGGTGATTTCCTATCTGTTGCTGAAATCACTTTTACCAACTTTCTGAGACAAAAAGGACATCCCAAAGGTAAGAAAGCATGGGTAACTTTTTGAATGGTGTGAGGTAGCTATTTTGCTCCTTTGCTATCTGTTGCTGAAACCATTTTTACCAACCTTCTGGGACAAAAAGGACATCCCAAAGGTAAGAAAGTATGGGTCAATCTCTTTTTTTCTTAAATAGCTATATGGAGCCATGGCTGAGCTGTGGCTCATCATTCTTAGATACAGACCCCAATGGCATCTTTCTGAATGCTGTGGAGTTGCTCTAAAACTTACACACTACCTCTCTGGGAGTGGCAGAAAGTTCCAGGATAAGATTCCAAGCAGTGATTCCCTGGTCCTGACTGAATCAGTTCCAGATTGTAAGTTCTCTGCAGGAGAACAGTCTGTCCTGATGCTTGATCACCAGTCCCAGTCCCATGTCTGGTTCCTTCCCCAAGCCTTCCTTCTTGTTGGGTTGATCAGGAGAGTAACCCTGACCTCAGAGCCTCTGAACAGAGCCTGGAGCCTGAGATCTGTCCCCAGGACACAAGGTCCCCTGGAGGAGCATAGTCGTGACTGTTATCTCAGACTCTATTCCCTCCTGGAACAGAGAGTACTGCTGACTGAGAATATCAAGTGCTGATCTTGCAGACAACATCCTTTGAGTTTTTCAGAGATGGAAAAATAGAAAATAACTGATAATCTTTAAAAATTACTAAAAAGACTAAATGAGTAAAAAGAGAAAATAACTGATAATCTTTAAAAATTAGTAAAAAGACTAGGGCCAGGGATTTAGCTCAGTGGTTTCACCACCTGCTGCGCAAGTGCAAGGACCCGAGTTTGATGCCCAGTACCAAAAAAAAAAAAATTAATTAGTAAAAAGACTAAATGAGTGAAAAGAGTCAAATGATTTTTGTACTCGTAATTAAAATAGAGAGTTAAATGATTAATGAATTTCTGAGCTTGCTAGAGAAAGGAGTGAGATAAATGAACCCCAGCCTTTCATTCTTTTCCTTTTGCTCTCATTTACAGCACAGAAGAAAGAGGAGGAGGAGAAGCAGAACACTTAAAGGTATGATTCTTCCTCTTTGACCTCAGGTCTCCAAGGCGACCCCTCCTACTTTTTTCAGGAGGTTCCAGGTCATGAGCTCTGGAAATGTTAGCAGTTAAACACACGCTGTGTCAGAACACAGAGCCCTCAGAGGAGAGGCCCACAGGAAGGCGTGAAACCCGAGACACTTTTCAGAGCCCTGCTCTGCCCACCATGGTGAAGCAGTGACAGTCCTGGCAATGAATGGGAGCTGCCAAACAGGCTGCTGTGTGAATTGTCCAGGAAGGACTCCTGGTTGCTTTGGAGACACAACTTCTGTCTCCTGACACTGTGTAAAGTACTTTATTCCCGAACACTCAGATTCAGCTCTGAGGTAAACCCTGACTTCTGTGCTCCACATGGTCATTTTAAGCATCATACTGGAGGAAGCACATGCACATGTGAATGCTCAACATTATCCTTAACCATCAGGCTTTGTCTACTGTTACTGGGACTTTCAGACTTTAATACCCTAAGTGTTTCTCATACAGAGACTCCTATAAGATCCCTGTGTTTCTACCTTTACTACATGTCAGCCATTGGTTTTTCAGGTTGGAGAGCAGGCCTGAGAGAAAGACAGGAGGGGAGGAAGCTGCTTTCATTTCTGAAAAGGTGATTAGCCACTCACTTCCTTCTTTACTATTCCTTTTCCCCATATGTTCTGTGCATCCCAGGGATTCAGTGCAGTCTGTGGTGGTCAAGGTTGGGGTAGCTTTAGGAACAAGTATGTGAATGAAGGCTTGGAGAGAAAGTATGAATTTTTTGGGAGGTCATGGGCCTGTGCTTTGTGAGGTCATGGCTGTGGGGCATTGTCAAGGGTGTAGGAGGTGTCAGGTGGCCCCACCCTAATCAGGACAGAAGGGCTTCCTTTCCTTGTACTGGTCCTGGCCATAACTTTGCATTTTCTGTCTTTGCAGGCCCCTGGGCCAGCATCCTGATATTAACCACCTTCGTCAGTTGCTGTGTCCAGACTCCCTCTGTGACGTGTGTAACACCACAATAGCTAAAGTCAGGCGAGTGCTCTCTCAGGCATCCCTGGAAGATGCTGATAGTGACTCTGTGTCCTCTTGGACTTCCACAGATCATGAGTCATCTTGCACAGAGACCTTTGGCATCTCAACAGTCCTTCCAGGAAATGCAATTCTAGCCCTTGTGCCTAGGCCTTCTCCACCTCCACCCTCTGTTCTCCCACCTGACCCAGTCAGCTCTTTAGTGGACGCACTGACACCTGTGCCGCTGGATGACTCTCAGCAAGCAGAGCCTATTCCTCCCTTAGACTCCAGACCCCCAGCGGACTGTTTCCCACCACAGCCACTTGCCTCTGCCCCTTCCCTGCTTCATTACACTCAGGAAGCAAAACCGGATCTTCAACCAGAAACCACTTCATCAGTGGAGAACCCTGGTGGGTTCTGCACTAACAACTTTCATCTCATGGGTGTCTCTTTTCAGGGAGACATTGAAACTCATCTTGTAGAGCCTGGAAACCTCAAGTTTCTCAGCCCTGACAGCCAGGCCCTCCTGGAAAGACAAATCAAAAAGAGGCCTGATTTGCTGATAGGCAAAGGAAAGGGAAAGAGAACAGAATCTTTCCCAAAGCAACATCAGCCAGACTCCCCACTAAATTTTTCATGGAAAAGATCAGAGTCAGCTACTGATCAGCAGGATTCTGCATGCACCCTTCCTATTTGGAACAGGGAGGGCAAACCAGAGGGACTTCACACACGTCTGAAGCCCCCAGGCCCTAAGACCTTGGAGGCTCATTTAGAGCAAACACACAGCCAGTTCTTCAGGGGTCTTGCATCTCTACACAGAGAGTCACTGAACCCCATTGTACCTGAATCAGGCAACTGGTCTTCAATCTTTATTTGCTTTAATACAATCTCCAACACCTCCACGGCCCAGGAATCCCCGGTCCTTCCACACCCTCCACCTCTGTCCTTGCCTGAGGCCCAACCTGAAGCCGTGCCCCAAACTCTGTCCGGATCTCAGCCTCCCGATCTCCTTCCTATTCAGACCCAGGCCCCACTTCAGAACCCACCCCCAACTCTGCTACTTTCTCCTCAATGCCAGCCTAGAAGCTGTGGAGTGTGTTTTCATAGCACCCAGGGTGAGGTACAGTCTCTTCTTACACCTTCTGAAATTCAACAGCTGGAAATTAATGTGCTACAGAAAGTACAAGAAAGCGTGTGGGGTTTACCTTCTGTGGTCCGAAGATCTCAGGAAGAATTTTGTCCTCCAGCTCCTAAGCTTTCACTGATTAAGCAGGCCTCCAAGGCCCATGTGCCAGTTTCCATCCTACGGGGAGATTTTCCCTGCAGCAGTGAGCTTCGAAAGAAACTAGAACACCACCTTCAGAAGAGGCTCATTCAACACTACTGGGGCCTGCCCCGCAGAGTCCATGAGTCTCTGTCAATGATGCAGCCTCAGAGTCAGGTCCCTCAGACCTCTGAGTCCAAAGGAAGTTATGGCCTGTCTTGGATCTCTCTGTATAAGGGTCAGAGCAACAAGGACTTGAGCTAGTCTGAAACTTTCTATGAGAGGAGCTCAGAAATGCTGCCTTTAGAGGAGGGAGTGGGGAAGAACCAGAGACATATTCTGGAGAATGGCCCCAAACCTGTTGAGTGGCCATGCCAGGATTACACATAATGCTCAGGGCTCTTACTCAGAGAAAGCCCTGGAAAGTCACGTGGGGAAAAATCCAGGGGCCTCAGTTGTGAGTATACACCAGAAACAACTTGAAAAAGCCCTGCAAGGACACTTAAGCAAGGAGTTTGAGGAAATTCATGAGGCCTAGATCCCTGAGGCTGTGAATAAATCATGGCATTCCATCAACCACACATTTCCCTTTCCTGAGAAATCCTCCAGTCAATTAAAAGACAGGGATCGAACATGACTGGTGGCTAAGGGCAAGTGCTTGAACACCCTCCAGGATATTTCCTCCATTAGCTCCAGCAAACAAAAGATATTGGAAGAGCATAGTACAACTTTTCACAGGGGAATGATGCGGGGCCTTCCCCACAAGGTCCAGGAATCCACAGAAATCTCCAACATAAAGGAGGACCTGTACCCGGCTTTTTCTCATTCCAAAATTTCCTGATGTGGATTGTAAAATGGGGGTCTGCAAGACCCTTGCAAGAAGCTCTAATGCTTTTCAAGCACAATGGGTAGAAACAAATTCAGTTGTGGATTGTCCTCACCATGCCACTTCACATGTGGGCATGGAAGGACAGGAGCGCCAACACAGTCACCCTCTTATACCACCCATGAGAGGGATGGTACATGGGTTTCTTTGCTCCCCGTACACAGCAACACAGATACAGCGAGTCAGAAGCAGACTCTACAAGACAAGAGATGCCACCCAAAGCCACCCAAAGTCACTGGTCCTAAAATAAGTGATAAGAGAATGAGTAACAAAGTACAAAGCAGTTAGAATATGTGACTTCATATAACAAGTCCAGGGAGATGTTTACAACAAAGGAGCTCTGTGTTCTTCAGTCACAGACTAATAACATCTTGAGGACTGATTAAGAAGCCATCTGAAGGAGAGATGCGAATACAAGAAAACAAGAAACTTCCCTGACCACTAAACAGCCTCTAACAAGAACAGCAGTTCCCCAAAACATTTTTTAAGTCATCAGACCTTCAAAATACACTGCTTAATGAGCTAAAGTGTAAAATAGAGAGCAAGAAGCAGAGCCAGCCCCAGGGCCTTCCCACAAATGTGTCCCTTGCCTCTAATAACTTGAAAACCAAGAACTTACTTGGTCATGATCAGGGTGCCTCCTGTGGGAACATGGCAGCTTCCCAGGTGATGCATGCCCACTTGGACAACACAGAATCCCACATGGAACAGGGTCAAGAGCCCTGGGTCCCTAAGCATGTTTTATGCAAGTATCAAGACAGGAAATTTTCTCCAGAAGCAAAAAGAGAGTGTCCTCTGACACTCAAAACAAGACACCTCAGTGGCGGTGATGGAGGGCTAGATGCATCCCACCACAGAAGAAGAAGCTGTCCTGACCAAGACAGGACATTAGAAAAGACGTGTGGGAGCAAGTCCTCCTCAACCCTGTCATCTTGACAACCTGTTCAGAGATAAGATGAAACACTTTTCCCAAAGGATTTCATTGATTTTTTTGTATTGTTTTCTTAGTGTCCATTGCATTGACGTGTGCTCTGATCTTTATAATTTCCTCTCTTGTGTGAGCTTTGGGTTTTCCATGCTCTTCTTTTTCTAGGAGCTTGAGGTTCAGCATTAGGTTGTTTATTTGAGCTCTCTCTGCTTTCCTAATATGGATATTCACTGCTATGAATTTCCCTTGTAGAACTGCTTTCATTGTGTCTGATATAGTCCTGTATGTTGTACTGGCATTATCATTTACTTGTAGAAATTGTCTAATTTCTTCTTTAATTACTTCTGTGACCCACTGATTGTTAAGGAGGGTGGTACTCAATTTCCATGTGTTTGTGGGGGTTTTTCAAGCCCTACAGGAAAAAAACCTCCTAGCTGGTTGATGTACCCTATAAAACTATTCTTCAAAATTGATCTAGAAATAAGATACTTTCATGACAAAGAGCACCTTAGGAACTTCATGAATACCAAACCAGCACTCCAAAAAATTTTAGATAATATAACAAGAAAAAACAATGAGGATCACAACCCCAGAAAGCCCAGAATGAATCCATCAGGCAACAACATGAATTAAATGTAAAGGGGGAGAATCCAACAAAAAAAAATAAATTCATGACAATGACAATTCAATATGTATCAGTTATAACCATCAATATTAATGGTCTCAATTCACCAACCAAAGGAAATAGACTAGCAGAATGGGTCAAGAAGCAAAATCCAACAATATGCTCCATACAAGAAATACACTTAATTCAAAAAGAAACTCATAGACTGAAAGTTAAAGGGCGCAAAACAATACTCCATGCAAAAGGAACCTGAAAAAAGGCAAGTATAGCTATCTTCTTTGCAGATCATGTGGATTTCAAACCAACACTGATTAAGAGAGATGAAGAAGGACACTACATCCTTGTTAAGGGAAGAATCCAAGAGGAAGAGATGACAATCATAAATATCTATGCACCAAACACTAGTGCAGGCAACTATATAAAACAAATACTAACGGACATGAAAAGTCATATAAGCACTAATACAATATCAGTGGGGAACCTTAATACCCCACTGTTAAAAATGGATAGACCAACTACACAAAAAATAACCAACGAAATACTAGAACCCAATTAAACTCTTGGACAAATGAACTTAACAGAAGTTTACAGAGTCTTCCACCCCACAAAATCAGAATACATATTATTTTCAGTTGCACATGGGTTGTTCTCCAAAATAGACCACATACTCGCTAGTAGAACATGTTTAAATAACTTCAAAGGAACTGAAGTTATATGCTGTATATTATCAGACCATAGTGCAATTAAATTGGAGATCAATAGCAAAAGAATTTCATAAACACAGGGAAACTGAACAACACACTTCTGAATAACCAATGGGCCACAGAGCAAATTAAAGTAGAAATCAGACAGTTTCTTCAGTTAAATGACAATGACAATACAACATATCGGAATCTGTGGGACACAATGAAAGCAGTCTCATGAGGGAAATTCATAGCAGTGAATATGCATATTAGGAAAATGTGAAATAGGCAGAAGTGGGGCAAAGGGGAAGGGGAAGTGGGAGGGGTAGGGGAAAAGAAAGAAGGGAGTGGGATTAATGTGAGAAAATGAAAACATGGAAACAAAGTCTTTGTAAACAGGGAGGGAAGGAGGGGTCGAAGGGAGTGCAGAGGAAGGGGAAATATAAGAACCAAGAGAGATTATGTAAAGGTGCAAATTTCCAATGATGAATTACATATTGTACACCTAAAATGTACTAATAAAATTAAATTAAAAAAAAAACAAAAGAAAGAAAAGTAACAACAAAATAGGCAGTTTAATTTTTATTGAAGAACATTTAGAAAAGATGTAATCAGAAAGGAAATAGTATATGCATTGTGCCTTTTGACATTTGCAGTGAACTATTAGATTAAGATCTACTCCTATGTTCCTGTTGGAAAATGGAGAAAACACAGATACATAATTGCTGCTATCCAAGAAAAAAGAGGATAACTCTGGCCTGCCTTACAGTTGTGAGTCTTAGGTGTAAAGTTAATCTATGTAAAATTTCTCTGATTTAATAATCTCAGAGAAAAAATGCTAGAAGTAAATTCAAGTCATTCTGGAAAGATGTGCTGAAGGGTTACCATTCTCTGTCAGGTCTTACCATCAGTTCTGATCTTTAGCCTTAGTTTCTCATAACAAGAATAAGCAAAATGTTAAATTTAACAAATATCAGTCTTGCTTTCTCCAATATGAATATATAGATAGAGCACTTTTCTCTTTGAGACTTTGATTTTGGTCCTTGAATTGATTCATTTTTGGTGTTAATCAGGTCTCTTTCTTTTTACCTTTTCCAACCATCTTTAAAGAGGAATAGTAAGATTGGCTCATGTCACAGCAATTTTAGGAGGATAATTTTGTAAATTGCATTGACTTTGCTGTTTCCAGTTTATAAAGGAAAATATTTGTTTTACACGGCTCATATAACTTTCAATCTTTATTTTCTAGGTTTTAAAGTCATAGAAACAGGACAATACCACTGCCCTGTTGAGGACTGGGGCTCACAGTGTACTGGAATAGCCAAGTGGACTTTCTTCACTTTTGATTGTGTTAAAGCTTCCTATCCATGAAGTGACAATCCCCACTCAGTCTGTCTTCGTCTCTGTTTCTTCCATAAACACATACATGCGTGTGCACACATGCACCCACACATACTCTTATTCAGTAACATGTCAAATATGAATTGTAAATTGTTAGCCTTAAAATTTTAATATTTGTAATAAATCTTATAAAACACAGCTTATTCTATTTTTAAAAAGTGCTTATTTTCTTCTTGGTAAACTTCACCTAAAATCAGGCTAAGAATGGCTCTGAATAGGAGTGCACCGAGTAATTTAATAGCACATTCAGATGCATACCCAAACACATATGGGAAATTAATTTGTGTGGTTTTGGTACCGGGGATTGAACTCAGGACCTTGAGCTTCTGAGGCAGGCACCAGAACCACTGAGCTAAATCCCCAGCCCCTAAGTGTGGTGTTTTTTGTTGTTTTTCTTTTGGTACCTGGGATCAAAATCGGGTCCTTGCACTTGCACAGCAGGCGGCAAGATCACTGAGCTAAATCCCTGGCCCTTAAGTGTGGTATTTTTAATCACCTAAGAAAAGCAGGATTACTTTTAAATGAGATCAGAACAATTAGGTAGCTGTTTGGAAACAGTAAGGTTGACTCTCTTTTACTCTTTATATCAAATTTCAACTTTATCAAACATTTAAATGTGGGGGCTAGGGATTTAGCTCAGTGGTTCTACTGTCTGCCTTGCAAGCGGAAGGTCCCGAGTTCGATCTCCGGTACCAAAACAAAACACAAAACAAGATTTAAATGTGGGGGGAATGTACCTTAAGTAGTTTTTAATAAAGTACAAATGTGATTATTATAATCTTAAGATAAAAAGATTCTTGTATTGAGAATACATGATTAAGAACACATAAAACAAAAAGAATAATTAACCATTATAAAAATTTTACATTTCTAAAGTCAAAAATAAACAATAGATAATAACAGATTTAAATATTTTTATAATGCCTATGATACAAAATACTTAATTTCACATATACTTACTACAAAAATAATTTTGTTAATTTATAAAGACCTATAGAAAGCATCAAGTTTTTAAAATGAACAACTCAAGAGAAAATGAGCAAAGGATATACACACAGAATAAAATATGTAAAAAAAATAGGCAATAATCATATTAAAGTACCTTAACCTTATTCAAACCTCAAAATTTAGATCCAAACAAATAGGAAATGTCATTTTACCACTGGAACCACAAAGACAGAAATAAAAATGAACATGTTTTATTTGTAAAAACACACTTACGCACATAAATTCATCTATACTAATGGTATATGTAAATAATTATATCTGAAAAAACCATGCAATTGTTGATTGCCTTTAGTATCGATGTGGGAAAGAGATTTTTTTCAAATAAATGTTGTTTTTCAGTTCCCAGCCAAACTGAGTGGCAAGTGCACAGGGTTCTCACAGGCCTCCGGCCACTCCATGGTCCCACACTGTCCCCCAAGAAGAATGGAACACTTGTTTCATAATAATTTACCCTAACATACCATGACCATCCTAAGTTTCCAGCCTACATTATGGCCTCCCTCTTGCAGTTGGTCATTCTGTAGATTTTAACAAATATATACGAGCTCATATCCACCAGTCAGGTATCATACAGAATAGTTTCACTGCCCTAAAAGTCCTGTATGCTATGGCTATTCATCTCTCCCTCACCCTAACCCCTGTTAACCACTGATCTCTTCAGTGTATCCACACTTTTGTCTCTTCCAGAATGTTATGTAGTTGGAATCATATAGTACGTAGCCTTTCAGACTAACTTCTTTTAGTTGGTAATACCCATTTGAGATTCTTCCATATCTTTTTGTAGCATGATAGTTCATCTCTTTTCAGTATTGAATAGTATTCCATTGTCTGGATGGCCCACAGATTATGTATCCATTCACTTACGGAAAGATATCCAGTTGCTTCCAAGTTTTGGCAAATGTGAATAAAGCTGCCATGAATCTCTATGTGCAGGTTTTTATATGACCCTAAGTTTTCAGTTTATATAAGTACATATCATGGAGCATAACTATTGGGTTAGATGGTAAAACTATATTTAGTTTTATACGAAATTGTCAAACCAAACTAGCTCCAATGTGGTTGTACCATTTTATATTTCTACCAGTACTAAATTGGAGTTCTTGCTTTTCTACATCCTTGCCAGTATCTGGTATTTTCAGTGTTTTGGATTTTCACCCTTTGAATGCTATGTAGTGGGATTTTTACGTTTCACTTCTTTTATTTGAGTATTACTTGAATTTTATAACCATAGGAGTTTTTTAATGGTAACAAACATAATGAGGTGAGAGAATAGGCCATTTTTACTTATTTACTTTATTCTGTCTGATACTACCAACCTAAAAAACATTTCTTAAAAATCAAATTTAGAAATTAGTAAATAAATAAACATACCAATAAATATATAAAAGGTTCTAATGTCTCATACTCTATTCATATAATTATAATAGTAACTATTAATAAAGCTATTACCAGCCCTGCCTTCAAGACATAGTTTCAGACTGTGGAAATCAGTATCTCCATACTCAAAGAACTAGGACTGGAAGTCCCATTTCACCCAGCTAATCCCCTGCTGGGTAGCTTCCCAAAAGAATTAAAAGAATCATACCACAGTGATATATGTGTGCCCATGTTCATAGCAGCACAATTTGTAATAGCTAAAACTTGGAAGCAGCCCAAATGCCCATTAACTGGAGACTGGATAAAGAAAATGTGGTTTTTTATAAAATGGAGTACTACTCAGCCATAAAGAATGAGAAATTAGAGACATTTATAGCTAAATGGATATACATTTAGGTGATACTCTTAAGTGAAATAAATAGGACACACATGAATAAATTCTGAATAGTTTCTCTGGTGTGAGAAACTGAAAGTGTAAATAAGGACTAAAAGGTATAATAGGTAATGTGAAATAGGAAGAAAAGGGGCAAAGGGGAAGGGGGATTGGGAGGGGTGGGGGAAAGGATAGAAGGGAATGGAATTAATATGAGAAAATGAAAAAATGGAAACAAAGTCTTTTAAATAGAGAGGGATGGAGGGGTTGAAGGGAGGGCAGGGGAAGGGGGAAAAGAAGACTCAAGAGAGATGATGCAAAGGTGCAAATTTCCAATGATGAATGTCATTATATTGTGTACCTAAATTGTTCCAATAAAATAAAATTTAAAAAAAGAAAGAAACAGTTATAGTGGGTGAAAGGACAAGAATAGAGGGCCTATGGCACTGCACATATGTGGGCAATTGATTTTCAAGGAAAGTACAAAGGTATTTCAGTGGAAAAAGAATAATCTTTGTGATAAATGTGCCTCAACACATGTTGAACACATGCTGGACACATGTATGGTCCATAGACAGCCATATAAAAAGTATAATCTTTAACTCTTATTTCTTACCATATCAGGATTAACTAAAAAATAAAAAAGGATTAAAGGTCAAAACAAAAAACAAAAAAAGAAATAGTTTCAGATAAAAATAATGGTGGCTTCAACAGCAAATATACAGAGAGAGGCAAAAAAGAAAGTGAGGTGGACAAAAGCTTAGGCTTACTCTGTACTATAACAGAGCCCTCCAGGACTACATTCAGCATCCTGGGCAGAGAGTTTCAAAGCATAGTCCATGGTCTTGAAAAGACAACCGGGCTTGAATTAGACTTCTCACCACTGTGGGAACTCTGAGAAAAGGGTGGAAAGAATCAGAAAACAGCTCTCCCTTTGAGAGGTTTCTGCAGCACTGGGACTAATCTACGATGAAGAGATCAGAAAAGTAAATCGGTATTTCTGAGCATTTATTATTTGTGTTAGCTTCCCATTACTGTGATAAAACACCTGAGATAAATCAACTTAAATAAGAAATGTTTATTTTGGTTCACAGTTCAGTCCAAAGTCTGCTGGCTCCATTGTTTTTAGGACAGAGATAGAGACAGAGATAGAGAAAACCCAAGAATGAACCAGAGATCAGAGAGGGAAGGGATGGAGAACAAAATATAATCCCCAAGGTCATGCATCCATGACCCATTCCTTCCAACTAGACCCAACCTTATAAGCTCTCATCATTTCCCAGTAATGTAATCAATTTATGAACACATTAATGGATTAATCCCCTGATGAAGTTAGACACCTCATGGTATAATCAACTTCTGAAAGTCCATCAACTGGCAACCAAGGCCCCAACATATGGTCTTTAGGAGACATTTTAGATCAAAACCATAACTGTCTTTTTTTTGCAAATTATTCGTCCTACTAATATTGTAATACCAGTCAAATGAATCTGGAAAATTCGATTTGATTAGTATATTAAGAACTCTGTATAGTCTCACAGGAGAGCAAACTGTTTAATTTCACTTGATACAGAGTACCTTTTATGCCTAGCCCCTATTAACAGTGGACAAAACACACTTGGGGAAATATTGATCTATCTCCTTTAACATGTTTTCTCTCATTTGATCCTAATAACAATTCTAGGAATAAGTTTTATTCTTGCCATCATCAAAATTGGAAAATTGAGATTTCAAGTATGTAGGTAACCATGATCACAATCATGCTATCTACACATGAGATTTATACCTAGGTCTTCCCATCTCCAAAGTCTTCAAGCGGTGGGGTAGCTCAGAAATTATTCCAGATTGGATTCACTTATTCCACTTTGAAATTTTCAGAATAAGGATATTTTATATAAAATTAAAACAAGAAAACAGGGTTAGAACCTAGTACTTGAGACTCCTAAAGTCATAATTTGCACACTGTAAGGTTTTTACATGGGCTCATCTATAACAAAATGGAGCACTGTGATTCTCTCTGGATCAAACTAATCTCACAAATCATCTGGATTTGCTTATCTTGATAAAACTTTTCAGAATTTGGGCATATCTATAAAATTCAGATGAACCATGTAATTGAAGCAGTCCCTGAGTCACTATTAGATCCAACCCTAACCCTAATCTATTCCTCTGGCCTCACTGAGATGTATCTAATACTTCTGTAGAAAAACACTAAGGTAAAAAAAGAGATAGAGGAGGAAGAAAGTCTGTTCATTACTCTGAATTTCCTTGCTTGAGTGGGTTTAGGTTAGATAAAACTTTAATTATTTTTTCTGCATAAATTTTTCTTTCGGTAAGTGCTTATAGAATATATTTCCAGTTAAATCTTTTAGGGTGGACCATTGCTCAAGTGATTTTCAACTACTGTATATTGGAGAAAGCCTCTGAAAATATACTATGGGTATATGGATCATGGGGAAAAGTAAGATGACTTAATAGGTCTCCCCACCAACCCAACTAACTTCTGTAACCTAATTAATAACCAGCAATGATAGGGGAAGAGAGATGGAATTGTAACAATTTCAGATGTGTATACTTAAACATCATGACATCAGTTTTTCCACTCAAGCTGGTAAATAACTACACCCAGAAATATGTGAGCCCTTTCTGATGAGACATAAATCAATACAAACTGCTATCCAGTTCTATCTTATAATAAATTTAAACCACATCTCTCCTCTTCCTTCACCCTTTGGTTCTCATTTTATTTCTAGTTCACTGTGGTTGAAGCTCACTTTTTAAGGGATTTGATCCAGGTGTCTGGCTTTAAAACTTGAAAAAATTTTCAAATTATGTCCAAACTTCTGAATTATAGAATTTGATCAGGGTTTAACACAGTATGGGTATGAGTATGTAACTAGACTACACGTAGGGAGTACATGAGTATGTAACTGGACTATAGAAAAAACTTAGAAACTGTTTTTATCAATTAGCTGTTAAACATATCAAGCCACTTTTACACTTAGTGGCGTAAAACATTATTATTTTTTCACCCATAAGTATGTGGGAAAGTTGGCCTTTTTGTTTTTGTCAGCTGGGATCACTTATACATCTGTGGCCAGCTATTTGTTGGGTAGGCACACTTCTGACCAGGGGTTGGCTGGTATAGAATGGTGGGGATGTCTCACCTCTGCTCAATGTGATCTCTTTATCATCCTGCGAGCTAGCTCAGACAGAATCAGGATCTAAAAGAGAACAGAAGCAAACAAGCTTCGTGAGGAGTAGTCTCAATATTGACACTAATTACTTTATCCACAATCTGTTGGCCAAAGCAAGTAACAAAGATAGCCCAGATTCAAGAGGTGGAGAAATAGGGTTCACCTTAAAGGGTGAGCCATGAGAAATGTTGACAGGAGTAGTAGTAAACAATTAAGAATGTCTATGCAACCAACTTGTAAGAGTATATGAGCTCTTTCCCTTTCTTGCTGAATCACGAGTCACCAGAGGCACATCCAGACGGGTACCCCAGCATTGAGGACAGCGTACAGCATCATTGTGCTTATGTAAGCCATCAGCAAATCTCAAGATCAGGTCATACCTCCTCAATGCTTCACCTTGCTATATTCCTATATTTCTGACACATTGAAGAATCCCTGCCTCAGATGCTCAGCAAATATTTGTGAATGAATAAACAAATGAGTGAAAAGAAGCATTATGTAAGAGTCTCTATTAACAGAGCCAAATGGAGAAAATAAAGCAAATTCAACAAAGACTGGGGAAAGCAATAATAAAGTGAGGCAATAGCAGATGAGGAAATCTAAACTGGAAAAGAAATTTCTGAGTTGAACAACAGTTGTGATGGTGTTTTTGAAGTTCTTACTGCTGCTGGCTCAGCCATGCTGTAAATATTTAAACAGGCCCTGGCAGTGCAGACAGGAGAAATGAGTCCAAAGCGGAGATCAAGTTGAGCAGGAAAAACAGACTATGCAGCTCACTGTCATGGAAAGCAGTGGATTCCAGATGATTTAGGATGACAGGACAGGGCAATCCTCTGGGGTTGATTTTATTCACTGGCCTGGGGAAGGCCCCCAACTGTAGGGAGAGCTGTCATAAATGTCAGGGTACCTGCCATTAGATCAGTTTTAGGACAAACTCCTCACAGACACATACATTGCAGCTAACTAGGGGGAAGGGACAGCTGAACTGACAAGAGATGGTCCTTGGGAATCTGAACACAACAAAGAAAGGAGCTAGTGGCAGCCACCAAAAGAGGGCCAAGGAGAAGTGAACAGTTAGTGCCTCCGGGATTCTCTGGCTCCTCTAGGCCACGCACATATTTGACTCCCTTGTCCTTTAGCAAGCACAAATGTGTTGTATCCCGTCAGTAAAATCTGCACTGCTGGGATGACAGGACTCGCTTTCTGCAGGGTGCATAACAGCTTTCCGACATGTTGTCAGAATGTGTCAGGTCGAGTTAAGGTGATTCTATTTCATGAGGACATGACACGCCGCGCCACTGTTGGCAATTCAGACATTTCCTGTCAATGCCTGCCACTCAGGAATGATGTGTAATCAAACCCAAGTCACAGCTAGGCTTTTTGCATGAGAGTTGCTTCCAAGTTTTACTTTTAATACCTGAGGTTTTGTGTTACTGATATTAAATAAAAAACTCTTTCCAATGAATTTTAAATGAGGTAAAAGCTCTCACCAGAGATTTGTTAAAAGCAGATGAACAGCTGTTCTTTTCTTCCCCCCTTTTAGTAGAAGGGCTTTAAATTATATATTAACCAAAAAGGTAAACAGAATAAAATGGGCAATTAAATATTAATGGAAGATATAGTGGAATTGTCCTGTGCTGCACTTAAAACAGCCTGAATGATTGAGCTGTGAATTGCTCTCCCCGAGGTATTGAAATATTCATCAGCGCTATTTAATAAATGTTCATATTCGTAGGCACTCATGTTTACACTACAGCACTTGCAAGAGAGTGCTTACTAAAGAAAACATGCTAATGGAAGGTGAACTTCCCTGTGCAGTAAGTCACCTTAAATTATACAGAGTGTGCTGCTGAGGAGATGGGGAATCTCTCCTCTGACAAATGAGAAGCCTGCATGGGAGAGGAGTGCCTTTTGTTAAGAAAATGGCTAGGGATTGCACAGAGGCATTGTGGCTCCAAGACTATTTTGAAGTTTTTAAAAATTTATCTGGTTTGCATTTTTAAAATGTTTAACCTTTCCTGCCTGAAGCCAAGCTTCATTCCAACCCTATTACTATAAACCACCTACCTTATGGGAAGGGACACAAGAGAAAGAAAAAAGAGACTGCAGTGTGAAATCCTGAAAGAACCTAGATAAAAGCATTCCAGGTAACAGTGGAGACAGGCTCACAGAAGCACAGAGCACTTACAGGAAGAGGTAGGCACTGTCCCTCATTGCTCCCTCTCTGTGACATTTATTTAGTCCTTCTTTCCCAAGACCTGCAGATACTGAGTTACCTCAAGTGGGAGCTCGACTGTTCCTCTTAGTTAAACAAGATCAGGGCTGGTGATTGGAACTGGTTGATCTCTAGGGAAGATACTAAAATTTACTAGGCCAGCGGAGTGAAGGGGCTGTATTTCTGATGAGTAAAATACCCTAAAGGAATACGCCCATTCAATTTATATCGCTGTTTAGGGACAATTACATAAGGACTCAAAGTCAGCAGCATCATAATACGTGTGTGCTGGATCAGGATCAATTATGATGAACCTTCATTCTCCTACTACTAACCATAAAAACTTGAGAAAAGTTTATTTGGTGAAAAAAAGGAGGATTTCTAGTCCCAGAGTAATAAAAACAGCTACACAAAATATTGTAGCATGACTTTCAGTCTCACTGTGTATGGGAAGAGTGCACCTCTCTTAGGCAGCTGGCCGCGTGACTTCCTTTGACTCATAGGGTTACAGAGGTCATGGTATTAAATCAAATGGTTAAAATATTCAGGAGCAGTTTGGGTAAAGAAAATGCTTACAACAGCTATAGTCCATAGAGAACAAGAAATATTGTGGTACCAACCCCAAATCGATCATCCTTGCTGGAAAACTTTGAAACTGTAGAGGCATGAACAGGATGTTGATTTCATATGCCATAGTTCGGGGTTTGCCATATACCATTGATACAGCACCGTCCATGGCATATGTTGAGCATCAATCCAAGGTATTAATAAAGAAAATAACATAGCCCTCACCCCTTTGTTTTTTCCAGCTCTTGCTGCTTGCCACTGACATCAACCCTAATGAAAAATATTAAGGACTATAAGATACAATTACTACATGGTCTACCCCCCAAAAGCTTACTCCAGTTGGAAAGACAAGATAACAATCATGAAACAATCTTCAAGGTGATAACAATCAGTAAGGTAATATCATGAATCACAAAATATTTACTATATAGACATAAAGGACACAGGATGTACAGTATTATAAAGTCTTTAAACTAGTTTTTTAAAAGTAAAAAGGAAGCTGGCTAAGATTTGTATGATAGCATTTATAAAAATTGGGTTAATTGGGATGGCCCCAAAATCACAATTTCTATTCAGTAAATATCCTCATAGTATCATATTTTTCTTTTTTTCAGATTCAATAAGTTATATAGAAACTGATTCCTCCATGAGTGCAAATAGAAAACAATTGTGAATTTCAGAAAGACTACTGAATAGTGGCCTCATGAAGAGTCAGACACATAAAACAAATAGAGAATACTTTGTTTAATTAAGAGATTCAAAATGGATGTAAAAAGACCCTACCACTAAGGAGAAGAAACTTTAGTTCAGGGGAAAATGCTATATCTAGGCATTTATTTCCTTAATAGTCTCTTCTAAAACCCTTCTCAAATGCATTTTTAAACTACAATTAGATTTAGCTGCTTAATAAAAATTATTTTTATATGAAAGCAAAATTAAATTTAAGACATAGTACTTTTTCTGCCGAGAAACTTCTAAGGCTCCTTGCTTGTTAGAACATGAGACCACTGTTCAACTGATGTCAAATAAATTCCAGTTACTGAAGAAGAATAACATGAGTATAATAAAGCAACTCTTGAGCACAGAAGAATCTGTTCTCTCAATTCACTTTTATTTGCTGATCCCCACCCCCATAGGTTGTAGAACACTGGATTTTTTATAAGGACTGTTTTCAATGTTCTACACATAAATCAGGTACACTGAGTTTGGTAACTAATGGAACAACTTAAGCTCTGACAGCCAGTGAGGCAAAACTTCTAATGACCATCATTTTAGTGGGTAAGTGCCAAAGGCAAGGTGATTATATTCTAAAGATGACATATTAAACTTTAAAAAGAAGCTGTTGAGGACATTGGAAGGCTTTTTGAGGTCTCACTTGAAATAAAGGAAGGGTAATGGAAGGGACAAGAGAGAAGGTGCCAGAGAGAGTGAAGCAGACCCCTTGGAGCCTTCAGCCCCTTCCTTCACAGTATGACTGCCTCTCCCGTGAGGAGCTTTTAGGTGTCCTTGAGCAAAGTCATTCAACATTTGAAACACCTAATTTGTTTTCCAGATTCACTTTAGGCCTGTGAACCTACCCAGAAATCTGAACAAATATATCTGCTTCTAATAAAGTAAGTTCTACAAGCCAGCCCTACAGAGAAGAAAAATTTATAGTCCTGTTCAAGAGGGGAGAGTGACCTTGTTAGCCAAGTACCGTAATAAGAATACACTGAGCAGAAGCACTGGTGCACACGACGCAAAGCATCTAAGAGGAAATCAGCTGTTTTAAACCGTGGAACTAATGCGGATCTTTGCTAATAGGTGCTTATTTATCACCAGCATAAAAAGATTATTTGGTAAACCTAATGAAGTAATTCCAGCTTTTAAGTGAATGCTACTTATTAATTGAATGTTACTGAAAAAAACAGGGAGGTAAATTGCATGGAGTGAGTACAACCAACTTCCATCCTAGTGTATTAATATTTTCCTGATGCCGCTGGGATAATATTCTGGTTACATAAATTTGGGGCCATCAAACTGTTTGAAGAGAAAGAAAATCAGGATTCAGTGCTTTTGAAGGAGGAATGTAAAAATGACTGGGCAGGAGCTAAGAGACAGAGATGGGGATAGACAGGCAGAGAGAAGCAGACAGAGATTCTTCTTGCATCTCACTGCTAGTGAAAAACATCCTCTGCAGTAACACATGGGCATCCAGGCCCGCCACGTCTGTTATTTAATCCTGGTCAATACTCCTGATGGTGTCAGCTTCAATTCATTATTATATTTATTGTTTCTAAGCCTCAATCTCTATGTTCTTTAAAGTGTGATAATAACATATAGTTTAAAACAAACTAGTTTATGAAAAAATATTAATTTTCTGAGGGAGTAAACTATGAGCAGTTTCATTTTATATTTTCTTCTGAATACATTTCTCCAAGTCGCCTATGAGAACCCACCCTTTCTTCTGGGCAGTGGGTCCTGTATTGGTCAGCTTTCCTGCTGCTGGGACAAAGTACCTGACAACCACAACAAAAAGAGAGGTTTGTCTTAGCTCACGGTTTGAAGTTTCAGGCTATGGCTGGCTGGCTCCAAGGTGGAAACATAATAGCAGAAGGGCATAGTGGAGCAAAGCTGCCCACTTTAGGGTTGTCAGGAAGCAGAGCATGGGGAAACAGGCAAGAGATATGCCAGGAACCAGATAAACTCACACTTCCAATACCCACTCAGACACATCCAGAAGTATGCTTTACTAATCTCCTAGGTGTTTCTCAAGCCAATCAAACTGATGGTTAAAATTAAGTGTCATATTCCCTAAATGAAATTGTGGTAGATTTCATAAGTGTTCAATGAATTTTGGTTTTCAGAACAATTTTATGTCAGTATTGGAATGCACAGTACATTTAATCACCACACTTCAATCCCATATTTGAGTCAAAGCTCTTCTCAGGGATAACACAGGAAACACTGTGAGTTGAGAGGAGCCACGACTAGTTCTTCCTCCTTCCTCTCTCCCTACTCTACCTACCGCACCTTCTCCTTTCCCCGTGTTCTTTACTCAAGAGTTGAGCAAAAGTGGGAAAAAGGAAAAACAAAAGTCCTTTCTTGTCTAAGCAAGACTGTGTTCCTCTCCTTGGAGGCAAATACATTGCTCATACTTGTTTGTGGACAAAATGGGATGGGGTAGCCCTAGCTGGCACCACTGATGAGGAGTTTATTCCCATGATACCACGTTCTCCATATGTGCTATCTATTCAGGCTCCACATAATATGGCAAAACTGTGACATCCAGTGTCATATACCCTCCTCAGCCAACTCTTGGCCTGAGTTTCCATGAAATAGCCAATCAACCAATGCTACATCACTCCTTGCCTTATGATAACTTTCTTACAGGCCCTGGAGATACATCAGAGATCAAACAGGAAATTCCTTGTCCTCAGATAATCTGAAGTGCCCTCCAGTCTAGTAGAACAACAAAGAGACAAAGTACACTAAATAAACAACCCATATTTATTTAAATAGAGATAAGTGCTATAGAGAAAAATTAAGTAGATCAGGCAAACATTACAATTTAAAATTTTATGATCAGGGTGGACCTCTCTAAAGTAATGTTCGAGGAAGGACTTGAAGACAATGAGGAAGTGAACCATGTACATATCTGAGGGAACAGTTTCCAGGCAGAAGAAAGAGTCAGAACGAGGCTTAGGAAGGAAGGTGTTTTGGGGTTTCAGGACTAAAAAAGCCCACTATGTATGGAGTAGAGCAAACATAAAATTTGACATGCCTGTTTTATAGCACAGTTTACTAAAGACTGGAGTACGTATGTCCAAATATGCCTGTACACACACACACACACACACACACACACACAGAGAGAGAGAGAGAGAGAGAGAGAGAGAGAGAGAGAGAGAGAGAGAGAGAAGGGTAGGGAAGGTAAGCCCAAGAGAGCAGTAAGCTTTATTTTAACTTAGTCACACAGAAGGACATAATTTAAATAATCTAAACAGTGACTGTAGTTGAGTACAAATCTTGATTTTTCTACATATTATTTTTAAGATCTTGTGAAAGAAATACAACCTCCTTCCTCAATTTCTTTTTCTGTGAAATAGGGACTACAATAGAATCATATCAGATGACACTGTGATAAGAGGAATGGAGTTAATGCCCTACAGTACATAGTGATTCTGATGGGCAGCAAGGTTTAAAAATTACTGCTTATATCTATGTTTGTTTCATTCTTTTTATTATTATTTTTTTTTAGTACCAGGGATTGAACTCGGGTCCTTGCACTTGCAAGGCAGACAGCAAAACCACTGAGCTAAATCCCAGGCCCTTGCTTCATTCTTGCCAGTCAGGTCTCCATTCAAATGTCACCTCCTCAGAAACTGTTTCTGTTATCATTATGGATGTTCAAAAATATTACACTAATCTTCCTTCAAGGCATTTGGTATGAAAAGATTTCCTCTATTCTTCTGAGATGCCTATGCCATATGACCTCTTTTGGCCAATGGACTTTGAGCAGGAGTGAACGCAGAAATTTTGCATAGAAGTGATATATGTCAATTTCAAGTAGAAGCTTTTAAAAGTCAGTATGAGATTTACCACATCCCCTCTCTGCTGTTCTGGTGAGCATGGAAATCTTTGTTGGGATGGAGTCTGACAGTCCATGTTGCTATCCTACCACCTACACTGGACATGTGGCTTCAGCAGTAGGTAAGTCTTTGCATAGTTAGGTTTATGTGGTGCAGTTTATGGATTGTGACTGGAATAATCTAGACTATCCTGACCGATACACTTTCCTTGACCACATTACATGGAAGGGTTTCCTCATTTCTAGTCACTCTCTAGCACATCTTCAGACTTGGTGTCCCCTATAGAACTATATTGTGCTACTTTGTAATCATGCCATTTACAAATTGTGAGTAGAGAATTTATATCATTTTTACCTGTATTCTCAGTGCAGTAATAGGCTCTAAAACTTATTAGGAACTTAATGTTTGTGTTATACAGTTCCAAAATATTGACTGCTACAGTTTGGATATGAAATGTACACCAAACAGTAATGCGTTGAAGGCTTGGTCCCCAGCTGATGACACTATTCGGAAAGGGAGGAAACTCTAGGAGGTGGGGCCTAGTTAAAGCAGGTTGATAACTGGGGACATCCCGTGAAGGGTCATTTCTTGTGCTTAGTCCCATCTTCACTTGGTCTCGGCTTGCTGGCCGCGATGAAGCTAGCAGCTTTGCTCCATCATGCCCTTCCACCATGATGTTCTATCTCACCATAGGCCCAAAAACAATGATATTAGCTGACTATGGACTGAAACCTCTGAAACTGCGAGACAAAATAAATCTCTCCTTGCTTAGATTGATTTTATCTTTAAAAAAAACTTTTTATTAGTATATGATTGCAATACAAAATGAATATATTCACGTGAGATATTGGCACATACACATATCACATCTTGATCTTTTTACTTCGCCTACCCGTCCTCATCCTTTTGCCCCCTTGCATTGTCATAACCCCTTTCCATCTCTACTAAGTCCATCTCCCTGTTTCCTATCACCTTTCTTTCATTTCACTCTTTAAATCATTCATATTTTGGGTTTCTCATACAAGAGAAACCATCTGATATTTAATCTTTTGTGTCTGACTTTCTTGGGTATTTTGTCATAGTGGTGAAAAGCTGATTACCGCATTTATATAAAAATGATCTTCGCATTAGGTCAAAGTTGTAGAGTACAGACACAATGTGGCCATTTCATTGTGATACTATTTTCATGAACATGAAAAAGCAAAATGGACCAATACATATGCTTGAAATAAAAATGCAGACATCTACAATCATAACTTTTATCTAATGTTCATAACTTAGTAAAAGAGGCTACTTTTGGGATTTTAACAGTGATAATTTTACACATTCTTGTATCCCATCCAAATTTCAAATCAACTGAGAAATACATAAGCAGATGATGAAAAATGAAACATATTCATTGTTAATTAAGTATGTGGCCTCCTGATATCCTGCCTTCACTACCAGAGCCCTCCTAAGGTCTGGACTTTCAGAGACACATTTAGAGAAGAGCATGGGACTGCAGATTAGGCTGATTTTATCAAAATAGCAGCTTCGTACCCTGTGAACCCTGAGAGTAAAGCCAGGCACCAGTTCTGGTCCACTTATTAGGTGCCTAGCTATGGAGGTAGGAGAAAACACAGAGCCACACTCCTGGAGGTAGGCAGGCACTGCTGTAACACAGAAGCCACACGCATCTCCATATTTCACGGCTGTGGTAAATCTTTCCTGAATGTGGTTATATAGGAACAGAGGCCAGAAGGGTTCCTCTCATTCTCATCATTAATGGAAACTTCTTCCCTCCATGAAAATGTGAAGCGAGTAGGAGGTAAGGTAGGAAGGTGATGAATGCCCCCCAATCTACTCTGGAAGCAAATCTTAAAGGCCAGTAATAATTTCTCTTTCTGAAAGTCAAATTGACTGCTTTCTTTTAGCATATGTGCTGCCAAAGCGAGCACCTGACTGCTTTCTTTTAATTGGCAGTAGAGCAGTGCTGTCTCACTTCCTAAATATTCTTTCATAAAAAAGATACTCAGTGAATGACAACATTATTGTTTCCTCCCACTTTTCATAGCAATAATTAAAATTCATTTATAGACATTCAACCAACAGCTTATAATTATGATTAAAGCGACTTAGCAATGAAATCACTTCTCTTAACAATAGTACTTTCACTGCAAATTCCACCAAAAAATTAAAATCCTTTTACAAAATGTAAATTAAAGTACTGGCTATAATAAATCTTTAATGAAACTTTATACTGTTCTTTCACACTTCCCTGGATACTTCCTCATAAATGCAAAGATTTCCTAATGCTAAATCAGGCAGCACATAAGCTATTTCTCACTGCTGATTCAGGCAGAGAATTTAGTTCTATAGACCCTAAACTGCTTACACTATACAGAAGCATCCTTAAAGCTGACTTCTGATGCCACAATTAACACACTAAAGAGAAAACTAAGCTTTTTCTAATACAACAGAAGCACACTCTTCACAAGAACACTAACCATTTTTGATGAAAGTAATATGAAAGATAAATGTTTGCTTAAAAATATTCCATTGGGAACTTCTAACATTCCTGGAGTTGAGGTAAAGAATTCACAAGTTCTGAATGATCTTAGGGATAACCTGGTGGTAACTGTATATTTGGAGGAGATATGGAACTTTCTTACAAGGAATCACTGCATGGAAGAAGAAATGGTACTGAATGGAGTATGGTAGAACAATCTTAATCCCTCATTTTTCAGATTATAAAGCCACGACAAAGAGAAGTTGTATTGCTGCTGTAAGTCATATGGTAAGGTGACCAAAGTCCAGAACTAACCTTATTCTCCAGTGATTCAGGTTGATGATCTTTCTGTATTAGTAATTTATACTAAATATACACTTCCTATTATTACATGTTTAGTAATATTTGTTCTTTTCAAATTAAAGCATGTATCACTTAATCAAAGTAATACATCCTGAGAAATTCCATTTTGTTGTCTTACAAACATCACAGTGTGCTTTCACAAACTAAGATGGCTACAATGTCACTAGGCAATACAATCTTATGGGATTTCTATCATATGTGACTGAAATATCATAATGTGACACATGGCTGTATTAGTCTTGCATTTCCATAAAAGAGTGATTAAGAATAAATTTTGGTGGAAGAATTATGCCAAAGCCTCTTACAATGCTCAGAGACATTCTTGGACTTGAGAAGGTAAAGCTCCTCCAGACTTGTACCAATTGGAATGTGATGACAGTATCTACTTGGATTGCTCCTAATTAAATAATTTCTGTGGAAGTTCCAAAATATTGCCCTTCAAGAATGAATTTTAATTTTATCTGGATTCTCTATCTGTGCACTTGCCATGCAAGCAGGGAAGACAGAAGATTCAATAGCAAGGTGGAAGTTTACTGCAAGACCCTTGCCAAGAAGAAACTCACAGTGAATCTACAGGGGAATTTGACATTTTTAGTCTCCTGAAATTCGTCTTTTTACTTCTATCTACAGATCAGCTATGACTATTAAACAAGGCACTCAAAAAAAGCTTCAAAATTTTTACATATAAACTAGAAGTAGGTTATAATCTGTTATTAAAAATAATGATTATGGTCATACTCTAGCTAAATAAAGAAGACAAGTTCAACTGAAGACTGCAAATGATTAAATAAGTAAATAAAAGCCACAAAAACACCTTTCCTTTATCTCTTCATAGATGAAGGGAATACTGCATTGTTTTAAATCCTTCTTTCCCATCTATTCAAAAACCAGTAACTTATTATAGATCCAAGAATAACTTGAAGATGGTAGGGATTTTTATTAAGTACAAAAGGTTTTGCACTCCATACATTATCTTTTCTATGTCTTTTTCTTTAGTTCACTGCAGCTTCAAGAACAATACTGGACTACCTTGTCAAAAACTGAAATGAACAAATCACCACAAAACTTACAGAACGCATTATTACTGCTGTTGGTACACCTGCTCTTGTTATTTGTATATCATTTAATTACTTATGAAACACTTTCATATGTATAACTTATTTAACACCACCTGCAGCATCTATGTACAGTAACAGCAGGTATTCTATATAGACTTCTCCAGAATCACTTAGGTGGTAAGTGGAAATGTCTCACCTCCATTCTTAAACATACTTTATATACATTTCCACAATTTCAGCATAACTACCTAGTAAATTTTAGTAAAGACAGGAGGTATGGCTTTTCAAAGACCATGCATTGCCCTATAGATATCTCTTTTGTAACATATTCTAGGCAAGTGAAGTCAAATTGTAGAGAATATTAGAAGCAGTTAGCCACTCTGGGATTTTCACTGAGAATAACCACTTAAGAGGTCTTCCAACATAAAAGAGACATGTGGAGTTGACCCTTTACAATAGTATCTTTTGTTATACCTATAGTTAAGGTATTGGTATAACATCTTATCATTCAAACATCAGACTTACCGCAAAAGTCTTACCATATATTAATCATTCTGAAATGGAAAGCCAGGGAACATTTATACACAAAAGTTTATATCTGAAGGATTGGCAGCTGATAACTTCAGTGATTGGAAAATAAACACAGTATCATTTAATATCACAGTTAAAAGTACATGTACACATGTGTGAACATGTGTACATGTGCACACACACACACATGCATACATACAAAATGCCAGGAAAACATCACTGGTTTTTTAAAATTCACCCCAAAATATTTTCTAAGACCATACTAACTTATCATCAACTGAAACCTGAATATGCAAATTCTTATTTATTTCACCATGTGATAAAAGAGGTTCTGATACCATGGGAAGAAACTGGAGCACAGGCCAGCCGTGTATTCTGTTATGTGCTAGCTAGCGTTAGGCAAATTACTTCACTTCTCCTATATTAGGTCCTTAGGTATAAGTCAGAGATAAGAATATTTTATTCACGAAATGACATAAGTGGAGGACTTGAGAGTCTGGACCTGGGAGTAGACTGTCCTTTGTAAATGTCCTCAGATAACTGTTGGCCCTGCCACAAGTAAACCATTTACTTCTCTTTGGTATGCCTTTGAATCCTGATCTGTGATATGGCAATAATGTCACCTACTTAGTGAGATAGTATATAAAACACGTAGTAAAATGTCTGATATCTAGTAAGTTCTCTCACTAATTTATATTTATTGTTTTGTTCATGTTGCACAGTGCAGTTCAAAACTGCTTTCTTCCCAAGATGAGTTTTTCCTACCCAGTAAAAATAAACTTCTTGTGAGAGTTTCTTTGCATTTTTCAAAATTAAATTTTTACATTTAGAGACCATCATAAATACAAGATAACTGTATTCTGATAAATAAGCACATTTCTTGAAATAAGAGATCTACTCCTATGGCTACTGTCACTTTCTCATCAATGAAACACCATACCTGATACCGACAACTTAAGAGAGGTTCATTATGGCTCACATATTGTAAGTTTTAGTCTTTGCAAAGTCGGCGAGTACCAGGCAGAAGCTGCATGGTAGAAGGGCCTGGTGGAGGAAGCTGCTCACATTATGGCATCCACAAAGGAGAGAGTCAAGGGCAGAGCTGAGAAGGGAAATATACACTTGTAAGCCACGCCCCCAGTGACTAGCTCTTCCCAGGAGCCCCCACCTCCTAACAGCAAGTCAGCTATAAGCCCCCATAATCCAATCATTTTTCAAAAGCCCTGCCTATGAGTGCATGAGGCTTGTGAAGACATACAGATATAAACCAAACAGGTACATTTAATGCATCAAAATTTCTAAGAGAGAAATCAAACACTGTTAATGCAGAAACCACCAAAGCTAGGTAGGAATATCTTTTGAATGAAAGTTTCTTCTGAATATTATTTCAAAATTGACACTTGAATGGATCATTCTGGTTACCAAAAGTTAAATTCTAGGGTTGGGGATTTAGCTCAGTGGTTCCACCACCTGCCTCGCAAGCTAAGGACCCGAGTTCGATCCCCGGTACCAAAAATAAATAAATAAATAAATAAATTCTAAGTTTACAGAAAGCTAAAGAATATGAATCTAAAGGAACCTATAATTACTCAGCTACAATTTTTCTAGGTAACTGCATACTCTTTCATTTATATTCTACATGTATATGTGATTGTATTAGAGTTATTCAGAGAAATAGGACCAATAAAATACACACACACACACACACACACACACACACACAAATTTATTGTAAGGAATTTGCTCAAAAGATCACAGATGCTGGGAAGTCCCAATATCTACTATCAATGAGGCTACGATCCAGAAAAGTTGATGATTTAGTTTCAGTCCCAGTCTGAGGCAGCCATGTCTCAGCTCACATAGGCAAAAAATGAGCAAATTCGTTCTTCTTTCATCCTTTTATTCTATTCAGGTCCTTAATGAATTGAGGAAGCCTACTCACATTGGGAAGGGCAATCTACATTAATGCACCAATTCAAATTCTAAGTCTGCACAGAAACACTCTCATAGACACACCCAGGTATGGTGCCTAGCTGAGTAACTAGGCAGTTGTGCCCCCATTAAGTTGACATATAAAATTAACAACCACAGTAATTGTTTTAACAATTTGGAGGGTAAAAGTTCAGAGTACACCAAAGTACTGTTTGCTCTTCCACACAGATGGTGCATTAGTGAGAATTTTTTCTTTTTTTCTTTTGTTTTGTTTTTTTGTTTTTTTGGTACTGGGGATCAAACACAGGACCTTGCATTTGCAAAGCAGGCTGTGGAACCACTGAGCTAAATCCCTGGTCCAAGTGAGAATTTTTTAAAGTTAAAATGTTTTTGGATAGGAAATCTATAGATACTGCTATTAGTTTCTGTTTATATATCACAGAGGTATTGGGTGCTTATGAGATTTAGAAAATTTATATATTTTTAAAACATAAAAAGGAGTCTATTTCAGGTTGTCTTAGTAAGAGAATTTGTTCTCAAATTGATAGTTTGTCTAGACATGTATTCATCATGGGGACTTTCGTGCTTATTTTCAGTGGGCTAGATTAACAACTGATATTTTTAAGAGAAAACATTGCTTTCCCACATCCTAATATTAATTTTTCATAAGGTATAACATATTTACGTGATTATCTTTTTACATTTGTGTGACTCTTTAAAGTACAGATTTGGGACAGTACAGAGCCCATCATATTCGATATTACCATTTAGGAAACCCTAACCTGCATCAGTCCAATACTTGGAGCTTCTGGCACCATAATCCCTTTCAATCCTCACAACAGCCCTGACTATGAATTGACTGAATGGAGAAGGAAATCGAACTGTTGAGAGGTGGATCATGTGCTCAGGCCAAAATGCCAGATCCTATAACATGTCTATGACCTTGAAATTATTGTCCGTGTCTGATCTAACAAAGATTTCCACTTTGAAATATGGTGGACTAGAACGTCCCATAAACCATCTAGCTAGAAACAAGAAATGATGCAAAATATGGAAATAGAAAAAGAGGAAGACAAGACATTTGAAATCATTAAATGGACAAGAAACCTGGAAACTTTCAAGGTCAGTAATGAAGTAAAGTCAGAATCTGAAGAGAAAAGAAATCAAACCAATTTTTGCCTTAAGGACATGTACCCAATGGTAGGCAACATGCACTTCTGTTTTGAAGAATAACAAGAGTACTGGAACAGAAACAAAGCCTAGGATCAGTTTATGATGGCAGTTCTGAAAAGACAGGGCTTCATAAACAGGTATCTCAAAATGGTGTGCCCACGGGGTAGCACAGGGTCAGAAATAAATGAGACCCTTAGAAAAAGGCAAGGAGAACGTCCATTTGTAATCCTGGCACTGGTGTTAAAACTTTCTCCAAGAAATCATAATCACCAGTCAGCCATGTCCTCAGGATAATTCCAAAGATCTTTTTTTTTTTGGTACCGGGGATTGAACTCGAGTCTTTGTGCTTGTGCAGCAAGCGGTGAAACCACTGAGCTAAATCCCCAGCCCCCAAAGATCTTAAATCAAAACTTATATAAAATTTTCCTGGATTATTGGTAGTATTAAGTTGCTGAGAGAAGAAAATCCTCCAGGTGAACATAACTTCTAGAATACCTCACACAATTTATGTACAGTTCCATTGAATAGCAACTCAGAGACAAAAATCTCAAAATTCGCAAGGAAAAATGTACAAAAAGAGAGTCAGCATTTGTGTTTAGTTTACTAAACACTAAAAATTAAAAATACCAGGTATATAATATAAAAACAAGAACAAGCAGTAAAAGAAATGAAGAATGGCACCCAAATAAGAAAAAAAAAGTTTTTAAAAAGATTATACTGCATAATGACAAATTTGATTTATTGGTGAAAACTTTTTGAAACACTATAGAAATACTACTGAAAAAGAAAAACCATGATAGAGGGACTGGCCCTTTTTAGATATTAAGAATTATAATGAATATACTGTATACCTAAAATGTACCAATGATTAGAATGAATAATCAATAATGCAAAATAGGAAGAAAAGGTCCAAAGGGGTAGGGGTAGTGGGAGGGGCAGGGGAAAGGAAAGAAGGGAAAGGAAAAATGCTGAGAAATGGAAAAAATGGAAATAAAGTCTTTGTAAATAGGGAAGGGTGGAGGGTGTGAAGGGAGGGCTAGGAATGGGGAAAAAATAAGAACCAAGATGCATTATGTAAAGGTACAATTCCCAATGAGAAATGTAATTGTGTTGTATGCCTACAATGTACCAATAAAAGAATTTAATACAAAAAAAAGAATTAAAGTGAAAGTATTAAAAAATAGTATTAGTGGAAAATTAACAAAATAAACCAATGGGGGGGCACATTGTCTACTGAGAAATTCAGTACTAGCAGTAGAGCTACTATGGCAAATGCCTGGGGAGAGGAGGAGCTCTTTGATGATGTTGCTGAGATAACTGCTGTTCTGTGGGAGAAGATTTAATTGAACCCTTAAATTAAAATAAATTTTAAGCAGATTAAAAAATTAAAAGAGAAAGGTAAAATTACAAACCTTCTTAGAAGACTATAAACAAATGTATTTTTAAAATCTGGAGGTCGGCCGGGTGTGGTGGTGCACACCTGTGATCCCAGCACTTGGGAGCCTGAGTCAAGAGGATCACCTCGAGTTCAAGGCCAGCCTGGGCTATATCATGAGTTCAAGGCCAGCCCAGATACATATTGAAACCCTGTCTTAATTAACTAATTAATTTAATCTTGAGTTAATGACCTCAAATAAAATATAAACTAAATAAACCATAATGGAAAATATTTATAAAATTAATTACAGTAGAATTTAAAAATTCTGTTTATCTAGTAATATCACCAGAAAATATGATAAGCCACAAACTTTTAGAAACTACCATACCACATTTACCTTCCTTACTGTACTTTACTTTTGCCTTTGGTTCATGGGCCCTGTATAACTTATGTTCATGATGGAGACTTCCTGCACAATGAATATTCTTAATTTTAAATTGTAGTTGTCTTCAGTACACCCTGAGCATTAGATAAAAAGTTCTCCAGTTTGTAGATCAATTGTCGCGTTGTAAAATTAGAAGATAAAAACGTATGACCTAGAATGAAGAGTGACAGAGAAACCTATTGCTAAGATCCAAATATGTGCATTTTATAAGGTTAGGGAAGTGAAAAATAAAGATATAGTGAAAGATATACCAAAAGAAAGAAAGAAAGCAAA
This sequence comes from Heterocephalus glaber, assembly GCF_053883595.1. NCBI lineage: Eukaryota > Metazoa > Chordata > Mammalia > Rodentia > Bathyergidae > Heterocephalus > Heterocephalus glaber. The sequence goes on along the minus strand of NW_028258317.1, from coordinate 65,606,904 downwards.
AAGAGAAGAAAGAGGAACAAAAGAAGGAAGCTAAATAGAGTTCTGAGAACAGGAGAGAAAGCTTGGGCCAGTTCAGATGAGAAATTCGAGTTAAGTCCTTTTTGCATAAAGCAGGTATCTCAAAGGGCTATACCCACAGGGCAGTGTCTTTCACTGTCTGTCTGACCATTTAGCAGTGGCAGCTCCAAATCCTCTTTAGGGAATGAGAGCCCATGCTATTGAATGCATGTCAAACCTCCACCTCAACATTGTATTTCCTCTGTTCTTGATCCTACTGTGAAGCACAAGATCACCAAGTGGAGACGCTGCTTGGTATTTCTCAGAATGTGTTCTCCAATTCACCTATCACTGGGACCCTTCTCTTTGGGAGTTGGTTTATGGTGTGATATACATTGCTCCTGAGCCCGTGATTTATCTTATCCTTGTTGATTCTGTGCAGGAGCTAGCTCCAGTTTTCAGTTTTTCCAAATAAGTAGAGACAGCTCCATCATGCCCTTTCAGAAATAAAAGCACAATCACTGGGAGCCCCACCTCATAGGTCTAAATCTCAGCTTCTCAAGGTCCTCATTAAGCCTTAAGGCACTTGTAACAGCCATACTGAGCCCTCCACAAGGGGCCAAGTTCTACCTTCACTAGGGCTCCCATTCAAGGCTCTAGATTTTTATTATCTTGATATCTCTACTTGCTTCTAATCTTGGGGCAATGTTTCCAAAATTGTTACTTTTATAATAGTGGTCCTTCGCTTTTCTAATGACAGGTGAGCAACTCCCTATATTAATATATGTGTTAAAATAATTCATGTGGATTCTGTCCTATGAATGGCCCCTGAATCACACTATGATCAAAGACTGTTGTAAAAGCATGCAAGAGAATTAATAGAGCCCAAAGGACAACAGTGTCCATGTACTGCTGTCCTTGTGAGGTAAAGATGAACTTGTTTTTCCTATTGATGTCAATTTAGAAAACAGATTCACCAAATCGATAGCCACATACTAAATAATAGACAATGCTGATCTGCTTCAGTAAAGATACTACATTCAGCATGGCAGCTTCAATTAAGGCTACCATGTGGTTGTTTATGGTAGTCCATTATCCGCTGCCATGATCCATTTGCTTTTTTGTACAGTTCGGGTAACGGAAAGCATCACTGCTACATCCTTCACATCTTTGATAATGGTAATAATTTCTGCAATTCACTGTAAGGGAATTATTACTTTTGATTGTCTATCATAGCTCTATGGCATTTGTTGGTACAATTTAGATTCCTTACTACTATAATAGCTTTTATTTCATGGGTCAGGAAGGCAATGCAAAGGTTCGGCCTGCTTCTTATGTGCTTTACAGTATACCTTTCTCAATTATTCCGTCTCAGACTGGGGAAATAATTAATGGAGGGATCTTCAAACACAGTGGTCCCAAATATTCATCAGTTTGGCTTCCACAGCTCCTCACGATAATCAGAATACCACTGCAATCAGTGACAGCATAGGCCTCAAATTCAACATCTCCAGTAGAAATCTGATATCTTCTTTCCCTAAGAATGAGTTATTCTTTGGGGAAGACAATATTCAGAAAAATATTTTCCACATGTACTTTTGGTGGCATTGCAGAGTTTTTTTTCAAGGAAACCCAGTTATCCCTTTCAATTCATAGGATATGAGTCGATGAATAATATATACTGTATCTGAAAACAAAGTGAAGACCCCAAATTTTTCATTGTGCCAGTGGAGGTCAAACTTGTGCTCAACACTTTCAGAATTCTTATTGTTGCTGTTCACTATTATTATTTTATTATAAGGCTTGAGCAACATACTAATCACTATCCACATATCTAATTCAAGGACACTACCGCACCCTATTATTCATTACCTTAGAGGCCTAAATGAACCTCCCTGTAACTATCATTCTGCCTTTGATGTACATTATAGTAAATACATTATTTTTGCATTGGATAGTTAAGGATTGCCACTTGCACTATTCTGTTGGGAATCTTATCATTCCCATTGATATTACAGAGCCCATATAACAGCACCATTTCTATCCAACACACCCTGCCTGCAGAAGACAAACATCACTAGATTTTTCGAAGATTCTATTTCTCTCCATATTAGTGTAGTCTTTGTTTCCTAATTGAAAGGGGTGCTCCTAACCCTACCTGTACAGTTTATAGTACAGTGACTGAATTCTCAGGCTTTACTGAGTAATTCAGAGATACATTCTCACTGCTTTGAGTTTTCTGCTTTCTCCCTTCATAACCTTGCCAAAGAAGTTCCTGCATGTCAACCTTGGCTTAAGAGTCACCACTGCTGTTTCCAAGAGTTAAGCCATTCTAACAAATTATCAATGAGCTCTGAACGTGCTTTCCAGACATCAAATTCTAATTCAAAGGTGAATATCTCTACAACAATAGATTCTCATCCTCTAGCTTTCTATTCTTTCTCCCATCTACACAAGTTTAACAGCCAGAGAGACACAGCTTTTCAAGAAAACATAGTTGTTTTGCTCAGTTGTCTGACCCTATAAACCAGTGCACCTTAAGCAATCCATCCAGGGGAAGAAGGCTCAGCAATTTGTTAGTCCTTTTCTGTTTCTCATTAGTCAAAGTTCATTCTGTGGTAAGTTAACTCTGTCTCATTTTTGGATTTTATTATTTGCTCCTCTGAACAATCACTGGGAAGGAAAGTCAGTTTCTGTAGGTCCACTTAGCCTACTGGATCTGCTCTACCCAAGCCCTCATCTCAGCTCTTTCCATGACTTTAGTTATCTACCTATATGAGGTGCAGGGCATAGGGAAAGGAGACATTACTAGAACCTTTGCAGTAAGTCCTAGTCTCCTGCAAGCCATGACAGCACAAGACGAATTAACTTATTGGACAAGAAAGACAGAAGAAATAAGACTTAGAGAAGAAGCTGAGCTTTGGGCCTGATCAAAGGGGCTTTGAGCAGCAAAAAAGAAAGCCCCTGAACTTGCCACACTTTTATTCAGTACCACATGTTTATTTTGGTAGATGAAAAACTCCATTGAAAGTCTACACAGCAGAATGAGCCAATGTAAGGACAGAATTTCAGATATAGAAGATAAGATTGCAATTCATGACCAGGAAAAGAAAAATTGTTTCAAAATTATAAGGGAACATGAGAAATCAATCCAGCAGCTGCTAGACGATGAAAAGAAGAATAACATAAGACTGATTGGAGTCAATGAAGAAACAGGAGAGAGTACAGAGGACATTAAAAAACTCTTCACAGAAGTAATGGCAGAAAATTTCCCAAGTTGGGGAAAAGAACTTGACATACAGATAAGTGAGGCATGTAGGACTCCAAATAGCCTTGATCGAAAGAAATCAACACAGAGGCATGTAATTGTTAAGATTCCAGAAACACAACAGAAGAACAAAGTTCTCCAAGCAGTCAGAAAAAAAAAAAAAATCACATACAAAGGAAAGCCCATCAGAATCACAGCAGACTTCTCAACACAAACCATCAAGGCAAGAAGAGCTTGGAGTGACATATTCCAAGCACTAAAAGAAAACAGCCTCCAACCCAGATTGATGTACCCTGCAAAATTATCTTTCAAAATTGTTGGAGACAAAAGATACTTTCATGACAAAGAGCACCTTAGGAACTCTGTGAATGCCAAACCAGCACTCCAAAGAATTTTACACAACATCTTAGGAACAGACATTGAGGATCACAACCCCAGGAAGCAAAGCAGAATGAACCCATCTGGCATGACAAGAAATTAAATGGAAAGGGGGAGAATCCAACAAAAAGAAAAAGTCATGGCAATGAAGAGTCAATACATTTCAGTTATAACCATCAATGTTAATGGTCTCAATTCACCAATCAAAAGAAATAGACTGGCAGAATGGGTCAAGAAGCAAAATGCAACAATATGCTGCATACAAGAAACACACTTAATTCAAAATGAAACTCACAGACTGAAAGTTAAAGGGTAGAAAACAATACTCCATGCAACAGGAACCTGAAAAAAAGCAGAAATAGCTATCCTCTTTGCAGATCAAGTAGATTTCAAATCAACACTGATTAAAAGAGATGAAGAAGGACACTACATCCTTGTAAAGGGAAAAACCCAAGAGGAAGAGATTACAATCATAAATATCTAGGCACCAAACACTAGTGCACCCAACTATATAAAACAAATACTAATGGACATGAAAAGTCATATATGCACTAATACAATAGTAGTGGGGGACCTCAACACCCCACAGTCACAAATAGATCAACTAGACAAAAAATAAGTAATGAAATACTAGAATTTAACTGAACTCTTGAACAAATGAACTTAACAGATGTTTATAGAGTTTTCCACTCCACAAAATCAGAATACACATTCTTTTCAGCTGCACATGGGTCATTCTCCAAAATAGACCACATACTCATGCATGGAACATGTTTAAGTAAGTGCAAAGGAATGGAAGTTATCCCCTGTATATTATCAGACCATAGTGTGATGAAATTGGAGGTCCACAGCAAAAGAAACTGCAAAAATTTCATAAACACATGGAAATTGAACAACACTATTCTGAATAACCAATGGGTCACAGAAGAAATTAAAGAAGAAATCAGACAGTTCTTTCAATTAAATGACAATGACAATACAACATATCGGAATCTATGGGACACAATGAAAGCAGTCTTACGAGGAAAATTTATAGTAGTGAATACTCATATTAGGAGAACAGAACAAGTCCAATTAAACAACCTGTTGCTGAACCTCAAGCTTCTAGAAAAAGAAGAGCAGGACAACCCTAGAGCTCATACAAGGGAGGAAATTATAAAGATCAGAGGAGAAATCAATGCAATGGAGACTAAGAGAATGATACAAAAAATCAATGAAGCCAAGAGTTGGTTCTTCGAAAGAATCAACAAAATTGACAAAGTCTTAGCCAACCTTATCAGAAAAAGAAAAGAAAAGGCCCAAAACCATGCAATTAGGAATGAAAAGGGTGACATTACAACAGACACAGCAGAAATCCAGCGGATCATCAATGCCTACTTTCAGGACCTATACACCAATAAGATGGACAACACAGAAGAAATGGACAGATTCCTAGATACATATGAATTACCAAAGTTGAACGAAGAAGACCTAAAAATTCTAAACAACCCAATATCAACCAAGGAAAGTGAAAACGTAATTAAAAACTTAACAACTAAGAAAAGCCCAGGCCCTGATGGCTTCACTGCTGAATTCTACAAGACATTTAGAGAGGAACTGCTGCCACTACTGTTTAAACTCTTCAATGAAATTGAAAGGGAAGCAATACTTCCAAATTCATTCCTGGAAGCAAGCATCACCTTGAAATCCAAAGCACAGAAAGACCCAACCAAAAAAGAGAACTATAGGCCAATCTCACTAATGAACATAGATGCAAAAATCCTTAATAAGATACTGTCAAACAGAATGCAGAAGATCATCAAGAAGATCATACACCCTGATCAAGTGGGATTCATCCCAGGGATGCAGGAATGGTTCAACATATGCAAATCAATCAATGTAATACACTATATCAATAGAGCCAAGGACAAAAACCATATGATTATCTCCATAGACACAGAAAAAGCATTTGACAAAACCCAACATGCATTTATGATAAAAACCCTACAAAAATTGGAATAGATGGTCTCTACCTCAAACTGATAAAAGCCATCTATGAAAAACCAACAGCCAATATCATACTAAATGGTCAAAAACTGAAATGCTTCACACTAAAATCAGGAACAAGACAAAGATATCTACTATCACCACTCTTGTTCAATATAGTTTTGGAAACATTAGTCATGGCAATTAGACAAGAGAAAGAAATAAAAGAAATAAAGATAGGAAGTGAAGAAGTCAAATTGTCATTATTTGCAGATGACATGATACTCTATATAGAAGACCCCAAGAATGCCACCAAAAGGCTTCTAGACTTAATAACCAAACTCAGTCAAGTAGCTGGTTACAAAGTCAACACAAAAAAATCAATAGCTTTCCTCCACACCAATGACAGACTCACTGAGAGAGAAATAGGGCAAATAATTCCTTTCACAATAGCATCCAAAAAAACTGAAATACCTAGAAATCAACCTAATGAAAGAAATCAAAGACCTCTTCTCTGAAAACTATAGCACTCTGAAAAGAAAGATGGAAGATGATATCAGAAAACAGACAGACATCCCCTGCTCCAGGATAGGAAGGATTAATATAGTGAAAATGGCCATACTTCCAAAACTGCTATATAGATTTAATCCAATTCCAGTTGAGATCCCAGAAGCATACTTCATGGACCTTGAGAAAACAATCCAAAAATTCATTTGGAACAAGAAGAGACCCAGAAGAGCAAAACAATTCTAGGTAACAGAGATATGGCAGGGAGTATCACAATCCCCAACCTGCAGCTATACTAGAAAGCTACTGTGATAAAAACAGCATGGTACTGGCAAAGAAACAGACCTGAGGACCAGTGGAACAGATTAGAAGATGCAGAAACAATGCCAGACACACTCAGGCATCTTATCTTCGATAAAGGAGCCAAACATCCTCACTGGAGGAAAGAAAGCCTCTTTAATAAATGGTGCTGGAAAAATTGGGTTTCAACTTGCCAAAGATTAAAACTAGACCTATATCTCTTGCCAGGCACTAAACTAAAATTGAAATGGATTAAAGATCTAAATATTAAAATAGAAACTCTGAACCAGTTGGAAGAGAGGTTAGGTAGAACTCTTGAAGACATCGGTGTAGGAAAAGATTTTATGAACAAAACCTCAGTTGCCCGAGAACTAGCAGAAAGAATCAACAAGTGGGATCTCTTCTTATTAAAAAGCTTCTGCACAGCAAGAGAAACCACCAGCAGTGTGAAGAGACAACCCACAATGTGGGAAAAAAACTTCACCTGCTCTTCCTCAGACAAAGGTCTACTATCTCGAATCTATAAAGAACTTAAAAAGATCAGACCTCCCAAATTTAAAGACCCAATCCAGAAATGGGCATCTGAAATGAACACACATTTCTGTGACAAGGAAGTAGAAATAGCAAATAAATACATGAAAAAATATTCAACGTCACTGGTCATTCGAGAGATGCAAATGAAAACAACGCTGAGATTCCGCCTCACTCCAGAAAGAATAGCTGCTATCATGAAATCAACCAATAACAAATGCTGGAGGGGCTGTGGGGAAAGAGGAACCCTTCTCCACTGCTGGTGGGAGTGTAAACTGGTGCAAGCACTGCGGAAATCAGTATGGAGATACCTCAAGGAACTAGGACTGGAAGTCCCATTTGACCCTGCTATTCTACTGCTGGGGATTTTCCCCAAAGAATTACAAGAATCATACCACAGTGATATATGTGCACCCATGTTCATAGAAGCACAGTTTGTGATTGCTGAAACTTGGAAACAGCCCAAATGCCCATCAACTGGAGACTGGATAAAGAAAATGTGGTTTTTTTTTAATAAAATGGAGTACTATTCAGCCATCAAAAATGAGAAAATAGAGACATTTATAGCTAAGTGGATGCACATTGAGGCAATACTCTTAAGTGAAATAAATAGGACACACATGTATAAATACCAAATAGTTTCTCTGGTGTGAGAAACTGAAAGTGTAAATAAGGACTAAAATGTATAATAGGTAATGTGAAAGAGGAAGAAAAGGGGCAAAGGGGAAGGATGTGGGAGGGGGAGGGGAAAGGAAAGAAGGGAATGGAATTAATATGAGAAAATGGAAAAATAGGAACAAAATCTTTGTAAATAGGGAGGACTGGAGGGGTTGAAGGGAGGGCTGGGCAAGGGTGAAAAATAAGAACCAAGAGAGACTATGTAAAGGTGCAAATTTCCAATGATGAATGTCATTATATTGTATACCTAAAATGTACTAATGATTAGATTGAATAATCAATAATGCAAAATAGGAAGAAAATGTCCAAAGCGGTAGGGGTAGTGGGAGGGGCAGGGGAAAGGAAAGAAGGGACAGGAAAAATGCTGAGAAATGGAAAAAATGGAAATAAAGCCTTTGTAAATAGGGAAGGGTAGAGGGGGTGATGGGAGGGCTAGGAATGGGGAAAAAGTAAGAACCAAGATGCATCATGTAAAGGTACAAGTTCCCAATGAGAAATGTAATTGTGTTGTATACCTACAATGTACCAATAAAAGAATTTAAGAAAAAAAAAACCAAAAATCCCCCCCACATCTTCTTCAAAAAACAAAAACCAAAAAAACAAACAAAAACCCCACATCTTCTTTATCCAGTTTCTAGCTGATGGGCACTTGGGATGTTTCCAAGCTTTAGCTATTACGAACTGTGCCGAAGTAAACATGGGTGCACATATATCACTGTGGTATGAGTCTTTTAATTCTTTTCAGAAGATACCCAGCAGGGGAATAGCTGAGTCAAATGCAACCTCTAGCCCTAGTTCTCTGAGGTATCTCCATACTGATTTCCACAGTGGTTGCACCAATCTGCACTCCCACCAACAATGGAGAAGGGTTCCTTTCTCCCCACACCCTTGCCAGCATTTGTTATTGGTTGATTTCTTTTTTTTTTTTACATTAAGTTTGTTGCTACATTTTAGGTATGAAATACAGTTAAATTCATCATTGGGATCTTGTACCTTTACATGATGTATCTTGGTTCTTATTTTTCCCCCTTCCCCTGCCCTCCCTCCACCCCCTCCACCCTTCCCTATTTGCAAAGACTTTGTTTCCTATTTTTTCCTTTTCTCATATTTCTTCTTTTCCCTTCTTTCCTTTCCCCTACCCCTCCCACTTCCCCTATTCCTTTAGACCTTTTCTTCCTATTACACAATATCAATTTACATTGTTTTAATTAAAATATCAAAATTTAGAGGATATTACTACCGATTTTACAGAATTTAAAAGGATATAGAAAGCATATTACAAAAAATCTGTTTTCAAATAAATTTGACAAGTTATAAGAAGTACCTTGGAAGACAAATTAATGAAAGTGACTCTGGAGGAAATATAAAATTTGAGTAGCACTTATTAAAGAAAGTATATTCCTAGCTTGAAAACCTACCTATATGACAACAGCAGGCTCATGTACATTTTAACTGATAAATTATATCAAACATTTAAAGCAGAAAAAAGAAAGAACACTTCTCCCCTCAATTTAGGAAATCAACATTGGGCTAATACTAAAACTGGATAAAGATAATAGAAGAAAAATGTATGAACATAGATAAAATTTCTTTAACAAAACAAACTATTAGAAGTCAGATCTGGCAGTATGTAGAAAGTAGTTTTATCATAGGGATGGCAATGTTGGTTCAGCATTGGAAGATCCATCCCCAAAAGTCATCATTTTCACAGAGAAAAGGAAGAAGCCATATGATCCTGTCAGCAGTTTCAGAAAAAGTATTAGGACTAAATTCTACAGCTGTTCCTGGTAAAAGCTATCAGGACACTAGAAGTAAAACAGAACCTTCTCAGCAGATAAGACATGTACTCCATACTTCCAGCAAAAATACCTTATATAAGTGGAAAAGATACAATGCTTTCTCCCTAAGGTGGGGAACAAGGGCAGATATGCCTACTCTTCATCTGTCCATTAAACTCGGAAGCATAGGCCCAAACCAAAATAGTCTGGCAAAAAAAAGAAACAAATAGCATAGGATTGGCAAGGTAGAAGTAAAATCTTTACATGTAGATGAAATGATCATCTACAGAGAAAATGCTAAGAAATCTCTAGGAGCCCCTAGAACTTGTAACTGAATTTAGCAGGATTAGAAAACACAAGGTATATATAAAAATTCAGGTCTATGTATACTTGCTACAAATGAAGAATTGGATATTGAAATTTGAAAGTTATGTAGAAGTACAAAGGACCTAGAAAAGTAAAAAGAAAAAGAAAAAAAAAAACAGTGTTGGAAGACATTTAGTGCCTTATTTTAAGACTTCTTCTAAAGCTACGGTAATCAAGGCACTGTTGGCGTAAGGAAAGACATATAGATCATTGGAATAAACAAAGAATCTAGAAACAGAACCACACATATATGGTCCATTGTGTTTTGAAAGATTATTTAACATTAACATTTTATAGAATATAACATCAATTCAAGAGTTGAGGGAAAGAGTGTTTTCAGCAAATGGCACTAGAACACCTGCTATCCATACATAAAAAATTAACCTCAACCCTTCATTTCCATAGATAAAAATAACTTGAAAGGATCTATGAACCTAAATATGAAAGAGTAAAAGTATAAAACTTTAAGAAGAAATTATAAGGGAAAATGTTTATGAATTTAGGGTAGGCAAGAACTTCCTAGGATACAAAAAACATGATGTATAAAAGAAGAAACTTGATAAATGAGATTCCATCAAAATTTAGAACTTTAAATGACATCATTAAAATGAAAAGTAGTCCTTAAACAGACCATATTTACAATGCATATAACCTATGACCAGAATATAAAGAACTCTTACAGCTCATTAATAGACAACCTAATTTAAAAGTAGACACATGAAGATGATAAATAGCCAGTACAGCACAAGGAAAGGTGTGCAACACTAGAATCAGAAAAATACTAATCAGTAGAATAACAAGATCATATTGTACACTCATTAGGGAGATGAAGTTAAAAGTTTTAAAAGAACAAATGTCAGCTTAGGTGTGCACCAGTTAGAACTTTCTAATACTGCTAATGTGAATGTAAAATGATAAAACCATTTTGGAAAACAATATAGAAATTTCTTGTATTACTGTTAAGAACCAACAGTCCTGTTCTTAAGTTTTTACTTAAGAGGTATGAAAACACATGTTCACAATACATTTGTACATACAAGTTGACTGTCCCTTATCTGAAATTCTTGGGACCAGAAGTGTTTCGGATTTTTGTTTGAAATCCACTTGATCTGCAAAGAGGATAGCTACTCCTGCCTTTTTTTCGGGTTCCTGTCCCATGGAGTATTGTTTTCCACCCTGTAACTTTGTCTGAGGTGTTCTTTTTTTAATTAAGTGTGTTTCTTGTATGCAGCATATTGTTGGATCTTGCTTCTTGACCCATTCTGCCAGTCTATTTCTTTTGATTCATGAATTGAGACCATTAGCATTGATGGTTTTAACTGATACGTATTGACTTATCATTGTCATGACTTTTTCTTGTTGTTGGGTTCTCCCCCTTTGTGTTTAATTTCTTGTCGCACACAACAGATTCATTCTAAGTCTTCTTGAATGTCTCTGTCATTGGTCTCAGCATCCGACTCTTTCCTTACCAAGGCCCTTACTTCGATATGGGAGAGTTAACAATGTTTCCTTCGCAATTATCTATCGTACTTATAACAAGATCCTAAGTCTGCTTTTTGTTTGTTTGCTTGCTTGTTCTGTTGTTTTTGTTTTTAGGAAGCTCCTTCAGAACTGATACAGAAGTCCCCTAACATTTATATCATAACTTATATAAATAATTTTGATCTGAATTTATCACTTTTTTTGGCAAGGCCCCAGTTGCTTCTGTATCCCTGTCAAATTCAGCAGTCATTTCTTTTCCAATGACTTGACTTGTCTGACCTCCTCCTAATTCACTACCAATGAAACGTCAATAACAGTGATGTCATGAATGTCAGAAATTATTTCTACTCCTAATGCCAGCAACTAGCAGGCCCCACTGCCATCTGTGAGGTGGGCAATTCAGTGTCCCCAGGGTATCAGGGTTCGAAGGGAATAGCTGCTGCATATTTCCGGAAAAACCTCATTTCAAATGTATCTGCTAATCATTTTACTGGGGTTGAGAGTATAATCTCAAGAAAGCAAGAATGAGGGAATGAGGCATGGAAATAAGAAGGCATTGTAGGATGGTTCGCAACCCAGTTGGCCACAGCCTTATAAAGAAACAACTGGTTTGCTTAATAACACAGCATATTTGCTACATGGAACAACTGCATCTCTGAGTAGCCTATGGGAAGAGTATAGGTCCATTGCCAGTTCCTTTCTATCTTTCGTCTAACCTCTTTTCATATGTGGAGTGGGTGAGTGAGATACTAGCAGATACTGAGGAGGAGGCCAGAGCTTGAGTGGATGCAGTTAGGTTTAACCTGCATACTGGAGATGCGGCAACAGATGTAGAAGACAGCAGAACTTCTGCCGCAGCCAGTCTCTTTCTGGCCAGGAATCGTGTTCATCACTGAGAAATGATAAGCAGGTGAGGCCAAGAACTAACAGTAGAAAGCTTGTCCAGGAGAGTACTAATGACACTTTTTACCACACACAGAACAAAGTCCAAGAGTAGCACCTGTTCTCGGACTGTCTGGCTCGTACCTCCACACGTTCATAGTCCAAGGCCTCTCTCGCCCTCTCTCTCTCTCGCACTGTCTCGTCCCCCTCCCCCAATATTTGGTGTTTTGCAACAACCCAAGCTTACTTTTTCACATAGTAAGGAGCTGGCTGCCATCATTGGCCAGAAGAAATATACTTCCTATCTGCAATAAGCAAGGGAGAGAAAAACTGTTCACACTTTGGGAGATAAAAAAAGAAATATTCTATTAATAGAGAAAATGCGTCTAGTTCAACATGATTCCAAGGAATTGTATACATAAAAATTGTAATATTTGTTTAGACTGATTTATTAAAGTAACTCCTAGATTTTTTTTAACTTACACTAGGAAGGAAGTCAAAAGAAACAAGTATATTGTGCAGAAAACAGAATTCACAGCTTTTCAACATTGTCATTCTGCAGAGAAGCAGGCAAATCTATGTGCTTCTAGGCCCCCAGATGTACAGCAACACAAGCTATTCCATGAATCCCAATCACATTCCAAAATAACTCAATTACTTCCTTCTTACAGAAATAACAGGCACCTTTATTTGGAAACTCTAAATACCTTATTTATTTATTTATTTTTTGGTATCGGAGATCGAATGCCGGACCTTGTGGTTGCAAGGCAGGTGATGGAACCACTGAGCTAAATCCCCGGCCCAATGCCCTATGTTTTAAAAACACTAATAAAAGGTATGAAAAAATATGACTGTCATTAAGCTTTCAATTTAGTAAAATCTGTTTTATCTAACTTGAAAAAAATTCTAGAGGACAAATTAGAGTTTTCAAATGGCACTGATTATAATCAAATTTTCAAGATCCCTGGATTCTACCCTTACACTGCCAACCAATTAGCCTCATGACCTATAGCAAAGCAGTTCAGTTTTCCAAGTTCAGTTTTCTTGTTTATTAAAGTCACTAAACAAAATGATCAGGACAATTTCATGTATAAAAAATAAAATATTATTTAATTTAACATGTAAGCTATTGACCTGTTCACGGGCATCTAAAATCTGAAAATCTCAAAGGTTAATTCAATTTAGATATTATACAGGATTCCTCAAGAGTTAAAACTGATATTAAGAAAGAAAGGAAATTCGCCACTAAAAAATAAGATCCACTGCATTTGTCTTTGAACATATCAAGTGTGAGGGATAAAATTAATTGTAATTTCAAATTCTTCTTCTAAGAAAGAAGGAAGATATTTTACTGGTAAAAATAAATTCTGAATGCTTAGTGCCTGCTTTGTGCACTAATAAAAAATCAAATGAAAAAAAGCAATTTGATTAAATTATGTGAGCCTTTTCCTATGCCAATGGAGCTTAACTAAGCAAACAGAAGCAGTGAAGTAAATCAATGTTGGTTTATTAAAGATCAGAATTCAATATCTCAATGGTTGAGGGGCTTATGTAAAAGAGTGCTCAATGTTTAGCTTTTCTTAACAAAGAAAGTAAACATAGCAGTACCAAGGAGAAACTTGTTCATAGAATGACACTGGCAAGTCACATTTCTCAGGAAGAAGTTGTGTAGCTCTCAGAAGATATTTTTAAACAGAATAAAAATTTTATCCTATTGTTTCACGTTTCATTCTTTTTTTCAAAAATATTTATTTTAACATTAAAATTATTTCCTAAATATTTGTATTTTTCACTGGTAAAAACACTTTGCTCTCCCAACTGAGAAATGAAAACTGAAACCTCTTCACCTGTTCTCATATGACTCACCAAATATTTGGTGAAGAAATCAGAGATTAATTTCTCATTCAGAACCATCCTACAATAAAGTCATAAATAATAGCAAATTTGTAACATCACATTAATTTCCATGGCAACAGACTTACAGCGCAAACGGAAGATTATGACTTCACCAGAGAATCAAACAGGGAGAGAGGGGGTTAAGGAAGAAAACTAATTTATACAGTCACATAATCTACAGTAATTGCACTGGGAACACAGGCAAAGCCTAGCAAAGCAAACTGCTTTTCATAGAAATATTTTGGGGTTTTTTTCAAGTTTGTTCTGCTGGGAAAATCTTTCTCTAAATTGTATAGAGTATGTGACATAAGGCAATTTTAATACATAGCCAATGTGAGACAAGCAATTTGGGATATAAAGGTTTGAACTGGGGCTGGCAGCATCATGAAAGAAATGCATCCAAAACAACACTATGTAGGGCTGAAGAAAAACAAAATGCAGAATTGCTACCGATGTGTTTACAATCCAAGTGTCTAACATTTGTAAAGAATTGACCTCTTCTTCTTTCCTTTCCTATTTTACATTCTCTCACACACAATCTATAAAAATTATACTGTACTTCCCTTTTTGGATTTACTTCCATTTGGGAGAAGTTGTAATATTCTTAGACCTAAATAACAACCTTGGGGATTATTCATATGCAAATTCTTTTAAAACAGTTCTCCTACTATTCTTTTCTCCAACTGGTATATTTTCCTATGATCTCCTTTTCTTTTTAAAAGAAAAATCCTACTTGCAGAAAGCCTAGAGCTTTGAGAAAATTCTACACCCAGGTGACAGTCCTAAGGTTTTTTCCTAAGATAAGAAATTAATAAACCATAACTCCAAGTAGGCCAATGGTTACACATTGTTTTTAGTTGCTATTTTTGTTGTTGAGTTATGTTATGCTTTGTACCATTTTTATTTGGTTTGTTTTTCCAGAAAAGTAGGGATTGTCATTAGGAAAACAACATGAAAACCAAATTAAATGGACTAAAATTATGCACCAGTAATATTCAGGAAATAGAAAGACTGAAATAATAATTTAACCATGGGACCAACAACTGTAAACTCTTCCAAAATTTCTAACATTTCTAGATGTACCTTAAATTTCATATTAACAACATAAAGCATGAGTGAAGTATTCTGAAAAGCAGCCTGTTGAAAATCAGTCAAGATTATTTTGTGGGCCAGTATTTTTACATCACATTCCACTAAATTCTCATCTGCCTGTGCAAAAGGCCAAAGACGACATATAACTTATGAAGTGAGTGTGAAAACTACTTAGGAGCTCTCAAGGAGCAGAACTTTAATTAAATATTTGAGGCAAGTGAAAGAAGGGAAAGGAAAAATGATGAGAAGTGGAAAAAATGGAAATAAAGTCTTTGTAAATAGGGAAGGGTGGAGGGCGTGAAG
The DNA here is from genome assembly GCF_053883595.1 of Heterocephalus glaber. Taxonomy (NCBI): domain Eukaryota; kingdom Metazoa; phylum Chordata; class Mammalia; order Rodentia; family Bathyergidae; genus Heterocephalus; species Heterocephalus glaber. The sequence continues at coordinate 65,591,481 of NW_028258317.1, read as the reverse complement.
GGAGGGCTAGGAATGGGGAACAAATAAGAACCAAGATGCATTATGTAAAGGTACAATTCCCAATGAGAAATGTAATTGTGTTGTATACCTACAATGTACCAATAAAAGAATTTAATACATTAAAAAAATATATTTGAGGCAAGAAAATGGTTTGACCAAATCCTCACAAAACATTTTACCAGGTTGAATGACTTAAGCCTTTTACATGTTTGAACTCAGATAGAATACCAAGCTCCTGAAGCTTTTATAATCAGATGGACACTGACTGATAATGTCTCACATCTTGTTGCTGTTACACTTTCAGAAGAAATATTTGTCATCTAATCTTTCCTCTCCACCTTCTTACCTGCCTACAAGATACATCCAACTGGACATGTACCCAAATGACTGGATAAATTTAATGTCAATTTCATAGCATTTTCTTGAGTCAAGATCAAAGCAGAATATGGGATTTTATTGTTTTGGTAAACATCAGAACTAGTGAGGTTAAAATTCTTTCCAGATCCTCCATATTCAAACTCTATAAAGTCCCTTTTCTAAAAGATAAATCTTCCTCACCTTCCTCATAACGTTTTCAAGGACTGTTTAGGAAAAACTGAAAAGATTAGACTCAGATGATCTAGCTCCTTTCATTCATCAATATAGATAAAAATAACTGCTTAGGAAAAAAGTTCTAATTAGATCTAGATTTACATTTAAATAAATAAGTAAATTAATAAATAGTAACTATCCTGTTTATAGTTTCAAGAAATGTTAGTAACATAGAAAATACTGAAACCATAATAGTTCCTTGTAGACAGCTCTTTGAATAATAAATTTCACTAACTTAACACTGCTAATACGGAAAGTAAAGTAATAATAAAAAATAATTTTACCAACTATGTTTTGAACAATTATTTATCATATTTAGGTTCTGTGCTATTTACTTTTTATTACCAGTATCTTATGTAATCCTAATCAAAATCTTGAATTGATATTAAGTACTCCATTTCAAATATGGAGAAATTAATGATCAAATAGATTAATAATATCAAATTCGTAGAATTAGCAAGAAATTTTGATCATTAAATTTTGATCATTGTCTCACCTGTCACTTTTCAATGACATCTGCTTAAACAGGTTATGCAACATTGTGCCAAATAGAAAACAAATCTGAAAAAGATGGTAGAGCACTTGCCAAGCATGCATGAGGGCCTAGGTTCAAATCCCAGCATACTATTAAGAAAATATTATAAAAAGAAAAATCTGAGCAAGATAGCACTGCCAGATAGAATTTAAAAACATCTGAAACTGTGAGGCTAAACTATAGATACATATTACATGTACACACATAACATATCACTTATTGTGATACATGATATAGCATTTTATACATATATATATATAGTTTCTGGATGTACACACACACACACACACACCTGTATTAATAAATTATTTGTATTATTAAGTATTTCCCCACCTAAAAGCAAAGATGTGTGACTACCCTTTTCCAATTCCAGCCTTTCTAGTAAAAGGGGCATTCCTTGATTTCTTTTCTCATTTGAATCTACCCTCACACTGCTTGGAAAACAGAGAAAGAGGATGAGCAAAAGGACCAGATTTAAGAGTCTACTACTCTTAAAAGTCTCACAATAAAAATGCTTGGGGAGCCATTAAAATATTTAGATACCACAGTGGCTCTGTAAACAAACAAACAAACAATAAAGCAACATTTTAAAGTGACCGCAGTTTGAAAGTCAATGACATGATTCCAGAATTTCCTACTTTCCATAGCAACACTTTATTTACAAATGGCCAAATCCTTTGATAGCTTTTTAAAACTATTTTTGATTATTCAAATACTGCTTCCAAAGGAAATTAAAGTTGTGACTTAAATGTTAATATTTGCCATAGCAAGCACATTAGTTTGAGGTAGGCTAAATTTATGACAGAGTTTGTCATTTTATGTGCTATATATATACTTTATAGTTCATAAGAGTTTCTCAAATAATCAATGCATAAGGTATATTTATGCTTCTTTTATGGAATTTGAAATGTCATTTTACCATTTGAAACTATTAGATTTCTATTTAGAGTATTGTCATTCATGATGTTTCTGTGTAATTATGAGTAATTAGATGTGATGACCTTGTGTAGTTATGATGCAACTCTATACTAGTTCACTAGGTTATTGGTAGTAGAAGACTCATTTTAAGACAATATTGGTCAAAAAATTTTCTGGATCAAATATCAGAAAGGGTAATAAAGAACAATAACTTTAGGCTCAGGTTAAGGTTAAACAAGTCAGTTAAGACCAAACCCATATGTGCTGTACTGATAAAGCCTTTGTTGTTAATAATAAAGTGACAGTGATGCTGGTGGTGGGATAGGCACCAGTGGGATAAATGAATACCGTATTTCCCCCTTATTAAAAGTTCCACTTTCCAGAGCTGCAGTTACCTGTGGTCAGCTGGTCTGAAAATGCTTAACAGAACATTTGAGGAATAAATGATTCATAAGTTTTAAATGCCACTCTGAATAGCATGATAAAATCTCTCACCGTCCTTCTCCATCCTGCTTGGAATGTTACTCATGTCTTGTCCAGTGTATCCATGTTGTACACAATACCTTCCTGTTGCTTACTTAGCAACCATCTTGGTTATTAGATCAACTGTCACAATACCACAGTGACAGTTCAAGTAACCTTTATTTGCTTAATCATGGCCCAAAAGGACAAGAGTAGTGACACCACCAATTGGGACATGCCACGAGAAGCCATAAAGAACTTCTTTAAGTAAAAAGTGAATGTTTCAATTCAATGAGAAAAGAGAAAAAACATTTTCAGAGATTACTAAATCTATAGTATAATAAGATATTTTGAGAGATGGATCACATTCATATCATTTTATTATTTTGTTATAATTGTTCTATTTTATTAATTGTCATTCATCTCTTATTGTGACTAATTTAAAAATTAAACTTTATCATAAGCATGTACCCATAGGGAAAAAAATACTATATGCAATCCTTGGCATCAGAAGATCTTGGACATACTCCTCCTCCCCAGATAAGAAGCCACTACTGCATGTACTAACCTGAGAAAGCACCAGGAAATGCTGATCTCACAGAGTAATCCGTTTTCAAATTGCTAGGAATCATTTTTTTCTTTTCATCAGTATCATATTTGGTATCAAGGAGGAAGTAATGGAATCCAAAAGGGCTGTTTGTACCTGTAGAATGATAAGAAATTTTGAGAGCTACTCCTCAGTCAGGCAACTAATATCTAGATTATGTAAAGAACTAAAAAATGGACCCCAGAGCTGGGGATTTAGCTCCATGGTTTCACCGCCTGCTTCACAAGTGCAAGGACCCGAGTTTGATCCCCAGTACCAAAAAAAAAAAAAAAAAAAAGGACCCCATCAAAATAAGACTCAATTAAAAAATGTGCAACTGAAATGAATACTTCACAGAAGTATAAATAGCCAATAAGTACATGAAGAAATGTTCAACATCACTGGTTATTAGAGAAATGCAAATGTTAAAAACACTGAGATTTCATGTTACTCCAGAAAGAATGGCTATGATCAAGAAATCAAATAATAAATGATGGTGAGTCAGGGGGAAAACTTCTATATTGTTGACAGGAATATACAACTATTATGGAAATCAATATAAAGATTCCTCAAAAAACAAACTTGAAATTCCATTTGACCTAGCTATTCTGCTTCTAGGTATCTTCCCAATACAGTTAAAGACATCATATTACGGTGATACATGCATACCCATGTTTATAGCAGCACAATTCATGATAGCTAAATCTTGGAAGCAGCTGATATGTCCATCAACAGATGAGTAGACAAAGAAAATGTGGAGCACTGATCTACCATGAAGAAAAATAAACTTGAGTCATTTGTAGGAAAATACAGTGGAGTATTACTCTACCACAAAAAAGATGAACGAGTCATTTGTAGGAAAATGGATGTACCTTGAGATTGTAATGTTAAGTGAAATAAATCAGACATTCAAGCTTAAATATCATGCAGTTTCTCTTATAGGAGAAACTCAAAATATAAAGACCAAAATAAAAGATTGACAATAAAAAGTAGAGAGATAGATCTTTCTCAAATGGGGAAAGGATCAAGAAAAGGAGGGAGGGGAAGAAACGGGAGAGAACGAGGATAAAAAAAGAAAGATGTATTATGTTCATACCCCAACTCCATACAAGGAATGTAAACATTATGCAAACATATACTGATAAAAATTATTTAAAAAACAAAAAAGGCCGTTTTACTTTTCTGAAGATGTATGAAAGAGAGTACGCAAACGAAGACAGAAGACCTATCTTAAGGATGCTTTTGTTTTGATCTGGCTTTTTCCATCTATCTGTGATCTACAACAAAGCATCAACATCTCTCTACCTGCCATTTTACTAGAACAGCATAATAATGCTATTGTTAATATTCTGTTCAAGATAATGGGATATGTTTGTTATTGGGTATAATTATCCTCATCTTACAGTTGACAAAATAGAAGATGAGAGACAATAATTTGCTTTTGAAGGCCTGTTGTCCTCTACACTATTCTGTTTCCATACTATCCCCAGCCTTTGCATCTTGTGGGCTTCTTCTTGTGCCTATGTAATGATCTTTTATTCATGAGAAGAGAGTAGAGTACAGCCCAACTAGGCTAATTTTGTTAGTATGAGAACAATACACAGAACTAAGCTTGAAATAGTTAAATCATCAAATATCAAACTTCTACTTTAAATTGTGACTCATGAGCTGACAACAGCTGTGCAGAGGGGAAACTCTCAGCTAAAACTCAAATAAGACGTTTCCTCTTTTGGGAGATTTCCATGGCCCTCTTATTGCCTTATAGTAGGAAAGAGACTGAGAGAGCATAAGAGAGATGGCAAGCAAATGGAGAGGGAGAGGGAGGAAAAAGAGGGAGAGGCAGGAGAGAGAGAGAGAGAGAGAGAGAGAGCGCCATGGTACTCAGGAGTCAGTATACTGTGCAGTTTGTACGATGAAGATGGTGAACTTCTTTGTTTCCATCTTTGCCCAAGGCTGTACAGTATTACAGAAGAACAAGGGCAGTGGAAGCTACAGAAATAATTACAAAAAATATATATACACAAAAGTCTCGGCACTATGCACTTATTATTGCAAATTGTTGCATATCATACAAATTAACAAACATAATACGTCCACCTCTTCGGGCATTATAAAACTAAAACAAAAGTGGTCGGCATTGCCTGGACAGCCTATCAACCCATCTGCCTCCTCTCCAGAAGGGCATCCGCCTAACAAAAGTAGCCAACAAACCTGTATCACGTGGGCCACAGTAACACAGGGCCCCTGCAGAAGGCCTGACACTGCCAAGCTCACAGCTGGAGCCTTCTCTTCAACAGATTTATAGACTATTCTTGAATTAACTATTCATCTCTTTTGTTAAAGCTTTTCTGGGGGCTGGGGATTTAGCTCAGTGGTGTCACACCTTCCTTGCAAGTGCAAGGTCCTGAGTTTGATCCCCAGTACGAAAAAAAAAAAGCTTCTCTGTAGGGAACAGGGGAAGGGGACGTTACCAGAACCTCTGCAGTGAGTCCTAGTCTCCTGTGAGCCACAGCAGCACACGGCGAATTACAGGAAAGGTAGACAAATGAGACTGAGAAGAAGCTGAACTTTGGGTCTGATCAGTGCTGCTCTGGGCGGCAAAGACAAAGCCCCCAGCTTACTGCACCTTTTATTCAGTGCATGGGGAAACAGATGTAACAAGTGAAATGCAGAGTTCAGTACTTCACAGTGGGATAAACAAGGTGTAAAAAGACTGGGGGGCAGTGGAAATCTAAGAACAATGAGGAACTGTGCAGATGAAGATTTGGTTCCTCCCTGGCGTCTCCTGCAGGTGTGCTCTTGTCCTGGAGATTACAGCATCTGGGGATCACTGAGGTCTCAGTTGTGACCGGGAGGCCAAAATGCAGTTATGTCTGGAATGTCCTAGCTGGGCTGTAGGCTGCAGAACTAGGCCTACTCAAATGATTTTTCCCCAGAATTATGTAGCATTGCTCCCTAACACTTTTCTAGCTCCTATTACATTAGTGCTAGATAATTAAGATTGTTGTTTTTGCTTGGAAAAACCATAAATGGGGAGCAGGAACCAACTTGAGTAGGTGGAAGGAAATAGGTGAATAGATTCAAAATCTAATCCCTTATGGCAAGGAAGGAGGAGTTTGGAGAGGAGGTATAATCTTTTGAATAAAAACCTATGAGCCACAAATAGGTAGAGAGACAAAGGTGTCATTATTGTCCTTAAGAAGTTTATTATCTGGTTAGATAGACAAGCTCACTTATGAAGCAATAAAAGAATGTTTAAGTGTAAAACTTCATGGTGGTGGATGTAAATGGAAGTGGAATGAGCTCTAAGAGCCAACAAAATGATTTTAGAGGAAAAGATTTCAACTCAGATTTAATAGTTGAAAAAGAAATTTTAAAAATGGGCAAGAAAGAACATGACAATGCAATCATAAGGTCATAACTTACAAAGAAAGTTATTGTCCAAACTTTTATGCCTCCCTTATTTGTTAGAAAATGCCATCCTCTGCAAGGCTGCTAATTCTTGAATTTTCATTTAAATGTATTACCTGAAGCACAAAAGTTTACCTGTTTCCCGAGAGAACATCATTAAAATGATAATAATAAAATTAAAGATAAATAAGAACCAGGATGAGGTAACAGAAGGGGAAAGGACAGCAGATGAAATGTGCTGAAATTTTTTGAAGGTAGAAGATTGGACAGATTTGTCATTTTTAGAAGTTTAAAGAGAGCTGCATGCATAGAAGAAAGTCAGTGGGGGAAAAGGATGCTCTGAAGAACCCCAGAGAAAAGCAGGAACTGAAGGTCCCAAGTACATCTGAAGGCTACATGTGGGGTAGGTCTGAAAGCAGGATGGTGACATCCTCTATCAGGAGCCATCAGACCCTGATCTCCCACCCTCCTCTCTTCTCTGCTGGTGAGAACCCTACATCCTTCTTGGCCTTCGGAAGAATTCAATCCTAGAAACATGGAGTTACCAGCTATAGCTGAGGGGAGTGCTGACAATCTGCACTGAAAAGAGGGTAAGAGAGTAAAACCCTACATATTGAATGGTGAGAACCACCAATGTCTCCATCACCCCCTTTTCAATGGTATGGCTCCCAAAGTTATGTCATCTAGGAGAAGTTCAGAACTCCTTAATTCTTCCAAGCTGGAAAACTACTCTACAATAGAAAATAACCGGCTCAAGAGATGAAGCCTATTGGAGTCAGCATTTGGTTGTCTCCCAAAGATTGGAAGCAAGGGCCACCAGTACAATATCCTTAACCATAACACAGAGCTTCTTGTTCAAAACCAGACCTACATTTTTTTTTCCTGGTTGTTCTTGTAATTTATTTGGTTTTCATTAAGTTCATTTGGTACATTTTAGGCATACAATACAGTTACGTTCATCATTGGGATCGTGCACCTGTACATGATGTATCTTGGTTTTTATTTTTTCCCCATTCCCCTGCCCTCCCTTCACCCTCTCCACTATTCCTTATTTATAAAGACTTTGTTTCCATTTTTTCCTTTTCTCATATTTTTTCCCCTTCTTTCCTTTCCTCTACCCCTCTTACTGCCCCTTCCCCTTTGCCCCTTTTCTTCCTATTTCACATTATCAATTATACATTTTGATCCTTATTTACACTTTTAGTTTTTCACACCAGAGAAACTATTAGGTATTTACACATTTGTCCTATTAATTTCACTTAAGAGTATGTCCTCAATGTGCATCCATTTAGCTATAAATGTCTCTAGTTTCTCGTTATGGCTGTGTAGTACTCCATTTTATAGAAAAACCACATTTCTTTATCCAATCTCAAGTTGATGGGCCAGACCTTCATTTTTGAAGTACATTTCAAAGAGTGGTAAACAAAATAACAGCCCCACAAACGTGCACATCCTAATCTGTTGACCTTGTAAACATATTATCTTATATAGTAAAAAGAGACTTGAAAGACATGATTATGTTAAAGGTCTTGAAGAAATTATCATCATATATCTGGGTAGATCCAGTGTAAACAAAAGGATCTTCCTATATCTTAACTTAAAATATAGTGGAGAAATAGAGGGAAGTGGCTTTCAATGAAATAAATTTTAATTGCAAATAAAAAGCTGTGACTGATAACTACTCTACAGACAATGAAAAGTGGATATTACATCTAATTGAAGAATCCATCCACATGGATGTAACATCAATAAATGCAAACTGATGCCTATGATAATTCAAATAGCACAAGTGATGTTGTTTTATCGGCATCTGATTTTCCAAATAGTGTGCAAGTCTCAATAAAACTTCAAGCAAAAATGGATAATCTTCTCTTGATTAACCTGATAGTTGAATTCCTGAAAAATTCAAAACACAGTGAAACTGCTAGAAATACTGTGTGTTTTCATATGTAAGGCAGACAAGTACTAGCTCTAATATGTTTAAGGTTTTATCTACAAAAAAATAATTATACACATGATTTCATTAGGACATTCTAAAGTCAGGTAGGGTGCAGAGCAAATTTTTGCTTGGCCATACATTACAAAATGTCTTGCAACCATGGACTCTACCTACTAAATATCACTCGTGCCACCGAATCATTGCAAAAACCAAAATATGCCCCCATAAGCTTTCCAAATTCCTCCCAGATGCTTGTGCAGTCTTCTTCAGTCTGCTTCCTGATCAACCCATACCATCATTTCCCCAGCCCCTAGCATCACTGCATGGCTGCGAGCACTTGTCTTCAATGCTGCACTCAATTCAAGCCCAGGGAGCAGCCTATTTCCCTCTTTTCTATGCTGCCCTTCTCCCTCCCTACCTTTCTCCTCTACTCCTCCCTCTTCTCCTCCTCCTCCTTCTCTTCCTTTTTCCTCCTCTTTCTCTCTGTCTCTCTCCCTTTCCCCTCTCTCTTTTCAGTCTTATTAGGGTATCTCCATGATGGCATTAAATCCCTTATCCTAAATTAGTGTGATCTGTTGATGAATATTCACTATGAATGACTATGACTGTGTCCATTGAGAACAAAGGATTTGTGCAGTAATGATGAAAAGTAAATTACTGATTTCACCAAAATTCATAACAAAGAGCACAGGAGGAGGGGAAGAAAATGTTCAGGGGACAATCTTTATCTTGAATAGAAACTCAATATATAATTTCTAAATGTAACAATCAAGAACCACAGGGGCTGGGGATTTAGCTCAGTGGTTTCACCGCCTGCTGCACAAGCGCAAGGACCAGAGTTCGATCTCTGTGACCAAAAAAAGAAAAAAAAAGAACCACAAATATAATTGTATTCTAAATATGTGGGGATGGAAACACCAAAAGCTTCTAAAATTATAGAAAGTGGTTGTTATTGAAACCAGGGCTTAGGGTAAAGAAGAAATAGTCAAGGGTCTGGAGTTTTTACATTATAAATCTTATAATATTGTTAATCTTTATAAATACACCATATACATGGCTTAATCTCATAAGAATTTAATTTAAAGTACCGCTAACTTGCTCACCTATTTAAGGGCTAAGTAGTCAGTCACTTTTACTTTCCATAAAATGTTTTTACTAAATCAAGCCTTACTATATATTCAGTTATCTGGTTTCAACTTATGCTAAAACTAATCCTGGTTGAAATCTTGAGCCTGTCATGCATACTGTAGTATTATCCTTGGTTAACCATATCTGTAATACCAACTACTCACCCAATCAAACTTCTAAAGTTACCAACTGGCTGAAGAACTGGTGCCCTGGTTACAAAACATTGGCCAGCTGCAGCAAACACAGAGCGGGGAAAAGTTATGCTTTGGCTACTGAGTACAACCCATGCTCAGTGTTAACGATACTGTGTCAGCCCATAAATTATAATGGCTAATGCTGGAACATTAACACCATCTAAAAACACACTTATAAGCAAGCCAGCATGGCAAAATGAGGTCATGAAGAAGCTTAATGCTATTTCAGGGTATATCTTGAACTCCAGTATAGCTCCTTTGACACCACCTGCTCTCATTTGAAAGACCGTATTTTCAAGTCCCTCTACAGCAACTGGACTCAAACCCAGTGCTGACTCTACAGACCAGTTCAGGATAAATGCTGTCCTTTTGTTAGGTGTTGACCTTTAGATGAAACATTAAATCCCTCACCAATATTCCCTATCTTCTGCTTTATTGGCACAGTATAAAAGATGTAGCTGAGAAAGCACTCAACAGTGGTCATAGTTAGCTATGTATTATCATAGTAATAAAAACATGTGACATTCCTTTGGAGGAAAAGTTGGGTAATATAATTCAACAAAACAAATCACTTTTGCTATGAGGATCATGGTGGCATCAAAAAAGCAACTTGTATTCACAGGAAGCATTTAGTCCATGTAAGCATTGAAATGGGGAAATAACAGCTTCACTTATTTTAGTGTCTGAGATGAATATTTGCCTTCATATATGACACCTGCCAGTACCTTCCAAAGAAGAGGAGACTAGGTCCAGATTTCTTTCAAAGACACAATTCCCAAGTGTGACAATTTTGGCAGATGTTTGTTTTCACAGCCATCAATTCTGACTTTAATAATTAACTTCAAAGTCACTTCAAATAATATGTAACTCAAAATATAAATTACTGAGATTGTCCTTTAGAGGTTGGGAAAACTCAGAAATTAAACTTTTTACCATAATGATTTCCACTCATTCTTGTTTTTTCTGTATTTCACAAGCGCTTATGCACTATGGAAAACAAATGTGCATTGTTTTGAAGGGTTGTAAAGGATTTATGTGCTTCTCGTGTCCTCAAAACTAAACAGTTGGCTTCCATTTATTTCTATTTTCTCTCAGCACCTATTGCTGCTTCCTTCATCCCCATATAGTTCACAATGAATGCTCTGACCATATGAAATTTTGTCTGTGAAGGGCAAAAATGTGAATATGAATCTAAGGTCTTCAATACTGCTAATAACAAGAACACTTTCTATGATTACTGAGAAACAGCACTTTGACTTTTTTAAACTAAACCAATATTTATTGTGTGTCTTGATTTTCCAGGCAACATACTAAGCAAGTTTGATAATTTAGAAGAGCAAATAAGATTTAGCCCCTAACCCAAGGGTTTCCACATTCTGTCTTCACTGTTCTTCCTTGTTCCTAAAACAATTATTTAAAGGAACACAAGTTCAGAAACAACTCAAATTGCAATTGTCTAGCCTTTTTGAATAGGTTGGCTGATAAATGGAGGTGACAACAGCCTAATATCAACATAGTGAACTAAGATTATAGTCACATCTCTATTGGTTTGAAAGACATTTCACTCTGTTCTTCATTGTGCATTCAATACAGGTTAAAATAAAATAAAATAAGATTCCCAAATACAGAGTAGTATCACATATAAATCAGGGGAATATTGATTTTTTTTTTAAAAAAGCAAGAACATAGTGTCTCTGGAAATCCATGTCACAATAGAAATTATTTTGACAAACACTGAATACCTTTTTTAGAACTCTTAACAAATTGGCTGGTAAACCCATGTTTGAATACTGCTACTGAGAAGAAATTTCTTTCAGGCATGGCCCATGTGTGTTATTTCTGCCAACTAAAGCCACACATAGATAAAGGTAACCTATCTCTCACCTCCTGCCACCTCGCCACTCCAATCACAGTAATTCTTACGACTTCATTCCTTAATATTACTGCATGTTTATTCCATATCTAGAGCTTTCTTCCAAAAATAAATTATTTACTTTTGTCACTCTTAAAAAGTCAAACACAGAATTGGACCCCAAAGCGTAGGTGTACCTGTTAGAGCCATTGCTTCCCTTGCATGAGAGGGTAACGCCCATTGATTTATTCTATCATCTGTCAGTGTCTTAGGCAGCAACTCTATCTAGCTGCATTCATAAAAATAAAAAGTGAATTATCATCACGTTAACCTCCTTTCATATAAATTCTTTAATTCTATAGGTTTCATTCCATTTGGGCATTGATATCACCATTCCTCAAGAGTCTTACATAGTGGTCTCACTATATTGAAAGATACAAGATTGTAGATCTAAACTCAAAGTCAAAAGATCAGCAAAATGGAATCTGAATAGAATCTTTGTGCTGAACAGACTTTACAGGATGAAACATCTATTTCTTAAATACATCCTCTTTATCTATAGCCCTTAATTACAGCCTTTGGTCTGTACTCAACCTATCCAAATTGAACTCTTGATTTTACAGAAAGGCTAGAATTTCTTTGGGATAGATTTAGAACTGTCTTATGTAAATGTTTTAAAATTTTCACCATATGGTTTATTCTCTGTTTCAGGCAGACTGTACTGAGAACACTTACTATATTCCGATATTATATGATTCATATTTGTATTGTAATTTACCTATTCACCAGGAAGACTCCCTGGTATAGTACCTGTACTATTAGAGAAGATTTTTTTTCTTTTCACTTTTACCTACAAAGTCACCTGGAATACAGCACATTTCCCCTTTGAATTGGTCAATTAAGTATACAAGAGCCACAATCCTTATCAAATAACACAATATTATTAAGCTAAGGCAATCACAGTATACAACTAGTGAAGATTTAGAATAGAAAAATATATCAGAATAAAGGCCCTAGAAAAATTTTCACATGAATATTAAACATATATTGTAGAATAACGGTGATGAACAAAAATTTTATATTGCTGTTAAATTCTACTGAGATAATAGTCTAATCATAGGTGAAGTGCAAAATTGGATCATCTCTTACTTTCTTGTCCCTAAGACATAATACCTAACACTCACAAAACTTAAGGGAGGATTTATTTGAGCTCACAGTTACAGTCCACAGTGAACAGGCTCCAATGCAGAATGTGGTAGGGGACCACAGGGTAGGTAAAGCTGCTCAGGCTATGGTAAACAGGAAGCAGAGTGAGAGGGAGGAGCTGGAGGAGGGAGGTATACCTTTCCATATCATATCCTCCCGTACACTGTGACCTGCCTCTTCTGACATCACCTCCTCACAGCAAGTCAGCTATGCCCCTATGATTCAGTCACATTCCAAAGAACCACCTCTGAGTACATCAAGCCTTTGATGGATATTCTCTGTCTAAACCATAACAATTCCTATCTCACATCACATAAAAATATTATTCCCAGATGAAATAAGTAGCAAAATGTGAGTGAAAAACTTTAGATAATTTAAAACAGAGAAAAACACCATTACAATATCAGAATGGTGCAAAACTTTTCAGTTTCACATGTGAGCAAATATATATGCACACACAACCCACAAACTTTAGAGAAAATATTTCACAAATTTGACTACAATAAAATTGAAAAGTTTAGTGCATCAAAAAACCTATGTCTATGAAAAGATAATTAAAACACAAAGGATCCCCCAAAACTAACATTCAAACAATAGTTGATAAATTCCATTAAATTAATATGAAAAAGATAAGCAAAGCTATGGAAGCAGAAGGACTGCATGTTTGAGCCCAGCCTGTGAGATTTAGCAAAACACTGTGAAAATAAAAAATTAAAATTAAAAAAACCTGTCTTAGTTACTTCTTCATCACTGAGACATAATACCTCACTCCTGCAAATTAAAGAGGAGAGGTTTATTTTGGTTCACAGTTTGTAGAAGTTTCAGTCTATAGTCAGCTGGCTCCAAGGCAAGGTGGCATGGCAGAGGGGCATGGCAAAGGAGGATCAGTTGATGGCAAGGCAGAAAGAAACAGAATAACCAAGATAGAAGAGAGAAATATATACTTTCTAGGCCACAGTTCCAGTGACCCACCTCCTCCCTGTCATACTTGACTTGAGTGAGACCCTCTTAGCAAACATGTAGCCCTTAACAAGCAAAAGGAAACCACTAAAGGGCCATGCTGCCCTCAGTAAACAGAACAGATAGCCATAAAGAAAATTTAAGACAGAACATACAATCTCCCCTGGTATTAACTACACACTTGCACTGACCATCCTGGATACTTTGACTCCACCCATTCCATCTCAGATTCCTTAAAAATCAAAACACCCACCCCAAACCATATAAAAAATTAACTTCTCCTCTGGCCAGCTGCTGACATATTTCTCCATCTCAGGTTGCTTGCACCCAGGCAAAATAAATCAAGCACTATTGCTCACATAAAGTCTGTGTCCAGGTGGTTTCTCATGTGCATTTGTAACATTTGGTGCTGAAATACCAGGACAAGGTAACTTGGAGGGCGTTATGCCTTATCCCAAACCTTTATTCCTACTGAGGCCACCCAGGGACATCCACCCCAGACCTTGCTTCAGGACTTCAAGTAGTTCTTGCCACTCCAGGTAAGGCTTTCTCCCTGCTTCTTAGCTACCTTGGCTCTGCTTTTTCACTCTGTGCATCTTTAATACTCTCTACATTTTTAAGATTTCCCCTTGCCCCCACTGCTGTCACCACCACTACCAAAGCTGCTCTTTAGTTCCACTCTCTCTCCTCTTTAGCTCCACTAGCTCCCCTTGTCCTTCAAGACAGAGAGCCTTGTCCTTGCTTTTCATGCCATTTAAACCCAACCCTGATCATGGAACTTTCCCTGGAAAGAACTGTCTTCCCTTGGTGGCTGTTCAATTGCTGAGACATCTCCCTTGACCATTTACCCATGCTCGGTTATGGCACTGCATCACAGCTACAGACATCTGCTGTTGACCTTGGTGCTGCTCTCAATTCTCTGTGCTGTTCATAAAGAACTCTCCCTCTTCTATTCCTCTTTTCTCTCCCCTAGCCTGTCTCATAAAATCTGAAACCTTTCCACTTCTAGCCTGATCTGAAGCCCAAACACCTGATATTTTTATGTAACACCAATGGCTGCAATATAAACTAGAAAACAGCTCACAATGGCCAGAAAACAGCACTTTTGATTTCTCCATTCTGCAGGATTTAGATAACTACTGACAGAGGGTAAGCAAGTGGTACCAGGTACCCTATGTCCAGGCATTCTTTACACTCTGTAACATTCCCATTTTGTGCACCTCCTTTGAGTCCTCTCAAATCCTTCTTTTTCTCCCATTTGTACCCACTCAACTTAACACTGACTTCTTCCTGACAGATCCAACTGACCTCCCTCTTCCCTGGCAGCTCCTCAAACCTCCTATTGAGGCTGCTGCAGCCACAGCTTCTCCCTCTCCTCCCTCAGAGCCTCTTACCCAGGCTGCAGGAACCTAAGCTCATTTCCCTTCCCCAGAGCCTCCCACCACAACCAACACAGCTGCGTATCCCTCCCTCCCCAAGCCTCCTGCCAAGCCCTCTGAAATTCTCCTTGACAAACCTCTTATCTACCTCACACTGCCCCTTGAATCTGACCCTCCTCTGTACACTGTGCCCAACTCTACCTTATACTTGGTCTGGATTAGGGTTTGGACTCTCGCCTCTCACCCCTTATTCTAACTACAAAGCCCTCTCCCCTGCCCCTCAGTTCCCCTTCTGTGAGGTGGTAGAGAATAGTTAAGAAGTCATGTTCCTTTCTCATTGACAGACCTCTCCCAAATTAACCAGTATCTGGGCTCCTATTCCTCAGATCCCATCCAATATATCCAGGATGTCCAATACCTAACCCAGTCATATACCCTAACCTGGGCTAATTTAAATGTTATCCTTGGCTCTGATCTCTCCTCAGATGAGCGAGTAATCTCCCTTGGCAAGACTTATGGTGACAAGGAAGGCCTCCTTCAGGCCATACTCCTGGTGGGCACTGAGGCTGTCTCCTAGGAAGACACAAACTGGAACTATCAAGCAGGATATGGAGACATAGCTGACTGGGACTGCATGGTTTCTTACTTAGTAAAGGGACTTTGCAGGATGGCACATAAAGCAGTTAATTTTGACAAACTCAAAGAAACCACTCAAGCCACAGATGAAAATCCAGCCCAGTTTATGGCTTACCTGGCTGCTGCCTTTAGGCAATACACAACATTAGACCCAGAAAAGCCTAAAGGGCAACTCATCCTTAAAATGCACTTTATTACTCAGTCTGCCCTAGATATTCATAAAAAAAGAAAGTGGAGACTGTCCCTCAAATATCATAGCAGGAACTAATCAACTTGGCTTTTATGGTTTTTAATAACAGAGAAAAAAGTGCTTGACACCAGCACATTTCTGAGCTGCAGATGCTGGCCTTTGCCATAAGAAACCCTCCAGAGTCAGCTACCAAGGTAACCAATAAAGGATCAAAAGTCCCCCTGATTCAAAGTGCCCTTCCAGGCTTGTGCTTCAAATGCTTCCAGAATGGTCACTGGGCTAGGGGATGCCTGAACTCCAAGAAGATTCCATCCGAGCCATGTCCTTCCTGGAGGTTGCAGGAGACTGCAATATTGATTATGCCCCAAAGCAGGCTGTAAGCAGTGCAGGCTGTGAAGAGTTAACCCCACAATTGGCCTGTTTTGAGAAACGAGTCTGGCTGAAGCCTATGTGCCTAGGTCAGAGTAACTTGTACCCAAATTCCATTCCCAGAACTAAAACCTTCTTAAATAGAAGGGCAATTTTCTAACTACAACCATATATTTTGTCTATTCTGATCCTAATTCAAGAATACTTTGTCTTGTGTCTTTGGAGCCTTGCTTAATTTACATAGAAACCACACAACTGCACATCCTTGTATATAGTACTGCCCTTGTGTGTAGCTTGCCTTTACCCCAATTGATTACTAACAAAAATGAGTGGCTTTAACAGACCAGCTCCATTGTGGGTTGCACAGGAATTGGTTATCCTAGCACCCCACTTTCTGTCTTAGTTCTTTCTTTTACTGCCCCTGCCCTCAGGCCTGCATTGTGCAATGAGCGGGAGACTGGAGCCTGCTACAGAGGCTTTCAGTAATGTTTCAGGGGTGCCCAGTAGGGGCCCCCACTGGAAGTCAGATTGTCCAATACTGGCAGCCAGACTTGCCACCTCTGGCCCATGACCCCAGGGACCTCTGACTGGCTCCTTCCCAAACCTTCCTGGCTTGGCTACTGAGAATTGATGCTGCTGGAAGATATTGGAGGCTCTTTAGACCACCTCAGATACTGAGCTCTGGGTAACTCTTATGGTGGAGGGTAAGTCCAACAACACAGGGGCCATGCTCCACCTTGCCTTCCTTCCAAGGACCAACCTCCTTAGTCCCAACTACTGCTGTGGGAATTGATGATAAAGTCTCCAGACCTTTTAAAACACCCCCAATTTGGTGTCAACTGGGCCAATACCTTTTCCCACACTTATTCTTAGTCATCCCCACCTGTCCCATTCCCTTTTTAGGGTGAGACATCTTAGCTAATCTGTCAGCCACTCTGACCATCCCTGACACTCAATCTGCACTTATAGCCATTTTGATCTCCCTTTCCCTGCCTCCTGCCAAGGATCCCATTATTTCCTCTCATTTCAACCTCAGGGTCTGGGACAGTTCCCCATCCCTGACCTCATTCCAACTACCACTTATCATGCCTCTCAAGGCTAATCATCCCTACCCTGCCCAATGACACTATTCCATTCCTGACCCAGCTTTAAGAGGCTTATAATCTACTAACTCTCAATTATTGTATCACACTCTTTTAATCCCTGTCAATTCCCCTTAAAACAATTCTCCCAGTATAGAAGGTAGATGACTTTTACAAGTTGGTAAAAGATCTCTGCACCATTAATCAGATAGTCCTTCCCATACGACCTGTGGTGCCAAACCCCTACACACTTTTGTCCTCCATCCCTCTACCTGCCACTCATTGCTCTGTCATGGATCTAAAAGATGCTTTTTTCACTATTCCCTTTTACCCCCTCTTCACAGCCTCTGTCTTCACCTGGAAAGACCCCAAAACCTGTGAGTCAACTGATCCAAATCATCTTGGTTCAGGGCTTCCAGGATACCCCCACTACTTTGGTCAGGTCCTTGTATGTGATTTACTTTTCTTTCATCCCTTCTCTTTTCATCTTATCCAGTATGTAGATGATCTCTTCCTCTGCAGTCCCTCCCATGAGTCATCCCATAAAGACACCCTCTTCTGGGCTGCGGATGTAGCTCAGTGGCACCATGCCTGCCTGACAAGTGCAAGGTCCTGAGTTCAATCCCTGATATTGGAAAAAAAAATACACCCTCTTATTACAACATCTAGATGCCAATGGATTTCGTGTCTCCCCTTCTAAGACCCAAATCTCTTCCCCACCTGTCACCTATCTGGGCATCATTCTTCTCAAACATACCTGAGCCCTACTTCCAGACAATGTCCACTTAACTTCCCAGATTTCAGTTCCTACCACCAAACAACAACTCCTCTCCTTGCAAGGCATAATAAGATATTTCTGCCTCTGGTTCCCAGCTTTGCCTTTCTCACTAAACTCTTCTTCAAACTCCCCAAAAGAGCCCTTAGATCACAAGACCTTCCCTCCTTTGTTCTTCTAATACATAAAAGTGGCCCTAAAGACAGCCACTGCTTTGGCCTTCTCAGACCTCACCTTCAGCCTTTATACAGTAGAATAGAGGAGATATGCAGTGGGGTTTCTGACAAGGTAATAGCCCGTGTCCAGTAGTGTTCCTCTCCAAGCAGCTTGACTGTCCTATCACAAGCTGGCTGCTATACTTACAAGCAGCTGCCACTGTGGCTCTATTACTCCTAAAAAAATTCAAAGTCACTAGACATGCTCCACTTACCTTTTACTTTTCCCACAAAGTTCAGAGACTCATGTCTTCATCCCACCTTCTTCAACTCTATGTGCTTTTCATGGAGACCCTCCCCACCATGGTAACAATCATCCTGGGCCCCAATTTTAATCCAACTACTCCCTTTATCAACCCATTGCCTCTTTCTAAAAAACTTGCACTACAGGGCTATATGTCTTTAATACACCTAGCAATTTCCACTTTTCCTCACATTTCCACCTTCTCCCTTCCAAATCCTAACTACAAATGGTTTATCAGACCCAGAGCAGAGATGCCTGGAGCCATCCAGGCTACACCACCCCCTTGCAAGCCTCCCAGCTAGGGGTGCACCAGTGAGGAGCGGAGCCATGCAGGCTCCTACAGTACCACCCCAGAACTGCCCCCCCACCTCTGGTCTCCTGGTTGCACCTATACCTGGATCCACACCCCAGAGGCACAGGGGGTCATAAAGTCATTGTCCTGAGTTCCAGAAGATAGAGTAGAAGTGAACAACAGAAATAGGGATGGACTCAGGCTCCATGATGAAAATTGAAGTCCACTGGAAAAGTTAAGAGAATCTGCAATAAAGGCACACAAGACCACCATAGTTGGTAAGTTGGAGGGATCCCCACCTCCCATCAGAACCTGGGCTATCTTCAGGGGAAAAGCAGCTGGAATCTGTAGTAGAACCTTGCAGAGTTCAACCCTGCAGGAGGTCAAGGAGGTCAACTTGGGCCTTGCGGCCAGAAATCAGCCTGGATCTCAGTGGTCTGCTGCTCACTTGCTGAGACTAGTTGACTTAGATCTCCATATTGCTGGCCACATTGTCTATTGTGACAGCAGAGACATGCCCTAAGGGAGGCCCTTCATTTTTATTTTTTATATTCAAAATTATTTTTTTCTCTTATTTTTATTTTAAATTTTTAGTTGGTATTTTTTTCTTTTCTTTTCAAATACTTTTCTTTCTTCTTTCTCTTTATTTTTTATTTTTCTCTTTCACTCTCTCACTCTCCCACATTGTTCTTCATCTGGCTTTTTGTTCCTGTGCCTGCCCTAATTCAGATGTCTTCTTTCTTTTTCTTTTCATCTCTCTTTTTCCTTCTCCTGATTGCCATAAATTTTAAAGGAAAATGAATACAGTTTCTAGCTTCCCTACTGCTAATAGGTTGTACTGATCTTGTCTTTGTTCTTTCATTTTGTCTTTTCCTCTTGTCTTCAACAGTTCCCTAGAGTTTGCGTGATCTTCCTGTGTTCTCTGCCCTCACTTCTAAACTTTCCCTATCCTTCTACCTATCTATCCCTCTCCAACATCTTCTAAGTCCCCATCCTGAAGGGTAGAATTGATATATTGAAGAGTTTATTCACTATAAACATATTTTGGGCTGGTCCTCAATTTTGATTTAATTCACATGGTAAAGGTGATAGATTAGTAACTACCACAAACTGCCATTTTCTAAGCTGTACTTTATACTGCTGTTATTGCTGATTGTATCACTTGGGCTAAGGTGTTGTGATTGATCTAATCAGCAATCCTTCTGGTATAATGAAAATAAGATTGCCCCACACTCATTAGAGACTCAAAACCTTAAGACCAGCTATATCTGGAAGACATCTCTGAGCAGCAATAATTCCATACGGATTCTAAATACAAGCAGCAAAGATACCTACAATAAGCTATATCAAAGTATTAACCCAGGAGCTAAACCAAGCACCATATGAACAACAAAAATAGAAATGAGAAGACATTTAAGTAAGGCACAATCCCAAACTTCCAGCTCACCAAAGGCAAACTCTGAGAGAAAGGAGGTAGAAAATTGTGATAATCAAGCACCTAGGTATGGTGAACTGATAGCACAGGAAGTAACAAAACAGATGAATGAGGCTCTAGAAAGATTCAAAACACAAATAATTTCCCAGATAACTACAGGGATGGTGAGCAGAATGAATGACAAGATTAGAGACTATAGCACAGAAACAGATAAAAAAATAGATGAGTTCAGGACCATGATGGAAGCTATGAATGCCCAACATAGGAAAGAAGTGGAAATAATGAACGCCCAACATAGGAAAGAAATGGAATCCATGAAACAAATTCAAACAGATACCCAGGAGATAACTGAAAGTGTAAATAAGGATTAAAATGATTAAAATGAATAAATGATAATTTGAAATAAGAAGAAAAGGTCCAAAGGGGCAGGGTTGGTGGGAGGGGAAGGGGAAGGGGAAAGGAAAGAAGGGAAAGGAAAAATTATGAGACGAGAAAAAATGGAAATGAAATCTATGTAAATAAGGAAGGGTGGAGGGGGTGAAGGGCACACAGGTAATGGGGGAAAAATAAAAACCAAGATATATCATGTACAGATACAAGCACCCAGTGATAAATGTAAATATATTGTACACCTAAAATGTACCAATAAAAGAATTTAAGGTAAAAAAACCCAAAAAACAAAAAACAACAACAACAATAAAAAACTCTGTTGAAAGTACACACAGCAGACTGAGCCTATCTGAGGATAGAATATCAGATATACACAGGATGGTGGTCAGTGACCATGAAAAGTGATATCTCTTGAACCTAGTAAGGAATCATGCGAAACCAATCTAACAGCTCCTAGATGACACAAAGAAGAATAATATGAGACTGATAGGAGTCCATGAAAAAGCAGAAGAAAGTACAAATGACATAAAAAAAACCTGTTCATAGAATTAATGACAGAAAACTTCCCAAAAAGAGAAAAAAAATTGAAATACAGATAAGTGAGGCATATAGGACTCCAAATACCCATGATCAAAAACAATTCTTCACCTAGATATATAATAATAAAGATCCCAGAAACCCAATAGAAGAACAAAATTCTATAAGCAGTTAGAGAAAAGAAACAAATCACATCCAAAGGAAAGCCCATCAGAATAACAGCAGACTTCTCAACACAAACCCTCAATCAAGGACAGCCTGGGGTGAGGTACTTCAAGCCCTAAAAGAATACAACCTTCAACCTAGAATGATGTATCCTGCAAAACTATCTTTCAAAATTGATGGGGAAATAAGATACTTCCATGAAAAAGAACACGTGAGAAACTTCATGAATACCAAATCAGCACTCCAAACAATTCCAAAACATATCCTAGAAAAAGACAATGAAGGTCACAACTCCATGAGGCCCAACAGAGCTAATCCATTAGGCAAGGCAAGAAATTAACAGGAGAGGGAGAAAAAATAAAAAAGAGCCAACAACAGGAAAATAACATGACAATGATAAGTCAATACATATCAGTTATAAACATCAATGTTAGCAGCCTCAACTCACCAATCAAAAGAAACAGACTGGCAGAATGGATTAAGAAGCAAAATTCAACAATATGCTGTATACAAGAAACATACCTAGTTCAAAAAGAAACTCATAGACTGAAAGTAAAACAATGGAAAAGTTTTCCATGCAACAGGAACCCGGAAAAAAGCAGGGGTAGCTATCTTCTTTACAGACAAAGTAAATTTCAAACCAAAACTAATTAAGAGAGACAAAGAAGGTCATTACATCCTTGTAAAGGGAAGAATCTAAGAGGAAGAGATGACAATAATAAATATATGTGGACCAAATACTAATGCCCTCAGCTATATAAAACAAATATTAAGGGACATGAAAAACCAAATAAGCACTAATACAATGGTAGGGGGGAACTTCAGTACCCCACTGTCACGAATAGACAGATCATCTAGACAAAAAAAAACACAACAAAATACTAGAACTGAACAAAGCTTTTGAACAAATGGACTTAATAGACACTATGGAGCATTCTACCCCACAAAAACAGAATATATATTTGTTTCAGCTACACAGGTCATTCTCTAAAATAGATCACATACTAGTTCATAGAACATATTTAAGTAAATGCAAAGGAATTGAAGGCCTCCCATGTATATTATCAGACCACAGTGCAATTAAACTGAAGATCAATAGTATAGGAAATCTCAAGAACTTCATAAACACGTTGAAATTGAATAACACTCTCCTGAACAACAAATGAGTCACAGAGGAAATTTAAGAAAAATTGGATAATTTTTGCAATTAAATGATAATGCCAGTGCAACATACAGGAATATATGGGACACAGTGAAAGGAGTTCTATGAGGGAAATTCATAGCAGTGACTGCCTACACTAGGAAAACAGAGCGAGCTCAAATAAACAAACTAATGCTGAATCTTAAGCTACTAGAAAAAGAAGAGCAAAACAAACCCAAAGCTCGTACAAGGAAGGAAATTATAAAGATCAGAGAAGAGCCAGGGATTTAGCTCAGTGGTTTCACCGTCTGTTGTGCAAGTGCAATGACCCGAGTTCAATCCCTGGTAACAAAAAAAAGAAAAGATCAGAGAAGAAATCAATGCAATGGAGAGTAAGAGAACAATACAAAGAAACAACAAATCAAAGAGTTGATTTTTTGAAAGAATAAACAAAATCAATAAACCCTTAGCCAACCTTATTAAAAAAGGAAAGAAAAGGCCCCGATCCATGCAATTAGGAATGAAAAAGGTCAAGTCACAACATATCCAGCAAAAATCCAGAGGATCATCAACACCTACTTCAAGAACATGTACTCTAATAAAATGGAAAACACAGAAGAAATGGACAGATTTCTGGACACACATGAATTAGCAAAGTTGAACAAAGAAGATAGGAAAATTCTAAACACTCCAATTATAATCAGTGATATTGAAAATGTAATTAAAAATTTACAAACAAAGAAAAGCCCAGGTCCTGATGTTTCACTGCTGAATTCTACAAGACATTTAGAGAAGAACTATTGCTCTTTAAACTTTTCTCTTTTTATTCTTTATACTTTTCAATGAAATTGAAAGGGAAGAAATACTTACTTCCAAATTCATTCCTGGAAGCCAGGGTAACTTTGATTCCAAAACCAGGGAAAGACTCAACCCAAAGAGAGAACTATAGGGCTAACTCCCTAATGAACATAGATGCAAAAATCTTCAATAAGATACTGGCAAAGAGAATACAGAGGGTCATCAAGAAGATCATACACCCTGACCAAGTCAGATTTATCCCAGGGATGCAAGGATGGTACAACATATATAAATCAATAAATGTAATACACTATATTAACAGAGTCAAGGACAAAAACCATATGATCATTGCAATAGATGCAGAAAAAATATTTGATACAATTCAACACCGATTCATGATAAGAACCCTGCAGAAAATGGGAATAGAGGGTCTTTATCTCAACTTGATAAAGGCTATCTATGAAAAACCAACAGCCAACATCATACTAAATGGTCAAAAACTGAAAACCTTCAAGCTAAAATCAGGAACAAGACAAAGATGTCCACCATCACCACTCTTATTCAATATAGCTTTGGGAACATTAGCCACAGCAATTAGCCAAGAGAATGAAATAAAAGGAATAAAGATAGGAAAGGAAGAATGTAAACTGTAATTATTTGCTGATGATATGATACTCTACATTGAAGACTTAAAGAACTCTGCCAAAAGACTTCTAGACTTAATTAACAGATAAAGTAGAGTAGCTGCATTCAAGGTAAATACTCAAAAATCAATAGCCTTCAGGACTGGAATTTAGCTCAGTGGTTCTGCCACCTGCCTGGCAAGTGCAAGAACCCAGGTTCGATCCCCAGTACCAAAAAACACCCAAAACAATCAATAGCCTCCTTGTACACAAATAACAGTCTCACTGAGAAAGAAATTAGGGAAATACTCCCTTTCACAATAACATCCAAAAAAATGAAATATCTAGGAATCAATCTAACAAAGGAAGCAAAAGACCTCTACATTGAGAACTACAACACTCTAAAAAAAGAGATCAAAGAGGATATAACAAAATGGAAAGACATCCCTTGTTCCTGGGTAGGAAGAAACAATATAGTGAAAAAGGCCATACTTCCAAAGTTGCCATACAGATTCAATGCAATCCCAATTGAAATCCCAACACTATGTTTCACAGATCTAGATAAAACAATCCAAAAATGTATTTGGAACCAGAAGAGACCTAGAATAGCAAAACCAATTCTAGGCAACAAGGACATGGTAGGGGGTATCACATTCACCAACTTGAAACTATACTACAAAGCCATTGTGAAAAAAACAGCATGGTACTCGCAAAGAAACAGACCTGAGGACCAGTGGAACCAATCAGAAGATGGAGAAACTACTTCAGACATACTCAGCTACCTCATCTTTGACAAAGGAGCCAACCATCCTTACTGCAGGAAAGATAGCCTCTTTAATAAATGGTGTTGGAAAAATCTGGATTTCAACCTGCCAAAGATTAAAACTAGATCCCTAACTTTCCCCATGCATTAAAGTAAAGTCAAAATGGATTAAAGATCTAAATATTAAAACAAAAACACCAAACTTGCTGGAAGATGAGTTAGGTTGAACTCTTGAAGACATCAGCATAGGAAACAACTTTATGAAAAAATCCTCAGTAGCATGGGAACTAGCACAAAGAATCAAAAATTGGGGGACACAGTAGCAATGTCCCGAGTCACACAGAATGTGCTGAATCAGCCTGCTGCAGACAGGCAGGTCTGCGGACGCAGTAACAATGCACCGAGTTCCGAAGAACATGCCATATCAGCCCGCACCCCTGCAGCAATCCACCGGACACACCCCCACATGCTCCTCTGTACAGCCACCTGGTTGCACACTATAAAGATGCAGAGGACACTGGACCACCAGACCACTATACTTGGTAAGTTGGAGTCATCTCCACCTCCCATCAAGACTGGGACTATCTTCAGGGGAAGGACAGCTGGAACCTGCAATACAACTCTGCAGAGTTCAACCCTACAGGAGGACAGGGAGCTCAATTTGGGACTTGCAGCCAGAAATCTGCCTGAATCTCACGGGTCTGTGACTAGCTTGCTGAGACTCATTGACTTATATCTGCACACTGCTACCCACGTTGTCTATTGTGACAGCAGAGACATACCCTGAAAGAGGCCCTTCAAATTCATGGTTATTTTTTATTCCCAAAATTAGTTTTATTATTTTGCTTTTTTTCTCTTTTCTTTTCTTTTGCTCCTCTTATCTTTACTGTTTTTTCCTACTCTTTGCAAATATTTGTTTTTCTCTCATTTATTTTTCTTTTCTTTTCTTCTTTCTTTTCTCTTTCCTTCTCTTACACTCACTCTCTTGCTCTCTCACATTGTTCATCTTCCCTTTTTGTCCCTGTTTTGGTCCTCAGTCAGAGTTCTTCTTTATTTTCCTATTATTCTCTTTTTCCTTCTCACCTTTGTCCTCTGACTTCACTGCTAACCTTCCCCTATCCTTCTTCCCATCTGTCCCTCCCTCCCCAACCCCTTTTAACTCCCCATCCCAAAGGGTAAAGTTGTTATATTGAAGAGTTTATTCACTATATGTTGGGTTGGTCCTTGATCTTGATTTAATTCACACAGCTAAAGGTGATAGATTAATAACTACCACAAAATGTCATTTTCAAAGATGTACTTGATGCTATGGTGTTGCTGATTGTATCACTTGGGCTAAGGTGTTGGTATTGATCTAGTCAATGAACCTTCCTAGTATAAGGAAAATGAGATAGCCTTAGAGTCATTAGAGACTCAAAACTTAAAGACCAGCTATATCTGGAAGACACCTCTGAGAAGCAATCATTCCATAAGGGTTCTAATTACAAGCAACAAAGATACCTACAATAAGCAATTTCAAACTATCAACCCAGGAGTTAAACCAAGGACAGTACCAAAAACAAAAATGAGAAGACATTTAAGCAAGGCACAAACTCAGATTTCCACCCCACCAAGGGTAAATCCTGGGGGAAATGAGATGGAAAAGTCCCATAACCAACCACCTGGATACCCTGAACTGATAGCACAGGAAGTAACAAAACAGATGAATGAGGCTCTAGAAAAATTCAAAGCAGAAATAATCTCCCAGATGTCTACAGAGATGGTGAGCAGAGTGAAAGACATGATTAGAGGATCTAGACCAGAAACAGATAAAAAAAATAGATGAGCTCAGAAACACACTGGAAGCCATGAATACCCAGCATAAGAAAGAAATGGAAGCCATGATCGCCCAACATAAGAAAGAAATGGAATCCATGAAACAGATTCAAACAGATATTCAGGAGATCAAAAACTCCATGGAAAGTATCCATAGCTGATTAAGGGAATCTGAAGATACAATATCAGATATAGAAGACAGGATCACGGTAAGAGACCATGAAAAAAGAGATTTCTTAAAAATAGTAAGGGACCACGAGAAATCAATAGAATGCAACAACTGCTAGACAATGCAAAGAAGAATAACATAAGACTGATAGGAGTCCATGAAAAACCAAGAGAAAGCACAATTGACATAAAAAAACTGTTCACAGAAGTAATAGTGGAAACCTTCCCAGACAGAGGTAGAGAATTGGACATACAGATAAGTGAGGCATATAGAACTCCAACTAGCCATGATCAAAAATATCTACATCTAGACATATAATAGTCAAGATCCCAGAAACTCAACAGAAAAACAAAATCCTACGAGCAGTTAGAGAAAACAAACAAATCACCTACAAAGGAAAGCCCATCAGAATCACAGCAGACTTCTCAACACAAACCCTCAAATCAAGGAGAGCCTGGAGTGAAATATTTCAAGCCCGAAAAGAAAATAACTTCCAACCTAGCCTGTTGTATCCTGCAAAATTATCTTTCAAAATCGATGGGGAAATTAGATACTTCCACGACAAAGAGCACCTGAGAAATTTCATGAACACCAAACCAGCACTGCAAGCAATTCTAAACAATATCCTAGAAAAAAGCAATGAAGGTCACAACTCCATGAGCCCCAACAGAGGGAAGCCACCAGGCAAGGCAAGGTAAGACACTAAAGGGAAAGGGGGAAAAAATAAGAAATAAAAGAGCCAACAAAAGTAAAACATCATGACAAGGATAAATCAATATCTATCAATTACAACTCTCAATGTAGATGGCCTCAATTCATGAATCAAAAGAAATAGACTAGCAGAATGGATTAAAAAGGAAAATGCAACAATATGCTGTATACAAGAAACACACCTAACTCAAAAAGAAACTCATAGACTGAAAGTAAAAGGATAGAAAACAATTTTCCACGCCACAGGAACCCAGAAGAAAGAAGGGGTAGCAATCTTATTTGCAGACAAAGTAGATTTCAAACCAAAACTAATTAAGAGAGACAAAGATGGTCACTACCTCCTTGTGAAGGGAACAATCCAAGAAGAAGAGATGACATTCCTAAATATATATGCACCAAATATGTATGCCCCATACAAAACAAATATTAATAGACATGAAAAACCAATAGACACTAACACAGTTGTAGTAGGGGACCTCAATACCCCAGTATCACAAATAGACAGATCATCTAGACAAAAAGTTAACAAGGAAATTCTAGAACTGAACCAAGCTATTGAACAAATGGACTTAATAGATGTTTACAGAGTGTTCCACCTCACAAAATCAGAATACACATCCTTTTCAGCTGCACATGGGTCATTCTCCAGAACAGACCACATGCTAGCTCATAGGATGTGTCTAAGTAAATGTAAAAGAATAGAAGTTACCCCCTGTATATTATCAGACCATACTGCAATAAAATTGGAAATCAATAACATAAGAAACCGCAAAACCCCAACAAACACATGGAAACTGAATAACACCCTCTTGAGCAATCAATGAGTCACAGAAGTAATTGAAGAAGAAATTAAACAGTTTCTACAAGTAAATGAATATGCCAGTACCACATACAGGACTCTATGGGACCCAATGAAATCAGTTCTACGTGGGAAATTCATAGCAGTGAATGCCCATATTAGGAAAACAGAGAAAACTCAGATAAATAACCTACTGCAGAACCTCAACCTCCTAGAAAAAGAAAAGCATTAGAAATCCAAAGCTCGTATAAGAGAGGAAATTATAAAGATTAGGGCAGAAATCAATGCAATGGAGAAATAAGAGAACAATACAAAAAAATCAATGAATCAAAGAGTTGGTTTTTTGAAGAATAAAATCAATAAACCTTTAGCCAACCTTATCAAACAAAGGAAAGAAAAGGCACAAATACATGCAATTAAGAATGAAAAAGGTGAAGTCACAACAGATCCAACAGAAATCCAGAGGATCATCAATAACTACTTTGAGAACCTCTACTCCATTAAAATGGAAAACACAGAAGAAATGGGCAGATTCCTAGATACATACAAATTGTCAAAGTTAAATGAAGAAGATATAGAAATTCTAAATACCTCAATTGCAATCAGTGAAATTGAAAATGTAATAAAATATTTACCAACAAAGGAAAGCCCAGGTCCGGATGACTTCACTGCTGAATTCTACAAGACACTGAAAGAAGAACTAATGTCATTACTCTTTAAACTCATGAATGAAATTGAAAGGGAAGCAATACTTCCAAATTCATTCCTGGAAGCAAGTGTTGCTTTGATTCCAAAACCAGGGAAAGACCCAACCCAAAAAGAGAACTACAGGCCAATCTCCCTAATGAACATAGATGCAAAAATCCTCAACAAGATACTGGCAAACAGAATACAGAGGGCCATCAAGAAAATCATACACTCTGACCAAGTCGGATTTATCCCAGGGATGCAAGCATGGTTCAACTTTTGTAAATCAATAAATGTAATACACCATATTAACAGAGTCAAGGACAGAAACCATAGGATCATCTCAATAGATGCAGAAAAAGCATTTGACAAAATCCAGCACCCATTCATGATAAAAGCCCTACAGAAAATTGGAATAGAAGGTCTTTATCTTAACCTGATTAAGGCTATCTATGAAAAACCAACAGCCAACATCATACTAAATGGTCAAAAACTGAAAAATTTCATGCTAAAATCAGGAACAAGACAAGGATGCCCACTATCACCACTCCTGTTCAATATAGTTCTGAAAACATTAGCCACAGCAATTAGAAAACAAAAAGAAATAAAAGGAATAAAGATAGGAAAAGAAGAAGTTAAACTGTCAATATTTGCTGATGATATGATACTTTACATAGAAGACCCAAAAAACTCCACCAAAAGACTTCTAGACTCAATTGCCAGATTCAGTAGAGTAGCTGGATACAAGGTCAACACTCAAAAAACAATAGCCTTCTTGTACACAAATAACAGACTCACTGACAGAGAAATTAGGGAAACAATTCCTTTTACAATAGCATCCAAAAAAATCAAATATCTAGGAATTGATCTAACAAAGGAAGGAAAAGACCTCTACACTGAAAACTACAGCACTCTGCAAAAAAGACATCGAAGAGGATACAAGAAAATGGAAAGACATCCCTTGCTCCTGGGTAGGAAGAACCAATATAGTGAAAATGGCCATACTTCCAAAACTACTATATAGATTCAATGCAATACCAATTGAAATTCCAACAATATACTTCACAGAACTAGAGAAAACAATACAAAAATTCATTTGGAACCATAAGGGACCTAGAATAGCTAAAGCAATTCTAAGCAACAGAGACATGGCTGGGGGTGTCACAATTCCCAACTTGAAACTATACTACAAAGCTACTGTGATAAAATCAGCATGGTACTGGCAAAGGAACAGACCTGAGGATCAGTGGAATAGATTAGAAGATGCAGAAACAACTCCAGACATGCTGAGCCACTTCATCTTTGACAAAGGAGGCAATCACCATCATTGGTGGAAAGACAGTCTATTTAATAAATGGTGTTGGAAAAACTGGATTTCAACCTGCCAAAGATTGAAACTAGACCCATACCTATCACCATGCCCTAAACTAAGATCAAAGTGGATTAAAGATATAAATATTAAGACAGAAACACTAAACTTCCTGGAAGATAAATTAGGTAGAACTCTTGAAGACATTGGCATAGGAAAAGACTTCATGAACAAAACCTCAGCATCATGGGAACTAGCAGAAAGAATCAACAACTGGGGTCTCATCTTATTAAAAAGCTTCTGCCCTGCAAAAGAAACCACCAACAGAGCTAACAGATAATGTACAATATGGGAAAAACTTTTAGCAGCTGTACCTCAGACAAAGGACTATTATCTAGAATATATAAAGAATTGAAAAAAATCAGACCCCCCAAATTCAAAGACCCAATTCAAAAATGGGCATCTGAAATGAACAGACATTTCTCAGACAAGGAAGTAAAAGCAGCAAACAAATATATGAAAAAATGTACAACATCACTCATCATTGGAGAGATGCAGATGAAAACAACACTGAGATTCCACCTCACCCCAGAAAGGATGGCTGCTATCAAGAAATCAACCAATAACAAATGCTGGCAGGGGTGTGGGGAGAAAGAAACCCTTCTCCACTGCTAGCAGGAGTGCAGACTGGTGCAACCACTGTGAAAGTCAGTGTGGAGATACCTCAAAGAACTAGGACTAGCGGTCCCATTTGACTCAGCTATTCCCCGCTGGATATCTTCCCAAAAGAATTAAAAGAATCATACCACAGTAATATATGTGGGCCCATGTTCATAGTGGCACAGTTTGTATTAGCTAAAGCTTGGAAGCAGCCCAAGTGCCCATCAACTGGAAACTGGATAAAGAAAATGTGTTTTTTTTTATAAAATGGAGTAATACTCAGCCTTAAAGAAAGAAAAACTAGAGTCATTTATAGATAAACGGATGCATATTGAGCCCATCCTCTTAAGTGAAATAAATAGGGCACACATGTGTAAATACCGAAGTTTCACTAGTGTGAGAAACTGAAAGTGTAAACAAGGGTTAAAAAGATTAAAATGAATAATTGAAAATTTGAAATAGGAAAAAAGGTCCAAAGATGAAGGAGTGAAGGGAGGGGAAGGGGAAAGGAAAAGAGGGAAAGGAAAAACTATGAGAAAAGAAAAAAAAAATGGAAATGCAATCTATGTAAATAGAGAATGGCGGAGGGGGTGAAGGGTGCACAGGTAATGGGGGAAAAATAAAAGAATCAAGATGCATCATGTACAGGTGCAAACACCCAATGATAAATGTAAACAAATTGTATACCTAAAATGTACCAATAAAAGAACTAAAAAAAAAAAAAAAACAATTGGGATCTCATCTTTTTAAAAAACTTCTGCACTGCAAGACAAACCATCAATAGAGCTAAGAGACAACCTAGAATGTGGGAAAAAAATTTTACCAGCTGCTCCTCAGACAAAGGTCTACCATCTAGAATACATAAAGAACTCAAAAAGATCAGACCCCCCCAAATATAAAGACCCAATTCAAAAATTCAAAAATGGGTATCTGAAATGAACAGACATTTCTCAGACACAGAAGTAAAAGCAGCAAATAAACATATGAAAAAATGTTCAACATCACTGGTCATTTGAGAGATGCAGATGAAAACAATGCTGAGATTCCACCTCACCCCAATAAGAATGGCTGCTATCAGGAAATCAACCAATAACAAATGCTGGCGGGGCTGTGGGGAAAGAGGAACCCTTCTCCATTGTAGGTGGGAGTGCAGACTGGTGCAACCACTGTGGAAATCAACATGGAGATAACTCAAACAACTTGGATTAGAAGTCCCATTTGACTCAGCTATTCCCCTGCTGGATATCTTCCCAAAAGAATTAAAAGAATCATCCCACAGTGATATATGCCCACCTACATTTACAGAGGCAGAGTTTGTAATAGCTAAAACTTGGAAACAGCCCAAATGCCCATCAACTGGAGTTTGGATAAAGAAGATGTGGGTTTTTTTATAAAAGGGAGTGCTATGCAGCCAGAAAGAATGAGAAACTAGAGACATTTATAGCTAAGTGGATGCACACTGAAGTCATACTATTAAGTTAAATAAATAGGACACACATGTGTAAATACCAATAGTCTCTCTGATGTGAAAAACTAAAAGTGTAAATAAGAATCCAAATGTATAATTGATATTGTGAAATAAGAAGAAAAGGTCTAAAGGAGTAGGGGAAGTGGGAGAGGTAGGGGAAAGAAAAGAAGGGAAAAGAAAAAGTACAAGAAAAGGAAAAAAATGGAAACAAAGTCTTTGTAAATAGGGATGGGAGGAGGGGGTGAAGGAAGGGCAGGGGAATGGGGAAGAAATAAGAACCAAGATACATCATGTAAAGGTACAAGATCCCCATGATGAATGTAACTGTATCGTATACCTAAAATGTACCAATAAACTTAATGAGAAAAAAATGGTTTATCAACTGGAGTTCATAGAAACTCACCCCTAACTCCCCTGCCGGGGCAGGATATGATATTGTCTCTCATGATTCTATTATAGAAGCTATGGCTCTCTTTCCATATACCACCTAACAGGCTGAATTAGTTTCTCTGATCTGTGCTCTCATGCTAGCTAAAGGCTTACAGGTTAACATCTATACAGATTCCAAGTATGCATAGCATATATTTCAGAAACACAGTGTCATTTGAGCAGAAAGAGGTTTTCTCACTTCCTGAGGGACTTCAATAATTAATATCCCACTCATTAAAACCCTTTCCCAGGCTACCCTCTTGCTGACACGGGTAGCTGTGCTTCGCTGCAGAGGACACTAGAGACTTTCACATCTCATCGCTGCTAGAAATGCCTTTGCAGATAAAATTGCATAGGAAGCAGCCAATGTCTCCCTCTACCCCTCTATGGGTCAACATTTTGCCCTTTGGAGCTCCACCCTGGAATACTCCCTTTCTGAATGCCAATAATATCAGGATCTCCCCACCAAAGATGAATGGTTCCTGAATCAAGGAAAATTCCTCCTTCCTGCTTCAGGAGCTGATATCATTCTTTCATGACCTATGTTTATGCAGGCTACAAATTCCTCACCTGACTACTTGAACCTCTTATCTGCTTTCTCTCTTGGAAGACCCTCCTCAAAACCACCACCACTCAATGCCTTCTCAAAATCATGACAACTCCATGCTGTTTGCCACACAACCATGTCTGAGGACTCCTTGAGGCCCTCTTCTTTACCTACACATCAAGCATGAGGTTTTTCCCCAACTCAGGACTGGCTAACTGATTTTACCCATATGCCATGAATGCAAAAGTTAAAATACCTCCTGGTTTGGGTTGACACTTTCACTGGGTGGGTAGAGGGCTTTCACATCAGCTCAGAAAAAGCATCAGCAGTTGTTAACTCCCTCTTATCCCCTGGTTTGGCCTTCCCAACTTTATTGTCCATCAGATTGTGGCCCAGTTTTCATTAGTCAAATTACCCAAGAGGTGTCCAAGTCATTTGGTATACAATAGAACCTTCATACCCCCTACCAGCCTCAGTTATCCAGAAAGGTAGAACAGGCTAACAGCCTTCTCAAGGCCCACCTTGCCAGGCTCCCACTCCAATTCCATAAAGATTGGGTTTCCTTACTCCTAATTGCTCTCCTTTACATCTGTGCCATTCCCCAGGAACCTATGAGACACAGTCCATTTGAGGTGCTGCATGGTGCACCTTTCTAATTGTGCCACTTCTCAGTCCAGAACTGAATCCCATTGGAGACTATCTCCCTGTCCTACACCAAGCCCCAAAAGAGACATGCTGCTAACCTTCTCCTGCCTCTTCCTCACACTCAGGTTCATGAGAATGGCCTGGCTAACAAACGGTTTGAATTAAGGATCTAAGCCCCCAGTCCCTATAGCCTAAGTGCAGAGGACCTGTCCGGGTTGTCTACAGGACCCAAACAGCTGCCCATCTATGGGCTCCTCCCCAGTGGATACACCATTCTTGGGTGAAGCTGTGTCCTGCTGATAACTCACCTTACTATTCCTTGTGGAAATCACAAGTAATTTCCCTTACTTCCCTCAGGCTGACCTGAATTCCAGAAGATATTTAAATGCCTTGATTTTGCCTATCCTGCCACTTTGCTCACTTCACTCAGTCTGCTTTGATCTTACTTGGTTTCACCCTCAGACCTTTGAGCCCCCTTACGTGGATAGAAGATCTTCTTTTTCAGGGCACTCTGTGTGACTTCTCTCCAGAGGAGACTGAATTGTTTTCCTTCCTGCACACCCTCCTCCTGTCTAATGATTGATAGTGAGGACCTTAAACATCCTCTGTTTCAACTGTGCATTCTCCCGAGGGTGTGGGTTACACTTACAATCCTGTTATGGCTTCAACTCAGTTTTGTCTTTTGCCTCGGGGATGGAATCATTTCTCAAGCTCATACTCACTCTTGCCCTAGCTAGGCCCATCCCCCACCATGCCCTTTGGCCTGGTTAGCCCTCCAGTTGCTTTCACCACACCCTGTGGCTGCACCCCTGCCGCTTCACCTGACAGTTCCTAACCATCTACAGGACCCTGTAGTTAACTCATCCCTTGCTGAACCGGTCTAATCCTTACTGAGCCCAAAACTCCTGGCTCTGTATTTCCATGTCTACACCCACCTATAGGGCCATTCAGATTCCTCCTCAGGTCTGGATCCTTACTAACCTCACAAACTAACCCCAAAATGAAATGAAGGGCCCATTCCAACTCCTCAACAAAACATCTACAGCCACTTTCCCCATGACTGACAAGACAAAACAACCACTAGTCAGGATGCATAGGCCGACTCCACCAGTCGTATTTCACTAATGCCTCCACATACAAGAGCTCAACTAAGCCCATACACGGCCCCATAACTACTGATACTACTCTGACCTTCCAAGCTGTCATTTGAATTCAGTATAATCTGTCCTCTAGTATATCGCTAGGATATCTACTACCCCCCATCAATGTAAATATACACTACTACTACTGGCCTCGGTCGACCATGCCAGCTACCAGATTACTCAGGATGCCCCATGCATTCAGCCTGTCTATTTTTTCCAGCCCTTCTAAGGTTATCATGGCTCAATAGACAGAGTTCTGCAATGGCCGTTATGTCCCTTGCATAACCATACACCTATGGACTCCTTTTCATCAGTCTCACATCCACTCAGATTGCTTCTTCTTGCCTACCTTTAACTGCTCCTAACAGTGGCTTCTAATAGATACCAAAAGATTCTTTCTACAATGAGAGAACAGAACAGTAGGCACCAGTCAAATCTACCACCAGGGGCCCTCCCACCACCTGACAGGTGCTGCCCTGGCAAGCACCCTGGGTATCTGGGAAAGAGAAAACCAAAGAATCACATGCCTTTTACACATGCACAACCAATTCTGCTTACCCAGACAAGGTATCTTTTTCTTTTGCAGGACTTCTACCTACTTGTGTCTCCCCACTAACTGGACCAGCACCGGCACCAGCACCTGCACACTGACATACCATATGAAAACAGTCCTCCAGCCAACTGCTGACATCTCCCTCAATCTCAACTTTCCTGCACACAGGCAGAATAAATCAAGCTCTTACTCACACAAAGCCTGTACCTGAGTGGTTTCTCTTGCACCGTTCATAACACTCTAAACATAATATTTAGCTATAAAATTCATCAGTAGGCTAATCCACCAAGTATCAGGCTTTGGAGGTCATCTAGAGGTAAACCACTGCATTCAGCTCCTAGCCACCAAGAGACTCATGCACATCTTTCAGTGTACAATGCATCTAGGCCATCCCTAAGAGTTGCCAAAGTTTTAACAGTTTCAGCATGTCTGAAAAGTCTGAGTCCAAAGTCTGCTCTAAAATTTAAGGCAAACTCTTAGCCATGAGTCCCTGTAGAAATCAAAAAGAAGTTAAACATTGCCAACATAGTAAAAGCACAGAGTAAATATTCCCATTTCAAAAGGGAGATATAGGGGGATAAAAGGAATGGGATCAAAGTAAGATCAAAACCCAGCACGGCAAACATTAAATCTTGTAGTTTTATCCGCTACCCAGTGTAAGTTGTGATGACAACTGAACTCCAAAGAGCATGGGTGGTCCTGCCCCTATGGCATTACTGGTGGTTGCATATCTCACGGCTTGTCTTTTGGACCAGCTTTGTTCACTCATTGTAGATTTCTCAGATATTTCACATTCTTGGCTTCAATTTCTTGGGGTCTCCACTGCACTTTCAGCTTCACTCTCATAGCTTCACATCCTTCCCTTTCAAGACACTGCCTGGCCTCCCAGGCCTTCTGAAGTCTGGGTGGAAACCTTCCTGACTCCACAACTCTTGAAGTCTACATGTGCCTGAAATCACCACCAGGCAGATAATGCCAAGGTCTGGATCAGCTTTAACCCTAACTGGCACTTCTGCATGTTGCTAGTGGTTGCAGAAGCCTCTGAGTTCCTGGATGGCTGAGTGTGCCTAAAAGAATCCTGGGGAATTAATTCCCATTCCCTAGGCTGCCATCATTCCGGAGTGTGGTGCCTGGTGTTCCCTTCTCACAGCAGACTCACTTCTCCACCCTTGAGCCTGCAAAGGGTGGAGTCTTTCAGATTCCTTCCATGTCCTCAAAGTAT
This sequence comes from Heterocephalus glaber, assembly GCF_053883595.1. Lineage (NCBI taxonomy): Eukaryota > Metazoa > Chordata > Mammalia > Rodentia > Bathyergidae > Heterocephalus > Heterocephalus glaber. The sequence goes on along the minus strand of NW_028258317.1, from coordinate 65,554,509 downwards.
TCATTGTATTGTCTAGATTCAAAGTTCTTGTCTTTTTAATGGTAATGTTTTTAACAACCAAGCTCTCCTAGACTCCATCTTTGCAGACCCCAATTTAACCAGATCCTCCTCTCTGAGCAAACTCAAAACTTTTAAAATCATTCAGCTGTGATGTTTGCTCTTGATTCTCAAAATAGATCTGGTTAAAAGCCCCCAACAATTGCCACACCATAGCCTCAATATCAAGACATGAACAAAATGCCAACAAATTTTCTGCCTAAGCATAACATATGTGGCTTGAAGTCCAACTGCCAATGAAGTACTCCTCAACTGAAGCCTCTTAAGCCTAGTCTTTTCCAATTGCATTACTGTTAAAGTTCTGGTCTTCTAAGCTCTGAACAGACTCTCATATCAAGCTCAGCTTACAGCACCATGGAGCTGTTTGTCCAGCTAGCATCTACAATCCTGTACAAGATTCTCCTGCAAGTCAGTTCCAAAGGCTTCGCAACCATATGGTCAGGTAACATCACAGCAAGTGCCCCATTTTTCTGGTACCAAAATCTGTCTTTGTTACTTTCTCAGAGCTGAGACACAATACCCAACTCCTGCAAATTAAAGGGGGAAAAATTTATATTGGCTTACAATTTGTAGAGATTTCAGTCCGTAGTCTGCTTGCTCCAAGGCAGGGTAGCAGGGCAGAGAGGCAAGGCAGAGGAGAATCACCTCATGGCATGGCAGCAAAAAACACAGTAATGAAGGGAGGAGGGAGAGAGACAAACCTTCCAGGCTGCGCTCCCCGTGACCTCCCTCCTCTCAACACCAGGTTTGGACTAACCCACTGATGAGTATCAGATCCCCATGAGCCAATCACTCCCCAAAAGCCTCATCTGTGAGTACAGGAGGCTTTGGGGGATATCTAGAGATGAATCATTACAAAACAAAGAAAAGCTGGGTGTGTGAGATAAACAATCCTTAAAAAATGAACAAAATACTTAAATAGATAAGAGGAATACTGAGTGACAAACATCTGAAAGATTCTCTACCTCCTTAATAATTTAAGTGAACTTGACATTAAAACTAAAATGAGGCCTACCTATTAAAACTACAAAAATAAAGTAGGAAGATGCTTGTGAGACTCTAGCACAAGGGTAACTTTTCTGCACTGGTAATGACAGTGTAAGTTCATACTACTCTGGAGGACACCCTGATAATGCCCAGTAATGTTGGGATGTCCATACCCCCAAAGTCTAGGATTTCTAATCTTTTTTGTTTTTCTTTTTGTTTTTTTGGTACTGAGGATTGAACTCAGGACCTTGCACTTAAATATATGGCTCTAGAAACTTTCATACATGTGCCCAAGAAAATAAGTACATTTATATTCACAGCACAATTATTAAAAGGACAAAACTGAAACAGCTTTCAGTTATCACACAGCTATTGGCTAATATCATGATTCTCCTCTTTGGGGGTATTGCAGGATTCCATGATTATAAATCACTCCTTAGAAGTTAAATATGTCCATGTGATTTTCTTTAACCAATATAACCTGAACAGAAGGAACAGAGGTAATTTTGGTGTGAAGGTTAAGAGATTAAATGATTATATCAGTGATTTCCCCTGCTGTCGTGACCAAAACAGTCAAGATGGATGCTCTGAGAGCCTAGGTTCATCCAAAATGGACATGTAGTCTCAATAAAATTCAAATAAAGATAAAATATTTTTATTTTAGTTAACTGGCATTTGAGCATAGTATATTATGTTACATCCCATTTAGATTTATGAAAATATAAATGTTCTTCAACAGGTGAATGGATCACTAAATTATGATATATTCATGCAATACTACGAAGCACTAAAAATGAGTGAACTAAAGGTAGACATAGATATGAATGAATCATACAAAGGTAATGTTAGAGAAAAAGCTGAAGAATACATGTGCTGTGGAATACATGGGACTTCAACAATACAAATAATTGGGCCAGGGATTTACCTCAGTGATTCCAACGCCTGCCTTGCAAGCACAAGGATCCAAGTTCGATCCCCAGTACCAAAAAAAAATACAAATAATTATTTCTTAAGCTTTTTTGGATGGTAAATATATTTGGATAGGTTCTTAATCTTTGTATCTTGTTAATAAAATTCAAATGATTTTAAAAATTAAATGATAGAAGTATATATTCTGTTGATTAATACTGAGTTCTGAAAGCAAGCTGCGACATTTTGTTGAGAATTTACCTAATCTAGAAACCTCTTGATTTCCTTTAGACTCTATTTAGAGCTACTATGTGACAATACTGAAGATCAGAGTGAAAAATCTATTCTTGGTTGGTCACTCTACCCACTGCCAGTGTTATCTCTTTTTTGGAGGGGGGGTACTGGGGATCGAACTCGGGTCCTTGTGCTTACGCAGCAGGTAGTGAAACCACTAAGCTAAATCCCTGGCCTGCCAGTGTTATCTCTTAAGGCCATTAAATAATTTTAAAAAACAATGAAAGGAAGATGCTGCTTAATTTTTAAAATGTTCACATTAAAAATTATTTTAGTTTTCTTGAACTCGGGAAAATAAAACTGAAGGTATTGTCCTTCCATCAATAATTTTACTTGTCTTCCCATTTTGTTTCATTTTTGCAACAAGAAGGATAATCTCACTTATTGTTAGTGGTACTTTTGTATCACATTTGTAAGAATAGCTATGCTATCAAAGAAAAAAATTAATAAGCTTCACTAGGGGTACTCACCCACTGGAACCCATGGGTTATAGGAATGTTCTCATCTACATAAAGACAAGTATAATAGGCAGCTGTTGACCTAATTCATTCAGTGACTTAAATGTCAGTTACATTTATTATTATGATCTAAGATATATTTGGAAAAATAATTGTATAGGTCACTTAAAAATGGCAATTGACAATATCAGAATTATTTACTGACAATTTGATTTCTTTCCTGTTATAATTTTAATAACATAGGAAGAGGACAAATATTTTCTGGTCACTTAAGAAAAAGAACAAACAATGCACTCACAAAATGATTATTTACAGTATTGAGAATGCTGTTATGTAAGAAATTAAACTAATAAATGCTTTGATTGAAATTCACTCTTTTGAATAAAAAATGAATTTCACCATTATTTCTGTTTCAAAAGCTTAAAATTTTAGTCTCAGTTTTTCATAAAGAAAAGTGTCGAAAGCTAACAATACCAGGTTCAATTATACAGTTCTTGGTCCCCAGAGTTAAGTCCACAGACTAAGCCTGGGCAACACAGGAAGCAGCAGCCGATACCCCCTCAGAACTACTGCATCAGAGTCTGCTTTTAATAACATCCCTCAATTGTGCATGGCCTCATTACAGTTTGAGAAGGCCTTGTCTGAGTGAAAGCATTTTACTTCAGTACCCTGGGCTTTCTGTATATTCTCTTCACTGGAGAGTTACATCTCAAACCTGTACATCTATCATGTTCAAAAGTGGGCAAGATAAGAATATATTTTTAACAGGTATAATTACAAGCTTTTGCCAAATTCTAGTATTGTTTTCCATAATATATGATTTTCACTAAACATTATCTGTATTCCCCATCCATAACAATCACAAGGGAATCCCCTGACAAAAAGCTCAGATTTTCTTATTTCTCTGAACACTGATTTTCTTCGACTATATTTCCCTTCTCTATGTGTTCTTACATTGAAAAAAGAAAATTCAAAAGAATAATAGTGTCTTAGTTGCTTTCTAATTACTGGGACAAAATATCAGACACCAACAAGTAAAAGGATGAAAGATTTCTTTTGGCTCACAGTTTGTAGAGGTTTCAGTCCATAGGTGCTACCTGGCTCCAAGGCAGGGTGGCATGACAGAGGGGCACAGCAGAGGAGGAAGAGCTCATGGCAGGGTAAGTAGGAAGCAGAGAGGGATCAAGGGAGTAGGAAGGATATATACTTCCAGGCCACTCCCTCAGAGACCCCTCTTCCCACCAGGCTTTACCTCCCAACATTATGCCCAGCTATAAACCCATCAGTGGACCAACCCACCTGTGATGCTGTCAACTCCCATGAGGCTTTATGGAGACATCTAGATATAAACCATAATAAATAGTTTGGGCTGCTAGTTAGGAAAAAATAAATAATTACTACCATTTTTATACTTTTGATACATTTTGAACTTTTATTATACTCATTCTTGTTTTTAAAATAACACATTAACTTTTCTGATTGTAAGTGTAGTGATGTCGTTAAATGTGGCATTTAGGCTAAGTCTGGTATAGTCAGATATGGCACAGCCGGAGACACGCAGACCAGAACAGTGGAAGAGGAACTCTCTTATTCACAGTACCTTGTGAGAAGTGGGAAGGATGGGAAGCATCTCTCAAAGGGCCAATGGGAAAGTGTTAGGGGAGGGGTGTCTGGGACACACATGCCTAACCAGCAAGTCGGGAACGAGAGAGAGGGTGGGCTGGTTGGCTAAAGGCTTTATTGAAGACCAAGACATTAATTAGATGGGTTTGCCACCACCAGGTTGAATGTTTTACTTTGAAAGGATTGCAATGCTAAGCACAGGAACACAGAGATTATGATATTGGTTCAGGGGACATAAAACAAATGGCTCAGGTTAGGAGAACTTGTCTATCTAGAACACAAAAATGGGAAGCAGGTGGAGACTGTCTCAAAATATGGAGGTCAAGGGTTACAAGACTGAGTCTTAACAAGATGGATGCCAGGGTAGCAAACATATGGCAGTGATAAGATTATACATGATTAGTATAAAAATTATAAATCACATAAATATATAAAATATAAACTAAAAATATGAACTATAGTTAACTGCTAATGTTTTGAAATATATTATTTTATTATTTTTATCCCCTGGGAAATATACTTTCATATTTTATGATGAGTATTTCTCACGTCATTAAAATGTCTTTCTGTTTTTAATCTGTATTATTCTACATTATGGGTATAGTATAATTTATCTAACAACTAACACTTGGTTACACATTTAGCATTTTTAATTGTAAATTATAATAATTTTCACTCATATAAAATTCTATGAATATTTCTGATTTAGTTTCTAAAGATAAATTGTAAAAGAAGAAATAAGTCAAAATATATAGACATTTTAAAGCAAGAAGACATATTTTCAAATTTCTATCTAAACTGCTATTACAGTCTTATTTGTAGTAGATCACATTTTCCATTTCTTATTAATGAGTATTACATATTATAATATTCGCAAATTTGCAGATAAAAAGTGGCATCTTGTTATTGTTTTAATTTGTACCAAATGAGTCTGATTGTTTTGTATGAGATTACTTAAAATATGTAATTTTTAATTTTCTTTTTCACCATTTTGTCATTTTCCTATTATGGAAAGTACACCATATTATAAGGATAAAAACTCTTCTAAAATATTTTTCTATTTCATTGCAGCACTTTCCTATCTCATGTTTACTTTTAAATATAATTTATAGTAAATGTATTTATTTATTTAGGTGCCGGGGATCCAACTCAGGACCTTGTGCTTTCGAGGAATCACTCAGGGAGCAGAACCACTGAGCTAAATCCCCGGCCCAATTTATAGTAATTTTAAAGGGCATTTTAATTCCATTAGTGATGTTCACATCATATGTACTTTTGTTAGTTACTGTCCTAAGCTTGCAGTGTTTATGTCAGCTTACAGGAATCCATTTCAGATTCATACTAATTTAATTCCAATGAAACATAGAAACTTTACTCTTAGGTAGCTAGATTTTTTTTTTGCTTCTATGCAATTATTGTTAAACTTACTATATCTACATATGTTATAAATCCAACAATAAGCTGTCATAATTATAGTTCATATAATTCATGTCTTTTAAAGAAAATAAGTGGCTGGCATGCATTTAGTTTCTTATTTATCATTTCTAGTTTTCTTAATTTATTTCTGTGAATTTAATTTACCAGCTCAAATACAACTTTGTGAACATTTACCCCTTTCTGCTATTATTGCCAAATAATTACTTTTTTGTAGTTATGGGCCCAAAAATATAACAAAATCCATATTTATTCATTGCTTTTGAATCAATTAAGGGAAGAAAGTAGAATATGCAATTATATTGTCTTTTATAATTATTTAGATAATTACCCTTAACATTTCTAATTTTTTTCTTAATGTGGATTCAAATTCTTGCCTGATGTCTCTTACTTTAAGGCTAAAGGATTTTACTATTTCTTGCAAGACAAAACTGCCAGCAAAAAATTCTGTTTTTACTTATCTGGGTATATCTCCATTTTACCTTTATTAGTAAAAGATACTTGTGTTGGGTACAAGATCGTTGGCTGATACGTTTTTCTTTCAGTAAATTGAATATATCAAGGGTCCACTGTGTTTTGCAAGAAGTTAGTTGTTATTCTTTTGGTGGTTCCCACGTTCATGAATCATTTTTCTCTTGGTCTTCTCAGAATTTAGTTCTTCTTGCAACACTTAGAGACTGTACTGTGTCTTAGTGTGGACTTTTTTTACTTATCCTATTTAGAATTCACTGAACTTCTTGGATGTGTAAATTGTTTTGCAAGAAATTTGGGGAGATTTCAGTCATTCTCAAACATACTTTCTGCACCATCTCTTTTTCCTTTTGTTCTAGTGTTCACATTTCCAACATAACATTGTGCATAATGGTGTCTCAGTTCTCTGAAGCACTGTTTATTTTTCTTCATTCTTTTTGCTCTCTATTCTTCAGATAATCTATTGATCTATCTTCAAACTTGTTGATTCTTCTACCAGTTCTAATATGTGGGCAAGTCTCTATAGTAGAACTATTATTTCGGTATTGTATTTTTCAACTCCAGAATTTCTATTTGTTATATATGCAATTTTATAAAATTATGTTACTTTATAAAATTATTTTACATAAAATTATAACTAATTTCAATTTTTTTATATTACCTATATTATCATACCATCCTTTAATTCTTTAAACATAGTTTCTTTTAGTTCTTTGAACATATTTATAAAGCTGCCTAAAGTCTCTGCTAATCTCCATGTTCTAGGTCTTCTTAATGGCAATTTCTTTTGACTATTTTATTCCCCAAGTCTATTTCTTTGGTTGGCTCATATTTTTGTTCTTTTTGAAAGTTGTATAATTTAGATAACATATTTTAGCCACTCTGGATTTTAGTATATGTGCTGCCAAAGCGAGCACAGCCAGTCTGGATTTTAATTATCCTTCTTCCCCAACCTAGCCAAAGCTTCTTTTGTTTGTTTTTTATTCATTTAATGGCTAGGCCTTGGCTACTTCAATAAAGTCTGTCTCTCCCATAGTATGCAGTTGCAGATGTTTCTGTTCAGATATATTTTTTCCTCATTTTTATCTATTGTCCAGGCTTCCTAGTAGGTTCCCAGTATGACCACTAAACGGTAACCTAGATTCTCTCTATCTTGCACGAGCTGGGAATTGGGGAATGGGCACAGCTGCCACCTATTCATATAGTCTCCTGTGATTCAGAGCTGTGGAAAACAGGATTTGGCCATGTTTGATTAATCAGAGGTCTTCATAAGTCCCCTTTACCAGTTTTTACATTTTACTTTTTAGGCTATGTGTGGTTGAGAAATTATTTTCATCGTTTAGGAAGTAAGTGGTTTTCCCTGCCTACAACCAGGAACTTTTATTAGTCAACTGTTTGTCACAATAATGAAGACCTGAAAAGGTTATTTACAAAAGAAAGGACATTTATTTGGCTTACAGTTTTGGAGGCTCAAAGGCATAACTCCTGCATCAGTCAGTTTGGGTGAGAACCTCATGGAGAATGGTAGTCCAAAGAAGGCAGTGGTACATGTTGTAAGTAGTCACATCTTGATCCAGGAAGCAAAAGACAACTGGGTAGGTCTAAACTCAAACTTTTGTAATAACCTTCTCTCATGAACTACCAAGGAATTCGATGACAGTTACCTTCCAAGGGGACAACCCCAATGACCTAAGGACTTCCCACTTGGCCACCTCCCAAAGGTTCACCACCTTTGACAGCACCACTCAGCAGATCAAGCCTTCAATCACAGGGAAGCCTGGGGGCACCCAAAGCATTTTCAGGCCATAGCAGACTTGTAGCTTAAAAGATCTCTCTGTAATGGCTCCTCAGTGTAAGCAGTTGCAGACAAGTATACGCTCTTTCTGAATTCCAAGGATGACTATAGTTTCATCAAGGCTCTCTCTGATTTTCTTTTTAATTGACCTTCCTGTCAAGTTTCTACTCTTTTAACAGTTGCGCGTTTATCTGCATTCATTTCTAGCTAGTGGCATTACTATTCTCAACAATACCTTTAGGCATAAATTGTTCCATAGTTTGGAATAATGTGAAGATCCTTGGCAAAGAAAGAGTCTTTGACATCAGTCTTTGAGGTTTTCTCTGACCCTACCTCTTCCCTGGGTAGAAAATTTGTTATGAAGCAGGAGCTGTGGAAAGGGTGATAAACTCAGTGGCTGCTCTACCTGTGTTCTCTCTATGGAGCAAAAGTTGTACGAGTGTGAGGATCTGGGGGTAAGTGTGAGATGGTAGGCATGCCACTTGCTGCCACTTCCCATTGTAGATCTTCTACAGTCTAGAACCAGGAAACATGGAATATGCTGGACTTTACTGGGTCCTAATTTTTTTTTTCTGGTACTGGGGATTGAACTCAGGTCTTTGCGCCTGAGCTAAATCCCCAGCCCTGGGCCCTGATTTTAACCAGAATAGATTTTCTTCCCCAGGAAGTTGGGGAAGGTCGGACTTCACACTTGGCTACCAAGCCCACTGGAGTAGCTTAACTGCAGCACTGCGCTGTGCAGAGTTGGAGAATGCATGCTTAACCAGCTTCCTCACTCAAGATATTTTCTACCCAGCAAGTGTTGGTTCGGAGTGAGGGAATGGGCTCAGCTGGCACCCACTCATACAGTCTTTTGGAGCAGAGAGTTCTGGAAAAAGAGATTTTCCAATGTTTATAAACTGCCAAACCTATCAGAAATAATCTACTCAAGGAAGCTGAGATAGGATCTGCCACTCAGCTACCTAGCCCACTGTAACAGCTTTTCTGGAGCATATACTTATGAAGGGTAAGTGTAGTTCCTAGCTCAAATGCCACACCCTCATGCAAGATTCCAGAGAGCCTTCTGAATAAACATCCCTCAGTATGTGATAAGACCTTGGATCAATCTCCAGAGACATGGGATAATTATACCTGCTCATTTTGAACAGCTTATGTCTCTCTGGGGGAGAAATTCCACGAGGTCCTCACACTCAGTTTATAGTGAGTTTTGACAAAGAAAAGTTGAGTTAATTAAAGAATCTAAGTCATCAGTCTTTTTCTCTTCTGATTTTTCAGAAGACTTGTTTTAAGTTTAGAAAAATTTCCACACTTTTTATTCAGATAAATATTAATTTGTAACTTAAGTTTTTATAAATATAGAGCCTATATGAAAATTCAAATGTTACTGAATTATTTAAGATATGGGTTATGTTTTCCTAATTAGCCAAAATTTCCAGGATCATTTTTCATTTCAGTATCATTTTCTGCTTGCTATGTAATTTGTAACATACACTGGGGTATATTTCTAGACTTTTATTCATTCTAGAGATCTGAAATTGACACACTATTTTGTTATAGATATATCACTTTAATATTTAGTAGGGCAAACATTAATCCCTCATTCTTCCTAGATTAGTGTTTCCTTCATTGTTGTTGTATTTGATAAATTGAAGAATCATTTCATCAAGTAAGCTAAAAATACTTTGCATTTCTAAATTTTGCTTCTTCCTGAGAACAAGGTAGATAATTGCTTAATTCTTTTATCTCTAACAAAATGTTTCATATGTTTCTTTAGATGATTTTCCAGATTTTAAGCTCAAATTCATTATAAATGGCATTTTTCCCTTTATACTTTTTAGAGAGTTACTGCTGATCTATAAGAACTATGTGAATTTATGTATATTCATTTTGTGAGAAGTCTATGGAATTCCATTTCTGTCACTAACCCTCAGATCTTTACACCCAACTCTTTATCTAGATAACTCATTCTACAATTTAAAATTAATTATAGTTACTATATTTTTCTTTCATTATTTAATTTATTAGAAACTCTAAGACAAAGCTAAGCAATTATTTATATTTGTATTATTAATAGGCAAATAGCACTTGTCATGGGGGTATAAAGTTTCTACCACCTTTAGCTCAACATCCCCTACACCAGCCTCAAATTCAAAACTCTTAGATTGGAAACCATTCTCCTCTTTATCTTGATTGATATCCATCCAGTGGTTTTCTTTGGGTTTACCACCAGCTGGTATGACACAGAATCATCTTCCTTGCATCTAATGGAGTGTTAGGTTTTAAATTATCAAAATGGCACACAACTACGTCAAACTGTAACTGAATGGCTACAGGGCAAAGTTTCATGGCAGAGCTAATATAATTTTGATTCTCAGTCTGGGCAGGTGAGAAATCAATGTATGCAACAGGCCTGGCTTAACAAGGTAAGTCAGACAACATTTTTTGAGGTCTCTTGGAGTAACACTCTTGGTAGTTCTTACTTTGGTTCACTGGTATCAGCATTTCCAATGGATTCACTAGCCATTCAATGTTGAGGCTTGGGAATGTAAATCTCTAGATCCTAGATTCCTCAGGTTCATTGTTCTGGGCTCTCACAACTCAAAATCTACAAACATTTTCCGACCATCTTGCTTTTGTCCTTGCAAATTGCAGTAAGCCTCCATATATTTATCAATCAAAATAAAGTTACTCTATATTTTAATAAGGAAGTAGGGAAATAAACAAATTTAATTTCTATTACTGTACTATGGCTAGGTACTATGTGAAACTATTTATTAAAATTATATGGCATAATCTTCTCCACATCTCAACTACTTATCTTCAACTATTTATCTCTATTTTACAGAAGGAGAAGTTGACACATATGAGGTAAAATGTGTTCCTACATATTATTTTATACTTCTTTTAGTTTTTTACATTTAGTTCAATACTTGCTTATAGTTCAGAATTGTTTCTTCATGCTATATGTATATCCTACTATTTCTACCACACACATTCTTCATACATTACTACTGAATTTCCAATACATCTTTTTGACATCAATTGACATGATTACATAATTTTTCAACTTTCTTTGATCTCTTAATATGATTCATTATTTTAATAAACTTTCTAGATCCAGTGCTCCTCTCTGCAGGTCACCCAAGCAGTGTGAAGCTCCTTGGCTGAGTCCCAGTTCCTGTCCACACCACGGTGAGGTTCCAGGAGTGGCTTGGAACACCGCCCCCATTCGATGCCCCTCTCCGCAGGCAAGCCAAGAAGCTTGAAGCTCCTCAGCTGCGATCCAGTTCCTGCCCATGGCAAGGTCCTCCGCGAAGGCGCATGCAAGGAACAGTACCACCCCCCACCCCACCCCCGCTCCTTCCGGCTCTTCTGCTACCTGGTCCCATGCTACAGAGGCACAGGGGATTATACTTCACATAGTTAAATGTGATAGATTAATAACTATCACAAATTGTCATTTTCTAAGCTCCACTTGATGCTATGGTATTGCTGATTGTATCATTTGGTCTAACATGTTGTGATTGATTTAATCAGTTTTCCTTCCTGGTATAAGGAAAATAAAATAGCCTCAGAGTCATTAGAACTTCAAAACCTAAACACAAGCCATATCTGGAAGACATCTCTGAAAAGCAATCATTCCACAAGGGTTTCAAACACAAGTAACAAAGAAACCTGCATTAAGCAATTTTGAAATATCAACCCAGGAATTAAACCAAGGACAGTACCAAAAACGAAAATGAGAAGACATTTAAGCAAGGCACAAATGCAGGCTTTCTCGTCACAAAAAGGAAATTCTGGGGGAAATGAGGTGGAAAAGTCTGATAATCAACCACTTGAACACCCTGAACTGATAGCACAGGAAGTAACAAAGCAGATGAATGAGGCTCTAGAAAAATCCAAAGCAGAAATAATCTCCCAGATAAATACAGAGATGGTGAGCAGAGTGAAAGACATGATTAGAGGCTCTAGAGCAGAAACAGATAAGAAAATAGATGAGATCAGAAACATGCTGGAAGCCATGAATGCCCAGCATAACAAAGAAATGGAAACCGTGATCGCCCAACGTAAGAAAGAGATGGAATCCACGAAACAGATTCAAACAGATATTCAGGAGATTGAAAACTCCATTGAAAGCATGCAGAGCAGACTAAGAGAATCTGAAGACAGAATATCAGATATAGAAGACAGGATCAGGGTTAAGGACCATGAAAACAGAGATTTCTTAAAGATAGTAAGGGACCATGAGAAATCAATCCAACAGCTGCTAGATGATGCAAAGAAGAATAACATAAGACTCATAGGAGTCCACAAAAAAACAGGAGAAAGTACAATAGACATAAAAAAAAAATGTTCACAGAAGTAACAGTAGAAAACTTCCCAGACAGAGGTGGAGAATTGGACACACAGATAAGTGAGGCACATAGAACTCCACCCAGCCACAATTAAAATAAATCTACACCTAGACATATAACAGTCAAGATTCCAGAAAACCAACAGAAGAACAAAATTCTACAGGCAGTTAAAGAAAAGAAATCACCTACAAAGGAAAGCCCATCAGAATCATGGCAGATTTCTCAAAACAAAACCTCAAATCAAGGAGAGCCTCCTGGAGTGAAGTATTTCAAGCCCTAAAAGAAAATAACTTCCAACCTAGACTGTTGTATCTGGCTGGGTAGGAAGAATCAATATAGTGAAAATGGCCATACTTCCAAAACTACTATATAGATTTAATGCAATACCAATTGAAATTCCAAGAATATACTTCACAGAACTAGAGAAAACAATACAAACTTCATTTGGAAGCAGAAGAAACCTAGAATAGCAAAAGCAATTCTAAGCAACAGAGACATGGCTGGGAGTATCACAATCCCCAACTTGAAACTATACTACAAAGCTACTGTGATTAAAAACAGCATGGTACTGGCAAAGAAACAGACCCGAAGATCAGTGGAATAGATTAGAAGATGCAGAAACAACTCCAGACATACTCAGCCACCTCATCTTTGACAAAGGAGCCAACCACCCTCACTGGAGAAAATATAGCCTGTTCAATAAATGGTGTTCGAAAAACTGGATTTCAATCTGCCAAAGATTAAAACTAGACCCATACCTATCACCGTGCACTAAACTAAGATCGAAGGGGATTAAAGATATAAATATTAAGACAGAAACACTAAACTTGCTGGAAGATAAGTTAGGTAGAACTTTTGAAGACATTGGCATAGGAAAAGACTTCATTAACAAAACCTCAGCATCACGGGAGCTAGCAGAAAGAATCAACAACTGGGGTCTCATCTTATTAAAAAGCTTCTGGACTGCAAGAGAAACTACCAAAAGAGCTAAGAGACAACCTACAAAATGGGAAGAAATTTTTAGCAGCTGTACCTCAGACAAAAGACTACTATCTAGAATATATAAAGAATTGAAAAAAATCAGACCCCCCAAATTCAAAGACCCAATTCAAAAATGGGCATCTGAAATGAACAGACATTTCTCAAAGAACTAAAAACAGCAAATAAATATATGAGAAAATGTTCAACATCACTGGTCATTCAAGAGATGCAGATGAAAACAACACTAAGATTCCATCTCACCCCACAAAGAATGGCTGCTATCAAGAAATCGACCAATAACAAATGCTGGCAGGGGTGCTGAGAAAAAGGAACCCTTCTCCATTGTTGGTGGGAGTGCAGACTGGTGCAACCACTGTGGAAATCCATATGGAGATACCTCAAAGAACTAGGACTAGAGGTCCCATTTGATCCAGCCATTCCCCTGCTGGGTATCTTCCCCAAAGAATTAAAAGAATCATACCACAGTGATATATGTGCACTTATGTTTATAGTGGCACAGTTTGTAATAGCTAAAGTTTGGAAATAGCCCAAGTGCCCATCAACTGGAAACTGGATAAAGAAGATGTGTTTTTTTTTATAAAATGGAGTACTACTCAGCCATAAAGAATGAGAAACTAGAGTCATTTATAGCTAAATGGATGTATATTGAGGCCATCCTCTTAAGTGAAATAAATAGGACACACGTGTAAATACTGAATAGTTTCTCTAGTGTGAGAAACTGAAAGTGTAAATAAGGATGAAAATGATTAAAATGAATAATTGAAAATTTGAAATAGGAAAAGGTCCAAAGGGGTAGGGATGGCAGGAGGGGAAGGGGAAAGGAAAGAAGGGAAAGGAAAAATTATGAGAAAGAAAAAAAAAAATGGAAACAAAGTCTATGTAAATAGGGAAGGGTGGTGGGGGTGAAGGATGCATAGCTAATGGGGGAAAAAATAAGATATGTCATGTTCAGGCACAAACATCCAATGATAAATGTAAATGTATTGTATACCTAAAATGTACCAATTAATATATAAATAAAAATAAATAAATAAACTTTCTACTTTTAAAGTTCATTTGAATATATGTGATAAAGTCAGTTTCTTGTGTATTAGTATTTTAATACATTGAATTTGTATTGATATCATTTATTTACTTCTTTTGAATATCTTTAAGCTAGTTATTTCTGTAATTTATAAAATGATTTGGGGATCAATCCATCTTTCTCTAAACATAATAAAACATTCATAATATATTATTTTCATACAATCTATATTATAATTACTATTATTTATTTAGGAATTTTGAAGTTTTACTCTGAAATGAACTGGCTATATTTGCAATTCATAAAATAAATGACGAACAAGTAATCTTTTTCTAAACCAAATAGCATTTTAGATAATATGGAAATTGCTTTTTTCATGATGGTTTGGGGAAATTATCCTTAAAATATTCTTAACCAGGCAGCCTCTTCAGAGTTAGTTCTTTAAGAAACTTCTGAATTCCATGAATATTCAGATTTTTCTATTCCCCATTGCATTATTTTTAGAAATTTATACTTTCTTAGTAAATTGTTCATTTAATTATTTTTGTCAGATTAAATAGTGTAAAGACTTGTACCTGGTCTTCCCTTTTAGCACTTCATCTTCTACATATCTGATAATGAAGTCATATTCTCCATCAGATGCCCTAATGTTCACCATCTACTCTGTGGCTAGCACTGCTCAGGATGCTGAGAACTAATGATGAACAAAACATTGTTTTGTTCATAGTTCTAGTGCGACAGTATAAGGATGAATACTTAGAAATCATGATAAGTGATAGGAAGGGAACAAAATACAATGACAGAAAATAAGTGCAGTAGGGCTGCAGGACTCAGGGTAGGAGAAAGTTATGCAGAGAGGTGTGGGGCTACCTTGTCATGGGGTGACATTTAAATCCAGATTTTGTTTGGTTTTTTGTTTTTGGTACCGGAGATTGAACTCAGGACCTTGCACTTGCGAAGCAGGCACGAGAACCACTGAGCTACATCCCCGGCCCTAAATCCAGGTTTGATACACTATTAGTAACTGAAGTGTAGTTTATATTAGGATTTGTTATTTGTGTTGTAGACTTCCAAAGGTTTTGGAAAATGTACATCATCATTTTTCACTATTATGATCTTATAGAATAGTCTGAATGCCTTGAAAATTCCTGAGCTATACCTATTTATCTCTCCCCACCCTCTCACCTCCCTCCACCCAATATCTGCTATCACTTGTTGTTACTTTCCAAGGTTTTGTCTCTTCCAGACTATCACAAGGTGAGAATCACACAACATTGTACTCTTTTCGGACTAGGTTCTTTCACTCAGTAATATGCATTTAGGGTTTCTCTGTGTCATTTTGCAGCCAGGTATCTTTGTTCCTTTTTATGGCTGAGTAAGATTCCATTGTCTGGATATGCAACAGTTTATTGACCTACCGATGGATTCGGTGGTTGCTTCCAAGTTTGGACCATTATGAGTAGGGCTGTAGTGAATGTATGTGTGCAGTTATTCAATGGACTATATAAAATTTACCTGCACTTGCAGTCTATTGAGGGATCTGGAATAGTGTCTGTTTAAAAGACATGGAGAAGGGGCAGATACACACAGAAGTGAGAAGTAAGGGGGTTGTAGGAGCAGTTAAGGCAAGGACGCTATAGTTTGCAGAGTGGGGCAGAGGAGAAAAGAGGATGGGTTGGGTTGTACCGAGAAGTGGACAGCCATCAGCATTTACTGAACTAGACAAGAAGAGAGAAAGAACACGTTTGAAGGGAAAGGGCAACCAACAGCTCAATTCTGCCCATGTTAAAGGTGAACTAGCCATCACATCACCAAGAAGATAATAAAGTAGGAGATATACAAAAGTCAAGGGAGAGATGTGAGATGGTGTCATGAGGTTGGAAATACTGCATATGTCAATGCTTGTCAACGACATGAGAGAGTGGAGCTAAGGAATAACTGTGAAGAGTTCCCGTATGTGGAGTCCTCAGAGAGGAAGGGCAACCTTCAAAGACACAAAAGGGTAACCAGGGAGCAAGAAGGAAATTCGAGTAGAATTCAGACATTGCATTTAGTTTCAAGTTGTGTGCCTTAGGGTTTTTCTCCTTCCCTAAGTAAATATGTATTTATCAGTATTTTCTCTTACAATACTAAGTAGTTCCTCTTTAAATTAATATTCTCCTTAAGAGGATAAACAATTTATTTAAAGAGTTAGTTCTTAAATTTATTTCTTCTTTTATAGTCATCAATTCTTAAATATATTCTTAGTAATTTCTTCTGCTGCTTTGCTTTTCTTTACTCTATGAATTGAAGCATTTAATATGTAGCTTTCCTTTATTTGTCTTACAACTAAATAGTTTGAACAAGTAATTTACTTCTGGATTGTAAATCTTTACTACTTACCAAGAAACATCATATGAGATATTATCATTATTTTCTAATGAGACTATAATTCATTTTTACTTATTTCCTGACCATACTATAGTTAAGAGATTTTTTCTTACATGTCTAAATTTTTTTTGTTTATATTCTTGATTATTGATATTGTTAATACTTATGTTGAATTTTGGTCAGGTAATATAGTCAGCCTAATAAAATGTATGATTTGAATGAATTTATTGAAATATGGTAAAATACATGATCAATTTTGGAAAATCCTTTAGGCCAACCCCAGATATTTTATTTACATAAATTGGCACTAGTTACATACATTAAATATGTTTCCATTAAATCATTTTTTGCTTTATTGTTGATACTCTATTTTCTTTTTTTTTTGGTTCTGGAGATCGAACTCAGGTCCTTGAGCTTGCGAGGCAGGCGGCGGAATCACTGAGCTAAATCCCCGGCCTGATAACTCTATTTTCTTAATTGTACTTATTTTACCTGTTAGGAACTAAAGGTAATATAGTGATATCTGTGTTGTAACATGGCTATATCATTTAGTATTTCTATTAGTTTTTATTTACATTTTAAGGTGTTATTCATCAAATAAAGTTTATGATATGTATTCAGTTGCAGATTCTATCATTTTCTTCAATGTGAAATAATAATGTTTAAAGTTGTTTGCCTTGTACTTATTAAATCAAATAGTACCTTGAAATCTACATTATCTAATATTATTTTAATATCACCTGCTTTATTCTTTTGAATTTTCCAATTAGTTTTAGAGATGAATTATCTTTTTCTAATTTTTTTAGATAATATTTTATGTAATGCATGTAGCTGAGTTTATTCAATCACAGCTGTTTCCTGGTAGAAAGATTTTCCCTGCTTTCATCTGTCTTCTTGAACATTACATGATTCAAATTTTATTTTACTGTTATTGTTCTGTTTTCTTGACATTTAGTATATTTTTAATTTGTTTCCTTGATGGCCAATACATTATTCTTACTAAGCTCAAAGTTTGTTCCAAGTATATTTGAACATTATTCTTTAAGTATCAAGTATTCAATGATCTCTGTGTGAAATCAGTATATTCATCCTATTGTTTCTTGCCACTTTCTGTTTTAGTTTGTATAATTGAGCCCCTTAAGTTTTTCATATCTTAGTTTTCTTTCAGTAATTATGATACTCATATTCCCATTTATGCCTCTATGTACAATAAAATAGCTCTAATGCTAAACTTACCTGGTTTTAAATTTTCTGCTACTCTTTCTTGTATGACCTGTGCATATTTATGTCTTTGGTTGATATCCACTCTCCCCCCGAAGAAGTTAATGTACATGGCTGAATTACTCTTTTAGCTGCTGGCTATTCTTTGTTTGCTGACTTCCCTCATGAGTGACAATTTGGTGGATGTGAAATGAATGGATAGAAACCTTGTAACTCCCAAAATTTTATTATTTGATGGTCTCCTATAACTAAGACTTCTGTATAGGAAAAGTCTGGAACACATCTGAGTGCTCCTTTTTATTTATTTTATTTAATTAATTAATTTATTTATTTTTTGGTACCAGGGATCAGAACTCGGGTCCTTGCGCTTGCGCAGCAGGCGGCACTAAATCCTCGGCCCTCTTTTTATTATTATTGCTAGGCAGATATTTACAAAATCTATCTTAATATTTAAATTTCATAATTTCTCCAGAGTATGATTGCAAGTTTCTCTCAAAGAACATATTGCTCTGGTTTATAATGAGTTCTTTTGTTCCATGTCAAGCTTTCTCTGGTCTGAACCATTTTGAAATAGTTATTACACTTTAAAATAGATGTTACATTTTGTTATACATATTCTGATTTCCTTGTTAATAATCACTCATATAGAAATTTTTGCCTTTCATTTATTTTTAAATTTTAAATTAAAAAAAAATTTATTAGTACATATTTGCAGGTCATGCAGTTTACAATCATCTTGGGAAGTGGTAACATGTAGAGGACTGTAATATTGATTATATCTAAAACAAGTTATAAAGAGTTAACCCCACAATTGCTTGTTTTAAAAAGTAAATCTGGCCAAAGCCTACCTGTCAAGGTCAAAATAACTCACACCCAAATTCCACTCCCACAGCTAAAACTTTATTACTAAAAAAAAGTTCTAATTACAACCATATATTTTGTCTATTCTGTTCCTAATTGAAAACTTCTTTGTCTTGTCCTTTATGAGCCTCATTTGAATTAATTTCCATAAAAACTACACATAGCTTGCCTTTACCCCAATTCATTGCCAATAAAATTCAGTGCCTGAGCCTGGCCAGGGCCTTTGTTGGTTACATTAACATTGGTCATCCTGGCACTCTGCTTTCTCTCTCTTAGTTCTGTCTCTTCATACAATTTTTTCTCAAGCCGACATCATATACTAAACAATAAATAATAAAACCTAACTACAGGGGTCTCTGATAGTAACATGTATATATCACAGGTTTTTTTTAATCAATTTCCCCATCCCTCCTCTCTCTCCTCCTCCATTCCCCTCTTCCATTTTCCACTCTTGTTGATATTATTAATCTTACCTCACATTATGGCATATAGTGTTTACATTAATTGAGGATATTAGGTTCCTGTACATGGCACATCTTTTTTTCTACTTACTTCTCCTTCTGATCCTCCTCATCCCTGGCACTTTTTTCCTTGGAAATATTGCAAGAGATCCTTCTCCTTGCCCCCTTTTATCCATCCTTTATTATTCTCTTTGTACTTTGCCTCACTCAAATGAGAGATATTGTATGGTAGGTTATTTAAGCTCATTTGTCTGATTTATTTCACTCAACATATTTTCCAGGTGCATTCATTTTCCTACAAAGGTCTCAAATCCATCATTCTTTATAGCAGAGTAATATTCCATTATACAGATACCACACTTTCTGTGTCCAATCATCTGTTGATGGGTATAGGCTGCTTCCGGGATTTAGCTATTACAAATTGTGTGGCTATAAATATTGGTGTATGTATTGCTATCGTACGATGACTTAAGCTCTTTGAGGAAGTTACCTAACAGGGGGATCGCTGGGGTCATATGGAATTTCTAATTTCATTTCTTTGAGAAATCTCTATGCTGATTTCCATAATGGTTGGAAACCACCAAAAATGAAGGAGGGTCTCTTTTTCACCACAGCCACACCAGCATTTGTCATTGTGATTTCTTAATGATTGCCATTCTTTCTGGAATAAAATGGAATCTTAGCATTGTTTTAATTTGCATTTCTCTAGTGGCCAGAAATGTTGAGCATTTTTTCATATATCAGTTGCCCATTTGTATTTCTTCCTCTCCTCTGTGAAGTGTCTGGTGACTTCTCTTTGCCCATCTCTAGATCTGATCTTTAATTTTAGGTGGCCTCATTTTTTTGAGTTTTTTATATAACCTAAATATTAGTCCACTGTCTGAGGAATAGCTGGCAAAACTTTTTCCCATTCTGTAGGCTGTCTCTTCACTCTACTGATTTATTCTTCTGCTATACAGAAACTTTTTAGTCTGATATAATTCCTTTAATGATTCTTGCTGTTACTTTTTGTGCAATTAATGATGTTTAGAAAATTTCTACACATATTTCTTCTAGTGTTTTACTACTTTTACCATCCATATTTTGGTTTTAATGTTTAGATCTTTGATCTATTTTGATTTTAATTTATTATATGGTGAGAGATAAGGGTCTAGTTTTAGTCTTCTGCACATTGATAACCAGTGTTCTCTGCACCACCTTTTGAATAGGCTACTTTTCCTCCAACATATGCTTTTGGCCCCTTTGTTGAAGATCAAATAGGTGAATGTGTCTGGGGAAGTTCTGTATTGTCAACTCTGTTCCATTGAACCACATATTTATTTTTGTGCCAATACCATGCTCTTTTATCACCATTGCTTTGTAGTATAGCTTGAAGTCAGATATTGTGATGCCTCTTGCTTTGCTATTGTTGCCCAAAAGTTGCTTTTGCTATTCTGGGTCTCTTTTGGTACCATATGAATTTTAAGATTGTTTTTTCTAGATCTGTAAAGTATGTTGTTGGTATTTTGATTGGGACTGCATTGAATCAGTATAACAGTTTTGAGAGTATGGCCATTTTGACAATATTAATTCTGCTTATTCAGGAGAACTGGCCATATTTCCATTTGGTGATGTCCTCTTCAATCTCCTTTTTCAGAGTACTGTAAGTTTCTTTTTAGAGGCCTTTCACTTCCTTGCTTAGATTAATTCCTATGTATTTCATTTTTCCTGAAGCTACTATGAATGGTATTATTTGCATAATTTCCTTCTTATCCCATTCAGTCTTGGTGTATGCCAATGTTAAAGTTTTTGTGCACTGATCTTGTATCTTGCTTCGCTGCTGAAGTTCATTATTACTTCTAAGAGTTATTTGGTGGTGTTCTTTTGGATCTTCTATGTTGAGTATTATATCATCTGAAAATAATGATAATTTAGGGTTCTTCTTTTGCTATATGTATCCCTTTTATTACTTTCCCTTGCCTAATTGCTCTAGTTAATGTTTCAAGTGCTATGTTAAATAGATGAGGTGATAGTAGATAGCCTTGCCTTGTTGTCAATTTTAGGGGGAATGCTTTTAGTTCTTCTACATTTACTATGATGCTGGCTATTGGTTTATTATACATAGCTTTTATTATATTCAGGTATGGTCCTTTTTAGACTTGTTTTCTTAAGGGTTTTATCATGAAGAGGTGTTGGACTGGATTGTGTTGAAAGCCTTTTCTGCATCTATTGAAATGATCACAGAGTTTTTGACCTTGCTTCTGTTTATATGATGCATTATATTTATTGACTTACACGTGTTGAACCTTCACTGCATCTCTGCGATGAAGCCTACTTGATCATGATATGTGACCTTTTTGATAATGTGCTGCATTGTATTTGCTAATACCTGGTTGAGGATGTTTGGATCTATGTTCATTATAGAAATTGGCCTATAGTTTTTTGGTTTTGTTTTTGTTTTTAGTTGAGTTTTTATCTAGTTTTTGGATCAGCCTGTTACTTGCTGCTATAAATGAATTTGGGAGCACTCCAATCCTTTCAACTTCTGTGAAGAGCTTGAGGAGTACTGGTGGTACTTTAATATACTTAAAGGTACTTTAATATCCTTAAAGGTTTTGTAGAATTTAGCAGTGAACCCACAGGTCCTAAGCTTTTTTTAGTTGGTAGATACCTTATGTCAATTTCATGGCTTGTTATTGGGTTGTTAAGCATATTTGTATCTTCTTGGGTTTGTTTTGGTAGTTTGTATGTGTCTAAGAATCTGTCAATTTCTTCAAAATTTGCAAATTTGTTAAAGTATAATTTTTCAAAGTAGTTACTATCTTCTGGATTTTCCTAGTACCTGTTGTAATTTTACTTAATTTCTAATTGCATTGATGTGAGTCTTTTCTCATTTTCTCTTAGTAAGTCTACCTAGGAGCTTTATCTATTTTACTTACTCTTTCAAAGAACCAGCTCTTTGATTTGTTGGTTTGGTTTTTTTGTTTTGTTTTGTTTTTTGTTGTTGGGATTTTTTTTACTGTTTTTGTCTGAATTTCATTGATTTCTGCTCTCATCTCTATAAATTCCCTCCTTAAGGTCAGTTTGGGGCTGCTGTGTTATTGTTTCTCAGGTATCTTAAGATTTCTCATAAGGTTACCTATTTGAGTTTGCTCTGTTTTCCTAATATGAGCATTGATTGTGATGAATTTTCCTCTTAGAATTGCTTTTGCATTCATCATATCCCAGTAGTTACAACAAGTTTTACCATTATTGTCATTAACTTCCAGAAATTTTTTAATTTCTTCTTTGATTTCTTCAGTTGTTTAGGAGTATGTTGTTAATTTCCCAGGAACCTGTTCCTTTTCTGAAATTTCTTGTCTGATAGTATGCATGGGTGATTTCAATTCTTTTATATTTACTTAAGCAGGCTTTGTGGATTAGTGTGTGATGTATTTGGAAAATGACATGGGCTGCTGTAAAAAATGTATAGTCTGTTGTAGAGAAGAGGAATACTCTGCGTATATCCATTAAGTCCATATGATCAAGGGTGTGGTTCAGCTCTGAAATTTCTTTCTTGATTTTTCTTTTAGTAGTAAGGTGTTAAAATCATCTACTATGATTGTGTTAGTGTTTATTTGATCTTTTAATTTCAGCATTTTTGTTTTATGAGGATATATGTCCTAGTATTCAGTGCATATATTTTTATCAATGTTATCGCTTCTTCTTGGATTGTTCCTTTAACTAGTATGCAGCACTGACACTTTCTTTATCACTTCTAATCAGCTTTAACTTGAAGTTTTCCATGTCTAATATTAGAATTGCTACCCCTACTTGTTTATGGGGTCCTGGTTCATGAAATGCTGTTTTCTATCCTTTAATTTTTAGTCTATGAATATCTTTTTGGATTAGATGAGTGTCTTGAGTGGGACAGATTGTTGGATTCTGTTTTTTTGATGCAGTCTACCAATCTGTGTTTTAATTGGAGGGTTTAGGACTTTCATATTAACAGATATTACTGAGATATGTTGATTATTTGCTAACATTGCCTTATTTGTCTGTTGGTGTGTCCTGTTTTACTTTTTGTGATGCCTTCTGTAGCTGTTTAGCCACTGCCCTCACTAGTTTCCTCTGTTTTTAGCTGTGTCTGATTCACTGTTTCTGTCCAGAATAGTCTTATTTTGTCTAGAGCTGGTTTAGCACTCATATATCTTCTGAGTTGGTCTTTTCATGGAAATATCTTATTTCTCCATCTATTTTGAAGGATAGCTTTGCTGAGTAAGTTAATCTGGGTTGGAAATTATTTGCTCTTAGGGCTTGAAATCACTCCAAGCTCTTCTGGTCTTTAAATGTTTGTATTGAGAAGTCTGCTGTGATTCTAACTGGTTTACCTGTATATGTGATCTTTTTGTTTTTTTCTGCCTGTTTTTAAAATTCTGGGATTTTGCTGGATATCTGATAACTTAATAAGGATGTGTGTTGGTGAGCTTCTCTTTTCATCATAATTGTTTGGTGTTCTATAAGCATCACTTACTTTGTATTTTAAACTCTTTTCTTATATTTGGGAAATTTTCTTCCATGATTTCTCTAAGAATATAGTGAATCCATTTGTACTATCTTCTAGTTTTTCTCTCACTTCAATTATCCTTAGATTGGTGTTCTTGTTGTCATCTAGTAGCTACTGGATAGTCTTGTTCTCTTATTTTCTTTTTGGCTTCTTTGAACTCTTAATTGTAATTCACTATTTTGTCCTAAATATCAGGCACTCTATCTTTACATTGTTCATTTCAGCAATGTATGAATTCAATAGTTTTTTATTTCAGGTATTTCTGTCTGATATCTTTTTGAGGAGTCTATATCCTTGCTGAATGTGTCATTTAAACTTTGAACTGTTTTGGTTAGCTTGTCCAGTTTTTTTATATATTTTCCCAAAATTCACTGTAGGCATATTGAGTGAAATTGTGGTGAACTTTTAGTTTACTTCCTCTTTGAATTTATCTATTTTCTTCATTGCTTCTATGAACTTTTCATAGATTTCTGCTACCTGTTTGTGACCCCTGCTCTGCCTTGGGAGAGCTGGGAGGAAGTTCAGGGATCCTCCTATGTAGATTTGTCTTTATTTCTTTATATACATACATATATATTTTCTTAATTGTATATGGTCCCCTCTTTTTCCTCCTCTTTTTTTGGGGGGGGTGCATTACTGAAGGTTGGGGACTAGAGAAATGAGGAGAGTTTGTGATTCATATGGAGATTTTTAATAGGTTATTGCCTCCCTGTGAGTAATTTTCAATTTTGTATGTCCAGTGCTAGTAGTTACTCTTTCTTTTATTTACTCTTCTGTTATTTACCCTATGTTTTGCTGAAAGAATTACTTCTGGTTATAACAGCATGTTGTAAATTCAAGATTACAACACTTCTATATGATAGTCCTTTCAGTTACATTTTCCCCTTTGTCTATTCTTTATGCACACTATGACACTTTATCATCTGTGGTTGTTCTACATTGAGGTAGATGAGGTGGGGTGGGGAGAATGGGAGGTGGTTGGATGAGGAGTGTTAGACACTAAAGGAGAGGTTAGAAATGAGAAATCGTGGTAGATGAGAAGATAAGGTTAATGTGGGGTCTGATTCTATTGGAGTACTTTTGGTTGAGTTAAAGGGTTAGTATTGAGAGTTTTCAGAGGATATTTTCTGGGGTAAGGGTGAGACATGGAAGAAAGGGGCTCTACTTTGTGATTGAGGAAAGCTATGTGGTTATCAGAACCTGCTGATAGGAAAGACAATAAGCTAGGTAAGATATGGAAGAGCCAAAGGCTTAGGATGGGGAGGATTGAGGAATAATACTAGAGAAGACTGGAGTGACTGTGAAGGAACTAAACATGGGGAATTGAAAAACATGGCAGGAGTTTGCATGTTTGGAAAAAGAATACAGAAATATCTCAATAATACTGCCTAGGAGTTTGAGACATAGAAACTAGATAGGGCAGCTAAGACAAAGGAGAGAACCTAGACACCTCATAAATCAGAGCCGAGGAAAGAACAAATACACCAAGTAACAACCTAATAAACAAAGGAAATCATAGAAGAACACAACATAATGGCACATTACTAAATAAATCAAGAAACATGCAAAAACTTCAACACAGAAGATGTCCAATGGGAGCACAGACTAAATATTCCAATGAAACACTGCATATGTGATTTCCAAGCAGCTTTTTTGCCAGATAGTTTAAATGCTCAGACCCCAATAACTCCTCTGATCTCTCCACTGCAATACTAAAGCTAATTCAGACTCAGGACTTCTGTTAGGCTGCAGGCTTTCTTGCAGAGTCTGATCTAGTCCAAGTTCTTTGGTTAGGAAATCTTGCTGTCCCTCTCCCTGGATATGATGGTGGATTCGGAAGACAGATTCACCAGCATGAAACTGTCCCTGAGTCAGGATTATTCCTATAAAATCAAATAAGCTACAGCAGTGACAGGCTGATCTGGCAGGCTAGTGACAGGCTAGTTGAGAAAGAACATACCGTGAGACCCTGTTTTTGGTCTCCCTTTAGCCTAGAGAAGAAATCCATGGTAATAGTGTAAGCATCTTAACAACCCAAGTCTTGACCCACAGTTAATGTGCACTAAATGCAATGGCTGTGTCTCTTTTAATAGTGAAAAATAACATTCAACAGTAATTTTATGGAATCCATTATCTAAAGCCCCGGGGGTTGGGGACCAGGTAATGCTAGAGGAGGGAAGAGAAGAGAAAAGAATAAGCGCTTTTTTCTTTAACTCCTCTGCTCTGTGGAAGGAGGAAATGGGGGGGGGGCAAAGGACGCTAATGGTGGTAAGGGTATGTTATATATTTAGATGGGGATAACAGGGAAAACTGGGTACAAAATTGGTAGTGAGAAATAGGGATGGGAAAGATTCTATGACTGATACAAATATTAGAAAAAAAGTTAATGGGAGGCAAATGAAAAGGGGGAGAGAAAAGAAAAGAAAAATTGAGAATGAAGAAGTCAGGTGATAAGATATGAATAAAATTTGAATAGATAAAAAGGGACAAAGAAGAATTCCTTTACCTTCTATAAACTATATTGAGAGAAAAAAGCAAGAGGAAAAGATGCACACATACACAAACACATGCATAAAAGAGAAAAGGGTAAAATAAAAGAAAAGTGTCATGAAAAATGTACAGAAGGAGGAAAATAGCAAAGGATAAAAAAATAAAGATTTAAAAGTAAAATAAAAATTAAAAAATAATACAATGAAATAAAGTATAATAGAAGAAAGTTTTCTATTATTTTGGATGTGTGGCTCTTTTTCTCAGCATAGGGTTAAGGAGCAGAGATCAAGCCAGGACGTGTCTCTGTTCATGCTGGAAGTCTAAGGTGGCAGAACGGTGCTGGGTGTAGAGATCTCCTTCAGTGAGAACACAGCACCAATTTGAGCTTCCAATCCTGTGTAACTCAGGCTGAACCTTGAACCTGGCCTCTGTCCGCAGGAGCCTGGTCTGTGTTCAGGAGCCCTGACGCTCAGCAGGACTCCTGCTAGTTTGCTCTCCAACAGCTGGAAGTCTCCAGTGAGCATCTTCCCCTCACCCACTCTGGGAACTTGGCCGTTCCCAGAAGAAGCCACCACAGGGCTGCTTTGGAACCCACCTTCAAACACTTGGCCCTTCTTATACAGGCATCCCTGCCAGCTCTTGCTCTGTGGTTGTAGCTGCAGATGCTTATACCAAGGCCACTCAACAACTTTGATTGTGGAAGGCCACTCTGGATGCAGTGTCCCACACTTTCCTTGCTGGTTTCAACTGCAGGCAATTCTTGCAGACCTGATGCAGGTTTTCGGTTCTCCAAGAACAAAAAATTGTTGGTTTCACTTTGTCTCCCAGCGGGTGGCAAGCCAGCTGCAGTTGTCAGTGCTACATGGTCTCTCCTCTGCGGTGTGATCTACTTCTTCTGTATCACTTATTCTTTTTTTTTCTCTTTTGTCAGTTCCCTTATGCTTCCTGGGTAACCACCACTCACTTTAGTTCCTCTCCAAGCTCATTTTTACCTTTTAAACCTGTTCTTTTGTCCTCTAGTTGAGCTTCAAAGTTGTTCTCCACAGTGCTCATTTTCTCCAGATATTAATTTTAGTATCATACCTTATTTTCTTACTTTCTTATTCATTAGTCTTGCTTAGTTCCCTGTTCTCCCTGGTCCCCAGGAAATATTTCATCTCAATATGTCATTCTCTCTTATCATTAATGTTATTTCATAATCTATACTTTTTAAATTTCATTACAAGTACAAACCAAATGTCTACAATTACATCTGTAGACAGTATATTGCAATAGTGTCCCCTTTCTTTATATTCAAGATATCTTGTTTTACTCTTAACTGGCTGCAAAGTCTTTCTATAAATATTTATCTCTAGTTTAAAGATGCAGATTATTCGTCTCTGGTCAGATTAATGAGTGTTTGGGTGCTTAAATAAAGGTAAGAGTACTATCTTACCGAAAATTTTAGAATCAAAATATAATAAAGACTGAATTAATTGTGTAGGCAAAAACATAAAATTAATATGCTAAATTAGGTTGAATTCTGTATTTTCAATGAGTAATGAAGTACAGAACTAATTTTCTATGAAAAAGGATGTACTATAGAAAATTACTACATATGTGTCAAATCTGGTATCCCTGCTTTCCCAACATTTGGGAATATTGACATCTTACATAAAAAAAGAGTCACAACATCATTAGTACATTAAGAGATAATTTTATTCAAACCATTTTACAGATGAATAAAGTAAAGCTTGAAAGAGCAGCTGCTTAAGATAACATACATGACTATAGGAAATCCAAATTTAACATCACTATACCTACCAATCCATGTAGTAAAAACCAAAAATTAATAAATAAATTTAGTGATTTGCAAATTTAACTACCATGTGCTACCTGTAAGAGTTAAAAGCAAAATATTGACTCATAACTATTCTTCTTTTTTGTACTTGTCAAATAATGAAACTGATATTTTTCCTAGCAACTACATGTTCAGTGCTTTAAAGTGCTACACTACATTAGTCAAGAAAATCCAACTGAAAATCACAGGTTAATTTTGTGAATTTGTTCAAAATAACAGTGCTTTTGAGCACCATGCCATCATGTAAAATCAGACTTGTCTCTAAAAGTGTGACATGTGTAAGGAAGTCCCTTCAGAGTTCACTAATGAACAAAGTAGTATGTAGTAACAGTAATTTTAGCAATAAATGGAGTAATTAGAATGTGCTTGGTAATAGCTGACATATAATTATGGCAATCACATCAAAACTGAATGAAAATAAAAAGGAGAATAGAGGTCTGATCTTCATATTAAAAGGACATAAAATAATAAGTTAAATTGCATTCAGGAGGAAACTCTTTGTATTCCAAGTCCACACAGGCAGTCAGAACCTCTCATTCACAGCTGTTTGTGGCTGCTTAAGGGGTTGACTGTCCTGGGTATAAAATCTTTTGCTCCCTAACTCTGCAGAGACACATCTTGGGGGACAGGCTTGGCTGGTTTTCTTCCTGTTCATTAACAGAATTTTCTTGCACTGAAGCAAATGGTGTGTCCATGCTAATTTAGGATAAATGACTTCCACAGGTGATCAGCTGTTCTTTATATCCTTTGAGATCAGAGGAAGAGGGAAGAGCTCAAATGTGAATGTGTGGGATCTACGGGGATAAAGAATTGCTCTGACAAGTTTCTCTGATCACAGGAAGGGGTTACTGAATTAGACTGTGACATAAGAAACATCAGAGGAATTGAGATGAATTTCATGAGGGTAGATAAATATTCAGAAATAATCTTAAGTCAGTGTAATTAGCCAAAAGATAGTGGTTCTACTATTGTATGTTTGAAAGAAGGGAGGCATTATCCTGATGGGTATTGTGTAACGGTAATTACACAATACCTCTCTCTGAGAGAGACAGTAAAAATAAAGACACAGGGCTTTAAAATTTACAATAATGAGAGATGATCCCTGTATTTTATCACCTTTGCTAGTCAAGGTGTGGTCTGAGGACCAGAGGCCTGCAGCCTGTCAGACATCCAGACTCTTAGGCCCCACCCAGACCTGTTGAATCAGGACCCAGGTCACAACATCTCCAAAGGATCTGTTTGAAATTAAAGCTTGGGAAGCACTCACTTGGCAGATTCAAGAGTTACTGAGGGGAGAAAGGGATATTGGGAAAATTCTCACCCAATCCTCTCATTTTTTGAATTTGAAAACTTATCAGAGTTTCATGATTAAGATGGGATAAGTGTCACAGGACCAATTCATATCAGAGTCACATCTCGGTCTCACGCTAATGTTCTGTTCATGCTCCACTCTATCATCAAGAATTTTTAAATACCTACTAATACAGGTTAAAAACTCCTCAATTAACCTGTTGCCTAAATCTTCCCCATCTAGTTTTACATTAGCATTCATGTACTCGATCTGATATTTTAAAAACTTTCTCATAAACAAATTCTCTGCTAACAGGACAGATTTTATTGAAAGCCAAGGTTTTGTATTTAAAAGATCTTCTCTTTTTCAGTCATCACTGATATAGTCAAAGATACTCTGAGAAATTGCTGGAAGTGATTAAGTATATTTTATTTTAGATTGATAACATTGTGGAGAGGGTGGACGGATGCTAGAGAAGGAAGAACGCAGGACAACAAGGGCAGATGGGAGGGCAAGGGGAGTGGAGCGGATGGCACTGCTGTGGCACATCTGTCTGACATCACTGGCTTACATTTGTATTTCAGTCCATCGCCTGACTAATAACATCATGTAGTGAAATAAAGCACCCATTCTGGAGGTAATTGTTATGTGGTGGAATATAAACAAGCCCCATTCTGCAGTATATTTACCACAGTGCATATTTACGAGTTGGGTTTAATTAAAAGTCGGGAACACTAGAGCTATTTTTTAACTAGATGCCTATTATCTAGTGTCAAATGCTTGGTTTTAATCACACATTTTATATCATTGTGACCTAGATCACTGCCTGTGACATATGAGATAGTGTGTTGTCTTTCCTGAGAAGATGTAGCAGGGCTTGATGGATGTTTTCTCATTCCTAACCTCATTACTACCAGCTTCCCATCCATCTAATAAAATGCTATGATAGAAAGTGGGAAGGTGCTATAAATCATAATATTCCAGCCGCTTCGAGCAGATTCATTAGAAATGCTGACTATATATCTCACAAACAGAAAGTCAACACACAAAGTAGGTTGCTGCTTCTTCCAAGGATCAGGCACCCTGTTTCCTGTTTCTCCCTCTCCCAGTGGAACAAAGGTTCCTTTAAATGGGAAAAATACCACTTAATGAATAACTCAGTAGTCTTCTGTTCTAACATGTTTTATCTATTACAGAGTGGAGAGATACTGGTTTCAATCTTGCTATACACATTATGATCATTATTCCTCTGAGAAAGATACTGACTTCTAAGTGTTAAGGAAGCGTGTTCAGTTTCAAAAGTCTAAGTTTCAGTGTTTTTTGAGGTTTTTTTCATTATTTTTGCCCTGACAAAGAAAAGGCCTTTAAGGTCTTTAAAGTTAAGGTAGAAGCTGTCAGAGATAGCTCTGAGGTCCCCACCCTTTTAGGTAATGAAGCCTGAAACCTTATAGACATTTTTGGATCTCCCTTCTCTTTCAATAGCATATTTGTTCATTTGTTAAGCAAACATTTCATTAGGACCTACCCTGGGCCAGGCACCACCCTCACTGATAGGTTGCAACTCTAAGACATGGCCTTCCCTCAAAGAGCCTGCACATTAGACAACATTGCTGAGCACACTGAGACACATAAGAGGAAGACCTTATCCAGTCTGGGGAAGGGTGGTGGTAATGAAAGAAGGCTTCCTGGAAGATATGAAATCCAAACTGGCTCAATTGCAAAGAGGGAAGGGAAACTGTGTTCCAGAAAGAGAACTGAAAAATGGTTCAAGTTTAGTTTAACAGAGACCAAGAAGTACTGGAAGTTGAAATTAGAGGCAATAAAGGCCAGATCATGAAGGCTCCTGTGTGCTTTATAAATAAATTTAAGCTATTTTCAGAGTAATGGCAAACCATTAATCACTTTTAAGTAGAAGAGTGACACAGTGGGTTTTGCATTTTACCATAATAATCACTCCACAGAGGGGAATATGTGGAGAGGAGCAACAGAGGTGGATTAAGTCAGGGAAAGGAGAACAAAGCCAGCAGCAGTGAGCTTGACCTGAAATGTGAGTGGAGAATGCTGGACACAGCTGAGAATTATTGACGAGGCAGAGACAGCAGGACTGGAGGTTGATTTGAGCACACTAACAGAGCTGCTCACCTAGGGTTTTTCAAATGAACCCTGACTCAGAGGCTCCTGTAGCCAGTGTAGGCTCTTCCCAAGAGGGTAAGTCCTGCGCTGTACGGTACCTGACATCTACGTTAAACTGACTCCCCGATCTCCAGTCAATATTCTACAACCTAACAAATTCTCATGGGCTTCTTGTCTGTTCTGGACTGCCTTCTTCTGGGACTGCCATGTACAACTTACCCTGTCAAGTCCAGTGAATATCTGGATCATTAGGATACTGGGGTGGGGTGCCTGTGAAAAATTCAGAATGCTCCTATCAAGATAAAATGAATCTTTTAAACACACAGTGACGTTGCAGAGACTGAAGAAGGAAATATACTTTGTGATAAAGTTCAGAGCTAGGGCCTAAAATTCACAAACCTCTGAGATTCCTGCAGCCCTCGCTGTCCTAGTGCTCACTGTGACTTATTTCTCTGACAAAGCCACTCTCACATAGCCTCTGGCTGGGTTAAACGTGCCGTTAGCATCCCTGCCTGCACACCTTCAAATGTGTTTTTCTGTCTTTATCCTCTGGTTGCCTAAATTGAGTCTATGTATGATGGCTCAGTTTTCACATCATGAAGGTCAGGGGCAAATTAAATGGCATTTAAATTATATTACAACCTTATTATTCTATGATTCATTTTAAACCCCACTTCTGGTGCCCATCCCCGATTAATCACTCCAGGCTTCACTGAACTCCTCTTTCTAAATGTTATCATTTGCTTTCTTCTTCCCCCTGAATTTAAATATACAACCTGTTTTAAAGCTTACTGAAAGAAGTATAAAATTGAGATTAAGAATATAGACATCAGAATTATAAAATTAGAACACAGGCATTAGATGTACAATATTCTGAAAGTTGTCTTCTTTCCACACCTCATTTTCCTTATCTGTAAAACAGAGACAATGAAAGTTGCTGCCATGTAGAAGTATTGGAAAGATTAAATAAGATAATCCATTTAAAGTAATTAATTCAATGCTTAGAACTTTATTAAGGCATCTGTTATGGTCTTATCTAGATGTCCCCCAGGAGGCTCATGTACTCATAGGCAGGGCTTTGGGAATGTGATTGGATTATGGGGGCTAAAAGCTGGCTTGCTGTTAGGAGGTGGAGTCTAATTAGAAGGGCAGTCACCATGGGTGTGGAAGTGTTTATCTCCCTTCCTTGTTTCTCCCTTGACTCTCTCTCTGCTTCCTGTCCACCGTGCCTTGAGCAGCTACCCTCTGCTATGCCCCTCTGCCATGCTATCCTGCCTGGAAGCCAGCCAACTATGGACTGTAAACAGGAGCTAAAATAAACCTTTCCTCATTTTCTTTGCTGTGTTGGGTTTTGTGACTCAGCAACTAAGAAAGTAATTAAGACAGCATCTTATAAAAGTTAAAAGATGAGTATAACTTGGAGAAAAAAATGGCAACTTCTTTCATATTATTGACCATGTCTCTCATTGTAGAAGATTATAAGGACAGCATCACCTAGGAGATAAACTGATATTTATGGTACTCAAAATGAAAACATGTAAGTGTAGCAGAAATGAATCTGAGTACATAAATTCAGCTCTTCTGTAATTATCACATGTCCACATTTTAAGTTACCTTCAATCTAACAAAACTTCATTCTACTATAATGAGGTAAAGTCAGTATAGAGGAAAGTCTCTTGTGACACTGAACCTCAAAGAATGCTCACATAGTTCCATACTGGTGCCCAATGAGCTGATGAGGGAGCCAGGCCTTGTGGCTGCTCCAGCTGTCAGGCAGCTTAGCTGCTTCTCTGCTATGGACCCGACTGGGAACTCCTGATCTCAGAGTGTAGGTCACTGGACTATTACTTCTGAGGTTCTGTCCTCTCTCCAGGGCTGTGCCAGGAGTTCAGTCTGAGATTCACTCCAAAAAGAATCACTATTCTCTTTTTCCATGTCAGTAAAAGAAATTCTCTAAGGCAGGCAATTATTAGGAGCCTGACTACTTGTGTGAAATAGGTGAAGAAAAATAAATGAAAGACAGCATGCACAAAATAATATTTTAATAAAATATCCTTTCCAAAAAGCCAAGAGGAATTGATTTGCTCTAAAGCAGAAAGATCAAAAAACACAAAATAAAGGGATGCTGTAATGTTGACAGCTTATTCCTTTCTTGATTCAGACAAGACTTTTCTTTAATGTCTTGGTATGGAGAAAAAGAATGAGCTTTTCGTCTAGATTAGGATTCACTCTTGTCTCCTTTCAGGCAATTTCTGGATTGCCACAGTGTGAGTGCTGTCCATGCAGGCAAAGTACATCTTGCCTCTTGAAAGAACAAAGGCTCAAGAGGCCATAAAAATTGCTCATAAGGTTTCACAGGCATCAAGGGACTCTTGCCAACAACATGCACATGACTTAGTGAAAAAAATTCAGGAACATAAGGACTAAGATTCTCTTGAAATACAATTAAGTTTTGTTTTGTTTTTTGTTTGGTACCAGGGATCGAACTTGGGTCCTTGCGCTTGCAAGGCAGGTGGCACAACCACTGTGCTTAATCCCCGGCCCAAACTACAATTAAGTTTAAAACCAAGGTGAAGAAGGAACTGCTTAAGACAAAATGCATTTTGGATTTTCTAAATAAGTGTGTGGCTCTTACCTTCCCCACAAACACACATACAAACATTCACCGCATGTTCTAGAGACAAAGAGAATGAGTCTTCTAGAGCCCACCTACCAGGGGAGGTTAATGGAATGCATTGTTTCACTAAGCGGTTTTTCTGATATTTTCAGAGAAGGGGAATAAGGAGGAGAAAGCTGATTGATCATTCATAATGAATAATGAAAATCTTTTGATTCTGGTTTCTGATTTCAAGGATAAATACCTATTTTGTTAGCCTCAATATTCTCATCTGTTCAATGTAGAAAGTTGACTGCAAATGTCTTTACATACCGACATGTTTTTTCAACTACCTCCTTCTTGTCCTTCTTTTTCTAATATGGACATACACAAATTTTTACACCCATAATCACAATACTTGAAGATGGAGCAATAAAATATCCTAAATCCAACCCTGGGCCCAGGAAAATTTTAAACCAGGTGGAAATAAGTCTGCGGAATCTTCCCAGTCAATTTTTCTGTATCTCATCTCCTAGAAGAGCACCACAAACTCTTCTATTCTGATTCTCACCCTGCAGCCTTCTCAAAGCCAACCCCCAGGAGCAATGGACAGGTCCATGGCCCCTTAGGAACTAGGGCACACAGCAGGAGCTGAGCAGGGGGAAACTGAATGGGGAAGAAGCTTCATCTGTAGTTATAGTTGCTACCCACTGCTCTCACTACCACCTGAGGTCCTCCTTCGACAGATCAGCTTAGATCTCATAGGAGCATCAACACTACTATGAACAGTATACAGGAGGGATCTAGGTTGTGTGTTCCTTTGAATCATTCCAAAACTGCACCTCCATCCTCCCACTCCTAGTCCATAGAAAAACTCTTCCAGGAAACCCATTCCCAGTGTCAAAAAGGTTCGGGATCAATGAAATAGAGAATCAACACAAGATATTACCTACACCATACGGCAATCTCTTCCATAAGTAGGTAGTGTGGGACTTTTTAGGAAACTGGCTAATGACAATGAGGAAGTACCAAGAGTTAAGTCTGAAGTTACAAGACTAGAAATTGGAGAAAGTGAGGTAACATATCTTATCTCATATTTAATTTTCATTGGTAAATAGAGAAAAGGTAACTTATTATTAACAGCCAAATTAAATACCTACTAAATATTTATTTCCAAAGCCTGATTTTTCATTCATAATGCTCTTATCATCCTGAATCTACAGGAAAGCTCATATGCTAAGCTGGAAGAAGTAAAGATCCTTATGTACTGAAATTATTATTCAACAACGCTGTCTCTATCTCCACTGTGACTGTTTGGTATACACGCTGTTATTTCACAAGCATTCCTTTACACAATATAAATAAGAAAGTGACTGCAGTCTGCATTTGAAACTGAGGTCTAAATTCTCTGCAAGAGTCCATAGTAGCACTTAGTTTTGAATTAATGGCATAAGTGCACCCAGACACAATGCTGACATCAAAACCCTTGGCTTCACCAAGATGCATGACTTAGTGACTGTTTTCATACACCTGAGAATTTGTTTCTGACTTAGGGATTCCAGTTATTATGGGTGAAATTTCCTGGCCTAAATATCCTAATGTACTTAAAATAATCTTCCATATCACCTTGACCAGGCAGATCATGTTAGTCTCTCCCACAAAGTGCTCCCAGAGTATCTTGTACAGTGGACCCTCAAGTTACGACTGGCCTGACATACGAACAACTTGGGTTAATTAGGTTAATTGAAGATTCATCTGCCTCTTGTTATCTATAGCGTGTACCCAGGTAAACATCCAGATCTCAGCTGTAATGACTTACAACCAACCTGAGTTACAACGAGCCCTTGGGAACTGAGTTCATGTTCAAGGGTCCACTGTGTTTCTTTCTCTATCATAACACTAAAGATTGTAATATCTAAGAGGGGAAGAATTGTGACTACATTGTCCTCAATTTTCAGAGCCTATACAGTGCATGGTATAAGTGATAAACATTTGCTGAACACATAAGTAAATAAATTCAGGAGCCTGCCACTTAAATCTATAGTGAAAACCTTGTAGCGAGTCTCCAAGCACCCTCACCAACTCTGTTCTAGTATATGAACAACACGGTTAAACTTCATAGTTGGTCATTTTTTGGTTTCAAAGAACAGTCTGATCACTACTCCTATTCATAACTGGTTTAAAAATGTCATTAATTCTATTTGACAAATGATGAGCCTGATGCAAAACGTTCTATGTCCAGGTTCCACAGAACAAATCCTGCACCTGAATGATGAGGATGAAGTTGAAAGCTCACGCCATTTTCCCTTCCTTATGCAGAAAAGATCTAAGAATGTTTTCTGTAGAGCCAAGTATTTTATGGACATGCCTCATCAAAATTAAGATCTGACAATAAAAATACACTTAACAAATCACTCAAAGTAGAAAAAAACCAAATCACACACGAAGAAGCATACAGTACTGAAGTGATGAAGGTGGAATTTATTGAAGCCTACCCTGCTTGCATTCCAATGCACATTAAGTTAGGGGCACAAAGTTGAATAATGAAGTTAGTTTGCTTTTATGAAATATATACTCCAGATTTTAAAATCTTAGAATGTACACAAAGAATTAATTGGAAGTCCTCATTAATATGCATTTTTCAGATCAATTGGTCAAAGACAAAAGACAAAAGACAAAAGACTGCTTGCTTGCTTTTGTGCAAATTCATGGAAGTAAACATAAGACAGGTTTGTTACTTTGAAAACACACTACACAGAGACACAATAGGGGAAAAAAAAATGAACACTTAGAGCCCCTCCCCCTTTATTTTTTGGTACCAGGGATCAAACGGGACCTTGCGTTTGTGAGGCAGGCTGCGGCAGCACTGAGCTAAATCCCTGGCCCCGCTCCATTTTTGACGTAGTATCAATCTGAAAAAAACTGTGACATGCAGGAGCTGAAGCTCCTATTAAAATGGTTACTACAGCTGGGGATTTAGCTCAGTGGTGCTGCCACCTACATTGAAAGCACAAGGTCCGGAGTTCGATCCCCCGTACCAAAAAAAAAAGTGCACATTTAGATTAATTTGGGCACACAAGAATGAACATTTCCTAATTGGAACTTTAGCAATGATAGAATGTTGGCAATTTTTATACGTGGGCATTAATTTAACTTTGCTATTGATAGTTGCTAAGAAATCTTTTCAAGGTTTTCAGTTAATTCAAATACTTCTGAAATTGCAAAGTAAACCATTCACACATTGTTGGTGCTGGTATGTACTTAATTTTCTGATTCAAATATTGTAGAAACAAATGAAATAAAGAAATAAATTTGATGATACTGATAAAACTTTAATTGCTCTTCAAAATCCCAATTTTAGGTACTGATCCAAATAGCCAGGTTGTTCTCTTATTTTCTTATACCAACTTAGTATTGTAAATTATATATATATATATATATATATATATACACTAAAGTTATGTATATTCATATTCTAAGAGATATAATTTGTAATTCCACATATGATTTCAGCCTTTAAAAGGCCTTATTCCTAAAAACAATTGAAAAATTGCTGATATACTCCAAACTCCTGCTTTGACATGAATTTTCATAAAGTATGAAATTCTTTCATTTTACTTTGGAATCCCGAGAACCCAACATGAGAAGAGTGGCATTTTGAGGAGACAGTGAAAACACTGGTGGAGAATGGAAAAAATGAGAAAGGAAGAAAAGCCAGCCAAAAAAGGAAATGTTATCAAGCCAACTGCCATTGAGACCAATTGGAGCATAATTCTTCAGGGACATCAGACAGAATCCAATTCTAAAATCTCTCCTACCTAAAGAGAAGAAAAGCTTTGTATGTAAATAACAACTGTTGTTGGCCACTGGAAGAGCCAGACTTGTAGCCACTACAAGTATATAGTATTCCCAAACTCATTCAATGACAGAATTTCTGTTTTATGGAGCATTAAATTCTATTAGAAATTCATTACTTTGGAAATTCTATGGTCAAGTGGTGTGCTGATAAATCCTGTAATTGGGATTATTGAATTTGACTTTCAAGAGTCTATGGGTTATTATCTCTGGATTAGAAGAACCAAGATCTAGAAAAGTTAAGTGTCACTAGTAGATGAATAAAGTAAACAAGCTTCTGGTCTTGAGACTCAGATTCTTAAGTATATCAAGCTGATGCTTTTGGAAAAAGTATTTTCAACTAATTTAGAAGTTTAGTACTTAGAATAAGTTTTGCCTTGATATTCATGAAAGCCTTTAAGGATAACTTTGGTTCTATTAAATGATCCTACCACCTTGAGATACATGGTTCTATGGAAACTAGCAGATCAAAAATGTTTTTTCAGACAACTTTGAATTTCATGGTTACTATAGAAATGGCGAAGCTTGCTGTCACTTTTATATACTATGCTGTCTGCAGTATTACTGATAGGTACCTGAGATAGCCTTATAAATTTAAGCTTTTATGTGTCTTCTACATTTTATAGTATAGGATCACAATTTATAATGATATGTTGTTATAGAAATTGTCAGCTAGCAAAGTCAAAATATATCTTAAAGATTTGTAGTTACTATCTATTCTTCAAGAAAACAAAAAGTCTTCAAGAATGTATAGATCTATGACTTTGGTTTTTTAAAGCTAATTGAGTATCTACTAGGTAACAGGCCCCACTCTAGGTAATTTATAGAGGTTGCTCATTGGTTCTCGGAACGACCTTCTGAAGTAAGTACAGTATGTTATCATCTACCCTATCTGACAAATGAGAACTCTGAGACACAAGGTTAAGTAACTTGTCTGACTTATACAGCTTACAAGTGGTAAGGCCAACATTCGAACCTATAAAACTTAGATTCATTAGCTCCACTCATACACACTATACTATAAGTTCAAAACTTTAAAACATTTTTTGAGTCACTGAAGGGCCAAACCCAGGGCCTGGCACATGATAGATAAATGCCCTATCACTGAGCTGCATCTCTATTCCCTATATCCACTAAAAAAAAAAAATCATTATTACACAAAAGATCACTTAACCTTGTGCCTACATTTTACACAATCATTTATAATAGGACTGACCCAAAAGATCTTAAGTAAAATTTTAATTTTCTGAGTTTATTCTCAAGTACTTTTAAAAATTTTCATTTACTGAGATAAAGTCTTCATAAGATTAAATGAAAGGTTGCATAGGAAAAATGTGTGTGAGCTGGCAGATGGGAAGGGGAGGAGAGAGAGTTGAAGAAGAGAAACCGAGAGAAGGAAAGATGGGGAGGGAAGTAGAGGAGGAGGGAGGAAAGGACGGGGGGAGGAAGAGAGCCAGTGCAGATTACTATGCCAAATTAGAAAGTATTAACAGTAGAAAGTCATTCCTGCTAAACTGAAACATTGGTCATTATGCTAAAGAGAGGTATACTATTACTAAATGGACATTTACTTAAAAAGTCTTACGTTGATTTGATATATGTGAAACTACATATTAACTGATACTTTTAAAAAGTGTTTCCCTATTGACAAGCTTCTAAAGTGCAGATCCTTCTTTCTAAGTGATTGATGACCTAGCTAGTAAACCTTAAGGCTAGACATGTGGTAGCAAATCAAGACATGTACTTGCAAATCTAAGAATGATGACATATTCAGGTGAACAAAGCAAAAAACAAACTTGATGAGCATCCTATAGGCATTCCATAATATTTTTACCAACAGAGTGCAAATGTTCCCTTTTCTCTACATCCTACACAGCACCTTGATAGTAGTCATTTTTATTCTTATAGACAATGTTTTTTTCTCTATAGTAGAGAATTTAAATTTTGTTTCTGGTGTGCTATACTTTTTCTCCGGTATTTCCACGTATGAATTTATTTGCACTTTCAGAACTTTTTTTAGTTTGTTAGTACACATTTGCAGTACACAATGCTAACATTCATTGTGGGGAGGTGGTACAGGGACGTGACATATCTTAATTCTTTTTTATCCTTTTCCCCTCACCCATTCCCTCTATCTCTTGGTCCCTTTCCCTTTTCCAAAAGATCTATGTCCCTGTTTCTTATTACCTTGTACTTTGCTCGATAATTTGTTTATATTTTGAGTTTCTCGTGAGAGATATCATGTGATATTTAGGCTTGTGTGTCTGATTTATTTCACTTACCATTATAGTCTCAGGATGCGTCCGTTTTCCTAAAAATGACACAAGCACATCTTTCTTTATGGCAAGTAGCACTCTATTGTGCATAAATACCATATTTTCTTTATCCTTAAAATGATGACAATATCTTTGATAAGTTCTGGAAAATTCTAACCCAATACTCTGAGTATTATACTCTCATAATAAAATTCTTTTTAGACACATGTTGGAAATTTTTATTCTATCCTGAGTATTTGTAAACCTTCTTTCAGAAATAGTTTCCATTTCTTTGTCATCTGAAATGTCATATAATTCTTTTCCCAAGTTGATTTTCTAGTCTCTTCTCTCTAGTTTTACCTAACCTGCTGTTCAATCAGACCATTCAGTTTTATTTCAATTTTAATGATTCAACTTCTTAAAAGCTACACTTTTGATCTTTTACAAATATATTACTTTTATATAATGGTTTCAGTTCTTATATATTTCGATTCCTAATAATTTATAATACTTTGATTTTATAGTCTATAATGTAGAGTGATAATCCCTAACATTCTGGAGAACAAAGTCTCAATCAGTTATCTAATTTTTATAACTTCTTGAGGTCATCTTCATTCTAAGTTTCTTAGTCTTGTCTAAGTTTTAAAAAGCCCCATTTGTAAAACATCCCTCTAATGTGATTGTGCATTTAATTATACCTGGTACTACAGGGCTAATACTAGCTCAGGACCAGTTTTAAGCTTCACTGTTCAAGAGGAGTTCCCTTACCATGCTGGTAGCATAAAATCAGAATCAAAATAAAACATTTTAACAAACAAAACAGGCAGAGGTAAATTTTTTTGTTTCTCACATTTCTTCTTCATCCTCCTCCAATATAAGACTATTGTGGCATTAGTTAATAAACTTATTATGGACTAACTGCTTTTCTTCTTGAACCCAGTGATTTTCCTTTCTTGCTTACTGAACACATCATGAATTTTTTAAAGAAGTTGTTGTATTTTCTTATGGTGCAGAAGAGTTTATAGTGACAGAATTATTACACTTATTTAGGAATAAAGTGCTGAAATATATTTTAATTCCAATCTCAAAATGAACTTTCTATACCATAAGTGAGGAGAAGAACTCTGGAAAAAACAGAGATGAGAGAGATATGTAGCTACTTTTTTATACCTTTGCATAGAACACAGACAGACAAAAAGAGCACACACACCACTTCCTCTCCCTCATAGCGTAAATCTGGATTGAGGACAGCAGTGAGGGCAGAGCAGAATGACACTCAGCACTATTAAGTAAAAAGGAGAAATTATTTATGCTTGTCTGAGAATTCAAAGCCAAGGATTGAGACCAAAGTTACATACTGGTTTATCCATATATGAGAAGTTGGGTAGGTAGAGAAACCAAGAAACCTGGAACCACACGACTTACCAAAAGTGGGTATGGTACTCCTTGGGCTACCAAGAATCTCAAATATGAATGCTTCCTTTTCTCTAAAGAGAGTAACAGTAGCAACTGCCTTCTTAGAGTTGTGTTCAGGAATGATATGAAAAATATCAAGTAGCCAGTAGATCATAAGCACTGATGAGCCCCAAAGGTGAAAAATCAGCCCAAATCACAGCATTACCTATGCATGAAGATACTAGTTGAGATATATAGGTAGTAAATGCAAAGTATTGCCCATTGTATCTGATATGAAACAAGCATTCAATAAATATCAACCCCATTACTGGCCCACAATGAAAGTAGAAAAGAAATGTGAAGCCAAAGAGATAAGAATTTGAACCTGAAGTTTGATGAAATCAAATAAAAGCAAGTTAGAAACAAACAAAGAAGGACAGAAACCCCTCATGAATGCCTCTGAACACATGCCCAATGTTCCCAGCTCACTTTTATTAACTGGCAGGTACATGGAACATGAGGGTTATACTTGCCCAGGGAACTAAAGTCAGATCAGCAATACCTGGAATGGATAATCTACTCACCCAATATTACACAGTAATTCAAGTACATGTCCAAAAGAAGAACTTGAGGTTTCCAACTCTTATTCTACTGCATCAAAATACTTTAATAGTAATAATTATTTATCTGGATTTTTATTTGATAGTTTTCAAAGCATTTTGACATGCATTATGTCATTTTCAGTGATAATCGATGAATAAACAGATAAAAAAACCCAGCACTACAGCTGGGTTTCAAATCCACTTTGGGCTGATACAAATTTAAAGAATGTGTTGTTTTAAGAACCACAATTCAAGAACTGGGCAGGTTCAATATATACCAATGCAATTATGTTAGATTCAATGAAGACAGTTGCCATGGTAATCTCCGTATGATGCATGGATGGACAGATTAAATTTTTGTTTTGAGCTTCTGAAAACAAAAATACTACACAAAGCAAAAATTTCTTGAAATTGTGTTGTACAAAAGAATCTTTTTCCAGGGCCAGGGATTTAGATCAGTGGTGCCACTGCCTGCCTCGCAAATGCAAGGTCCTGAGTTAGATCCCCAGTAACAAAAAAAAAAAAAAAACTTTTTCCTAGTGATAGTCAAGACATCAAAGAAAGCCTATATACATACCATCATGAATTCATCCATTACATCTTTGACTTGCTTTTCTGCTTTTATGAAATGAAAAGTGTAAATGAGAAAATATAGTGGCTGAACCCTGGTTTCTGGA
Source organism: Heterocephalus glaber (assembly GCF_053883595.1). NCBI lineage: Eukaryota > Metazoa > Chordata > Mammalia > Rodentia > Bathyergidae > Heterocephalus > Heterocephalus glaber. The sequence goes on along the minus strand of NW_028258317.1, from coordinate 65,511,528 downwards.
TCCATCCCTTCATAGCTGTGGGCCCTTAGGCAAGTAGCTTGACTTACCCCTATTTCTATACCCCTATTTCGCTTATGAATTGGCCATATGACAGAACACAGTTCCTAAGATTGCTCTGAGCTGATGTATGTAAAACTGTTTGGCACACAGTATGCTCCAATAATCAACTCTTCTGTATTCTTCACTGCATCTTGTCACAGGTAACTTTTTAAAGGCTTTTTACATTTTTATTTTAATGTTGGAGTTTAGCAAGGCTTCTTGGATTGTGTGTTATAGATAGGAACATGATCTTGAGCAAATAATAAAGTACGACCTGTGGAAACTTAAAAAAAAAATAAAAGGGTCTTTTTCTCAGGTAAAAAGAAAATGAGAGTAGATGAGTACTGGCATTGATTCACGGTTCAATGAGGTCATAGTTTGAGTTTGTGCATCTCTTTATTTGTATTTTGAGCTGATTTAGTCCTAGATGTCCAAGAAGAAGAGAAAATGGAAAGAAGATAGAAACTTCCGTGCCTTTTATTAAGCAAATTCCCAGAAATACCCTCACAGTCTTCCACTTACTTCTTTTGTCACTTGGCCAGCTCTAGCTACAACAAGAACTGAGGAAGCTAGAATCTAGATAGGCATTCTGCCATCTCATTCAAAGTTGGGATTCTGCTAGCAAGGAAGAAGGAATGGATAGATTTGCCACAGGTACATAGTGATCTTACAGTATCTGATTAAAAAGATTCATTCAGTGACACTCCCTTGAACACTTTGAGAATAAAATGAGTTGTATAATGTCTAAGGAGTTTTAGCTTCGAATTGAAACATATCTTTTGCCTTCTCCTCTTTTTCTGAATTTATTACCTCTTTGCTTCAAACTCTCATTCTTCCTATAATTGCAATTTAGAAATACTGTATGTGGGTTAATATGGCCACATTGCCATAGAAGGAAATCACTGCTGCATTGCTGCGGTACCTCTGCAGGTGTATGTAAAGCTATCAGGGAAAAAAATCTAACACTCTCTTACAGCTTCCCATTGCTTTTCTCCTGAATCCATACGCGATCTCTGTCTCTGCAATGTACAAAATCAAAAGAATGCAGGTGCTCAGTCTGACTGAATTGTACCCGCTTCCCTCTGGACTACTGCAATTCTCATTCAGGAGAGTAATGCAATATATATGATGCAAGAGGCTTCTCTCTAATTATGGAGATATGTCATTGGTGTTGGGGGTTATTTTTTGTATTATTTACACTCTTCTGTCTGGTGGTAATATTTCTATCTGCCAGTGACAATTACATTGCTCTTGACTGGCACAGATCAGCAGTTTGTGATAGCTCTGAAAAGCTGGAGTATAGCACATGTCACTGGTAGACATATTAATGTTGGTGACAAGAAGTGCATGTGATATAACACGATTAGATGGTGCTAAGATAAAGGACCATCTCAAAGCCCTTGAATAACCAAGAAGCAGAGAGGTGACAACTATCAATTATTTATTGCCCTTGTCTTTGTGTTCTTAACAGCTCCAGGAAAGCATACTCTTCCTTTCCTGCTTTCGTGCTCTCATGTTAATGCTTAGCTCCTCAGCTTCTGGGAGATTATATCCTAAGGGAGACGTTTTGCTCTCAGCTACCATTAGACAATACAGAGAAAAAGTGAAATGACCTCAAGGCGGACTGTATTCCACGGCAGTATTTCTGCTATCAGAGAAGAGGCACCCTTCCTGCTCTCCACGGGTGATTTCCTCTATCACCTTTGGCTTCAGAGCCTCCTCTTTACTCTTGTCCCCCCAGTCTCGGTGGATTACTGACTTCACAGCAGTTCACATTTTGAGGGGAGAAGGTGATACCCTATGATTAAATCTCATACATCACCTGTAGTTTGCTTCTTTCTGAGGGAGATGGTTGGAGGCTTTTATATTGATTTCACTGCTGAGTCAGGGAGAAACTACTTTATGTCTTAGTTAAATATAAAGAAATTATGAATAGGTGTGTTAGGCTGCTTTTGGTTATAATATACAATTTTTCTTCTAATGATTTTAACAACATACAAAATTATGTCACATATCGACAATCAGGCATGTTATCAAGTATGCAGGGTCCTTTCACTTCTCCACGCTGCCATACAGGATGTGATGATTAACCTTGGTTGTCAATCTGACGGGATTAAGAAATGCCTAGAAAATAAGTAAAGCACACTTCTGTGTCTGTGGGGGTTTACAGAGATGAGTGGAAACTAAGTGTCCACTGCACAGTAAGTGAGGAGACCATCTCTGAATATTGTGGCCCCATCCAAAAGGATGGATAAAATAAAAAGTAGAAAGAAGATGCTCTCTAGCACAGGCTCAGTGACCCCCTTTCCTGGCTTCCATGAGGTAAGTAGCCTCCTTCTGCACATGCTTCCATACCACAATGTTCTGCTTCATCTCAGGCCCCCAGTAATAGAACTGGTGGACCATGGACCAACACTTCAGAAACCATGAGCCAAAATAAGCTTTCTTTTTTGTTTCTTTTCCCAGATATTTTCTCACAGCAATGGAAATATAAACAATATGCATGGTGTTGGTTCCTATCAAGGTCTGAAGGTCAAACAAGGCTCTGTGCTTCCTCATTCCTTTTCAGCAAAGAGGCAAAAATCTCTAGCACCTGCCTTCAAGCTGATTCTGCTCATATGGGTCATGTGTTCATCACTAACAGTAAATGTGACCACTAAATTAGATACTCTGTGGCATTTATAAATGCTGAGTCCAAATTGAAGAACAAAGTTAAAAGGCACATTTTAGGTTGAAATTTGGCATTCCTGGTTCTTAGTTCTGTTTAATATTCTACTATATTGGGGCCGGGGATTTAGCTCAGTGGTTCCAGCACCTGCCTCACAAGCACAAGGTCCCGAGTTCGATCCCCAGTACCAAAAAAAAAATTCTACTATACAATTTTATACATAAGAAGATTTATAATAATGAGACACAAAGATCACAAAATACTTTATATTTTCATCTTCATTATAACTAACTAACCCACTCATATACTAGAATATTTATAGAGAGAATAATAGTAGTCATAATAACAATATAGAGCAGAAAGAATGTGACAGGAAATATACTTACATGTATTTGTCTCCTATTGATACCTGCATTGACCATGTTAAATAAATTTTACCCTAACTTTTCTGTTACCAGCATTAGTTGCACAGTTGAAATTAAAACTTTATCAAACTAACTTCAAAATCCTTAACGCTTTCATTGGTTTTTGGCCTTTTGGCTAAGATCAAGTGTAAAATTCTTAACAAAGTCTCTTGCAGTTTTCTTACTTCAGGTGTTATTTGAGAATATTCATAAAAATCACACTAAATTTGCTGGTAGTTAACAAAAAATGCATAATTTTAGCTTCTCTTGACTGCAAGATGTGATTAATACATGGAAATAATTTTTAAAATGCAACTAAACAAAATACAGTACCAAACAATGTAGTGTATATCACCATAGCCTTGGGGGTTCAAAGAAGACTGAGATCCAACCGGTCAGATGAAATCAGGAATTTTATTTGGATTGGCTTAAGAATGGTTAAGAGTTTTCCATGGCGCAGGGAGCCATTATGTGATAAGGAAAAAGCAATAAAGTAGACAAAGGTTTACACGCCATTTTTCTAAACTAAAAAAAATCTGGTGAGAAACCTCTAGAAAATAACAAAGGAGAAAATTCAGCTAATATTGGGTTTGACAATTATTTTTAGATACAACACCAGAAGTACAATCCTTTAAAAAAAAGTTTGATTGAAAAATTATAAACATCTGCTCTGCAAAAGATATTGTTAACATAATGAAAAGACAAGCCACATCTGATAAAGAACTTGTACTGGAATATACAAAGAACTCTTAAAATCTAACAATAAGAAAGCAATCCAATTAAAAATGAGCAAAATATTTGGAAGTATCACCAAATAAGATATATAGAAAGCATATAAAAAAGTGTTCAACATCACACGTCACTTGGGAATTGTAAATCAAATTCATTAGAATAGCTAAAATCCAAACCTTTGACAACAACAAATGCTGGCAAGGATATGGAGTGGCTTGAAGTCTCATTCAATGCTAGTGAGAGTACAAAATGGTATAACCACTTTAAAAGACAGTTTGGCAGTTACTCCAGTAAATATACACATACCATAAGGTCCAGAAATTACAATCACAGGTACTTATCAAAATGAGCTGAAAATTTATGTACACACAAAAAATTGAACATAAATGTTTACAGTACATTCATTTATAGTTATAGAAATTTCAAAGCAAACATAATGCTCTTCAAGAGGTGAATGGATAAACTGGTATATCCAGACAGTAGAATCTTGTTCACTGATAAAAAGAGAAGAACTGTCAATCCATAAAAACAAATGGATGAACTTTAAATGCAAATTGCTAAGTAAAAGAAGCCAGTCTGAAAAGGCAACATGCTGTATAATTCCAAATACATGACACTATGGAAAAGACAAAATTATGATTGATAAGTTTGACATAACTGGAATAAGTTTTGAGGCATAAAAAAGAATTGATGGGTTCATAGAGAAGGGTAGGAATGAATGGGAGGAGCACAGTGCTTTTTCTTGGACAGTGAAGCTACTGCGTATCATACTGTAATGAAAGATGCATGATATTGTGCATATATCAAAAGCCAGAATACAAAACAGAGTGAACCCTAGTTAAACAATGCACTGCAGTCAACAGCAACAGATCTGAAGATTTACCAACTGTATGAAACGCACCACAGAGTTACAAAATATTACTAGTAAGAGAAATTGGTTAGATAAGGTAGTGAGGAAAAGTGGTATATAGCATCTCTATACTTGATGGCTAGTTTTTCTGTAACCTAAATGTTCTAAAAATAAAGTTTATTTTTTAAATAGTAGACAAATTTTATGCTCAATTTTACTGAATTTATCTTGAGACCACCATCCCCATTCCTAGACAGCATCTACAATGTGGGATGAATTGGAAGAGCTACAAATAATTCAACTTCTACAGCATTAGTTCCTTGAAAATGTTTTATTCCTCTTGTAATTATAAACAGTACATTTTAATTCTCCTTTTTTTACCCTCATTTAATCTTTTTGAATTAACTCTTAGCCTTCTCTGAGATATCTATATTTCTATAGGGTGTACATACATATACATATATATATGTATACACATTAATGCATATATGTAACTGTGTATACATATACTAAACAGACAAAAACACAGTAGTATTCAATCTGTTCAGCATGAATCTACAAGATTAACATCTACTGCAAACTAAATAACAATAGTGAACATTATCTACCTCTTCCAAGAACTTCACCTAGACTAATATAATCTTGACAAGAACACTGACATAAACTCAAAGAAAACTCGATGCCAAACTTTCAAGTTTTTAATTATTAAATTTTCAAGATTAACAGTCACAGATTAAAGGTCACATTTAAAGTACACATTTTCTAAGCTTAGCTGGGCTGGCAGAGAGGACCTTGGCCGAATGGAGCCCTGCTGCATCCAACCCGTGCCCCGCCCACCAGGGACCAGCCCAAAGACAGTGAGGACCTTGGTGGGCATCAGGGAGCCCCGCTCCATCCTGCCCGCGGGTACTCCCCAGCAACCAGCTTAGCCCTATGGGCGCCTGCACTCCCCCCCACCTCACCCCACTCCAGCATCTGGCCTCCTGCCTGGGCCGCTACCTGGTTTCACACTACAGAGGCACAGGAGGTCATAAAGGCCATTGACCTGAGCTCCACAACATAGAGCAGAAGTGAACAACAGAAAGAGGGCCTCTCTCAGGCTCCTTCATGAAAACTGAAGCCAAATGGAAAAGTAAAGAGAATCTCTGCAATAAAGGCACACCAGACCACCGTACTTGGTAAGTTGGAGGGATCATCACCTCCCATCGGAACCTGGACTATCGTCAGGGGAAGGGGAGCGGGAAAGCTAGAACCTTCAGTAGAACCTTGCAGAGTTCAACCCTGCAGGAGGACAGGGAGCTCAACTTGGGATTTGCAATCAGAAATCTGCCTGAATCTCACAGGCCTGCTACTGGATTACTGAGACTCATTGACTTATATCTGCACATGGCTGCCCACATTGTCTATTGTGACAGCAGAGACATACCCTGAAGGAGGCCCTTCAATTTTATTTTTTATTTTAAAATTTTTGTGCTCTTATTTTTTTTAAGGGTTTTAAAAATGGTCATTGATTTATTGTCTTATACTAAGAAAGTGGCAGATGCCTGCACTTCTGTTATGTTGGGTTCCATCATAAAATGTAACTGTAAAATTATTTTTTAAATGTAATATATAGAACACAAAATGAATTTGTAGCAAACCCTAGGAAATTCTTTTGTTATAAATTACCCAAAAATGCTAAACAAATCCCCCCAACTTCCATTTTGTTTAAAGTAATAACTTTATATCATATAAATTTCAAGTATGAAAAGTGCATTATTGCAATAATTACTCTTTGCAAGTCCAAAATTCTTAGCTTATAATAAAACTGTAAAGTTAAAAAAAAAAAAAGTAAAACCATCAGTGCCGTCTACTGCAGAAGTCCGACATCTTCTTAACATGTTGCAGAGAAACATTTCTGGAAGCAACATGTAACTGAAAGGAAACTACTTGTGTTTTTACCACTTTACGTTATCATTGTCTTTAGTATTTTCTCTTTCAAACTGAAATTCACTCCATCTATAAGGTTACTCTTGAGTCAGCCATTCTGTGCAGTTGCCACTTGCATGTTTCCAAAATCATCTTCTTCATGTGTCCTCTTTAAACTGCCTGTGGTACCAGAATGAACAGATAAGGACCTTTCTATTTGGAGTGGTGACATCATCTGTATTGTTAATTTTGCTAGGTAGATGGCTTCATATTCCTGAAGTTGATGGACAAATCCAGCATTAGGATTAATACAAAATCTTCTTTCTTGCACATAAGCAAATGCATCTCTGTACTTCATCCCAAAGGTTTCCATAATGTATGCAATAACAAAGGCAGCACTTCAGGAGATCCCTGTATTTCCATGGACAAGAACTTTTCCTCCAGTTTGTAAGCTCCCATCAATAAATTCCTTAGTCATAGGGAAAAAACGTATTATATTTTCCACTGGATTATCTGCAATATCCAAGACTAAATAGCTAAATAGTTGTTGAAAACTTGGTTTAATAAAATTTGCTTCAATATTTTGTCGTATGCAAATTATATGAGTTATTCCATGATTCTGTAGTATAGGTAGCTTGCTTTTCATAGCAGAAGAATATGGGCCCGAGAACAATCGAGGTAAAATTTCCTGCATCTCTCCTCTCATAGGGTAGGTCCACTCCTCGACATCGTCCTTGCACTGTGGAAGCGAGGGGAACTCCAGCTTCACGTCCTCCAAGGCCTGGTGGCAGCCAGCAGGCAGGTGGGCGAGCTCCCACCGGCCTGACCCACTGCGCCAAAAGGAAGGAGGGCCGGGGGAGCAGAGGGAGAAGGGCTCCCAACTAACACTCGCGGGCCAGGGCGCCCCAGCGACTCCGCTGCTGGGGGCAGCAGCTATGGGGAAGAGGAGGGTGGGCAGCTCATGCCTGGCTGCCAGGGTGCTGCCCCCCCCCCCCGTCTCCGTGCCCCTCAGGCACCTCTTATTTTTAATTTTTATTTTTTTCTACTTTGTTCAAATTTTTATTTTTCTCTTCTTTTTTCTCTTTCATTTCTCTTTTCTTTCACTCGTTCTCTCCTTGTCCTATATTGTTATTCATTTCCCTTTTTGTTCTTGTTCTGGCCCTAATTCGTATTTCTTCTTTATTTTTCTTTTCTTCTCTTCTTCCTTGATTGTCATTAGTTTTAAAGGAAAGTAAATACAGTTTCCAGCCTCCCTATGGCTGTTAGGTTGTTCTGTTCTCCTCTCTGTTCTTTCGTTCCGTCTTTTCCTCTTCTTTTCAACAGGTTCTTGAGTTTGTGTGATCTTCCTGTGTCCTCTGGCCTCACTGCTGACCTCTCCTATCCTTCTGCCTATTTATCCCTCCCTACAAAATTCCTTCTAACTCCCCATCCTGAAGGGTAAAGTTGCTATAATGAAGAGTTTATTCACTATAAACACATGTTGGTCTGGTCCTCGATTTTGATTTAATTCACACACTCAAAGGTGACAGATTAATAACTACCACAAATTGTCATTTTCTAAGCTGTGCTTGATGCTATGGTGTTGCTGATTGTTTCACTTCAGTGAAGGTGTTGTGATTGATCTAATCAGTTGTACTTCACAGTATGATGAAAATGAGATAGCCTCAGAATCATTACAGACTCAAAACCTAAAGACCAGTTATATCTGGAAGACACCACTGAGAAGCAATCATTCCATAAGGGTTCTAAACACAAGCAACAAACTTACTTACAATAAGCAATTTTGAAGTATCAATCCAGGAATTAAACCAAGGACATTACCAAAAAACAAATATAAGAAGACACTTAAGCAAGGCACAAACTCAGACTTCCACCCCACAAAAGGCAAATTCTGGGGGAAATGAGGTGGAAAAATATGATAAGCAACCGCCTGGACACCCTGAACTGATAGCACGGGAAGCAACGAAACCGATGAATGAGGCTCTAGAAAAATTCAAAACAGAAATAACCTCCCAGGTAACTACAGAGATGGTGAGCAGAGTGAAAGACATGATTACAGGCTCTAGAACACAAACTCATTAAAAAAAAATAGATGAGCTCAGAACCATGTTGGAAGCCATGAATGCCCAGCATAAGAAAGACATGGAAACCATGATCATTCAACACAAGAGAAAAACAGAATGCATGAAACAGATTCAAACAGATATCCAGGATATTAAAAACTCCATAAAAAGTATTCACAGTACATTAAGGGAATGTGAAAATAGAGTATCAGATATAGAAGACAGGATTGCGGTTAGAGACCATTAACAGAGATTTGTTAAAAATAGTAAGGGATGGTCTGCAGATGCCATACCAAGGTTGCAAGTTACGCAGAACATGCCGAATCAGCCCACTGCAGACAGGCAGGTCTGCAGACGCTGTACCAAAGTCACGAGTCGCTCAGAACACACCGAATAAGCCCACACCCGGCCAGCAATGCACTGGACACACACACACACACACACACACACACACACACACACACACACCGCTCCTCTGGCCTCTTCTCTGTACAGCCACCTGGTTCCACACTACAAAGATGCAGAGGACACCAGACCACCAGACCACGGTACTGGGTAAATTGGAGTCATCTTCACCTCTCATCAAGACCAGGACTATCTTCAGGGGAAGGGCAGCTGGAACCTGCAATACAACTCTGCAGAGTTCAACCCTACAGGAGGACAGGGAGCTCAATTTGGGACTTGCAGCCAGAAATCTGCCTGAATCTCACGGGTCTGTGACTAGCTTGCTGAGACTCATTGACTTATATCTGCACACTGCTACCCACGTTGTCTATTGTGACAGCAGAGACATACCCTGAAAGAGGCCCTTCATCTTCATGGTTATTTTTTATTCCCAAAACTAGTATCATTAGTTTGGGGTTTTTTTCTCTTTTCTTTTCTTTTGCTCCTCTTATCTTTACTTTTTTTTCCTACTCTTTGCAAATATTTGTTTTTCTCTCATTTATTTTTCTTTTCTTTTCTTCTTTCTTTTCTCTTTCCTTTCTCTTTCTCTTACACTCACTCTCTTGCTCTCCCACATTGCTCATCTTCCCTTTTTGTCCCTGTTTTGGTCCTCATTCAGAGTTCTTTATTTTCCTATTATTCTCTTTTTCCTTCTCACCTGTGTCCTCTGACCACACTGCTAACCTTCCCCTATCCTTCTTCCCATCTGTCCCTCCCTCCCAACCCCTTCTAACTCCCCATCCCAAAGGGTAAAGTTGTTATATTGAAGAGTTTATTCACTATATGTTGGGGTGGTCCTCAACCTTGATTTAATTCACACAGCTGAAGGTGATAGATTAATAACTACCACAAAATGTCATTTTCAAAGATGTACTTGATGTTATGGTGTTGCTGATTGTATCACTTGGGCTAAGGTGTTGGTATTGATCTAGTCAATGAACCTTCCTAGTATAAGGAGAATGAGACAGCCTTGGAGTCATTAGAGACTCAAAACTTAAAGACCAGCTATATCTGGAAGACACCTCTGAGAAGCAATCATTCCATAAGGGTTCTAATTACAAGCAACAAAGATACCTACAATAAGCAATTTCAAACCATCAACCCAGGAGTTAAACCAAAGACAGTACCAAAAACAAAAATGAGAAGACATTTAAGCAAGGCACAAACTCAGATTTCCACCCCACCAAGGGTAAATCCTGGGGGAAATGAGATGGAAAAGTCCCATAACCAATCACCTGGACACCCTGAACTGATAGCACAGGAAGTAACACAACAGATGAATGAGGCTCTAAAAAAATTCAAAGCAGAAATAATCTCCCAGATATCTACAGAGATGGTGAGCAGAGTGAAAGATATGATTAGAGGATCTAGAACAGAAACAGACAAAAATTAGATGAGCTCAGAAACATGCTGGAAGCCATAAATACCCAGCATAAGAAAGAAATGGAAGCCATGATCACCCAACATAAGAAAGAAATGGAATCCATGAAACAGATTTAAACAGATATTCAGGAGATCAAAAACTCCATTGAAAGTATCCATAGCCGATTAAGGGAATCTGAAGATACAATATCAGATATAGAAGACAGGATCACGGTAAGAGACCATGAAAAAAGAGATTTCTTAAAAATAGTAAGGGACCACGAGAAATCAATCCAACAACTGCTAGACGATGCAAAGAAGAATAACATAAGACTGATAGGAGTCCATGAAAAACCAAGAGAAAGCACAATTGACATAAAAAAACTGTTCACAGACATAATAGTGGAAACCTTCCCAGACAGAGGTAGAGAATTGGACATACAGATAAGTGAGGCATATAGAACTCCAACTAGCCATGTTCAAAAAAAAATCTACATCTAGACATATAATAGTCAAGATCCCAGAAACCCAACAGAAAAACAAAATCCCACAACCAGTTAGAGAAAAGAAACAAATCACCTACAAAGGAAAGCCCATCAGAATCACAGCAGACTTCTCAACACAAACCCTCAAATCAAGGAGAGCCTGGAGTGAAGTATTTCAAGCCCGAAAAGAAAATAACTTCCAACCTAGCCTGTTGTATCCTGAAAAATTATCTTTCAAAATCGATGGGGAAATTAGATACTTCTACGACAAAGAACACCTGAGAAATTTCATGAACACCAAACCAGCACTGAAAGCAATTCTAAACAATATCCTAGAAAAAAGCAATGAAGGTCACAACTCCATGAGGCCCAACAGAGGGAAGCCACCAGGCAAGGTAAGACACTAAAGGGAAAGGGGGAAAAAATAAGACATAAAAGAGCCAACAAAAGTAAAACGTCATGACAAGGATAAATCAATATCTATCAATTATAATCCTCAGTGTTAATGGCCTCAATTCACCAATCAAAAGAAATAAACTGGCAGAATGGATTAAAAAGGAAAATGCAACAATATGCTGTATACAAGAAACACACTTAACTCAAAAAGAAACTCATAGACTGAAAGTAAAAGGATAGAAAATAATTTTCCACGCCACAGGAACCCAGAAGAAAGCAGGGGTAGCAATCTTATTTGCAGACAAAGTAGATTTCAAACCAAAACTAATTAAGAGAGACAAAGATGGTCACTACATCCTTGTGAAGGGAACAATCCAAGAGGAAGAGATGACAGTCATACATATATATGCACCAAATATGTATGCCCCAGCTATACAAAACAAATATTAATGGGCCTGAAAAACCATTTAAGCACTAATACAATTGTAGTGGGGGACCTCAATACCCCATTATCACAAATAGATCATTAGACAAAAAGTCAACAATGAAATTCTAGAACTGAACCAAGCTATTGAACAAATGGACTTAATAGATGTTTACAGGGTTTTCCATCCCACAAAATAAGAATATAAATTCTTTTCAGCTACGCATGGATCATTCTCCAAACTACACCACATGTTAGCTCATAGGACATGTTTAAATAAATGTAAAAGAATTGACGATACCCCCTGTATATTATCAGACCATAGTCATAAAATTGGAAATCAATAACATAAGAAACCACAAAACCCCACAAACACATGGAAATTGAATAACACCATCCTGAAGAACAAATGGGTCACAGAGGAAATTAAAGAAGAAATTAGACAGTTTCTACAAGTAAATGATAACATCAGTACAAGAAAGAGGAATCTATGGGAAACAATGAAAGCAGTTCTACGCAGGAAATTCATAGCATTAAATGTACATATTACAAAAACATAGAACTCAAATAAATAACCTAATGCAGAACCTTCAGCTCCTTAAAAAGAAAAGCATAAGAAACCCAAAGCTCATACAAGAGAGGAAATTATAAAGATTAGCGGAGAAATCAATGCAATGGAGACTAAGAGAATGATACAAAAATATCACTGAATCAAAGAGTTACCTTTTTGAAAGAATAAATAAAATCAATAAACCTTTATCCAATCTTATCAAAAAAAGGAAAGAAAAGGTTCAAATCCATGCAATTAAGAATGAAAAACAGGAAGTCTCAATGACTTCTCGGCCTTTTGGCTAAGACCAAGTGAACAACGGGAAGTCTGAACAGATCCATCAGAAATCCAGAGTATCATCAATACCTACTTTGAGAACCTATACTCTAATAAAATGGAAATCACAGAAGAAATGGACAGATTCCTAGATACATACGAATTGCCAAACTTAAATGAAGAAGATATAGAAATTCTGGGACGGGGATTTAGCTCAGTGGTTCCACCACCTGCCCCACAAGAGCAAGGACCCAACTTCGATCCCCGGTACCAAAAAAAAAAAAAAAAGATATAGATATTCTAAACACCCCAATTACAATGAGTGAAATTGAAATGTAATCAAAAATTTACCAACAAGGAAAAGCCCAGGTTTTGATGGCTTCACTGCTGAATTCTACAAGACATTTAAAGAAGAACTACTACCACTACTCTTTAAACTCATCAGTGAAATCGAAAGGGAAGCAATACTTCCAAATTCATTTCAGGAAACAAGTGTTACTTTGATTCCTAAACCAGGGAAAGAACCAATCCAAAAAGAGAAGTACAGGCCAATCTCCCTAACGAACATAGATGCAAAAGTCCTCAACAAGATACTGGCAAACAGAATACAGAGGGTCATCAAGAAGATGATACACCCTGACCAAGTCAGATTTACATCAGAGATATAAGGATAGTTAAGCATAGGTAAATCAATAAATATAATACATTATATTAACAGAGCCAAGGACAAAAACCATATGATCATCTTGACAGATGCAGAAAAAGCATTCAACAAAATCCAACACCCATTCATGATAAAAACCTTATACAGAAAATTGGAATAGAAGGTCTTTCTCTCAAGCTGATTAAGGCTATCTATGAAAAACCAACAGCCAATATCATACTAAATGTCAAAAACTGAAAACTTTCACGATAAAATCAGCAAAAAGGAGAATGCCCACTATTACCATTGTTCAATATAGTTCTGGACAGATTAGCCACAGCAATTAGAAAAGAGAAAGAAATAAAAAGAATAAAGATAGGAAAGGCAGAAGTTAAACTGTCATTATTAGCTGAAGATATGGTACTTTACATAGAAGACCCAAAAAACTCTGCCAAAAGACTTCTAGACTTAATTGACAGATTCAGTAGAGTAGCTGGATACAAGGTCAACACTCAAAAAACAAAAGCCTTCTTATACAAAAATAGCAGACTCACTGAGAGAGAAATTAGGAAAACAATTCCTTGTACAATAACATCCAAAAAATGAAATATCTAGGAATCAATTTAACAAAGGAAGCAAAAGGCCTCTATAAAGAAAATTAAAGCACTCTGAAGAGGATATAAGAAAACAGAAAGACATGCCTTGTTCCTGGGTAGGAAAAGCCCATATAGTGAAAATGGCCATACTTCCAAAAGTGCTATATAGATTTAATGCAATGCCAACTGAAATTCCAGCAATATACTTCACAGAACTAGAGAAAACAATACAAAAATTTATTTGGAACCAGAAGAGACCTAGAATAACAAAAGCAATTCTAGGCAACAAAGACAAGATAGGGGGTATCACAATCCCCACCTTGAAACTATACTACAATGCTACTGTGATAAGAACAGCATGGTACTGGCAAAGAAACAGACCCAAGGATCAGTGGAACTGATTAGAAGATGCAGAAACAACTCCAGACATACTCAGCCACCTCATCTTTGACAAAGGAGCCAACCACCCTCATTGGAGGAAAGATAGCCTATTTAATAAATGCTGTTGGAAAAAGTGGGTTTCAACTTGCCGAAGATTAAAACTAGACGTATGTCTCTCACCATGCACTAAACTAAGATAGAAGTGGGTTAAAGATTTAAATATTAAGAGAGAAACTCTAAACTTGCTGGAAGGTAAGTTAGGTAGAACTCTTGAAGACATTGGCATAGGAAAAGACTTTATGAACAAAATCTCAGTAGCACAGGAACTAGCAAAAAGAATCAACAACTGGGATCTCATCTTATTAAAAAGCTTCTGCACTGCAAGAGAAACCAACAACAGAGCTAAAAACCAACCTAGAATTTGGGAAAAAAATTTTTAGCAACTGTACCTCAGACAAAGAACTACTATCTAGAATATATAAAGTACTGAAAAAAAAATCATATCCCTCAAATTTAAAGACCTAATCGAAACATGGGCATCTGAAATGAACAGACATTTCTCAGACAAAGAAGTAAAAGCAGCAAATAAACACATGAATAAATGTTCAACATCACTGGTCATTTGAAAGATGCAGATGAAAACAACACTAAGATTCCACCTCACCCCACAAAGAATGGCTGCTATCAAGAAATCAACCAATAACAAATGCTGGCGGGGTGTGGGGAGAAAGGAACCCTTCTCCATTTTGGTGTGAGTGCAGACTGGTGCAACCACTGTGGAAATCAGTATGGAGATACCTCAAAGAACTAGGACCAGGGTCCCATTTGACCCAGCTATTCCCCTGCTAGGTATCTTCCCAAAAGAATTAAAAGAAACATACCACAGTGATTTATGTGCACCCATGTTTACAGTGGCACGGTTCATAATAGCTAAAGCTTCGAAAGAGCCCAAGTGCCCATCAACTGGATACTGGATAAAGAAGATGTGTTGTTTTTTTTTTTTCATAAAATGGAGTGCTACTCAGCCTAAAGAATGAGAAACTAGACATTTATAGCTAAATGGATGCATATTGAGGCCATACTCTTAAGGGAATAAATAGAACACACATGTATAAACACCTAATATTTTCTCTGGTGTGAGAAAATGAAAGTATAAATAAGTATTAAAATGATTAAAATGAATAATTGATTATTTGAAATAGGAAGAAAAGGTCCAAAGAGGTAGGGGAAGTTGGAGGGGAAGGGGAAAGGAAAGAAGGGAAAGGAAAAATTATGAGAAAAGGAAAAAATGGAAATAAAGTCTTTGAAAATAGGGAAGGGTAGAGGGAGTGAATGAGGGCAGGGAATGGGGAAAAAATAAGAACCAAGATACATCATATATAGGTACACATACCCAATGATAAATGTAAATGTATTGCATATCTAAAATGTACCAATAAAAGAATTTAAGCAAAAAAATAAGTAAATATAGTATACATTCTCTGTTGTTCTGATTTATATTGACGCTTAATTATTTAACCGTACCCTAGCCTGACAGTGACATTAGCTTGGTATAGAATATTAATTTATATATACATCATGGGCCAAGATAATTAGTTACCTAAGACTCAGAGCTTGACAAAATTAAGCTTAGTTGAAGAGATATGAAGTGATATTCAACAGAAAATTTCAACAAAATATAAAAATGATGTATTACAAAATGAAAACTTCTTTTCTCATAGACCATCATCAGATGTGTGTATATATATATACACACACACACACACAAACACACACACACACACACAAATATATATACATATATATATATATTTTTTGGTACCGGGGATCGAACTGAGGACCTTGCACTTGTGAGGCAGGCACCGGAAACACTGAGCTAAATTCCTGGCCCTGTATATGTATTTTTAACGTGAAAGATCTAGGAAATGTTTAAGGCTTGATAAGGTTATGTTATTACTATGCAATTGGTCTGTCATCTATTTTCCATCTATTCATTTATCTATGTGTATATATTATACAATATGTACTATACCATATATTATGTGTTATATATAGTGTATATTAAATTGTTGTAATGTACTTCCTGCATACCTGTGTAAAATAACTACTCCTGCATGTGAAATATCTTTAATTGGAATGAAGAACACAAAAAACAATTAAAATGTAGCTATCCAAACAGCTGTTTACACATACATTTGCCACTTTCATACCAGCTTTCCTTTCTTATAATACAGAATGTAGTGAGATTACTTGGTGCATACTAGCTTCTATTACTCACTGTGTGGGCTTGGGAGTATGAGAAACTCTTCAAACTGGCAGGTGAGGAGAGGGGGAGTATGAGGGGTAGGCAGGGAGGATTGATCTTCCCATGAGTTACTATGCTAGCCCCTAACATTTAAAATATACTTTCTCTTACACACACAGAGATGACTAATTCCTTGCCAGTTTCTCCAGATTCCCACAGCCTGGCTTAGTGGTTATCCTTTTATATAACCATTTATTCCAAGGGAAAGGACAATTGTTTTAGGGACTAGCTAAGAATGTTCCTTTTCTATTCCTAGTGTTTTATTCCCCCAAAAGACACCTCAACTTGAAGAAGCTCAGCCAGTCCCAGCACCCAGGAGGAAGTTCCCCCGCCTCCATCCCAGGTTCCTAGGGCAGAGAAGCTCAGCTGGTCCCAGTACCCAGAAGGAAGCTCCCCTGCCTCCATCCCAGGCTCCTAGTGCAGAGAAGGTGAGCTGGTCCTAGCACCCAGAAGGAAGCTCCCCGCCTCCATCCCAGGCTCCTAGGGCAGAGAAGCTCAGCCGGTCCCAGTACCCAGAAGGAAGCTTCCCCGCTGCCATCCCAGGCTCCTAGGGCAGAGAAGGTGAGCCAGTCCCAGCACCCAGAAGGAAGCTCCCCCACTGCCAACCCAAGCTTGTAGAGCAGAGAAGGTGAGCTGTGTGGGCCCCCGAAGCACACCCCCTCATGGAAATGAGAAAACACGTAAACAAGCCTCAAAAACAGACTTCCGGATCACCTAAGGCAACCCCAAAGGGAAATGAGATGGAACACTCTGATATTCAACCACCTGGACTCTCTGAACTGGCAACAAAACAGGATCTGGGAAAAATGAAATCAGAAAAAATTACTCAGATAACAGCAAAGATTTTGCTCATGGTGCAAGACATGATAAATAAATCTAGAGAGGACACAGATAAAAACAATAGAGGGTCTGAGGAACATGATGGAATCCCAACATAGGAAACAAATGGAATCCATAAAACAGATACAAACAGATTTCCAAGAGATTAAAAACTTCACTGAAAGTCTGCGCAGGAGAATAATCCAATGTGAGAATAGAATTTCACATATAGAAGATAAGATTGCAATTAGTGAGGAGGAAAAGAAAAATTGCTTTCAAATTGTAAGGGAACACAAGAAATCAATCCAGCAGCTGCTAGACGATGCAAAGAAGAATAACATAAGACTGATTGGAGTCAATGAAGAAACAGGAGAGAGTGCAGATGACATAAAAAAACTCTTCACGGAAGTGATGGCAGAAAACTTCCCAAGCAGGGGAAAAGAACTTGACATACAGATAAGTGAGGCATATAGGACTCCAGCTAGCCTTAATCAAAAAAATCTACACATAGGCATATAATAGTTAGGATTCCAGAAATCCAACAGAAGAATAAAATTCTACAAGCAGTGAGAGAAAAGAAACAAATCATATACAAAGGAAAGCCCATCAGAATCACAGCAGACTTCTCAATGCAAACCCTCAAGGCAAGAAGAGCTTGGACTGATGTATTTCAAGCCCTGAAGGAAAACAGCCTCCAACCCAGATTAATGTACCCTGCAAAACTATCTTTCAAAATTGATGGAGAAATAAGATACTTTCATGATAAAGAGCACCTCAGGAACTTCATGAACACCAAACTGGCACTCCAAAAAATTTTAGACAATACCCTTGGAAAAGACAATGAGGATCACAACCCCAGGAAACCCAGCAGAATGAATCCATTGGGCGTGACAAATTAAACGCAAAGGGGGAGAATCCAACAAAAAGAAAAAGTCATGACAAGGCTTTTAAAACTTTGAACTTCATCTCCTTAATGAGTGTATAATTCAATCTTATTATTGTACTGATTAGTATTTTCTGATTCTATAGTTGCACACCATTCCTTGTGCCATACTGTCTATTTATCATCTTCTTATGTCTATATTTTAATTGGGTTGTCTATTAATGAGCTGTAAGAGTTCTTTATATATTCTGGTCATAGGTTATATGCATTGTAAATATGGTCTGTTTAAGGACTACTTTTCATTTTATTGATGTCATTTAAAGTTCTAAATTTTGATGGAATCTCATTTATCAATTTTTTTCTTTTATACATCATGTCTTTTGTATCCTAGGTAGTTCTTCCCTACCCTGAATTCATAAATATTTTCCCTTATAATTTTTTCTTAAAGTTTCATACTTTTAGGCTTTCTTATTTAGCTTCATACATCCCTTCAAGTTATTTTCTTGTATGGAAAAAAAGGGTTGAGGTTAATATTTTATATATGGATACCAGGTGTTCTAGTGTCATTTGCTGAAAACACTATCTCTTCCTCAGCTCTTGAATTGAGTTTATATTGTATAAAATGCTAATGTTAAATAATCTTTCAAAGCTCAGTGGACCATATATGTGTGGTTCTATTTCTAGATTCTCTGTTTTATTCAAATGATCTATATGTCTTTCCTTACACCAACACTGCCTTGATTACTGTAGCTTTAGAAGAAGTCTTAAAATTGGGTGCTAAATGTCTTCCAACACTGTTTTTGTTTTTGTTTTTATTTTTGTTAACTTTTCGAGGTCCTTTGTACTCCTACATAACTTTTAAATTTCAATATCCAGTTATTCATTTATAGCAAGTATACACAGACCTGAATTTTGATATATACCTTGTGTTTTCTAATCCTGCTAAATTCAAGTATAAGTGCTAGGGGCTCCTAGAGATTTCTTAGTATTTTCTCTGTAGATGATCATTTCATCTACATATAAAGATTTTGCTTCTGCCATGCCAATCCTATCCCAGTTGTGTCATTTTATTGCCAGACTATTTTGGTGGGGACTAGGTTTCAAAGTTTAATGGACAGATAAAGAGTAAGCATATCTGTCCTTGTTCTCCACCTTAAGGAGAAAGCATTGTATCTTCTCCATTCATATAAGGTGTTCTTGCTGGAAGTATGGAGTACATGTCCTTAATCTGTTGAGAAGGTTCTGTTCTACTTCTAGTCTCCTGATAGCTTTTACCATGAACAGCTGTAGAATTTAGTCCAATACTTTTTCTCCAACTACTGACAGGATCGTATGGCTTTTCCTTTCCTCTGTTAAAATGATGACTTTTGAGGGTGGATCTTCCAATGCTGAACCAACACTGCCATCCCTATAACAAAACCACTTTCTACATCCTGCCAGATCTGACTTCTAATAGTTTGTTTTGTTAAACAAATTTCTATCTATGTTCATACTTTTTTCTTCTATTATCTTTATCCAGTTTTAGGATTAGCACAATGTTGAGTTCCTAAAATGAGGGGAGAAGTGTTCCTTCTTTTTTCTGCTTTAATTGTTAGATATAATTTATCAGTTAAAATGTATATGAGCCTGTTGTTGTCATATAGGTAGGTTTTCAAGCTAGGAATATACTTTCTTTAATAGGTGCTGTTCAAATTTTATATTTCCTCCAGAGTTAGTTTCATTAATTTGTCTTCCAAGGTACTTCTTAGAAGTTGTCAAATTTATTTCAAAAAAGATTTTTGTAATATGCTTTCTATATCCTTTTAAATTCTATAAAATCTGTGGTAATGTCTCCTAGGTCTTGATATTATAATTTTAAAAATGTATAACTGATATTGTGTAACAGGAAGAAAAGGTCTAAAAGAGCAGGGGAATTGGGAGGGGTAGGGGAAGGGAAAAAAGGGAAAGGAAAAAATATGAGAAGAGGAAAAAAATGGAAACAAGGTCTTTGCAAATAGGGAAGGGTGGAGGGGGTCAAGGGAGGGCAAGGGAAGGGGGAAAAAAATAAGAACCAAGAGACTCATGTAAAGGTACAAGATCCCAATGATGAATGTAACTGTATTTTATACCTAAAATGTACCAATAAAGTTAATGGGGGAAAAAAAAAAGAAAACTAATGAGGCCCTTACCCTGTTCTCTCCCTGCCTGCAGACCCCTTCCCATACATAACCACACTATCTTACGTGGTTGGGAGGATTTCCTGAGATAATTCATGCAAAATTTTAGAACCAGTGCTAGGAGTTTTATATAGTTGTTCCTCGCTTCATGACCTACCCGTTTAATGATTGTTTGGACTTACAGCTGAGGTGTGTTTAGATTTACAACTCAACACTTGGACTTACGGCCCATTTCTTTTTTTGTATAATTCTTGTACATCTTGTTTATAGAGCCTCAATGTCTTTTTTTGTACAGTACACCTAGTTTATAGTACTGTAGTTTTTGCTCATTGTACTGTACAGTACTGTAGTTTTATGTTCTGTTTTATATATATATATATATATATATATATAGTACCATTATATACTACAATTCTACATGTAAGAGTTATGCAAATAAAATCAAAGTCATGAAAAAAAAGACACCTCAACTTTCACCAATGGAATTCAGTTACAATTAAAAAGTACTCATTTAAAATGGTGCTACTTTAGAATTTAGAAATGGAAAAATGCTCAGTTACTTAATTCAGGGTCACTAACCCTTTTCTCTAGAGGCTCAGAGAATAAATATTTTCGGTTTATGAGCCATCATAGTTTCTGTAGCAATTATTCAACTCTGCTACTGTGACACAGAAGAGCCACACAACATATATAAATAAATATGCAAAAACAAGTAGTAGGCCAGATTTATTCCAAAAGCCATTTTGCCTACCTAGTCTGACCACATATTCATTTTCTAAAAGGATTCCATGAATATTTCTGTGAATGCATGTTCCATGTAATTATGGCCAATTTTTACTCCTTTCTCTATGATTCCAGAGAATCTCCCCCTTTCTACAGCTATTTCCTAAATGGTCCTCTCCTATGGTGACTTTGTTGGGCATGTGACCTATTTGACCAATGAAATATCAAAAAACTTGTAAGCACCACCTATATAAAAGCTTGTGTCATGGTAGTTATTGTCCCTGCTTGCTGGGAGCTCTTCTACCATTGTGTGGAGAAGACTAGGCTAGATTTTACAGAAGATGTTAAGAGCATACAAAGAGCTGCCTGAGTTTCTCTAGTCATGGCTTAAATGCAACACTAAGACCAGACCATCTCCTGTTGGTGCAGAGCCAAGTCATCCTGGCTTAGCCTAGCCATAGTTGCCAATCCACAGAATCACAAGCCAAGAATTGCTTGTTAATTTAAGCATCCTATTTTGGACTAGATGAGTGGATAGCCCTAGGTAAATCATATAGTAGTCCAGGAGTACAAAACCCGAAATACTTATTCTCAAACATATAAGCATTGTTATTGAAAATGAAGTAAGATGTGAATGAGCTTTAGAGTTAACTTGTAAATATGTGACTGTCTCAAAAGTTAATGATTCTAAATTTACAGACAGTACTAACAGCAACTGTATTATTCAGATATTTCTCTGGACATTCAGAATTGCAATGGAGATATAGCTCAGATTCATTGAATAATTAATAACAAACTTCTATTTTTTCTGATTAGAAAGATTTCCGTGGTAATTATTCATAGGAAATAACTCAATAGAAATAATGAATTTGAACAAGTATTTCCTTGAGTGAGGTTCTTACAACCTACTCTCCCTTGGCTCCCAAATACCAAATTCCAGTGAGAATTTATTTAACAAACTGTCACACTAACTAGTTAGTAAGTTGTCAGATTAATACTTAATCATGTCTCAAACTTATGAAAATCCTGGATTCCAGATATTTTGATATCATTCTCCGGATTCTGTTATGTTCATAAAAAGCTCAACATTGCCAATATATGTTTCTTAGGAGACAACAATGAATCCAATTTCATGACTATTGATCTCATAATTTTATAAACTTTCTTAATATCAATACTAGGACTGTATGCATCCAAGAAAACCACAGAGCACATGTGCTTCATATATGAAGTTTCATTAAAAGAGTTTGAGAGGGCAAAATTGAATTTTTTATAGCTTGTAAACACAGGCAAAAAATCTTACCATGGAAAACCAATTTTCCATAACTGACTGGTGAGAGTTTATGAAATATGCTTACCAATGTACTGTATGTTCCCAAGTAGTGAAGCCTCTGAATTTAGACTGAATATTCTAACATCACGTTTTCATAGGTGGGTTGATAAGCTATGGATTACATTGTTTGTGGTTTGTGGAAAACAAGAAATGCCATCATAGTTGTAATGTTATCTCATCTGCAGATGGCTTTGTTTATGTGTAATCTTACAACATGTCATGATAATTCTTTACTGATGAAAAAATATCATATACGCTCTATAAAGTATTCTGGGGGTATCTCTAAAATCTGCAGAAAACAGGCATACCAGAAACTGTCCAAGAAATACAGAAATTCAAAGACAGTGAGGTCTGAAAACGAATTTGGAGGAGAGTTGATGGAGGAGGAAGAAAAATTAAGGAACTGGAGCTAGTAATAGAACCTAGGAGAGACTACACCTGGAAATCAGAACAAATATCACTGCTGGAATGGAGAATGTAGGACCCACTATGGCTAAAGAGGATCTCCACTGAAGGTTCCTAAACACCTCTTCACAGGTCTCTTGCCACATTAACATGGATTCTTAAACTATCAGCAATCCTGGGTTAGAGGGATAGTTTGGTATAATGAAACAAAGAAGCAAAATTACTCTAAACAACTAAGACATAAAATGTGAGGATTAATAATTCAATAATGTGAATATATCTGGCATTTACAAGACCCTCAACAATCCTCATTTCTCAGCTTTTTATATAAAATGGATTGAATCACTCAGTAAATATTTAAGATTGCTTTCCTTCAGAAATCCATATTTACAATGTTTATCTCTCTGCTATGCACGGATATGTATGCAAGGTGTAAATATAATCATCACTGTAATTCTATTATACTGGGTTGATTGCTCTTTTAAATTTTATCAATCATTAATTGGACAAAAATTTGAAAGCCACTTTTGCGGTTGATGATGTCTGGTGAACATATTCTCACTAAAAATATATGTAGCATTTTGAGTATTTGAGGTTTTCCTCCCATTCCGACCCCTCCTCAAAATGCTTTGACAGTTACTTATTCTCCTTGGGGACAACACTTAGGGGCTATCAGCATCCCCACCTTTTCAGCGGAGGTCAGCTGAGCTGAGCCTTGGCCCCAGATTCATGAAAGAGGTGACGTCAGAGCCTGGTTGAGCACACAGGAATCCCCAGTCCAGAGCCTGTGTTCTCTGCACATCTCAGTCAAAGCCAGGATTGTTTTTGGTGCCAAGTTAAAAATAGAAGTGCTCTCATTTTTTATTTAAACATTTCAGGGATGTGATGAATGATTAAATATGAGTTCTACAAGATATAAAAGGATATAGAAAAGACTCCAAGGGACCTCAGTCAAAAATACAGACTTCCATTATTCAAGTTTCCATTATTATCATAAAGAAAACTACATACTAAATTTGGGGGTAATAATACTGTGGAACTGAAGTAATGCTACTGCATAACCCAAGGGGTTCACCCTGGGGACCACTGCCTTGGGGTTACCAGGTAGAGGTACCAAGGGACTTCTCTCCATTTCCTTGGAGTTCTGAGCAAAGAACTGGACAAGACACATAGAAAAGGCAGCAAGGATGTAGATTTACTGAAGGCAGAAAATAAATACACTCTACAAGGGGAGAGAAGGCCAATGAAGAAGGTTCACAGTGGCTTCAAGTTAAAGGGAATGGGATCTTTAGTATACAAAATATTTGGATTTGGTTCCACATCAAGTAAATATGACACTGAAACAATTGTTCTATCAAAAACTCACTTGGCCTCTCACCAGATGTAAATTGTTCTGTAGGGGAAAAAAATCACCCTTCTCATCTGATATAAATGAAGAATAAGAAAGTCTCTTTTGCTTGGCTTTGTTCTTATGTAAATGAAGAACAAGGAATAGCATCTTCTGATTGGTTCTGTAAACAGTGCCAGATTCAAGTGAAGGACTGAGAATATGGCTTTCTGATTTGTCCTGTGTACAGTGCTCAAGTGCTGTAAACCTAAAGTCATTTTGGGTCCATTGTTCTCTGTATATCTTCTCTTTTTAGGAAACAACTCACTCAATGGTTAGCTGTGGTTTTTTAATGAACTTCAACATATTCTGCCTTGTTGGTTGTCTAGTTTGTCCCAGCCCTAATCTCCCACTTCATTTTCTCCCTCAGCGATATAAACCCCATGATTCTTTAGGAATGCTGAAGGAGTGGGTCTCTCTTTGTTTTTCTTATAGCTGCATCCTCCTCAGAGAGCTATATGCCTTACCTACCGGGGATTTTTTATTCTTTGACTACCTTGGGATATTAGGGCTTACTGGTTGGGATGATAAGAACCAGTCAGAAGACAGTGACAAGAGAGTTAGTGCCTAGAGAAGCTCCCTCTTCATCTTTTAATTTATTTTTCTTTTTTTAAATTTACTGTTTTTTTAACTTTTCTTGGTTTTTTTTGTTCCTTTTATCTAATACTGTTAATAGGATTATTTACTTCACTTTTGTTACCTCCTCATCTTTGATCACTTAATTTTCAAATTTTAATTGTTTCACATTCCTGATCCCCATACCTTCTATCCTTACTAGTACAACCATTACCTTTATGAATATATAATTAATTATATGCCATTATTGTATAACTGGTAATGAAGATAAAGTTATTCCATTAGTTGATGTTTAATGTAGGTTAACACTTGGTTTGTTTTAGTGTGTATACTATAATCATAGGTCATTTTTTATAGTTAAGACTGGTATATTATGGTTCTTCATGTATGTCAATATCCTGTTTGTATTTGATGCTAGTGGTTGTTCATTTTGTTACTATAACCAAGCTGATATTTTATGATAGCCTGGTTTTCTCTATACACTAATATCTGGGCTGTCCTGGGCTCATTAACAATAATCAGGGCCATTACTAGAGAACTAAATACAGGGTCAGATACACTGCAACATCTTCACCCAAAAACAGAGGTGTTTGGATTCTGGGACAAAGGCAGAGGCCAACAGTTAGCTCAGATCTCAAAAAAAAAATTAGGACTCCCACCAACTAACAGACCCAATAAAAAACAGGGATATAAAATGTATAAACATGTCTCACAGAAAATAAAAATGGCTAATACATTTCTAAAAATCTTCAACATTACTGACCATTAGAGAAATGCAATTTAAAACAATATTTAGATTTCATCTTACCTGAGAAACCGTAGTTATCATGAAGAAATCAAATAATGACAAAAGTTGATGAGGCTTCAGGGAAAAAGGAACCCTTCTCAACTGTTGGTGAGAATGTAAATACAACTACAATGGAAATCATCACAAGGGTTCCTCAGAAAACTAAAACTAGAAATTCCATTTGACCTAGCTATTGGCAAAAGAGTTAAACACATCATATAATAGTGAGCCATGCATATCCATGTTTACAGCAGCACACTTCATAATACCTAAATTTTTGAATGTCTTATACACCAATCAACAGATAAATGCATAAAGAAAATGTGGTACATATCCACAATGGAGCACTACTCTGACAAAAAAAAAACAAACTTGAGTCATCTGTGTGAAAATGGCTGCACTTTGAGACCATAAGAGTAGGTGAAATAATTCAGGTGCATAAGCTTCTATAGTCTCTCTTATAGGTTGATATTAATGGCTCCTAGGAACTAGGAATGAGGCTAGGATTTTGAGGATATGTAATGCTATCCTTTTTGGTTCTTTGTCAGCCTCTCAATTTTGCAATGAGAATTCAAACATGTCTCTTCGGTGCCCCTTGCAATGAATGACAGCAATCTCTCTAGGAAGATGAACTGCCTTCAGGAATTGCATAATTTCTTACTTATGATTAATAGAGGATTATTCACTGATTAGCAAGCCCCTTTATTCCCAGATTGCTACATGGGCATGTAGCACCCAAAAGACACATTTAGAATCTGTGTAAATATCCTCTTCTCTTTTTTCTAATATCAATGCCTGAGTCAGGCTTATGGGCTCTGATTTTTTCAAAAGAGGCCCTGGGAGGTGGAGGGCTGGCTTCAGTTATCTATTGTGGACTGACAACTGCATAGCCTGCCTTTCCTCCCTTACTTTTTCATAATTTAAAGGTTTTTGAATGCACCTTTCTATTCTCATGAAAAGAGCAATTGTTTTACACCTCATGTCTACTCCATCCACAGCAGTATCATCCAGATGTGGTTCTGTCAAAGGGACAGTAACCTCTGTGGGGTGACTTAGTGTCTTTTCCTGCAACATGCTGTTGTTTATTGATCATTTGCATATCTCTTAGCCTCTTCCATAATTCTTTTTCATCTTGGGTACAGAAAATAAACAGGACAATTGGATATCTTAACACAAGAAGTCAAAAGGGCCAAAATTTGAAACCTATTTGCAAACCAAATAAAATATTCTGGAAATTAGCCTAAATGTTCTTTGCAGTATTAGATATCTTCTGTCAAAACGTGACCTGGACTCAGATATTCCCATTCACTCCTGTAAGAGAGTGCAAAGGACATAAAAAAGAATACTTCCCAAGCAGGGGAAAAGACTTTAACATACAGATTAGTGAGGCATGTAAGACTCCAACTAGCCACACTCAAAAAACATCTATACCTAGTCAAACAAGAGTCAGGATTCCAGAAACCCAACAGAAAAATAAAATCCAACAAGTAGTTAGAGAAAAGAAACAAATCACATACAAAGAAAAGCCCATCAGAATCACAACAGACTTCTCAATACAAACCCTCAAGTCATGAAGAGCCCAGAGTGAAGTATTTCAAGCCCTAAAAGAAAACAATGTCCAACCCATATTGCTGTACCCTACAAAACTATCTTTTAAAACCAATGGAGCAATAAGATAATTTCATGACAAAGAGCACCTGAGGAACTTCATGAATACCCAACCATCACTCGAAAAAATTTTGAGCAATAACCTAGAAAAAGGCAATGAGGGTTACAACCCCACAAAGCCTAGCAGAATGAATCCATCAGGCAAGACAAAAAATTAAATGCAAAGGGGAAGAGTCCAACAACAGGAAAAGGTCATGACAAGGATAACTCAATACATATCAGTAATAATTATGAATATCAATGGTCTCAATTCACCAATCAAAAGAAATACACTGGCAGAATGGGTCAAGAAGCAAGATCCAACAATATGGTGCATACAAGAAACACACATAATTCAAAACAAAAAATTGAAGACTGAAATTTAGGAGGTGGAAAACAATTCTTCATACAGGAACCTGAAAACAAGCAGAAATAGCTATCCTATTTGCAGATCAAATGGATTTCAAACCAAACTAATTAAGAGGGACAATGAGGATCGTTACATCCTTGTAAAGAGAACAATCCAAGAGGAAGACTTAGCAATCATAAATATATATTCACCAAAGAGTAGTGCACCCAACTATATAAAACAAGTATTAACAGATATGAAAAAACAAACTAGCACTAATACAGTAGTAGTGGGGGACCTCAATACCCCACTGTCACAAACAGAGAAACAGACAAAAAATAAACAATGAAATACTAGAACTCAATCAAACTCTTGAACAAATGAACTTAGGAAATGTCTCAGACTGCTTGACCCCACAAAATCAGAATACACATTCTTTTCAGCTGCACACAGGTCATTCTCCAAAATAGACCACATACTTGCTCATTAAATATGTTAAGTAAGTGCAACAGAACAGAAGTTATCCCCTATATATTATCAGTCCACACTATGATGAAATTAGGGATCAATAGCAAATGAAACTGCAAGAACATCATAAACGCACTGAAATTTAACAATAAACTAATAAATAACCAATGGGACACAGAGGAAATTAAAGATTTCTACAATTAAATTAAAATGTCAATTCCACATATCAGAATATATGAGACACAATGAAAGCAGTCTTACAAGGGAAACTCATAGCACTGAATACTCATATTAGGAAAACAGAGTGAGCTCAAACAAACAACCTAATGCTGAACCTCAAATTTCTAAAAAATGAAGAGCAAGACAAACTCAAAGCTCATACAAGGGAGGAAATTATAAACATCACAGCAGAAATCAATGCAATGGAGACTAAGAGAAAATACAAGTTAGTGAAGCAAAGAGTTGGTTCTTCAAAAGAATAAACGAAATCAACAAACCCTTAGTCAACCTTATCCAAAAAAAGGAAAGAAAAGGCCAAAAGCCATACAATTAAGAATGAAAAGGGTGAAATTACAAGAAACACAGCAGCTATCAAGAGGATCATCAATACCTACTTTGAGAACTTATATACCAATAAGATGAAAAACACAGAAGAAATGGACAGATTTAAAAATAGACATGAATTACCAAAGTTGAACAAAGAAGACTTAAAACACCCTAAACAACCCAATATCAATCAACAAAATTGAAAATGTAATTAAAAACTTACCAATGAAGAAAAGCCCTAGCCCTAATGGCTTCATTGCTGAATTCCACAAGACATTTAGAGGAGAATTATTATCACTACTGTTTAAACAATTCAATAAAATTGAAAGACAAGCTATACTCCCAAATTCATTCCTGGAAGCAAGCATCACCTTGATCCCAAAAGCAGAGAAGGACCCAACTGAAAAAGAGAACTATAGGCCAATATCCCTAATGAACACAGATGCAAATATCCTCAATAAGATACTCCCAAACAGAATGCAGAAGATCATCAAGATCATACACCCAGACGAAGTGAGATTCATCCCAGGGATGCACGAAAGGTTCAACATACCAAATTCAATAAATGTAATACACTATATTAACACATCTGAGAACAAAAGCCATGTGACCATTACAATAGATGCAGAAAAAGTGTTTGACAAAATCCAACACCTATTCATGATAAAAAAAAAAAAAAAACCTGCAGAAAATTGGAATAGATGGCCTTTTTCTAAACCAAATAAAAGCCATCTGTGACAAACCAAAAGCCAACATGATACCAAGTGGTCAAAAACTGAAATTCTTCATGCTAACATCAAGAACAAGATGAGAATGTTCACAATCACCACTCCTGTTCAATACAGTTCTGGAAACTTAAGCCACAGCAATTAGACAAAAGAAATAAAAAGAATAAAGATAGGAAATGAAGAAGTCAAATTGTCATTATTTGCAGATTACATGTTACTCTATATAGAAGAACCAAAGAACTCCACCAAAAGTCTTCTAGACTTAATAATCAAATTCAGTAGAGTAGGTGGATACAAGGTCAAAACACAAAAATCAATAGCCTTCCTGTACACGAACAACACACTCACTTAAAGAGAAACTGGAGAAACAACTTCTTTCACAATAGCATCCAAAACAATCAAATACCTAGGAGTAAATCTAATGAAAGAAATCAAAGACCTCTACTCTGAAAACTATAGCACTCTGAAAAAAAGAGATCAAAGAGGGTATCAGAAAATGGAAAGATATCTCTTGCTCCTGGGTAGGAAGAAGAAATAGAGTGAAAATGGCCATACCTCCAAAACTGCTATATAGATTCAATACAATCCCAGTTGAAATTCCAACAGTATGCTTCACAGACCTTGATAAAACCATCCAAAAATTCATTTGGAACCACAAGAGACCTAGAATAGCAAAAGCAATTCTAGGCAACAAGGACAAGGTAGGGGGTATCACAACCCTCAAGTTGAAACTATATTACAAAGCTATTGTGATAAAAACAGTATGGTACTAGCAAAGAAACAAACCTGAGGATCAGTGGAGCACATTAGAAGATACAGAAACAATTCCAGACACACTCAACCACCTCATCTTTGACAAAAGAGCCAAATACCCTCACTGGAGGAAAGAGAGCTTCTTTCATAAATGGTGCTGGAAAAACTGAGTTCAACTTGCCAAAGATTAAAACTAGACCTATATCTCTCACCATGCACTAAATTAAAATTGAAATGGATTAAAGATCTAAATATTAAAAGAGAAACACTAAACTAGCTGGAAGAGAGGTTAGGTAGAACTCTTGAAGACGCCGGCATAGGAAAAGATTTCATGAACAAAACCTCAGTCACAAGTGAGCTAGCACAAAGAATCAACAAGTAGGATCTCACCTTATTAAAAAGCTTCTGCACAGCAAGAGGAAACCATGAACAGAATGAAGAGACAATCTGCAATGTGGGAAAATAATTTTACCAGCTGTTCTGCACACAAAGGTGTACTGTTTAGAATATATAAAGACCTTAAAAAAAACTCTTAAATTTAAAAACCCAATCCAAAACTGGGAATTTGAAATGAACAGATATTTATCAGGCAATGAATTAGAAACAGCAAATAAACATATCAAAAAATGTTCAACATCACTGGTCACTCTAGAGATGCAAATGAAAACAATGCTGAGATTCCACTTCACCCCACAAAGAATGGCTACTATCAAGAAATCAACCAATAACAAATGCTGGTGGGGTTGTGGGGAAAAAAAGAACCCTTCTCCACTGTTGGTGGAAGTGTAGACTGGTGCAACCACTGTGGAAATCAGTATGGAGATACCTCAAAGAACTAAAATTAGAGGTCCCATTTGACCCAGCTATTCCCCCAGTGGGTATCTTTCCAAAAGAATTGAAAGAATCATACCACAGTGATATTTGTGAATCCATGTTCATAGAGGCCCAGTTTGTAACAGCTAAAACTTGAAAACAGCCTAACTGCCCATCAACTGGAAACTGGTTCAAGAAAATGTGTTGTGTTTTTTTTTAAATAAAATGACATAAAGAATGAGAAGCTAGAGACATTTATAGCTAAATCTATGCACATTGAGGTCATACTCCTAAGTGAAATAAATAGGACACACATGTATAAATACTGAATAGTTTCTCTAGTGTGAGAAACTGAAAGTATAAATAAGGACTAAAATGTATAATAGATAATGAGAAATAGGAAGGAAAGGTGAAAAGGGGAAGGATAAGTGGGAGGGGTAGGGGAAAGGTAAGAAGGGAAAGGAATAAACATGAGAAAAGGAAAAAATGGAAACAAAGTCTTTGTAAATGGGCGGGAGGGTTTGAAGGGAGGGCAGGAGAAGGGGGAAAAATAAGAACCAAGAGAGACTATGTAAAGGTGCAAATTTACAACGATGAATGTCATATTGTTTACCTAAAATGTACCAATAGAATTAATGAATAAAAAATAGTAAAAACATTTAAAAATTAATTTAAGCAAAGATGAGTGTTTACATTTTGGGAAAATTTAGAAACAAAAATAGTAGGAATAGGATGTCAGAGAAAATAGCAAATAAATGTCAGAAAGGCCATTAAGTGATTTTTCCTCCTGTGACCAATCTTACACTGTTTCTTAACAACTTGGTTTCCCTCAGTCTGACTTTCATCACTTAGGCTATGTACATATTGGAATCTGCAGATATCTGCTATATTTGTTTCTTTCCTGCACTGTACTAGAGTGGCTTAGAATGTTGGGATAATAGGAAATAAATATCTAACATGATAATGCAACTAATGACTGCCATCCTATTTCCCATAGTACAAAGGAGGCCAACAAGAATAATCCTTCTACATTTTTCTTAATATCTCCACCTAGTGTATCTAAAAGCTGTTTCAGCTTTTCAGATAATTATCATAAAATAAATGCAAACAGATAAAAAACTGAATTCATCTGAGGTAATTTTTCAATGACAAAACCCTAATTTCCTTTTTCTCCCTGATTCAGTCATCCTTGAAGCATCATTGTATATCCCCTTTCCTCTACAAATGCCATCAGGTCCTTTCATGATTGTGCTGCCTCACACAGCACTGGTAAAATCAGAGGAACTGGATCTAAGCTATTACTTAGCAATGATATTTGGTGGAAAAACTAAAGCAAAATGATAGGCTAAAGAAACTATCTTCAACAATTTGAGTGAATATTTACATTGCATTTACAGTCACATTCTTTATTTTTTCCTCTGGGAATTTTTTTTATTCTAAGGAAGGAAAAAGGTTGACATTATCCAAAGTGCTTTGTAGACTTCAATGAATGGCCTACATTTAGGGAAACTGGCATTTGTTGTTTGAATTGCTCATGAAATGACAGAGATTCCTGTCTAGAAATTACCCATTAACACTACTCTTGAGTAACCTGAGGTTTTAAATTCATTTTCAGTCTGAAGTCCTAGACTAACGATGCTTCTGTTAGTTTCACATTACAATAAAATCATACTTATATTATTTTTTAAAACCAACTAAAAATACTAGCAAATGGACCCTATACTACCTTGCAAACTGCATAGAACTTCAGATTTGGAGACTTCTAATAATTACAATAAAGATAAGCTTCTAAGGATACACTATGTATCAAATTTACCATTAAGAACATCTATGATGCTAGCTAATCTGCATAGGGTTGAATCTGCATGGTAACCTCTGTTGAACTTTACTTTTTTCTTTTAAAGAGACCTGTACAGTACATACAATAATCAAGTAAGTTCCCGCTCTAAACATAACTGCTTTTTGGTAAAAAGATAGAAAGTTACTATTTTCAAGTAGGCAGCTGGGTGAGTAGACCACAATTCAGTTCCATGTTAGACGCCCTTTGTGTTCTCTCCAGAATCTTGTTTATTGGCTACCTGGTGGTTCTGTTGGTTGACTGTCGATAAAAACTCATAATTCTCTAAATTAATTCCCCAAATAAAGCAGATATAAATATACTTAACCAAATGCAGATCAAAAGTAATGCATCTCAAAAATAAATACACCTCAAATTAAACTTTGTGTATTTTCCCACCTGCCTTGCTTTGCTTTCAATAAGAAAATTCTAAAACTGTTAGGGAGCAACAACTATAGTACTTGGAAAGACAAGCACTAGGCAATTTTTTAATCATGCTTTATGCCACACCCCTTGCACAAGATTTCAGAAATGTTATGAATGTCATTAAATGTTTTCAACCTCCTCAAACTTTTAAGCTCAATCATATTACATAATATGCAGTGCCCTCATGCTCTCTTCTGGAAATCCACTGGCAACTGCCCAGACAGTTGGACACCAGGGTACACTGACACCCTAAAGGAACATTACGGATGGCTTTGCTGCTGCAGTAAGTTAGACTCAGAGCTGATCTCACACAGGCTACAATCCACAACATGAAATAGGCTGATGGGCTCAAGCTATGCCAGAAGCAGGTTATGTCTTTAAAGGTTTTTGTTTGCTTGTTTTTCTTATTATTGAAATATAATTCATTTACCATAAAATTCACTCTTCTAAAGTACACAATTCAATGGGTTTCAGTTTAAAGTTGTGCAATCATCACTAATACTTAATTCCACAACATTCTCATAGCCCAGAAAGAAATTCCATGAGCAGTAGTAATCATTACCTAGCCTCCCACCCCCTGAAAACCTCTAATCTACTTTCTATCTCTAGATTTGTATGTCGTGGGATTTCATGTAAAATAAAATCACATAAATATATGTTTTTTAGGGTCTGGTTTCTTTGACTTAACATTATGTTTTCAAGGTTCATCTGCATTATAGTATTCACAAGTAATTCTTTCTTCTTGTTCTTATTTCAAAAATATTTGATTGTATGAATAAAACACTCTTGATTTATCTATTCATCAACTGAAAACTTTGAGACAATAATAAGTGAGATAAATCACACACACAAGCCTATACGTATAGTGCATGGTTTCTCTCATATGAAAACCCAAAATATAAATAAAGAGCAAAGTAAAAAAATAGGTAATAGAAAGTAGGGAGATCTTTTTCAAATGGGAAGGGGAATAAAAGATGGTGGTAAGGAGAGGAAGAGGAAGAAAAGCAGATTTTAAAGAATAATTGAAAAAATGGAGATAGAGCTTTTGCAAATGGGAAGGGGACCAAGAGACAGAAACAAGGAAGGAGGGAAGGGGCAGGGGTAAGAAAAGAGTTAAAATGTGTTATGTATATGTGCCAATTCCCCACAATAAATACAATCATTATATATTGCAAACATGCACTAATAAAAATGAAAAAAGTTTTATGGTTTTAACTTTTATATTTCGGTTTTTGGCCCATTTTGGAGATAACTTTTATATATAAAGTAAGGGTCTAACTGAAGTTGGATCTTTGGCAGCACCATTTCTTGAATGGAAAAAAAAAAACTTTGTTTATTGAATTGTCTCAAAACCCTTGTCAAAGTCCAACTGAACAGAGATTATTTTCAGACTCTCAATTCTACTCTAACAATCCATAGGCCTATCATTATGTCAGTGTTACTACTCTTGATTTATAGTACATTTTGAAATCTAAAAGGATAGTTACTTCAACTTCATTCTTCTTTTTCAACATTGTGTTGGCTATACTAGGTCCCACCACAGTAAGCTAGTTCACATTGATCCCCAAAGCCAAAGTCTCTCTGAGCATGTCTATATTCTGGGTAACAGCTTAGCCGCTAAAGAGAGCTATACTCCCACCCCAATTCAGGAAACATTGTAACTATGCTCATGCTTAGGTTTCCATGCTTGGCTTCTCAGTTGCTTCATAAGTACTTGCACCACGTAAAACTTTAGGCCTCAGCTCCATGGTGGTCATTAGAGTATCAAACATTGATACCACTGATAATGTGAAAGAACTACAAGTTAGACTCAGTACCAAGAGTGGTACCCTTAGCCACAACTTTCAGGGTGGAAGAAAAAGATCAGAAAGACCTTACCAGCTACCAAATCCCTACATAACCCTCACTGCCATTGCCATGCCATTGCTATGGCATTGGCCCTTGAAAATCCCTGGCATGTCTGTCAATGATGACTTCAGCTGAAAAATATGCATGGAAACGACACACCTATGCCCTCATTTGTGTCAGATCATATTTCATACCCAGTCATAACTTCACATACCCCTGTAAGGGAAAGTTTTTCCACACTGAAACATGTTAGGGAACAAGAAATGTAAAAAATAAGGAAATGCCAACACTCAATGAGCACCATAATTTCCAAGTAGCTAAGTCCAAAGAAATGCAGATATATGAACTGACAAAGAATTTTAAATTATTATATTAAGAAAGTTCAATGAACTTTAAGAAAATTTAAATAATTCATGAAATCAGAGAAAAAATGAAAGAGAGTTATAGTTTATAGTTGATGTTCCCCTAAAGCCTCATGGGATCATGGGTGGAACCTTTGGAAGGTGACTGGATTATGAGGACATTATACCTCACTTGCTGTTCGGAGATGAGGTCTGGCTGGAAGAGTCAGGTCACTGTGGGTGTGACCCAGAGGCTCTATCTCCCTTCCCAGTTCCACCCCTTGACTCTGCTTCCTGGACATGTGACATGAGTAGACTTTCTCCTCATCAGGCCCTTCCACCATGGTGCTGACCATGCAGAGACTGAAACTTTAAACTGTAAACCAAAGTAAATCTCTCCTCCTTTAAGCTGGGGGTGTCAGATATTGTGTCTCAGTGCCTAAGACACTAAGCGTCTAACTGACTAAGACAGATTTTGGTACAGGAGAAGAGGAGTCATTGTTGTGCCTGTACCTAACCATGTGATTCAGAAGCCTTTGGAACTGGTTCACTAGAGCAGTTTGGAAAGGTCTGGAGATGCCAACTGGAGAAGAAGCCATAAAATGATATAAGCCAAGCTTGATGGGAGATTCTGGTCAGAGCGCAGAAGATCAGAATGCTAATAAAAGGCCAGACTCAGAAGGTTTCTGTTGGGAACAAGGGCTCCATTGGCAGTTGTACTCTAGGCCATGTGAGTCATGCTGTGGCAGAAATTTGTCTACATTTTGTTCATGTCCTGCACACTGAGACTTTGAAGGAGAATGAGATGAAGAACAGCAGACTAATTATTCTGGTGGAGGAAATGTCAAAGCACCCCAATATTCAGGCTGCATTAGTATTCCTCTGTCTTCAGTGAATTTTTACCTTGCTGATAAGTGAAGACACATTTCATTTATAGCCCCTGAAATTCTGGGACCTGGGACTTAATAGGTTTTCTATGAACATGGCATCAAGTACAGAAACCTGACATCATCCCTAAGTTGGAACCAGAAAAGAAAGCATGCATTTTGAAGGTCAACAGCTCACATCAGAGTTGCCCAGATGGAAAGCTAGAGATTGTGCTCCTCATCACAAAATTTCAGAAGATAATTCACTTCAATGTGAAGTTATGGAATAAATTACAGTACAGAGGTCCATTTTGGAAGAATTCAAACAGTCACAACCACCCACAAGGAGTATGACAAGGACTATGTCTCAGTCTTACTGTACCTAACGACAATAAAATATTTAGGAAGGAAATACCAGGTGTAAAATGACTGGAGAAGTCATTCATATAAATGCATACCATATTCCTTCAAGAGAGACACTACATGGAAGGAACTCAAACAAAATGCATTTGAAACTTAATGTAGACTTAGTCACAGTAAGTCATTCCAGAAAAGTGGGTAACAATGGATATGGTGAGTCATCTAATCATACAAGGGAGAAACCCTGTGAATTTAACAAATGTGGGAAACCCTTCAGTGGGAAATCAACACTCCCCACTCAACAGAAGAAACATAGTGGGGAAAAGCTTTTTAAATATGAGAACTTCTTATCCAAGTTGTACTTGTATAAGCATCAGAGAGTTTATACCATTGCAAAACCTCAACCTCATCTT
The DNA here is from genome assembly GCF_053883595.1 of Heterocephalus glaber. NCBI lineage: Eukaryota > Metazoa > Chordata > Mammalia > Rodentia > Bathyergidae > Heterocephalus > Heterocephalus glaber. The sequence goes on along the minus strand of NW_028258317.1, from coordinate 65,474,538 downwards.
GAATGTGGTAATGGTGTTTTTCCTGGAGGTCAGACTTCATTAGCCATCAAATAACATACTAGGGAGAAATACCATAAATTTAGTATATGTAAAGCTATAGCTCAATAAACATGACTTCTGTAATGGTTTATATATAAATGCCTCCTCAAAGCCTCATATATTCATAGGTAAGGATTTGGGATGAGGAATGGATTGTGGGGTATATAGCTGACTCACTGTTAGGAGATAGGGTTTGATTGGAAAAGGCAAGTCACTTGGGATGTGGCCTAAAAGGGTTTATCTTCCCTCTTGGCTCTACTCTTAACATTCTGCATCCTGAATACTGTGCTGTGAGCAGCTCACCTCCTCCAGGCCCTTTTACCATGCCTTTCTGCTTGTGGCAAGCCAAAATGGACTGAAATATTAGCCAAAATAAACCTCTCCTCCATCAAGTTGTGGGTATCAGTTATTCTGTCACAGTGAAAAAAAAATGACTTAAAAGACATTCATATTTAGTACAAACCTTGTAAATGTTCTGAATATTAGAAAACATCTACTAGAAATTACGCCACCCTCAAAATCAAACTGGAGAAAAACCTTACAATTGTACTGAGTGTAGAAAATCCCTTTCCCTAAAGTCAAGCATTATTAGACATGAAAGAACTCATATAGGGCAGAAGTCCTACAAATGCACAGAATGTGAGAAACTCTTCAGCAAAAAAAATCACACCTTACCGTACATCAGATAAAACACTGGAAATATGCCCTATGTTTGCACAAAATGTGGAAAGGCTTTGACCAAGAAATCAAAACTTGGAAGATCCCAGCAAGAAGCCCACAGGACCATAGCAGTGTGGATATGGGTAGGTCACAGCCAGGGACCCACCCCAACCCTACCAGCTTGGGCCAGCAGGCTGCAGTCAAAGGCCCACCTGGGAAAGAGCTGTAGAGGCTCACAAGCAACAACCAGAGGCTTGCCCCAATACCACTGGTAAGTGGGTGCAGACCCCAGCCTGAAGCCTACTCAGACACCAGTGACTAGGGTGCATGGCCCCCAGCCAAAGGGCCTCCCAGACAACAGCTACAAGGGGGAACAGGCATCAGCTACAGGCATGCCAAGATAACATCCCAAGTATGCACAAGCCTCAGCCAGAAGCCTGGCAGGACAACAGGGCAGAGCAAGGATCCAGAAAGCCACACTTCTGAATTCAGGAATTGGTGCAGGGGTGAGCAGCAGAGAAAAGGCAACTGGGTGGCTTGCTGAGAATCGAAGTCCGCTGGGTGAGCAAAAACTTGCCTCAACAAAGGCACAGGAGGCAGTATCTGTGGAAATGAGAAGACACATAAACAAGTCTCAAACCCAGACTTCCAGATCACTCAAGGCAATCCTAAAGGGCATCAAGATGGAAAAATTTGATACTCAACCACTAGACTCAATGAACTGGCAATGAAAGAGAATCTGGAAAAAATGAAATCAGAAAAAATTTCTTGGATAACAACAGAGATTGTCTCCATAGTGCAAGACATGGTTAACAAATCTAGAGGAGACACAGATTAAAAACAAATAGAGAAGCTGAGGAACATGATGGAATCCCAACATAGGAAATATATGGAATCCATAAAATGAATACAAGCAGATATCAAGGAGATTAAAAATTCCATTGAAAGTTTGCTAAAAAGAATGAGCCAATGTGAGGACAGAATTTCAGATATAGAAGACAGGATTGCAGTTAGTGATCAGGAAAGAAAATTTGCTTAATAATAGTAAGGGACCAGAAGAAATCAATTGAGCAGCTGCTGCATGATGCAAAAAAGAATAACATAAGACTGAACAGAGTCAATAACAGGAGAAAGCACAAAGAACATAAAAAATAAAAAAAACTGTTCACAGAAGTAATGGCAGAAAAATTCCCAAGCAATGGAAAAGAACTTGATATACAGATTAGTGAGGCATATATGACTCTAACTAGCCATGATTAAAAAGATTTACACCTAGGTATATAATAGTTAAGATTCCAGAAACTCAACAGAAGAACAAAATTCTACAAGCAGTTAGAGAAAAGAAACAAATCACATACAAAGGAAACCCCATCAGAATCACAGCAGGCTTCTCAATACAAATCCTTAAGTCATGAAGAGCCTGGAATGACCTGAGTGAAGAAGATGTAAAATTCTAAACAACTCAATATCAATCAATGAAATGGAAAATGTAATTAAAAACTTACCAACAAAGAAATGCCCTGGTCGTGATGGCTTCACTCCTGAATTCTACAAGACATTTAGAGAAGAACCACTGCCGCTACTGTTTGAACTGTTCAATGAAATTGTAAGGGAACCAATACTCCCAAATTCATTCCTAGAAGCAAGAATCAACATGATCCCAAAAGCAGAAAAAGACCCAATTGAAAAAGAGAACTATAGGCCAATCTCACTAATGAACACAGATGTAAAAATCTTTAATAAGATACTGGCAAAAATAATCCAAAAGATCATATACCCTGACCAAGTGGGATTCATCCCAGGGATTCAGGGATGGTTCAACATACACAAATCAATCAATGTAATACACTATATTAATAGAGCAAAGGACCAAAAACCATATGATCATCTCAATAGATGCAGAAAAAGCATTTGACAAAATCCAACACACATTCATGATAAAAACTCTACAAAATATTGGACTGGACAGTCTCTACCTCAACCTGATAAAAGCCATCTGTGACAAACCTACAGCCAATATCATACTAAATGGTCAAAAACTGAAATCTTTCACACTAAAATCAGGAACATGACAAGGATGTCCACTATCACCACTCCTGTTCAATATAGTTTTGGAAGCATTAGCCACAGTGACTACACAAGAGAAAGAAATGAAAGGAATAAAGACAAGAAATGAAGAAGTTAAATTGTCATTATTTGAAAATGACATGATACTCTATATAGAAGACCCCAAGAACTCCACCAAAAATCTTCTAGACTTAATGACCAAATTCAGTACAGTAGCTGGATACAAGGTCAACACACAAAAATCAATAGCTTACGAACAACACACTCACTGAGAGAGAAACTGGAAAAACAACTCCCTTCACAATAGCATCCAAAAAAATGAAATACCTAGGAATCAACCTAATGAAAGAAATCAAAGACCTATGGCCTGAAAACTATAGTACTCTGAAAAACAAGATCAAAGAGTATATCAGAAAATGGAAAGACATCCCCTACTTCTGGGTAGGAAGAATCAACCTAGTGAAAATGCCCATACTTGCAAAACTTACTTCCATAGTGTTATAGAGATTCAATGCAAATCCAATTGAAAGTCCAACAGCACGCTTCACAGACCTTGATAAAACCATCCAAAAATTCATTTGGAACCACAAAAGAGCTAAACTAGCAAAATCAATTCTAGGCAACAAGGACAAGGTAGGGGGTATCACAATCCCCAACTTGAAACTATACTACAAAGCTACTGTGATAAAAACAGCATTGTACCAACAAAGAAACAGACCTGAAGACCAGTGGAACAGATTAGAAGATGCAGAAAGAACACCAGACACACTCAGCCACCTCATCTTCGACAAAGGAGCCAAACACCCTCACTGGAGGAAAGATAGCCTCTTTAATAAATGGAGCTCAAAAAACTGGGTTTCAACTTGCCAAAGATTAAAACTAGACATATGTCTCTCACCATGCACTAAATTAAACTCAAAATGGATTAAAGATATAAATATTAAAACAGAAACACTAAACTTTCTGGAAGATGAGCTAGGTGGAACTCTGGAAGACATTGGCATAGGAAAAGATTTCATGAATAAAACCTCAGTCACACGTGAACTAGCACAAAGAATCAACAAGTGGGATCTCTTCTTATTCAAAAGCTTCTGCACAGCAAGAGAAATCACCAACAGCCTGAAGAGACAACCCATAATGTGGGAAAAAAATTTTACCAGCTGTTCCTCAGATGAAGGTCTGCTGTCTAGAATATATAAAGATGATAAAAAAAAATCAGACCTCCCAAATTTAAAGACTTAATCCAAAAATGGGAGTTTGAAATGCACAGACATTTCTCAGACAAAGAAGCAGAAATAGTAAACATATTAAAAAATGTTCAACATCACTGGTCATTCGAGAGATCCAAATGAAAGCAACGCTAAGATTCCAACTCACCACAGAAAGAATGGCTGCTATCATAAAATCAACCAATAACAAATGCTGGTGGGGCTGTGGGCAAAGAGGAACCCTGCTCCACTGCTGATGGGAGTGTAGACTGGTGCAACCACTGTGGAAATCAGTATGGAGATACCTCAAAGAACTAGGGGGTCCCACTTGACCTGGCTATTAACTTGCTGGGTATCTTCCCAAAAGAATTAAAAGAGCCATTCCACAGTGATATATGTGCACCACATTTATAGTGGCAGAGTTTGTAATAGCTAAAGCTTGGAAACAGCCTAATTGGTTAAAGAAACTGGTTAAAGAAAACGTGTTTTTTATATATAAAATGGAGTACTACTCAGCCTTAAAGAATGAGAAATTAGAGACATATATAGCTAAATCTATGCACACTGAGGTCATATTCTTAAGTGAAATAAATAGGACACACATGTGAAAATACCGAATAATTTCTGTAGTGTGAGAAACTGAAAGTATGAATAAGAATCAAAAATGTATAATAGATAATGGAAATAGGAAGAAAAGATGAAAAGGGGAAGGGAAAGGAAAGAAGGGAAAGGAATAAATATGAGAAAAGGAAAAAATATAAACAAAGTCTTTATAAATAGGGAAGAGTGGAGGGGTTGAAGGGAGGGCAGGGGAAGGGGGAAAAATAAGAACCCAGATAGATTGCATAAAAGTACAAATTTCCAATGATGAATGTCATTATATTGTATACCTAAAATGTACCAATAAAATAAATCTTAAAAAAAGAAATCAAAACCTACTGGACATCAAAGAACTCAGATTAGGGAGAGATCCTCAAAATATATTAAATCTTGGAAAGCTTTCTCCAAGAAATCATGTCTCATTAGACATTACATAGGCCATAAGCAGGAAAAACCCTTGAAATGTAATGAATATAACAATGTATTCAGTAGGAAAGCAAAACCCACTATTCCTCAAATGGTGCATACAAGATAAGAGTCCTAGAAGTGTAACAGATGCCAAGAAACTTTCTTCCACAGAGCATGTGTTATTACCCATCAAAAAATTCATACCAAGGAGAAGAAATATGAATGCATAGTATGGGGTAGACCTTCTTCTGGAAGGCAGAGAGAATTTTTCACCCTAGAATTTACACAGGGAAGAAACCTTATGAGTGTACTAAAAGTGAGAAAGTGTTTAGCACAAAGCCATATTTCATTATACACCATAGAGCTCACACTGAGGAGAAGCCCTATGTTTGTTCTGAATATAGGAATTCCTTCCACTATAGTTCCAAACTTACTAAGTTCCAGAGAATGTTCATGTCTAAAAACAATAATTACTTTAAATATAAACATTAAATTATCCATTCAAAAGATATAGCATGGCTGAATGGATTTTTTTAAAGACAGATATGCTGTTGGTAACCCATTCTCATTACCTTTAAGGACACACACACTGAAAGTGAAGACATGTAAAAAGGTAGTCCATGCAAATAGAAACCCAATAAAAAGACATGTTCTTAGAGCCTCATGCATTAATAGGTAGGCCTTTTGGAAGAGAACTGAACCATGGAAGTACTATAGCTAAATGTGCTATTGAGGTGGGGCCTGGTTGGAAGAGGTGGACCACTGCAGATATACCTGGTAGATTGTATCTTCCTTCTTGGTTCCTCCCTTTAGTCTGCTTCTGACAGCATGACACTGTCAGACAAGAAGTGCTTGACTCTTCCATTTTTATAGTGCTGGATAAGGAAGGTGGGGCTAGTCAGGCAGCTGTCATGCTCCACCCCCTTGCTTCCCTTTCTCTCCCCCTAAAATAGATAGGGACAATTTGCTTCAGTGTCTCCCTTGTTCTTTAGCAGTCATTCTCCTCTAGGCTGCTCCGACCAACATGAGTACAGCTCCGCTGTCAGCCATGTTGCCCCATCCTCACTCCCATCATGTTAGACACTGCTGCTGCCTCTTTGAAGAAAGAAGCATGAGTACCCCGGCATGGCTAAGATCAGGGTACTTAGTGTAGTGCTAAGGAGGGATCTTGGCCCATTGTTAACATCCTCAACACTCCTCAGCTAACTTCCCATAAGATTCCCTGGTTTCACTCCTACCCCAATGCTGAATCACCTTGACGACAGCTGTGCCTGTCCTGGAGCTCTGCAACCACTTGGAACAATCATGGGCTTGCAACTGAATCAGTCACAGGCCATTAACTATCACATAAGCAGCACTCCACACACACTACTCAGGTAAATCTAGGAGGGCTCTATCCAGGGTACTGACCCTCCTGTGCTGACATACAGGACCTATTAAATACAGATTCACTTTGATGGTCCTGTACATTTGCTCCCAGGTAGCGAGGGCTCCAAAAGTCCTGAAAATCTATGCAGGGTTCTTATCCTGATTAATATGGACACAGTGGTCATCTACAAAGAAAAAGCAATAAAAACACTAGAGGCTGTTTGCCCTGAAGAGCTCCAGAGATTAACAACCAATGGAGATCAGCAGCAGATACCAATACCTGGCAAAGTTGGCCTACAACATCCAGCACTATTCGGCAGTAGACAGCAGCAGCTGGCACCAGCACTGACCAGCAGCTGGCTCTTTCAACTGTTGGCATCCAGCATTATTCAATGTCATCTGGTGACATCAGGACTGTAAGCAAAGCTGTACTCTGCTGATTCATGATTTCCATCTGAATTGAGAAAAAGAATCCTCAGCAGATTGTCCGCAAGCTGAACCATTTTCCTCAGCAGCTAGCCCTTCCCTCATGCTGCTTCTGCATATGCCAGCCAATTGTGGATTGAAACCTCTACAAACTGTGAGCCAAAATACACTTTTTTTCCTTTAATTTTTGGGTTTCAGGTATTTTGTCCCAGCAATGAGCAAAGTCAGTAAGATAGATTTTGGTAGCAGAGAAGTGGGGTCAGTGCTGTAACTTACCTGACTATGTGGTTCAGAAGCCTTTGAAAGTGGTCCACTGGAGGGCTTTGAAATTTTTGGAAATACCAGCTGGAGAAGCAATCCTAAAATGCTCTGAGCCAAACAATGGGAGCTGGTTGGAGCTGTGAAGACCAGAATGCTGATAAAAAGGCAGACAGGAAAGACCAGACTCAGAAGCTTTCAATTAGGAACAAGGACTCCATTGGCAATTAGACTCCAGACCATGTATGTTATATCTACAAGATTTTTCTTTGTTTTTTTTTGTTTTTTTTTTATTACCGGGGGTTGAACTCAGGTCCTTGCGCTTGTGTAGCAGGCGTTGAAACCACTGAGCTAAATCCCCGGCCCAATGTGTATTATATCTAGCAGAGAATTTGTCTACATTTTTCTCATGTCCTGAGACTTTGCAGGAGACTGATATTAAGGGTCTGGATTAAACTAGCACAGAAAATTTCAAAGCAGCCACACAATCAGACTGTGGTATAGCTATTGCACACTACTTTCTGTGAGATTTACACTGAAAAAGTGTAGCAAAAATGCCATTTAAAATGTTTTCAGTTTTGACAGAAAGGAAGTACCTATAAAGTTTTAGCAGAGGAGAGCTTAGTTGCTAAAAAGATTACCATTAAAAATAAGTCAAGTACCTCGCATCTGGACAATAGAAAAGATGACTTGCCTGCTTCAGCATCACAGGAACCAGCAAAATACAACCCTTCACAGGCTTAATGATCCAAAAATGAAAGACTTTGCTTTGAGATAACAACTCCAAGGCATAGTGCTGAAGAAGGGCCAAGGGAGATACCTAGGGAATTGGTTGGTCAGGACTGGGATCACAGTGCTCAGCCACCCAGGCATTCAGAGGCTTTTGCAGCCATGATACAAAAGGGCCAGGCTACTGCTCAAGTTAGAGGCAGGCCTTAGCTCAATGCTTGGTTTTACAGGTATACAGAATATGAGCTGTAGGGTCGGGGGGCATCAACCTAGATTTCAGAAGAAAGCTGTGGAGACCGGGCAATGTACTCCTAAGAGGGCAGTGTATGAACCTGAGACTGAGGCCAAAAGTCTAGTGGAGATCTTCAAAAAATTGGGAAAAGCCAGGAATGTGGAACATACAAGAAAAGGCAATGAGCGAAGCCACCCCAAGCTGGCAATGATGTAGGTGTGGGGCTGCCTAAGCTATTTGGAGTTTGTGTCTCATCATCACAATTTGCCCCAGGTGTTGGACATAGATCTACATGATTTAATGTTTGCCCTGCTGGCCTTTGGTTTGATTTCTTTCTGTCCATCTATTCCTCCTTTTTGGAATGGGAAGGCTTATCCTGTACAATTTTATGTCTGCAATGCTAAACTTTCATTTTGATTTTTACAGGGGCTCACAGGTGAGTGTTTTCCTTGAGTCTCAAAGGCAACTTGGACTTTCACACTTCATCAATGCTGGAACTGGTAGGACTTTGGGCAACTCTTAGAGCTGAACTAAATGCACTTTGCATAAAGATGTGCACATGAGTCTTGGGGTGCGGAGCAGATTGTTATGGTTTATATCTAGATGTCCCTCAAGGGCCTCATGTGCTCATAATGTGATGCTTTTGGAAGAGAGAATTGGAACATGGAAACATTATACCTAAATGTGCTGTTAAGATGTGGGTCAAAGAGACTCTGTCAGAAGAGACAGTTGACTGGGGGTTACCTGGTAGGGTTTATCTCCCTTTCCAGCTCATCCCTTAGCTTCTGGCTGCTAAGATGTAAACTGCTTTCCTCCACCCAGGCCCTTTCACCATGCCTTCTTGCCTCGGAGCCAGCAGAACAAGAACTGAAAACATGAGCCAAAATAAACCTCTCCTCCATTAAGTTGTAGGCATTGGGTATTTCATCCTAGCAACAAAGTGACTAAGACAGATAGCTATATTTATATTAAATATACTTTTAAATTGAAAAACATAAAGTATGGCTATTTCAGTGAGAGAATGTTTGTCTATGTGGTCTAGGGTTTTATCCCCAGCACAAGAGAAAAAAAGTAAAATAATAAAGAAATCAATTTGAGAAGCTATAATAATTTAAATTATATGCCACCAACATTAAAACACTTAAATATACAAAGATCTAAAGAGACAAATAAAATACAATAGTGGTGAATGAATTCAATGCCCTACTTTCAACAACAGACAGATCATCCAGACAGAAAATCAATTAAAAAATATTGCACTTTTAACTTCGTTTTGGATTAAACGTAAATGATATAGAGCATTCCCTTTAGACCAAATGAAGCTTACAAACATATACAAAACATCCAATCCAACAGCAGCAGGATACACATTTTTCTCAAGCACACATGGACTATTCTCCAGGAGAGATCACATGTCAGGGCACAAAAGAAGTTGAACAAGTTAAGAAGACTGAAATTATATCAAATACCTTTTCTTACCATAAAGATATGAAACTAAAAATCAGTAAGATGAGTTTTGAAAAATTCACAAATATGTGAAAATAAAACAACATACTTGAACAGAACCAATATCTCAAAGAAAGAATTAAAAGAGAAAGTATTAAAAATCTTTTGACAACAAAAATGAAATCACAACATACACACTTATGAGATATAGCATAAGCAGTGCTAAGAAGGAAGTTCACAGCAAACCACAAGCATCTGAATCTAAAAAGATCTCACAAAAGAAAAAAATACATATTAATAAACAAAAAGAAAAAATTAAAATGTTAGTATGACAGGACATAAAGAATAGAAATAAATAGGGACTATAAAACAATAGAAAAGTACAAACAATACTGAGTTTTTAAAAATCATAAAAAATTCATGAGCTTTTCAATAAACAGAAAAAGAGGGATAAAACAAATAAATAAAATAGGAAATGAAAGAAGAAATTGATTATAACTCATACTACAGGGATACAAAGGAACATAAGAGACTAATATGAACAATTGTATGGCAAAAATATGGACAACAGAAGAAATGGAATTAGATACATATATCGACAAAAATTAAATATGAAAATATGAACAGATCAAAAATGATGAGATTGAATGCAAAATTGATTGTCGCCATCAAAAAAAATCCCATCCCCCAAAAAAATCCCACCCCATAAACTCTGCTAACTTCTACTAAATACTTAAATAATACCAATTCTTCTCAAACTCTTTTTTTTGAAATGAAGTTTTCTAAGCTCATTCTATGAGACCAGCATTAACCTGATACCAAAAACAAAGACACAACAACAACAGTGGTAAAAGTTACAGACCAATGTTCCTGATGAATAAAAAAGTGTAAAAAAAAAGTTGCAAACTAAGTCTAATAGCACTAAACTATTATACACCACGGCCCAGTGGTATTCATTCCTTGCAAACAAGGATGGTCCAATATGTGCAAATCAAGAAATGTGATATACTTCATTAACAGAATGACAAAAACCATAATTCAATATGTTCAGAAAAAGCATTTGACAAAATGTAAGTGGAAAGAATTTGACATCTTTTCATGATAAAAACATAACAAATTAAGTATAGAAAGAAAGTACCTCAACACAACACAAACTGTGTATGACCTACCCACAGCTATCATCATATTTAATGATGAAAAGTTGAAAGCTATGTTTTAAGATCTGGAATAAGACCTTGATGCCCACTTTCTGACTTCTGCTCAGTGCTGGAAGTCACAGCCAGACAATCAGGAAACAGAAAGAAATAAAAGGTACACAATCAAAAGGAAGAAGCGAAACTGTATCTGTTTTCAAGATGATATGATACTATATATATATAAAGTGCTAAAGACTCTAAAACCAAAAAACATGTTAGAATGATAAATGAATTTAATAAACAGTACTGAGTATTCCAGGATGTATGTTTATACACTAACCACACACTGTCTTAACAAGAATGCAAGAAAATAACCCACTTAAAATACCATCAAAAAAGAACTTTAGAAATACTCAAATGTAACCAGCCAGGTATGGAGGCACAGGCCTATAATCCCAGGATTCCAGATAGCTAAAGCAGGAGGATCACAAGTTTAAACCCAGTCTGGGGTTTAAATTTAGTGACTTAGCAAGAACCTGTCTCAAAAAAAGAAATGTTGAGGATGTAGTTCTATGCAAAAGTTCTGGGTTCGATCCCCAGTAACACAAGTAAAGGAAAGGGGAAAGGAAGGGGAAAAAAGGAAAAAGAAAGCAAAGAGGAGGAACAGGGAGGAGGGGAGGAGAGGGAAAAAGAGGAAATAATCTTAACCAAAGAGATGAATATAAACAGAATTGAAAAAAAATTAAGAAAATATAAATAAATAGATATCTTGTGCACACAGAATGGAAGAATTAATATTGTTACAATGTCCATATTACTCAAAGTTATCTACAGATTCATTGCAATCTTTCTCAATATCCTAATGATATTTTTCATAGAAACATTAAAAAAATTCTGATTCAGATGAAGACAAAATAGTCTCCAAATACACCAAGGAATTTTGAGCAAAAAAGATCAAAAGCAGAGGCTTGACACTACCAGATTCAAAATCTACTACAAAGTTATAGTAATCAAAACAACATGGTATAGATATAAAAGCAAACTCACAGACCAGTAGAACACAATAGAGCACCTAAAAATAAATCCATGTACTTGCATTCAATTGATTTTCAACAAAGATGCCAAGAACAAACAATAGGGAAATGAAAGTCTCCTCAATAAATGGTTCTGAGAAAAATGAATATCCACTTGCAAAAGAATGAAATTCATCTCACACATATACAAAAGTAAACTCGACATGATTTAAAAACAAATTTAACACCTAAAACTACAAGGAAACAAACAGAAAACAAAACAAATCAGTCTGGGCAATTAATTTTTTAACCCTTATAACACACACAACAAATGCAAAAACAGCTACTTGAGTAGATCAAACTAAAAAACTTCACATCAGGCCAGGGATTTAGCTCAGTGGTTTCGCGGCCTGCTGCACAAGTGCAAGGACCAGAGTTCCATCCTCGGTACCAAAAACAAAAAACAAACAAAAAAAAACTTCACAGCAAAGGAAACAATCAACAGAGTTAAGATGACTCTTTGATGCTAGAATATATTTGCAAACTATATACCTGACAAGGCGTTAATATCCAAAATACATAAGAAATCAAACAACCAAATAGCAAGAGAACAAATAACCCCAATTTTAAAATGATTGAAAGATGTATATAGTCACTGTTCAAAAGAGATGTACAAATGCTAAATGTATTTATAAAAATGGTCAACATCATTAATCATCAGAGGAATGCACATTAAAACATAATGAGATAACACCTTGCTTTACTACTAAAATCTGTGAATTACAACTGGATGCTTTTTAGTAAAAAGAGCATTGTTTTTCTCACTTTAGTTGTCTAGCCTCTAGAATAAGAGAATCATTTACAGAATTATGATAGAGACTGTATATTTTTAGTCAGATTAATTACTGCTCTCATTTCATACTCCCATTCTGGCACTAAAAATAACATTACCTTACAAATCCAACATAAATGATGTCTGTATCTGGTCTATTCTAAATTCCTTCTTCCACCTCCAACTAGTTTTAGCCAATATGATTATTACATTCTTCCAAAATGCTCTTAAGTCTGCTGTTATATATTAATAAGAATGACACTAGAAATAGTTAATTTGTTCTCCTCTCTGGGTGTTATGTTTCTTTTGACATTTTAATAGTCTTAGAAAATCCTAAACAAGTATTTGATTCAAATAAATATGCAGCCATTTCAGAATATAAAATTAAATAAGTAGGTTAATAGGACATGAAGCTTATGGTGCTCTGTGTCCTGGCTCCTTTGGTGGAAAAGAAAAACAATACAAGAGAATGGTGGGGAAGCGAGGAGAAGAGAACAAAACCTAATTTCTCAGGTACATTTAGATAAATAAGAGCATTTATATAACAGAACTTCTATCTATAAGATTAGATAATATCAGCATTTGTTAGGAAGAGAGGAAAGAACTGGCTTTAGGTGAGTATAATTCCTACAATATTAAAAAAAAAAAACTTACCAAAAATTTGGCAAAGTTCATCTTACACTGAAATGAGAAAATAAGAATGTTCAGGGCACATGTGAGGCCTTTAAGTGAATTTTAATTTAATGTCTTTAGATGTTAATGGCTTCCCTGGGCAACACTGTTTTCTAAATGTCAGAGAATATAAGTTTCTGTAAGCACTGGTACTAGGAAGAGGACACATTAAGTTTGGCTTTTAAGGTGAGCTTGGATGAGAACAAACAGGAAACTTAAGGTCACAAATCATGTTTAGGTAAACGATACCACAGAGTGATTAATCTAGCATTAGAAGACAATGTCATTGTGTATGTACACTCAGTGTAAACTGATCATGCTTAGCACCTCAATTCTCTTAGCATTTATTAATTTTATGTGAGTGCGGCTCACTTGTGCCATTTTTAAAAATTATGCCACAGTATTATTATACATTATTAACATGACATTTCACTTATACATTTTCTTTCTTCCTCTTTTTTTTTGTACCAGGGATTGAACTCAGGACCTTGCACTTGAAAGGCAGGTGGCGCACTTACACATTTTCATAGAAAAAGCCTCTAAAGGCCAATGCAACCAAGATGTGTAACATACAAAAAATAGAGGTAATAGAAAGGGAAATGGATAAGAGTGGATAGAATAAAACTATTTCTTGGGTAATAAAATTGAGAGAATATAAGGAGCTTTTTGCAAAATTTCCCCTCAGTGGAAAAAAGATACCTTCCTTACCTTGAATATTCATTCATACATTCATTTAAACACCTGGGCCAGAGCAACATCAGAAAGCGAAGAGGTAGAGAGTAACTTCTGGAGAGTGAACTATGGAAATGATCATGAAAATAAAGGCAGAGAGCAATTGGTTAATAGGCCAGGAGCATCCCAAATTGGAAAACTTGGCCAGTGGTTTTCTTTAGTTGGGAAGCATTCAGAGCTTGACTTAATTCAGAATTGGTCCTCAAGTAAAATAAGGGAACAAAAATGTTAAGCAGATAATGACCAACTTTAGACAATTACCATTTCAGTTAGATGCTCGGCAGCCCGGAACCAGACAAGATTTGTTCAAATCCCTGCTCTAGGACATGAGCAGGCAGTGTGACCCTTTCCCTCTACTCGCCTCAGTTTTCCTAATCCATAAATAGGGATGATGTCAATACCACATGACTGTATCCACTTGAGTAAAAAACACCCAAGTAAACTGGATCAGCATACTCTTGAGTGTGGCTGAGGGGATTTACTGAAGACAGAAGACCCACTCTAGGATGTCCTGTCACCTGAATAGTACTAAAGGGAAATGAAGAAGGAAGGCTCCCATCAGTTCCTTCAGAGGAGCTCCAGTCTTTTCCTTTAGCTTGGACGTCATCTCCAGGCTTCCAGTGCAAACTCTACAGCCTCCAGCCTCCAAACCCTTCAGCCTCCTGATATGGACCAGCATGGGACACTACAGTGAGTTCCAGGCCTTTCACTTGTTTCTTCAGATCTCCAGCACTCAGACCTTCTGCACCTTTGCACACTTGACTCAGGGTGGCCATCAAATCTGTTTCTCTAGTAAGCACTGACTGATACAACTGTCTTTCTCATAAAATAGTGATAAGGAGTAAATGGGCATGTTCCTAGCATTTACTAAGTGCTATCTACATGTTTGCTATCATTATTATTTTATCCACAAGATCGGGAAGCTTTGGGGAAAAAAGCTCCAGAGTGAATGAGATAATGAGAAACAATGAAAAACAAGCAATATTTTAGATCGGCTGAACTTATTAATAGCTAAGTAACAAGAAAACACTCAAGTGAAATTCTAATTTTATGTTGCTTTCTTACATGGCATAATACTATAGAGGTGAAGTTAATTGCATGTATGTTTTAAGACCCCTAAACAAAATCTTAATCCAAAAACTTGAATGAGTAGACTTTATGCTACACTAAAGGTCATATCCAACAGAGCTACAGTAGTATTGCTCTGGTGTGTGATTGCAATGAGGTGGTGTGCCTCTGCAACATCTGCCTAAAGTACAAGTGAACTGACACTCCTGCAAAAAATACTCAACATTAGAGCACTTGATATAGATATTTAATAGAAATTTTTGCAATGATGGAAATGTCCTAATCTACGCTGTTCAATGTAGCAGCCACAAGTCCCATGTGCTAGTGAACACTGGACATATGAAGAATACAATTGACTTTTTATTTTGCTTTAATTAGCTTAATTTTAAATTTGAATAGTCTTGCATGGCTATTGGATAGCACAGACCAGAAGCATCCCTGGCAAGCAGCAAAGTACCTATGAAGTAAAGTATCACACTCACTGACATGAAGCAATCAGTTGCTCAGCAGTCAAGAATACAGAGCCTGAAATCACATATAAGATTTGTATCCCTTACCTTGGGAAATGTGGGACATCCACCATGAGCTTGGGATAGAGGAAGCTGCAAGAACATGCTCACACACTTACAAAAAAGAAATTTAGGAGACTTCTGAGAAGATAACAGAGTGGTGAGCAGCAGAGAAAGAACCTCTCTGGGATTTAGTGTCCAAACATTGGAATATAGTGATAGGAGGAGGAGAAGGAGGAGGAAAGTGAGTTCCCGGGGTGCAGGAAGGATCGGAAGTGAGAATTGAAGTCCACAGGGAGAGTCAAGAGAGAGACTTCAACAAAAAAGAGGGAGGTGGCAGGTGAGACTTTATCCCAGAGTCTGGACTCATGGAAGGGGAAGGAGAGCTGGAACCTACAGACACGGGGTGACTACTGACAACCTCAGAGGCCTCCAGAGAAAGGCACGAGTGGAATGAAGAAGTGGGTGCAGCAAGCTGCACTGGCTGGTGAGTTATTCAGGTTCAGACATCACCCAGAAGAGGGCAATTGGCTGGTAACCATCTTGGAGAGGAGCCAACTCAGAACCCAGAACAGCTACAGGCCAGCTCCATCTAGTGACTCCAGGTATTGCAATAAAGGTGCTGAGTTCAAGTCAGCAGGAGGTCAGGGAGCAGAGTTCAAGCTGTCAGGAAGCACATGGACTGAGACAGATTCAACAGTTCTGGTCCCAGCCTGATGCCCAAAAACCAGCCTGAACTTCAGTGGAACTAAAGGTCCAGGCTTGTTGGGATTAACAAGCCTACCATAAATCATTAGCTGGCTTGTTGATACTAAACAAACTGGATCTGGACTCTGTCTGCTCCAATTGTCTACCAGTAATAGCAGAGACAAATCTTAAATATGACACTTTTTTTCTTTTCTTTCTGTTTCCTTATTTTCTTTTCTTCTTGTATAGTTTTTGTTCTTGTTCTGTTTTTTGCTTTTTTAAAGAAAAAAGACAAACTTTACTTTTAATTCATAAGTATGGCAAAAGACATAAAAGCTACAATGTTTGGTATGGAAGCTACTCATCTATAATATACCTAATAGAAGGACACTGTCTTTACCTTTTGTATATTTTAAATGTTGTTCTCAGCATGTGGGCTATATTTCTGAACTAGTGATAGGTTTTTACTGAACTTTAGAGATTTTTTTTTTTTGCTTAAATTTTTTATTGGTACATTTTAGGTACACAATACATTTACATTTATCACTGGGTGCTTGTACCTGAACATGATGTATCTTGGTTCTTATTTTTTCCCTATTCGTTGCCCTCCCTTCACCCCCTCCACCCTTGCCTATTTACATAGACTTTGTTTCCATTTTTGCCTTTTCTCATAATTTTTCCTTTTCCTTCTTTTCTTTCCCCTTCCTCTCCAACATCCCCTACCCCTTTGGACATTTTCTTCCTATTTCAAATTATCAATTATTCATTTTAACCATTTTAATCCTTCCTTACTCTTTCAGTTTCTCACACTAGAGAAACTGCTCGGTATTTACATGTGTCCCATTCATTTCTCTTAAGAGTATGGCCTCAATATGCATCCATTTAGATACAAATGTCTCTAGTTTGTCATTCTTTATGTCTGAGTAATACTCCGTGTTATAAAAAAAACAGATCTTCTTTATCCAGTTTCCAGTTGATGGGCACAAGGGCTGTTTCCAAGCTTTAGCTATTACAAACTGTGCTGCTATAAATGTGGGTGCACATATATCGCTGTGGTATGATACTTTTAATTCTTTTGGGAAGACACCCAGCAGGAGAATAACAGAGAAGTACTGCTTCCCATTCAATTTCCTTGATGAGTATAAAGAGTAATGGCAATAGTTCTTCTCTAAATGTCTTGTAGAGTCCTCGCTTCAGCAGCACATATACTAAATGTCTTGTAGAATTCAGCAGTGAAGCTACCAGGACCTGGGCTTTTCCTTGTTGGTAAATTTTTGATTATGTTTTCAATTTCACTCATTGTTATTGGGGTGTTTAAAATTTCTATATCTTCTTCATTTAACTTTGGCAATTCACATGTATCTAGGAATCTGTCCATTGCTTCTGTGTTTTCTATTTTATTAGAGTACAGGTCCTCTAAGTAGGTACTGATGATTCTCTGGATTTCTGCTGGATATGTTGTAACTTCACCTTTTTCCTTCTTAATTGCATGGATTTGACCCTTTCTTTCCTTTTCTTGATAAGCCTGGCTAAGGGTTTACCAATTTTTTTATTCTTTCAAAACACCAACTCTTTGATTCATTGATTTTTGCATCATTCCCTTAGTCTCCATTGCATTGATTTCTGCTCTGATCTTTATAATTTCCTCTCTTTTATGAGCTTTGGGTTTGTCATGCTCTTCTTTTTGTAGGAGTTTGAGGTTCGGCATTAGGTTGTTTATTTGAGCTCTCTATTTTTCTAATATGGGCATTTACTGCTATGAATTTTCCTCATAGAACTGCTTTCATTGTGTCCCATAGATTCCTGTATGTTGTACTGGTATTTTCATTTACTTATAGAAACTGTCTAATTTCTTCTATGACTCATTGGTTGTTCAAGAGAGTGTTATTCAATTTCCATGTGTTTGTGGGGGATTTGTGGTTTCTTATGCTATTGATCTCCAATTTTATTGCACTATGGTCTGATAATATACAGGGAGTAACCTCAGTTCTTTTACATTTACTTAAACATGTCCTATGAGCAAGCATGTGTTCTATTTTGGAGAATGACCCGTGCGCAGCCAAAAAGAATATGTATTCTGATTTTGCGAGGTAGAACACTCTCTAAACATCTATTAAGTCCATTTGTTAAATAGCTTGGTTCAGTTCTAGAATTTCATTGCTGACTTTTTGTCTAGATGATCTGTCTATTTGTGACAGTGGGGTATTGAGGTCCCCCACTACAATTGTATTAGTGCTTATTTGGTTTTTCATGCCCATTAATATTTTTGTTTTGTATAGTTGGGGGCACTCATATTTGGCGCATATATATTTATTTCTCTTTTTTTTTTTTCAGTACTGGAGATTGATCTCGGGACCTTGTGCTTCCAATGCAGGTGATGGAACCACTGAGCTAAATACATGGCCCTGCATATATATTTATGATTGTGATCTCTCCTTCTTGGATTGTTCCCTTCACAAGGAGGTAGTGACCATCTTTGTCTCTCTTAATTAGTTTTGGTTTGAAATCTACTTTGTCTGCAAATAAGATTGCTACCCCTGCTTTTTTCTGGGTTCCTGTCTCATGGAGATCTGTTCTTTATCCTTTAATTTTCAATCTATGAATTTCTTTTTGAGTTAAGTGTGTTTCTTGTATACAGCATATTGTTGGATATTGCTTCTTACTCCATTCTGCCAGTCTATTTCTTTTGATTGATTAACTGAGGCCGTTAACATTGATGGTTGATGATTGATAGATATTGACTCATCCTTGTCATGATGTTCTACTGTTCTTAGCTCTTTTATTTTTTATTTTTCCCCCTTTCCCTTTAGTTTCTTGCCTTGCCTGATGGCTTCCCTCTGTTGGGCCTCATGGAGTTATGATCTTCATTGTCTTTTTCTAGGGTATTGGTTAGAATTGTTTGGAGTGCTGGTTTGGTGTTCATGAAATTTCTCAGGTGTTCTTTGTCATGGAAGTATCTAATGTCCCCAGTGATTTTGAAAGATAATTTTGTAGGATACAACAGTCTAGATTGGAGGATATTTTCTTTTAGGACTTGAAATACTTCACTCCAGGCTCTCCTTGACTTCAGGGTTTGTGTTGAGAAGTCTGCTGTGATTCTGATGGGTTTTCCTTTGTAGGTGATTTGTTTCTTTTCTCTAATGGCTTTTAGAATTTTGTTCTTCTGTTGGGTTTCTGGGATCTTGACTATTATATGACTAGGTGTAGATTTTTTTTTTTTCATCATGGCAAGCTGGAGTTCTATATGCCTCACTTATCTGTATGTCCAGTTCTCTACCTTTGTCTGGGAAGTTTTCCACTATTACTTCTGTGAACAGTTTTTTTGTCAATTGTACTTTCTCTTGCTTTTTTGTGGACTTCTATCAGTCTTATCTTATTCTTCTTTACATCATCTAGCAGCTGCTGGATTGATTTCTTGTGTTCCGTTACTATTTTTAAGACATCTCTGTTTTCATGGTCCTTAACCGCAATCCTGTCTTCTATATCTGATACTCTATCTTCACACTCCCTTAATCTTCCGTGAATACTTTTTATGGAGTTTTCAATATCCTAGATATCTGTTTGAATCTGTTGCACAGATTCCATTTCTTTCTTATGTTGGCCAATCATGCTTTCCATTTCTATCTTATGCTGTTCATTCATGGCTTCCAGCATGGTTCTGAGCTCATCTATTTTTTCATCTATTTCTATTCTAGAGCCTGTAATCATGTCTTTCACTCTGCTCACCATCTCTGTAGTTATCTGGGAGATTATTTCTGCTTTGAATTTTTCTAGAGCCTCATTCATCTGTTTTGCTACTTCCTGGGCTATCAGTTCAGTGTGTCCAGGTGGTTGATTATCATATTTTTCCACCTCATTTCCCCCAGAATTTGCCTTTTGTGGGGTGGAAGTCTGAGTTTGTGCCTTGCTTAAATGTCTTCTCATTTTTGTTTTTGGTACTCTTCTTGGTTTAATTCCTGGGTTGATACTTCAAAATTGCTTATTGCAGGCATCTTTGGTGCTTGTGTTTAGAATCCTTGTTCAATGACTGCTTTTCAGAGGTATCTTTCAGATATAGCTGGTCTTTAGATTTTGAGTCTCTACTGACTCTGAGGCTACCTCATTTTCATTATACCATGAAGACAATCACAACATCTTAGCCTAAATGATACAATCACCAACCCTATAGCATCAAGCACAGCTTAGAAAATGACAATCTGTGGTAGTTATTAATCTATCACCTTTAACTGTGTGAATTAAGTCAAAATCGAGGACCAGACCAACATATGTTTATAGTGAATAAACTCTTCAATATAGCAACTTTACCCTTTGGGATGGGGAGTTAGAAGGAGTTGCAGAGGGAGGGTTAGATAGGTAGAAGTATAGGGAAAGGTTAGCAGTGAGGCCAGAAGACACAGGATGATCACGCAAACTCTAAGAACCTGTTAAATACAAGAGGAAAGACAGAATGAAAGAACAGAGACAAGAACCGAACAACCTAACACCAATAGAAAGGCTGGAAACTGTATTTACTTTCCGTTAAAACTTATAACAATTGAAAGAAGGAAAAAGAGAAGAAAAGAAAAATAAAGAAGAAATCTGAATTAGGGCCAGAATGGAACAAAAAAGGAGATGACAAACAATGTGGGACAGCGAAAGAATGAGACAGAGAAAGAAAAGAGAAAAGACAGTGAAAAAAAGAAGAGAAAAATAAAAATTTGAAAAGAGTAGGAAAAAAAATGTAAAACTTAAAAATAAGAGCAAAAAAATTTTTGCGAATAACAAAAAATAAAAATGAAGGGCCTCCTTCACGGTGTGTCTCTGCTGTCACAATAGAAAACATGGCCAGCCATGTGCAGATATAAGTCAGTGAGTCTCAGCAAGCCAGTAGCAGACCTGTGAGATTCAGGCAGATTTCTGGCTGCTAGTCCCAAGTTGAGCTCCCTGTCCTGCTGCAGGGTTGAACTCTACAAGGTTCTACTGCAGGTTCCAGCTTTCTAGCTGTCCTTCCCCTGAAGATAGTCCAGGTTCTGATGGGAGGTGATGATCCTTCCCACTTACCAAGTATGGTAGTCTGGTGTGCCTTTATTGAAGAGATTCTGTTCACTTTTACAGTGGACTTCAGTTTTCATTGAGGAGCCTGAGAGAGACCCACTTTCTGTTGTTCACTTCTGCTCTATCTTGTGGAGCTTAGGACAATGGTCTTTATGACCCCCTGTGCCTCTGTAGTGTGGAACCAAGTAGCAGCACAGCCAGGAGCCCAGAGGCAGGGTGGTGGTGGTATGTAGGCACACCTGTGCAGCTAAGCTGGTTGTGCTGGGTGGAGCACAGGGACAGAGAAGGGGCTCCACGCCATTCAGGTCCACACTTTGTGTCAGCTGGTTGTGGTGGGCAGAGCCTATTTTATTTTTTCTTGATTGTTTGTTCATGTTTTTGCATGGATGTGAACATGGTTTCTAGGGTTTTTTCTTGTGTTTGTTCTGTTCTTGTTTCTATTTCTTCCCTCTCTCTTTCTCTCCTGTGTTCTTTACCAGTCTCCTTAAGTTTGTATAACTTTCTTTGTCCTCCAGCCTTGCTTCTAAACTCAACTTCTATTTCTCTATTTTTCTGCTATAACCCCTTCTAAATCTTCTCCTCTTAGGGTAAAATCACCATATTGAGGGCTTATTTATTGAATATAATTTTCTGGTTCATTCTAGATTTTGTAATATAACCACAAATCTAGTTCAGATGGTTAAAGGTGGCAAATTAATAGCTACCAGAGTTTCTCTTTTTTTTTTCCTCATATGGGGAATTGAACTCAGTACCTTGCACTTGTGAGGCAGGCACAGCACCACTGAGCTAAATCTCCAGCTCCCTAGTTTGTCATTTTCTAGGCTGTGTTTGATGCCATTGTAAATGCTGATTGTACTACTTTAGCCAAGGTGACATAATTGTGCTAATCAGTTGTTCTTCCTGATATACTAAGACTGAAATTGCCTAAGAGTATTAAAAAATATAGGCCAGTGCCAAAGAACTGGGCAGTGGGCCAAGTAGGCAGAAACTTCTCATCCCCAATAAAATGAAGAAGGAGGATCTTGCAACAGACTCAAAACAAAAAAGCCAGCTACACCTGGAGACACTTCTCAGAAGAAGTCATTTCCTAATGGTTTGCTACTCCTCATAAGCAATCTTCAAGCATCAACCCAGGAATTAAGCTTTAAAAAAAATGAAAAGACATTTGAACACAATGCAAACCCTCTCCCCTAGACTTTCAGCTTGCCAAAGACAAACCCAGGGGGTGATAAGGTGGAACAATCCAAAAGC
The DNA here is from genome assembly GCF_053883595.1 of Heterocephalus glaber. Classification (NCBI taxonomy): domain Eukaryota; kingdom Metazoa; phylum Chordata; class Mammalia; order Rodentia; family Bathyergidae; genus Heterocephalus; species Heterocephalus glaber. Next base: position 65,452,163 of record NW_028258317.1, on the reverse strand, counting down.
CACCCACATGGACTCTCTGAAATGGTAAAAGTGGAAGTAATAAGGAAGGTGAATGAGGTTCTAGGAAAGTTCAAAGCAGAAATAATTTCTTATATAACTACAGAGATGGTGACCAGAATGAAAGACATGTTTAATGACTCTAAAGAAGATACAGTTAAAAAAAAATTTAAAAGAACTCAGGAAAATGATAAAACCATTAACATCCAGCATAGGAAAGAAATGGAATCCACAAAACAGATTCAAACAGATATCCAGGAGATAAAAAATTCCATTGAATGTATATGCAGCAGAATGAGCCAATGTGAAAACAGAATATTAGATACACAAGACAGGATTGCAGTTAGTGATCACCAAAAGAGAGATATCTTAAAAACAGCAAGCAACCACAAGAAATCTATCCAGCAGCTGCTAGATGATGCAAACAAAAATAACATAAGATCAATGAAAAAGCAAGAGATAGAGCAAATGACATAAAATCCTGTTCACAGAAGTAATGGCAGAAAACTTCCCAACCATAGAAAAATTATTCGCCATACATATAAGTGAGGCATACAGGAATGCAATTAGCCAGAATTGAAACAAATCTTCCCCAAGGTATATAATAGTTAAGATTCCAGAAATTCAACACAAGAATAGAATATTAAAAGCTGTCAGAGAAAAGAAACACATCACCTATATAGGAAAGACCTGCAGAATCACAGCAGACTTCTTAACACAGACCCTCACATCAAGAAGAGCTTGGAGTGAAGTATTACAAGCCCTAAAGGAAAACAACCTCCAACCCAGATTGATGTACCCTGCAAAACTCTATCAAAATTGATGAAAAATTAGATACTTCTATGACAAACAACACCTGAGGAAATTCATGAACACCAAATCAGCACTCCAAAGTGCTCTAAAATATATTCTAAAAAGAGATAACAAGGATTATAACTCCATGAATCCCAATAAAAATGAATCCACAAGGAAAGGGAAAAAATTAAACAGAGGAGAAAAGAGGAGAGCTATCAACAGGAAAATAATATGACAGGGATAAGTCAATACATATCAGATATATTAATTGTCAATGTTAATGATCTCAATTCACCAATCAAAAGAAACAGACTAGCAGAATGGATAAGAAGCAAGATCCAAAAATATGCTGCATATAAGAAATGAATTTAATTCAAAAAGAAATTTGTAAACTGAAAGTCAAAGGATGGAAAACAACATTCCATACATCAGGAACTTGAAAAAAAGCAGGGGTAGCTATTATATTTGAAGACAAAGTGGACTAAAAGCCAAGACTGATTAAGAGAGACAAAGAAGGTCACTACATCCTTGTAGAGAGAACAATCCAGAGCCAGAAGCCTGCCTGGACATCAGTGGCACTGGTGCACAGGCCCCAGCCAAAAGCCCACCCAGACAATAGCTGTGCAGGTGTGCAGGCCCCAGCCAGAGTCCCGCCCACATACCATCTGTAAGTAAGTGCACACAGGCCTCAGCAGGAAGCCCGCTTGGACAATAGCACAGCTTGGGGATCCAGAAGGACATCATCCTGACCCCAGGAATTGGCCTAGTGGTGAGAAGTAGAGAGAAGACCTCTCTGAGACTTGTTGAGAATTGAAGCCCACTGGGAGAATAAGGAGTCACCTCAACAAAGGTGCTGCAGACTGCAGCAGTTGAAATGAGAAGACACCTAAACAACACTCAAAACCAGACTTCCAGATCACCAAAGGCAACTCAAAAGGGCAACAAGATGTAATAATCTGAAACCCAACCACCTGGACTCCCTGAACTGGCAATGAAAGAATATCTGGAAAAGATAAAATCAGAAGTAATTTCTCAGATAATAATGTAGACCGTGTCCATAATGAAAGACATGACTAATAACTCTAGAGCAGACACAGATTTTTTAAAAAGTAGAGGAGCTCAGGAACATGATGGAATCCCAGCATAGAAAACAAATGGAATCTATAAAACAGATTCAAACAGATATCCAGGAGATTAAAAAATACACTGAATGTTTACTCAGCAGAGAGAGCCAATATGAGGTTAGAATGAATATTAGATATAGAAGATGGGATTTCAATTAGTGATCAAAAAAAGAAAGGTTTCTAAAAATAGCAAGGGACTATGAAAAATCAATCCAACAGCTGCTAGATGATGGAAAGAAGAATAACATAAGATTGATTGGAGTCACTGGAGAAACAGGAGAGAGTGCAAATGACATTTTAAAAAAAACTGTTCACAGAAGTAATGGCAGAAAAATTCCTAAGCAGGGGGAAAGAATTTGACACAGATTAGTGAGGCATATAAGACTCCAACTAGCCATAATAAAAAAAAAAATCTACACCTAGGCATATAAGAGTCAAGATTCCAGAAACCCAACAGCAGAATAAAATACTACAAGTAGTTAGAGAAAAGAAACAAATCACCTAAAAAGGAAAGCCCATCAGAATCACAGTGGACTTCTCAAACTCTCAAGTCAAGAAGGGCCTGGAGTGAAGTGTTTCAAGCCCTAAAAGAAAACAACCACCAACCCTGATTGATGTACTTTGCAAAACTATCTCTCAAAATTGATGGAGAAATAAGATACTTTTATGGCAAAGAACACCTGGGGAGCTTCATGAATACCAACACAGCACTCAAAAAATTTTTAAACAATATCCTAGGAAAAGACAATGAGGGTCACAGCCCTAATGAAGCCCAACAGAATGAATCCATCAGATACAAGAAATTAAATGCAAAGGAGGAGAATCCAATAACAGGAAAAGGTCATGACAAGGATAAGTCAATACATATCAGTTATAATCACCAACATTAATGGTCTCAATGCACTAATCAAAAGAAATAGACTGCTAGAATGGGTCAAAAAGCAAGATCTGACAATATGCTGCATATAAGAAACACAATTAATTCAAAAATAAAAAACCTCATAGACTGAAAGTTAAAGGGTGGGAAACAATGCTCCATGCAACAGGAACAAAAAAAAAAGCAGCAGCTATCTATTTGCAAATAAAATGGATTTCAACTAAAGGGAACAATCCAATAGGAAGAAATAACAATCATAAATATATATGCACCAAATACTTTTGCACCCAACTATATAAAACATATATTAACAGACATGAAAAATCTAATAAGCACTAATACTATGTAATGGGGGAATTCAATACCTCACTGTCAAAAATAGATCAACTAGACAAATAAATCAACAATGAAATATCAGAATTAAACCAAACTTTTGAACAAATGGATTTAGTAGATGTCTTCAGAGTTTTCCACCCCACAACATTAGAATACAAATTCTTCTCATCTGTACATGGCATGACCTCCAAACTATACCACATATTAGCTCATAGAATATGCTTAAGTAAATGCAAAATAACTGAAAATATCCCATGCATATTATCAGACCATATGCAATGGAACTGAAGAACAATGGCAAAGAAATCACAAGAACTTCATAAACACATGGCAATTAAACAACACCCTCCTGAGCAACCAATGGGTCACAGATGAAATTAAAGAAGAAATTAGACAGTTTCTACAATTAATCCATAAAGAAAATACAACATACAGGAGCTTAGGGGACACAATGAACACAGTCCTATGTGGAAAATTTTAAAGGTGAACAGGTCAACATGCATATCAGGAAAACAGAACAGACTCAAATAAACAACCTAATGTTGAACCTCAAGCTTCTGGAAAAAGAAGAACAAGTTAAGCCAAAACCTCTTATGAGGAACAAAATTAAAAAGACCACAGCAGAAATTAATGCAATGGAGACTAACAATACAAAGAATCAATGAATTGAAGAGTTGGTTCTTTGAAAGATTAAATAAAATTGACAAGCCATTAGCCAAATTTACCCAAAAGAAAGACGCAAATCCATGCAATTAGGAATGAAAAGGGTGAAATCACAACAGATCCTGTGGCAATCCAGGAGATCATCAAGGGAGAGGTATAGAGGAAAAAAGAAGCAGGAAGATATATCACGTACTAGTATACATTCCCTATAACGAATATTGTCATTATGTATATCTAAAATGTATCAATAAATATTTTGCTAAAGAAATTTAAAGCCCTAGACAATGTGAAAATTTATTGAAGGTTTATTGAGTTGAGCTCATTGGAAAGCTGAGATTTTAGGGTAACTTACTACCTAGAAATTGAAAGACAGGTACTTTCAAGAAGAATCAAGAAAGCAGCACTTGCTTACCTAAAATAAATGTAACTAACACTGGGAAAAGTTCAACAAAAGCTTTTAATGAGCTAGTAAAGGCCACTGATGTGGTCATGAGAGAAGATAGCCCCCCAGGGTGGTGGGGACATAAGGGCATTTTATACTTGTGGCTTCTTTGCCACAAGCCTCACAAAACCTAAAGACAATCTGGAGGAAGAGTTTACTGTGGTGTAAACTTGGGAAGGAGAAGAGTCACCAACATTCTTTCCACCTGACTCCTCTATGAAACTAAAGCTTTGAGTTGCTAGAGGGAAACCAATATACACATTTACCTTTAGGATCTTGTGAAACTTACTTCTCCAGGTAAAAAATATAGCATTTACCTGTAGGAACAGGGTAAAAATAAAAGTTGGACCTTCAGTTGGAAAATGTACAGGACTCCTAAGAAAGCCACTCACCAGAGATCAAATAACACAGTACCTGCATAGAAGAGAGGCTTAATCACAGTGACAGGTAATGCCCCTCACTCACCCCATACCCATCGAACAGACTAACAAGTGGCACATAATAAATGACGAAGGTGTCCTGTTGGAAGAGGGCACAAAAATATGTAAACCTCTCTTGATTCAGTACAGAAAGAATACCAAGAGCTAAGCACAGGGAAAATCTCTGGGAAACTAGCTCCTATCCTAAACTCAATGTAATTCTAGTAAGAAAGATGAAGGATGCCAAATTCATCAGTAAACTCGATGCAGTCAAGAGAAAAAAATAATAAATAGAAGGATTAGTCAACAGAAATTATCCAAACTGAAACACAAAGATAAGGAAAGAGTGGAGGGAAAAAAAATCAAAGGATCTAACACTACGGGATAGCATTAGTCTAAGATAGTGTAGTTAGAATCTCAAAAGGAGAAGAGAGAATAAGGAAGAAGAAATATTTGAAGAATAATGCATTTCCCAAAGTCATGACAGTGACCAAACCACAGATCCAAGAATTGCCAAGAACACAAAGCAAGATTTCTTTTCAATGAAAAAAGAAAACCACAAAACATAGGAGCCCCAGGAAGTCTTTACTCCTGAGACCCAGGGATACAGTGGCTGCCTACAACTGAGGCTTAATGGCAACAACAAATAACGGTGAAGTAATACAGAGTTACTTTAACTCTGTGAACGTAGATATTCTTAGCCTTGCATTACTGTGACAAAGCACTTGAGAAAATCAGCTTAACAGAAGATTTGTTGTGCTCATAGCTCAGAGTTTTCAATCCATAGTGCCTTTACCCTATTGTCCTTAAGCCTGTGAAAAGGCAAAGAATCAAGACAGAGGTACCTGGCAAAGGAAACTCCTATATCATGGTGTTTAGAAACTAGAGACAGAGACAGGGAGCAAGGAGGAGAAAGGAGCTGGGCTGGCAGGGTCCCTTTCAAGGGCTCACCCACAGTGACCTAACTGCATCCCACTGGCCCTCCCTTGAAGGTTCCACCACCTCTCAGCAGCACCCTGGGAACCAACCCTCTATGCAGGGACCTTTTCATGACACCGAACTGGTATCACCCCCTAGGTTACAACAGACTACGGCTTCCATCTCAGGTAAGTGTGTCTCCCCTGCCTCTTGCCTCTATCCCTCTCCTTCTACCTCTCCCTGTTGCTCTCTCAGCTCCAGTCAAGTCTTCAGAGACTGTAGCCCTGCTAAAGGTTTCACAGAAACTTTATGAAAAACCCTGAGCCAGAACCACATTGCTAAGAAGTTTCATCAAAAACAGACAAATAATGCTTGTTGTTTTAAGCTACTAAATTTTGGAGGAATGTTACACAGCAATAGATAATTAATATGGCTCTTCATTAGGATATACCAAGGCAAGATTCACTAGTCTATATCAATTAGATAGAAATCAGGTTCAGTCTTGGAACAAGATGTCCCAACAATATCTACAATATTTGCAGAAAAGAAAAAGGTAAAACAGAAATTTATATTTTTAGAAATGTCATACCAGAAGAAATTTTAGAAACATACTTACCTAATGTATTACATTTCACTTCCTAAGTGAACTGCAACCCTAATAAGTCAGCCCAATTCTATTTGGGCTTAAATTTTGAATCTACCATGACAAAGATTTTCTGTAGGATACTGTGTCCTTACCACAGCCAATTAAATAGGAAAGTTCAGCTTCTATTCTTTAGGACAGCATACCAGGAGTACTTGCTTATTATTTAAGCTTAATGAAAAATGAAGGATTTATTTAACCCAGGAAACTTTTAAAGATTTACACTGCCTGTTTTTATTGGCACACCTTCTTTCTAAACAGAGGTTAAAGGAATCATTTTGGATTAGGTCTCCCAGAAGCAGATCCTATACCTACTGCTGAATCATTAAGGTCAACCCAGGAGAATACAAGGGTGGGGCAGAGGAGGAACAGTATGGAGAAGGGGAAAAGGCTAGCAAAGGTGCAGTTTCACTTCAAGCCACACACTCAGGCTGATGCTGCTGGCCGAATTTGTCCTTGAGGGAGCGGAGGCTTGAGCCCAAGGGTAAGCCTGTGGGCTAGTATCAAGATGCTAGCAGATCCTAGAAAAGCTGAAGAATGGATGTAAAGAGTAAGTCAAAGGGATCTGGAAGGGGCGCCAATGCAGTTTTCTACAGAAACTAACTTCAGCCACAAGAGAGATATCACTCTTTATAGAAATGACAGGATTAGCAAACATATGGGTGGCTTACATTTGACTTTCAAACTAACAATGAGTAATTCTGGGATATAAATGTATCCTTTGTGTCCTGTACTTATTTGGTAACCCATCTCTGCAGTGGGTTTTGGGGGTTTTGAATTTTTTTTTTGGTTTTCCTCCCTAACTGAAAGAGACTTCAGTAGGTAAGTTTGCTGTTATTTATGTCAGGAGATTCACCATGTTAGTGACTACTCAGTTTGAAAGTATATTCCTCTTGTGTTTATACAATGCTAAATCAGGATTAAAAACAAGGAGGCATTCAAATATTCTACTCATTTATTCATTAATCTTTTCCTCTCATAAATACTTACTGAGGGCTAAATACCAAACACAGTACTATGTGCTAAAATAAAAGAATGAGAACAGTCCAATTCTATATCAGTCCCAATGGAGCTAATACTTTTCAAATATCCATGGGTATTAAAATTTGCACATGTCGGGCAGCCTATAAACACCCTAGACCTCAATGAAATATGTCTTATGTGAGCCACTTTATTTTTCTTGAAATGCTCCTTTGCATTGATTCAAAAGTGATAAGTACAGATTTATCACAGTTTACATATTCATCCTCATTTGATTCTGTATATCATTTGAACTGCATGATAACCTAATTTTACCACTTAAAAAAAATAATAGAAGTTAATTCCCAAATGTTTCCTGGAGGCCGTTCCACCACTCCCAGCACAGAACAAGGGGCCTCCCAGTCCACGATCCACCACTCCCAGAGAAGACAAAAGGGCCTCCTAGTCACCATTACACTGCTCCCATCCCAGAGGAAGGGGCTTCTGGGCCACTGTTCCACCACTCCCAGTGCAGAGGAGATGAGCCCCGTGGGCCCCAACAGCACCTCCCCCCGCCATGAAAATGAGAAGACAGACGAATAAGTCTCAAAACCAGACTTCCAGATAACCTACAGCAATCCCAAAGGGAAATGGGATGGAACACTCTAATACTCAACCACCTGGACTCCCTGAATTGTCAAAAAAAGAGGATCTGGAAAAAACGAAATAAGAAATAATTTCTCACATAACAGCAGATCCGGCTCATAGTGCAAGACATGATTGATAAATCTAGAGGGGAGCTAAGGAACATGATGGAATCCCAACACAGGAAACAAATGGAATCCATAAAACAGATGCAAACAGATTTCCAGGAGATTAAAAGTGCCATTGAAAATCTACACAGCAGAATGAGCCGATGTGAGGACAAGAATTTCAGATATAGGAGATAAGATTGCAATTAGTGACCAGGAAAAGAAAAATAGCTAGAAAATTGTAAGGGACCACAAGAAATCAATCCAGCAGCTGCTAGACAATGTAAAGAAGAATAACAAGACTGATTGGAGTCAAGGAAGAAACAGGAGAGAGTGCAGATAACATAAAAAAACTGTTCCAAGAAATGATGGCAGAAAACTTCCCAAGCAGGGGAAAAGAACTTGACATACATATAAGTGAGCCATACAGGACTCCAACTAGCCTTGATCAAAAAAAAATCTACACACAGGCATATATTTGTTAAGATTCCAGAAACTCAACAGAAGAACAAAGTAGTAAAAGCAGTTAAGAGAAAAGAAAAAAAAAATCACAGACAATGGAAAGCCCATCAGAATCACAGCATGCTTCTCAACACAAACCATCAAGGCAAGAAGAGCTTGGATTGACCTATTCCAAACCCTAAAGGAAAACAGCTTCCAACCCAGATTGATGTACCCTGCAAAACTATCTCTCAAAATTGATGGAGAAATAAGATATTTTCATGAAATAGAGCACTTTAGGAATTTCACAAATACCAAAACAGCACTCCAAAAAATTTTAGACAATATCCTAGCAACAGACACCAAGGATCACAACCCCAGGAAGCCCAGCAGAATGAATCCATCGGGCATGATAAGAAATTAAATGCAAAGGGGGAGAATCCAACAAAAAGAAAAAGTCATGACAATGATAAGTCAACAAGTATCAGTTATAGCCATTAATGTTAATGGTCTCAATTCACTAATCAAAAGAAATAGACTGGCAGAATAAGTCAAGAAGCAAAATCCAACAATATGCTACATACAAGAAACACACTTAATTCAAAATTAAACTCATATCCTGAAAGTTAAAGGGTGGAAAACAATACTCCATGCATCATGAAACCAAAAAAAAGCAGGAGTAGCTATCCTCTTGACAGATCAAGGAGATTTCAAACCAACACTGATTAAGAGAAACAAAGGACACTACATCCTTGCAAAGGGAACAATCCAACAGGAAGAGATGACAATCATAAATATCTATGCACCAAACACTAGTGCACCCAACTAGATGAAACAAATACTAACAGACATGAAAAGTCATATATGCACTAATAAAATAGTGGGGGACCTCAATGCCCCACTGTCACAAATAGATCAACTATACAAAAAATAAGTAATGAAATTACTAGAACTCAATTGAACTCTTGAACAAATGAACTTAACAGATGTTTACTGAGTGTTCAGGCCCACAAAATCAGAATACACATTCTTTTCAGCTGCACAAGGTTCTTCTCCAAAATAACCACATACTCGCTCATAGAACATGGTTAAGTAAGTGCAAAAGAATTGAAGTTATCCCCTGTATATTATCAGACCATAGTGTGATGAAATTGGAGATCAATAGCAAAAGAGAACACAAGAATTTCATAAACACATGGAAATTGAACAGCACACTTCTGAATAACCCATGGGTCACAGAGGAAATTAAAGAAGAAAACAGAGAGTTCTTTCAATTAAATGACAATGACAATACAACATATCAGAATCTATGGGACACAATGAAAGCAGTCTTACGAGGGAAATTCATAGCAGTGAATACACATATTAGGAAAATAGAGAGAGCCCAATTAAACAAACTGATGCTGAACTTCAAGCTTCTAGAAAAAGAAGAGCAGGACAAACCTAAAGCTCATACAAGGGAGGAAATTATAAAGATCAGGGCAGAAATTAATGCACTGGAGACTAAGAGAATGATACAAAAAAATTAATGAAGCCAAAATTTGGTTCTTCGAAAGAATAAACAAAATTCACAAACCTTTAGTCAACCTTCTCAGAAAAAGGAAACAAAAGGCCCAAATCCATGCAATTAGGAATGAAAAGGGTGAAATTACAACAGACCCAGCAGAAATCCAGAGGATCATCAATACCTACTTTGAGAACCTATATGCCAATAAGATGGTAAACACAGAATAGACAGATTCCTAGATACATATGAATTACCAAAGTTGAACAAAGAAGACCAAAAAATTCTAAACAACCCAATATCAAACAATGAAATTGAAAAAATTAAAAACGTATCAACTAAGGAAAGCCCAGGCCCTGATGGCTTCACTGCTGAATTCTACAAGATATTTAGAGAGGAACTCCTGCCACTACTGTTTAAACTCTTCAATGAAATTGAAAGGGAAGCAATACTCCTGAATTCATTCCTGGAAGCAAGCATCACCTTGATCCCCAAAGCAGAGAAAGACCCAACTGAAAAAGAGAACTATAGGTCAATCTCACTGATGAACACAGATGCAAAAATCCTTAATAAGAACTGGCAACTAGAATACAGAAGATCAACAAGAAGATCATACACCCTGACCAAGTGAGATTCATCCCAGGGATGCAGGGATGGTTCAACATACGCAAAACAATCAATGTAATACACTATATCAATAGAACCAAGGACAAAAACCATATGATCATTGCAATAGATGAAGAAAAAGCATTTGACAAAATCCAACATGTATTTATGATAAAAAATCTACAAAAAATTGGAATAGAGAAGATTCAATCTGACAAAAGCCATGTATGAAAAACCAACAGCCAATATCATACTAAGTGGTCAAAACCTAAAATCCTTCACACTGAAATCAGGAACAAGACAAGGATGTCCACTGTCACCACTCCTGTTCAATATAGTTTTGGAAACATTAGCCACGGCAATTAGACAAGAGAAAGAAATAAAAGGAATAAAAATAGAAAATGAAGAAGTCAAATTGTCATTATTTGCAGATGACATTATACTCTATATAGAAGACCCCAAGAATGCCACCAAAAGTCTTCTAGACTTAATAACCAAATTCAGTCAAGTAGCTGGTTACAAGGTCAACACACAAAAATCAACAGCTTTCCTCTACACGAACAACAGAATCACTGAAACAGAAATAGGGCAAATAATTCCTTTCACAATAGCATCCAAGAAACTGAAATACCTAGGAATTAACCTAACAAAAGAAATCAAAGACCTCTTCTCTGAAATCTATAGCATTCTGAAAAGAGAGATTGGAGATGATATCAGAAAATGGAAAGACATCCCTTGCTCCTGGGTAGGAAGGATCAACATAGTGAAAATGGCCTTACTTCCAAAACTGCTATATAGATTCAATGCAATCCCAATTGAAATCCCTGCACCATACATCATGGACCTTGAGAAAACAATCCAAAAATTCAATTGGAATAAGAAGAGACCTAGAATAGCAAAAGTAATTCTAGGTAACAGAAACATGGCAGGGTATATCACAATCCCCAACTTGAAACTATACTACATTGCTACTGTGATAAAAACAGCATGGTACTGGCAAAGAAACAGATCTGAGGACCAGTGGAACAGATCAGAAGATGCAGAAACAACTCCAGACACACTCAGCCATCTCATCTTCAATAAAGGAGCCAAACACCCTCACTGGAGGAAAGATAGCCTCTTTATTAAATGGTGCTAGAAAACTTGGGTTTCAACTTGCCAAAGATTAAAACTAGACCTATATCTCTCACCATGCATTAAACTAAAATCATAATGGATTAAAGATGTAAATATTAATATAGAATCACTGAACCAGGTGGAACAGAGGATTCATAGAACTCTTGAAGACACTGGTGTAGGAAAAGATTTTATGAACAAAATCTCAGCTGCCCATGGACTAGCACAAACAATCAACAAGTGGGATCTATTCTGTACAGCAAGAGAAACCACCAGTAGTGTGAAGAGACAACCCACAATGCGGGAAAAAAATCTTCACCTGCTCTTCCTCAGACAAAGGTCTACTATCTCAAATCTATAAAGAACTTAAAAAAATCAGACCTCCCAAATTTAAAGACCCAATCCAACAATAGGCATCTGAAATGAACAGACATTTCTCAGACAACGAAGTAGAAATAGCAAATAAACATATGAAACAATGTTCAACATCACTGGTCATTCGAGAGATGCAAATGAAAAAAAAAAGTGGGATTCCACCTCTCCCCAGAAAGAATGGCTGCTATCATGAAATCAACCAATAACAAATGCTGGTGAGGCTGTGGGGAAAGAGGAACCCTGCTCCACTGCTGGTGGGAGTGTAGACTGGTGCAACCACTGTGGAAATCAGTATGGAGATACCTCAAAGAACTAGGACTGGAAGTCCCATTTGACCCTGCTGTTCCCCTGCTGGGGATCTTCCCCAAAGAATTAAAAGAATCATACCACAGTGATATATGTACACCCATGTTCAAAGCAGCACAATTTGTAATAGCTAAAACTTGGAAGCAGCCCAAATGCCCATCAACTGGAGACTGGATCAAGAAAATGTGGGGATTTTTATAAAATGGAGTACTACTCAGCCATAAAAAATGAGAAATTAGAGATATTTATAGCTAAATGGATTCACATTGAGGCGATACTCTTAAGTGAAATAAATAGGACACACGTGTATAAATACCAAATAGTTTCTCTGGTGTGAGAAACTGAAAGTGTAAATAAGGACTAAAATGTATAATAGGTAATGTGAAATGGGAAGAAAAGGGGCAAGGGGAAGGGGAAGTGGTAGGGGTAGGGGAAACTAAAGAAGGGAATGGAATTAATATGAGAAAGTGGAAAAATGGAAACAAAGTCTCTGTAAATAGGGAGGGATGGAGGGGTTGAAGGGAGGGCAGCAGAAGGGGGAAAAATAAGAACCAAGAGATATTATGTAAAGGTGCAAATTTCCAATGATGAATGTCATTATATTGTATACCTAAAATGTACCAATAAAAAAATTTTTTTTTAAATTTTGCTGGAGAAAACTCTCTAGGTATAATGTGGGTTTTTGTGGAATAGACTATTCAAGGACATTCCACAAAGTATATTTCAATCATATAATAAATAATTTATTGAGAATACAGTAGGCTTGTCAATGACAATTATCAACAATAATAGTTAACAAAGGATCACTGCTATTTTCCAAAACTTATATGGTATTATTTTATATCATGAATCTACCACCACCATACCAATGCCTTTTTAAGCTATTCAGGTGTCCCTCAGTGTATAAGTTTTACTTTTAGTTAGAATCAATAAGACAATTTCCTCAGAGATAACAAACTTCTGTTCCTGTGGAAGTCTTCAATTCTCCATTGTCATTCAAAAGTACAATATTGTTTAATCTGCTGTTGTAGGGCTCTGTATCTACTGCAGCTCTTTTAGCAACAACTTAGGAAAGACACTATTATTTTTAGGTACCTTTGCAAACAAAGTTAAAATATAGATGAACTTTGCTGTGTTCTCCATTTTAATTAATATAAAAATTGCCTCAGTGTGTGACTCAGGTTCTTTCCCAAAACTTAAAAAGAAAAAAAGTCAGAGGAATAAACAACAGAATCAACTTTATATCTAAAAAATCAACTAATATCTACAAAAGAAAATCTAACAAAGTGTTTTATAAATTTTAACCATTTGATTTTCGTATGGGATTTCTATACCTCATTCTGTCACTCAATATACTTAAGGAGAAGCCAGGAATTGCATCATATATCTGATCCTACTATGTCAGAGGCTGAGGCAGGATGATCAAAATCTCAAGGCCAGCCTAGGCAGCTTAAGGAGACCCTGTCTCAAAATTTTAAAAGTTTTTTAGCTGAGACAAATGAGACTTTCAGTCCTAGTTATTTGAGTTATCTCCATACTGATTTCCATAGTGGTTGCACCAGTTGACATTCCCTCCAGCACACTCCACCAGTGCAGCAGGGTTCCTCTTTGCCCACAGCCCTGCCAGCATTTGTTATTGGTTGATTCCATTCTTTCTAGGGTAAGGTGGAATCTCACCCTTGTTTTCATTTGCATCTCTCTAATGAACAGTGATGTTGAACATTTTGTCATGTGCTTATTTGCTATTTCTACTTCTTTCGGAAATGTCTGTTCATTTCAGATGTCCATTTTTGGATTGGGCCTTTAAATTTGGGAGGTCTGATCTTTTTAAGTTCTTTATAGATTCGAGATAGTAGACCTTTGTCTGAGGAACAGCAGGTGAAGATTTTTTCCCACATTGTGAGTTGTTTCTTCACACTGCTGGTGCTTTCTCTTGCTGTGCAGAAGCTTTTTAATAAGAAGAGATCCCACTTGTTGATTGTTTTTGCTAGTTTTTGCTAATCTTTTCCTACACCAGTGCCTTCAAGAGTTCTACCTAACCCCTGCTCCAGCTGGTTCAGTGTTTCTGTTTTAATATTTAGATCTTTCATCCATTTCGATTTTAGTTTAGTGCATGGTAAGAGATACAGGTCTACTTTTAATCCTTGGGAAGTTGAAACCCAATTTTTCCAGCACCATTTATTAAAGAGGCTATCTGTCCTCCAGTGAGGGTGTTTGGCTCCTTTATCGAAGATGAGATGCCTGAGTGTGTCTGGAGTTCTTTCTGTATCTTCTAATCTGTTCCACTGCTCCCCAGGTCTGTTTCTTTGTCAGTACCATGCTGTTTTTATCACAGTAGCTTTGTAGTATAGTTTCAAGTTGGAGCTGTGATACCTTCTGCCATGTCTCTCTTATCTAGAATTGCGTTTGCTATTCTGGGTCTCCTCTTGTTCCAAATGAGCTTTTGGATTGTTCTCTCAAGGTCCATGAAGTATGGTGCTGGAATATCAATTGGGATTGCATTGAATCTATATAGCAGTTTTGGAAGTAAGGCCATTTTCACTATGTTGACTCTTCCTACCCAGGATCAAGGGATTCCTTTCCATTTCCTGATATCGTCTTCAGTCTCTCTTTTCAGAGTGCTATATGGGCCGGGGATTTAGCTCAGTGGTTTCGCTGCCTGCTGCAAAACTGCAAGGCCCCAAGTTCAATCCCCAGTACCAGAATGCTATAGTTTTCAGAGAAGATGTCTTTGATTTCTTTTGTTAGGTTGATTCCTAGGTATTTCAGTTTTTTTAATGCTACTGGGCAAGGAACTGTTTGCCCTATTTCTTTCTCAGTGAGTCTGCTGTTCATGTAGAGGAAAGCTATTGATTTTTGTGTGCTGACCTTGTATGCAGCTACTTTACCCAATTTGGTTATTAAGTGTAGAAGCCTTTTGGTGGAGTTCTTGGGGTCTTCTATATAGAGTATCATGTCATCTGCAAATAATGACAATTTGACTTCTTCATTTCCTATCTTTATTCCATTTATTTCTTTCTCTTTTCTAATTGCCGTGGCTAATGTTTCCAAAACTATATTGAACAGGAGTGGTGATAGTGGACATCCTTGTCTTATTCCTCATTTTGAAGCTATTCCCCTGCTGGGTTTCTTCTCCAAAGAATTAAAGGAATCATAAAACAGTGATATATGTGCACCCATGTTCATAGCAGCATAATTTGTAATAGCTAAAACTTGGAAGCAGCCCAACTAGACACTGGATAAAGAAAATGTGGTTTTTTAATAAAATGGAGTACTACTCAGCCATGAAATATGAGAAATTAGAGACATTTATAGCTAAATGGATGGACATTCAGGCGATACTCTTGAAATAAATAGGACACACATGTGTAAATACCAAATAGTTTCTCTAGTCTAAGAAACTGAAAGTGTAAATAAGACTAAAAGGAATAATAGATAATGTGAGATAGGAAGAAAGGGGGCAAAGGGGAAGAGGAGGTGGAAGGGGTAGGGAAAAGGAAAGAAGGGAATGGAATTAATATGAGAAAATGAAAAAATGGAAACAAAGTCTTTGTAAATAGGGAGGGGTGGAGGGGTGGAGGGGTTGAAGGGAAGGCAGGAGAATGGGGGGAAAATAAGAACCAAGAGAGACTATGTAAAAGTGCAAAGTTCCAATGATAATATACATTATACTGTATACCTAAAATGTACCAATAAAATTAATTTTTAAAGAAGTTTTCTAAAAGGGCTAGGGATGTAACTCAGTGTTAGAGCATTTGCCTAAGCATGTACAAGGCCATGGGTTCAAACCCAGAATCTAAAGAAAAATTTAAGGGGATAAAGTTTGCTGAAGAACAAATCTCATCCCAAAGAACAGCGAATCAGTGTTCCAGAAGAATACAGATTCTAACAAAAGCTTAGCAAAAGTTTTTCTCTAAGACATTTGTGAACATATAAGCAAAAGAAAATATGTCAGTTAGCCAGCTTCCTAATTGCTGGCCTCAATCTTTTGGGAGCAAATTGCACTCTGTGTCTCATTCATTTGATCCTCAGGAACCAGGCAGAGAATTCTGTGGTCCCTGGTTGATGATACAGATTCTCTCCTTGCTCAGGAACTAATCAGGCTCTTCTGAATGCACTTCTCAAATAGAACTTGAATTCTCTAATTTTAGCAAGAACACAGCTGAGTTCATCTAGCCCAAATTTCCCACTCTCCATGTTCGGTCACCCTCCATATATGATGGAGATCTTCAACGTCTAGGCTTCTTCATTCTCCACCATGCCCCAAGACATGTCTCATCACCCAGGCCTGTCCTCAGCAGTGATCTTGTTAGGTCCGTTTCACTAGAATTCTTCTTCATCTCTGATGTTTGCTTTAATTTCTGTAATTTACCATCCACTGACCCAGTGGTATTCTTTTGGCTATAAATCCAACTTTACCTTTTTTATTCAGAGTTGAGCCCAGTTTCTCTTTCCTACTGAAAAATCCCATTGCAGTGCTCCCTACACCAATGGCAGTGGTCCTAAATAAAATTTGCCTTTCCATTCTTTAACTAGTGTCATGAATTCCTTTTTTCTTTAACACTGGCAACTGTCTAATGGGAACCAACACTGTGAAGAACCTGAAAGAAGTTACCTTTTTGTGAAAATAAATCTCTGCATAATCAGTGAACTATAAAATATCCCAAAGTATATTCCAAGGGATACTGCTTCTGGGGACTCTAATAGGTGTTATATGAAAACCTCCCAAGGTCAAACATTTGAAACACTTGAAAAACACTAAAAAGATTTTTTCCTCCCACTGAGCACAGACCCTTTCATAAGCTAATGTGTACTGTGAACCACGAAAGGTAGTGTGTTATGCAATTTCCTAACTTTAATCCCAGAGTCTACAGAGTGTCTTGAGGTTATCACTATTCAGAAAGCACTTATCTCTGTGCTTTGCCCAGTCCATCCAAGAAAGAAATTTAGATTTTAAACCAAGGGTCAAAGTCCTGAACAAGACATACTTAATGTTAGATTTTATTGGGTAGACAATAGTAGATAGAGACATTTTTGAGGAGTTATTTCAACTTCATAGGGCTTCCAGTGATTCCACAAGACTTTTGGTGACATATCTACCACCAAGAATAAGAAGCAGCTCTGCTGCCACATACAGAGGAAAACACAGCTTTTAGCCCTAGCTTTCAACAGTAAAAGCTGCTTTCCAGAGATGCTTCTTATCTTCAAATTATAATTTTTTAAATTGCAAGAAGCCATCTTAATTTATTTTCTCCTAGGACTGAGACTCTTCTAGGAACAAAAAGGAAAAGCTGTTAAACTATCATATGCAAATATACTCTTTAGAAAAGAAACCAGACACATAGCAAAATTCAAAATTTGCAAAGCATTCTTTGCATCCAAAGCATATGCTAATAAATATTTCCCTGAGGTCAAGCCTTTTTCAGAAAATTGTCCCATGGAATAGGTCAGTTCATCTTAAATGGTCAGTATGAGACATTGTCACTCCCACACTATTGTGCGTGGACAAAATCGGCACATGGAATATTCATTTCCAGGAAGTAACTCATTTCTTATACAGTCAACAAAATAGTAGCATTATAAAAGTTACCAAAAAACTTTTTGAAAAAAAAGAATCAGTTACATCCAGTACTTTAGTGCTGATTTAGATGGGAATATATCCTCTCAACTACTCTATATTCTGTTTTCCTGCGTGTGTGTGTGTGTGTGTGTGTGTGTGTGTGTGTGTATTCATCTCTGTGGGGTTTTTTGTTCCTGATAGGAAAGGAAAGAGTGCTGTCAATTTCAAAATAGTCTGCAACTGACACATTAGAAGGGGATTTAATTATTCTGGCATAAAAAGCTAAGAAAGCAAAATAAATACATTTATTTTACACAGACTCTCAGCTACCCTAATTGCTTATGTGCAATAAGAGCTTTCAAATAATGAGTCCTTAAATAATAAATTGATATGGGGAAAAATAATGATACCCAGGTGTGAACCTTAATTTGAGTGGTAGGCCATATACTCAATGGTATAATTGCCTTTATTACCACATTCTGGCCTAACATTAAGGGTTTGAGTCATGGAAACTGGATAGAAATGAAAGACGAACTGTGTTCAAATCAGAGAATCACACAATAGAGTCCAGGTATCAAAATAGCTTCTTGAAATGTAAAAGCCAGCTTCAGTTTTATATGAGACATTCTATTTAGACACATGCTACACTCAGCCTTAGCCAAAAAGCCTGGGTAAGGAAAATTATCCATTAAAGGCTTCAGTGTTTTTAGTCTAAAACCTTCATGTAAGGAACCTCTTTTATTTCCAAATAATACCTCAAACTACTCCATCATAACTAGATTTTGTTGTTTAAAAAACCCTCTTGTGATCTACTACAAGGTGCAAGGTCTCTACTGATGGTTATTCACTGCAGGATTCCTAATAGAACTATTTGTATTTATATTCTATATTGCATATTCATATAATAATTTACCTGAATGACTAATGTCTGACCTAGGATCAATGATATTTCTTTAGTTCATATTTAATAACCCTGGAAGACAGCACTATTTGAAATAAAGATTCAACCCAGTTGCCAACATCTTTTGAATATATTCTTTTAGGGTTTTTTAAAATTCAGAATTAAAGAAAAAAAAAAAAGCCTATGCTTTTTCACCAATTTAGAGTTCTGCACAAAAATACCTTATAAAGTTGTTTTTGTAATTAATAATATGACAGCAAAACCAGAGTATTCCAACATTTCAGTGAAAAAGTATTCATCTATTTTATGACGTGACATTTCCTCAATTCCTCTGTGGACAATCCAAAACATACAGACTCTTTTGAACCCTCTTCTCAAGTGGGCTTTGACTTTTGGGCTTGTGATTTTAGCATCTGTAAGTTCAATCAAGAATACTGCAAAATCAGTTTAACAAGAAACCCTTACCCTTAATAATCCAATCACCCTTAAAATTTGGTCAAATTCCTTCTCATCACCCTTGGTACCTGGTCACCCTGCCTTGCCTTCAGGAAGAGTGTTGTCCGGTAAGTTCAGTTAGAATCCTGCCTTACCATGATGCTTCTTCTGAAGAACTTCCACGCACTGACCCCTACCAACCCTACCATTTGGTTACAAATTTTCATTTCTCTATGGTACAGTAGAAACTGAGCCCAGTTCTATACTAAGACCTCTCTTCCCTTATTGCAACAGTTTCTGAATTAACTCTACTTTGGTCACTTTACTCTCTGCTCTGTTTTCCTTTCACAGCCTTCTGAATTATTATTTCGATAGTTACAGAAAGTCCCTCAAAAGTCTCATGTATTCATAGACACGGCTGTTGGAAAGTGGTTAGACAGTGGGGACACTGTACCAATCACTGAATCGATCCATTGAAGAATTAATGGCTGAATATGCTGTTAGGAAGTCGGCCTGCTTGGCAGTGGTCACTGAGGCCATGACCTTAAAGAGCACATTCTTGTCCCTGGCTCCTTTCTTTGCTCTGCTTCCTGGATGCCATGAGATGAGCAGCTTTCCTTAGCCATGCCCTCTTGCCATGCTGTTTGTGCCTTGCAGCCAGTCAACCACAGACCAAACCCAGTGGAAAATGTGAGCCAAATAAATGTCTCTCCTTTAAATTGCAGGTGTCAGATATTTTGTCTCAGTAAAGTGACTAGTACATTTATCTTTCTAAAACTCTGAAAAACTCTTAACTCCATTATGAAATTGTCCTAAGGATTACAGAAAAGAAACCGCAACCCTGTTTATATGTATTTACAGAATTGCAATTTGACTTACCTACCAACACACTGAAATGACTGAAGAGTGCCAACTAATTGCCACTATGAGCAAGATTGCTAAAGTCACAGCAATCGTATCTTGTGTTTCATACCTTGTGATCCATACCTCATATCCCTCAATGTCACTGATGGATCATTTAAATCCAGTTGATCACTCCATTGCAAAGTAGTACTAATATACATGAATCTAGCATTCTTCCAACATCAAGTGGATGGGTTTTTTTCGTTGTTCTTTTATTGGTACATTTTAGGTATACAATTCATTTACATTTATCATTGGGTGCTTGTACCTGTACATGATGCATCTTGGTTCTTATTTTTTTCCCCATTACCTGTGTGCCCTTCACCCCCTCCGCCCTTCCCTATTTACATAGATTTCATTTCCTTTTTTTTTTTTTCTTTTCTCATAGTGTTTCCTTTCCCTCTTTTCCTTTCCCCTTCCCCTCCCTTCATTCCTTCATCTTTGGACCTTTTTTCCTATTTCAAATTTTCAATTATTCATTTTAATCATTTTAACCATTGTTTACACTATCAGTTTCTCACACTAGAGAAACTACTCGGTATTTACACATGTGTGTCCTATTTATTTCACTTAAGAGTATGGCCTCGATATGCATCCATTTAGCTACAAATGACTCTAGCTTTTCATTCTTTACGGCTGAGTAGTACTCCATTTTATAATAAAACCACATTTTCCAGTTGATGGGCACTTGGGCTGCTTCCTAGCTTTAGCTATTACAAACTGTGCCGCTACGAACATGGGTGCACATATATCACTGTGGTATGATTCTTTTAATTCTTTTGGGAAGATACCCATCAGGGGAATAGCTGGGTCAAATGGGACCTCTAATACAGAACCTCAAGCTCCTAGAAAAAAAAAGAGCATAACGAATCCAATGCTCGTACAAGAGAGGAAATTATAAAGATCAGGGCAGAAATCAATGCAATGGAGACTAAGAGAACAATACAAAAAAATCAATGAATCAAAGAGTTGGTTTTTTGAAAGAATAAATAAAATCAATAAACCTTTAGCCAACTTTATCCAAAAAAAGGAAAGGCACAATACATGCAATTAAGAATAAAAAAGGTGAAGTCACAACAGATCAAACAGAAATCCAGAGTATCATCAATACCTACTCCAAGAGCCTCTATTCCAATAAAATGGAAAACACAGACGAAATGGGCAGATTCCTAGATACATATGAATTGCCAAAGTTAAATGAAGAAGATATAGAAATTCTAAACACCCCAATTACAATGAGTGAAATTGAAAATGTAATAAAATATTTACCAACAAAGAAAAGCCCAGGTCTGGATGGCTTCACTGATGAATTTTGCAAGACATTTAAAGAAGAACTAATGCCATTACTCTTTAAACTCATCAAGGAAATTGAAAGAGAAGCAATACTTTCAAATTCATTCCTGGAAGCAAGTGTTACTTTGATTCCAAAACCATGGAAAGACCCAACCCAAAAAGAGAACTACAGGTCAATCTCCCCAAAGAACATAGATGCAAAAATCCTCAACAAGATACTGGCAAACAGAATACAGAGGGTCATCAAGAAGATCATACAACCTGACCAAGTTGGATTTATCCCAAGGATGCAAGGATGGTTCAACATTCGTAAATCAATAAATGTAATACACTATATTAACAGAGTCATGGTATGTTTTTTTTAAGTTTTTTAAAGCCTCTTAAGTATTTATTCCATTGTCAGGAATTTCTAACATTTAGTCCCCCGAGTAAATAATTCTCTATTATGTATATAGGTATATTTGTATTGAACACACCTAAACACAAGAAATTTAAGGCTATTACCTAATGAGCCAAAAATCAGAATTTTTAATTTTCACCTTAAATTCATCTAATTGCTAGGCTTAGTTTTTACTTCAAATATGTATCACATTTATAATTAAAAATTTTAAAGTTTAAATTGAAAAATTTTAAATTCTACTATATTATTTAATCTTCTAGACATAGACATTTTGCTCAGTCAACCTTTGCAGATATGTCTGATTAATACCAAATTTTTTGTTTCTCCTTCTCTTATTCTCACATTGGAAGTTCTTCCTGTTTAAAACTCTGTATGAATTCCGCACTGTGGAGTGTAAAACAGATACCCTCCAGAACCAGAAACAGAAGAAAGCTACCTTCTCCACATCACTCAAATACTGCTTCTATCAAAACACCAAGAAATGTGAACAGATGCTCAAACACAGTCACAGACCTCCACTGTTGATGGCCAGAACAAAGTCACACTGTGCTCTCTGAATAAGTTCAGATAAAATTTAACAGCTACAGGATTCTTAGACTAGTCATTTCAGCAGTCCCACGTGCAACTTTGGCTAGGGTAGTATCTTAAGTTAAGACACTACTATACGTGAATACTGAAAATAAAGTTTTTGTGCACAAGAAGCTTAAAATATAGTTAAAAATTATGGTACAAAGAGTAACTACACAGTAGTTATAGTTCTGAACACATGCAATAAACTTTCAAAAAACGTGCATGCCTGGACTTAAACATCAACTTTAAGCATGCTTGCCCTGCAACAAAACATTCCTAGTTGGAAATTTCAGTCAGGCTATTTTGGTTATTTATCTATGAAGTTCCTTCCAAGGCTCTTGGAAGAGAGAAGAAACCAAGGTCCAGAGTGTTCTGTACTACCCATGAGCAGGAGCAGGGATGCTAGCAAGAGAGAAGCTGAACTCAACCATCTCTGCTCTCTCTGCCTTGTCCAGCTTCCTCATCTCTGAGACCAATGCCACTATTCATCCACCTGCACATGCTTGATGTCTTCTTGCCTCTATGTTCCACCAAAGTCTTGCAGATTTTACTTCTCATTTTCTAAAATACCATTCATTTTCTTTCTCCACTTCAGTCTAAACTATCATCCTTAGAACATGGTCTCTTAATCAAACCCCCTGAACTCACTTTCCAACCCTTTCCCACCAATGCAGCAAGACTGCTTTTAAAAATAATTATAAAAGGGGGCCGGGGATTTAGCTCAGTGGTTCCAACACCTGCCTCGCAAGCGGAAGGACCCGAGTTTGATCCCCAGTACCAAAAAAAGAAAATTATAAAATGAACAGGTTGTCCAGATAAAAACTTCAAAATTCCAAAAGTATAGAAAGAACATGAGAAAAGACAAGTCTCCCTTCCCATTCCTCAACACTAAATCCCACATTGCTTACCATTTCTTATCCTCCCAGAAAACATCAGTGTCAATGAAAGCATTTCAATGTTGTTTGGGAACTAGGATGGCCTACGAAATGAAGGAACTCATATTTCAGGAAGAAACATTACAAAATATTTCTAATCTTATTTACATCTCTAAATGAATACGGCAGATTTCAATTCTTAAAACAATGCACTGTTTGCAGCTCCTTGGCATCTCTGCTCTCACTGTTTTATGTCTCCACAGGTGTTCAATCATCCTCTCTTCACATTCTCATTGAATTTCTTTTCTTCACTTACTCTCTACATCTCAGTTACAAAACCCTAGAAGGACCACTCTGACTTCCAGAGCAGGGCAGGTATAATATGAGGCAAGCTCAGCACTCTGGGCACTTTTTCAGGGTACTTCTCACCACTGTTATCAAATAACTAATCTTATGATTAATCAGTTGGTTGGTTCATGTCTGACTGCTCTAAAATTCCACAAAGGCAAGGACCATATCTCCATTGTTTACTTCTGCTTCACCAGTGCCTTGCACAGTACCAAGGAAATATATATTTAAAGAGTGAATAATTAAATGGTCAAAGTAATATCTGAAAAATAATAAACAAATGCCCCCAAATAACAGCAATGTTTCTATAGGAAAGGAAAATTCTAGTGACTTTCCCATGAATTTTCAAAAACTGTCCTACATATTCACTTTTTAAAAATATTGGCAAGCTACCTACATTTCATTTTAATGTCAAAAACATGTATGCTAGGCGTGTAGAATAGGTTTTTTAAATTCTTATTCTCTGTTCAAAAAAATCCAAACCAGTAAAGGATTAAATGACCTGTGTGATAATAGAGTTCTTTGGAGAGAGTGCCAGGACGGAAGGTGGAACTCTAATAGCAGAGGGATTAGGAGAAAGGAATCAGTGGAGGGACAAGGGATAAGGAAATCCTCTTAATACAGCAGAAAATATGCCTCTTTCTAGAGCCAGTCCCACTAAAACTTAAACCATAATGCATATTTACTTAGATGATATATGGATAAATGCTAGGTAAAGGCAGTTAAACAGAAACAGCTCAGTGTCTCTAGACAGATAATTTAAGAAATGCAAGAACAGGTATGTACACAATGATGTTCAGCTATAACTATGTGTTGCAAACACTAAAATCTACATATACATGTATGTCATTTCATTTACCTGTGGTTATATATCAAAACCTCGAAATTATGGTGGCTGAAAATAATCACTGTAATTATTGATAATTTTAGGGGTGGCCGTGTCTCTGCTGGCCTTATCTGGCACTGCTCCTACAGTTCCAGTGAGACATCCACTACAGCTGGAATGTGCAGCATGGCCCCATCATCCAGGCTCAGAGTTCACTTGACTTCTCTGAAATGCCAAACCTTTCCTGCTTTCCCTCCTATCTCACTTGCTACTCCTTTTGGGTCTTTTTGCTAGCCTCTTCTTACCTACCTGACTTCAAAATGCTACAGTATCCCATTGCCGTTATTAGACAACTTCTCTTCTTTATCTGCAATTGTTCCTTAGAGGGTTTCATTCAGTGATTTCCTCATTTATTTTTTATTATTAAATTTACCACTCGTGATACTATGCTACACGTTAATGTAGTATAATGTTAATTTGTACATTTATTCATCGTATCTCACCCTGTCACTACTTCTCAGACTGTAAACTATAAGGAGATTATTGTTTTAGTCACTGCTGCAATAGCAGTACCTACAAGAGTACATTATTGGTATTTTTAATGAAAGAATTAATGAATGCACAATTAAAGTTTTTCTCTGCACTGTTGGAAAATATATAACCCCAAGAGATCATGGCAGTAAACTCATACTAACTCTCACACAGTTAAACTATGCTTAGGTAATTTAGGCAAAAATGTGCTTTAACTTACTAGAAACTTAAGAAATACAAAATGCAATATAAGACAGAAAGAAAATTGGACTGAGATTTAGGAAACTTGAGTGAATATTTTGACTGTGATTCAAACATGTTTTATGACCCTTATGCAATAAGGAGTGCCTTAGGAAAAATCTCTTCTTATATAAAACCTGAGACCACAATACTTCTGGAAAATAATTTATTAAAGAAAGCACATGGAATTAATAGACAATAGCTATTATTCTTAAACAATGTATGCCAAGAGCTTTTGTTTCCCTTCTAAGGGCTACATATAATGCCCACAAATCTCTCCATCAAATGACACCTCATCACCTTACAAATCTTACTTGTTTGTGTTATAAGCTCCTATAAAAGACTATAGCGAAATTTTTCCATAAATGTCTTAAATAAGAAGGAGAAGAATGTAAGGGAAGAGAGAAGAAGGGGAAGGAGGGATGGGAGACAGAAAAAGAAGAGTAAAAGAAAGAGAATGAAGGGAAGAAGACAGTAACAACTGATGAGAGGTGGAAATATTTTTTTCTGATACCACCCTAAACCAGTGTTTTGTGGCCCTGCAAGATCTATGAGAAAACCCATGGACAGAACCTCTTGCCACCTACCCCATAGCCCAGTGAACTCTTTCTGCACTAGCTCTGGGAGCTCTGAGATTGTCCCACCCTCAAATAGAGCGCAGGAATGATTGCATACAACAGTGCAATTGTTTGATATCAACAGTCTTTATCTAATGGTGCTCATCTTACAAAAAAATTACTATCAAATAATCAAAGCATGGTTTGGTTGAGAAAAAAGAGCAGTACCTAAATTTGTCAAAATAAAATCAGAAGACTTAATATTCCCATCTGTTAGAAACAAGGAGAATTAAAGTTTATTCTGTGATTCCTGCTGATTCTGTAATATCTTTGTGAACTACTTAAAGCATCTTTTCTTACTGCTGATTTAGTTAGTAATGTAGTGTTAATTCTTAAACTGTAACTTCTATAATGCTATATACAATAAGTTTTAACACATTTGCTTCTCAGAAAGTTTTCCATGGTACAAATAATTTTTGAGATAATCATGCTAAACATTTTTTTAATTTCTGCTAGTACTTTTCCTAGCTACTAATAGGCTAACACACTTTATGAATCTCCCAAAGGAAAATGCTCCACAATATTTAGAGTTTCTGAATTTAATTACATAAAATTGTCATTTTTATTAAGATGATGGACATACAATAAATATTTTCTTTATGAAAAGTTATTTAAATTATTATAAACTGAATGATAAAAAGAACAGAAGAACCAATAGTTAATAAAAGTTCTCAAAAAGTCTGTAGAACACAGCTGAAGCAGTTTTAGGATCAGGCAAAGAGGAATACCACAAGCCATACAGTGTGTGAAGAAAAATCCAGAGGAAAATTTTATCTATGAATCCAAAAGAACCACATGGAAACTCAGGACTGGGAAGTACTGTACTGCCAGGTCGTAGGGGAGGGATGAGTGGGAATAGAAGAAACAAAACAAAACAAAAACAAAACAGTTCATAACAGAAGATTAATTTAAAGACTTTATATGAAATATTCAACAGTCCCATCCCTTCATTCTCACACTATAAAAATAAATTGGGATTCAATATCAAAAAGTTGGAAGTCTTCTCTAAAGATACTGTCTTAGTTACTTTGCTTGTCACTGGGACAGGATACACGACACCTTCCGCTTACAGGAAGAGAGGTTTATTGTGGCTCACATTTTAGAAGTTTCGTTACATGGCGGACAGCATGGGGGAAGAGCCTGGGCACAGAAAAGCTGCTCATCATGGCAGGCAGACAGAGAAGGAGGGAGCTGAGAAGGGGAGGGAGCTGCATTCTTCCAGGTCATGCTCCAGTGACTGGCCTTTCCAACCAGGTCACACTTCCTAAGGTTACATTCAGCTATAGCTCCCAACGATTCAATCATCTTTCAAAAGCCCTGCCTATGAGCGCAAGAGGGGTACAGCTAGATATAAACCACAACAGATACCAGATGACTCAAGAAGAGACCTCCATGTATACATATATAAAGACGATTCTCCACGTTATCAGTCTCTTGCCAGACCATTCACAGTGAAGAACAACTCCCAGTGAGATATTTTCACCGATATATTTAAATCTGCTGGTAATATCTTTACTGCTTCACATTTAACTATTAACTGACCACCTAAGATAAACACATAAGAAAAGTTTCTAGAGAAGAGAGTTATACCAGAAACAGACAATTTAGGGAATTAAAAGGTGTGTGTGTGTGTGTGTGTGTGTGTGTGTGTTTAAATAAACTAAATGGGATTTCTTGGAGAGATTTGAAAAATACCAGTAAAGTATGATTTATAGTCTTTGAAAAAGAAACAATCACAGAAGAACCCAAAATGCCTAAAATAAAGAATATATTCATTTAAAAAATAAATCACACATAACATGAACCAAAATCTCTAAATGTATTAGACCAAAACTGAACAAATTAGAGTTAATGGGCCAAGAATTTAAAACTCCAATGGTACAAATGGGAAAAGGAGAGGACAGGGAAAATGAAAATGAGAACATCAAATAAGAACTCAATCAAGATACTTTGCAGACCTTAGGAATGATTCAATTCCTCAAAATGCAAGAGCACAATAATGCCCAATACAACAAAAGAATTGATTTAAGTACATGAAAATGTCACCATGACATTTTCAAACACAAAGAAAAAACTTCAAGGAGTCCAGAGAGAAAATGCAATTGACTGGGTAATGCAAATCAGATTGGCATCAGACTTCTCATCCAACAAACAACTTTCTATTTCCAAGGAAAAATCATCTTCAGGTTAAATCCACCACCATCCAAATATCCAGCAATGAGATGCTAGAAAAGTAACCACCTCATAGTTAAACCTTTGAGGAACTTATTTCTTGTACATTTGTTTTTACTGGAAATTTCAGAGCCTCTATTTTCAGATTCCAAAATTCAGGGTTTGCAGAAGTCTTAATGTATTTAGATTTGGAGAAAAATTTTTATGTCAATCTAATGTTTCTCCCTCCATGTCTTACATTCTATTCTCTAACCATAATTCTATGTTCACTCTTTGTAGTGGTAGGGTAAGATTTAAATTTGATTGGCTTTGAGATCCACAGCAGAGACTGGTGGAGCACACTTGTAGGTCTGTCTGGGTGGGTCACAGAGGCAAGGCCTTGGTGCCTAGGCCTGGTCTCTTACTCCTTTCCTTTTCGCTCTGGTGCTCTTTCCCTGCTCTGCCTCCTAGACACCATGAGCTAAGCAGCTTTGCTCCCCCATACCCTTCCACAATTGGAGCCAGCCAATCATGGAATGAAACCATGAACAAGATAAACCTTTAGTCCTATCTGTTGTGTTTGTTTGATACTGTGTCTCAGAAACAGGAAAGCTGATTAATACACTCTTCCATGTGCTCACCAATCTATCTATCCACCAATAAAAACTTACTGATAAAATACAGTATATTAGGCAGGATGCTGAGAGGCATAGATGAATAGAGCACGATGCCTACACTAGAAAAACATGCTGTCTAGTGGCAGTGAAAAACATATGAATGCCTGATGACAATCTCCTTGAAGTAAGTGTAATGAGTGAGTGACATACAATGCAATGGAAGATTATCAGATCTATTATTTGAAAATCTTCTGATAGCCTCACTACCTTAATTTCCTAATTCAAATTCATAGTTATTTTCAATTGTGGTAGCCCGGTTTCTTAAATTACTTTCTCTTATTTCCACAAACAGAAAATAACGCCTCCTCCAAATGATAATTGAGCACATGAACACAATAACATTTTACTATATAATAGATTCATGATGTTGAATCAATAAAAGCTGAATTTAATACCTGTTAAAATTAGGCAGTTCCAGAAGATGGCAGAGCAGAAACCAGCAGAGAAGGCAGCCTCTTTGGGACCTGGAGTCCAGAAACCTGGAAAACAAGGAAACAATTCAGTGAAGAGAAGGAACGAGGTGTATCTCCAGGAATAAACAACAAAGGCCACCTAAGTTGAAGTTCTGACTGGGTGGGATGTGGAGGCTCTGCTGCCTACATAGTAGGAGGCCAGGCCAGTCATGTGTGGCTTCCAGAAGAGACTGAGTCTGAAAGTGCTGACATTAAGTCCAGCAGGCACCTTGACCCCACCCCACCTACCCTGATGCCTATATCCAGCAAAAACTCAGTGATTCATTTGCTTTACCCATCCACCAACCGGAGCAAGGATATCGCTTAGCTAGAATGGTTGCCATGGACTGGCGTATACAGACAGAGTATTCTCTGCAGCAGTGGGCACCTCACAAACACACAGGTTACACAGCTAGGCAGAGTGTGGAGATAATATATGTCTTGGCAGTTACTCAGTATCCCTCCTCCATATCTGCTAGAGTCTAAGACTGAAGATCCTATAAAGAAACCACTCATTCAAATATGCAGAGGCATATTTTTGGACTCATTTCTTCTTTTTTTTTTTTTTCCATTGCTTCTTTGGAGTTTAGGGGATTCCTTTATTCTGTTTTTTCTTCTCATTTTTTGTCATTATGTTTTTGGGAGTTTTTTTTCCTTTTTTCTTCTTGATGTTTGTTGTTTTCTGTTACTTTTATCTACTTCTATTAATTTCTTTCTACTCCTTAAGAAGATTCTGTATTTCACTTTTCTCTCATCCTTCTTATTTTTCTTTAGTTTTCAAATTTTGTTTCTTTCATTTTTCCATTCCCTCCTATCTTTATGAGTGTAACCATGAAAAAGAAATAACATCAAAAATCAAAAAATGGGATCATGTTAAATTTAAAATTCACTGTATAAAGAAGGAAACAACCAACAGAGTGAAGAGACAATCTACAGAACTGGAAAAAAGTTTTGTCAGCTATTCCTTAGATGGAAGACTAACATCTAGGATATGTAAAGAACTCAAAAAAGTCAGGTCCCCCAAAATAAAAGACCCAATCAACAATAGGCAACTGAACTGAAGAGATACTTCATAGAAGAAGGAGAAATAACCAATAAATACATTTTTAAAAAGGTTCAACACTGCTAGCCATTTGAGAAGTGAAAATTAAAACAGTAAGATTCTATCTTACACCAGAAAGAATGGTTATCATCAAAATAACAAACAATAACAAATGCTGGACAGGTTTGTGGAGGAAAAGGAATACTTCTATATTATTGGGGGAAATGTAAATTAGTACAACCAATATGAAAATTAATATGGAGACTCTTCAAAAACCTAAAACTAGAAATTCCATTCAACCTAGCTATTCTCCTTTTAGGCATCTTTCCAGTAGTCTTCAAAACATTGTATTACACTGATACATGCATGCCCATGTTTATAGCAGCACAATTTATACACCAAAATCTTAGGAACAGGCAATATGTCCATCAGCAAATGAATATATAAAAAACATTTATGGAGTACTACTTTGCCATAAAGAAGGATGTACTTGAATCATTTGTAGGAAAATGGATGCACCTTGAGACCATAATGTTAACTAAAATAAATCAGACACACAAGCTTAAATATCATATGATGTGTCCTGCATGAGAAACCCAAAACATAAAAAAATTAAAGAGCAAAATAAAAGACAATAGGATATGAGGAGATAGCTATTTTGCAAAAGAAAAGAGGACCAAGAGATGGAGGACAGGGGGAAGGAGTTAAAGGGATGGAAAAAAGAAGAATTAAGATGTGTTATGGCAGCCAGTCAAAACACCTGGAAGGAAGCTCCCCCGCTGCCATCCCAAGCTCCCAGAGCAGAGAAGCTAAGCCAGTCCCAGCACCTGGAAGGAAGCTCCCCCACCACCAACCCAAGCTTCTAGGGCAGAGAAGCTGAGCTGGTCCCAGCACTCAGAAGGAAGTTCCCCTGCTGCCATCCCACACACCTGGGGCAGAGAAGGTGAGCCATGTGGGCACCAGAAGAACCCCCACCCTGCCCCCCATGGGAATGACAAGACATGTAAATAAGCCTCAAAAACAGACTTCTGGATCACCTACAGCAACCCCAAAGGGAAACAAGATGGAACAATCTGATACTCAACCACCTGAACTCTCTGAACTGACACCAAAAGAGGATCTGGGAAAAATGAAATCAGAAATAATTACTCAGATAACAGCAAAGATTGTACTCATGGTGTAAGACATGATTAATAAATCTAGACAGGACACAGATAAAAAAATACAGGATCTGAGGAACATGATGAAATCCTAACATAGGAAACAAATGGAATCCATAAAACAAGTGCAAACAGATTACTAGGAGATCAAAAACTCCATTGAAAGTCTACTCAGCAGAATGACCCAATGTGAGGATAGAATTTCAGATATAGAACATAAGATTTCAATTAATGACCAGCAAAAGAAAAACTGCTTCAAAATTATAAGGGAACATGAGAAATCAATCCAGCAGCTGCTAGACGATGCAAAGAAGAATAACATAAGACTGATTGGAGTCAATGAAGAAACAGGAGAGAGTGGAGATGACATAAAAAAAATGTTCACAGAAGTGATGGCAGAAAACTTCCCAAGCAGGGGAAAAGAACTTGACATACAGATAAGTGAGGCATATAGGACTCCAACTAGCCTTAATCAAAAAAAATCTACACATAGGCATATAATAGTTAGGATTCCAGAAATCCAAAAGAAGAATAAAATTCTACAAGCAGTGAGAGGAAAGAAACAAATCACATACAAAGGAAAGCCCATCAGAATCACAGCAGACTTCTCAATGCAAACCCTCAAGGCAAGAAGAGCTTGGACTGATGTATTTTAAGCCCTAAAGGAAAACAGCCTCCAATCCAGATTGAGGTACCCTGCAAAACTATCTTTCAAAATTGATGGAGAAATAAGATACTTTCATGATAAAGAGCACCTCAGGAACTTCATGAATACCAAACCAGCACTCCAAAAAAATTTAGACAATATCGTAGGAAAAGACAATGAGGATCACAACCCCAGGAAACCCAGCAGAATGAATCCATTGAGTGTGACAAATTAAACACAAAGGGGTAGAATCCAACAAAAAGAAAAAGTCATGACAAGGCTTTTAAAACTTTGAACTTCATCTCCCTAATGAGTGTATAATTCAATCTTGTTATTGTACTGATTAGTATTTTTCTGATTCTAGAGTTGCACACCTTTCCTTGCACTATACTGGCTATTTATCACCTTCTTATGTCTACTTTTTAATTGGGTTGTCTATTAATGAGCTGTAAGAGTTCTTTATATATTCTGGTCATAGGTTATATGCATTGGAAATATGGTCTGTTTAAGGACTACTTTTCATTTTAATGATGTCATTTAAAGTTCTAAATTTTGATGGAATCTCATTTATCAATTTTTTTCTTTCATATGTCATGTCTTTTGTATCCTGGGTATTTCTTGCCTACCTTGAATTCATAAACATTTTTCCTTATAATTTCTTCTTAAAGTTTCATACTTTTAGGCTTTCATACTTTTAGGCCCTTCAAGTTATTTTCATGTATGGAAATAAAGGGTTGAGGTTAGTTTTTTATATATGGATACCAGGTATTCTAGTGCCATTGGTGAAAACACTATCTCTTCCTCAGCTCCTGAATTGAGTTTATATTCTATAAAATGCTAATGTTAAATAATCTTTCAAAACTCAGTGGACCATATATGTGTGATTCTATTTCTAGATTCTCTGTTTTACTGCAATGATCTATATGTCTTTCCTTACACCAACACTGCCTTGATTACTGTAGCTTTAGAAGAAGTCTTAAAATTAGGTACTAGGGGCTGAGGATTTAGCTCAGTGGTTCTGCCCCATGCCTTGCAGGTGCAAGGTCCTGAGTTCAATTCCTGGTACCAAAAATAAATAAATAAATAAATAAATAAAATTAGGTACTAAACGTCTTCCAACACTGTTTTTGCTATTTTTTTTTTAACTTTTCTAGGTCCTTTGTACGCCTACATAACTTTTAAATTTCAATATCCAATTCTTCATTTATAGCAAATATACACAGACCTGAATTTTTATATATACCTTGTGTTTTCTAATCCTGCTAAATTCAGTTACAAATTCTAGGGGCTCCTAGAGGTTTCTTAGTATTTTCTCTGTAGATGATCATTTCATCTACATATAAAGACTTTGCTTCTACCTTGCCAATCCTATCGTAATTGTGTCATTTTATTGCCAGACTATTTTGGTGGGGACTAGGTTTCAAAGTTTAACGGACAGATAAAGAGTAAGCATATCTGCCCTTGTTCCCCACCTTAAGGAGAAAGCATTGTATCTTCTCCATTCATATGAGGCGTTCTCGCTGGAAGTATGGAGTACATGTCTTTAATCTGTTGAGAAGGTTCTGTTCTACTTCTAGTCTCCTGATAGCTTTTACCATGAACAGCTGTAGAATTTAGTCTGATACTTTTTCTTCAACTAGTGACAGGATCATATGACTTTTTCCTTTCCTCTGTTTAAATGATGACTTTTGGGGGTGGATCTTCCAATGCTGAACCAACACTGCCATCCCTATAACAAAACCACTTTCTCCATACTGCCAGATCTGACTTCTAATAGTTTGTTTTGTTAAACAAATTTCTATCTATGTTCATACTTTTTTCTTCTATTATCTTTATCCAGTTTTAGGATTAGCACAATGTTGATTTCCTAAAATGAGGGGAGAAGTGTTCCTTCTTTTTTCTGCTTGAATTGTTTGATATAATTTATCAGTTAAAATGTATATGAGCCTGCTGTTGTCATATAGGTAGGTTTTCAAGCTAGGAATATACTTTCTTTAATAGGTGCTATTCAAATTTTATATTTCCTCCAGAGTTAGTTTCATTAATTTGTCTTCCAAGTTACTTCTTAGAAGTTGTCAAATTTATTTCAAAAAGATTTTTGTGATATGCTTTCTATATCCTTTTAAATTCTGTAAAATCTGTGGTAATGTCTCCTAGATCTTGATACTGTAATTTAAAAAATGTATAATTGATAATGTGTAATAGGAAGAAAAGGTCTAAAGGAGCAGGGAAAGTGGGAGGGGTAGGGGAAAGGAAAAAAGAGAAAGGAAAAAATGGAAACAAATTATTTGCAAATAGGGAAGGGTGGAGGGGGTGGAGGGGGTGAAGGGAGGGCAAGGGAAGGGGCAAAAAATAAGAACCAAGATACTCATGTAATAGTACAAGATCCCAATGATGACTGTAAGTGTATTTTATACCTAAAATATACCAATAAACTAAATGGAAAAAAAAAATGATGTGTTATGTACATGTACCACCTACTTAAAATGAATATAGTCATTATGTACTTTAAATATGTACCAATAATAATAAAAAATTTTAAAACTCAGGACAGATAGCATGATCATAATAAAATTGCTTCTAGGAAACTTATGAGAAATACAACTTCCAAATCTTTTACTTGATTTCTATTTCCCTTCAAATGATCATGTGCTTAAAATTGTTTTAAACTAAAATAGACTTTAAAAAGACAAATTCATATAACGGTTTTAAGACTGGCACTGGTAATTTGTTTTCCTTAATCCTAATCATTTTACTGTTATTATTATGACTGCCATTCTGTCAGATATCTAATATCTAGAGAACCAAAACTCTACCAAGCAATGTTCATTGCTCTGTGTTTGAACCAGTAAGAAAACCACAGAGCAATAAGATTATGTTCAAATAGACAAGGCACAGAGGAAGAGGCTTCCTGGTCAACATGCCACCACTCCCAGCACAGAGGAGGTGAGCTGCACAGGCTCCAGCAGCACCCCCACACCCTGTCATCAAAATGAGAAGACAAGTACACAAGCCTCAAAACTACAATTCCAGATCCTCTGCAGCAATCCTAAAGGGAAATAAGATGCAACACTCTAATACTCAACTACCTGGACTCCCTAAATTGGCAACAAAAGAGGATCTGGAAAGAATGAAATCAGAAATAATTTCTCACATAACAGCAGAGATTTTGCTCATGGTGCAAGACAGGATTAATAAATCTAGAGAGGAGCTGAGGAACATGATGGGATCCCAACATAGGAAACACATGGAATCCATAAAACAGAGGCAAATAGATTTCCAGGAGATCAAAAACTCCATTGAAAGTCTATGCAGCAGAATGAGCCAATGTGAAGACAGACTTTCAGATACAGAAGACAAGATTGCAAATAGTTACCAGGAAAGGAAAAATTGCTTTAAAATTATAAGGGACCACAAGAAATCAATCCAGTACCTGCTAGATGATGCAAAGAAGAATAACATAAGACTGACTGGAGTCAATGAAGAAACAGGAGAGAGTGCAGATGACATAAAAAAAACTATTCACAGAAGTAATGGCAGAAAACTTCACAAGCAGGGGAAAAAAAACTTGGGATACCGATGAGTGAGACACATAGGACTCCAACTACCCTTGATCAAAAAAAATCTACACATAGACATATAATTGTTAAGATATCAGAAACCCAACAGAAGAACAAAGTTCTACAAGCACTTAGAGAAAAGAAACAAATCACACACAAAAGAAAGTCCATCAGAATCACAGCAGACTTTTCATCACAACCCTCAAGGCAAGAAGAGTTTGGAGTGACATATTCCAAGCCCTAAAAGAAAACAGCCTCCAACCCAGATTGATGTACCCTGAAAGACTATCTCTCAAAATTGATGGAGAAATAAGATACTTTCATGACAAAGAGCACCTTAGGAAGTTCATGAATACCAAACTGGCACACCAAAAAATTTTAGACAATATCCTAGGAAAATACACCGAGGATCACAACCCCAGGAAGACCAGCAGAATGAATCTGTTGGGCATGACAAGAAATTAAATGTAAAGGGGGAGAATCCAACAAAAAGAAAAAGTCATGACAATGACAAGTCAATACATATCAGTTATAACCATCAATGTTAATAGTCTCAATTCACTAATCAAAAGAAATAAACAAAATGTGTCAAGAATCAAGATCCAACAATGTGCTGCATACAAGAAACATACTTAATTCAAAAAGAAACTCATAGACTGAAAGTTAAAGGGTGGAAAACAATACTCCATGAGACAGGAACCCCCCAAAAAGCAGTAGCTATCCTCTTTGCCAATCAAGTGGATTTCAAACCAACACTGATTAAGAGAGACAAAGAAGGACACTATATTCCTGTAAAGGGCACAATCAAAGAGGAAGAGATGACAATCATAAATATCTAGGCACCAAACACTAGTTCGCCCAACTATATAAAACAAATATTAACAGACATGAACTCATACATGCAATAATACAATAGTAGTGGGGGATCTCAATACCCCACTGTCACAAATAGATACATCAACTATACAAAAAATCAGTAATGAAATACTAGAACTCAATGAAACTCGTGAACAAATGAACTTAACAGATGTTTACAGAGTGTCCACCCCACAAAATCAGAATACACATTCTTTTCAGTTGCACATGGGTCATTCTCCAAAATACACCACTTACTCACCCATACAACATGTTTAAGTAAGTGGAAAGAAACTGAAGTTATGCCCTGTATATTATCAGACCATAGTGCTATGAACTGCGTGATCAATAGCAAAAGAAACCACAAGAATTTCATAAACACATGGAAATTGAACAGCACACTTCTGAATAACCAATGGGTCACAGAGGAAATGAAAAAAGAAATCAGATAGTTCTTTCAATTAAATGACAAGGACAATACAACATATTGGAATATATGGGACACAATGAAAGCAGTCTTACGAGGGAAATTCATAGCAGTGACTACTCATATTAGGAAAACAGAGCGCGCCGAATTAAACAACCTGATGCTGAACCTCAAGCTTCTAGAAAAAGAAGAGTAGGACAAACGCAAAGCTCATACAAGGGAGGAAATTATAAAGATCAGAGCAGAAATCAATACAAAGGCGACTAAGAGAACGATACAAAAAAATCAATGAAGCCAAGAGTTGGTTCTTTGAAAGAATAAACAAAATTGACAAACCCTTAGCCAATCTTATCAGAAAAAGGAAAGAAAAGGCCCAAATCCATGCAATTAGGAATGAAAAGGGTGAAATTATAACTGACCCAGCAGAAATCCAGAGGATCATCAATACCTACTTCCAGAAGCTATACACCAATAAGATAGAAAACACAGAAGAAATGGACAGATTCCTAGATATGTATGAATTACCAAAGTTGAATGAAGAACTAAAAATTCTAAACAACCCAATATCAATCAATGAAATTGAAACCATAATTAAAAACTTACCAATGAAAAGAAGCCCAGGTGCCCACTGCTGAATTCTACAAGACATTTAGAGAGAAATTACTAACACTGCTGTTTAAACTCTTCAATGAAATTGAAAGGGAAGCAATACTCCCAAATTCATCCCTGGAAGCAAGCATCACCATGACCCTCAAAGCAGAGAAAGACCCAACCCCAAAACAGAACTATAGGCCAATGTCACTAATGAACACAGATGCAGGGCCAGGGATTTAGCTCAGTGGTTCCACCGCCTGCCTTGAAAGCACAAGGACCCGAATTCGATCCTCAGTACCAAAAAGAAAAGAACCCTGAGTGAACACAGATGCAAAAATCCTTAATAAGATACCGGCAAATAGAATGCAGAAGATCATACACCCTGATCAAGTGGGATTCATCCCAGGGATGCAGGGATGGTTCAACATATGCAAATCAATCAATGCAATACACTATATCAATAGAGCCAAGGACAAAAACCATATGATCATCTCAATAGATGCAGAAAAAGCATTTGACAAAAACCAACATGCATTTATGATAAAAACCCTACAAAAAATTGGAATAGACAGTCTCTACCTCAATCTGACAAAAGCCATGTATGAAAATCCAACAGTCAATATCACACTAAGTGGTCAAAACCTAAAATCCTTCACACTAAAATCAGGAACAAGATAAGGATGTCCACTATCACCACTCCTATTCAATATAGTTTTGGAAACATTAGCCATGGCTATTACACAAGAGAAAGAAATAAAAGGAATAAAGATAGGAAATGAAGGAGTCAAATTGTCATTATTTGCAGATGACATGATCCTCTATATAGAAGACCCCAAGAACTCCACCAAAAGGCTTCTAGACTTAATAGCCAAATACAATAAAGTAGCTGGAAACAAGGTTAACACACAAAAATCAATAGCTTTTCTGTAAATGAACAATCAATAGCTTTTCTGTACAGACTCACTGAGAGAGAAATAGGGCAAACAATTCCTTTCACAATAGCATCCAAAAAACTGAAATACCTAGGAATCAACCTAATGAAAGAAACCAAAGATCTCTTCTCTGAAACCTATAGCACTCTGAAAAGAGAGATTGAAGATGGTATCAGAAAATGGAAAGACATCCTTTGCTCCTGGGTAGGAAGGATCAATATAGTGAAAATGGCCATACTTCCAAAACTGCTATATAGATTCAATGCAATCCAACTGAAATCCCAGGAGCATACTTCACAGACCTTGAGAAATCAATCAAAAAGTTCATTTGAAACAAGAAGAGACCAAGAATAGCAAAAGCACATCTAGGTAACAGAGACTTGGCAGGGGGTATCACAACCCCCAACCTGCAACTATACTACAAAGCTACTGTGATAAAAACAGCATGGTACTGTCAAAAAACAGACCTGAGGATCAGTGGAACAGATTAGAAGATGCAGAAATAACTCCAGAGACACTCAACCACCTCATCTTTGACAAATGTGCCAAACACCCTCCCTGGAGGAAAGAGAGCCTCTTTAATAAATGGTGCTGGAAAAATTGGGTTTTAACTTGCCAAGGATTAAAACTAGACATACATCTCTCACCATGCACTAAACTATAATTGAAATGGATGAAAGATCTAAATATTAAAACAGAAACACTGAACCAGCTGGAGCAGGGGTTAGGTAGAACTCTTGAAGACATTGGTGTAGGAAAAGATGTTATGAACAAAACCTCAGTTGCCCATGAACTAGCAAAAACAATCAACAAATGGGATCTCTTCTTACTACAAAGTTTCTGTCCAGCAAGAGAAACCACCAACAGTGTGAAGAGACAATCCAAAATGTGGGGAAAAAATTTTCACCTGCTATTCCTCAGACAAAGGTCTACTATGTAGAATCTATAAAGAACTTAAAAAGATCAGACCTCCCAAATTTAAAGACCCAATCCAAAAATGGGCATCTGAAATGAACAGACATTTCTCAGACAAAGAAGTAGAAATAGCAAATAAACATATGAAAAATGTTCAACATCACTGGCTATTTGAGAGATGCAAATGAAAACAAAGCTGAGATTCCACCTCACCCCAGAAAGGATGGCTGCTATCATGAAATCAACCAATAACAAATGCTGGTGTGCTGTGGGGAAAGAGGAACCCTGCTCCACTGCTGGTGTGAGTGCAGACTGGTGCAATCACTGTGGAAATCAGTATGGAGATACCTCAAAGAACTAGGACTAGAGGTTCCATTTGACCCAGCTATTCCTCTGCTGGGTATCTTTCCAAAAGAATTAAAAGCATCACACCACAGTGATATATGTGCACCCAAGTTTATAGAGGCACAGTTTGTAATAGCTAAAACTTGGAAACAGCCCAAATGCCCATCAACTGGAGACTGGATAAAGAAAATGTGTTTTTTTTTTAATAAAACTGAGTACTACTCAGGCATAAAAAATGAAAATTTAGAGATATTTATAGCTAAATGGGTGCACATTGAGGCAATACTCTTCAGTGAAATAAATAGGACACACATGTGTAAATACCAAATAGTTTCTCTGGTGTGAGAAACTGAAAGTGTAAATAAGGACTAAAAAGTATAATAGGTCATGTGAAATAGGAAGAAAAGGGGCACAGGGGAAGGGGAAGTGGTAGGGGTAGGGGAAAGGAAAGAAGGGAGAGGAATTAATATGAGAAAATTAAAAAATGAAAACATCTTTGTAAATAGGGAGGGATGGAGGGGTTGAAGGGAGGGCTGCGCAAGGGTGAAAAATAAGAACCAAGAGAGACTATGTAAAGGTGCAAATTTCCAATGATGAATGTCATTATATTGTATACCTAAAATGTACCAATAAGATAAAATTTTTAAAAATAGATTAAGTTCAAACAATTAATCCTCATGTCAGGAATAAATCTGTGATTTTACCACTGACTTAGAATTCTGTCCACTACATTGTCTGCTGTGCAAAAGTCCCACAGTAACTGGTAAACACTATTCTACCTTTTAGCCTTGAATTCGGCCCTTCCTTTTTAGTTTTC
The DNA here is from genome assembly GCF_053883595.1 of Heterocephalus glaber. NCBI lineage: Eukaryota > Metazoa > Chordata > Mammalia > Rodentia > Bathyergidae > Heterocephalus > Heterocephalus glaber. Next base: position 65,411,817 of record NW_028258317.1, on the reverse strand, counting down.
ATAAAAGAAACAAACATCTGTGAGGACAAGAAGGTCCTCCACTTTTAGAAATACATTGTTTTTCCTTATTACTTACTAATAGTGAATGGTATCTCAAGCTTAGAAGGAACATTTTTGAAATAATATCTCAAAGTATAGTTTCACACAACAATACAGTGATTTCAACAGAATGAAATTCCACAGCTAAAATTAAGCCAATCATTCACGGCACTGGAGTGGGATTATCCAGCAGCTTGGTGAAATCCTGGTTGGGATAAGAAAAGGAATTAGTATTTGTACACTAGGTACAGTGAGGTACCCCGAGATGGTAGCACTGGCATGCAGTCCACACACTGCTCTTTGAGTTGTTTATAGTGAATCAAGTTTTGTAATGATTTTATTTGGGTTAAGCAAACTCCATAAAGACAACATATGTTTTCTAAATAATTTAAATAACAAGAAGCAGTATTTCTCAGAGTCTAAAACTACAGCTCTGGTCTATTTGTAGCAGAATTCTTTTCCTCGTTTTTTAAGAGAACTTTTGGCCTCCCCTCAGAATTAGTAATTAGAATCTCTGAGAGAAAGATAGAGAAACTTGCATGTTCATAAGTATCCCTGGTGAAGCTTTTTGTATGTTAAAGTTAAGTATCATGACAAAAGACAGGCTGGGCATGGTGGCACACACCTGTAAGGCACTTGGGAGGCTGAAGCAGGACTATCACCATGAGTTCAAGGCCAGCCTGAATTCCATAGTGACACTCTGTCTCAGAAAAAAAAACCAAAAAAATCATGACAATAGAATAACCAGTTTAGGAAAAGAAATTGATAGGCAATGGTAGAATAGGCAATTAGATAAAATGTATCCAAATATATCCCAATAGTCCAATAGCATATGCCATTAGCCTTTAGCATGCAGTAAGAGTGAATTTAATGTGACAGAAATAACACTCACAGGACCATTGAAGGTGAGGAGCCAACTAGAGGGTCAGAGGGCAAACATGGCAGTGGTGAGCAGAAGGTAGAGTGATGAAGGACTACAGAGTCTCATGTGAAGAAAGCAGATTCAAATGTCTGGTGGTATTGCTGTAAGGCACCGCACAGCTAGTTTCCACGGCAGCAAAAATATTTCTAAGCTGCCAACGTCATCGTTTCAAATCCTCAGGTTGTCTCAGTGCCTGAAAGCTACTACCACACCGGGAGTGATCTGAATAACTGAAAACAATACTCTTCCTCTCGTGTTCAAAACAGGTGTGGCCTTGGCCCTGTCGTCTGGCTTGACAGACATTAAGATGGCAAAGCAAGCATTCTGTTGCCTTTCTCGCTATTTTCTGCTGAGTCTGGTTATCACCTTCTCTGTGGCTACAACGCTTTAAATTACTCAAGTGAAAAAGGAGCTAACAGTCAAATTGGTATAGCAACTTAAAAAAGGAAAGAAGCCTGTGTCAAAGAGATGTGTTACAGGGCTTCCTACATTTAAGTTTAGTGAAAAATAAAAAGGGAAAACATATTAAAACTACATGATGGTGAGAAAGGGCTTATTTAAAAATTTTAAGCAGGAAAGTAAAACAAATGAGCAGTGAAAAATTTCAGAAGTACAGGTGAAACTTCTAAGCATTCAAAATGTACTAACGTGTGCTGTTACTTCTAACTGCTTTATAAACAGTAACCCAAATGTGCCTTCACTCGTGAAATACAGCCCTCTTAGAGAGCTTGAACAAAGCAATCACAGGCCCCAGCCAAGGCTCCAGACAGGTATTGCTAACTGATGGTAACTTCACACTGAGCCCAGTACTGCCCCCCAAACCTCAAACAGACCTTTCAGCAGCTTCAACATAAACAGACACATGACAACATCCTTTGCAAGTCTAGCTACAATACTGTCACTTGTGCAGCTTCCATTAAAGAAGCCCGTTTTTCTACATAAATTGGCCAAGAGCTTTGAAACATGGGCACCAGGTCCTCCAAATCAAACTCCATCATGACCCATCAGGATGCTGTGATTCTGCTCCCTTCACAGGTGCTGCTGATAGCCGGTGACTGCCTACTAAAAAGCTGGCTCCTCTGCCCCTGTCCACAGTGATGCCTGTTCTGTGTGGGCACTCTGGCCTGCCAGGTTCAACAAACAGCTCCCTCCTACTTAACTGGTACCGCCTCCAATATTTCTTTCGGTCTGCAGATAATACAGGCCAGTCCTTATGTTTCTATAGTCAAAGTTAGTTTGTTTCAGGTTTCATAAAAAAATTTCACTTTTCTTTCAAAAGTGCTTATTTGTAAAAGGTTTATTTTTAAAACTTATTGACTTGAGGGTCATGTGAGCATGCATACTCCAACAGTCTTTTTATCCCAAAGGCAAGAAGCAGTGAAGTAATCTGATTGTACTTTCAACTCTGTGGAGGGGGGCTCTACACAGTGGTTAGGAATTCAGCTTTCAGCTGAGTTCTAAACAAAGGGAGAGTCAGTCCATTTTCAGACAGAACCTGCCTCTATCAATCAATAACACAGACACAGGTCTGAGAGATGCAAATGCTTAGTGGGCTACCAAATGGGCCACTAGGCACGAACCCCACTAGTGGAAGAGGCAGGAATCTGGCTTTGTTCGTAGCATGGTTATCCATGCATGCTCTAGAAAGACATTAGACAGCAGGAGGAAAAAGTCTATGCTCTAGCAATTATTAGTGCAGGAGGAATGTTAAAAATATTTTCATCCTGGGGCTGGGGATTTAGCTCAGTGGTTTCGCTGCCTGCTGTGCAAGTGCAAGGACCCGAGTTTGATCCCCAGTACCAAAATATATATATATATATTTTTTTTTTCATCCAATCAACTTCTCCCCTCTTGTGTTATTTGGGATAAGTGACACCTAGAAATATTAAATTAGCTTAAAGATACACAGAAAAGAGCCATTTTCCTGATTCTTAGACCAGTCTTTTCTCCACCCACCTGTTCTTTGCTAAGAATGGCCCATATGTATTCAATGTTCAGAATTATCTTTTTAAGGTTATTTCAGAATGAATCGCTCCCGTTCCTCTTTTTAATACTTTCATGGTTTGATCTCTCTCATCATTAATACTATGTTTAATTATGAGAATATCTTGTTAGAGGGTCCATGTTTTATTTTTAGAAACAAGTTATTTAATAACCAAAATAAATAGTACTCATTATTTAGAGTTTGATGATAATTTAGAGATCATAAAGCAGCAAAATTCGAACACCAAAACAATATGACCACTTTCTTTCTAGTATCTGCCTGTATGGTAACAAAATACTAATTTCTGAGAATTTTTGCAAACAGCTCTCAAAGGAAGAATTGATGTTGCATGTATTTTTCTCTGGTACTGCAGCACACTACCCAACCTCTGTAACTCTACATTAATGTGACTATTTTTCTCATTCTGTCCTTCAGCGCCTCCTATGAGTGTAAAGTTGCCTTTGGAAAATGCAGTTTCTCTTATCTTGGTTATGAAAATATATACCCACTGTTTTTTTTTTTTATAAACTTCCAATCTGTGTTCAGATATGTAGATAGCTGAAAGGATCATCACCTCCACATTTCAATGAAGAAAAAAAAAGAGAAACAGCAAATTCGTGGCTCTTCTTGAACTCATTAAAATGCTTAATACCATAGGAAAACCGCTCAGCCAGAATCTAGGGAGAAAGCACCCACAGGGAGAGAGAAGAATGAAACAGTGACTTATGTAAGACACGGTCAAACACTAGTAAGAAGAATTCTGTTCAGAAGTAGGAAATTTCTGGAGACCACTGGAGCACTGCTCAGAGGGGAAAGTCCTAAGTGGGAGCTAGTAGAGGGAACTTTCTTCTTGCCCCAACTGGTCACTCACAGAAAGTACTGGGAGAGCCCTAAACAGCCTCCTTTGTGGTATAAAAGTGAAGCAAAAAGAACAGTTACTGCAGAAGGGGCAAGAAAATTTCCCAGGCCTTTCTCTCCCTTTTGGCTGTAGGGGGGCAAAGTAAGCTTTAACCTGAAAGGAAAGGAGCAAAAGCATTCACACTTAGAACATCAGTGAAATCCCACTGCAGCTGGGAAAAGAAACAAGCAAGCAGGAAACAAACCTGAACCTGGGAAGGAGGAGCAAGATAATGGGCAGCTGAGAAGGGGCAGAACTACCAATCAGGGGTACACAGCAGGGCCAGGACTACCACAACCCAAGATACAGCAACAGAGTGATGACCTAAGACTGAGACATGAACAAAATGGAGTCCTCTCTCTCTTAATCCCCACAGCACAGCTGTCAAAACTTGCCTCATAGGTAACATTGCAGAAGGCTCAACTCTCTGAGGCACAGAACAGGGAAGAATTAAAGCTACTGAAAGACCAATCCCAGGAAAAAAAAAATCTCCAAAACCAACTCCTACCCTAAACAAAAGTAAACCTAGAGGCGTTTAAAGCTGGTAATCATAGCAATAAGAAACCTCACACCCAGCTCAAATACCAATTTTATTAACTCAAATCCTGCTGTCAGTGGGAAGCCTGACAATCTTAGGAAGCAGCCTTTGTACTCCCTTCTACTTTGTGCCCTCAATGAAAGTTTAGGCAAGACACATAGGCAGCTATGCAGAAGTGCAAGGAAGTTCACTGTAAAATAGAAACAGATTTACACCTCCAAGCAGGAAGGTGGGCAGTACCACACAGGCATCTGCACCAAGTGAATCCAGACACCTTCTTATACACACAAGAGTTACCCATGATGTTCAGGAACTAGGATGGTCATGATGCTTATAGACAGATTTCTTAGAAACTGCTTTGGAATTGCAAAATGTCTTCCTTGTTCTTTTCATATGGTCAGTGTTCCCTGGGGGGATTTAATGTACTAAAGAAATTTAGTAAAGAAATTTATAAAAGATAAGTTCTAATCTGAATCACATCTCAGCCCAAGACACGAGGGTCTTTAAAGAATGTTCCTCTGGCCTGATATCATTGGGCCATAGATGATGGCAATCAGGAATGCTGTATACCTTGATCTAGAAATAGAGGCTTTCTGTCTCGAAATAAATGATTATAAATGTTTTATACACTGAAGTCTTTGTTTCTTTATTTAATTGTAACTAACAAAGCATGCTATTTTGACCTACTTTGTCCTCCAGACCTGCTAACATCTAACTACCTGTCCAATGGAGGTACCAAAAGCCTCGCTAATGGAAAGTGTATGACTATTTTTTTTTTTTGGTACCAGGGATTGAACTTGGGTCCTTGCGCTTGTGCAGCAGGCAGTGAAACCCCTGAGCTAAATCCCTGGCCACAATGTATGCCTATTTTTAAGAATAAAAATTATCTACTTTAGTCTTTATATCCTAATCAAAATGGTCAGCTGCCAATAAAAAAATACCAAAAAAAGGTCAAAAAAAACCCACATTCTCAAATTACAAAGATATCCTCATAACTGGAGTCAGATGCCATAGATGTTAAAGGTCTGACATGAAATTAAAAACAACTGATTGATACGTTAAAGATTCTAGTGAGACAAGTGGATAACATATAATATCAGATGGATAATTTCAACACCTGGATGCAAAATGTAAGAAAGAATCACACAGAACTGCTAGAAATCAAAAGTACACTACCAGAGAAGAACGCTTCCAAAAGACTTATAAGTAGAATGGACACAGACAAGATGAGAGTCAGTGAGCCAGAAAACAGATCATCCCTGAGGTCTGGGAGGCTGAGACAAGACAGTTGCAAATTCGAGCTCACCCAGGGCAATGCAACTTAGCAAGATCTTTTCTCAAAATAACAAACAGATATTTGGAATTCCAGAAGAGAGGAAATAGGACAATGGAAATATTAAAAAAAAAAATGCAAAGGGGAAGGGGAAGTGGGAAGGGTAAGGGAAAGGAAAGAAGAGAATGGAATTAATACGAGAAAATGGAAAAATGAAAACAAAGTCTTTGTAAATAGAGAGGGATGGAGGGGTTGAGGGGAGGGCAGGGGAAGGGGGAAAAATAAGAACCAAGAGAGATTACGTAAAGGTGCAAATTTCCAATGATGAATGTCATCATATTGTATACCTAAAATGTACCAATAAAATTAATTTTTTTTAAAAATGTGAATAGCCTAAACAAGTAAATAGGGATTGTCAGATTAGATTTTTTAAAAAGCAATACTTATTTGTATGCTGTCTAAACAAAAACCACTTTAAACATAAAGCTATAGATAAAAGTATTTTTTAAAAGGAGAAGTGATATAAACATTAACCAAAAAACTTAGAGTAGCAATAATGATATCAGACTTTAGACAGGAATATAATCAGGATAAGGACAGTCAGTAATAATAAAGGGTACAATTCTCCAAAAGAACTAATTATCCTAAACTGCATACACATAACAACAGAGCCACAAAATAAAGACAGAACTTTAGATCAACAAAATATGATAAAACTAAAAGGTAAAACAAACAAACTCACAATCATAGAGATTTCAATTTTTTTTTTTTTGGTACCAGGGATCGAACTTGGGACCTTGTGCTTGTGAGGCAGGCACCAGAACCACTGAGCTAAATCCCCAGCCCACGATTTTAATATTCTTTTCAGGAATTAACAGAACAAAGAAGGCTAAACACTTGAGGATCTACATGACCTGAACAATGTTATCAACCAACTCAACCTAATTAATATTTATAGAACATGCCACCAAACAATAGCACAGAACATTAGCATTCTTTTCAAGTACACATGAAATGTTGACAAAATAAACTATATTCTTTACTATAAAGTAAGCCTTACCAAAATAAAAGCATATCCAAATCATACAAAGTATGCTCTTATACCATAATTGAATTAAACTAGAAACCAGTAAGAAAGAGGAATATTTGAAATATCTCCAAGTATCTGGAAATTAAATAATACACTTTTAAGTAACCACTGGATTAAAAAAGAACTATCAAAGTGACTCTAAAAGATATTTTAATTGAAAAAAAATGAAAGTACAATATGTCAAAAATGTAAGAGGTAGTTAAAACAGTACTTACAGGAAATTTTATATATTAAATTTTTATAATAAAAAAATAAAAATAACTAGAAATCTAAAATTCTACTTTATGGAGAGAAAGAGCAAAGTAAACTCAAAACATAAAGTATGGGGAAATTATACAGATAAGAGCAGAAATCAATGAAATTTAAAGAAAAAAAAAGAGATCATAAATCAAACCAAAAAAATTTTACTCGATATAGATGACTGAATAGTTCTATATATATTAAATAAATTATATTCATAATTTAAAATTATGTTCAAACCTAAGTTTGAAAAACAAAAGTACAAGCCCAAATAGTTTCACTAGTGAGTTTTAATTCTAATTGTTTGCAATTTCTTCCACAAAATATCAAGGGAACACACGCCAGCTCATTTATGAGGTAAACACTACCCTAATAACAGAAGACCCTAAAAGAACAGGAAGGTACAGTCAAATACCCTTCACGAATATCAGAAAGAGATCAAGAAAAAGGGAGAGGGCAGGAGATGCAAAATTAACTTCTCTCGAAGGATTTTAAGACAAATTGTCAATCATACTTATTTGTTTGGTATTAGAAGAGGAGTCTGATCAAGTATAGAAAGTCAGTCTCGTTTTATACCTCTTTTATTGTTCAAATTTTTATTTTATAAATTTATTTTAAATTAGAATGGAAAATATCTCATGAGGATACACTTCTTTATATAAGCAAAATGTCAATGTGAATATAAGTAATATTTTATAATTTGATTTGAACATTAAATGTCATCCAATATGTAGAGTCTGTGTGTTCTTATACTAACCAAAATATGTTTAAGGTGTTAAAGGACTGACCCTCGGAAAAAAGGGTCCAACTATTTGCTTTTAGAAGAAAGACCTGAGATTATGAGAGTTCTGGTCCAGAGTATCTGAATGTTCAAATTCAGAACTGAAGAGCAGAGTTCAACTTAAAATTGTGCTAAAATGGAGATGAGAATATCTCACGCCTTTCTCCTCTCTGGTGTACTCAGCCTCAGGCCTTACACAGAAATGCAAAAGTGGCTCTTCCTATTCATATATGGGTTTTATACATCCCAACCTGATACCAATTCATCTGATCTGTTCTGATATTCCAGGGTTGCATCCAATGAATAAAGTTTTCTTCCTCTAGGGCACTTCTGAAAAGATCAGTTCAGCTGGCTAAGGCCTACAAAAGCCATGCCTCAAAGCCCTCTAACAGAAACAGCACCTCTCAGACTTACACTTGCCTATGAATCACCCGGGGTTTTAGTTAAAATTCTTGTTCTGATTCATTAAGTTTGAGGAGGAAATGAACATCTGTCTTCATTTCTATTTTTGCTGTTGTTTGTTTAATTTTTATTAGTGCATGTTTATAGTCATTATGATCACATTCCTTGTGGGGAGTTGGTACATGTACATAAGACATCTTAATTCTTTTTGCTTCCTTTTCCTCTCCCTCCATCGCTGCTTCCTCCATCTCTTGGTCCCTTTCCATTTGCAAAAGATCAGGCTCCCTGTCTGCATTTCTAATAAATTCCCTGGTGTTGCTGATGCTGCTGGCCATAGATGAGCAGGCTGAGTAGCAAAGCTCTCAGAATTAACCATAGCTGAGAAGGACTACAGGCCAGAGGTTCCCCTGCTTATCTTTTTTGTTTTATCTAATTATGTTATCCTGCTTTTATCAACCTAGAAGTCCTCAGGGCTTCCTGAAGGTAGACACTATCACTTTCAACTATTTTAGTCTGTACTGAGACTACCAGCTCAGAAATTTTATTTGAATTGAGCCTTTAAAAAGATATATTTATAAGATGTGCCCATTTGGTATTTTTAAACATAATGGTGATAATACTAAAAAAGAAAGTGAACAGCTAACTAGTTATCTATTAAGTAGAAAAATAACATACTCACGCTGAGCGCATTCTGATGAAAACATGTGTTGTGGATTTAATCTCCAGCCCCAAGTCACATCTCAAATTGTTTCAAGAAGCATCACTTAGGAGATACTTTTTCTAATATGTACATATCTGTCATATAAGGTTTATGGTAGCCTTTCCAGGTAGCAGGAATCATGTCTATTACTTCTGACAACAACTATTATCTTCTTTCTGTGTCTCTTACAAGCCCATCTGGGAGAGAGCAGCCCTTTCTGCCTCAGGACCTACTTCCACATCCATTACACCTATGGGAAACTCACGTTTTAAGACTTCTGGTTAATTGTCCTTTGCAAAAATGACATGCATAAGAAAGCATGGGAAAACCCATAGAATCCCTGGGTTATCAATCATAATGTAAAAGTAATTAATCCCTCAAGACAAATGACTTAGCAGGAAACAGCCCGGATTTTATTAAAGACTAGAGACCCTGTTGCATTCCCTGGATGGTTCAAAAAGAAAAGTCTGTTGACATCAAACATGTAGTCCACATGGATTAAATTAGGTCACTCTTTGTGTTACAGTTTAAGATTTCATAAAGCAGAGCTTGTGGTTAAATCATGTGCTTCAGTTCTGAAGGGTGCTTGATGATTTCCCAGTTTTTTCCGTATTGTACACTAGTGATATTTACCCACAGCACTCTTCAATCTGGTCTTAATAATCCAGCCTCCAGTTTTGTAGCCCACTCCACATTTTGATTCTCAATAAACAAATATTTGCGGTGTGTTTGTGGGCTGTTTAAATGCTGCCATAATTGGCTCAGAACAGCATCCCGTGAAGGCAGGGTCCATGTGTGGACCCTGAGTTACATGCTGCTGGATGGGGCTTCATGGAAAGCACTGTCTTTTTGTCTTCTGTGAAAGGTGTAGTGACAGCTGATGAAGTCTAAACTGGGACAGCTGTTCAAGAAGGACAATTCTTCAAAGTTTCTTGAGAAGAATTTTTCTTCTCCACCATCCCCCTTATTCTGAGGGCCCCAATGCAAACACATTCATGGATTTTCAGATAAGCAGGAAACGGAGAAGACAATGGAAGGGAGACATTTCCTTTATGCATATGCAAGGTCTCCAGATGCTTCAGTTTCTGAACTTCTAAGCACTATTCAGCATACCTAACCACTTGGGAACTCACATAGACAAGGGATGTTTATTTATCTTAGTATCTTCCTGTTTCCAGGATTAAAGGCTGTCAGAAACAAAGACATCAGCAAGTTCGTGCTGTCTGTCTTGTTTCACTTAATTCATTTTGTTTGCAGTCATAACAAGCATGTTATTTATTTAGCTGTGAGTTCATACCAAAGTAAGGATGCATTCACTTTAATCCTTTAATTTAACAAGATCACATACTTTAGGAAGCCAAAGGCTTTACAGCAAGATTAGAATAAAGAGTTCTGTTTCCTCTTAGATTAAAATAGATATCCTGAATACTTGATTTGTGGCATATCATTATGTTTGATATTTAGGTGCTCTCTTGCTGAGGTCTAAATTAGTATGTTTATTAAATTCCCTCTAAGTGGCATTTTACCCACTGTGTTTACATTTAGAATCATCTTTCATGATAAAGTCTGTCATAAAATGGGAAAACTGATTTACTGCCTACATTTCTTCCAAGTTTGGAAGCTAAGAACCATCTGTCAACAGAAATAAAGCATAGAAATACACACACACACACATTTCCTTAAAAGATTTGTGTCGCTTTAGACTATTCCCTTTCTTAATTCATTTTTAGCAGTAGGAGATACTGCTAAATTGTCTTTTTTCTGATTACTGCCAAATTTTTTCTTTTCAGTGTACTCTTTGCTCTGTTAGGAGGTCAGGCTGGGCCTGCACTCAAAACCTTCTCTAGCCTGATAAGGTCTAGGCAGAAACAAACTTTGGAACAAGGAGTTGTTTACTTGACCAACCCCAATTCAAATATCTAGTCTTGGGCCATAAATTGAGATAAGTTTTATAATAAATAATCAGTTTGGCTGGAGAAAACCATTGCCAAAATATATTAATCTATAAAGGAAACCTTAAATGTTATAACAAGACTATTAAAACAGTAAATCAGTTTCTGTAAAGGCTCTGGAGTAACCACATTTTATTCAGATGATCTCTGCCCACAAGTCTGACCAGCCTACCAGCAAATACAGAAAACCTTGAATAAGTGGTAAAACAGTTGAGAGGTAAAGAAAAGACTCAAAGGCTCAAAGCTCTGCCTTCCAGAGCCTGATGCAGTGGCTGCCCTTCCCATACTGATCTTCCCTTTACAAAATATTTTCCCTGTAGAAAAATAAAGCCAATTCATTCCAGCCCACACGCATTCTGCCCAGTCCCTCAACCAGTGATTGTCCAACCTCTACTTTGCAAAATAGCAAATTCTGAACTCAAACCACTACATGGCAAAAAACAGGGTAACCATCCAGGAGCTCTCAGTTACATCTTGGTCTATGATTTCTCAAGCAAATTAATCCAAACACCCAGTAGTTTCTCAAGAATGGAATTCAAAGGATGTAAGCCTTTAGTGGGAGAGAAAGGAACAAATATCTGAAGAGTGGTCAAGCACGATGAAGGAGCCTGTGCTTGTGAAGAAGTGGCTTGTAAAGGCAGAAAGGGCACTGGAGGCCTGGACTCAAACAGGCCTGGTTCCTGTCCTCCTACTTCATTCTACTTGCCAGGCAATGTTCCAAGCACTACACATACTGCTTCATTTAATCTTCCCAACAACTCCAGGAGAAAAAACTATAGTTATTGTTATCTCCATGATACACAAAGGAAAAGGAGTACAGAATGTATAAAGTAACTTGCCAAAAGTACCAAAGCTAGTAAGGTGGGAAGCTGAGCCCAGGCAGACTGGCTAAAGAGAATATGTGCTCAAGAAACTTGAAGCTAACATTGCTCTGTTTCATAGAGTAAGTGACCTACCCTCTGAACCCCAAGGAGCAATTCAGTAAACTAGGGATAAAAATATTTACACCCAAGTCGTGTTTTGAGAATTCAGTGTGAATATGCATGGGAATCATGAAAAATGAATCTCCTCCTTTAAGGGATGAAGTATCTACAGAAAAGGGAACAAAGAGGACATGAAAGGGAAGCCTCATACCCTCAAACGTTTTGCTAGTATGCTCCTGGGCTCCCACCAAGGACCCCTACCTCCCGTCCTACATCAGTTTCTCCTCCAGCCTTTTCTGAAGATTAGTGAATAGCTGTTCAAGTAGATGACAGGAAACTTTCATCTCTAGCACAACAGAAAGGAGCAATCAAGTGGAGAATATTAATAATGAGCCAAATCCTCATCTCTTGGAACAGTAACGGAAAGCTTGGGTTATTTGTTTCAATATGTTTCCATTCTCATTACATGGGCAAAATTCCTTAGCACTGACTAGGTAAGAATTCAGTCTATGAGAATTGCTTCCATTCTTTCCAAAAACAAACTGCTTTTTCCCATTCTTATTTGCTTTATATTTCCCAAAGCAAGACACTGTTTTGATGTTGTCACATCAACAAATATGTATTCATTGCCCACAAAGGTTCTGGAGGAGGTGCAGCAGGCCCAGTAGAAACTGCATGTAGTTGGGGATTAGAAGCATGCTCTACTCCTGGGTCTCCCATTTTTTGGTAACCTCTGATTTAACTCCTCCATGGTTCTCAAACATTTCCTTTGGATAATGTCTTATGTTCCTTTCCAGCTCTAACTCACTGAGGCCCTGGTCTCATGTCACTGTGCTTGCTGATTGAATAAAGCGATTAATTGAGAAGTAGGGGAAAATTTCAAGGCACTATTTTGGTGTTTCAGTATTTATGTTTGATATTAGAAGATGCTAAATTGGAAGTTTCCAGTAAGGCACTAAGATGTGAAACTAGATATCAACATGAAACGTGATGAAGATTACTAGTAAAAATTTTATAATAAGTGGCTAAGAATACATTAGAACAGAGCTTCTCAAATGAATGTGCCCACAAATCACCTGAAGATCTTGTTAAAATGCAAATTTTTGGTTCAGCAAGTCTGAATGAATACAAGATTCTGCATTTCTAATATGCTCCTAAGCAGTATCAATATTCCTAGTTTCTGGATCACATTTTGAGTAGAAGGGGAGTACGTTATAGATTTATAAATAAGTAAATAAAGGAGTTTTTAAAATGGAGATAAGGTTGGTTGTGGGAAAGATTGCCAAAATCTGAACTCTGATTACCCTTTTTCCTAAACTCCTTCAAAGAAGAGATATCATGTGGTGGCATGCTGTTTCCCAAACCCAAGCTTAGGGCAAGAGACTTCCACTGCACCTCTTAGCATTTGCTATGTGACTCTTAGATTTTAAGGACTGAATCTGACTTCAAAAGAATTCTAGTAAGTTATAAACTGGGCTGCTGGCCATTCAGATGGCAAGAACAAAGTACAGGTTTGTTAGGATCAGCTCAACTCACAGAGTTTGTCAACAAAAAGTGTGTGTAAATAACTTTTAAATTTCAATATCCAGTTCTTCATTTATAGCAAATATACACAGACCTGAATTTTTATATATACCTTGTGTTTTCTAATCCTGCTAAATTCAAATACAAGCCCTAGGGGCTCCTAGAGATTTCTTAGTATTTTCTCTGTAGATGATCATTTCATCTACATATAAAGATTTTGCTTCTGCTGTGCCAATCCTATCCTAGTTGTGTCATTTTATTGCCAGACTATTTTGGTGGGGACTAGGTTTCAAAGTTTAATGGACAGATAAAGAGTAAGCATATCTGCCCTTGTTCCCCACCTTAAGGAGAAAGCATTGCATCTTCTCCATTCATATAAGGTGTTCTCACTGGAAGTATGGAGTACATGTCTTTAATCTGTTGAGAAGGTTCTGTTCTACTTCTAGTCTCCTGATAGCTTTTACCATGAACAGCTGTAGAATTTAGTCTGATACTTTTTCTCCAACTAGTGACAGGATCGTATGGCTTTCTCCTTTCCTCTGTTTAAATGATGACTTTTGGGGGTGGATCTTCCAATGCTGAACCAACACTGCCATCCCTATAACAAAACCACTTTCTACATCCTGCCAGATCTGACTTCTAATAGTTTGTTTTGTTAAACAAATCTCTATCTATGTTCATACTTTTTCCTTCTATTATCTTTTAGTTTTAGGATTAGCACAATGTTGAGTTCCTAAAATGAGGGGAGAAGTGTTCCTTCTTTTTTCTGCTTGAATTGTTTGATATAATTTATCAGTTAAAATGTTTATGAGCCTGCTGTTGTCATATAGGTAGGTTTTCAAACTAGGAATATACTTTTTTTAATAGGTGCTATTCAAATTTTATATTTCCTCCAGAGTTAGTTTCATTAATTTGTCTTTCAAGTTACTTCTTAGAAGTTGTCAAATTTATTTCAAAAAAGATTTTTGTAATATGCTTTCTATATCCTTTTAAATTCTGTAAAATCTCTGGTAATGTCTCCTAGGTCTTAATATTGTAATTTTAAAAATGTATAACTGATATTGTGTAACAGGAAGAAAAGGTCTAAAAGAGCAGGTGAATTGGGAGGGGTGGGGGAAGGGAAAAAAGGGAAAGGAAAAAATATGAGAAGAGGAAAAAAATGGAAACAAGGTCTTTGCAAATAGGGAAGGGAGGGCAAGGGAAGGGGAAAAAAATAAGAACCAAGAGACTCATGTAATGGTACAAGATCCCAATGATGAATGTAACTGTATTTTATACCTAAATGTACCAATAAAGTTAACAGGGGAAAAAAAAGTGTGTGTAAGAAGCAGGCTATAGAAGAAAAGAAAATGACTCACAACAGCATTACCCAACTAAGATTTTTTGAGCCTATTTCCGTCCTTCCATCTCAATGCTCCACACTTGGCCCATTCAGAAAGGACCTAACTAATGAGTGGCAAACAAGGAAAGGAAGTCAACCACACTCTTTCTCAGACTGTATGCTCGCACTTTGGAAAAGCAAGATGATGTAAGTCAGATTGAAACAGTTCTCAACTTTCAATGACTAAAATAGTTTATTAATTGAGAATGACAAGAAAGCCATAGAGCTATTAAGAGTTTTCATGCAGAAGTCAGGAAAAAGATAACTTCTACTAAGTAGGTTTAGAGAAGAGAAGACAAAAATAGAAATGATTTCAAGACTATTCTCTGATAGCCCTATAAGTTCACTGTACCAGTGAAACTATCTTTCCTCAGTAGATGGTATCTTAGATAACTTTTCTCATTGATGGGATGAAATATCTGACATCCACAAGTGAAATAAAGAAAGGTTTATTTCAGCTCACAGTTTGTAGAGGTTTTAGTCCACAGCTGGCTGGCTCCAAGGCAGGGCAGCATGGCAGGGAGGCATGACAGAGGAGAAACAGTCCATGGCAAGGCCGGCAGGAAGCAGCAAGTAGAAAAGCCACCCAGGGTGGGCCTGCTCATTAGCCACACTCAGAACTATGCTAAACCTATCAGTAGACTAATTTAGTACCACATGCCCTAAATCCAGTATCATATAACCTAAATCCAGCTAGCTCTGAAAAGCCCCACCGATGAGTGCATGAGGCTTTGGGAAGTCATCCAGATACAAGCCATAACAGAGACTAAGCCCTGCAAAAACATAATCTGGGACTATCCTACTCACTTAATTCTATGGCTGCTACACTGGCATATGAGGTTGTACATTGTGCAATGGCACCATCTCCAAGAAGATGTGATTCAAATTGTAGAAATCAAGCTAACTGTTATGACCCATGCCTGTAGTCCTAGATCTCTAGTTGGCTGAGACAGGAAGATCACAAGTTCAAACCCAGTTGGGACAAATTAGTAACCTAGTGAGACCCTGTTTCAAAATAAAAATAAAAAAGAGCTGGAGATATAATTCACCATGAAAGCCATAGGTTCAATCCCTAGTACCAAAAAAAAAGAGAAAGAAACACCTAAACATCATAGATCTGCATGTTTACTACTAGTATTAAGTGAAGTACAGACCTTTCTTCAATAAAATTAGAGTTTATGACAAATTTCTTATAGATGCAACTAAAATATCTAAGAAAGCTAATTTTACAAAAATACCTCTGGAGAAAATGATTGCCTGATATCTCCAAGACTTTGAGACTCCTTGACACACAGTAGATATTCTATCAATATTTTAAATATTCAGATTTTCCTACTGATCATCTTTCTATGAAACTATATTCAAGTGGTGCCTAATATTTTACAGGAAAGCCCTAGAATTATTATGTGCCAATGAAAACTTATAAAATATCAAGTTATATAACTAATATTAAAAAATCAGTAGTCTAAATTTATATAACGAGAAGATACAAAAGAGCCTATTTATAATTTTAAAAACATAAAATATCTAAGGAGAAGCATAAGAAAAATACACAGTGTGAAAAAAACTTTAAAATGTTCCTGAAAAGACTTAAGCAAATGGAGAAGAGATGACATGGTAAACAATAGGTCATATTCTTGAGCATATCTGAGACCCTGGAGATTCTGTAATTGGGAGAAAGTAAGAGCACTTGAAATCTAGTAATGAGTGGTTGATAAGAGAGCAGCGGAATGTTTCATTTTTGTCAATGCCTCCTTTCCCCATTTTAAATTATGTGCTGGGTTGATCTGGGAGATTATCAGTAATTCTGACCTTTTCTGTGTTGCAATGAAGTATTTTTCTAGGTTCACTTACAAGTTTTATGATCAGCCCCTCAATAGTCTTCAGAAAAACCCAAGGAGATAGATGATAGATAGCTAGATGATAGATAGCTAGATGATAGATAGCTAGAGATTCAAAAAGAGCTCATAAATCCAATGGAAGGAAGGAAGGAAGAAGGAAGGAAGGAAGGAAGGAAGGAAGGAAGGAAGAAAGGGGGTAGAGGGTAGCTACTAGTCCCACAATGGCAAAAGGAAAACCCAGGAATGCACCCATTTCTCTTCTCCTCCCTGCTAGCATACTCCTGAATGGACAAGGGTTATTCAGACCACCCTGGTGAGTACAAAAAGGGAACTGCAGGGCTTTGCCTTGCGCTTATAGTGCTCTCAATGTCCTTTTCCTAAACGTCACTTGTTTATACCTATATCACTCAGGCCTTGTTCCTTCAGAGAAATATGCCTCATTTAATGCTCCACACACCATTATCACTTTCTATTGCTTTGCAATTTCTAAGATGTTCTTAATAGGCCTAAATTATAGGGTTTATTTATTTACTATCATGCATACTTTCCAGGAGAATAGCAGTAGGACTTTTCGTTCCTACAATGTAGAATCATTTCTACAGCACAAGCAAATACTCAATTCATCTTCCAATTAACTTACACCTTCTCACTCCTTTAAGACTTATTATGGATTCAGAGTTATTTCCTGTAGTTCCTATATTGCAGTGATGGCCGACCTATGCTACATGTGCCACAGCGGGCATGCAGAGACTCTCTGTCGGTTGGCATACAAGCCAAATTACCCCAGCATAGCCCCAGCATCTGAGTATCAGATAACAGTGCACACAGGTATAGTGTGTGCAATGATTTAAACTTGAAAAAAAATTCACTACTCTAGACACAGTGCTTTGCAAAAAAGTACTATCTTTAGCTTCTGCCAATCTAGTCTGTTGCCCCTACTTCAATTAGTCTGTTGGCCATACTTAAAACTCCCAATAGCTGGCTGCCGACAGGGATATTAAATAGAGAGAAGAGTAAACAGAAAGAAAATGTTGGTATAGCTGAGGCTGGGCTGGCAAAATGGGTTCCTGGCCTAATGCTAACATCTCCTCTTGACTCATTCAAGTTTTTCTTTGTTATACTATTAGAACATCCAGTACAGGCTTGTGAACTTCTCTCAAATTCATTCTGTAACAGTAAATTTCAAAGTAATGATACAATAGATATGACAACTGATGTGAATCGCACTCACAACACCGTCTCAGATCTCATGCTGCGCTCTGTGTGACTTAATCAAACACACACCTACACATGATTTCTAGAAACTATACTGTTCAGAACTTTGGTACAGTTCATACAGACCAAGCACCAGATTCACAATCAATTTTCCCAGTTGATAAAAACATGAATCCAAACACAAACTCAGCAAGCCTAAAAGAATAGTTTTGCTGAACTAAATTAATATCAATTGTAAACAATGATGAATGAATCATAAACCACCGAAGGAGTATGGGTGTACTATTTAAAGACGGTTGAAAAGGAACACATGTATTATTTTTACTGAGTCTCAGGAGGCAAACCTGTAACTTACAGCCAAGAAAAGCAAGAAGCAAAGTACTACCTAAAATCTTGGACAAATGGAAAAAAGAATAAAAGAAATTATGGCATAAAAGACTAAACCAATCATTATACGAACAACTAGAGTTATAGTTTATGGAAGGAATTTATACAGAAAATTGACTGGAAAAGTGCACAGAGATAGGTATTAAGGACTGGGCATTGAATAAGATTGACAAAGGTTTCATGGGCTTTTCTCTAGATCTGTATCTCTTCTAACTGCACTTATAACAGATAATCACTCAATTTACACACAAAAATCAGACTTGGAGACAATTAAATTATCAATCATAAATTAGTTTAAAATTACATTTGTGGGAGAATCTGTAGAAATCATCAGTTTTAAAAGACAGTCAAGATGAAATGTCATATACTAATTTGGAAAGTTGTGACTTTAAACATCAGAAACGTAAGCATATCAAAAGGAAAAAGGTCAATATTTCTTAAATTTCATTTTCTCTCATTTCATCTGTACATACATAGTGATTTCAAATCAATATTTAACTTTTTAATTGCCATAAAATTCTTAGACAAAGGGAGAGAAAAAAACAGAAGAAAAAAAAAAGACAAAACAATCTCATGTAAATGAAGCACTGCTTTAATGTGTGTGCCTGTGTGTGTGCCTGTGTGTGTGTGGTGTGTGTGTGTTGGTAGGCAAAGGGTATTTTCACTACCTCAGGCACTGTGTGTAAAGCTAAAATCAGGTCATTCATATCTAGTGAAGCACTGGGAATGTAAAGGTAGAGAAAGGCTAAACAGAAATGAAAAAAATCCAAAATGAAAACCTTGCAAGAGGACACTGGAAACCAGTGAACAACTCCAAGGAGTGCCACTTTCCATCAGCATGAACGGCTCCCTCGGGTTCCCCTACAAACAGCCTCGTGTAACCCGACGTAGCACCTGACTTGGTACAGGACATGCTCCAAGATATTTTTCTGCCAATAGTGCTTCAAGTCCCAGTCTACACAGGTGTTAATTCTGGTTTAAGTAAAAGGAAAAACTTTAAAATGCCAAGCACTGGTTTCTGTGTCGTATACATGAACCCAAATCCCAAAGTGACAGGAATGAGGTGATCACCTATTCTGCTCCTTATTTCTTTTTTTTTTTTTTTTTTTTGGTACCAGCGATTGAACTTGGGACCTACTGCTTGTGAGGCAGGCGGCAGAACCACTAAGCTAAATCCCCAGCCCTCCTGATCACCTATTCTGAAATAATTTTAAGGCCATTTCCCTTCTTCACAGGTAGGTTTTATTGATGTGGACTCCCTTTAACTAAAAATTAAAGACAAGAAAATTAAACCCACCAAACTATAGAAGTTGGGCCTAAATACAATTATAGTATTATTAAAAATGTTTTTTCAAGTAAGAACAAATGACTTTCATTTCTTTCATTTTTTTGAGTTATAGTTGTGATCTTCAGACAATGAAAAATTGAATCAGCCTTTAATATTCTTAGGTGGAATATTTTGTTAAAAAACAGGTAAGTAATAATGATAAAAATTACTTGAGACCATACAGTCATTTCAAGAGTAAAAAGTAACTCACATGTTTTTAAACACTGGTCATTATGCAACTGTGGCTTGAATCTGTGACTTCAAATTAGAGTTTATATAAGTGACTCTCAAAGTTATGCATACATGTAACCCTCTCACTATTGAGGGATTTGAAGTAATCAAATCTGCTACAAAAACCTAATTTACTTAAATTCATTTACATTCAGGATAGCTATAAAAAGTACTAATGAATTCAAAGCTACTGCATGGTTTTCAATATTTAGTGTGAGCTGACTGATTTTTGCTAATCATATGAATTTCTGAACAAACCAAAATAAGTTGAAACAATTAGCTAACTTTTAGTAACAAAGCCTGCTTTTAAACATTAGATGAAATCTATGTAAAGCAATTTAATAGTTTACTTTTAAATTATTGAGTCAAAATGTACAAAATAAGTGTAATAATTCCCTGGTGCCATCAAGTAGAGCAATGAGTGCTACATTATTTAAAATAATAACATCATCTTTATTCCTCCAGAATAAAGACTTGAAGTGAATTTTTAATAAAAGAAATTCAAGAAAGTCTTAAGGAAAAGGCCACTTTAGAACTGGGTATCTCACTGGTTCAAACTGTTTTTCTAGCAAGCGTTTAATTTTGATATCTTTCATACCAAACAAATATCAAGTCAGTAATGTGAAGGGAGGCCGTATTACAGAGAAGCAAAGAGCTTCATATTCATTCTGCCTTTCAAAGAACTGTCACTGTAATTTCTCAAACCACAGCCTGGTTTTGTGATAGCATTTATGCCATAATTTGATTCTAAAGAAAAGGCTCCATGTAGCTAGAAGTCCCACATATTCTGCCTTCTACAGGAAATCAAGTCATTTTCCTGAGTTTAATGAAGCAAAGTCTGAGGCTAAGTGAAGGAGAATCAGAGCTTTCATATGCCCCAGTTAGTTAAATTCCTGACCATCTCAATTCTTTGCTCCTAACTCTTGCCCTCAAACCACTATATCTCTCACACTGACTGTGAAACAAAGGCTAAAATATCCCATTTTGACTTTCAGAAAATGTCTGCATTTTCCATGTCCCAAGGAAAAGAGCCCACGAAGGTAGCAACATTGTCTATATTTTTCACAGTTCTGAACCTGACACTATTTCTGGCAGAGAGGTCTCAATAAAAATTTACCAATGGGCTGCGGATTTTAGCTCAGTGGTTACACCGCCTGCCTCGGAAGGGCAAGCACCCGAGTTCAATACCTGCTACGGGGCGGGGGGGGATATATATATATATATATATATATATATCAGTGACTGATTACTAACCACCCCCTCAAACAATTCATCCTTGAGTTCAACCACAATCATTGCTACAGAAAGCAACAACTATTTTCAGGATCACCCATTTTTAAATGAACAAACAGCTTCAGAGGAGAGACCTTCAGGGGAGAAACTATTCCTAGATAATTCTCAAATATTCAGTGTAAAATAAAATCCCCTCTACGCTGCAAATAAAGTCATTCTCTCTGTCCTCCTATACCTCTGATAATCTCCATTTCATTTTATGACAGTGCATCTACCTAGTTCACCCAAGATAGAAACCTCAAAAACCTTGGGACTCCTTCTAATCTCCAGAACTGTCGGTTATTATGCCATGGAAATTCTTTTCTTTCATATCCATCTTTAATCTACTGTTTAACCTTAATTACCATAGCCAGGGCCAGCTTTTACCTGGCATACTTTAAAACAGGAAAGCCCTGTCTTCTTTCTTTACATATTATTGTTTAAAAATAAAATTAGTACTAAATCTGGTTTGACTTTTTTAATAAATCCAGTGGAGCTGTTATATAGTATTTTCTTTCAAATTCTATTGTGTGGTATTTTTCAACATATACTTCGAGGTTAAACTTAACTTGATTTAAATTGCATCTCCTTTCTTATATCTTTCAAACTATCCATTTTTGAAATATTTTTCCAAATTATAGAATAGTGTTCCAAAGAATTCCAAATTAACATGAAATACTTTTATAACTTCTACCCAAAAAGTTTTATTGTGTTAGATGTGTGTGTATATACTTTAAGTTTGTGGATCCATAATTTTCAGATGTTTTTAACAGTTTTATTTAGGTGTTATTACATACAATATATTACATATATTTAACCTTTAAATGCCTAGTGTTCCATTTTCAGAATGCCCATAACAATGGAACATAGTAGCACAACAGAATGTTTTTTCTTCAAATTCTTTTTTTCTTGAATTTTTCTAGGTAATATATATGAATTTCATGCAAAAATTTTAAAATTGCAATCTTCAGCATAAATGGGTTAAAGCATATAGTTTGATACAACTTAGTATATGTACACATGTAAAACCATCATGCAATCAGAATAATGAGCATTCCCCTTTCCTCAAAAGTTTTTTCATACCCTTTTGTAATTTCCTCATTTGTATTTTCCAATCCCCGGTGTTTTTTTAAAAAATGTTTCATATATTTTGTATGGGTGGAGTTTTTTGCCTTTGACTGTTTCAGGTGATAGAGTAAAACTAGTCCCTGAGTATCCATTTTTATGCAGAAGCAGATAAAAATTGATTTTTCTATTATATATTTCTAGCTGCTGTCAGTGATCTAGGGGTTACAATATTCATGTGAACTCATAACAATCTACTTTCATATAATACCAATTTAATTCTAGCAAAACAAATTTTCCTGTAGTCTCCTTTACATTACATCTATGCATGATATAAACCTACCAACAGTTATAACTACTGCTTTATATATTATAATTTCTTTTTTAAAATGTAAGACAAAATATTTATGCAGTTTTTTATATTTACCTACTTACTAAATGATCTGCAGTTCTATTGTTTTCAATAAATAGGTCAATCTGTTGGGGATTGAGCTCAGTGGCACTGCACCTGCCTGGCAGGCACAAGGTCCTGAGTTCAATGCCCAGTACTGCAAAAAATAAATAAATAAATAAACAAACAAATAGGTCAATTTTATCTATGATCTAATGTCATTTCTTTCAGTGTAAGAACTTCCTTTAATAACAAATTCAGTCTTTGTTTATGTAAGAATGCCTTTCTTCACTTTCATTTCTAAAGAATAACTTTGCCAGACATGTAATTCTTGGCCAACAGAGTTTTTGTTTTTGTTTTGCTTTCATAACTTCTTCTGACACCAATTATTTCTGATGACAAGTGAGATGTTAATCTTCTCGAGGTTCCACTGTACTTGATCAGTCTTTCTGTTCTTAAGATTTCCTCTGCTTTTGTCTTTCAACATGTTTAACTACAAATTGACTAGGTGTGGATCTTTTTCTGTTTATTCTTTTTGGGGTTTATTGACCATCTTACATTGATTTTTTAATCATTTTTCAAATCTTTTTTTCAGTTCTAAAAACATTCTACTATTTTCTCCCTCTTCTTGGGAATTCTATTGTATGAGGTCTGTTGAACTTCTAAGGTATAGTTTACTTTTTCATCAATTTCTAAAGTTTTCTGTCATTATTTCTAAAAATATACGTTTTACTTCTCACTTTCTTTTCCCCTCTGGGAATCTCATTATATGTATGTTGGTAAAGTTGCTGTTGACTTATAGGCCTCTGAGGCTTTGTTCATTTTTCTTCATTCTGTGTTCTCTCTGGTTTTCAGATTGATGAATTTCTAATGGTCCATTTGAAGATAGTTGATGATTCTGCTCAAATCTGCTGAGCACCTATTGTGGTTTTTTTTCTAACATTACTGTGCTTTTCAACTCCCAAATTCTCAGGAAGGTCTTTTTTATACATCTCTTTATTGACGTTCTCTCATTACTGACACAGTCAGAGACCACCATGAGGACAAAGGACAAACAAGTCCCTGGACCCTGCATGATGTGTTTTCTTCTGAGGCAATTGGAGACCTAGAATCTGAACCTGCAGATACTCCAGGAGTAGCTACAAACAGGATAAAGCTTTGTATCTCTGCCTTCACTTTATGTCTCCTTTATTACTTTAAAAGGTAAATACCAGAGCCCTGGTCTCTCCACACAGGCATGTTAACTCCTTGGGGTGTATCTGTATCGGACGGTTTGTTGCCCTACATTTACCTAGCTTATCTAGTTTCCCTTCAAGACTAGGGACATCAAGATAAGAGTGACTGAAGCAATTTTCAAGGTTTATAGGGATATCCAGTTGCCTTTTCTTTTTTTTTTTTTTTTACAATCTCATGTTCCAGATTCTCTGGAATGATACCTAGAAACCTACAATCATGTCAGATTCTAGGAAAAGCAGAGCCTCACAGATCACTCCATGATGAGGTCACCTCCTCAAGGGTAGAAATTACCCCATAAAAGGAACAACTCTCTCCAAGCAAAACAAGTACCTCATGGCACTGAACTGCCCCTCAAGCCATAAGGATTCTTCCATTAGGACCTCAGGACTGAGGTCATGTTCCATGTGATCTTGGCCCACCTCAGCTAATGCATATAAATTGGCCTCATGTTTTGTGAGCAGGCCACTCTGAACCTCTTTATCAGAGTGAGTTCCTTCCATCTGCTCATGCTGGAATCCTTTCTCTATTCATTCCTACTTTCTAACTCTGCCTAATAAATCTGCATAGACCTCTCACAGATGTATCCAGCAATTCTTTTTCTGTGGTGAAAGTCAAGAACTTACTTGGCAGAGTGAGTTTGGGTCCTCATGTCCTCTTCAGGGGACTTCCTCAGATCCCATCTGGTGACATTACCAAGTCACTGCCATCATGCTTTCCTTTCAGTTGTTTTTTTTTTTTTTTTTTTTGTACTGGGGATTGAACTCAGGACCTTGCGCTTACAAGGCAGATAAGGTGCCACTGAGCTAAATCCCCAGCCCTTTCTTTAGTTTTTTAAACTTGGCTTCCTTTAGTTCCTCAAACATATTTACAACTGTTTTGAAACCTTTCTTTGCTAAATCAAACATCTGGACTCAAGCAGATAGTTTCTGTTAACTGGGTTTTTTCCCAAGTATGGGTAACCCCTTCCTGGTTCTTTATATGTTTTATTATTTTGTTAAAAACTGAACATCTGAGATAATATAGTGATTATGGATTTTGCTATTTTCTCCAACAGTGGCTAGTTTTCTGTTTTGTTTTAGAAACTTAACCCTAAATCTGTGGAATCAGTTTCCCTTGCCATATGCTGCCCCTGATATCTCTGCTCAGTAATCTTTATATCTTTCTTTTAAAGCTTGGCTTCCTTGTGGTCATGCCTCCTTGTGAGAGTAAGCCAATGACTCCTCAGAGATTTTGCTCAAACTCTTTGCAGGAAGCCTTATACTGGTAATCACTGGATCTGCATGTAGGTTTCTTCAAAATTTTGAAACTCTGAAAGGTCTTTCAACCTTACTCCAGCTTTCATTTTCTGCTGGGTTCTCTTGCATCTACTCTATATAGGTGTGTGACTCCCCATTTAGCCAGGGACATTCAGGTGGACTGGACTGCCATAGGTCTCCCAGGTACATGTACAATACAGTTAGCAGGGATATAAAAAAAATTATCAATTCCCTTTATGGCTGTCTCATATCTAGGATCTCTGTTTAACTTCTAGTTGATCCATTAGTCTGTTACTTGTCCTAAATGGGATTGTAACTCAGATGAGAAGTTACTGACCTTCTTCATTTGCTTGCTTCTAAGATCAGAACTTTTACTGAGAATACTGTTGGGAGTGGGTTTTTCATCTTTTGTTACAAAAATTCTGGTGACAACCTTCTCACAGAGAACCACTGGATTTCAAAGCCTGCCTCACATGCTAGGACTATTCTGCCAACCAAGCTGGCTGAAAGAGAACAGCTCCAGGTAGGAACATGGTCAGGTTCCCAATGTTATCATGCCTATCAATTTAATTTTACTTTGAGTGATTTCAAGAGCCGTATCTGGGGTTTTTTAACAATATTGTCCAGATTTATAGTTATTCTAGGGAAAGATTTGTCTCTCTGTTCATTTTTCAGTTAGAGAAGTTAGTCTTCTCAATTGGCTGAGTTTTCTATTCATTATGGATCATATTTTCCTATTTGCATTCTTAATAATTTTTAATGTAAATTTACCTTGTTAGATGCTAGATATTTCTGTAAGCCTATACATGTTCTTGAACTTTGTTCCAGGACAGAGCCAAGTGGAAATAAATTGATCATTTTAGGTCTTTCTTTTAAGCTCTGGTGAAAACAAAGCAGTGTTTAGTTGGCAATTAATTTTGTCACTTACTGAGTTAAAACTCTTCTGAATACTCTTCCTGATGACCTTACGTTATCAGATTTTCTACTGTGTCTAGTAAGAACAAGAACTATTCCCAGCCCTTTTTTGTGTGTCCTAGTGCTTATTCCTTCTAATTCTTTTAGATCTCTCCATGGCCCCAAGAAGCTTCCCTATCATCATGCACTGACCATTATTCAGCTGAAGTTTCAAGGGAGATATCTGCAGATCTCTAAAGTTCTTTCTCTGTGCACTTCTCTGGTCCCTGTAAACTCCAGATACCTTATCTATTCAGATTCCTAGCTCTGTCTTTATTGCAGGGAAACTGCCCAGCTCCAACTGTGTTCCCTGTCATCCACCACACTAAAACCTCTCCAGGCCAAGTAGGCTAGGGCAGCCATGTCTCCTCTCATCAACTTCTTATGTCTCAGGAAACTGCCCCTTTTGCTTAATGTGCACAATACCAATCAGTCCATATATTTTTGTCTGGTATGTTTTCAAATTGATTCAGGCAAAAGGGCAAATCTGATGCTTTTTATTCCATCTTTCCCAGAAACAAAGTCAGAAATGCTTATTTTGATGGTGGGAACACATTTAATCGAATCTGTTGGGTTTTTCCTCCCTTTATATTTGTTTTGCCATCACCCTCTATAAAATCATCTGTGTTCACTGTCACTCAAGACAGACCTGATCCAGTCTTAATCATGCAGTGTGTACTTTTTGGAATATTTACCACAGCCAGCCGCTGCCCTACATGCCGAGGTTATAGAGACAAATTAAAACAGCACCACACGGTGAAGGGGTCTGTCGTAAGAACCCTCATCTTGGTTTCTCGGTGTTGGGCTGTTCAGATCAGCAACCTATTTTTCCCTCATCCAGCTGAAAATACCTAATTCACTTAGATGCAGAAGATATTTTTAAAGTCTCATACCCCTTTTCCTTATGAAAGTCAATTTTTCTCTTCATGCCATTTTATTGTAATAAAAGGAAAATATTTTCCTCTCTGTTATCCAAGCATGTATTTATTATGTTTTTCTTTCATTACATTAATTTTATTTGGGCAAAAGAACAACAATCATGTTTAAGCTTAGGATGGGAAACTACACAGCAGGGTTCCATAAATAGAGTTTAATTGCAGTAATTACTTACATTAATTATATATCAACTGATTATTTTAAGACATATTTATTGAGCACCATCAGCTTTCAGAAGTACCCATCATTCTCCCACTATCTTTTACAAATTCTCTATCCTTGCACAGAATAATCAACTATCATTTGACACATGGTATAATAAGTACCTAATGAAATCCCAATTAAAACTGTATTTGAGACGCTTAATTTTAGAGATAAATCAGAAATAATTACATGATTCAAGAACCCACATCAGACAGGAGAGACACAACTATCTTGGCTAACTGGAAAGGACAAGCACAGATGAAACCTTTTAATGTGCTTCCCAAAACCTGTTACAAAACATTATTGTACCTCAGCAGATGGCACTGAGCGATGTCTTTTTATTTTTTTAAATAGACAGTTCCCTTTCACATGCAGACCTGAATGATTTTAGTTCTCCTTATGATTGTCATGTGTTAGAGAAGGAAAAAAAGGGAGGGGGATGAGCACATTCTTTTCCATAAGGCAAGAACATCAGTAAAGAGTCAGTCTTTGAGCATACCAAGTTTAATTTGCTGAGCTGCAATTGCAGGAGAATGCACGGGCTGCCTCTTAGCTGTTCGTTTCAAATAACTTATCTTCATTTGGAACTCAGACACTTGGTGCTTGCTGAGTATCACACTCCTCTCTCCTCCCTCTATCCCACTTCCAGCTAATTTTTTCTCTCTGCAGATTTAATGAATTCTGGAACCAATCAAAAGCAGACTGTTAGGAGACACTAGACAGGGAAAAGCTGCAATATTTTCTCTTTCAGAGTTCAAAAGGTCATTTCCCTAGCCTAGGATCACAAAAATATATTTATGCTCTCTGAGGGAGCTCGTGAGCTTCCAAGGGAGAGCAAAAAGCTGCCCCAAAAAGTCCACTATGTCTAGGCTCAGGGTTTCCTCTCTTTCCCTTGCAACACGGAATATGTTCAGAGGACAACAGTTTAGTTTACAACCTCATTTGGAAAAACTGTTAACCGTACATTTCTGATCTATGTAATTTGCTACTGAAGAACACAATGGGGTCTAATAGAAAACAGCTGCTACAAAATCCACTCTTTCTGGCAGGAGTAGTTCCTAATGTAGGATTTTAATTTTATCTCCTGATTGATAATACCCCATTAGCCAGATCCAGATTCCTAACTGCAAAATAACACACGGGCACTATTTTAAGCTCCCTCCAAGATGGATTTCATTATGACTGCTCTTCCCTCTGAACAGGAAGTCCACAGTATGGGCAGTGGAGTATGATACAGGCACATATTACCATCCTGACACACGAAATGGGAAATATTCGTCACAGCTAATCCAGAGTGTGAAAATGTACAGATAGGGTGGGGAAAGAGATTTAAACAGAGAAGATAATAGATGTTGAGTAGTATAAAAACCCATGAACATAAAGCCAAAAGTAGTTTGCATTTCATAAAAACCATGAAATATTTTGTTGCTCTTTTAACATTTGGAGGAGAGACAGAGAAAGAGGCTCCTTTCACTAGTCACAGGTTTGTATTCAGGTATATCTACATTTACAGGGAAGATATCAGTTTGGAAGACAAGGATTAGTAATTATTAAATAAGCTTTCCCCAAGTACGTGGCAGAAGCTAAACAATAATTATTCTACAAGGGTGGGGGGGGTATTTTGCCATGGCAACCTGGAGACAATAGTACCTCAAATAAATGATATTTAGGATCTTCAAAATTCAGCAGTAAAATATTCAAGAAAAAGTAAATTTCACTGGCATTGCAGCAGGGTAAACGCAAAAGGTCTATGCCCAAGTTCTTGAAATTCTCAGAAAACTGGTAACTAATTCAAGTTTCCTACAAGAACTTTAATTACACATCTAACCCCATTCTTCACAACCACAGACGTGACAGAAGGGCACAGCCGTATTCCACCCTTAATGGGAGCTATTTAAAAGATCTCAACATTTATTTTGTAATAATTTCAAAGTCCAGACTCAAGGTATATTTCTATATGGAGCTCTGTGATCATAATATAGCACTGTGGTCCATTTCAGATGTGATAGCCATGTTCTTATACTGTGTGTACAGCCTTCCTTCACCAGCAATGAACAACCTTATTTCCTTAGAATCAGAACTAGGACTCTGATAGAGAAATATCAACAGTATTTTGTTGCTCTTTCTCATGCCCCAAAACTTAATCCTAAACATAAAAAACACAACTGGGTTTGGTTTTCACCTTTTACTCAAGTGTGACCTCCTACAGAAGACCTCCTCAGAACCCTGGAATAGGTCACCCAAAGTGTACTTCTATGATACCCTATACTTTCTCTACACCATTACTTATCACATTTAAAGTTTAATGTCTGTTTGTAGAAATTAACTTTTTAGTTAGCCTGCAAGTCCAGGTTGTGGATAAAGAACTGATTTCTGCTTAAGTACACCCTCCTCTTTATTGAGGCCTCTTGGAATTTGGAAGCTCTATGCTATCCCTCTGTTCATGAATGGAGAAATAAGCACAATTTGAGCTAATATATCCAATTTGACACAGGAGGGATTCTACTAAATATTGAGGCTATTTTTTAACCCATAATAGGAATTATAGGCTATTTTCAATCCCATTATAGGATTAAAAAAACTCAATGATTTTCAAAAGAGACATGAGGCTGGGGAAAAATCATCATTTTGGGGAGAAAGGCTCACAGACATGAACAAAATTTTTGCTCACAAGGCAAAATGAACGATAGAAGTAAAGTTCTTCATGATATCTATTCATGGTTAAATATGTACTACCCTCTCATTCTGGGCACTTCCCTTGCCCACATACCTTCTTTAAATAGGAAGGCACTTAATAGAATTTTTCCTATCTGGCCATGTTTTCTACTTTTTTTAGGTCCAGCTACAAAAGAGTATTTGCAGATGCTGGCAGTCAAGAGAGGTGGAAGTGGGCATTTTTCATTTTTTGGAAATCTCATGTGAACCCTGTGCTTACCTTTGAAGAATCCTCCATTGTGTGGGTCTTGGTTATAGAATAACAAGATAATTTATCATCCACACTGGAACTTAAAAGAGAGTTAAAGGAGACAGGGTTAATAATCTTGTCAGAATAATAAGCACAAACTAGGACCATCTCAGGAAAATAGGGTCATGTAGTCAACTGAATCCTCAAAATGGAAATCCTTGCCTTCTATAACAGAGAGGGAAACAATCACTTTCCCTGCTCCATTACAGCTAGAACACAGACATATGCATTGGCTCAGCACCTTGAAGGAATGGTGAAACACTGTAGCCACTGTTAAAAAAATATGAGTAACAGAGCCTAGGATTTAGCTCAGTGGTTCTGCCACCTGCCTCACAAGTACAAGGTCCAGAGTTTGATCCCTGGTACGCCCCCCCAAAAATATGAGTAACAGTAGCAAGCTAATCTTAAGAGTCTAGTAAGTAGTGGCATTTATAAGCGTCTAGTGGCCACAGGCCCAACAGAAACATCCAAGCCACACTGTTCTTTGGACATAACTGTAACAGGGTCTGATAGCTGCTTTCTAATGATGGTTCTCAAGGAATCTTGCCCTTCAGGTATTTACTCCTTTGTGTAAATGAATGATGTTCATGCATAGTGAATCTGGGTTGACCTGTTATTTGCTTTTAATCAACAGAATATGGAGGGAATGATGCTATGTCAGACCTAAACCTTGAGAAGACCTAGCCTTCGTGTTTCCAGGAGGCCTAACCTACCATATAAAATGTTTGTTTACCCTATGAATGACACCACACGGAAGAGGAAGAGACTCTGTGATAACACCAAATGAGAGGACAGACTGAGAAATTTGTCAGTTACCCGAAGCACTGAAGTCAGGTAAGTATGGCCCTAGGCGAAACCACCTGCAGCAGAACAGTCTCTCTAAGGCCAGTCAACCCACAGAGGTAGCAGAGATGGTGTTGTTAAAATCCCCTAAGTATCAGGGTGATTGGATACAGAGATTGGTAACCAAAATTATTTCCCAGTTTATCTTGACTATTCCCATTTTATGTATCTGATTCTCTGATTCTTCTGTTTCAGTTCATTAGTCTGCATACAAATCTCTTTTCCCTCCTGATTTGCAGATTACTTTTCTAACAAAGTTATCTCCATTTTTTCCACTTTAGGGCAAGGGTCCTCCAATATTTTAAACACAAGGGCTCCATTTTTATGTGGAAACACTGCATGTAGTAGGTGTACCTTTAAGAAAAGATTAGGAATTCACCAATACCCTTAAGTGAATTTGTATTTTCTTCAGAATAATCACATATATATATCTGAAACAAAGAACTAATAAACATCCACGTGAGAGGCATATTACATATTCAGTATTTAGGAAGTTAATGCACATCTGGCCTTTTGCCGTAGCTCCCCCATCGCAAAGTCCATGTCCCAGTCGTGGGAGCTTCTAATCTGACACACATGATTCTCCTTCGACGTTCCCTTGAGATGAAGTGCTTCCCAAAATATCTTATTTCGTAGGAAAGAAAAACAATCTCAAAAACACAGCATCTCTGGACAGAAAATTTCACTCAGAGAAGACAGCATAAATATTTAACTTTTTAAAACATTCTAAGAAACAAGCCATCTTCAAAGGATATGGGGGTGAGGGGGTGATCATCCTTTAGGAGAGGAATAACCCACATATATAAGTCTTACTAACAAGATGCCTGATAGAATGAATTATACACCCCTCAATCCGGGTAATCCCCTTGTCCACTTCTCTAAATAGGAAGCCATCTATACACAGACCTTTTCATACCTGCTAAAGTAGCTGCCAATAGAAAAAGTTCCGGTTTAAGAGTAAGCCAAGATCCCAGGCTCCTAGGGCAGAGAGGGTGAGCCAGTCCCAGCACCCGGAAGGAAGCTCCCCCACCGCCATCCCATGCTCCCAGGGCAGTGAAGCTCAGCTGGTCCCAGCACCCGGGAGGAAGCTTCCCTGCTGCCATCCCAAGCTCCTAGGGCAGAGAAGGTGAACTGCATGGGTGTCAGAAGCAGCCCCCCCGCACCGGTGGAAATGAGAAGACACATAAACAAGCCTCAAAAACAGACTTCCGGATCACCTACAGCAACCCTAAAAGGAAACGTGATGGAACACTCTGATACTCAACCACCTGGACTCTCTGAACTGGCAACAAAAGAGGATCTGGGAAAAATGAAATCAGAAATAATTACTCAGATAACAGCAAAGATTTTGCTCACGGTGCAAGACATGATTAATAAATCTAGAGGACACAGATAAAAAAATAGAGGATCTGGGGAATATGATGGAATCCCAACATAGGAAACAAATGGAATCCATAAAACAGATACAAACAGATTTCCAAGAGATTAAAAACTCCATGGAAAGTCTGCACAGCAGAATGAACCAATGTGAGGATAGAATTTCACATATAGAAGATAAGATTGCAATTAGTGAGGAGGAAAAGAAAAGTTGCTTTAAAATTGTAAGGGAACATGAGGAATCAATCCAGCAGCTGCTAGACGATGCAAAGAAGAATAACATAAGACTGATTGGAGTCAATGAAGAAACAGGAGAGAGTGCAGATGACATAAAAAAACTGTTCACAGAAGTGATAGCAGAAAACTTCCCAAGCAAGGGAAAAGAACTTGACATACAGATAAGTGAGGCATATAGGACTCCAGCTAGCCTTAATCAAAAAAATCTACACATAGGCATATAATAGTTAGGATTCCAGAAATCCAAAAGAAGAATAAAATTCTACAAGCAGTGAGAGAAAAGAAACAAATGACATACAAAGGAAAGCCCATCAGAATCACAGCAGACTTCTCAATGCAAACCCTCAAGGCAAGAAGAGCTTGGAGTGATGTATTTCAAGCCCTAAAGGAAAACAGCCTCCAACCCAGATTGATGTACCCTGCAAAACTATCTTTCAAAATTGATGGAGAAATAAGATACTTTCATGATAAAGAGCACCTCAGGAACTTCATGAATACCAAACTGGCACTCCAAAAAATTTTAGACAATACCCTAGGAAAAGACAATGAGGATCACAACCCCAGGAAACCCAGCAGAATGAATCCATTGAGTGTGACAAATTAAATGTAAAGGGGGAGAATCCAACAAAAAGAAAAAGTCATGACAAGGCTTTTAAAACTTTGAACTTCATCTCCTTAATGAGTGTATAATTCAATCTTATTATTGTACTGATTAGTATTTTTCTGATTCTAGAGTTGCACACCATTCCTTGTGCTATACTGGCTATTTATCATCTTCTTATGTCTACATTTTAATTGGGTTGTCTACTAATGAGCTGTAAGAGTTCTTTATATATTCTGGTCATAGGTTATATGCATTGGAAATATGGTCTGTTTAAGGACTACTTTTCATTTTAATGATGTCATTTAAAGTTCTAAATTTTGATGGAATCTCATTTATCAATTTTTTTCTTTTATACATCATGTTTTCTGTATCCTAGGTAGTTCTTCTCTACCCTGAATTCATAAATATTTTCCCTTATAATTTCTTCTTAAAGTTTTATACTTTTAGGCTTTCATATTTAGGTTCATAGATCGCTTCAAGTTATTTTCATGTATGGAAATAAAGGGTTGAGGTTAATTTTTTATATACAGATACCACGTGTTCTAGTGCTGTTTGCTGAAGACACTGTCTCTTCCTCGGCTCTTGAATTGACTTTATATTCTATAAAATGCTAATGTTAAATAATCTTTCAAAACTTAGTGGACCATATATGTGTGGTTCTTTTTCTAGATTCTCTGTTTTATTCAAATGATCTATATGTCTTTCCTTACACCAACACTGCCTTGATTACTGTAGCTTTAGAAGAAGTCTTAAAATTGGGTGCTAAACATCTTCCAACACTGTTTTTGTTTTTATTTTTGTTTTTGGGTTTCCTGGGTCCTTTGTACTCCTACATAACTTTTAAATTTCAATATCCAGTTCTTCATTTATAGCAAATATACACAGACCTGAATTTTTATATATACCTTGTGTTTTCTAATCCTGCTAAATTCAAGTAGAAGTTCTAGGGGCTCCTAGAGATTTCTTAGTTTTTTCTCTGTAGATGATCATTTCATCTACATATAAAGATTTTGCTTCTGCTGTGCCAATCCTATCCTAGTTGTGTCATTTTATTGCCAGACTATTTTGGTTTTAGCTTATGTTTCAAAGTGTAATGGACAAATGAAGAGTAAGCATAACTGCCCTTGTTCCCACCTTAAGGAGAAAGCATTGTATCTTCTCCAGTAATACAAGGCGTTCTCGCTGGAAGTATGGAGTACATGTCCTTAATCTGTTGAGAAGTTTCTGTTTTACTTCTAGTCTCCTGATAGCTTTTACCATGAACAGCTGTAGAATTTGGTCCGATACTTTTTCTTCAACTAGTGACAGGATCATATGGCTTTTTCCTTTCCTCTGTTTAAATGATGACTTTTGGGGGTGGATCTTCCAATGCTGAACCAACACTGCCATCCCTACAATAAAACCACTTTCTACATCCTGCCAGATCTGACTTCTAATAGTTTGTTTTGTTAAACAAATTTCTATCTATGTTCATACTTTTTTCTTCTATTATCTTTATCCAGTTTTAGGATTAGTACAATGTTGAGTTCCTAAAATGAGGGGAGAAGTGTTCCTTCTTTTTTCTGCTTGAATTGTTTGATATAATTTATCAGTTAAAATGTTTATGAGCCTGATGTTGTCATATAGGTAGGTTTTCAAGCTAGGAATATACTTTCTTTAATAGGTGCTATTCAAATTGTATATTTCCTCCAGAGTTAGTTTCATTAATTTGTCTTCCAAGGTACTTCTTAGAAGTTGTCAAATTTATTTCAAAAAAGATTGTTGTAATATGCTTCCTATATCCTTTTAAATTCTGTAAAATCTGTGGTAATATCTCCTAGATCTTAATATTGTAATTTTAAAAATGTATAACTGATATTGTGTAACAGGAAGGAAAGGTCTAAAAGAGCAGGGGAATTGGGAAGGGAAAAAAGGGAAAGGAAAAAATATGAGAAGAGGAAAAAAATGGAAACAAGGTCTTTGCAAATAGGGAAAGGTGGAAGGGGTGAAGGGAGGGCAAGGGAAGGGAAAAAAAAAATAAGAACCAAGAGACTCATGTAATGGTACAAGATCCCAATGATGAATGTAACTGTATTGTATACCTAAAATATACCAATAAAGTTAATGGGGGGAAAAAAAAGAGTAAATCAAAATTTAAGAGATGAGCTATTCTTAATTTGGGGACTTTATTTTGATACCTCAAATACTTTGGATCAGAAAAAGAAAATAATTAGGATCCAGAGGGGAACAGCTCTCTTCTTGATAACCTATCTAATCCAGTATTCCTTCTTATTAAAATAGAAAAATGTTACTCAGACAAAGTCAGGAACAATTTCTCTTCACTGTATTTTTAATGTGAACCCAGCAGTTATTTCAAATAGGGTCATTTTTCAGCAGCACAGGTATCTCTCTAGAGATAGCCCCAGGAATATCTTATACATATTTGTGTTTAAAAACGGGCACATAACACTTTAGAGGACTCTAAGGAAGGAGTTCCTCTCTGTGATGGATGTTTAGTCCCAAGCCCAGCACAAAGGCTGGGAGCTTATAACAGAAACATCCTAAATTGATATGACATCTTTATACATCATATTTTTAACCTTAATGGTAATATAAAATAATGGCATTAGTAGGAGGTTAGACAAATGAGATAGTTTCAGATTTTGCTTTTTCTGGCTTTAAAATGACCAACATAACTTTTCCCCCTGCAGACTGTAATTCTCAGGTATGCAACTTTCTCCACTTTTGTGATCACTGGCTCTTGGAATTCCCAAAAAAATATTTCAATAAACAACTTCTCTCCTAGTCTGTCTGTCTAGATTCACTGTCAGTACCTGATAACCCAATTTCAAATGAGTCCCAAATTAAAAATTATAGGTCTCCATTAGGATATAATACGCATTTTCTTAAATTAAAAAAATTCTCATCTTTTGAACAGATCTGTTTTTCTAACTCAGCTGAGGCGCTGGGCCTGGCTAGGAATCATTAGCCACTGAATGAATATAAGAAATTCAAACATATTATGAAAATCTTTGAATAATTCAGTTAACAAGTCAGCCAGCCATAAGAGGCAAAAGCCCAAGAAATCAGGCTTCATTAGCTAGCTGCTGGCTTCACCGAGAGCTACCCCAAGGATTCTGAATGCTTAAAAATACTCCATATGCCCAGTCCTCTCCACCAAGGCACACCAGGAGGTCCTCTAAATGTTACAACAGGGGGAAAGCAGGGTCAAAATAAGGTATGAATATTTATCAAGTGCCTACACTGCTCCAGAACCTACCCTACACACACATATTACTTCACTTAGTCCTGTTAATAAGCCATGTAGCCAATGCCTCCCCCACTTTCCACTCTGCATATTAGATTCTTGAAACTCAGAGCTATCCAAGGCCACACAGCTAATAAATGATGAGTAGTGAATTTCAACACTGGTCTGGCTAGCTCTATCTGCCCCCTTCCCTGTGGCCACAATCAGACCACTCTCTCTACCTAGCTCATGCCACCTTCGCAAGTTGAACAACTGCTAAGGATGATATCTGCACGATGAAGCAATCTGAAGTACCAGTTAACAACCTGACATAAAAATACATTCATATGTAAAGTCCAGCCCAGCAACATAAGACCCTATACTTTGTAGGAATGTGTTCTGAGATAAATCTGTGGGCCATTCTTTCCTCTGCTTTGCCAACTCATGACTGGCATTTTGCAAACTTCTGTCAGCCAAAGACCCAAGCACCTTTCATACTCATCATTCAGAAAGCACTTTATTTTTTTTTTTAATAAAAATTTCTAAATTCCAGCATTTGAATGCTCAGCCATCTAACAGAAGAATCTATGCCTTCCTTGAAAGTAGTTATTCACCCTGGAGTTCCAATGGCTAAATATATGCTGTTGGTTATTAAAGGTGATGTTTACATTGTTCAAACTGGGTTTTCTCCTTGACTCTGATAATATCAAAGTTTAGTTGAGAAAAATAAATCTAATATATTTGATCATACAGTTTCAATTTACATTTTACCAGAGTTGGCCACTGGAATGGAGCTTATTCCCTCACTATTATCTTTAATGCTCCCTAACACAGGTCTTTAAACTCTGGCTATTAATCAGTAAATGGAAACTTCATACGAACAGACTTAGGAACAGATTGTGAGGCATATGATAACATCATAAAACCCTCTGAAGTCAGAAATGAAATTTTTGGTATGCAAAGCTGGTACTTTGGGAACTCTGAGTCAGGCTGAGAGGAAATGATTTGTCCTCATTCTGAAGAGACCGGGTACTTCTTGGCAGTAACGAGGGTAGCTGGTAAAGCCTTTCAAGATGCACCTTCAAGTGGAAGGCTGCTCCTTACAGAGGCTTTCTCCCCTGCTGGTGTGTGTCAGGAAACTCTTTTGCCTTTAGCATGTTTTTAGACAGGGAAATGAAGACCTTATTCACAACATCATCTAAGGCTTGCAGAGCTGCTGCTTTCCCTGGCCAAGTCTCAAATGGGAAATGGGATGGGGACAGAAATAGGGGCAGGGAAGCAGTCTGAGAGAACTAGACCTAATACTGGGCGTTTGTAAATCAAAATATCTCCCTGCATCATGAAATAAGAATGGAAGTACAGGGCTGGGGATTTAGCTCAGTGGTTCCGCCGCCTGCCTTGCAAGCACAAGGACCTGAGTTCGATCCCTGGTACCAAAAAGAAAAAAAAAAAAAAAGAATGGAAGTACAAAGGAGTGCTGCAACTTCCACAAGCATGGGCTGCAGAACAGCAGCAGAAGGGCTGAATGACATGTGCTGTAACTCCACCATGTGAGGCTCATATCCTCAAACTATTTTGAAGAAGTGAGTGAAGTATATTCTCGATTTTCTGATGCTAGAAAGTGGATGGGAAAGTATCCATTATCTATTGTCAAAACAATGCTGTCTTTCAGACATGCCCAAGCTGTCTGCCTTAAACAACATTACCTAATTATTTGTTTCAAGTCTACAAGATGACTGGTTCTGCTGATCTGGGCCAGGTTTGGATGATCAGGGCCACTAGCACTCACGGGTATGCAGTCACAATTATCTACAGTGTGGCTTGTCTAGGTTGGCCTTGACTGGAATGAAATGGCTGTCTCATAAATCTAGAAGGCTAAGCCAAGCATATTCTCAAGAGAACAAGTAGAAAATTTCAAGTGGTTTCCATGCTTCTGTTTGTCACATTTGCTAAAGCATATGACTCGATAAAGTAAATCATACGATTACGTCTACTGCCAAGTGATAAAGACCTACAAACTCACAGGACAAAAAGTATGCATACATTAATTGGGATCTTTAGTGGTCCTTTAGAGACAAATTCTAAATAGAATCTTTA
Source organism: Heterocephalus glaber (assembly GCF_053883595.1). Classification (NCBI taxonomy): domain Eukaryota; kingdom Metazoa; phylum Chordata; class Mammalia; order Rodentia; family Bathyergidae; genus Heterocephalus; species Heterocephalus glaber. The sequence continues at coordinate 65,373,506 of NW_028258317.1, read as the reverse complement.
CTACTGGTTAGTTCATGCCTCCCTGTTACTACTCTCTAGGTAAAACTAAGTCTTCATTGGACCATATAAATCAGCTAAATGAATGAGAACAGCACAACTGGAGTTATTTAATCTTATCTTTAGAGATGTGCCCTCATTAGACTTTGCCAAGTTCATTACATTGGGAAGGATGGAGAGTTGAGAAGAATGTGACTAGTAAGTAACAATCTGTCAGTGATCTGGACTGCTAAATGCTAAAAATAAATTTCTGAATGATCACAACATTCAAAACCACTAAACAAGTCAGAAAAAAACTGAAGCTAGAGGTTGGCATGGCAAAGTTTACCATGGTATTTGTGATTACAAATTAGGCTATTAAATGAATAGCTTACTATAATAACATAAAAGTGGCAAAGTTAACATCCCCCTAAGGACTTTTAGTTCTGCAGTTCTTGACTCTTGTGGGTTTAAATTTGTAACCTATCACTGCATGCAAGTAGCTTTTGCATTTAATTATTTGGGGGGGAGTAAGAGGGAGGGATGGAAGGAGAGAAGAATAATGAGCATATCACTTCTCAAAACTATCATACAGCTGGTGTTGCCTGCTTCATTCCCTATTCACGATTTCATTTCCTATTTCCTAAGGAAAGAACACAGGTGAAACCAACCTCCTTTCTGCTTCTCTAGCTTTCCAGCTGAGAGACAAGTAAAGAATGTTAAGTATTCCAGGCTCTGAATTCACTTATCAAGAAGACATTTCACTCCCAAGATGGCTGCTCCCTGTATTGATCAGGTAGAGCTGTAAACTATATGACATCATGCATCCAAGATCCAGCTCCAAACTGAGCATGTCTACCACAGAAGAAATTCCCACCTGAAGCAGTGGTCTGCAAAGCAATCCTAAAATATGATACATTTTTGAATGGTAGCATTGTAAGTTGTGTTCTTGATTTTCCCTCCCATTTCCTTCTCCGGCCAAAACTTTCAGAACATTCTTCTCTCTATTCCAAGATTGATAATTGCCATATATAAGAACACCAAGTGAACTGCTGTACAGATTCAATGCAATCCTGATTGAAATCCCAACAGTATATTTCACAGAACTAGAGAAAACAATCCAAAGATTCATTTGGAACCAGAAGAGACCTAGAATAGCAAAAGCAATTCTAGGCAACAGAGACATGGCAGGGGGTATCACAGTCCTCAACTTGAAACTATACTGCAAAGCCACTGTGATTAAAAAAAAAAAAAAAAAAAAGCATAGCACTGACAAAGAAATAGACCTGAAGATCAAGGGAATAGATTAGAAGATACCTAAACAACTCCAGACATACTCAGCTACCTCATCTTTGACAAAGGAGCCAACCATCCTCACTGGAGGAAAGATAGCCTCTTTAATAAATGGTGTTGGAAAAACTGGATTTCAACCTGGCAAAGATTAAAATTAGATCCCTATCTTTCATCATGCACTAAACTAAAATCGAAGTGGATTAAAGATATAAATATTAAAACAGAAACACTAAACTTCCTGGAAGATAAGTTAGGTAGGACTCTCGAAGACATAGGCATAGTAAAAGATTTTATGAACAAATCCTCAGTAGCACAGGAACGAGCATAAAGAATCAACAACTGGGATCTCATCTTATTAAAATCTTCTGCACTGCAAGAGAAACCACCAAGAGATCTAAGAGACAACCTACAATGTGAGAAAAAATTTTTACCAGCTGTTCCTCAGACAAAGGTCTACTACAAAGAATTTTTAAAAATCAGACCTCTTCCAAATAAAAAGACCCAATGCAAAACTGGGCATCTGAAATGCACAGACATTTCTCAGACAAAGAAGTAAAAGCAGCAAATATACATATGAAAAAAAGTTCACATCACTGGTCATCCAGATGAAAACAACACTGAGATTCCACCTCACCCCAGAAAGAATGGCTGCTATCAAGAAATCAACCAATAATAAATGCTGGTAGGGTTGTGGGGAGAAAGGAATCCTTCTCCATTGTTGGTGGGAGTGCAGACTGGTGCAACCACTCTGGAAATCAGTATAGAGATACCTCAAAAAACTAGGACTAGAGGTCCCATTTGACCCAGCTATTCCTCTGCTGGGGATCTTCCCCAAAGAATTAAAAGAATCACACCACAGTGATATATGCATACCCATGTTTATAGTGGCACAGTTTGTAATAGCTAAAACTTGGAAACAGCCCAAGTGCCCATCAACTGGAGACTGGATAAAGAAGATGAGGTTTTTGTACAAAATGGAGTACTACTCAGCTATAAAGAATGAGAAACTAAGGGCCAGGGATTTAGCTCAGTGGTTCCACCTTCTGCTTCCCAAGTACAAGGTCCTGAGTTCGATCCCTGGCACCAAAAAACAAACAAACAAACAAACAAGAATGAGAAACTAGTGACATCTATAGATAAATGGATGCACACTAAGGCCATACTCTTCAGTGAAATAAATAGGACAAATATACGTAAATATCAAAGTTTCTCTGGTTTGAAAAACTAAGTATAAATAAGGATTGAAATGTGTAATTGATAATTGAAATAGGAAGAAAAGGTCTAAAGGAGTGGGAGAAGTGGGAGGGATAGGAGAAAGAAAAGAAGGGAAAAGAAAAAAATATGAGAAAAGGAAAGAATGGAAACAAAGTCTTTATAAATAGGGAAGGGTGGAGGGGGTGGAGGGAGGGCAGGGGACTGGGACAAAAAATTAGAACCAAGATGCAGATCCCAACGCTGACTGTAACTGTATTGTACACCTAAAATGTACCAATAAACAATGGAAAAGAAAAGAACAGCAAGTGAAACTCTACAGTGGAAAATGTAAATGACACTGCATCCTGATGATTTTTTTTTTCCAGGACCCTAGTTTCTCTCTGCTTCTTGTAATCCCAAGAAATAAGACTTGGAGGATCACAGAAATAGAAAAACTGATTTTTAACTTAAAGTTTCATCCCACTCAAAACATTTGACCTGCCATAACTGGACACCTGATAGATTCTGAGATGGGAGATAGGACTAAAGACAGACATTGCCTTGGGGATCTCACTGCCAAATTAAAATTCTGAGCTTTTAGAGGGCAGTTATGTAGAAAATCACTGTGGGTGTTATTCACTGGGTGCTAAGCAGAGGCCAGGAAGAAGAGAGTAACCAGCCCTGAGCAAAACTGGAGATCAAGGAGGGTCAATCAACCCTGTTGTAGACTGGCTGAAGATGTAGACAGGTGGGCAAGGCACTTCCTCTCCCAGTATGTGATACCAACCATGTGTGCAATCTTTTAAAACCAAGGTATGTAATCTGGAGCAACTATGTGCTCTAGGTACCTCTTCCCAGACAACTGCGCCTTATAGTCAGCAAATTAAAGTTCAGGGACTAGAAGGGGTGGATTATATGTGCAATGAAGTGGTATGAAATACTAGTTCACAACTGGGTTATAAGAAACACATACGAAGTCAGGCATGAATTTATAGCATGATCTTGAAGTGGTAGCATTCTGGAACCATTTGGTATTGGGGTGAATAAACTGCCTAATCCTATCCTATTGGAGTTAAAGATAACACTATATGAGAGGACAATGCAAAAAGAATTATATGTTAATAATCCTAAATCATCAAGAGAAAGTTAAATTGTGTTCAAGTTTCGGTTTAAGAAATGAGAGAAGGGCCAGGGATTTAGCTCACCTGCCTCACAAGTGCAAGGCCCTGAGTTTGATCCCTGGTACAAAAAAAAAAAAAAAACAAGTCAGAGGAGCAGGGTTAGTGTTCCCTGCTGGTAGTGCAAGCACTTGGAAGGCTAAGACAGGATTGCTTGATTCTAGCAGTTTGAAATCAGCCATGGGAGAGGGGGGAGTAGCCCAAGAGAGACTGAGAGATACCCAGAAAAGTTAAGTGACTTTCCCAAAGTCACACAGCTCATTAGTCCGGGGAATCTAATGAAAGAAAGGAAAGGAAATAACTAAGGTTGGAATTGAAGCTGAGTGTGAAGAACTGGCATACCACAGTGAGGAGGTTGAAAGGTATCATGTGAGCTAGGTTTTCGCTGTACATCTCATTAGCATAAAAAATTACATTCATGGTAGACATTAATTTATTAAGGTGAAAAGGTACTACACTCCATTAAGAGAAACAGAAGGTTACAAAGCAGTATATTGGCAATTTTTTCATTTTCATGGAGAATGGTGTTTTAAATGTTTTAATCTGTCTCTGGGAGATGTCAGTACTGTTTATGTCAGTATGTTTTGACAGACCATTATAAAATGTTCCTAAGTATAAAAATTAAAAATTGCTATATAAGTATGTGAGGTGATGGATATGTTAATTAGCTTGACTGTAGTAATCATTTCATAACATAAATGTATACTGTATACCTTAAATATATATTTTATTTATCAGTTATACTCAAACAATAAAGGCAGCTGAGAAAAAATAACACATACAAATGTAATTTATATTTCTTATATACATCTAATACTATCATTACTTACTATTTCAAGGCAGATTTCACTGTTACACTGTAGAAGACATTCATTGTTAACAATCTTGATAATTTCCTTTTCTTTTTCTTTTGGTTTTTTTGATGACTCTGTCAGATCTAATTAAATCATGATTCTTTCTGGCCCGTAATATGACTGATAAGAGCTTGTACCAAAAGAAAACAAAAATTCCAGCTCTGCCATTGTCTTATTATTTCTTTGTAAGTGACTTACTTGTTAAAGTTTCTCTAGTAAAAACTGGACAGTGTAGTCCATAAACCCAGGTAAGCATGTACATGGCTGTCGACCGCTCTGTTAGGGGAGTCATTCCTTCCCTTGGCTAGCTCAACGCCACACAGGACACCTGGACAAAGTAAGGTGCCATCATCACTCTCTGTATTAATAATTTCTTACTTTGTATAACTGTGTGAGTGCACATGCATGCATGTGTCCTCCATAACCCACCAAGTCACCCTGTACACTCTCTTTGCTGGATACTATCATGAAAAATGGATGGTGCACCATGGTAGACTTTAGGACTCAAAGGTAAGAAGGTCACAGATGGCAGCTGCAAAGGAGGACCTCCAACACTGGAAGTACAGAGGCCTGCTAGATAGTCGTGGCAAAGATCAAAAACAAAGAGGATAAGACTACTGATGAATAAAACAGTAAGAGTAAGAAAAAGATGCATTGTAGAAACACTAAGAAAAGAAAAGGTGGGTCCCCTGGATTGGGTATGAGAAAAGGGAAGAATCAAGTGTGGCTCTAAATTTTCTTCCATAAAGGATCAAATTATCAAATAAACAGAGGCAGCCAAACTGGCAAAGGTATCTGTAACCAACTCTGCTGTGTGTTCACTCAGCAACCTTCAAAGCTTTCAAGGCTTTTACATTGCCTCTCCTTTTTTAGAATCTACCTATTTATTATCTGATAATAAAGTCAATCCAAACTCAGAGAAGCTTATTCCTCATATTTACATGAGAAGCAGACCAAAACCTCTTCTTCGTACCATCAATCAGAGTAAACTAGCTTTTTCCACCACCACCCTCTCTACCTGTTAGAGAGATTTAAACCCTAAGACATAATCAAATGAACAGATGAGCCTCTCAGTCAGTATTGGTATTTTAACTGCCACAGGCACAACCAGCCATGGTGATGCATTATACATTTTTCGTGTTATGTGTGTGCCTGGTGTGTCAGAACTCAAATTTCGTTAGCACTTAACCTGCTGTCATCCCAATAATGCTATTCATTGTTGGCAATGACTCCCTGTGCTATATCACAAACACGGGACATGATACATACAGTTCCAGGAAGAAACTGGCAGGATAATATCTTCCTCTATCCCGTGAGCAATTACCTCCTTTCCCTTTATTTTCTTTTGTTTGTCTGCTTGTGACACACAATATGCACAGTTAACATATAGTTGTGCTGAGTTATGACACTCTAGATGTTTTCATCTTAGGGATGTTAACTGCTGAAACTAAACCTTATAAACCCAGTTTTGCTATCTCAAAATGAAATGAAAATGAGAAAGCAATATCTCCCTTTAGGTGTCATTATATTAAATTGTATCAGATCGCACCACTTACATGTTTTATATTTTCAATAAAGAACATAATTATATTAATTCCTAAATGGAAAAATATGGTATCCCTCATCTTACACATAAAACTAAAAAGATTGACATACTCCCAGATAGATACTTCCCTGACAAAGGGGAGCAATACTGTTCTATTTCTCCAATAATTTGCAACCACATAAATGTGACTTTCACTCTCTTAGACATGTTGGGAAGAATTTTTTATTCTCTTTACCTCTAGCTGTGAACTCAAGTGATTCATGTTATTAATGAGATAATACAAATGTATCATCTACTAGCATGTATCTGTTCAGCAGACCTAAAAGTTAGTATTTGAATATGCCTGTGAGCTCCTATTTCTGTTTTCCACTCTTGACATGAGGCTTCAGTGCACCAGCTGGGACGGTAGTCTATTCTGCGGCTTTCCACACATACTGGTCTAAGGTTGTTGTTACTCTAGGGTATTAGCATCCTACTGAATCCCCCACAGCAGGTTCAGGTAATGAATGACAGCAGTTTGGAGAAAGAAGAGAAGGTAACATAGGGATGAGGCTATCAGGAACAGCATGGTAAAGACTTTCTCCAAACCAGTGTTTTCCAAACTTTAGTAAACATTAATCACCTGAAAAACTATTCAGATTACAGATTCCTGGGCCCTATTCCTGGAGTTTCTAATTTAATAGTTCCAAGACAGGGCCCCAAGTATTTGCTCCAAGAAGCTCTCAGGTATAACTACTTCTGACAACCCTCCCTCGAACATCTAATCTATGCAATCCCGGATATTTTCATTCTATAAGAGGCAAATCTCTTCCTGAAATCAACCAATGCAAATGTGAGTGAGAGCCAAAATGCAGCTTTACATTTCCAAAGGAAGAATGGTATCTAGCAGATTGCATCAGTGGCCCAATTCTTCAGCCCCTTCTGTATCCACCTGCCTATCATATGACTTTGCAATTCCTCCTACTAAGAAGTGTGACTTTTCCCTACCCTTTGGCTTTGGGTTTGACTGTGTGACTTGCGAGTCAAAGGAATGTGACTGCATTAGTGACCAAAGTCTTTAAAAGCCCTTGTGTGACTGGCCTCTTCTGTTGTGCCTCTGCTGTTTCATGCCCATGCTGACCCACTGGCTCCAGCAAGAGGATGAAAGATTGAGGAGCAAGAGCTAACTGCCCACGCTGAGTCCAGCTTACATCAGGTAGTCCCCAGCAGACTGCTGCACAACTGAGTGCAGCCAGGATTGACAGAGCCACCCAGCCAAACTGAGCTTCTCAGAGACAACCAGCGGCTGACTTGTGGACCTCAGTAAAAAGTACTTGTAGTTTGAGCCACCTGGTGCGACATAGTTTTCATGGAGCATACTTTGTGACAAGAACAAACTGATGTAACATCTCTGAGTAGATTTTGTGAAGTTGATAAACACCACTTTTTTAGTCATAGACTTCAGGAAATGAAAATCAACCTTAGAGTCCCTTCTGTGAGTCAGGCTGTAAAACTGGCTCAAAGGAAATGAGTGGTCAATCTGGAGTAACAGGATCAACAAGAAGCCTGAGCCAGATTGCCACCCTCTAGGCCTGAGCTCCACATACATACTTTGTGGCTTTTTTTTTTCAGCCTTGAAGAAAATTTAAGCCTTTAAAAATAACTGCCACGTTGGCTATCCAGTGTCTCCCCACAACCCTTCATTCCCTCAAGCCTATTATCAAGAACTGAAGCACACATTTTTATGACATTGAATTGTACCTATGATTATTCATAACTGTGACCAACAAGAACCATAATTCCCCACAAAGGAAACAAATTATTCCACCAGGTGAATTGTGTTTACAAGGAAATGAACCATATCCAATATATTTGTAAATTTCTTCCTTATTTATACAGCTTTTCCAAAAACATCTAAAATAAATTATATATATATAATATATTATATATATATATTTTTTTTTTCCAATACCAGGGATTGAACTCAGGACCTTGTTCTTGCCAGGCAGGTGTGGCACCACTGAGCTAAATCCCCAGCCCAAACTATATTATTTTTTAAAAAATAACTTCTTTAAAAATCTGAAAGTTGAGGCAGGCGGCGGAACCACTGAGCTAAATCCCTGGCCTATCTGAAAGTTGGGGGCCAGGGATTTAGCTCAGTGGTTTCGTCGCCTGCTGCGCAAGCGCAAGGACCCGAGTTAGATCCACAGTACCAAAAAAAAAAAAAAATCTGAAAGCTGGATGATTTTTGTTTTTCTTTTCTTGGGAAGTATGGGGTAGAAGGTTCTAGTTCTTTAGGCTAAGGATGTCCCATCTTCACTCCATTCAGGTTAACACAGGCCTGCCAACAGGTCCTGAAACACACAGGACCGACTTGGCTACAAATTGATACTTTTTAATAATATTGATCTCCAAACATTAATGTAATTGAAATCATAAAAACATCCCTGCTACCAATAGAGGCAAGGTAAAATAAAGAGATTACAGATACAGAATCAGATGGCCTGATGACATGGTAATAATTTTAGCTATCATTTTTAAGAATTTGCTCCAAAGTTGGTATTGTACGAATCACGTTTCATACATAACATAAAAAACATTCCTTTGGCCCCTCACACACATTACAGAGAGTCCTCAATTTATAAACATTTGAGTTGCAGACTTTCACAGGTATACTGTATAAGACTCACTTTGTCGGATTACAAATGAATCTGACTTACAAAGGTTCCCATGGGAAGGAACTCATTCGTAAGTAGAGGACTTACTGAATATTAAAATATTCCTTTGAGTATTATGACCTCCTTTGTACAAATGCAAAAACTGAGATAAAGTAATGCCCAAGATCACAAAGAATAAATGGCAAGGGGTCAAAGCCAGGTCTCTTCTACACCTAAAGCTACACTAACACCCAATCACAACTGCACAATCTGGGCAAGGACACTCTTTCTGACACAGCTTCCTGACTTCTAAGCTCTGGACCATAACATCCTCAATCTCAGAGGATTTGTGGAAGGGTCATATAAGCAGACGTCTTTTTTAAATTACAAAACAGTAACCCATGTTGGGGTGGAGAGTTAGGGTTTCCATGGACAGAGGGAGAGAGTTAGTTATCTCGTGACCCCTCAGGAGGCTGACGGAAAAAGCTGGGGAAGTCTGTTCAAAGGAGGCCATCCAATCTGGGTGCTGGCATCCCAATCCATTTTCACGGAACTCTAAAAAATACTAGAACCTACAGCAGGGGGAGGGGAACAGGAGTGATAGCTAACTCTACCGTCTTCCTTTCCAGACTTCACACAGGAAGTCTCAAAGGCTTCATAACTTAAGTGCTTTGCACTGGCTTAGGACATTCATTAATGACAGAGCTGGAGACAGCGCCCAGGCCTCCACATGCTCCTGCATTTCCCATGACACCAGCAAGACTATCCTTCAGCCCAGCTTCACACTATTCTTGTGCAATGACAGGTTAGCACTAATTCACAGTACTGTGTCCTGCGTTTTTCCTAAGGAAAAATCACAGGCATAGAAAGAAACACTATTTCAATCCTCCAGAACCTGCATACATTCCCAAACTGAATAAATGTGGAAGAATATACCCAATGAGAAATGAAATTTGCTTTTTCTTTACATGGTCTCTGTGAGAAGGCTGAGTCTGCTTTCTATGCTACATCTGAATATGATTCTTTATAACTTTTTTTCCCCAATCAGTAATACTCTGGTATTTCAAATCTACACAGTTGTACTGCAGAACAAGAGAGTACAGTGCAGCAAGAAACAAAAGAAGTCTCAGGCAACTGCCATTTTCTAATGCTCAGCAGTGATTTCAGCTAAGTACCTGGCCCACCTGCCCCAAAGGGCTGTGAACAGCCCTCCATCCAGTTCGATTTAGACTTTGCCAAACAGCTTTGGCACATCTGTGCTGAGAACAAGATCCAAGAGTTTCAGACAATATGCTCTCTTGAGCTGCATCATAGCCCACATTTTATTTATAAATGGACATGCAATTTATGTCTGCATTATTAAATTCAAAGAAGGGGCAGTGCACTTGGCATTTACAGTGGGTCGGGAAACAACACACTGCAATAAACATAATGCAAACAGGAAACAAAGGGTCATGGTAGAGGTTTCATGATTTTTTCCTTATTATATACAGGATTAATAATAAACTCAGTAGGGCCTTCCTATAGTGTATGCCCTGTTCAAAGTCAGGATGACCTCATAATAATCTGCCTGGCCTCAACTGTGGGAAGAAAGAGGCTATTAACAATAATTTCAAATGAAGAAGTTTATATAGCAAGGGTTTCTAAACTAAAAATAATATTTCTTAAAAATCTTAAAATATGTAACCTTTTTTCTCCCCCCCCCATTAAGTTTATTGGTACATTTTAGGCATAAAATACAGTTACATTCATCATTGGGATCTTGTACCATTACATGAGTATCTTGGTTCTTTTTTTTTTTCCCTTTCCCTTGCCCTCCCTTCACCCCCTCCACCCTTCCCTATTTGCAAAGATTTTGTTTTCATTTTTTTCCTTTTCTCATATTTTTTCTTTTCCCTTCTTTCCTTACCCATACCCCTCCCACTTCCCCTCCTCCTTTTGACCTTTACTTCCTATTACACAATATCAATTATACATTTTTTAAATTACAATATCAAGACCTAGGAGACATTACCACAGATTTTACAGAATTTAAAAGGATATAGAAAGCATATTTCAAAAATCTGTTTTGAAATAAATTTGACAACTTCTAAGAAGTAACTTGGAAGACAAATTAATGAAACTAACTCTGGAGGAAATATACAATTTGAATAGCACCTATTAAAGAAAGTATATTCCTAGTTTGAAAACCTACCTATAGGACAACAATAGGCTCATATACATTTTAACTGATAAATTATATCAAACAATTCAAGCAGAAAAAAGAAGGAACACTTCTCCCCTCATTTTAGGAACTCAACATTGTGCTAATCCTAAAACTGGATAAAGATAATAGAAGAAAAAAGTATGAACATAGATAGAAATTTGTTTAACAAAACAAACTATTAGAAGTCAGATCTGGCAGTATGGAGAAAGTGGTTTTATTATAGGGATGGCAGTGTTGGCTCAGTATTGGAAGATCCACCCCCAAAAGTCATCATTCTAACAGAGGAAAGGAAAAAGCCATAGTTGAAGAAAAAGTATCTCACTTTTCTCTCAGTAGTTGGAGAAAAAGTATTGGACTAAATTCCACAGCTGTAAAAGCTATCAGGAGACTAGAAGTAGAACAGAACCTTCTCAACAGATTAAAGACATGTACTCCATACTTCCAGCGAGAATGCCTCATATGAATGGAGAAGATACAATGCTTTCTCCTTAAGGTGGGGAACAAGGGCAGATATGCTTACTCTTTATCTGTCCATTAAACTTTGAAACCTAGTCCCCACCAAAATAGTCTGGCAATAAAATGACACAACTAGGATAGGATTGGCACAGCAGAAGCAAAATCTTTATATGTAGATGAAATGATCATCTACAGAGAAAATACTAAGAAATCTCTAGGAGCCCCTAGAACTTCTACTTGAATTTAGCAGGATTAGAAAACACAAGGTATATATAAAAATTCAGGTCTGTGTATATTTGCTATAAATGAAGAACTGGATAGTGAAATTTAAAAGTTATGTAGGAGTACAAAGGACCTAGAAAAGTAAAAAAAAAAAAAAAAAAACAGTGCTGGAAGTCTTTTAGTACCTAATTTTAAGACTTCCTCTAAAGCTACAGTAATCAAGGCAGTGTTGGTGTAAGGAAGGACATATAGATCATTGGAATAAAACTGAGAATCTAGAAAAAGAACCACACATATGTGGTCCACTGAGTTTTGAAAGATTACTTAACATTAACATTTTATGGAATATAAACTCAATTCAAGAGCCGAGGAAAAGATAGTGTTTTTAACAAATGGCACTAGGACACCTGGTATCTGTATATAAAAAAATTAACCTCAACCCTTTATTTCCATACATAAAAACAACTTAAAAGGATCTATGAACCTAAATATGAAAGCCTACAAGTATAAAACTTTAAGAAGAAATTATAAGAGAAAATGTTTATGAATTTAGGGTAGTCAAGAACTTCCTAGGATGCAAAAAAGCATGATGTATAAAAAGAAAAACCTTGATAAATGAGATTCCATCAAAATTTAGAACTTTAAATGACATCGTTAAATGAAAAGTAATCCTTAAACAGACCATATTTATAATGCATATAACCTATGACCAGAATATATAAAGAACTCTTATTAAAAAGTAGACACAAGAAGATGATACAGTACAGCACAAGGAAAGGTGTGCAATACTAGAATCAGAAAAATACTAATCATGAACAATAACAAGACTGAATTATAAGCTCATTAGAGAGATGAAGTTAAAAGTTTTAAAAGCTTTGTCATGACTTTTTCTTTTTGTTGGATTCTCCCCCTTTACATTTAATTTGTCACATTCAACAGATTCATTCTGCTGGGCTTCCTGGGGTTGTGATCCTCATTGTCTTTTCCTACGATATTGTCTAAAATTTTTTGAAGTGGTTTGGTATTCATGAAGTTCCTGAGGTGCTCTTTATCATGAAAGTATCTTATTTCTCCATCAATTTTGAAAGATAGTTTTGCAGGGTACATCAGTCTGGGTTGGAGGCTGTTTTCCTTTAGGGCTTGAAATACATCACTCCAAGCTCTTCTTGCCTTGAGGGTTTGCACTGAGAAGTCTGCTGTGATTCTGATGGGCTTTCCTTTGTATGTGATTTGTTTCTTTTCTCTAACTGCTTGTAGAACTTTGTTCTTCTGTTGGATTTCTGGAATCCTAACTATCATATGCCTATGTGTAGATGTTTTTTGATCAAGGCTAGTTGGAGTCCTATATTCCTCACTTATCTGTATGTCAAGCTCTTTCCCCCTCCTTGGAAAGTTTTCTGCCATCACTTCTGTGAACATTTTTTTTTCATGTCATGTGCACTCTCTCCTGTTTCTTCATTGGCTCCAATCAGTCTTATGTTATTCTTCTTCACATCGTCTAACAGTTGCTGGATTGATTTCTTGTGGTCCCTTAAAATTTTGAAGCAATTTTTCTTTTCCTGGTCACTAACTTCAATCTTATCTTCTATATCTAAAATTCTGTCCTCCCATTGGTTCATTCTGCTGCGTAGACTTTCGATGGAGTTTTTGATCTCCTGGAAATCCGTTTTCATCTGTTTCCTGGATTCCATTTGTTTCCTATGTTGGAATTCCATCATGTTCCTCGGATCCTCCATTTTTTATCTGTGTCCTCTCTAGATTTATTAATCATGTCTTCCGCTATGGGCACAATCTTTGCTGTTGTCTGAGAAATTATTTCTGATTTCATTTTTCCCAGATCCTCTTTTGTTGCCAGTTCAGGGAGTCCAGGTGGTTGAGCATCAGATTGTTCCATCTTGTTTCCCTTTGGGGTTGCTGTAGGTGATCCAGAAGTCTGTTTTTGAGGCTTGTTTACGTGTCTTCTCATTTCCATGGTGGGGGAGGGGAGAGCTTCTGACTCCTGCGCTGCTCACTTTCTTTTCTCTGGGAGCGTGGAATGGCAGTGGTGGAGCCTCTTCCCGGATGCTGGGATTGGCTCACCTTCTCTTCCCTAGGAGCGTGGAATGGCAGCAGGGGAGCCTCTTCCCTGGCACTGAGATTGGCTCTCCTTCTCTGCCCTAGGAGCGTGGAATGGCGGCAGGCTGTAACCTTTTTTCTCTCCCCCTAATTACTTCTGATAATCATCTAAAGTTAGATAGGTATCAAGAATGGAATCATTAGCAGATTCAAGTATACCTAGAGGTCTACTAAATAAAATGTTACACACACACACACACACATGTAGATTGAAGGAAAACCTACTCTACTCTGGGGGCAAGTCACTTGAAGCACTAATCTTCTCAATAAAGTTTGGCAGAAGGGCAAACAGAATTTTTGTAGTAGACTATTTTTTACAGCAGTTTTGGCTTCACAGTAAAAGCTGACTGGAAATCATAGCAAGTTCCCATACTTTCTCTTATATGAGCACAAAACTTCCCCACAGTGAATAGCCAGCACCAGAGTGGTAATACTTATTATAACTGATGAACCTAAAATGACACATTATTATCATTCAAAGTCTGTAGTTAGAGGTCATTCTTGGTGTTCTAAATTCTGTAGGTTGTGGACAATATAAAATGACATGTACCCACCATCATAGAGTCACATACAGTGAAGCCCTAAAATTCTGCTGTGCTTCTTATACTCATCCTTCCCTCTATAATCCCTGGAAACCATTGATCTTTTCACTGTCTCCAAAGTTTTGTATTTTCTAGGCTATCTTACAGTTGAAATCAGACAATATTTAGTCTTTTCAGATTGACTTCTTTCATTTAGCAATATCTAGTTTATCCATTTCCTTTCATGGTGTGATAGCTCATTTCATTTTAGTATTAAATAATATTCCATCATCCAGATGCATCAGTTATTATTCATTCACCTACCAAAGGACATCTAAGTTGCATCAATGTTTTGACAATTATGAAAAAACTAGCCATAAACCTCTATATGAGGGTTTCTGTATGGTCATTAAGTTTCAACTTATTTGCATTAAATACTGAGGAGTCCAACTGCTGAACTGTATTGCAATGGAATGTTTACTTTTGTGAGAAATCACAGAAAAAAGTCAGAAAAGAAATTTAAAAGTTCCTATAATCAAATGACAATGGGAGCACAACATACCAAAACCTACAGGACACAATGAAAGCAGTCCTAAGAGTAAAGTTTATAGCTGTGAATGCACACATAAAAAGAATTAAGCAATCCCAAATGAATAACCTAATGATGCAACTCCAGATCCTAGGAAAACACAAACAATCCAAATCCAAAACTAGTAAAAGAAAAGATAATATGAAAATCAGAGCAGAAATTAATGAAATTGAGACTTAAAAATCAATACAAAGAAAAGATCAATGAATCAAAGCTTTGATTATTTGAAAGGGAAAACAAGATAGATAAGCCCTTGGCCAAAATTATCAAAAGAAGAAAATTAAAAATCATACTGATACAATTAGAAATTAAAAAGGTAAAATCACATGGATTTACTACAGAATCTAAAAGAACTTTAAAGGAGACCTAACATCAATAGTCCTCAAACTCATGAAAGTGAGAGGAAACAAATACTGCCAAACTCACATATGGGAGCTAGCATTACCCAGATACCAAAACCAGACAAGGACTTAACAACAGCAGCAACAACAAAAAAGCTACAGGCCAATCTCTCTGATGAACATAGATGCAAAAATCCTCAACAACATACTGGCAAACAGAATGCAGCAAATTATTAAAAAGTCCATACATCATGCTAAGTTGGCTTCATCCCAGAGAAACAAGGATGGCTTAGCATACATAAATCAATAAATGGAATATATCACATAAATACAAGTAAAGATGAAGATCACATTCCATTATCTCAGTAGACACCGAAAAAGCCTTTTTGACAAAATCCAACATCCATGCATGATAAAAACCTTGAAAAAATAGGTATAGAAGAACCTTATTACAACTGGTAAAAGCCATTTATGACCAACCCACTCCAAACATCATAGTAAATGGGAGAAAACTGAAAGTATATCCATTAAAACCAGGAAAAATACAAAAGTGTCCACACTTACTATTCCTGTTCAGTACACCACTCAAAAGTTTAGCCAGAGCAATCCAGCAAGAAAATGAAATGAGATGCAAAAAGAGAAGTCAAATTATCCTTATTCACAGATGACATGATCTGTTACATAGAAGACCCCAATAACTCCACCAAAAGTTTCCTAGAATAAACAAATTCACAAAATCAATACACAAAAATCGACAGTGTTCTTGTACATCAACAATGAAACCACCAAGAAGAAATCAGGAAAACATTCATAGCAGCTACAAAAAGAATTATATACAAAGGAGTTAATCTACCCAAGGAAGTAAAAGATGTCTACAATGAAAACTAGAGTACTCTGAGAAGAGATACCAAAGAAGATATCAGAAAATGGACAGAAAACACTGATTGTGGATAGGCAGAACCAATATTATCAAAATAGCCACATTACAAAAAATGATACATAGATTTGACACAATCCCAATCAAAATACCAACATCATTCTTCACAGAACCAGAAAAAACAATGCCAAAATTCATATGGAACCAAAAAAGACCCAGAATAGCAATAACAATCCTTGGCAAGAAGAACAAAGCAGGAAGTAACACAATCTCAGATTTCAACAATATTGTAAAGCAACACTAACTAATAAAAAGCATGATACTTAAAAAAAATCAAGTTTTGTTTTGTTTTGTTTTGGATGTCTATAATTTTTTGTATTTTTTAAATTTCTGTTTTTTATTTGTACATATTTGTAGAACATAATGATTGCAATCATCATGGGAAGTGGGTATATGCACGTAATACATCTTAATTCTAGTTACATCCTCTTCCTTTCCATTCTAGCCCTTCTCCTTTTATCTCTCTGTCTTCTTCTCATTTGCAAAAGATCTATCTCCTTGTCTCCTATTATCTATCTTTTCATTTTGCTCTTTAAATTATATAGAATTTGGGGTTCTCTTAAAAGAAAAACCATGTCTGGTCATTTGAGAGATGCAAATGAAAACAAGGCAGAGATGACACCTCACTCCAGAAAGAATGGTTGTTATCAAGAAATCAACCAATAACAAATGCTGGTGGGGCTGTGGGGAAAGAGGAACCTTGCTTCACTGTTGGTGGGAGTGTAGAATGGTGCGACCACTATCAAAATAAATATGGAGATACCTCCAAAAACTAGGATTAGAGGTCCCATTTGACCCAGCTATTCCCCTATTGGGGATCTTCCCAAAAGAATTAGAAGAATCATACCACAGCAAGATATGTGCACCCATGTTTATAGAGGTACAGTTTGTAACAGCTAAAATTTGGAAACAGCCCAATTACCCATCAACTGGAGACTAGATAAAGAAAATGTTTTTTATATAAAATGGAGTACTACGCAGCCATAAAGGACAAACTAGAGACATTTATAGCTAAATGGATGCACATTGAGGCGAAACTCTGAAGTGAAGTAAATAGGACACACATGTGTAAATACCTAATAGTTTCTCTGGTATGAGAAACTGAAAGTGTAAATAAGGATTGAAAAGTATAATAGACAATGTGAAATAGGAAAAAAAGGTCCAAAGGGGAAGGGGAAATTGGAGGGGTAGGGGAATGGAAAGAAGGTAAAGGAATAAATACAAGAAAAGGAAAAAATGTGAAACAAAGTCTTTGTAAATAGGGAGGGGTGGAGGGGTTGAAGGGAAGGCAGGGGAAGGGGAAAAAAATAAGAATCAAGATATATCATGCAAAGGTACAAATTCCCAATGGTGAATGTCATCATATTGTATACCTAAAATATAACAATTAAATTAATGAAAAAAAATATGATATTTAACCTTGTGAAAACCAGACATGTTGATCAGTGGAATAGAACTGGTGAAGCAGAAATGACCCCAAGCACCTTCAGCCATCTGATCTTTGACAGAGGGGCCAAAAATATATGTTGTAGAAAAGATAGCTCTTTAACAAATGGTGCTGGGGAAACTGGCTATCCACATATAGTAGATTAACTCTAAACCCACATCTCTCACCATGTACAAAACTTAAAACAAAATGGATCAAAGATCTAAATGTTGAAACACAAATATTTAAACCACTAAAAGATAAAACAGGGATAATATCTAGAATACATAAAGAACTCAAAAAAAATTAGACCCCTGCCAAAACAAAAGACCCAATCAAAACATGGGTACTGGAATGAAAAGACACTTCTCAGAAGAAGAGGTACAAATGGTCAATAAATATACAAAAAATATTCAACATATCTGGCCTTTAGAGAATGCAAATTGAACCAAAACTCAGATTCCCTCTTATTCCAGAAAGTCTGGTTAATATTAAGAAGTCAAATAATAGCAAATGATGGCAAGGCTGCAGGGGCTGTGGGGAGGAACATTTCTACTTTGTTGTTGGGAATGTAAACCAGTACAACCACTAGGGAAACCAGTAAGGAGATTCTTCAGAAAACTAAAAATAGAAATACCATTTGACCCAGCTATACCTCCTCTGGATATCTTCCCCAAAGAGTTAGAGACATCATACTATGGTGATCTACGCATACCTATGTTTATAACAGCCCAATTCACAGCAGGTAAATCTTGAAAGAAGCCAAAGACCAGACACACTCAGTCATATCACCTTTGATAAAGGAGCCAAACACCCTCACTGGAGGAAAGATAGCCTCTTTAATAAATGGTGCTGGAAAAATTGGGTTTCAACTTGCCAAAAGTAGACCTATATCTCTCGCCATGCACTAAAGTAAAATCGAAATGGATTAAGGATCTAAATATTAAAATAGAGATGCTGAATTGCCTGGAACAGAGGTTAGGTAGAACTTTTGAAGACATTGGTGTAGGAAAAGATTTTATGAACAAAACCTCAGTTGCCCGTGAACTAGAACAAACAATCAACAAGTGGGATCTCTTCTTATTAAAAAGCTTCTGCACTGCAAGAGAAACTACCAACAGTGTGACGAGACAACCCACAATGTAGGAAAAAAACTTCACCTGCTGTTCCTCAGACAAAGGCCTACTATCTCAAATCTATAAAGAACTTAATACGATCAGACCTCCCAAATTTAAAGACCCAATTCGAAAATGGGCATCTGAAATGAACAGACATTTCTCAGACAAAGAAGTAGAAATAGCACATAAACATATTAAAAAGTGTTCAATATCACTGGTCATTTGAGAGATGCAAATGAAAACAATGTTGAGATTCCACCTCACTCCAGAAAGAATGGCTGCTATCATGAAATCAACCAATAACAAATGCTGGCAGGGCTGTGGGGAAAGAGGAACCCTGCTCCACTGCTGGTGGGAGTGTAGACTGGTGCAAGCACTGTGGAAATCAGTATGGAGATACCTCAAAGAACTAGGACTGGAAGTCTCATTTGACCCAGCTATACCCCTGCTGGGTATCTTCCCCAAAGAATTAAAAGAATCATACCACAGTGATATATGTGACCCCATGTTCATAGCAGCACAGTTTGTAATAGCTAAAACTTGGAAGCAGCCCAAATGCCCATCAACTGGAGACTGGATCAAGAAAATGTGGTTTTTTAATAAAATGGAGTACTACTCAGCCATAAAAAATGAGAAATTAGAGACATTGATAGCTAAATGGATGCACATTGAGGCGATACTCTTAAGTGAAATAAACAGGGCACACATGTATAAATACCAAATAGTTTCTCTAGTGTGAGAAACTGAAAGTGCAAATAAGGACTAAAAGGGATAATAGATAATGTGAAATAGGAAGAAAAGGGGCAAAGGGGAAGGAAGTGGGAGGGCTAGGGGAAAGGATAGAAGGGAATGGGATTAATATGAGAAAAGGAAAAAATGGAAACAAAGTCTTTGTAAATAGGGAAGGATGGAGGGGTTGAAGGGAGGGCAGGGGAAGGGGGAAAAATAAGAACAAAGAGAGACTATGTAAAGGTGCAAATTTCCAATGGTGAATGCCATAAGTTTTAAATAGTTAAAAATAAAAAATAAAATAAAAAAGAAGGCTGTCTATTTATAGATAAATGGATAGTGAAAATGTGGTACATGTACACAATGGATTAGTACTCAGCTATAAAGAAGGATAAATGTGAGTCATGTTTAGAAAAATGGATGCACCATGAAACCATATTGCTAAGTGAAATGAATTAGACATAGAAAGTTGGTTAACCATCACATGGTCCCTCTTTTACAAGAAACTCAATATACAAATAATTTAAAGGGCAAAATAAGAATAGATGATGAGAAATGAGAAGACAGACTCTGTGGAGACTGGGGTGAGCTGGGGCTGTGGGGCTGGAAGGATGAAGGGGACGGGATGTACAGAGTACGGAGATGTAGTATGTATACAGACCACCTCCCCATGGCGAATGTATTTACTGTGCATTGCATACATATGCTAATAAAAGAGGAGAATAGAAAACATCAAAATTCAAAAAATACAAATGCAAAAGGGAACTGCCAATTTATCTTTCAACGTTGCTGCACTATTTTGTATTCCCATCAGCCATGATTGAGACTTGCTGTTTTTCTACACATCCTTGCCAGCCTTTAGTTTTAACATATGATGTGGGACATCTTTTTATATGCTTCTTTGCCACCTATATATCTTTTTTGCTAAAGTGTAAGTTCAGATCTTTTGTTCATTTTTAATCAGGCTGTTACTTTTCTTATTGTTGAGTTTTATGTATATTTTAAGTAACAGTCTTTTACCAGAGATATCTTTTGTAAATATTTTCTCTGAATATGTGGCTTTTCTTCTTGTTCTTGAGAGTATTTTTTTGGATTTGAAGCATTGAAATTTTTTGAAGCCAATAATAGTAATTACCTTAATGAGGTTTATGAGGAATAAAATAATCAAGTTCATAAATACTGGGTGATGATTACAGAAGCAAGTGTGATTGTAGCAGTAGGTAGTTAGAAGCTTAAAGAACATGAAAAAAATCACTTTAGGAAAATTTACCCCACTCTTAGCACTCTGTACTAAAGTTTCAAACACTTATTCCTGCACAATATAGTTAGCTCTGTGGGGACAGGGACCAGATCTAATAACCTTGGACTTGCTAAGGTCAAGTACAATAACTAGTAGTTGCACAGTTAGCACTTAATCCCTGAAGTGACCTGGCACTAACTTGACCTGTGGGTTTGGAGAATCCATTGTACTTCCCTGGGTCTCAGTTTCCCCATACAGCAGATAATGGTTGGAGAGTACAGGTCTTCCAAGATCTCAATCTTCATTCACTCAATGAATAAATCTATCCTGTATCTCAAATTGCATAAAGGAGACATCTTTAAGGATGTTAACTTCTTTGGTGCCCAAACTTTAAAATTACTCTTCCTATACAGTATTTTGACTAAAATCTGGATCAACACTTAAGGCAGTTCCTAACTTAAAAGAGCAAGCCTGTTTCCACACACATATGAAGTTATGATTTGTATTCTGCATACTTTAGGGTTTACTGTCCACACACATCTGATCCCTGTTCCCTCTGCTTACATGACCTGTTTCTATTTTATTAAGGAGATAAAATGTGGTCACAGACTAGAAACAGAGTGAGAAATCACAGAAGCTTAGAATTTCAATTGAAGAGAAAGCCAGAAAAGGGGAATGTCTACTTCTAGAATGCCTATCCAGAGCTGCCAAAAGTTGATTCATACTGGTGAAAAAAAATTGGGCACCTGTCCCAGTAAAAGCTGACCAGCAAAAAATCTTTACACAGGATTTGAGTGAATATGCAACATAATCAGCCCACACCATTTCCTGGGTCACTGACTCCAGTAATTTATAACACATTCACTCATGCACATACACACATTGGGGAGATTGCTCCAAGGTCTACAAGATGTATAATCACAAACAGTGATCCTCTCTAAATCTGCCATGGCAGAACAAACAGATCTGAGTGAGCTCCCTTTTTTTTCTGGGCCACAAAAGAACATGAAATAATGAGATTAGAAGCAAAATCTTGAAAGCTTGAGGCAATGTTTTTGATAGAAGCTATACAAACGAAACCTAAATATTTGCAACTACATATCAAGATCTATGATGTTTAATTAGCTAAAAAGTCAAGGTGTATTCAATAGAGTTTTATGGATTACTTGGCCCAAATAGATTGTCAAACATATTTTAATATTTTAAATTATGTTTAGAAAAACAAAATACAGGTTTTCATATGTAAATATCAGAGTATATGACACTGCAGATCTCTGAAATTTCAATCATGTTGCCAGATTTATCCATTTTAATTTTTTACATATAGCAGAAGCCTCCCATACTTGATTTATATATTTATGAATTTTTCATAAATGTGTCATTAATTGGAAACATTACAGGTCTACATTCATATTTTAAATGTAAATGCATTCAGGTAAATGCCTCAGGCATTGTAGGATACTCTGCTCAATTGTATAAAACAAAGACTCACATGTGTCCATTTGGCATAGCTCAGTAATCACTTACTCAATTATAACTGAACAAGTGACATATATGATACTCTAGACAGCTTTAAGGATCATGGGGCAGAGAAATGTGACCGCTTCTTGGATGTAGTTATGAGGCAAATTTAAAATAAACTTTTCTATCACTCCTCTTTTAAGTTTCTGGATAAGATTTATTGAGGAATGTCCTGAACTGAATTCATACTACTTAAAAATAAAGCAAGCATTAAAACTATTTATCTGCATGAGTCATGTGTTCCATGGCATACCAAACCAAAAGAGAGTAATGAATTGTCTGCTGAGTAACATCAGGCAATAACTGTGCATCACAACATCTGATTTCGAATTTTGGTGTTCATTAAAACAGCCTCATTAGGCCAATCCACCACTCCCAACCCAGAGGAAGGCACTTTTGGGCCACCGTTCCACCTCTCACAGCCCAGAGGTTGGGGCTTCCAGGCCGCCGTTTCACTGCTACCAGCCCAGAGGAAAGGGCTGCCAGGCCACCTTTCCACCACTCCCAGCACAGAAGTAGGGGCTTCCGGGCTGCCGTTCCATGGCTCCCAGCCCACAGGAAGGGGCCTCTAGGCTGCTGTCCCCCCGCTCCCAGACATAGGATGTGAGCTGCACAGCCATCAACAGCAACCTCCCAACCCCTATTAGAAATGAGAAGACACATAAACAAGTCTAAAAATCAAACTTCAAGATCACCTACAGCGACCTCAAAGGGAAATGAGATGTAACAATCTGATACTCAACCACCTGGACTCCCGGAACTGGCAACAAAAGACGATCTGGAAAAAATAAAATCAGAAATAATTTCTCACATAACAGCAGAGATTGTGCTCATACTGCAAAACATGATGAATAAATCTAGAGAGGAGTTGAGGAACATGATGGAATCCATAAAACAGAAGCAAACAGATTTCCAGGAGATCAAAAACTCCATTGAAAGTCTACACAGCAAAATGAGCCAATGTGAGGACAGAATTTCAGAATTAAAAGATAAGATTGCAATGAGTGACCGAGACTACAAGAAATCAATCCAGCAGCTGTTAGACAATGAAAAGAATAGCATAAGATTAATTGGAGTCAACGAAGAAACAGTAGAGAGTGCACATGACATAAAAAAACTATTCACAGAAGTAATGGCAGAAAACTTCCCAAGCAGAGGAAAAGAACTTAACATACAGATAAGTGTGGCATACAGGACTCCAATAGCCTTGATCAAAAAAAAATCTACACAGAGGCATATAATTATTAAGATTCCAGAAACAAAACAGAAGAAAAAAGTTCTACAAGCAGTGAGAGAAAAGAAACAAATCACATACAAAGGAAAACACATCAGAATCACAGCAGAGTTCTCAATGCAAACCCTCAAGGCAAGAAGAGCTTGGAGGGATGTACTCCAAGCCATAAAGGAAAACACCCTCCAATCCAGATTGATGTACCCTGTAAAACAATCTTTCAAAACTGATGGAGAAATAAGATACTTTCATGACAAAGAGCACCTTAGGAACTTCATGAATACTAAACCAGCACTCCAAAAAATCTTAGACAATATCCTAGAAAAAGACAATGAGGATCACAACCCTAGGAAGCACAGCAGAATGAAACCATTGGGTGCAACAAGAAATTAAATGTAAAGGGGGAGAATCAAACAAAAAGAAAAAGTCATGACAATGAAAACTCAATATGTATCAGTTATAACCATCAATGTTAATGGTCTCAATTTACCTATAAAATGAAATAGACTGGCAGAATGGGTCAAGAAGCACAATCCAACAATATGCTGCATACAAGAAACACACTTAATTCAAAATGAAATTCATAGACTGAAAGTTAAAGGGTGGAAAACAATATTCCATGTGATGGGAACCCGAAAAAAGGCAAGAGTAGCTATTCTCCTTGCAGATCAACTAGACTTCAAACCAACACTGATTAAGTAAGACAAAGAAGGACACTACATCCTTGTAAAGGGAACAATCGAAGAGGAAGAGATGACAATCAGAAATATCGATGCACCGAACACTAGTGCACCCAACTATATAAAACGAATATTAACAGACATGAAAAGTCATATAGCACAAATACAATTGTAGTAGGAGACCTCAATACCCCACTGTCACAAATAGATAGATTAACTAGACAAAAAAAAAAAATCAGTAATGAATTACTAGAACCCAACTGAACTCTTGAACAAATGAACTTAATAGATGTTTACAGAGTCTTCCACCCCACAAAATCAGAATACACATTCTTCCCAGCTCCACACAGGTCATTCTCCAAAATAGACCACATACTCGCTCACAGAACATATTTAAGTAAATGCAAAGGAATTGAAGTTATCCATTCCATATTATCAGATCATAGTGCAATGAAATTGGAGATGCATAGCAAAAGAAACTGCAAAAATTTCATAAACACATGGAAATTGAACAACAAACTTATGAATAACCAATGGGTCACAGAGGAAATTAAAGAAATCAGTCAGTTCTTTCAATTAAATGACAATGACAATACAACATATCAGAATTTATGGGACACAATGAAAGTAGTCTTACGAGGGAAATTCATAGCAGTGAATACACATATTAGGAAAACAGAGCAAGCCCAATTAAACAACCTGATGCTGAAACTCAAGCTTCTAGAAAAAGAAGAGCAGGGCAACCCCAAAGCTCACACAAGGGAGGAAATTATAAAGATCAGACCAGAAATCAATGCAATGGAGACTAAGAGAACAATACAAAAAATTAATGAAGCCAAAAGTTGGTTCTTCAAAAGAATAAACAAAATTCACAAACCCTTAGCCAACCTTATCAGAAAAAGGAAAGAAAAGGCCCAAATCCATACACTTATGAATGAAAAGGGTGAAATTACAACAGACTCAACAGAAATCCAGAGGATCATCAATACCTACTTCCTGAAAGCTAATAAGATGGAAAACACAGAAGAAATGGACAGCTAGCTAGATACATATGAATTACCAAAGTTGAACAAAGAAGACCTAAAAATTCTAAACAACCCAATATCTACCAATGAAATTGAAAACGTAATTAAAAACTTACCAACTAAGAAAACCTCAGGTTCTGATGACTTCACTGCTGAATTCTACAAGACATTTAGAGAGGAACTCCTGCCACTACTGTTTAAACTCTTCAATGAAATTGAAAGGGAAGCAATACTCCCAAATTCATTCCTGGAAGCAAGCATCACCTTGATCCCCAAAGCAGAGAAAGACCCAACCGCAAAAGAGACCTATAGGCCAATCTCACTAATGAACATAGATGCAAAAATCCTATATATTTGCCAGATACTGGCAAATAGAATGCAACAGATCATCAAGAAGATCATACACCCTGATCAAGTGGGATTCATCCCAGGGATGCAGGGATGGTTCAACATACACAAATCAATCAATGTAATACACTATATCAATAGAGCCAAGGACAAAAACCATATGATTATCTCCATAGATGCAGAAAAAGCATCTGACAAAATCCAACACATGTTTATGATTAAAAAAAAACCTACAAAAAATTAGAATAGATGGTCTCTACCTCAATCTGATAAAAGCCATCTATGAAAAACCAACAGCCAATATCATACTAAATGGTCAAACACTGAAATCCTTCATACTAAAATCAGGAACAAGACAAGGATATCCATTATCACCACTCTTGTTCAATATAGTTTTGGAAACATTAGCCATGGCAATTACACAAGAGAAAGAAATAAAAGGAATAAAGATAGGAAATGAAGAAGTCAAATTCTCATTATTTGCAGATGACATGATATAGAAGACCCCAAGAATGCCACCAAAAGGCTTCCAGACTTAATAACCAAATTCAGTCAAGTAGTTGGTTACAAGGTCAACACACAAAAATCAATAGCTTTCCTCTACACAAATGACAGACTCACTGAGAGAGAAATAGGGCAAATAATTCCTTTCACAATAGCATCCAAAAAACTGAAATACCTAGGAATCAACCTAATGAAAGAAATCAAAGACCTCTTCTCTGAAACCTATAGCACTCTGAAAAGAGAGATTGAATATGATATCAGAAAATGGACAGACATTCCCTGCTCCTGTATTGGAAGGATCAATACAGTGAAAATATCCATAGTTCCAAAACTGCTATATAGATTCAATGCAATCCCAATTGAGATCCCAGCAGCATACTTCCCAGACCTTGAGAAAACAATCCAGAAATTCATTTGGAACAAGAAGAGACCAAGAATAGCAAAAGCAATTCTAGGTAACAGAGACATGGCAGGGGGTATCACAATCCCCAACTGGAAACTATACTACAAAGCTACTGTGATAAAAACAGCATGGTACTGGCAAAGAAAGAGACCTGAGGACCAGTGGAACAGATTAGAAGATGCAGAAACAACGCCAGACACACTCAGCCATCTCATCTTTGATAAAGGAGCCAAACACCCTCACTGGAGGAAAGACAGCCTCTTAAATAAATGGTGCTGGAAAAATTGGGTTTCAACTTGCCAAAGATTAAAACTAGACATATATCTTTCACCATACACTAAACTAAAATCGAAATGGATTAAAGATCTAAATTTTAAAAGAGAAACGCTGAATCACCTGGAACAGAAGTTAGGTAGAACTCTTGAAGACATTGGTGTACGAAAAGATTTTATGAACAAAAGTTCAGTTGCTCATGAACTTGCACAAACAATCAACAAATGGGGTCTCTTCTTATTAAAAAGCTTCTGCACAGCAAGAGAAGCTACCAACAGTGTGAAAAGACAACCCACAATGTGGTAAAAAATCTTCACCTGCTCTTCCTCAGACAAAGGTCTGCTATCTCGAATCTATAAAGAGCTTAAAAA
Organism: Heterocephalus glaber; assembly: GCF_053883595.1. Classification (NCBI taxonomy): domain Eukaryota; kingdom Metazoa; phylum Chordata; class Mammalia; order Rodentia; family Bathyergidae; genus Heterocephalus; species Heterocephalus glaber. Next base: position 65,346,573 of record NW_028258317.1, on the reverse strand, counting down.
GATCAGACCTCCCAAATTTAAAGACCTAATCCAAAAACGTGCATCTGAAATGAACAGATATTTCTCAGACAAAGAAGTAGAAATAGCAAATAAGTACATGAAAAAATGTTCAACATCACTGGTCATTGGAGACATGCAAAGGAAAACAATGCTGAGATTCCACCTCACTCCAGAAAGAATGGCTGCTATCATGAAATCAACCAATAACAAATGCTGGTGGGGCTGTGAGGAAAGAGGAACCTTGAGAAATTTGAGACATTTATAGCTAAATGGATGCACATTGAGGCGATACTCTTAAGTGAAATAAATAGAACACACATGTATAAATACCAAATAGTTTCTCTGCTGTGAGAAACTGAAAGTGTCAATAAGGCCTAAAAGGTATAACAGATAATGTGAAATAGGTAGAAAGGGGGCAAAGGGGAATGGGAACTGAGAGTGGTATGGGAAAGGAAAGAAGGGAATAGAATTAATATGAGAAAATGGAAAAATGGAAACAAAGTGTTTGTAAATAGGGAGGGATGGAGGGGTTGAATGGAGGGCAGGGTAAGTGGGAAAAAGAAGAACCAAGAGAGATTATGTAAAAGTGCAAATTTCCAATGATGAATGTCATTATATTGTATACCTAAAATGTACCAATTATTAAAATGAATAATTGATAATGTGAAATAGGAAGAAAAGGTCCAAAGGGGTAGAGGAAGTGGGAGGGGTAGGGGAAAGGAAAGAAGGGAAAGAAAAAATTATAAGAAATGGAAAAAATGGAAACAAAGTCTTTGTAAATAGGGAAGGGTGGAGTGGATGAAGGGAGGGCAGGGAATGGGGAAAAATAAGAACCAAGATACATCATGTAAAGGTACAATTCCCAATGAGAAATGTAAATGTATTGTATACCTAAAATGTACCAATAAAAGAATTTTTTAAAAATATAAAATTAAAAAAATAAAAATAAAACAGCCTCACTAGTCTCATCGATTGGTGTACTAGTAGTTAACGTCTTAAATTTGGCATTTAAAATATATTTATAGAATTAACAAGTTTTAACAATTATATTTTAGAATTCTGAACAAGAATTCATTTTTTAGAAAAATAGCTTGTTGCTAAAAATATTAACGTTATGGGATGGCAGAAAAAGTTATAAACTTGAACTAAATCCTATGTTTGCAATTTACTGTTTACATAACAGACATATTATTTAATCTCTCAGAATTTCTCTTGTGAAACTGCAATAACCAACCACCTTGCAGATATAATAACCTTTATCTGTGGGCATTCCATGTGGACATGCAGCCCTCCTATTAGTACTGGCTGGTAAACATGGAAAACGGTGCAAAGCATCATGGATCCTACCTGTTACAACAGCGCCAGGCAGCCCTCTCTCCCCGCCAAACCCCAGGATCTTCAAAATGTAAAACTCAGAAGAAAACTTCAGAATTTTTCACAGCATTATTCAATACTTCCAAGTTTCTAACAAAAACTGTGACCCAAGATAAGATTATAAAGATATAAAAGGTGTAAAGATCTGGTAAAGAATATTAGAGGCAGAGATATTGGCCAATATGGTGGCCATTAGCTACATGTAGCTTTTTAAATTTTAATTAGTGATTAACTAAAATGAAATTTACAATTCAATGCCTTTTTCACATTAGCCACATTTCAAGTGTTCAACAAGCCACAGATGACTAGTAATAACTGTACTAGACAGCACAGATACTGTTACCACAGAAAGACCTACTGTATCGTGCTGCATTAAAACATGAAATAGCTCAGGTATGTAAGACTCACGAGTCCTTTATCCAATTAACCAAGATAAGAATCCAGAGAAAAATACTCAAAAAAAAGTCAATGGCAACTACAGTTAAAGAACAGAATGCAAATATAACTTGATGATATTAAAATAATAACAATAATACAAAGATAAAAATGGATGAGGGAAACAGAAGAAAGGCTAATTTTCTTGTCTTTGAAGGCAGAGTGAAAGCTGTGAGAAACTTTAAAGGAACACTTTTAGGAAGCCCTGAATTTTTTTAAAGAGTGGTTTACTTAAGGTTCAACAATGATCACGGTTTTATTTTATCTCCATTTTTCACTAAAACACAATGCCAGTATGTCTAGAATTATGTATAATAAATGTCAATGATGGTTACTTTTGAATGTGGAATTTTGAACATTTTTTTACTTTCTTTTTGTAGTTTTTAGTTTTGACATTTTCATGAGCACTTTTATAAAAACAATCAAAGTGTTCTTTAAAAATAGATATTTGGGCTGGGGATTTAGCTCAGTGGTTCCACAGCCTGCCTCGCAAGCACAAGGTCTGGAGTTTGATCCCGATACCAAAAATAAAAACAAAAACAAAAACAAAATAGATGTTTCAATAAAAACTAAAAAGAATAGAGAAATACAAAGCATATTAATAATTAAGAATACAAAATTATAACCACTGTATGGTAACAGGAAAAAATACATACACATCTGGATTAAAATTAGAAGACAAAATTTTATTTTATTTTTTTTATTTTTAAATTTTTGGTAGCAGGGATCATACTTGGCACCTTGTGCTTTGGAGGCAGGCAGGGGCACCACTGAGCTAGATCCCTGGTCCAGAAGACAACATTTTAAAAACATAGTATTCCTGAAGTATTTTCTTCAAACTCTTGATATATTTTCACCAAAGTAATCTGCATGTGTTTTGAACTATTTTACCAGAAGCACAGCTTCACTGCAATTAATCATTCATACAGTCTCTGACATAAATTCTAAACAAACTGTCTCAGCCTTTCATTATGGGTCACCTAAGCAGTTGCAAAAGCTCTTTCAGGTTGAAGGAATGCAAAGTGGTGGGGGAGGGGTAGTCCTGCTAAATTTTCAGATGCCCTCAAGGCATCCTTTCTTCCCCTGCCAGTGTGAAGTACTTGGGTTTTTTCATGGTGCTAATATTTTTAGCAACCACACCTTCTAAGCCTTCTGGGCTTTCTTTCTTTTTTTTTTTTTTTTGACATGGATCAAGATTATTCTTTATTGCACATTTGTTTACATGTCTGCTGCTTCTGGGTACAGATAAAACTGAAATATTGAGTTAGTTTCCATTATATTTCGATCAATGGAATTATAGCAGTGAATTACCTATATGGTCCCCTAAGGGTATTTTTCCAAAGACTAGAGCATCAACCTTCCCAATTTGTGAACGTACTAGAGCACAGATTTAACATTTTAAAAAAAAATTTAAACATTCAAAAACAAATCAAACAGCATATTGTAAACAATTTTTATATTTATACATATAATCCAGGTTCATACAATTTCTGATTAAATAATATTATAGAGGTAATTATAAACCAACCATCTTCCAAACTATTCAATTCCTGTATGTACAACTAAACATTTGTCTTAGAAAATTTTAACGCTTTGCAAAATTAATTCTTCCACAATTAGGCTTTCATAATGGTATCTCTGATCACAAAAAAAATTAATAATAATTTTTAAAAATCAAAAATAAAAAGCCAATTATTATCTTGGACAAAGCTGTCCAGAATAGTTAAGTGTTCTTATTTTCTTTCCACTATAACCTGTTGTTTAATATAAGAGACAATGTGCTGTCCAAAATGAAATATGATACCCATGCAGGTCAGGCATTAAGGAGATCTGAACATTAACGGCCTAATGAAAAGGCAACAAGAATAGAAACATAACTATTGGAGCAAATGCAAAGTTCTGGCCATGAATGGATCAGAAGTAATGACTGATGTGCCTATTTTCAGTTCATTGATGCTATATTTAAAAAGCAGAGTGACAATAGATAAATGACAAAAACTCCTAAATTATTTCTTTCAAATAAAAGTGGCTTTCTAGCCTAAAATTTAAGTTTTTCAAAATTTTCTGCTCTGCCCCTTGCCCCAGATTCTCATTATGAATCTGACTAAAAGCAGAGAGCAGTACTCATGCCATAGCTCAAACACTGAGGTGTCTTGAAATTTCTTCTACCAGATTAATTAGTTCACCACCCTCAATTTCAGTCTCCTGCAAAGTCTCAGAAAAGCACACAAATTTTCTGCCACACTGAAATTCACAGGACCACTGGTCCAGCTAATAGAGTCTTTGTTCACAACTGAAACTCTCTAAGCCTGGCCTCAACTGTCTATATTCTTAACAGCATCCTGGGTTTCAGAGCTCTTCCCAGAATCATCCAGCCAGATTTGTTTCCAGCATTCTTGGGCTTCTCTAGCTGACGCCTACACTCTTCCTGCAAACCAGTCCCAAAGGCTTCTAAATGACATGGTCAGGTACAGTCATAGCAACAAGAATCCCACTTCTCCAGTACCAAGTCTCTGTAAGTTAGTTTTCCTGTTGCTGCAATCAATGCCCAACCTGCACAACTAAAAGAGAGGATTAAGTGGTTCACATTTTAAAAGCATCTTGTCCATGGTCACTGGCTCCAAGACAAAAACATCGTGCCAGAAGGGAAGAGTGGAGCAAAGTTGCTTAGTTCATGGCAGCTAAGGGGAACAGCAGGGGAGCAGTGCCAGAGAGGACGAAGGGAAGGGACCAGATATACCCTCCAAAGTCACACCTCCATTCCACCCAGATACATTGAGAAGTGTGCTCCAATAATTTCCCAGTCAGATCCCAAAGCTAATCAGGTTGACCCTCTACCCTAACCAAAGCAGGGCATGAATGAGATAGTAACAAAATATGTTCCCAGAACCATTAGCCTTATAAGATGCTCCTCAACAGATGTATTCCATGTTCAAGTAAGTTGGAAAAAATATATATAACTTGTATATACATATAGAATATATACTTGTATATACATAATGAATATTAAAATTACTAAGAAGTTTAAAGGTAAAGACACTTCATTCAGTTCAACTTTGTATTGATGACAGAACCCTCTTTGTCTCTTTGGTTTTTTTGTTTATTTTTTATTTTGTTTTGCATTTTTGTTTGCAGTACAGACATTCCTCATTTAATGACCAAGTTCCATTTCTGCAAGTAGGGTATTAAATGACTTGGTCACTAAATGAGGAATTGTATATAGTATGTACATTACTGTATTCAAAACAAAGAAATGATCAAAGGACACTTCTACTTGATGACTTTGCTTTTATTTGCAAAACTCTTATATGGAGTACTGTAATATATAACAGAAAATAAAACTACAATACTGTACTATACAGTATAATCTGCAGAAATAACAGTATTGTACAAAGAAGGTGTACTGAAAAAAAGACATTGAGGCTCTATCAGTAAGATATACAGAACTATCCCCCCAAAAAAGAAAAGACAGGTCCTAAGTCTGAGTAGCAGGTTGTAAGGGTTGTTAAACAGGTAGCTCTTTAAATGAGGAATATCTGTACTGGGAATTGAACCCAAAGCCTTTAAATGAAGCAGTATCACAAGTCCTTCTTTTATTTTTATTTTGAGATGGGTCTCACTAAATCACAAAGTTGTCCACCCTGGGCTTAAATTTATTATCCTCCTGCTTCAGCCTACCACTGTTGGAATTACAGATGTGCTGGCATTACAGGTATTCTGGAATTACATGTGTGTCTCTTCTTTGTCTTTAAGATTTACACTATAGCAAACTCTGTTAGTGCTTGCCATAGTCCCTCTTGAAGACCACCTGTGGATTTTTCTCTCACACACCAATGGCTTCCTGTACTCTTCTGTCTGATAATATTATCTGGCCCCTGGAATATGTTGCACCAACTCACAGGAAAGTCCCAGGAAATTGGTGCTCTCTGGACTGACTCATGAGAGACAAGAGTTGGTGAATAGCTACTCCAGGCTCCTCACTCTTCAGGCCAATTCTGTTATGTTCTACATAGTATCCCAAATGATTTCAGCAGGACTGACAAAAAAATACATCAAATGAGGTAAACAGTGACTTGTGTGTTGTTGTTTAGCATGCTTCTACTGAAAAAGAATAAGTGGCTAACAATGGAATGAGAGTGTGGTTGGAAATGACCAACTGTATGCTCCTTAGGATGAATGAATGATTCGGGTTATAACACAAAAATAGTTCTTATGACAATATTTATCCAAATATTATCTTTGTTTCTAGTCATTATGAGCTTTACTTTTAATCTACTTCTTTCTTAGAGGTAACAAAAATAACTAGAATAAGAACATGAGCAAATCAAATGGAATTCTAACGAGCTTTAATGTTAGTAAGATCTTTTAAAATGTTTCAACCCATCTAAATTCTTAGTTTTCAAGACTTTTGGTGCCCTGTCCCAAAAGTCCCAGTCGGTGGTAGCATTATCTTGAGACTCATCTGATAAACTGTCAGCAGAAACCATCTTTAACCTTCTCAGCACCTCAGCTGACGATGATCTCTACCTTCTTTAACCCTTAGAACATGCTTAGTATAATTTCCATCTCGTACTGCATTGTCAGCAAGTGGAGGTAAAGAACTACATGTGCTCTTTCATCTATTCTGTCACATCTCTTAGATAAGAGATGCCTAAAGCTAAAATGCTAAATCTTGGGAAGATGATTGGTCTTTGTGAAGCTGGATAAGCTAGAAAGTTGTTTACAATATTGCTGCAGGCCTTTTCCCACTAAAATGAAGGTAAGACTCATTGGGAACTTTAACTAAATATTTGTCCCTGCAATTGGGATAGTTATGGGAAAAATTCTTAAGTATGCCATACTTTTCTTCCTCCTTTATCTTTCAACTAAAGTCCTCAAAGTTTTAAAAATGTCTTTGCTGCCTAAAATACCATATTATGTTTCTTCCTAGAAACCCCTATAAATTTCTATCATTTTCCTATCTCATCATTAAAACTAATCTGCTCTATATTCTTTTATTTTTTTATTTTTAAATTATTATTAGTACATGTCTACAGTACACAATGATTACATTCCTCATGGGGAGTTGACACATGTACATAACACATCTTAATTCTTTTAACATCCTCTTCCTCTCCATTTCCTCCCTTTTTCCTCCATATCTTGCTCTCCTTCATATTTACAAAAGATCTACTTCCTTGTTTCCTATTATCTTTTATTTTGCTGTTTAATTATTTATACTTTGGGTTTCTTGTGAAGAGAAACCCTGTAATATTTAAGCTTGTTTGCTTAATTTATTTCATTTATTGTCTCCAAGTAAGTCAATTTTCCTAAAAATAATTCAAATTTATCCTTTATGGCAGAGTAGTACTGCACTGTGCATAAATACCACATTTCTTTACCCTGAGAGACAATTTCTCTTTCACAAAAAAAAAAAAAAAAAATGGGGACATTAATGAATTAACTAAAATATGGTTCTTCGCTGACAATCTCCTTTATATAACTTACTTAAAGCTTACTATGAGCCAGGCGTGGTAGTCCACACCTGTAATCAAAAAATCAAAAATAAAATAATAAAGCTTACTCCCTGGAAAGATAGACAAAATAATCTGTGATTATATATAGGAGAAAATTTGGAATAATGAGTTTGTCCATGTATCTTTTACAGTACTTTATAACCATGAATGGATATATGAATTGTAATGCTTTCATGCCATGTGCACCACTACTAGGTGGAATAGTGGCCTCTGAGTTGTGCAGTATGTAGCCTATAAAACCAAATGGGCTGTTTGCCGAGTTTTCCTGTGTGCTCAGAGGTCTTAACCATACTGTTTCTACTGTAATCCCTAAACTCCATTTCACTTCAGTTCATCAGAAATACGTAAATGCCTATAAATACTAAATATTTGACCAACTTACATATTTTCTAAAGAAAAATGAATCAAAGGAAGCTCATAGTATTTGACATTATGTGAAACAAAAAAGTATAATTTTCTAACCCCAGGTGCTAATGATATAACATGAATGGAAGGTAGGTTTTCTGAAACTCGTTTCAAATAAAATTCTTCTATTTATCTTCATTTATTTTAGCCAAAATCTTCTCATTTTTCTTCATGTATATAAAGTCTTCTAAGAAATCTGAACTCCAAAATCTTTTTCAAGGCCTTCTTCTTAATGTCTTTCATTAGTATTTTCTGGGATACTTACAACCGTAGCATTTGAAATCCTATTAGTGAGGGTGCCGGCAGTGCACTTGGCCTTTACAAAGCATTTAATATTCAGCCTGGAGAACATGAGTTAAGGAACTCAATTCTCAGGCCTGGCTCACACAGGATCTAAAACCTCTCAAAGCTACAGCTGTGCCCCGCCTGTGTTTCAGCAAAAATTCCAACTGAAAAATCTGCCTTCTGCTATTTCTCTCTCACCTAGATTTAATTCTCTTCAGCTTCTCCCAGTTACAAATCCAAGTTCTAAATTCTAGGTACTGAAAGGTATTTGGACTCCAACTCACTCTTTTCCCATGCATTTGAACCAAAGAATCTCATTTAATTTTAAGCCAGTTAAATAAAAAGCTACACTGATTAAAACTCTTGAGATTCAGATCAACTTTTTTTTTTGGTTTTTGGGTTTTGGGGGTTTTTTGGTACTGGGGATGGAATTCCAGACCTTGTGTTTCCGAAGCAGGCGCTGGAATCACTGAGCTAAATCCCTGGTCCCTCAGATCAACTTTTAGGGAAGCACTGAATTTTTTTAACATCTGCTTGCTCAAGAGCAAAGGTAATACACCTTTAAATAATTTATAAGTATGCTAGAGCTGCCACACACTTATGGAGAGCTTGCTGTCAGTAAATAGGGCCTGCAGGCTTCATATTTCATATGGCCGTCATCCACTAAATATTTTAATATTGAGGGGAATTAACTTTCATATCAATAGCAACGATGAAAAAAGTGATCTTTGTGGCCAGGGCAGACGATGTCAGTGCATTACTTGTCATTTTCTAATTCAGCTGCTTCCATTTGGTTTGGAATTAGCACTGGACCTCAGAAACCAGAGCTGTGGCATCCTCACACAAAAGCTGTTTTAAATTATGTGCAGCAAGTTTTTTAACACATTAGCAACTAGAACAAGCTGTCCTCATGCTAGCTGGCCTTGCTTTGTTCTTGATGGTGGAAAATCTCGCTTTAACTGCCCTCTAATTTGTTGCAGAACACTACTGCACCAGCAGCTGCCTTGGCACAGGATTAAACACACAAGAAAACATTATTTTTCTACACAAATTATTTACAGTGCCAAAAGCCACAAAATCTCTTTTTGAAGGAAAAAAGCTTTTTTTCCCTCCTGATCCCCCTTTATTTTCCCTCTCCTATAAAATAACCTGCAATGAATTACTCCTTAGTGGGGCCTTTTGAGATCCCTCCTTCTGTGTGACCATACAGAGAGGGTATTTCGTTCTGTTTTTGATAAAGAACAAAAGATTAAGCATGGGGCAAAGGTAAACTTTCAAGTGCACGTGTAATAAGTATGTTGGTGAAGGAGGACTCCTGAGGGTGCACACGTGGGACTGCGGGGACCCCTACTTGCCTAGAGCCTTGTAGGCTTGTTCCAAAACTACAGGAGGAAAGACAAAGAGTAAATCTCCCTCGGTTCTAATCTCGGCCTGATTACAGCTATTTCTGTGTAGCACTTAAACATTTTGCCAAGGGGGAGAATTTGGTTGATTGCTGGCTCAGAGGGGAATTTATTAATGATGTCTGCAAATAATTGTTGAGAAGACAACTGTGCCTGCCCTCACTGTCTCTCTCATTCAGTGGGCTTTCTCTTTTATTTCATTACACTTGCTAGGAATAGCAGGAGGACTCTACTCAAGACATACCTGTGTCCTGACTCTGAGGAGGGCTTAAGAACAATCCTTGTTGTTTTTAAAGAAAGGAAAGGGGGAAAGTGGCTGTTAACCCTTCTTTCAGACAAGATTGCTACCTTTGTAACAGTGACATAAGAGCTGTTCCAGGATCCAGGCACAATGGGCTACCTGCACATGATGTCTGTTGACAAAGAGAACCTAACATCTACTACCAGTAATGAATTCAGGTGACTTCTCATCATCTGGAAAAGAGGATCTCAGTAGGGTGAAAAGTGAAGGATTTACAACCTGCCTGAGAGGGACAGGAGCTCTCCAGAGGCACCCACACTTCTTTAGTGAAGCCTAAAGCTTGATCTGGTAATATTTCAGCACCAAGTTTTCTCCCTCTCACTGAGAAAACTCTAGGAAAAGAGTGATGTAGTGGTGATGGTGAGTACAAATTTCTACTGCAAAATTTTCCTCTTCAAGAAACTAAAGGTAGGAATCCCCAAATCTCCCTGAGAACTGGCCACCATGAAAATTTCCTTATCCAGGTTCAAAGCTACAGCTCTGGCCTGCACTTGCTCTGAGATTTGCACGACTTTTTAATTGTGCTACCTTTTTGCATTCTTAATACTCACTCTTTCATCAGGTATATCGACTCTCAAAAATGGTCTGATGCAATGATTAAAAAAAAAAGTATGCATTGAAAGCTGCTTTTATTAAAAATTTCATTAAGGGATTTACAACTTTTTTCTATGCTTTCTATTCCAGCTTCTCTCTGAACTGCAAGTCAGAATAGTCCACCCAGAGGCATTCACTGAAAATTCATCACACATCATCAGTTATTAAGTACACAGTTCTTCAGATTCAGGAAATAAATAGCCAGGAACTCAGAGCCACCCATGTGTGCCCTGCATTCTCATGGTCAGGCAAAATGCCTGAAACTTAGAACCAAAAAAAGGTCGGCCAAATATAAAGGACATAGTTAAAGACAAAACTCACCTATGTTTGATATAAATGTGATGTAATTTGGGTCCATTTTCTGACTTTCTAAGCAATCATGCAAGCCATCTACAAAAAGGAAGAAAATGGGATTTTCTAATTAATAAATGACTGTTTCAGTTCAACTCAAGTGTACGTATGTTGCTGTTATTTTTTTTTACATGCATTAAATACCAGTTTGACACTTTTTTTTTTTTTGGTACCAGGGTTCGAAACAAATTTTTTTTGTTGTTGTTACCGGGGATCGAACTCGGGTCCTTGCGCTTGCGCAGCAGGCGGCGAAACCACTGAGCTAGATCTCCAGCCCTATATTTTTGTGTTATCTAAATTTATAATCACAGAGGATAGTGTTCATTAACTGTTTTCCTTACAGATGTTTTAGCTTGCAGTTTACAGACCAAAAAAAATGAGAGATAATGTAAAATATCTGGTGCTTCTGTAAAGGAAGTTTTAAATTCCTATGGTCGTCTTCCCCTCTCCATCTCTGTGTTGTCCTTATCACATCTTGTATACAATGTACACCATTTTTCCTAGCAGAAAATGACCTGAAACCAAAGTACTAGGCATTTCCCCCCTCCCGACTCACTGTACCTCATGAGTCTCAGTCCCCACCTACAGAACAACAGTGCTAAACCAGCAGCCTCAGGACCACCTGCAAGCTTGTTAGAAATGCAAATTCTCAGACTCCAAACTAACTTACTAAATCTGAAACTCTGGGTGTGGGACTCAGAAATCTGTATTTTCAGAAGCCCTCTATATGACTGTCTTGTTTGAGAATCGCTGCTCTAAACCACAGGCCCCGCTGGCAGGGTTGGGCATTTTTCTACATTCCTACGCCACTGCTATGTCTTCTGCTGGCCTCTCCCTTTCTAGTTCTCCCCATGAAGGATGCACAAGGATCCCCACTAAGGACCCCCACGTGCCTCCGAAAGGTGCACCTTATATTCCAAAATGATCTCCTTCTCTGTGCTTCCCATCTCTATTTATTTACCTAAATCTACATCTCCACAGTAAGCTTTTCTGACCAGAGAGAGGAATTATTCAGCCCAAAAAATAAATATCTGGTGATGGAATTATAATTCCTACAATAAGCTTATGGGGAAAGATAAAACTGTGTAAGCATCTCAGTACATTTCAAATAATGTCATATAAATAAATAATGACATAATTGAGAGGTTTTGAGGATTGTAACAGATACAATCCTATGAACTTTTAATGGACTTTCTTAAACTTCAAACTCTCAGAACACTAGTTTTTCATCAATCAAATGGGGCTCAAAATATCTAATTGAAGTATATTTTTGAGAAGTAGTGATCATCCCCCCTCAAAAAAAAGCATATAGTATTTTGCTATGTGCTATACTGGGGAGAGGCTCAATAGGTAGAAAATCTATGAGTATAAGGAAAGAGGGTGACCTTGAAGTCAAGGTGACAGTAAGCTCCAGTTCATGTCCTCATGTGACTCTAGGGACCATGGTTTCCTTCTCTGTTGCATGAGGACAATAGCTATTGCTTCCATGTTATCCACTGCACAAGGTGTTAATCGTGTGACACAAAATGATGCTCATTTTCTCTTGCCCTGCTTATGAGTATGGAATGGAAAAAGAAAGTTTTCAAGGGTAAAAACCATATATTTGGAACAAAACTGACCTGCATTATTGACCTGGTTATATTTTACTAGTTGTGCAGCCTTCACTCTTTGACATGGTCTGCAATTACACTGAACCCCAGTTTCCATGTTTACTGAAGGTGAGCAACTACTCTTACCTTTCAAGGTTGTTCTAGATTTAAATCTAGCAATGATGTGGACAAAGATATCAGCAGAGTGATTGGCTTAGAGTAGGCTCTATATAGTGCTATATTATCATTGTTGTTATGAAACCGTGGCTAATTCTTGATAGGCCTAATGTATTAAAACCTGAAGATGATAGTTAAGTAGACTGTTTTAAAAGACAGTTTTAAAAACCCCAGCTCTTTTAGATTTCCAAATGACAGAGCAATTTTTGTTGTCCTTCTACACACATAACATTCACTGTCTTTCTTTAAAACTCATAATTGAAAGTAGCCTTCCTAAATAACTTCCTCTTCTTCGTAATACATAAAAGAACTAATGGTCAAATAAGTGAAGCATCTTGTTTCTCATTATACTCACAAGCCCTAGAACAGCAGATCATGCTACCCTCTTTGAGCCTCTGACTTTTAGAAACAAACCATTGTAGAAAAGGAGGAAAGAACTCCATCAGCTTCACCACAGCCTTGCCCAACCCCACTTCCAATTCTCTTATCTCAAGTGCAGGATTGAACAAATTCTTTTTTCAGTACCTACTATATGCCAGGCACTGAATAGAAAAAGTACAGGTGTTGAATGGAACCTGAGTCCTTTTGCCTACCAATCATCTTTCCTCACATGCCTTATATCCTGGGGTTTGGCATCTGACACTGCCCTGTGTTTACCAGCTCGCCTCAGGTCATAAATAAACGTCAGAAACTTGCTCTCAATTGATCCTATATTGACTGGAAGATCAGACTAGCGCTATTCATCTGAGATTTAACTTAGTTTTCTTGCCTGTTAAATTCTTATATTTCTAAGAGTGAATTTCACTCCCAACTCTCCCCTGAGGAATAATGTTTTTCTCTCAGGATCCAGAATGAGACTTTCCAGCTCTAAGGTTTTGTTACTAGGCTCCAGTCTCCAACCAGGACATTCAATTCTGCTGCTACATCCTCATTTAGTAGGTGTACAGGCATTTCACATCAACTCATTCCCTCTAGTCTTGGTTCCCAGACTCCAAGTCTCCAGTTGCTATGGGAGGTTGAGAAGGATTCAAGAATTAAAGTCTGAAATGAGGGCATCCCCAGATAGTGTTCTTCCCAAAGAGAATTTAAAACCTCATTGTCTTCAGGGACCAGGAAAAAAATGTAAATCTATAAATCCATTTGTATATAACACAGTAGGAAGAAATGAAGTCTGTGGCTAAAGAGAAAAGCATGCAAATTCTAACTTAAAAAGAGAAATTAGGCAGGCCTCCAAGTCACAGCCTCTGTAGCTCTTCAAGGAGAAGACGGAGGTTTCTCAGGCTTCAGAGCTTCTATACTTGGCCCAGTACCTATACTTAGCAGGTGCTTGAATTGATGAATGGATGAAATAACAAAGAAGTTACTGAATGAATGCATCACAGCAGAAGAGTTGAAATAGCCACTGTTAAGTGTACCTTTACAACAGGGAGATGGTAAAACTCATTTGAGCTTTTTTTTGTTCCCCTAAACAATCTCTGAGACATTTTAAATTTATAATCCTCGAATCTGTTTGCCTAAAAATTTTTACTTAGGACTTCATTATAGACAGACACAGATGCACAGGTCATCAATGGATACATGACAGACATCATTATGCCTTCCTTTAAAACAACTCGGTATAGTATAATTCACTTTAAAAATCTAGTGTCAACTCTCCTAATATAACAAGAAACACAAACTGAGGAAACAAGAATAGTGATATTTAGAAACATACACAGCAGAAAATTAAGATAGGAAAATACATAAGCAACTTAGAATCACAGGTTCACTTTATTTCTGTACAAGTTTTCTTCAGGTATAAAAGTTGCTAGTGCCATTCTTTTCTGGCAGTGGGGATGGAGGAAGGTAGTGTGAGGACAAGGCTTGGCTATTAAGGATAAAAAAAGCACTCCCGGCCCATGAGGCTCCTTCTTGCACTGCTGCTGTACTGCTCCTTCTAGCAGCAGTCAAGAAAGTAACTTTATTTTGCATTCCACAAGACCTTATGGATTCAGTGTCTCAAGATGGTGGCATGTGACTTCAGGGCAATGTTAGTTACTTTTCTCTCATTGCTGAGACAAAATACTGGGGGAAGGGTTTATTTAGCTCACAGTTCTTAGAAGTTTCAGTCCATAATCGGCCGGCTCCAAGGCAGGGTAGATGGCAGACAGGTATCGCAGAGCAGAAATAACATGGTGCACACAAGGTAGCAAAAGCAACAAGAGACCTTAAGAGCATCTTTCTGCCCCTTTTATCTTATTCTGACTACTTAGGGTGGGTAGCACTCATGCCCTTAATCCTAGTGCCCTCAGGCCTAGCCACACGACGAATCAATGATACACTCTAGATTTAGTCACTTCCAAAATACCCATACCTCATTCACATGAGGGTTTGGGGGGACATCTAAACACAAGCCATAACAAGGCCCTTTCCTCAGTCCTATGGGAACAAGTCAACATGCATGAAAGCTGCCAGATTCCAGTGTTCTTGGAATCTACCCTGTTCTTCAACTGCACTTCACACTTCTTCCATTCTGTCAGTCTTCTCTGTTACTTCTAGATTCTGAGCTCTGAGAGAACAGCGTCACCAGTTCCTGGACTACTGCCTTCCCCCTAATTTACTGTACATTTCAATGCTGGTGGCACTAAACTCTCAGTAACCAGTCAATGTTCTGATTTGAGGGATGTATTTGTTCCCTACAGTTGCTATTTCTAAAAGTAAGAAGGGGGAAAGGGGATAGGGTAAAAGGAAAGGAGAGGAAGAAAATAAAGAAGAAAAGAAAAGGCTACTAATGGTGGACTAAAATCCTGGAAATGTGTTCTCTCATGATTCTGATGGCCAGGAAGCCAAAGGGCCAAAATGAAGATGTTGGCGGCAATCCACTCCCTCCCAAGGCCCTGTCCAGGACAAAATCACTTTCTTCCTTCTTGCAGCCTCTGGTGGCTGCTGGTGTCCTTGACTTTTAACTGGATCATTCCATCTCTGCTTCTGTAGCCATACTATCTCTTCCTCTTCCATCTGTACAATATTCCTCTGCCTGATAAAGATACTTGGATAGTGTTTGAGGTCCACAAAGATTGTCCAGGATCATCTTCTCAATTAAAGATCTTTAATCACACCTGTGAAGAATGGTTGCCAAATAATCCAACAGGTATAGTTTCCACAAAACAGGATGTAGAAGCTCGAAGGATGAGAGCCGCGTGGGTGCCAACAGTAAACCCCCCCTCCTTGAAATGAGAAGACATGTAAACAATTATCAAAACCAAACTTCCAGATCATCTACAGCAACCCCAAAGGGAAATGAGATGGAACACTCTGATACTCAAACACCTGGACTCCCTGAATTGGCAACAAAAGACAATCTGGAAAAAATGAAATCAGAAATAATTTCTCAAATAACAGCAGAGATTGTGCCTATAGTGCAAGAAATGATGAATAAATCTACAGAGGGGCTGAGGAACATGATGGGATCCCAACAAAGAAAACAAACGGGATCCATAAAACAGATGCAAACAGATTTCCAGGAGATCAAAAATGCCACTGAAAGTCTACACAGCACAATGAGCCAATGTGAGGAAAGAATTTCAGATATAGAAGATAAGATTGCTATTAGTGACCAGGAAAACAAAAAATTGCTTCAAAATTGTAAGGAACCACAAGAAAGCAATCCAGCAGCTGCTAGACGATGCAAAGAAGAATAACGCAAGTTTGATTGGAGTCAACAAAGAAACAGGAGCTAGTGCAGATGACATAAAAAACTATTCATAGAAATAATGGCAGAAAACATCCCAAGCAGGGGAAAAAGAACTTGACATACAGATAAGTGGGGCATATAGGACTCCAAATAGCCTTGATCAAAAAAAATTGACACATAGGCATATATTTGTTAGGATTCCAGAAACCCAACAGAAGAACAAAGTTCTACAAGCAGTTAGAGAAAAGAAACAAATCACATACAAAGAAAAACCCATCAGAATCACAGCAGAGTTCTCAATGCAAACCCTCAAGAAAGAAGAGCTTGGAGTGACATATTCCAAGCCCTCAAGGAAAACAGCCTCCAATCCAGATTGATGTACCCTGCAAAACTATCTTTCAAAATTAATGGAGAAATAAGATACTTTCATGACAAAGAGCACCTTAGGAACTTCATGAATACCAAACCAGCACTCCAAAAAATTTAGACAATATCCTAGGAACAGACAATGAGGATCACAACCCCAGAAAGCACAGCAGAATGAAACCATCGGGCAAAACAAGAAATTAAATGAAAAAGGGGAGAATCCAACAAAAAGAAAAAGTTATGACAATGATAACTCAATACGTATCAATTATAGCCATCAATGTTAATGGACTCAATTCACCAATCAAAAGAAATAGACTGGTAGAATGGGTCAAGAAGCAAAATCCAACAATATTCTGCATATAAGAAACACACTTAATTCAAAATGAAACTCACAGCCTGAAAGTTAAAGGGTGGAAAACAATACACCATGCAACATGAACCTGAAAAAAAGTAGAAGTAGCTATCCTCTTGGCAGATCAAGCAGCTTTCAAACCAACACTGATTAAGAGAAACAACGAAGGACACTACATTCTTGGAAAGGTAACAATCCAACAGGAAGAGATGACAATCATAAGTATCTATGCACCAAACACTAGTGTGCCCAACCACATAAAACAAATACTATCAGACATGAAAAGTCATATATGCACTAATACAATAGTAGCAGGGGACCTCAATATCCCACTGTCACAAATAGATACATCAACTAGACAAAAAATCAGTAATGAAATACAAGAATGCAATTGAACTCTTGAAGAAATGAACTTAACAAGTATTTACAGAGTGTTCCACCCCACAAAATCAGAATACACATTTTTCTCAGCTGCACACAGGTCGTTATCCAAAATAGACCACACACTCGCTCATAGAACATGTTTAAGTAAGTGCAAAGGAACTGAAGTTATCTCCTGTATATTATCAAACCACAGTGTGATGAAATTGGAGATCAATAGCAAAAGAAACTGCAAAAATTTCATAAACACATGAAAATTGAACAACACACTTCTGAATAACCAATGGGTCACATAAGAAATTAAAGAAGTCAGAGAGTTCTTTCAATTAAATGACAATGACAATACAACATATTGGAATCTATGGGACACAATGAAAGCAGTCTTATGAGGGAAATTCATAGCAGTGAATACACATATTAGGAAAACAGAGCAAGCCCAATTAAACAACCTGATGCTGAAACTCAAGCTTCTAGAAAAAGAAGAGCAGGACAAACCCAAAGTTCATACAAGGGAGGAAATTATAAAGATCGGAGGAGAAATCAATGCAATGGAGACTAAGAGAATGATACAAAAAATCAATGAAGCCAAGAGTTGGTTCTTTGAAAGAATCAACAAAATTGACAAACCCTTAGCCAACCTTGTCAGAAAAAGGAAAGAAATGGCCCAAATCCATGCAATTAGGAATGAAAAGGGTGAAATGACAACAGACCCAGCAGAAATCCAGAGGATCATCAATACCTACTTCCAGAACCTATATGCCAATAAGATGGAAAACACAGAAGAAATGGACAGATTCCTAGATGCACATGAATTACCAAAGTTGAATGAAGAAGACCTAAAAATTCTAAACAACCCAATATCAACCAATGAAATTGAAAACATAATTAAAAACTCATCAACTAAGAAAAGCCCAGGCCCTGATGGCATCACTGCTGAATTCTACAAGATATTTAGAGAGGAACTCCTGCCACTACTGTTTAAACTCTTCAATGAAATTGAAAGGGAAGCAATACTCCCAAATTCATTCCTGGAAGCAAGCATCACCTTGATCCCCAAAGCAGAGAAAGACCCAACCGCAAAAGAGACCTATAGGCCAATCCCACTAATGAACATAGATGCAAAAATCCTTAATAAGATACTGGCAAATAGAATGCAGAAGATCATCAAGAAGATCATACACCCTGATCAAGTGGGATTCATCCCAGGGATGCAGGGATGGTTCAACATACACAAATCAATCAATGTAATACACTATATCAATAGAGCCAAGGACAAAAACCATATGATTATCTCCATAGATGCAGAAAAAGCATTTGACAAAATCCAACATGCATTTATGATTAAAAAAAAACCCTACAAAAAATTGGAATAGATGGTCTCTACCTCAATCTGATAAAAGCCATCTATGAAAAACCAACAGCCAGTATCATACTAAATGGTCAAAAATTTAAATCCTTCATACTAAAATCGGGAACAAGACAAGGATGTCCACTATCACCACTCTTGTTCAATATAGTTTTGGACACATTAGCCATGGCAATTACACAAGAGAAAGAAATAAAAGGAATAAAGATAAGAAATGAAGAAGTCAAATTGTCATTATTTGCAGATGACATGATACTCTCTATAGAAGACCCCAAGAATGCCACCAAAAGGCTTCTAGACTTAACCAAATTCAGTCAAGTAGCTGGATAGAAGGTCAACACACAAAAATTACTAGCTTTCCTCTACATGAACAACAGATGCACTGAGAGAGAAATAGGGCAAACAATTCCTTTCACAATAGCATCCAAAAAATTGAAATAGCTAGGAATCAACCTAATGAAAGAAATCAAAGACCTCTTCTCTGAAACCTATAGCACTCTGAAAAGAGAGATTGAAGATGATATCAGAAAATGGACAGACATCCCGTGCTCCTGGATAGGAAGGATCAATACAGTGAAAATGGCCATACTTCCAAAACTGCTATATAGATTCAATGCAATCCCAATTGAGATCCCAGCAGCATACTTCCCAGACCTTGAGAAAACAATCCAAAAATTCATTTGGAACAAGAAGAGACCAAGAATAGCAAAAGCAATTCTAGGTAACAGAGACATGGCAGGGGGTATCACAATCCCCAACTTGAAACTGTACTACAAAGCTACTGTGATAAAAACAGCATGGTACTGGCAAAAAAAGAGACCTGAGGACCAGTGGAACAGATTAGAAGATGCAGAAACAACTCCAGACACACTCAGCCATCTCATCTTCAAGAAAGGAGCCAAAGAGCCTCACTGGAGGAAAGAGAGACTCTTTAATAAACGTTGCTGGAGAAATTGCGTTTCAACTTGCCAAACATTAAAAGTAGACCTATATCTCTCACCATGCACTAAACTAAAATCAAAATGGATTAAAGATCTAAATAGTAAAATAGAAATGCTGAATCGACTAGAACAGTGGTTGGGTAGAACTCTTGAAGACATTGGTGTAGGAAAAGATTTTATGAACGAAACCTCAGATGCCTGTGAACTAGCACAATCAACAAGTGGGATTTCTTATTCATAAGCTTCCGCACAGCAAAAGAAACCACCAGCAGTGTGAAGAGACAACCACAATGTGGGAAAAAAATCTTCACCTGCTCTTCCTCAGACAAAGGTCTGCTATCTCGAATCTATAAAGAACTTAAAAAGATCAGACCTCCCAAATTTAAAGACCCAATCCAAAAATGGGCATCTGAAATGAACAGACATTTCTCAGACAAAGAAGTACAAATGGCAAATAAACACATGAAAAAATATTCCACATCACTGGTCATTCCAGAGATGCAAATGAAAACAACGCTGAGATTCCACCTCACTCTAGAAAGAATGGCTGCTATCATGAAATCAACCAATAACAAATGCTGGTGGGGCTGTGGGGAAAGAGGAACCCTGCTTCACTGCTGGTGGGAGTGTAGACTGGTGCAACCACTGTGGAAATCAGTATGGAGATACCTCAAAGAACTAGGACTAGAAGTCCCATTTGACCTAGCTATTGCCCTGCTGGGTATCTTCCCCAAATAATGAAAAGAATCATACCACAGTCATATATGTGCACCCATGTTCACAGCAGCACAGTTTGTGATAGCTAAAACTTGGAAACAGCCCAAATGCCCATCAACTGGAGACCAGATAAAGAAAATGTGGTTTTTTAATAAAATGGAGTACTACTCAGCCATAAAAAATGAGAAATTTGAGACATTTATAGCTAAGTGGATGCACATTGAGGCGATACTCTTAAGTGAAATAAATAGGTCACACATGTGTAAATACTGAACAGTTTCTCTGGTGTGAGAAACTGAAAGTGTAAATAAGGACTAAATGTATAATAGGTAATGTGAAATAGGAAGAAAAGGGGCAAAGGGGAAGGAAGTGGGAGGGCTAGGGGAAAGGATAGAAGGGAATGGGATTAATATGAGAAGAGGAAAAAATGGAAACAAAGTCTTTGTAAATAGGGAGGGATGGAGGGGTTCAAGGGAGGCCAGGGGAAGGGGGAAAAATAAGAACAAAGAGAGATTCTGTAAAGGTGCAAATTTCCAATGATGAATGTCATTATATTGTATACCTAAAATGTACCAATGATTAGAATGAATAATTGACAATGCAAAATAGGAAGAAAAGGTCCAAAGGGAAAGGGGACGTGGAAGGGGTAGGGGAAAGTAAAGAAGGGAAAGGAAAAACGATGAACAGTGGAAAAAATGGAAATAAAGTCTTTGTAAATAGGGAGGGATGGAGGGGGTGAAGGGAGGGCTGGGAATGGGGAAAAAATAAGAACCAAGATGCATCATGTAAAGGTATTAGTTCCCAATGAGAAAGCTAAATGTATTGTATACCTAACATGTACCAATAAAAGAATTTAAGGAAAAAAAAAACCAGGAGGTAGATATCTTTTTGGCAGGGAGCATTTTATACTCTACTACTGTAAGTCACATAATCTAGATCCATGAGCAGCTCCAACTCCCAATTAGGAAGACTGCTCCCTAGAGAGTTAGAGTTGCAGTGTTGTTCTATTTGAATGCCTATAGCTAAATGTCACAATCACCTTGGGTGAGAAAGTACAGTAACTAATCTAATTAGTTTCATAGTTATAAAAGTCTATCTTATTTAATGCTAATTTCTTCTTTGATTTTTCATAGAGGCTCAAATCAATAGCAGTCGATACTATTCTCCTATTCCCTTTTTCTATTCTGGCATCCATACTGGGGCTGTTAAAAAATTAATAATCTAATGGCTCATTCCCAAATCAGGCTTTGTTACCATTCTTAAAATCAGCCTCAGATTCTTACACAGATCCTATACCTATGCCAGTCATCTCTTTCTCTGCAAAGATGCAGACCGGGCACCAGTTATGCCCAGAGGGAATCACGTCCCACTTAAGAAGCGAGCTCCTTGCAGTTTAGGCAGCAGAGATGGAGACGGCTTCTCCACCACCCATCCTGAGAAAGCGCTCTCTGGAGGGCCAGATTGTGCTCTTGTTTTTTCAGGTGGTTTGACACTTACCACAAGACATTTTTCCTGAGCAGCCTCAAAAGACAACCTCCTGCCTCTGTAAAATATGTGGATTGAGTTTCTTTGAATGAAAAAGAATAGCAGATTCAATCCACTTAGAGGAACTCCTAAGCCTTCCATGGTGGGGAAAGTGTTTGTTACCCAAACCAGCCAAAGAGTACCACTCAAGCATAACCAGGAAAGTGGTTTCCCACTTGAATCCAAATACAATTTGGGCTTTTTGGAGATGGATTTATGTTTCCCTTAACCACAGCACTTGGAACGCAAGAAGCTTCTTTTGCCAAGAAACAATGAACATATTCTGGACCCTTTATCAAGTTCTCATAAGAGTTTTCCAATTCTCCTCATGTGCACTGCAAAAGAAAATAAAAATTATCCATGGCTTTGGAAAAATCTTTTGCTTTTGGGAAATGTTCCTTTCCAACCAATATGAAAATCTGTCTCTGACTGAAATAGAGGAAAATTAAAGTGATATGTCTTTCTAATCCTAAAGTTTGAAGGAAACAATAAGATATTCATGCCGGAGAAATTGGTACATTTGTTCAAAATCCAAAAATATCCCTACAAGAGCCAGGGTCCCTGCACAGACATACTCGGACCCACAGGTCAGTGAGTTTGCTAATGAAGAACTGAAATGCTCAAGCCCTTGAAGTAACAGGATGGAGTTTCACTTACATAATCAACCCCCCTCACACTCCCAGCAGTGTTTCAGGCCAAGACTGTTGGAGATGGAGCCCAGCAAGACACAAATGAGGCTGAGCATGGCTGTCGTTAGCTGTCTGCTAGAGGCCCACCATCAAAACACAGCTGCCCCCTTCCAAGTGTGGGAACAGTTGTTTCTGCTGGGTCCTCACTTGTTTCCGCATCAAGACCATCAAACTGAGTAATCAAAAAGTCCTAAAATGCTTCTTAGGCCATTTGGGGAGGGGCTGATTTTCAAGATTTGATCAGAATACAAAATGTTCTTTGGTCTCTTTGGCTCTGACAAGATTATAGCTCTTGGTGGCTGATGGCTTTAATTTTTTTTTTTTTTTGGTACCAGGGATCGAACTTGGGACCTTGTGCTTGCACAGCAGGTGCCGGAACCACTGAGCTAAATCCCCGGCCTGATGGCTTTAATTTTGACCTCAGCTAAAACTCTTTCAAACACCACTGTTTTCAGAGAAACCATTTCTCCTAATATTTGAAAAATGTGTACCATGTGTGAATTTTACTTTATTTTCATTTAGGATAATACATTAAAAAGAGAGATGATCATGTGAAATTCAGGGAAGATTTGCTGACATCCTTTATTTCTAAATCTCCTAATACTCAACAATTTGGTATTTATGCTCTACCGGAACTGAACACTTTTTTTAGCACTCTGCATGTATCATACTGTATCCTCGTGACTTCAACTTTCCCCAACTACATACATCTCCTTACCTTTAAAAAAATCAATTGCTATTCAGTTTAGATAACACACCTTTCAGGAAGATTTCCTTAATCTTAGCTTTGTATTCACCAACACAGGCTGGGTTGATTCCCTTTCTCAGTGCTGGCATGGAAATCTCTGCCTTACTCTAACCTAAACTTACTGAGCTACATTATAATTCCATTTTTATTTGTTTAGCTTCCCCAGTAAAGTGTATCATAGCTCCAGTACCTGGCAAATAGTAAAAATTCAATAAATATTCCTTAAACTATATTTTTTTTCTTTCCCATTGTTAAGGATGGAGCCTAAAATCTTACAGGATACCTTAACTTCACCAGTTGAATGCCTTTGTAAAAAAATCTTTCTATACTACCCCTGAGCCATAAGAGAAACATTTCACCTTCAGTTATACACAGAGTACTCCTATAGCCAACATGAATGCTGATTCCTACACACAGTGCCTCTGGCACTTCTAAAAGAAACATTGTTCTTAAAGCGACTGAAGGGATTTAGGGTTTCAGTGAACCATGATTCAGGCTGCTTTGGCTGGACTGCTGAGTCTGTCTGCCTAACACCAGAGTCCAGTCCCCAGAATAAAGCAGATTAAAAGAAAATTAGCCCTCATAATTGCCTCATAATAGATTTTGCTGTCCACATGGGATTACACACAAGATGACCAAGTTTCCCATAACCTTAACCACTGGTCCTGAACTCCCCATCCTGGCCTGATGAGCACATGTCAAGAATCCAAATCCCTTTTCTCCTAAGGGCTAATCCCTTTCAATGAGACGTTCACAGACCTATGTTATTAACGTAGATTTAAAGAAAAGAAAAAAATCGCATTCTCAAGGAATTCAATGTAGTATGACTGGGAAGGGAACTCAAGATTTTCACACTTAAATGCTAATAACTGAAGGTCCTGTCAGGTATAGAATGTGTGCATGTCTCTTATAACAACAGACATCTTAGATAAAGTAGATCATCTGGCTTTATATTTAATAAAATGATCTTTCAGGGTACTACAGCTAAGGCATGAGAAGCTCTCAATGAGCCTTTGAAAGACTGCAATGGCCCAATTTTAAATCAAACGAAAAATTTCATTTCAGATCACTTTGGTAAAAATATGGATACAAGCCAGAAGAAAAGTAGCAATATTGAAACAGAGACACAGAAGTAATTCATCATGAACTTCAGGTCGAGAAAGAATGTTGAACAGTCACTTACCCCTGCCTCTAGTCTCCAGTCTGCTTTACCCTAACCCCCTCTGAGAGGTGAATGTGTGTACTAGTTGCTCCCAGTCATCAACCACAGGCATAGTCCAGACTCAAGAGTATTAAAAGAGGTCAAGAATCCACATATTGGCTAGGGATAATGAAAAAATATGTATCATACAAACGAAAAATATTTTTAAACATTTAAATACTGATTTCAAAGTGCTACTGATTTCCTGGAAGTTTTTCTTCCTCAGGTGGTTTCTCAATCAACATACACTGAAAGTAATACTACTATACGCAGGCTAGGAGGCAGAGGGCAACAATACGTAAATTTTTGAAGTTAAATTTTAGGAATATGATATGAATATTTTAGCACTAAAATTAGAGATCATTGTTCCACACATTTTCATCCATAACCCAGAAAAAATATTGTACATTCTGCTTATTCAGATTATTACAGAGCTTCCTAATTTTCAAAGCAAGGACTGCAAAAAGTCGTATCCAAATTCTTCCTGCTACAATTTTACCTCAGTCTAATTTATTGATCCTTTTTGAAATTGCAGGATGGTTATCACAGCTCTTTATATAGCCAATGACTATTAACTCGCACCCTTTTCCAAACACCTTTTTTTGTGTCTAAATATCAAATACGCTCCCACATGAACTGCTACTCTCTAGAACAGCATTGTCCACCAGAACTTTCTGTAATGATGGAAATGTTCTATTTCCATGTTGTCCAATAGGGTACCAACTAGTCCCATGTGTCCAATGTGCATTTAAAATATGCGAGTGAGACTGAAGGACTGTATTTTTAATTTAAATTTAATAAATTAAATTTAAAATAAATTTAACTTTAATTAATTTATATTGAAACTTAAATAGAAACATATGGCCAGTGGCTACCATATTGGATGATGTAGCCCTGAACATTATCCATTTCCTAATCATTTGATTTAATTATAGTATCCCCCAAATGAGAAAATAGCCCAATAAAAACCTAATTGATTCCAAAAGCTGGATGATTTGATTTTACACATAGCCCCATGGGCCCAATGAGGCAATGACATAAATTTAATTCCTATTTGGGGACGGGGATATTAGCTTTACAAACAAAGATAATGAATGTATAAATGTTAACTTACCCTAACATAAAAAGGCCTAGATAAGAGTACAGCCAGGGAAAATCATACAGCCTCACAAGTTCATCTTTATAAGTAAAATCCTATTTACTGTAAGATAGGAAGAACCAGGAAGAGTAAATTCTAGTGTTATAGCACAGTAAAGATGAATATGCTTAACAACAATAATTGATAGCACATTTCAGAAAGGTTGGAGACGATTTTGAATATTCTCAACACAAAGAAATGATACGTTTGAGGTGATAGATATGTCAATTACCTTGATTTGATCAACTGCATACATGTATTAAAATATCAACTTCATAAATATGGTATGTGTCAATTAAAAATTTTTTTTTTGGCACCAGGGATTGAACTTAGGTCCTTCTGCTTGCGAGGCAGGTGGTGAGATTAAAAAATTTTTAAACCTGTTTACTCCATTGATTGTATCTTAAATTATTATTATGTGGTTTCTATGGTGTTTGATTCTTAACTGCTTTTTCTCATACATTTACACAAAACCAGTAAGAACTTACTGTCTTGATACTGGGATTATTCTACCTTAAATGAACTGATCTTAATGGATCACCACGGAGTGGCACAAAGACCAACCACTAATAAATATGCTTCTATTGACAGTGAATCATTACAAATCTCATTGTCAACTAGGTATCAATCTACTTAATGGTAATCTAATTTAAACCTTGGTTTTCCAGGAATGATGACACAGGCCCAAATTTGCCCTTTCAGTACATATTAATAGAATTCACTAAACATTGCTTCAGGTATTAGAAGGACACTACCAGATGATGTAAGATTTTGGCTCCAATGTATAATAACATAAGTATATAACATTTCACATCAAAGATCAGGGAGACAACAGGCCCTCATTATTTTTTCCCATTTTCATTGCCCAAGTTACATTTCTCAATTTACACTGTTGCTTTTGTGAAACCTCTGTATTGGGGAACAGAGTATGAATATAATACTTAAATGTCTTAGTATTTACTTCAGTTTCTCAAAAATTCTACTGGGAAAACCCGTTATGATATGACATTTGTAAATTATTTCCAGCCCCACATCCTGGTTTTTGCTTTTTTTTTCTCTAAGTACATGTTTGCAGTACAAGCAATTTACAATCATCTTAGGAGCACATGTACATAACGCAGACTGATTCTTTTTTAAATCCTCTTCCCCTTTCTTTGGGCCTCCCTGCCTCTTCCACTGAGTTCCCTTTCCCCATTTCATCCCTGTTGGTGTCAGCAATTTCATCTCACATTCACGACATAAGCGCTTGCGTCGAGGTCATTGAGTCCCTGTCCGTGGCTTATTTCTAGCCTTCTTGTTTACCCTGCCCTATGCCCTCTCCTCTCACCCTTGGTCTCCAGGACCCCTTCCCATTTGCAAGAGATCTGCTCCCTGGTCTATGTCTATCTTTCTTTCACTGTGCTCTTTATTCGTCCTTTATCTTACTCAAATGAGAGATACTCTATAGTACTTAGGCTTCTGTGTCTGATTTATTTCACTCAATATGATATTTTCCAGGTGCATCCATTTTCCTGCAAATGTCTTGAATCTGTCCTTCTTTATGTCCAAGTAGTATTCCATTATGTATAGATGTCACATTTCCTCTATTCAACCATCTGTAAACAGGAAGGCAGGCTGTTTCCAGGATTTACCTATTCCAAATTACGCTGTTCTAAACGTTAGTATGCATGTATTGCTGCCATATGATGTCTTAAGCTCTTTAAGGAAGATACCTAGGAGGGTGATAGCTAGGTCATATGGAATTTCTAATTTTAGTTTTCTAAAGAATCTCCATACTGATTTCCATAGTAGTTGTGCTAGTTTATTTTCCCAACAACAAGGTAGAAAGGTTCCTTTTTCCCCACAGCCTTGCCAGCATTTGTTATTTATTGATTTCTTGATGACTGGCATACTTTCTGGCATAAGGTGGAATTTAGCATTGCTTTAATTTGCGTTTTTCTAATTACCAGAGTTGTTGAATCTTTTTTTATGTATTTGTTGGCCATTTGTATTTCTTCTTCTGAGAAGTGTCTATTCATTTCACTTGCCCATTTCTTGACTAGATCTTTTAAGTGGTCTAATTTTTTTGGAGCTCTTTATATACTCTACATATTAGTCCTCTGAGGAATAGATGGAAAAAATTATTTTCTCATTCTATAGGTTGTCTCTTCACTCTACTAACTGATTTCTTTGCTGTACAGAAGCTTTTTAATTTGATATAATCCCATCTGTTGATTCTTGTTCTTCTGTTTAGGAAATTCTTTCCTACACCTATGATTTCAAGTGTTTTACCTATTTTATATTCCAGCCAGTTCAGTGTTTCTATTTTAATGTTTGGATTTGATCCATTTTGATTTTACTTTAGTATACAGTGAGAGATATGGTTCCAATTTCAATTTTTTTTTGACAGTCAGTATGTAGCTCAAGCTAGCCTTGAACTCAGAATATTCCTGCCTCAGCCTCCCAAATGGTGGGAATACAGGCTGTGGCACAGTGACCTAAAGTCATTCCTATTTCCTTGTATTAAATAAACTTCATCTTATAGTAGATCTTATGATTTTCGTGCCATGAAAAATTATTGTGTGGAATAATACTAAAATGTTTATCTTTTAGACATAAATCTTATAGACTAATAATAATTAGCATTTGCCCAGCACTCTAAATAGTTTCAGTACTTGAAATAATCCTCAAAATCTCGTCTGGCCTTCATATTATCTCAATTGCTTTCATTGTCAATTTGCATATTATAAAACTAGAGCTTAGAAGGAAGTGTTTCCCCAAGAGAATGTATGTACACCATGATCTAGAACAACGCTTCTCATATTATTTCCAGTGGATCTTAATTTACCATAATAGGTAACAATCACTACTGTATATTCTTCTAATAAATCCTAAAAGCACATTACCATATTTAAGACTCCAAATAGCCCTGCACTTTAACAAAACACCATTTAACTTCTTAACCAAACATTTCCCAAACATATTTAGCCACAAAGTTTTAAAATTATTATTCTGGTGAACGTCATTTGAAAAAAAAAACACTAAGCTAGGAAAAATGTCCTTAAAATATCAAAGATGATAGAAAACTGGGTGACTAAAAAAAATTAATTCCCACATACTTAAGGTGGAACTCCGTATGTAACCTCACTCTCTGTTCACCTCTTTAAATGCCTTCCTCTCTAAATATCTTGATACTGTATCTGTGATGTATCTGTGGAAGGAGTAAGACTAAAACTCTAAGGTTAACCAAGAACAATTATATACATAGATCTGTTTCTAAACATGAAGACAAATAGGCTACAGAGGAAATCACAACTATGTAAATGGTGTCTGCCATCCTGAATACTAGTATGCCACAGCTTCCCCTCCAGGCTCCATTTCTAAAACTCCAGGTACATGCTCAGCCTAGAGGCTGAACCTCCCAGGCGTGCCTAGGGTGTCTCTCACAGGGAAAGTGTTTGCTTCAACCATAACTCAGGCAACACTCACTTCCCCCCCGCACTCAGGCCTAGCACTTTCCCTGCTCGATTAATTTCCAAAGTTAGTCCAGTTAAAACAATTTAATAAAACATGGCAAACAGAATCTTAAGATGTGCCACTTCCTAAGTCAGAAATCTGAAAAGAAGTGGTGGAAGGTCCCCCAAATGGCACATCCTTTCAAGACAAGATGTTGGAGCAAAGCAAGGCAAAGGGCAGTGTGGGGAAGACTGGGAGCTGGTGCAGAGTATTTGTGCTTACAGACAGGCATACCTAACAGGAAGTGACCATGACGACCAATAAGTGAAACACATCAGTTTGTCCCTTATCCTCTTCCTCCTAGTTTCAGCTTTTCTTCTTGCATGAGTAAGATCGCATCATGGTAGAAATAAGGCTTCTGAGGTGTGTCCTCTGTTCTCTAAATCTTGCTTGAATAGAAAGGAAAACTCATGACTGGTAATAATCCTTCACCTGCTAAAGAAATGTGGAATAAATATTTCTTTTAAAGGTTAGGTGTTGGGCTTTTTTGTTTTGTTTTGTTTTGTTTTTTGGTACCAGAGATCGAACTCAGGACCTTGAGCCTGCGAGGCAGGCAGCAGGACAACTGAGCTAAATGCCTGGCCCAAAGATTAGTTTTTAAGAACATTAAATTTTAGCTTTCCCAGAACCTTCACCTGGTATAGCTGGGTTGTCACTGTCGTCGTCGTCGTTGTTGTTGTTACAGTCCAATTACAATATAGTTAGGTACATATCTTTCTGTGAAGTTAGTATAGTGACTTATATATGATAAGTGTTCAGTAAAAGTAGATTGAATTAGCTAGTAGTCTTTTCTGTAGGCCACAGACTAACAGAAATTGGAAAGAAAAATAAAAGGGTTGGAAATTTCCTCAGTTACACAGCTATTTAATTACCTTAACCCCTTCAGGAAATTTTAAAAGTCAACAAGCAAAGTGCAAGAGATAAACCAGTTCCCTCTGTAAGGACAATGTGTGCCTAAGAGACACAGCTATGTGGGACAGGGAAGTAGATACTATTTAGCAGAGTTAAGGAAAAGGACAGATTTTCTACTCCTCCCACATCTCAGTGGTGACTAAATGGTCTATTTGCTCTATAATTTTCTAACCCATTACACACACTCATATCCAACGTCTAAAACAAATAATTTCATTTATCCACTTTTGAGCTTTTCTACCACACTCTTTATCTCCATTAATACAGAGAAACTCAAGGTGAATAGCTGAATAGTAAATAGGCTTACAGGTAAATTTACCCATTTAGTTCGTTTCTCCATCTTTCTTTCTGTTTCCTATTGACACCTCCCAACCACCACCATAGACGTACACACACAGAAACATCACACACACACACACACACACACACACACACACACACACCCCAAGTGAAACTATGCTATGAAAGATATCACCTCCATTACCCAAAAAGCTCTTTCTCATTGCTTAGGTTATGACATGTTTGCTGGACTCAGCCAGGCTGTAGACCTAACTTCTAACTCAACTCTACCACTTAATAACCATATGACCACTGGCAAGTAACATGACCTCTTAGACTGGGTTTTCTTCATAATGAAACTGGTGATGCTTATCTTTCAGGCTTCTTGAGAGGGTTAAATTGAATAGAATAGATGAAAATTCCCTACTCAGTTACAAATAAGCAGTGAACACTCAGTGAAAGTGCTCCTTTCTTATTAACTTTTCTCGAAGCTGAGCTTAATGAGTTTCTAAAATAATCCATTGCAAATATATAAATCATGTTTGTATGACCTCAATTCCACCCTCAATGCATCCCCAACCCAATACTGGACTTTGTGAGAACTGCATCTTCTCACCCAAAGCTTTCGACCCCACCAGTATCCGCCATTGCATGTGGTCCTGCAGGCCCAACACCTGTGGAATGTGACAGAGCCCAAATTTCATGTCCCACTTGAGCCCTTGCCCGGACCCCTTCATGCAATGCACAGCTGTGTCATCACATGAAGGAAGCCTGAGCGTTTCTGTACTCTAAATCAAAGCCTTTCCAAACTTTTATCATACCTCATTCTCCACTGACTTTGTAGGGACAGTTCTTCAAATCCTATTTCTAAGAAAGGTTGGTTGAAGCATCTTTGTTATCAAACAAAGACCCAGAAAATATCCTAAGTTTCAGCCCAAAAGTGGGAAAGGGCTGGACCTCATGGTACCACTTTGACAAATGGAACAGAAATTATGCTTTTAGCTTCAACAGTTTCCCAAGAAAGCTGAGACAAAGATTCCTGAGCTTTCCAGAACTTGAAATTGGGTTTGTGATATAAGATGAGTGATGTGCCACACTAAGACAGGACCCAGAATGTAAACAGCACCAACTGTGACAAGAGAGTTGCATTCTGACTAGTTCTGCCTCAGCATACACTGTGAAGTGATCTTAGGCCACACATTTAGTTCTTCTGAATCATAATCTCCTCACCTACAAAATGAAGTTAATGCATGCCCTATTCCTTACCGTTCCAACGTTTTAAAATTTAAGTAAGTTGATAACATGTAAACTTTAAATCAAAACTACAGTGCGAAATAATCTCAGCAATTTTCCCCACAAATTTCATCAAAACCACAGTAATAAAACATCTGCTCAACCAATGTAAAAGAAGCAAGCAAACAAACAAAACATTATGACTGTTAGTAAAATACTTAAATGTCAGTAGGCTGCCCAGGCATCACCTTTCCTGCAGACCTACCCTTGATCCATCACTCCATGCCCCCGTCATCAGGCAAAACATACTGCCCCCTCCTCGTGTGGCTTCTCCATCTGTAGCTACTTTTTTCATGCATGGGCCTCAAGGAATTAGCTATTTGTTTGTCTGTCACCTCTGCCAGACTGTGAGATTACTGAAGGATGAAGCCATGTCTGGAACCCAACCCTGACAAAGCTCAATGCCTAGCCCATAAATTCCACTGTAGGTTTCTTCAGCTGTGCTATACTCATGTACCAACTCCCCACAATTAATCATTATGTACCATAAGCATGTACTTATAAAACTAAAAAACTTTAATTAAAATATTGACTATGAGGGTGGTACACAACTCTGAATATACTAAAAACCATTAAAATGTGTGCACACTTTAAATGGGAAAAAAAGAATGGAGAGTATGTTAAACTGCACTCTTTACTCAGTTCTGTGCCTCCTGAGTAACATGGACAAATTCCTTTTCTTCTATGAAATAAAGACATTAGACTAAATCAAGTTTGCAAACTGTGAACCTACAGGCCCAATGTAGTCCCTGGATGTGGTTTTCAGCCTGCAGACTATTGACAGTCATAGTGTTAAAAAAGAAACTTCCATGAATTATAAACATCTTGATATTAGAATATTTTACATAACATTAGAATTTTCAAATTCTCTTAGAAAATGGTATCTCGTGGCACTGGTTGTAATTTCCCAATCAATAATAAATGGAGTTGGCTGGTACTTCCTCTGAGAAACAGGATGGGAGCTATCTAGACCACCGCAGTCCTCTTGATCTAGTCATTTGTTTATATTCCCTGCCGTTGGTCCTTCTGTGCATTTGATTAGTTTCTTAAATGCACTCTGTAGTACCACTTTAGGAATTGTCTCCCAAACAGATATACACACAGACACATCCAAACACACATAACTCCCACCACAGAGAAGGAGGTTCTGAGGTCCACTGCCACTATCACACTGCTTATGAGCCTTACTTTTGGCTGAAGTCACCTAGCAATTAATAAAGAAAAGGAAGGGACACCAAATATAGGAAAAATTGGGACAGAAGAAGAGAGGAAAGCTTTAGCAACAGATCATTCTACCAGAGGTATTAAGATATCATGTGAGGAAAATTAGATAGCTTTACAGTGCCAGATTTTCCACATAGCAAAGCAATCATTCTGTCTGTGATCCTAGAAACACACATAATAGCTGATGTGAAAAACTGAAGGTTAATCATCAGAAATTACTGTGGCTTTGAGTGTCACTCCCACTGAGGTTCTCTCCCTCCTGCTCCACATGGCCCTGTTGCAAAGAGATGGAACTAGCAATTTGAAATTCACACACCTTCGCAGATGGGCTGTTCCCATCCGTGGTGTATCTATAACCTCCCAAGGCAAAGCTGCCATTACTTACAATATAATCAGCTGCACACTGGGTGCAGAGAGGAGGAAAGAGCTAGGTACGCATCACTAAGAAGCCTGATGAGTCTAACACACTGCTCATCTCTAGCAAGTACTGTCCCAGGAAATCTAAAATAGCACATCTCAATGTGCAAGGCATAAATCTGCTGTATCCATGTGGTGTTTGATTGAACAAATCAACACCAACCCAGCCTGTGTTTTCTATCCAGGTTCTTTTACATACTGGCTAGATCCGTGAAAGCACAGACCCCAGCACAGCACACATACTTCAGAACCTTCAGTTGGCCTCTTATACAACTACCCGCATGCCCAAATTCCCTGGTTTCCCCCTACTCAAAAGCTTGAAGTTGGTAATTCAAAAAAGAAAACCCTGTATTAAGCATGTTGCATATTAGCATTATTATCCTATGCTTGGTCTTCTGTGACTAGTCTGTCACCTAATGAAGAGCAGAAAACTTATTTTATAAAATTTTTATTAGAATTTATGCTTTGCGGTAGGGCAAGATAGAGTAGAGTGGGTTAGGGTAGGAGACTCAACAAGCACAATAAATTTCAAGCTGTTTCAATCTTTTTCCAAATCTTCTAAGTAGCCTGAGTGCAGATTTAGCCAGTTTCTCTATCCCATTAACATTATTCACAAAGGTGATGGGCTTGGAGAGGTATGACACATTATAGATAATTATTAACCGCATCTGAAAAACTGAGAACAAACTAAAAGTGTACATACTGTTGGCAATTAATCCACACCATTTTTTATATATAAAAAGAAACAAATGCTCACATCCAAGGTATAACAGCAACACAGGTTTAGAATTCAAGAATTCCAGTCCTGGCTTCGCTAGCTGGAATTGTGACAATCCCTTCACATTTCTGAATTTCCTCAATTGCAAGATAAAACAGTAGAAATAACCTTTAATGCAGTGCTTCTCAAATCTTAAGATGCAAAAGAATCAAAGTGTGTTGTGAGTGAGTCTGACATTCTCCATTCATAATGAGCTCTCGGGTGATGCTTATTATTAACTGTCAGCCCCTGGACCACATTCCAGCGAGCAAGGTGCTGAAGCACTGGCTCTCAAACTCAGCTACATGTTAGAATCATGTAAGTAGTTTTTAAAACACACCAACATCTGAGATTTGTTGCGATGTTGCCAAACAGAGATGCCTGTCACTCGTTTTCCTTGCACAAAAAGCGACTGCAAAGAATATGTAGCTATATTCCTACTGGAGTGGCTGAGGAAGTACACTAGAGAGCAGAAGGGATGTCACCATGAAGAGCAGATAGTTCTGCTTCTCCCCCACTGTCTCTCTATCCATACTGACTCATAGCAAAGATCATCTCCTCACAAGGCAAAGGTAAGCTGAAGACACTTACTGGTCCCCACTGCAGATGCAGTCTTTAAAAGAAACCTGCAGCCCTCTAAGGCTCCAAACAGTTTAGAGATATGTTCAAAGTAAAAGCCCACACTGTACACACCATAGCCCCATGACCTACACTGTGATATATTTCATCACTGTGAAATTGAACCCACTGCTAGTGTGTCCTGACTTAGGAGCTAGTAGCCACACCCTATCTTCATTTGTGAGACTCTACCATCATTCCTCCACACTCACATGGGTGGCTACAGAACTATGACCCGGCTTTCTCAGAGCCTAGGCTCATTCAATTCCTAGTACCATAAAAACAAACAAAACTCAGGCACAGCAGGAAAGCTGAGCTCAGCTTCCAAATCCATGTGGCCATCCATCTCCCAGGGTATAGGCAGACTTGCACAGACAGGAAGCTGACATAGCCAGTGGCCTGAGATGCCTTCATCTGTCTGTACCCAGCCCAACAGCCAGCTAGACAAAACCTCACCCCCCACCCTAGGAGCTCACCACACAACGGGTGGCCCTACAGTACTTGTGCTCTACAAGTTTGGTCTAGGCAGGTGTTCTATCCCCAGTGAGCCCACTGCACAGCCAGCCGGACTGCAATGCTTACTGCCATCCAAACCTAGCCCTACAGTGAGATAAGTAATGGTCCTTCAAAAGCAGACAGCCCACTATTTGGCCACAGTGTCTGAGCACACTCAAGCATGACCTGACATCCATCTAGTAGAGCCTCATCTCCCCCATTCCACTGATCTTAATTGGCCCACAATGCTCACAGACCCCTGAACCTGGCCAAATAGTCATCAGGTAATGGCTTTGCACTACTTGAGAGTCTACTGCACAGGTAGTCAGCCTACAAATCCCACCTGAACCTGAGAGTGGTCAACAGCCAACTAGATACCATTCTACACAGTCACAAACACAGCCTAGGAAACTGATGCAATTGTAGACATCACTGATAAGGATTACAGCTGAAGAAATTGCACAAAGACCATACTATTGAGTCAACTTGGAATCAAAGCTAATACACTATACTCAATTGACTCTAGCACTCACCAACAGGAAAATTTCTTTCCCTAAAGAAAAAAAAGAAAAAGAAATATAAAATTGGAAAAGGTGAAATACTGAACAGGATGCAGAGATATAAATATTGGGATACAATAAATATTTAAGAAATAAGAAAACTTGACACCCAAAGGGAGCATATTAATTTCCCACTAGCAGACTTCAAAGAAAATAGAATTCATGTAATGCCTGAAAAGGGAAAAAAACAACCTGAAGGAAGCTCAGCAAGATTAAAAAAAAACCAATCAACTCAATTAAATCAGAAAAACAATTTATGATGTGACTGATAAATTCAACAAAGGTGTAGATGAGCTTAAAAAGGATCAAACAGAAATCTTGCAGCTGAATAATTTGATGAATGAAAAAAAATACAATCGAAAGCCAAAAATCACTACATTA
Organism: Heterocephalus glaber; assembly: GCF_053883595.1. Taxonomy (NCBI): domain Eukaryota; kingdom Metazoa; phylum Chordata; class Mammalia; order Rodentia; family Bathyergidae; genus Heterocephalus; species Heterocephalus glaber. Next base: position 65,310,613 of record NW_028258317.1, on the reverse strand, counting down.
ACTTGGATATAGGTCTTCGGAATTAACCTAGTCAGAGACAAAGTAAAAATAAAAAAGACCAAAACTATCCTATAGGAACTATTAGATACCATTAAAGAAACAAATACATCAGAGGTATTCCAGAAGGGAAAAAGATGGGAAAAAGTAAAGAAAGCACATTGAATGAAGTAATAGCTGAAAACTGCTTAAACCTTGAGAAAGAATGGAGATCTAGACCTATGAAATGGGATTAGTAATAAAATGTTTCCCAGCAAACAGGAGCCCAGCACCAAAGGGCTTCCCTACTGAAGTCTACCAAACATTTAAAATAAAACGCACACCAATTCTCCTCAAACTATTTTTTTAAAAATTGAAAAAAGCCCTTCCAAACTCATTCTGCGAAATCAGCATTAACCTGAAACAAATCCAGGCAAGAAGGGGAAGGGAAAGAAGGAGAGAGAAGACAGAAGGATATTACAAACCAATATTTTTGATGGATGGAGGTGGGGTTTTTTTGTTGGTTTTTTTTACTTCTTTAGTTCTTTTATTGGTACATTTTAGGTATACAATTCGTTTACATTTATCATTGCGTGTTTGTACCTGGACATGATGTATCTTGGTTCTTTTCTTTCCCCCCCATTACCTGTGCACCCTTCATCCCCTCTGCCCTTCCCTATTTAGATTGCATTTCCATTTTTTTTTTCTTTTCTGATAGTTTTTCCTTTCCCTTTTTTCCTTTCCCCTTCCCCTCCCTTCACTCCTTCATCTTTGGACCTTTTTTCCTATTTCAAATTTTCAATTATTCATTTAAATCATTTTAACCCTTGTTTACACTATCAGTTTCTCACACTAGAGAAACTATTCGGTATTTACACATGTGTGCCCTATTTATTTCGCTTAAGAGTATGGCCTCAATATGAATCCATTTAGCTATAAATGACTCTAGTTTTTCTTTCTTTATGGCTGAGTAGTACTCCATTTTATTAAAAAAAACACATTTTCTTCATCCAGTTTCCAGTTGATGGGCACTTGGGCTGCTTCCAAGCTTTAGGTATTAGAAACTGTCCCACTATGAACATGGGTGCACATATATCACTGTGGTATGATTCTTTAACTCTTTTGGGAAGATAGCCAGGAGGGGAATAGCTGGGTCAAATGGGACCTCTAGTCCTAGTTCTTTGAGGTATCACCATACTGACTTCCACAGTGGTTGTACCAGTCTGCACTCCCACCAACAATGGAGAAGGGTTCCTTTCTCCCCCAGCATTTGTTATTTGTTGATTTCTTGATAGCACCCATTCTTTCTGGGTGAGGTGGAATCTCAGGGTTGTTTTCATCTTCATCTCTTGAATGACGAGTGATGTTGAACATTTTTTCATATATTTGTTTGCTGCTTTTGCTTCTTTGTCTGAGAAATTCTGTTCATTTCAGATGCCCATTTTTGAATTGGGTCTTTCAATTTGGGGGGTCTGATTTTTTTCAATTCTTTATATATTCTAGATAGTAGTCCTTTGTCTGAGGTACAGCTGCTAAAAAATTTTTCCCACATTGTAGGTTGTCTGTTAGCTTTGGTGGTGGTTTCTTTTGCAGTGCAGAAGCTTTTTAATAAGATGAGAACCAAGTTGTTGATTCTTTCTGTTAGTTCCTGTGCTGCTGAGGTTTTGTTAATGAAGTCTTTTCCTATGCCAATGTCTTCAAGAGTTCTACCTAACTTATCTTGCAGCAAGTTTAGTGTTTCTGCCTTAATATTTAGATCTTTAATCCACTTCGATCTTAGTTTAGTGCATGGTGATAGGTATGGGTCTAGTTTTAAACTTTGGCAGGTTGAAATTCAGTTTTTCCAACACCATTTATTAAATAGGCTATGTTTCCTCCAATGATGATAGTTGGCTCCTTTGTCAAAGATGAGGTGGCTGAGCATGTCTGGAGTTGTTTCTGCATCTTCTAATCTATTTCACTGATCCTCAGGTCTCTTCCTTTGCCACTACCATGCTGATTTTATCACAGTAGCTTTATAGTATAGTTTCAAGTTGGAGATTGTGATACCCCCAGCCATATCTCTGTTGCTTAGAATTGCTTTAGCTATTCTAGGTCTCTTATGGTTCCAAATGAATTTTTGGATTGTCTTCTCTAGCTCTGTGAAGTATATTGTTGGAATTTCAATTGGCATTGCATTGAATCTATATAGTAGTTTTGGAAGTATGGCCATTTTCACTATATTGGTTCTTCCTACCCAGGAGCAAGGGAGGTCTTTACATTTTCTTGTATCCTCTTTCATATCTTTTGTCAGAGTGCTATAGTTTTCAGTGTAGAGGTCTTTTGCTTCCATTGTTAGATTGATTCCTAGACATTTCATTTTTTTTGGATGCTATTGTAAAAGGAATTGTTTCCCTAATTTCTCTCTCAGTGAGTCTGTTATTTGTGTACAAGAAGGTTATTGTTTTCTGAGTGTTGACCTTGTATCCAGCTACTCTACTGAATCTGTCAATTAAATCTAGAAGTCTTCTGGCGGAGTTTTTTGGGTCTTCTATGTAAAATGTCATATCGTCAGCAAATAATGACAGTTTAACTTCTTCCTTTCCTATCTTTATTCCTTTTATGTCTTTCTCTTTTCTAATTGCTGCGGCTAATGTTTCCAAAACTATATTGAACAGGAGTGGTGACAGTGGGCATCCTTGTCTTGTTCCTGATTTTAGTGTGAAAGTTTTCAGTCTTTGAACATTTAGTATGATGTTGGCTGTTGGTTTTTCATAGATAGCCTTAATCAGGTTAAGATAAAGACCTTCTATTCCAATTTTCTGTAGGGTTTTTATCGTGAATGGGTGCTGGATTTTGTCAAATGCTTTTTCTGCATCTATTGAGATGATCATATGGTTTTTGTCCTTGACTCTGTTAATATAGTGTATTACATTTATTGATTTATGAATGTTGAACCATCCTTGCATCCCTGGGATAAATCTGACTTGGTCAGGGTGTATGATCTTCTTGATGACCCTTTGTATTCTGTTTGCCAGTATCTTGTTGAGGATTTTTGCATCAATGTTCATTAGGGAGATTGGCCTGTGGTTCTCTTTTTGGGCTGGGTCTTTCCCTGGTTTTGGAATCAAAGTAACACTTGCTTCCAGGAATTGCTTCCCTTTCAATTTCACTGAAAAGTTTAAAGAGTAGTGGCAATAGCTCTTCTCTAAACGTCTTGTAGAATTCAGCAGTGAAGCCATCTGGACTTGGGCTTTTCTTTGTTGGTAAATATTTTATTACATTTTCAATTTCACTCATTGTAATTGGAGTCCTTAGATTTTCTATAGCTTTTTCATTTAACTTTGGCAATTCATATGTATCTAGGAACCTGCCCATTTCTTCTGTGTTTTCAATTTTATTGAAGCAGAGGTTCTCGAAGTAGGTATCGATGATCCTCTGGATTTCTGTTGGATCTGTTGTGACTTCACCTTTTTCATTCTTAATTGCATGTATTTGTGCCTTTTCTTTCCTTTTTTTGATAAGGTTGGCTAAAGGTTTATCGATTTTATTTATTCTTTCAAAAAACAAACTCTTTGATTCATTGATTTTTTGTATTGTTCTCTTAGTCTCCATTGCATTGATTTCTGCCCTGATCTTTATAATTTCCTCTCTTGTACGAGCTTTGGATTTCTAATGCTCTTCTTTTTCTAGGAGCTTGGGGTTCTGCATTAGGTTATTTATCTGAGTTTTCTCTGTTTTCCCAATAAGGGCATTCACTTCTATGAATTTCCCATGTAGAATTGATTTCATTGTGTACCATAGATGCCTATATGTTGTATTGGCATTTTCATTTACTTGTAGAAACTGTTTAATTTCTTCTTTAATTACTTCTGTGACTCATTGGTTGTTCAAGAGTGTGTTATTCAGTTTCCATGTGTTTGTTGGGGTTTTGCAGTTTCTTATGTTATTGATCTCCAATTTTACGGCACTATGGTCTGATAATATACAGGGGGTAACTTCAATTTTTTTACATTTACTTAGATACAACCTATGAGCTAGCATGCGGTCTATTCTGGAGAATGACCCATGTGCAGCTGAAAAGGATATGTATTCCGATTTTGTGGGGTGGAACACTCTGTAAACATCTATTAAATCCATTTGTTCAATAGCTTGGTTCAGTTCTAGAATTTCCTTGTTAACTTTTTGTCTAGATGATCTGTCTATTTGTGATAGTGGGGTATTGAGGTTCCCCACTACAACTGTGTTAGTGTCTATTGGTTTTTCATGTCTATTAATATTTGTTTTGTATAGTTGGGGGCATTCGTATTTGGTGCATATATATTTAGGATTGTCAACTCTTCCTCTTGGATTGTTCCCTTCACAAGGATGTAGTGACCATCTTTGTCTCTCTTAATTAGTTTTGGTTTGAAATCTACTTTGTCTGCAAATAAGATTGCTACCCCTGCTTTCTTCTGGGTTCCTGTGGCGTGGAGAATTGTTTTCCATCCTGTTGTTTCAGTCTATGAGTTTCTTTTTGAGTTAAGTGTGTTTCTTGTATACAGCATATTGTTGCATTTTCCTTTTTAATCCATTCTGCCAGTCTATTTCTTTTGATTGGTGAATTGAGGCCACTAACACTGAGGGTTATAATTGATAGATACTGATTTATCCTTGCCATGATGTTTTACTTTTGTTGGCTCTTTTATTTCTTATTTTTTCCCCCTTTCCCTTTAGTGTCTTACCTTGCCTGGTGGCTTCCCTCTGTTGGGGCTCATGGAGTTGTGACCTTCATTGCTTTTTTCTAGGATATTGTTTAGAATTGCTTGTAGTGCTGGTTTGGTGTTCATGAAATTTCTCAGGTGTTCTTTGTTGTGGAAGTATCTAATTTCCCCATCCATTTTGAAAGATAATTTTGCAGGATACAACAGGCTAGGTTGGAAGTTATTTTCTTTTCAGGCTTGAAATACTTCACTCCAGGCTCTCCTTGATTTGAGGGTTTGTGTTGAGAAGTCTGCTGTGATTCTGATGGGCTTTCCTTTGTAGGTGATTTGTTTCTTTTCTCTAACTGGTTGTGGGATTTTGTTTTTCTGTTGGGTTTCTGGGATCTTGACTATTATATGTCTAGATGTAGATTTTTTTTGAACATGGCTAGTTGGAGTTCTATATGCCTCACTTATCTGTATGTCCAATTCTCTACCTCTGTCTGGGAAGGTTTCCACTATTACTTCTGTGAACAGTTTTTTTAATGTCAATTGTGCTTTCTCTTGGTTTTTCATGGACTCCTATCAGTCTTATGTTACTCTTTGCATCGTCTAGCAGTTGTTGGATTGATTTCTCATGGTCCCTTACTGTTTTTAAGAAATCTCTTTTTTCATGGTCTCTTACCGCAATCCTGTCTTCTATATCTGATATTGTATCTTCAGATTCCTTTAATCGGCTGTGGATACTTTCAATGGAGTTTTTCATCTCCTGAATATCTGTTTGAATCTGTTTCATGGATTCCATTTCTTTCTTATGTTGGACAATCATGGTTTCCATTTCTTTCTTATCCTGGGCATTCCTGGCTTCCAGCATGTTTCTGAGCTCATCTATTTTTTAATCTGTTTCTGTTCTAGATTCTCTAATCATGTCTTTCACTGTGCTCACCATCTCTGTAGTTATCTGGGAGATTATTTCTGCTTTGAATTTTTCTAGAGCCTCATTCATCTGTTTTGTTACTTCCTGTGCTATCAGTTCAGGGTATCTAGGTGGTTGGTTATGGGACTTTTCCATCTCATTTCCCCCAGGATTTACCCTTGGTGGGGTGGAAATCTGAGTTTGTGCCTTGCTTAAATGTCTTCTCATTTTTGTTTTTGGTACTGTCCTTGGTTTACCTCCTGGGTTGACAGTTTGAAATTGCTTATTGTAGGTATCTTTGTTGCTTGTAATTAGAACCCTTATGGAATGATTGCTTCTCAGAGGTGTCTTCCAGATATAGCTGGTCTTTAAGTTTTGAGTCTCTAATTACTCTAAGGCTATCTCATTTTCCTTATACTAGGAAGGTTCATTGACTAGATCAATACCAACACCTTAGCCCAAGTGATACAATCAGCAACACCATAGGATCAAGTACATCTTTGAAAATGATATTTTGTGGTAGTTATTAATCTATCACCTTCAGCTGTGTGAATTAAATCAAGATCGAAGACCAACCCAACATATAGTGAATAAATTCTTCAATATAACAATTTTACCCTTTGGAATGGGGAGTTAAAAGGGGTTGGGGAGGGAGGGACCGGTGGGAAGAAGGATAGGGGAAGGTTAGCAGTGTGGTCAGAGGACACAGGTGAGAAGGAGAAAGAGAATAATAGGAAAATAAAGAAGAACTCTGTCTGAGGACCAAAACAGGGACAAAAAGGGAAGATGAACAGTGTGGGAGAGCAGGAGAGTGAGTGTAAGAGAAGGAAAGAGAAAAGAAAGAAGAAAAGAAAAGAAAAAAAAGGAGAAAAAAACAAATATTTGCAAAGAGTAGAATAAAAAAGTAAAGATAAGAGGAGCAAAAGAAAAGAAAAGAGAAAAAAACCCAAACTAATGATACTAATTTTGGGAATAAAAAATAACAATGAAGATGTAGGGCCTCTTTCAGGGTATGTCTCTGCTGTCACAATAGACAACGTGGGTAGCAGTGTGCAGATATAAGTCAATGAGTCACAGTAAGCCAGTCGCAGACCCGTGAGATTCAGGCAGATTTCTGGCTGCAAGTCCCAAATTGAGCTCCCTGTCCTCCTGTAGGGTCGAACTCTGCAGAGTTGTATTGCAGGTTCCAGCTGCCCTTCCCCTGAAGATAGTCCCGGTCCTGATGGGAGGTGAAGATGACTCCAACTTACCCAGTACAGTGGTCTGGTGGTCCGGTGTCCTCTGCGTCTTTGTAGTGTGGAACCAGGTAGCTGTCTGCAATGGGCTGATTCGGCACATTCCACGCAACTAGCAACGTTGCTACAGCGTCCACAGACCTGCCTGTCTAGGTGTTGTTTCTTAATGACAAACTAACAAACTGAATCCAACAGCACATCAAAAATGTTACACAGCATAGTGAAGTAGGATTCGTTTTAGGAAGTCAGGAAGAGTTCAACACAACAAAGAAACTATAGGATCATCTCAACAAAGGCAAAAAAAAAACCCATTAAGTTTAGTATTCCTTCATTTAAAAAACTGTCAAGAAAATAGGTATAGAAGGAACATATCTCAACACAATCAAGGCCATATATTACAAACCCCACAGCTGTCATTTTACTCAGCAGAGTAAGACTTAAAGCTTTTCCTCCAAGATCTGGAACAAGACAAAGATGCCCACTTTCACATTCTTATTCATCATACTACTGGAAGTCCTAGTCAGAGCACTTAGTCAAGAGAAAGAAATAAGGGAATACAAGTTTGAAAAGTGGATGTTAAACCATCTGTGTTTGCTGATGACACAACTTAATATACTGGAAAACCTAAAGGCTCCACCTGTTAGAACTGAAACTGAATTCAATAAAATTGCATTATGTAAGATCAACAATCAAAACTCAATAGTGTTTCCACACACCAGAAATGAATTAGCTGAAAAACCAATCAAGAAAGCAATCCCATTCACAATAGTTTTTAAAATTAAAAATAAATTTAACTAAGGAGTTAAAATAACTCTATAATTTTTTTAAAACACTGACAAAAGAAAGTGAAAAGGACACAAAAAAGATGGGAAGACATCTATTTTCATGGTTTGAAAGAACTACTATTATTAAAGTGCTCATACTACCCAAAGCAATCCTCACATTCAATGAATTACCTGCAAAATACTAATGACATTCTTCACAAAAGTGGAAAGACACTTGTAGTATTTATATGGAACCACAAAAGACTTTGAATAGCTAACACAATTCTGGCAAAAATAACAAAGATTGAGGACATACTACTAGATTTCAAAACATACTACAAAGCTACAGTAATTAAAACAATTTATTAGTAACACAGAAACAGACACATAGACCAATGACCGAAAAGAGAATTCAGAAATAAATCTCCTAAACAACCAGTTTTCAACAAAGGCTTCAAAAGCACACATTCAAGAAAGGAAAGTCTTTTCAATAGATGGAAAGCCAGATATTCTTATCAACAATAATGAATCTAGACCCCTGTCTCTCACCAATACAAAAATCAGCTCAAAGTAAATCACACTTAAATGTAAGGCTAAAAGTTAGGAGATACTGGAAGAAAACATGGGGAATCTGCTTCAGATCTTGACAAGAGGAAACATTTTTATTTGATCCCAAAAGCACAGGCAATAGAAGCAAAAATTGAGAAATAAGATTACATCAAACTAAACAGCTTCTGCACAGAAAAAGAAACAATCAACAGAATGAAGAGACAATCTACAGAAGGGGACAAAATATCTGCAAATTATTCCATCACAAAGGACTGACATCCAGAACACACAAGGAATTAAAAAGAAAAACCGCGGGCCGGGGATTTAGCTCAGTGGTGCTGTGGCTGCAAGATCAAGGTCCTGAGTTTGATCTCTAGTGCCAAAAAAAAAAAGAAAAAGAAAAAGAAAAAGCTTAACAAGAATGCAAAACCAAACAAATAATCTAATTTTAAATTATTTGAATAGATACTTCTCAAAAGAAGATACGCCAATGGCCAACAAGTACATAAAAAATGTTCAACATCATTAACCATCAGAGAAATGTAATAAAATAAAAGACCATAATAAAATATTATCTCATTCCAGTTAAAATGCCTATTTAAAAAAGACAAGAAAATAACAAATACTGAAAAGAATGTAGAGAAAGGGGAACCGTCCTACACCGTTGGTGGAAATGACTAATTTACTAGTGCATTTCCATGTTTACCATGGCACTATTCCCAGTAGTCAAAAAATCAACCAAGGTATCTATCAGTGAATGAATGAATAAAGAAAATATAGCATATATAAATACAGCCATAAAATACACAATAGATATACAATTCAGCCATAAAAAGGAATTAAATCTTTTCACATGCAGCCATAAGAATGAGCCTGGAGATTATTTTAAGTGAAATAAGTCAGACACAGAAAACCAAATACTTCATATTCTCTCTTATATTAAAAGCCAAGGAAGTTCATCTCAAAGAAGCTGAGAGTAGAATAGTGGTTAACGGAGGCTGGGAAGAGTGGAGAAAGAGGGCTGGAGAGAGGATGATTATTAGGTACAGGGCCACAGCTGGACAGAAAGAATAACTTCTAATGTTCTACAGAATAGTAGGATAACTATCATTGACAATAATTCAATGTGCATTTCAAAGTAGATAGAGGATTTTAAATTTTTCCCAACATAAAAAATAATAAATATTTGAGGTGCTAAGTACATCAATTACTCTGATATGATCATTGCATATAGTGTGTATATTAAAATATCACCCTGTACCTCATAAATACGTACAATTGTTACGTGTCAATTAAAATTTTAAATTTAAAAAACACCATGAACGCCACTTTGAATCTAATTTATTAGATTTATAACTATCTGGGCCTGAGTAGTTTTTATGTGATTCTAATGTACAACAAATTTTGAGAAACTCTGTTTCTCTCCCTAAAACTCTATTATGATGACTGTTATTTTCAATCACATTACATTTGTACAGTACAGTTCCTTGTATCTATTATCTCATGACAACCCAGAGAGATAAGAAGGGCAAACACTATTAAATTTGGGTTATAGAAGAGATAACCAAGCAACCAAGAGTCAGGTGGCATATAGCTAATTGCAAACCCTCTGTTATACAGCATTCCTGATATTCAATCCATGTTTTCTCCAGACTGCTTTGCACTGGGTTACACAAATCAATAATGACAAAGAAAAAGAGAAAGAGAAAGAAAGATGGCATTTTTCTGACCCAGACTCCATTAAGAATGATCTGAGTGACAATGTAACAAAGAAATGCATGCAACTAGCAAAACAATTAAATGTGTAATTGGTGGAGGAGTGACTTGGCTACTGCAGATGATCCTAACTACCAGAATAAGGCTGCTAAGGTTTGTCAGCAGGACCAGCCATTAAATATCAAGTGAGCTCAGCTAGATGGATTAACACAGTATCAAAAACACATCAAAATGCACTGGGTAAGTGCCATAACTGATCCTGGGCAAGAAACCAGACAGTCTGACAATTAATAAAGCTAATAATTCATTGGAACTTTTGTTTGTTTGTTTGTTTGTTTTTTGATACTGGGGATCAAACTCGGATCCTTGCGCTTGTGAAGCAGGCAGAGGAACCACTGAGCTAAATCCCCGGCCCCACTGGAACTTTTGAAATAGCCATCTTCTAAATATTTACAAAATCTACACAGAAACAAAACAAACATAAAGGAGTTTGGTATTGGAACTAAGGTAAATGTAGAAATTAATAATCAACCAAGTAAGCAGAAAGTAGAAAGGAAGGCATTTATATATTTTAATGCTTACTGTGAATGGACCAGTCATGTGTATGAATTATCTGGCCTTACTACTATTTGTAAGACAAGTTTTATTATTCCTATTTTACAAATGAGAAAGGTGTACCACAGAATTTGTCATTTACAATTACCAATTTAAACTTAAATGTCAGAGAGAAATTTAAACCTAGGTGTGCCTGATTCCAAACCTTTCATGTCCTCTCTGTTGTTCCACACTAATTCCTTTAACCAAACTAAACATCTTCAAGTAAACTATTACCCTTCCCAAAATCTGTGTCTGTGTAACAGGGACAAAATACTATTATAATGCCACAGTTTGTTGTTCCTGTTGTTCCATGGGAGCACAAAAGCACTATCAGTAGACAGCTTGGCAAAAAAATTTCCATTGACCTTTGATGTTTTGGTTTTGCAGAAAAGTAAAGCCCAAGAAGTCCCTTTTAACTGGTAAAATGGTAGCCTAAAGGTTAGCTCTTGCCTAAATACATCTTTCATTACTGAGCTCCACATGGATTTCTTTTTTTAATTTGGGGAGGTGGAAATAATTATCATACAGAAGTACAGATTTCTGTTGTCTCTGAAGTGTCAACACCTCACCCCATGAGTGCTGTGACCAATTGGAGCCCAGGCCCTGAGCTCCCTGTAGATGCAGTAAGTGTTCACTATTCACTCAGCCCTGCTCTTTTCCTGTTTATCATGTGTCAGATGACAAATGTCATTGCACTTAAGTTGAACACCTTCTGGTACCTTTCTCTATCAAAAGTATAATAAAAGATACCCTATGAAGCCTATCCATTTATTTCAAGAAAAATTGACCCTAGAATTCAAGAGGTCAAGATAGGAGGATTCTAAGTTTGAGCCCAACCTGAGCTACACAGCAAGTCACAAGCCTGCCAGAACTACATAGCAAGATCTTGCCTTTAAAAAAGAAAAAAGAAAAAAAAATGATGAAAATAATGAATAATGTCAGATGTGTAACATGTACCTATACCTTCTTGAGAGGTTCTAAGGTTTTTACATGCATATAACCAAAATATTCAAAAGCTAAAAGGGAAACTAGTGTCTAGTAAAGTAAAAGTATAGCTAAATTTTTTAGTAAATATTTGAATCTGTATAGATTGTGATTCATTTATCTTTGGCCTCTATATATCCATAACACAGATGTTTCACTCATAATAATAGCTAAATAATCATTCATTTAAAACAAAAATATTTTTAAAATTTATCACAAGGGAAGTATCTGAGAATAAAGTAGCCACTGACAAAAGTGTAATCAGAATTTTGAAGGCCATGTCACAAGATTTCTGAAATGACCCCATCAATTACACTTACTGCTAAGGAGATGTGGGTGTTGAATCTAAGCAAAGTTCTTCATCAGCTGAGAAATTGGCATTTGTGCTAAGCATTTCTTTATCCAGCACAAACATCAATAACCCTAAGATATGAATATCATTCCATTTGTAAATTATTACATGATAAAGATCTTTGTGACACTTATATTTCTGAAAATATATATGTTGTATTTGCAATGCCAAGAATCAACCATAGAGAAAAGACACTGAAGGTAATAAACAGCTATTCAGGACCAATTACTAAAGAAATAAAAAACCTGTACCTCTTACTTATTTGCTCTTTTGGAACACTCATACTGGCCACAGAAATAATTACTGATAAACGAGCTTCAAAGACATCCTTTGGTACAAAAGATCAGTAATAACATCTGTGTAAATGTACTATCATAACATAAACACTCAAAGCCACAGAGAGGAAAATAATGCTGTTTGGTTTGGTTTCATTTAGGGAAGCTTATTATATATCTTTTGAACAAGCCATTCTCTCTATAAAACTCAGCTAGCGAATCTGCCTTGCCTATCATCATTGTGAAGATAATGTAGCAAACAGATGGAGGGTTTCATGCAATTTGTTGAACTAAATTTAACAGGTTTGGCTATGAGTGTTAACTTATTTTTGTATTCTATTTGTGCTATGTTTGTAATAGATGCATACACATGAATAAAAACAGAAAATCCATACACATAGGACAGCTGGTTTGATAATGTTTTCATTATAGCATCACATATTTCTAATTAGAAGACTTTATATTTGGGCCACCAAGAAATTTTGGCTGCAGAGCTGCTTGTTTGGCATTCATGTGACAAAAAAACCCTCATCGATACAGTAGAAACATTTGAACCCCTCCTGCACCTTTGACACTATGTGTTGAAAGGGGCCCAGTTTGTTAAATCAATAACAACCGACTGAATAAATGAATATTTGAATGGTATGTCACAAAATTTAATAAGAGGAGTTCATTTGACACAAGGGTCCAAGCAGAAATATTCTTGTGACAGATGAAACCTGGAGTACTATGTCAAACATACAAGTTAGGAAAATGGAGTGCCATTACATGTTAAATGATAGCAAAAATTCTGAAACTTTAACTCAATTTTACAATGTGAACTCTACTGTTAAGGAAGCTTTCATTTTATCAACACAAGAAACCAATTGGAACATAATTGAGAAACCATTTAAGCAATCACACCCTAAGATTGGCTATTAACTTCAGTTGCCCTGTGATCATATTTCTTTTTCATTGAAATGGCAGATCGGAAGCCATAAAAAGTAATATATGTGATGCTAAGTACAAATGCAGAGAAGTGATCATCAGGAAACTCTCCTCTAAGCTGTAAAGCAAACTGAAAACGCACAGCAGACATACAATAGGTAAACACATTGCCATACCCATCGAAGAAGATTCATGGAGGAGAAGCAAGGTGCAGGTCTATGCTCAGATTCTCTGGGGATGCCAGAATTCAATATGGCTCACTTGCAGCTGCTGGCCTTTTCTTTGCAGCCTCTCCCTGCTCTGCCACCTGTCCACCACACATCACAATGGAAGAGGACACCTCCATGCTCACCACTGACAATGGTTCTGGCATGTGCAAAGCTGGTATTGCTGGAGACAAAAAACTCCCACCCCACTCAATGTTCAAACATGGCATTGTCACCAACTGGGATACCATGAAAAAGATCTGGCACCATACCTTCTACAACAAACTGCGCGTAGCTCCTGAAGAGCATCCGGTACTGTTGACAGAGGGCCCCTTGAACCTCAAGGACAACAGAGTGATGACTCAGATCATATGTGAGTCCTCCAACATCCCAGCCATGTACACGGTAATCCAGGAAGTGCTGTCCCTGTATGCCTCCAACCATATCACTGACACTGTCATGAACTCTAGCAATAGAGTAACCCACATGGCGCACATCTACAAAGGCTACAACCTTCCCCACACCATCCTGCCCTTGGGCCTGACTGGGCAGGACCTGAACATCCTGAGACATTGTGGCTATAGCTTAACCACCTCAGCCAAGTGAGAGACTATGCATGACATCAATAGAAAGCTACGCTGTCACCCTGAACTTCAGGCAGGAAATGGCCATCATCGCATTCTCCTCCTCCCTGAAGAAGAGTTATGAGCTTCCAGGCAACCAGGCAATTAACATCAGCAGCAAGCTGTTCCAGGGTCCTGAGCCTCTTTTCTAGCCCTCCTTCCTGGGTATGGAATCTTGCAGCATTTTTGAGACATCAACTCCATAATGAAGCACTGTGGACATCCACAACCACCTCTATGCCAACACAGTACTGTCTGCTGGCACCACCACGTACCCAGGCATCAAGCACAAAATCCATAAGGAGACAATAGCCCTAGTACCCAGCACCATAAGGATCAAGATCATCACTTCCCTGAGAGTATCTGGTGTGCATTAGTGGCTTCATCCTAGTCTCCCTGTTCACTTTCCAGCAAACGTGGATCAGCAAGCAGGAATAAGATGAGTCAGGCCCCTTCACTCCGCACCACAAATGCTTCCAGATGAACCGAGCAGGAGCCAGACACCTGCTTCATGAGATGATTCTGAAGTATAATTTGCCCAGACAAATGTACACCGCTCATGCTAGTCCCACAAAACTAAAATAAGCCTTCGAAAGAATTTGCCCTTGAAGCTTATATCTGATATCAACACTGGATCATAGAATTTGTTGCTAATTTTGACCTTATATTTAAGTTAATTGTTCCCTTGGTCTATGTTTAATACCCTGTGCGTATCTTTGACTTGATCCCTTAGTCCATGCTGAGCACACTTGCCAAGGAGAAATCTGTGGCTTGGTGATATGTACAACACAGTGCATCGATCTCTACAGGGTATTAATGAGTCAGAACTCACTGACTCAGGATTTTGGGGGCTGGCAGGAGTTCAGGAACCAGCTGTCACTTCCGTCTTGCTAATCATCTAACAGGGTGGGAAAGCCTAAGGCTTTGGACCTTGTTTCCATTGTTACTGATGTATTCCAGCCTGAACATTGTGGGTTGTTACTCACCATGAGCTGGAAATGGTTTGTACTTACACATGTAAATGTATTCATTCTTTTAATTTATATAAAGTTTTTGTACTCAATTCTTTATGATAACAACAAATTTTGGTTTTCTACTATTGTGTGAGAACATTAGGCCCCAACATGTCAGTCTGCAAGGAAACAAAGCGTTACATGGAAGAAATAAAAAATACACAGGCAGCTCGCTTAAGAAAAAGCTTTTTAAATTTCTTTGAATTAAATGGTCATTTATTTAAGTAAGCTGTAGTCTTCAACGAATCGAAATGGATTTGGATTTGCATCTCTGATGTTTGAGGTACCTCTATAATTAGGGAACACGGCCTGAGCCCTCCTCGTCTTCAATTAAAATTCCTACTGTCCTTGTCAAGGCTTCTCAACCTGCCCTCCTCCTATGCCTGACAGAGAAAAGGGAGGTGAACAGTCACTGACACTTGCCTTTCCTTGGTGCCAGCCTTAGCACTGTTTTTATTCAAAAGAGATATGACATCATCTCATTGATCTGGCAGGTTCTCCTAAGATATTTCTGCTTGAATATTAATAGGACATACCTGGGCAAAACCATAGTAGGATCATATGTGAACTGCCTAGATGCTGTATTCGCTAAAGCTGACCAGAAATTAGATTCCTAACAATTTCTAAACCAAATCAGTACCAATTACAAAATAATGAAAATGATGATAGATGGACATGAGATAGTAAGAAAATTACATGTAGTCTAGAATTGACTAAAATAAACATTTGACAAAAATCATTACCACTGCAGTACCAAAAAAGAAAACAAAAACCTCTAAGCCATTCCACTAAGTTTATATCTATCTCTGTACAATAATTTACCCTTCAATCAATCAATAGTAAGGTCCCAGCCAGGGATTTAGCTCAGTGGTTCCGCCGCCTGCCTCACAAGTGCAAGGTCCTGAGTTCAATCCCTGGTACCAAAAAAACCAAAACAAATAAACAAACAAACAAACAAAAACTAAGCATATCAATAGTAACGTCCCTCCATGAGGTGTAAAACTCCTGAAGGCATCATTTTTAAGGTATTTAAAATGGTGATAATTGTTTCATTTTAATTATAAAAAATATTTTTGTTTACAGAGTAAGATTTTTATAAAGATTATATCAAATTAGAATATTGAAACACTTTATTAACCTTTGGCAATGTTTTTGTTTATATTTCTAAAAGTATGCACCAAAAATTGTTTTAATTCCCTTCTAGCAACCACTTTCCTTTCAATTAGTGTTATGCTAAACTTTTAAAAAAAATCATTGTCCCTATCATTTATCTTCCTTTATATCCCTGGATTCCATCTCTCTCTCTTCTAAAAGTCTTTCCAAGGGATCTTCTTTCTGAAGTCCTCTGAATTACTTTAATTGCTCAATTTTCTAAAATATTCTTTTTTGCCTTTATTCTCTGTCTTCAGACTTTAAAGAAAGCCTTTAGGTGCTTATTTCATAATTTGTGCCTATCCCTGTATTAGGCACTGTGAGAAAATAAAAGAGGTAAAACCCATTGTAGCTGCCTTTTAAAAGCTCCCTACTAAAGATACAAAAATGTGGAAGCCGTTGAAAATTTTGCTTCTAGCTGAAGACACAAGACATCCATACAAATGATGATAAAAGGCTTGTCATCAAGTTTCTATGTAGCATAGACAGAGCATGTTACAGGAATTTCAGGAAAGGAAACATGTTCTGTAACTTCTTCCCAACCTCTCTGCATACCTAAGGTCAGTCAAATTCAGAATGTTTAAAATGACTCTCAGGACACCACTTCCTGCCCCGAAGCATGCACCCTGCCCCAGCTACACCATGCCAGCAAAGCCCCATGGTACAAGCAGGACCCAAGAACTGCATGTCCCTGCCTCTAGTCCTGGGTTCTCCACAAAACAGGCCAATAGAGTTGACAACCAACAGCTAAGAACGGACCAGGCCTACAAGGGGAGCCTCACTTCAAGACTGAAGTCATACTTTTCCACAGAGACTGAACGAGACACTCCCTTTGGGGCCAGACTTGTGGAGAAGGTGAGAGCTAAACAGGGATCTCCTGAGAGGCCCAGGCTCAGACCAGGAGGATCTGTATTTTGGTATGGGAGGCCAGGTTCAGTGGGAGTAATCATCAGACGTGGCGGAAGAAGAAAGGCACTCAGTCAAGTGCTATGTTTGAGCTCTGGCAGTTCTACCAGAAACCAGGGCTCTGAATTACTATTTGACAATATAAGGAGGGCCTAAATATGCTCACTAAAATCAGAGTCTATTTTGGTGAAGGGCTGCTCATTAGCGCTTCCCAGGGTTTGTCAAAATCCAGTTGACATTCGAGGCCGTTGTTGTCACTGAATTTACTACCATAGACAAGGCAACATACTGCATTTCCCCTAAAATAAGACCTAGCTAGAAAACAATCAGCCTTGAAAACTAGAGATCAGAAATGCCAGCCCCTGAATGGATAAAGAAGATGTGGGGGTTTTTATATGATGGAGTACTACTCTGCCATAAAGAAGGATTAGCTTCAGACATTTATAGCTAAATGGATGGGACCTTGAGACCATACTCTTCAGTGAAATAAATCAGACACATATATTTAAATACCGCATTGCTTCTTTGGTGTGAGAAGCTGAATGTGGAAATGAGATGTATAATGGATGTTGGGAAATGGGAAGAAAGTGTTCAAATGGGAAGGGGAACAGGGAGGAGGGAGGGAGAAAGGAAGGAAGGGGCAAGAAAAAGGTGAAAACAGAAGGAAAAAATGGAAACAAAGCTTCTGTACATGGGGAGGGGTGGGGGCTTGAGGGGGGAATGGAGTAAAATAAAATAAAATTTATTAAAAAGAAAAAACAATGCCAGCTCCTATCAGCCTATCTTTGACTTATCTGCCCTAAAGAGTAGCCGCTAAGCAAGAGAATAAGAATGTTATTCTCTTATTATTTGGTTTAAAAAATTTTGCTTTATTTTTTCATAAAATAAAAAGAAAAAATTTTTAAAAGATGATAAAACAAGTAGGAGAAAGAAGTTTTGGTCAAAGTTAGGATAAAGCACCCTAAAATAAGTCTACTTGGTTAGTCTGTTTAAATGTGATTCGTAACTTGTAGAATTTTCTGAAAGTACTCTGTATAGGTGAAATTTATCTCTGAAGTGCACCACTCTGAGCAAGGGCTATATAAATGCTGGGGAAGGAAAGCTTTGGTAGCCCTACAAAATGACTGGCGAGAAAAAGAAAAGAACCCATTCACTGAAGTTTGGTTTGCATGATCATAATTCTGTGACTAACAATGTTTCATAATCAATTTAAGCTCTCAAAAACATAAAATAAAGTCTTTATCAGCATTTCAAGCACTTCATGTTCCTGCTGCGGTTTTTCTGCCTCTGAGTCATCGATCATTTTAATCTCCCAGTTCAGTTTCTTGTGCATAGTCCTCAAGGCTGCCACTCTCATCCCTCACATCCAGGCTCCACATCTGGTTGACTCCAGCTCTACACGCCTTTCCACTCTATCTTCACGGTCTTCAGTTCCCACCCACACAGTCTTAGTGAAGGAAACCATCCGGTCTTTCACACAGCAATGTTTCTATCCCCGTTTCTCCTTTCTACCGATGCACCAATAGGAAGATCTTTTTAAGACATATCTCCAGAGAAAACACCCTGTGGATTACAGAACTAAGTGTCACTCCCTCTGCCCCCACAGGGCCTGCTGCAGACTGACCACACCCTTCCTTTCCACTTTGATCTAGCTCTTCCACTCATGCGCACCCTACATTCCAGTTTCATGGAACACATCAGTCCCTGTACCCCTTAGGCTTTTCTACAACTCCAAGCCTCTACCCATTCTGTTTCCTTTATCAAGAATGTCTTTCCCTGTGCCAGGGATGTAGCTCAGTGGCACCGCACCTGCCTTCCAAGCACAAGGTCCTGAGTTCGAGCCCCAGTCCAAAAAAAAAAAAAAAAAAAGAATACTTTCCCTCACTTCTCTAAAAATGCCAATAAATGTGTAAAAAAATCATTCAGGTAGGATTGGTTTCCCTTTGTTTGTCTTCTAGAGCACTGTATCCTTGTCTCTAGTATGATATTTTTCACATTTAGTTCAAATATACTTAATTTATATCTATCTGTCATAGATCTCCCAAATTCCTCAAATATACAAATTTTGGACACTTATCTCTAAGTCACCGGTATTTATCACCAGGTCTAATGTAGTAACTAGCCAACAAACTTTCATTGAGAATGTGGTACTTTAAGCTTTGCCTTAAAAAAACAAAATATCTGAACTGTTGAAAAGTTCACAAATACTCAAACCTCATCAGAATGAACTCCGTTACAAGAAATGATTCATCCAAAATTTTTCTATGTACAGCCTAAAATATCAGTTGCTTTGCTAAGTTGATTATAAGTAATTTTCTTTCTCTAAATCACTCTGTGCAATGGCCAGTCTTCAGAATTGTAAAGATCTCCTGGATAAGAAGAAAAGAGCCGAGGGCCAGGGATTTAGCTCAGCCTGCCTCACAAGCACAAGGTCTGGAGTTCAAACCCCAGTACCAAAAAAAAAAAAGAAGAAAAGAGCCAAATTCTTCATATGTCATTGACTCTGTTACTAAGCAAAAATTATTTTTCAAACATCTCATCTATGCTCATCAACTGCAAAAACAGAGCCACTGGAATTAACCAACTTACATCCCAAAGAACACTAATATAATCCTAGGAATATCATGGAGCTTGGAGGGACAAGAAGTAGAAAAGTAGGCAAGTACATAGAATATTTTCCATTGTTCTCTGAATTCAAAGCACATTCTTTTACTCGTTAATAGCAATTGCAAGCCAGGCCTGTTGGCACTCATCTGTAATCCCAGCACTCAAAAGGCTGAAGCAGGAGATCGAGGAGAGTTCAATGCCAGGCTGGGCTACACAGTGAGACCTTGTCTCAAAAAAACCAAAAACAAAACAAAAGAAAAATAGCCTTTGAGCACAACCATTTCATATTTAGGCAAAGCAGTAAATATTTGTGGGTGGCTATGGACATCTAATGCAATACCATTTAACTGGAGACAATAAACTTATGCAAAGGCAACAAATCTTTTTTTCCCAGAAAAGTTTACTCTTGGCTATTGAGTTTTCACTTTTAAAGTGAATTTTGAAACCTGGGCAGGATTTGTAGCTCTCCTATCTCAAATCTCAGATTTTATCCAGATCAATGGTTCTCAAAATGAGGTATAGGGACATCAGTTTATCAGGAAGGCTATCAAATTAAAATTATTTTCATACGAATGAAAACAAGAATGCACATCAGACTTTTTCAGTGATTCAACAGACTACAGAAACAGGTTATGAGAATACAACTGTCACTGTGTCAGACATTAATTAGACAATTTTCAAAAATAGAAAACAATGACAGTCCTCACTAAATATTTTTGTTGGGAACTATTATGGCTTGTGTTTGGATGTCTTCCCCCAAAGCCTCATGCAGTCATAGGTGGGGCTTTTCCAGAGGTGTCTGGATCTACAGCACATGATACTGGAATTGATTCATGCTACAATGCTACACTCAAGGGCACTAGGATTAAGGGTGTGAGTCCTACCCACCTTAAATGGTCTGGATAAGGTAAAAGGGGCAGAAAGATGCTGTTAAGGTCCCTTTTTGCTTTTGCTACCCTCTGCCCATCATGAACTGTTTCTTCCCCTCTGCTATGACACCCTGCTTTGGAGCCAATCAATTATGGACTGAAACCTGTACAAACTGAGAGCTAAATAAACCTTTCCTCCTTTAACTTTGGGTGTTGGATATTTTGTCTTAGCTATGAGAAAAGTAAGACAGGAACAATAGTTATCTTCTTTTAAAATGTTAATAATTTAATGCATTTGTTTTTAATAAATTCATAAGTAAATTTTTTAGTTTCTAATATAATCAATATTAATACATATAACCCATATATAATAATCTCTTAGCCAGGTGTGGTGGCACAGGCTTGTAACCCAGCACTCCGGAAGGCTAAGGCACAGGGATCATGCATCCAAGCCCATCTTGCAAAAATTAGTGACTTAAAAAGACCCTGTCTCACAATTTAAGGTGGGGCTGGGTATTTAGATCAGTGGAAATGTCCTAAATTCAATCCCAAATTGCAAAACAATGAAAGTTCTTTCAGGTCCTCAATAATTTTTAAGACTCTTAAAGGGTGTTGAGATTGAGAACTAGTGATTTAGATATAAGTTTGGGTTAAATAATTGGAAGGGGTAACAAAGAAGCTCTGCTCCTTAAAAGACTTGGTGTCCAGGATGTGACTCTTCCTTTAACTTGCTGGGTAATTTCAGCCATGTCAATGAATTCGTTGAGTGCCACATTTTCTCATTTCTAAAAGGAGAAAGATAGTGATAATAATAACCAATTGGATGCTACTAAGTGACAGGCATTGTTCTGTGATTCACATGCATTAATCACCTAGTACTCATAGCAAACTTATGTTGGATGTACTTATTATCTCAATTTTTCAGAGAAGAAAATTACAGCATAGAAAGATGAAGTAACTTGTCCAAGATCTAATAAGCATCTGAACACATATAATATGGGTTTATTATATATGTTGCCTCCTAGATCCCTGTAGCTCTCTTTAACATGACACTTGCCAAATACTGCATGCTATATACATTGAATGCTGATCGCCAGGCTTTCATCTTTGGCTTTGTAGAACCTGTCACCTCTGCCTCTTTATCTTTTATGATTCTCTTAACTTTCATCTTGCTAGCTCTTTCTCTAACATTTTCCAAACAGGAGCCTTTGCATATATATATATATATACACACACACACACACACACACACATACACACTCATCAGTTTACGTCTATATTTATGTTAAATTTCTCGTTTTATAAAATTCCAAATGGATGAAATAAAACATATATTTGTATATAGGAAGTGATCCTTAGCTGTCACTCAACAAACTCTTTTGACATAATGGAACCAAATTCAATTTTATATAATGTGATATTTAACAAAAAATGTTAGGAATATTACACAACTATGAAAAAGAACACAGCTGCTGCTACTGCTATATAAAATGAGGCTGCTTGGACAGGAATTATCCAGAGAACTTATTATCTGAAATTATTCAAAAAAGCTGAATGTTAGGATTCTGGAAACATCCAAAAGGAAAATGGCAGAAGAAGGGAAAACAGATCCTGTAGCTCCCCAACTCAATACACTCCAGTCATTCCAGAACTGGAATACTGCAGCACTGGAATAGAGACCCTCTCCCAACCATGGCCACAAGACTGGATATCACTCACTCAGACCACTGACCGCCCCCACTCTCTGCACAGTGTCCAGGCAGGCCTCATTTAAGTTCCACTTGTTATGGCTTGAATCTCCAATGTCCTCCAAAGTCTTATTTGTTGAAGGAGTGGTCCCCAATGCAACAATGTTCAGAGGAGGAAGTTTGGGCAAGAAATTGGATCATAAGGGCTCTGACCCACCAACGCATTAGTCCATTAATGGGTTCATAATCGGATGGGCTACTGGGAAGTGATGGAAACTGAGGAGGTGAGACCTAGTTGAAGGAAGCGGGTCCTTAGGGACAGGCCCTTAGGGGCTATGTCATGTCCTCATCCCTTCCTTTATCCCTCCTCCTCCATTTGTCACCCTCCCTCCCTCCCTCCCCACCCCTCCTTGGTTGCCATGGGGTGAGAAGCTTTTTCTGCTCTCTCTTTCTCTATGCTTCGTGGCTGCCACAAGGTGAACAGCTTTTCCTGGCCATGCCCTTCTGCCATGATGTTTCTGCATTGGAACCAGCCGACCATGGGCTGAAACCTCTGAAATCCTAAGACAAAATAAACTTTTCTAGGTTTATTTTCTCAGGTATTTTATCACAGCAACGGAAAGCTAACACATCACTTTAGGGCCTTTCATGGTTTCCTAGGCTTTTTCCCTAATCTTCAGCTGTCACTTCCTTAAAGAGGACTCCTTTATCTGAAACTATTACCACTACCAATCCCTTCCCTGAATTTTAATATCCCATTTCACTTTTTTTAGGATTTATATGTATTAGCTATAAAGTATTTTTATTTATTGGTGTACTAGTTTCTTTTCTGTCTTCTGTTAAATGGTACACAAACAATAGCGAAACTGCTGAATCCTCCACAGTGCCTAGCATCTAGAAAGCACTTAATAAATGTTTCCGCATAAATGAATGTTGAGTAAATAAGACTATCAAATATGTACTAGTCATGCATAATCTTGATGACATAGGTTCTAATATGCAAGGAACCACTTCAGAAAAATATGTTTCATCCTTTTGAGGGTTACTTCCTCCTATCGTCCAAAGGAAGAAAAGCCAGTATAGCCAAGTTCCCCTGGAATCTCTGAATAATTAGCAGCTATGAGATGAAATATTGAGAGAAAAAGTCTAATAAGTACTCTGACTAAACTCAGCTGAAAGCCTCTAGATGCATTATTGATTATACATACATTTAGTTTCTTGTTATTTGTACATCAGCACTTGGACCAATGAATAAACTCTGGATGGATCTATCTTAAAACTACCTTAACAGGAGTCATTTATTACAGCAATTAAAAATAAATATGGTCATGAGGTTACTGCAAAAAGAATTGGTATTTATTTAGTATAATCCTTAAGAAGTTCTACTAAATTCTTAATTCTTGAGAAGACTCTTAGATTTAACACATTAGATAATATCAAACCATATTTTATTAGGAATTTATGTTTCTCTTGCATGTCAGTACACAGTAGACAATTTGAATGAAAATATATTGGCTAAAGAAACAGTGAGTTAATAGCAGCTTTTGATCAGGGAAATTTGTCAATCTCAATGGCATCAAATGTGCATAGTATATTAAGGAAGTCATTACTCTTCTGTATATAACTTCTTTATGAAGAACATCCCCACACAGCCTGGAGAGAGATATGAATTTAACAGTAAGGTATTAAAATAGCTTTTCCATTCAAATTCACAAATAGATCTCCTAAGCTACAAGATTAATTTAATGTCCTGGTCATTTGACGATGCATGGCAGCTTTTGAAAGTAAAGGTCTCTAAGATAACCACAGGGTGTTAGTCTGAGAGTGTAATCTTCCTCTAGACTCACTTCCAGAGAATTCAATCTCAAAGAAAACATTATGTAACTGTACAAATGGAGTTCCAGTCCCACCTGCATTCAAAACCTACTGCATAAAGGGTGACCTGTTACTTCCTAATGCTGAATCTGGTAACCTTATTTCCTCCTAATCCTTGCACTCAAGTCAGCTCCCCATCTTCTTTATACTTGAGATCCAGCACCTTCCAATTCTTCACTGACATTCCAGAGCTCATTTGTGACTAGTAGATCTGTCCATTAACACTTGTAATAATTTTTAAGAAGTGGGTTATGGTAGGCAACTGTCAATAAAGAACAAGGAATGGTCACTCCATTATACAGGAAACCCTCTATGCATATCTCTATGCCAGTTTTAGATCATTTATATTTGTGTGTGTTGCCTTGAAGTTTATTTACAAATAGTTAGGTAAATTAACTGATTTTATCCCAACTATCGTAGTAATTAGACAGTTATGATATGATAGCTTAATTAGCTTTGCATGATTATAATATAATACCAGTCACAGGTTACATATGAAATAGAGAGGTTTGTTTTAGCTCATGTTTTTGGAAATTCAAGTGGTCTCATTGGCTTGGGCTTCTGGCAGGGCAGCATAACATGACAGAAGCACATGGTGGACCAACTGCTTATATAGTGAGCCTGTAGGAGTAGCAGGTAAGAGACTGAGGTCCCCTTGGAAGGCACCTTGACCAACCTAAGGACAGCCCACCGAGCTCTGCCTCCTAAAGGCCCAAATCTTTGTATATGGACCTTTGGGGAAACTATACATACTCAAATGATAGCACAAGATTTTCTACAGAAACAGAACCAATAGGGCAGGTGTGTGTGTGTGTGTGTGTGTGTGTGTGTGTGTGTGTAGAGGAAGAGAGAGAGAGAGAGATTTAAGGAGTTGGCTGAGAGAGAGAGAGAGATTTAAGGAGTTGGCTCACATACTCACGGCAGCTGGCAAATCCAAAATTTACAGGACAAGCTTACAACCCAAGAAACAGTTAATGTTGCTATTTCAGATCTGTAGGCAAACTGGAAGCTAAATTCCTTCTTTGTACCTCAATCCTTTCTCCTTAGGCCTTCAAGTGATCAGTGGGGCCTACCTACATTATGAAGGATATATTTTACTCAAACCCTAGATTTAACTGTGAATCACATCTAAAAATATCTTTACAACAGCATGAAGACCAGTGTTTAACCTTTTGGGTAACCAAGCTGACACACAAAATTAACCATCACAGCCCTTGGTACTATTCGAATTTTACAGATACGGAAATAGGCTTTCTAAGGCTTACTTAACCAAAGTAATTGCCACTGCATGGTGGAACCAGAACTTATCATGCATCACATGAAAATATTGCCTCTCACTTCATACAGTAGTACCTCAGTTCACAAACGTGTTTGATTATAAACAATTAGGTTTGGTGTTTGGCAAAATTTTGGTTTTGTTTGCAAACTGCATCAGGTGACAAACACAACTGCCTTCTGTCCCACAAGAACTTGGACGTGGCTATCTTTTCCACAGTTGTGCAACAAATTAAGTGCATGAAACACTGTACTAGATTTCAATTTGTGTGTTAGTTTTACATTCCCCACAGTGAGAAACCCAGAATCTAAATATATTTAGCTCTCAGTTGATGGCCAAAACTCCACATCTTCCCACTGTCAAGAGTATACAATTCCCTTTGAGGAGGTCAGCACTGACATATAATGTGATCATTTAAGAGTAAAATACATCAAATTTGGGGTGTCACTCAAGAGAGTACTTCAGAATTAACAAAAGAGGCTTTACTTTTCAACATAAATTTCCCACATCCAAAAGTATTTTTTGATACACAGAGCCAGACAACACAGAACATAAAACTTCACATAAAAATGAACCTTTACGTGAAAGACAAGGTCAAGAGAAGAAGAAAATAAGTCACAGACTGGGAGAAAATATTTACAAAGGACATATCTGCCAAAGGAATGTTCTTATACAAAATATATAAAGAACTCTTAAAAATTCAACAACAAAATGAATTAAACCAATTAAAAATGGACAAAGAATCTGAAAAGAATCTCTAAAAGAAGACTAATGGCAAATAAAGAATATGAAAAGATAAACACCATATGTCATTAGGAAATTGCAAACTAAAACAGTACCACCTTGAGCCTATTAGAAAGCCAAAATCCAAACAATGAGACCACCAGTGCTGACCAGCAGTAGACACATGAGCTTTTATTTATCACTGGGGCACAGAATAGTATAGCTACTTTGAAAGATAGTTTGGCAACTCTCTATAAAACTAGACTTATTCTTCCAATAAAATCCATTAATTGCACTCCTTGGTATTTATCCAAATGAAGTGAAAATTAGTGTCTACACAAAAACTTGTTCAAAGAGGTTTATAGCTATTGTAATCACAACTGTCAACACTTGAAAAAAAACCAGGATGTCCTTCAGTAGGTCAATGCATAAGTAAACTGTAGCATATCCAGAAAATGGACTTATTATTTAGCACTAAAAATAAATGAGCTATCAATTCATAAAAAGATGTTGAGAAAGACAAGCTATGAGATGGGAGAAAATATTTGCAAACCATGTAACTTATCCAAAATACATAAAGAACTCAATAGCAAACAACTCAATATGCAAGAACACAAATAACCCAACTGAAAAATGGACAAAGGACCTGAACAGATATTCTCAAAAGGAAGTCATAAAATTAACCAATAAATACATGAAAAAAACACTAATCATCACAAATCATCAGGATAATGCAAATGAACACTGCAATGATGTATCACTCCATTGCTAAAATGCCTGTAGGGTTTTTTAATAAAATGGAGTACTACTCAGCCATAAAGAAAGAGAAACCAGAGTCATTTATAGTTAAATAGATGCATATTGAGGCCATACTCTAAAGTGAAATAAATAGGACACACGTGTAAATACCAAATAGTTTCTCTAGTGTGAGAAACTGAGAGTGTAAATAAAGATTAAAAGGATTAATAATTAATAATTGATACTTTGAAATAGGAAAAGGTCCAAAGAGGTAGGGGTGGTGGGAGGAGATGGGAAAAGGAAAGAATAGAAAGGAAAAATTATGAGAAAAGAAAAAAAAATGGAAACGAAGTCTATG
Source organism: Heterocephalus glaber (assembly GCF_053883595.1). Classification (NCBI taxonomy): domain Eukaryota; kingdom Metazoa; phylum Chordata; class Mammalia; order Rodentia; family Bathyergidae; genus Heterocephalus; species Heterocephalus glaber. The sequence goes on along the minus strand of NW_028258317.1, from coordinate 65,283,627 downwards.
TAAATAGGGAAGGGTAGAGGGCTGAAGGTGCACAAGGAATGGGGAAAAAATAAGAACCAAGATTCATCATGTACAGGTACAAGATCCCAATGATAAATGTAAACACATTGTATGCATAAAATGTACCAATAAAAGAATTTAAGCCGTAAATAAACAAACAAACAAATAAATAAATAAATAAAACAAATCAGAGCAGTAAGAGAGAATAATGTCTTCTGCCCACTTCTCTGGCACACACAAAAAGGTGCTGTGGAGGTTGTTAAAGAAAAAAAAACAAAAAACAAATACTGGCAAGGATGTGGGAGATAAAAGGAAAGCCTGTACACTGTTGGCAGCAACGTACATTGGTACAGCCATTATAGATACTAGTGTAGAACGCCTCAAAAAATTAAAACTATAACTACAACATGATCCAGCAATCTCACTTCTGCATACATACCAAGGGAAATGGATTAGTACCTTGAAGCCATATCTGACCTCCCATATTCATTGCAGCATTATTCAAAAGCCCAAGACATAGAAACAAAGTACCTACCAACAGAGGAATGTTTAAAGAAAATGTGACAGATTATTCATCCTTTAAAAAGAATGAAATCGGGATCGGGGATTTAGCTCGGTGGTGCCACCACCTGCCTTGCAAGCGCAAGGTCCCGAGTTCAATCCCCGGTACCAAAAAAAAAAAAAAGAATGAAATCTTGCCATTTCCAACAAGATGGAAAAATTTGAAGGACAGGCTAAGTAAAATAAACCAGGAACACAAAGACAAATACTGCATGATCACACATATATGGGGAATCTTACAAAGTCAAATTAATAGAAGCAAAGGGTTGCTGTTGGTTGCTAGGGACTAGAGTGGCGGAGGCAGGGCAGGGGAAGAGGAATGAGAGAAGTTGGCCAAAGGACACAAAGTTTTGGAGATCTAATATACAGCATGGTGACTACAGGTAAAAATACTGTATCCTACTTCAAACTTGCTAACAAAGCAGATCTCACCATCTAATGTGAGTAGATGTTATATTATGTGGCATACATATACACAAAATTTTTATTTGTTAATTACATCTCAATACATAAAAAAATTGTTCACAGAATAAATGACAGAAAACTTCCCAAACAGAGCAAAAGAACTTGACATACAGATAAGTGAGGCATATAGAACTCCAACTAGCCATGGTCAAAAAAAACTACACCTAGACATATAATAATCAAGATCCCAGAAACTCAACAGAAGAACAAAATACTACAAGCAGTTAGAGAAAAGAAACAAATCACATGTGAAGGAAAGCTCATCTGAATCACAGCAGACTTTTCAACACAAACCCTCAAATCAAGGAGAGCCTGGGGTGAGGTATTTCAAACCCTAAAAGAAAACAACCTTCAACCTAGACTGATGTATCCTGCAAAACAATCTTTCAAAATTGATGAGGAAATAAGACAATTCCTTGAAAAAGAACACCTGAGAAACTTTATGAATACCAAACCAGCACTCCAAACAATTCTAAAAAATATCCTAGAAAAAGACAATGAAGGTCACAACTCCATGAGGCCCAAAAGAGCAAATCCATCAGGCAAGGCAAGAAATTAAAAAGAAAGGGAGAAAAAAATAAAAAAGAACCAACAACAAGAAAAATACATGACAATGATCACTCAATACATATCAGTTATAACCACCAATGTTAATGGCCTCAACTCACCAATCCAAAGAAAGACTGGCAGAATGGATTACGAGGCAAAACCCAGCAATATGCTGTATACAAGGAATGCACCTAGTTCAAAAAGAAACTCATAGACCGAAAGTAAAAGGATGGAAAATGGTTTTCCATGCAACAGGAACCTGGAAAAAAGCAAGGATAGCAATCTTGTTTACAGATAAAGTAAATTTCACACCAAAACTAATTAAGAGAGACAAAGAAGGTCACTACATCCTTGTAAAGGGAACAAAGAGGAAGAGATGACAATCATAAATATATATTCACCAAATACTAATGTCCCCAACTATACAAAACAAATATTAAGGGACAAGAAAAACAAAATAAGCACTAATACAATTGTAGTCGGGGACCTGAATATCCCACAGTCACAAATAATCAGATCATCTAGACAAAAAAATTAACAACAAAATACTAGAATTGAAGCAAGCTTTTGAACAAATGGACTTAACAGATGTCGAGTGTTCCACCAGACAAAATCAGAATATACATTCTTTTCAACTGCACAGTTCATTCTCTAAAGTAGACCACATACTAGTTCATAGAACATGTTTAAGCAAATGCAAAGGAATTGAACTTATCTCGTGTATATTATCAGACCATAGTGCAATTAAACTGGAGATCAATAACACAATAAACCGCAAGAACATCACAAACATGGAAATTGAATAACATTCTCTGGAACAACCAATGGGTCACAGAGTAAATTAAAGAAGAAATTAGACACCTTTTGCAATTAAATGATAATGCCAGGACAACATATAGGAATCTATGGGACACAATGACAGGAGTTCTATGAGGGAAATTCATAGCAGTGAATCCTCATATTAAGAAAACACAGTGACCTCAAATAAACAATCTAATGCTGAATCTTAAGCTCCAAGAAAAAGAAGAGCAAGACAAACCCAAAGCTTGTACAAAGGAAGAATTTAATTTATTTATTTTTTGTTAAATTCTTTTATTGGTACATTTTAAGTATACAACACACTTACATTTCTCATTGGGAATTGTACCTTTACATAATGCATCTTGGTTCTTATTTTTTCACCATTCCTAGCCCTCCCTTCACCCCTTCCACCCTTCCCTATTTACAAAGGATTTATTTCCATTTCTCATCATTTTTCCTTTCCCTTCTTTCCTTTCCCCTGCCCCTCCCACTACCCCTACCCCTTTGGACATTTTCTTCCTATTTTGCATTATCGATTATTCATTCTAGTCATTGGTACATTTCCGGTATGCAATATAATAACATTCTTCATTGGAAATTTCCACCTTTACATAGTCTCTCTTGGTTCTTATTTTTCACCCTTGCCCAGCCCTCCCTTCAACCCCTCCATTCCTCCCTATTTACAAAGATTTTGCTCCTATTTTTCCATTTTCTCATATTAATCCCATTCCCTTCTAACCTTTCCCCTAGCCCTCCCACTTCCTTCCCCTTTGCCCCTTTTTTTCCTATCTCACATTACCTATTATACATTTTGGTCCTTATTTACACTTTCAGTTTCTAACACCAGAGAAAGTATTTGATATTTATGCATGTGTGTCCTATTTATTTCACTTAAGAGTATCGCCTAAATGTGCATCCACTTAGCTATAAATGTCTCTAATTTCTCATTTTTTATGGCTGAGTAGTACTCCATTTTATCAAAAAAAAAAACACCACATTTTCTTTATCCAGTCTCCAGTTGATGGGCATTTGGGCTGTTTCCAAGTTTTAGCTGTCACAAACTGTGCTGCTATGAACATGGGTGCACATATATCACTGTGGTGTGATTCTTTTAATTCTTTGGGGAAGATCCCCAGCAGTGGAATAGCAGGGTCAAATGGGACTTCCAGTCCTAGTGCTTTGAGGTATCTCCATACTGATTTCCACAGTGCTTACACCAGCCTACACTCCCACTAGCAAAGGAGAAGGGTTGCTCTTTCCCCACAGCCCAGCCAGCATTTGTTATTGGTTGATTTCATGATAGCAGCCATTCTTTCTGGAGTGAAGTGGAATCTCAGCGTTGTTTTCATTTGCATCTCTCGAATGACCAGTGACGTTGAATATTTTTTCATGTATTTATTTGCTATTTCTACTTCTTTGTCTGAGAACTATCTGTTCATTTCAGATGCCCATTTTTGGATTGGGTCTTTAAATTTGGGAGGTCTGATCTTTTTAAGTTCTTTCTAGATTCGAGATAGTAGACCTTTGTCTGAGGAAGAGCAGGTGAAGATTTTTTCCCACATTGTGGATTGTCTCTTCACACTGCTGGTGGTTTCTCTTGCTGTGCAGAAGCTTTTCAGTAAAAAGAGATCCCACTTGTTGATTGTTTGTGGAGTTCACGGGCAACTGAGGTTTTGTTCATAAAGTCTTTTCCTACCCCACTGTCTTGAAGAGTTCTACCTAACATCTGTTGCAGCCGGTTCAGTGTTTCTGTTTTTATATTTAGATCTTTAATCCATTTCAATTTTAGATTAGTGCATGGTGAGAGATAGAGGCCTAGTTTTAGTTGTTGGCAAGTTGAAACCCAATCTTTCCAGCACCATTTATTAAAGAGACTATCTTTCCTCCAGCGAGGGTGTTTGGCTCCTTTGTCAAAGATGAGGTGGCTGAGTGTGTCTGGAGTTATTTCTGCATTTTCTAACCTGCTCCACTGGTCCTCAGGTCTGTTTTTTTGTCAGTACCGTGCTGTTTTTATCACAGTAGCTTTGTAGTATAGTTTCAAGTTGGGGGTTGTAATACCCCCTGCCATGTCTCTGTTACCTAGAATTGCTTTTGCTATTCTGGGTCTCTTCTTATTCCAAATGAATTTTGGGATTGTTTACTCAAGGTCTATGAAGTATGCTGCTGGAATCTCAATTGGGATTGCATTGAATCTATTTAGCAGTTCTGGAAGTATGGCCATTTTTCACTATGTTGTCCTTCCTACCCAGGAGCAAGAGAAATCTTTCCATTTTCTGATATCCCCTTCAATCTCTTTTTTTCAAAGTGCTATAATTTTCAGAGAAGAGGTCTTTGATTTCTTTCATTAGGTTGATTCCTAGGCATTTCAGTTTTTTGGATGCTATTGTGAAAGGAATTATTTGCCCTATTTCTCTCTCAGTGAGTCTGTCATTTATGTAGAGGAAAGCTATTGATTTTTCTGTGTTGACCTTGTAACCAGCCACTTGATTGAATTTGGTTATTAAGTCTAGAAGACTTTTGGTGGAGTTCTTGGGGTCTTCTATATAGAGTATCATGTCATCTGCAAATAATGACAATTTGACTTCTTCATTTCCTATCTTTATTCCTTTTATTTCTTTCTCTTGTCTAATTGCTGTGGCTAATGTTTCCAGAACTATATTGAACGAGAGTGGTGACAGTGGACATCCTTGTCTTGTTCCTGATTTTAGTGTGAAGGATTTCAGTTTTTGACCATTTAGTATGATATTGGCTGTTGGTTTTTCATAGATGGCTTCTATCAGTTTGAGGTAGAGACCATCTATTCCAATTTTTTGTAGGGTTTTTATCATAAATCCATGTTGGATTTTTCTCAAATGCTTTTTCTGCATCTATAGAAATAATCATATGGTTTTTGTCCTTGGCTCTATTGATCTAGTGTATTACATTGATTGATTTGCATATGTTGAACCATCCCTGCATCCCTAGGATGAATCCCACTTGATCAAGGTGTATGATCTTCTTGATGATCTTCTGCATTCTATTTGCCAGTATCCTATTAAGGATTTTTGCATCTATGTTCATTAGTGAGATTGACCTATAGTTCTCCTTTTCAGTTGGGTCTTTCTCTGCTTTGGGGATCAAGGTGATGCTTGCTTCCAGGAATGAATTTGGGAGTATTGCTTCCCTTTCAATTTCATTGAAGAGTTTAAACAGTAGTGGCAGGAGTTCCTCTCTAACTGTCTTGTAGAATTCAGCAGTGAAGCCATCAGGGCCTGGGCTTTTCTTAGGTGATAAGTTTTTAATTACATTTTCAATTTCATTGTTTGATATTGGGTTGTTCAGAATTTTTAGGTCTTCTTCGTTCAACTTTGGTAATTCATATGTATGTAGGAATCTGTCCATTTCTTCTGTGTTGTCCATCTTACTGGTGTATAGGTTCTGGAAGTAGGTATTGATAATCCTCTGGATTTCTGTTGAGTCTGTTGTAATTTCACCCTTTTCATTCCTAATTGCATGGATTTGGGCCTTTTCTTTCCTTTTTCTGACAAGGTTGGCTAAGGATTTGTCAATTTTGTTGATTCTTTTGAAGAACCAACTCTTGGCTTCATTGATTTTTTTGTATCATTCTCTTAGTCTCCATTGCATTGATTTCTCCTCTGATCTTTATAATTTCCTCCCTTGTATGAGCTCTTGGGTTGTCCTGCTCTTTTTTTTCTAAAAGCTTGAGGTTCAGAATCAGGTTGTTTAATTGGGCTCGTTCTGTTTTCCTAATATGCGTATTCACTGCTATGAATTTCCCTCGTAAGACTGCTTTCATTGTGTCCCATAGATTCCGATATGTTGTACTGTCATTGTCATTTAACTGAGGGAACTGTTTGATTTCTTATTTAATTTCCTCTGTGACCCATTGGTTATTCAGAAGTGTGTTGTTCAATTTCCATGTGTTTATGAAATTTTTGCAGGTTCTTTTGCTATGGATCTCCAATTTCAACCCACTATGGTCTGATAATATATAGGGTATAACTTCAATTCCTTTGCACTTACTTAAACATGTTCTATGTGTGAGTATGTGACCTACTTTGGAGAATGACCTGTGTGCAGCTAAGAAGAATGTGCATTCTGATTTTGGGGGGTAGAAGGCTCTGTAAACATCTGTTCAGTTCATTTGTTCAAGAGTTTGATTGAGTTCTAGTATTTCATTACTTATTTTTTGTCTAGTTGATCTACCTATTTGTGACAGTGGGGCATTGAGGTCCCCCACTACAATTGTATTAGTGCATATATGACTTTTCATGTCTGTTAGTATTTGTTTTATATAGTTGGGTGCACTAGTGTTTGGTGCATAGATATTTATGATTGTCATCTCTTCCTCTTGGATTCTTCCCTTTACAAGGATGTAGTGTCCTTCTTCATTTCTCTTAATCAGTGTTGGTTTGAAATCCACTTGATCTGCAAAGAGAATAGCACTCCTGCTTTTTGGGGGGTTCCCTTCACATGGAGTACTGTTTTTCACCCTTTAACTTTTAGTCTATGAGTTTTCATTTTGAATTAAGTGTGTTTCTTGTATGCAGCATATTGTTGGATTTTGCTTCTTGACCCATTCTGCCAGTCTATTTCTTTTGATTGGTGAATTGAGACCATTAACATTGATAGTTATGACTGAAACGTATTGACTTGTCATTGCCATGACTTTTTCTTTTTGTTGGGTTCTCCCCCTCTACATTTAATTTCTTGTCATGCCAGATGGGTTCATTCCGCTTTGCTTCCTGGGGTTGTGATCCTCAATGTCTGTTCTTAGGATATTGCATATAATTTTGTGGAGTGCTGGTTTGGTATTCGTGAAGTTCCTAAAGTGTTCTTTGTCATGAAAGTATCTTATTTCTCTATCAATTTTGAAAGATAGTTTTGCAGGGTACATCAATCTGGTTTGGAGGCTGTTTTCTTTTAGGGCTTGGAATATGTCACTCCAAGCTCTTCTTGCCTTGATGGTTTGTGTTGAGAAGGCTCCTGTGATTTTGATGGGCTAGCCTTTGTATGTGATTTATTTCTTTTGTCTAACTGCTTGTAGAACTTTGTTCTTCTGTTGAGTTTCTGGAATCTTAACAATGATATGCCTATTTGTAAATTTTTTTTGATCAAGGCTATTTGGAGTCCTATATGCCTCACTTATCTGTGTGTCAATTTCTTTTCCCCTCCTTGGGAAGTTTTCTGCCATTACTTCTGTGAAGAGTTTTTTTATGTCATCTGCACTCTCTCCTGTTTCTTCATTGACTTCAATCAGTCTTACGTTATTCTTCTTTGCATCATCTAGCAGCTGCTGGATTGATTTCTTGTGTTCCCTTATAATTTTGAAGCAATTTTTCTTTTCCTGGTCATTAATTGCAATCTTATCTTCTATATCTGAAATTCTGTCCTCACACTGGCTCATTCTGCTGTGTAGGCTTTCAGTGGAGTTTTTCATGTCCTGGAAATCTATTTGCATCTGTTTTATGGATTCCATTTGCTTCCTATGTTGGGATTCCATCATGTTCCTCAGCTCCTCTCTACATTTATTAATCATGTCTTGCACTAGGGGTACAATTTCTCCTGTTATCTGAGAAATTATTTCTGATTTCATTTTTTTCCAGATCCTCTTTTGTTGCCAGTTCAGTGGGTCCAGCTGGTTGAGTATCAGAGTGTTCCATCTCATTTCCCTTTGGGGTTGCTGTAGGTGATCTGGAAGACTGGTTTTGAGACTTATTTACATGTTTTCTCATTTCAACTTGGGGGGGCGGGGGAGTGCTTTTGGCATCCACAAGGATCACCTCCTCTGAGCTGGGAGACGTGGGGCAGGGGCCAGGAGTGGCAGTAGGGATGGTGGTCCAGAAGCCCCTTCCTCTGGGCTGGGAGCGGCAGGACAGAAGGCAGCCCCAAAGCCCTTTCCTCTGGGCTGGGAGCAGTGGGAGGGATGTTGGCCAGGAAGCCTCTTCCTCTGGACCAGGAGCAGTGGGATGGCGAAGCCCCTACCTCTGGGCCGGGAGTGGCAGGACCCAGTACTGTAGTGTGGTGGTCTGGTGTTCTCTGCGTCTTTGTAGTGTGGAACCAGGTGGCTTTACAGAGGAGTGGGGCAGGGGTCTGTCCAGTGGACATCAGTGGGCCGACCCAGAATTCCACATGACTGCAGACCTCAGTAGGGCATCTGCAGACCTGCCTCTCTGCAGCGAGCTGATTTGGCACCATGCAATTTGCAACCTCAGTAGGGCATCCACCAGGAAGAATTTATAAAGATCACAGCAGACATCAATGCAATGGGCACTAAGAGAATGATACAAAAAAAAAATCAACGAATAGAAGAGTTGGTTTTTTGAAAGAATAAATAAAATCAATAAACCTTTGGCCAACCTCATCAAAAAATAGAAAGAAAAGACTCAAATCCATGCAATTAGGAATGGAAAAGTTGAAGTCACAACAGATCCAGCAGAAATCCAAATATCATAATACCTACTTCGAGAAACTGTACTCTAATAAAATGGAAAACACAGAAGAAATGGACAGATTCCTAGATACATATGTACTACCAAAGTTGAACAAAGAAGATATAAAAATTTTAAACAGCCCAATTACAATCAGTGACATTGAAAACATAATTTAAAATTTACCAACAAAGAAACGCCCAGGTCCTGATGACTTTGCTGCTGAATTCTACAAGACATTTAGAGAAGAACTATTGCCACTACTCTTTAAACTTTTCAGTGAAATTGAAAGGGAAGCAATACTTCCAAATTCATTCCTGGAAGCAAGTGTTACTTTGATTCCAAAACCAGGGAAAGACCCAACCCAAAAAGAGAACTACAGGCCAATCTCCCTAATGAACATAGATGCAAAAATCCTCAGCAAGATACTGGCAACCAGAATACAAAGGGTCATCAAGAAGATCATACACTTTGATGAAGTCAGATTTACCCCAGGGATGCATGGATGGTTCAACACATGTAATTCAATAAATGTAATATACTACATTAACAGAGTCAAGGACAAAAACCATATGATCATCTCAATAGATGCAGAAAAAGCATTTCATAAAATTCAACACCCATGATAAAAAACCTACACAAAATTGGAATAGAGGGTTTTTATCTCAACTTGATACAGGCCATCTATGAAAAACCAACAGCCAACATCACACTAAATGGTCAAAAACTGAAAACCTTCATGCTAAAATCAGGAACAAAACAAGGATGTCCACTATCATCACTCCTATTCAATATAGTTTTGTAAACATTAGCCATAGAAATTACACAAGAGAAAGACATAAAAGGAATAAAGATAGGAAAGGAAGAAGTTAAACTGTCATTATTTACTGACAATATGATACTCTACATTGAAGACCCAAAACACTCCACAAAAAGACTTCTAGGCTTAATTGATAGATTCAGTAGAGTAGCTGGATACAAGGTAAGCACTCAAAAATCCATAGCCTTCTTGTACACAAATAACAGACTCACTGAGAGAGAAATTAGGGAAACAATCACTTTCACAACAGCATTGAAAAAAATGAAATATCTAGTAATAATTCTAATGAAGGAAGCAAAAGACCTCTACATTGAGAACTACAACACTCTGAAAAAAGAGATCAAAGAGAATATAAGAAAATGGAAAGACATCCCTTGCTCCTGGGTAGGAAGAACCAATGTAGTGAAAATGGCCATACTTCCAAAGCTGCTGTACAGATTCAATGCAATCCCAATTGAAATCCCAACAGTGTATTTCACAGATCTAGAGAAAACAATCCAAAAATTCATTTGGAACCAGAAGAGATCTAGAATAGCAAAAGCAATTCTAGGCAACAGAGACATGGCAGGTGTATCACAATACCCAACTTGAAACTATATCACAAAGCTACTGTGATAAAAACAGCATGGTACTGGCAAAGGAACAGACCCAAGGATCAGTGGAACAGATTAGAAGATGCAGTAACAATGCCAGATATATTCAGCCACCTCATCTTTGACAAAGGAGCCAACCACCCTCACTGGAAGAAAGATAGCCTGTTTAATAAATGGTGTTGGAAAAACTGGATTTCAACCTGCCAACGATTAAAACTAGACCCATATCTATCACTATGCACTAAAGTAAGATCAAAGTGGATTAAAGCTCTAAATATTAAAATGGAAACATTAAACTTGCTGCAAGATAAGTTAGGTAGCACTCTTGAAGACATTGGCATAGGAAAAACTTTATGAACAAATCCTCAATAGCATGGGAACTAGCACAAACAATCAACATCTGGGATCTCATCTTATTAAAAAGTTTCTGCCCTGCAAGAGAAACCACCAACAGAGCTAACAGACAATCTACAATGTGGGAAAAAAATTTTACCAGCTGTTCCTCACACAAATGTCAATCATCTAGAATATATAATGAACTCAAAAAAATCAGATTCCCCGAATATAAAGACCCAATTCAAAACTGGGCATCTAAAATGAACAGACATTTCTCAGACAAAGAAGTAAAACCAGCAAATAAACATATGAAAAAATGGTCAACATCACTGGTCATTTGAGAGATGCAGATGAAAACAACACTGAGATTCCACCTCACCCCAGAAAGAATGGCTGCTATCAAGAAATCAACAAATAACAAATGCTGGCAGGGTTGTGGGAAGAAAGCAACCCTTCTTCATTGTTGGTGGGTGTGCAAACTGGTGCAACCACTGTGGAAATCAGTATGGAGATACCTCAAATAACTAGGATTAGATGTCCCATTTGACCCAGCTATTCTTCTGCTGGGTATCTTCCCAAAAGAATTAAAAGAAGCATACCACAGTGATATATGCTCACCCGTGTTTATAGCAGCACAGTTTGTAATAGCTAAAGCTTAGAAGCAGCCCAAGTGCCCATCAACTGGATACTGGATAAAGAAGATGTGGGGGGTTTTATAAAATGGAGTACTACTCAGCCATAAAGAATGAGAAATTAGAGACATTTGTAGCTAAGTGGATGCACATTGAGGCCATACTCTTAAGTGAAATAAATAGGACACACATGTGTAAATACCGAATAGTTTCTCTGGTGTGAAAAACTGAAATTGTAAATAAGGATCAAAATTTATAATTGATATTGTGAATTAGGAAGAAAAAGGTCTAACTGAGTAGGTAAGTGGGAGGGATAGGGGAAAGAAAAGAAGGGAAAAGAAAAAATGGGAGAAAAGGAAAAAAATGAAAACAAAGTCTTTGTAAATAAGAAAGGGTAGAGCGGGTGAATGGAGGACAAGGGAATGGGGAAAAAATAAGAACCAAGATACGTCATGTAATGGTACAAGATCCGAATGATGAATGTAACTGTATTGTATACCTAAAATGTACCAATAAACTTAATGAAAAAAAATCATATCTCAACAAAGCTAAAAAAAGAAAAAAGGAAAAACAAAAGAAAAGACATGGAGGAACCTTAAATGCATACCACTAAGTGAAAAGACTGTGCACTGTATGATTCTAAATATGTCATTGTGGAAAAGTCAAAACTATGAAGAGATTTATAAGGGTTAAAATGGAAAGAAGGGATGAACAGGTAGAACAGAGAGAATACTTAAGGCGGTGGAAACATTCTGTGTGATAATTATAAATACATGTTTTACATTTGTCAAAACCCACAGTATATAAAACACCAAGAATGAAATTGAATATAAAAGATGGACTTTAGGTCATGATGTCAATACAGATTAACTGACTGCAAGAGATGTACCACTGTGGTTTTAATAGGGACAGTGTGAGTGTATCAGGATTAGGGATATATGAAAGCTCCATACTTTCTGTTCAATTTTCTGTACATATAAAATGGCTCTAAAAAAAGGCCTTTGGGTTTTTAGAGTAGATGTGAATAAGCATAGACTGAAAGACTATAAAGCAGAGAAAGTTGTGTTAAAGAATGCTTTTTTGGCTGGGGATTTAGCTCAGTGGTTTTGTCACCTGCCTTGCAAGCGCAAGGGCCTGATTTCGATACCTGGTACAAAAAAAAAAAAAAAAAGAATGCTTTTTTTGTTCTTACCTCCCTGTTACCCTCTATTTGGGGAAATACCTTCACTCCCTTTGAACCTGTCTTAGCTACTTAGTGGTCTGAACAGAGCTCTCAGCTTTGTTTACATATAACTATTGTCTACACAATATCTCCACTCAGGTGTTTAAGGAGCCCTTAAAGATTGATATATAGAATTCCACATTTGCTCTTCTCTTTCACTTCCACACTTGGTTCTCATCCAGTTACCCATCTACTGGTTCAAGCCCAGAACCTTGACACCTTTCCTTCTCATCCACTTTTACACCACTTAACAATTCATTAGGTCTTGTCAATTTCATCTCCTGAATAACTGTCACACTTCCACTTCACCAAGAAATTTCCAGTGTTACCATCCTATTCCAAACTGCCATGAAGTCTCATGGGATCATTGCTCTCATTGTTCCACTCTGATTCTCCCATCCAATATAGTCAACCTGAACAATCTTTTGCAATCCAAATGCAATTATGTCATTCGTTCTACAAGTCAAATATCATTTTATTTTTTTCTTTTCTTTTTTTTTTTTTTGTACTGGAGATGGATTTAGGGACCTTGCAAAATCTCCGGCCTCAAATATCATTTTCTGAAAGATTTTTTCCCATCCTCCAAGACTGTGATAGATTCTCATGGCGCCACCCCTCCCCTTCATAGTTCCTGTGCAATGGTACTTCACTCATGCGATGACTTATTTAGGCTTGAATAAAACCCATACCTTTTTTAATGACTATAAAACTCCCAGTATATGTATATCACACAGAAACAACTCACTTTTTAAACCCCTAATCGACTACAAAGCTATATTCCAGCCCAATGTATAGTCTTGAATAAACGTCTATCCTCATATGTAAAATTAATAGAATGAGATGCTTTAGACTTTCAAAAAAAGTATTACCCCTGCATCTTTATTCACTCCTAATGGTGTAAGGTTGCTGAAAGCTAAAGTCCAAATGATAACTTGTTGTTCCTTCTTGATTTACTTGCTTCTAAAAGACTACCATAAACAAAAAGAACCCCCGCCCCCACGATGCACTGGTAAAAGGGACACAGGAAAGAATATGTGTGAAAACTCTCAGGAGGCAGCTGGGAGACACTTTGGCGGATGGTGAGGAAAAAGAGCTGGATGCATTGATAGCAAAGATGTAAAAGGCAAAGCTATGGAACTATGATCACGGACATAAAAATAAAGGGTTCCCCATATTTACAGCCAGGAAGAACTATACTGGCAAACTTTCAAAAGATCTAAAATTTGGCAGGATGGGAGGAAGAGGATTTGCCAGATTAATATACCAACCACTGACAAGAAATCTGTCTATGTTAATTAAGCACATTTATATATAAGTATAGTGAGAGTTCCTATCCCATATATCATGTAACACCAGGATAGCTGGGAAAAGGAAATATAACAGTTCTACCACATTCCATAACATAGTGACATCTGAATAACATATCAATACACCAAGGTGAGTATTTCATTCTTACCCTAGTAGACGTTAGACCATTAATAGCATCTTCATTTTTAAGAGCTTTTAGCTGAGAAGACCTGAAGATACAGCAACTACAGATGTTACTACATGAAAGAGAATCCTTTCATCAATTAAAGAAGATTGACTATTCCTCGAGCAGCGAATATAACATTGAAATTTTTTTTTTGAAAAGTAACATATTGAGAAAATTTCTGGGGAAAAGTGTCTAACTGGGACCAAACATTTTCTCCACCTCCTTGTCTAGAATCTATTAAATTATAGTGAAGGAATAATAGTAATATAAATCTTTAACAGTGCTCAAGTGAGTGAATGTCAACAAATAATCTAAAATAGAAAAGAAATAAAAGAATGTCAATAAATGAAACATAAAAGAGAAATCTGTGAACTAGAATATTTGTGGAGGAGATGTTAATGGTGGAAGGGGTAGCATCGTGGATTTGCTATGAAATAGAAATTGGCAGTTCAGTGGATGGGACTTGGAAGTGGAGGTGAAACATAGTCAAGAAAGGTGGCTCTAACCATGAATGTTCAATCCTTGTCCCTTGCTTTACACAGCCATACAGGACAACAAGCTTCCAAAACACTCATGAAAGTTAAATCTGCCAAGGGATAAGTTTTCCCTGTGTACACAGAGCTCTCAGTACACCTCCCTATTTCCTCCTTTTAAAAGATAAACAAATATCTAGAAATCAGTGTTCATTTGGAGAAAACCGATTACATGTAAAGGAGCCACCAAAGTAAATAAACAGAAACACTGGCCCTGGAGGTAACAAATTTGTTTGATGTTTCAATTTCAAATATACTGAGACATTTCAAGAAGACATGTGAGCTATGAAATAACAGAATGCAGTTTAAAAAAGGAAAAATTTTAAAATTTAAAGTGATTGAAAAGCAATCAATTCAATTAGAAATTTAAAAGATAAAGCTGAGGAAATATTCCAGAATGTGAAATGAAAGAGACAGACAGAAGGAGAACAAACAAAACACAGAATGTACAAAGGAACAAGTGAAACTACCAACAGATTTTTTATTAGTAGTAGAAGCTGGAGACAATTACGCAAGATTTTCCAGATGTCAAAGGAAAACACAGTGGAACCTCAACTGACAAATGTAGCTCTTTCTACGATTCTGTCACAGAATCTGTTTCACTACTCCGGTTACAGTTTGTAAACCAGGGTACCAATGCAAGTTCATTCTGGCCTACTCCACCCAGACAAAGTGCAGGCAAATGTAAAAGGGGAATAAATCCGAAGGCCTCAGAAAGTTTACTTGTGTTCTGAAGAATATGTTTGAATATATCTCCCAGCAAAACAAAAGTGAAAACCAAGAAAGAAATGTAAGACATAAAGAAGAATGCAACAAATCAAAATACACATGAAAAGAAATCCCAGGATGACAGCATACAAGGAAAACTGTGTGAATTACACACAGAATCATTTGGATCCAAGGTATCTTCAAGCCAAGAAAAAAAAGAAAAAAAAAAAATATATATATATATATACACACACACATATGTGCATCCCTAATATGAAAATCTGAAATCTGAAATGCTCCAAAATGCTCAAAAAATTTTTTTTGTTATTTTGAGACAGGATCTCGGGCTGGCCTTGAACTCATTATGCAGCCCAGGTTAGCCTCAAGCTCATGGTGATTCTCCGGCCTCAGACTCCCAAGTGCTGGGATTACCAGGCATGCACTACCACACCTGGATAGAAACTATCCAAAATATTTTGAGCATCATGTCAATACTCAACAAGCTTTGAACTTTACAACATTTTAAATTTTGAACTTTCAAATTAGGGATATTCAATTGGTGAAACCTATAAAAATATCCCCAAATTTTAAAAAAACTGACATATGAAACATTTCTGATCCCAACAATTTTGAATAAGGGATACTTGATCTGCCCCAGAGAAAATAAAGTACTGTAAACCATTATAGGTATGCTACAGTAAATGTGCATTTTGTCTCAAAAAAGTGGGAGAGATCAAGCATAAATGTAAGGAAAAGAGAATGAAAAAGAAGTGGCCAGATACAAAACAAATTGAAATAAAATCTAATTTTTGAATACATAATGAAGTCTAAGAAAGATCTCTTTTTGTCAATTTTATTTTTCACATTGATGACATTGGAACTGTACAGGATGAAATGTAAACCTAATACATGCTGACTCTCTCCAGTGAATAGTATTTACATAATAGAGAGCAACATACATAACAGTCAGAGGAGTTGTTATAGAATGCAAAAGTGGCCACATTTCTCTGCCTTCCTTTAGAGGCACCCCATAACAATGTAACTTTACAGCCATGCCAAGACTCAACACCCCAGTTAAAGCCAGCCCAAATGTTTGACCCACAGAATCATTAAGCAGAGAAATGGTTGCCATTTTAACGCACTGAAATTTTAGGGTGTTTTATGATGAAAGTTATTTCAAGCAGATATACACTCCAGAGCAATATTACATTGATTCAGACTCTGACTTTATCATTTTAAGTTATGTGGCTTTAAGTTACTTAATTTCCTCAAACTTCAGTTTCCAGATCTGTGAAATGAGTGAAGTATATTATCTACCTCCTAATGTCATGAGTATTACTATATGTAAACATATGTAAAGCAATTTTAGCTATTATATGTATAGCAATTAAAATGGCACATGGCAAATATAAGCATTCACAAATATTAGTTATTGTTATTTAAATTTAAAAATTGAATGGCATTTATTAATTTTCAACATCTTGAATTATGAAGTATAGATAGTTTAAATACAGCTGTAGAATGAAGTC
Organism: Heterocephalus glaber; assembly: GCF_053883595.1. Lineage (NCBI taxonomy): Eukaryota > Metazoa > Chordata > Mammalia > Rodentia > Bathyergidae > Heterocephalus > Heterocephalus glaber. The sequence continues at coordinate 65,266,973 of NW_028258317.1, read as the reverse complement.
AAACTGTTAACAGCCTTTTGAAAATGCAGCTATCAGAAGCTGGGGAGTGGTACAAAGAGGAAAAACAGGTGGAAGGGTGAGTAGGGGGTTAATGTAGTTACCATAAAAATTGGAGAATCAAGAGATACTGTCTGAAGTTAACAAAATGAGAAACAGAGGTTATATGAAAGTGAGATCTTACAAAGGTAACAAAATGATAAACTGAATAGTGATATAATGATCAAAATTTAGAAAAATGAGGAGATATAGAAGTAGGAGATGGAAGGAGCTCAATCCTCATAAATCATCTATTACCTAAACATAGTAAGAAGAACACAGGTGACGTTTAAAGATTAAAAACTTAACTAGTAGTATATGCATATTTACTTGAAGATATAAAACAAAAACCACAGCTGCCTCTGCAGAGATGATAGGATGGGAAAAGCAGAACCATGAAAGTTCTTCTATTTTTAGTGTGCTTTTTTTGTGTGTGTGGTTTTTAGTTTTTGTTTTTGGTACTGGGTCCTTGCACTTGTGGGGCAGGCAGTGGCCCACTGAGCTAAATTTCCAGCCCAGTTTTTAGTTTTGAGACAGGGTCTCCCTATGTACTCCAGGTTACCCTTGAACTCACTGTGTAGCCCAGCCTAGCCTCGAACTTGCAGAAATTCTCCTGCCTCAGCCCCCTGAGTGCTGGGATTACAGACGTGCACCACCACACCCAGTTTATCCTTAGTATTCTTAACTATAAATATATTACTTTGATTTTTTTTGTAAAAGTAAGGTACAAAATAAGATTTCCTAAACCATCTGTACTTATAAACTTTTAAAAGTATATTGTTTTTCAACAGTAAGGTAAGGTTTTATAACATTTATACACTAAAATGTTAAAGAACTTCATGAAACCAACTTACAAAATATCAGTATTAAGGGCATATTAGCTCAGTGGTTCCTCTGCTTACCTTGCAAGCAGAAGGTCCCAAGTTCGAACCCCGGTACCAAAAAAAAAAATCTGTATTAGTAAAACTGTCAAATCTTTCCCAATATAGAAAATTTAAATTTTGGTGGATGCATCTAGAGATCGTTTAAATAAGATGGGACGATATAGGTTATACCCAATACTATGCCATTTTATATCAGTGATATAGTTTGCTGGCTCCACCGCAGAAATGGCATGGTAGAACATGGTGGAGGAAAGCTGCTCAGCCCCTGGCAGCCAGGAACCAGACAGAGCAATAGCCAGCATGAGAGACACACCCTCCAAAAGCATGTCCCCAGTGATCTACCTCCTACGATCAGGCCCCACCTCCTAACAGCACATTCTGCTGAATCACTGAATTCATCAAGGATTAATCCACTAATGACTACAATGCCTCCGTGATCTGGACAACTTCTGAAAGCCACCCCTCTGAACAAATGAGTCTTCTGGGGAACTTTGTAGATCTAAACTGGGACAAGAGACTTGACCATCCAAATTTTTTTTTCTTTTTTTTTGGTACTTTGGATCGAACGCAGCTGACGGCGAAACCACTTAGCTAAATCCCCGGCCCTAGACCATCCAAATTTCATATCTGCAGGAGGACTTAAAACCAATCCCTAATGAATAAACCCACGGAAAACTATATACACTGTATTTTTTCCTAAACATACATACCTATGATAATATTCAATTTGAAAATTAGGCATAATAAGAGACTAATAATAATAATGAAATGAAACAATTATAATAACATACAGTATTATAATAAAAATTATGTGAAGGAAAGCTGTCTCAGAATATCTTACTGTACTCTACTCATCCTTCTTATGACATGAGATGATACGGTGCATATGTGACGAAACAAAGCAAGGTGAATGACATAAGCATTGTCACTGACCTCATCATATGTTTTTTTTCTTTATTTAAATCAAAATCTTTCATTATTTTCACTTAAAGGAAGCACTTTACTGATGCTCTTTGGCACAGCTGCATTCCCAGCATTATTCTTGTGTTTTAGGGCCACTGCTACTAAATAAAAGAAGAGTCACTTAGAGACAATCACTATGATGCCACAAGTCAATTCGGTAACCAAGATGGCTGTCAGGTGACCTAGGGGCAGGTAAAGTATATAGTGTGGATGATTCACATCACAGGAATGATGAAATGGGACACAGTAGACCAGCATGAGATTTCATCATGCTATTCAGAAAAGCATGGAATTATGAATTGCTTATTTTTAGAATTTTCTATTTAATATTTTTGGACCATAGTAGGCCACAGGCAACAAACTTTGGAAAGTGAAACCACTGGTAAAGGGTGACTGTATATACCCATAGAAGGGAATATTGGCAATATAAAGAAATGATGCACTGAAAAATGCTCCAACAAAGATAAAGCTTAAAAGTACTATGCTAAATGAAAGAAGCCAGCCATCACAAAAGGTAACACAAATTGTATGACTACATTTATATGAAATGTCAAGATTCATAAAAACAGAAAACAGATTAATGAGAGCTTAATGTTGGGTGGGGGTGTGGGAATGGGGAGTGACTGCTAATGAATATGAAATTCTTTATGGAAAAAAAATTCCAAAATACATTATGGCAATGTGGCACACCCCTGTTAATATACCAAAATGCTAGATTATATACTTTAAGTGGATAATTTTATGGTATATAAATTATATATCCATAAAAGTGTATTTATAAAGAATTTCTATGACCTAAGACCATATCCTAATACTTTTGAAACTATCCTCAATATCACTTTTCTAACGTGCTTTTCTCTTCTGTAAGTGTAATATAGATACTTAGTTAATGAACCTATTTACCAGAATTTTTTAAAGGATAAACAGATTTAAGAAAATCATGAGTGAGATAGGATGACTTCAGGTTAAGACAGGAGACAGCTTTTCTTCCTAATGAGACACTGCAAGATCCCATCCTCTCTCCCACAGCTGCCACGGTATCAGCTCTCCTTGAGTCTCACCCTCTACCCAATAGGGAGCAATTCATTCTGATCTACAAAGTAGTATGAAACTGTACGAAGGCATATGGACTCCTGAGGTTTATTACACTTACGTCTTTATGCACCCCGATTATCCTGCCACACTGACCTCATACAACATCCCAGAAGTCCTTTGCCTGTCCCTAGGAAGTCATTTATTTCACATAATATGCTCAGGCATGCTTTTCCCACAGGTCAGCTAAATGTGGTTTCTCCATGATCACTCCAGCCTACGAATATAAAAGCATCACAATAACCAAACTTGTTAATTTATGAATATCATCAATCACATACAGTTTGAAATAGTTATTTAATTTTCACATTAAACATAGGATTTCTACATACAGTGTTAAACACAGTCTTATTTTATTTGCTTTATATCTGTTATGGGGCAGACTTAGAATCTGCTTGTATCTTCCAGGACCTGTATTTGTAATGAGTAATTATAAACTGCTCTCACAGAATTGCAATTGACACATTAAATAATGAATCTGAGAATAACTACAGCATTCATAATATCTAAGAAAAATTAGAGCATTCATTATATTTGAAATAATATAGATGAATAAATAAAATGTTAATATTTTAATATCTGTTAAGGTCTAATAAAGTAATGTTTCATTGGGAATACTTTATTCAAGTATATTTCCCCAAGGGATATTACAATACTCTAGTCCTAAATTTAAATAAGATTGTATGTGACTATGTTTTTTAATCATTTCAATTTATATCACCTAAAACACAGCTGATTTTCAAACACTGCATTGGCTTTATAAACAGGAAGCCACATTTTATCATGAGCAAAAATCTCAACATAGGAAAGCAGGTTTTGGTTTCTGTGTCAACCTGTATGGGCTTAAATGACTTCCAAACTTCATTAGATGTATTTTTTTCATTCCTATTTATTTTTACATCTCATAAAAGATGCATGTGCTCTTATGTTTGAAGAGACAGGAAAAGGCCTAGAAATAACCTTTCCTGAAACTTTTAAAATAGGCATGGCAAGGAAGGGGGAAAATGAAGTCCTTGACCTAGTTATAGTTAAATGAAATATCAGTGGGAAATTCAAGGTAAGCAAAGGAGCCAAAGTTCTGCAGGAGGTGGCTCTGATGACTTGAGAAGAATGACATCTGATCCTTCTTTAAAAATCACATTTCTCATGGCTGTCTCATACTACCAAAGAAGAGAGGAGAATAAGCTAACACATAAATATTACTATTTCTAGAGGATGTCCTTCAAGAAAGGGAGGCTTTGTATTGTCTCTGTTTATATAAATCCCTGAAATATTTAACCAAAAGAATGACATAAATATATTCCCAGGCAACGGAATAAAACCTAGTTCAGTGTATCCAAACTCAAACTCCAGGCAACCACAGAAAAAAATATATTCTCAAGGAGCTTCCCAGTAAATAATGAAGATGACATTGCTTAGATTGAACAAGTCTTCAAAGGTGACTTAGTTAATAGGCTAACTAAATTGGAACCCCAGAATGTGTGGAAAGAGCTGCTATGAGATAGGTTAGTACAGATTTGTATGTAAAAACAAATCAAGTGCTTCCAATAAGTTAAATATTCTAAATTGGACAAAGTAAATGAAGTTATAGAGTATGTAGATGTTATCAGTTTTTTATTAATAGCTCTCCCTCAGAAAAGGAAATGACTGAGGTAGGTATTAGAGACAATGACCTTAACTCAGCTCAATGGGAAAACAGTAAAAATAACTTCTTCCTCAATCTCCAGTCACATGACAAGCTTAGACATGTGGTTCACTTCACCAACACTCCCAAGAATTATAGAGTAGTTTTTGGAATACACATGGCTTATCTCCCTCGGAGAAAATTACAAGTTGATTATAACATGAGTCTATTAAACAGCAGTATTTTAAAAGTACATCAAAATCACCTGCATTTAACATCATTCTATGGTCAAGTATCTTTTAAAATCAATAATCAGCCTCTCTCTCTCTGCCTCCCTCTCTCTCTCTCTCTCTCTAATACACACATTCCTCTACCACCTTCTCTGTCATGTGTGTGTTTTTATAAAGTGTGTGATATATATTTATGTATGTATTCAAGATGTATATTCCTTTGGTTTTAAGCAACATTTATCTGAGAAACAAGGTCACAATAGTAATTTTGCATTTATTTAGTTTTTACTCTCAAGATATTTGCATCAATTCTTACAATATCTACTTAAAAGGATCATGAGATCAAATCTTGGCATGAGCAAACAGTTTGGCCAGGCCTCATCAAGTATAACTGCAGCCAGTTTAAAAGTAATAACTCTTATTTTACTATTGGCTCAGATTGTTCACATGGGATCCCAGTCTTACTCAGTAATTCCCAGGAGTCCATGGAGTGACTCTTACTGGAGCTCATGAATAATCCTCCCTATTACCAACTGGGTTCTACCTAGTTTTTCTCATCCAAACCCCTTTCACTGGGGTCTGCTACCAGAAAAATAACATGGTAACATTTTACAGAATTCAATGCAGCATACTCTCACCAGGAAGATGTTGATGTCTGCAGAAAGATGCGACCTCCTGTTGCTGTCAAAGCTGCTAGCAAAAGCTTGAGAACAAAGTGACACTAATTTTCCCCAGAAGCCTCAATACGCTGAAACAGCCATGTGTGTTTTGCAGAAAGGGAGGCTGTCCTGCTTCCCGACCTGATACCTTTTACCACAAGAGGACTGAGTAGTGAAGGGTGGTGTGCCCATGCGTCTCACAGAGTAGCTCAAGAACAGGTTTCCCTTGGGTCTGCCAATACTCCCTCCCTCCCTTTCTCAGACATCCATGGGGCCAAGCCCATGGCTCATGTGAAATGTAGACACCTGAGCTGTGATCCTCATCCTCTCATTTTCTGGACTCCCATTTCAAGTAGTACATTCTTCCTCAGTCTTCTGTAGCCAAAAGAAAAAGGAGAAAGAAAAAGGAAATCCCATACAAAGTGGCCTAAGCATCTCCTGCATTCATCAGTTCAGTCTCCACACGTCAGCTGTATTAAAATCCCTATTTAGGTAAAAGTAAAAACCCCAGCTGCACAAGAGACTAGAAATTAGGCAAATCCTGCTTGAGAACACCTGAAGTTCCAAGCTAAAGAAGTTGTAGTCTGAAGAGCAAATATGAACCTATCTGTGAAGAGCTGTCCCTATTAGAAGATTCTCCAGGTTGGAGATACAGATGATGACTCCTGACCAAGGGACAAAGAGACGGCAGTGGTTAGGGACATCTTAACACCAACATCTCCAGGAAAGAGTCAAATGCTTTCTCCTTGTTGAAGAAGGATGCTGAACCTTGGAGAGAAAAGCATGTGGTATGTTTCCCATCTGTCAAGCTGTCATAGAAACCAGAAAATATTGTGAAAGAACCCAAAAATGTTATGAGAGGAAAAGAGGGTAAAAGAGTATAAATGAGTATAATAGGAGTATAAAAGAGTATAAATGTGTATCCACCACCAAATTTATTGCTTTCTTTAAATAATATACTTAAAGACATACATATCTATATAAGGACCTCTTAGAATTGTTCTTGAAACAATTATTAGAATGTTATTAGAACTGTTCTAATAATATTCTAATACTATATTATATTCTAATAATAATATAGTATTAGAATTTTTATCTAATTGTGATTAGAATTGTTCTTGAGAAAGAAATACAATTCTGAAAGATATAAATCGAGAGTAACAACAAAATGTGCATGTCCTTTATAATTTTGATTGTATCATTTTTATAAAAGGGATGAGGAATATAATATTTTTGCCATTACAAACTATGCCTAATAAGCTTAATTAAGCCCCACATGGCCTTCAATACAACATGGAAGGAAGATCTGTTTCTTCCCACAGAAGGAAGCAAGGAAAATCTTTCTCCTACTGACACGTTTCTTCTGTCCGGAAGGTTGAAAGACTTAGACACTGTAGAATCCATGAAAAGATCTGGCAGCATCCACAAAGGGAAAATCCCAAGAAGAATAAAATGGTAAGAATAAGAAAATCTCCTTTGGGGCTGGGGAATGGTGCCGCCACCTTCCTCACAAGTGCAAGGTCCCGAGTTCGATCCCCAGTACCAAAAAAAAGAAAAGAAAAGAAAAGAAAATTCTCCTTTGTAAGAAAGGGAGGGCATGTGTCTGCTCTCCAAAGCCCTGTTCTTGGTGGGAGGATCATCAGGTCAAGGAAGCAAGTAAGTCAATCAGTTTCCCTTTTGCTTAAATCAATTCCACTTGAATTTCTGTCACAAACAAAACAGTTCTGATAAATACATTGCACAAGTAAAGAGGAGGAAAGAAGCATGAATAATAGGGCTGGGATTTAGCTCAATGTTAGAGCACTTCTCTTAGTAAGGGCAAGGCCCTAGGTTCAGTCCCCAGATCTGGAAAAAATAATCATGAAAAATGGAATGGGTGCAGAGAAAGTACACCAACCAGCTAACAAGCTGACATTAATTTTCTGACATGAGTCATGTCAGAAAATAAAGAAGGATACAGAAATAGAAAAATCATCAATACAAGGAGGTCATAGGTTTTTTGCTCTGGCATCTGAGATAAAATTACAACCTAGAAATCCTGTAACCAACCAATTTTCCTAAACAGTATGCATTAACAATGAGTCCTGATTCACGAAGAAAAAAAGGGGGTAGCTGATTATAGATATTTACTCCCTTGACATGAAATATTTGAAACTGCCCACTGGCTCCTATTTTTAGATTAAAAACAAATCACTGGGAAAGGCCGATAACTGGCACAGTAATGAGTCCACAGCCATTTATTTACAGTTCCCTACAGCTGATTCATGAGTTGAAACTGAGTAAGTGGTATGTGACTCTCAGACTTTATCAACTTATTTATGTGTGGCCAAGACTTCTCCCTTATAGTGTGTGTGTGTGTGTGTGTGTGTGTGTGTGTGTGTATGCAAACACTCTGCCTTGTGTATGGGGGTACAGGAAGGAGAAAGAAATGTATATACAGCATGCACAATCTGACTACATTTTATGAATCTGTCCAATCACATCTGTCTTTTCCATAATTTACATATACCATCAACACTGAATTTACTGTACGCTGCACACAAAACCAGCAGTGTAGGCAAGATGGTAACGAGAATCTAAGAGAGACACATGCATTCTCATACATATTAATAGTTTATATGATGAAAAAAAACCTGAAGGATAAAAGAGGCATCACATATTGCCAGAACGACAGATGAAATGACAAAATACTGAAATTACTGAAGTAAGCTCTAAGTAAAGTACACAGCACATGGCAAGAAATGTGTGGCAACAGTTGTGACGGAATTTGTCTTGATTAATGGTCCCATATGAAAATACAAATCTAACTAAGGAGATTCTGAAAGTTCAAAAATGGAAACTGGGGCTGGGGATTTAGCTCAGTGGTTTTGCCACCTGCTGCACAAGTGCAAGGACCCGAGTTCGATCCCCAGTACCAAAAAAAAGTTTGAAAAAATGGAAACCAAATATTCATGTGGCCATTTAGGTTCAAAAACACAGCTAAGCCTAATACTAGCATTACATTTGTGTCCTGGACAAGCTTTGCCTGTAATGCATTATATATGTCTCCTATAAATGACTGTTTGACTACTACTCATGCCATTCCTGAAGTTAAAGCTTACAAATATATGTTTGATACCTGTTTGCTGTTAAGATGTGATTATTACTATAACCAAATACAATATCTTTTTGCAAAGATATAGTAAGAGACAGAAACAGTTGTTCTGGAACAATGTCAATAAATTAATTATAATGTATCTAGCACCAGAATGGCTGGTGCAGAAACAATGGAAGAACATTATATTTAACATTTCTATTAAATAATATATACAAATAAATAGGATTCCATCATAATTAGACTGCTATGACCAAGAAAAAAGGGATAATATTCTACTTTGAGGGTAGGTCTCCTAAATTTAAGCTAGGTTCAAAAACTTTTAAGGTACTAGAAAAATTTCTTCCACTGAAAGAAGGAAGAAAATTAAAACACAATCTCCTTTCTCAGTGTCTTATTGTGGCCATTAAAATACAGATGACAGAAACAACTTCTCATTTGGATAGAATTTATAGTTAACAAAATCCAATCTCATTAACTATTATACTTGATCTTCTCTCATGATCTCATTTTGTAGAAAAGTGAATTTGGAGAAGTTAAGGTATTTGCCCAGAATTATACACCTTATAAATGTGGGAGCTAAAACTAGTCTTCCCCCCTAGATTAAAGGTAGAACACAAGGAATATATAAGGCCTGCTATACCTCATATAGCATTCTAGTGGTTTCTCACCTATTAACTCATGTAATTATCATGATAACTATAGGAGATAAGAATAATTTATCCCCCATACAGAAGTGATAAAATTGAAGCTCTGAGTATTGCAGAACTTACCAAATTTTTTAAAGTGCTAGACAGGTGTGCAACTTAGTTGTACCTGATACTAAAACCAGGTTCTTTCCATGACAAGTTAATCCACGTTTCTATGGCATACACAACTTCTATTATGCAGTAACAGACAAAAAAATTAAGTAAAATAATTCACTTTCTTTTCAGAAAATTACTCCATCAGCAGGTACTTATTAAGAACTAGTTCAGTACTTAGAATTGTGGGAGACAATTCTCCCAAGGAGATTTCAAGACAATCACCTTTAAAATGCAAACAAAAAGTATTTTTAAACAATATTATTAAGCAATTTTTTAAAAATAATGTATAACTTTATAATCATTCACTAAATGCACACATATACAAAAATTAAAATTATTCAAAGAAAAGCAATCCAAGGGAAAAAACTATAATAATATTTACATATAATAAAACTCAACCAAAGCAAAACTGAAAAGTACTTAAACATTTTTCCATATAATTAAAAAAAACCTCAAGGATTAACAAGACATCAGAAGATGTGATTTGTCTTACAAAGATTTTCAAAACTAATATTGAACAAATAGTAGTCTGGAGAAAAAATTCTAATTAACTAGTAGAAACCACATAGGCCAAATTTTTTTAATTTAAATTTCAATACAGTCATGTGACACGTGATGGAAATATAATCTGAAAAATATATTATTAGGCAATTTCATCCGTGTGTATCGCAAAGTACCACACAGAGTGCCAACTTCTAAGTGCAAACTGAAAAGGTATACGTCGATCATCTGTGACGGCCCCTTGATATTATCCAAATACGCAGTTAAACCCGAGATACATGAGGTTACCACTGGCATAGCAGCACACCGTTTTACAGTAAACCCTTTTATATAAGTAGGATTATGCTCTAAAGGATGAAAAGCACAGCATATTATGATAAGTACCTAAAACAGTAACAGTCATTTATCACACTATCGAGTGCTGTGTACTCTACATAGTTGTATGTGCTTCTTCTGGAAACACACCCTTCTCTCCTTTGATCTCAGTGACTCTTCCTTCCCAACCCACTGATGAGCTCCAGCCTAGTCTCTATCTACATCTCTTCCTATAGTTTTAAACACAATCTATATATGGATTCTTTCCATATTCCAGCCTGTAACCTGATCTCTCCCATTCCTCTCCTGCCACCTCTACCCCTTTGAACCTTTCCTTCATATTTCAAATTATCAATTATTCATTTTAATCATTTTAATCCTTAATTACACTTTCAGTTTCTCACACTAGAGAATCTATTCAGTATTTACACGTGTGTCCTATTTATTCAATTAAGAGGATGGCCTCAATATGCATCCATTTAGCTATAAATGTCCCTGTAAGTTTCTCGTTCTTTATGGCTGAGTAGTATTCCATTTTATTAAAACAAAAAAACAAACAAAAAAAAACACATCTTCTTTACCCAGTCTCCAGTTGATGGGCACTTGGGTTGTTTCCAAGCTTTAGCTATTACAAACTGTGCTGCTATGAACATGGGTGGACATATATCACTGTGGTATGATTCTTTTAATTCTTTGGGGAAGATCCCCAGCAGGGGAATAGCAGGGTCAAATGGGACTTCCAGTCCTAGTTATTTGAGGTATCTCCATACTGATTTCCACAGTGGCTGCACCAGTCTACACTCCCACCAACAATGGAGAAGGGTTCCTTTCTCCCCACACCCCCACCAGCATGTTATTGGATGATTTCTTTATAACAGCCATTCTTTCTGGGTTGAGGTGGAATCTCAGTGTTGTTTTCATCTGCATCTCTCGAATGACCAGTGATGTTCAATATTTTTTCATATATTTATTTGCTGCTTTTACTGCTTTGTCTGAGAAATGTCTGTTCATTTCAGATCCCCATTTTTTAATTGGGTCTTTGAATTTGGGAGGTCTGATTTCTTTCAGTTCTTTATATGTTTTAGGTAGTAGTCCTTTGTCTAAGGTGCAGCTGCTGAAAAGTTTTTCCCATATTGTAGGTTGTCTCTTAGCTCTGTTCGTGGTTTCTTTTGCAGTGCAGAAGCTTTTTAATAAGATGAGATCCCAGTTGTTGATTCTTTGTGCTAGTTCCCGTGCTACTGAGGTTTTGTTTGATTATTAAGCAATTCTTAATGCAAACAAGGCAGAAGAAAGATTATTGGTGAAATAAAGCTCTCACTCCATTTCATGGAAAAAGAAGATGAGAGAAAAAAAAATATTATGGACTGATATTATGGCTTATATCTAGTCCCTCCCCCAGAGTCTCACGCACTCTTAAGTGAGGCTTTTGGGAGGTGGCTGGATCATGAGTATGTGATCCTGCAATAAGGCTGTGATAACTGGATTAGTCCACTGATTTGGTTTAGCCTAGTTCTGGATATGGATAATGGGAAGGCCCTGGATGTGGGTGGCACCAACCAAAAGGCTTGTAGCCTAAATGGAATGAAAAGGGGAGGAAGGCTTGCTGCTGGCTTCTTCCTGCCTGCCACTCTATGCACAGTTTTTCTTCTGCATGCCTCTCTACTATGCTGCCCTGCCCTGGAGCCAGCTATGGACTGAAACATCTACAAACTGTCAGCTAAAACAAACCTTACATCCTTTAACTTGTGGTTTTCCCACCAACAAGAAAGTAACTAAGGCAACTGGTAAGTGTTCTATTCCAGTGGTGTTTAATATAGGATGAGTGATATTCATCCATGATGTGGTTTAATGTTTAATATGGTGTAATATTTAATCCAAAATTTGAGCAGGTACTAGTTGAATTGTGGATTAGGAGAGGGTCAGGTAGTCAGTAATGGTGATAGATAAAAGACACTATCTTTAAGAGTAGAATTCATTAGGACAAATATCTTACATCATTATAAAATTCACATCATCACTGAACATCACTGTTTTTTCTTGTTCCTTTTTTGTTTTGTTCATCCTTCCTATGAACACTACTCTTGAGTGCTTACCATATACCAGGCATCAGACTGGGCACAGTGGAACAGTGGTAACCAAGAGAGTAATGGTCCTAGATAAGATCACCTAAAATAGGGCAGGGGATTTAGCTCAGTGGTTCCGCCACCCGGCTTATAAGCACAAGGTCCTGAATTTGATCCCCAGTACCAAAAAAAAAAAAAAAAAAAAGATCACCCAGAACAATGCACATACTTCACTGGAATGTAACTATATAATTCAGAGTAAAAAGTAAGAATTGGGACTCTGAAGACATGAGATCAGTCCCAGCTTCACTATCTGAATGAACTATCCATTTTAAATGGGAAGGGGAACAAGACATGTGGAGGGGGTATAAAAAGAAAACTGAAAAAAAATGGAAATATAGCTTTTGGAAATGGAGAGGGGAACACAAGTTGAAGAGAAGAGGGAAGGATGTGAAGGGAAGGGAACAGAAAAGAAGATGTATATGTGCAAATTCCCTATAATAAATGTAAACATTATGTACCAGAAACATGTACAAATAAAAAATATTTTTAAATCCCTACCTTTGGCCAAGATCCAACTCAGGTGATCTCATAAATTACTAGTCATGGAAGCCTTACTCTGAAATGTTGAAGATTATTTCAGCTATGATCAGTTCCACAACATTCTAGTCCTATCTCAGCTATCTCCAGAAATCTCCCTGCCAAAACTTGAAATGCTCTAGAACCAACAAGAAACTTAGTGACCACAGCCTAAAAGTAGGCACAATAAGCACCAAGAGTAGAATAAGTTCACACCCCTCTGGCCAGCAAAGGAAGAGCAGGCACTCCCCCAAGATATCATCCAAGAAAAACTGACTCTAACCCACTATTCCCAGAAAGGAATTCTACCTTGTTTCACAGCTTTCTGTCTGGAACTAATTTGCCTGCCCCATTCCTACTCTACCTTCTTGGCCTCATTTATTGATCCTTATAACATAAACCCACTCTAAAACCTATCTCAACATCTTCAAAATTGTACCTGAATTTCTTCTGCAGGAATTGAAGCTTGCAGATCTCAGAAAATGTTCAGATTAACCTCATCCTTCTTTAGAGTCTATATCCAATGGTCAAATCCATTATTGGTGTGCCATTTTTTTCTCTTGTTTTGTTCCCATATTCTTCTAATGCTGCCTTCTCCTGGCTCATGGCTTCTTCTCTCCCAGCAAGCCAACCCACACGACTGCAGTGTTTCCTACCTTTGCCAGCAGCCAGCATTGACAGTTGCAGAGTAGGAGGAGGTGTGACTCACTCTTTTGAGGATTGGTTGCCACACATGTCAAAGCCCCAGTACATTTTCATGCAACATTTTTATGCAGGAGACAGTATAAGCTTTAGGATTCAGCCAACTCAAGTTATTTTTTTCCTGAAATGTAATACCAACTAATATCTGCCTAGTTTGACTATACTAATTTACTTACAGAACTCTCTCAGAGGTTGATCTTTATCTAGGGTGATATAATTTCATCTTGGTGCCTAAAGCTTTATGTGTAAAATACAAATCCCTACTTTAAGGAAATTCTCACATAGAGTCATGGTATAGGACGATGATCAAAAGCATGGCATGTTAAAACTCTGAATATAGTTCTATATCTGTTGTATGACAACTGTGGCACCTTGGGTGATCCCTCAATTTTTCTTGCCTCATTAGAAAGGAAGTGATATTATCAGTTGATATTACTAAGACACTTCCAGCTCTAATATTCTTTACTGAGTTTTTCCCTGAAAATAGCTGTGGGGTTTAACAAATGAGTATGGATAAAATTATTTTCATTTTAGGCTTGAATTGTCCTTCTTTATAAGTTACAGAATAATTGTGTTCCTTTTTTGTTCTGTAACATAAGTAAAATTGAATAATTATCCAAAAACTCTCCAGTCATTCAATCAAGAAATTACTTATTAAGTAACTATATTGGTGCAGGACATATACAAAACAAATAAAGTTTCTAACTTCATTAACATTTATAGACTGTGAGGAGATATAGCCCTAGAAGTAAACAAAACAGAATTTCTCTCTCATTTATCAATGTATCTTAAGAACCCTGCAGATGCATAGCATAGAGTATGCGACAAAAACTATTTTTATGGGAGAACTGTTGGATGAATGCATGCATGCATGAAAAATTGAACAAATGAACTTTATGTCACAGAAATTCCAGAGTTACTCCAGGATATAAGAATTACTATAAGACAAAAGAGAACAATCTGGTTCTCAATGCAAAATGATATTAGGTACACAAACATATATGCTCAAAAGTGACTTAAACTCATCCTTATAAAATGAGACTTTGGACAAGAAGAGAATGTTATAGGAAATGATGTCCAAGTGAATTAGACTATCTTGAGAGAACTTAAACTGGAAAATGTGTGCATAAGAGAGTTGATTATCAGGGAAGGAAGTGAGTGAATGAACCTCACAGATGTAAAAGCCACTTGAAGGAATCAAGTTTCCATTGGCATCGAACTCTAAAAAAGTATAGTCTCAACTGGTTTGCACAAATATAATTCATCATCTCAACCCACCGTACTCTAGCCAGCCACAGAGGTATGAGACTAGTGTCCTAGTTTAAAGACAATGGTAGACAAATACTGACCTAAATTTATTTACTGAATTCATGAATACATTTGAAATAATATTTTGAAATTTGATTCCAAGAGTAAAGCTGTATTAGATTATTTCTGTAGTACATTTTCCATAACATTCGTAATACATAATGATAAGATCCATTTTGGTACATTCTTGTAGTTTGCTGTCCAAAGAATAGGCAAAGTCATTTTTGATAGTTCTTGATATAAATCATGCCTGATAAGTGTAAATCAAATACATCTTACAAATAAGCATAATCAGTTATAATTTTTCCAGCAACGTTCTCATTTGAATAGGGACATGGAAAATCTTTTGAGGTCTTAAGTTTATTGAAAACTTAGATTCTTAAAACTATGAAGAATATTTATTTCCTTTATTTTTTTAAAAAAAGGTATACTTTGCAAGTCTCTATGGACTCTCTAATCACATGCTCTTGAGAATATTGTAAGAATTTTATATCTAGGGTTCTTAAATCATCACACATTTTAATTTCATTGTGTTCATGGTAACACTTGGTACTGAAGTATTCATGAAAAGTGAATTTGACCTCAAAGTATTTATGGTCTGCAGATTTTTACAGCCACTTGAATTCCCAGTACAGCTGACTGTTAAAACAAAAAATTAAGAAATTATAACATAAAAGTGCATTTAATGAAAGGGCAGTCATTTCTAATAAGGCAGCTCTCAGAAAATGGACAGAAAAGCTTGACATTTGACTTATAATCCAGCAATTTGATCTTATCATGATACTTTCATTAGAAAAGAAAGTTATTTGGTGTTTTCCTTCAGGACTGAGTTCTAGCTGAAACAGCTTCAACCACAACTGCCACCACCACCGTCACCATAGCTTTTCTAGTAACAAATGGGTATCAAGCACAGTCTATGAGAAGAACATGGACTAGTAAATATAGCAGTTTTAAAACTAGAGGGATAAAATAAAGAATTGCACTAGCCTAGGAATAATACCCATATTTACACATATAATCCTCTTAAAAAGCCTATGAAATAAGTAAATTAATGCACAAAGTTACACACTTTTTCCACATTTAATTATAAGAAAAAAGTTTCAGAGAAATCAGGTAAATTGTCTCAAATCATAGGTGATGTCAAAGATAATAGCAGAACTGTGATTTAGACCCAAGTATGTCCAATCAAAAAAAATTCAGGGCTCTTAATCACTGAGCTAGGTTATCCTCAGGTATTTGTATACAGTACTTAAATTTAATCAACAAAACTGATCAATTCCCAATTCCTTTGTTCTTTCTTGCTTGCTTGGTTGCTTCTCATTTTCCTTTTAGAAAACATGGAAAGGAATACAGAATACTTTATAGAGGAAAAACTGAGTTCTTTTCTCCCATCTTTATTGAAGTATAATTGACAAATAAAAATTATGTATACTTAGGATATACAATGTGATGTTCTGATATATGTATACATTATGAAATGATTACCACAATGAGTTAACCTGTCCTTTACTATTGTCAACATACTGTGCATTAGATCTCCCTAATGTACTCATCCTGCATAAATGAAACTTTTCACCCTCTGACCAACATCTCCCCATTTCCTCCACCCTCCAGCAACTGGTAACCACCACTCTACACCCTGTTTCATTGACTTCAACTTTTTTAGGTTATAGATAGAAGTGAGATTATGCAGTATTCATCTTTTTGTGCCTGGCTTATTTCACTGGACATAATGTCCTCCAAGTACATTCATGTTGTCACAAATGACAGGATTTCCCTATTTTTAAGGCTGAACGATGTTCCACAGTGTGTATGAGACATTTTATTTACTTATTCATTTATCAGTTGTCACTTATGTTGTTTTCATATCTTGACTATTATAAATAACACTACAAAGAGTACGGAAATATAACTATCTCTTGGAGATAGTTTTGCATATATACACGAAATCAGATTGTTAGATCATAAAGTAGTTCTATTTTTAATTTTTTGTAAGACCTCTATATTATTTTTCATAATGCTGGTACTGATTTCTATGACCACCAAGTATGTAAGAGTTCATCACTCTTGAATGGGAAGAATTTCTAGGCAGAAGGAATCACATTCACAAAGGTCCAGATGTAAAACAACTGACCACATTAAAGAGACTATGAATGATAAAGAATGGATAGACCACAATAAACAATGAGGAAATAGTTTTTAAATTCCATTTATAATATCGTAAAAAGAATACTTCTAAATGTGTCTAAGATAATAAATACAAAATTATACTCTGAAAACCTATATAAGGTAGATGAAAGAAATTAAATAATAGCTAATAATGTAGAGAAACATATCATTTTCACAGATATAAAGACTTCACATTGTTAAAATGGCAAGATTCAAATGATCTACAGACCTAATGCAATTCTCATCAGAATCCCACCAGATTTCTTTATATAAATTAATAATTTCATTCTAAAATTCTTATAAAATTTCAAGGGGGCTAGAATGGCCAAGACAACCTTTAAAAAGAAGAATGAAGTAAAAGAATGTTCACTTCTCAGTTTTAAAACATACTACAAAGCAACAGTAACCATGACAGTCTGGCACTGGCATAAGAGACATACAATCAATGGAACAGATTTCAAAGTGGGGGAGGATTCTTATATTTATTATCAACTATTTTTTTCAACAACAGTGCCAGGACTATTCAATTAGGAAAGAATATTCTTTTCAAAAAGTAATGCTAAGACAACTAGATAGCCACATGCATATAAAAACATGAAGATGGGTTCTTACATCATACCATATAAAAAAGATTAACTCAAAATGGATAAAAAAACTAAGTGTAAGGGCCAGGGATTTAGCTCAGTGGTACGACATTTGCAAGCGCAAGGTCCTGAGTTTGATTCCCAGCACCAAAAAAAGAAAGAAAAAAAAAACTAAGTATAAGAACTAACATTATAAAAATTTTAGACAGGCACGGTGAGGACCCCAGCAGGATGGAGCCCCTGCTCCGTCCCTGTGCCCTGCCTACATAGACCAGGTTAGCTGCACAGGCCCCTGCAGCTGCCCACCCCCGCCCCCGGCTCTGGCTTCCTGGCTGTGTCACTACCTGGTTCCACAGTACAGAGCCACAGGGGGTCATAAAGGTCATTGTCCTGAGCTACAGAAGATAGAACAGAAGTGAACAACAGAAAGAGGGCCTCTCTCAGGTTCTTTGATGAAAACTGAGGCCAATGGAAAAGTGAAGAGAATCTCTGCAATAAAGGCACACCAGACCACTGTACTTGGTAAATTGGAGGGATCATCACACCTCCCATTGGAACCTGGACTATCTTCAGGGGAAGGTCAGCGGGAAACTTGGAACTTGCAGTAGATCCTTGCAGAGTTCAACTCTGCAGGAGAATAGGGAGCTGAACTTGGGACTAGCAGCCAGAAATCTGCCTGAATCTCACAGGGCTGCTACTGGCTGGCTGCGACTCGTTGACTTATATCTGTCCATGGCTCCCTATGTTGTCTATTGTGACAGCAGAGACATACCCTGAAGGAGGCCCTTCATTTTTATTTTTTGTTATTTGGAAAATTTTTTTCTCTTATTTTTAATTTTTAATTTTTTTTCTACTCCTCTCAAATTTTTATTTTTCTGTTCTTTTTTTCTTTCTTTTCTCTTTTCCTTCTCTCCCTGCCCACATTGTTCTTCATCTCCCTTTTTGTTCATGTTCTGGACCTAATTCAGATTTCTTCTTTATTTTTCTTTTCTTCTCTTTTTCCTTCTCTTGATTATCATTAGCTGTAAAGGAAAGTAAATATAGTTTCAAGCTTTGCTATTGTTATTATGTTGTTCTATTCTCATCTTTGTTCTTTCATTCTGCCTTTTCCTCTTCTCTTCAACAGGTTCTTAGAGTGTGCGAGATCTTCCTGTGTCCTCTGGCCTCACTGCTAACCTTTCCCTATCCTTCTACCTGTCTAACCCTCCCTCCCCAACTCCTTCTAACTCCCCATCCCAAAGGGTAAAATTGTTATATTGAAGAGTTTATTCACTATAAACATACGTTGGGTTGGTCCTCGATTTTGATTTAATTCACACAGCTAAAGGTGATAGATTAATAACTACAACAAATTGTCATTTTCTAAGCTGTGCTTCATGCTATGGTGCTACTGATTGTATCACTTGGGCTAAGGTGTTGTGATTGCCTTCCTGGTATAATGAAAATGAGATAACCTCAGAATCATTAGTGACTCAAAATGTAAAGACTAGCTATATGGGGAAGACATCTCTGAAAAGCAATCATTCCACAAGGGTTCTAAATACAAGCAACAAACATACTTACAATAAGCAATTTTGAAGTATCAACCCAGGAATTAAACCAAGGACAGTACCAAAAACAAAAATGAGAAGACATTTAAGCAAGGCACAAACTTAGACTTCCACCCCACCAAAGGCAAATTCTGGGGGAAATGAGGTGAAAAATATGACAATCAACCACCTGGACACCCTGAACTGATAGCACAGAAAGTAATAAAACAGATGAATGAGGCTCTAGAAAAATTCAAAACAGAAATAATTTCCCAGATAACTACAGAGATGGTGAAGAGAGTGAAAGACATTAGAGGCTCTAGAACAGAAACAGATAAAAAAAAATAGATGAGCTCAGAAACATGCTGGAAGCCATGAATGCACAGCGTAAGAAAGAAATAGAAACCATGATTGCCCAACATAAGAAAGAAATGGAATCCATGAGAAAGATTCAAAAAGATATCCAGGAGATTAAAAAATCCATTGAAAGTATGCACAGCAGTTTAAGGGAATGTGAAGATAGAAAATCAGGTATAGAAGACAGGATTGTGGTTAGTGACCATGAAAGCAGTGATTTCTTGAAAATAGTAAGGGACCATGAGAAATCAATTCAGCAGCTGCTAGATGATGCAAAGAAGAATAACATAAGACTGATAGGAGTCCACAAAAAAACAGGAGAAAGTACAATAGATGTAAAAAAAACTGTTCAGAGAAGTAAGAGTAGAAAACTTCCCAGACAGAGGTAGAGAATTGGACATACAGATAAGTGAGGCATATAGAACTCCAACTAGCCACGATTTAAAAAATCTACACCTAGATATATAATAGCCAAGATCCCAGAAACCTAACAGAAGAACAAAATCCACAAGGAGTTAGAGAAAAGAAACAAATCACCTACAAAGGAAAGCCCATCAGAATCACAGCAGACTTCTCAACACAAACCTTCAAGTCAAGAAGAGACTAGAGTGAAATATTTCAAGCCCTGGAAGGAAATATCTTCCAACCTACTGTTGTATCCTGCATAATTATCTTTCAAAATCGATGGGGAAATTAGATACTTCCATGACAAAGAACACGTGAGAAATTTCATGAACACCAAAACAGTACTCCAAACAATTCTAAACAATATCCTAGAAAAAGACAAGGAAGGTCACAATTCCATGAGGCCCAACAGAGGGAAGCCACCAAGAAAGGCCAGAAACTAAAGGGAAAGGGGGAAAAAATAAGAAATAAAAGAGCTAACAACAGTAAAACATCATGACAAGGATGAGTCAATATCTATCAAATATAACCATCAATGTTAATGACCTCAATTAACCAATCAAAAGAAATAGACTGGCAGAATGGAGTAAGAAACAAAATCCAACAATATGCTGCATACAAGAAACACACCTAACTCAAAAAGAAACTCATAGACTGAAAATTAAAGGATGAAAAACAGATCTCCATGAGACAGGAACCCAGAAAAAAACAAGGGTAGCAATCTTATTTGTAGACAAAGTAGATTTCAAACCAAAAGTAATTAAGAGAGACAAAACTAACTAAGAGATGGTCACTACATCTTTGTGAAGGGAACAATCCAAAAGGAAGAGATGACAGTCATACATACATATGCACCAAATATGAATGCCCTCAACTATACAAAACAAATATTAATGGGCATGAAAAAACAAATAAGCACTATACAATTGTAGTGGGAGACCTCAATACCCCACTGTCACAAATAGATCATCTAGACAAAAAGTAAACAACAAAATTCTAGAACTGAACCAAGCTATTGAACAAATGGACTTAATAGATGTTTAGACAGTTTTCCACCCTACAAAATCAGAATACACGTTCTTTTCAGCTCCACATGGGTCGTTGTCCAAAATAGACGACAGGATTGCTCATAGGAAATGTTTAAGTGAATGTAAAACAATTGAAGATACCACCTGCATATTATCAGACCATAGTGCAATAAAATTGGAGATCAATAGCATGAGAAACTGCAAAACCCCCACAAACACATGGAAATTGAAAAACACTCTCCTGAACAACCAATGGGTCACAGAGGAAATTAAAGAAGAAATTAGACAGTTTCTACAAGTAAATGACAATACTAGTACAATATACAGGAATCTATGGGACACAATGAAAGCAGTTATATGAGGGAAATTCATAGCAGTAAATGACCATGTTAGGAAAACAGAGAGAGCTCAAATAAACAACCTAATGCTGAACCTCAAGTTCCTAGAAAAAGAAGAGCATAACAAACCCAAAGCTTGTAGAAGAGAAGAAATTATAAAGATCAGAGCAGAAATCAATGCAATGGAGACTAAGAGAATGATACAATAATTCAGTGCATCAAATAGCTGGTTTTTCAAAACAATAAATAAAATCAATAAACCTGTAGCCAACCTTATCAAAAAAAGGAAAGAAAAGGCACAAATATATGCAATTAAGAACGAAAAAGGTGAAGTCACAACAGACCCAACAGAAATCCAGAGGATCATCAATACCTACTTTGAGAACCTGTACTCTAATAAAATGCAAAACACAGAAGAAATGGACAGATTCCTAGATACATACGAATTGCCAAAGGTAAATGAAGAAGATATAGAAATTCTAAACACCCCAATTACAATGACTGAAATTGAAAATGTAAATTAAAAATTTACCAACAAAAAAAGCCCAGGTCCTGATGGCTTCACCATTGAATTCGACAAGACATTTAAAGAAGAACTATTACCATTACTCTTTAAACTCATCAATGAAATTGAAAGGGAAGCAATATTTCTGAATTCATTCCTGGAAGCAGGGGTTCCTTTGATTCCAAAAACAGGGAAAGGCCCAACCAAAACTAGAACTACAGGCCAATCTCCCTAACGAACATAGATGCAAAAATCCTCAACAAGATACTGGCAAACAGAATACAGAGGGTCATCAAGAAGATCATACATCCTGACCAAGTTGGATTTATTCCAGGGATGCAAGGATGGTTCAATATATGTAAATCAATAAATGTGATAAACTATATTAACAGAGTCAAGGACAAAAACCACATGATTATCTCAATAAATGCAGAAAAAAAATTGACAAAATCCAACACCCATTCACAATAAAACCCTACAAAAAAATTGGAATAGAAGGTCTTTATCTCAACCTGATTAAGGCTATCTATGAAAAACCAACAGCCAACATCATACTAAATGTTCAAAAACTGAAAACTTTCACGCTAAAATCAGGAACAAAACAAGGATGTCCACTATCACCACTCCTGTTCAATATAGTTCTGGATACATTAGCAACAGCAGTTAGACAAGAGAAAGAAAAAAAAGGAATAAAGATAGGAAAGGAAGAACTTAAACTGTCATTATTTGCTGACGAAATGATACTCTACATTGAGGAGCAAAAAACTCTGCCAAAAGACTTCTAGACTTAATTGACAGATTCAGTAGAGTAGCTGGATACAAGGTCAAAACTCAAAAAACAATAGCCTTCTTGTACACAAGTAAGAGACTCACTGAGAGAGAAATTAGGGAAACAATTCCTTTTACAATAGCATCCAAAAAAATGAAATATCTAGGAATCAATCTAACGATGGAATCAAAAGACCTCTACACTGACAACTACAACTCTCTAAAAAAAGAGACTGAGGAGGATATAAGAAAATTGAAAGAATCCCTTGCTCCTGGATAGGAAGAACCAATATAGTGAAAATGGCCATACTTCCAAAAGTGCTATATAGATTTAATGCAATGCCGATTGAAATTCCAACAATATATTTCATAGAACTAGAGAAAACAATCCAAAAATTCATTAGGAACCAGAAGAGATCTAGAACAGCAAAAGTAATTCTAGGCAACAGAGACATGGCAGGTGTATCACAATCCCCAACTTGAAACTATATTACAAAGCTACTGTGATAGAAACAGCATGGTACTGGCAAAGAAACAGACTCAAGGATAAGTAGAATACATTAGAAGATGCAGAAACAACTCCAGACATACTCAGCCACCTCATCTTTGACAAAGGGGCCAACCACCCTCATTGGAGGAAAGATAGCCTATTTAATAAATGGTGTTTGGAAAAACTGAATTTCAACCTGCCAAAGATTAAAACTAGACCCATACCTATCACCGTGCACTAAACTAAGATTGAAGTGGATTAAAGATCTAAATATTAAAACAGAAACACTAAACTTGCTCAAAGATAAGTTAGGTAGAACTCTTGAAGACATTGGCATAGGAAAAAACTTTATAAACAAAACCCCAGTAGCACGGGAACTAGCACAAAGAATCAACAACTGGGATCTCATCTCATTAAAAAGCTTCTGCGCTGCAAGAGAAATCACTAACATAGCTAAGAGACAACCTACAATGTGGGAAAAAAAATTTTAGCAGCTGTACCTCAGACAAAGGACTACTATCTAGTGGGACCAAATGCTCACAAGGTCCCTCCCCCATGGCTGATTGCTATGCAGCAATATGGACCACCCCCATCATACCCCAACCTGAAAATTCCTGGGCTCAACTCTCCTATCCCTGAGAGCTGTTCCTTTGGCTACCATGCTGGTGGCTGGGGCAAACCACCAGTAGATGAGACCGGAAAACCGCTCTACAGGGACATCTTTGGAACCAATGCTGCTGAATTTCAGACCAAGACTGAAGAAGAAGAGATAGATCGGACCCTTTGGGGGAAACTAGAGCCATCAGATGAAGAATCCTCCGAAGAGGAGGAAGAAGAAGAAAGTGATGAAGACAAACCAGATGAGACAGGCTTTATTACGCCAGCAGACAGTGGCCTCATCACTCCTGGAGGGTTCTCATCAGTGCCGGCTGGAATGGAGACCCCTGAACTCATTGAGTTGAGAAAGAAGAAGATAGAGGAGGCGATGGATGGAAGTGAGGCACCTCAGTTGTTCACTGTATTGCCGGAGAACAGAACAGTCACCGTTGGGGGAGCCATGATGGGATCGACCCACATTTATGACATGTCCATGGTTATGAGCTGGAAAGGTCCAGCCCCAGAGCTGCAAGGTGTGGAAGTGGCCCTGGCTCCCGAGGAGTTGGAGTTAGATCCAATGGCCATGACCCAGAAGTATGAGGAGCATGTGCAGGAGCAGCAAGCACAAGTGGAGAAGGAAGACTTCAGTGACGTGGTGGCCGAGCATGCTGCCAAACAGAAGCAAAAGAAATGGAAAGCTCTGCCCCAGGACAGCCGAGGGGGCAACAAGAAATACAAGAAGTTCAAGTTTTAGGTCCCTCACACACAGCTGGCCTTCTTTTAAGCCCTTTATCTGGATGCCTGGGCTTCTTACATGATTCCTCAAGAGTGAGCTCTTCTGCAGCTCTCAAGGGCTTGTCATTTCATGTTCTTATTTTAGACTTGTTTTGTAAATAAAGCTGCTTCCCAAGGAAAGAGCTTGACTATGTAAAAAAAAAAAAAAAAAAAAAAAAAAAAAAACCTGAAAAAAGTCACACCTCCCAAATTCAAAGACCCAATTCAAAAATGGGCATCTGAAATGAACAGACATTTCTCAAAGAAGTAAAAACACCAAATAAACACATGAAAAAATGTTCAACATCACTGGTCATTTGAGAGATGCAGATGAAAACAACGCTGAGATTCCACCTCACCCCAGAAAGAATGGCTGCTATCATGAAATCAACCAATAACAAATGCTGGCAGGGGTGTGGGGAAAAAGGAACCCTTCTCCATTGTAGGTGGGAGTGCAGACTGGTGCAACCACTGTGGAAATCAACATGGAGATAACTCAAACAACTTGGATTAGAAGTCCCATTTGACCCAGCTATTCTTCTGCTCCTCCCAAAAGAATTAAAAGAATCATACCACAGTGATATATGTGCACCCATGTTTACAGTGACACAGTTTGTAATAGCTAAAGCTTGGAAACAGCCCAAGTGCCCATCATCTGGAAACTGGATAAAGACGTGGGTTATTTATAAAATGGAGTACTACTCAGCCATAAAGAATGAGAAACTAGAGACATTTATAGCTAAATGGATGCACATTGAGGCCATACTCTTAAGTGAAATAAATAGGACACACATGTGTAAATACCGAATAGTTTCTCTGGTGTGAGAAACTAAAAGTGTAAATAAGGTTCAAAATGTATAATTGATAATTGTGAAATAGGAAGAAAAGCTCTGAAGGAGTGGAGGAAGCACAAGGGGTAGGGGAAAGGAAAGAAGGGAAAAGAAAAAATATAAGAAAAGGAAACAAATGGAAACAAAGTCTTTGTAAATAGGGAAGGGTGGAGGGGGTGGAGGGAGGGCAGGGGAATGGGGAAAAAATAAGAACCAAGATGCATTATGTAAAGGTACAATTCCCAATGATGAATTTAACTGTATTTCATACCTAAAATGTACCAATAAACTTAATGAAAAAAACCTGCAAGTCAAAACCACAATGACATGCCATTTCACTTCCACTAAATGGCAGAGTCAAAACGTCAGAAAATGTAACAGACTCAGACTTAGCAGCTGCCGCTGTGGCCACCACAAAACAATAAGCCAGGATCTAACAGCCCTTGAGCAACTCCTGAAGACTGTAGCAAAATGGAGAAAACTGGAGAAGCTACTTAGGAAGTCGTGTGTAAAAGTAAATACAAAACTACAGGTCAAGTGGTCACGATGAAGAAAATCAGACTAGAAAGTGAAGAGGAAGGGTTTGGTTCCTATTATTGCAATTTGAGAAATTTCGCTATCAAAAGACTTCATCATCCAAATGTAGTAAGTCTTCAAAATGTGCTACCAGGTTATATCTCATCTTTGAATTTCTTCCCATGAATCTCAAGAAGTACTTGGATTCTAAGAGCGAAATAACAGATAGATGAGAGGAAACAGGGAAGTAGACCTTTCGGAGACAGGAAGAGGATCCACAGATGGAGGGAGAAGGGATGCAGGGACGGTGAAAAGGAAATAAAAAGGATTAAGATGTGGTATGTATGTTTTCATTATGTGTCATCAACATGTACTAACAAAAAGGATGATTTTTTAAAAAGAAATACTTTGACTTTATTCTTTTTTGGAAATTCATGGATTCTTAAGAGTTATTTGTAGCCAGGCCTGAAGGAGCATCCCTATAATCCCAGCAATCTAGGAAGCTAAGGCAGGAAAACTGCAAATTTGAGCCTAGCCTTGGCAACTACGTGAGACCCTATTTCAAGGTAAAACTGTGAGAAAGGGCTGGGGAGGCAGCTCAGTGCAAAGGCCCAGAGGTCAATCACCAGTACTAGGAGAGAGAAAGCTTTTGTACCAAACCCTTCAAAGGGTCTTGTTTGTCACGCTAGAAGTGTTCTTCACAAAAACCTAAAACCTTAAAATCTATTGACTGATAAGAAAGGAGCAATTAAACTATCTGACTCTGGCCTAGCCAGAGATTTTGGGATACCTTTTAGGATATATGGACCCAGAGCAGCTCACTGATATAGAGCTGCAGAAGCATTGCTGGGGTCTAATGGAGCTGACATTAATCACCGTGCTTGCAAGAACTGGCAACTAATAAATCACTTTTCCATGAAGATTCAGAAGTTGACACACTTGGGGATTTTCAGAGCTTTGGGCACTTCCAACAGTGAAGTGCAGCCAGAAGTGGAATCTTACAGGACTATAAGAATACATTTTCCAAATGGAAACCAGGAAGCTTAACATTCCATGTCAAAAATTTGGATGAAAATGGCTTGGATTTGCTCTGGAAAATGTTAGTCTAGGATCCTTCCAAATGAATTTCTAGAAAATTGACACTGAATCATCCATATTTTGATGATGAACAATCAGTTAAGAAGATACAGTTGGGCTGGGGATTTAGCTCAGTGGTTCCGGCGCCTGCCTCGCAAGCGTAAGGACCCGAGTTCAATCCCCCGTACCAAAAAAAAAAAAAAAAAGAAGATACAGCTTTCTGAAAAAAGTTTCCACATGCTGTATTAAGAATGAAGAGTAGGGCCAAGGATTTAGTTCAGGGGCACCATGCCTGCCTTGAAACCGAACGTTGTGAGTTCAATCCCCGGTACCAAAAAACAAAAGAACAAAGAGTATTTTTATTGTTGACTGTTTTTCTGTCTTCTAAACTTTTCTTATCTTGATTGTAAAAATTAAACTGTACTTCATCTTCTAATTTCAAAAATGTAACTTAAAATGTAAACATTGTTCTATATACATTTAAATACAACAATTCAGAAAATGTATGCAGATCTCCCTGTGACAACTATTTATCATAATAAAACAATAAATCTAATATTTTAAAAAGTCAGATAATAAAAAGTAATGGCCAGGAATGTGGAGGATTGGAAGTCTCATACACTACTGGGAATGTAAAATGGTGTGATCATTCTGGAAAAAAATTTTTTAAGTACTCAGTCAAACAGTTATAACAGATGACCTAGCACAACTACATCTATAGCCAAGACAAGTAAAAACATATATTCACACATGAAACTCTATATGAGCTTTATAGCAGCATTATTCATAATGACCAAAAGATGAAAATAATATAAATACCCATCAACTGATAAATGGATAAACAAAATGCAGTTATCCACACAATGAGTACTATTCAGCCATGTAAAGTACCAATGAACCTTGAAAGCATAATGATTGAAAGAAACCAGTCACAAAATAACAGATATAATTCCATTTTTAT
This sequence comes from Heterocephalus glaber, assembly GCF_053883595.1. Taxonomy (NCBI): domain Eukaryota; kingdom Metazoa; phylum Chordata; class Mammalia; order Rodentia; family Bathyergidae; genus Heterocephalus; species Heterocephalus glaber. Next base: position 65,239,189 of record NW_028258317.1, on the reverse strand, counting down.
GAAAGTCTAGAACAGAGACAGCTATATGTAGAAAGTAGGTCGGTGATTTCATAGGGCTAGGGGAAAGGGCAGTGAGATAAGAGGATGATAGCTAAAGGAAATAAAGTTTTTGAGGTGATGAAAAAGATTTAAACTTGACTAGTGATGGTTTCACATATTAACGGATATACTAAACACTTTGTAATTACAGGGGATGGTAAGATAGGAGAATGATAGCTAAGGGCAACAGTTTTTCAGATGATAAAAATATTCTAAAATTAACTGGTAATAGTTTTACATATCAATGAATATACTAAAACCTATTGAATTATATACTTTCAATGAATTATATAGCATGTGAGTTATATTTCAAGAAAGGTATTTTAAAAAATAATTCAGGAAGCACAGAATTTAACAATGGTCATCTGTAAGATAATGTCTTAAAATCAAAAATATATATCATGAGGTGAGAGAAATCAAAGGAGAAGCCAAAGTCATATTCCTGTCGATACCAAGTTACCTCATTCATCTTTTCTCTGGCTAACTCAAGTAAAACGGAATCTTCTTTTTGCAATGACACTTACCTAGTAAATACCAAAATTGGATGTCCTATTTCCTCACAACTTCTTCCAAGGCACTGAAGCTGATAAATGGCCACAAACTCTGACTGACTATGGAATACAAAAACCTTCTAGACTAATTAAAGACTCTTTTCTGACCAATGAATCACAGAATTTATGTTAATCAACCATGCACTGACTAAAGACTATTCTATCCAAAATGCTAGCTTTCAATTTTAATCCTCACAACCATCTTTGATCCCCTTTATAACATGTTCCCCTCTCTAGGTCCACTCAGTGAATTTCTTCACTGGTTCATGTTCCCTGACAGGCCAAGGAGCGGACTCAGCTTTGTTTCCCTAAAGCTTCTCTGAGTTGTTGTATGTTGTGACACCCCCTTATCCATGCTCTTGGACAGCCTTTCTCTCACATCTTATCACAGTTTTGCTTCTTATATCTTTTTCTTCCCTTCAACCCTACCTAAGCCCCATGCCTGTATCTCCCAAAGGAGGGATACCAAGACTGCTGTCATAATAAACTATCGCTCTCGTTTTGATTTTTAAAAGCCTGCACTTACCACCTTCCCCCACTTGTCGCCATTCCCGTCCACCCTATGCCTACAATGTTCGCCTACTTCCCCTTGCTACCTTCACCTGCTGAAATCTTTGGGGCCCGTAATAAACTGCCTGACAAGGTCTTGCCTCACAAACTTTTCCAAATTCCCTTAACAAAAATTGACCCCTCGATTCCCTAAATCATTGCTAATAATTTCCTCATGTCATCTGTCATTTTCCATCTGGGGTTTCAGCTATTAGTATTACTCTATTAATTTTCCTATGAGATAGAATGCTCTTTGAGAATGTGAATTTATGAGCACAAAGTGCAGTGGTAGCCATTTCAAAGGAAATATTGGTTAAGTCTAGCCATTGGCCTTTGAGCTATTCTACTTTTTGCAAATTTATCTAGCTTATACTTGAACTATAAAAGCAATTGCATATCTATACTACTTTATGTTTAAGGGCACTTTTCAATGTATTTTCTCATTTCTTTCTCAGATAAATTTTGAAAGGTATTGGTAATTAGCTTCATTTTATAGTTAAAAGAAATTTCAGAGTTAAAGAGCCTGATAAATGTCAAATAATGGTTAACTAGTTGATCCAGTTTACAAATCCCACTCACTGCTTCTTGCTGATGGTGTCATCAAGAAAAAGAAAAAAATGATCTACAAGATTCCTTTCCAGAGTGGGAAGCATCATATTTAGTATTTCTTCTTCACTGTATTCCACCATAAGGATGTGTTATAGTTAGTTTTTAGCATCTAAAATTTTCTTGCCTATAAACAAGCTACCTGGTGAGACCCTGCACTTGTAGCTGGACCAGCTCACCTCTCCTCTAGTAGACATTTACAACCTACATAATTCTAGTCATTAGTCTGATTTGTTGCTGCTGGAATCCATCTCAACAATTCAGGATATTTAGAATTCACAAAAAAGAAATAAGAGGCAGCCTCCCAAAATAAACATCTTTATTTTAGGGGCAGAGGCAATAGGGCCAAGCTAATACCTCTTTGATACCTCTTCCATCTTGTCATGATGGAAAAAGAGACAAAGGAGAAAGACAATGCAAAACACTGCAATAACAGGACACATTATCTTCTAGTTTATCAAAGCCTATTCAAAATGTGTAATTTTGAGCTTAGCTGAAAACACATATGGCCTAATTTCCATGAGCTCAGAAAGGAATCATGAAATCAACAAACTCAGAGATTCCTAACCCAGTCCTGCCTTCTTTAATGCTGTTCTAGAATTCTAAAACAACACACATTCATATGCATGGGGCCCTGGCAAGAGCAATACCTTCCACTTAAGAAACCCTGTTCTCCTCAATTAGATTTTAAGTCTCTTGTGGTCAGAGACCAGTTTGCAAATCTCTTGTATCCCTACTTAGCATTCACTGCCTTGGATAGAGCATCCTAGTGAATGTTCTCTACCTTGAGTTAAATTAAAAGAAATAAGTTGCTACAGAAGACAATTCTACATTTAATGTAGAAATGACAGATTACTCATAAAGAAGTCAGGTCTAAGCAGTGCCACATATTAGAAATGGAAGGCGTGAGGGCCAGCTCAGTGGTTCTGCTGCCTTCCTTGCAAACACAAGGTCCCGAGTTCGATCCTCAGTACCAAAAAAACCACAAGAAATGGAAGACTTGATTCTTGTTCTGGGTCCCTTCAATTACGTCGTCTTTCTTAAAGGTCTCAGATCAATAGTTAATCAGTTTTCGCATATGGAAAATACAGAAGGGCATGACTTAATCTCAAAAAAATAACCACAGAATACAATTTACTGATTATCAGATTAATCTATACCTAGTACATTTAAATTATTCATTTAATTTGTAACAAAAGGTTTTTAAACAAGAATTATTTACACATATTCATGAAAGAAATGTTGTGCTGCTCCTTCTGAGATTTTTAAAATTTAATTTACTAAATAATACATTTATTAAATAATTTACTAAATAATACATTTATTAACACTCTTCTTTGGCTCTCACATATTTTCAGAAATAACTTTTTCCTTGTTAATTTCTAAATCTTGGCTGTATTTCCTGCTAATTTCAAACATATGCCATATATGAAATATGGGGTTTTTTTTCCAAAACTAATTTTGGCAAGCAGGTACTTTGGGACTGGCATGGAGAGATTCGGGGACAAACAAACAGGGCAGCTTGAAGCTGCCACAACTCAACGACAATTTTGTCTTTCTCGTCTATTTCCAGGTCCACAAAGATGAGGACAAGGAGTGGGCTATTTCAAAAATGTCAGTGTGGGAAAAACACACTCTGAAGTTTTATAATGCTGCACTGTAACTTGATTTCCAAACAGAAACCCTGATAACATTTGCAGTGTATAGGGTGTGAAGTGAATACCCTCATAACTATAATGACTTAATTCTGGTATTATCGCTCTGGTTACCTGAGGTTTATCAACAAAAGAAGTAGACTAGTAAACCAATGTAAAAAGTCTTTCCGTATCTTCAAAAGCATTCTCTATAATGACAGCATCTGGAAAGTACCAGACACTTCCAATTGCATGTGTTTTTTTCAAATCCATTTCTCTAAATCTGACTTTCTAAAGAACTACTAAGTACTCAATAGAAAAAAGGATGTGAACTTAACAACTTACACAGCTATATAGATCAGCACTTAAGGGCCAAGACATACCTGAAAGCACAAATCTTTTTCCTTATAAATACCCAGACTCATGGTATGTGTAAATAGGAAGACCAACTCGTGCAATAAAAAGAAACTTAGTCAGGAGGAATAAAACAGGGTCTTAAACCAGGCATGGTGCTGCACACCTGAAATCCCAGCACTCTGTGAGGCTGAGATAGTAGGATTGCAAACTCGAGCCCAGATTGGGTAATTTAGTAAGACCCTGTCTTAAAATTAAAAATGTTTTAAAGAGGCTAGAGACATTACAAAGGCCCTGGGTTCATTCTTCAGTAAAGGAGGGAGATGACAACCAGGGTCCTAAGTCCCACTTCCAGCCTTTCTGAAAAGAGTAGAGTGACTGCTAAACTGGTCATTAACTGTTCACCCCTCCTTGTATCTTCAACCTTAGAAAGTTACTTTGTTTGTCGTCCTTCTCACAAGAGGTGGAGTATATGTCATTAACCTTTAGGACTTTCTTGGCCAAGAAAATCCGAAGAAAGTAACATTTTCTAGTTCCAGTCTTAGGACTGAAGAGGCATGGTGTACTTTCAGTGCTCACTGGTACTCTCCTGTGTGCTCTCTGCCCACCTCTCCCCTACTGCAGCCTTCACAAGAACCTGCCTGGTCTAGCCTGCTGCCGTACGGGACACAGGGACAAGAGGTCAGTCCAACCAATGTCCCAGGCAAGGCCCCATACCTACCAGGAAGCTCAGCTAAGATCCACAGAATCATCTAGTTAATTCACAGCTGACCAGACACAGAACTGGGCCTTGCCAAGCGCGTCCAAATCAGAAGAAACCTCACACGTGACTTTTAGACTAAATTCTAAGCTTCTGGTTGCTGTTCTAAGATTTTAAGCTGCGATTTTTTTTTAACTACAACAACAAACTGATACAGTTAGAATGGGCTATAAACAATTATTTTGAATAACTCTAAGTTACTACTAAGATGTACACGTAAGTTTTAGTTAAGTATTAAAAATCTACAAATGCTTCATTACTTATAAAAATACGCATTGTTTCATCTATCAGAATTAAACATTACTTTTGGGTCCAAATGTAAAAACTGGCTTAGTTACAAATCAGCATATGGCACCTACTCAAGCATCAAGAGGAGCTTGGTTCACAGATCTGAAAATATTTAAAACTCAAACAATAAAATCATCTTTGTGTGTCACTGATTTTTAAATAAAGATATAATTTTAGCAACTTAATTCTTTAATTCAACCTTTAAAAACTCACTTTTACTGAGGCTTAATTTTAAATTTCTCTTGAGACTAACTTAGGCTGTGAGATTCTAGTTTTAAATGGCATCTGTCTGGCTGTTGCTCCCTTCTCCTAGAAAACCTATAAAGACACACAAAACACAGCAACACAAAAACTGACCAACTATTGTCAGAACCTCAAGAAAATAAAAAGGATCAAGATGTGATATGTACATGTACCAGTTCCCCAGGATGAATGTATTTATTACATATTGCAAACATATGCTAATAAAAAATGTAAATAAAATCCCACCCCCACAGTGAAACAGAGAGAGAGAGAGAATATATGAGTTTAACTATTAAACCAATGAAACCAAATTTGGCAGAGTAGGCAATCACTGATCCTTGCATCACTCTAAAAGTGAAGATGCTGACATGAAGGTTAGAGTTTTGCAATCCTATTACCTCAGCCTCCCAGAGTGTTGGGATTACAGACATGTTCACCTACACTCTGCTCCTTTGGTTCAGAGAAACATGCTTATATATGCTCAGAAAAATAGGACTATTTTTCAGTTGAGTGGAAGGCAACAGCACACTTCTCTGTATATGATTCCTTAATGTCTTTCTGTATGCATCAATTACCAGAAAGAGGAAAGAGGATATAAGGAGTATACGAGGATTAGAAGTTGATTATATGTATGTGTAGTATGATTCCACAGTTTTATGCTATCAGAAGAAGAGACTAAAAAAGTCTTTCAACATTATATTTTAGCAGATGAAAATATACTGAATTAATTTAGATTCCCAAAGAATCAGACCTGGGGCTAAAAGGTGATAATAGCATGGTTTAGCTATAAGAACCAACTTGGTAAATGCTTATTTTTGATAAGGAAATACAGGATGTATATATTAAATACTCAACTTTATGCTAGAAACTAAGTACATCTACCTACATTTCAGCAAGAAATGGGCTCAATCAGCTCCCAAATAAGAAGTAAAAGAGCTTTTCTTTACATATACTATGTTAGAAAATATTAGGTCAAGGATAACTACTATCGTTCAAGAAGGCATAAAAAAAAATATCAAGCCAGTGGATTTCCACTTCTGAGAATACAGAAGATTCAAGGCTGGCCATATATGGATATAATAGCTGAAAATATCCCAAATTTGGGGAAGAAAGAAAGAAAGAAAGGAAGAAAGGAAGAAAGAAAAGAAAGACAAACTTACAGACTAAAAAGAGTAAATGAAATCCAAACAAGATAATTTTTTAAAAATCTACATCAAGACAAATCACAGTCAAACTTCTGAAAACTAATGACAAAATATTCAAAACATCTAGAGAAAAGATTCTTTACTACTAAAGGGAAAACAATTCAAAGATGGTTGATTCCTCATCTGAAACCTTGAAGACTAGAAGGAAGCAGCACGTTTTTTACATGTAGAAATAAAATAGCTCTGAAACCAGAATCCTGTATTCAGTGAAAATACTCTTCAGGAATGAAAGTTAGATTTAGCTTAGCGGTGCCGCCACCTGCCTCACAAGCACAAGGTCCTGAGTTTGATCCCCAGTACCAAAAAAAAAAAAAAATTAACTTCATAAACAAGCAATGTCTTGCAATATGAGTACTACAAGATGCTGAATGTCACATGATCACAACTAAGCCAGTGGTTTTCTTACTACAGGATTGTGGATAATCGTCTCCCAACAGCAAGAGGTGATGGAGAAGATCTCAGCTACAGAGAAGGAGGAGAAAAAGGCAGAAGAATCCCTCACTTTAAGTAATACTAGGGAGATGTGTAAAATGTGGGAAACAGTGCAAAATTTTGTAGCGAAGCACCACCCAAATAAGGCTGTAGCACTGCAAGCAATGAATCTGTTTAATGACAATGCAATATCATATTTTTGCAAAATCCTTAAAAGGAGGCACAAGCAAGTGCCATTGCATAGGTTCTTTGTTAAAGTTGCACAAAAAGAAAAGGATTCCATTAAGCAGTAGATAGCAGTGATTCCATCAGTGATAGTGAAAGTCGTCCTACACAATAACCCCCCCTTTCTCTCTCACACCAGCCATGAAGGTTTTCAAAGGTAAGTGCATGTTAATCTATTTTTCTTTATATTTATTCATTTATTATTTATTTTTCTTTATATTTTATATTATACTACAGTATTATAATTATATTATATAAGTATTTTGGGGTTGTTGGACAAACTATTTGAGTTTCCATTACTTCTTATGCAGAAATTTACTTTGATATACAAGTGCTTTAGATTACACGTTTCCAGAATGAATTATGCTCACAAACCAGTCTTACTGTATATATCAAATGTAAAGTAATTGGGAAATTTGAACCTATGCCTGAAAGTCACAAAACTTCTTTGCTGTTATGTATGCTGTTTTCTTCTCCATTTGTATGTTTATTCACCTAACATTAAATTGACTTAAAGCTGGGTGAAGCTCATTGTGTCTAAACCTAAAATATTGCTATAGAATAGAGATTGCATGGGAAAAAATCTATTAATTTCCTATGACTGAAATAACCAACTGGAAGATGTATACTGCAGAACAGCATCCTTTAGCAAAAGCCAAAATATAAAACAATCCTAGCAATTAATATACAATGATGACAAAGGTGGAGTGAGATAAGCATTTTCGAACTCTTCTTTAGCAGCAATCTAATATAATTCACTCTTTATGGGAAAAAAATTTGATACTTAAAAGCACCTTTAACATTCTCCCATTTTTGAATGGATTTTTTTTTTCATACCGGAGATCGAACTCAGGACCCTGCACTTGTGAAGCAGGTGGCGGAATCACTGAGCTAAATCCCGGGCCCTAACATGCTCCCATTTTTAATAACCATTCATTTTACTCCTAATATATATCTTAATGAAATAATCAGGATCTAGGTAAGTATTTATGGACAAAACTACTCATCACAGTTTTGTAATAAAATTATTTCAAAGGTAAAAATATGACTTATTATTAATGGCCATTAAAAATAATGCTTTTGAGCTAGGCATGCTGATACATGCCTATAATCCCACCTATTCAGGAGGCTGAGATAGGAGGATTACAAGTCCAGGCAAGCCTCAGCAATTCCGAAAGAACTTGTTCCAAAATAAAAAGGTCTGAGGGTATTACTCAGTAGCAAAGTACTTACCTTGTATGAGATCCCAGGTTCAATTCCAGTACCAGGGAGAGAGCTACTTTTTTGAAGAATGCTAAATGGTTTAAGGTAGATTCAAGATTAAAAAGCTAAAGGAAAAAATAAAAACTAAATCTGTACACAGAGAATAATTTGACTGCATTGCATACATGACACCATACTCAAACATAAACTGGGACAAAATGTATTGAAATATTAATTGCATTCTTTCAGAGTGGTGGGATTATGGCTAATTTTTTATTTCTTTTTATGATACTAGTATTTTATCACAAGAATAAAAATATATCTGTCTTATTCACTGATGTATTTTAAGTATTCTTCAATATAATAGGTGATAAATATATATTAACATTATTTTTTCTATTTCATAAAAATGAGTATTTATTCCTTTTTAGTACAGCTTCAATGATTACTGAAAAGTGTGTGTATGTATGTAATGTGTACTTAAGAAAACTCTACCCAGTGGTTTGTTTGGTTTTTTTCCAGTACTGGGGATTGAACTCAGGACCTCTCACTTGTGAAGCAGGCAGCAGCACCACTAAGCTAAATCCCCAGCCCTACCCAGTGGTTTTTAAATGAACCAATTGCAGTATACAATGATATCTCAGGTTGTCAAACTCAATTCATTACAAATTTGTGTTCAAATACCAAAAAGTTCAAGAACTAAACATATTTTTCCAATAAGCATTAACAGAAAACCAAATAACTGGTTCTAAAGCCCAAAACTCACATTTATAAATTTATTTTTCTAGGACTTTAACAAATTTCACGATGACTTCTTTCTTAAACTCTACCGTGGTTCTCACAGTTTTCCTCTCAGCTTTACTGCTGGTATCACTAACTTTCTTGGGAGCCATGGTTACAATGTTTTACACAGATAAAGCACCAAAAGAAAGCATAATGTTTTAACACACTAACACAAGCACTATATGTTGTTTGGGCAACAACGCTTAGACTGAAGCATCACCTCTTTGTATCTGCGGCAAGACACAATGTGTGACTCACTCTCAGTCCACACAGTTTTTTTCAAGTCAGACTTTTAGTTCAATTACTGAGCAAAATTACAAACACCATGCAGATTTTTTTCAAACTTTGCTGTTTGACTAGTGGACAGTTCAAACTTGGAAACATGTGACAACTGAGATAACACTGTATAATAATTTACACATCATATAATTATCCAAAAGATTTTGTCCTCAAACCCAGGACTCAGCACCCACAACATCAAATCTTTATTAGTTATTTCCTTTACTCAAAAAAAGACTATTTTGGAAGTATGTCTATTTCCAGTGTCTTTTTAACTGCATAGTTTTTTCATTACTCTCAATTTCCACACCAAAAAGTAAGCTTCTATAAAGACAGGAAAACAGATTTTTTTTTTTTACCTTGTGCCATTGTATGCGGGCAGTGTTTACCTTTTGCCCCCACCCACCCGCCAGGGGCTCACGGCTAAGAGTTTGCTGTAAGTCTCAGAGGAGACTTCAGACTTGGACTTTTCAGCAATGCTGAACTGCTAAATTTTGGTAGCTCTTATAGAGATGAACTAAATGTGTTTTATATAAACAGATGCACATGAGTCTTTAAGGAGCTGGAAATATTATGGCTTAGATGGAGAATGTCCCCCACAAGCCTCATGAGTGCACAGATGGGGCTCTTGGAAGGTGACTAAACTGTGAGGGCAACATAGCAGATTTACCACTAGGAAGGGGGTCTGGTCAGAGCAGGCAGACCACCGAGGCCGTGACCTGGAAGAGTGTATCTCTCTCCCTGACTCCGGCCCTCTCTCTCCACCTCCTAGCCTTCCTCCCCGGAGAAGCTTTCTTCCACTAGGGCCTCTGCTATGCCTTTCTGACCTGGAGCCAACAGTGGACTGAACAATAAACCTCTCCTCTGTTAAGCTGTGGGTGTCAGATATTGTGCCTCAGTAATGAGGAAATGTCTGAGACACAGATAATGCAACTCAGGTAACCATCTTTAGGACATGTTAATGAAAGGTTTTGAAAGAAATGAGGGGTTTTGTTTCATTGACAAACATTGAAAGTACATTTGAAGTGAAGTTCTAGGTGATGATTATCAAAATTAGACAATCAAAATATCATTCAGTCATACATGCAGCATACATGTATTCTGCAAAAGAAATGTAGGACCTAAAGGAAGAGGATGATGAAACACTTGAACTGCAGGTGGTGGAGGCCTCACTAGTTTAAGAAAAACCAAATTTGGGGTGCTGATGGAGAATCCGTGAGACTGCATTACACCCAGAGAGAGAGACCACTCTAGGTCACGCACTCCCCATCTAAGTCCCAGCTACATACACCATACTGCAGCTCTGCCTCCAGGGTGCAGGCAGTTGTCCCACGAAGCAGCCAGATGGCTGCCCACAACTTGACCAGCCTAGCCCTGTGAACCAACTGGGTAGTCCTGGTGACTCTCCCAAAGTCCTAAGAAGGACCTGGTCAGCCTGTTCTGAACAGCTTGGCCTGCAGCGGCCCCTGGGAAATGGGAGGCCCCATCTACCCATGGCCTGGAAAACAACCAGGCAGCCCACCCTGAGCCACTCTGTCCATGAAGAACCCAAGAAAGCAGAGAGACGGCCCTGCTGGCCCTGGTAGGCCCTAGGAAGTAGCCAGCGTCCCTGCTCCCCAATCCTCAGCCCCACCCACCCTAAGCGGATCAGCCCACCAAGGCCTCTGGAAAGCAGATAACCAACCCCATCACCTCCACCACCAGGCTCACTGTCTCATGCCCACAGGCTGTCCGTTGTCTGCGTGGTAGCTTTGCTTCCAGGAACGCATGCCGTCTCTCCACCAGTCTCCAGACCCCACACTCTGACCGCACAGTGCCATCTCACTGGCCTAAGGAAAAGAAGCCTCTTCATAGCCCATCACTAGAGCCCCACAGATATTCTGTCATGCTCATATAAGAGGCTCCCACTGCAAGGATCCGAGCAGATAGCGTGGTGCAGTTATGACCCCAGAACTAAAGTCCATGTACCACCCTGCATTATGGGGCCCAGATGGTTCAGCACAGCCCAAGGTGCCGCCTCCAAGACCTGAGGAAGCAAGGCAGTGGCCCCTGGGCCTTTGCCCTCCCAACATGCCCCTGCCTGCTGCTTCTGCTGCTTCTGCTGTCACTCACCACTGCGCAGCCTGAGGGTGCACCCTCCCGGGGCACGGCCCTGCCCTGCCGCTGTTGCCACCACCATCCGCGTGTCCCGCTCCAGGACCTGAGGCGTGCCCCTCACTGGGCCCTGCAGCAGAAATGACCACCTTCCGGTCTCTGTTTCAACTTGTTCAGTTCTCCTGTCCGTAAAACCAACCTCTGCAGCTCAGGTCATCAGAACACTTACTCTATTTCATTTTATTTTATTTAGGGAATAAAGCACTGCCTAATTCTAGAATCCAAAATAAATCAATTACAAACTTTAAATTGTGACAACTGTGTTCTTTGACACTGTCTTATGGGACTCTTCACAGCATTTGTTGAGAAAGTATTATATAAACTAAGTGCCATTGTAGAAGAAGTATTATATAATAAAATAAAAAATATGCACATTTCAACTGCTTGTTTAATTCTTGTACCAAGGTAAAAGTTATTATCTTTATGACTCCATAAACACACAAAATACTTTACCACATTAAAAAAGCATAAAATGTTAGATATAGCTCTAGTAATATGCTGTGAGAAGGATTATAATTTATTACTAAGAGGAAAAGAGAGATGAATATAAACTTGTATATTGAACAACATAAATAGCAAAATTAACCAATCCCAACCCCTTCATTGGAATACTGACATTAGTACAACATAATAGAATTATGAAAACATCTTCTGAATATACAAGCTCCCAGTTCTTTGGGATCAAATCCTCAAGCCACATAAGATTATTACTTAGTTCTGTTATATTAAGAATTGTATGACTTATACAGTGTTTTAATCTATAAAATGTTTGTAGAATTTCTAGTTTCTGAAGAAAGAATAATCTAGGCCCTGAGAGAAGCTTCCCCATTAATAATAAGTACCTTCCATTTTCCAGCTGAAAATGTCAACGGAGTATGCTGACACAATTTTCCACACAGTCTGAGCATCACAGTTACTTCAAAGGACTTTGCTTCAAAGCCAGGCTTCAGCCTAGACATCTTCAAGTCATCTTTGACTCCTCCACCACGGCAAGCCCTCACATTCAATCAGTTATAAAGTCTCTTGGACATTTCCTAAATCTCTCTCACACATTTCTTTATTTCCATTTTCTCTGCTACCAGCTCAATCCCAGTAATAACCTCTGGCCAAAATTTCATTTTCTCCTCCAATTTTTTCTCTTCTGGTCCAGTGTGTCAGTCCCAGTGCATTTATTTTCCAAAAATACTGCTTACATCCTGTCACATTCTTGCCCAAGAATCCATAATCCAGTCAATCCTTTGATTCCACAGGAGATTTTAAAAGGCTTTTCATGAAAAGGTAGTGAATTAATTCATCTGTGATGGAATCAGTTATTAATTTTTCTTTAAAAAATTCTCACTTGTTTCTAATGTACAGCCAAGTGTGTGACAAATCTCTATTGCTTATCTAGTCAGGCTATAACTAATATGTCAGCCCATGCCAGTACTCTGCCCAGATTCTTTTAAATCCTTCTGACCTTCTGTGTGCCTGGTTTAGGAGTGAGTTGCTTCTAATGGCCCACAGCACCTGCTACTGTACTCTCTTCCAACACCTGCCTGTAGGATACTAGAGGGACCTATTTTGTCCCTACTCTGCAAGGAAAACAGAAAAGGCCTGAAAGTTTACATCCCCTGGGGTAGCACTTCTCATGGAAGCATGAACACTTGGCTCCCTTGCCTGGGTCTGGACATAGGTGTAATTTAGACCTGAGAACTACTGGCAGGATCAGACTAAGACTGAAGACTTTGCCTAAATAACACACACACACACACACACACACACACACACACACACGTGCACACACCCTTGTTTGGCTTCTTCCCTTTCCCTTCATTCTCTTCCTTATTTCTTCCTTTAAAAAATCATTTGCTCATGTGTGTCCTATTTACTTCACTTTAGAGTATGGTCTCAATATGCATCCAGTATCAATAAAAGAATTTAAGCAAAAAAAAATCATTTGCTCTTGATATTGTAATTTAAAAAATGTATAATTGATATTGTGTAACAGGAAGAAAAGATCTAAAGGTGCAGGGGAAGTGGGAGGGGTAGGGGAAAGGAAAAAAGGGAAAAGAAAAAATACGAGAAAAGGAAAAAAATGGAAACAAATTCTTTGCAAATAGGAAAGGGTGGAGGGGGTGAAAGGAGGGCAAGGGAAGGGGGAAAAAAATAAGAACCAAGATACTCATGTAATGGTACAAGAGCCCAATGATGAATGTAACTGTATTTTATACCTAAAATGTACCAATAAAGGTAATGGGAAAAACATCATTTGCTCATAATCCTTATCACAAAATGCAAGTATGAATAAATCAGAACAAAGCAATACCTTTATCAAAATAGTTTATAACTTGGTTCCACCATGTTTTCCGTAATTATCATCATCCACCAGAGGAACTCCTTTTTTCATCCATTGTGCTTATTCCACACCATTCTGCTATTTCCTCTCACCCAAGACGCCTGTTCCCTGTCTCTGTGATCATCAATACTTTCTACTTTTCAAAAGCAAGGTGGCACATACCTATAATCCCAGCACTTAGGAGGCGGTAGCAAGTTCAAGGCCTGCCTGGGGTACCCAGTGACTTCAACGCCAGCTTGGAATACATAGTGAGACCCTGTTTTAAAAAAAAAAAAAGCTCTAGATAGCTTAACTGTGCCCAGCCCAAAGCCTTTAGGTGCTCAATAAATGTGAATTGGACTAGTAATTCACCTTCCATGAATAGCACACACAATGCTGTCACCTTTAACTTCTGTATCTAAAGTCAAACCCCCACTCATTCATCAGTCTGTTTGACTGATATGTGTGTGTTTACTATGTACAAGGAATGCATGTGCTCATCATGGGGAATGAATGGTGCATGAGGGTATTTTTCTGCTTTCATAAAGCTTACAGTCAAGTTCAGGGTATAGGTATAAGATAATCACAAAAATGAATGTTAATTTATAACAAAGAAAATCTAAAGAGGAAAGCCGTATCGTATTGTGAGAGAACTTAACTATAGTAAATGTCCTTATCTAAGACATCTGTGTGAAAAAAAATGAAGAAATTATGACTCAAAATTAGTCTTTTCTTTATTTTAGGGTTTCTCAGCTCCTATTCCCCCAAAAAATTATAGGTAAGTTTTGTGTAACTGTGCATTCTTTCTTAAAATTAATTTTATTGGTACACTTTAAATATACATAACAATCACATTCATCAAAGGGAGTTTGTACCTGTACATGATATAGCTTGATTCCTCTTTTTCTTCCAATCTCATTCCTTCCCTTCGATCTCCCCTGACCCCCGCCTTATTTACAAAAAATTTGTTTCCATTTTTTCCTTCTTTTCTTGATTGTTTTCACTTTTCCCTTCCTCCCAGCCCCTTCACAGTTTCCCTTTCCTTTTGAATAGTTTCTTCCTATTTCGTATTAGCTATTATACATTTTGGTCCTTATTTACCCTTTCAGTTTCTCACACCAGAGAGACAATGTGGTATTTACACATATGTGACCGATTTATTTCACTTAAGAGTATAGTCTCAAGTTGCATCCATTTAGCTAGAAATGTCTCAAGCTTATCTTTCTTTATGGCTGAGCAGTACTCCACTGTATAAAAAAACTTCTTTTATATCCATTCATCAGTTGATGGGCGATTTAGCTGTTACAAGCTGTGTTGCTATAACCATGGGTATGCACATTTGTGGTATGATACTTTTAATTCTTTTGGATACCCAGCAGGGGAAGCGCCGGGTCAAATGGGACCTCTAATCCTAATTTTTTGGGGGGTATCAGGGATCAAACTCAAGACCTTGCACTTGCCAGGCAAGCACAGTGGCACTAAGCTACATCCCTGGCACCTAATCCTAATTTTTTGAGGAATTCCCACACGGATTTCCACAGTGGTTGCACCATGTACTATTCTTTTAATAGATTTTCAAAGGGCTCATGGCCTCAAATTTTGTATAACAATACTGTGCAATGCCTGATTTTCTATTGCCACCTACATGTGTCCATTCATAGATACCTGCTTATAGAAAACTCTGATTTTATATGTGATATAATTTAGTATAACATGAGACATTGTCATCATTTAAAAACATTTGCTTTCCTCCCTGTTTCCAACTTGAATATTTCCACAGAATTCAGATTCTCAAAAGCAAATAAAAATTTTAAATTTCTGACTAAGAGACAATTTTGAGTAGTTCCGAACAGGGTGAAAATGATTATCTTGGTTTTGCTTGGATACCAGGAAATTAATAGCAACAAAATGAGATTGCATGTTAAAACCAGCTTATGTCAGGCTAGTTCCTAACAACCACCACTACATTCACTTCTGAGTCCTGTGTCTTCAGGAAGTTTAGGTGCTCATTCTGCAAACTCCCTGCTGCTTCCCCTACCTACTCTGAAAAACCTTTTTTCAAATAAAAGCAGAAAATACTAATTTCACACCAAAAAAAAGATGAATGCTGATTAATCAATAACACTGAGCAATTTTTTGTTTTCTAAAACAGAATAAAATATTAAAATTTCCATTTAAAATGCCTGTGGAAAAAGATTTGACTATACACACTGTGAAAATGAATGTTATATATGTAAACACTAAAAAAAGTATATATAGGAAATAAATATGCTTTCAATAAATATACATTTATAAATACATTGTTTACACATAGATCTAAAAGCTATATATATTTATATATAAACCATAATTTCTAATTCACATCAATAAATATGTGAACATAAGTTAATAAAACAAATAAGATTATGTCAGATTCCAATATAGCTCTATAGTATTGTTCAAAATGTAACAATTTCAATAACTTGTATTTGAATCTCTGGTCCTGAAATATATGGAGGTAAAATAATAGAGGGAAATGTACAAAACAAGGAAACCACATAACAATATTAAAACAATAAAATATAATAATTAAATTGATAAAGAACTAAAGTCTTTGAGTTTATTGTATACATTCATCAAAGATCTAAGGAGAGTAAAACTTGTATAATTCCATAGTCTTATTTCATGCTTTTCTTAAACTTCAAGTCGATAGTCTCAGAGACAAGTTGTTGCTGGAATTTCCTGAAGAGATAATACCACACATACACATTGATGTCTTAATAGACTGCAACTCTTGAATGGCCCAGGAACAAAACACCAGATTTTAAACACGTTTTTTATTCTTTCCATTGGTCGCCGACCCTCGTGCCTAGGAGCCACTGCTTAGCACTTTCATCATAGTTGTGCAGATGAAAGGAAATGAGATGCAAACAATATTGGCACTCAATAACACTTTAGGTGTAAAGTCTCATCCAGTAGGTTGAAATCCAGTTCATTCTCGAAGCGTGTTTGATTTATAGTTTCTTACCAATGATTTTCTTTTCTTGGCAGCACATATAGCTGAATGTATGCTAAGTACTTACATATCAGAAACCATGTCTCAAAGAGGATTTAAGAAGAAAATATCAAGAACAATATTATTTTCCCCTGCAGGCAATAATGACAGGGAATAAGCAAATATGGATTCCTAATACTGCCATGTATTACCTTGACTTTTGTGGGCCTTGGGACTTAAATTAATAATTGTTGATTTTTGTCTTCCAAGAACGTCATGCTCCCAGTGACATCTGGAGTTTTCCATGCTAACTTCATACTCTCTTCCACTACTTCAACACAAGTAAATGAAAAACAATTTGACTATAAGGTTGGCTTTGATTTAGCTCTCATTTTTTAAATAATTCATTATTAAATATCAATATTTTAAATCATAATGGCAAATTTTCTGCAACACATTTCACGATGATAAGGACTGGCCAATATATTGATACTCCAAATGGGACAGCTACTGGCTCAACAATAAGCACTAACTTGCCCCTTCTTATCCAAGCACTGTGATGTGTTTTACATGACATTACAGAGCTGAAAGAAAAAGAAATATTTAGTAGCCACGTGGTCCTATATTTTAAAATTGGTCTGCCTGGAACTCTCACATGTACTGAAGGATTATCATAATTTTATGTTCCTTTCCCACTAAGTTTTAGCCAAGGTGAAGGGAGTGAGGCTGGTGGTAGCCATAGAAGAAAGGAGAAACTGATGAATATGACAAAGGAAGTTTCATATGTGTACTGTATGAGTGATATGACTGTGGATGTGCACTATGGGTGAAAAGATGTCCAGAGGCCATGAAAATGGCATCTTCTCTGTGCCCAAGAAGGCTCATAGGGCTATGAGTGACAAGCACAGACTAAGTCACTGGAATGGGTCCCTAGTGCTCACTTCATTGTCCAGTCCAGCACTATTCAAACAGGATTCACATTTCGGCTGCTTTCAATTTGCAAATTAAAATTTCAATAACAATGGACTTTTGTAATTGGCATATGAGATCTATGCTCCTTATCCACAGCCCCAAGCCACAGACTCCTCCAGTGACTTAAAATAAAGCCTTTTGTAGAATTATGAACTTGGAGAGCTTTTTAAAGAAAAGAAGGATTGGGCGCCAGGTGGGAATTAGCCAAAGCTGTCACAGCTCTGGTTGTTACTCCTCTAATCCATCAGGCTGAATCAAAAAGTAAATTGTGAACAAAAAGCTTAGGCAGCCTGTTTCAAGATACCCTCCTGTCTTTCCTGGAAGGATTAAGTCATGACTACAGTTTATTTGGGAAATTATAATCCCCATGAAAATTATTAAATCCATGTGGCATCTCTTTCCACCAAAATTGTTTTATAACTTTTCATCTCTAAGTCATAGTAACAGTAATGCAGTAAGGATTTATACTGAAACACAGATCCTCTCCATAGTTTCAAGAGTTTATGATTTCTGCAATTTTTTGCACAAGACTACAGGAGATGTTTACATTCAAACTTTTAAATATTAAGAATTCAAGTTCTATTATTTAAGAATAGTCACAGCAATTACAGATATATAGAGAGAAAGGGATTCTTTGTAGCATTTATTCCAAACATTGGACTCCATAAAAGTCATTCATACGTTTCCATAACACAAGAAACAGATGAAGTGGCTGAGAGCTGGAGTAAGAAGAGAAGAATAAAGCTAACCCTGTGATATATTTAAGAAGTAAAGTATCCTTGTGGTAAATAGATCTAAATTTTGGAACACAGTATCTCTTTCAATACATGAGTAACTATCCCTGCTTTGTATCATCAAAAAATTACATTTTAATTATAATTACTAACTTATATTAATTGTACAAATTAATGGGTTTCACCTCCTCCTCCCTCTCCTCTCCCCCAGTCCACTCCCTTTCTCCTTCCCTAATAGTCCATCTATTTTCAGATAATCTTTTTTGGGGGACAGGGGGCCCACACATGAAAGAAAACATGCAATATGTCTTCTGTTCCTGGCTTATTTCACCTAATATAATGTCCTCCAGGTCCATCCATTTTCCTGCAAATGATAGGATATTATTCTTCTTTAAGACTGAATAATGCTCCACTGTGTGTATAAACAATATTGTCTTTATTTACTCATCTGTTGAAGGGAACAGAGATTGATTCCGTATCTTGGCTATTGTAAATAGTGCCACAATAAAAATGGGTGCACTTACTAATCCCCTAGGCAGCTCACAAGCCAGTTAAATTGACAAGCCAGCTTAACTGTTACACATCCTTAACAAAGTTATTAGCAAATAAAGCCACAATAAAGTAGCATGGATCCCAGGAATGGCTCCACATTAGAAAGCCAAAGAACCCATCTTATTAATAAGCAAAAGAAGAAAATCATAGGATCATATAAATCAATGCAGAAAAATCATGTGACAAAATTCAACACCCAGTCATGATTAAAAACTCTCACACAAACAGCAAAAGAGGGGACAGGTGAAAGAGACCACAGTACAGACCAGCAGCAAAATACAGCATCTCTAGGACATGGAATTGAGATACCTAGAAAACAACTTGGTGAAAAGGAAAAAAGAAAGTAGAACTCCAGAGAGTGGGAAGGAACTGACAGGAAAACTAGAAACTACAGAGAAGCAGGAGAAATGGAGCACAACACAGAGAAATGAACAAAGCAGTCAAGAAAGGAACCCCCCTTCTCAGGGAGGGGATCTGCAGCCACTATCACAGGTAAGCAAGGAGAGGGTCGGCAACACCAGGGAGAAACAACAGCCTCGGCCAGCACCCTTAGCCCCAAGAAAAGTCCACGGCTATTACAAACTGCAAACACAGTGCAAGTTTTTACTCTTTCTGAAAGTGATTCCTCATGCATGGAAGCCTAGAGAAGAAATCCAGTGAAATGCCTGATATATCAACTGATGGAAAGATACAACATCAGTACTCCTCACACTCTTCAGTAAAACTGAGATGGAAGGAGTACTTCCAAAGTCAGTCCTGAAAGCTAGCAGCACCCTGATTCCAAAATCAGACAAGAACCCAAATTAAAAAAAAAAAACTACAGCCCATTTCTTTTATGAACATAGATGTAAATTTGCCAGAACAAAATTCTGGCAAACAGAAGGCAACAAATCATTAAAAAAATCATACATCATGACCAAGTAGGCTTCATCCCAAGGATGCAGGGATGGTTCAACATATGCAAATCAATAAATGTAACACATCATATAAACAGTAGCAAGAACAAAAATCACATGATCATCTCAATAGACACAGAAAAAGTCCTTGACAAAATCTAACACCCATTTACAATAAAGACTCCAAAGAAAATAAGTATAGAACAGTGATGGTAAACCTTTTGGAGCTTTCAATGCATTGTGCACACATGCCATAGGTTCACCACCACTGATATAGAAGGACCTTATCTAAATATATTAAAAGCCATTTATAACAAATGTACTACCAACATCCTTTAAAAGGGAAAAGCTTTCCCTCTTAAATCAGAAACAAGATCAGGATGTTTATTATCACCCCTCCAGTTCAACATATGACCCAAAACATTAGCCAGGGTAATCAGACAAGATAAAGAAATAAAAGAGGGCCAGGGATTTAGCTCAGTGGTTCTGCCACCTGCCCCACAAGAGCAAGGACCCAAGTTTGATCCTTGGTACCAAAAAAGAAAAAAGAAAAAAAGAAAAGAAAGAAAGAAAGAAAAGAGATACTTATATTAAAAGAAGTCAAATTATCATTATGTGTAGACGACATAATCATAGAATACTCAAAAAGTTCTATCAAAAGATTTCTAGAATTAGTAACCCAATTCAGTAGTATAGCAGGAAACAAAATCAGTATACAAAATTCAAAATTGTTGGAACAAGGAACTAGCTCAGTGGTGTGGCCACCTGTCTCACAAGCACAAGGTCCCAAGTTCAATCCTCGGTACCAAAAAAAAAAAAACAAAATTGTCCTGTACACCAATAATAAACTCATTGAGAAAGAAATTAGGAAAAGAGTATCATTCACAATAGCATCAAGAAATACAAAATACTTAGGAATTAATCTAACCAAAGAAGTGAAAGGCCTCTACAAAGAAAACTACAGTATTCTGAAAAAGGAGATTGAAGAAGACATCAGAAAATGGAAAGATATCCCCTACTGCTGAATACACAAAACCAATATTGTCAAAATGGCCAAACTTACTAAACTGATATAAAGATCTAAGGCAATCTCAATGAAAATATCAGTGACATTCCTCACAGAACTACAGAAAACAATCCAAAAATTCATGTGAAACCAGAACAGACCCAGAATAACCAAAGCAATTCTGTGCAGCAAAAGTAAAGCAGAAGGCATCACAGTCCTGGACTTGAAGTTATATTACAAAGCTACAGTGATTTAAAAGAACACCATGTTACTACCACAAAAATAAACATGTGGATCAATGGAACAGAACAGAGGGTGCAGAAACAATGTCAAACACATTGAACTGTCTGATCTTTCATAAAGGGGTCATGTAGGAAAGGTAGCCAATTAAATAAATGGTGCTGGAAAAACTGGCTATCCACATGCAGAAGATAGAATCTAGATCCATACCTCTCAGCATATACTAAGCTAAAATCAAAAGGAATAAAAGATCTAAATGTTAAAACAGAAACACTTAGAAAATAAAATAGGTAAAACTGTTGAAGACATAGGCGTCGGCTAGGACTTTCTGAACAAAAGCCCAGTTGTACAAGAAATGGCACCAAGAATCAACAAATGGGATCATGATGAGGACCAGAAGAGAATTAAGGCCTAATTGGCCTCCTCTGTGAGAACAAAGGAGAAAGGCTCCATTCAAGGATGACTGCATATTAGGAAAAAGTTGAGACAGCTAAGGTTAAGTTGCTTACCAGAGCATGTACTAATGGACACTGGAAACCAGATGAATCTCATGTTACTTTGATTGCTTGTGCCCATGTTTGGGTGAATAAAAGCAAGGTGAGCCAAAGGCTCGGGGATCCTCTCCCTACATGTTCAGCTGACCCTGTGCCTCTTTGTCACTCATCCTTGTTCACCCTGGGTCAAGGAGGAACAAAGTAGCAGGTCTAGGTCCAGAGCAAGAGTCTAGGTCCCAGACCAAGGCTGGCTGGGAGATTCAGCTGCAGGTGGCAACCCAGTGTGGGGCTCCCAACCTGGAGCTGACTGTAGTTGGCAGCTGGAACATGGATCTGAGACCATGATCTATCAAAAAAATTGCCTACAGGATCTATCCAAAAAACTTCTGTACAGCAAAGGAAATAGAGTGAAGCTACAATCTACAAAATAGGAAAAAACCTTTGCCAGCTATCCCTTGAACAGAGCACTAATATCTAAAATACATAAAGAGGTCAAAAGAGGCCCCACAAAATAAAAAAAAAACAATCAAAAAATGGGCAACTAGAGCCAGGGATTTAGCTCAGTGGTTCCGCCGCCTGCCTCACAAGCGCAAGAGTTAGATCCCCAGAACCAAAAAAAAAAAAAAAAAGGCAGGGTGGGGTGGGGATAGAGACTTAAAAAGAACTGAGATGTTTTATGTACATGTACCAACTCCCTTGGGGCCAGGGATTTAGCTCAGTGCTTCCACCACCTGCCTTGAAAGCAGAAGGACCCCAGTCCAATATATCTGGTACAAAAAAAAAAAAAAAACCAACATGTACCAACTCCCCACAAGGAGGAATGTCATCATTATGTACTGCTTTTATGTACTAATAAAAATACAAATTTTAAAAAACAAATAGCAAGAGAGGGGATTTCTTTGACTTGATAAAGGAAATCTACAAAGAAATCTACAGCTAACATAATCGTTATTGTGAATGATTAAAAATTTCCACTCTAAGGTCAGGAACAAGGCAAGGAGATCAGTCTGTTCTTCCTACTCTTATTTAACACCGTGCTGCAAGTCAGCCACTGCAGTTGGTGGGGATGAAAGGTATAGAGATCAGAAAGGAGAGGGCTAGGAATTTACCTCAATGGTTCCGCTGCCTGTCTTGTAAGCACAAGGACCCAAGTTCAATCTCTGGTACCAAAAAAAAAAGGAGAAAGTAAAACTACTTCCATTTGTACATGACATGATTATGATTATCTACATAGAAAATCTGGAGTAATCTACCGAAAAAAACTCTCCTAGAACTTACATGTGAGTTAAGGTCAAAGGATATAAAACACAAAAATCTCTATATTATCAATGAGTACATATAAGCAGAAATTCATTTACATCACTAAAAAATAAAATAATTGTAAACATAACAAAATATATACAGGTTTTATGAAAACAATACAATGCCAATGAAAGAAATGCATGAAGACAAATAAATGGAAAACCATACCATCTTCATGCATTGGAAGAGTTAACTTACTAAAGAAATAAACTCTCCTCAAATTGATACAAATACTTACAACAATTGCTATCAAAATCCTAGCATATTTTTTGTACAAAAGATTATTCTACAATTTACATAAAAGGGAAAAGGAATGTAACAGCTAAAACAGTTTTGGAAAAGAAAAAGAAGAAGGAATCAGTCTACTCAATTTTAAAACTATGCAGTTGTAATAATAGGACTACATGGTATACAAAAAGATACATACATAGATCAACGGAACAAAATAGAAAACTCAGAAATAGAGCCACAGAAATATGCTCCAGAAATTTTTCTCAAAGTTAAAAAACAGCAGTGGGATACATATAGCCACTGTCCATTTAATCAAACAATGTTGATTAAATGCACATCCATAGGGAAAAAATTTAAACTAAAGAACTTCTACCTAAGTTTTACACCTTATACAAAAATATTTCTTCAAAATGTATCACAAACTTGGATATAAGCAAAAATTTTGAAATCTCAGAAAATAAGGAGAAAATCTTCAGCATCTAATGCTAGGAAAAGAGTTCTTAGAAACAACAAGAAGTGCACAATCCAAAAAAGAAAAACTTAACTTTATCAAGCTTTAAAGCTATGGCTTTATTTTTAAAAAAAACTGTTAAGAGATATACATAGTCAAGGACCCAAGTTCAATGCCCGGTACCAAAAAAAAAAAAAAAAAAGAGATACATATAGGACCAGGGATTTAGCTCAGTGGTTCTGCTGCCTGCCTCCCAGGCACAAGGTCCCAAGTTCGATCCCCAGTACCAAAAAAAAAGATATAGATTATGAGAAAATAACTGCAAAGCAAATATCCAACATATAGTGTAGGTTCAGTATTTGAAGAACTCTGACAACTCAATAGCACAAAAGCAAACAATACACCAAAAACATGGACAAAGACATTTTACCAAAGAAAATATACAGATGGAAAATAAGCATATGAAAATTGTTCACCATCATTAATCATTCAGGACATACACATTAAAATCACAATTAAATATTACTAAACACTTATCAGAATGCCTGGAATTAGAAAAAAATAACAATACTACCAAATGCTCACAATGATAAGTAGAAATGAGATCATTCAACATTGCTGATGGAAATTTTAAATGGTTTAGTCACAGTTTTAAAGCATCATAAAAAACTAATCATGAAACTACCATAGAATTCAACAATTACACTTGTGACCATTTACCACAGAAAAATGAAGATTTACAATCACACAAAAACTTGTACACACTGTTTATAAAAGCATTATTTGTAACAGCCTCAAGCTGGAAAACCCAGCTGTCATTCAATGTGTGACAAAACAAACTGTACACCCATGCCATGGAATCAAAAGAATGAACCAATAGAAATGTAATAGCCTTGCCTTTCCACCACTCCCAGCCCAGAGGTAGGGGCTCTGGGCTGCCATTCCACAGCTCCCAGAACACAGGAAGGGGCTTCAAGGCCACCATTCCAGTGCTCCCAGCCCAGAGGTAAGGGCTTCTGGGCCACCATTCCACCGGTCCCAGCCCAGAGGTAGGGGCCTCTGGGACGCCATTCCAGCGCTCCCACCCCAGTGGTAGCAGCATCCAGGTCGCCATTCCACAGCTCCCAGACCAGAGGAGTTGAGCCCCACGGGTGCGAACATCACCCCCCTCCCACCCCCACCCCCCGCTGAAATGAGAAGATATGTGAACAAGTCTCAAAACCAGACTTTCAGATCACCTACAGCAACCCCAAAGGAAAAGGAGAGGGAACACTTGGATACTCAACCACCTGGATGCCCTGAACTGGCAAAAAAGAGGATCTGGAAAAAATGAAATTAGAAATAATTTCCCAGGTAACAGTAGAGATGGTGCCCATGGTGCAAAACACAATTAATAAATCTAGAGAGGACACAGATAAAAAAAAATAGAGGAACTCAGGAACATGATGTAAACCCAACATAGGAAACAAATGGAATCCATAAAACAGATACAAACAGGTTTCCAGGAGATTAAAAACTCCATTGGACGTGTACACAGCAGAATGAGCTAATGTGAGGACAGAATTTCAGAATTAAAAGATAAGATTGCAATTAGCGACCAGGAAAAGAAAAATTGCCTCAAGAGCGTAAGGGGCCATGACAAACCAACTGAGCAACTGCTAGATGATGTAAAGAAGAATAACATAAGACTGTTGGGAGTCAACAAAGAAACAGGAGAGAGTGCAGATGACATAAAAAAAACTCTTCACAAAAGTAATGGCAGAAAACTTCCTAAGCAGGGGAAAAGAACTTGACATACAGATAAGTGAGGCATATAGGACTCCAAATAGCCTTGATCAAAAAAAAATCTACACATAGGCATATAATTGTTAAGATTCCAGAAACCCAACCGAAGAACAAAATTCTACAAGCAATTAGAGAAAAGAAACAAATCACATACAAAGGAAAACCCATCAGAATCACAGTGGACTTCTCAACACAAACCATCAAGGCAAGAAGAACTTGGAGTGACGAATTCCAAGCCCTAAAGGAAAACAGCCTCCAACCCAGATTGATGTACCCTGCGAAACTATCTCTCAAAATTGATGGAGAAATGAGATACTTTCATGACAAAGAGCACCTTAGGAACTTCATGAATACTGAACCAGCACTACAGAAAATCTTAGAAAATATCATAGGAACAGGCAATGAGGATCACAACACCAGGAAGCACAGCACAATGAATCCATCAGAAACAAAAAGAAATTCAATGTCAAGAGAGAGAATCCAACAAAAAGAAAAAGGCATGACAATGATAAGACAATACGTATCAGTTATAACGATCAATGTTAATGGTCTCAATTCACCAATCAAAAGAAATAGACTGGCAGAATGGGTCACGAACAAAATCCAACAATATCCTGCATATAAGAAACACACTTATTTCAACAAGAAACTCAGATTGAAAGTTAAAGGGTGGAAAACAATATTCCATGTGTGACAGGAACCCGAAAAAAAGCAGGAGTAGCTATCCACATTGCACGTCAAATGGATTTCAAACCAACACTGATTAAGAGAGATGAAGAAGGACACTACATCCTTCTAAAGGAAACAATCCAAGAGGAAGAGATGACGATCATAAGTATCTATGCACCAAACGCTAGTGCGCCCAACTATATAAAACAAATACTAACAGACATGAAAGGTCATATATGCACTAATACAATAGTAGTGGGGGACCTCAATACCCCACTGTCACAAATAGATAGATCAACTAGACAAAAAATAAGTAATGAAATACTAGAACTCATTCGAACTCCTAAACAAATGAACTTTACAGATGTTTACCAAGTGCTCCACCCCACAAAATCAGAATACACATTCTTTTCTGCTGCACACGGGTCACTGTCCAAAATATATCACTACTCGCTCACAGAACATGTTTAAGTAAGTGCAAAGGCACTGAAGTTATCCCCTGTATATTATCAGACTATAGTGCGATGAAATTGGAGATCAATAGCAAAAGAAATCGCAAAAATTTCATAAACACAATAACCAATGGCTCACAGAGGCAAGTAAAGAAATCAGACAGTTCCTTCAATTAAATGACAATGACAATACAACATATCGGAATCTATGGGTCACAATGAAAGCAGTCTTACCAGGGAAATTTATAGCAGTGAATACTCACATTAGGAGAACAGAGCAAGCCCAGTTAAACAACCTGATGCTGAACCTCAAGCTTCTAGAAAAAGAAGAGCAGGACAAACCCAATGCTCATACAAGGGAGGAAACTGCAAAGATCAGAGCAGAAATCAATTCAATGGAGACTAAGAGAACGATACAAAAAAATCAATGAAGCCAAGAGTTGGTATTTTGAAAGAATAAACAAAACTGACCAACCCTTAGGCAACCTTATCAGAAAAAGGAAAGAAAAGGCCAGAATCCATGCAATTAGGAATGAAAAGGGTGAAATTACAACAGACCCAGCAGAAATCCAGAGGATCACTAAAACTTACTTCAAGAACCTATATGCCAATAAGATGGAAAACACAGAAATGGATGGTTTCCTAGATACCTGTGAATTACCAAAGTTGAACAAAGAAGATCTAAAAATTCTAAACAACCCAATATCAATCAATGAAATTGAAAACGTAATTAAAAATTTACCCATTAAGAAAAGCTCAGGTCCTGATGGCTTCACTGCTGAATTCTACAAGACATTTAGACAGGAACTACTGCCACTACTGTTTAAACTCTTCAATGAAATTGAAAGGGAAGCAATACTCCTGAATTCATTCCTGGAAGCAAGCATTATCTTGATCCCCAAAGCAGAGAAAGACCCAACTGAAAAGAAGAACTATAGGCCAATCTCACTAATGAACATAGGTGCAAAAATCCTTAATAAGATACTGGCAAATAGAATGCAGAAGATCATCAAGAAGATCATACACCCTGATCAAGTGGGATTCATCCCAGGGATGGTTCAACATACGCAAATCAATCAATGCAATACACTATATCAATAGAGTCAAGGACAAAAAACATATGATCATCTCAGTAGTTAGAGAAAAAGCATTTGACGAAATCCAACACGCATTCATGATAAAAACCCTACAAAAAATTGGAATAGATGATCTCTACCTCAATCTGATAAAAGCACCTATGAAAAACCAACAGCCAATATCATACTAAATGGTCAAAAACTGAAATCCTTCACACTAAAATCAGGAACAAGACAAGGATGTCCACTATCACCACTCTTGTTCAATATAGTTCTGGAAACATTAGCCATGGCAATTAGACAAGAAAAAGAAATAAAAGGAATAAAGACAGGAAATGGAGCAGTCAAATTGTCATTATTTGCAATGACATGATACACTATGTAGAAGACCCCAAAAACCCACCAAAATTCTACTAGACTTAATAAACAAATTCAGTAGAGTAGCTGGATACAAGGTCAACACACAAAAATCAATAGCTTTCCTCTACCCGAACAACAGACTCACTGAGACAAAAATAGGGCAGAGAATTCCTTTCACAATAGCATCCAAAAAACTGAAATACCTAGGAACCAATCTAACGAAAGAAATCAAAGATCTCTTCTCTGAAAAGAGAGATATGAAGATGATATCAGAAAATGGAAAGACATCCCCTGCTCCTGGGTAGGAAGGATTAATATAGTGAAAATAGCCATACTTCCAAAACTACTATATAGATTTAATGCAATCCCAATTGAAATTCCAGCAGCATACTTCACAGACCTTGAAAAAAACAATCCAAAAATTCACTTGGAACAAGAAGAGACCCAGAATAGCAAAAGCAATTATAGGTAACAGAGACATGGCAGGGTATATCATAATCCCCAACTTGAAACTATACTACAAATTTTCTGTGATAAAAACAGTATGGTACTGGAAAAAAAAAACAGACCTGATGACCAGTGGAACAGATCAGAAGATCCCAAAACAACTCCAGACACATTCAGCCATCTCATGTTCGATAAAAGAGTCAAACACCATCACTGGAGGAAAGATAGCCTCTTTAATAAATGGTGCTGGAAAAACTGGGTTTCAACTTGCCAAAGATTAAAACTAGACCTATATCTCTCGCCATGCACTAAACTAAAATTGAAATGGATTAAAGATCTAAATATTAAAATAGAAATGCTGAATCGCCTGGAACAGAGGATAGGTAGAACTCTTGAAGACACCTGTGTAGGAAAAGATTTTATGAACAAAACCTCAGTTGCCCATGAACTAGCACAAATCAACAAGTGGGATCTCTTCTTATTAAAAAGCTTCTGCACTTCAAGAGAAACCACCAACAGTGTGAAGAGACAACCTACAATGTGGGAAAAAATCTTCACCTGCTCTTCCTCAGACAAAGGTCTACTATCTCAAATCTATAAAGAACTTAAAAAAAAAAAAACAGACCTCCCCAATTTAAAGGCCCAATCCAAAAATGGGCATCTGAAATGAACAGATAGTTCTCAGACAAAGAAGTAGAAATAGCAAATAAACATATGAAAAAATCTTCAACATCACTGGTCATTCGAGAGATGCAAATGAAAACAATGCTGAGATTCCACCTCACTCCAGAAAGAATGACTGCTATCATGAAATCAACCAACAACAAATGCTGGCGGGGCTGTGGGGAAAGAGGAACCCTGCTCCACTGCTGGTGGGAGTGTAGACTGGTGCAACCACTGTGGAAATCAGTACAGAGATATCTCAAAGAACTAGGACTGGAAGTCCCATTTGACCCAGCTATTCCCCTGCTGGGTATCTTCCCCAAAGAATTAAAAGAATCATACCACAGTGATATATGTGCACCCATGTTCATAGCAGCACAGTTTGTGATAGCTAAAACTTGGAAACAGCCCAAATGCCCATCAACTGGAGACTGGATCAAGAAAATGTGGGTTTTTTATAAAATGGAGTACTACTCAGCCATAAAAAATGAGAAATTAGAGACATTTATAGCTAAGTGGATACACATTGAGGCAATACTCTTAAGTTAAAAAAACAGGACACAGATGTGTAAATACCGAGCACTTTCTCTAGTGTGAGAAACTGAAAGTGTAAATAAGGACTAAAAGGTATAATAGATAATGTGAAATAGGAAGAAAAGGGGTAAAGGGGAAGGGGAAATGGTAGGGGTAGGGGAAAGGAAAGAAGGGAATGGAATTAATATAAGGAAAGGAAAAAATGGAAACAAAGTCTTTGTAAATAGGGAGGGATGGAGGGGTTTAAGGAGAGGGCAGGGGAACAGGGAAAAGTAAGAAACAAGAGAGAGTCTGTAAAGGTACAAATTTACAATGATAAATGTCATTATATTGTATACCTAAAATGTACCAATAAAATAATATTTAAAAAAAAGAAATGGAATAGCCTAGATGAATCCCCAGAACTTGAGCTAATTTTTAAAAAAGCCAATCCCCAAAAGTTAAATACTGTAGTATACAGCGATATTACTGAAATGACAAAATTATAAAAGTGGAAGTAGATTAAAGGGGTGTAGTCTGCAGGAAATTGGGTATGTCTATAAAATGGCAACATGAGGGAATCTTCTGGTAGTAGAAATGGAAATGCTCTGTATTTTGATGCTATCAATGTCAATGCTAACAGTTGTGATATTATAGTTTTGTAAGAAGAAACTAGGAAAGTGTATTTGAAATCTACTATTTTTTCTAACTATACATGAATCTATACTTGTCTCAAAATAAAAAGTTTAATTAAAAAAACATAGTGAATGTGAGAGATATGGATGTGTTTGTTGTCTTGATTGTGATGATTTCCTATGTTCATATATATGTATCAAAACTTGTAAAATTGTACATTTATATACAGGCAGTTTTTTGCATGTCAATTGTACCTGGATGAAAGGAAGAAAATACAGTACTTTTTCCTCTTCCCTTTTGAAACAATCCCTTATTACAGCCATTATGTGAGCCAGACAAAATAGGCATGCACACCAAAAGAGGAGGGACAAATGCAGTTAGGGACTGCTGCAGTGTCCCAGAGAGAAAGTAAGAGCCCAAGCAAGGTAAAGAAGGGCTTGGCCTAGAAGAATTCCCTGGTGCAGGGTGCTGCACACCCAGTGGGTTCAGGAGGGTGTTTACATAATACAGCTGCCAGGACATTGATGTCTAAGCCCAAGTGGGAAGAAGAGGACATCTGGACATGGAGGGGACAGTGATGAGGAAGAGAGACTGCTTACAGACATATCTGTAGGCAAGTAACCTAAATATATTTAGTATAGTGGGAACCAGACTGATTTCTTACTGTTGAAGAAAGAAGTTACCAATGTGAGAAGGAAGAAAATTACAACGAACCCTGTGGTGTTGGACTGCAACTGGATGTACTGCTGAGGAACCCATGCTTTTTAACACTGATACCAGAGAAACTAATCATGATTAAAATGTGTGGACATATATATGTATATTAAAGGAACCTGGGTTACTCAAAGAAATATTTGAATTCAGGACAGGTACAAGGAAAGTATATCATGAGCCTATAACATCTTTTTATGTCAGAAAGTAAATAAAATGATAGAGCTATACCCTTTTTTTAAAAAAGTCAAAGTGGCCCGGGATTTAGCTCAGTGGTTCTGCCACCTGCCTCACAAGTGCAAGGTCCTGAGTTCGATCCCCAGTACCAAAAAAAAAAGTTAAAGTGAATAGCTAAATCTGTGATTATCTGAGCACCAAAATAAAAACTAACAGTAACAGACTGAATTGAACAAGTAGGAAATGAAGAGTATATAATAACATAAATAGGAAGGAGGTAAGGAAATAGAAAATTGATGTGGGATGGGATATTTATTTTTCTTCTTATTTTTGAATGAGATAGCCTTAGCAGGAACGTTTTAGATTTAACTCAAAATGTGAACAAGTATTACTAATATAATTAAAAATTAATTCAAAAATACAACTCATGACCTGAAGGATCTTAAAGTCTATTTTCAGGCAGAGAGTAGACTATGACAATTCTAAAATCTCTCTGTCCAGTAAGTATATTTTTCTATCTTATCCATGTAGTTGCTGACTAGCTCTGGTGAGAGAAATATACACCATGGGTCTTCAGTTTCTTGCTTGGAATCCTGGTGCTGTTAGTTGGTGATGGGAAAAAAAGAGGAAAAGAAGGTGGGTGACAGAGGAAGACAATGGCTTAATTTGGGAAGATTTTACACTACTAGTATTTAGCAAGCAATTGATTTCATTAGTTTGAAATTCAGAGAAGAATTCAGTGTTGAAATAGCCAACTGCTCATGTGGATAACTTACCTAAGAAAATTGAAGGAACAAAAGTAGCTCCTGGAGGTGTGTTGGCACATGCTTATAATCTCAGCATTTTGAGAGGCTGAGGCAGGAGGATCTCAAGTTTGAGCCCAACCTGGACATCTTAGTGACTTGGTGAAACCCTGTCTCAAAATAAAAAAGAGCTGAAAATGTACCTCTGCGTGAAGGCTCTGAGTTCAATCTCCAATACCCCAACACACACACACACACACACACACACACACACATGCACACGCACACCACACACACACGCACAAAGTATAAGCCGAAGGAAGAACCCTGGACTAGGAAATAAGCAAACATTCAGGAACAGCCTTGTGCTGTTTGAAATCGGGCAGTTTATAAGCAAGTACAGCTATGAACAGTAATCACAGTAAGTAAAATATTAAAAACTTTTTAAAAGAAACTATGCCAATGTCAACAAAATTTAAAATTTTACCACCAAATAGCATGTAATCACAAAAATGTTATGTTTGACAGTTTATAATAACATAAAATGTTTGATAGTATTTTAAGTACATATTTAAACAATGTAAAAACATGCATAGCATATTGTAAATATCAAAATATGAGCGTAACAGTTTTGAGCATAGAAATGTATGGGGTTCTTTGTTCTACTTCTTTGTTCTTTTAAGGAGCAGACCCACGGAATAGGCTCTCAATAGATTCATGAATGCATCACTACCCGCCAAACTAAGGACACTTACCTGGGATTTTGTCTTTTAAGAGCAGCCTGGTCCTGTCTGCTGCAGAGCCTTTTGTCTCGCTAACCTGGATCCTGACGGGCGCGACAAAAGGTTCTGCGGCTGCGCTGGGGAGACCTCGGCCCTGAGCACTGGCACAGTGCCTGAGGAGGCCTTTACCAGGGCTCTGGGGTTTGGGGGGGTTCCTTCTGACGTGTTTTCTAAGTTCCTTCTGTCCTGAACAATGAATTGGTCGGGACAAGCTCAGAAGACAGCTAGGCTCTACATCCATTCAAGGCAGGAAAATAAACTTGCTGCACAGGGTGAGGACAGACCACTGGGAAAGAGAGCCTCTCTCTGGCTGGTGTCAGGTCGAGGCCTATCAGAAACCTGCTCAAGTTCTCGCGAGAAGACTTGAAGCGAGCGCTCTGATTGGCCCCAGGCGTGGGGCTTTGGGAACCGTTTTGCCACCGTTCCTGAAGTTTCTGTTGAACCGTCCCACCCACTTTTCCCGCGGCTTCGTCGCACCTTAATCTCTTGCCTCAGACTCGCTCTGGGTCTGTGGCTTCTGGGAGCCCGCTGAGGGTCTGGGCGGCGCTCTCACCTGTCCAGCACAGGTTCGTCCTGCCCAGTGCTCACAGCCCCAAACCTGAGCCCTTTCAGCAGGCTCCTCCGCTTCCACCCGATGGACGGAGCTCTTCGCTGCTTCCGGTTCTCCCGGCACCGTTAGTAGACATCAGAAGAGAGAAGACTACAAGTGTAGGTTGGGCCGCTTGTAAAGGCCAGGCAGCCAAGGCAAAATGACATCCTCCCGGGCAAGGTCGTCACTCTGAGGAGAGTCATTGTCCCCACCTCCGTCGCACGTTGGAAGCAGAGGCAGCCCAGAGTCCGAGCCGGGGGTTTCTGAGTCGCCTCAAGCTCTGCCCCACGAGGACAGGAAACCTTTGCCAGGACCTCACCTTACAGGCAAGTCTCAACTTTGGTATTCAGGAGTTGAAGGAGACGTACAGAAACCAGAGTCGAGATCTGGAGTCACCGTCGGAGCTCTACTAGATGCTAATTAGGGGGCCCGGGACGTAGCTCAGTGGCACCGTGCCTGACTGGCCAGCTCGAGGTCCAGAGTTTGATCCCGGGGCACCATGGGGGGAAAAGGATGGAGCACTAGACGCTAATTAGTAAACATTAGGCATTAGCTCTCATGAGATAGATGGTCTCAGTCGGGAAGGTAGATAATTAACTTTAAAATTTCAATACACACTCTTGTGAAATGGAAAGCATGTACAAATCGTAGCTTGGAAGGGCAGAGGCAGGCATCTGAGGAGACCTCTTTAAGTATGTAAAACAGGATGTAAACAGGAAACGAGAGATGGAGTTTGACATGTTGGGGTATTTTTAAGTTTTTATAATGAATGCTCCTATTGGCTTCTCATTCCTCTGCGGTGATCCAGCTCCTAACGCGTCTACTCAAAACTAGAAATGGAAGACAGTGCTATAGGAGACATCTGAATGGTTTTTGTTTTCATTCTGTAACCCAGTATTCACTCATCTTTTGGAAATATTCCTTCTGTTCACTGGGGAGCTAACCTCATTTTCGATTCAGCCCATGGGCAAGTGGAGTTATCTTTCCTTAACACTCTTAAGGATAATATATAACTCAGAATTAGTGAAAACGGTCATTTCACCTTTCTGGCAAAAGTGAGTGGTTAAAAATGGGTCTGCAAGGCAACTGGGAAAAATCAGGTACAATGGGGCTTTTGAAAGGACCAGCGGAGCCAGGGATTTAGCTCAGTGGTTTCGCCGCCTGCTGCGCAAGCGCAAGGACCCAAGTTCGATCCCGGTACCAAAACAAAACAGGACCAGTGAAAAGGCAACCCATGTTCCCTGCACTTGAAGCTTGCAGCTGGAGCTATGAACTTACCAAATAAGCTCAGTCTTACAATAAAACCAACCTAGAATGTAGAGCAAAGAAATTGATGTAAAATGGATCTTTTTTTTTTCTTAAATTCTTTTATTGGTACATTGTAGGTATACAACACAATTACATTTCTCATTGGGAATTGTACCTTTACATAATGCATCTTGGTTCTTATTTTATCCCCATTCCTAGCCCTCCCTTCCCTGTCTATAAAGACTGTATTTCCATTTTTTCCATTTCTCAGCATTTTTCCTTTTCCTTCTTTCCTTTCCCCTGCCCCTCCCACTACCCCTACCCCTTTGGACCTTTTCTTCCTATTTTGCATTATCAATTATTCATTCTAATCATTGGAACATTTTAGGTATACAATATAATGACATTCATCATTGGAAATTTGCACCTTTACATAATCTCTCTTGGTTCTTATTTTTCACCCTTGCCCAGCCCTCCCTTCAACCCCTCCATTCCTCCCTATTTTCAAAGATTTTGTTCCTATTTTTCCATTTTCTCATATTAATCCCGTTCCCTTCTATCCTTTCCCCTAGCCCTCCCACTTCCTTCCCCTTTGCCCTTTTTCTTCCTATTTCACATCATCTATTATACATTTCAGTCCTCATTTACACTTTCAATTTCTCACACCAGAGAAACTATTTGTTATTTATACACGTGTGTCCTATTTATTTCACTTAAGAGTATTGCCTCAATGTGCATCCATTTAGCTATAAATGTCTCTAATTTCTCATTTTTTATGGCTGAGTAGTACTCCATTTTATTTAAAAAACCACATTTTCTTGATCCAGTCTCCAGTTGATGGGCATTTGGGCTGTTTCCAAGTTTTAGCTATCACAAACTGTGCTGCTATGAACATGGGTGCACACATATCACTGTGGTATGATTCTTTTAATTCTTTGGGAAAGATCCCCAGCAGTGGATCTTGATGGCATCAGCTGAGGTCTAACAGCAACCCTAATGCCCAAGGACAAACAGCTTCTTCTTTTTTTTTTTTTTTTTTTGGTAGTGGGGATCGAACTCGGGCCCTTGCACTTGCGCAGCAGGCGGCGAAACCACTAAGCTAAATCCCCGGCCGGAAACAGCTTCTTTTTTAAGTTAGTTGAGTTTACTGTCATTTATAGGTGAATAATTCCTCACAATGTAAGGGAGCTCTCCATTCCTGACTCCCTTTTCCAGGCTATCCCACTAAATAAGACTTTTCATGTCCTGTGGCTTCCCAGAGGACTTCTGCATAGGACACATCTACTTAAGGAACCCATCTTTATGTCCTTATTCTCAAGACACTAGAGGCACTGCTACCATTAGATCTCTCTCACTCTCCTCTCCTCTCCTCTCCTCCTCCTCCTCCTCCTTCTCCTGCTCCTCCTCCTCCCCTCCCCTCCCCTCCAGGATCTGCTTCAATGCATACCTCCCTCCTCGGGTAACACCCAGCTAAATACCTCCCCATGAGAATCCAGATGGCACTATCCAAAGGTGCCTGAAAGCTTCTGTTTTGAATCAGTAAATGTGAAAATCATTAATCAAGAGCCCAGAACTTCCATGGAAAAATACAGTGAAAAGTTAACTTTGATTCCTTTGGGAGTCACCTTTGGCAGACAGTAGATACAGCAATCAATAGCTTGGTAAATGATTCTGCCACAAATGAACATCATCTAAGTAGGTAGAGCAAGAATCTCTATAGAGGAAATTGCTTTCTTTGGTCCTTGTCAGCACAACTACCTCCCACAGTAAAGCACTGATGACCTTGCATAATTATCAGGTGGGACCACTTTTGCTGCCACTTCATTTTGGAGAGATCACTTCCTAGATGCTTTGTGAGCACAAATTTGGCTTATTGCCTCATCCAGTGTTTCTCTGAATAAAAAGAAGTATCTGGGCACAAGGCATGACTTGTTTTGTGACCCCAGACCAAATCCTCAACCTCCTTAAGCCCTCATGTCTCTTGATGAAAGTCCTCGGGGCATTGGGTACATGGAAAACATCCCAGAATGGGAGTTACATGCTTTTAAGTTCCCTGGAGCAGCTTTACACCATCTGGGTGGACTCATTCTCTCTGATGTTTAAGCTGTGAAAGTATAATTTGATAATATGGGTATGCTAAATTAAATATATTAGTAAGAATAGAAATTCAACCTTCTAGCCTGTAGTATTTGCGTCTTTTATATGCCTGGTTATCTCTACAGAACCTGAAGATCACCTCCTTAGGCTTGTGGTTTGGGAGCCAGGACAGTGGAGATATTGTGGTGAAGCCAGGATGAACCCTGTAGCATTTAATTGCTTCTTGCCTCTAAGTCTGAACACTGGTGTGTCAACTCTAAGAGCTCCTTTCATTTTATCATTTAGGATAACTTCACATCACTTTTACCCTTTACACCTTTCTCTCCTTCTTTGAATACTCTTCCATGTTTTTCTTACCAGATGCCTCTCTCTGCATCCATTAAAAGATTTTACTCTTAATGACAGTGACATGAATGAAGATGCAGATCTACTTGACATCTTTGGCCACTCTAGCTTCAAAGAACTGAGTCGGGCTTCCAAGAAGAAACCTTTGGGTTAGGAAGACTTCTAAGAAGTCTCTGTTGAGCCTCCAGGAATTCATACATTTGTGTAATACTCCTCCCCTTAAGTGTCAGCTCTATTAAGGGATTTGCTTAGTAGTTTACCAGTATAATAAAATAAATATGATGGGATATCATTTTCATTTTTACTTCACAAACTTTTATTTTGTTAGCAGAATCTCACCTTTCCTGCTTTGGTGGAGAAACTACCACAAAGCAAGGAACCAAGAGAGGCTTCCAACCACAGCCAGTAGGACATTGGAACCATCATCCCAGCAGCCTTGAGGAACAGACTCCTCCAAAAGTGCAGACATAACATGGATGCATGTTCTTCTCCACTAGACCCTTCAGATGAAGCCCCTTGGCTGCACTTCCTGAAGGGCTCTAAAGCAGGAAAAGTAGCTGGATCTTGCCTGGATTCCTAACTCGTCAAAACTTTGAGATAATAAATGTATGTATTTTTAAGCCACTAAATTTTAAAGTACTCATTACAACACATAAGATAACTAATACATCCCTAAATCCCTGTAAATTTGGTATAAGATATAGTAGACCAGGAACCAAGCTCACCTTCCTCAAATACGGTAGCAGAGTGTCTGACAACATCCCTGAACACATTGCCCTCATGTTTGAAGACTGTTCCTTATACTTCAAAAATAAAATGTGTCGCTGAGTCACGCGAAAGACGCCGAATCAGCCCGCTGCAGACAGGCAGGCCTGTGCACACCCTACCGAGGTCCTGAGTCACGCAGAAGACGCTGAATCACCCCACTGCAGACAGGCAGCCACCTGATTCCACATTACCAAGGCGCAGAGGACACCAGACCACCAGACCAAGGTACTGAGTCCCACTGTTCCCGGCTCAGAGGTAGGGGCTTCTGAGCCATTGTCCCACTGCTCCTGGTCCAGAGGAAGGGGCTTCCCGGTCACCATCCCTCCTGCTGCTCCCAGCCCAAAGGAAAGGGCTTTTGGGCCACCTTCTGTCCCGCTGCTCCCGGCCCAGAGGAAGGGGTTTCCTGGCCACCATCCCTCCGGCTGCTCCCAGCTCACAGGAAAGGGCTTTTGGGTCACCATCCCTACCGCTGCTCCCGGCCCCTGTCCCACCTCACCCAGCTCAGAGGAGGTAATCCGTGCAGGCATTAACAGCCCCCTGCCCCAGTCAAAATGAGAAAACATCTAAATAAGTCTCAAAACCAGACTCCCAGATCACCACAGCAACCCCAAAGGGAACTGAGATGGAACCCCCTGATACTCAACCACCTGGACCCACTGAACGGGCAACAAAAGGGGATCTGGCACAAATGAAATCAGAAATAATTTCTCAGATAACAGGAGAAATTGTGCCCCTAGTGCAAGACATGATTAATAAATCTAGAGAGGAGCTCAGGAACATGATGGAATCCCAACATAGGAAACAAATAGAATCCATAAAACAGATGCAAATAGATTTCCAGGACATGAAAAACTCCATTGAAAGCCTACACAGCAGACTGAGCCAGTGTGAGGACAGAATTTCAGATAAAGAAGATAAGATTGCAATTAGTGACCAGGAAAAGAAAAATTGCTTCAAAATTATAAGGGAACATGAGAAATCAATCCAGCACTTGCTAGATGATGCAAAAAATAATAACATAAGACTGATTGGGCTCAATGAAGAAACAGGAGAGAGTGCAGATGACATAAAAAAATCTCTTCACAGAAAGAATGGCAGAAAACTTCCGAAGCAGGGGAAAAGAGCTTGACATACAGATAAGTGAGGCATATAGGACTCCAAATAGCCTTGATCAAAAAAAAATCTACACATAGGCATATAATTGTTAAGATTCCAGAAATACAACAGAAGAACAAAGTTCTCCAAGCAGTCAGAGAAAAGAAACAAATCACATACAAAGGAAAGCCCATCAGAATCACAGCAGACATCTCAACATAACACTCAAGGTAAGAAGAGCTTGGAGTGACATATTCCAAGCCCTAAAAGAAAACAGCCTCCAACCCAGATTGATGTACCCTGCAAAACTATCTTTCAAAATGGATGGAGAAATAAGATACTTTCATGACAAAGAGCACCTTAGGAACTTCGGGAATACCAAACCAGCACTCCAAACAATTTTACACAATAGCCTAGAAACAGACATTGAGGATCACAACCCCAGGAAGCAAAGCAGAATGAACCCATGTGGCATGACAGGAAATTAAATGTAAAGGGGGAGAACCCAACAAAAAGAAAAAGTCATGGCAATGACAAGTCAATACGTTTCAGTTATAACCATCAACATTAATGGTCTCAATTCACCAATCAAATGAAATAGACTGGCAGAATGGGTCAAGAAGCAAAATCCAACAATATGCTGCATACAAGAAACACACTTAATTCAAAAGGAAACTCATAGACTGAAAGTTAAAGGGTGGAAAACAATACTGCATGCAACAGGAACCCGAAAAAAAGCAGGAGTAGCTATCCTCTTGGCAGATCAAGTAGATTTCAAACCAACACTGATGAACAGAGATGAAGAAGGACACCACATCCTTGTAAAGGGAAGAATCCAAGAGGAAGAGATGACAATCATAAATATCTATGCACCAGGCTGGGGATTTAGCTCAGTGGTTTTGTCGCCTGCTGTGCAAGCGCAAAGACCCGAGTTCAATCCCCAGTACCAAAAAAAATGAATAAATAAAAAAAATCTATGCACCAAACACTAGTGCACCCAACTATATAAAACAAATACTAACGGACATGAAAAGCCATATATGCACTAATACAATTGTAGTGGGGGACCTCAACACACCACTGTCACAAATAGATAGATCAACTAGACTAAAAATAAGTACTGAAATACTAGAACTCAATCGAACTCTTGAACAAATGAACTGAACAGATGTTTACAGAGTCTTCCACCCCACAAAATCAGAATACACATTCTTCTCAGCTGCACATGGGTCATTCTCAAAAATAGACCACATACTCACACATAGAACATGTTTAAGTAAGTGCAAAGGAATTGAAGTTATCCCCTGTAGATTATCAGACCATAGTGCGATGAAATTGGAGATCCATAGCAAAAGAAACTGGAAAAATTTCATAAGCATGTGGAAATTGAACAACACACTTCTGAATAACCAATGGGTCACAGAGGAAATTAAAGAAGAAATCAGACAGTTCCTTCAATTAAATGACAATGACAATACAACATATCGGAATCTATGGGACACAATGAAAGCAGTCTTACCAGGGAAATTCATAGCAGTGAATACGCATATTAGGAAAACAGAATGAGCCCAATTAAACAACCTGATGCTGAACCTCAAGCTTCTAGAAAAAGAAGAGCAAGACAACCCCAAAGCTCATACAAGGGAAGAAATTATAAACATCAGAGGAGAAATCAATGCAATGGAGACTAAGAGAATGATACAAAAAAATCAATGAAGCCAAGAGTTGGTTCATTGAAAGAATCAACAAAATTGATAAACCTTTAGTCAACCTTGTCAGAAAAAGAAAAGGCTCAAATCCATGCAATTAGGAATGAAAAGGGTGAAACTACAACAGACCCAGCAGAAATCCAGAGGATCATCAATACCTACTTCCAGAACCTATACACCAGTAAGATGGACAACACAGAAGAAATGGACAGATTCCTACATACATATGAATTACCAAAGTTGAACGAAGAAGACCTAAAAATTCTGAACAACCCAATATCAACCAATGAAATTGAAAACGTAATTAAAAACTTACCACCTAAGAAAAGCCCAGGCCCTGATGGCTTCACTGCTGAATTCTACAAGACATTTAGAGAGGAACTGCTGCCACTACTGTTTAAACTCTTCAATGAAATTGAAAGGGAAGCAATACTCCCAAATTCATTCCTGGAAGCAAGCATCACCTTGATCCCCAAAGCAGAGAAAGACCCAACCAAAAAGGAGAACTATAGGCCAATCTCACTAATGAACATAGATGCAAAAATCCTTAATAAGATACTGGCAAACAGAATGCAGAAGATCATCAAGAAGATCATACACCCTGATCAAGTGGGATTCATCCCAGGGATGCAGGGATGGTTCAGTATACGAAGATCAATTAATGTAATACACTGTATCAATAGAGCCAAGGACAAAAACCGTATGATTATCTCCATAGATGCAGAAAAAGCATTTGACAAAATCCAACATGCATTTATGATAAAAACCCTACAAAAAATTGGAATAGATGGTCTCTACCTCAAACTGATAGAAGCCATCTATGAAAAACCAACAGCCAATATCATACTAAATGGTCAAAAACTGAAATCCTTCACACTAAAATCAGGAACAAGACAAGGATGTCCACTATCACCACCCTTGTTCAATATAGTTCTGGAAGCATTAGCCACAACTGTTAGACAAGAGAAAGAAATAAAAGGAATAAAGATAGGAAATGAAGAAGTCAAATTGTCATTATTTGCAGATGACATGATACTCTATATAGAAGACCCCAAGGACTCCACCAAAAGTCTTCTAGACTTAATAACCAAATTCAGTCAAGTAGCTGGTTACAAGGTCAACACACAAAAATCAATAGCTTTCCTCTACACGAATGACAGACTCACTGAGAGAGAAACAGGGCAAATAATTCCTTTCACAATAGCATCCAAAAAACTGAAATACCTAGGAATCAACCTAATGAAAGAAATCAAAGACCTCTTCTCTGAAAACTATGGCACTCTGAAAAGAGAGATTGAAGATGATATCAGAAAATGGACAGACATCCCCTGCTCCTGGGTCGGAAGGATTAATAGAGTGAAAATGGCCATACTTCCAAAACTGTTATATAGATTTAATGCAATTCCAATTGAGATCCCGGCATCATACTTCATAGAACTCGAGAAAACAATCCAAAAATTCATTTGGAATAAGAAGAGACCCAGAATAGCAAAAGCAATTCTAGGTAACAGAGACATGGCAGGGGGTATCACAATCCCCAGCCTGCAACTATACTACAAAGCTACTGTGATAAAAACAGCATGTTACTGGCAAAGAAACAGACCTGAGGACCAGTGGAACAGATTAGAAGATGCAGAAACAACTCCAGACACACTCAGCCATCTCATCTTCGACAAAGGAGCCAAACACCTTCACTGGAGGAAAGGTAGCCTCTTTAATAAATGGTGCTGGAAAAATTGAGCTTAAACTTGCCAAAGATTAAAACTAGACCTATATCTCTCACCATGCACTAAACTAAAATCAAAATGGATTAAAGATCTAAATATTAAAATAGAAACTCTGAACCAGTTGGAACAGTGGTTAGGTAGAACTCTTGAAGACATTGGTGTAGGAAAAGATTTTATTAACAAAACCTCAGTTGCCCGTGAACTAGCACAAACAATCAACAAATGGGATCTCTTCTTATTAAAAAGCTTCTGCATAGCAAGAGAAACCACCAGCAGTGTGAAGAGACAATCCACAATGTGGGAAAAAATCTTCACCTGCTCTTCCTCAGACAAAGGTCTACTGTCTCGAATCTATAAAGAACTTAAAAAGATCAGACCTCCCAAATTTAAAGACCCAATCCAAAAATGGGCACCTGAAATGAACAGACATTTCTCAGACAAAGAAGTAGAAATAGCAAATAAATACATGAAAAAATGTTCAACGTCACTGTTCATTCGAGAGATGCAAATGAAAACAACGCTGAGATTCCACCTCACTCCAGAAAGAATGGCTGCTATCATGAAATCAACCAATAACAAATGCTGGCAGGGCTGTGGGGAAAGAGGAACCCTGCTCCACTGCTGGTGGGAGTGTAGACTGGTGCAACCACTGTGGAAATCAGTATGGAGATACCTCAAAGAACTAGGACTGGAAATCCCATTTGACCCAGCTATTCCACTGCTGGGGACCTTCCCCAAAGAATTAAAAGAATCATACCACAGTGATATATGTGCATCCATGTTCATAGCAGTGCAGTTTGTAATAGCTAAAACTTGGAAACAGCCCAAATGCCCATAAACTGGAGACTGGATAAAGAAAATGTGGTTTTTTTATAAAGTGGAGTACTACTCAGCCATAAAAAATGAGAAATTAGAGACATTTATAGCTAAGTGGGTGCATATTGAGGCGATACTCTTAAGTGAAATAAATAGGACAC
Source organism: Heterocephalus glaber (assembly GCF_053883595.1). Classification (NCBI taxonomy): domain Eukaryota; kingdom Metazoa; phylum Chordata; class Mammalia; order Rodentia; family Bathyergidae; genus Heterocephalus; species Heterocephalus glaber. Next base: position 65,196,149 of record NW_028258317.1, on the reverse strand, counting down.
ACGTGTATAAATACCAAATAGTTTCTCTGGTGTGAGAAACTGAAAGTGTAAATAAGGACTGAAATGTATAATAGGTCATGTGAAATAGGAAGAAAAGGGGCAAAGGGGAAGGAAGTGGGAGGGCTAAGGGAAAGGATAGAAGGGAATGAGATTAATATGAGAAAATGGAAAAATAGGAACAAAATCTTTGTAAATAGGGAGGGCTGGAGGGGTTGAAGGGAGGGCTGGGCAAAGGTGAAAAACAAGAACCAAGAGAGACTATGTAAAGGTGCAAATTTCCAATGATGAATGTCATTATATTGTATACCGAAATGTACCAATGATTAGAATGAATAATCAATAATGTAAAATAGGAAGAAAAGGTCCAAAGGGTAGGGGTAGTGAGAGGCACAGGGGAAAGGAAAGAAGGGAAAGGAAAAAATGATGAGAAATGGAAAAAATGATGAGAAATGGAAAAAATGGAAATAAAGTCTTTGTAAATAGGAAAGGGTGGAGGGCATGAAGGGAGGGCTAGGAATGGGGAAAAAATAAGAACCAAGATGCATTATATAAAGGTACAATTCCCAATGAGAAATGTAATTGTGTTGTATACCTACAATGTACCAATAGAGGAATTTAATACAAAAAAAAAGTAAATAAATAAATAAAATGTGTCCTTGTCCCCTAGAAAGTCCCTATTAGCCTCCAACGAGTGAAAGCTGGTAAGAGTGTGTCAGTGGAGGGGCCAGTCAGAATGAAGTCAGGAGTAGAAATGGTAGAGTCATCCTTTCCCTTCCTCCTTTACTATTTCCTTGCTCACTCATTCTCTCATCACATTTCTTCCTCTCTGTCTCCTTATTTCCTAAATTCTGGGCAGCTGCCTGATGACCAGTCCTACAACTGATTGCCAGGTGATCTCTTGGTCCTACAATAATACCATCAAAGCCAAGCATCCTGAAAGAGTTTCCCCTAGGAAGGCGTTTTTGCTTTTGCTCAAGGTGCCCTCACAAGGAGGTCTGTGTCCAGTTCACAGCGTGCTTTCTAGATGGAGTAACACACCACATATAATAGATTTTCAGCAGCACTCACCCAGTTCCAAGACACTGCTATAGGCTACCCAGTGTTTATAATTATAAAACTCATGCACATATACCCCACTCAGTGACCACTCACCTGTGAGATATTCTGGAATCAGTATGAAAGTTGTGGCTGGAGGTGTTCCTCAGTGACAAACTGCTTGCCTATATGTACAAGACCTGAGTTAGATCTCAAATACCAGCAAAAAAAAGGGGAAAAAATAGAACTATAATTTTTTAATGAAAATAGTCTTATCCCTGAAACCATTCAGAGCTGTTTTTGTCCTTTCTACTAATCCAGAAAGGGGAGCTAAAGGGGAAAGAGTGATGTCATACTTATTTTCCATTTTCAGTAGGGCAAGGTAAGAGGTAAGGACCATGATCCGTCATTCCAACGTTCATGAAGAAGACAAGGGCTGGCTCCTGGGAGCAGGTGATATTTAAACCTCACTAAGGGACCCAAAAGGAAGTTTTCTCCCCACCACTAACATAAAGGTCTAACCAGCCTCAGCCTTCCCATTCTAAAACTTTCTGAAATCAGTAAGAAGAATTTCTAGTTGTATTATGTCTGAGTAGCTCACCCCCACATACAGCTGTATGCAGTTTGGGACAGTAAGGTAGCAGGTGAAAATATGGTTTCAGCCAAGTTCTGGACTTCTTTTTTGGTTATTTCATTTTCATTTTGGATTTTTGAGGCAGGGCCTCATGTATAGTTCAGGCTGGCCTTGAACTGTCAGCAATCCTCCCACCTCACCTTCCCACATACTAAGAGTATAAGATTGCATCACCACACCTGGCTTAAATGGACTATTTTTACTTTGAAAAGGCCTGAAAATTTAGAGTGAACTTTTTTCATTTTTTGGTGAAACAAAGTATTTTAATTACAGGACATCTGAAAAGGGTCAAATCAAGGACCTCTGTATAAGACTGAGAAAGCTATTGTCAGGCTCCCTACAGAGGTCTGGTCATCTTTTAAAAGCAAAACAGGTGAAGAGTAGTAAAAATTTAACTTAGTCCTTTCCTTCACAGTCAGGAATTATGAAAGCCAGTGTAGGATACAATGAATGTCATTCTCTATTAGAAAAAAATATTTATTGGGCAGTATATAAATTTGATGTTAAAAAAATCAGTAGCTTTCCTATACACCAATAATGAACCAGTTGACAGTATAATCAGGAAAACAATTCTATTCACAATAGCTTCAGAAAAAAAACAAGATACCTAGGGATCACTGTAAGGAGGTGAAAGATCTCTATAAAGAAAATTACAGAACACTGCAGAGCCAATTGAAGAAGACACTAGAAGATGAGAAGACTTGCCCTGTGTGTGAACTGAGAGCATTAATATTGTTAACATAGCCACATTACTAAAAGCAATCTATAGATTCAATGCTGTCCTCAGCAAAATTCCATTACCGTCCTTCTCAGAACTAGAAAAAAAAAATCCTAAAATACATATAGAAATATAAAAGACCCTGAATAGCCAAGAGCAAGCCTAGAGGTATCACAATGCCTAATTTCAAATTGTACTACAAAGCCATAGTAACCAAAGCAACGTGGTACTGGCATAAAAATGGACACGCAGACCAATGGAGTAGAATAGAGGACACAGAAACAAATCAATGAGACTACAACTATCGGATTCTTGAAAAAGTTGCCAAATATATATGCTGAAGAAAAGATAGTAACTTTAACAAATGGTGCTGGGAAAACCGGATATCCACGTGCAGAAGATTGAAACTAAATTTTTAACTCCCAACCTGTATAAAAATCAAATCAAAATGGATGAAAGGAAGCTCCCTGCCTCCATCCCAGGCTCCTAGGGCAGTGAAGCTCAGCCAGTCCCAGCACCCAGAAGGAAGCTCCCCCGCTGCCTTCCCAAGCTCCTAGGGCAGAGAAGGTGAGCCGCATGGGCACCACAAGCACCCCCCCCACCACCGTGAAAATGAGAAGACACATAAACAAGCCTAAAAAACAGACTTCCAGATCACCTGCAGCAACCCCAAAGGGAAACAAGATGGAACAATCTGATACTCAACCACCTGGACTCTCTGAACTGGCAACAAAAGAGGATCTGGGAAAAATGAAATCAGAAATAATTACTCAGATAACAGCAAAGATTTTGCTCATGGTGAAAACATGATTAATACATCTAGAGAGGACACAGATAAAAAAATAGAGGATCTGAGGAACATGATGGAATCCCAACATAGGAAACAAATGGAACCCATAAAACAGATACAAACAGATTTCCAAGAGATTAAAAACTCCATCGAAAATCTGCACAGCAGAATGAACCAATGTGAGGATAGAATTTCACATATAGAAGATAAGATTGCAATTAGTGAGGAGGAAAAGAAAAATTGCTTTCAAATTGTGAGAGAACATGAGAAATCAATCCAGCAGCTGCTAGACGATGCAAAGAAGAATAACATAAAACTGATTGGAGTCAGTGAGGAAAGAGGAGAGAGTGCAGATGACATAAAAAAACTGTTCACAGAAGTGATAGCAGAAAACTTCCCAAGGAGGGGAAAAGAACTTGACATACAGAGAAGTGAGGCATACAGGACTCCAGCTAGCCTTAATTAAAAAAAAAATCTACACATAGGCATATAATAGTTAGGATTCCAGAAATCCAACAGAAGAATAAAATTCTACAAGCAGTGAGAGAAAAGAAACAAATGACATACAAAGGAAAGCCCATCAGAATCACAGCAGACTTCTCAATGCAAACCCTCAAAGCAAGAAGAGCTTGGAGTGATGTATTTCAAGCCCTAAAGGAAAACAGCCTCCAACCCAGATTGATGTACCCTGCAAAACTATCTTTCAAAATTGATGGAGAAAGAAGATACTTTCATGATAAAGAGCACCTCAGGAACTTCATGAATATCAAACCGGCACTCCAACAAATTTTAGACAATACCCTAGGAAAAGACAATGAGGATCACAACCCCAGGAAACCCAGCAGAATGAATCCATTGGGCATGACAAATTAAATGCAAAGGGGGGAGAATCCAACAAAAAGAAAAAGTCATGACAAGGCTTTTAAAACTTTTGACTTCATCTCCCTAATGAGTGTATAATTCAATCTTGTTATTGTACTGATAAATATTTTTCTGATTCCAGAGTTGCACACCATTCCTTGTGCTATACTGGCTATTTATCATCATGTCTACATTTTAATTGGTTTGTCTGTTAATGGGCTCTAAGAATTCTTTGTATATTCTGCTCATAGGTTATATGCATTGTAAATATGGTCTGTTTAAGGACTACTTTTCATTTTAACGATGTCATTTAAAGTTCTAAATTTTGATGGAATCTTATTTATCAATTTTTTTTCTTTTATGCATCATGTTTTTTGTATCCTAGGTAGTTCTTGCCTACCCTGAATTCATAAATATTTTCCCTTATAATTTCTTCTTAAAGTTTTATACTTTTAGGCTTTCTTATTTAGGTTCATAGATCCCTTCAAGTTATTTTCTTGTATGGAAAAAAAGGGTTGAGATTAATTTTTTATAAACAGGTACCAGGTGTTCTGGTGCTGTTTGCTGAAGACACTATCTCTTCCTTGGCTCTTGAATCGAGTTTATATTCTATAAAATGCTAATGTTAAATAATCTTTCAAAACTCAGTGGACCATATATGTGTGGTTCTTTTTCTAGATTCTCTGTTTTATTCAAATGATCTATATGTCTTTCCTTACACCAACACGGCCTTGATTACTGTAGCTTTAGAAGAAGTCTTAAAATTGGGTGCTAAATGTCTTCCAACACTGTTTTTGTTTTTGGCTTTTCTGGGTCCTTTGTACTCCTACATAACTTTTAAATTTCAATATCCAGTTCTTCATTTATAGCAAGTATACACAGACCTGAATTTTTATATATACCTTGTGTTTTCTAGTCCTGCTAAATTCAAGTACAAGTTCTAGGGCCTCCTAGAGATTTCTTCATATTTTCTCTGTAGATGATCATTTCATCTACGTATAAAGATTTTGCTTCTGCTGTGCCAATCCTATCCTAGTTGTATCATTTTATTGCCAGACTATTTTGGTTTAGACCTATGTTTCAAAGTCTAATGGGCAGATGAAGAGTAGTCATATATGCCCTTGTTCCCCACTTTAGGGAGAAAGCATTGTATCGTCTCCATTCATAGAAGAAGTTTTTGTTGGAAGTATGGAGTACATGTCTTTGATCTGTTGAGAAGGTTCTGTTCTACTTCTAGTCTCCTGATAGCTTTTACCATGAATAGCTGTAGAATTTAGTCCAATACTCTTTCTCCAACTAGTGACAGGATCATATGGCTTTCTCCTTTCCTCTGTTAAAATGATGACTTTTGAGGGTGGATCTTCCAATGCTGAACCAACACTGCCATCCCTATAAGAAAACCACTTTCTACATACTGCCAGATCTGACTTCTAATAGTTTGTTTTGTTAAACAAATTTCTATCTATGTTCATACCTTTTTTTTCTATTATCTTTATCCAGTTTTAGGATTAGCACAATGTTGATTTCCTAAAATGAGGGGAGAAGTGTTCCTTCTTTTTTCTGCTTGAATTGTTTGATGTAATTTATCAGTTAAAATGTTTATGAGCCTGCTGTTGTCATATAGGTAGGTTTTCAAGCTAGGAATATACTTTCTTTAATAGCTGCTATTCAAATTTTATATTTCCTCCAGAGTTAGTTTCATTAATTTGTCTTCTAAGTTACTTCTTAGAAATTGTCAAATTTATTTCAAAAAAGATTTTTGTAATATGCTTTCTATATCCTTTTAAATTCTGTAAAATCTGTGGTAATGTCTCCTAGATCTTAATATTGCAATTTTAAAAATCTAGAACTGATATTGTATAACAGGAAGAAAAGGTCTAAAAGAGCAGGGGAATTGGGAGGGGTAGGGAAAGGGAAAAAAGGGAAAGGAAAAAATATGAGAAGAGGAAAAAAATGGAAACAAGGTCTTTGCAAATAGGGAAGGGTGGAGGGGGTGAAGGGAGGGTAAGGGAAGGGGAAAAAAAAGAACCAAGAGACTCATGTAATGGTACAAGATCCCAATGATGAATGTAACTGTATTTTATACCTAAAATGTACCAATAAAGTTAATGGGGAAAAAAAAAGAAATCAACTAATAGGAAATGCTGGCATGGCTGTGGGGAGAAAGGAACCCTTCTCCACTGTTGGTGGGAGTGCAGAGTGGTGCAACCAAGATGGAAATCAATATGGAGAGCCCTCAAATAGCTAAAACTAAAGGCTCCATTTGACCGAGCTATTCCCTTTCTTAGTATCTTTCCAAAAAAGTTAAAAGCATCATACCATAGTGATATATGCATAACCCACGATTATAGAAGCACATTTTATAACAGCCAGCTAAATCTTGGAAACAGCCTATATGCTCATCAATAGAAGAAATGATAAAGCAAATATGGTATTTATATACAATGGAGTACTACTCTGCCATAAAGAACGATAAACTTGAAACACTTGTAGGTAAGTGGATGCAACTCAAGACCATATTTTAAGTGAAATAAATCAGACACACAAGTGTAAATGCATGGTTTCTCTTGTGTGAGAAACTCAAAGGTAAACACGGAGCAAAGTGGAGGATAAATATTGGGAAGTAGGAAGAACATGTTCAAATGCAAAAGACAACAATGGAGGCGTGAAGAGGAAAGGAAAAGGAATTTTAAAAGGAGAGTTGAAGGAGGAAAATGGAAGCAAAGCTTTTGTAAATAGGGTAGGGAAGAAAAGTTGAAGGGAAGGGATGGCAACAGGAAAAGAATGACGACGTGTACAGGTACAAATTCCCAATGGTGAATGTTATGACTATGTAAGGAAAATATGTACTAATAAAAAATACAGTGATGATGTGCTGCAAAAAAAAAAAAATGGATGAAAGACTCAGATAGAAGACTTGAAACTTTGAAAGTGCTACAGCAAAACAGAGGGGAAATATTTGAAGTCATAAGCATGGGAAAAGACTTCTTGGATATAGGACTTGAATACCACTGGAAACTATAACAAGAATAAACAAATGGAACTATATCAAAATAAAAATTTCTGCATAGCAAGGGAAACAACTAACAATGAAGAGATGACCTACAGAATAGGAGATCTTTGCCAAAGCTATTCTTAAGACAGAGGATTAATATCTGGTGTGTATAAAGAACCCCAAAAATATATCAAAAAATCAAATAGTAAATGACTTGAACACACTATTCTCAAAAGTAATAGTAAAAATGGACAATAAGTATATGAAAAAAATGTTCAATATCTTTAGTCATTAGGGAAATTCAAATCAAAACTACATTGAGATTCCACCTAACCTCAGTCAGAATGACCATCAAGAACACAAAAAAACAAAAAAAGAAAAGGACACAAAAAAAGCAATAAATGCTGGCAAGGATGCAGAGAAAAATGAACCCTTCTACACCTGGTGTAAATGTAAATTAGTATAACCCCTACAAAAATTAATATGGAAATCCCTCAAAAAACTATAGAGCTAACACTTGATCCAGCTGAACCTCTTCTTGGGATATACCTGAAGGAATTATAGTTAGCATACTATAGGGATATCTGCATACTCATGTTTATTGTGGCACACTTTACAGTAGCCAAGATATGGAACCACTCTGCTTGCCTATCAACAAATGAATAAAGAAAATGTGATATATATTGTGTGCATCCATGTGTGCTATTCAGCTATAAAGAACAAAACTTCATCATTTGCAAGAAAAGATGGAATTGGAAATCGTCAGGTGAAGCAAAATAAGCCAAATTCAAAAAGACAAATATCACATGTTCTCCCTAATATATTTAATCTAAAAAAAGTGACATGAAGAGAGAAGGAAGACTATTAGAGGAATGGAAGTAAATAAGAGGAAGGGGTGTACAGGAGGGCATTGGGAGATGAATATGATCAAAATATATTATTTGAATTGAAATTTAGTATTTTATAAAATTGATAGACACTAATAAAAATATTCTTTAAAATATGTATCAAAGTATCAATATTCTTGCCTCTGTTGTATTATCCTAAGAACTAAGAAGCTTTTTTCAACAAAGACTGGGTTATTTATTTGCAGAAATTTTTCTTTCCTGTAAGTGCTGGACCACAACAAAACCATTCTGATTCAGAAAAAAGGATTCTCTTTAGCATCATTACCTTCTAATGAACACAATTGAAATTCAATATAGCAACATCTTGTTTTGAATAACACCTGTAGTTAGTTCCTCCATGAAAAAATTTTATGATTTTCCCTCATATACTTTCATTTCTCTAAAATCCCTATAGGTTCTCTATATGCTGTAAAACAAGATGCCATTTTTATTCGTGCAAATTTGCAAAACAGAATAGTAATGTTCAGTATGGAGGATTGGTGCATGCATATGACATATCTGGATCATTTTCAATTCTTTTATTCCCACTTCCTTACATCACCTCTACCTCCACCTCTACCTTCCTTTCTTGTCACTAAAAATCTGCCTTTTTGTTTCCTACCATATTTCCTATATTTTATTCATATATTTATATATTGTTTTTCATATAAGAGAAACCATGTGATATTTCACTTTCTGTGTCTGACTTATTTTACTTAGCATTATGGTCTCTAATTTCATCTATTTTCCCATAAATGACATGATTTTATTCCTCTTTATGATTAATATTCCATTGTGTATATATAACACGTTCTTTATGCATTCATCTGTTAGAGAAATTATAAAGATCAAAGAGGAAGTTAATGAAACTAGAACAAAAAATGAAAAGGATTAATCAAAAAATTTGTTTTTTGAAAGGATTTGTAAACTTTAGCCAAACTTATTGAGAGATAAGACTCAATTAGAAATGAAAAAGGTAAAATTACAACTGAAATCCAGAGAATTACTAGAAACTATTTTGAAAAATTATATTCCAATAAATGAGACACTAGGAAAAAAAAATGGATAAGTTCCTAGACATGCACGACTTAACAAAATTGAACCAAGAAGATGTAAAAACCCTGAACAGACCAGTAACAAGCAATGAAATTGCTGTAGTAGTCAAAACTCTTCCAACTAAGAAAAACTCAGGATGCAATTAATTTACCACTGAATTTTACCAGAACTTTTGAGAACTAATACCAAAACTTCTTAAATTTTCTCTGAAAAGGAAGAAATGTTTCCACACTCATTTCATGAAACCAACATTAGCCTGATACCAAAGCAGGATAAGGATTCAACAAAAAAAGAAAACAATTGAGCCAGGAATTTAGCTCAGTGGTTCTGCCACCTGCCTCACAAGCGCAAGGTCCCAAGTTTGATCCCCAGTACAAAAAAAAAAGAAAACGATTGGCCAGAGTCCTTCATGAACATGGATGCAAAAATAGTAAGATAGCTGGCTAAGGTAGGAGGATCATCGCAAATTCAATGGCAGCCTGGGCTATACAGTGAGAGACCCTGTCTCAAAAAATTATAACAATAATAATAAGATACTGGGAAACACAATTCAATAATTTGTTTAAAAGGTTGTACACCATGATCAAGTCAGCTTCATCACAGGGATGCAAGGATGGTTCAGCATACATAAATCAATAGATGCAATAGAACACATAAATGGAATCAAAGATAAAAATTGCATGATCACCTCAATACATGCAGAAAAGAACTTCAACCAAACCCAGTGTCATCTCATGATAAAAACCCTAATGAAAATAGATATAGAAGAACCTTACCTCAAACTGATAAAATGATACATGACTCACTGCCACTATTATACTGAATGCGAAAAAACAATTTCCTCTAAAATCAGAAACAAGTCAAAGATGTCCACACTTACTCTTCATGTTCAATGTATTATTTGAAATGTTAGCAGTGCAGTCAAGCAAGAGAAAGAAAGAGAAGGAATGGAAATAGGAAAGGAAGAAGCAAAATTATCTTTATTTGCAGATTATATGATTTTTTTCCCATAGATGGCCCCCCCCAAAAAAAAAACTCCACTAGAAGACTTTTAGAACTAATAAATTCAGGAAAGTGACAGGATACAAGTCAACACATGTGTGCACGTGCGCACACACACACACACACACCAATTCTTTTACACCCATGATGAACTCACTAAGAAAGACATCAGGAAAACAATTCTGTTCATAATAGATTTGAGCTAGAAGAGTAGGAGTGGCAAAGCTGGCTTGGGAAGTAGGCATAACCTTTTAATTATCAGATCTCTGGATACATGTATAGAACAGTTCCCAAAGCCCTGCAAGTGGACTTCTCCTGGAAAAGTCTCCTGGAGATCTCCTGGAAACAATAGGACAGCCTGGACCTGACATCAGCCTGAGGCAAGGAATCTCAGCACCGCCTTTTAGGACCAAGAGGTAGAAGTTCTGAGGGATTTCCTTGAGATTTGGATGGTATAAAAGGAGATGCAAGGCATGAAGAGGTTGCTATCATGACTTCCCATGCTAGCCCATGCTGTGTTTCCCAGACACAGCATGTACTTTTATTTTTGCTTTTATCTTCTTTTTCTCTGCAAAGCTGGTTTCTCCTATACTGTTTCACCCCTCACTTTCAAATGTTTGGTACCATTTTTGGCTTGTCTTATCCAATTCTTTGTTCAAACAGGAAGAACCTGGTATCTAACTCCAGAAGGAGAGGTGAACAACCCAGAACTCCGTAACGTTAAAGTTGAGAAGCCACTTTTAGACATAGGCTACGTAACATTTTGGCGTAGCCAGCCTGGAGGAAAGCTCAGGTACAAGAGACAAAGGTAAGGCCTATGTGGGCACGCGCTTTGTTTCATTCTAAAATGCCACAGTTTCTTTTCTCCTTCTCTCCCTTACTCTATCCCATAGGCTGGAGATACAGCAGACTGTTCTCAAGGTGTGCAGGGAGCTGTTTGCTACTTTTCTAGCCATGGGGAATGAAGGAAGGGAATGTACACTTTTGTCTTTCTAGCTGCTGCTGTTCACTCTGTAGGTATGCCTTGTTGTCTGCACATTTGTTATGTATTTTGCTTACTTAGCCTGGTCTCTGTATACCCTAGTTCGTAAGTAGCTTTTTTCTTGGTTTGTATTTTTGTTGGGGGTGCTGCCATGTTACTGTGCCATGTGGCCAGCAGCTATACTGCCTAGCCACCATTTTGTCTTGTCACATGACTATGCATAACTTTTGCATCATCAGCTGCAACCATCTCTTTTTCCCCCCATCTCTGCCATTTTGTCTTGTTGGATGACTATATAAAACTTTTACATGGACATGTGTCACCCACCACCTGCCACCATTTTTTTTCCTCTATCTTCTCCCCAGCCCCTTTCATTTTTAATAACTGGCCTTACAAGTTATGCCTCTGATTTTAAACATCACATGGGCTTATGGAAAACCAGAGAGCAGAGCCTTTTTCTTTCTTCCCACAGGAGGAAAAACTCTGTGCTATCCCTTTAAGAACTCACGAAGCCTTCACTGGCACTTGACTTTTGGAGGGGCAGATACAAACAGACTGCCTGGCTGTGGCCCTGCGCAAATGCAGGCCCATGGGCAACACCAGGGAGGCCTGCTCCCAACCTGCCAGGGCTATACAGTCTTACTGTGGCTAGGGGGGAGAAAAGGGAATGCAAGGGGAAAAAATTGTCCATTTTAAAATGTCCAAGGCTTTTGGCCAGAACTGAGCACCAGCAACACTGTGCCCTCTAGTCCAAGAGCCTGCCTGAGGCAATCATCACCTGGCTTTTGTGCTTACCTGTTTAAACACAGACACATTAAAGACCCTTGAGGCCTTAACAAAATATTTTAACACTTCAAAACTTAAATGTAAATGTAAGTGTATGAAAATAGCCATCCCAATTCTTAGTTGTGCCAATTACCTCATGGGAGTTTGGACTAGACAAGGCCAACAGATGAGCCAGCCCCCTTCATCCTCGTGAGTTAATGGGTCCAAATGTGGAGACAAACCCCCCACCACCACCACCAGGGAGGGGCTTTCTTCTGTGGTAAATGCTGCCAGCATCACTCTAAGGTTCAGGATAGAGACATCTATCCAGGTTTTGTAAAATCTGACAAGCAACACCTTGTGGACTTAAAGAGTCTTCTTCTTACATGTAGGAGACCTCCTTAAGGAGCACAGACCTGACTATCTCTTTTTCTCTATAGGTCCCAAGACAAGCAGATGGGAGATCTATTGGATCTCACCACCAACAGATTGACATTGACCCTAGGCCACACTCTCAATGAGTGGGAAAGTTTTGATGATCCTGACAATCTAAAACAGGAGCAGCTCGGGCTGGGGATTTAGGTCAGTGGGGCTGCAGCTGCCTTGCAAGCACAAGGTCCTGAGTTCTATCCCCAGTACCAAAAAATAAAATAAAATAGGAGCAGCTTATCTATTATTGCAATACAGTATGAACTGGGAGGTGTTGAGCGATTGATACAGGATGGTACTTTAAATTATGAGACTATTCTCCAGTTATAGTATTTCTGCTTAAAACATAAAGGTGGAATGCAATCCCTAATGTTCAGGCTTTTGTGACTCTCTACCAAAGGAAATGCTCAGGAACTATGGTGTTTAGAGTGGCCCCCAAAGAGAAGAAAGATATTCTGGATGACCCCATCCTGAGACCTCCAGGGGAGGTCTTTCAGTGGAATATGGGCCTCTCTGATCTGTTTGATGATACTGAGAGGTCTTTTTGCCCTCCTCCTTATAGCCCCCAGGCCAATAAATCAATGCTATCCCCTGCAAGTAACTCAAGGACTCCATCATCACCTGGTGCCACAGGGGAACTCAGTATTGCTCAGCCCTTTATTGCGCTTCTCAGATAGCTTTAAGCCCTGCAGATAGAACCTTGAAGTGGTGCTTCTTATTACTCTAATTCACAACTTATCCTGCCCCTAAGAGAAGTCCCAGTGGAACTTAGGAATGGGATGGAAGGGAATACTTGAGTTCAGGGCCCCTTTACATTTGCAGATATCCAGCAGTGCAAAGAATAATTAGGCCAACTATCAGAGGACCCTAGTAAGGTTGCAGATAGGTTTCAAATTTTGTCCCTTGCTTTTGATTCTGGCAAGATGTCAAATTCATCTTGACCACTTGCTGTACCCCAGATGAAAGACAAAGAATCTTAGAAGAGGCTAGAATCTATGCAAATGAGTAATATGTCTTGAAAAGGGGAAGGAAACCACCATGGAATGCCTATTCTCCCTTCAACAGAGCCAAACTGGGAATACAGTACTAGTCATGAACTACAAATGATGTCTAGTATGCCAGCTGCTCTTATCATAGGGATGAAAAGATGCATTAAAAAGTCTGTTAATTATGATAGAGTGAGTGGGGTCTTACAGGGTGCAGAGGAAAATCCAGCTTTGTTTTAAAACTAGTTAGCAGAGCCTTTCCACCAAGTATACTAATACAGATTCATTTTCCAGGGAGAGAGAGGCACTAATAGGACATCATTTTATCTGTCAGTTAGCCCCAGACATTCCACATAATCTACAAAAACTTCAGACCACAGATACCTATGGGCCAATTTACCCTGGGTAAACTTGGATGTCATGGGTGAGCCAATTTGACTGCTTATTGATAACAGAGGAAGCTCATTTTTTGACTTACTTCTCTGGAAAACTCTCTTCTAGTTCTATAGCTAGTTGAGGTCAATTTGCCAAGCTGGAAATTCTTTACTCCTGCTCTGATGTGTCACTTTGAAGACCAAATGTTTAAACATGAGTTTTTAATTGTCCCACAGTGTCCTGTTTGCTTGCTAAGAAGAGATTTATTAACAGAACTGGGGACAATTCTCAAATTCTGGCTAAGGCCAAATTAGATTTTACTTGTTATGACTACAACACATCTCACTGACCAAATTAACCAACAAGTGGATGCTGCTGCATGGTATAATGGCATACAATGGACTCTCAAGTTATGACTGGCCTGACATAAAACCACTTGGGTTAATTAGATTAATGGAAGATTCATCCTCTTGAGTTACAACTCTCCATTTCTGTTTGCCTTTGAATGGGAAAATCCCATTTTAAGAGAAAAAAATATGCTTGGTCAGTTCTCCCACAGGGGTTTAGAGACTGTCCTCAACTTTTTGCTTGGGCATTAGAAAAAGACTTGAGGAACTTAAAGTATAAATAGGGAGCCATGCTACAGTATGTAGATGACATTCTAGTTTGTAACACAACTCAGAATTATCTAACTATAGCATTGTATGCACTCAACTTTCTAGAAAGGTTATAATGTCTCAAAAGAAAAGGCTCAGACATCCCTCCCAAAACTTCAGTATCTGAGATATGATCTTATATCTGGGGAACAACAGCTATCTAGGGACCAGATCCAGGCTGTCTGTAATCTTGGGCCCCCAGTCACTAACAGCTTCACTTCTTCCTGGGGTGGTTGACTTTTATAGGATCTGGTTACCTAATTGTGGACTAATGGCAAAGCCTTTATATGAGGCCATCAAAAGCCCTGCATCTGCACCTCTAGAATGGACAAAAGTGATGGACAGTGCCTCTTGGAAAACGTAGCATGCCCTTACTCAGGCTCTACCACTGGAAATACCTTAAGAAAACCTTTCTTTATCTACATATCAGAAAAGGGAGGAGTTGGCTAGGGCAGGAACTCTGCCCAGTGGCATATTTTCAAAGAAATGTCTGAGAGCAATATCAGCTACAGTTGTACTAACAAAAGAAGCTACAAAGTTAACTTTGGGACAGAGATTAAAAGTCCTGACTCCCCATTGGGTCAGAGCTATTCTGGAGACAAAAGGTTATTTATGGTTTACAGGGGAACAGCTTACTAAATATTAGGCCATATTCTTAGATACTCCTGAAGTTATTATAGAAACTTATACTACTATTAACCCTGCTTCTTTGATGTTTATAGGCCCAGAAGTTAGCCACTCTTGTGAACAAGGCATCTCCCAGACCTATGCAGGTAGGCAGGAAATCAGTGATCTGCCCCTCTAAAATCCTGAAGAGGTATGATTTACTGATGAAAGTAGCTTTGTTCAAGGACATCACAAGGAAGGTTATGCAGTTGTCAGCTCATAACAGCTCATTAAAGCTAGACCTCTTCCTCTAGGAACCTCTGCTTAAAGGTAGACTTAATAGCTCTTAGGCATTGATATTAGGAAAAGGCAGAAAGTTAAATAGCTATACAGAGTCCAAATATGCCTTTCTCTTACTAAATATCATGCAGCAAACTGGAAGGAAAGAGGCTTACTAATGAATAAACAATCATCTATCAAGCACAGCAAGAAATTTTACAGCTCCTAGAGGCAGTCCATCTTCCTAAGGAGGTCACAGTCATACACTGAACAGGGCACCAAAGAGATATGTGTGAATTCTCCTTGGAAAATCAAAAGGCTGACAGGGAAGCAAAAAGGGCAGCCTTACAACCCCTTAAGACTCTAGCCTTATTTCCAGTTCCTGAGGAACATTAAAACCAGATTATACCACCCCCAGGAAAATAAATGGCCCTCAGAATGAGGAGGGAATTTAAAAAGGACTCTGGTGGTATTTAGAAAACAAACTGGTCCTTCGTTAAGGAACACAGTGGAAGGCTATATAAAAACACTTCATGATTCATTCTATATGGGAAGAGATGTTACATTGGAAATGGTCACTTATGTTTTCACAGGACTAGGACTAGCAGGAACCACCCAACCAGTCTGTAAAGCTTGCCCACTCTGTGCCTACAATAACTCTGGCAAGTCCAAACTGCCTCCTTTATTAGAACCTGTACAGAGAAGAGGGACATACCCTGGAGAGGCCTGGCAATTAGACTTTACCCATATACCACCATGTGGAGGATGTAAACAGATGTTAGTCCTAATTGACACATTTATAGGCTGGATCGAATCCTAACCTACCTGTTCAGAAAAGGCTATAAAGGTAGTCAAGGTGCTTCTTTAAAAACTCATCTCAAGATTTGAACTATCCCAGTCCCTGCAGAGACACAATGGACTTTAGGAATAAAGTACCACCTCCATTACTTCTGCTGGCCTCGATGTTCTGGAAAGGTAGAGAGAGCCGCCAGACCCTAATGCAAGCTCTGGCAAAACTCTGCCAAGAGACATCTGAGTCTTGGCTCCAAGTGCTGCCAATAACACTCATGAGGGTTCATAACATGCCAAAAAGTGGACTAAGTTTGAGCCCATTTGAAATGTTATATAGGAGGCCATTTTTATCCTCTGATATGATAGTAAACCCAGAGACTATGATTCTTACAATATCTCATTAATCTGGGAGACATACAGCAGGCTATGCAAATATTTGGGAACAAAGTTCTACCAGCTCCTGGACTAGGAGGACCACTCACTGTCCATCCTGGAGACCAAGTGGTTGTAAAAACTTGGAGGGAACACTTGCTGACCCATTAAACCCAAAATGGAAAGACACCCCCCCCCCGGCCCAGTGACCTTTGGTGGCAGAGATATAATTAGATTCATCTTTCTGAAATAAAGCTAGTCCCTTCTGAACTGTCTGAAGAACAAGATCACCCAAAGGGAAGAAGCTACTCCTGTGAGGATTCTGGAAGACTTGAGATTTCTCTTCAAAAAGCAAGACTGCTCCTCATATTTGGGCTAATACTGAAGGTCTCATTATTCCCTGACAGGTTTTCCTTTCTTCAACCCAGCCAGTGAGCCACAGCATCCCAAGGTAGTTGGAGAGCACATAATCCCCAGTAGGTAGGGTCTACAACAGCCCCTTCCAGTTTGAAGAAGTTATAAAAGACAGAGACCTCCAGTCCCTCAGCACCCCATAAAGAGTTATGGGGATTTGTGTCTCTCAAGGGGAAATGAGATAGGAGAGTAGGGCTGGGGAAGTAGGTGTGACCTGTTAATTACAAGATCCTGGACATATGTGCAGAACAGTTCCCAAAGCCCTGCATGTGGACTTCTCTCAAGAACTCAAGCAGGTTTTCAATAGGATGGCCTAGACCTGACATTGCCTCTCAGGACCTGGATGTAGAAGTTCTCGCCTGGTTTCCTTGAGATTTAGACAGCATAAAAGGACACATTAATGCCTTGAAGGTTTTGTTATCATAATTTTCTATGATAGCCCATGCTGTTTTTCCCAGATACAGTGTGTACTTTTTTGTTTTTATCTTCTTTTTTATCTTGTTTAGCTGGTTTCTTCCATATCTCCTCACCCCCCACTTTTCACATAAACTTTTGGCAGTGTTTTTGGCTTGTCTTATCCAATTCTTTGTTTGAGACAAGAATCTGGAATCTTAACTACAGGAGAGGCAAGCAACCCAGAACCCAGTAACATTTAGATGATGAGCCACTTTTAGAAGCAAGCTACCTGATAACAGCTTTAAAATGTGAATGCCTAGGAATTAACCTAACCAAGATGTCATTTTTGTGGATAGCCTATACTGTATGTATTTGTTTTTCTCCCCTTGTGAGCCAGTCATTTAACTGAGATACTCCCTAAAGCTTCATTATGTATAATAAAGTCCTGATGTTGCTTGCCATGTTCTCTCACCTTGTGAATCTGCTGTGGCTCCAGACCCTCACTCCTTTCCTTTCCATATGACAAAGGTTCTGCTTGTGATGATGCCCCTTTCTTTGCCTGACTTCTCCTGCATCCACAATATCACCTTTCTCTCTACCCAAAACAAGTTCTTCCCCCCGCCAAGTTACCTCCTTTCATCTACCCTCTATTAACTATGGAAGGTCTTTTCAGAAAAATCACTCTGTACACCCTTGCAGCTCTAGTTTCATTTTGTTTATGACAAATCTGGTCCTGATAGTGGAAGTTTCTAGGACTCGCAAGTATAAAAGCATCCATTAAAGTGTAACCAAGATAAGCTCCACCAAAAAATGTCCAGGTGATAAGGGGACCATAAAACGGACCACTGGATATATTCTTCAAAAGTAGCCATGTCAAAAAAAAAAAAAAAAGCCAGAGAAACTGTCTTAGATTAAAGGAAACTAAGACACATGACAACTATGAGATTCCAGACTGCATCCTCTGGACAGAATTTTTTTTTTTTTTTTATATCAAGGATCGAACTTGCACTTATCAGGCAGGTGCTGGAACCCCTAAGCTAAATCCCCACCCCTGAACAGAAATTTTAAAAAAACACTTGTATACTGTTGGATAAGTTTAAAAAATGGAATGTGAATGAAATTAGTTAAAAGTTTTATGCCTGCATTAAATTCCCCAATCAAGATAATTGAGTACATAAGAGAATTATGTATTTTTATTAATTCGTGTTTAATTTTATAGAATATTGGATTTCAATGTGATATTTTCACACATGCCTATAAGATATTTTAGTCATATCCATTCCTACTGTTACCCTCCTTAACACCCTCCTTCCCCTTCCCCCTTATTCCCATCCTCTTGTCTAATAATAGTGTCACTTTTATTGTCATGTAATCTTTTTTTCTTTTAATATTCCACATATTAGGGAAAACATGCAACATTTGAATTTCAGAGTCTGGCTTATTTCACTTCAAATGATCATACCAACATTTTCTTAGTATACGATGAAATATTCAAGGAAAAAGCACATGATCTATGACACAGACATGATATATAACATATTCAGTAAGAAATGCACTTATCTTGATATGTGTGGGGGGACATGAAGAGGGAGGAGAGAGAGAGAGAAAAAATGGCAAATATTTCAAAATATTAATACTAGGTAAATCTAAAACTCTACACTATTGTTTACCATCCATACAACTTTTCTATAAGTTTGATTGCTTTCAAATACATTTCTAATTGGATTTGTGTTGTACTGAGCTCTGACTAACCTTTGAGATATTTTACTTTATTCTCACAGCTGCCCCCACCACACCTAACCCTCATGAGTGCTCAACACCAACTTTACAAGTATCTCCCAAGATCTTCTTTCATTATGGAAGCACCTAATATTTTAGTAGGCTTTTACAAAATACTAGAAAATCTTCCCTTACCCCCATTGTCTGT
Source organism: Heterocephalus glaber (assembly GCF_053883595.1). Lineage (NCBI taxonomy): Eukaryota > Metazoa > Chordata > Mammalia > Rodentia > Bathyergidae > Heterocephalus > Heterocephalus glaber. The sequence continues at coordinate 65,177,192 of NW_028258317.1, read as the reverse complement.
TAATGACACACAAAGAAAATGGTAAAGTCTCAAGGAACCACATTTACACCATGTAACACATGTCATGTCCAGTTGCTATCTAAGTTGGTGTCACCCTGTCATGTGTCTTCTGGAGGTCTGTGGTTTGCAGGTGCTCAGTCCACTTTGGTAAGTCACTTACATGTCCTCCACCAGATTTTCATTTTCCAAAAATGTATTGACCCCTTTTGCCATCTTCTTTCCTGTTCTTGTTATCCTCAAGCACCTATACTTTTTAAATCTTATACTTTTTATGTTTTATTGAAATGTTTCACATGACATACATACAATTCACTAAAGTGTATATAGCTAATAATTTTTGTATATTTAGAGTTGTAAGTCTATCACCAGGGCCCATGTTCCTAATATCCCCTTTGAGGGCCTGTCCCCAAGGATATAAGTTCCTTCCAATAGGCCCCTCCCTCCTAATTTTCCCACCATCTGGTTGGTGACCAATCCTTTAACACAAAAGTCTAAGTCCAGGTCTAGATGGTAACAAAGCAAATTATCTGATAGAGTGATGGCAAAGTATTTAAATGGATGTTGCCCTTTATATCACAGTGTAAATGATGGGGCACACCATCTTGTGCAAGTTGAGATGAGGATACATGGGAGTTATACAGTTCTATCTGCTCCAAATGTTTAAACATTTTTGTAATAAGTTTTTTTAAAACAAAAATTTCAATTGGCTCATGTGTGGAGAGGGAAAGGCTACAAAGGATGACTGGCAAGAGCTGGACTACAGGTTAGCTATTTCTCCAAAAAGACATTTTAGGAATGTCATATCTTTCAGGTTGGGATCATGGAAGGAATATCTTTCTGTATAATTGGAAAAAATGAGGGAAGGAGAACTAAATGCAGTTTTTTGAAGGTATTTACAAAGTTCTCATCTGATGGCCTCTCTTTCCTCTGTGAGCGGTGAGTCCAGGATACCATCTGAACAAGTAGAGATAGCCTCAGTCTCAGGAAAACACAGGTGGATTGAAATCTACGTGAGTCTTAACCTAAGCTCCATGAACTTTGTTCACGGACAGTAGGCACAGGATGATTATTTGTGGAATGAATGCTTTCCAGTTATTGCTGGTGCTGATCATGAATTTATGGTGGGGGCAGTAGACTTACAAGATTATGAGATTAGTCCAATAGTGATCAGTCACTTACACGAAGGCATTAGTGGAAAGACAAAGAGATGGGATTGTTACCAGACAGGGAGGATTGATGGACACTAAAAGACGCCTATTTGGAGCTGAGCTTTTCTTCAAATGTTGGTTGGTTGCCTGAGAAAACTAAAAGGGGAAAAAACAAAAGCAGAACTAGGTAGATAAATGAATAAACGCAGGAGGGAGTGACCTAGAGTTGAAAGCAGGACAAACAGTGCATACTAGAAGGGTGGAATGACGTGCACAACTCCAATGGCAGAGGTGTCCCGGTGATAACATTCTAAGACATGACAGGAAGTGAATGAGAATGGCAGGAAAAAGCCCAAAGATGGGACAACTGAAGAATTTGGAAGCCAAATTATGGGCAACTCTGTTGTGGATGTTGGGCCCTGCAATGATTCCTCACCTCTGCAGGCTTCTTGCCCTGGGACTCTCCAATGTTTTGTCCTTCCCAGAGCCTCTGGAGAGTATGCTTTCTAACTGCAACCCTAAGCTTCAGACATGCACTGCAAAGTCAGTGGCATGAATCTGGACAAAAACAATTATGGTAGAATGAATGGACACATATTTTGTTTTTGTTTTTATTTTGACACCTAGCATTCACAGATTTTTGTGGAAAAACCACTTCAGGAACCTTCTGGGAAACTCGAAACATTTATTAGTCCCTGTCTGTACAAGAAGAGTTCCTGCAGTGGTTTAGATCTAAAATGTCCCCCTAAACTCTCATGTGTTTATAAGGTGATTGGATCATGGGGTGCTGTATTCATCAGTGGATTGATGAGTTTAGTAGCTAAATGTGCTTTCAGGAGGTGGGGTCTGGTTGGACATCAGTCCTGAAGTGGGGGTGGGGTATGAGTGTGTTGGAAGAGTGTGTTTTTGTCCTTTACCTGTCTGCTTCCTGGCTGCAATGGGATGAGCAACCTTCCTCCACCATGCCTTCCCACCATGTGTTTCTGCCCTGGAGCCAGCCATCTTTAGAATTAACCCACTGAAACTTTGATCCAAGTAAACCTCTCCTCCTTTACATTCTGGGTGTCAGGTATTATTCCCAGCAATGGAAATAATACTTAATTCACTCTATTCTCCAAACCTTACCTCTCTGTTCTCCTCTCTTAGGTACAGAAGTCCAACCTTCCTCATTGCAATGAATGAAGAGGAAGGTATGGGTAGCTACACAACGTCATTGAGACTAAGTTAAGGGTAGCAAGTGCAGACACTTCCTCACACTTTAGGGACCAAAGGTTCTTTGGGGGACATGTGATGCCTCTTCAACAAGAGCTCCACAATGCTGGTCACCCCTAGAACCCAAAGGGGCAATCAGGGAGAACTGTACTTATCCCTTTCCATAAGCTCAACCCCAAGTTTCCCGCAACCTATGCCCTCCACACCATATACACAAAACATTGCTTTATTCGGATTTTATTGGGGATCACCCATATTTTCAACAGGGAAGGGATTATTTGGGGGGAATAAAACTTTTTTCCAGCAAATTCTGGTGAAGGACTTTTGGAAAGGTTGTAGCAACTTTCTGGTCTTTGGTGTTCTCAGGAGAGCCAGTTCTCCCTCTAACTGGGCCCCTGCTCTGCACAGAGGCTGATGAGCAGCTGGCCTTTTTGAGGGGGCTTTCCTGGCCTCTATGTTTGGTCCTCAGACAAATCCATTGGAAAAAGGGTTTCACGTTGTCTCTCAAAACATTGTCAAGAGGGGGTTGTCCCTTCAGTGCCAGGGTTGAGGAGGACTTGCTCCCACATGTCTTTTCTAATGTCCTGTCTTGGTCAGGACAGCTTCTTCTTCTGTGGTGGGATGCATCCAGCCCTCCATCACCGCCACTGAGGTCTCTTGTTTTGAGTGTCAGAGGACACTCTCTTTTTGCTTCTGGAGCAAATTTCCTGTCTTGATACTTGCATAAAACATGCTTAGGGACCCAGGGCTCTTGACCCTGTTCCATGTGGGATTCTGTGTTGTCCAAGTGGGCATGCATCATCTGGGAAGCTGCCATGTTCCCACAGGAGGCACCCTGATCATGACCAAGTAAGTTCTTGGTTTTCAAGTTATTAGAGGCAAGGGACACATTCATGGGAAGGTCCTGGGGCTGGCCCTGCTTCCTGCTTTCTATTTTACACTTCAGCTCATTATGCAGCTTATTTTGATGAACTGCTGATTTTAAGTCTTGGGGAACTGCTGTTCTTGTTAGAGGCTGTTTAGTGGTCAAGAAAGTTTCCGGTTTTCTTGTATTCATGTTGTCACTGCAGGAACTCATTCTCTTTTTTATTTTAGGACCAGCCCCAGCTTGCCCTTTGGGTGACTTTGGGTGGCATCTCTGGTCTTGTAGAGTCTGCTTCTGACCCACTGTATCTGTGTTGCTGTGTACGGCGAGCAAAGAACCCCATGTGCCATCCCTCTCATGGGTGGTTTAAGAGGGTGACTGTGTTTGGGCTCCCTGTCCTTCCATGCCTACCGAGGCCACTGGATTTTTCCCCACATTTTTCCAGGGCTTTCTCTGAGTAAGAGCCCTGAGCACTATCTATAATCCTGTCATGGCCACTCAGCAGGTTTGGGGGGCCACCCTCTGGACTATGTCCCTGGTTCTTCCCCACTCCCTCCTCTAAAGGCACCGTTTCTGAGCTCCTCTCATAGAAAGTTTCAGACTAGCTCAAGTCCTTGTTGCTCTGACCCTTATACAGAGAGATCCAAGACAGGCCATAACTTCATTTGGACTCAGAGGTCTCAGGGACCTGACTCTGAGGCTGCATCATTGACAGAGACTCATGGACTCTGCGGGGCAGGCCCCAGTAGTGTTGAATGAGCCTCTTCTGAAGGTGGTGTTCTAGTTTCTTTCGAAGCTCACTGCTGCAGGGAAAATCTCCCCGTAGGATGGAAACTGGCACATGGGCCTTGGAGGCCTGCTTAATCAGTGAAAGCTTAGGAGCTGGAGGACAAAATTCTTCCTGAGATCTTCGGACCACAGAAGGTAAACCCCACACGCTTTCTTGTACTTTCTGTAGCACATTAATTTCCAGCTGTTGAATTTCAGAAGGTGTAAGAAGAGACTGTACCTCACCCTGGGTGCTATGAAAACACACTCCACAGCTTCTAGGCTGGCATTGAGGAGAAAGTAGCAGAGTTGGGGGTGGGTTCTGAAGTGGGGCCTGGGTCTGCATAGGAAGGAGATCGGGAGGCTGAGATCCGGACAGAGTTTGGGGCACGGCTTCAGGTTGGGCCTCAGGCAAGGACAGAGGTGGAGGGTGTGGAAGGACCGGGGATTCCTGGGCCGTGGAGGTGTTGGAGATTGTATTAAAGCAAATAAAGATTGAAGACCAGTTGCCTGATTCAGGTACAATGGGGTTCAGTGACTCTCTGTGTAGAGATGCAAGACCCCTGAAGAACTGGCTGTGTGTTTGCTCTAAATGAGCCTCCAAGGTCTTAGGGCCTGGGGGCTTCAGATGTGTGTGAAGTCCCTCTGGTTTGCCCTCCCTGTTCCAAATAGGAAGGGTGCATGCAGAATCCTGCTGATCAGTAGCTGACTCTGATCTTTTCCATGAAAAATTTAGTGGGGAGTCTGGCTGATGTTGCTTTGGGAAAGATTCTGTTCTCTTTCCCTTTCCTTTGCCTATCAGCAAATCAGGCCTCTTTTTGATTTGTCTTTCCAGGAGGGCCTGGCTGTCAGGGCTGAGAAACTTGAGGTTTCCAGGCTCTACAAGATGAGTTTCAATGTCTCCCTGAAAAGAGACATCCATAGGATGAAAATTGTTAGTGCAGAACCCACCAGGGTTCTCCACTGATGAAGTGGTTTCTGGTTGAAGATCCGGTTTTGCTTCCTGAGTGTAATGAAGCAGGGAAGGGGCAGAGGCAAGTGGCTGTGGTGGGAAACAGTCCGCTGGGGGTCTGGAGTCTAAGGGAGGAATAGGCTCTGCTTGCTGAGAGTCATCCAGCGGCACAGGTGTCAGTGCGTCCACTAAAGAGCTGACTGGGTCAGGTGGGAGAACAGAGGGTGGAGGTGGAGAAGGCCTAGGCACAAGGGCTAGAATTGCATTTCCTGGAAGGACTGTTGAGATGCCAAAGGTCTCTATGCAAGATGACTCATGATCTGTGGAAGTCCAAGAGGACACAGAGTCACTATCAGCATCTTCCAGGGATGTCTGAGAGAGCACTCGCCTGACTTTAGCTATTGTGGTGTTACACACGTCACAGAGGGGGTCTGGACACAGCAACTGACGAAGGTGGTTAATATCAGGATGCTGGCCCAGGGGCCTGCAAAGACAGAAAATGCAAAGTTATGGCCAGGACCAGTACAAGGAAAGGAAGGCCTTCTGTCCTGATTAGGGTGGGGCCACCTGACACCTCCTACACCCTTGACAATGCCCCACAGCCATGACCTCACAAAGCACAGGCCCATGACCTCCCAAAAAATTCATACTTTCTCTCCAAGCCTTCATTCACATACTTGTTCCTAAAGCTACCCCAACCTTGACCACCACAGACTGCACTGAATCCCTGGGATGCACAGAACATATGGGGAAAAGGAATAGTAAAGAAGGAAGTGAGTGGCTAATCACCTTTTCAGAAATGAAAGCAGCTTCCTCCCCTCCTGTCTTTCTCTCAGGCCTGCTCTCCAACCTGAAAAACCAATGGCTGACATGTAGTAAAGGTAGAAACACAGGGATCTTATAGGAGTCTCTGTATGAGAAACACTTAGGGTATTAAAGTCTGAAAGTCCCAGTAACAGTAGACAAAGCCTGATGGTTAAGGATAATGTTGAGCATTCACATGTGCATGTGCTTCCTCCAGTATGATGCTTAAAATGACCATGTGGAGCACAGAAGTCAGGGTTTACCTCAGAGCTGAATCTGAGTGTTCGGGAATAAAGTACTTTACACAGTGTCAGGAGACAGAAGTTGTGTCTCCAAAGCAACCAGGAGTCCTTCCTGGACAATTCACACAGCAGCCTGTTTGGCAGCTCCCATTCATTGCCAGGACTGTCACTGCTTCACCATGGTGGACAGAGCAGGGCTCTGAAAAGTGTCTCGGGTTTCACGCCTTCCTGTGGGCCTCTCCTCTGAGGGCTCTGTGTTCTGACACAGCCTGTGTTTAACTGCTAACATTTCCAGAGCTCATGACCTGGAACCTCCTGAAAAAAGTAGGAGGGGTCACCTTGGAGACCTGAGGTCAAAGAGGAAGAATCATACCTTTAAGTGTTCTGCTTCTCCTCCTCCTCTTTCTTCTGTGCTGTAAATGAGAGCAAAAAGAAAAGAATGAAAGGCTGGGGTTCATTTATCTCACTCCTTTCTCTAGCAAGCTCAGAAATTCATTAATCATTTAACTCTCTATTTTAATTACGAGTACAAAAATCATTTGACTCTTTTTACTCATTTAGTCTTTTTACTAATTTTTAAAGATTATCAGTTATTTTCTCTTTTTACTCATTTAGTCTTTTTACTAATTTTTAAAGATTATCAGTTATTTTCTATTTTTCCATCTCTGAAAAACTCAAAGGATGTTGTCTGCAAGATCAGCACTTGATATTCTCAGTCAGCAGTACTCTCTGTTCCAGGAGGGAATAGAGTCTGAGATAACAGTCACGACTATGCTCCTCCAGGGGACCTTGTGTCCTGGGGACAGATCTCAGGCTCCAGGCTCTGTTCAGAGGCTCTGAGGTCAGGGTTACTCTCCCAATCAACCCAACAAGAAGGAAGGCTTGGGGAAGGAACCAGACATGGGACTGGGACTGGTGATCAAGCATCAGGACAGACTGTTCTCCTGCAGAGAACTTACAATCTGGAACTGATTCAGTCAGGACCAGGGAATGATTCCTTGGGATCTTATCCTAGAAGTTTCTGCCACTCCCAGAGAGGTAGTGTGTAAGTTTTAGAGCAACCCCACAGCATTCAGAAAGATGCCATTGGGGTCTGTATCTAAGAATGATGGGCCACAGCTCAGCCATGGCCCCATATAGCTATTTAAGAAAAAAAGAGATTGACCCATGCTTCCTTACCTTTGGAATGTCCCTTTTGTCCCAGGAGGTTGGTAAAAATGATTTCAGCAACAGATAGCAAAGAAGCAAAACAGCAACCCCGCACCATTCAAAAAGATACCCATGCTTTCTTACCTTTGGGATGTCCTTTTTGTCCCAGAAGGTTGGTAAAAATGATTTCACCAACAGACAGGAAATCAGCAGAAAGATACCCATGCTTTCTTACCTTTAGGGTGTCCTTTTTGTCCCAGAAGGTTGATAAAAATGATTTCACCAACAGATAGGAAATCAGCAGAAAGATACCCATGCTTTCTTACCTTTAGGGTGTCCTTTTTGTCCCAGAAGGTTGGTAAAAATGATTTCACTAACATATAGGAAGTCAACAGAAACAGCAACCCCACAGCATTCAGAAAGATGCCATTGGGGTCTGTATCTAAGAATGGTGAGCCACAGCTCAGCCATGGCTCCATGTATCTATTTAAGAAAAAAGAGAACATTTTCCATTATCTGAATTGCAAGGCTGCCAGAGGCAACTGAGTTCTGAGGGTGCAGGAGCTTGACTATATACCCTCGCCTGCATCACAGAGCATGGGAGCATCACAGAGGGGGCGTGAGGGTGGGGCAGGGGAGATCTGAGGAGTGTGCTCACTGCCCCTCCCTCATCCACCGGCACACCAGACCCCTCTGTCCGACTGTGCTCTTCCATTTCTCAACTGACTGCCCTGTGGGACATGTAAATGTGGTGTTTTCCTAAAAGGGTCTTGTCCTGAACAAAAGCTGACAAGATCTGCTCTACCCTGCAAATGTCCAAAGTCAGCTGTCACATTCTGTTCAGGCTGTTGTCAGATTTAAATAATCCCCAAATCCCACACATCACCCCCTTTCTATACCTCTCTTCAAAAGTCTTTATCATCCTGACAGCTGTCCTCTGAACTGTCTCCTAATGTCTCACAACTTTCTAGAGCTATAAGGCTGTTTATGTGACATCCACAGCTAGCACTCTCACTTGGTCTCCTTGTGGATCAGAGCCTCCTAGCCAGGTACTGTCTCTTTTCAGTTATGCAGGAGCAGGGAACCTACCTGGAGGACAAAATCTGCCATGAGCTGCCGTGTCCTCTTCTCCTTGACAGGCAACCTCAGCCCAATTTTTATTTCACAACTTTTTACTGGTGGAAATGAGGAGAAACAGACATCAGCAAGTCTAGGCTCTGCCCTTAAGGAGCTCCTGCTGAGGAGGCTATAGAGACAAGTTTTACACAGTTCAAGAACCACACATGTGCAGAGGAGCGGTCCATCATGTTTACTAACTGCCAAACAATCTGAAATAGATGGGAGGTGTGGGTCCTTACTGCTGGAACATCATGCTCCTCACCCAAGGCTTCCCTGCCTCTCTCCTCAGCTTTTAATTTGAATTAATGAGTCTTCAAGAAGATGGTCAAAGATCAGCTGTTCTCTTCTAACATAATATCATTGGTGGATGTCCTTACATGCATATGTGCCTGGAGTTAAAAACCACAATAAGTTCCAATAATTGAAGGAGTTGTGCAGTTACGAGTATTTGCTTTGACCATTAAATGATGGCAAATGTGGAAAGTAAAGAAAAGTTGTTTTTGGTGCTCTATCACTTCTCTGGAAACCGCCTTTCCATTAGCACCAGTGTCTTTATGATTTTTCTCTATCATCCTCTGAAGCCCTGCTTTTAAAACCCATGAAGTACATCTGACTCACCATTGGGCATAAGTAAATAATAACGTTTAAAATGTCCTCTCTCTTAGGAATACATCTCACACATTTACATCTGGCTAACTACTAATGCGGGACACTTCATGCAGCTATTTCGAGATGGGGGAGGTGGCTTCTGGCTCACTGAGCTCTCATCGCCCCATGAAACCCTCCCAGGTGATGGGCATCACCATGCAAGTCTAGTCCTGAATTTCTCACTGCACTTACTCATATTGATGGGGAAAAGTTTTAGATAATTTAGTAGATTGAATATTAAGGTAGGTGTAGAAGCAAAATAAGTAATGTGTTCCTTTAACATTTGCTTTTCCCATAACTCTTGTTGTTTAAGGTGACAGTTATCTGACTCTTTAGCCAGTAACTTCATTAACCTTACAAAGTTGCAAGGGCTGGGGTGAATTTACAATGTATATGGCCTATCTTGTGTCTGTGACTTGTAAATAGGAACTGGAATTGTATTTGCACATCAAAGACCACTAGGGATGAGATAATGGCTAAAAAGGATATAAAAAGGAAATGCTGAACAAAGGGGTACATGGATACTAACCAGACTGGTTTTTGGGTGGTCCTGCCCACTTCCAAGTAGAACTTTTATTATTCTGTGTCTCTGTGTATTTCTTTCTGAGATTCCAGAACATTTGGTTCCTTGACCAGGAACTAGGATTGAAATAGCCCTTTTGGGTATCAGCCTGAACCCCACCAGAGGGAGCAGCTCTCCGTCTCCTCGAGAGGAAAGGAACACTCCTGGGACTAATTACCTAGGCTGCTCAACAGGACATGGAGACCTGCTACCCACTGTGGATTGCCTGAACCCAAGGCAGAGGATGACAGAAGGAGGGCTGCTGCTGTTGGTGTCTCATCTGTGTCTTTCCTTTGCTGGGTGAGAAACCCCAGGAAACCCCTTAGTTGTTAACTTTTGGTTTTGCTTTGGTTTTACTTTGTGAATTTGTATTTTGTAACTTTGGGCAAATAAAGTACAGGGACCTGATCACCCCTTGTGCTTTGCCATTTGGGAAGATAGCTCCTCCCATTTGTTTTGGTTCACTTTGTGAACTTTGGGCAAAAATAGTGCAGGGGTCTGATGAACCCTTGTGCTTTGCCATTTGGGGAGGTAACTTCTTTCATTTGTTTTGGTTACAGTTAGGGGGTCACTGGGAGGGAATGTGATAACTTCTGAATAAATGTGTGAGTGAAAGAGTTCGGGATAGGAGAGTATGTGGAACGAACTGTGGAACAAGACAGAGGGAGGAGGCGCTTGCACGTAGAGTCCTCCCCAAGTTCCAGAACTTGTATGTGGTTGCATTTAACAAAGGCATAATTGTGAGCTTACGTGACAGCCCATCTTAGCCTGAACAGACCTTAAAGTCCCCAAGAGGCCTGCAGCCAGGGAAGCAAGTGAGTGACCCCCCACTTTTGTTTGTCCTGCATCTCTGTACAAGGGTACCCATACACACACCAACACTCTGATTGGCCAATCATGGCGACATAAACATCTCATCCGACTATTTTGGAATCCATCCTTAAGTATTTTAAGAAAGGTTTTACTGGAAATTATGGTATTAAGATTAAAAACCCCAAAACTTAGAGCCTTTTGTGAGTTAGAATGGCCCGAGCTTTGCCTAGCTTGGCCAACTGAAAGATCCCTAGATGAGGGTCTCATCTGGTCCATCTGGCTAACAGTCAGCACCCCGGGATGGGAACATCCAAATCAATTTCCCTATATTGATTTATGGCTCAGATTGTGCCACAGAATGTCTCCTTGGCTTCATATATGCACCATGCACCCCGGAAGCAAAAAACAAAATCTTGGTCTTCCATCAGAAAAGGGATGATGCTGAAAAGAAACTGGTCCTTTCAGATCTGGGCCAAGAGAATTTAAACTTTCTCCCTCCTTTTGAGTTGCTAAATTCACAGGTGTGGAGGAGTTGGGGACAAAAGCCTGAGAACTGCTTGGCCTTAGAGCACCAGAGGGTGCATGCTGTGGTCAGACTCAGAGAGGATCAAATAGAGCTTACACTCAAATTGGAAAAAAGAAAAAAAAATTGAAAAGAGAAAATCAGTAATGGATCAAAAACAACTAAGAAAGCTCTGAAGGGCATAAAACAAAGCCAGAAGAAGTAAGAAATTTTATGAGAGAGATCAAGTTACAAATTTTAGCTAATTGATAAATGTATCTGTGTTTCAGTTTGAGTTGATGTTTAACTGGTGTGCTTAAAATATTTCTTGTACATTGCAAATTCTTCAATTGTAATTATAGGGTTAACTTGCTCTTTTCTGTACTTTGTTGATAAAAATCTCAAGGTTACTACCGTTCTATTGGCAGCCAACCAAATTTAAAGTGTAACAATCTGAGAACAAAAAAGGGACACTTTAAAATTTTAACAGCTAAAGACAACTTTGTGATAAAAAGTCTATAGTAAATGAGATTTTTAAAAATATTAAAAAGCTATAAGTAAAAGAGATACATTTTTTTTTTTGGTACCGGGGATCAAACTCAGGTCCTTGCGCTTGTGAGGTGGGTGGCGGAACGACTGAGCTAAATTTTTTTATATCAAAATTGTATCTCTTGGGCCGGGGATTTAGCAATATTTGAGATTTGACTTAAAAAAAGGACAAAGGAGGCTAGGTCCAGAGAAAAAAAAGTCATTTATTCTCTGCCAAGACCGCTCCAAAATGCTTCAGTTATTTGATTCCATCTTTGCTACCCATTGTCCTAATTGGGAGGACTATAAAGAACTTTGTAGAACTTTGCTAACCTCTAAAGAAATGCAGAGAGTTTTAGGAGAAATTAAAAAGATTAATGCCCCTAGAATGCCAGGAGACATGCAAAATCCAGACGCTTGGCATTAACAGCAGTTTTCAGTAAATATGCAGCCCAATTGGAATCCCAATACCCCAGTAGGCCAGGAGAGTTTAAGAAATTATCAGACGGCCCTTCTGGCAGGGATACGGGCTGCACATAAAAGACCTACAAACCATGATTAAAGTGTCAGAGACACAACAGGAGCCCGATGAGAGCCCTGAGAAATTTTATGAGAGACTCTGCGAGGCCTACAGAATGTACATACCATTTGACCCTGCTGTTCCTGATAACCATCAATCAATAAGACCTTTATAACTCAGTCAGCTCCAGACATTAGAAGAAAGATTTAGAAGCAAGAAATTTGGGAAGGCATGAATATAACACAACAGTTGCAGTTAGCTAGGAAAGTGTATGTGAACAGAACATCAATGAGAGAGACAGAAAAAGCAAGGAAGGAAGATGAGCGAGATAAGAGAAAAGCCAGATACATAGCAGTGGCCATGGGAGCCAAGGAAGAGAGGGAGAAAGAAAGACAGGGAACAAAGTTGGAAAATAGAAGAAAGGTTTTTAAATGTGAGGACTTAGATTGTGACCAGTGTGCATACAGCAGAAAGAAAGAACATTATAAGAACAAGTGCCCACAGCTCAAAGAAAAGAAAAAGCAGGAATTAAAGGGGAAAAAAGAAAATCATTTACTTTGGGCTGTAAAACAAAAAACAAGCTTCTAAGAAACTAAAATTGACTTTGGCAGCTGCCCCTGCCCTAGGCATACCCTATGCGGCCTTTTACTCTATATGTGACTGAGAAAAGCCATGTGGTCCTTGGAGTGTTGACCCAAGAAGTAGACCCATAGAATCAACCAGTGGCTTACTTGTCTAAGAATTTAGATCCAGTACAAAAGGGTAGCCTCCTTGCCTTCAGGCCTTGGCAGCCTCAGTTTTATTAATCTAAGAAGCAGACAAGCTAACTCTAGGTCAGGAACTGACTATGCAGGTTCCACACATGATCTTGAAACTGTTGAACATAAGAGGACATCGATGGCTCTCAAATAATCAGGTTACTCAGTACCAAGCCCTTCTCTGTGAGAACCTCCAATTATGGTTTATTCCTATAAAATCTTTAAATCCTGCTACTTTCTTGCCCAAGGAGACAGGACCTCCTGATCATGACTGCTTGAGTGTCACTGATGAGCTCTTTTTCAGCTGCCCTGACCTACAAATGACACCCTTGTCCGAACAGAACAAGGTCAGCATCGGACAAGGTCAATGTAATCCTTTATCTATGTATATGCCAGCCCCATGGGATCCTATTTGGCTACAAGGAGTAATATATTTCATTAGGACAAGAAATTTTAAAAAGATCTTGAGGAAATTCAAGATGTACTTCAGGCTTTAAAAACCCAACTAGATTCACTGGCCAATGTTGTATTACAGAATAGCCATGCCCTCAATTTGCTAACAGCCCAGAAAGGAGGGACTTACTTATTTCTTGGTGAAGAGTGTGATTATTACGCTAATAAATCTGGTCTAGTCCAAGAATCACTAGACAAACTGAAAGATCGGATCAAGGCTCTTGATGAGGAATTTCTTATAGGAGAGCCATCCTATAGGATTAATTTTACTTGGACAGGATGGCAAACTTGGGTAGGACCTCTTCTGAGTGCCCTTCTTGTTATAATATTAATATTAATGTTTGGTCCTTGCATCATCCAATGGATTTCAAAATTTATACATCAGCACACTGCTACAGCTCAACACTACCAAATGGGAGGAATGATATGGAAAAGTTTAAGATAATTTAGTAGGTTGAATATTAAGGTAGTTGTAGAAGCAAAATAAGTAATGTGTTCTTTTAAGATTTGCTTTTCCCATAACTCTTGTTGTTTAAGGTGACTTTAAGGTGATGGTTATCTGACTATATAACCAGTAACTTCATTAACCTAACAAAGGTGCCATGGCTGGGTGAATTTACAATGTATATGGGCCTATCTTGTGTCTGTGACTTGTAAATAGGAACTGGAATTGTATTTACACATCAAAGACCACTAGGGATGAGATAATGGCTAAAAAGGACATAAAAAGGAAATGCTGAGCAACCCCCCCCATACTAACCAAACCAGTTTTTGGTGGTCCTGCCCACTTGCAAGTAGAACTTTTATTATTTTACCCAAATTCTGTGTCTCTGTGTATTTCTTTCTGAGATTTCCAGAACAATATTGTCTCCAAGGAGGAGGATTTTCCAAAAGCTCTGCTAGAGAAATATGCAGCAATGTGAGGATTTTCAATATAGATAATTTCTTAATTTAAGATTCTCATGTTCTCAATTTCTTAGGATCTTTTTCCTGAATTCTCTCACTCCTTCTGACCTCTGTCCTGGGATAAACCACTTGGAGGCAGCTGTTTTCAGGGTCCCCAAAAGCCTAAAGAAGATCAGAATCTGAGCTATAATCCTTAAAAACCCCATTGAATAACAGTAGCTGTAGGAGGTTCTCTACACATTTCATCTCTGCTATGTAGCATTTCTAGGACTATCACAAAACAGGACATTGCTTCTGTCCTCAGCCAGGTCATAGTGAGAAGAGACAAATAAAAATAGGGACAAAGAAAAAAGAAAAATTGCAATATTAAAATTTCACTTTTAAAGAAAAACTGCAGCTTCAGGACACAAAAGTTATTCAAACTTTCTTCCAGGAAAAATTCCGAAGGGCCTTAAAGACAATAAGCCTATAAATTGGGCTCTGGGCTCCTGCCTTTCATCTTTAAATTACACTCCTTTCTACCTACCAACCTCTATATTCTGGAAGTGCATTATTAGGAGGACAACATAACTCAGCTTTAAACACATGTAAATGGTTTATATTTTAACATATCCCACCAGAATGCACATCCTAGATAGCCCATTTTAGGGACACTCCGAAGTTCACATAAAACCCCTCAAAGCCTCATTGGCTTCTCAAGGCCCATAGGGGCCACTTAAGGTCCTGCATTCTTGTTTTTTTGATTATGTATTTTTAAAATTCTGCATAAATCTTTTTATGCCTCTTATTAACATGACCTATAATTTTTTTTTTTTGAAATATGGAATGCTTCACGAATTTGCTTGTCATCCTTGCACAGGTGCCATGCTAATCTTCTCTGGATCATTCCAATTTTAGTATATACGCTGCTGAAGCGAGCACTGAAAATTCTTTTTTGATGGAAGTCAATGAACCTGCAACTTGCCTCATGGTTGGAGTGAGTCAAGGTTTCCCATCTCCGGTTTGGGGGACTTCTTTAGACCCTGTCCAGTGGCAATATTTCAAGGAGTGAGACCTCAAAACAACTATAGTACAATGCCATATAAGCAATAAAAGAACCAGGAATAATACAGATGAGAACTTAGATAAAGGAGCAAGTAATTTTTCTGCCAGAGAGGATCAAAGGATTATTCTCTGAGGTTTGGCCCTGTAGACTACTGACCTCCTTCTCCTGCTACTCTTCTAGCCCCCTTCTCCTCCTCCCCTTAAACGACTATTTTTAAAGCAGTTTTATGCTCACCAAAATTAAGTGGGAAGTACAGAGATTTCCTATATCCCTGCTGTCCCCACTATATGGAAGCACAGTCTTCTCCCTGTCTGCATACTAACCAGAATGGGCAAGAGACCCACACTGACACTTTATTACTACTCCAAGTCCACGGTTTACATGAGAGTTCAAATTGGTGTACATTCTGTGAGTTCTGACAAATGTACAATGACATGCATCCCCCGTGACAGTATCATACAGAATAGTTTCACTGCCATAAAAATCCTGCACACCACCTCTTCATCCCTCCCTTCCCAGTAATCTCTGAAACCTCTGATCCTTTCACTATCTCCATTATTCTTGCTTACTCAAGAATGTCATGTAAGTTGGAATTATGTAGAATGGTGAATAATATTCAATTTTATATATATATATATATATATATATATATATATATATATACCACCATTTATTTATCTGTTCACCTATTGAACGTTTCAGTTACTTCCAATTTTGGTAACTGTAAATAAATTTGTTATAAACTTTCTTAACAAAAAAAACCTATTAAGATGCAATAGACTTACTATCAAGTTCACCAATTTTAAATGTATAATTCAGTAGCATTTATGGTATTCACAGTGCTGTGGACCCACTACCACTGTCAATTTTGGAACATTTTCACCACTTCAAAGGGAAAGACTGTTTACCCCCTCCCCACGTTTGCCCTGCCTAGCCCTCATCTAGTCTATATCTGTGCACATGTGTCAACTCTAGACATTATGTACAAATGTAATCATACAATATATGCCATTTAACATCTGGCTTCTTTTACTTTAGCACATTGTTTTGAAGGTTCATCTATGTTGTACCATATATCAATATACTCATATATTCATTTATCTTTATGGCTAAATAATATTCCATTCTACGGATGTACCTCATTTTATGTGTTTATTAGTTGAACATTAGGGTTGTCTCCCTTTTTTTGCTATTATAAATAATGCTCCTGTGGTCAATCATGTACATGTTTTTGTATGGACATTTCTTGCTTATTCATTTTTGCAATAATTTAAATTGGCATTTTGTCTAAATTTGTTTCTGTTGGAGATTTTTGTAGTACATATTAGAATCGCTATGAAATGGGAGCTTTGGGCTCTAAATGCACTTTTGATCAATTGCTTCAATTTGCTCTCAAATTAGCCCTTCCATCTGCAGAAATGCTTAATGCTTAACATTTAAGAACAATGAGTACCTTATATTCTTGATGTTCTATTCTTAGTAAGTCAGGAGAGTCTGAGAAGAGAAAGTACAGTCTAGAGACAGGCAGGTGTGCGGATGCCCTACCAAGGCCTCCAGTTGGGTGGAACATGTCGAATCAGCCCGGTGCAGGCAGGCAGCCACCTGGTTCCAAACTACAAAGACGCAGAGGAAACCAGACCACCAGACAATGGTACTGGGTCCTCCCACTCCCGGCCCAGAGGTCGAGTCTTCTGAGCCACTGTCCCACTGCTCCTGGTCAAGAGGAAGGGGCTTCCTGGCCACAATCCCTCCCGCTGCTCTCAGCCCAGAGGAAGGGGCTTCTGGGCTACCATCCCTCCTGCCACTCCTGGCCCAGAGGTAGGGGCTTCTGAGCCACCTTCGTACCGCTCCTGGTCCAGAGGAAGGGACTTCCTGGCCGCCATCCCTCCCGCTGTTCCAAACCCAGAGGAAGGGGCTTCTGGGCCACCATCCCTACTGCCACTCCCAGCCCCTGTCCCATCTCTCCCAGCTCAGAGAAGGTGGTCCTCACGGGTGCCAACAGCACCCCCCACCCCCCCAATTGAAATGAAAAAACATGTAAATATGTCTCAAAACCAGTCTTCCAGATCACCTACAGCAACCCCAAAGGGAAATGAGATGGAACACTCTGATACTCAACGACCTGGACCCACTGAACTGGCAAAAAAAGGGGATCTAGAAAAAATGAAATCAGAAATAATTTCTCAGACAACAGCAAAGATTGTGCTCCTAGTGCAAGGCATGATTAATAAATCTAGAAAGGAGATGAGGAATATGATGGAATCTCAACATAGGAAACAAGTAGAATCCACAAAACAGATCCAAATAGATTTCGAGGAGATGAAAAACTTCATGGAAAGTCTACACAGCAGAATGAGCCAATGTGAGGACAGAATCTCAGATATAGAAGATAAGATTGAAATTAATGACCAAGAAAAGAAAAATTGCTTCAAAATTATAAGGGAACACAAGAAATCAATCCAGCAGCTGCTAGATGATGTAAAGAAGAATAACATAAGACTGATTGGAGTCAATGAAGAAGCAGGAGAGAGTGCAGATGACATTAAAAAAACTGTTCACAGAAATAATGGCAGAAAACTTCCCACGCAGGGGGAAAGAACTTGATATACAGATAAGTGAGGCATATAGGACTCCAAATAGCCTTGATCAAAAAAAATCTACACATAGGCATATAATTGTTAAGATTCCAAAAACACAACAGAAGAACAAAGTTCTACAAGCAGTGACAGAAAAGAAACAAATCACATACAAAGGAAAGCCCATCAGAATCACAGCAGACTTCTCAACACAAATCATCAAGGCAAGAAGAGCTTGGAGTGATGTATTTCAAGCCCTAAAGGAAAACAACCTCCAACCCAGATTGATGTACCCTGCAAAACTATCTTTCAAAATTGATGGAAAATTAGATACTTTCATGACAAAGAACACCTTAGGAACTTCTCGAATACCAAACCAGCACTCCAAAAAATTTTACACAGTATCCCAAGAACAGACATTGAGGATCACAACCCCAGGAAGCAAAGCAGAATGAACCCATCTGGCACAACAAGTAATTAAATGTAGAGAGGGAGAACCCAACAAAAACAAAGAGTCATGGCAATGACAAGTCAATACAGTTCAGTTATAACCATCAACGTTAATGGCCTCAATTCACCAATCAAAAGAAACAGACTGGCAGAATGGGTCAACAAGCAAGATCCAACAATATGCTGCATACAAGAAACACACTTAATTCAAAATGAAACTCATAGACTGAAAGTAAAAGGGTGGAAAACAATATTCCATGTGAAGGGAACCCAAAAAAAAGCAGGAGTAGCTATACTCTTTGCAGATCAAGTAGATTTCAAACCAACACTAATTAAGAGAGATTAAGAAGGACACTACATCCTTATAAAGGGAACAATCCAAGAGGAAGAGATGACAATCATAAATATCTATGCACCAAACACGAGTGAGCCCAACTATACAAAACAAATACTTAATGGACATGAAAAGTCATATATGCACTAATACAATTGTAGTGGGGGACCTCAACACCCCACTGTCACAAATAGATAGATCAACTAGATTAAAAACAATTAATGAAATACTAGAATTCAATCGAACTCTTGAACAAATGAACTGAACAGATGTTTACAGAGTGTTCCACCTCAAAAAATCAGAATAGACATTCTTCTCAGCTGCACATGGGTCATTCTCCAAAATAGACCACACACTCACACATAGAACATGTTTAAGTAAGTGCAAAGGAATTGAAGTTATCCCCTGTAGATTATCAGACCATAGTGCGATGAAATTGGAGATCCATAGCAAAAGAAACTGGAAAAATTTCATAAGCATGTGGAAATTGAACAACACAGTTCTGAATAACCAATGGGTCACAGAGGAAATTAAAGAAGAAATCAGACAGTTCCTTCAATTAAATGACAATGACAATACAACATATCGGAATCTATGGGACACAATGAAAGCAGTCTTACCAGGGAAATTCATAGCAGTGAATATACATATTAGGAAAACAAAACGAGCCCAATTAAACAACCTGATGCTGAACCTCAAGCTTCTAGAAATAGAAGAGCAGGACAACCCCACAGCTCATACAAGGGAGGAAAGTACAAAGATCAGAGGAGAAATCAATGCAATAGAGATGAAGAGAATGATACAAAAAAATCAATGAAGCCAAGAGTTGGTTCTTTGAAAAAAATCAACAAAATTGAAAAACCCTTAGCCAACCTTATCAGAAAAAGGAAAGAAAAGGCCCAAATCCATGCAATTAAGAATGAAATGGGTGAAATTAAAACAGACCTAGCAGAAATACAGAGGATCATCAATACCTACTTCCAGAACCTATACGCCAATAAGATGGAAAACACAGAAGAAATGGACAAATTCCTAGATACATATGAATTACCAAAGTTGAACGAAGAAGACCTAAAAATTCTAAACAGCCCAATATCAGCCAATGAAATTGAAAACATAATTAAAAACTCATCAACTAAG
This sequence comes from Heterocephalus glaber, assembly GCF_053883595.1. Classification (NCBI taxonomy): domain Eukaryota; kingdom Metazoa; phylum Chordata; class Mammalia; order Rodentia; family Bathyergidae; genus Heterocephalus; species Heterocephalus glaber. The sequence continues at coordinate 65,157,698 of NW_028258317.1, read as the reverse complement.
AAAAGCCCAGGCCCTGATGGCTTCACTGCTGAATTCTACAAGACATTTAGAGAGGAACTGCTGCCACTACTGTTTAAACTCTTCAATGAAATTGAAAGGGAAGCAATACTCCCAAATTCATTCCTAGAAGCAAGCATCACCTTGATCCCCAAAGCAGCAAAACACCCAACCAAAAAGGAGAACCATAGGCCAATCTCACTACTGAACATAGAAGCAAAAATTCTTAATAAGATAATGGCAAATAGAATGCAGAAGATCATCAAGAAGATCATACACTCTGATCAAGTGGGATTCATCCCAGGGATGCAGGGATGGTTCAACATACACAAATCAATCAATGTAATACACTATATCAATAGAGCCAAGGACAAAAACCCTATGATTATCTCCATAGACACAGAAAAAGTATTTGACAAAATCCAACATGCATTTATGATAAAAATCCTACAAAAAATGGAATAGATGGTCTCTACCTCAAACTGATAGAAGCCACCTATGAAAAACCAACAACCAGTATCATACTAAATGATCAAAAACTGAAATCCTTCACACTAAAATCAGGAACAAGACAAGGATGTCCACTATCTCCATCTCTGTTCAATATAGTTCTGGAAACATTAGCCACAACTATTAGACAAGAAAAAGAAATAAAAGGAGTAAAGATAGGAAATAAGAAGTCAAATTCTCATTATTTGCAGATGACATGATACTGTATAAAGAAGACCCCAAGAAGTCCACCAAAAGTCTTCTAGACTCAATAACCAAATTCAGCCAAGTAGCTGGATACAAGGTCAACACACAAAAATCAATAGCTTTCCTCTACACAAATGACAGACTCGCTGAGAGAGAAATAGGGCAAATAATTCCTTTCACAATAGCATCCAAAAAACTGAAATACCTAGGAATCAACCTAACGAAAGAAATCAAAGACCTCTTCTCTGAAAACTATAGCACTCTGAAAAGAGAGATTGAAGATGATATCAGAAAATGGAAAGACATCCCCTACTCCCGGGTAGGAAGGATTAATATAGCGAAAATGGCCATACTTCCAAAACTGCTATATAGATTTAATGCAATTCCAATTGAGATCCCAGCAGCATACTTCATGGACCTTGAGAAAACAATCCAGAAATTCATTTGGAACAAGAAGAGACCCAGAATAGCAAAAGCAATTCTAGGTAACAGAGACATGGCAGGGGGTATCACAATCCTCAACCTGCAACTATACTACAGAGCTACTGTGATCAAAACAGCATGGTACTGGCAAAAAACAGACTTGAGGACCAGTAGAACAGATTAAAAGATGCAGAAACAATGCCAGACATACTAAGCCATCTCATCTTTGATAAAGGAGCCAAGCACCCTCACTGGAGGAAAGATAGCCTCTTTAATAAATGGTGCTGGAAAAATTGGGTTTCAACTTGCCAAAGATTAAAACTAGACCTATATCGCTCACCATGCACTAAACTAAAATCGAAATGAATTAAAGATCTAAATATTAAAATAGAAACTCTGAACCAGTTGGAACAGAGGTTAGGTAGAACTTGAAGACATCGGTATAGTAAAAGATTTTATGAACAAAACCTCAGTTGCCCATGAACTAGCACAAACAATCAACAAGTGGAATCTCTTCTTATTCAAAAGCTTCTGCACAGCAAGAGAAACCACCAGTAGTGTGAAGAGGCAACCCACAATGTGGGAAAACATCTTCACCTGCTTTTCCTTAGACAAAGGTCTACTATCTTGAATCTATAAAGAATTTAAAAAGATCAGACCTCCCAAATTTAAAGACCCAATCCAAAAATGGGCATCTGAAATGAACAGACATTTCTCAGACAAAGAAGTAGAAATAGGAAATAAATACATGAAAAAATGTTCAACATCACTGGTCATTCAAGAGATGCAAATGAAAACAACGCTGAGATTCCACCTCACTCCAGAAAGAATGGCTGCTATCATGAAATCAACCAATGACAAATGCTGGCTGGGCTGTGGGGAAAGAGGAACCCTGCTCCACTGCTGGTGGGAGTGTAGACTGGTGCAACCACTGTGGAAATCATTATGGAGATACCTCAAAAACTAGGACTGGAAGTCCCATTTGACCCAGCTATTCCAATGCTAGGGATCTTCCCCAAAGAATTAAAAGAATCATACCACAGTGATATATGTGCACCCATGTTCATAGCAGCACAGTTTGTGATAGCTAAAACTTGGAAACAGCCCAAATGCCCATCAACTGGAGGCTGCATCAAGAAAATGTGGTTTCTTTATAAAATGGAGTACTGCTCAGCCATAAAAAATGAGAAATTAGAGACAATTTATAGCTAAGTGGATGCACATTGAGGTGATATTCTTAAGTGAAATAAATAGGACACACATGTATAAATACTGAATAGTTTCTCTGGTATGAGAAACTGAAAGTGTAAATAAGGACTAAAATATATAATAGGTAATGTGAAATAGGAAGAAAATGGGCAAAAGGGAAGGAAGTGGGGGGGGACAGGATAGAAGGGAATGGGATTAATATGAGAAAATGGAAAAATAGGAGCAAAATCTTTGTAAATAGGGTGGACTGGAGGGGTTGAAGGGAGGGCTGGGCAAGGGTGAAAAATAAGAACCAAGAGAGACTATATAAAGGTGCAAATTTCCAATGATGAATGTCATTGTATTGTATCCCTAAAATGTACCAATGATTAGAATGAATAATCGGTAATGCAAAATAGGAAGAAAATGTCCAAAGGGTTAGGGGTAGTGGAAGGGGCAGGGGAAAGGAAAGAATGGAAGGGAAAAATGTTGACAAATAGAAAAAATGGAAATAACGTCTTTGTAAATAGGGAAGGGTGGAGGGCGTGAAGGGAGGGCTAGGAATGGGGAAAAAATAAGAAGCAAGATGCATTATGTAAAGGTACAATTCCCAATGAGAAATGTAATTGTGTTGTATACCTAAAATGTACCAATAAAAGAATTTAACAAAAAAAAAAAAAAGAAAGAAAGAAAATACAGTCCAGGCAGAGAGGACATGAGCAAACTTGTAGCATCCATAAAGGTGCAGGAAGGTCCTGGTAAAGCATAGGGTATGTACCTGAGGATGACACCACCAAGAAATTGAGCTGAAAATGTGAAAAGGGGCCCAATTGTGAATGACAATTTAAGAAGTTTGAACTTTGCATGGAGGGCACTTAGAAATCAAGGTTTTCCTAACTAGAAGGGTAGCATCCTCAGATCTGTGTTTTGGAAAGATGACCAACAAAGAGAAGATACTGAGGGTTCATGGGAAAGTGTACAACTAAATTACAAACTATCACATAGGACTGTCTTTTCTGTAAGCCTCAAAGCCAGATAAATTCTGGCTTAAGCAAAAATTTTAATTTATAGGTTGATATTTCTCCACAGTATAAGAGTAGATCTAGCTCACCATTCAACATCCTTAGGTTTTGTTTCCTCAGTGTTAGCCATTGTCTAACCATGTCTGACCATGTCTGACAACGTCTCTAACAGTCCAAGACAGCGTCCAGGCAGGAAAAATAAGAATAATTGCCCCAGAAGTCCTAGCTGAAGTTCCAACATTCAGGTGTATGAAAACAATTTAGCTCAGAAGAACACCCTAAAACAATTACTGGTAATGGGAGAATACTTCTGGCCTGTCTAACTCAGGCTGCTCACAGTGTGATTCATGGACCCGTGCCTCTTCAAACATTCTTGTTACAATCTGCAGTAAGATAAGCATAAGCATTGACCATGGTTAGAAGTTCTTTTTGCAATTTGACAGGCATTGAATTTAATTTTAAAAAATGGAGCCTTCTATTTTGTATGCCTTTTCTTTGTGCTTTGTGTGTCATTCTTCCAGTGGTTCATTTTTGGAATGGGGAGAGGCAGACAGTCATTCACTATAGACAGTTTTTTAAATGATAGTCTAATGTGCCTGCTCCACTGAGAAGCCTTGGCATGACAGTTGATTTTGTATACACACTTGACTGGATCGTGGCGTGCCCCAATATTCGGTAAACATTAGTTCTTTGTGTGTCCATGCAGGTGCTCCCAAATGAGACTAGCATTTGAAGTGCTGGCTTCAGATGGCCCTTTCCAACCTCTCATCCAATCCCTTGGAGACCTGAAGAGAACAAAAGGATGAGGAAAGGAAAATTTCACCACCTCTGTTTTATTTTCCTTGCCTGTAAGAGTTGGAACATCTGTCTATTTCTACCCTACAGTGAGAGACTTACACCACAAGCTCCCTGGCTCCTGGGTGTAGAGAGAAGATCATGGGACTTCACCTTCATAATTATGTGCACCAGTTTTTTTGAATGAATCCCTTCATATATAATGTATTTCATATGCATGCTTGTGTGCATATGTCCCCTATTGGTTCTTTGTCTCTGGGGAAGCCTTACATGGTGGAGGTTAGTTAGCATCCTGGAAACATACAGGAAGATTTGGGGGGAAAACTTTCCCTCTTTCCATGTAAAAAAGCAAAAACAAATGTCTGTTATAATCATGGGGCCTAACTTGGAGAAGGAAAGGTCTCTCACAGACTGCTTTAGGTCTCTTACGTTTTCATGCTTACCTCCCCATTGACCTGCCCTCAGTGTCCTGGCAAGGATTTACTCTGCAAAGCCTTTGAATATAGCTGTTTTAATAGGCTAAACATTATATTGGCATTCACCTACTTTTCCCATTAGAACTTTTATTGCTAGCATCAAAGTATTCAAATGGCTCTCTTAAGCCATTAAGAGCAAAATAATTTTGAACTAGACTAACAGGAATATTTACTAAACTGAGCCGAATTCCTTTGCTCTGCTCTTGGCACAAAGGTATAAAAACTCCAGAGTCCTATAAGGAGTCTGAAGGAAAAAAATATTCAAGAAAAATTTCAAGGATCAAATTTTCTCATTAAAAGTATATTTTAGAAAAATATTTTAGGTTAACTTGCTAGGGCCATTGTATGAAGAGAAAAGCTGTGCTGCCATTTGGCAAGTTGATGTTCTCATTTCTGTTACAACAAAATAGAGACCAACACAGGGAAAAGGATAAAATTTTTAAAAACTATCAATGAGTACTTCTATTATTTTTGTAACTGAAGCTCTAAGTTAAATTTTGCTGCAGAGCAACCTGCAGTTTTAATTTTGCTCTCCATGAAGGGCTAAAATGGGCAAAAGGAGGTGAGACTCCTGCTGCTTTCAGAGCTGGAAGTCATCTAGAGAGCTTTCTAGTAGGACTGAGAAATCAATTCTGCTTTTCTTATTTCATAAATTGGAAAATAAGTCCAAGGCAGCCTTATTTCTTTTAATCTTTTCTTCTGGGGTAGAGTGTGTGTCTTCTCTCAGGAAGCTAGGAAATGGATGCCTGCAAAGTTTTAACATAAACTAGACAAACACTGCAAGGAACTCTTTTCCAAGGCCTTAAATCACCTGCTACTAAGGCAAGAGTTAGTTCACCAAGCACCAAATTTTACCCAGTACTGGCTGAAAATATATAGTTATTGCCTTAGTGAACTTCATAAACTATTGAGATGGTAATATTTTTGTGAAAATCTAACAAATATAGTATATGCCTTTGTGCCTTCTGCAAGAAAATAGGTTTAGTGTAACTTTAATGTTGCTAGATGACCCAACTCAAATACCCAACTGTGATGCCCCAGATGATGGTACAGATGGTGTGGAAAAGAGACACAAATGTGCATGGACTCCAGGCATGGCCTCCAAATCTGCCATCATTTAAAAACAGAAACCAAAAAACCCCAAAAGTTGTCACTTGTAATTTGGAAGTTAATTTCTTCTTCACAGAAATATGGTGACTATTTACCAAACACACACACAAAGTGCCCGTTTGACCTGTGGCAGAGCTACTGTTAGCAAGTAAAAAGCTACTCTTCAGAGTAGTATAAAGTAATTTATACAACTATTAGACCTTCAGTGGGTGAAGTAACCTTAGAGAGGAGAAGGAATGGAAATAATGTTTGGTAAGTACTTAGTATGTGCCAAAATCTTCACCCAGTTCAGTTCTTCACTATCTCATTCTACACGTGAGAAGACTAGGGCTCAGAAATGCTAAGTAACTCACCTTAGAGGTAAAAACTGACAAAGCTTGTGTGGTCCCAAGCCATCATCTCTCCTCTGTCCCAGACAGAAGAGGCATCAGGTCTGGGTCCCTGACTATTCTCCATTATCATAGTAGTCATTTGCTGTCTTACACACCACCTCAGAACTTAGTGGCTAAAATAATGATTATGTCATTCGCTCACATTTTGACCCTCTGAACTGAGCTTAGCTAAGTGATTCTTGCGTTGGTCTTTCCAGTGGCCACTCATGTGGATTCATCAGCTGGCAAGGCCTCAGGGCCCTGGGCTTGGCTAGGAGATGAATGGGCTGGCTCTTCTTTCTCTCTGCGGTCTCAGGCCCTCTTCCTATGCTGCTTCTTCTAGGGCCTCGCCTCACAGCTTCCCCATCAAGGAAATCAAATTCTTACGTGGCACAGCAGGGGGCCTGTGAGCCTAACCGCTCACTTCTTAAAAGTTCAGACCAATAAGAGTCACAGCATCTCTTCTAGCGCTTTCTGTAGGTTAGAAAAGGTTACAGTCCCAACTCAGGGTCAAAGGAAGAGGACTAAACAAGGGCAAATACTTGTAAATGTGGACCGTTCGTCTCAATCAGGTCTCCATTAGAATTGTAACATCAATGTTGTTACCATTACGGTCAACACTGGTACCACGTGCTCTAGAGGCTGGTGTTTCTCTTCTTGTCTACATTCATGTCCAGTTCTTCTCTGTTGATTGTCTTTGTTCCTTCTCATACCATTTTGCAGTTTTTATGCATTATAACTGATCTTTCCTACCAGCCGTAACCGGAAGATTCCTTTTCTTCAGATCAGTGAACTGACTGATCACATCATGTTAACTGTTTCTCAGGTCATCAGTCTTTGCAGCTAAGATGTTCTATTTACAGACATTTCTTTGTTTTTGTTGTTCATTTTGCTTTGGTCTGTAATTACATCTGGAAGTTTGGTTGAAAGGACACAAGACATTACTACTTTGAAGAGCACTTTCCATAAATATACTTACTTTGCCCTTTAAATAAAATCAGAATAGGGCCAGCGATTTAGCTCAGTGGTGCTGCCACCTGCCTCGCAAGCGCAAGGTCCCAAGTTCAATCCCCAGTACCAAAAAAAATCAGAATCCATGACTCTCTTTTAGTTTTACCTGCAAAAAGGTGACATGTCCCATTCAATGGCTGAAGCAATAAATGTTTACCCTGTTCTCTGTGGTGAAAGAGAAGCTCGTGTAGGAATCAGGTAATTTCTGGCACCACAATTGCAGGCATCAAGTTGTTCCTTACGCATGGCTAAAGTGAGAACCAGATTAAATTTTCACTAACTCATCCATTGTATTTGATCACCATTTTCTGCTTTCAAGACAGATTTGAATTTTCCATCTTTTAGGAGATATGTATATCCTGAATTCTATTTGCTCTATTTCTCTGCAGAACCTAATACAACTATCATAATAATTTATTAAAATCCAAATTCCATGAAAATTCTCAAGATTCTGATTGCATTCTGATGTTCTCAGAAAGAAAAAAATAGATATACTTATTTTAAAATTCTAAATGAAAAATACGAGTAATGAGACTATTCAAGCTAGTTATTTAAATATATTACTAAGCTACAATAATTAAAATACGGTTTGGGTTTTTGTAGTGTTTTGAGATAGAGTCTCACTATAGCATAGGTTGGCCTTAAACTCATAGTCCTCCTGCCTCCATCTCCCAGAGTACTGGGATTACAGATTTACACCACCGTCCCTGCCCTAACACACTATTAAGAGAAGAAAAGTGTATAGATACAGGACCAAGGATAGACAGCCCACAAATTGATTTTGTTCCATGTTAGAATTTTCTAGACACTCCTGTGCATATGTCAGAAGGAAATGAAAGCAACATAAAAAAGAGATAGCTGTAGCATCAATTTACAATACCCAGGACATGGAACCAGCCTAGGTGCCTGTCAACAGATGAATGGACAACAAGAGCAGTGTATATACAAACACAACTGAATAGTCTTCGGCCACAAAGAATGAAATCCTGTCATGTGCCATAAAATGGATAGAACTGGAGGACACTGTGTTAAGCGAAAGAATCCATACACGGGAGGACAAGAATTGTATGCTTTATCTCACACGTGGAAACTTAAAACAACAAGAAAGATGACCTGAAACTGAAAAAGGAACTATTAGGGAAGGAAGAGGTAGAGTAGAGAAGGGCAAAAGAGGAAGAGGGTAGAAGAAGAGTAGATGGACATGATCAGCATGCAATATATGCAAGTATGAAAATATAAGGAATCACATGAATTTTATGGTTAATGTGTGTTAATAATTATAATACAAAATTTAAAAGGAATTTGCTAGAAAAGTGGCATCCTCATAAAAAGAATTAATCATTAACTTGTAAAGTAATAACTGGTTAGGAATTTAAGGGAGGGAAATAAAATTTGAACCCTCCTGCATAGTAGTAATGACAAAATAAATCCCAAATCCATTAAAAAGTTCAGTATTTTTGAAAATAGCCTTTATGAATCCCTACTCAAAGAAGGTATTAGATCTGTGAATTACAAACCAAGAATGAGGGCCAGGGATTTAACTCAGTGGCATCACACCTGCCTTGTAAACGCAAGGTCCTGAGTTCAATCCCAGTTCCACAAAAAAAATAAAAAATAAATAAATAAATAAATAAATAAATACCAAGAATGAGTTTCTAAGTTTAAAATCATTTAAAGGAATCATAAGGCAAATGTCTAACTACTTGGGTAACATAAAACTTTTATTTGTAAATACATATATTTAGCATATATGTAGCACATATAATAATTTTGAAAAGTAAAAGCACATTGAATAATTATTATACTCATATAATATAGTATCCAGTTACTATCCTTATAAAATGCCATGTTGTGTTTCTATAGAAACATGGAACGTTTTCACATTTATTATTGGTTAATGAATCTTTTTCTACTCTTGACCATCCAGGTCAACAAAAGTAATTTTCCTAACCCTGTTTCTGCCATGGCACTTTCTGTTACAAGGGTAAGTGATACTCTGTCACTTACTATTCCTTTTCTATAATCTCAGTAATTTCATCACAATCATCAATAACTACCATATACATATATATCATTTATACTCAATATTTCTTTAATAATTTTATTTAAATCAGCTCCATTTTACTTAAATAAACTTACTTTTGTTCTAACCAAAAATTCCAATAAGGGTTGTTTGAGAGATGCAGATGAAAACAACAGTAAGATTCCACCTCACCCCCCAAAAAATGGTTGCTATCAAAAAATCAACCAATAACAAATGCTGGCAGGGCTGTGGGGAGAAAGGAACCCTTCTCCATTCCTGGTGGGAGTTCAGACTAGTACAACAACTGTGGAAGTCAGTATGGAGATACCTCAAAGAACTAGGACTAGAGGTCCCATTTGACCCAGCTATTCCCCTGCTGGGGATCTTCCCCAAAGAATTAAAAGAATCATACCACAGCGATATATGTGCACCCATGTTTATAGCGGCACAGTTTGTAATAGCTAAAGTTTGGAAACAGCCCAAGTGCTCATCAAGTGGAAACTGGATAAAGAAGATGTGGGTTTTTTATAAAATGGAGTACTACTCAGCCATAAAGAATGAGAAACTAGAGACATTTATAGCTAAATAGATGCATACTGAGGCCATACTCTTGTGAAATAAATAGGACACACACATGTGTAAATACCGAATACATTCTCTAGTGTGAGAAACTGAAAGTGTAAATAAGGATGAAAATGATTAAAATGATTAATTGATAATTTGAAATAGGAAAAGGTCCAAAGGTGTAGGGGTGGTGGGAGGAGAAGGGGAAAAGAAAGAAGGGAAAGGAAAATTTATGAGAAAAGAAAAAAATGGAAACAAACATCTATGTAAATAGGGAAGGCGGGAGAGGGTGAACGGCACACAGGTAATGGGGGAAAAAAATAAGAACCAAGATACATCATGTACAGGTACAAGCACCCCATGATAAATGTAAATGAATCGTACACCTAAAATGTACCAATAAAAGAATTTTTTAGGGGCCGGGATTTACCTCAGTGGTTTCGCTGCCTGCTGCGCAAGCGCAAGGACCCGAGTTCATTCCCTGGAAACAACAACAAAAAAATTTCTGGGGCCGGGGATTTAGCTCAGTGGTGCCGAGCCTGCCTCGAAAGCGCAAGGTCCTGAGTTCTATCCCTGGTAAGGCAAAAAAAGAATTTATTAAAAATTCCTGTAAGATCTGAACTTTTATATACATGAAATTAAACCTAAGTAATAAAATTTAAAGCACCAAACTCACTTGTGATGAGTGTGGCAGTTAATTTCACGTGCCAGCTTGGCTGCAGGAAGGCACCCAGCGGGTTGGTCAAACACCAAAGCTGTTGCTGTGAATGTAGTTTCGAGAAGTGATTACCATTTGCATCAGCATTCTTTGCATGGAGCAGTTACTGTCCTAGTAGCAGAGTGGGGCTCATCTGATCAGCTGAGGGAATGTAAGAGAAAAGACTGAGGTCCCCCCAAAAGGAAGGCGTGCTCTCCAGACTGCCTTAAGCTTCAAGATTGCAACCTCAGCTCCTATTGAAATTCCCAGCCTGAAAATCTGCACAATGCAGTTGGATTTTCCAGCCTCCGTGATCACAGGAGCTAATTCCTTAAAGGTCACCCTCTTAATGCCAAAGCACTCTCCCTTCATGTGGCTCCTCCCTCCTATTTTGAGTTCATTCCCTGTGACTTTCCTAGTTCACTCTGCTTCTGGTTCCCTCCCCACTTCTTTCTCCACAGTTTGGCCTGGAGATTGACATTGAACCCAAGACTTGCCAATTGAGCTACATCCCCAGCCCCTTATCTTTTTCATTTTCATTTCCATTTTGAGATAAGGTCCTTTTAACTCAATGAATTTCCCAGGCTGGGCTCTAACTTGTGATCCTCTTGCCTCAGCCTCCCAGAGTGCTAGGTTTGTAGGCAGGCACCCCCACACTCAGCTTCCCACTCTTCTTCCTTTACTCAGTCTGGTCCCTACACCTTTGTCTGCTCCATGTGCTGCTGGAAACGCCTGGGTTTGTCTGGCCTTCCTGGTTCTACCTTCAAGTCTAGATCACCTATCCACAGGAAAGAAGGAAGAAATAAAAGGTGAGACCAGTTCTCACGGTTAGAAATAAGTAGAGTCACCTTTAAAAGGTAAAGTTTCATCTCATGTGCCAATTCCAACTGGGGGCAGCTGCTGAGGAGATTCTAAGGAAGTTAAGGCTTTCATTTCCTTCAAAGGAAAGAAGGCAGGGATCTATTAGTAAGGTCTGACAGAAGAGGTCCTGTGGGTGTCAGAGAATTAATAAATTTACTATATATTTGCCACTTCTAGCTTGGATATTTAGAAAACTAGCCAGGGTTTTTCTGAGCAGTTTCTGATGCCTATTCAAATAACATATATGAATTTCAAAAAACAAATTTACACTCCAGTCATACCCAGACTTACATGTACAGGTGTTATGGTTTATATCTACACTGTCCCCCAGAATTCTCTTGTGTGTGGAAGATAATTGGCTCATGGGGACACAGGCACTCAGAGTGGCTAAATATGCTATTAGAGAAGGGGCCTGGTTGGTAATGGGTTGCTGGGGGGCCGGGGGTTGGTCAGGAAGTGTGAGTTCTTGTCCTCTGCTCTTCCTCTTTCTCTCTACATCTTGGCTGCCATGGGTTGAGTACCTTCTCTGCCACCATGCCCTCTGCCATCCTTTTCCTGCCGTGGAGCCTGCCAATCATAGGTTAAAACTGTAAGCCCAAATGAACCTCTTCTCCTTTAAGTTGTGGTGCTGTGCACTTGTCCCAGCTATGAGAAAGTAAGACAGTAGGGAAGATCAACCAAGACCATTCAAACAAGGGTAGGAGTACAGAGAGCAGGCCACATCTGCCTTTCAAGCATCACCTTTTTTCATGGAGCACCAGTTGCAAAGCAATCTGCCTGCTGGGATGAGCAAGCCGGACAGAGGGATCTCCCAGTATGCTGGCCATTCCTCAGCCGAGCTGCCTGGCTTTTGGGACTGGATGTCCTTATAAATGCTTCTGAGAAGGCACTGGGTGTGAAAGTTCTCTTGGGGAAACCAAAGTGACACAAATCAGCTGTAGGAAGCACTTACATGGTCTGGAAAAGCTCCAGTAAAAACCTGCTTACTAAAAGTTTGCTGAAGAAATTTGCTATATATTTTGCTAACCCCTGACTCAGCCTCTGTGAGATAAATCAGAAGACTTGAGATGAACAACTCTCAGAGCAAGTGGGAAGTAAGGACAGATCCGCCTTAGGTTAGTGTAGTGGCTTGATTCTTACTCCCAGATGGTGATTTTGATAATTTATTAAAACTCCAAGTGAGTGAAAATGGGAAGAAAGAAAGTAGTTTCACTTACTAACAGAAAAGCTTTATTAATTTTGTTTTAACTTTCAGTACAACATGTTCTATAGTCAGCAATTTACTCAGTGAGGCACCATTGCCACATTTGAAAATGAAGTAGAAATCTACCGGGAAGAGTGAAGAAAACCCTAGAGGGAAATAAGAAAAGACCTACAACGTGTGCAGTGGAAATGTGCCCCTGTCACTATACAGTTCTTAACTTTTCCTATCATCATGATATCATTTGGGAAAAGTACTCTTCTTTCTCCTTTATTTAGCAATTTAATAACCAGTAGGGCAAATATAGAACTCAGGAAATTTTAATGGGAATTCAGAATGATAACTGTCCCTCCTTTTTCTTTTTCTTTTCTTCTTTTTTTTTTTTTTTTTGCTTTTGTTTTGTTTTGTTCAGCACTGAGAATTGATCCCAGGGTCTCATATATGTTAAGCACACACTAGCACTGAGATACACCCCCAAGTTAGAAAGCTCTATTTTAATATTAGCCACACCCATCTTCCAATAAAGTTCTAGTCTTAGAAAAAGAAGTTGCTTCTGAGATGTTGATTTGCAAAGTTGATTTGAACACCAGGGCTTTGGGTGGACAGCAGCACCAGCTCATGTTAGGACAGAGCAATTCACCTCCCAAAGTGTATCACTCATTCCTCATGACACTGAACTTTCATAGTGTCCCATGGGTTAGGGAGAAAAATTAGTTTGAGAAGAGTTGCTGCCTTTGTTCAAACAAGTTACTTTATCACTCATGATGTTTGAAGTTTTATAATTACAAGCCAAAAATTTAGCTCACTGGTGCCACCTCCTGCCTCACAAGCACAAGGTCCTGAGTTTGATCCCCGGTACCAATAATAATAATTATTATGATGATGATGATTAAAAAATTGTTACTCAGGCCTTAAAGACTCTTTTGTTTCTAAAAAAATCCTCCTTGAAAATATGAATACTTAACCAATTGTAAAAGATGGGTTAAATTTATCAACTATATCTCTGGACTATTTCCATGGATTCCAAATATTAGGAGCCAGTCTTTGTCAATTCAGATAGTAATGGGTAACCAGCAGTCCACCCACCATACACATTCCTCACAATTTTAATACAAAATGGAATCCACTGGATAAACTAGTCAATGGACCAGATTAACTCAGTTTCTAAGTGTGTTTACCTGAAGCCTCACTCTCAAGAATATGAAACAAAGACTCCTGCGAGCACAGAGGAGGTGAGCCTCTCCCAGCACAGAGAGGAGGCTTCCAGGCTGCCCTACCATCCCCGCCAGCACAGAGGAAGTGAGCTGCACAGACACTAGCAACACCTTCCCACCACCTCTCCACTCACCCATTGAAATGAGAAGATACATGAACAAGTCTCAAAACCAGACTTCCAGATCACCTACAGCAACCCCAAAGGAAAATGATCTGATACTCAACCATCTGGACTCCCTGAACTGGCAATAAAAGATGATCTGGAAAAAATTAAATCAGAAATAATTTCTCAGATAACAGCAGAGATTGTACCATAGTGCAAGACATGATTAATAAATCTAGAGAGGACATAGATAAAAAAAAAAATAGAGGAGTTGAGGAACATGATGGAATCCCAACATAGGAAACAAATGGAATCCATAAAACAGACACAAACAGATTTCCAAGAAATCAAAAACTCCATCGAAAGTCTACACAGCAGAATGAGCCAATGTGAGGACAGAATTTCAGATATAGAAGATAAGATTGCAATTAGTGACCAGGAAAAGAAAAATTGCTTCAAAATTATAAGGGACCACAAGAAATCAATCCAGCAGCTGCTAGATGATGCAAAGAAGAATAATATAAGACTGATTGGAGTCAATGAAGAAACAGGAGAGAGTGCAGATGACATAAAAAAACTGTTCACAGAAGTGATGGCAGAAAACTTCCCAAGCAGGGGAAAAGAACTTGACATACAGAGAAGTGAGGCATATAGGACGCCAAATAGCCTTGATCAAAAAAAAATCTACACATAGGCATATAATTGTTAAGATTCCAGAAACTCAACAGAAGAACAAAGTTCTACAAGCAGTGAGAGAAAAGAAACAAATCACATACAAAGGAAAGCCCATCAGAATCACAGCAGACTTCTCAATGCAAACCCTCAAGGCAAGAAGAGCTTGGAGTGATATATTTCAAGCCCTAAAAGAAAACAATTTCCAACCCAGATTGATGTACCCTGCAAAATTATCCTTCAAAATTGATAGAGAAATAAGATACTTTCATGACAAAGAGCACCTTAGGAACTTCATGAATACCAAACCAGCATTCCAAAGAATTTTAGACAATATCCTAGGAAGAGACAACAAGGATCACAACTCCAGGAAGCCCAGCAGAATGAATCCGTTGGGTGCAACAGGAAATTAAATGCAAATAGGGAGAATCCGACAAACAGAAAAAGTCATGACAATGATAAGTCAATATGTATGAGTTATAACCACCAATGTTAGTGGTCTCAATTCACCAATCAAAAGAAATGACTGGCAGAATGGGTCAAGAAGCAAAATCCAGCAATATGCTGCATACAATTAACACATTCAATTCAAAAAGAAACTCATAGACTGAAAGTTAAAGGGTGGAAAACAATATTCCATGTGACAGGAACCAAAAAAGAAAAGCAGAAGTAGCTATCCTCTTTGCAGATCAAGTGGATTTCAAATGAAAATCTGAAACACTCTGGTCCCAAGAATTTCAGATAAGGGATACTCAACTTGTATGTACAAATCTATTGTGAACATGTGTTTTCATTCCTCTTGAGTAAAAACTTAAGAACAGGTCTGTTGGTTTTTAACAGTAATACAAGAAATTTCTATATTGTTTTCCAAAATGGTTTTATCATTTTACATTCACATTAGCAGTATTAGAAAGTTTTAACTGGTGCACACCTAAGCTGACATTTGTTCTTTTAAAACTTTTAACTTCATCTCCCTAATGTGTGTATAATTCAATCTTGTTATTGTACTGATTAGTATTTTTCTGATTCTAGTGTTGCACACATTTCCTTGTGCTGTACTGGCTATTTATCATCTTCTTGTGTCTAATTTTTAATTGGGTTGTCTATTAAAGAGCTGTAAGTGTTCTTTATATATTCTGGTCATAGGTTATGTGCATTATAAATATGGTCTGCTTAAGGACTACTTTCCATTTTCTTAATGATGTCATTTAAAGTTCTAAATTTGGTGGAATCTCATTTATCAATTTTTTTCTTTTATACATCATATTTTTTATATCCTAGGAAATTCTTGCCTACCCTAAATTCATAAACATTTTCCCTTATAATTTCTTCTTAAAGTTTTATAGTTTTGCTCTTTCATATTTAGGTTCATAGATCCTTTCAAGTTATTTTTGTGTATGGAAATAAAGGGTTAAGGTTAATTTTTTTTATACAGATACCAGGTGTTCTAGTACCATTTGCTGAAAACACTAACTTTTCCTCTGCTCTTGAATTGAGTTTATGTTCTATAAAATGTTAATGTTAAATAATCTATCAAAACTCATTGGACAATATATGTGTGGTTGTATTTCTAGATTCTCTGTTTTATTCCAATGATCTGTATGTTTTTCCTTATACCAACAGTGCCTAGATTACTGTAGCTTTAGAGGAAGTCTTAAAATTAGGTACTAAATGTCTTTCAACACTGTTTTTTTTTCTTTTTACTTTTCTAGGTCCTTTGTCCTACATAACTTTTAAATTTCAATATCCAATTCTTCATTTATAGCAAGTATACATAGACTTGAATCTTTATATATACCTTGTGTTTTCTAATCCTGCTAAATTCAAATACAAGTTCTAGGGGCTCCTAGAGATTTCTTAGTATTTTCTCTGTAGATGATCATTTCATCCACATACAAAGATTTTACTTCTACCTTGCCAATCCTACCCTAACTGTGTCATTTTATTGCCAGACTATTTTGGTTTAGGCCTATGTTTCAAAGTTTAGTGGACAGATGAAGAGTAGGCATATCTGCCCTTGTTCCCCACCTTAGGGAGAAAGCATTGTGTCTTCTCCATTCATATAAGGCATTTTTGCTGGAAGTATGGAGTACATGTATTTGATCTGTTGAGAAGGTTCTGTTCTACTTCTAGTCTCCTGATAGCTTTTACCATGAATAGCTGTAGAATTTAGTCCAATACTTTTTCTCCAACTATTGACAGGATCATATAGCTTTTTCCTTTCCTCTGTTAAAATGATAACTTTTGGGGGTGGATCTTCCAATGCTGAACCCACACTGCCATCTTTATAATAAAACCACTTCCTACATACTGCCAGATCTGAATCCTAATAGTTTGTTTTGTTAAGCAAATTTCTATGTTCATACTTTTTTCTATTATCTTTGTCCAGTTTTAGTATTAGCACAATGTTGATTTCCTAAAATGAAGGGAGAAGTATTCCTTCTTTTTTCTGCTTTAAATGTTTGATATAATTCATCAGTTTAAATGTATATGAACCTTTTGTTGTCCTATAGGTAGGTTTTCAAGCTAGGAATATGCTTTCTTTAATAGGTGCTATTCAAATTTTATATTTTCTACAGACTTAGTTTCATTAATTTGTCTTTGAAGGTGCTTCTTAGAAGTTGTCAAGTTTATCTCAAAAAAGATTTTTGTAATATGCTTTCTATATCCTTTTAAATTCTGTAAAATCTGTGGTAATGTCTTCTAGATCTTGATATTGTAATTTTTAAAATGTATAATTGATATTGTGTAATAGGAAGAAAAGCTCTAAAGGAATAGGGGAAGTGGGAGGGGTAGGGGAAAGGAGAGAAGGGAAAAGAAAAAATATGAGGAAAGGAAAAAAATGGAAACAAAGTCTTTGAAAATAGGGAAGGGTGGAGGGGGTGAAGGGAGGGCAGGAAAGGGGAAAAAAATAAGAACCAAGATACTCGTGTAAAGGTACAAGATCCCAATGATGAATGTAACTGTATTTTATACCTAAAATGTACCAATAAACTTAATGGGAAAAAATTAAGAATATGAAATAAAACAAGAACACAAGTCTCTTAGTCACCTGCTCTACTTATTTTCTAGCACTAGCTCCTGGGGACTCTAAGAAATATGCAACATGTTTCCTTTCCTAAAGATATTTGCATGGTTTAAACAAAAATAAATAAAAAACAAGCTGAGGCCGGGGATTTAGCTCAGTGGTTCCGCCGCCTGCCTCTCAAGCTCAAGGTCCTGCGTTCAATCCCCGGTACCAAAAAAAAAAAAAAAAAAGAAAGAAAGCTGTATAGGCCAGTATTAATCCCCACAGAAATGTAATAGCAGACCCACCAAATGCACTCAGCCATTCAGTGGTTTCTCCTGTATTTAGAACGAAGACAAAGCTTCCTAAGAGGACCTGTGAGAATCTATGTGCTCTGGGCCAGCCTTTTATTTGGCCATAAGTCTTGCTCCCTCTGTTCCAAATATACACTGTCTTTCAGGTCTTTCTCCCTGCCCACTCAGAGCTTTTGAATAGGTTCTTCCTGGGCCTTGAAGGCCCTTTGTTCCTTTCTTGTCCCAGATAATCTCTTTCCATCAGCAGAACCCACTTTAGTTGCCACCACTCCCCAGCTATTTTCACTCCCCCCACATGCCTGCCATTCTTGGCAATTTTCACAGTAGCAAATCTTTTCCTCATTATGTAATTATTCAATAGACATTTCTCTCTACTTATGTGCTATAATAAGGGCTCCATAAATATTTGTCTAAATAAATGGATCAATGAATTAATGAATACCTGGAGTTGTATAAATAAACTTATGTATTTTTATTTGATAGTAATCATTTAATAAAGTTAGTAAAAGTCTAAAGTTCACTCTGCAAATGTTTCCAAATTCCTACTATATATTCCAAATTCCTACTATATACTCTACTAGGCACTGGAATATAGATTGAAGACATTGTTCTTATTGTCTGAAAGAGACAAACAGGTGAACAAATAATTGCAACATTACATGCATTCTGAGTAAGAGGCATCCAAAGTGCTAGAAGATGGGCAATAATTAACAATACCTGGAGAGCTAAAGACAACTTCTAAGGAAATGACATGTGAAACCTTGAAAGAAGACATGGAACTGTAATGGGAAAAATGGTGAGAAGTGGCATTCCATGGAGAAAGTGGAATGGGAAAAAGTAAAGAGGTTTGAAGAGCTTAGGATAGTGAGTTCCAAGCAGGGGATAACAGATCATTTTGTACCACTGTGGCTCAGGGTGTGTGGAACAGGAACAGCTCGACATAGAATGAAGATGTAAACTAAGGTGAAATGATGGGGCTGCATTGAATTTGAGGTAAGAGCACAGCAACCACCTAGGATGGAATGCAACTGAGGTTTCCAGAGGTTTGGAAAAGTGAGAAGAAGAGAGATATACCTTCCAGGTAGTGATGGGGATTATTTGGGCATCGGGAATTCTGAGTCTCTGATCACTTTTTCAAAATTGTACTTCATAGGGCAGTGTTTCTCTCATTTCTCCAATAAAAATGATCACATGGCTATTAAAAATACATATTTCAGGGATGTAGCTCAGCCCCACTGAGTCAGCAACCCTGAAGGAGGAGGCTTCATGTTTAGCCAACACTCTAGATAGTCTTATAGAAAACTGATGAAGATTGAGAAATATTTTCAAAGAGAACTCTCATCATCCCTCCTCAGGTAAGACTCTTCAAAATTTTCTCCCATATTGCCCACTCACCTGTCAGGAATAATAGCTATCCAAGGAAACATCAGCTTCAATCAACAATTAACATTACAACTTTTATTTACCATAAAACAATAAAATATGATAGCTAGCCCAGAAAAAGTACAAGTGTGGTTGGCAGACTGTTGGAAGTGCACTGTACTGGAGGAAAATCCCACCTAATTATTCTCAAAAGGTGGAGAAACTCTAGGAGAAAGCCCCTGAAGTTCAACCATCAGTGCAGTGGCTATGGGTGATCTCTTTATTTCCAAACACATTCACTTCTCTGGGTTGACCATAAATCCAACCATTGGTGGAGGTCCCAAGAGCTGTATATCTGGTTGCAGAAAAACTGAAATTCTTTCAGCACTTGGTTGTTGGGCTTTTCACTGACAGAGAATAAAGAAAGGCTATAAGCTACATAGCACAGTTCCATTTGAGTCCTTCACACCCCCTTGTCCTGAAAGAACAACAACAATCCTTTCTGTGCTCTTGCTGTATCAGAGTCTGAGGTGGTCATACTGTCACATTTGGATAACAACCCCTCATTTAGCCCACACATTTTTCCTGTGACCAGCTGTGTCAGTGCGTCATTATCCATGACTGGAGATATAAATGAAATCATGGGTTTTGCAAGCCTGAGCCATTTCTGACAGAAACTTGTGCCCTTCCTGGGAATCCAGCTGGATAACCGTCTCTAACTGCAGAAGTCATTAAAAAGCAATGCAGTGGGATCTCCAATTGTTTGCACAATTTCCTTCATGATTTGAGGTAAATAACTTTCCATCTTTCTCAGTTTTCTCACCTGTGATTCATCAAAATGTTATCTTTTAAACTGTTTCATATAGTACTATTTTTGAAAAGGACATTTTTAAGAGTTTGCTTGACAGTATAACAATATTAATTTGTTGTCATTAAACCATACTTAAACAAAATCCTTTTGTTCCAGTGGGCAAATAATGTGGGTATTTCCCTCCATTTTTATATCAGATTGACTCAGGCATCCTATTTGAGGGAGAAGCAAACTGGTTGGTAGGGCAAGCTCTCTCAAAAGTAGAACACCTGAGAGGTAGTTGTATACACATACATACTATTATGTCTGTATTTTATCTTTTCTTAATGACTTTTGATTTTCAGATAAGATGCTTTTAATAAGAACATGACTTGTTTTCCAAAATGTTGTACTGATTTGACGAGAGGGTTTGAGAAGGAGAAGTAGTGAAAATGGAGATGGAAAAAGGTAACTCTTGGATGTTACCAGACTGTTCTCAAACTTCTAAAAACACCAGAAATTGTAATTGTTAGGCCATAGATACACATTTCAGTAAGAATTCTAGGAAATGCTGAGCACTGTTTTCTAAATGGCTGTCTCCACATTTTTCTGATGTTATGATCACTCAGAAATGACCCCTGGGGTTTCCAAGGACTTCTTTTCTATTCATTGGTCTACAGTATAATTTTCAAACTATGTTTCCAGTGGGTGATGACAAAGAACTACATGGAGAAGATAAAATGAGACCGTCATGTCTAGAGCTCATATAACCACTTGATTTATGATAAAAATGAAACTGCAAACAGTGGGGAAAGAATGATCCTCACAATGAATGGTGCTGGAACAACTGGATATCTACAAGTAGGAAAATGGTGCTGAAGGAAAGACATTAGATACAAAATGATTCACACAGTGTATATGGCAACTCAACATAGAGCAGTACTTTTCAAAGTGTGCCCCACGGACCACCTGCATTCAAGCCACCTGAGTGATGGTTAAAGGTACAGATTCCCAAGTCTGCTTTAGATTCATTGATTCTCTATGAGTGAAACCTAAGAATCCACATTTTTATCAACTTTCCTACTTGATTTTTTTTTTTGTACCGGGGATCAAACTCGGGGCCTTGCACTTGCGAGACAGGTGCCAGAACCACTGAGCTAAATCCCTGGCCCTCCTACGTGATTTTTAATTCACTAATGTTTGATCAGCATAGTTTTTTTCCAGGTAAAAAAGCAACCATGTGAATCCCACCTCTGTCATATGTGGGCAAATTAATTAATCCATCCATATTTTGCTTTCTCATGGGTGAAGTGGTGGTAATAACCTCAGAAGTTGATTATGATGATTAAATGAAGTATTGCATATAGAGTGCTTTCCATAACTTTGGTTCATAATAAGTAATTGGTCATTAAAAATTTCAACTGTTGGGTGGGGGATTTAGCTCAGTGGTTCTGCTGCCTGCCTTGCAAGTGGAAGGTCCTGAGTTCAATCCCTGGTACCAAAAAAAAAAAAATTTCAACTGTCAAATTTTACTTTTGTATAGGTATTTTTACATATCTGGAGGACAGTTCCTCTGTCGAGTCTGTAGACAAAGAGATGCAGAATATTTGAAGAACATAACTATTCATACATTCCACCTAAGGAACCATGGTCTAATTCAAAAGATGCAGCTTAGGATCTATGCATCTGATACAGCAAGAATCATCTGCACAGTGAGTACATAAGTTAACCTTGGTGATCAATCCAGATTAATTAATTCAGCAACACTTAGGAAGAAAATGATGCCCCAGGCAGTGTACTATATGCGGAACATTGTGAAGAACAAGATATGGTCTTTCCCCTCACATAACACATAGTTTATGGTGTGCTGCAGCACGTCCATTGTCACATTTTCATGTATTCAACAGCATTTCATAACCAATTTTTAAGCTGTCAATAGCTAGAAAACTGGAAAAGCCTGTTCTAACGGACTGAGCATCCCATTACAGCAGTCCTTTTGGATAGGAGATAGGAGAAAGGCACTGGAGAGCATAAGCACATGTAGCTCCCTCCCCTTCCTGTTCTCAAAAGCAGATCGTTCTCCTTGGAAGTTGAAGGCACTGCTGCACTTTCTTCTAGCACCCAGCCCTGCTTACAGCAAGTGTGATGCAGCACAAGGAAGAAGGAAACTACTCTGGTGGGGTCAGCAAACTACCTCAGCTCTCTCTCATCTGTACACAGCTCTGCTTGCCCTTCAGAACTGAGGGACTAAATGTTGTGCGGAAAAATGGATGGCGAGCTCCAGAAAGTAGTGAGCAATGAGTTTAGGAGTCTGCGCCCCACTCTGCCCAGACAGCCAACCCCAGAGATGCCTGAGATTCAGAAAGATGTTTTGCAGACGGTCTATACTTGTTCCTAGAGTGACCATAGCAAACTTCTTATGAAATTGGTGGCTTAAAACAACAGAAATTTGGTCTCTCACAGTTCTAGAGACTAGAAACCCAACATCAAGATGTCAGCAGGCCCATGTTCTTCCCTCAGAAGGCTCTAATATAGAACTGGTTCAGAGCCTCTCTCCTAACTTGTGACAATCCTTGGCACTCCTTGGCTAGTGACTGCAACATTCCAATCTCGGCTTCTACAGTCACATAGATGTGACTCTTTCTGCTTCTTCTAAGGGCACTGGTCATTGGTTTTGGGGATGACCCTGAAATATAGGATGTTCACCTAAACCTTAGGTAAGTACATCTGCAAAACTCTATTTCTAACTAAGATCATGTTCTGAGGATCTGGGAGAATATGAATATTTGGGGAGGGCACAATACTGTCTCAGTAAAGCACGATCTTAGGAGGAAATGGTTAGTAAGACAATCCAGGCAGACAGGGTGGGAACAGAAACAAGGACACGGAGACTGCTACACACTTCACCCTCCAGCAGTGCTGATTCACTCAGGGTTGTCTTCTCGTCCAATCCTAGCTTCACTCTGGAGCCAATCTATGCAGCAGGCATAGTGCCAGTGCCAGTGCCATGATACTTTTTAAATTGTATTTACATTTATATTTTTACCAATTAAATTATAAAATATAATTTTAAATATTTTTCATAGATGAGGACACCCCAGAAAGGCAAAGGTACTCTGGGTACATGAAAGTCATCATGAAACCTTGTTCCTTAATGTGAACTTGGCAAGTGCTCTTGGCCTGAAACTTCCTTTCTCTTCATCCTCATCTGGTTCATCCTTCAGGTCTCAGTTTACGGGTCACATGCCTGGAAAACCAATCCCATCTCAGGTCCTCTCCGTGCTCCCCACCCAAGCTTGGCTGATGTGCTCCTCCTCACTACTCATGTGCTTTACAATTATTTATTTCTGTGTAGTACCTTTGGGGTGGGCTCTTTTGCATCAGAGACTAAACATCAGGTGTTAATGTGCAGCAGATGCCATTGCTGTCCACCCAGGTCCCCTGCGCCATTCCAGGCACTCATCCCCCAGAAGAAATGACGCTGACTGCCCGTAGCTCACACCCAGCGTCTTCCCAGAGGATTCGTCCTTCCCTTGCAGGAAGCACCTGGTCTGGAGAAGCTGGAGCATTGACATTAACTTCCTCCCGACCTCATGCCCAGGAGTGGTCCACAGCCCTCCACTGACTGGTGGCAGGGGCATCAGCCTGGCCCCTTGCCAACAGGGATAATGACTCATGTAATACAATTCATTCCCCGTGGGGTCCTAGGAAATCACATCATCACTTGCTTCCTCACCTGCCCTTTTCTCTTTCCATCCTACCTTTACAGTGTTCCCTCACCCTGTCGCTGGCCTAAGAATTCCCATCCTTCTCATTGCTCCTGGGGGCCTGACCTCAGATATTATGAACTCCGTAAGTAGTTCATCTTCCACATCTGGAAGAAGTTCTCTAGTAAACAAACACATTGGATGCCTGAATGATTTTTGAAAGACATTGCAACAACCATCAATGACACAGCCCAGCTGATAACAAAAGAAACTTCAGTCCTTGATAAACAAAAGATTTGAGCACAGGGACAGAAGATAAGGAGAAATGCTCTAGAATAGGGGCACAAGACAGAGGGCTTGCTCACAAAAATGAGCAAAGAATCTAATGATGAGAGGTGAGGAATGATCCCTGCTGTGTGCCCAGCACTATGTCACTTCACACTCCGACACAGTAAGATGTTATTAAGCCCTCAAAACTGGAATGAGTTTCCTTAAATTTGACCATCCCCAGAGCTAGTGACAGAATGAGTTTGCAAGCACAGAGTATGAGGTTGGTTGGATGGATTTTGGGGAACAATCATCTACTGACGCAAGGGACTGACTTTGAAGACTGGACACCCTACAGAGTGCGCCAAAGATCTGAAGAGTACAGTCCTCTGAAGCTAGCGTTTGACAAGCTGTAAAAATGAGCGAAGATTTCACGCCACGGAATTCTATAATAAGTGTGGCTCTTTGCAGTTTTAGCAGCTCCTCTCAACCTTTGCAGCAGTTCTGGAGCTGAGCAGATGGCAGGGAAGGGCTTTACTAAGTGGTGAAGTTTCAGCTGCAAAAGGCAGCTCCTAGCATGACAATTCAGAAACTTATTTCCCCAACACTTATCATATTGGCAGAGGGTTAGTGAATCGTTTCAGGAAAACAAGAAGGCAGAGCATCAGAATAAGAAATTCTATGTTGGTTACATGGAGGCAAACACGGCTGAGTCCAATTCTTCTCTTGCATTTGCGATTCCCAAGGCAAAGTGCCAGCCTTATTTGTAAATTAAATGATATAAAAATTAACTAAAACAAAGGGTCTATAACATAAGAGGCCTCTAGCACATGGAGCAACTGCTATAATACATTCTGAAACTAGTGTTTGGCAGTGTCCTCTAAGCTGCTCCAAGCCTGGCTGACATCAATGACCCATCTAGTTGCCAGCTATGTATCCTGAAGACACAGCACAGTTGTAAAAAGAGTTTAATCTAGGCTCCAATCCTGCCTCTAATACTAAATAACTATGTGATCTTGAACAATGATTTTTCCTTTCTGAGCCTGTTTCCCCAGATGTAAAGTGGCAGGAACAGTGGGGGAGGGGATAATAACAATCTCAGAGATATAGAAAGAATTCAGTGTGATAATGTACATGAAAGTAACTGGCAACTAGTAAACCTCAAACCAGTATCAGTTTTTCTTCATATCTATTCTGCCTACCTTGACAGAAGTTCATAAAAATAGCTGTCACTATTCCAAACTGCTTCAGCTTTGGCTTATCCATAATTTTTCCTTTATCTTCAAACAATTTTAATCATGAAGGTTTGTCTTCCTTGAAATTTTATTGCTCTTATAATTTGTACATAAAGCATTAAGGTTTGGCCTTGGGGATTTTTGTTTTGATCCATATAATAGATAGATATAGGTATAGATACAAGTAGTTATAGATATATAGCACACACACAACAGAAACAATAAATATATAGAGATGCTTCTTGACTTACTTGCTTATTCATTGCAGGGCTCTGTCCTCATAAACCCATTATAAGCTGAAAACATCGTAAGGTCAAAATGCATTCAATACACCTAACCTAGTGAACACCATAGCATGTGCTGAGAACTCTTCCATTAGCCTATGGTTGGGTGAAAGCATCTAATACAAAGCCTATTTTATAATGTATTGGGTGTCTTATGTAATTTATTGAACACTGTACTGAAAATACAAAACTGTATGGATGTATGGATATGCTTCCATATATAGTCATAAAGCAAAAAATAAAAAGACAAATAGAGCCATTTTAATCCAAGGACTACCTGTGTTTGATATTCTGAAACTTCCAATGCACTATTCCTTAATGATTCCCACTTGTTTCAATTGAGCCTAAGTTACTCAAGCATGCAAAGGTGTCATTGGTTGAGATAATTTCTGTGGTAAATAATAGAAAAGCTACTCATTTGGCTTAAACAACTAAAGGAAATTACTGGTTCCTGTAGCTGAAAAATCCATAGGACTTTTCCTGGTGTGGTCCAGGTTCTGGTTAAATGTTTTCTGCTGTTCTCTCAGTTCTGCTTGCCCTTCTGGGTTGATTTTGCTCTGGGAGTAGCCTCAAGAAAGGATTGCCAGCAGCATTCCTGATGGTTCCTCACTCATATCCAACAGCAGATTGAAGCCAAGAACCACATACAGTAGCCCTAAGCTTCACTCTGATTGGAGCACTCCTGTCCAATTTCTGTAGCTGAATAAATGCCCTTCTTTGAGTGACTTAAATCTGTATCAATCACTATGACAAAGAAATGAAATTATTCTAAGTGGTTTAGAAGAGCCAGAGCCCTTCTCTGGATCAAATAAGAATTTGATTCTTAGTCAAGGAACTTGAAATGGTCACAACTTCAGGGTCTACTATGATTAAAAAGTAAGTTTTAGCAATTTAGTGCAGTGTTAAATGCCTTTAGTCTTTTAATTTTAAAAGAAAATATTTCATTGCAGTAGATTCTTCCCAAATAAAGTACCATACTTTAGCACCCAAAGGCAACAACAGACCAAGAATCAACTAACACAAGGCGAGACATTAGCAAGAATTTTAAGACACCTAAGTTAAAGGTCTTATTTCTTGTTCTTTCTCACCCTCCACTTCTCTTCTTTTTTTTCTCCCTGAATTTTTCAGATGAGAGGGTTGTTCTCACCTACCTAGAGCCACTGAGGAAGGTTCCTAAGTGATGTGCTCAGAGACCACTTACCATACAGTCAGCTGTTTACGTGACCACCTTCCCTATTAGACACTAGCTCCTGGAGACTTAAACGATGCCATTTATCTTTCTAGCCATAGGCAGAAGGTTCATAATTTACACTAAAACAAAGAAGTGACAATCTCTAAAATGTTTTCGTGCTGTCCAAGCTCGTGTTAGCACTGGAAGTAACACTTGTGCCCTCCCCTACTCCCTGGTCCTTCCGAGCCTGGG
This sequence comes from Heterocephalus glaber, assembly GCF_053883595.1. Classification (NCBI taxonomy): domain Eukaryota; kingdom Metazoa; phylum Chordata; class Mammalia; order Rodentia; family Bathyergidae; genus Heterocephalus; species Heterocephalus glaber. The sequence goes on along the minus strand of NW_028258317.1, from coordinate 65,130,884 downwards.
AGACCGGGCTCTGGCTGGACGCTGGGCTTCCCACTCTCACTCTGGTAAAGACCTTGGTACCGGGCCAAGCCCACCTTACGATGCCTTTAAAGCATTTACATGGGACAACATATAATGCTCCAAAATTTTCTTTCACCATTTAATTCTCAGCCGAATCCTATATGTCAAGTTGCCTTAGAATGAGAGGAGGCTGTTTACATTAATATCTTCCTGTTCACTAATGAGCAGTGAGGTGGCTGTGTTTATGAACTAGGTTTTGCTACAACACATTTGCACAGTTATAAATAAAGCAAATTGCAAAGACATTAGCAGTGGACGATCTGAGGTTTCACTTGCTTTCCTGAGAACCCTCCCATCACTTCCGAAGGTACCCCAAGACATGTCTAGCCCAGATTAAGCAGCCCTTTCCAGGCCCACAGACTCCCAAGAGAGGCCATTTGTGTGGCTTTGCTTTTAATAGACCCATTTCTGTTGTCTTTGAATCTCCTGTGCTGTCAGTACGGAAAGGCTCAAAGCACAAGAGGAAATCCTGTCTGTGAACCTTCAGGGGTTCTCTTCTGGCCCTGCCCTTGCTGAGTCCTGGTCGCTAAGCACAATGCACCAGCTGCTCAGCACACAGTAGGCTCCTCGACTGTACACCCCATTGTTCTCCCACACTGCTCTGTAGACTACAGGGGTTTCGACAATTGTCCCCTTTTCCTGCTGGTGAAGAAGGACTTTTCTGTAATTTCTTGATAATTTACCAAGTAAAAATGAGTATTTAGAGAACTAAAGGCTTGCCTCCAAATTTTGGCTCACATCCCGTGGCTGGAATTAGGGTAAGGTGACTGAGGAGCCTGGGCTGCAAAGTAGCCTCGCTGCCAGGGTCCCCCAGATCCAGCCCCAGATAATAGAAGCCATGTGGCTTTTTTATGTGATGAAAGTGAAATTAACATAGCATAAAATCAGCCATTTTGGTGTGTCCAACTCAATGGTGTTTAGTACCATCATGATGTTGTGCAACCATCACATCTGTCTGGTTCCCAAGGTTCTCTCTTACTTATTAAGCAGTTAGTCCCTGTTCGTTTTCCTCTCCAGCCCTGGCAACCACCAAGGTCCCCTCTGTCTCAGTGGATCTGCCTCTTCAGGACCTAACCTGTGTTTTGAGCAGTAGTACAAAGAGCTAACTTAACTGTGCCGAGATACCTTTTGAAGAACTTTATGTGGATTATTTCAGTTAATGCTCAGGAAAGCTCAAAGAGATGAGTAGTAATACCCACAGGTAAGTGGCTTATAATCATCTATTATTATTATGATCATGATCATCATGGAGTCATTATTTCTTCATGTGTAAAAAGTAAAAAATAACAGCACACTGACAATTGACTGACCACATTTGTGTGAGAGGCATTGTTTTATGCCAGGAATGGTGAATAGCATTCACCTCTGGCCCACTGGGAGTCACCTCCTGTGGAATAGGGGGAATGGATTTTTGAGGTAGCTCCCAGGGACAAAGAGTGATTGTTGACTAGTGATGCCTGTCATGGACAGAGAAATGGGTGACGTGGTATAAATGACATTCATTTACCTTCCCTCCTAGGCAACTGAAGAAGAAAGAAAAGTGAAAAACGATCCTGCCTCAGAGGAAAACATTACCCACAGGAGTACGCTGATGTAGGGAGGCAGTTTGCAGTGTTCAGAACACGAGCACTGAGGTTAGAAACAAAAGAAAGGTGTTCAAGTCTCAACACTGCAACTCACAGATGTGCCTTTAAAAAGTTATTTAGCCTTTCCTGTCCTCATTTCCTCTTCTATAACATAGATAATTAAATAAATAAAATGCTGAAAATCATATAGAGTTCTGAGAAAAAGGGGTGAGGTAATGTGAGGAAACTGCTGAGCACAGTCTCTGACACATAGTAAGCACTTAATGCATGGTAAGGAAATTAAAATTACATGCAATATTATACTTCATATGTTTTGGGGAGGGCTCTGGGGTTTGGGGTGTTCTGCTGTTGGATGCATCCTAGGCAAGTGCTCTCTCTCTGTGACATTCCTATATTTAATGCACTCAATAGATCATCTTACATGCTATATTATATTTCATATATTACATATCTTTGATAAGTCATACCCAATATTTTATATATTCTAATATATCACCTCCCTCCATATCACGTATGTCTTTATAGATGTGCATTCGTTCCCTCCTCTTTATAGGACACAGAATGTGTCCTGCTACGTGATTCTTGAAGGAAAAAGGACTCCAGTTCCCTTGCCAGCACTGAACTGAGGGCAGGAGCATGGTCCTGGGAGATGCAGGTCACACACTGAAGGCAGCTGTGCAGAGTGGCCCCCGCACTTCAAGAATCACATAGCAGGACCTTTTCTAGAAACAGAAAGGGAATTTAAATATAGGTTATCAGAGACATTTGTTAGCTCTAACTGAAAGAGCACTGTTTTGAATATGGCACCAAAAATGTAGAAAATCACTGTAAACCCCAGAAATTTATCTTCAAAATATAAAATACTTAAAAATCAGGGCTTTCAGGTTATCTTTAGGTATTTCATGCCAAGTACCTTCAACATAGTAGGTGATCAATAAATAATAGAGAAGTAAATAATCACTTTCTAGATGTTTGATTATCATAAAAATTGTTTATTCAAATTTTTTTTAAAAAGCCTAAAATGCTAATTTCTCAGTTTGAACTTATATATAGGTCAGTTTGAAATATGACGAAATTGGTTTTGCTCTCTTTAAACCTCCCTAGCAAATTCAAGAGAGGCTTATCTTTGTGCAGGGTGTGGTACAAACCTGAAACCCCAGAAGTCTGGAAGGGTGAGGCAGGGGGATCAAAAGTTCAAGCCTACGCCAAAGCAGAGAAAGACCTAACTGAAAAGGAGAACTATAGGCCAATCTCACTAATGAACATAGATGCAAAAATCCTTAATAAGATACTGGCAAACAGAATGCAGAAGATCATCAAGAAGATCATACACCCTGATCAAGTGGGATTCATCCCAGGGATGCAGGGATGGTTCAATATACACAAATCAATCAATGTAATACACTATATCAATAGAGCCAAGGACAAAAACCCTATGATTATCTCCATAGACACAGAAAAAGCATTTGACGAAATCCAACATACATTTATGACAAAAACCCTACAAAAAATTGGAATAGATGGTCTCTACCTCAAACTGGTAAAAGCCATCTATGAAAAACCAACAGCCAATATCATACTAAATGGTCAAAAACTGAAATCCTTCACACTAAAATCAGGAACAAGACAAGGATCTCCACTATCACCACTCTTGTTCAATATAGTTTTGGACACATTAGCCATGGCAATTAGACAAGAGAAAGAAATAAAAGGAATAAAGATAGGTAATGAAGATATCAAATTGTCATTATTTGCAGATGACATGATACTCTACAGAAGACCCCAAGAACACCACCAAACGTCTTCTAGGCTTAATAACCAAATTCAGTCAAGTAGCTGGTTACAAGGTCAACACACAAAAATCAATAGCTTTCCTCTACACCAATGACAGACTCACTGAGAGAGAAATAGGGCAAATAATTCCTTTCACAATAACTTCCAAAAAACTGAAATACCTAGGAATCATCCTAATGAAAGAAATCAAAGACCTCTTCTCTGAAAACTATGGCACTCTGAAAAGAGAGATTGAAGACGATATCAGAAAATTGTAGACATCCTCTGCTTCTGGGTAGGAAGGATTAATATAGTGAAAATGGCCATACTTCCAAAACTGCTATATAGATTTAATGCAATTCCAGTTGAGATCCCAGCAGCATACTTCATGGACCTCGAGAAAACAATCCAAAAATTCATTTGGAAGAAGAAGAGACCCAGAATAGCAAAAGCAATTCTAGGTAACAAAGACATGGCAGGGGGTATCACAATCCTCAACCTGCAACTATACTACAGAGCTACTGTGATAAAAACAGCATGGTACTGGCAAAGAAACAGACCTGAGGACCAGTGTAACAGATTAGAATATGCAGAAACAAGGCCAGACACACTCAGCCACCTCATCTTCGATAAAGGAGCCAAACAGCCTCACTGGAGGAAAGATAGCCTCTTTAATAAATGGTGCTGGAAAAATTGGATTTCAACTTGCCAAAGATTAAAACTAGACCTGTATCTCTCACCATGCACTAAACTAAAATCGAAATGAATTAAAGATCTAAATATTAAAATAGAAACTCTGAACCAGTTGGAACAGAGGTTAGGTAGAACCCTTGAAGACATCGGTGTAGGAAAAGGTTTTATGAACAAAACCTCAGTTGCCCAGGAACTAGCACAAACAATCAACAAGTGGGATCTCTTCTTATTAAAAGGCTTCTGCATAGCAAGAGAAACCACCAGCAGTGTGAAGAGACAACCACAATGTGGGAAAAAATCTTCACCTGCTCTTCCTCAGACAAAGGTCTACTATCTCGAATCTATAAAGAACTTAAAAAGATCAGACCTCCCAAATTTAAAGACCCAATCCAAAAATGGGCATCTGAAATGAACAGACATTTCTCAGACAAAGAAGTACAAATGGCAAATAAACACATGAAAAAATGTTCAACATCACTGGTCATTTGAGGGATGCAAATGAAAACAATGCTGAGATTCCCCTTTACCTCAGAAAGAATGGCTGCTGTCATGAAATCAACCAATAACAAATGCTGGCGGGGCTGTGGGGAAAGAGGAACCCTGCTCTACTGCTGGTGGGAGTGTAGACTGGTGCAAGCACTGTGGAAATCAGTATGGAGATGCCTCAAAGAACTAGGACTGGAAGTCGCATTTGACCCACCTATTCCACTGCTGGGGATCTTCCCCAAAGAATTGAAAGAATCATACCACAGTGATATATGTGCACGCATGTTCTTAGCAGCACAGTTTGTAATAGCTAAAACTTGGAAACAGCCCAAATGCCCATCAACTGGAGACTGGATCAAGAAAATGTGGGTTTTTTTATAAAATGGAGTACTACTCAGCCATAAAAAATGAGAAACTAGAGACATTTATAGCTAAGTGGATGAACATTGAGACGATACTCTTAAGTGAAATAAATAAGACACACATGTATAAATACCAAATAATTTCTCTCATGTGAGAAACTGAAAGTGTAAATAAGGACTGAATGTATAATAGGTAATGTGAAATAGGAAGAAAAGGGGCAAATGGGAAGGAAGTGGGAGGGCTAGGGGAAAGGATAGAAGGGAATGGGATTAATATGAGAAAATGGAAAAATAGGAACAAAATCTTTGTAAATAGGGAGGACTGGAGTGGTTGAAGGGAGGGCTGGGCAAGGCTGAAAAATAAGAACCAAGAGAGATTATGTAAAGGTGCAAATTTTCAGTGATGAATGTCATTATATTGTATACCTAAAATGTATCAATGATTAGAATGAAGAATTGATAATGCAAAACAGGAAGAAAAGGTCCAAAGGGTTAGGGGTAGTGGGAGGGGCAGGGGAAAGGAAAGAAGGGAAAGGAAAAATACTGAGAAATGGAAAAAATGGAAATAAAGTCTTTGTAAATAGGGAAGGGTGGAGGGGGTGAAGGGAGGGCTAGGAAAAAAAAATGTTTAAGCCTAGCTTAGGCAACTCAGGGACTTAGCAAGACCAAGTCTCAAAATACAAAATAAAAAGGGCAGGGAGGTAGCTCAGTGTGAAGGCCCTGGGTTCAATTAATTGTACTGGAAAAGAAAATAGATGCTCTTTTTTCTAGTTGTGTATCTAGAGAGAAGTCCAAAGTAAACAGGGGCTTATGAGATGGTCACAAAAGCTATTTGTTGATAATGGATCCACAGAAGATAATTCATATGTTGCTAAAAGATGTGTTCTGAGATTTCCAGGAACTACACAGACCTTTAAACAGAAGGCAAAAGCCAGAAGAGAAAAAAATAATTACTTCAATAGAAAAACTGGGCTTTTACGATCAGTACTCAAACATGCCCAGTTCTCTCCAATATCAACAAACCCATCCACGCCTCTCTGTCTTCTCCTGCAGGTGTTGCCCTACGGTTCCCTCTTCTTGGCTGCCCCATTCTCCTGGATAGTTCTTTAGGTTCACATATCCACGTCCTCACCTCCCATTCATTTTTCACCTCACGGTAGTCTAGTTACAGCCCCACTGCTCCGTTGAAATATTGCTTTCCAAAGTCATCCACAACGCCCTCGTAGCGAAACCTAACAGACACTTTTCCATCTTTGTCTTACTTGCCTTCACACTCACTGTAAATGATAACAACTCCTTCTTGGAAATACTCTTTACTAAACTTTCATGATGCGATACTCTTGTGGTTTTCCTCGGTGTTTATATAGAACAACTGTAGCGCATTGTCTTGGATTTCCCAGGGCACTCAACATGCCTCAATTCCCTACTAAACTCACAATCTTTCTCAACTTTTCCTCCTGTGTCCTCCTTCAAAATGAATGCCTCTCTTTTGCACAAATGCTAAAGCTATAGGCCCAAACAGCATCTTTGATCTTCCCTCTTCCTCAGTTTCTGACAACCACAAACCAACCAGAAAGCCACTGGCACCACCACTAACCTACAACCAAGAGAACAATCAGCACTTATTATTACAGTTGCTGAATGCCTCTCCAATACACATACTTTTTGGTGCCCCTTCTGAAACCACTCGAGTTCAGGTTGCCAACTGAATAATTGGATACTCTTAATGAGTATCTCTGAGCCTCAATTTTCTGGCATGTAAACTGAAAGAAGTAGAATGAACACTAAATTTCTCCTCTATATATTCTGTAATTATAAAACTTTACAACCAAAAGGATGCTCAGTGCAAAATCAATTTTAGTGGTTTTGGCAACCATTTCACTTTATCAATTTAAATTAAATTTGAGTAACCAAAATTGGGCCTCATGTCTTCAACATCACAACAACCTGAGAGTCTTTAAGACAACTTCTAATAAGGCCTTTCCATAGAATCTGCCTTATGCAGTGCTTGGAACCATAGAAAATATTTGAGAATGAAGTTCTAATGCCATTAACAAATGTACCTACTTTTTTCCCTTAGAAAACCCTTTAAAAAGTTATAGCTGCCAGGGCCGGGGATTTGCCTCAGTGGTTTCACCGCCTGCTGAGCAAGCGCAAGGACCAGAGTTCGATCCCCGGTACCAAAAAAAAAAAGTTACAGTTGCCCTTGAGGGAAATTTTTATGTAAAGACTCAACCTTTCTGTGTTGACTAACATCTCGAATTCATATTTAAAAACCTAGGTAACAGGAAAAGGTTAACTGAGATGGGGAGGAAACGATGAAGGAATTTTGTTGATTTTCACTAGTAATAAAGTAAAAATAAAAGCACTGTAAAAGAAGAGTACGAATTTAGGTCAGGTCTGTTCTATGAGAAAAATGTAAAACTGTAAGCAGATGGAAAAAGTTAAGTGACACAATATGGCAAATTCCATAACAAGCTTAACAGCAGGCCATTTGAATGGGAGAGAAAGCAGATTATGAAACAAAGTGGCCTTGGGGAAACTTAGAGGGCAAGAGCCAGGAAAGAAAGGGGCATTCCGTGCTCTAACAGTGCTTTGGGTTCTGAAGTGTGTGGCCCATCTGTGATGGTTTGTGTTGGGCTCTTCCCCAGAGGCCCATGTGGTAGAGGCTGGTCCCCAGCCAGTTCAGCTACTGGGAGGTGGTGGAACTTAATAAGTGGGCAGCAGGGGATCTTTGCATCATTAGGCTCATGTTCCAAAGGCATTGTGAGAGGTGAGAGGTCGTGTTGCACCGCCTGCTTCTGCCGTTATGTGCTGCTTTGCCACAAGCCCAAAGCATAGGGCCAATCAAACACGGATTGAAATCTCCAAATCTTGGAGTCAAAGTAAACCTTTTCTTTCAATAAATTAATTACCTTGGATGTTTGTTACAGCAACAGAAAGCTGATGAAACACTATCTGAGTGAAGGCTTCATGAGGACATCAGATATCTACTGAAAAGGGCATTGATTAACTGAAGAAGGATGCACCATTTCTCTCCAAAGCTCATTAGCAGATTGAAAGTCTGGCACAGAATTTCTCTGCTTAAGGATTAATTTCTAATTCCAGGAATGGAACTTTCCTCTAAATGAGTAGGCCTTTTCACAAAAGTGCAAATTCATATGGTATGAATGAGAAAGAAATAACAGTGCTGCCTCTCCTCTTCCTGAGACCCAGTAGGAAAGAAAGGGGAAGTTACAAAAGAGAGGAGTGAAGAATTAAAAGTCCCCAGCCCTCCAGCAAAGTGCAACCCCCACAAATAGAGGAGAAAGTATAATGGTCTCTTCCAGGCAGGCTTAGCCCACTGGGAAAAGTTTTTTGATCTGGTTAGGAAGAACAGTACAGACAGCCTCAGCAGAGCACCAGCAAATTCAGGAGCTGGACAAGAAGCTGGCTGTCCCAGAGCTTACAGGGAGATAGTATTACCTGTCTGTTAGCGCTTAGGAGGCTAACTGGGTCCTAGCCCCTGGGGAAATGCCAGACATAATCATGCTAGGCTTCTCTGATAAGAGCAACCTACTGATCACCTTAAAATACATAACTAAAAGCTATCTATACTTTAATATTTCACATATACTGTCATTCCAAATTGCTGTATTGTCAAATTGCATCAGACAGCTTTAAATCCAAGGCAATGACTTTCAAACTCTTTGAACAGCAACTCACAAAAATATATAAAATATTTTTATTGTCAATGAACACTCAAAAAAATACAAAAGTTTTATTAAATTTAACTTACCTTCATTATACACAATGCACTCTAGAAGTAGCTATTTCAGTTTGTTTCATTGTTTTTAAGTGCTTGTCACAACCCCCAGAATTATTTCATAATCCACCGAAGGGTCAGAAGCTGAAGCTTGAAAAATGTGATCATAAGACTGTAGATGTCAACTATTTTAGCCAGTAGTCCAGTGTCCAGGCTTTTTACAGGCTCATTAAATTTATCATCACAAAGCAGAGTTTGCTGAAGAGACCTGAAGCTCCATCCACAGCACTGTCTGAGGAACTCCTACCAGGACTCACCAAATGAGGAACCAACCTGCCCTCCGCCAGACTGCGATGTGAGCTACACGTGCAGTGAGAAGGGTGTCAAATCAGAATCGTGTTGGGGAGAGCGGGGCTCACCATCACTGAAGGCACAGTGCGGCTCTTCTGGGACATGCGCGGCATCCCAGAGTGAGGCAGAAAAGATGCATTCATAGCGAAAGGACCACACTTGAGGCTTCCGCTGCCAAGCATCACAAGTTGCCCTTAAATACGTCCTACCTCTTTGAGAACAGAGAAATGTGCGGGATGACTTCCCTAATCATGTGGTCTTTAGTATCTCAGTAGACATCATTTAGTCATTTAGAAGGATAACGGCAAATTAAATTAGTTCATGCTAATTATGCCAAAATGATCAATTCAAATAAGCAAGGTAATTCACTTCTAAATTAAAAATTTTTTCAATCACTTGGCAACTCAAATCAAAGCAAATGGGTAATGTTACCAATTATATCAATTTGACTCTTAAATTTAAATACATAAACATATGATGAATTGAAATAAAATCTCGTTTGATATGCACTTAACTTATTAACATTTGCACTCAGGTAGGGAATGGCATTCAGAAAGGGAAACAAGGTCATGACCTTGAAAACCAAAGAAGGTTGCTACAAAAGCACCTTCGTTAGATTCTAGCAACAGAATGAGTTCCCAAAACCCATCAAACAAGCCATCCCCGTAGGCAAACTAAGGTAGATCACAGCACAAAAGGCAGCACTGTGGAAGCTCATGAAATATTTATCAAGGAAAATATTTGAAAAATAATAAAAATGTTCAGTTTTAGGAAGCCAGATGATAACATGCTAAGCTTCAACATGGTTGCAGTTATGATTGCAGGATTCACAGGAAGGAAAAAAAATTAACATTTATTGAATATCTGTGTTCTTGCCAGGCATTAAGTACATACAAATACATGGTAGCACTGGAAATTAGGAATCAGAGATGTTAAATAAATTTCCCTAGGTCACACAATAATAAATGACAGAACTAAGATTTAAACCCATCTTCTGATTACACATAAATTGTGTCACATTTACATCACTTTATCTTCATCAGTATTCAAAATATTATAGTGCTTAAAATATTTGCTTAAATCCTTCCTAAGATATCTGATTAAGAATAGGTCAACTCAGATTCCAGTTTCATGGCTAATGAGCAATAAAGTGATTTGTTTTACATGGGAGGAGGTGTCTCACTATGTTGCCCAACTGGCCTTGAACTTCCGAGCTCAAGGGATCCTTTTGCCTCAGCTTCCCAAATAGCTAGAACTATAGGTATGTGCAACCATGCCTAGCTCAACAAAGTGATATTTTAAAAATAATACACAAAAAACCTAATCATGCATTCTTGGTAGCATAATAAATTATATGCATTATTTATGTTTTATACAAGGATAAAAATATTCTAGTTATCTACCACTATATAAGAAATTTAACCAAAGCACATAGTGACTTAAAATAGTAATTTACTCTTATCTCTTATTATTCTGTGGGCTTACTGCAATGGGCTGGGCAGTTCTTGCTTGGAATCTATCAGAAAATATACTCAAATGTCAGGTGGAGCTACAATCATCAAAAGGCTCAGTTGGGCTGGGCATCAAGAGGGCTCACTCACATGGCTGGGAGAGGATTCTGGATCATTTCTTCCTTTCAGACAGGGTCTCACTATGTAGCTCATGCTGGCCTCAAACTCATAGTCCTGCCTCAGGCTCCAAGTCCTGGATTACAGGCATGTACCATCATGCCCAGCTCAGACTCCACCTTTTCCATGATAAACAATATGTACTGAGAAGACAGGAATGAGACCTCACCACAGCTTAGTCTTTAGTCTCCTGTCCTGGAACTTCTACTGTACCCAACTGTGCTAATAGGGAAGATACATAGTGAGATTACAACAAAATAACTTTTCTTTCGTATCTTTAGTTCTATTTCTCCAGGAGCTCAGCATTTCCTGATTGAATGAATGAATGAAAGTCTCTGTCTCTCCCTTTTCCATTCTACTTTTTTTCTTCTTCTACACTTCTTTTATTCTAATTGAAGAAAAAGGGTTCTTTTTTAAAGCAGCAACATTCTGTATTGAAATATCCCTGTATCCCATAAATGTGTATTATTAGTATGTGTCAATTCTTAAAAGTAGAAACACATTCTAATTGATAAATTAGTAAATCTTATGGTTCACAGATTTCCACCCACATCTCGAGACTATCTGACACCTGCTGACTGACTCAGACATCATTTTAGAGAGGGAAGTAACTAGAGAATTTGCTTTAATGCAGGCAAAGGAAAAGAGAGAGAGAGAAATGGGAAAGAAGAAGTAGGTTATGGAAGGAAGAAGGAAAGCATAAACGGAAAGAGAAATAAACCGGAAAATTTGAAGCATTGTGTTTAAGAGGCTGAAATGACAAAAAGAAGCCAAATTCTCCCCTTATCTTGGTTTCCAATTCATTGCCAACATTGCCAACCTAGTCCAATCTTATTTCCTAAGGCCCAAATTATTTCTATATGAGCTTACCTATTCTTCCTACCAGAGTCTTTACCCCTTAGAAACTATCAAAAAGAGTCTTCCATGCTATCAGAAAATGGACAGGCATCCCCTGCTCCTGAATAGGAAGGATCAATATAGAGAAAATGGCCATACTTCCAAAACTGCTATATAGATTCAATGCAAATCCAATTGAGATCCCAGCAGCATACTTTACAGACCTTGAGAAAACAATCCAAAAATTCATTTGGAACAAGAAGAGACCCAGAATAACAAAAGCAATTCTAGGTAACAGAGACATGGCAGGGGGTATCAAAATCTCCAACTTGCAACTATACTACAAAACTACTGTGATCAAAACAGCATGGTACTGGCAAAGAAACAGACTTGAGGACCAGTGGAACAGATTAGAAGATGCAGAAACAATGCCAGACACAGTCAGCCATCTCATCTTCGACAAAGGAGCCAAACACCCTCACTGGAGGAAAGATAGCCTCTTTAATAAATGATGCTGGAAAAATTGGGCTTCAACTTGCCAAAGATTCAAACTAGACCTATATCTCTCACCATGCACTAAACTAAAATCAAAATGGATTGAAGATCTAAATATTAAAATAGAAACGCTGAACCAGTTGGAACAGAGGTTAGGTAGAACCCTTGAAGACATCGGAGTAGGAAAAGATTTTATGAACAAAACCTCAGTTGCCCGTGAACTAGCACAAACAATCAACAAGTGGGATCTCTTCTTATTAAAAGGCTTCTGCACAGCAAGAGAAACCACCAGCAGTGTGAAGAGACAACCCACAATGTGGGAAAAAAACTTCACCTGCTCTTCCTCAGACAAAGGTCTACTATCTCAAATCTATAAAGAACCTAAAAAGATCAGACCTCCCAAATTTAAAGACCCAATCCAAAAATGGGCATCTGAAATGAACAGACATTTCTCAGACAAAGAAGGAGAAATAGCAAATAAATACATGAAAAAATGTTCAACATCACTGGTGATTTGAGAGATGCAAATGAAAACAATGCTGAGATTCCACCTCACCCCAGAAAGAATAGCTGCTATCATGAAATCAACCAATAACAAATGCTGGCGGGGCTGTGGGGAAAGAGGAACCCTGCTCCACTGCTGGTGGGAGTGTGGACTGGTGCAAGCACTGTGGAAATCAGTATGGAGATACCTCAAAGAACTAGGACTGGAAGTCCCATTTGACCCTGCTATTCCACTGCTGGGGATCTTCCCCAAAGAATTAAAAGAATCATATCACAGTGATATATGTGCACCCATGTTCATAGCAGCACAGTTTGTAATAGCTAAAACTTGGAAACAGCCCAAATCCCCATCAACTGGAGACTGGATAAAGAAAATGTGGGGGGGGGGGGGTTATCAAATGGAGTACTACTCAGCCATAAAAAATGAGAAACTAGAGACATTTATAGCTAAGTGGATGCACCTTGAGGCAATACTCTTAAGTGAAATAAATAGGACACACATGTGTAAATACTGAATAGTTTCTCTGGTGTGAGAAACTGAAAGTGTAAATAAGGACTGAAATGTATAATAGGTCATGTGAAATAGGAAGAAAAGGGGCAAAGGGGAAGGAAGTGGGAGGGCTAGGGGAAAGGATAGAAGGGAATGGGATTAATATGAGAAAATGGAAAATTAGGAACAAAATCTTTGTAAATAGGGAGGACTGGTGGGGTTGAAGGGAGGGCTGGGCAAGGGTGAAAAGTAAGAACCAAGAGAGGCTATGTAAAGGTGCAAATTTCCAATGATGAATGTCATTATATGGTATACCTAAAATGTTCCAATGATTAGAATGAATAATTGATAATGCAAAATAGGAAGAAAAGGTCCAAAGAGGTAAGGGTAGTGGGAGGGGCAGGGGAAAGGAAAGAAGGGAAACAAAAAATACTGAGAAATGGAAAAAATGGAAATAAAGTCTTTGCAAATAGGGAAGGGTGGAGGGCGTGAAGGGAGGGCTAGGAATGGGGAAAAAATAAGAACCAAGATGCATCATGTAAAGGTACACGTTCCCAATGAGAAATGTAATTGTGTTGTATACCTACAATGTACCAATAAAAGAATTTAAGTAATAATGAAAAAAAAAGAGTCTTCCACTACTCAGGAGACTGGGACAGGATGATCATGAGTTCAAGACCACTCTGGAGCCAAGGATGGTGGTACATGTAATACCAGTCCCAGGGAGGCTGAAGCAGGAGGATTGATGCAAATTCAAGGCCAGGTTAGCTACATAGTGAGTTCAAGATCACCCTACACTATAAAGCAAGACCCTGTCTAGAAAAAGTTTTCTTCATGGTGCTCCCAATTATAAATAAATAAGTAACCAACCACTAAGTGGGCTTAAGGATGTAGTCTAACATAATCACTGAAGGGATTTTCATAATCTAACCTAAAAGTTTGTGCCAATCTTGTTTCTTACAACCTCTACATGATACAGTTGGTTCTGTCAGAGCTCTACAATGTCTGCATCCAAATACAGTACAAAGAGAAATTAAAATAGATCTCACTGTTTGATTCAATACGAAATATATGAAGTCTGAGCCAAGTAAAACAAAATAAACAACAAAATAGTATTTTTACATAGCCGTGCATCGATGTTGTAAGATTTAGAATGAACATATGTAGGGTCCTGAATATTTTTTACAAATAGAGATTTTTGTTTTCAGTTTTGTCTCCCATCTTCTGTTCCAGTGGCACCCATCACCAAGTGCTATCCCAATACCTACCTCACAGGGACCCACAAGGAGATCCCCTTCATCATGGAAACTGATATTAGCTGAGCAGCTTGGAAGGTGACAGGATTAGCAGAATTATTTTGGACTTTAGCCTTTTACTAGTGGTGCCTTTTAACACTACATCATCTGATTTAAATTTCTGTGGCGATCATCACACAAGTTCCCCTTCAGTTTTTACTTGGTAGACTCTTTACTTGGTATACAGTAGTTGAAACTATTCAAAAAATGGTCAATAATTTGTCACAGCTTTAATTTATAAAGATTATTTTTAAAAATAGAGGGAACACTAAGAATACCATTGCTAGTACTGTAGCTCTTTTAGAGGCTGATATTAATGGAGTTTTTAAAGCAAAATATTTGAAGGTGATGTCTGATTATGTAATCTGGGTGTGGTGCATGATGAAACAGATTTCATGGTTACAGCAGTTCATTATCAGGTATGATTAAAGCTGTAGGTATCATTTTGAAAGTACAGGCTTTAGGGGTGAGGAAAGAGACTTTTTGAAGCAAAGTACAAATTAGGAATAATTACAGAGACGATCATGGAATGTCAAACTCCATTTCATCATGATCCACTCAACATCCTTCAAAGTGGCATTGAATCTGGTAAAGCACTAGTATAAGGCTAAAGGTGGCTTTGGGAAGGAGGCATCTGAAGTATTCAAGAGTAGAAATACTGGCACTCAGCAAACATGCAAGTAGACAAGAGAGTAAATGTCTTGATCTCCGGGACTTAATTAGTGCACTTCAACTTAGTTTTTTAGAAAAACGACTAGTTTTCAAGTCCACTATTGAAAGTGCAAGCAGTGGTTTGTGGGGTTTTTTTTTAACCTACTTTGAGTTTGAAAGTAGATTGCTATAGTTGTGATATGGTTAGAATGTGACCTCAAGGGTTCATGTGCTGGGAGTGTGGGCCTCAGTCTGGGAGTATCACGAGAGCTGGCAGGACTGTTTACAGGGGGGGTCAATGAGAAACCACAAGATTGGCCCTCACTGTGACTGGCTTCCTCCTTGGTGAAGGGATTCTTCCTTTCACGGGTGTTCAGCCATTACTATACCATCACCATCCAGTCTTTATCAGAGCTGATCTGGTACCTTAAAACTTCTAGAATAATGAACTAAATAAACTTCTTTTCTTTATAAAATTACCTAGCCTCAGGCATTTCCTTAGAGTACAGAAAACAAACTGATACAAAGATTAGTATAGCAGACAGAATGGAAGCTTTGGGGATGATGTCAGAATTCTATTCCTTGCTGTGAGTGAAGGGTCTATGAATGTTCTCTTCTTTTTACTTTGTACATTTCACTCTCTATGAAGATGTTATGTAGACAATCCATTGATGGTACCCAAGCATGCAACTTCCACAATATATTAGTTGTGTTTGTTACTGCTGTAGCCAATGCTTTGTTTATACACTATTTCATTATAAGAGATGACTTCTAGTTTGCAGCAAGAAACAATAAACATATTCTGGTTCTCTATGTCATTTCAAAACAGCCTTTAGTGTGTAGGTATGAGAAGATGCATTTTTCAAGCCAAGAATCAAGCCTTATATTTTGTTTCATCTGAAGTACCTGATACAAAGCTATAAAACTAGAATATATTCAGGAGTTGATATTCATTTATTCATTTGGCTAATACATATTGACTTTCCTATCAACTGACTAGAAAGTCAGAGAAGTTTGTCAACTGCTATGGCCAAATGGCATTTGATCAGTGCTATAAAGACATTACTGACTCAGCAGTACCTTTTAGCTATTAAATTTACTTCAGCTAAGGGGTATCACTGGTTCTCACTCCCACTTAAGACTTATGAAGGGGTGCTAGAAGAGGATCAGCTAGTTAGAAGGTTGAGACTTAAAAATTGAAGCAGAAAGAATCAGAGTCAAGAGAGGAAGAAAAAGAACAAGAAATGAGGGGCTAGAAACAACAAGCAAAGCCTCAGTTCCTCCCATACTTTAAGTTGAGTTCCTGTTTTATCACCTGGTCGTTCCTCTTGTCTCCTCCCACCAAACTAGGAGACTCGAGCCCCACATGGATGCCACAGAGGCAGGTCAAAGCTGTGCAAGGATCCTGGGACAAAACCTTGGCTAAGCTGGGCCAAACGTCTGCAAAACCAAAAGAAGAGCAGGAAGATAAACATAAATCATTTTCAGGTGAATGTCGAAGATGAAAAGCAGGAAAGTCAGAATTAGTCATCGAATCCAGAGTGAGCAACAGAGCCAGAGGCTGGGCTCAAAGCGAGGAGGGAGTCGGGAGACTGGAGCCCTAAAAGTGACACAAAGACTGGGGACGGGGGCTGATGGAGGCGAAATATTGCCCAAGACAGTAAGTGTGAGCCACTCTTTGAGGTTTGAAACTACATTGCACGTTTTCTTGGGTATCAGTTAATTTAAAAGCAAGGGATCTGAGCAGGTGCTTTCTCTTTTTATTTACTTTTAATGTTTCTTTATTTTTAAATTTATTTTAAAATAAAGTCTGGAGGAAATCCAGGGCCTCCCACACACTGGCTAGTGGCCTACCACTGAGCTACATCCACAGTCCATACTTTCTCTCTTTATAGATTTTTTTCCGCCTTATTGATAGTCCATAGCATTAAAAGCACCAAAACAATCTGGCAGCCATTTAGACATGCCTGCTATGAAGCAAACTATCCCACACTGATTTGGCCAGCAAGACAATATCTTCCGTGGACACTTTCCCTCAGACTCCTCCTTTGAGTATTTTGGGGAAACAAGACACCTGAACAAATAGTATATTTGTACAAATGCGTTCAGGTACAAGCAGCCTGAGGCACGGGAAGATTGACATTAATACCATGCCTGACTTACCAGCAGAAAACTTACTATAGTCCATGCAGCATGCTAGCCCAAAGAATTTTAAGTAGAGTAGTATAGTATATTTAATATCTTAAAATTATTCCACCTGGTTAAAATCAGTTACATGTTTTCAAGGATCTTGTGTCTCCCATACTCCAATTCAAACCATAATTTCCTGGGATTATTTTACCATATTCTTTTCAAACTCTCTCTCTTTAATTTTTAGCCAAACCTCAAAAAGTGAAGTATGCCCAGGGGCTCTTAGCAATTCAAAGAGCATCTTCATCCTTCCAGTCCTACCATGTGGAAGTGACTTACTCAGTCAGTAAAGAGCAGAATCAAGTGTCAGTTATCAGCCTTAAAAGATGTGTTTTCTTTATTTTCTTCTCTTCCTGCTTTTCAGAGAAAATGGAACAATAATTTTAAATGTTCTTCTAATGGCCCACACTCTTCTGGTCATTTGTAATAGCTAAGCTGGGGCCTAAAAGCAGAGTGTGTGTGTGTGTGTGTGTGTGTGTGTGTGTGTGTGTGTGACCGTATAGTCATATAATGTGATTGTTGATGTGGAGTGGGAGACAGGAAAGAATGTGAATGTTTGGGCACATAAAAATTAATATCAAACAGATGGTAGACTCTTTGAAAAGAGTTTACACCTTTACTAATGTCACATTTTGAGAAAAGTTTTATGGAATAGGAACAGGAGCAGCTCCAGGGCTGACTCACATCTAAGCATACAGGGAAGCGCAGGTATGAAGTCTCTCTAGGCACTGGAAGCTTTCATTCTAGAAAAGAAGTGTAATAGCACTCATTCCTGGCTCTCCTCCCTCCCACCCCACTTCCTTGGTGCCTTTCCAAGAAAGGGCCCTTGGTGCTGGCTTCTCAGTCCTCCCCGGGTGGAAGCTCATCAAGGCCAAGAGGGCCAGATGGGGCTGCTGGCAGAGATGCTGCTGATCCAGCTCTTTCCCAGCCCACTTTCTGTCTGCCAGTGTTTTGGGTGGCAGTGGCGCTGTCATGACAAGGGTACAGTTGCCTCCCCACAGCAGGTGGCGAGTGTCCCAGCTAGCACCCAGTGACAGCTACCAGTTGTCCCCTACCTGCCCTGTGCCATCCGAGCCATTATCTTTCCACTCCTATTTCACACTTCACATACCAGCTATCATCCCCGACAGTTATCTGATCACTAACTGCTTGGAATATGATGAATGCTAGCCCATTTCTTTTTCCTACTTGAAAGAGGGTGCTACTGTGCTCTGGGAGCTGCCATATTGATTCCTACATTTGCCAAGGCACTGAGTGTGAGCCTCGAATCACAGGGCTGACTTGTACCAAAGGTTATTGCTGTGATTGCTATCAGCATTTGTAAAGCTCTTCACATTTATTTACCTATTGTTCCTTAGGGCACCCTTGTCCAGGTGATTAGGATTAGCAACACCCAGCATAGAGGTAATAAGCCAGGGATCTGGGAAGGGTTGAGAAACGACGGAAAGACCCAAAATTAATAACCTCCACCACCCTTGGCCAATCCAGTTGTTCCACCATTGCAGCCAGCTGCCCCTCTTGAGGGAGCTCTTTTTCTTCTTGCAGATGGCAGCTCATAGATCACTTCAGGGATTATTTTGCTTGTGTTCTTTTGCTTATTTTCTGTTTTCAGAGGCAAGAAAGTCATCTCAGTGACATCAGTGTCTACTTGCGGTGCTCACTGATGCAGCTGTCCCCTGAGCTCAAAGCAGTAGCTGCTCAATCATGCTTGTTGAATGAGTGGCAATGAGAAGAGCCTTATAAATACTGTTACTTACACATAATCTCTTATCATTTTTATCTCTCTAGCCTTTCCAAGCAGTCACATACACAGCCAAGTCATAACCCTGGAGCTAATGATCTCACTTGTGGAAGCTGGAGTCCTTGGCTTCCTCTCCTTGCTCCAGACCTTTCAGTCATTTCTTGCCTTTAGTTAAGAGGGGTGATTAAGGGAGTAGCATGACAGAAGTCCTGTTAGGCTATTTTGCTAGCTCTAACAGCTTTAGAAAGGTACAAAGTTGAAATTATTGACTCCAAGATTTCTTTCTTACCTTATTTGTAGATTTCAAAAAAAAAAAAATCCATCTGTTTTATATATGCAGTACAATGAAAAGTGCTTTGAAGAAGTTGAAAGCACTGTATAAATGTAAGATATAATTATGTATGCATGTAGTTCTATTAACCTTGGTAATTGAGAGTTGGTTATACATTTAAGGTTTAATTAGTTTCGATAGAACAGTAGCTCACACTTTTCTAATGGGTACGGCCAGACAAGGGCTTAGAATATGTGCCTTTGGTTAATTTTTTTTTTTTAAACATCAAATCAAGATAAAGTCTGAAATCCCTTCAAAAATGAAAAGTTGGCATAAGTGAATAATGCTTACTTCTCATCAACAAGTAAGAATAGGCAAATGGTACTAAATGTTTGAATTTTTTTGCTTCAGATTCCAGACAATAAGAATATAATTTCCTCTGAAAAGAAGCTTAGGCTAATCTTGGGAGCCAAATCCCCTGGATAATCCAAAAATGAACTTTTTTAAAAAAATATATATTTTCCATGTGCGTTATAGTCCTACATGCTAGGTTATATGCATTGTAAATATGGTCTGTTTAAGGACTACTTTTCATTTTAATGATGTCATTTAAAGTTCTAAATATTGATGGAATCTCATTTATCAATTTTTTTCTTTTATACATCATGTTTTTTGTATCCTAGGAAGTTCTTGCCTACCCTGAATTCATAAATATTTTCCCTTATAATTTCTTCTTAAAGTTTTATACTTTTAGGTTTTCTTATTTAGGTTCATAGATCCCTTCAAGTTATTTTCATGTATGGAAAAAAAGGGTTGAGATTAATTTTTTATATACGGATACCAGGTGTTCTAGTGCTGTTTGCCAAAGACACTATCTCTTCCTCGGCTCTTGAATTGAGTTTATATACTATAAAATGCTAATGTTAAATAATCTTTCAAAACTCAGTGGATCATATATGTGTGGTTCTTTTTCTAGATTCTCTGTTTTATTCAAATGATCTATATGTCTTTCCTTACACCAACACGCCTTGATTACTGTAGCTTTAGAAGAAGTCTTAAAATTGGGTGCTAAACGTCTTCCAACACTGTTTTTGTTTTTGTTTTTATTTTTGTTTTTGGCTTTTCTGGGTCCTTTGTACTCCTACATAACTTTTAAATTTCAATATCCAGTTCTTCATTTATAGCAAGTATACGCAGACCTGAATTTTTATACATACCTTGTGTTTTCTAATCCTGCTAAATTCAAATACAAGTTCTAGGGGCTCCTAGAGATTTCTTATTATTTTCTCTGTAGATGATCATTTCATCTACATATAAAGATTTTGCTTCTGCTGTGCCAGTCCTATCCTAGTTGTGTCATTTTATTGCCAGACTATTTTGGTTGGGCCTAGGTTTCACAGTTTAATGGACAGATAAAGAGTAAGCATATCTGCCCTTGTTCCCCACCTTAAGGAGAAAGCATTGTATCTTCTCCATTCATACAAGGCATTCTCGCTGGAAGTATGGAGTACATGTCTTTAATCTGTTGAGAAGTTTCTGTTTTACTTCTAGTCTCCTGATAGCTTTTACCAGGAACAGGTGTAGAATTTAGTCCAATACTTTTTCTCCAACTAGTGACAGGATCATATGGCTTTTTCCTTTCCTCTGTTAAAATGATGACTTTTGGGGGTGGATCTTCCAATGCTGAACCAACACTGCCATCCCTCTAACAAAACCACTTTCTACATCCTGCCAGATCTGACTTCTAATAGTTTGTTTTGTTAAAGAAATTTCTATCTATGTTCATACTTTTTTCTTCTATTATCTTTATCCAGTTTTAGAATTAGCACAATGTTGAGTTCCTAAAATGAGGGGAGAAGTGTTCCTTCTTTTTTCTGCTTGAATTGTTTGATATAATTTATCAGTTAAAATGTTTATGAGCCTGCTGTTGTCATATAGGTAGGTTTTCAAGCTAGGAATATACTTTCTTTAATAGGTGGTATTCAAATGTTACATTTCCTCCACAGTTAGTTTCATTAATTTGTTTTCTAATTTACTTCTTAGAAGTTGTCAAATTTATTTCAAAAAAGATTTTTGTAATATGCTTTCTATATCCTTTTAAATTCTGTAACATCTGTGGTAATGTCTCCTAGATCTTAATATTGTAATTTTAAAAATGTATAACTGATATTGTGTAACAGGAAGAAAAGGTCTAAAAGAGCAGGTGAATTGGGAGGGGTAGGGAAAGGGAAAAAAGGGAAAGGAAAAAATATGAGAAGAGGAAACAAATGGAAACAAGGTCTTTGCAAATAGGGAAGGGTGGAGGGGGTGAAGGGAGGGCAAGGGAAGGGGAAACAAAATAAGAACCAAGAGACTCATGTAATGGTACAAGATCCCAATGATAAATGTAACTGTATTGTATACCTAAAATGTACCAATAAAGGTAATGGGGAAAAAAATATATAGTCCTAAGTGCAACCGTAAGGTAGTTTGCCTTTTTGTTTAAAAAGGAGTCAACATAATATTTTATATTTACTACCTATGTTGTTTCATTTGATCCTCAGTGCAAAATTGCCCATATGTATTATTGTTACCCTTTAATTGATGGAGAAGTGGAAGCAAAGCTCTTAGGCACTTTATTCAAGGTCACCAAAGAGACTGATCTAGCTCAAGTATCCTCACTCCAGGTTCAGTGCTCTCCACAATAATGCAGTAAACCACATTGGAAGGGGAAGATGGATTCTTAATGCTGTTGTAACAATACCACACAGAGCTGGGCAAATATTTTACTTTATTAAATTCATCACATTGATTCAGAGGCCCTGTGCTTCAAGCTCCATGCTTGGCCCTGGGAAGATGCCAAGTAAAACCCAGGCCCACTTCCCACCTTGCTGGGTTGGGAGATGCACACACACAAAAACTGCTGTAAAACAAGGCAGAGGAGGCCTGCACAAGCAGGGAGACAATGTGCTACAAAGCTGGGAAAAAGCAGAGTTCCCACACATTCCTGGAACAAGAGGCCCTAGCCAAGCTCTAGATTTAACTGAGGACATGTTGCAAGAGTGAAGAGGGGTGATGGGGTGTCCACCAAACTTCACCGCTATCTGTCTCAACTTAATCTACCACTGCAAAAGTTGGCAGATAAACACAAATTCTAGTACACAAATTAGTTAGTACACAAATTTTTAAATTATTTTTAAATGGCCTATTTGTATATTAATTATATAAATTATAAGAAGATTTTAAATAGAAACAGTGAAGGTGGTTTCTCCTGGGGAATGAAACTGATGGACTAGGAAAGAGTAAGATGAGAGGTGGAGTGGGGCCCACTGTGTTTCTTTATAAATCCTTCATTGCCAGTGCACTTTAAATCCACATACATGGCCCGCTGCTCCTGGCCCAGAAGAAAGGGCTTCTGAGCCACTGTCCCAGTGCTTCTGGCCCAGAGGAAGTGGCTTCTGGGACACCATCCAACCCACCGCTTCTGCCCCAGAGGAAGGGGCTTCTGAGCTGTCATCGCACAGCTCCTGGCTTAGAAGAAGGGGCTTCCGGGCCACTGTCCATCCCGCCGCTCCTGGACCAGAGGAAGGGGCTCCTGAGCAGCTGTCCCACCTCTCCAAGCTCAGAAGAGGTGAGCCAAGTGGGCACCAACAGCACCCCCCGCCCCGGGTTGAAATGAGAAGACATGTAAATAAGTCTCAAAACCAGGCTTCCAGATCACCTACAGCAACCCCAAAGGGAAATGAGATGGAACTCTGTGACACTCAACCACCTGGACACCTTGAACCAGCAACAAGAGAGGATCTGGAAAAATGAAATCAGAAATAATTTCTCAGATAACAGCAGAGATTGTGCTTATAGTACAAGACATGATTAATAAATCTAGAGAGGAGCTGAGGAATATGATGGAATGTTAACATAGGAAACAAATGGAATCCATAAAACAGATGCAAACAGGTTTCCAGGAGATCAAAAACTCCACTGAAAGTCAACACACCAGAATGAGCCAATGTGAGGACAGAACTTCAGATATAGAAGATAAGATTGCAATTAGTGACCAGGAAAAGAAAAATTGCTTCAAAATTGTAAGGAAATACAAGAAATCAATCCACCAGCTGCTAGATGATGCAAAGAAGAATAACATAAGACTGATTGGAGACAAAGAAGAAACAGGAGAGAGTGCAGATGACATAAAAAAAAAACTCTTCACAGAAGTAATGGCAGAAAACTTTCCAAGCAGGGGAAATGAACTTGACAAACAGATAAGTGAGACATATAGGACTCCAAATAGCCTTGATCAAAAAAATCTACCCATAGGCATATAATTGTTAAGATTCCAGAAACTCAACAGAAGAACAAAGTTCTACAAGCAGTGAGAGAAAAGAAACAAATCACATACAAAGGAAAGCCCATCAGAATCACAGCAGACTTCTCAACACAAACCATCAAGGGAAGAAGACCTTGGAGTGACATATTCCAAGCCCTAAAAGAAAACAGCCTCCAACCCAGATTGATGTACCCTGCAAAACTATCTTTCAAAATGGATGGAGAAATAAGATACTTTCATGACAAAGAGCACCTTAGGAACTTCATGAATACCAAACCAGCACTCCAAAAAATTTTAGACAATATCGTTACAATGGACAATTAGGATCACAACCCCAGGAAGCCAAGCAGAATGAACCCATCTGGCATGACAAGAAATTAAATGTAAAGGGGGAGAACCCAACAAAAAGAAAAACTCATGACAATGATAAGTCAATACATATCAGTTATAACCATCAATGTTAATGGTCTCAATTCACCAATCAAAAGAAATAGACTGGCAGAATGCAAGATCCAACAATATGCTGCATACAGGAAACACACTTAATTCAAAAGGAAACTCATAAACTGAGAGTTAAAGGTGGAAAACAATGCTCCATGCAACGGGAACCCATAAAAAAGCAGGACTAGCTATATCCTCTTTGCAGATCAAGTGGATTTCAAACCAACACTGATTAAGAGAGATGAAGAAGGACACTACATCCTTCTAAAGGGAACAATCCAAGAGGAAGAGATGACAATCATAAATGTCTATGCACCAAACACTAGTGGACCCAACTATATAAAACAAATACTAACGGACATGAAAAGTCATATATGCACTAATACAGTTGTAGTGGGGGACCTAAATACCCCACTATCACAAATAGATAGATCAACTAGACAAAAAATAAGTAATGAAATACTAGAACTCAATTGAACTCTTGAACAAATGAACTTAACAGATGTTTACAGAGTCTTCCACCCCACAAAATCAGAATACACATTCTTCTCAGCTGCACATGGGTCGTTCTCCAAAATAGACCACATACTTGCACATAAAACATGTTTAAGTAAGTCCAAAGGAATTGAAGTTATCCCCTGTATATTATCAGACTATAGTGCAATGAAATTGGAGATCCATAGCAAAAGAAACCACAAGAATTTCACAGACACTTGGAAATTGAACAACACACTGCTGAATAACCAATGGGTCACAGAGGAAATTAAAGAAGAAATCAGACAGTTCCTTCAATTAAATGACAATAACAATAGAACATATCAGAATCTATGGGACACAATGAAAGCAATCTTATGAGGGAAATTCGTAGCAGTGAATATTCATATTAGGAAAACAGAGCAAGCCCAATTAAACAACCTGATGCTGAACCTCAAGCTTCTAGAAAAAGAAGAGCAGGACAACCCCAGAGCTCATACAAGGGAGGAAATTATAAAGATCAGAGGAGAAATCAACACAATGGAGACTAAGAAAAATATACAAAAAGTTAGTGAAACAAAGAGTTGATTCTTTGAAAGAATAAACAAATTTGACAAAACCTTAGCCAACCATATCAGGAAAAGGAAAGAAAAGGCTCAAATCCATGCAATTAAGAATGAAAAGGGTGAAATTACAACAGGCCCAGCAGAAATCCAGAGGATCATCAATACCTACTTCCAGAACCTATGCACCAATAAGATGGACAACACAGAAGAAATGGACAGATTCCTACATACATATGAATTACCAAAGTTGAACGAAGAAGACCTAAAAATTCTGAACAACCCAATATCAACCAATGAAATTGAAAACATAATTAAAAACTTATCAACTGTGCAAATAAGGATTAAAAGGTACAATAGATAACGTGAAATAGGAAGAAAAGGGGCAAAGGGGAGGGGAAAGGGGGAGGGGGAGGGGAAAGGAAAGAGGAATGGAATTAATATGAGAAAATGAAAAAATGGAAACAAAGTCTTTGAAAATAAGGAGGGATGGAGGGGTTGAAGGGAGGGTAGGGGAAGGGGGAAAAATAACCAAGAGAGTATGTAAAGGTGCATATCTCCAATGATAAATGTCATTATGTTTTACACCTAAAATGTACCAATAAAAAGATATACAAATAAAAAAACTTATCAACTAAGAAAAGCCCGGGTCCTGATGGCTTCACTGCTGAATTCTACAAGACATTTAGAGAGGAACTGCTGTCACTACTGTTTAAACTCTTCAATGAAATTGAAAGGGAAGCAATACTCCCAAATTCATTCCTGGAAGCAAGCATCACCTTGATCCCCAAACAGAGAAAGACCCAACCGAAAAGGAGAACTATAGGCCAATCTCACTAATGAACATAGATGCAAAAATCCTTAATAAGATACTGGCAAATAGAATGCAGAAGATCATCAAGAAGATCATACACCCTGATCAAGTGGGATTCATCCCAGGGAGGCAGGGATGGTTCAACATACGAAAATCAATCAATGTAATGCACTCTATCAATAGAGCCAAGGACAAAAACCATATGATTATCTCCATAGATGCAGAAAAAGCATTTGACAAAATCCAACATGCATTTATGACAAAAACCTTACAAAAGATTGGAATAGATGGTCTCTACCTCAAACTGATAAAAGCCATCTATGAAAAACCAACAGCCAGTATCATACTAAATGGCCAAAAACTGAAATCCTTCACACTAAAATCAGGAACAAGACAAGGATGACCACTATCACCACTCTTGTTCAATGTAGTTTTGGAAACATTAGCCATTGCAATTAGACAAGAGAAAGAAATAAACGGAATAAAGATAGGAAATGAAGTCAAATTGTCATTATTTGCAAATGACATGATACTCTATATAGAAGACCCAAAGAATGCCACCAAACGTCTTCTAGGCTTAATAACCAAATTCAGTAAAGTAGCTGGATACAAGGTCAATACACAAAAATCAATAATTTTCTTCTAAACAAACAACAAATTCACTGAGAAAGAAATAGGGCAAACTCTTCCGTTCACAATAACATCCAGAAAACTGAAATACCTACAAAGCAACCTAACAAAAGAAATCAGAGATCTCTTCTCTGAAAACTATAGCACTCTGAAAACTATAGCACTCTGAAAAGAGAGATTGAAGATGATATCAGAACATGGAAAGACATCCTCTGCTCCTGGGTAGGAAGGATCAATATAGCGAAAATGGCCATACTTCCAAAACTGCTATATAGATTCAATGCAATCCCAATTGAAATCCCAGCAGCATACTTCATGGACCTTGAGAATACAAAATTTCATTTGGAACAAGAAGAGACCCAGAATAGCAAAAGCAATTCTAGGTAACAGAGACATGGCAGGGGGTATTACAACCCACAATTTGAAACTATACTACAAAGCTACTGTGATAAAGACAGCATAGTACTGGCAAAGACACAGACCTGAGGACCAGTGGAACAGGTTAGAAGATTCCAAAACAACTCCAGACACACTCAGCCATCTCACCTTTGATAAAGGAGCCAAACACCCTCATTGGAGGAAAGATAGCCTCTTTAATAAATGGTGCTGGACATGTATAAATACCAAATAGTTTCTCTGGTGTGAGAAACTGAAAGTGTAAATAAGGATTAAAATGTATAATAGGTAATGGAAATAGGAAGAAAAGGAGCAAAGGGGAAGGAAGTGGGAGGGCTAGGGAAAAGGATAGAAGGGAATGGAATTAATATGAGAAAATGGAAAAATAGGAACAAAACCTTTGTAAATAGGGAGGAATGGAGGGGTTGAAGGGAGGGCTGGGCAAGGGTGAAAAATAAGAACCAAGAGAGACTATGTAAAGGTGCAAATTTCCAATGATGAATGTCATTATATTGTATACCTAAAATGTACCAATGATTAGAATGAATAATCGGTAATGTAAAATAGGAAGAAAATGTCCAAAGGGGTAGGGGTAGTGGGAGGGGCAGGGGAAAGGAAAGAAGGGAGAGGAAAAATGCTGAGAAATGGAAAAATGGAAATAAAGTCTTTGTAAATAGGGAAAGGTGGAGGGGGTGAAGGGAGGGCTAGGAATGGGGAAAAAATAAGAAGCAAGATGCATTATGTAAAGGTACAATTCCCAATGAGAAATGTAATTGTGTTGTATACCTACAATGTACCAATAAAAGAATTTAATAAAGTGCACACAAAAAAAAATGATGCTGGAAAAATTGGGTTTCAATTTGCCAAAGATTAAAACTAGACCTATATCTCTCACTGTGCACTAAACTAAAATCAGAATGGATTAAAGATCTAAATATTAAAATAGAAATGCTGAACTGGGTGGAACAGAGGTTAAGTAGAACTCTTGAAGACATTGGTGCAGGAAAATATTTTATGAACAAAACCTCAGTTACCCATGAACTAGCACAATCAACAAGTGGGATCTCTTCTTATTAAAAAGCTTCTGCACAGCAAGAGAAACCACCAGCAGTGTGAAGAGACAATCCACAATGTGGGAAAACATCTTCACCTGCTCTTCCTCAGACAAAGGCCTACTATCTCGAATCTATAAAGAATTTTAAAAAATCAGACCTCCCAAATTTAAAGAACCAATTTGAAAATGGGCATCTGAAATGAACAGACATTTCTCAGACAAAGAAGTAGAAATAGCAAATAAATACATGAAAAAATGTTCAACATCACTGGTCATTCGAGAGATGCAAATGAAAACAATGTTGAGATTCCACTTCACTCCAGAAAGAATGACTGCTATCATGAAATCCACCAATAACAAATGCTGGCGGGGCTGTGGGGAAAGAGGAACCCTGCTCCACTGCTGGTGGGAGTGTAGACTGGTGCAACCACTGTGGAAATCACTACGGAGATACCTCAAAGAACTAGGACTCGAAATCCCATTTGACCCTGCTATTGCCCTGCTGGGGATCTTCCCCAAAGAATTAAAAGAATCATATCACAGTGATATATGTGCACCCATGTTCATAGCAGCACAGTTTGTAATAGCTAAAACTTGGAAACAGCCCAAATGCCCATTAACTGGAGACTGGATCAAGAAAATGTGGTTTTTTATAAAATGGAGTACTACTCAGCCATAAAAAATGAGAAATTAGAGACATTTATAGCTAAATGGATGCACATTGAGACGATACTCTCAAGTGAAATAAATAGGACACACATGTATAAATACGGAATAGTTTCTCTAGTGTGAGAAACTGAAAGTGTAAATAAGGACTAAAATGTATGATTGATAATGTGAAATAGGAAAAAAAGAGGCAAAGGGGAAGGAAGTGGGAGGGGTAGGGGAAAGGAAAGAAGGGAATGGGATTAATACGAGAAAATGGAAAAATGGAAACAAAATCTTTGTAAATAGGGAGGGATGGAGGGGTTGAAGGGAGGGCAGGGGAAGGGGGAAAAATAAGAACCAAGAGAGATTATGTAAAGGTGGAAATTTCCAATGATGAATGTCATTATATTGTATAATAATGTACCAATGTTTAGAATGAATAATCAGTAATGCAAAATAGGAAGAAAAGGTTCAATGGGGTAGGGGTAGTGGGAGGGGCAGGGGAAAGGAAAGAAGGGAAAGGAAAAATGTTGAGAAATGGAAAAATGGAACAAAGTCTTTGTAAATAAGGAAAGGTGGAGGCGGTGAAGGGAGGGCTAGGAATGGGGAAAAAATAAGAACAAAGTTGCATTATGTAAAGGTACAATTCCCAATGAGAAATGTAATTGTTTTGTATACCTAAAATGTACCAATAAAAGAATTTAATAAATAAATAAAGCCACATATATGATTACTTAGGTAAAGATTAATTTTTAATAGGCTCTGAGGATGAAATGGCTTCTACATAAAGAGAGGAGAGGAAGAAGCAATTGCATTCAGATTGCAATGTGGGGTATAACTACAGGGGCAAGGAAATAGGAGTTAGTGCTTAACTGTTGGAAGCACTGAATAAAAGGATATGAAAAAGCATATATGCTTACACTATTGTTGGGAAGGAAGGCAGTAAAGAAGGTGTTAAACAAAGGGGTGATATACTTTGAACTAAGCTTTACATACAGCAGTGGTTCTCAAGTTTTAATCACACCAAAATCACTTGCTTTTCAAAATACAATTGCTGAGGGTTTAGAGTATCGCTCAGTGGTAGAGTACTTGCATGGGTTTGCCCCCCAGAACTGCAAAAGAAACCAAAAAAACAATTGCTAGTTCCCCACCAAAAAAGATTCTTCTTCCGTAGGTCCAGGGTGGGGCTGGAGGGTTTACATTTCTGATTAGTTCCCGGGTGATGCTAATGCTTCTGGTCTGGGCACCATAAATAAAGAACTGCCAACAGGGGGAAGAGTGATCCTGTGGGGAGAAGTCAAGACTGAGGCAATGAAAGGATTGGCAGTAAAGAGACTCTTCCAGCAGGACAGAGCGGAAGGAACACAGCCCTGGGCAGGGAATGATGGCGGGAGGTACAGAGCAGCAATCAAAGGAACAGACACACTTTCAGAGGACAGTGGGCCACTGGACCACGCCTGGGGCAATTACGAATCACAGATCACTGGTAAATCCCCCATGCCTGTGCCAGGCTCACAAAATGCATTTGAAATTCATTTTTAAAATAGCAAGCCTGTGTAGAAATTAAGCTTTTATCTTAGTTTCCCTTCCTCCCATACCAATAACCTCTTTCTAGTGCAAATTAGATTGCAATAGCATCTTCAGGGAAGAATATCTTTTTCTGTAACCGGTCAGCTGATGTGTCTGTCTCTATGTGTAAAGCCTGACTCAAAACAATTTTTTATTTCATTTTGCAGCATCCTTTTAGCTAAATAAAGTTCAAAATAACTAAGGACCACAAGGACATATCCATCTCTACTGAGTGGAGCAAAAAAATGCTTAACTCACTCTACCATATAAATGTCCCATGAAATCATTAGATGCATCTTTTCTCCAAACCACATTTGTTGACTACCAACTACAGGACACGCATTGTGGATGTGTTTATGGTGCAAAGATGGATTCAACATGGACTCTGCTCAGAGTAGTTCAAAATCCAGCAGTATTTTTTCTGATGCTCTTAAATTGCCCTGAGTTTAGTTTGCAATAATAATCCAAGAGCAGGGACGGATGAAACTTTTCTAAACTGACCACTTCTGCTGTCTAATTATTTAACTGAAGAGAAGACTTGGGTTCTGGGATATTTCCCAATCTTGGATGCATTTTGCTGACACACAGCCATTTAGTATGTCTCTCCGTATCTGGTACCTGTCTCCTCCCCTGGTCCTTAAGCATTATGAGCATTTTATCACTTACATCTTCCAGTGCCCAAAGAGAGTGCCACTTGGGGCTTTTAAAATACCATTTCCTTTACTACCTCCCAAAATAACAGGGTCACTTCAGGACCAGCAAGCCATTGGCACTGTGACTCTATTCCCAGGAGCACGAATAGTTCTGGAGAGTAGCAAGTATTTTCACAGCTGCAGGTCTTGGTGCTGAACTTTTTACAGCCAGGGAGAATCATGTCCAAGTGAAAATACAGAAGTGGAACCAGCCATCAAAGAGGTGAGGTGACAGGGAGTATGTTTACTCAAATCAGAGAGCAACTGAGAATGATTTCTGCAGCTGTAACAGAACAAAGATGTGGGCTGAAGGTCAACTTCCTTCTTTTATTTTGAATAATCAGCACACCTAAGCAGTGTAGCTCCAACATTTCAGGCAACATTGCCCATTTCAACTCTTTGAAAGATCCCACAACTTGGACAGTGGAGAAAAACACAATGAAAAAACTTCCATCTCATTAGAATTAATGAAATCATCATGGGCCTCAGCTCTCCCTGCCCCGTCACAACCTCAGCTGTCTCCAAATGCCCCGTACACCCATCCACCTCAGCCCACTATGGCCACAGCTGCCCACAGGCCATGCTGTCACCACCTCGCCCACAGACTCCTGCACCTCACTCCTCTCTCAGCACCCTGCTGAGCCCCACCAAACCATGATTTTACACTGCAGCCAGAGTAACCTTTTGGAGACTCAAATCTACTTCTAGAATCTTTTTGGGGTTTTTTGGTACCAGGGATCAAACTTGGGACCTTGCAATTTCGAGACAGGTGGCGGCACCACTGAGCTAAATCCCTGGCCCTACTTCCGGAATCTTAAACCCCAACACACATAAAGCCTAAGCCCGTGTTGATCTCTGACTCTTGCTCATTGAATCGGCCCAGAGAGCTCTGGGTCATCTCTCCCACGCATCTGCATCTTCATCCTGCAGCTTCCCTTCTCACTGCCTGCCCTTGCTCCCCAGATTCCCTGCCAGGAGCACTCCTCCTCTCCCATCAGATATTAACTCACTCCAGTTCCTGGAGGAGCCTGGAAGAGGCCCCTCTGCTTCCTGGCCAGACCAAGTACCCAGGTATTAAATTCCTTCAGGATCATCCACCAGCTCACTATCATGAACCTTCACATCACATGTCACAAGATTTGCCCAGCCTTGCATAGTTGTTTGACTTCTGTCGGATCTCCTCAGTAGACTGTGAGGGATTTGTAGGTGGAGACTCTTATTGGAGCGTCCTGCTGTATCCCAGAGCCCATCATAGTGTCTGCTACACATTAGCTACTACATAAATATATTTAGAAAGAAGGATGAATGAATACACAATGAGTGGCAATTTTTAGTGAATGATAATAGGTCACACATATTTAACTGTCCATGCTAAGTACTATTCACAACCCAGTTGTTTTTATTATCTTCATTTCAAAGATTCAAATACGGAGCCACATAGAGATTAACTACTCAAAATTACACAGTTACACAAAATACCTGTAATTGGAGAGATATTATGACTACACGTACCACAAAAGCCAATCTGTCCTGGGCAGTATTTGTCCGATCACTTTTAAAGATTTCTGCCACCAGGGCTTGTAAGGGTCAGAGATTTTCTTATTTGGAATTTGACTTTGAAAGTAGAATGTGCTATGTCCTCTTTACAAACATATCAATCACTCAAGAGATGAAGGTCAGAAGCACTCTTACATGGATTCCAGCTACCTCTGTGCCCTTTCAGGATGAAATGAATATAAAGATGTGCTAGTTACAATAGACACAATGTGAATCACTGTCCATCTTCACCTCTGTTTTTTGCTTTTTTTTTTAATGAACAGGGCAGATATTTATGAGGTTAACTGACCACATGAAAACAAGAGAGCTCAGAATACCGCAAGCAAATGAAGGGGGAGGAGGGGGAGAAGGGGAAGAAGAAGAGGAAGAGAAAGAGGAACAGGAAGAAGAAGGAAGGAGAAGGAGCACTTCCTTGGGAAGAAGGACTGAAAAAGAGATATATGTGTTTAGAAAAGAGAAGACAGAAAGGAAGGTGTTGCTCTCCAGAGCTCTCCAGGAAGCCACTCACTGAACTGCCCACCACTAGCATTGCTTTGGGCCCAACCTGGAATAGAAAATATAAAATTCAAACAAAGCAAAGTCTCAGAGGAAGGCTGGAAGGGAGGAAGGATACTAAGTGGAAGTAGCAAATAGCTTATTTGCAAAAAAAGAACTCTAGATGGAGCAGTTTCCTCTATTTGAGTTTCCTGTGATGACTGATTTCACTGGATTAATGACTATTAGAGAAACAACTGGTGGGAATGCATTAGTTCTGTGATAGGATTTAGAGTTGGATGAGGCAAAACAGAACCACAATTAACTCTACTTACGAAACAGAAGCTGACTCTCTGAGCAAGATCCATGTAAAGAGAGAAGGCAGCAGAAGTAAAAGAGTGAGAAAGAGGAGAGAAGGTAGAAGAGGTACAGCGGGAAAAAGTTTGAAAAGGTGTTCAAACATTGGAGTGTATTATACTGTAGAATGTGAGAAAGCACAGAGACTTTGGGATCCTATCGCTGGGATTTGAATTCAAACTCAGTCTCCTACTAAGGGTAACCTCCCTAAAACTCAGGTTTCTTGTTTTTAAAATTGGGGTTGTAACTGTTCTTGGTTCATATGGTATTTTTAAGGAGTAAAGACTGTCATCCCTGTTAACGTCACCATACACACTATTGTGCAATCAATATTATTAACTGCAGATGAAGATGACCTTCACATAAATGTGAAGTACCACTTGTGTCGAATAATATTGCAAATGATCAGAAATTAACAGGAATAATGTTGTACCCGTTTCTCTTCTGGAGGCCATCATTATTCACCAATGAGCTTTGTATACCTTCAATGCCAAAACCCAAGGTCAAATGCCATCTCCAAGACGTTCTCCATTCTAGGCTTAGTCTATAACATCATTTTCTGTTCTCTCCTTTAGCTTTTATTCTCTGCCCCTTTCCCCTTTGTTTACTTTTCTGCTTTGCACTCTGTTTTCTGGTTCTTTGAAACCTTTCTTCTCCCCATGTAAGGATCCTGTTGAGACAGACTAAGCAGATCTGTTTCCTCTGTGCTTTAAACGTTGCAGGCCAGAAGGGGGA
Source organism: Heterocephalus glaber (assembly GCF_053883595.1). Lineage (NCBI taxonomy): Eukaryota > Metazoa > Chordata > Mammalia > Rodentia > Bathyergidae > Heterocephalus > Heterocephalus glaber. The sequence continues at coordinate 65,097,016 of NW_028258317.1, read as the reverse complement.
AAGGTTTCCTTTGGATGGGTGCCAAGCAACCTTGGAGAATGGGAGACAGTTTTTAATGACACAGTAAGAAAGAAAATATTTAGGCTTCATTTTAATTGAACTTTTCTTAGGCTCATTACTTTTTAGTAGATTAAAAAAAATCAACAGATGAGAACACTGGGAATAAAAATGCACCTAGCTCTGGCTGTGAGCTCAGAAATGGAAAAGGCAAAGGGGCCAAAGGGAAGTCTAGGGGAGGAGTCTTATGGGAAGAACAGCCCCGCCAGAAATCTAAACTCAGAGGTGCTGCCTCTGTCACTTCATTCCTTTATTAGGGCAGATCCTGTTGGTATGGCCCGTAAAATTGGCAAGATAATGAACAAGTTCATTACTTTAAATATCTTTCTACTTGTTGAGTCTACTGCAGAGCCTTGAAAAGCAAGTTTATGGAGTGTCACAGCCTAATTAAACTTGGCAAAGTGAGCATTGTAGATAGACAGTTTCCCTTGTTAGGTGACACCCAAAATCGCTATTTTAGTCACTGTTTATCAAGCATGTACTATGTGCTAGGCATTGGACTAACTGCTTTAGACATAGGATCTCATTTAAATCTCCCAGCAGCTCTGTGAAGCAGGTATTGTCAAACTTATTTTGCATATGGGCTACATCAGGCAATGTGCTTGGGTCACACAGTAGATGAGGGTGGAGTGGAGATTTTTAACCAAATGGGTACCACACCCAATCTCCCACATACACTGCAACATCAGGTGCAGCCAATTGCACAGTTAAGTACCTCTGTCCATACTCAGAGAGTTCGTATGATGACAACAAACAGAATAGCTGCAAATAGACAGTATCGTGGTGTAATTAAATGAGTCATCTTAGTGGAGCTAAGGTAGAAATAGCCAGCTCCTCCTCCTATTCCCAGGTGAAAGAATACTTGGGCCCATTGGCAGGTTTCTCCTCTTCCTGTGTCACACAGCTTTTCCCTACACTTCAAGGTGACTCACTGAGCTTTACATCCTATAACACCCCAATTTTACCATCTGTATAAAAGGTACAGAACTGAGAACATTTTCGGCAGGAAGACAGTGCACTTAAGACACTTGGAAGAGTGGCTGACATATCGCTGGTATTTTGAAAATGCTACCTAATTGCATCCTACCACTTTCTTTAATGGGGATCATATTACCATTTGAAGAACTGAATTTAGTTGGAGTTGATGGATTTGCTTGAAAATACAGGCATCATGATGACGTTGCTAAGGAGTGTGTTTTTCTCTGGTGCATTCTGTAAAATACAGACCTGACTTGCTTAGTAACTCCTGGGGAAATGCTGCCTCTCTGTCCACAGCCCCCTTGGCACCCTCTGAGGAAGTAGGATGTGTTTTCTGTTCCCTTCCCCACACTTCAAGAGAGGGAATATTTTCAAGGCTGATGGTAACAAAAATCACCTCCTGTTTGTGGTCCAAACTACAAATGGATTTACTTTTTCCTGTTGGGTGGTACCATGATAGACATGAGAACTCTTTGGTATGTCCACTAAAATCCCCTCGAGTGCAGCAATTTAGGAATGTTCTCATTTAATAGTACATTTAAATAAGCTGTCTTAGTTACTTTTTTCATTACTGGGACAAAATACCCAACACACAAAGTTAAAGGAGAAAAGGTTTATTTCAGCTCGGTTTGTAGAGGTTTCGGTCCATAGTTAGCTAGCACTAACAGCTCTGTCCAAGGCAGGCGCACATTGCAGAGAACTAGTCCATGGCAAACAAGAAGAAGGCAGTGAAGCAGCAAGCAAGCAGCAGCAGCCATAAGCCCTTTTTTCTGTTCCTTTGTATTCCATCCAGGTTATCCGCCCTTTGGGTGGTGCCACCCACACCCAGGCTGGGGCATCCTTAATCCGAGCATCACACTCTGGATCAAGCCAGCTCTGAAAAGCCCCATCTATGAGTGCTTGAGACTTTGGGGGACCTCTAGACACAAGCCATGACACAGGGCTTAGAAACTTATGTGAAGGCATCAATTCCAAATTGGTCTTCCTTCTCCATAAACCCTCATAAGAGATTTTCTATTTAGTCTGGAGCATCTCAGCTCATAAAGAGTCAATGTCCTGTCCCAGTGCAAATGTCCGTTAGTCTCAGACTCTTCATATTGAAGAGTCTCAGAATGTAGCAATTGCAAAATTCCCAATCAACAGATGAAAAAACAGGTACCCAAATGGTGTAAATCAGTACCCTGCTAGTATTTTTACCCTAACATTCTAGCCTATCGAATTTATCTTTCCTGAATTATAAAGATTTGCTACCCCTCTCTGATACAGATATTGCTAAAATTTCTCTAATACTGTATCAGCTGTCTTAATAACAAGTAGAGGGCAGAAGGGAGCTTCCATTTTGATATTCTTGAATCATGTCTTTTACCATCTAATTTTAATTTCACTGTTACCTAAGAGAGACTGTTTTTATAGGTCAAAAATATTAGATTCTCAATTGTATGTGTTTCGACTTGATTCCTCTTTATTCAATGCAGTCTATTTCTTGGCTTGTGTAAGTCATTGATACTGTGAATTTGGTTTCTTGTTTCTCTGTTTTCTTAGTATATGGTATAGTTCAAAGTAAATATTATATAAAGTCAAAAGATTTATTGTTTAAATAGCAGTAAAATACGTATATATTCATACCTCTTGACTTTCAGACACTCACAGCACATTTATGATACCTATTTTGGGGTCCCCAAAACTGCCTTGCCTCGTCAGACATGTTAAATACCAGGGAAGGAAATCAATTTAATGAAAACATTCTAACTTGTTGTCTGAATAGAGAATAGCAACTGAAACGTGCAGCCACTTGAGGTTGAGCGATGTACCTAGAAATGACACTGACAGCAAGCAAGGCAGGAGACCCTCTGGCCAGAGGTCAGAGGTTGCAGTGGGTCTTGACATACGTTTTACCGCTGATCTGGACCAGCTGTCCTTCGGAGTGTATGCAATAAGCAGAGGGCGGCAGCTTATGATGTCAGCATGTTCGTGACAGCACAGATACCAGTGGGAAATGTCAGAGAATGGGACAGCTCCTCTACACTTGCGTCCTAAGAGGAAGTCTACTGTGTGACTCAAACCACTTAGCCCTCTCTCACGCGGGCAGGAAACGGCAAGTCAGATTTCTTGTGCTGATGCGACTGAAAGACAAGCTAGAGGGGAAAGGGGAAAAGCTAAGCGATTAAAAGCTTCTTCAAGGGCCGGGGATTTAGCTCAGTGGTTCTATCGCCTGCCTCGAAGAAGTCATGCTGCAAAGTGTGAACCAAGTAGAAACTCAGTAGCACTTTCCCAGAACCCTGTAGACAATTGTTTCAGTGCAGGAGGAGTGTGTGTCCATCAGAGAGAGAGGGGGGCAGGAATGCTGCCTGCTGTGGGCTGGGAACCACCTCAGTAGAAGCCTGGCTGTGCCACTTCCTCTTGGATAGGCTTGGGTCAGTGAACCCCACCAAAACTCAGTTTCTTCACCTGCAAACCGAGGACTTAGGGTTAGAGTGTAGCTCCGTGGCAGAGCGGTTGTCTAGCATGCGTGAAGCCCTGCCCAAGTCGTCAGCAATGCAAGAAAAAGGGGAGAGAGAAGGAGAGAGATCGGTGTCCAGTGGTGTGAGAAAGAGTGGTCTCTGGCGTCCTCAAAAGCTTATAAGAAAAAGTGACAGGCATGTAATAGGTGGTCAGTAAGCAAGAGGAAGAAGAACTAGCATTTATGCAGTGCGCACTGTGTACAAGGCATTCTTTCACAGACCTTAAGTGTATTTGTTTCATTCTTTCAGTGACACCAAGCCAACTGGTAATATTAGCTGCATTTTGTAACTGAGAAAACTGAGGCATAGAAGTAAGTTCCCACATCTGCTGAGGATAAGAGTTGGGCCTCGAACCCAGATGCGTCTGACCCCAAAATCCACGCTTTGCAACCGCTCGTGGTATTGTTCATCGTGAGCCTGACCCACAGCAAACAAGATAACAACAAACCGCCTGTGTCCTTTCTGTCCTGACCCCTCTCTCCAATGGAGCTTGCTTCCACCGCTCTGAGAGGGATCCAAGCATTTTAGGGCTATCCCAAACCTGCAAGGACTGCCGAGGCTCAGCCGAACTGCTCTTGGCTAAGGGAAGATCTTTGCAGAGTCTTTTCCAGCTCTGTCTGGGCGGTGAGCCTGGCCTTATTTTGTAAGTGATTTACCCTATCCAGAAGTCAGCTTCATCTCCCTTCTGTAAGAACCAGGTGAACCCAGGAATATTCAGCTGCCCAACCAGAAAATCAAATAAGTAAGTCATCAGGCCTGAAGCTCAATACTCAAACACTGAACAATTTAGAACAATGAGCTACTCTTTTACAATAGAAATGGTTGTTGTCCATTTTTTATTCTTGCAGTTTTTCCAGCAGTAATGGATAAAACGCAGCCCCTAAAAGCCTAAGTTCTATTCCTAGCTCCAGCTGTGTGACCTTGCACAAATTTATTAACCACTCTGCACTACAGGTCTCCTCATCTAACTTGGGGACAATAACAGGTCCTACCTCACATGTGGTTAGTTAATGAATTCATATATGTAAGTGCTTCAGAACAGGCCTGGTAATAAGAGTGATACATATATTAACTTTTATTATCAATTTATTCTATTGCTGTTCAATCTAAGCCTACAGGCTTTACAACAATGCCTTTAAAGAATAACTGCTGACCAGGTGGTACACACGCCTGAAGTCCCAGTTACTGAGGCAGCTGAGGCAGGAGAATTGTTTGAACCGAATTTGAGATCAGCCTGGATAACAGAGAGCGAAGCCGAGTTTCAAAAAACCCAACCAACATTGCTGCTGCTTTATTCCCCTTGAAAATAATTTTCCTGTTTTTACCGTCTCCCTACCAGCTACCCTTCTCCGGTAAACTCCCTCCCTACCATCTCATCTTTTCCTTAAAAACAGAGCAAATTGCACTTAAAAGCCTTGTAGAATTATACCACTCAACCTGCTCATAAAAGTCAGGAAGTGCAAAAGTTAGAATTCTATGAAGACATTAAGTTGGTAGCGGTTCTGACGAAATCATTTCAGAGGGTTCAGTGCAGCCTCTTTCTTCCCCCAGTGCTGAGGACTGAATGTAGGGCCTAAAGCGTGGTAGCCAAGCACTGTCCGGTAAGCACACCTGCAGCTCGCAATAGACCCTCTTACAACTTCTGGTAGTGAGCTCGGAGGCCCTCACTAACCACTCCCTTCTTGCTCACTGCTTTTTTCTCACAGATGCCTCCTGTGGATACCAACTGGCCCAGGATTTGCCATTTTGAAGGAGGGCCACTCCTGCTCCAGATGAGCCATCTCCTCCAGGCAGTGCTTCTCAGACTTGAGTGGGACCAGAATCGCCTGTCGGGCTGGCCCACTTCTCAGCCCCTGATCCAGTAGCACCTGGGTGGATCCTAACCATCTGCATTTCTGACAGTGTCCAGGGGCTGCCACTGCTGCTGGTCTGGGCCAGGCAGAGGCCTTTCTCTCTCTTTGAATATGCTTCCTTCCCTTCCAATTCTATGCGGCTCTCCCAGACATATCAAAACTGAAATGAAAAATTCCTTTCATGTGTGCACATGAACACTCATTTTTTCAAGAAATGGAACCTAAATTCTGTTCAAACCCTGGCACAGTTTTGACAAAGCCAGACACACCCCATGTCAGCTGCTGCACCTGTTCCACCTACCCACCCTGTACCCTTCCATTTCCACCCATATCTGTGCACAGATGCTCTGAATCATGTGTGTTTATACATCTCCGGCCCTGCTGGTTTATATGTATGCAGTTGTGCTTCTCTTTCTCCTCCTAAGCTGTAAAGTCCTTGCTAAGGCTCAGCCCCTGAGGCTGAACACACCGTGGGTGTTTAATAAATGTAGTTCACTGATAAATGTTGAGTGTTTTCTTGTACCTGGTACTCCACGGGAACAAGTGGATGAGAACTTTAAACTTTTCATCAAGACCCAACTGTGTTTATTTTTGCAGTACTAATACAGCCAAAAGATGGCTTTCCACTCACATATAAATATGCGATAAGTTGCCAATCAGCATTTTAAATGCTTTGACGCCATGCTCAGAAATAACATCTGTGCTTCTTCTTCTCACATAGTTACCAAATGAGTAATTTAACTTAGGGGAGTTTGTGGCCATCCTTATAGGGAATTGCATGAATTCTAGAAATACTAGTGTAACTGTAATCAACTTTGATTTTATGGGACACTCATGGGCATATACCAACTACATCTTAATCTTTCCAGAATTAAAGGAATGATATTGGCCCTGAAGGCTATTGGTGAGAATATTTTCTGAGAGTTAATAATGAATCCAGAAGTTATTATTACTAATATTGATTTACAAATCACATGAATTAAATGATCAAAGAATGAATCATTTTTGTTTCATCCACTGAACAACCAAGAATTGAACTGCTCTAAATTAAGGAAAAAATAAATGATTAGTCTTTCCCAGGCAACCAAGGGCTATTAGAGAGCAAATCCAGAAGGCAGGACCTCTAGTTCACCATCCTCTGAGGTCTAGAATATACTTTAACCATAATGACATCGGAGGTCAAAACTTCACTCCACTCTGTTGAAAGAAGTCAGTGTTATTTCCCAGCCCTTTCTATGTGATAATATGTGGGCTTTTAACAGATTTCCTTGTCTTTTAAAGATTTGGTGCTACATCTAACCTTCTACTTACTGATCCTCTTCTTTTCCAATCATTAAATTGAGGAGAATTTTGCTGGTATATTCTGAACATTTTATTTCTTTCGGCTCAAATCTTTCTAAAGTTCAACCAGGGACCAATAATGAGTTCTAACTGAGAATAAGTGTAGGTTGTTTCTGAATTTTTTTAAAAAGTGACTTCATGCTATTGTTACTTTCATAATAAAACTTAGTGACATCTGAGTGGGTTTCTCTCCCTAGTCTGATTCCCACTGCTGCTTTTATACACCTGAGTCTTGTCTTGCTTTGTAAAAGAAGCTGTGTTCTTGGGCTTGAGCTAGGCTTTTCTTACACAGACCACATAATTATAGCCAGTATACTCCTTCTTGCAATTAATTGATATTTTCCTCCAAAGAAATCCGGACAGTAGAGGATAAAGAGTAGTCTTTTGTCTATAAAGGTTAAAATCGCATTTGTCATATTACATACAGATTTCAGGCCAGTCAGACTTTTAGCTTGTGGAAGTGAACTTAAGGCAGGGATGGACATGAAATATACTAAGAGCAGTCTTGGTGAAAGAAAAAAAAAAAAAAGAAAGAAAAGAATCAGATTTCCCTCAGCTATTCCAAAAGCAAAGGTAGTACTGACTTCTGAGGAAACTGATCAATAACAGGGGCCAATTCCAGGAAAGGGAGAATTTAGTCTAATTCAACCGGTGCTAGAAACTGTAGATAATATGGAAGCAATGGTTGACATAAACCTGATCTTCAAGAAAGTTAGAAAACACTAAAGGGATGAACAGAGGTCAAAAAGCAAAATGTTTTTGTGGCAAAGCATTCTATTCTTCCAAGATTTTATTGTGGTTGATTTTCAATTGCATTGAATTTTCAGTTAATAGACTCCTTCTAGACTTTTGAATCAGGAAAAGATAGTAATCAGTGGTATAATTAAACAGTGTGTTTTCGTTAATAAAAACAGATTTTTTAAAAGCTTTTTTAATGTGTCTTTACCATAGAAATTCCTAGTGAGAAAAATATATATCTTTACTTGTTTATTAAGTTTAACTCTGTAAGATGAAAAAAGAGAACTAAGATTTTTAAGTGAAAAAACCTGGAATTGAGCCTATTTTGTGCATTTCATTTATAAGAGAGTGTTGACAATGCTAATGAGCACTGGTTCTTTTGCTGCTAGATTCATAGAAGGTTAGCCCTTTACATAAAAACTACTAATTGGGGATGTTGTAGGTAGAATCTTCCACATTTTTTTTTACAGATCCTACATTTGCAACTGTTTGCTTTACAGAGTTAGTGCCTACTGCAAAATCAATTTTGTCTCCCTATAAACGTCTTCACAAGTTCCCAAATATTTAATTTCATCCATCAGCAAACTTTCAGAGTCTCAGCTCTAATATTTCCATAAATTTCTGAAGGCATGTTCCTTTGAAGTTTAATGCTTTTGAGAAAACATGCCTCTGAAACCATTCAAATTCTACACTGGTGTTCTGGACTGTTCTGGGATGGATATAACCTGGCAAAATGGTAGAATATGCACCTGAGCCTGAGAATCAGACCGGTTACAAGTCCTGGGCCACTGCTCAGAGCCTGGGTGATCTCTGAGATTTTACTCAACCCTTCCAAATCTCATTTCTTCATTTATAAAATGGGCATGGCAGTAGTATCTCCTGGCATTATTGTAAAAACGAAATACGATAATGCATGTAAGCCACTTTGACAATGATCAGCATACAGTAAGCTACTAATAAAACGCTATTATTACCAGTGAAGTGATATGCTATAACTTCATCCCTTTAAGTCCTCCTTTCACATCGGTTGAAAATATATGGACATTTCCCCAGAAATGGCTTGCTTCCATTAATCTGTGGATTCGTCTGCTAAAGCTGCCGTAACTACGTACCACAGGCTAAGTGACTTAAACAACAGAAATGTAGTTTCTCAGGGTTCTGCAGGATAAAAGCCTAAGATCAGGGTCTCAGATTTTGGATTCTCCTGAGCCCTTCTCCTTGGGTGGCCTTGCAGATGGCAGTCTTCTCACTGTGTCCTTGTGTGGTCTTTTCCCTGGGCCCATGAATCCCTAGTGTTGCTTTATGTGCCCTGATCTTCTGGTGTCTCTTCCCATAAAGGACACCAGCCAGATGGGATTCAGTCCACCCTAACCGTAGCCTCATTTTCATTCAGTCTCCTCTGTAAAGACCTTGTATCCAAATACAGCCACATTCCGAGGTGAAGGGGTCAGAATGTTACTGTACGAGGTAAGGGGAACACAGACTAGGACAACACACTGCCTAAATCCTGTCCACCTAAAACTGGACCTTCACTCACTCACAGCATTTATTCAATGTCTAGTCCAAAATTAACTGCTCCCTTCATACTAAGCATGGCCCTGTGACCAAGTAAGACTTCGCAGTAAGATGGTAACTGTTTCTGAAGAACTCAGATTCTTGGAAAAGACAGACAATTTTGTAAAATAACAATTTGCTGTAAAAGATTTAAGAAAATGGCAGAAAGTAGAAATTTTTTTTTTGGTACTGGGGATCAAACTTGGGACCTTGTGCTTGCAAAGCAAGCGGTAGCACCACTGAGCTAAATCTCCCAAAAAGAAATTTTTTATAAAGAAGACACCTTGAAGGATGAACAGAGTTTATCAGGTGAAAAGGATGGTGGCTGAGGGAACATGAGTTTCTAGATAGAAGTAGTGGGAAAGAGGAGTCATTAACCAGAATTTAATAAATGACCATAAGGGAAAGATGATGCATGGTAGGAAAACCATTACTGCACCTAAGGATCCAGGGAGCTCCATCCTGTCCCCAGCTAACTACAAAGCAGCTCTTGGAGTCCAGATTGTGTCCCTTCCCCCTCTGTCCCTCTGCTTGCAGGTGACAATGCAAGTCTCAGAACTCATCTTCCATGCAGCCACCTATACTTTCATGAGACATTCTTTCTCTTCTTCTAAATTTACATTCTTTATTCCCAAATGATTTGCTTATAAATGTAAATGATAAAAAACTGTTGTTGTGGCTTGTGTTTAGAAGTCCCCCCAAAGCCTCATGCAGATGAGGGGGGACTTTCTTTTTCAGAAGTGGCTGAATCTGGAATGTGTGATGCTGGGATTAAGGGCATGTGATTACTAAACCACTGTAAGTGAGAGACTGGTTTGGCACCGCCCTAATCCCGGTAGTCTGGATGGGATAAAAGGGGCAGAAAGATGCTGTTAGGGTCTCTTGTTGCTTTAGCTGTCTTATGCTGCTATGAACTGTTTCTCCTCTGCCACCCTGGCTTGGAGCCAGCTGATTATGGACTGAAACCTTTACGAACTGTAAGCCAAATAAACCTTTCCCCCTTTAACTTTGGGTGTTGGGTATTTTGTCTCAGGTACAAGAGAAAAGTAACTAACACAACTGTGTTCCTCTTAAGTCAGCCAGGTGAACACTTCTGCTTTAACTCTGTCTTCTATCTTCTTGGTGGCTAAGATGGCTGTGTCAGAGGTCTGATGACAAAAGCTGCCAAGTGCTGCACGCTCCTGTCATAGTAAGCCACCAACCTGCCAGCCTTATAGTGGGTAGGTGTCACTCCCATCCACATTGCATACATGCACAAACTTGGGCAAATGACTGACCCAACGCCACACAGCCAGCCACCGACAAGGCATGGACGTCACCCAGCTCATCTGACTTCATCCTCCACGTGCTAACACCAGGTGTACTGGCACTAGGAAAGACATGCTTGCAGATCTGTTGTGCAATAGAAAAAAAAAATCAGAAATACCGACCTTTTACATCAAGAGAATTTTCCCACATATAGCAAATGATACTTGGGCAGGCCTTGGGAGCCCACACCTGTAATCCCAGCACTCCAGGAGGCTGAGGCAGAAGGACTGCCAAGTTCAAGCCCAGACTGGACAACTTAGCAAGGCTCTATTTCAAAATTAAAAGGGTTAGAGAAGGGTGGGGATTTAGCTCAGTGGTTCCGGCGCCTACCTTAAAAGCGCAAGGTCCCGAGTTCGATTCCAGGTACCAAAACAAAGAGGGGTTGGGGATATAGCTAAGTGTGAAGGCCCTGGATTCAATCCCTAGTACAAAAGAAAAAAAAAGATTCTTATGAAGAGATGTAGCCTGGTTTTAGAGCATATGTCTATCATGTATGAAGCCCTAAGTTTGATCTCCAACACCACTACCAAAAAAATGTTCTTTGTGAGATTATGCCTTATTTTTTAATGTCATACTGTCCTTTGTGTTATAAGATGATGATGAAGTTTAAAATGATAGTCTTTTTTTCCTCAGTGTCCTAATTACAAAACAAAAAGCAAAACAGTTGGCATGTCAGTTCTTAAAGTTAAATCTTTGTTTTCATTCCCAAAAATTCAAAATCTAAAATTCACCACTGGGTCACAGAGTATCTTCCTCTCTGTGAGACATATGTTCCCTTTCTGTTGTCCACATTACCACTCATTGTAAAACTGAACTTTCAGTTTTTCACTGCCTGATTTTTAAGAGTTACCAACTCACTTCCCCAAACTTGGACCTGTTTCTCTCTAATGCACTTGTATTTACAGGAAGAGGCTAAGTGAAGAGGTAGCATAATGGCTTTCTTCTGCTGTGGTTTCCACGAGAGTAAAAAGCCCAGCCTTTTCTTATCATAGCTTGATGGAAACTTTTCACACTGGAGATGTCAAGTCATAACAATGTGTGGGGACACCATTCTGCTCTCAGAACTGTGCAGTTCTAAGGGAAAGACATTCTTCAAAGCTGTTTGCAATATCCAACATTGGTTTACTCTGATGTGGCATCTCACAAAGGAGCCTTATGAATGGATTAAATGTGGTTGGGTGCAGAAGTACAGTAAGACCTCTGTCCTGGGCTTTCGAGGGTGGACACCCTAAACAGGCACTTCCTTCCTAAGGGTCCTTGAAAATAGCTGACTTGAAGTTTTGTGGCCAGTAATAACCTTCTCTAAAATAAACCACTTACACCACCTGCCTGACAGTGCCCTATCAATTATATGAGGAGTGGGTGGGGTGGGTCTTCCAAGTTGACAGGAGAAGAAACAGAAGGGGGAGCCCGGGGTTGAGCAGCGCTGGCCTTTTCTGTGCTGTCACTGTTGGCCACCGTTTTTTTGGTCTCTGCTCATGCTCAGCCTCTTCTTCAGCAGGAAAAAGTCTGGAACTGGAAAGAGAAGAAGAATCATCTTAGAATTTCCAGGATCAAATGAAGCAAATTTGGGTGGCGGAGGAATTTGGGGACTGGGGGACAGAGGTTGGGCTGAGCAGGTGCAGAAGCTAGAATGAGCCCGCAGAGCAGAAGCGGTGGATGAGGGTCTTGGTTGTGCTTGGAATTTTGATTTCTGAGCCAAATGAGACATGGATGCAAGAGTGGGAGAGGGATTTGAATGTTATTTTTCATATCTGGAAAATATGTTTAGCAATCACTTCTTGGATCAGAGGCCAATATGGGTTTTTAACCTTTCCTTTAAAATGCAGGCTTAGGCAGGCACCGAAGGGTGAGAGAGCCTTGCAGAGAAATACAGTGGTTCTCCCTTGGTTGTGACTTTGCTTTCCCTTACCTATAGTTAATTGTGGTCCCAAAACACAACCGCAGCACAATGAGAAATTAAGATGTTTGGATACTTGTCTTCAAATGGGGGGCTCACCAGGACATTTTGGAACTTCCAGGCTTTCTCTATTGTGTTGAAGACATTTATTTTGGTGGCTGGGCCCTAATCTTTTTCAAATGGTGAAATAAATAGTCTTCTATTTCATAAGGTTAAGAACTGCAACTATGGGAAAACACAAAGGGAAAAAAATGTACAGTCCTAATTGATAGTTGCCCTCAAACTTACCACATTTCCCTTCTTTCATTCTGTGTTCCCCCAGGCCCTAGCCTTTCTGTTCCTTTCCCCTAACTTTCTCAAGCATAGTGTCCCTGGAACCTACAGTGAATATACCCCCTCTAAAGCCTAGGAATTAACTACTCTTGAAAATTTCTCAAGGCAAAATTCTTCCAACTCCAGCAATCACATGATAAACTCCTGTTAGGACCATCAAAGATGAGCTGTGGAGAATATGAAAACCTGCAAGCCCTGTGTGTTTAGTTGTCTATGGCTGCATGTTATGGTTTGTAGATAGATGTCCTCCGAAGGCCCCATGCACTCAGAGGGTTGTGGAGCACTATAGCTGGCTTGGTATCAGGAGGTGGGGCTGGTCCAAAGAGGTGGTCATTGGGGCTCCAACTTGGAAGGGTCTGTCTGGCTCCCTGGCTTCACCTTTCCTCTCTCTGCTTCCTGGCTACCATGCCACGAGCAGCTTCTCCCAGGCTAGCCCCCTCTGCCATGCAGGCCTGCCACCGAGAAGCTCTCTGAAATGCACCCTTCCTTACACAGGACTGCCTCCACTCCTCTCCATAGAGCCTCACCCCCCGCCCCCCCCCACACACACCCCTGTACACAGGACAGCCTGCGCTAGCTCACCTGGTGGCCAGACTGAGAGATGAGGAGACAGAGAGAGGGAGAAAGGAAGGACAAATGGGGGAATACACACCAGGGAGAACAATGGGACATGGCCAAGATTAGAGCCAGTATTTTTATAACTGACATCCTATCAATAATACTAACTCACATTCCGGGGAAAGGGAACATACAGACTGTGGGGAACAACAGGCGGGGGTCTGAGGAGCCATTTTAGTGGCCACCTACCGCACCTTGTCAGCTCCACATACTGGTCAAGGATGGCCTCATGCAGCGATGCCAGGTGTATGGAAAGTGTAGCAAGTTCTTTGACAATGGTAAAAAGAAGATACTCTGAAATGGTAGGAAAAGGAGAACTTAATTTAATTTGGGGCATCCTGGGAAGTCTCCCTTAAGAAAGTGAAGTTTGAGCGAGGTCTCAAGTAGACCTCAAAAACGGTCATTCCAGCAAACAGACCAACATGGGCAAAGGTCTGGGGTCTGAAGGAACATCAAAATCACAGGCGGAGCTTCCAGGGCTTCTGATTCAACAAATCTGGAGGGAGGCAAGAACTTACATTTCAGATGATTCTCGTGACCTGGGCCCAGGAACTGCACTTTTGAGAAATACAGACTTAAGCAAAGGACTGGAGTTTCAGCATATTGGGAAAGAAATAAATATTTTTATTTATCAAGTTGAACTGACTCAGTTTCCTAATCCTATTAGATTCAGTGGAAATGAAGGGTGTTAGTTTGTACTTAACGGATCCCAAAATTATAAATTCTGGGTGTTGAGAAGAATTTGGAGAATGTGAACCCCTCATTTTACAAATGAGGTAAGTGGAGGTAGAAGATGGGTTCAGATAGGCAGAGTCATCTTTTTTTTTTTTTTTGGTACTGGGAATCGAACTCGGGACCTTGCACTTGTGAGGCAGGCGATGGAACCACTGAGCTAAATCCCCAGCCCCAGAATTATCTTTTAAATCAGACAGGTCTTAGTGGTTCTCTCACTCAAAGGTTCCCGAATGAAATATACTAGGGCCTTTCCCTTTGACATCTCAGTGCTTTCTATTTGAGATGAGCTAAAGAGCTGTGGTAACTCTCCCAATGGAATAATCATCTTTTAGAAAACATCCATGCCCATAATTTGGCATGGGAGGCAGGCTGAAAGAATTCTCTGAAAAGAGGCCATTAGCTACATTTCTATGTGTGATTGAGATCTAGAACTCCTGCATGGCTCCTTGGGCTGAAAAGCCTGAGCTGTGCTTCTGGCCTCTCTCAGCCTCTGCTGTCCTTTTTTCTTCCCCCCAAAGGCTCACATGCACAAATTTAGCTGCCTAAATGTCTCTGCAAAACTTGGGTTTGGTGGTGCTGTTCCTTTGTAAAACCCAAATCATTAGTAAAATTAAATCTAAACGCAAACTGGACCAAACCCATCTTGACTCCTGAAATATGCTTTCTTCTGAAAGAAGGTAGTGAAACTCTGCAGTTTATTCTTTGCAACAAATGCACAAAATCAGATCAGTGTCTTCATTCTGTTGTCTGAGCTGTTGTCACCTTTTATTTGACTGTACTAAAGGAAACAAGATGGAGACAGTTTTGAACAGCCCAAGGGAATCTCATTTGCACATTCAAATACAAGCGTGTTTATCATAATTTCTTAAGCTCTGGCTTCCTTTGCCCTCGCTCTTCCCCTAATTCACAGCCCCGCTCTGACATATACTGTTGCTCCCAAGGGTACGTATAGATTCTTACAACGCAACAAAGATTCTGAAGGTAATTGAACAGTCGCCCCTTTCCACTTGTGGTTTCTGCAGCAACTTACTCAAGCACAGGTGTCCCTCGTGCCGCCATTCTGCAAAGTCCTAGAGTTCACAGCACCCAGTTCCTCCTAAGGGTGAAGCCCATGAGAAGCTTTCACCTTGAGCAAGAGGGGAAACTACAGCTGCAGACAGGTTAACTGCAGCTTCTCTCACGCTTTGAGAAACTCAGTTCCTGAGCACAGGCTTGTTCACTTATTGGAAGAGGACGCCTCGTCGTAGCTGATGTCTTCCTCGCAAAGTTGGAGGGGTAAGAATGGCAAACTGCAAGTCCATTTTATTCCTGCCTTTGTCAACTCAACCACAAATTGTCTTCTCTTCTCCAACTGAGTGAGCATCACTTAATAAGCCGCATCAGGTGTACAGTGGGAACAGTGGCCGAAGACGGAAAGGAGCACATCTCCTCGGCAAGTGCATGGTCAGAGCCTGCCTCACTCCAAAGCTCTTCAGCTTCAGCCAAGTTGCTTAGCTTCTCCAGCTCTCGACTTCCTCCTCTGGACCTTGGTTTGCTCGCCTGTGCTGTGAGAGTCAGACTCTGAACATTGAACTCACCTAGTGCTATCCTTGGTGACAGCAGGTGCTCAGAAATGGTAGTCACGACAGCTCCGGCAGTAAATCAAACATGATTTTCTTCCCAACGAAGCCCATCATCTTCATTATGTTGTTAGCAGCTTGAATTTGTTTTTCACTGGCTCAGAACCACTTTGGTATAACCTCCTTTTGATCCTAGCCAAACCAGAGAAATAAATCCAAAGTTACTTGCACACTAGTTTAGGGTTAGTCTCTGCCTGAAAACCTGTAAATGCCCAGCATGCTTTCCCCAACCAACAGCAAGCTATTAACAATGCATTTTCTCAGCCATTAGTAAGGCGCTGTCAGAAAGGACTCAGTCCCCCACAGCTTCTAGGGTTCCATAGAAAAAAAAGTTAAATGCTGGAAGTTGAAGTATCAGCAACTGACATTTGCTCATCTCAAACAAAAGATGTCTTTTTAAATAAAGGAAGCTGCGGTGCACACAAACAAAAAGAGAGACTCTGGCTGCAAACCCCCCCCCCCCCCCGCATCTTCTCCAGGGAGGCTCATGCCTCTGCCTGCTGTTCATCAGCCTAGATTTTGATGGGGCGATTTTTAGTCAGCTGCCTCGATCATTTTGGCACAGACAAAAATCCTTTAAAAAATGTTACACTTCATCAAAGTGTATCATGAGACTTCACGGTCATTATCTCAATGGCCGTTCTGATGTGCTACAATTGGCAGAGACACAAACGGTAGGGGGTGTATGAGAAGAAAGGCAGCGTTTCATGAGGAAAGCTGGCAAGCCTCGCCAAGCTTCTGTCAACAACTCCACGGTCTGATCCGATGCACTGAGCGTGCTGATGATGCTCTTGTTTCTGAAGGAAGTAAACAAGAAAATGAATTCCACCGTGCAACACAGCCTCTTTGTATCTTCAAAATGGTGTGACTGGACTCCGGCCAGCCGTGTTGAAAGTTTGGCCATTTATGTCATCAGAGCCCCAGTACTGATGGAGGCTTTGATTACAACTTGGACCCGGCTATAGGACCCTTCAGGGGCAGCCACTCAGCAAATAAAGGCATTGATTGGTTGTTGGGTCAATTTAGCCATCAGGGTACAGAGCATGGCTCTTTTGAAAAGTCTAATGGATTAGCTACACAACCAGTCCCACTGCAGGCCTTATTTTTCAAGTAACTCCATGACGGTTTTCGAGTTTGGCAGGGAACTCTTCCTCCAGAGCAAGCTTCTTATTATCAATAGTGGGGCTCAGAGAATTAGACACTGCGGGCTTTACAATTTAATGAAAACAGCTGTTGAAATAACATTTAAGGCAAACAATAGTTTGCCTGGAAAACTATTAATTATGTAAAGTTATGCAGAAAGCAGAATAATCTTTTATTCAGAGCCCTCTAACACTGACTGAGGACACAACTGGAGTCACCTTCCACTCCAACCCATGGCTCTCAAGTGGCAGGAAGCGGGGTCCTTGTAGGAAGGGGCTCCGCTGAGTGTGAGCTGAATGGAAGCAGAACACCAAGCTACAACTTTGCTGTGAAGAGAGTACAATATTCAGGAGAGAATATTTGTTAGATTTACATAACCTTGGGTACCTTGGGTCCCCCCGCTTGGGTCTTTTTGGATAACTCAGAGCTGCGTTTCCCTAAATATCTGAAATTGGATTTGAGCCTTACCATTGGGATCTCAACTTAACTTTTATAAAAACAAGCAAACACCATTTCTTTAACATGCTGTATTTCTGGCCCAGGTTCACCCTGAGAAAGTGACACTCGGGAGGAAGTGCAGTTTCTTGTTCTTTGAACCAAGTCAGTTTTAATCACATGGCGAAGGTCCAGCTTGGACTTGCACTGTTCCCCTTTTGCCTCTGTTCCCTCCTCTCCTAAATGCACAATTTGCCTCTCCTTCTGCTTGCTGGGGCCTTTGAATTCATTGTTCTCTCTTTGCAATTTCTATCCTTGACCAGCAGTGCTGGGAATTGACTTATGGCCCTTCACCTACCCTGTGCTCCACATCTGATGGTCTTCCCCGGATGGGAATCACCAAGCCAAGAAGTCCCATTAAGAAGGTTATTAACTGTATACATAAACATTGCCTCTTGCCTACAGTTAGATTTATTTCTCCTCACTTCCAAATAACTGGTTTTAACACTCTTTCCAGCATGCCCGACACCTTTTATTTGACTATATTGTTTTAGAAGGGCCTTTGGGAATTTAGCTAATTTCATGGTAGAACTTATTAAGTGGGATTTGACACTCTTTGACAATTCTGATGAACCATTAGTCAAGTCTCACTCCCTTTAAGGAAAAAATGAAAGCTTTATTCATCATAGGGTCTTTATTCTAAACATGTCACCTGAATTTAGTACTGCATCTGTGCCGAAATGCAACTGACTTTGCTGATTAAATAGAACTTTCTCTGAAACTCCAAGGAAGCTGTCATTGGCTATCACAGAAGGACAGCATCTACCTCCTGAAAATTCTCTTTGGACTTACATGTGCATTTTGAAATAATTTAGCAAATTTAATTTATCAACCTCTGATAAAGGTTAATAAAACGAACAACACACACTCATATGTCCACACACGCACCAACACACCAATTCTCTCTAAGGTACTAGAGTCTCACCTTTGTTTGCCTAGGACACAAAAATAAAGAATAATCTTCCCTTCTTCTGAGAAGTGAAAAATCTTGAGGGACCCAATCTCTAAAAAAACCCAGAACATAATTGAGTGTGCAAATGAAATTCATTACTAGAGTCAGAACAATAATCCAATTAGCATGTATTTGTGGAATGCTTTTAAAATCATTCTAAACTCAAAACCACATTCATCTTGGAAATGTAATGCCAACTTGGTGCCTTGTCCCAGCATACTCTGATCACATTTTGCACCGGAGATTACAAAACAGCATCAAGATTGCAAAAGCAATTATTCCAGTTATCCAGATGTGATTTTTCAATCATTCTAGGAAATTTTTTTGGTGGTTTTTATTCCATGGCACTGCTTTCAGCTCTCACGCTGGCACAGTGCTTACATCTCTTCATTATTAATTCAGCTCATGGAGCTTAATTGGACAAGGCTAGAGCGAATTTGACAAACATCACAGCAGCAGAAAAAGCAATCACTCTTTCAAGATGAAAATTTGTTTGATGTCTTACTGTGTAACTCATTTACTCTCCTCGGGAGTCATGTGACCTGAATGTTAATCAGCCATTGATTGGTTCTCTCCTTGGACAGTCACGTGACCTGAATATTAATGGGTTAGCACTCTGTCACTGCACTGTTAGGTAACCTCGTGATTGGCTGCCAGGTTAGGATACAGAGCTAAGTAGGTGCTTGATGAGCACTTGACAGAACTTCACAGAAAATTAAGGCCCTAAAATAGCATGAGAAAGTCTTGTCAAATCAAGCATGATTATCATTGAATGCTTAAGGAATTCATCATCGGCATGAAATTGATACACTTCAGTACCAGCAGGCCCTGTAGTCAGCAGGGACTCATCAGATTTTTATTTATATGTGTTCACCAAATCACATTAATTCTGAGAGCTAAAACATGCTAAGGATGAAGGTTATTTTCTGTTCAATCTAATTTATCTATGACAATAATCATCACTAATAATGTGTCAAATTGGATTGCAGTCATTTTATGCATGCATGCTGATTTGGAAAATAGTGTTAAACCGTCCCGAAGTAATTAACAATCGGTAAAGGTATGCTGGCCCAATGTAATCAGCATATCTAGACGGAAAATTAAGTTTTATAGAATGGATTTATAGATACATATCCTTATTTAATTCAGAATATAAATTATTCCTGGTAAAAGCCACCATCATTTTTATAACACTATTAAAGCCAATAACCATTGAGGGACTCGCATTTTTAATTTGCCCTATCGTTCTTTTTTTCTCTCATTTTCCACAGTTAACTTTCTAATGGATGTCACTTCGTTATTGTCAAGTCCTCACGTGAGCGGGGTCCGGTAGAGCTAAGAGATGAATAAATATGCCTCGGCTTAAGCCTTAATCATGGATGAAGGCAGCCATATCATACCTCTTAGTACACAATGCTTCATAATTATTGGCGAGGGCTGGAAGGTAGGCAGCAGGGAGATTACAAAAAGGGGGGGTGGTGCTAGACTTTGGCCTTTTGGTGTCTCTCCATTATTTCTCGTCACAAAGGGACAATAAGACATTTTGCAGATTAACTTATAAGGGATTAATGTTTCTTGGTGCACTGTTTAAGCCTAAATTGCTTTTGTTGAAATACCTTTTATGCAACAGAAGTTTTTTTTTTTCTTTTAAATCGCCCTCTGGTTTATAATAGCACTACTGGAGTAATCAAATGATGGAGTAAAGAAATCTTAAAGAAATGTTTATATCCTTTGGTGAGCGGGTTACAACGTCTGGGAGGAGAACCACACTTCCTAAGAAAGGGGAATAGATACACACGAACCCTGGTTTCTTTCCCACAGCTCCCCGCCCCATCTTAATCCCTGGGCTCCTAGCCCTGCCAGGATTCTCTCCCCCTCTCTCAGGAGGTCTCTTTATTGATTAAATGAATCTGCTCCAAAGGCTGGCTCCCAGGCTCTTTGATCTAATCCGATCTGATTTTATCCTATCGCTTTAGCAGGACATCGGGGAATTAACAATAAGCAGCTTTGCCACAAGTGTTTAATAACTCAACACAATCTCCTTATGGCCCGGAGCTGCTCAAGTTCCCATCCAGTCCGCGGCAAACAGTGTAACAGATTGGCCTGGCCCCCTGAACCTGAGGAATTTCCATGCACTGTGAAACTAATCACTTCAAGTTTCTCCATAAACCACACAAAGCAGATTTTAGCATCTTAACAAATTGTAAAAAAAAAATCAAAACAACAGTAGAGGGGGAGGGGCACACAGAGAGGACTCACCTTCCAGCCAAAGCGGGTAGCACAGGCTGGCAGGGAGGGGCAGGGGCGGATCAGCTTCTGTCCTCTCACACAGCGATTCTCCGCCTTATATTTCATCATGAATAAAATAATCTGGGTAGGCTCAAACCTAACAACGCTCCAAGCCCACAATGATCCCCCGCCCCCGCCGCCCCGCTGTGAGGGAAGTGCTGTGGTTTCAACCACAGGATTCGCTGCTGTTGTTCCTGTGACAGCCCTTGCGCTATGCAGGAAGTACACAAATAAAGAGCCTAAATCCTGTGTGCCTTGGATAGCAGAGATGTGAGTGGCCCCTGGATTTCAAACCAGCACACATGCATGAAGGGCTTGTCAGTGATCACTCAATTACAAAGAGCCAGTCTTGCAATGCCATGTGTTTTTTCTAAGCTCTGGGCTGCCTCCACCTGCATCTCTACTTGTAAATGGCAAAGGCAGAACTTGCTTAATATCTTTCTCCCCGTCACACAAGAAAGCACGGCGCCTCTCTTTTCTCAGTCTCACACACAGCCTGCAGAATGATCCTCTCTTTTTCTGAGGCAGAAACATCGAGGCAAGGCTTACCCTTCTGCAAGGCCAGAGCTGGGAGGTAGACAGACGCTGGGAAGGGAATAGGCTTTTGAAAGCTGCAGGATTATTGGTGCCATGGGGAAAACACCACTCCAGCACTAATCTAAAATGAAACATCTTTTAGTTGCTCTGTTTAATACCTACTGTACATCAGAATTATCTATGAAAACACGGTTCATAACAAAGCAACAGCCCTCTCTCCACCTCTGTCACTGCTGTCTGCTAGCCTGGCAGCTCTGATTTCGTGCTGCATCTGCGGAGTAAGGAAGGGCCGCTCCGGGAACCTCTGGGGCGGAGGGAATTTGCTGACAGGTTTGCAATAGTAGGATCTTTGCCTCTATTCCTCGAGGGCCCGGGGTACTGGCAAATTCACTCAGATACAGCTGGAGGCTTGATTATTGTTTTCCTAAGTAAAGACATTTATTTTCATATCCTTCTCCACCCACATCCATTCATTAGTAGTTATCTAGATTTTCCCCCTACTACTTATATGAGTTCAACATTTTGAGACACCCCCCCTGCCCCGCTTGTGCACAAAAAAATCTGCTTTTGAGTCTGTGATCATCTCAATATGGACTGGAATGCTGGCATGGATGGTGCAGTTATTTCCTCTTTGGAAATGCCTTTCGCCTCACTTTTTTTCTGTTCTCCCAGATAAACTATGTCATAACAGAAAAATCTCTGTGAAGTTCTCCAAAGAACTCTGTGCTGTTTCCAGACCCAGGGACTATAATTACGCCTGTGTAATTAAAGCAGAGTGCCTCCTGCCAACTGTGAGCACCCCTGTTTACATGACAAAAAGATAGCAAGATGTACTCGGGAAGGCTCAAGCCAAAGTAATCCAGAGGGCTGCCTGAACTGGCTCAGCTTTCTAAATATTGTCCCTGGGCTAGGGACAGTGAGCAGCAGGGGTAAGGATGGCAGGAGAGGAGGACAGTGAGCTGAGCCTGAGCCAGAGGCCTGTTGACTCCCCACCCCGGGCACATGGAGCTTGGCGACTTGGGAGCCTGGCTTTGGCTGGAGCCTCGTTGCACAACTGACCCAGGTGCTTCTGCTGCGGCCCTCAGCACGGTGGCATGGTGGCCTTCTGAGGTCCCCCAGCCCTGAGCTCACATGCAAAAGTTCAGAGCATTAGGCCAGCTGGTGAACACTTTCTTGGCCTCCGACAGCACAAGGAAGATTCTTCTGCCTGCAGTTCAAGCAGTTCACAAGCTTGTCTTTCTGTGCTGTTCTCTTTGTAGGGTGCAGCAACTGGAAGGAAATTAAAGAGACACAGAGGGTCACAGACAGAAAAGTAAAGACACTGAGAGAAAAGGAAAAACACCAAAGCCACAGGTTGAAAAAAAATCCCTATAAAATAAGAGCATATTATGTTTTTGTGTATTTTCAAAATGTAGCCAAACTAAACCATTAAATGAGGATTTTGTTTCACAAAGTCTGCAAACCATTCAACCGCTAACCCACTGTACCAGGAATGTGGTGCCAACCAAAATATGTCAAGAGTAGTAGTACTCAATAAAATCTCAAAACCAAATGACATGCAAGCTGTATTTCATGATTAGAGCGTTTCCTTATGTCAAGGAACATACATATTAACTTGTTTAAACACGGCTCTGTGCTGTCACTGTTTGTCAAAAACAGAGGAAAGAGAATCTAGTGCTAACCAAACCCACCCAGAGGAAATCTTCACGCTTTCTCTCCTCCTGGCAAGTGGCACAGACACTATCCAAGTAATCCTCACATCCTCAGGGAGAAGAAGAGCCTCCAAAGGGGAGAGAGGTAGGGAGACTCCACCTCCCACCTTACCAAGTGGCACAGTTCAAGCAGGTTTGCAGATGCCTGGCCCAGGTCCCAACACAAGAGTGCAGTGCTAGGGTGAGAATTAAAAATAAAAAGCTGACTTTTCCCCCAAGACAGCAAATCACCAAAATTACAGAATGCAAACACTTCATCTCTTTCTAGCAAAATGAATGCTTTTGTAACCCTAAGGGTTATGTAATGTTTAAACAGTTACAAAGGGCTCTTAGTATATGCATTCTTGCTGCATCCTCACGACTGTGCTGGTCATTTATATACGATTATCCCCATTTTATAAAACAGAAGCCTGAGTCTCTGGGACATGAAGTGACCTACCCAAGTGGCAATGTCAGAAACAGGTAAAACCAGAGCCGTAGCTGGGCGCAGTGACAGTGCCTGTACTGGTTATTTGGGAGGATAAGAAGGAAGGTTGCAAGTTTGAGGTCAGCCTGGACTACATAGTGAGACCCTGCCTAAAAATACAACAGCAAAATGCAGAGACCCAAAGCAGACCAAAACAACAAAAAACAACCAAAGCAGGATTCCCCTTCCTTTGGAATCCCAACCAAAGGGAAACTACTCAAAATGATGCTAACACAATGTCTCTTTTTGCACCAAAAAAGTTTGCTGAAGGAATCCAAAAATGGAGAGGGGTAATTATCTCATTCTCTGAGTGTCAACAGCAATGAGCTGCTGTGTGCTTCTACCTGGCAGGAGACCGGAAGGGAGGTGGTTCTCTCATTTACAAAATACAGTAGCAGCATCTGTGAGGAAGGCAGGAACCCTTGAGGGAGCCACTGGGTAGAAGGAAGGTGGAGCCTGCTGTCTGCTACCTGGCACTTCCTGCAAGGAGTTGCCACACCTTCTGCCTGGCCAGCTCCCCACTGGTGAGCAGCAGGGCGCTGCCTCTACCTGTCTCCTAAACCCATGTGCCTTCTTGTTCTCCTTCACCCTCGTGCTACTGGGGAATTGTTGCCTTCCTTTCAATGCCACATGAGCCTTGAGATTTCACAGTGTGGCTTCTCTCATACTGCCCATAAGGCCAGCATTCTAAATGTGGCACTTTCTACCCCCTAGCCTGAGAAGAGGTTGAGCTTTTCAAGATCTGGGAGCTGCCTGGCATTCTGGCTTCATCCCAGAACACTTATCCACCTGTACCTGACACAGCCGCCCCTGAGAGACACTGCTGTGCCAGGCTAAGTCACATCTCCCTGAGTCCACAATTCACATCCTGAATCCTGACACCCAGAACCTCACAATGCAACTGCTTTTGGAGACAGGGCCTTTAAGGAGGTAATCGAGGCACACTGGGGTCACACAGATGGACCCTAATTCACTCTAACGGGTGCCCTTCTAAGAAGAGATTAGGTCACCAGGGCATGTGCACATAGAGGGAAGACCACGTATGAAAGAACATGGCCATCACAAGACCTCCAAAGACACCAAATCTGCTGAGGCTTGATCTTCGATTTCAGTTCCTGAATTTTGAGAAAATAGATTTTTGTTTTCTGAGTCTCCTCATCTGTGTTGTTTTATCACAACAGCCTAAGCAAACAAACAGAACTTCTCATTCTCTCTGTTCACGCCCACCGAGCCCTCTACTGGGTATCCTCCACCCTTGGCTGTTGGCCTAGCAAACATTTCTTCATCTCCCATCTTCTACTCAGTGCCAGGTCTCCTTCTCCACGAGGACTTCTCAGATACCTGTGGGCACTGGACAGTTCCTATGTGATTCCAAGGAGGTTGTGACATCTCCTGGCTCTCTCTAGAGAAGGTAAGTCTCACGGAAGGGGGACCTCCGATGTCATCCCCAAGGCCTAGCACAGCGCTCCCATCAAAGAGAACAAAGTTCATGTTTGATGGAAGGAATGGAAGAACGGTCCTAACAATCGTGGCTAAGAGACACTGAACGTTTGCTGTGGGCCAGATTCCATGCTAAGTATTACAATACTGCACCGACCAACCTTATCCTCTCAGCAACCGGACAAAGCAGAGAATATTGTTACCCTCATCTAGCTGCGAAAGTCCAAGTCATGTCAAGATGAGTAAACTTGCCCAAGATCATCCAGAGCCAGGGGTTTAAAGCCAAGCATCTGCCTTTTGAGTCTGTGTTCTTAAGAAAATGTCTTTTGAGGGTCGGGAATTTAGCTCAGTGGCCTCGTGCATGTCTTGCAAGTGCAAAGTCCTGAGTTAAATCCCTGGTACCAAAAAAAAAAAAAGGAAAGAAAATGTCTTTTGAGGAGAAAGAAAAAGAAGAAGATAGGCAGGGAACAAAAGAAGGGAAGAAATCACCAACTGTGTAATCTTGGACAAGATACTTCCATTCTTCGAAACTCAGTTTCCTCATCAGCTTATCTCTGTGAAGTCTCAAGTGAGATAATAAAAACAGAATGGCTGGGTGTTGCAGAACCCCACAGGCTGTGTTCCAGTGCCCAGAGAGCTATCAAGTAACCAGATGGGGACCCAAAGGTAAGGCTGGCAGATGGAGGCGTCTTGCATGTTGGGTAATCTGGAGAGATAGATTCCAGAGAGAGAAGAATGAGGTGGACAAGGATAAGGCTTAGAACACATCGCCTCTCTGCCTCCCACCAGAGACTGGAAGGAATCCATCATTTTGCAGGAATCTAGAGGCACCACTCTGCTTGTAACTTGCGCATGTTGCCCTTGGGCACGGTGCTTGCCAGCCACCCTGACCAGAGGATCTCTGAGGACGGATGGCAGCCTTGCAAGTTCTACACATCAGTTATGTAGTCAAGCTGCAGTTTACTAATCCAGTTTAGGGGCCTCACACTTAGCCCTCAGGTCCTAATGCTATCTGTGCAGAGGAAGGATGTCCTGTTGATTTCAACCTGAAACTTCCTGTTATTTTTCTAGTCTGGGTTTTGTTTCAAACACTGTCTGCACTGGAACACTGTCCTATCTCTTTTTCCCTTTGACTCTGAAACACACTGAGCATGATATGATGACTTAATGAGCCCGGTAAAGAGCCGTATCTAGCTGTTCACCACCTGCCAACTCCTCTTCTTCGGAGGTTTTCAGATGCCCTACTTACCCAGGCCGGGAGAAGAACGGTTAAAGCTCTTAGAGGAAATCAACTGTAAATAGAAAGGCTCTGTTTAACATAATCCTCTCCAGAAAACTCTGTCTTCTGCAGTCACTGTAATCAGCCCTGTAGTGTCAGGCACGTTCTTGATTATCTCCCCAGGGCATTATGTCTCACCACACAGCTGATAATAAACTGATGGATTATCAAACAAGATTACAGCTTTAGCAAATAAAATCATGTTTTGTGTTAGAGAAAATGCTTACTATCCCTATCTGCCTGGCTAAATATTTACATACCACAAGCTTTCTAGGGTCCCTGTTCTTTCGAATCTGATTTTTAAAAAACAACACAGAGGTTAAGTTAACAGAAAAGGGAACATCCTGTGCTTTTGATGCTCAGCTAAATGCCCCTCTGGGAGAACACAAGTACCGCCTGAAGCACAGACCTCAGCCAAGGCAAGGCCTTGGATCCAGAGAGATCAATGGGTCCATGGGACAAGCAGCAGCGGAGCTGCCTGGGTCAGGAGAAGCTCAGATGCCTAATTTTACAGGGAACATAAATGAAAAGTAACAGAAGCCCAAAGCATGCATAGCTAGGGTGCGAGCTTGCAAGAAGGGGCATCATGGGCTGGCTCAAAGTCTCGCGCTCAACTGCTGCCTTCTATTTTCCAGAGCTCTTGGCTCTTAGGCTCAAGGCTCAGCACCGGGCTGAGTGGGGGAGGCACCTGTCCCCTCCCCCTGGATTTTTCACACTTTACAACAGACACAAAGATGAGGCCTAGAGGGTAAGACTTGCAGAATGTCCAGGCAAGCAGGCCTCAAACCTCAGTTTTCTGACTTCTGGTACAGCCCCTTCTGGTATCACCTCCACTCTAACTCAGAGATGCACTGCTGAAGGGAAGCGGGAGTAGAGTTTTTTCTTTCTTTTCTTCTCTCTCTCTTGTTTGTTTTTGGTTTTTTGGTACCGGGAATCAAACTCTGGACCTTGTGCTTGCGAGGCAGGGGACAGAACCACTGAGCTAAATCCCTGGCCCCTCTCTCTCTCTCTTCTTGTTTATTTTGTTTTGTTTTTGTAGTGCTGGGGATTGGATGAAAGGCCTTTGCACAGACCTGCATCCCTAGTCTTTTTTTAATTTCTTATTTTGAGACAAAGTCTCACTAAATCATTAACTTTCCCAGGCTGGGCTTGAACTTACTGTCCTCCTTCTTCCAGCTCCCAGAGTGCTGGGGTTACAATTATGCACCACTGTGCCCTACTTAGCAGAGGGTGTGTGTGTGTCTGTGTGTGTGCACGTGTGTGTGTTTTAAAGAAGTTTCACACACAGTATCTAAATTGGCAGGATCTGAAGTTAAATTACTATTTCACTTAAGATTTGTGGACAGAAAAGTCTGTAACTGAAAGTAGAAAACAGGCATAGAAAAATGTTGCATTTTTAAGAGAAACAAATAGGTTTGGAAATTGTACACTGGTCAGTTTCAGTTTGTTACCATCCCTGAGAAGAGCACAAGCACTAATGAAAATCAACTGAAGAGGAAGTGACTTCAGATGCCCTGACTCTTTTCTACAAAGGGCAGACCTTGGAAACGGAAGGGCACATAGACATGGATTTCCCTGCATGTGAAATTCAGAGACCTGTTGGTCCCAGTGACTTTCCCGTCTGTCACAAAACAGCACTGGCCTGACCTGCATCACAGTGGAACCTGCGTGTGGCAGGCAGGGCCCACCACAGGACCACAGTCATGGCGCTCCGCCTCTTCCCCCTGTCCCAGCGCCAAGGTCTTCCCGGCAAGTCCAGCAGAGCTTTAGTGGACTGAGATGGTGCCCACTCAGCCCTCTCATGTGCACGAGGGAGGGTAGAGTATTTTATGCACAAATGGGTGCTGAATAAATATTGAGTGAAAAAAGTAATGAGCACAATAAAAACAATATTTTTATAATGCCACCTACAAAATATATCAAATGTGAACTAGTGAAGTCATATTTTCCCCTATAATAATTAAAAGTATGGAAGCTGATAGATGCTTAAGAGGAATACAAGTAATAAAACCACCAGTGCACTTCAAAATATCCACAGCTTTATATATAATATTGGCAGTGAAAGCCTCTTATCCTCGCCCCACAAACTTTTCCCCCATCTCCCAGAGGGTTATTTCTTCACAGTTGGTTGTGTGATTTACGTTTTGGTTTTGTTTAATGTGTTATGTAGATGCAGCCATACTCTGCACATGGTTGGCCACTTCAAATCTTTCTCTAATATCATATGCCAAAGAACCTTTCAGGTTAGGAGCAGACCCTCTCATTTGCCATTTAGCATTTAAAAATATGGATGCTCCCTAAATAATTATTACTGCAGATTCTCCTATTGATGTACATTTAGGTAATTCCCAATTTAGAACTATTATAATCAACAATGGCACAAGCATTCATGCTGGTGTCAGTGTACATGGAAAGTCCTAAATTGAAAGAAATCTCTGCTCCTAATTTTAATAGGTACTGCCATGATGACTGCTGTATTTCCCATGTTAAAACTTCTTACTCTCTCACCAACACTGGTTATTATCACAGTTTTTAATTTTTGCTTTTTTATTTATTTATTGGCAGTGCAAGGGATTAAACCCACAGCCTCACACAAGGTAAGCACATGCTAAGCTACCACTGAGCTACATCCCTACTCTAATTTTTGCTGATCTAATGAGCAAGACTTTCTGTTATTCCTTTTCCTGTGAAATGCCCATCTTCTGTGGTTCGGGGTGGGGGGACATTTTTAACTTTTTAATGAAGCCTGAGAACTTACTGTTCATAATCCATCTTGATTATATATGCTATAAATATGGTATGTGATGAATCTTCTATCAAATTTTTTTACTTGTTGTCTTTTATTGTATAGAAGTTTTCCGCTTTGTGTTATAAAAATCTGTTAATCTTTTATAATCTTTATTAAATGGCCCCAAGTTTGCACTTTGTCATAAAAAAGTTTTCCACTATGAATTGTTTTTCCCTAAATTTCCTTCCTCCTCCTCTTCCTACTCCTCCTCTTTCTTCTTCTTTTGTTTGGAGACAGGGTCTTGCCATATAGTTTAGGCTGCCCTTGAA
Organism: Heterocephalus glaber; assembly: GCF_053883595.1. Classification (NCBI taxonomy): domain Eukaryota; kingdom Metazoa; phylum Chordata; class Mammalia; order Rodentia; family Bathyergidae; genus Heterocephalus; species Heterocephalus glaber. Next base: position 65,068,111 of record NW_028258317.1, on the reverse strand, counting down.
CTTACTATGTAGTCCAGACTGGCTTTGAATTTATGGCAACCCTCATGCCTCAGCCTCCTAGAGTGCTGGAATTACAGGCATGTGCCACCACACCTACATTTGCTTTTAATAGTTTTATTTATCTATATATTTATTTTTACATCTAGTTCCTCAATGCATCTAGAATTCATATTTATGCATCTGAAAGATGAGGTCACTTTATTTTTCCCCAAATAAATTTTACAACTAATGTTCCTGAAACCATTTATTAAATAGTCCATATTTTGCTCTCTAATCTAAGAACTTTTCAGTGTAACAAATACCAGTACTCTCAGATGTCTAGTGCAGTCATCTAGCTGTTCTCCAATCTTCAACACCATTTCAGTGGCTATAAATGCATGTTATGCTTGAATTTTTGACAGAACTCCTTGTTCATTGCTTTTTCCAAATTCTTCAAAACTATATTGTATACTTTCTTTCAGTAGGTTTTTAAACATTTAAGAGATAAATATTAATTTGTATATAAGGTATAAACAACATCAATAAAATGAATATAAACGCAATCCCCATCCTGCATTATGTTCTCAAGATAAATTTTTTAGAACAGTGTATCTAATTACATAAAGAATCCAGTTGGATTTAAAATTGGAAGACCATTGAATTTATATATGAACTGAAAAGAACTGATATTTTTCAAATATTATGTGTTTCCAAATCAAATCATGGTATATCTTTTAATTTTTAGATAGTTTCCACAACCATCAGTTATATCTTGGCATTTTTCTTCATATAGACATGTATGTTTTCTAATAATTTTTGTGCCTTTTAAGCATGAGATGTTTTTGCAATGTTATGTTATAGCTTATTGTGGAAATCTAGGTAAGCTATTGGTTTTTACAAGTTGATATCATACTTCTTACTAAGTACTTAAAGACTTCTGTTTTCTAGTTGATTGTTTTGCATTGTGTAGATAGGTTTTATATATAATATAGTGAAATAGTCTGTCTTTTCCTTCCCAATATTATATTCATTTTTTATTCTTTCTAAGTGCTCCAAGTAGCTGGGTTGAGTGAGTGGCACACGCTTGTAATCCTAGCTACTTGGGAGTCTAAGGCAGGAGGATGGCAAGTTTGAGGCCACCTAGGAAATACCCTATCTTAAAATCAAAAGCAAAAGAGGCTTGGAGATATAGCCCAGTGGTAGAGCAACAGTCTAGCACAGCGATGGCAAACCTTTTAGAGACGAGTGCCCCAACTGGACCCCAAAAGCCGCTTATTTATTGCAATTAAACTTGAGTCCTAAGGACGAGGGATTTAGCTCAGTGGTTCTGCTGCCTGCCTCACAAGCGCAAGGTCCTGAGTTCGATCCCCAATACCAAAAAACAAACAAACTTGAGTCCTGAGGTTTCAGTTTAGAAAAAACAACTGAGACACTAGGGTCACCACCACTGGTCTAGAATGTATGTGGCCCTGGATTCAATCCCCAGTACAGGAAAAATAAAAAAAAATCCTCAGCCTAAAATGGCTGCAATTTTGAGTATGGTAGTGACAACAAGCAAAGCTTCCTATCTTATTCTTACTTTTGATGATAGATTTATTTTACCATACAGTTGTGTATTTGCTGTAGATGTTTGGTAAATATACTTTATCAAGTTAATGAACTTTCTTTCTCTAAATAGCTTAGAAGTTATTATTTTTTATTTTAAATCACAAATAGGTACTGACATTTCAAATAGCTTTTGATAAATGAGTGGTTTTTCCTCTAATTTTTAATGTAGTATAAAATCACTTAATGTAGTAATGAGCAATCATTAATGCCTTCCCAACATAGACACTACTTAACAATGAATTGAACTTGATAATATTTTACATAGAGTTCTATATTTATAAGATAAATTGATCTATGTTGGTCATTTTATGATACATACATCATGGTCAGTTTTGGCATAAAATAGAGTTTATTACTTCCATCTATAGTTCCAGGCCTTGTATCTTTTGCAGGTAGATTTAAAAAATAACTTTATCTTATTTAAATAAGCTACCTTATTTAAATAACTTTTTTCAATAAACTGTCAATTTCTTCCATGATTATTGTTCTCTTTAGGTTTTCAACCATCTTTTGAAATAATATAGGTAATTTAAATTTTCCTAGAAAAATGTGTTTTCAAATAAATTATGAATTGTTTTTAAAAATTATGAATTGTTGGGCCGGGGATTTAGCTCAGTGGTTCTGGCACCTGCCTCGAAACCACAAGGTCCCAAGTTCGATCCCCGGTACTACAAAAAAAAAAAAAGTACACTGTTACAAAAATTATGAATTGTTATTTTTAGGTCTGAGGGCCGGGCTATGGGTGAGCAGTAGAGTGCTTGCCTAGTATGTGAAAGAGTCTGAGTCCAATCCCCAGCCACACACACACATATTAAAAATGTTCCAAGACCCTATAATCTTGTAATTCTTTTCAATTTTCTCTGAAACTGCAGTTCAGTCCTCTCTTTTATTTCTAAAGTGGATTGTATATTTTCTTTTTCTTTTTTTTTTCTGACTTGACTTACTATTGCTTTTGCCTATTTACACCATTTCAACAAGTATGTTTGGATTTTATAAACAAAGCTCTTTTTTTTTTCTGTGCCTATGTCATCAATTCAGTTTATTATCTCGATTATATGCCTTTGATGAGTGTAGTATACTGCTTCTTTTTAAAATTAAAAAATATTTTTTGCCATTACTGAAGATTGAAACCAGTGCCTTCGCCCTGGGGTACAACCCCAGCACACTTTTATTTGGAGACAAGGTCTATGTGCCCAGGGAGGTTTGACTTTGTGATCCTCCAACTTTAGCCTCCCAGAGAGCTCGGATTACAGGCATGGGCCACCATGCCCAGCTTTCTTTTTTTGATTACTGGATTTTTAAATCCCTCCTTGTTTTCAAAGAAGTAAATGGAAACTACAAAATGTCCTCCAAAGGCTGCTTCAGCCACAATCAGTGATGTTATGGTTTACATCTCCTAGATGACCCCCAAGGGCTCAAGTACTCCCAGGTGGGTTCGGAAGGCTGACTGATTCTGAGGCAGGAGCAGCTGGATTGCTGTTAGAGGTGGGGCTGGTCAGAAGGTTGTGAGCCGGCTGACCTGGAAGGCTACATCCCCCTTTCAGGCTCCTTCATGATCCTCTGCTTGCCTGCTGCCTTAATGCCCAGGCTTCTCCCCTTCCCTTCTGTCCTGCTGCCCCGCCCTGCCCCGCAGCAGCCAACTGCTGACTGCACAGAGCCTAATAAGCCATTCTTCCTTCCAGGTGCAGGTGTCAGGGCTGTGTCTCAGCCAAAGTGACTAAGACAAGAAATGCCTATTGTCAGAGTTTTCACCTTTTAAATTTGTAAATGGTCAATAGCTTCGGTCTTTACTTCATCTTTACATTAAGAGTTATTTATCAAGGACTCCTGCCCCCAACCAAAAAAATGGATGAATTAAGGCAAGCGATTCCCATTTTATTATTATATTAAATCCACCCACCATAACTATAGATCTCTCTCTCTCTCTCTCTCTCTCTCTCTCTCTCTGTTTCTTTTTTTTATATTATTGAGGTAGGATCTTGCTTTGTAGCTGAGGCTGGCCTTAAACTTTCAATCCTCCTGCTTCAGCCTCCCAAGTGCTGAGATTACAGGAATGCACCACCATGCCTGGCTTTTATCTTTATCATTTTTGTGTTTGGGAGGTTCCTTGTTCTTTTTTTTAATTTAATTTTATTGATACATTTTAGGTATACAATATAATGACATTCATCATTGGATATTTGCACCCTTACATAATCTCTCTTGGTTCTTATTTTTTCTCCATTCCCCTGCCCTCACGTCAACCTCTCCATCCCTCTGTATTTACAAAGACTTTGTTTCCATTTTTTAATTTTCTCATAATAATTCCATTCCCTTCTTTCCTTTCCCCTACCCCACCCACCCAATTTCCCTCCCCCTTTTCCCATTTTCTTCCTTTTTCACATTATCTATTAAACCTTTCAGTTCTTATTTACACTTTGTTTCTGATCTATTATATCTTTTAGTCCTTATTTACATTTTCAGTTTCTCATATTAGAGAAACTATTTACACATGTGTGTCCTATTATTCCACTTAAGAGTATCGCCGTAATGTGCATCCATTTAGCTATAAATGTCTCTAATTTCTCATTTTTTATGGCTGAGTAGTATTCCATTTTATTAAAAAAAATTTCTTTATCCAGTCTCCAGTTAATGGGCAATTGGGGTGCTTCCAAGTTTTAGCTATTACACATTGAGCTGCTATGAACATGGGTGCACATATATCACTGTGGTATGATTCTTTTAATTCTTTGGGGAAGATCCCCAGCAGTGGAATAGTGGGGTCAAATGGGACTTCCAGTCCTAGTTCTTTGAGGTATCTCCATACTGATTTTCCACAGTGCTTGCACCAGTCTACACTCCCACCAGCAGTGGAGCAGGGTTCCTCTTTCCCCACAGCCCCGCCAGCATTTGTTATTGGTTGATTTCATGATAGCAGCCATTCTTTCTGGGGTGAGGTGGAATCTCAGCATTGTTTTCATTTGCATCTCTTGAATGACCGGTGATGCTGAACATTTTTCATATGTTTATTTGCTATTTTTACTTCTTTGTCTGAGAAATGTCTGTTCATTTCAGATGCCCATTTTTGGATTGGGTCTTTAAATTTGGGAGGTCTGATCTTTTTAAGTTCTTTATAGATTCGAGATAGTAGACCTTTGTCTGAGGAAGAGCAGGTGAAGATTTTTTCCCACATTGTGGATTGTCTCTTCACACTGCTGGTGGTTTCTCTTGCTGTGCAGAAGCTTTTTAATAAGAAGAGATCCCACTTGTTGATTGTTTGTGCTAGTTCAATGGCAGTGGAGGTTTTGTTCATAAAATCTTTTCCTACACCGATGTCTTCAAGGGTTCTACCTAACCTCTGTTCCACCCAGTTCAGCATTTCTATTTTAATATTTAGATCTTTAATCCATTTTGATTTTAGTTTAGTGCATGGTGAGAGATAAAGGTCTAGTTTTAGTCTTTGGCAAGTTGAAACCCAATTTTTCCAGCACCATTTATTAAAGAAGCTATCTTTCCTCCAGTGAGAGTGTTTGCCATGTTTGTCAAAGATGAGGTGGCTGAATGTGTCTGGAGTTGTTTCTGCATCTTCTAATCTATTTCACTGGTTCTCTGGTCTGTTTCTTTGCCTGTATCATGCTGTTTTTATCATAGTAGCTTTGTAGTATACTTTCAAGTTGGAGATTGTGATACCCCCTGCCATGTCTCTGTTACCTAGAATTACTTTTGCTATTCTGGGTCTCTTCTTGTTCCAAATGAATTTTTGGATTATTTTCTCAAGGTTCATGAAGTATGCTGCTGGGATTTCAGTTGGGCTTCATTGAATCTATATAGCAGTTTTGGAAGTGTGGCCATTTTCACTATGTTGATCCTTCCTACCCAGGAGCAGAGGATGTTTTTCCTTTTTGTGATATCATCTTCAATCTCTCTTTTCAGAGTGCTATAGTTTTCAGAGAAGAGGTCTTTGATTTCTTTTGTTAGGTTGATTCCTAGGTATTTCAGTTTTTTGGATGCTATTGTGAAAGGTATTATTTGACCTATTTCTGTCTCAGTGAGTCTGTTGTTCATTTAGAGGAAAGCTATTGATTTTTGTGTGTTGACCTCGTATCCAGCAACACTGCTGAATTTGGTTATTAAGTCTAGAAGACTTTTGGTGGAGTTCTTGGGGTCTTCTATATAGAGTATCATGTAGCTTTTACCATGAACAGCTGTAGAATTTAGTCCAATACTCTTTCTCCAACTAGTGACAGGATCATATGGCTTTTTCCTTTCCTCTGTTAAAATGATGACTTTTGGGGGTGGATCTTCCAGTGCTGAACCAACACTGCCATCCCTATAACAAAATCACTTTCTACATCCTGCCAGATCTGACTTCTAATAGTTTGTTTTGTTAAACAAATTTCTATCTATGTTCATACTTTTTTCTTCTATTATCTTTATCCAATTTTAGGATTAGCACAATGTTGAGTTCCTAAAATGAGGGGAGAAGTGTTTCTTCTTTTTTCTGCTTTAATTGTTTGATATAATTTATCAGTTAAAATGTTTATGAGCCTGCTGTTGTCATATAGGTAGGTTTTCAAGCTAGGAATATACCTTCTTTAATAGGTGCTATTCAAATTTTATATTTCCTCCAGAGTTAATTTCATTAATTTGTCTTCTAAGTTACTTCTTAGAAGTTGTCAAATTTATTTCAAAAAAGATTTTTGTAATATGCTTTCTATATCCTTTTAAATTCTGTAAAATCTGTGGTAATGTCTCCTAGATCTTATTATTGTAATTTTAAAAAATGTATAACTGATATTGTGTAACAGGAAGAAAAGGTCTAAAAGAGCAGGGGAATTGGGAGGGGTAGGGGAAAGGAAAAAAGGGAAAGAAAAAAATATGAGAAGAGGAAAAAAAATGGAAACAAGGTCTTTGCAAATAGGGAAGGGTGGAGGGGATGAAGGGAGGGCAAGGGAAAGGGAAAAAAGAAAAGAACCAAGAGACTCATGTAATGGTACAAGATCCCAATGATGAATGTAACTGTATTTTATACCTAAAATGTACCAATAAAGTTAATGGGGAAAAAATATAGAGAGAGAGTATCATTTCATGTGCAAATAATGACAATTTGACTTCTTCATTTCCTATGTTTATTCTTTTTATTTCTTTCTCTTGCCTAATTGCTGTGGTTAATGTTTCCAAGACTATATTGTACAGGAGTGGTGATAGTGGACATCCTTGTCTTGCTCCTGATTTTAGTGTGAAGGATTTCAGTTTTTGACCATTTAGTATGATATTGGCTGTTGGATTTTTCATAGATGGTTTTTATCAGACTGAGGCAGAGACTGTCTATTCCAATTTTTTGTAGGGTTTTTATCATAAATGCATGTTGGATTTTGTCAAATGCTTTTTCTGCATCTATTGAGATGATCATATGGGTTTTCTCCTTGGAAAGAGGATAGCTACACCTGCTTTTTTTCGGGTTCTCATCACATGGAGTATTATTTTCCACCCTTTAACTTTCAGTCTATGAGTTTCTTTCTTTTTTGGTAGTGGGGATCGAACTTGGGTCGTTCCACTTGAGCAGCAGGTGGCAAAACCACTGAGCTAAATGCCTAGCCCTATGAGTTTCTTTTTGAATTAAGCGTGTTTCTTGTATGCAGCATAGTGTTGGATCTTGTTTCTTGGCCCATTCTGCCAGTCTATTTCTTTTGATTGGTGAATTGGGACCATTAACATTGATGGTTACAACTGATACATATTGACTTATCATTGTCATGACATTTTTTTTTGTTGGATTTTCCCCTTTTGCATTTAATTTCTTGCCGTGCCCGATTTATTCATTCTGCTGGGCTTCCTGGGTTGTGATCCTCATTGTCTTTTCCTAGGAAATTGTCTAAAATGTTTTGAGGTCCTGGTTTGGTATTCATGAAGTTACCAAGGTGCTCTTTGTCATGATAGTATCTTATTTGTCCATCAATTTTGAAAGATAGTTTTGCAGGGTACATCAATCTGGGTTGGAGGCTGTTTTCCTTTAGGGCTTGGAATATGTCACTCCAAGCTCTTCTTGCCTTGAGTGTTATGTTGAGATGTCTGCTGTGATTCTGAGGGGCTTTCCGTTGTATGTGATTTGTTTCTTTTCTCTAACTGCTTGTTGAATTTTGTTCTGTTGGGTTTCTGAAATCTTAACTATTATATGCCTATGTGTAGATTTTTTTGATCAAGCCTAGTTGGAGTCCTAAATGCCTCATTTATCTGTATGTCAAGTTCTTTTCCCCTGCTAAGGAAGTTTTCTGCCAACACTTCTGTGAAGAGTTTTTTTTTAGTGTCACCTGCACTCTCTCCTGTTTCTTCTTTGACTCCAGTCAGTCTTATGTTATTCTTCTTTGCATTGTGTAACAGCTGCTGGATTGATTTCTCATGGTCCCTTACTATTTTAATGAAATTTTTCTTTTCCTGGTCACTAATTGCAATCTTATCTTCTATATCTGAAATTCTGTCCTCACACTGGCTCATTTTGCTGTATAAACTTTCAATGGAGTGTTTAATCTCCTGGAAATCTGTTTGGATCTGTTTTATGGATTCCATTTGTTTCTTATGCTGGGATTCCATCATGTTCCTCAGCTCCTCTATTTTTTTATGTGTTCTCTCTAGATTTATTAATCATGTCTTGCACTATGGGTACAATCTTTGCTGTTATCTGAGAAATTATTTCTGATTTCATTTTTTCCAGATCCTATTTTCTTGCCAGTTTAGGGAGTCCAGGTGGTTGAGTATCAGATCATTTCCCTTTGGGGTTGCTTTAGGTGATCTGGAAGTCTGGTTTTGAGACTTGTTTACATGTCTTCTCATTTCAATGGGCATGTGCAGAGGTGGGGGCATCGTGTGCTGCTGGCACCCATGTGGCTCACCTCCTTGGCACTGGGAGTGGCTCTGGTCCTCGTTGTTGGGGGCAGTGGTACAGTAGCCCAGAAGCCTCCTCCTCTGAGATGGGAGCTGTGCTATGGTGGCCTGGAGGCCTCCATTGTTCTTGTTTATCTATTTGCTTTGTATTTCATAACTTTGTCCTGCACATAATTTCAGGACTATTGGATAATCTTGTCAAAGTTTTTGTATTATTTTGCTTTGAGTGTCTGGTTTTAATAGCATGAAGTTATATTTTTTTCTTTATCCAATCTGAAAGTCTTTATTTTGGATGGGGGGGTGGTACCAGGGATTGAACTCTGGGCCTTGCACTTGCCAGGCAGGCTGTGGAACCACTGAGCTAAATCCCTGGCCCTGACCATACTTCTTTTTCTATTTATCACTGCTTTTCATTTAGTCTCCCTTTGTTTTCTTCCTATTGTTGAATTAAAAGACTCTATAGCCAGGTGTGGTGGCACATACCTATATTCCCAGTGCTTGGAAGGCTGAGTCAGGAGGATCACCATGAGTTTGAGGCCAGCCTGGGCTACATAGTGAGTGAGTTCGAGGCCAACCTTAACTATATAGTGGGACTTTGTCTAAAACAAACAAACACACAAAAAACTATGTATCCTTTCTATTATTAGGGACTATCTTCACATTTCAATATTCACATTTAAATGTATATCAATGTTGTGGGCCATGGTGATCCATGCCTGTAATTTCAGCACTCATGAGGCTGAGGCAATAGGATCACCTCAAGTTCGAGGTCAACCTGGGCTACACAGTGATTTCAAGACCAGCCTGAACTACACAGTGAGACTCTATCTCAAAAAACAAACAGCAAAAACAACAAAGCAAAACAAAAAATGTATATCAATGTCTAGAAATAATCCATATCTATCTACCTCCTGATCAAGGCAAGCATTTTTAAGACTTCTTCAATTTTGCCTCTGATTCTGTTTATAATTCTCTAATCCCTGAACTGCCAAACCTAAATTCTGATGAATTGGGGCTTTTAGGTCCTTATCATTAGCAGTTGCTTCTACATATATTATGTTTCAATAGCTCATCTGATTCAGCTATAACCAGTCTTTTTAACCCTACATTTTAATTATTGTTGTATTCATTTTATTTTTCTCATTTCACAATATGTTTTTAAGATTATTTTCAAAGGTCTTGCTGGGTGAGGTGGTACATACCTGTAATCCCAGCTACTCCTCCAGAGGATGAAGCAGGAGGATGGCAAGTTCATGTATGGATAGAATGGGCTATTTAGGGAGACCTTGTCTCAAAATAAAAAATAATTAGTAGATATGTAGCTCAGAGGTAGAGTACCTAGAGTCAATCCCCAGTACTGCAAACTAAACAAAACAAGGTGGTATGTAGACATGTGCTATATGCAAATATATCTTCATAATCTCACTAGAACAAAAGTTTAGTTGAGTACAGAATTTCAAGCACAAAATTATTTATTCAAAAGTGAGTAATCTTTAGTATTTGGGCTTTTTACATTAGTCACTTGTTTTAAAAAATATTAAAGAAAATATGTAAATTCTACTTGTAAAATGGTGCTGAAGTTGGTGTTTAATATACATAGGAATTGCCTTTTTTGCCTTTCCTACTTTTGCATCATGCAGAGAAGCAAAGACACTGAAACTGAAAATGGGATTCATTCTTACAAGCTTTATGTAAAGTGAGTTCTAAGCACCATCTGCTAAAGTGAAGAAATCAGCAACAGAAAGGAAACTATATCTTCTTATGTCCTCTTTTCATGTTCTAAAAACCTAGAACTATTGTCCACCATAGAAGGGGTCTGATTTAGCTAAGTGAAAACTGTGTTTCTCAGTAGTACTTTTGTTCAAATACTTAGCTACTGATAATAGATAATGCTAGTAACAAAGCAATCAGATCAAACCAATGCATTTCTATCTCTTTTTAAGTTCTGCTCTAAACTATCCTGTTGTCTGTACATAATTTGCCACCAGAGATTGTCATGTTTGTTTTAATAAAGAACATTCTTTGACTATAAATGTCTCTAGTTTCTCATTCTTTATGGCTGAGTAGTACTCCGTTTTATTTAAAAAAAACACACACATCTTCTTTATCCAGTCACAAGTTGATGGGTAATTGGGCTGTTTCCAAGATTTAGCTATTACAAACTGTGCTGCTACAAACATGGGTACCCACATATCACTGTGATATGGTTCTTATAATTCTTTTGGGAAGATATCCAGCAGGGAAATAGCTGGGTCAAATGGGATCTCTAATCCTAATTTTTTGAGGTATCTCTACACTGATTTCCACAGTGGTTCCACCAGTCTACACTCCCACCAACAGTGGAGCAGGGTTATAGGTAAATGGATGCACATTGAGGCCATACTCTTAACTAAATAGGATGGACATATGTAAATACCAAATAGTGTCACTGGTGTGAAAGTGTAAATAAGGATCGAAATGTATAATAGATAGTGTGAAATAGGAAGAAAAAGTCCAAAGGGGAAGGGGAAGGGGAAGTGGGAGAGGTAGGGGAAAGGAGAAAATATGAGAAAAGGAAAAAATGGAAACAACGTCATTGTACATAGGTAGGGGTGGAGGGGTTGAAGGGAGGGCAGGGGAAGGGGAAAAAGAACCAAGATATGTCCTGTAAAGGTACAAATTCCCAATGATGAATGTCATTATATTGTATGCCTAACATGTGCCAATAAACTTAACGAATAAAAAGGTAAAATAACATATTTACTTTTAAGAAAAGAACATTCTTTGAAAGAAATATTTATTTATATAGAATCTTACCACAACCTATGTTCTGTTGCTCTAGTCAATGCAAAACATGGTTAGTAGAGTGACAACACTGAATGATAACAATAATAAGAGAGTACACTCACTGCATAAGTTTCATAGGCTTTTATAAAGAAGTAAACAAAATCTTCAAAAAAACCCATTTTTCCCTCCGCCCTTTACTCTTTTTGTCAGCATCTCTTTCCCCTCCAATTTCCTCGTCACTGGAAAGGGAGAGAATGAAGTTCCCAGACTCGTGTTCAAACCCAGGAGAATAATTCACTGTTCATATTCCTGATCTCCTACTGAAAGCTTGTGCCTTGTAGCCCACCCACACCATTGCTGACCAGGACGAACAGCGTCCGGAATAGAATGCACAAATCATAGCAGCTGAAAGGGCACAAGGCAGCGACGTCATATGACATTTCATCACACAAATTCATCAAGGAAGGTTAGCTATCTTTCACTATGGGAGAGCAGGGGAGGGACAGTAAAGTGGAGGGGACTCGCAGCCATTAACTGCGTATTAATGCACTGTTTCACACTTTTCCAGGGAGAGCATAACCACACACTCACTGTGGAACATCGACATAGACTATGAACAATGAAATGCCCGGTGGGACCCTGGTGGCGCACTCCTGTGACCCTAGCACTCAGGAGGCTGAGGCAAGAGGATCACTGTGAGTTCAAGGGCAGCTTGGACTGCACAGAAAGTTCAAGGTCAACTGGAACTACATAGTGAGAGTCTGTCTCACAAAAAACAAAATAAAACAAAACAAAAAGGACAATGAAAGACAACTAGAGACAGCCCATTCTAAGGCTAGAGACTGTTTAGATTGAACGGTATCAGTTAAAGGTCTGCCCCCCCGTGTATATATATATATATTGAAACCTAGTCTGACTATAGATGGAGCCTTTGGGAAGTGATTGGCCATGAGGGTGAAGCCTGATGAATGAGAGTAATTCCACTGCCATAGAGACCCCAGAAGCCCCTTTGCCTCCTCTGCCATGAGTACACCGCAAGTGAGCATCATATATAAACCAGAATATGGGTTCTCACCAGATACCGAGTTTACTAAGGGCTTTGCCTAAGACTTCCCAGCTCAGAACTGTCAGAAATAAATTTCCATTGTTTTTAGCCATCCCGTTTTTTAGGTGTTTTAATGTGGTGGCCTAGTATAAGTGGTGGATCTGAGGCTAGAGATTCTAATGGATACATCCCAGGTCACAGAGTAACCCAATTTCTAACTCCCAAACTCTGTCCAAAGGAGGACAAAGGGAAGAGGAGCAGAGCTGCTCGGACAAAAGCATCCTTCCTGGACAAAACAAGACACCAGGGGCAGAGAGATGAGTTGATCTAAAGCCATACAGAAAGGCTTCTGTTCAAATATTGGAGGAAGAGTGAGAATATGCAAGAGCCTGGGGGTAAGGAGCCCGGGATTCAAGTCAGAGTCAATACAAAGACCAGGATCTAGGACACAGGAACTGATCAAGCCATCGGCATCAGACAGGACCCACTAGTTGCCTATTATTAACTGTTACAGATTAGCCCTTCCCATTATGAGTTTATTTAATGGATCAATTTTTGTAAACAGCCAGGGAGATGGGGTGGTTGCTGATGGCAGAGATCTGACTAGAATACAAATACGATGGGTTCCATTTTAGTTGAAAGATCTTAAACACTTTTCCATCATGTGTCAAATGCCAGTAGCGAGAACTTCTTGTGTCCACTGCATGATACAAAAGCAAATATAATAAGTTACAGACCCATGGGTAAAAGGAGCTAAAATCTTCCAAGTAAGCTAAAAGTCATCACTAAGGGCTCTCTGTATCTCTTACATGCCTACAACTTAGCAATATTATTTTCATGCGCTGAGAGTGAGCCTTGGGAAATCTAGGGGCCACTATTTGGCAGAATCCAAAGGATTTCAAGGGGACATGGAAAAGATGATTAATTTAAGGAACTGGACACAAATGGTTTTGGTAAACCAGAATGACTTCTGGTCATGTATCTGCATTCTCCCCAAATAGAAAAACCTAATGATATACGGTAGGACAATAATATCCTAAAATTACACATACTAAGGTAAACTGAGGCTCAGGTTAGGTCCACAATTGCTTAAAGTCTAAGCAAATGTCTTGATAATTAATCTCCAAAATATATAAATCTGCTGTAGATGTGTGCACATAAATTATAATAAAGAATGCTGGCATGCAATTTGATTCCAAGTGCTTTTTAGTAAAGTACATAATGATGCATGCTGGGGAGATGCAGGTATATTTAATTGAATATAATTAAAATAACGATGTGTGTTTAAAATAATGATATATTAAAAAATGTTAAATGTAAGTGGCTGAAGAACCTGTAATAAAAAGTCAAAGCAGTAACTCGTTTTTGATTACCTGATTATTCACAGAGCTAATACCCCTCATTTACCAAGTAATGCAGGTAATCCCGTAATAATGTCGCAGCAGAGGGGTCCAGGGCACCCTGATGACAACGTGGACCTCTGCTGCCCCCACTACAGACCAGTTTCCCCTTTGGGTCTCTTCTCCTCATGCCAATTCTTTTCATAAAAATAAATGGACAATGAATGAAGAAATAAATGAAAAAATTCTCCAGGGTGTGTAAAATGTTGACAGTTGTTGCTGGGCCGTGGTGATGTGAGGTGCAATGTATTTTTCCTCTTTGTTTTTCATGCTTTTGAATGTTCTTTCATTAATATACAAAAGTATTTTTTAATATAATTCTGCAATGTTTGATAATTTCACATCTTCCCTGTGCAAAGGACAGAATTTATTAATGTATACACACACCCAATGGCTCTACTAGATGAAGCTTCAGAAGTCCCCTCAGATGAGTAGACAAATGGCAGATAAAGGTGTCTTTCTGACTTCTCTCCCTGGCTAGGCAATGCCTTCTGTAGAGACTGCTTTTGTGCCTCAGATGCCTCTCACCATCTGGAATTATTGTTTGGTCCCTTCCTTGTCTCTCACCGTTCCTCTGCTTCAAGTTCAATCGGTGACTCCTGTCTGCCTCATTATTTTTCAGAGTCTGGTCCTCATCCATATACTAGGATTTCTCAGATGAGCAGCCAATGAGCCAGTGCCCCATAACCCAGACGGCTCATTACCTTCTGTCCTCTGCTGCCTGGCTGTGACCTCCAGCGCAGCTCAGTTCAACTCCCTGCAGGTCTGTACAGGCAATTAGTGTCCTTGAACTCAAAACTCTAGAATTCATGTCAGATCTCGGGAGAACCAAATGGCTTGATTTTTTAAAAAAATTTCCTGCTTATATGACTAAGCTTTTGCACTCAAAGGGGGAAAACTAGGTGCATTTATAACATTTCATAAGGATAAAAACCATATTGCAAATGCTTTCTATATTTCATTCCTCATTTTTTAGTTTAGTAACTGCTAAATTATAATTCTGGTTGTATAAGTTTGAAATAGCTATTTTGGACTTTCAAAAGATGATTCTCAAAAATGTGTCAATTCCTCTAGGATTAGAAGTAGCAATTCTACAGTTTCATCTAAAAGTGATAGTGAAGTAGGGCTACTTCTCTGCATGGGGACACCTAGAAAACAAAGTACACTGGCAGGCCGAGGATTTAGCTCAGTGGTTCCGCAGCCTACCTCGCAAGCGCAAGGACCCAAGTTCGATCCCCGGTACCAGAAATAAAACAAAACAAAAGTACATTGGAAAAGTACACAAGAAAACTTTTGGCATTATTTTGCCTTCTAGTAATTCAATTTCAAATTATATGGACTAAGATAACAAGCTTCTGATTATTCAATAATGATCTCCTAATCCTGTTTTGTAAGGTTCATCTTTTCATTACTTTATTGCTCAATATCAACCTTAGCACTGAAGAAACAAAGAAATTCAGGTTTTAAAAAAACCACAAGTTAATCTATTAAGCCCATTTTAGCACTTTCCCCAAAAGAATCTTTGGAGGAAAATTTGAAACCACTTACCAAAGTAAAAATATCTATGCAGTTCAAAGATTGTGCTGTAACTCTTCCCTCAATGCTAGAATCAATGGAAGAGCTGTTTTCACATCCAAGCATTAGCAAGATAGCCACAAAATCCAATTCTCAAATACTGTGACTGAATTTTTATAAGATTTTCCAGCTAACATGGTGTATAAACAAGTACACAGTAATTCTCCAGGATCCTAGCTGTCTGAAAAATCAGTCTACATCCCATGAGGGTTTTTGCATCTTATATGTTATCTGAGTCTCAAAGGGAAGTTGAAAAATTAAGTTTCAAAAATTTGAATGAAATACAACATACAGTTATGTTTCCAGTCAGTAAGTTTTAACATTGCTGTCAGTTTTCTAGCTGTTTCTCCACATTTCCTCTCATTTCCATCTCAACTACCCACTATCTCTGACCTGGATCTCTACCACCAGATTTGGGAAGAGAATGGAGAAACACAGAGAAGGAGGAAGGGTGAGGAGGAATGAAAAGAGCCAACAGGAACTTTCACTGGGCCAGAACTTGGAGATTGTGCTACAAGTTAAATAGAAAGCAGCCAAGTTGTTTATTCTGCAGTTGGTAGAATTTTCTTCTTCAATGTGCAGAGGCAGAAGCCAAACTTTAGAAAGTCACAGTTTTCCCAAGACTTAAAAGAAAGATAGCCTTGATCGTGCATTATACCCTTCGGGATGCTTGCAGGTTAGAACAGATGTTCTTCCACTGGATGGATTTACAGGGCAAAATGCAATCAGGTTTAGAAGCCTTTTGCTCCAGCTGCAACTGCAAATGAAGTAAATGCAGATTTCCAAATCACATCTTCAACCTGGCAATGCCTTCTCTACTGCTCAACTTCCTCTACTGCCCTTTGAGATTCAAATGATGACTCCTTATCTTAGTTTCTAAATCTAGGAAAGACAAGGAAAGACATTCAGGGGTCAAAATATGTCAGGTGTTAACTCCTGTGCTAAGAAACATGACTTTCTCCCTTTAAGGAAAACTACAATAGATTTGATTTTTGGTTTTCAGTCCTGGGATTAAACCCAGAACCTTATGCCTGGTAGGCAAGCTCTCTACCATACAGCTACACCCCCAGCCCAACAATAGATTTTTAAATAGAATATAAATGAGGCTACTGTAGGTTTATTTTCAAAGATAGTTCTGAAGATGCTATTTTTTTTTCTCAAAATAATGCCTAAGATTAACATACATAAATATCTCAAGTTTGGGTTTAAAAAAAAACTTGATAAAACGTCTTTAAATTCCATTTGGAAAATAAAATGTAGAGGAAAAATTGGAAATCTCTGTGGGGAAAAAAAAGGAAAGAATTGCAAAATAGGCATGGTCTACCAAATATTAAAATTATTGGCAACTTACTAGATCCAAAATGATAGGGCATCTTTCTCAATGATTACTCAAATTACAGGCAGCCTAAAAGAGTCCAATTACAAAATTCCAGCTTATCACCAAGTCCAGCTGCCACCCAAACGTTTCTCAATTCATCTTCATTGTCTTTTTCTTCAGGTTCCCATCAGCTAGTACTTCCTTGGTAGAATCAAGGAAGGGTGAGTAGCAGTAGAAATCAACACGACTACTGGGCAGAGAGGGGGAACCTGGTTCAGAAAGTGGGAACAACATGTGCAAAGGCCCAGGGGTCAACAAGGACAAGGCAGATTGAGGAGCTACACAATCTCCAGCATGCCTCATCCTAGGAACAGGGAGTCAGGGCAAAATTCAAGGCTGGAGCTCAAAAGAGACCACTGTGAGCATTCTGGAGAATTTAAGCAGAGTCAAGACACAGGAAGACATGGTGCAAGAGGGAGCTTGAGAAAAACATGTCGGAAGTGAGCCTGGAAACAGAAAAGCCCAGTCAAAGAGGGTAATGGGTCAAAGGGACATGTTTACCTCCAAGAAATACACAGGAGCGAGGTTTGCTCTGACTGGATGATCCTTTAGGGAGAAGAGGGCAGTCTGAAGGACAAGCCCACGGGCTGAGGCCTGGGAATGGTGCTGGTGTCATTCACAGGCACAGGAACCCCAGGAAGGTGAGCAAGTTAGAGGGAGAGATGACTGGTGAGATTGTGAATGTGGAAAGACTCCTGAGACTCAGAGCTGCTAGCTGTGATACCGTGCTGCTGGGGGTACCATTCCACCAGGAGAGTCCACCGAGAAGTCTTTAATAATAGCAGTATCTCCTAACTCAATGAAAAGATAATAATGATGGGTAGGATTTCCTTAATCTTAAACTCTTTTACAACTTTCTCTTAGGTTCTGGACTCTCTTTTTGCTTTTTAAAATAACTGTGACTCAAGATAAATTCCATGCTTAGTGATTGTTTGAGATGGAAGTCTCCAGAAGCAGACTAAGATAAAATTCAGTTTGCAGGACATCTATTAAGGATCTTAGGACCAACATGTGCGCAAGGAAAATGGAAGCAGGACAAGGGAGGCAGAGGTCAAGGGCCTCTGATGGGCCCACTGACAACCTGGGAAAACCCTACAAGAAGCTCTGGAGCCAAAGCAGCCTGTCAGAGTTGGCCCATACCAGAAGGAAACGGCCTCAATTTATGCCCTTCTCAGTAAGCCACTGGATGACGTATTGGGGCAGGTGGCTTCCTGTAGCTGATGCAAGCCCTGATGACTAAAGCTGCCTGCCAACGACACTCCCAGAACTGGCCAAGATGCTCTGCAGTGGAGGGGGATCTGAGTGGGCTGCCTCCACACCACAGAGTGATTAAAAGTCATCTGTCATCTCCACACATCAAGACTCTCCGAGAACGCTCTGCCAGAAGATACGCCTCCCTGAGCAAGTCTGAGAATTCTCCCTTTCTACATTCTGGTAGCTAACATTTATCGAGCGTATTTTTGTGTCATGCACAGCTTTAGCCACTGAGTCAATGGAAAATAACATAGAAATGGCTTTCATGGAAATTTTAATGTAATAAAATTTCTTTTAAAAGAAGAATAATTGGACAATTAAACAAAAGACTTTCCTATAGAGATAAATTCTCTGAAGGAAGTGAGCGAGTGAGTACCCAGAAGGAGTGTGTTCACAGAGTGCCCAGGAAAAACCACTGGGTTCCTGGTCCCTTGTTTTCAAAGTCAGCAGTGCAGCATCTTCTCCCCTCTCTGGCCTTTGCTCCTCTGACTCCCATCCTCCTGCTCCTCTTATGTAAAGGCCCTGTAATTCTATTTGCCATGCAGGGATGATCTGGGATGATCTCCCCATCTTGGGACCCTTAATCACATCTGCCAAGTAATATACCTGCAGGCTCTAGAGATGAGGCTGTGGATATCTGTGTGGGTGATTGCACTCAGCCTACCACACTCAGCTGCATCACCTTTTTTTTTTTGGTACTGGGGATCGAACTCCAGTCCTTGCGCTTGGGAGGTAGGCGGCGGAACCACTGAGCTAAATCTCCAGCCCAGCTGCATCACCTTTAAAATGGGAATAACAGGGCCAGGGATTTAGCTCAGTGGTTCTGCCCCCTGCCTTGCAAGCACAAGGTCCTGAGTTCGATCCCCGGTACCAAAAAAAAAGAGGGGGGGGAATAACAGGATCATTATGAATGGTTGTTGAGAAACTTCATATCATGTGCTAAGAGCACTATCTGGCAGGAAAATCCTCAACAAATGTTAACAACTACTTTTGCCATGAGAACTTCTTCATCCTTAGTGTTTCTGCCTTAGTTCTATTCCTAACCATTTCAACTGCTCCCACAATCATCTCTTTGTCTTCAGCTTGGCCTCTCTGCACACACCTCCTATACCCCTACGTTTCTGACTTCCTTACCACCACTAAGAAGAACCACAGTCAAAATTCTGCAAGCGTGGTAGTGCACGCCTATGATCCAGCACTCTGGGAGGCTGAGGTAAGAGGATCAAAAGTTCCAAGCCAGCCTGGGCAATATAGCAACTTAGCAAGACCCTATCTCAAAATAAAAAAGAAAAAAGAAAACTAAGATACATCATGTACAGGTACAAGCACCCAATGATAAATGTAAACGTATTGTCTACCTAAAATGTACCAATAAAAGAATTTAAGGAAAAAAAAATTTAAAAAATAAAAAATAAAACACAGGCTGGGGATGTAGCTCAGTGTGAAGGTTCTGGGTTCAATCCCCAGTACCCGCCCCTGCAAAATCAATGCGTGAATTCATTCCCTCAATCAATGTGAATCTGGTATCTATTACAAGCCTACATGCCACACACGTGCAGTTATCTTTGTGTTCAGTTCCTCTGCCAACTGGACATCTTAGCCAAGTACTGAACCTTGCTTATCTCTGTACCCAGAACTCTGGACTAATCAAGCACAGAGTAATGCCTAATGAATAAGTGATGGAATGGATGGGTCCAGTTATAACGTTCCATACCTCTCTGACTCTATGAGGGTGGAAGCCCTATTGGATTCTCAAGAGAAGAACATGTTCTGATTATTTGTAAAGCAGTTGAGGGCTATAAACATTTACAACTGGAGCCACTGCACCCCTAGGAAGCATACCGGGGCCACCATCCCTCCAGGGGTCTCCTGGCCAGAGCTGCAGGGACACTGCTGCAGAGAGAGTGTCTAGGTAAACGCAGATGGCCGGGGGGACTAGCAGGCATTTTCTTGCAACTTTTGTAAAGGAGAACCAAGTGACCCTGTGATGTGGCTCCCATTTTGGTTAAGATATATTTTCTCCCTTTCAATGTAATCTCACTTACTCTCCACCACCAAAAACATTAAAAAAAGGAAAAGCAGAATATTGAGAAGGGTCCTTCTCTATGCTCCCCATTCCAGTGCCTGCCAAACCAATGAACACCTCCTGAATGTTATTCCCCTGCTATGTTAATGTTATGTTAATAAATGCAATTAAGATAATGTTCAGGAGGTGTTCGTTGGTTTGGCAGATGTACATGAATAAGAAGCACAGATATTTTGCTTTCCCTATTTATGGAGGCAGAAAGTGACACAAAGTTGGACAAAAGGAAGCTTAATTTGCCTCCAGTCTCTTTTGATATAATTTAGGTCTTTTCTGTTAAGTAATATATGAGATTTTTTTTAAAATGCTAATTTAGATGGTATTACAAAGATGAAGTGATTGTCAAATGTTGCAAAAACACTTAAGTTGTCTCTTGCCTCAGGAATTAACTACACGAGGTTTACTCTCTTGAAAATGCTATATATGCCATATGAACTATACATACACTCTTTCTTTTAAAACTCTCCATAGCATATATGTAAATAGGTTATCTGTTCATCTAGGAAGCAGATTGTTCCAGCGGACTAACTTCTAGACTGCTCTGGATGTAATTAGTTTTTTAATGTCTCTAGTGATTTAAGAGTTAATGGTTCTTTCATTCTAACTTATGTAGCAAGAACTTTTACTTTTTGTAAAACAGCTTTTCGTTTTTGTGTTAGAAATCTCACACACACACACACACACACACACACACACACAGCATTGTACCTTACTTTGAAAAACAGGCTTTTCTCTGAAAAGAAGCCTAAATCTGGACAGACTTGGAGAAAAGGTGTTACACTGTCTTTCCATCACAGAGTCTTCATTTCTGGAACCTGGCACTTGGCCACATATCACAGCCCCCGCATCAAGCCTGGTCCTCCCAGGACTTTGCCAGGGAAACCTCTGACAAGAGTCCTGCTCAATCTGAGCTGTTCAGGATGTTCACACACAGCCCCAGAATATCACTGTTTAATGTGGGCCAAATCAGAAGCAGTATGCACAGAGGGTTCAGCCTGGACTTCACACACGCTGGAAGTGCCGTTTGCTATGGATTGGATTTGCCTTGAGTGTGTGCCCCAAAGGTTCAAGTGTTGAAATGTAATCTCCACTGTGAGGTTTTAAGAGTGTAGAAACCTGATCCACTGTGGTGTTTAGAGGCAGGGACTTTGGGAGGATTGGAAAAGGCCATTAGAGTCCCCATAATTTTGAATACTGGTGGCTATATAAGGACACAGATCAGAATACACACACACACGCACACACACACACTCCCTGCCTCTTGCTTTGCGATCCCCTCTGCCACCTCAATATTCTGCCAGCAAAAAGGCTATCACTAGATGTAAGTGTTCAGACCTCTTTTCTTTATAAAGTTACCCATGTTGTCATTTTGTTATAGTATTGAAACATGGACTAATACATCATCTGTAAAATGCATCCACTGTTTATTAACAAAGGTTGTTGGAGTGGGGAGGATGAAGAGAAGAAAGAGAAAGACCATTCAGTATTATATTTTTTTGTTTAGTGCAAGACTGAAGTCTAATTTTACAAATGCAAAAAATGCATATCTCAAATTAAAGACTAATATGTATTGCCCAGAAAAAAGATAACAAAATGGAACATAGTCACTGCTTTGTTTCAAGTGGATTGTGTTGAGCCAGTATCTGTTGCCCGGAGAATTCACCGGTCCCAGAGCAATAGATACCTATGTTTCTTTGCTAACTGCCCGTCTTGCACCCTGCTCGGTCCCTTCATCACTTTTTCTCAATGACATTTCCTTGGATCTTTTATGTAGAATAAAATGTCTGTGACTGTTCGTAGCTTTCCACGTGAAGATTCTGGTAATTTCTTAAGAGATAAAGGGTCATTGTTAGTTTCTAGGGACAATAAGCGTTAAGTAAAGATTGTTACAAAATATCCTTCCAAACTGTGTACACGTGTGTATTTGCAATATTTTCCAGTAAGATAGAATCTTTGTGGTTCAGATTCTTTAGGGTTTATAATCTTGGCTCCCCTCTAGGCTAAGAAGGTAAAGGAACACTCAAATGCAGTGACAATGGCTTGAGTTGACTCTGCGATGCCAGCGATGCCTTGACTCAAATTCCATGGAGAATCCATTTCTAGACCCTATTGCATTGCTTTGGGGAATGTTGCTCACTCTGAGCATCTCTGAGCAATGCTCCAGAGCTCAGGAGGCACCTGAAAATGGGATCATGGAGTCCAATCTCTAGATCAAAGCAGTAGACTCCAGTCTAGTAGGTTATTGTTTGGGCTTAGGCTTTTGGGAGGTGATTGGATCATGGGTGTGTGGTGCTGTATTATTTACTCTACTGATGGGTTTATAACTGTGTGTGATGTTGGGAGGTGGGTTACTGTGGGTGTGGCCTGGAGGGATATCTATATAATCATTATATATTCTAATTATATATAATAATATGTATTTTGTATATATATTCCCTTCTCCCTTGATGGCTCACTGCTTCCTCTCTGCCCTGCTATGGACTGTTTCTCCTCTGCAGTGCCCCTCTGACATGCTACCCTGCCTTGGAGCCAGCTGTCTATGGACTAAAACCTCTACAAACTGTGAGCTAAAGTAAACCTTTCCTCCTTTAACTTGTGGTGTTGGGAATTGTGTCTCAGTGATGGGACAGTAACTAAGACAGTTATACTTTAAATTTCTCCTGAGTAAGATTATTACATTTATATTATATTTGTGGCAGAAATAGAAAACACACATTCTATCTGAGTGTTAAGGACTAAATTATATCTCTTAAAAATTCCTATGGTGAAGCCCTAGCCCACAGGACCTGAGATTACTACTGTATTTGGAGACAGAGCCTTTAAAGAGGGGTGAAGAGGCCATCAGGATGGGCCCTAATCCTATCTGACTGGTGTCCCCATAAGTAAAGACACCAGGGATAAGTGGCCCAGAGGAAAGGCAAGTGAGGACCCCGTGAGACAGTGGCCATTTACAAGTCCAGGAGAGAGCCCTCAGGAGGACCACCTTGCTAACACCTCACCTAGAGGGCCTGCCCTCCAGAAATATGAGAGAATTCTGAAGCATTTGATTTATACCAAATGACTGTCATTCAGAAAACAATGCCCCAAGGCATGGCAGGCATGTTGGCACGCTGAGCCAAGAAGCAGCCTCAGAGTCTCTCTGACCCTATTTTCCCCAAAGACCAGGAAGGGGCTTTCTCTGAAGTTCCCCTGAATAATACTTAAAGTTCAAGTCCTCCACAAGGAGGAGGAAAAACCAGAGGCCACACCACGCTCAAACCCCAGGCAACTTGGTCCCACACTATTATCTGGTTTTTGGGCCATTAAAAAATCACTTATTCTCCCTCTAAAAGTACCCACAAGCCTCTCCCCTATGAAGAGAACATTGACGCTTCAGCCATCTGATCTTTCTTTGAATCTCATCCTTTGTATGACTCCCATGTGCTTGTCCACTGATGAATTTGTGTGCATTTCTTCTATTAATCTGTCTGTTGTCAAAGTTGGCTCCAGCCCCCTCAATTCTCAGGCCTCTCAGTGTGGAGGGGGAGCTTCCTGAGCCCCTAGACCTGCCCGGAGCACTATGTTAAAAAGGGTACTGGGCTGGGCACAGTGGTACATGCCTGTAACCCTAGCACTCAGGAGGCTGAGGGAGGAGGATCGAGCCCAGCCTGGGCAATTTAGCCAGACTCTGTCTCAAAGAAAAAGATAAAAAGGGCTCGGTGGTAGAGCACTTGCCCAACATGTGAAGGCCCCTGGGTTCAAGCCCCAGTGCCACTGTGTCATGTTCCTTAGCTTTTGTTTTGGTATCAGGGATCGAACTCAGGTCCTCGAGCTTTCGGGGAGGCAGGTGGCGGAACCACCCGTGGCCATGTTTCTTAGCTTTCGTGAAAGAATGTCTTACTCCCAACTTGGCTAATTAGTAACCATTACACTGCAAGTTAATTAAATCGACCACCCCGAATAGCTGCTTTTCTTAAGAAAAACTCAAAATTTACTGATGTTCAATGTTAGTAGGATATGGATAGTTTTATAAGTAAACCCAATTTGATGATTTGTATTTCTGGATAACTCTCATCTTAATTTCATTTCCCCTTCTTAAGGACTGAAATTCAGCACCTTTGCCTGACAAAATTCGTGGCCAGAAGTTAAAAGTCCTACCTCTCAGGCACCACTCAGCTGGCTGCTCAGGCCCACACCTTCAGTAGCACTCATTCTCTGGCCTTCGAACCCCATGGCCCATCCAGCAGCGACCCAGATCGCCCTGCAAAGTGCATCTTAACTGCATTTGCTTCTCTCCTCTGACTCCTTCTCACCTCTTCATCCAAGCCACGGTGATTTCTCACCACACAGTGATGACGGCGCTCTAAGTCATCTGTCCAACCCGGTCCCCTTTGCCATTTCTCACACAACAGCCAAAGTACGTTTTGATTTTAAGTTAGGGGTTTTGGTAGAAACTGGATCACTTTTTGCTCTTTGGAAGGTTTTTTAGTTTTGCTTTGTATTGTTTTTGGTGGTATTGGGGACTGAACCGAGGGCCTTCACAGTAAGCTATATTCCAGCCCCTTTTTATTTTGAGTTAAGGTCTTGCTAAATCATTGAATTGCCCTAGCTGGGCTCAAACTTGGCAGTCTTTCTGTCTCAGCCTCCCAGAGTGGTAGAATTACAGATGGGTGTTAAGCCCTACCTCACACGTGAGCCCTACCTCATTCGTGACTTCTGGCTTTTCTTAAACTGTGTATGTACTTACATTAGCATCCTCCGGCTGACAGGATGAAATGCTGCAGACTGGGTGACATAAACAACAGCTCTGGAGATTACAATTCCAAGATCAAGGTCCCAGTCGGGTGGTTTCTACGTAAATCCCCTCATCCTGGTTTTTCTTCTGGGTGTGGACAGGGAAGAAGAAAGCCAGGGGGTGTGGAGATCTGGTATTTTTTCTTCTTACAGGGGTGCTTTATAAGGACTCCAGTCTTACGGGATGAAAGCCCCGCCCTAATGACTTCATTTAACTGTACTTACTTTCTTCCCTTTTAAGGGCCCTCTCTCTAAATGCAGCGGCACCTCAGTTCACGAGCATAATTTGTTCTACAATTTTGGAAAAGAAGGCCACATTTCTGTTCATGTGGGAAAGATGGCCACAGTTATGTTCATCACCCAATGCAGAGTTTGCAAACAACAACAAGACTCTGCCAAATGCTTCTGTTTATGAACCAAATCGTTTGCAAAGAAAAGTGTTTGTCATCTGAGGTACCAGTGTATTTAGCCAAACTGGGGGTCTGGGCTTCAGCATATGCACTGGGGCTGGGTAACAGCTCAGTCCTTTGCATTATGCATCCCTAAGACACACAGACAGGTCGACAGACCATGGTAAAAAATTACCTAAATTCATTACATTTACTTCAGTTAATGAAACTTAAGGAAGTTGCTACTGGCAATTTCCCTTTTAATAGCTGTGCCTTCCTCAACCAAAACCTCTAATTTTATCAATCATGTTTTCAAAAACTAATCTTCCTAAATGTTTTAAATGAACATATGAGACTAAATTACAAAGCAGTAAAGTCACCTCTGAGATTACGTGATTTACACAATGTGATGGAAATTATGATGATATGCATTTTATATTCTTTATCTCCATATCCATATATCCTAAATCTCTCCTACCTGGAATAAATATTCTGGTAATAATAAAAAATCAGACCTTAAAATGTTTCAGAGAAAAAATCAAGAACTTTATCTTCCAACATTTTAATGAAAGGCACATTTTTTTAAAAAAACAAAAACTTTTATTTAAAATTATGTAAGCAGAAAAATGGTATTCTCAAACCCTTTTGACTGGTCAAGTTTTGTGTAATAAAAAAGTCAGTTCTACCACGCACTGAGCCATTCAGTCTGCATTTTATAGTCAATTAGATAAATTCCCCTTCATTCTGCCTCTCAGAATTGTGTCCTTTTGAGGCAGGCAAACAGCTCTGCTCCAGCGAAGCCGTCTCTCACTTAGCAACCTCTTTCGGTTGCATTCTTGGCAGCTTGTGTGACCTCACTCTGCGGACAGGTTTCCCTGTGGACGGCTGTGGCCAGAGTGGTCTGTTTCCCTGCACTGCTCTTCCGCTCTTTGATCAGCAACCTTGTCTTGTCGCCATTTCTCCCTTGCGGCTCTAATTGTTTTACTTCTTTCAAACCCCATGAGGGAAAACAAAACAAAAAAAAGGTCCATATAGAAGTTTTCCTTCTGGTCTTTGCTGCTGGCTTAGAAGTGTTTCAATTTCTTTCTTGCTAGGTATTTTGGGTTTAAGAAGTTTTTCCTTCCTGCTCAGCCTGGACAAGTCAAGGTCAAGGTGTGACCTGCTGAGGCCCTTAGGGATCACAGTGGAACAATCACAGGGTTTAAAATCAGGACAAGTCCTAATTCTATTACTTCCTGAGACCATCACTAAGCCACTCTGCAATGTAGTTTCATTCCATTAGTGTAGTACTTATACTAAAATGCAGTTGATCATAATACTTATTTTTCAGGTTTATGGATTAAATAAATTAGTGTATGTGGAAGTTGCTTGAGAAGTGCCTTAGTCTGTTTTGCATTACTGCAACAAAATGACTAATATTGGGTATTTTATAAAGAAAAGCTCTGGGGGAAAAAGCATGGAGTAAACATCAGTTCCTAGAGAGGGTCTTGTGTTGGACAGCATCCCATGGCAGAAGCAAGTACAAAAAACACAAGTCTCATGGCAAGATAGGAAGCAAGAGAACAAACTGAGGAAATCACAGTCATTTTATAACCTGTTCTAATAGTAATCAATTCAGTCTCGTGAGAGCAACTCTTGGGAAAAGCATTAAAACCCTTTAATGATTCAGTCACCTCTCTAAGGTCCTGTCTTCCAATACCACAGAATCAGGGGCCAAGGCTCAACACCAGTTTTGGTGGGGACCAACCAGATGAAATCCACAGCAGAAAGTACAGTGCAGGGTATTGCTTTTGGTTTGGTTTAATAAACATCTCTTTAGTAACTAACAGGGGTGGTGACGTAGCAACAGGGGATGAGATACTTACAGCAAGCAGAGCTCTGTGAGGCGGAATGGGGAGGGGGTGTGCCTGGAGGACCAGAGCCTGTGTGAGGATGGCCACTGCTCAGCTCCTGCCCACAGGTGCATCTCAGAAGATACCCAGTGTTGCCACATCTCTTGGTGTGTTTTCAGGAAAAGCCAGAAACCATGATGATTTATATGTAAATCTTCCAATTTTTAAATGTTGACAACTATTTTTTAAAAGTTGTATGAGTGAACAGAACAATACGTGTGTACTAGCCAAACGAGTCCTTCATATCTCCAACTTGGTCCACCATATGCCACACACTCTTGTTGGCCCTAGGAAAGCAAAAGAAACATATAGTGTGTGGTGCACACTGCAGTGTGCTGCCCTGGCCCCCCTGAGAAAGCCTGTGTGCCCGGCTGGGGTAACCACCCTCTGCATTACTGCTTCTGCCACAGAGCTGCCTCACCCCTTCTTGTGCTGCTTCTATCCAGTGTCTGTTGGCCTTCTGCCAAAAGGCCTGACCATCTTGCCCGAGTCTAGTACAACTCCAAGAGACCCTCCCTTCTCCGGAGTGCTTTGTGGTGCCGATGAGGTGGCTGCTGGGTTTGCCTAAGAGTCAGACTTCTCGCTCAGCCCACTTCTGCTTCCTTCTGCTTTCCACAGGTGATGATCCTAAGGCCACTCCTAATGAACATCCTTGTACACTGAACTCCATCGCAGAACTGGTTTCCTGGGCCTGCTGGAAGAGAGGTTAGATAGAACTCTTGAAGACATTGGCACAGGAAAAAACTTTATGAACTAAACCTGAGTCACACAAAAACAAGCACAAAGCATCAACAACTGGGATCTCATCTTATCAAAAAGCTCCTGCACAGAAAGAGAAGCCACCAACAGAGTGATGAGACAACCCACAAAGTGGGAAAAAATTTTTACCAGCTGGTCCTCAGACAAAGGTCTACTATCTAGAATCCATAAAGAACTTAAAAAGATCAGACCTCCCAAATTTAAAGACCCAATCCAAAAATGGGCATCTGAAATGAACAGACATTTCTCAGATGAAGAAATAGAAGTAGCAAATAAACATATGAAAAAATGTTCAACATCACTGGTCATTTGAGAGATGCAAATGAAAACAACACTGAGATTCCACCTCACCCCAGAGAGAATGGCTGCTATCAAGAAATCAACCAATAACAAATGCTGGTGAGTGTGGGGCGGGGGAAGGAACCCTGCCCCACTGCTGGTGGGAGTGTAGACTGGTGCAACCACTGTGGAAATCGGTATGGAGATACCTCAAAGAACTAGGACTGGAAGTCCCATTTGACCCAGCTATTCCACTGCTGGGGATCTTCCCAAAAGAATTAAAAGAATCATAACGCAGTGATATATGTGCGCCCATGTTCATAGCAGCACAGTTTGTGACAGCTAAAACTTGGAAACAGCCCAAATGCCCATCAACTGGAGACTGGATAAGGAAAATGTGGTTTTTTTTAAATATAAAATGGAGTACTACTCAGCCATAATGAATGAATGATAAACTAGAGACATTTATAGCTAAGTGGATGCACATTGAGGCAATACTCTTAAGTGAAATAAATAGGACACACATGTGTAAATACCAAATAGTTTCTCTAGTGTGAGAAACTGAAAGTGTAAATGAGGACAAAATGTATAATAGATAATGTAAAATAGGAAGAAAAGGGGCAGAGGGGAAGAGGAAGTGGGGGTAGGTAGAATTTGAGAAAAGAAGGAAATAATGGAAACAAAAGTTTTTGTAAATAAGGAGGGGTGAAAGGGTGATGGGGAAGGAAGGGGAAGGGGGAAAAAACAAGAATCAAGAGAGATCGTGTACAGGTACAAACTTCCAATGGTGAGTGTGATCATAATGTATACCTAAAATGTACCAATAAACTTAATGGCGGGGGGGGGGGTGGAGAGCTGGTTTCCTGGGAAATCTAACATGCAACCCAGTCCTTGAACTCATGGAACTGTCTGCATGATGAGCCAAGTAGGCAAATGATTCCAATGCCATCTGAGAAGAGTTAGGATGGACACAAACTACAGCTATGGAAAGGGAGGAGAGGTGCAGCAATTCAACCAAGGAGGCTCAGATTAAGTCTCCTTGGAGTGGACAATCTCTAGACGACATTTAAAGATTTTTAAACAATAGCCAGATAAAGAAAGAGGAACTGGTATTTCAGGCAGAGGAAACAGTAAAATCAACAGCTTATGAATATCCAAGAAACAGAGACCTAAGCCTGTATGGAGAGCCACTAGCAGTTTGATGGTTAAACTGTAATTTGGAGATTGGCCTGAATAAAGGTGGAGAGAAAAGTTTTACCTTAAAAACTTGGCCTTGGGGCCAGGGATTTAGCTCAATGGTTCCACCACCTGCCTCGCAAGCGGAAGGAACTGAGTTCGATCCCGGGTGCCAAAAAAAACAAACTTGGCCTTGACTCCTTAGACAATATAGACTGAAGATTTTTTTCCTTCTAACTCATTGAACACTTATTTTCTCTTTCCTCCAACAAGCTTTATATACTGGTCCTTCGTGGAGCCTAATGATTCATTCAAGGCATGCTTTGAGAAATTTCATTTCCTATAATTAAAAATTTAGACATGACCATCTAACTCAATATCTCCACTTGAATGGCTCATAGGAAACACAGACTCAGGATAAACAGAGTCAGTTTTCTTACTTGATTCTCCTAGACCTCATCCTTCTGAATTCTCTATCCTGATAAATATTACACTGCCCATCCAGTTGCTCAAGCCAGAGCCCTGGACATGAGTCTTGATTCATTTCTCTCCCTTGCTCTCTGAGTTCCATCTTTCAGTGTGTCTTCACAAATAATCACAGTTTAATATATTTCGCATCACTCCTTATCTACAACCACTTCTTCAGCTCAATCTCTTAATAAGTAACTAATTTGGGGCCAGGGATTTAGCTCAGTGGTTTTGCCGCCTGCTGCACAAGTGCAAGAACCTGAGTTTGATCCTCAGTACCAAATAAATAAATAGATAGATAGATAGATAGATAGATAGATAGATAGATAGATAGAAGATAAATGGCTAATTTGCCTCCAGGTTTCACTTCCTTTCAAGTCCATTCGCCAAACAACTACAAGATTAATTTTTCTCAAATATACTTAATCATGTCAAGGCTTAAAGACCTCCATTGCCTGACCTCTGATTTTACTTTCTGCTTCCCCCACACTACATTATTCTGAATTCTTCTAGCCCTTTATGCCCTTTCTTGCTTCTAGAACTTGCACATATAGTCTGAAACATCTTTCCCTGGTTGTCTCTCCTCTCCTTCCTTTTACCTGGTAGCACCTATTAATCATTTGAGGCTAAATTTAGGTGTTATGTTCTCCAGGGAGTTTTCTGTGACCCCCTTACCACTATGATAAGCTAAGTGCCTTGTTTGCAATAATTTTTTCATTGCACCCATCAATCTGTACTTATTTCCCTAATCTGGAGATGGCAGTAGAAGACAAAAGAGCATATCTATTTATCCCCAAATGTCCAACACTTAGCATATCTGGCACACAATAGTTCTCAAGAATATCTTCTAAATAAATGTGTGAAACAGACTTTATCTCTAAATGCAAACTCTGATAGTAATGTGGTTCACTGTTTCAAAGGAAACTTACATTTGAGACCAGGAAACAGACTACAACAAGTAGTTATGATCTAAACCAGAAAAATAGGAGGAGAAAGGGAGAAAAAAAGAAGCTAGAGGGAGAAATACAGTATCTTGGAGGTAAAATCAGAAGAATTGGTGATTGGATGTTGGGGATAAGGGAGAGACTGTGGTATGAAATGACTGTCAGCTTTTTGACTTGGTCACAGAGTACGTGTGGAAGAACAGGTTGGATAAAGGGCATAAAAGACGATGAGTTTTAACAAGTTCATTCAGGGCACATTGAGGGGAAGTTCCTATGGGAGGTCCAAGAGGGCTGATTTGGACATCAACATATGGATATGGGGAGAAGTAGACACCATACATGGGATGGCTCAAAGGGAAGAGCGGATGTAAGGAGGAGGTCAACACAGTGCCATAGGGACACCAGCTTTGGTGCAGGTGGTGCTGGATCTCTTCCTTTTGTCCCTCCAGACTCTTTTCCATTCTATTCCAGGAGACTGAATTATCCCCACTGCACCAATGAGCTTCCCTGCCCTCTGGCTTTGCTTGAGTTTAGTTCATGTGAAAGAGAGCAGAAGACAGGAGAAAGAAGAGTGAAGGCATATATTGACTCCCCAGCTCATTCTCTGCTTTATTCTCCATAGGACCACCTGTCTAGGTCCAGGGACAGGCCTACCCCCGACCCAGTCTAATTGTGGTGATGCAGCTGCAGTGTTACCAGACTGGGGCATGGTCCCAGCCCTTGTTGGTTCTCCTAAACTGCACACTTTTGTAAATAGCACTGTTAGTACAATCTCCTCAATTACTCAGCTTGACAATGCTATCAGTTTCCTAAAGAGATCCTCAGTTGTACACAAAGAATCCTTGAAAAGAAAAGATAGGATAAATCTGGTAAAATAATTTTATGAAGTGCTTGAGATTACCTTTCCTAGTAAACAGACTTCTCTGAAGGAATAACCCTGGTAGTGGAAATTTCAGGCAGTTAGAACAAAGGAGTGAGTAGTTGTTAGATAAATGATTACAGTGGAAAATTAGCTTGGAATCCCTCAAATTAAATTCCAATGAAGTCAGGTCCAAAGGGCTAAATAACTCTTTATATTAGTCATTGGTAGATGTGGTCTCATATTATAATGAATTTTGTAAGAGTTAATAATGGCAAAGGAACAGACATGGTAAATTGGTTACAGTGGGCAGAACTGAGATGTGGAAACCCAAGTAAAATTCTGAGTCCTTATCACCAAGACCTTGATTCAATTCCCAGTACAAAGAAAGAAAGAGAGAGAGAGAGACAGACAGAGAGAGAGAGAGA
This sequence comes from Heterocephalus glaber, assembly GCF_053883595.1. Classification (NCBI taxonomy): domain Eukaryota; kingdom Metazoa; phylum Chordata; class Mammalia; order Rodentia; family Bathyergidae; genus Heterocephalus; species Heterocephalus glaber. The sequence goes on along the minus strand of NW_028258317.1, from coordinate 65,036,195 downwards.
GGAATAGAGAGAGAGGAGGAAGAAGAACTAGGAAGGGGATACAAACAACTGGGTGTCACATATCAAACACTGGTGTGCATGGATGGATACCAAAGGATGTACTCTTGTCAACTCAGGGGTATCCAATGTCATCAAAACAGAACAAAAGATATGCAATAATTTTAGGGGAAATTCAGCTGCCTGCTCTACTAGAGCTACAAATAAGAGAAAAACATAGATTTGGTTATATTAAGGATAGGATTTTATCACACATAGATGTCAGGTAAAAGGGCCAAAAACCAAGACCAGACCAAGCCACAACAAGCTTTTATTAGGAGACCAGATCTGCCGGGCTGTCTCTGAACAAAGGAGAGACAAAAGCAATATGGCCGGGGCAGGGACAGTCTTTTATAGAGACTGGAGTGGGGTTTGTAGGGCCAGAGGTGGGGTTGAGTGAGGGAGTGATTAGGGAATGGAGGAGCCCACGAGGTCACTAAGCTGTAGGAGGTGAGCGAGTATTAGGTTACTTTCTAGGCGGGACCAGGGGCATGCTGGGAAGAAGGGTTTGTGCTTTGGTGGGAGCAGCCATCTTGGCATGATGTCACACAGGGGAGGGGGCAAGGCACCATAGGAAGAGGGCAGCTACTATACCTAATAGCTGCTGAGGTGGTGGGAGACCTATCAACAGATATGCCCTCAACATTATTTTTGAACACGTTACAGCTGAATGGCAGTCTTCCTCTGGGCCCTTCACCTCATATAACCTAGGCCACGGCCAAGCCTAGCCTACTTTTGTGATATCCCCTTCCACGTGTGCATCCTCTTGATCATCTTTACTATGCCACAGTTGTGTCTCACTCCCTAAATAAACCCTATAAAAATTTTTACTTGACTCAAGGCAGCTGTTGTAGTAATTACAAACCCCTCTAGACCAGCTTGTTGCCAGGTTGTTTGGAGAAGTGGCTAGATTGCAGATTTAATTGGTTTGGGTATGATTTTTCCAATCAATCCTGTAAGAATGCAGGAGAAAGAATAGTAGGGGCCGCTCAAGAACCAGTAAAATGTCAACATGTTTAAAAAGAGGCCTATCCATAATGTGAATAGGAAATACTACTGATGTTGATATTCAGGTCACTAGAACTTAATGCTAATCAGGCCATTGGGACTTTGCATTAACTTATCAATAAGGCAAAGAAAGGCAACAGACCCAGGGCTGTGGGCTTTGTGCTCTGCTTGTCTCAAGTCTTAATCAAATCAAGAAAATTCTCAAACTTGGAAATAATCCTAAAGTTCATTGTTTCTGCTAGGCATGGTGGTACGTGCCTGTAATCCTAGCTCTCCAGAGGCTGAGGCAGGAAGATCAATGCAAGTTCAAGGCCAGCCTGCACTACAAAGTGAGACCCTGTCTCAAAAAAACAAACAAAAAAGGCATTGCTTCTAAATTGAGTCTCAATTCACTAATTTTTGGTAGAATGTTCCTGACAACATCATTTGTTCACACCGTCAACAGACACAAGTTGAACATCTGTCCCTACCAAGCACCCCTGAAGCCCAAAGAGAAACACTCTTTCGTTGCTGCTGCCAAGGAATTCATACCAAACCTCACTGTGAAAACTCAATTCATGACATAGATCTTTACCATCAAGTTTTCTTAAGCCACAATCTGCCTCTGCGTGACTTTCAGAAGAGAAACACTGTCCTGTCATTGAATATTTTGAGGAAGTGATTACACTTTTGTGCTGTCCACCCCTACCACGTTTCTTTTAAGCAAGGCAAACCAAGTTTGCTCAACTCCTTGTTATATGACCTCATGTCCAGATGACTCAGGACCCTGCTCAGACTCTTGGATACGCATTCAGGTTTGTCAAAGGCCCTTGTAAAGTGAGGAGACGAACGAAGAAATACACCCCAGATGTTTTCTACAAGGACGTGGACAACAATACTCTTACTAACGCAGCTACAATTCACTGGCTTTTTCCCCCCAGGGCCTTCATTTTGAGACAGGGACTTAAATCGCCCACACTGGGCTCAAACATGAGGTTCTCCTGTCTCAGCCTCCCAGAGTGCTAGGATTATAAGCACATATCACCATACCCAGCTCATCAGCCTTTTTTGAAAACACCTTTGTCTTCTGTTAAATGAGTATTGTCTTTAGAGTGAGACCCAAGTTTGTACTGATTGATGACTTTGTGATTTGGGGCATGTTGCTTCAGATCTCTAAATCACAACTTCATCTGCAAAACAGAGATAATCATTATTTCCTTACGGATTTTTCATAAGTGTGAAAGTGTATGACATATGTGAACCCCTTATCCAGATATACAGCAATGGCTCAGAAATTGTGAAGTGATGTCTTTCTTTTCACTTTTGTGTCCACAGGTACATCCACTGCTTTTCTTCCCACATAAACGGACACTAAATCCAGTACCACCAATCCTACATTTAACGGCTTTTCTCCTTGAAACTTAAGATCTCATATTTACTATCATTATACTTTCATCTTCCTAGCTGACTGAGATTTTCTCTCAATCTGTACCCTACTGCGTTTTCCCTGAAGATCTGACACACCTGAACTTTAAGTCTTCATCCATGTCACTGATAATCCTGTGATCAAAGAACTAAGAATGAAGCCCAGTGACCATTGAGACCTCTGTGCAGCTTTACATCTATTTGCACTTTTCATCAGCTGTTGAATGAGTTGCGTGTGAAGCTCACTGCACTGACATCTGCACACATCCCTTCATCTTACATCTTAAAAGAAAAGCCAGACCGATACGTATGTCTCTGACATTCCCCACATCTGTTTGGCCAGTAACTTTATGAAAAAATGATATCTGCCAAGATTTAATGAACTTATATTAGCTCCTGGTGCTCCCTTCTAATTACCTATAAACCACCTCCCTAATAATCCATGATACATCGTCTTCCTTTTTTTTTTTTTTCTTTTTTGCAGTGCTGGGAGCTGAACCTATGGCCTGGTCCACTCCACCACTGTGCTACTCCTAAGCCTTTCTCCTTCTTTGTGGTTGGCAAAATAATGGTCCCCTAAATATATCCATGTCCTAATTCTAGAACCTATAAATTTGTTACTTTAGGTGGGAAAGGGACTTCACAGATGTAATTAAATTTAAGAACTTTGAGACCGGAGTATCCTAGATTATCCAGGCGGGCCCAGTTTAATCACAAATCCTTAAATACAAGCACCTTTCCTTGCTGTGGGCAAGGAAAGCTAAATTCTCTGAGAAAGCTGCAATGTTGCTGATTTAAAGGTGCAGGAAGGAGCCACAAGCCAAGGTAAGTGGGAAGTCTTCAAAAGCTGCAAAACTCAGCAAGCAGAGTCTCACCAAGAGCTCCAGAACAGAATGCAGCCCTGCTGACACCTTGATCCTAGCCCAGTGTTGGTTTCTGACTTTCAGAACAGCAAGATGGTAAGTGTGTGTTGTTTGAAGCCACTACGTGTGGAGCTTATGTGTTACAGCAGCGATAAGAAACTAATACCTTCTTCCTCCTCCTCTTCATAAATTCATACTTTGAGTTAACATAAATTTTGCTTCAAATTCACTTTTGGCCAGCTGGGGCTTAATTTGGCCAAGCATACGAGATCAGTACAGGTGTGGTGAATGGTGGAAAATATCAATTAATCTCTCAGTAACAAACATCTTCGTGAGTACAGGTTGCAAAGAAATAGCTCCACAGCAAAACTGTTGCTAATTACTCTAAATACATAATTATATACATTTTCCAAAATCTAAAATTCATCTAGTTTCTACACACCTCTGATATAATTCAATAAAATCAAGTGAAGTTTTACTGAATATTTTCTATCCTTATGATAGGAATAATAATGTTACTGTGGCAACTACATTTGTGAGCCAGACCCCAACTTCTCACTTACCAGTTTTATGACTTTCAACAGTTACTTCTATCTCTTAGCATCTCAATTTTCATACCTGGAAAATAAGGACATTTGAGATAATCTTTAAGGTTTCTTTATTCCTCTAAATTGCTGTGTTCTATCAGAGTATAGAAAAAAATTTCTGTTTCCTTGCTGAGGGATAAATTGATTGAAATGTAGTGCTTAAGCCCTTGTTCACACCAGCCCCCTACATGAAATGTATTCTCCTTTATTTTCTTTTACCACTCATATCCTCAGCTAGTAAAACCCTACTCTGCTTTCAAGACCCAAATCAAATGCCACTTCTCATGAAATCTTCCTTGATCAGACCATCAGGAGTTAATCTTGCTCTCATCTGAAATACTCCAGTACTCATTGCCTGCAGGCTTATCTCAGACAGAGTTATTATTCTTTTTTGTTGGAATTTTATTCTTTTTTGTTACTGTCTTGCCACTCTAACCAGATTGCAGCTTCCTCGGGATGAGACCAGGTTCCTTGTTGTGCGCCAGCAGCAAGTGTTCAGTGACTATCCCACCTTTCCTCCTACTATAAGGGAAGCCCATCTTGTCTTCTAATCTCTTCCTTTCCAGCATGTCAGACTCAATGACATCCATTATCCCCCATTTCTTTTTTCCTTTAACTTCAACATCTCTTCCAGCCTCAGCCCATCAGCCCATCAGGTCTCTCGTGAAAAAAAAAAAAATCCTCAGTAGGTCCATGTCCAATATTAGCTACATATTTGGCTCTTCCACTGGCAAATTTTATGGAGTTAAATTGTTCACATCCATAGTCTCCACTTCATCTCCAACTCATGCTTCTGTATGGCTTCCACCCTCTCATTCCAAGTGAACATCCTCCTTCAAGGATACTAATGCTGTCTAGTGGATACCAACTATGCTTACATTCCAGGCAGCAGGATCTACTGTTGGCTGTGACCTCCTTCTTGAAACTCCTCTTCCATTGCCTTCTACAACACTGTCCTCCTCTTTCCGCTTAGATGTTCCTTTCGTCTCCTAAGCCAGCTCACTCCTCTTAAACACTTGCTTCACAGGACTATTTGACCTCTCCAAAACTTGTGCTCCAAGGTCTCTATCCCTCCCATTCCCAAAGCTCCAATTTTCATGAAAAAGACCAAAAATAGACAAGCAAGGTCTGTGCACTCTACAAGTTTATATACCTAATGTGAAAAAAGAGACAAATGAATTCTAAGATTATTTCCGATAGTGCTAAGTTCAAAGAAAGAAATGATTAACCGGAAGGAGATACTTTAGAAAGGGGCTCAAGGAGGCTTCCTTGAGGAGGTGACACTTGAGCTAAGAAAAAGCTCTGATAACAAACCGGTCTTGAGAAGAGCTAAGGAAAAGCGTTCCAGGCAGAGGGAATTAATGAGTAAAGAAGTCCTGAGATAAATTCTGTCCTGTTCCAGAGGGAAGGCAGGAAGAGAATGGTATGTGATGACTTGGGAACAGAAGGTTTGGGTCGGATGCAAAGGCCCTTCAGGCTCTGATAAGGAATGAAGTCTAAGGGTCACTATGGATGGGTGTGACAGCCTTTTACGTGGTCTGACAGTCCATCTACAAATGCTGTGCACTCTTTAAAATGCTCTGACCATTCCCATGCTTAAATATCTTCAGTGGCTTCTCACACTTTTAGGAAAGTCCAGAGTCCTCAAAAGGACCTCCAGGGACCAGTCATGGTTGGTGTGGTCCTTGACTAGGTCCAGACCCATCCCTTGCCACCCCCGCCTCGTTCTCCCTTCTAATAGTGCTGTAGTTTTTTAGGTCCTCCAACATTTCCGGCTCCTCATCAACCCTATACCAGGGCTGTCCAACGGAAATGTATAGTTATTTTTAAACTTTCTGGAAGTCATGTTAAACCAGGAAAAAGAACGAAACTAATTTTAAGAGTAGATTTCATTTAGTCCAATATATCAAAAATATTACCATTTATGTTGAGTCAGTTTTTCTTACTGTGGGAATACCTAAGAAACTCACCTTAATAAGGAAAGGGTTATTTTGGCTCATAGTTACAGAGGCTCTGGTGCACAGTCACTTGGCCCTGTGGTTTGGGGCCTGAGATGGCACAGTACATTGTGATGGGTGCAGGTGGCAGAGTAGGCCTGTCACCTCGTGATAGCTGGGAAGCAAAGCAAGAAGAAGGGCTGGGGTTCCAGCAACCCCTTCAAGGGCACTTGCAATGCCCGAATTTTTTCCACTAAGCTTCCCCTCCTAAAGGGTCCACCACCTCCCATAAGCACCACAGAGTGACAACCAGGCCTGGACACATGAGCCTTTGGGGACATTCCAGATCCAAACTATTGGCACCATTTTAGTATCTAATCAATATGGAACATTTGCTATCTAATCTATGAAACATTTAATATCTAATCAATAGCAAAATCATTTGTGATTTCTCATTCTTTTTTTTTCCATACTAAATCTTTGAAATCCTGAGGGTGTTGTACATTTGAGGGTCACCTCCATCCAGACCAGCTCCATTCTAGGGATCCCATACACATTCGTGCCTGGTGATCACTGCCCAAGCCAGAGCAGGGCTAGACGGCAGCCCGTGCCATTCTCTCCCCTTGACCTTCCCTGCCATCCTCTTCATCCCCATCTCTACATATCACCAATCGTTAGCTACTCACCTTTCACACATCAGAAAGGCTTTCCTGACCCCCAAATCCAGGGGAAATCCTCCTTGCTCTGGGTTCCTAAAGCATGTGCACTTTTATTTCATAATCCCTACCATAGCCATCATTACCTCTTCACCCTGTGACAATCTCCATGAGGAGCATGTGTGTGCTGCCCAGAGCTACACCTACAAGAACACCGGTCACGTAAATGTTGTGCAAGATCTATTTGATGAAATAAACAGAAGGCAGCTTCCGAGATAATGAAAACCAGTTCCTTACACTACTAGTTCCACCATAAAATCTCCATAACAGTTGTGGCCTAATTAGTGGGGCTGCACTCAGTGCCCAGTACATGGGATCATCTGGCTGATTAGCAAGGCCCACGGAGATAGGACCTCATGCCGCCCCTGGGAGGCACAGCACACACCTGCTGTTTTGTTGACAGGTGTATTGCTACATAAGTGATGTGTTTGTCGCAAAATTCAAAAGGTGCAGAAGTGAAAAGAGTCTTTTTCCACCCCTATTTCTAAGCCATCCTCTCCCTGGTGACAACTAGGTCTTCATATGTATTTCCCTCACCCTCTTCTCGCAGATAGAAATCATTGCACAGGTTAATATTTTTTAATTTTCTCCATAATGTGAAGAATGAGAGAGCCAGTAACCCTTCCTTAGGAGTGACATCCTCCAGAGTATTGTCTGCTCTTGGGTAAGCTCTAGAGAATTCATGTATTTCTGTACTTTAATTAAAATGAGGAAGCAATAGAATTTAGAATTAGATTTCTTTCATCTGAGCAATTATCCTTACCAGGGGTGTTTTCTATTCAAATATTACTAGTCATTAAATGGAGTAATAACATTCTTTAGACTTATGTATCTTTGACCATGTAAGAAGTATTAAAATATCCAAATCCATCCTCTTATGTGAAGTTTAGATATTGGATATTTTTGTGTCCATTTTGAAGGCAAAAGACTTGGGTGCGAAATATAGGACTTGAGGTGAACATTTTCAGCACTACAGCCATGGATTTTTCTGTATATTCCATTCCAGTATCTGCCACCTCAACCCCTTGCTTGCATCTTTCTGGGTCCAACAAAGCCTTAGCAGACTCTACAAAAGAGAAATCAAGGCAGAAACCAACAGAAGCTTAGGGCCATTTGTCCTAATCTTTCTTGTTCTCACCTTCCTTACATTAGCCACTCTGGTAGTTAGAAAACAGGCCATAAAAAAGAACCATAATTAGCTTTAGCTCCTTTCATCATCATAAGAATGCAGATATGAAAATATAGTATCATGGGCTGGGGATTTAGCTCGGTGGTTTCGCTGCCTGCTGTGCAAGTGCAAGGACCTGAGTTCGATCCCCGGTACCAAAGAAAATATAGTATCAGTTAAACTCCCTTAAAAACTAATTTCAAGCCTTTCAAATGCTGCTGTTTGAAGAATACATTTTCATTTTTCATCATACATTTTTAGAAAGTAATTTAGCAATACGAATTAAGAACGCAGGAATATCACTTCTCTGAATACCTCTTAAGGAAATAATCCTGAACATGAAAAATTTCAAGCATATAAAGATGTTCATCACAGTATTATTTATAATAGCAAATAATTATTAAATACTAAATAGGTAAAGCAGTAGTAGTATAATTTGAAGCGATAGTACTAAGATTATGAATTAATCTGTAACAAAGCTGATGAAGTCTTAGTCACTTTCTCATCACTGGGATAAAATACCTGACACCCACAGTTTAAAGGAGGTTTATTTTGACTCAAGGTTTTTAGAGATTCAGTCCCTGGTCGGTCAGCTCCAACCCGGAAATAGCATGGAGGAAGGGTCTGGCAGAGGAAAGCGGCTCACATTGTGGTGACCAGGAAGCAGAGAGGGAAGGGAGAAGCTAGGGAGGAAGATTTACCCTTCTAGGTCAAACCTCCAGTGGCCTGCCTACAGCCAGGCCCCACTTCCTTACAGCAAACCCACCATCTAAACTCCTTAGGGGATGAATACACTAACAAATATAGCAACCTCCGATCAGCTACTTTCCAAAGACCCACCTCTGAATACACGAGGTCTTTGGAAAATATTCTTGATCTAAACCCGAAATAATATTATATGAAGCAAAAATGATCAGACTGGACACAGTGGCATCTGGCTGGGAGGCTGAGGTAAGAAGATCTCAAGTTTAAGGTCAGCTGGGACTGCATAGCAAAATTCTCTCTCAAAAAAAAAGCTCCTAGGTCATTAGATACTGGGTGATACTTTTCTTGTACTATATCAAATACATAGCTGATGTGCTTGATTTTGTTTGTTTTTGGTACTGAGGATGTAACTCGGGACCTTGCGCTTGCGCGGCAGACGCCAGAACCACTGAGCTAAATCCCTGGCCCATAACTGACGCGTTTGAAGATAAAGGGTCATGCGGAACAAAGAAGCAAAGAAAAGGAAAAGCAAGGGCTGGGCACAGAGGTTCCGGTTTTACAGAGAACGGTCAGAGAGGCACCATAGACAGAGCAAGGTTGGAGAAAGGGTGTGTGGGAGTGGCCCAGGTGGAGAGCTGGGGAGGACGCTTTCCGGGGACCGGGGATGGGCGAGCGCAAGGCCCCAGCACAGGAAGAGGCCTGATGCGGTCGAGGGACAAGGGGAGGTCAGCAGGGAGCGCACTGGAGGGCAGTGCCAAGAGCTCAGGAGGAGAAGGAGGCCCAGGCCGCACGGTGCCTTGTCAGCCGGGTGAGGTCTTCAGTAGTTACCCGAGGGGCAAGGGGCCTTGAGGGTGTGGGCAGAGGAGGGCTGGAAGGGGGTGAACTGGCTCACGCCTCCACAGCTCCCGCTGGAGGTTCAGCTGAGAATGAAGGGGGAGGCGGATGGGTCAGGAGGCGAAGGCTCCAGTCCGGGCAGCTGGGAAATGATGCCTGGGCCTGGACATGAACAGCACACGGAGTGAGGGTCGGCTGGGCTCTGGCACGTTTTGAACGGAGAGCCAACAGGGTTTGCAGTAAATAGGGTACAACGTGTCCCCAAGTCCAGTCAAATTAATTAAACTGATGCGTTGACAGATACCACAATCACTCTGAACAATGGGGTGCTAATGCACATTTTGGTATAAGGAATTCAGTTTCAAAGGGATAAATTCCAAAATGTCTATTAGAATATATGGAAGACTCTCGATCATAAATGTATGCTCATTATTGGTGAGCATATCATGATGTTATATCATCTAATGGCGCTACTGAAGCTCCTCCCAGCCCTGGAGATCTTATTTATAGTTAATTTTTATACAATTCTGCAATTCTTTTCCTCCTTCCTTAGGTTTTTTTTTGTTTTTTTTTTTTTTTCCCTGTACCGGCGATTGAACTCGGGACCTTGATGCTTTCCAGGCAAGCACCGGAACCACTGAGCTAAATCCCTGGCCCCTCCTTCCTTAGATTTTTACCTGGAAAGTCACACTAAACCGCTAAGATGAAAAAGCCTCTTTTACAATTAAATTGCAAAAATAATGTGACTTAGGTCCAACCAGACCTCTTGGGATGTTGCCCACTCTGTGACGTGAGGCATCTCTGCCTCCCTGTGAGCCCTTCTGTGTGTCTGATCTCTAGCACCCTTGGCTTCTTTCACACCCTCCAGCCAAGGGTAACTGCTGAGGCTGCTAGGCAATGTTAGGTTTACTTCTCTAGTTGGTGTGACATGCTGTGTAGAACCTTCTGGGAAGAGAAAGTTTTCTCTTCTCCTGTTGCTACAGTCACCTCTCAGCTCACAAACCAACAGAAAAGCCTTCCAGCTCTCTAAGACCTGAGGCATTTCCACAGGCATCTCTGTCGGCAAATGAATGGTATAAGTTAGAAATTCAACCAGACAAAGAATAGCAGCAATCTCCTAAATTCTTACTCTCTGAGTTCTTGGCCAAGAGCCTCACTGTACAGGAGGCATGACTGTCTTACCACTCGAACGCTCGTACCACACAGTTTCTGCATATTTATTTTTGTTATCTCTTCTACCAAGCGAGTCAAAAAGAGCCCATATTCTGTATAGCACATCTTTACTATGAATTGCATTACTTACATATTCACCTATATTGGTTCTTAGTAATTTTTTACATACAAGCTCTGACATAGATATCAAATTGCAGACCACCTACGGACAAGGATCCTATCATTATGTCTTTTCTGTCCTTTCCTAGACTTACAAGAATAAGGTTCAATAATTATCATTCCTGTGCCCTCTCATGCGCATGAAGGGGAGCACAGCACAAAATGAATACTTAGTTCCACACACACATATTCTCTGTGCTCCAAAGCTCTCATGTGTTTGGAGGGTGATTGGGTGCACTATACTGATCAGCACATTCACTCATTGATGAGTTCAGCAGCTAAATGTGCTGTTAGGAGATGGGGCCACTGGTGGTGCAACCTGGGAAAGTGTATTCTCATCCTTGGCTCCTCCCTTCTCTCTCTGCTTTCAGGCTACAGGGTGGGAGATCACTTTCCTCCACTGGGCCATTTCTGCCTTGGAGCCAGCTGACCATGAACTGAATCCACTGAAACTGTGAGCCAAAATAGTCCTCTCCTTTAAGTTGTGAATTGGGGTATTTTGTTGCCATGATAGGAAAGAAACTAAGACCGACAGACAGCTGAATGAGCAAAAGCATGTACGACACATTTACTTCCCTCTTTCCTCAGATTTCTTTGGAGACTTGGCATATGATGCAATGCTCTTTTTCAAACTTAAATAATACATAGACCTCTTTAGAGAAAAGACATGCTCCTGGATCTCTGATGTCATACTAAATGAATTTTCTTATACTACTATTCTTAGTATTATAGACTTTATGTATAAAGAATGTTTGCATGGACATATAAAAAAAAATAAAACTAAAACTTGCAGATCAATAAATGCAGGGAATGCATAAAATCCAAGCCAACAATTTCAACTGAATGACACAAATGGGCCAGCAAGAACACGGTGCTCCCTGCTGACACACAGGCTCTTTGGGATTCAGCTTGCAGGCCATGTGCTCTGTGATGACTCAGGGCTCCCACAGCCTGGCTCTATTTAAATGACACGGAACCTTCCTCCATGCAGCCTATGATGAAGTCATCTGGCCCTCACTTGGTGAGAACACAATTCATATATAGTCACTTATTAACTGCCTGTGTATTCTTTCTAAAAAAAAAAACCATCTGGTTACAACAAATAAAGTTAACACTCCATGGTATCAACAAAAGAAACAGACAAAAATGCAAGCCCTGAAAGTATGTGACAGATCTGCATTAAGCTGATCACTCAAGTGACCCAAAAATACATTCCTATTTGCTTATTATTACCATCAAAATAAAACAAAGTAAATTCTTGTAGAGATCTTGAAGCCCTTTGAGAAAATGGTTGCAGACTTTCAAGGATGTTCAGACTGTAGTCCAAGAAGTATGAATAAAGTTGCAAGAGGTCTTTTACTTGAAGTAAAAAATCTGGATCAAAATGCCAGCCCTGACATTTACAGGGAAGGGGCCAAGGAGGCTTATTTCATAAACCTGCTAAAAGGATTAAATGAAACCATAGTGATAAAAGTATTTGTGATATCATCCTTGTAGCAAGTTAGAAGATGGCTTAGTCACGTATCCCAGAGAACAGAGTATGAAAGGAAGCAAAACCTAATAACATAACATGGAAAGAGGCATGTCTTAGTCACTTTCTTGTCCCTGGAACAGAAAGCTCAACACCCACACTTAAAGGAAGAGGTTTATTTTGGCTCTCAGTTTTTAGAGGAATCATTCCATGGTTGGCTGGCTCCTAGGCAGGAAGGGCATGGTGGAAGGATCTGATGGAGGAAAGCTCTTCCTGTCAGGGCAGCCAGGGAGCAGAGAGAGAAGGGAGGAGCTGGGAAGGGAGATGTATCCTCCAGGTCACACCTCAGTGACCCACCTCCAAACAGGCCCCACCTTCTAACAGCAGGTCAGCTGTGAACTCATCAGTAGACTGATCCCTTGAGGAGAACAGGGCCCCAAGATCCGCTCACCGTCTAAACACATGAGGCTTTGGAAGATATCCCAGATCTGAACCATGGCAAGGCATTAAGAAGCAAAGGTGGAATGTGTTGTGCAGTAACCATCATGCCTAGGAATCTTCCAGCCTTCCTTCACACCAACAGGGTGTTCAGGTTTTGCATACAATTAGAAAAATACTAGTGTATAATTTTTAATTTAAATTACATATTGACTTACTCTATTTTTTAAAAATAAAGCCAACCTCTGCTCTGGCCTCCATTCTTATAAACAGAAAACATGAAAAACTTTCATTCCCGAAGATTATTGGGTTTTGGTATAGTATTCTGCCCTGATCATGGTCATGTATTAATGAAAGCATATTTGCTCAAACTGGTTACCTGATTTGAAATGCAAAACTTGAAAAATGCAAACATGCACACATGATTGCAAATAGGTGAAGCAGTGTTTTACACAGATGACCCTTATCAGCACCAAGGCCTGCTGAAATTAATAAAGGAAACAAATTCTGAAACAGATCCAGAAGAAAAGCAAATGAAGTGGCTAGTTGTTCTTGGTATGCTATGAAGTATTTTTATTTCATCTGTAAAAGATAACTATGGGGAAAAATATCAAAAGGCCTGTCCTGATCTATGTATCATCATTTTTTCCACCCAAGCATTTTGCAATTTTCACTTCCAGGCTCTGTGCCTATTCTTAGCTATTGAGTAACATCACCTCTACGCCACTACATGTTAGGTTGAATTAATGAACAGCAATACCCAGGTTGCTGGGAACAACCTTTGGCAGGTAAGGCGAAGGGAGGTAGATGGCGGGGAGGAGTCCTTTATGATCTTACCTAGGACAGCACCACTGAGTTGAATAAAGGCACGGTACTCCTCAGACACGTCAGGAGGAGGTTCATCAGAAAGGGTCCCCGTGAGAGAGGGAAGACCAGACTCATCCAGGGGAGGGGGCCACAGCAATCAGCTGTCTCAGCGAATCCGCAAAGCAAGACTCAGAAGTAGGAACCCTGCGGTAGAAAGTGGACATCTCATCTAAGATCTAGTCAAGTAAGAGAAAAATAATGAAGACTATGAAGAAGGGAACCTCATCCAAACAAGCATAGAAGATTCCCTTAGCTACACCAATTTGCTGTGGTTCCTGCTTTCCCAGGGGAGAGAGACTGAAAGTGAGTACAGGAACTCACATAAGTCCTCTATGTATGGGTTATAAAAATAGGAGCATAAACTATGGTTTTCTTCAGAGTATGGGCTCAGTAATGTTCAGTATATCTTGTCCTCTTTGAAGTTCCAAGTTACAAATAAATAAAACTTAGTTCTTGCCCTCTTTATGTCTGACTTTTATCAAGACTTGTTTCCAAGATGGCCAAAATCAGATAAGAAACATTTCTCCAGTTTGTGTGCAAGTATATGTATATGTGTGCGTTGTATATTATTGTAGTGCACTGTATATAGTACAGAAACAGAGTACACAAATAATGTATAGACTCTACTACATATGTTTACTGTGTGTATATACTATATATATGCATGTATACATACACACAAGACAGAGAGAGACTGCTGTTTTGTTTGACCAGAACCAATCCTTCCTTCCAAGAAACAAACCCTTTCTCAGAACTGCTCCTGTGGTGGTGGTTGGGGGGCTACTATATTCTAATATGACCCCGTCCTGCTGACTAGAGCCTTCTCCAAGACTTTTCCTTCTTTGGGGGGTGGGGCGGGTTGGAGACAGGGTCTCAGTATGTACTTCGGACTGGACTTGAACTCACTATGTAGCTAACCTAGGCTAACCTCAAACTCACAGCCATCCTCCTGCCTCAGCCTCCTGAGAGATAGGATTACAGGCCTATGCCACTATGCCCACCCAGCAAGACTTCTCTATTGAGAATCAAAACGTAAAATCAGTCCTTCTTTGGTGCTGTGTCCCACAGTATGTGAAACTCAAGGCCACAATGAGATAAAGGCTTAGACAATGAGGAATGGAGAGGCACAACTAGAGACAGGGAATCCTGACAGCACTTGGGCTCTTGACTCTGATTTTATCTTGTTTTCCTATTAAACTTCTGGCTGGCGGTGAGGTCTATCTCAACAGGAGAGTATGTGCTTAGTGTGCAGGAGGCTCTGCGTTCAATCCCCAGAAAGAACAAATACACTTCTGGGTGTTTCTTTGTCTTTCCCATAAACTGGCTTTCAACTCCTGTTGTTAATATCTCCAATATCTTGCCAGTACATTTCTCCCTTATTCCTAAACAAATTCAATTTGAATTTCATGGACACCAATCAAGGGGACCCCGAATAATAAAACATCGTATATGGGTTTTGTCTCACTCGTCAAGAATGAATATGAAAGTGCTGTAGCTAACAGACTAGGTGTTAATTCCCAGTTACCACTTTATTTTAACCAGTCTTGATTGGTGGCTTACCCTAAGGTTAGCCTTAAAGGTTAAGCAGATATCAAAGCCAAAAAAAAAAATCTTGATTCTAAATTGTTGGGTTTCCACACTCACAGAAGGGCAATTGCTGTAAGGAATAGTAGGAAACAGAATTTTCGAAGAGGTTTTCTTTTCTTCATTCTTCTCTTTATTATTATATTTTTAAAGTCCTTTGCTTTTGAACTTTGCGCTTCACAGGCAGTGTAGCTGGGGGAGGCTCCTCCACTCCACCATGAAGACTTGCCTTCTGGTCACCATCCCTAACTAAACGGGGTCCAAGGCTGTGAGAAATCAAAGGAGATATTTTTACAAAAGACGGGGTTTTTGCATGCTGTGCAGGGACATTATAGGATTGTCTGGCGGGAGGCTGGGATGTCTGGAACAACTGTGGCAGGAAGGCACAGTGACCCAGGACCCCTCTGGGTGGCTCTTCCCCTGCCTTCTGTTCACTCCTGCCCCCACAGCCAGGCCCACATCCAAGTGACATCAGCGCCTGTCTGGTTCAGGCCGACCCTGTGATCTCCCCGAGGCGGGTGAGGCCGGCAGTAGAAGACTGGGGTTTCTTTCTCTGGTGTTGACTTTGCTTGAAGTACCTCAGACAACAAATACCAACATCTCCCGCATGTGTTACTGGGAAATCAGGGGGGTGGACAGCACCACCCAAGCAGAGAAGACAAATGAGCAGCCCCTGCCCCGGCCCCTAAACAACGAAAGACAATCCCGCCAGGAATGGGTCTGCGCAGGGCCGGGCTGGCTGCCTTGTGTGGAAAACTATGATTTTTAAAAGAAATCTGCAATCTTCAAACACAGACACCTCATACATATGCTGTCGTTCTTTTCCCGTGGTTTCACTGTGGAAGAAGTGTACGAACATCACAATTCAGTCACCACTGTCCCTTCCTGCTTTCACACAGCATCGATAATAGTCCGAAGAGGGCCAGGGATTTAGCTCAGTGGTTCTGCTGCCTGCCTCGAAAGCGAAAGAACCCGAGTCCGATCCCCGGTACCAAAAAAACAAAAAGTACAAAGATAGGCCTGATGTTGTTAGTGTGTGTCCTTAACCGACACGCTTCCAGTACACCGGAGAAAGGCCCAGAAATGGGATTAGGGTTAGACAAGAGAAAGGAAATAAGGGAGGAGGAAGAGGGGCACGAGGATCAGGAGTGGACGGGACCAGAATGTTACCTGCCTGTGTGAAAACACCACACCAAGCCCCAATATTTTAGAAAATCAATAGACTGTGATAAAAATATTTTTAAAGGCCCCAAGACAAGAAAACCCTAAAAATAAAACAAACAAAGCCCAGAAACTAATCCCTTCACAAACAAGCTTGCTATCTGTACCTTGCCCTCCCAAAGAGAGTGCCTTCATTTGGGATTAGAATTAGACTACTTTTTCATTGTATCACTGAGGGAGTAGAGTGAGGATTAGTTTTTTAATTATTGAAAATACTTGTGCTGAGAATGAAAGCCAAACAAAGTGTTTTATTACCTGAATTGTATTCAGATCTACTATTTAGTACTTTCATTGTTTTTAAGCCTTTGATCAAAGATTTTGCAGCACCTGCACAGAATCTTGTCAATCTGTTTGACAAATGGGCTTTCATATATGTTAACAGTGATTTCAGTTAGAGAAAAACCAAAGCTGAACAGTTGTTGGAGTGGTAAACACAGGTTTTTATTCAGGATCTATTGCAACAGGGTAAAGATACGTCAGTAAAAAACAAGGGTCAATTCCAAACAAAATAAGGAAAAGTGAGAATGGATAGCTGAGGAGCAGGTGTGGGAAGGCGGGTGACTAAAACATGACCAAGAGGAGGCTTCCAGGGTAAGGGAGGTCCTGGCTGAAGCGAGGCCAGGGTGAGCAGACATTCAGGGGACTGGCCAGCCAGCCTGGGGAGCCTCTCCAAATTGCTGCAGCCGGACTCTTGCTAAAGCTGGCCTGACAAGAACCAACACTGAGAGTCCCAAAGTGAGAGCCTGGCTGAGAGGGGCACTCAGAGGAGCCCCTTGTGTCAAGGAGAGGCCTGGTCGCTTTTACCATGCAAAATGTATAAAGCCAGACCTGGGCTGCTCCCTTGAAAGTACTGGGAGAGGTCTCGCTGATACCGATGGGTATTCCTGGAGCCCCTCAAATCCTGCCTGTGGAAGACACATGTGCTCTGGAGCAAACCAGACCTGGGTTTGAATTCTTGCTTTATCATGTTTGCTATGTAATCTGATAATTAATTTCTCAGCCTGTTCTCTCTTCCAGAGAATGGGACAGCTAATACCCACCTTTCATGATGGTTGAGAGATTTAAAGAAGACAGTCAATGGGAGGCACTGGTACAATGTTGGAAACACATAAAGGCTAATTAAATAGCTATTCTAAAGACTGCCGTTAGAGCTGGCAGTGTTCTCTTAAATAGCTCCGCTAGTTACAATCCTGGTTTTCTGAAGTTTTGAAATCATTTAAATTTATTCAAAGCCCATCCCTTTCGGGGAAGATAAAGTAGGAATGCTGGGTTTTTAAAAAAATCAAAACAAAGTTGATCTCTTCTATAATGAGTCTGCTTTTGTCACGGCACTCAGAAATTGATTCCAAAAAGAATTTCCACACTGAGTTGCCATCTTCCATGGTAACTGTTAGCTTCAAGCCGACTCAGCTTTACCATGCAGTGCCCTCTTTAGAGTCTCAGCCAATGGCGATCTCAACCAAGGGTCCTGGCTCACTGTCCACCAGAGGCTCAACACTGAGTCATTCTCCTGGGCCTGGTTTCTAGTGACACAACTGTGAGGCCTGGACTCCCAAATCAGCCCCCAAGTCACTCCACTGACCACCAGACCTGGTACCCCAAAGTGAGAGATGTCACTTTCTTTTTGTCTTTATCAGTACATGTTTGCAGTACGTGATGACTGCACTCCTCGTGGGGAGCTGGCGCGTGTCCATGACACATCTCCATTCTTTCTTGGCCCCCTTTTCCTGCTCTCCCCGTGCCTTGATCCCCTTCCCATTTGAGAGAGATGAGTCTCCCTACTTCCTGTCATCTCTCATTTTGCACTTTATTTATATTTTAGATTTCTCATGGAAGAGAAACTATGTGATGTTTAAGTTTCTAGGTCTGATTTATCTGACCATTATGATCACAAGGTGCATCCATTTTCCTACAAATGACTCAAACACTTGTCTTTATGACGAAGTTCTACTCCACTGTATGTAAAGACATTTTCTTTACACATTCAACTGTTGATGGACATACAGACTGCTTCCAAGATTTCTCTCTTATGAATTGTGCTTCTACAAATATGCATAGTATGTATGTATCACTGTACTATATGATGTTTTAAACTCTTTTGGGAAGATAACTAGAAGAGAAACAGTTGGGTCAAATGGGATTTTTAGCTTTAGTTTTTTGAGCATCTCCATATTGATTTCCAGTTGTACTAGTTTTCTAGTTATACTGATTTTCTAGTTGTACTAGTTTACAATCCCACCAATAATGTAGAAGGGTTCCTTTTGCCCCCACAGCTTTGCCAGCATTTGTTATTATTTGCTTTCTTACCCCTTTTTTCTGGGGTAAAATGGAAACTTGGTGTAGTTTTCATTTGCATTTCTCTAATGGTTAGAGATGTTTAATATGTTTACATGTATTTATTGTCCATCTGTACTTCTTCCAAAAAGTGTCTATTTTTCAGTTCAATTGTCCATTTTTTGACTGGGTCTTTTTTGGGGGGGGTCTAATTTTTTGAATTGTTTATATATTCTAGATATTAGTCCTCTGTTCAAGAAATATCTGGCAGAAATTTTTCTCCCGTTCTGTAATTGTCTGTTTACTCTGTTGGCTATCTCCTTTGCTGTGCAGAAGTTTTTTATATGATCCCATTAGTTGATTCTTGGTGCTATTTCCTGTGCAACTGAGGTTTTGTTCAGAAAGTCCTTGCTCATGCCCATGTCTTCAGAGTTTTACCTATTTGATCTTCCAGTAGAGTTTTTCCATTTTATTTATTGCAGGGGGGGGAACTGGGAATCAAACTCAGGATCTTGGGCTTGTCAGGCAGGCACAGTGCCCGTGAGCTACATCCCTAGCTCCAAGAGTTTCCATTTTAATACTTAGATCTTAGATCCATTTTGATTTTAATTTAGTACACGGTAAGAGATATGCATCTAGATTCAATCTTCTGCATGTGGATAGCCAGTTTTCCTAGCACCGTTTATTAAAGAGGCTATCTTTCCTCCAATGTATGTTTTTGTTCCCTTTAACAAAGATCAAATAGCTGAATGTGGTTGTGGTTGTTTCTGAATCTTCTACACTGTTCCATTGATCCTCATGTCTGTTTTTGTGCCAGTACTATGCTGTTTTATTTTTTTTTAATCACTGTAGTTTTGTTTTTTTTAATCACTGTAGTTTTGTAATATAACTTCAAGTCCAAATTGTGTTGCCTTCTGCTTTGGTCTTATTACCTAGGATTGCTTTTGCTATTCTGGGTCTCTTCTGGTACTGTACAAATTTGAGGTTGTTTCCTTCAGTTCTATGAAGGTTTCTGTAGTAATTTGATTGGATGGCTCTTTGTTTTTTGTTTTGTTTTTTTTTTGTTTTTTGGTACTGGGGATTGAACTCAGGACCTTGCGTTTGCAAGGCAGGTGCAGTGCCACTGAGCTAAATCCCGGTCCCTAGTTATTTGACTGGGATTGAGTTAAATCTGTACATCAGTTTTGGAAGTATGGCCATTTTGATTATATTTGTTCTGTCTATCTAGAA
Organism: Heterocephalus glaber; assembly: GCF_053883595.1. Lineage (NCBI taxonomy): Eukaryota > Metazoa > Chordata > Mammalia > Rodentia > Bathyergidae > Heterocephalus > Heterocephalus glaber. The sequence goes on along the minus strand of NW_028258317.1, from coordinate 65,016,520 downwards.
ACAGGTGACATTCTTTCCATTTTCTGATGTCATCTTTTGATTTCCTTTTTCAGAATACTGTAGTTTTCATTGTAGAAAACTTTTACTTCCTTGGTTAGGTTAATTCCTAAGTATTTAATTTTTTGATGCTATTGTGAATAGTATTTTTTCCTAATTTCTTTCTCAGTGAGTTCATTATTGGTGTACAGGCATGCTACTGATTTTTGTGTGTTTGTTTTTTATCCTGCTACATTGCTGAATTTGGTTATTAATTCTAAGAGATTTTTGGTGAAATTTTTTAGGTCTTCTATTTAAAGGATCATGTCATCTGTGAATAATGATAATCTGACTTCTTTTTCTATACATATCCCTTTTATTTCTTTTTCTTGTCTACTTGCTTTTGCTAATGAGAAATGTTAACTTCTTGAGGAGCTGCTTTTACCTGAAGCTCCCAATATTGGCCCAGTTCACTAGACTCTTCCCAATGCCCCTGTCCTGACAGTCTCCTTGAAGAGCCCCCTAGCTTCCCAGAGCTCTTTCTTGACTTGCCGATTCTCCTGCTGTGTCAGCCAGCTCCTGCCATGCAGCAGGAGACTCCACATGTAAATTTAGTCAAGTTCTTTTTGAAAACAATAGAAGCAAATGCTGACTAAGTTCCATAGAAAAATAATTTCTTAATGGATACTGGGACTTGACAGAGGTTCAGGAAAAGCTGGACCACCAGAATTAGTAAATGGAAAATTTAAGAAAAACTAAAGGCCAGGGATTTAGCTCAGTGGTTCCACCGCCTGCCTTGCAAGTGCAAGGTCCCGAGTTCGATCCCTGGTACGAAGAAAGAAAAACTGGGGAGTGGTTAGGCTCAGAGTCAAAATCCTGGCCAGGCCTCCATCCAAGGACAGCATTATGACCACCACTCGATGCTGGACCTCATAGATCAAAATACCATCCCAGGGGCCAGGGATTTAGCTCAGTGGTACTGCGCCTGCCTTGCAAGCGCCAGGCCCTGAGTTTAATCCCTGGTACCGAAAAAAAAAAAAAAAAAAAACCCAAAAAAACCACCTCAGCACTGTGCATCAGATGCAGCCCCTCTCAGCTGCCACGGCAGCAGTCAGTTTGAAGGGTTATCCCAGATTCCTTCAAGAGAGCCTGCGAAAGTATTAGGCATCCTCAGCTTCTGCCACAGGTGATCAAAAACCAAGTGTGCACTGTAGGTGACCAACTGACTGTCCCCGCCGCTGGTGAGGAGAGGACACCCATTTCAATGCAGTACACTTTGGCTCATGGAGCTTTCAACATTGGCAACATCTTTCTCAGAAGCCTTAAAGAGGTTAAGTCTGCTGGGCACAGTGGCACATGCCTGTGTTACTCAGGAGGCTGAGGTAGGTGGGTCATGAGTTGGAGGGTAGCCTAGGTAACACTGCCAGACCTTATCTCAAGGGGACAAAAAAACCCAGAAAGGGCAGGGCATTAGTAAACTTTTAGACTCAGAAATTTCGCTTCTCATAATAGGAAACAGACTATGATTTTTTTCAAAACTGTGTTCATTGTATTAACTATAGCCACGTGTTGCTTAATGAAGGAGTAAATTGTGAGAAATGTTTTTTTAAGTGATTTTATTATGTGACACTAAAGCTCTTAAACCTAGATGGCAGACCCCATTACAAACCTAGGCTAGGTAATAATCTTATGAGATGGCATCATATGTGTGGTCTGTTGTCACCTGAAATATTGTTAAGTGGCACATGACTGTATCACAGACAATTAGGAAAAATCCTAAATGTTTTAGGGCCGGGGATTTAGCTCAGTGGTTTCGCCGCCTGCTGCGCAAGCTCAAGGACCCGAGTTCGATCCCCAGTACCAAAAACAAAACAAAAAAAACACCTAATCCTAAATGTTTAACAGAAGAAGACAGTAAAATTACAGTGTATTGGTTAGAATGGTATATTATGCAACTGTTAAAAATTGTAATTACATTTAATAAAAATGAAATACTAAAACAAAGTATAAACTTTCCTATATTAAAGGCAAAATTATACATGAAACATTTTCAATCATGTAAAATTATTGGCAAATATGTTGGTAGACAGAAATAGATGAATATATCAGGGGGGTGGGCATGCTTGTAATTGGTAGAAGGTATAAAAATATTTGTTATTTTCTTACTTCTGCTTTTTGCATTTTTCTCATTTTTATTACAAAGGGAACTACTGACTATATTTCTTACATATGTTTTCAGAATGATTTTTGAAATATGTTTTATTTCCTTATAGTCACTCCTGATATAACAGCGAATCAATTAAGTTATTTTATTCTAGGTTTTTAAAAATTGAAAGCCATATGTTTCAATGCAGTAACACACAGTCCTAAAAGTCACCTTGTGGAAAACTGGGGTTAGATGGGTGTAGGCTAAATATTAGGTGATATTAGGGAATTATCTTTGGAGATGTATGCCAAAGTATTAGGTGGAATAGTCGCAATGTCTATAATTTAATTTTAAATGTCAGCAAGATACATTTAAAATAAGTGGAATAAAATATTAAGAGTTGGCAGTGCTGGTGCAGCCCCATAATGCCACCACTCACACTGCTGAGGCAGGAGGATCACAACTCTGAGACCAGCTGAGCTACACAGCAAGACCCTATCTCAAAAGACAAAACAAAGCATTAAGGACATGTACATAAAATACTCTAAATGATACAAAGCACCTGGATAGAAAAGGAGCAAGATGGAAAAAAATGATTCAAATATTAACTGGAAGGAAGATGGCATCGCCATACTAATACCAAATTAGCACTTAAAGCAGAAAGCATCAATACAGGGTAACAGGAACAGTTCCTTTGGAGAAAAAGGTTACACGCATCAGAAGATAAAAGAATTACGAATTTGTAGCGAACCCAATTGTTTTAGTCAATTTTCCTGTTGTTGGAACACGATACTCACATTCACAACATAAAGAAAGAGAGGTTTAATGTGGTTTACATTTGAAGAGGATTTGGTCCCTGGTCAGCTGGCTCTCATCAAGGCAAGAGAACATCAGGGCAGAAGAGTGTACTGAGGCAAAGCTGCTTAGTTCATGTTAGCTAAGAAGCAGAGCAAGGGAGTGGCACCCAACAGGAAGGGGCAGGGACCAGATCTGGTGCCCAAGGTCACACCTCTGACCCGCCCAGACACTCCCCGAAGTGTGCTCCAATAACTCCCCGGGGCAGCTCCCAAGCCAAGCAGTTTGACACGATCACACTTAACCGTCGTACTAATAACCTAGCCTAAAAATATATGTAGCAAAACCGGCGACAATAAATGAAGTTGCACTTTTAAAGATGACAACATACCTCTCTCAGAACATGATAAACACTCAGAACAGAGTGAACGCGGAGGCAGCGGGCAGGCGAGCAGGGGCGAGCCGGCTGAGGACGTCAGGTCTCTTTTCAGAGCAATGGGCCTCGGAGACTGAGCTGCGGCCGCCACGATCCATCGGAGTTTATTCATCTAGAATCACAAGGGGAGGTGCTCATCTCGCGGGTCCACCGAGATGACATCGGGAGGAACGCAGTGCATGCCTTTCGGGTCGATGTTAGCCACGCACGGCAGCGGGTGCGCAGCCCCGTCACCAGCATTGCTCGCACCAGCTTCTTCCATGTTAAGCGGTCCAACATCTGGCTGGCAGCTGTCACCAAGCAGAATGTCAACGCTGCTACGGTCTTTGAGTTCCTCTACAAGATGTGAGACGTAATGGCTGCCTACTTGGCAAGATCAGCGAGGGGAACATCAAGAACAATTCTGTGCTCATATATGAGCTGCTGGATGAGATCCTAGACTTTGGCTACCCCCAGAATTCAGAGACAGGTGCACTGAAAACCTTCCTCACCCAACAAGGCATCAAGAGTCAGACAAAAGAAGAGCAGTCCCAGATCACCAGCCAGATGACTGGGCAGATCGGCTGGCGGCGGGAGGGCATCCAGTATCGCTGGAATGAGCTCTTCCTGGACGTGCTGGAGAGCGTGACCCTGCTCATGTCCCCACAGCGGCAGGTGCTGAGCGCCCACGTGTCTGGCCGGGTTGTGATGAAGAGCTACCTGAGTGGCAGGCCTGAGTGCAAGTTTGGGATGAATGACTAGATGGTCATTGAAAAGCAGGGCAAAGGCACAGCTGATGAACAAGCAAGAGCGGGGAGCGATCAGTTGCCATTGATGGCTGTGCCTTCCACCAGTGTGTGCGACCCAGCAAGTCTGACTCGGAACGCAGCATCAGCCTCATCCCACCAGATGGGGAGTTTGAGCTCATGAGGTATCGTACCACCAAGGACATCATCCTTCCTTTCCGGGTGATTCCACTTGTACGGGAAGTAGGCCGCACCAAACTGGAGGTCAAGGTAGTGATCAAATCTAACTTCAAGCCCTCACGGCTGGCTCAGAAGATTGAGGCGAGGATCCCAACCCCCCTGAACACAAGTGGAGTGCAGGTGATCTGCGTGAAGGGGAAGGGGAAGGCCAAGTTCAAGGCCAGCGGGAACGCCATTGTGTGGAAGACCAAGCACGTGGCAGGCATGAAGGAATCACAGATCAGCACAGAGACTGAGCTTCTGCCCACTAATGACAAGAAGAAATGGGCTCAACCCCCCATTTCCATAAGCTTGGAGGTGCCATTCGCACCTTCTGGCCTCAAGGTGCTCTACTTGAAGGTGTTTGAACCGCAGCTGAACTACAGCGACCACAACATCATCAAATGGGCGCACTACATTGGCCGCAGTGGCATTTATCAAACCTGCTGCTAGCTGCCTAGCAACAGCTAGCCCACCTCCCCATCCACCTTTCACGGTCCAGGTGCCTGCAGGTCACCACGCATCAGTGTCTCCTCCCTCCTGCTTTGCTACCTTCCCCTTGCACCAGCCCCCGAGTCTAGGTCTGGACCAACCACATCAAAAGCGGGGCTGGCAGAGCAGTCCCTGGGCTCCTCGGCAGGGTGGTTTCTGGGGCTCCTGCTCTTCCATCTATCGTCTGTCCTGGCCCAGTGCCAGGCTCTGAGTTCTGGGACCAAAGCCAGGTGGGCCCCTCTCCTCCCCACCCCTGTGGCCACACCTCTGTAGTGGGAGGGTTGGCTGCCCCTCACCTCAGAGCCCCCCCCCCCAAAGGCCAGTAACAGATCCCCAGTCCTCAGTCCCTACTCTGCTTTGGGATAGTGTGAGCTTCATTTCGTACACGTGTGACTTCGTCCAGTTACAAACCCAATAAACTCTGTAGAGTGGAAAAAAAAAAAACAAAAAACACTCAGAACAAGCAAACAAACAAAGCAAATCAGTAAAAATACAGAAGATTTAAACAAGGTTAATAAACTTGGAACCCCTGACGAAAAGAACTCTCCCACTAACAGCAACAGAAAGGCTTTCCAATGTGCTGGGGGCATTTATGAAACAGACACCCACTGGACAGCAAAGCAAATCTCAGCCACTTCCTAGACTGAAATATTGAATTTGTTCTTTCAACATCACAAAATTATGCTAAAGCATCATGATTAAGAGACATATGGAACCTGGCGTATTGGTGCACACTTAGAATCCCGGCTACTGGGGAGGCTGAAGCAGAAGGATTTATTTCAAGGTCAGCCTGGGAAATTTATGAAGCCCTTGTCTCAGAATAAAAAACAGAGAAGAACTGAGGATGTAGTTAGTAGTGGAGCACTCACCTGGCAGGCCTAGGGCCTGGGCTCAATTCCCAGTACAAAAAAAAAAAAAAACGCATGTAGAGACCATTACCAACAAGATAACTAGATAATTCACAAATGTTTGGAAAGTAAGCAATACAGTTCTAAATATATTGTGGCTCAAAGAAGAAATTAGAAGATATCTAGGACTAGTGATAAAGAGTAATTATCCCCTATAAGATGTTTTATGTCACTTTAGTTTACTAAGCCAAAGATAGTTCTGTATAAAATAGCAGTATTTTCTTATTCAAAAAAGAGCTATATGTGACCAGGCAAAAATATCAGGGTTAGTTTTTAAAAATATCAATTCTAATTCCTTCAAAAAAACAAGGGCTATTCTTTCAGTGAGTCTTTACGCTGCCTAATACTGCACCATTATAGAAGGGAATTATTCAAAGAGGTTCAAATACTCATCTGTGGGGGGGGGGGGGCACTGTGGATTGAACCCAGAGGATTTTACCACTATTCTACAGCCCTTTTTTATTTTGAGAAAGGGTCTTGGTAAATTGCTCAGGTAGCCCCAAATTTGTGATCCTCCTGCCTCAGCCTCCTAAGTAGCTGAGATTACAGGCTCACATTACTATGCCTGGCTTGAAGTACATTTCTAATATGCAAGCAGGTTAGTCAGCTTCCCATTGCTATGACAAGTACGTCAACCTAGAGTGAGGAAAGTTCTGTCCTGGGTCATTCACAGCTTTAGAAGTGCCCGTCCATGCCTGGCTGCATTCGTCATGTGGAGCCTATGCAGCACAGGACATCCCAGAAGCAACACACTGCAGAACACCTCAGTGTGGCTGGGAAGCAAAGACAGTGGGAAGGGGCCAGTCCCAGCACCCTCTTCAAAGACACGCCCCTGTGACCTCACTTCTGTCCAGTAGGTTCCATCCCCTGAAGGGTCACCACTCCTAGTAACAATAGCCAGTAACATGTGGGTCTTGTTGGAGGATGGGGGTGACACTCTGGATCCAAAGTGTAGCAGCATGGGACAGTCCAGCCCAGGCTTACTACACCATCTCCTCTCTGTTACAGCAGAGAGAAAGAAATAGCTACATAAAGCCTTCTGGGTGATCCACAACCCACTACAGTAAAGGAAATGTCACCAAAGCAGATAAAATATGATAGATGAGAGGCTACAAGTCTGAGATGGATTCAAAGTGCTTTTACTAAGGTTTTCGGTAACCCACACCAGGAGGAAAGAGTTCCTCAGGGAGAAATTCAGAAAGGAGACATTTGGTGTCCAGTGTGAGCTGCATGCTTTCAGTGGGAGAAGTCTGTTCTCCCACCAGGACTCCTACTCTGAGCTTCCACTCGGGACTCTGGTGCTCTGGACTAAGCACTAAGAACATCTGATCTCAGTGAAAGATGGAGCACACCAAGCATGATAATGAACTGTGCATGTGTTGTATGAAGAGCTGCCTAGATGCTAAAGGTTATCGTGTCTCAGCAGTATTGCAGCTGGACACTTACTGAGGTCGCATCATAAGCACAAAATCTCCTGGAAGGTTTCTGAAGTGACCAACTTAGAAACCCATCTTTCATGTAGTGTCACCTCCCTGTCCTGTTTCAAGTTCCATTTTGTTGTTGTTTTGGGAAATATTTTGGTAATGAAAGTAACAGTGATACTGCATTGAAAATACAATACCATGGCCAACTCTGCTGTACTTTACACATATAGTGTGTACTTTACACACAAACCCGTCAATATAGAGATTTTTCAGTTCTCCTGGATGAGGACACTTGGAGAATTGTTAGCATTTAATGTTAGGGTGAGGGCAGGAGGGTGGCCAGGGTGAGGGGTAGTACAAAAACGTCCCCCTTATAAACAAACAAGGAAGTGTGGAAAAGGGATAAGCATATGCATTTCAGGAAAGTTTCCAGGGATGACTCCATCTTTTCTAATCTCTGTGTAGCGCTAATCTATAGGGCTAACTGATTTGGTCATGCTGCTAGCAAGTACAGACCCTACATTCAAATCTGCTGGCAAAACTCGTGCTTCTTTTGTTTTTCCCCCCATTAGGTCTCAGTAATAAATTATGTAATATAAATAAAATTTAAATTTATTTCTTGATCACAAATAAAAAACGATCTTTGCAGAAACTCAAAATAGATGTCAAAAACTCCATTTATACAATATTTTTGCCAAAAATGTCTAACATGAAGCTAATCAACCCCCTAGACCTTACTTCTGATTACAGTGAATACAAGAAACAAGTTAAAAGACACCATAAGGAAGCAATCAGATAAATGCAGAATATTGGACATTCTTTAAAATGATTACCCTGGACTCTTAAAGTCAGTGTCATTAAAAAAGAAAAAAGGTGGAGGAATGATATATATTAAAAGAGCTGCAGAGGCATAAAAAACAAGACATAATTATGATCATTGATGGTTAAACTCTGGTTGTAGGAGAGGGCAATAAAAGACATTCTTGGGATAATTGAGGAAATTTGAATATGAAGAGATGTTAATACTATGGGACTGTTGCTAATTTTTATCACATCTAAGTTACATGTGATAATGATGTTATAGTTACTCACGAGAATCTACCAATTCTTAGAGATGTATGTTCAGTTATTTGGGGTGAAGCATAGCATCTGAAACTTTCCAATGGCCCAGAAAAGTGTGTGTGTGTGTGTGTGTGTGTGTGTGTGTGTGTGTGTGTGTGTGTGTAAAGACAGAGAACAAAAAAATGCTAATTTCTGGGTCTGGTGGTGCATGCCTGTAATCCCAGCACTCAGGAGGCTGAGGCAAGAGGACTGCTGGGAGTTCAAGGTTAGCCTAGGCTACATAGTGAGTTCAAGGCCAACCTGAACTACACAGCAAGTCCCTGTCTCTAAAAACAAAAAACAAAAACAACAGATGCAAATAATTGGTGATTCTAGAGGACACAGATAGATGTTCATGGTTCTATTCTTTCAGCTTTTCTATATGTTTGACATTTTCTGAAATAAAACATGCATGAAAGGAAGAAAAAAAAGATGATGAAAAACATTGTAAGCTCCACAAATGCAAGACTGGGACATTATTGTTCACTCTTGTACCCTAGGACCTAGGCATAGTGCCTGGCTCACTGAAGGTGCCAAAGCTAAAAGAAGTGATACCAGGAAAGAAGAGAGACTAGGGAGGGTGGCAGGAGTGAAGCTGCCGGAGGAAGGGGCAGACCACCTTGCCGCATCACCCAGGAGCACGTTACTGTGCACCCTCCAGGACTTTTCCACCAGGTAGATAAATCCATTTTTCAAAGTGTTGAATTAGTAGAGCCATCAGAGTTTAGAAGTAAAAGCATGTGAAAGATTCTATCTTTACACAGTTAAAGGAACCAAAGCCCAGAAAGCAATGCGGGCAGAGCCACAGGGCGGCCAGTGACTGCGTCTTAGATGTCGGTTCCGTGGCCAAGGCTTTCTCCTTCCCGCTGCACAGCCGGTCTCGCTGCCACCTTTAGCAAAATTATTAACTGACTTTATTGCCCCTTAAATGTAAACTATGACAGAGCGATGCTTAGTTATCATAGGCTTTCACTTCTCTGAAAGTAAGATTTTACCCTGCATAGCAGTCTTGATGGCCTGTCGAGCTTGTCAAAGTAAGATTTCTTAAAGGACAAAAAATAAATCAAAGTAAATGCTGAATGTCATGAATTGCGCTGAGAGTTTCAATATCTATTTTATTTAGTTCTCCCAATAGTCCAGTGAGGCAAGATTAGTATTACCCAAGGCTGTTCCCTAAGACCTGCCCCTTATGGTTAGAAGGTAAAGACAATTTTAAGGTAGAAAAGGGAAAGGTAACAACTGGGATACTCCCCGAGCCCTGTCATTATTTAATAACCATTTCTTGGTGAAGTAAAAAATTATGCAGATTCCTAGGATGATGAATGTCAATAAAAAAGAGGAAAATTCATGTGTTCAATAAAAATTGGCTTTGTAAACTGATATATCAAGAATAAACCAGTTCATGGGCTGGGGATTTAGCTCAGTGGCACTGCGCCTGCCTCGCAAGTGCAAGATCCTGAGTTCAATCCCCGTACCAAAAAAAAAAAAAAAAGAATAAACCAGTTCATAGGGACAATATCAAACAATAATTAGGATGTAAGTATCAACAAGTTAAGAAATTAGAACAAGAAAGCATATGTATTGACCATAATTTATCCAACAGAAGATACACAACAAAATCTATTTCAGGCTCTGTCATAAGATGGGATTCTTGCATTTCCTTTCATTATACCTAGTAATTCCCTAAAATAAAAACTCTTTCTCAAAATGAGAAAAGGGGAATAATAGCAATAAAAAAATAAAAAGAATAATAAAGTCTGAAGGATTAAAAAAATTTACAAAAGGTTAAAGTAATGCTTCCTTCAAGAATATCTCAATTTTTAGATAAGACTGTAAAAGCTCAGGCAACAAAAGCAAAACTGACAAATGGATTATATCAAACTTAAAAAGCTTCTACATAACAAAGGAAATAATCAAAAGAGCAAAGAGACAACCTAGAGAATGGGAGAAAATGTTTGCAAACTACTCATTTAACAAGGGGTTAATAACAAGAATATATAAGGACCTCAACCATCTTAGCACCAAAAGTCCCTCAAATGGTCCAATTAAAAGTGGGCAAATAGCCAGGGATTTAGCTCGGTGGTTCTGCTGCCTGCCTCGCATGCACAAGGACCCGAGTTCAATTCCCGGTACCAAAAAAAAAAAAAAAAAAAGAAAAAAGAAATCTACTCTTCGGGCCAGGGATTTAGCTCAGTGGTTTCGCTGCCTGCTGCGCAAGTGCAAGGACCTGAGTTTGATCCTTGGTACCAAAAAAAAAAAAAAAAAAAAAGTAAAAGTGGGCAAATGACCAGAATAGCTGTTTTCTAAAAGTAGACAAGGAAATCGTCCAAAAGTATACAGCATTTTTTAATAAAAGCTTGATGTCACTAATCATAAGGTAAATGCAGATCAAAACCAGTGAGTGAGGAAGCAAGTTTGGCTGTGCAGCCTGTGATCCCAGTACACCCCAGTAATCTCAACACCTGGAGCCCACACAGGAGAACTGTGAGTTCAAGGCCAGCCTGGACAACACAGGCTCAAAACAAGTCAGTGTGAACAACAGCAACAACTTCTGGCAAGGGGAGCTCTCCTACATCACTGGAGGAATGTAAATTAGTACAGCCATTATGGAAAATAGTATGGATACATCTGAAAAAAACAGAACTAGAACTAGCCTATGGCCCAGCAATTCAATTACAGGGTATACATCCAAAGGAGCTGGAATCAATATGTCAAGGGGACATCTACACTTCCATGTTTATTGCAAGACTATTCATAATATAGAGAAAGAATAGAACCCAAGTGTGTGCACATGGATGAATAAAAAAAAGTGGTATCAATGGAAAGAATGAAAAGAATGAAATTCTAGCATTTGTGGCAACACGAATAGAACTGGAGGACATTATGTTAAAGAAAATAAGTCAGGCACAGAAAGAAAAATACTGTATGATCTCACTTACAAAAAGTCAGTCTCCTAGAAATAGTAGAATAGTGGTTAGCAGAGGCTGGAAAGGGTGCTGGGGAGGAAGGGGCTAGAGCAAGGGTGGTCGGTGGGCACGGGGTGCCACAGAACAGGACAGGAGGGAAACTTCCAATCCTCTGCGACACCGGGAGATATGATATGGCTGGCAACAACTCATCGCTTATCTCAAGCGGCTATTAAGGAGGATTTATGATTTTAAAAAAGAAAAAACAAGTGATGTATGTTTGAGGAGACAGGTTTTCCAGTTCCCCTGATCTGGTCACTACACATCGTCCATGTACTGAAATATCACATTACACTCTCTAAGCAAGGACAGCTATTATGTGTCAACTGAAAATTTAAATTTTTAAAAAAGAATAACTGAGGATTTATGAAAAGTGGATTAAATTTAAATAGAGCCACATCTGGTCCTAAATTTTAAAGAGGTGATATTTCAAACCCAGTTTGACTGCTCCTTGGTCTCCCAATCCTCTTAATCAGTCTCAGGATGTCTGAAGTAATTAGAAGTAGTTGGTATCTCAAATATATTTTGAAAATAGTTTTCCTTTTAAAAACTTGAAATATTATTTCTGTCTTTACTACAATGGACCAAAAATGAAATGGACAATTTAAGATAAAGTTTGTTTTCATTTGAAAGACTAAGAAAGGCAGGAATTTTGACAGGTCTTGCAAGAGTACTGAGATAATTACTCCGTTTTAAGTTATGTGTAGATAAAGGCCCAAAGTTTAAAACTGAGTTACTTAAGCAAGACTTTGCCAGCTGTTAACTGTTACACTACGATAAAACTAGAGGCTTTAGAACACAACACTTACTAAAACAACTGTAATTGAAATGATTTATGATGCCTAAGTAATTTACAGATCTTACCATTTTCTTTAACACTTGCAAATGTTTTCTTTGACAGGGGATTGGACACAGGGCCTTGCACATGCTAGGCAAGTGCTCTATAACTGAGCCACACCCCTGCCCTTTTTATTTATTTATTTTTTTGGTACCAGGGAGCCAACTCCAGTCCTTGCGCTTGCGCAGCAGGCGGCAAAAGCACTGAGCTAAATCCCGGGCCCATGCCCTTTTTATTTTGAGACAGGGTCTCACTAAATTCCTTGGCTAGCCTCAAGCTTGTCTGCTTCTGCCTCAGCCTCCTAAGTAGCTGGGATTACTGCCAAGTCCTATCATGCCCAGCCAAATATATAAATTTTAACTGAAGAAATGAATGCCTTATCATAGTAAAGGAATAACTTTGAAAGAATTGAAAAGGAAATAGTCTTTCAATTCACAAAAGAAACCTCTAGTAGCTTTAAAAATTATACTTGAAGCCAGGCATGGTTTTTCACTCCTGTAATCCCAGCTACTCAGAAGGGTGAGGCAGGAGGATCACAAGTTTGAGGCCAGCCTAGGTAATTCAGCAAACTCTGTCTCAAGGTAAAATAAATAAAAGGGTCTGGACAGGTAGCTCACTGGTAGAGCACCCCACAGTTCAATTCACTTCACCATAGTAGCATGTGCACATACAGAAAAGAACGATATAGGAAGACTTCACCAATATAGTTAGTAGAAATCATAGCATCTCTTCATGGATGAAAATGTCATTTGACCATGCCAGTCAGTATGTGAAGTGTTCGATCACCTGGCTTTTCTACCTCAATACTGCTCAGTTTACAAAGTTCTCGAATCAGGATGGACATTTGTCTTTGGGGCACAGAAAGCCATGTGCTTCCAGCCAACAGGGACTCTCTCACTTGCAGACAGGGTCGTTACTGTGGCCTGACATCGGGACCATCTGCCAAGTGACCTCTTAGCTTCGTCATTACACAGAGCAATCTTAGGTAGGGCAAGGACAGACCAACTGGCTGTAAGGAGACCAGGGCTCCAGGCTTTGTTCCGCCACTCACCATGCTACTAGCACTGGCCACCCTTGGGTGGCATCCGTCTGGTTCCCTGCAAGGTGAGGGCTGGGCTAGATCAGTGGCTTCCTAAACTGTTTTAAAACCCATGGATCCCGAGCCTGGATGTATAGTTCAAAGGCAGAGCACTTGCCCAGCATGTGCAAGGCCCCGGGTTCTATCCCCAGCCCCACATAAATGCAGAATCCACCACTTCCCTCCTCCACACACACTCCACACTGCTACCACATCAAGCAAGGAACAGTGAGGAGCCCTGCTTAGCAGGAGCCGGGAGGCTAAGCGTGGAAGGGTCAGAGTCTCAGGACTCCTGGCAAAGTCCGTACAGCGTCTGAGCTTGGTGACTCCTCACAAAGTGTGAAAACCTGGTTTAGCTTTACTCAAAAATAAAGGTCACGAACAGCAACATCACTGGTCATTCTAGAAATGTGAATTAGAACAGCATTGAGACTTCAGCTCACTCCAGATAGAACAGCCATCATGAAGAACAAACTGGCAACAAATGCTGACGAGGCTGGAGGAAAAAAGGGACCCTTCTCTGTCATCGGTGGGAGTGTAACTCGGTGCAGCCACTATGGAGATTGGCATGGAGATGCCTCAGGAAACTAGGACTGGAGGCATGCCTCATTTCTCTGAGCACCTGCACTTTGCTTTTGATGACATCCTATATCCACCTCTGATAAATGCTTCTCATATCTCTTTAAATAAAAAAACAAACTAAAACTAGAAATTCCATTTGACCCAGCTGTTCCCCTTCTAGATTTCTTCCCCAAAGAGTTATAGTCCTCATACCACAGTGATATACGCATACCCAGGTTTATAGAAGCACAATTCACAATATCTAAATCTTAGAAATAGCCTATATACCCATCAGCAGATGAATGGAGAAAGAAATGTGGTATTAATACACAAAGGAGTACTACTCTGCCATAAAGGAGGATACACTTGAGTCATATGTAGGAAAATGGGTTCATCTGGAGACCATACTGTTATGTGAAATAACTCAGAAACACAAGCTTAAATACTGCATGGTTTCTCTTATATGAGAAACCCAATATACAAATATAGCGCCAACTAAGATAGATGATAGAAAAAAGAGAGAGAAAAGTTATTATAATCCAGCATAAATACTGTATCTAAAAGTGTCTATGCTAAAGTATGCTAAAAGTGTCTATGTACCTTGATTAGGTATAATTATCCTATGTGTTTTATAGTTTTATATTTTTTTTGCCTATTAGTTTTCCTGTTAATCTGTATGTATAAGTAACTTTTTAAGGACTTAAAAGAAATAAATGAATCTGATGCTGGCAAAAAAGGGGGAGTGGAGGGGAAGGGAAAAAAGAATTGAGGTGTGTTTGTACATGCACCAATTCCCTACAATGAATGTAAGCATTATGCACTGTAAACATGTACTGTACTAATAAAAAATTTTAAAAAAGAAAAAAAGTCACAAACAGGAGGCCCTCTGTATATAAAAGTTATAAACAAGTGTTGCTTGGTCTGTTTGATGTCCAACTTTATTTTTTGTCTGAATGAATGCCAATTATAAAGTGGATTTGCAGCTTCTGGGCCAGGGCAGTCTGTACTTGTGCAGGTCCCGCCCTGTCGCCAGACACTGGTGGCTTTAGAGTCCATTTATGCAAACTGTTGAGACCCACAGGCAGTTCAGGGTATGACTCTGGGAACTGAATCTCCTTTCCATTACAGCACATGATTGAGACATCTCTAAGCAAGGTAATAGAATCACTCCAAAACACTTCTCTTTTTTTTTTAGGTTTTTTGAGACAGCGTCTCACTAGTCAGTCCAGGCTGAACTTGAATTCATTATGTACCCCAAACTGGCCTCCAACTTGCAAGATCTTCCTGCCTCAACTTCTGAATTGCTAGGATTACAGGAGTGTGCCACCACACTCAGCTCCCAAAACAATTTTAAGGTAAACAAAGATGTAGTTTGGGCATCCTTAAACTGAAAATCAGAAATCCAAAATGCTCCACAATCTGAAACTTTTTGAGCATCTATTGTAGTTTGGTGGTTTGGAATTGAATGCTCCACAGAACTCATGTGCTAAAGGCTTAATAGCTACCTGGTGGGCTTTTTGGTAAGGGATTGAATCCAGAGGGCTCAAGGGACCCACTGATGAGATCATGATCTGATGGCATATTGAGAGGTGATAGGAACAGGAGGTTGGGCCTAGTCGAAGGAGTGGATCATGGGAGCATGACCTTGGGGACATCTGGACCCTGTTCCCTTTCTCTCTGCCCCCCTCCAATCCTGGCTGCCAGGAAGTGAGCAAGTTTCTTGTCATACTCCTCCACCATGATGACTTTGTCCTGAGACTGGCCTAAAGCCATGGAGCCCATAAACCATGGACTGAGAACTCTGAAACCATGAGCCAAAATAAATATTTCCTCCTGAAGTTGTTTCTCTCAGGTATTTTGTCACAGTGACAAAAAGCTAACACAGTGCCCAAATGATGCCACAAGTGAAGAATCCCACATCTGACCTGATGTGGAACACAGGCACACTTGATCCCCAACACAGAACAGAAACATGAAAAGCACAGGCACACTAAAAATACTGTATAAAACTATGATCAGGCTATATGTATAAAGTGTGTAGGAAACATAAATCAATTTCATGTTTAGACTTGGGTCCTGTCCCCAAGAGATCTCATTATGTATATGCAAATTTTCCAAAATCTAAAAAAGAAAATCTGAAGTCTGAACACTTCTGATCCCAGACCGTTTGGATAAGGGATATCCAACCTACTTCAGAAATGTTCTAATAAGAGATACGGAAAATGATGATTACTAAAGGCTCACAGGACCGATTACTGAAAGGCAAAGGGGAAAGAAGGGACAGGTAACAGAATCATTTAGTTTTTTCAACAAAGTATACCCGGGGCCTCATTGGAGGAAAGAACAATTCCAGGGATGGAGCACAGAGGAGCTGGTTGCCACATAAAGGTGGCGCTTTGAAGCATCATGTCATGGATGCAAGTCAGAGACAAAAAAGCCAGGTGAAGGGGCCACCCACTGGCCAAATCGGGGAAAGTTGGAGGATCAAAATTAAAATGGCCGTGATAGATATAAACCGTTGAATAATATGAGAATCCATAAGTACTCAACTAAGTATTCTTTATACTTAAATAGGTGTAAAGGTAGAGAAGGGAAAGCTCTTCTTACAGTAAAATCCTATATCAACTAATTTAGAAGGAATGATGAAGTTAAAACATTGTCAGTGGTTGCCAAAGACGTTAGAAAAAATTTTAGAAACAGGATAATTTCTCAAAATATATCCCCATAATTACATAAAATATATAAAGAGAAAAGCCGTAACTCTGTAGTAGAGAAAGCACCTTAGCCAAGTGATCAAATCCTCTATTGCCATATTGGGCCACCATGTGCCTATGGCTGTGGTACACTGACAAGGACAACCATCACTTCAGTGGCATCCCTGCCCCAAGAACAGTAGCTAAATTTAAACACGGAAGATCCAGGATGAAGGATCTCTACAAGAAAGAAGAGAAAAAAGTATTGATCTTCAGAAAAATGTAGCCCAATGACATTTAAAAATGTCAAATTAAAAAAACCAAGAAAGGGTGGGAAACTTTTACAGATGAAAGGAAACAAAGGAGATACAATGACTCTGTACAATGATTTATCCTGAATTGGATCTGGAATTGGGGGAGATTAGTTAATAATTAATTGCTAGGATATCACTGGGACAATTGAGAAAATATGAGCTTAGATTTGGACTATGGATTTTATAGATGTATAGATGAAAAAAGAAATGGCATAATATAAATAATGCATGCCCAGCAGGTAGGGGGATTTCTTGAACAATTCTTAAAACTTTCCTTGAGGTGAATGGGAATGATTGCTCCTGAACCATCACACTGGAATGGGCAGGAACAAATTCAGTCTTGTTTCCTTTTTGGTCTTTTAATTTGAAGTCAATATTTTAATAATCCCTTTGACTCTTCAGATGGTTGCTCTTAGCCTGCAAATGGACCACTACCAATATGTAATTAAAGGAGAATAACAAATAGTTAGGATATAGATTACACAGGTGCTGACTTACAAATGCAAATGTTGCAGCAGAAGATTAAGCTCCCAGGAGGCTAAAGGTGCATGTCTCTGCTTATTGCCATCATATTTCATTAATGGTCAGAATAACGCTGAGATCAATATTCCTGCAGTCCCGGGAGTGAGAAAAACGATTGCCACCAAAACAAGATACAAAGACATTCTCAAAACATCTCTCCCTACATAATGAAGAAGCCAGTCACTGTCAGGAATTCTAAAATTTAACAAATTTTCTTAGCTGTTCTATCTTCAAGAGGTGGCATAGCTTAAATGATCTTAAAAGAACTGTTATTTCCTTAGATGGGACCACACGGGGTGGGGAGGCAGCATGTGCTTATTTTCTTAGTTCCTCAAGAATGAATACTGTCCTAAAATTTTTTCTTCTCCGTACTAATGTAAAGAAATTGTAGGGAGGTATGTTGGGATATTGCAAAAGCACGACAGGCAATAAACACAGTCAGTGTGTGACGGTTGTACAAGAAACTCAATCCTGACATATGTATGTTAGGGTTTATATCTGGATGCCCCCACCCCCACCCCAGCCTCCTGCACTCACAGGTGCAGCTTTGGGAGGTGAACGGATCATGAGGATGTTGTACTTGTCACTGGACTGTTCTACTGATGAGTTTATAGCTAGCTGTGATACTGGGAGATGAAGCCTGGTTGGAAGAGGTGGATCCTTAGGGGCATGGCCTGGAAGGGTCTATGCCTTCCCTCTCCTCCCTTGACCTGGCTATCTGCCTCCTGCCTGACTTGTCATGGATTCGCTTCTGCGATGCCCCTCTGCCATGCTGCCCTGCCACTGAGCCAGCCAAGTGTGGACCGAAACCTCTACAAACTGTAAGCCAGTATAAACTTTTCCTCCTTACAGCTGTGGATGTTGAGTATTGTGTCTTAGCGACAAGAAAGTAACTAAGCGAATGTATAAAGCGAATGTACAAACTCACCTTAGTAAGCTCGATGCCGAAGCCAGTGCTCCTAATGCAAATTCCTGGGCCCCAGTGAAGGAGTCCAAATTCAGGAGGGCTATGTTTTGGAACCTTGGAATCTGCATTTTAGTAAGTGTTGCATGGACTAGACTTTGAGAGATATTAAGAGACGTGGTATTTATGACAATAAATAATACTTATTGTACAGTGATAAATGTACTTAACTACAAATTAAATGGTACTAAGGAGGCTGAAGCAGGAAGATCCCAAGTCCATGGCCAACCTGAGCAATTTAGCAAGATTTAGTTACAAAATAAAAATGTAAAAGAGGCTGGGGGCATGGGTCAGTGAAGAGTACTTGCCTAGCATATACCAGGCTCTGGATACAGTTCCCAGAACTATAAAATAAAATAAAATTTTAGATGGGCTGGAGATGTAACTCAGTGGTGGAGTGCTTGCCTACCCTGAGCCAGGCCCAGAGCTTAACCCCCTAGAACTTCAAAGAGGGAGAAAAAATTAAATGTCTCAGAGAGGAAACGGCTGATTCTTCTCCACCCCTAGTCCTATCTCCTATGAAGACTTTGTTTTAAACATTTCTGCTTTTAGTTCTTCTGGTGTAAACAGGCTTCCCATCTAAAAAAAAAAAAAAAAATCTATCCTAACACTGAGGTACATCCTTAGCCCACTTGACTGATAGATTTTTTTTTTTTTTTTGAGACAGTCTCATTATGAAGTTCAGGCTGACCTTGAACTCACTATATAGCCCAGGCTGGCCTCAAACTCACAGCAATCCTCCTACCTCAGCCACCCGAGTGCCGGGATGCGCCACCATGCTTGGTGAGTACTGTTCTTTTAAAATATGCTCCTATTTTAGATATAGTAGAACTATGAATATGTGAAATACTCCAATTAGCCCATTAAGGAAGGACCAGTTTTGTGCACATTTCTGAATGGTTAACTCCATCAAGAACAGCCTAACTGCAAAGGCATCAGGCAGTGTCAGTGGCAACTGCAGTCATCTGAGTGGGTATATACTAAGCCCCTCTAGCTGGACATGCAATGACATGCCCCTCGGTAAAGCAGGAGAGTCTTGATCATTTTGCTAAGCTGGCTCCAAGCGTGTTGCTCTAGAGTTTTTGGAGCCTACTTACAGGTTACAGCAGGGCTGTACTTGCATCTGCCTTCATTTAACAGTAGCTTGTGAATCATGCTGTTACTTAAATTACATCTTCAAGTGATTCCAGTGAATTTTATGTTGTGGTTTTAATTTTTAGAGCTATAATTTTAAAATACCTTTCATCTTGTAACAAGGTCATCTAAGCTTTCATTCAGTGGGAGCAAAAACCCAACCTTGAGAATATATTCTTTTGGAAGAGAAGTTAGATGTAATAAAATACTATAAAAAGACCACATGGCCATGTACCATGCTATTCATTTTGGAGAGAGTACTCTGTAAAATATTAGAGATAATTCAGAGAAAATTTAAAAGAACATTAAAGCAGGTGTGACATTAAGTTTGCAAATATATTCTTATAAGAGTACATAGAAAATGGAATAGAAAAAACTTGATGGCTGTAAGATCATCAGCCCTGTAAAGTGTCTCAGGTACAGAAAGCCAGGCGTGGAGGTTGGTGCCCGCCTGTAATCCTAGCATTCGGGAGGCTGAGGCAGGAGGATTGCTGTGAGTTTGAGGCCAGCCTGGGCTACATAGTGAGTTCAAGGCCAGCTTGAGACCCTGGCTCAAAAACATAAACAAAAACTTAAGGTACAGAGATTGTCCACACCTGTGTCCTAAGAGGACAAATTCAAAGCCAGCCATACAGGGATGCAGATGAACAATTGCTCATGAATTATGCATGTGCTGAGTACATGAGACGTTTGGAAAATCCTTCATTCTGCTTTCCTGGTTATGTAATGGTCTCTAGGTATGAAAGATAAGAATTTAGGTCATTTACGTTACCTTCCTCTTCCTCCCAGTGCTGGGTAGTGACATCATTGCTTTTAAATTTTGTTATGGTTACTGCTGTAACTGTAAAAACAAGTTACACCTCAATTCTGCATTCCGAAGCTGGAGATAGTATCTTGACGTCTGATTACAGAAGTTTCAGGAATCAGTGATACTATCCTATTTTCCCCCCCTTCCAATCTTTTGTCGGCTATGCCTTTATATTTCTACAATTAATGCTTGTCTTCCCCTCTTTGGAAGATCTTTTTATTTGGGAAGATTTTTTTCCCAAGATCATCTTTACTTTGTCCTCAGGTTGACCGAAAGAGATGTCAGCCAAAGGGAACAAATTTTCAATTACAAAACAAATAAGTTCTGGAGATCTAATATATAACCTGCTTACTTAGGAGACAAAACAAAACACCTCAACCCAAGTACTTACCTTATTAAGACTACAGTCACAGCCAGGCCTGTGGTACACTAAAATCCCCAGCACTCAAGAGGCTGAGGCAGGAGGATCAGAAGTTCAAGGCCAGCGTGGACTGCACAGTGAGTTCGAGGCTGGCCTGGACAACATAATGAGGCCCTGTGGAAAACAAAATACGAGTAAGATCGTGCACTGCCAGGTGAGGCGGGATGTCAGGCTTCCTTTGCTCTGAGGGCAGTCACGACTCTCATCTCTTCAAACGAAAATGTTGAGCATCGGGTGCTCATCTTTCTCATCATCCACAAATTATTGAAGACGACACAACCTTGTGTTATTTTTCAAAATGGAACCATAACATTCTCAATTAGCTTTCTAACGTTTTTTCTGGCTTGTTTGCTATGTGTGATGCTGGGGATGCAGCCGAGGCCCTTGTCCATCTTAGGCCAGTGCTCTGACATGGAACTGTGTCCCCAGCCCACTGGTTCCCCTTTTTCTACTGGATAGGCACTTTATCTCACACTGAACCAGTGTTGGTAGCTGTTGTTCTCTTCATTAGACTACAAACTGCATGAGGCCTCTTTTTGCCCCGGAGTCTTCCTCTTCGGAGCGTTTCATCCCCCTGCTCTGCATACTCTGCTCTTCTGTCCTGGGTTAGGGAGATCACTTGCTGCCTTCTCCTTGGACAGTCTCTTCATTCTGCTGGACACACATTTAAAACTTAAGTAAGAGTCCCTGGGAAGTATATCTGCCACATCCTGGTCCAAGGGAGATGCCTCAACTTCACTCTCATGGTTGGCTGGAAGCTTGATTGGATACAGATATTCCTCGTTCAATGACCAAGGCGCACTGTTTGGACTTGCGAACCGCTGCTCAGACTCATGATGCAGCAGTGAGGCATTATAGTGCCTTCTTCTACAGTACAGTACTGTAATGTTTTGCTGATTGTACCATGTAGTACAGTACTGTAGCTTTATGTTGTTACACATTACAGTGCTGTGTAAAAGTTATGCAAATAAAAGCAAAGTCATCAAGTTGGAGTTTCCTTTGGTAATTTCTTTGTTCTGAATATTGTGCTGTAGTACTATATACAATTCCTCATTTAGCGACCTTTTCACGTAATGACCTAGTCATGGGTATGTAGCTTGGTCATTCAACAAGGAGTGTCTTTATATAAACATATTTTAAATTCAATTTCTCTCAAAATTGAAGGGTCTACTCTATTATCTTTTTTGGGTTGTTTTTTGGTGCCGGGGATTGAACTCGGGTCCTTGAGCTTGCACAGCAGCCGGCGAAACCACTGAGCTAAATCTCCTGCGCTACTCTATTATCTTGTAGCAGTCAGAGACATTAATGAGAATGTGGCTGCTCAATTTGCATTCCTCTACAGGTGGCCTGATTTTTCTCCCTGGAAGCTTTTAGAAACTTTTATTTACTTCTAGAGTTCTAAAATTTGACAAAATTGTGTCCATGTGGCTTATTTTCCCCATTTATCATAGTTGGCAATTATGGGCTCTCTTAGTCTAAAGATGTGTGTCCTTTCCCTGGGAAACTTCCTGATACAATTTCATTAATAATTTTCCTTATTACCTTCTTGCCTGATCTCCATTTCTGGGTACTCTTAGACTGGTTTTCATTATTTCTCATTTTCCTTATATTTTCCCTCAGTGATAGAAAATAATATTTCCACTTCAAATTTTCTTCAGTACTGTCATATTCTTTGTCCACATAAATTAACTAAAATTATATAAGCAGGAGGATTACAAGTTCAAGCCCAGCCTGGGTGAGACTCTGCTTCAAAATTTAAAAAATAAATAAAAGTTGGGGATGTAGCTAAGTATGAATGCCCTGGGTTCAATCTCCAATACCACCACCACCAAAAACAAACAGTTATTATTAACTGGGAGCAGAATCTTTGTTTTTACCACTTTGAGTGCCTCACTCAAATTTATGCCTACACAACTGCTGTTCTAAGAAGCAACTTCTGCCAGATATTGTAGCAGCCACCTGTAACCCAGCACTCTGGGAAGCTGAAGCAGGACGATCACATGTTTAAGCCTACCCTGCATAATTTGGTGACTTAGTCTCAAAATTTAAAACGGTCTGAGGTGTAGCTCAGTGCAAAGGCCTTAAGTTCAATCTTCAGTACAAAACAAAAACAAAAACTAAGTAGCAACCTCTCAGAGAATCAAGGCTAAAATGATGATGGGTTGGAATTTAAAACACACACAGACACACACACACACACACACACACACACACACACAAGCTCCTACCTTACTGGAACGCAATTGCAGGTATGGCTTTCCTTCCACTTCCAGGCTCATCACTCCATCAGAGATAAAATTAAGTTTGCCTGGTATAATTTGCACTTCAAAAAAATCACGATGATTACTACCCAGTACCTTGTGTTCTTCTAGGTGGTTGCAAATTGATTGTTTGATGATTTGTTCTCCTATCTTCCCAGGTACCCAAGATAAGCTGAAGACTCTATAATTACTACAGTTGTCCTTTCCCTGTTTTAAAAAACAGGTTCTCCTGCTGCCGACTTTGCATATCAGGGCTCTCTCTCCTGCCCAGTCTTTCTTCATTTTCTAAAACAAAGGCTGGTGGTCTTGCAATTACATTTTCCAGGCCCTTGAGTGCTCTGGGATGTGAGTAATCAGGCCCTGCTGATGTAAACGCACCCAGCTTTCTGAAGGGCTCTTCAATCACTCCTTCCCTGTTTGCCTTCACGCCTCCAACAGGACAGCACTTAATCTGGTTTAGTTTCCTTATCACTGCTGATTACAAAGAAAAGAAACCTGGTTAACAACACAGTGAAAGTCTCTCCTAGTAGTTTTTGTTAATAGTTTTTGTTTTCTAGTACTTACTGTTGCTTTGTTACTGGATTTAATGGTCATTATTTTATATTTAACAGAGTAAATTTCTGTATGTGTTGTATTTTTGCTCTCTTCCTGCTTCCTTCCTTTTTCCACCTTTTTTCTTTTCTCCCTCCTCCCTCTCTCCTTCCCTTCCTCTCATTTTCTCTTTTAAACTTCTTAGAGTATACAGTAAGCTAAAGGAAGAAATAAAGCAGCTGTGTTAGTCATCTTTCTATGGCTATGACATAATACCTCAGAAAATCAACTTAACAGAGGAAAGGTTCACTTTGGCTCATGGTTTTGGGGGTTTCAGTCTATAGTTGCTTGACTCTGGGGCTTTGGCCCCATGGTAAAGCGGAAAACCACACAAGGGAGTCCATGGTGAGCAAAGTTGCTTTTTATGGGAGCCAGGAAGCAGACAGAGGAAGTGCCTGAGTCTCAATGTCTCCACCAAAGGCCTGTCTCCCTGTGACCTGGTTTCTTCCCACTGAAACGCCACCACCTCCAAATAGAGCCACAGGCTGGGCACTAAGCCTTTAATATATGGATCTTTAGGGGGGGCATTTAAAATCCAAACTGTAATAAAGGACAAGAACCCCACAAGACTTTAGGGCAGAGGCATTTACTAATCACCAAATGTTATGGCTCGTGTCTAGATGTCCACCCATAGCCTCATGTGGTCATAAGTGCACCTTTTTGAAGGTGGCAGGATCTAGGGTTTATGTTGCTTAAGAGTGTGTGATTACTAAAGCAGTCCACTGATTGGCACAGTTCTGGGTAGGATTAAGGGTACCTCACCCTGGCTGTGAATGCTATCTGCCCTGAGGGTGGGTAGCCTGGATTCAACATAAAGTGACAGAAAGAATCTATCTCTGATCTCTTGTTGCTTGCTCCTTGGATACTTTTGCTGCTTTCTGCCTGTAACAAATTATTTCTCCTCTGTGATGCTCCTCTGCCATGCCACCCTACCTTGTAGCCACCCTACCTTGGACTGAAACCTCTGCAAACTGAGTTGAAGTAAACCTTGCTTGCTTTAACCTTGGGCACTGGGTATTGTGTCTCACCAGGGAGAAAAAGAAACTGAGACACCAAATATCTTTAGTGCCCTGCCCCCAACATTTCCAAGCCTGGTTGCAGTTGGAACAGGAGACCAGTGACTAGGTACCAAGGAGCCATGAGTTCCATGCCCTCCGTCCTCCTGCCCCACCAAGCTGGAAGCCATATATTCATGATGGGCTAATAGCAGAGTGCCAGCAATCCTGGAGAGACGTCACACCCCCAAGGGATTGCGTGTTAAGCCACTGAGATTTCAGAGTTTGTTTCTGCACTTGATCTTAGCCAAAAGGCCAAGAAGCTATTCGAGTTTGTGTCTTTGGTGTAGGCCTAACCTATCTTTGCTGATGCGTAGCAATTTCTGGATTAGTCAGATTATGCTAATTTTTTTGTCAAGGGAACAAATTAACTCTGAAATCTAAGTGGATAAATGTAACAACAGTTTATTTCTTACCCAAGTCATCAGCCCAGAAGGGTACACAGCAGTGCTCACCTCCTACTAATCACATTCCTGTACAGTCATTTCCCCTCTTGCCTCTGCACTGAGCCCATGACTCACCTGAGCCAAGAAAAATGTGGCAATATGACCCTGTGACAGTTCCCAGCCTAAGCCTTAGGAAATCCTGGCAGTTTCTGATACTGAATTTGAAGCTACTTGTAATAGTACAGATCCAACCATCTTACTAGTGAGAGGAACCATGTGAAGAAGCCTGGAAGATAAAGCTCTGTGTGGAGAAGAACTGAGGTGTCTGTCAGACCTGAGTGAAGAAATCATCTTTAGAATGGATAAAGAAAATGTGGTGGATGTACACAATGGAGTATTACTCAGCTATAAAGGGTAAACCCGAGTTATTTGTGGGGAAATGGATGCACCTCGAGACCATAATGTTAAGTGGAAAATCAGACACATGGCTTGAATATTGCATGGTTTTCTCGTATATGAGAAACTCAAAGTATAAATAATTTAAAGAGCAAAATAAAAGAGAAAAAATAGAAACCATGAAGATAGATTTTTTTGCAAATGGAAAGGAAATCTAGAGATGGAGGGAGGGCAGGGGAAGGCAAGTAAAAATTAAGATGTGTTATGTAGTACCAACTCTCTATGATGAATGTAATCATTATGTATTGAAAGTAAGTACTAATGAAAAGTATAAAAATTTTCTACAAAGAAGTCCTCTTCAGCTCAATCTCAGTCAAGTTTCCTTAGGACTGTGGACCCAGCCACCATCTGACTACAACCACAGAAAGACCCTGAGTGAGAACAGCAGAACCTTCCAGCTGAGTTTTGCTGACTCACAGAACTGTGGGATAACAATGAGCTGTTATGTTAAAACTACTCTGAATGGATGCTATGGTTTGGATATGGTATGCATGTACTCCAAAGGCTCAGGTATGGGAGACTTGGTTCTCAGCATGGTGATGTTGAGGTGCTGGATGTTGTGGGACACAGAGCAAAGTGACTAGATTACCTGTAATGCTGCCCTTGGCAGGGATTAATGTTGTTCTGAAGTGACCCCAGTTAGTCCCTGTAATAATGGAGCCTGGCACCTCCTCCGAGTCCCTCTCCCACACAGACCACGTGTATGCCCTCCCACCACCATGATGCCATCTGCCATAAGACCCTCCCTAGCACAGGCAGATGTTGGCACCATGCTCTTGTACCTCCAGAACTAGGAGCTAAATTAACCTCTTTTCTTAATAAAGCCTCAGGTATTGCATTACAGCAGCAGAAAATGGACAAGGATACAACAACTAACTGAAGCATGGTACATATCCACAGCGGTGACTGAGTGTTGGGCTCCATGCAAATGCCAGTGGAACCACACAGGCACAAGCTCCGCTGTGCTGTATCTGCCTCCTTGGGAACAGACCTCTCACTGACTGCAGAGCACGGGAAGAGAGGCTGTGGTTGCTTGCCAACTGGTAGCTGTTCCCATCTTAGCTCCCAGGCCACTGGCCAGTGAGAACTGTAGAGGAGTAAAGAGAGATTCCATGAGCATTAAATCCTCTGCCTCTGCCATCCATCTGGACCACAAAAATCATTCTCCAATATCACAACAAGGGTTATCCAGGTGTCAGCTTGCTTTCCAGAAATTGCAAACAGTGGTGTGCAGAGCGGGCTCATACGTCTCACAGAGCCAACTGTGCATATCTTCTCCCAGCTCTGCATTTTGTGACACATTAGTAGCTTGAAATCAGCCACTGCAGAAATATTTATACCACAGAACTTGGTAAACACTACAAATCAGGGCTTTCTTCTCCTTGAAAATCACTTACTGAAAATACACCAGAATACTACCAGTTGCACAGGATCCAAAATATACCTATTTATGCTGCCCCTAATATTCATACATTTATTATTAATAATAAAATTTATCACTTGTAATTACAGGTAGAATTTGAAAAGCTAGCCATTGATGGTCTCTTCACTCTACTCTATATTTGAGATAACAGACTGAACACATGAATTAAAGATGTTAGCCTAAATTTGAATAACGTTTTATTAGTAAGTTTTTAAATGGCAGTTTGAAGTTTTTGCTATGTAATCACAATGTGCATGTCATATTAGGCAAGTACTAAGTTAAGTGCTAAGTTCAGTACAGTACTGGAAACATTACCATAAAGTACAGAATGTACGTACTTTCAGTAACCATCAACAAGAATTTCATCCTTCCACTAATCACTGTACTTAGTAACACTGGCTTAGCTATGGACTTGTTCTAGGAGCTTCAATATCTTTAAGGGTTTAGGATTTATAAGACTGAAATTTTTTCTTTCAAGCCATGCCAAAAGAATTAAGTCAACTTCCTGTCCTCTTCCACTACCCTTCCTTTTCTAGCCATTACCTGCCATGCACATCAAGACAAAGGCCTTATGCTTCTGTTGTAAGATGTGAAGCAATAACATTTTACATACCACTTAAGAGGATTGAAGGAGTTAATACATCATTCAGCAGTGGCTGCTCTGCAACTAGACACTCTGAAAATCTGGATTATTTACTGAGAATGAGAAGGTCCCATGGGAAGGAAAATCTCATTTACCAAGCAAGAAAGGAATGCTTACAAACGACATTTGAAAATGAGACATTCAGAAACTTTTTGCAACAATAAGAGATTGAACTTGATCTGCACCAAATTGTATGGTAAAATAAAACATAAGATAGCTCCAGAACCTAGGAGATCAGTTATCTTTAACATGCTGCTTCCTAGCTAGAGATGGTGGTGAACGTCTGTGATCCCAGCATTCGGGGCATCGAGGCAGGAGGATTGTTGGTAGTCCAAGAACAGCTTGGGCTACATAGAGAGTTCAAGGCCAGCGTGGAGTACACAGTGAGACCGTCTTGAAAAACCAACTAACCAACCAACCAACTAAACAAACATGCTGCTTGTTGAATAGAACCCAAGAGACTTCCTATGAATAAATTTGCTACTCATCAACTTGGCGTCAGAAGAAAAAGAGAATTCTTGGGCTGGGGATTTAGCTCAGTGGTTCTACCGCCTGGTTCACAAGCCCAAGGACCCAAGTTTGGTCCCTGGTACCAAACAAAAAAAGAAAGAAAGAAAGAAAGAGAATTCTTATTATACCCATGAATCTATTTTCTTTTCTTTCTTTCTTTTTTTGGGGGGGAGGGTACCAGGGATCGAACTCAGGACCTTGTACTTTTGAGGCAGGGGGAAGAACCACTGAGCTAAATCCCTGGCCCAGCAATTTTATTTTCTAAATAAAGTCGCCTAATATCTCTTCTTCCCACATGATCTTGTTGCAATGTGATGCTAGTATTTTTTCACAGAGAGGTCCCCTTGAACCTGGTAGACCTTTGTCACTGCTCCACAGGTAGGGTGAGGCTGAGACCCAAAAGGCCATATAGCCTCTGGCTGATCTCCTTGAGCCCTGTGCCTTTGGAGCCCTGAGCCTTCATGGAAAAAGCAAATAAAGAAGTCAAGAGGGTTCCATGCAGCCCTAACATTGCTGTGCCCCAGAGTCAGGGAGCTCCAACTCTTTCAGGCCCTGACCACTTGACTCTTCCTAGCCCAGGAACCAGGCATATATGAGAGTTGATAAAAATTCAGTCCACCCCACCCCTACCACCAAACTAAAACAAAGTTTGAGTGGAAAGTCGTCCATGCTAAGCTTTGCTCAGACTGCAGGTCCATAAGAAAATAAGTGTTCTTGTTTGAAGCCACTCACTTTTGGGGTAATTCATTACTCAGTTATTTCAGACATAACAAGAGAAACCTGTGACAGTTAAATTGGATCGTCAACTTGAGTGGCCTGAGAGCCACCTAGATTAATAAAGCATACTTCTGGGTGAATCTGGGTGGGTCACGAGAGGGTGGCCTTCAGTACTATATCTGTCCCCTGGCCTCCCTTCTCTGACACTGTTTCCTGCTGTTTCCCAGCCACTGTGAGGTGAGCAACATTCCTCTGCTGAGCCCTTCTGCCATGACGTTCCTGCCTTGAAGCCAGCCAACCATCGACTGAATCATCTGAAACTGTGAGCTGAATTAAATCTATTCTTTTAGGTTGTGTATGTCAGGTATTTTGGTCCAAGCAATGAAAAGGTGAACAACACAAAGTCCTTCAAGCTAGGATTATCAAAATGGTAGCAAAGCTTCAAGTATATGCTAATGCAACCCAAGAAGAAGAGGCACAGCTGGGTCTCATAAGGGGTTGAACAGGAACTAAGAAAACCAGCAGAAGGCTAGTCAGCTATGTGGCTCCAGCACCCTCCTCTTTTTCTCTCCACCATCTTTTCTGGTCTCTTACTTCATGACCCTAATTTCTCTGTCAGCGTACCTATTCTTTCCTTCTCTTTATGGCCCTGCACTTTTCCTTGCCTATGATGCAACACCACCACTCAGCTATTCCTATGCCCTTTGTTTAAGAGACCACCAGTACCCCTTCCTCCTAATAACAAGTTTCTAGAAGGGAGGGTGCAACTGGCCTGCCTTGAGTCAGATGTCTGCGATGAGTCCAGTCAGATAACAAGCAGGCAGGACCACCTTGTAACAATATAGCTGCCACTCCCACTCCCCAATTCCCTGTGAGAAACGGTAGAAGGAGAACTCAGAGACTTCCAAACAAACATCGCTACCAAATGCCTAATGCTTGACTACTAGAAGGAATTCTGGATATTTTTATCCATACATAAAACTTCATAGATTGCTCATTAAATTGCTTGTTGCTTTGTGTACAAATAGGCTTGGATAAGTGCATGGCAATCCCCAGACCAGGCTCATCCCGTGGTCACAATGTCTGAAGGTGCTTCTGGGGCTCAGTGCAGGCAGGGCATTAGCTGAACTGATATGACCTCATGGAGACCCAACTCAGCGATTAATCTTTGATTTTCTGAGGTTTATCTTCTCATGGAAAGCTGGCTCCCTACTCTTCTACCTTTTAGCTGTTAAGTCAAATAGAGATTACAGAGGAACTTAGGGAAGGCGATGCTTCTTGACGAACTTGGGTAATTTCCCCAAGTTAAAACACTTCCCTTTGCTCAGTAATCCGCAGGTCAGAGGCCAGGATAGAGACCACCCTAGGGAGTGAGAGGCTAGGCAAGGGCTCTTGTTCTGGGAGGCAGATACAGGACTGTGTTCTCAATACAGTTTGGGAAAACTGGAGAAGCTCTGCACATGCTGTGTTATCAGCTTTCCACCCCTGTGATGAAATACCTGAGAAAATCAATTTAGGAAGGAAAGATGCATTTTGGCTCATCATTCCAGAGATTTTAGTCCATGGTTGGCTGGCCATTGCTTTTGGGCTTGAGGTGGGGGAGAACATCATGGCAGGAAGTATGTGATGGAGCAAAGCTGCGTGACTCATGGTATACAGGGAGAGAAAAGCGGAAGCGAGGGGAGCGGCCAGGGTCCAAAGGTCCCTTTCAGTGACTCCCAATTACCTAA
Organism: Heterocephalus glaber; assembly: GCF_053883595.1. Classification (NCBI taxonomy): domain Eukaryota; kingdom Metazoa; phylum Chordata; class Mammalia; order Rodentia; family Bathyergidae; genus Heterocephalus; species Heterocephalus glaber. The sequence goes on along the minus strand of NW_028258317.1, from coordinate 64,986,227 downwards.
AACCCTTCTACCGGGAACGACCTCTCAAGGACTCCACTACCTATAACGACGCCACAGGCAGGGATCAAACACCTTCGACACATGCACCACTGGGGGACATTTAAGATCCAAATCATACCTTAGAATGTATATTTTCTCTGTGTTTCATTGAGCTAGGGATACAGCTCAGTGGTAAAGCAATTGCACAGCATGTACAAGGCCCAGGGTTCAATCCCCAGCACTTCCATATATAAATAAATTCGGTAGACAGATAGATACAGGCAGGGTGCTCAAACTAGCCTCACTACCGCATGTTGCTGATTAGTCTACAGAAAAGTAGATATAGGTATAATATACATATACATATGACTTACTGATAGAGATAACATCGTCCATTAATACATATGTGTAAGGTGGTTCAAAATGCATGCTAACAATTCTTTAGGGTGTTACAGAGAAGTATCTCTCATAGAAAATTAGGTTCCTAAGATATTCAGTTTGAATGGCCATATAGTCAAGACTGTCTGGATTCTAATCCTACTATGTGTTAGCTTTATGACCACAGGAAAGTTATTTAACCTGTTTCCTTATCTGTAAAGTGGAAATATTAAAAATACTGACCTCCATTGTTTCTTGGAAATCAGTATGGAAGTTCCTCAAAACCCTAAAAACAAAATGACCACAGGACCCTCTATATTGCTTCTTGGTACATACCTAAAAGAATCAAAGGCAGGTACCTGCATACCCACGTTTGCTGAGGCACGATTTTGGGCTTAGGTGCCTGTCAATGGAGGAATGGATAAAGAAAATGTATTTATACACAAAGGAGCATTATTCAGTCATAAAATGAAGAATAAAATCAACCTCATTTACAGGAAAATGAATGGAACTGGAGACAATCATGTCAGGCCAAATAAGCCCGACTCAGAAAAGCAAATGTCGTGTGTTTTTCCTCATGTGTGGAATCTGTGATGAAAGGCGAGGGACGACACAAAAGTACAAGCACGCTGTTAGACAAGAGGAAGGCAACGAGAAGAAAACGGAAAGGAGGGTAAGAGATGCTGAAAGTCACTGATGCCATCAAAGTGTGCTAGGCCCATGTGTGAAGACGTCACAGTGAAACCCACTGATCTGTATAATCAGTGTTCTTTTTTCTTCAGTTCTTTGGTACCGGGGATCAAACTCAGGACCTTGTGCTTATGAGACAGGCGCCAGAACCACTGAGCTAAATCCCCAGCCCTTTTCTTTAGTTTTTTGAGACAGGGTCTCACTATATAGTTCAGGCTGGTCTTGAACTCACTCTGTAGTCCAGGCTGGTCTCAAACTCATGGTGATCCTCTTGCCTCAGCCTCCTGAAGGCTGGGATTACAGGTGTGCACCACCATGCCCAGCTAATCAATATGTTCTTTAAAAACAAACAAACAAACTACTGTACCTCACAAGAATGTTATAAGAATTAAAGGAAACAATGCATGTAAAGTGCTTGAAAACAGGACCTGGCTCACAGTGAACACTTCATAAGTCCTAACCATCATCTTTATTAGACTATCTCAGAACAAAACAAGAAAGCGCCTTCATTTCTACCTTTTACCATCCCATCTGCTTCACTCCACAGAACTCAGTTCTCTTCAGCATGATGAGCCCCGTGCTGAGTTCGAGGCTCCAGGGTGGGCAGGGGGGCACCTGCAGAGCGTCCTGTGGTCCCAGTGCTGCCCTCCACAGAGACCCTGCCCTGGAGCAGGAGTGGGCCGTGCTCGCAGCAGCCCCAGAGATCCTGGGGTCCACGTCTCCCTGCGGCTGCCACGTGCCCTGCCTGGTGTGGCACAGCTTTCATCCCCGGGCAAGTCTGTCAGCAGAGCCAATGCCTGGGCTGGGTTTTCCTGAGAGGAACCTGGAGAGGTTGAAGGTGAAGCCGGCAATTTTGTTCTGCTGCAGGGGCTGAGCTGGGCCTCACCACGGCACCTGTCTGTGTGACCTGAACACTCTGTGTAGTCCTCTGTAACACCAGTACGTTTTTAGGTAGAGGGACCCAGATGATGGCCATCAGTCAGAACCTCAGCCCTACACTACAAGGTGCCCACTACACACAAGGGGCCACCAAACCACCCATGCCAAACAGCTATTTGGAGCCACTTATAACTGAGGAACTCTGCAGTGGACGGCACCCAAAATAATGAGTGACCACTCCACAATTCACAACCAACCTCATCTCTAGAACCTCCCATTTTACAGCTCACATCAAGCACTGCATCAACAGATGAGCATAGAACACCCTGACACAAAATTTGTGAGAAATGCAAAGGACACATTACCTCTAATGAGGCAAGCCTGATGCTCTCACAATTGTCAGAAGGGAACACCAAACTCCAAGCCCTCAAAGCAGTGTGCTTTTTCAGTGTCGTCTGCCCTCTTTGGTTAAGGAGCTTCCTGAGAACAGGCTGCTGTACATCTCTCTTCCCTTTCAGATACAGAACTGGTTTCTGTCATGTCCATTCCCTGGCAGGAGGAAGGTACGCCCGCCCTCAGCTACAGGCAGAGGCAGCACCTGTGAATCAAGAAGCACCCTGTGACACACCCTCCATCTGAGGAGGATGAGGGCTCCACCCGCTTGGTGTTTCCTGGAAGGGACAGGCTCATCTAGGCTGGGTGCACGTGAGGGGTTGGGGGTGGCCTTAGTGGCCACATCTGTAAAATGGAGCTAGTCACCCTGAAAGCAGGTCTAGCACACACCAACCACTCAATAAACGCTGCTGCCATCATCATCACTTCGGAATATCCCAAATTGTAATTACAGTGCAACCACACGATGTTATACTGTCCTCCCGCTGCGTGCCAGGCAAAAATTACCAAGTCTTTTTGTTATTTTAGCTACTGAACGCTCTGTTATATGATCCAGCATGAAACATATCGCCCTGGTTTAACAGTGCAGGGCTAAAGGGAGCATCCAGTGCTGGATTTTACCAGTAGTCCTACTTCCAGAAATTCCTTCTAAGGGAATCTTCAGATATGCAAAAGATAAAATAATAATAATGAAGTAACCAGCATAATTTATAGGGTGAAACACTGCACACAGCCCATGCTAACTGTGGAAAAATCTGAGATCAGTAAGTATTTTGTAGCCATTAATACACATGGCACTTTTGAAGAATTTTAACTATCTAGGAAATGCTCATGAAATAAAGGTAAGTAGAAAAGCAGGCTTCAAACCTGTGTGTACAATTGGATCACATTTGGTAACTATGTAAGCACATTTCCGAGCAAAAGCTCTCCAGAGAAACACATCAAGATGTTAACAGCGGCCTTTCCACGGTACAGGGACTTCCCCATGGTTTTTATTTACATTTCCTTATGTGTTTTTGGTGCCTTCTCCATCTTACAGATGAACACAAACAATTTTTATATTTGGGGAAATCATTAAGTCAGAAAACGAAAACATTCAAACAAAGAAACAAAAACACAAAAAGGACTAACAGGAACTAGGATTTGAACCCATATTTACAAAACATCTCACTTTTTTGTTTTATTTTGAGCCCAGGATGATCCCATATAACAAAGACAGGTGATGTACCAATATATATATATTTTTTTTTTAAATGAAAAAATAAACATTACACAACTAGAGAAAAAAAAACAAAAAAGACAGGTGTTGCTGCTCTGTGATTTACATTTGTTCTGGAAAGAAAAGCTATGAGAATGCTCTCAGTTTAAAAAAAATGAAGATAGATATGGATGGGGCAGTTGTGGAAGATAAGAGCCTCTTCAATAAAGGTCTAGGATACAATTTAGCACTGACTAATCACAGCCATTTGTTTTCATAACGTCGGGGAGTAACATCTTTGGCCCACAGCAGGATGGAAGCAGTCATCCATCAGCTCTTTTGGAAGGAGCTTAAAAAATTTTTCTGAGGTTAAAAAAAGAAAAAAGATAACTAACACAAACAATGTATCAGACAAAGATAGACAAGTAACAGAATCCCCAAATCCCCATGCCTTGGCATGCAGAACCTTGCTAATAAAACTCCCAGTCCAGTTCTGCACCTAAGGAAAGATCGCTTAGAGGAAACTGAATTTGAAAGGGCTTAGAACACTGCGGGTGCACCAGTGTACACCACAGGCCGGAGCGCCACCCTGCCGAGACACCCACAGGCCCTTGCCTCAGTCCCCCTTCCTTCAGCTCCGTGTCCGGCCAGGATTCAGAGTGAGAGGGGATCTTGCCCAAGTCACACCTAGGCTACAGACACAACAGTAATCAAATGAGGGTTATTTGTGATGCAGGAGTGATTTTATCATATTTTTTAAGACCTGAAGGATTTACATGGAGGAACTGCTGTTTCAATAACCAAACCCTTGCCGGTGAGTGCCAGGATAAACCAGACTGGACTGGGTTCCACAATGAACCCCTCCAACTCTTCCACTTCCCTGGTGGGGGTGGTCAAGGAGATGCCCTTCCTGGCTGCTTTCTCTGCCCTGATCCTCCCTGTAAAATATCTTGGCATCTCTCTTTGTTCCTTCACATCACAAAGGAAGAGTCCAGGGAGGAGTAAACTCACACCTCTTGAGTGGCTCCTACCTGCCACAAGCCAGCGGGTACATTACCTCATTTAACCCGTGAAGACACTGTGCTCAGTGCGGTGGGCACACTCATCTGTCTTGCTTGGTAGAGAACGGAGGAGATGACACTCTGTTAGCAGTGGGTGCGAATGTTCTTCCTGGGGGAGATCCATCTTTGTAGGAAAATGGCCTGACTGGTCTCTCTGGACGCTGGTGTGGGAGTTGGGGATGGGTAGAGGTGAGAAGAGAGCAGCAGCTTTAGAAAAGATTTTGTGCAGCGTAAAACGCCACCCTCAAAAACATAACTTAAGACATGGAATGAATGAATGATACCCATAAAAGGCTTGCTGAAAAAGCCAGGTGCCACAGCCCATGGCTGCCATCCCAGCACCTGGGAGGCCATGCAGGAGTTCAAGGCCAGCCTGAGCTACACAGTGAGACTCTGTGTAAACAACAAACAAAAAGAAAAAAACCACTTGTTGAAGGAGGATTTTCTGAATGGGCTTGCAGGCACAGAGTGAGAGAGAAGTGGCATGAGTTTCGCCTTGGAGGCAGGTGGTACCATACAGGAAGTATGTTTCCAGGCTGAGATGTAGCTCAGGGGTGGAGCACTTGCAAAAACAATGTTTCCTAAATTCCAAAGTAAGAAGGGCCCCTTGACGCCCGAGTTACCCAAGAAAGAGGAAACTGAGGCTCCGAGAAGCCAGGTGTACTAAGGTCACACAGCACAGTGAACAAACAGAAGTTCACCTCCAGTGCCTGTTGCTGAGCTCTGTTCCACACCCTACATGGGGCTGGTTTTTTCTGAGGCAGCTTTCCCCAGGGGGACTCCATCCCTCCACAGGAAGTGGTCACACACAGTCTTCCCCGAGGAGCTACTGGATTCAAGGCACTGTGCATGCCTCAGCAGACGCACTCCTTGCGATGACAGTGCATATCTGACTTCATATCATGTAGAATGATTTGGGTTTTAATATTTACTTATTTATTTACCTATTTATTTAGTCATTTATTTTTGGTGCTGAGGATCAAACCCAGGGCCTCCTACTTTATCTGCATTTTACAAGACAGGAACTGCCGGTCTGAGAGAAATTAATTAAGACTCTCCAGCACTTGCGTCAGAGCTCAAGGTCTAAACAGCTCTGCTGTGTTATCTCTTCCCTGCACCCTTAGAGGAATGACTCCTCTCATCCCCCAGTTATCCCTTCCACTCCCTGCCACACCCTCAGGTGGGAGCTTGGGGTCAGGGGCCATGCAACCTTGAACATAGAAGGTGTTGCAGGCCTGGATAAAAATCCCTGTCACAGCCTGGGCTGTGTCACTTGGGGGTTGGCAAACTTCTTCTCTAAATGGCCAGAAAGTAAATATCTTAGGCTTTATAGGCCGTAGGCCCTCTTTTGCCAACCACTTGACTCTACTGTTTTAACATAAATGCAGCTACAGACACAAATGAACGAGCTTGGCTGTGTTCCAATGAAATATTATTATTTATGGATGCTGAAATCTGAATTTGCTATAATTGGGGAGGGGCACTTGGCAGAGTACCCAAGGCCTTCATACTGCACTACATCTCCAGCCCTGTGGTTACTTTTTTGAGACAAGGCCCTTGCTAAATTGCCCAAGCTGGGCTTGAACTCCAGGTCCTCCTGCCTCAGCCTCTCAGAATGCTGAGATTACAAGTGTGTGCCACCATGCCCAGCTTGAGTTTGCTATCATTTTTACATGCTAAAAAAATACTCATTTTGTTTTTCTTTGATCATTTAAAAGAGGTTAAAAATGGGCTGTGGGTATAGCTCAGTGGTAGAGCACTTGGCTACAATGTGTAAGGCCCTGTGTTTGACTCCAGCACTACAAAAAAAGAAATACATAAACAGACCATTCTTTGTCAATGCTGGTAATCCCAGCTATACACCTCGAAAGCTGAGGCAGGAAGATTCCACGTTCAAGGCCAGCCTGGGCAATTTAGCAAGATCCTGTCTCAGAACAAAACATTAAAAAGCTGGAGCTACAGCTCAGTGGTAGAACACTTGCTTTGCATGCATGAGACTGTAGTCCTCTCCCCACGAAACCCCATGGGCATCTGTGTGAGCTCCAACTCTTTGCTCTCCATCAGGACACTCCTCCAGCCTTGCTGCTTCTGCTGAACACAGAACAGTGACTACTGTCCCTGCAGGAAGCCGCTATGGAATACCACAGCAGCCATCAGTCCATGAGCACGGTAAGCTGAGCCCGGACACAGAGGCCCTCTCCTGAAGGTGGAGGCAAAGCTGGATAACAGGAAAAGGGAGGGTGTGGAGGGCACTTCGAAGAGACCCCAGGAGGGATCCTGTTGCCAGGCAGGGATGCCTGTGTCCTCCAGGAGCCAAGGCCAAAAGAGAAGACCCGGGCAGAGGACAGAAGTGTAGCTTGGACCTAGGTTCAGAGAGAAGATAGAAAAGCATGACTGGGGAAATTCGGGCAGTAACAGCAACTGCTAGCACTTGTTAACTACTTGGTAAGTTTTGGGCACTGTGTTGCTGGGCTTTAAAAATAGTACATACCATGGGAAAGCAGACATTTCAAAGATCTCCTGGAGCAAGGTGTGGTGGCACACACCTGTAATCCCAGTACTCAGGAGGCTGAGGCAGGAGAATCACAAGTTTGAGGCCAGCTTGGGTGACTTAGTGATTGTAACAAAAAACTCCTCAAATTCATTTTTTTTTTTTTTTTTGGTACCAGGGATCGAACTTGGGACCTTGCGCTTGCAAGGCAGGCGCCGGAACCACAGAGCTAAATCCCCAGCCCCTCAAATTCATTTTTTAAAAATGCTGTATTTATTGGGGCAACGGTGGTGCAGATCAGTGGTAGATGCTTATCTATTATTTTCCAGACTCTGGCCTCAATCCTCAGCACCAAGGGAAAACCACTCTGCCTCTTCTGTGTGGCAGATTTGTGCTATGTGTGAAGACAAGAAATCAAAGCAGACCCAGGCATGGTGGCATGTTACTATAACCCCAGCACTGGGGAGGCCGAAGCTGGAGGGGCCCCTCGAGTTTGACGCCAACCTTGGCTACATAGTGAGTTCAAGGCCAGCCTGCATTACAAGGTGAGACCTTGTCTCAAAAAAAAGCAAAGTGAAGAAAAATCAAAACAGACCCGTGCCTGCTCTTCTGTGACTGCACAAGGACGGACGCGTGCGGTGGAGGAGGGCAAGTTGGAGCCCAGACTGGGCAACTTATTAAGAGCCTGTCTCAAAATAAAACATATGTCAAAAGATGGTAAGTATTTTAGGTTTTGTTCAATAAAATCTTTGCTGTAACTACTCAACTCTCCACTGTACTACAATACAGCCACAGAAGATAGGTAAAGGGGTGAGTGTGGCTGTGTTCCAGTAAAACTTTATTTACAAACACTGGCTTCAAGCCAAAGCTGGCTGTAATTGTTCTGTTTTGCCGGTTTTTTGAGACAGGGTCTCACTGTGTAGTTCAGGCTGGCCTTGCACTCGCAGCTTTGCACGCACCTCAGCCTCCCAAGTGGTGGGATTACAGGGGTGTGCACTGCCACGCCTGGCTCCAAGTCAGCTGTAGGTCTCTGGCCCCTGTTCTAGTACAATAGTACAGTAGACAAACATTAGGCAAATACTTGTACAGATAACAACTGCTACACTTCGGACACCAAAAGAAGGGATTTTTACCTCCTCAGGAAGTCACAGACTTAAATGCAGTGGTTAATGAGTGAAGAGGGAGTCACCACTGGAAACAGAGAGGAAACCACACATGCAAAGGCTCTGTGGCAGAAGAAACACAACACAGCTGGAAAGGGTTATGAAGTTGGAGCAGAAAGACAAAGAGTCAGCAAATAGAAGCTGAGGTTAGAAAGGGAGGTAGGGCTGCTCTAAGGCCTTGCAGGGAACCGAGTCTCTCATACTGAAATAATGGCACAGTGACATGCTCGAGGTCTTACAGCCACTCAAGGATGGAGCTAGAAGCCTTGCCTGTTTAGCCCCAGGCCCAATTTCTGTATTCTCTGTTCATTTTGGTTTTATATTTGCTTAATGGCTTTACCGATCTCCCTTTATAAAACTCCCAAATTGATCCACTAAATTAAAAGGAAAGGAATCTGTCTACACTTAGGCCAGCAGGGCCCTGCTATCAGTGGAAACCAGGGTACATCTGGTGGGAAAGACCTGTAGTGAGGACGTCCCGGGCTTGGGGACAGCTGCTCTCATCCTGAAGTCCCATTATGAGGAGTCTTCTTCAATCTTTCTTATTCTCTATGCCAAATAATAGTGTCCATACTGTTACCGGCCCATAGGAATGGAAAAACTAGTTTATCCACAACTTGGCCAAACCGGGAGGGCAGCTGTCTGCCCTCCCCCTGCACAGAAGCCAGGAAATGCCCATCTGGAGGGGGGCGGGGGGAGGGCAGAAGGCTGGAGGAGTGGAGTCCTCCCTAGAGGCACAGCTGGGGCCGTGATCTAGTCTCTGCCTGAGCAAGCTGGGGAGACCGTTTATCTTTTTTAAAATCCTGGCTTCTAACTCTTGGTTACTATATTTGTACCTAGGCACTTTAAAGAGCTTTGGCATTCTCCTTTTCCCTCAATGCTGAGGATCAAACCAGAAAGTGCTCTGGCCCTGTCTGCCTGTCCGCCTGACACTCCCTGTCCATTTGGGCGCCTCCCTGGCCACCTTGGCCATCACTGCCTCCTTTGCCCCTCTCCTTTGGGAAAATCGGCTGGACTGTTGGACCCTGACAGCCCCATGTGTACTAAGGATTAAACCCAGGGAGTGCTGGGCTACACCACAGTGCTCCCCCCTCCCCCAGTCTCGCTACGTTGCCTAGGCTGGCCTTGAACTTGTGATCCTCCTGGGTCAGCCTCCCCAGGAAGGGATGGAGCTCCATATGCCTTCTTTAATTCCACGATGTTCCTTCTGCTGGAGCAGCACACGCTAACCCTGCCTCTTTGTCTGGGCACCTTCCCTTCGAGAAGATGCTCTGGTCAGGGTGACTCCTAGCTTCCCGTCGCATGAAGCCTTCTCTGGTCTCTCTCACCCAGCCTCCCTCCTGGGTCCTTCTGCAACCACCTCCGTTTCTGGTCAGCCTCTGTGACTGGACCCTCAGCTTGGGGACTGACCCGAGAAGCATTTTCCATATGGAAGTTAACTCAGTTTGCCCCACCTGTCCTTCACTCTGCTTGTTCTGCCTTTTAAGTGCCCTTCTATTCCTGTCTTTCAAAGTTTCTACCACAGGGCTTTCTATCAGTTCTCAAAGTGGGCTCCCAAGCATCACTTGGAACCTAGCAGCAGTGCAAATTCTCCACAACCCTCTGACCCCTGCCTCCGGGAACTCGACCAGGACCCAGCACCCTGTGTTTCCCTCAGCTGGTCAGGCGGTCATCATGCACACTAGCTGTGTCTGCTAGCTGCTGCCTTACAGGAAATTATTGCTCATTAAATCCTTGTTGGTTCCCTGAGGGTGGCAATGGGTTATTTTCAACCTGAAAAAGAAGAAAGCAATTTAGGAAATGACAAGTAAACCTTTGATGGGGTTGTAGTTTTAGAAAACAATTTTTTCCCCTTTGGTTCTGGGGATGGAAGCCAGGTTTTGCCCATGCTAGGCAAATGCTCTATCACCCAGCTACACTTCAATCCCTAGAAAAGATTTCTCTGACATGGAATTTCAAATAGTTGATTTTCAAAGAAGGCTCAACTTTGTATAGGAAAACGAGACTGATTCTCTTCCGTCAGTCTCTGTCTGGCCTGGGCAGGGTTCTGCTCAAGGGCTAGGGTTGGGAAGGGATAACTTCACCAGGTGCCCCCAGGGCTGCTTCTAGGACATTTACGTGCTCTGAAAGTTAGAGTACTGAGTGTTATTGATAAGGGACTGTGGGCTTTCAGCCCACCAGGAAGTATATACTTTTTCTCTTTCTTAAGGTGGGTCTTTACCAGCCCAGGCTCATAAAAAGAGATGATCAGGCCCTTTCCAGAAAGGTAACTGTTTGTTTTTAGGTCATAAAAATGAACCCTTGCTTTGTTTTCAAAGGAACATGCTCTTCACACAAATCTATACAAACTGCACGACAAGTAGGTGAGGTCCAAGATTGGAAAGATAAAACTTCACTTGTTGATTTTTGGCCCCACAGCTGAAACAATGGGACAAAGGCCCAGCTTGTTGGAATAGGCTCTATAAAACACAATAATATTAGTCATGTAAACAGAAGAAAATGGGAGAGGCTTAGTGAGATACATCACATCAAGTCACCACACTGGGGATTAAAATATTCTGATTAAGCAAACACTAAAAGGTCCAAAAGAAAGGATAAAAGGAAGAGTGGTAACTTCAGATTTAGAAAACAATGGGCCCCTCTCTTGGGTTCTGTTGGACAAGGGAGCTTTCAGAGGTCACCTAAGCCGACTTTGAATGCCTATTCCCATCCCACTTTTCATTGAAAAAAATCATCCTCTGCTCAAATCACTGAAACACAAAGCCAACACATTCTTTTCTTCCTTGCTCTCCCCTCAGCCCCCTCCACAATTATAATCAATCCATTTTGCTATAGGAGTCTGTGAAGCTTCCTAACTCCATTTTCATCGTGACATTCTTCGGCCTAACTTTCAGAGTGTGAACGGGTGGCTGCTCTCCAGCTACGGGGAAGAGCCAGCTTATCGGTGTTTAAGACTGCCAGGTACTGGTGTGGACAGCAGCTCTTCATAACTGTCTTCATAAGGAAATCCAGCAACTGAAGGATAGTTTGCAGTCTAAACTGCTTCAACTGCTGGTGTAGTCAGTACAGCTGTCTGTACCACTGTCTACCATCCATCACAATGAGTAAGTGCTTTCCAAAACTCAGCACTGGGAAACTCTCACTGGGCCTCACTTCCACAAGCTTACTGGCAGAGGCAGCAAGCACAAGGTGGCCAAAAGCCAGCAGGCACTGCCACCAGGCCTGGCCATGTCATGACGCCTAACATCCACGTGGGGTTTCTCAGCATGGCTGTGCCATCTGGCATTCCCTGTCCGCCGGGCTGGAAGACAGACTCCAAGTGAATACAGTGGTCACTGGAAAGCTGCACAGAAATCCTTACACAAGGACTTTTGGGCATTTGACTGTTTCACTAGGACAGAAACACCCAGAAGTGTAAGTATGGTCACACATTGAACTCTAAAGAGGTTTAAAAAGAAAGTATGAAATTTCTTATTCCAGTACACCATCATAAACCCTGGCTGTGTTGCATCTTTTTATTTTTAAAACTTTATTATTAATATTATTGTGGTACTGGGGATTGAACCCAGGGCCCCCTCATACATGCCAGGTAAGTGCTCTGCTACTTAGCTACATCCCTGACCTCTTTGTTTTGTTTTATTTTGTTTTGTTGAGACAGGGTCTCGCTACATAGTCCAAGGTGCCCTTGAACTTGTGGCAATCCTCCTGCCTCAGCCTCCCAAGTGCTAGGATTACAGGCATGCACCACCATGCCCCACAATGACCTCTTAGTTTGAAATAAGTTCTTGTGAAGTTGCCTATGCTGGCCTCAAACTAGCAATCCTGTCATATCAACCTCCAGAGAAACTGGGATTACAAGTGTACACCACCATGTCCAGCTTGCATTACGTATTTTTAATTGTTATGTAAAATCATATGTTCCTGGTGAATTAAATCTTTTATAACTGTGAGCACTTATTCCCCTAAGTTATTTTAGTGATAATATTACCATAGGAAGTTTTTGTGGGTTGCTATTTGTGTAGTATATCTTTGCCCATTTTATTTATTATTTTATTTTCAATTTTTTAAAATTTTATTTTTTAAATGTATAACTTTATTATCATTCACTAAATACACACATATACAAAAATTAAAACTTGGGCCAGAGGGCCAGGGATTTACCTCAGTGCTTTTGCCGCCTGCTGCGCAAGCGCAAGGACCCGAGTTTGATCCCTGGTACCAAAAAAAAAAAAGAAAAACTTGGGCCAGGGATTTAGCTCAGTGGTTTCACCGCCTGCTTCGAAAGCGCAAGGACCCGAGTTCGATCCCCCGTGCCAAAAAAAAAAAAAACCCCCCCAAAAAATCCCAACAAATATTAAAATTATTCAAAGAAAAGCAATGCAAGGGAAAAAACTATAATAATATTCAAATATAATAGAACTCAACCAAAGCAAAACTGAAAAATACTTAAACATTTTTCCATATAATTAAAAAAAAGTCTCAAGCATTAACAAGACATCAGAAGATGTGATTTGTTTTAGAAAGATTTTCAAAACTAATATTGAACAAATAGTGGTCTGGAAAAAAATTCTAATTAACTAGTAGACTCCACATAGGCCATTTTTAAAAATTTTAATTTCAATACAGTCATGTGACGCGTGATGGAAATATAATCTGAGAAATATGTTATTAGGCAATTTCATCCGTGTGTATCGCAAAGTACCACACAGAGTGCCAACTTCTAAGTGCAAACTGAAAAGGTATACGTCGATCATCTGTGACTGCCCCTTGATATTATCCAAATACGCAGTTAAACCCGAGATACATGAGGCTACCACTGGCATAGCAGCACACTGTTTTACAGTAAACTCTTTTATATAAGTAGGATTATGCTCTAAAGGATGAAAAGCACAGCATATTATGATAAATACCTAAAACAGTAACAGTCATTTATCACACTATCGAGTACTGTGTACTGTACATAGTTGTATGTGCTTCTTCTGGAAACAAACCCTCCTCTCCTTTGATCTCAGTGACTCTTCCTTCCCAACCCACTGATGAGCTCCAGCCTAGTCTCTATCTACATCTGTTCCTAGAGTTTTAAACACAATCTATATATGGATCTTTCCATATTCCAGCCTGTAACTCTGATCTCTCTCCTTCCCCTCCTGCCACCCCTACCCCTATTTTCAATTTTTTAAAACCTTTTAATATTGGATACAAAATAAATAAAGTTAAATACTGAAACAGTCTTGCAAAACTCGGATCAATCCCCCAGCATCTAAACAGGACAAAAAACTTTGGAATTGCAAATATTTGGCTGTGCAAAAGAAGAGTTAGTGTTTATGTACAAATGGGAGACAAGAGTCTTCTGTTTCAAACAAAACTCAAGCTGGGTATGGTGGCACATGCCTGGGATCCCAACACTGAGGAGGCTGGGGTGGGGGGTCACAGTAAGTTTGTAGGCAGAGCTACATAAGTAGACCCTGTCTCAAAAAACCAACAAAACAAAAGAAAAAACCCAAATAATCAAATAAATTCTCAGACACATCAGGAAGCACATGGTCTGCATAGCGGGGTTGCCTCACAGAAGGCCGGCAGTGATTCCTCCAGGGACCAACCCAGGAAACCCAGTGCACTGCTGGTCTCCAGCTGCCTTGCCCTCTGGACAGGTCAGGCTGGACAAAGGCGGCTGGGACTTCTCTAAGTCAGTGTCCAGCTTCCTGCGATTCTCCTGGTTTCCAGGAATTTCTCTTTCTGTATCTGACATGTCATTTAAAGTCCCCAGCTCCATCCAGGCCCCTGGAAATGACCGGATTTCCCTTTGATGGCCGAGCCATACTTCACCGTGAACCTGTACCTCCTTTCTTACTCAGCAGACTGTGGACACCCTGGCTGATTCTGCATCTCTACTTGAATCAACTAGGGTCCCGCTAAGCTGCCCAGGCTGGGCTCAAACTTGCGATCATCTTGCCTCAGCCTCCCAGAGTGCTGGAATTCCAGGTGTGCACTACTGCGCCTAGCTCACATCCCATAAGTTTTGATATCTTCACAGTTAATGAATGTTGGAAGGAATGCATACATCGAAAGCCAGGATTATAAGGAAACCTCGGAAATGGTTGCTGAGGCCCAACTCAGCGGTTTTCCTGAAGATGTCCTCATGGCTTTCACTGTGGGTGACATAGACGAGACAGCAACTCTGTGCTGGTAGAAGCAGCCTTTATCAGCATGACTGTGACAGGGTGAAATATACCAGCACAGGGTGTGAAGGGACAGACTTGACTCCCTAGGGAGCCGGCAGAGGCCTTCATGACCCCACTCCCAGTCCCTTGGCCCCGCTACCTTGCACAGGGCTCCCTGGGCAGCAGCATTTTCTGGCCACTTAACACATCCAGTGGGCCCTCCACACCTGTGCACCTGCAGATCCAACCACCCCCAGGTAGGAGCTCTTCAGGGAAATACTGTGTCCACACAGTGTGTGCAGGCTTTTGCTTCATGCCTACTTCCTAAACAATGTTCTAGTACAGCTATGGACATAGCATTTACATCGTATCAGGTATTAAATATAATCTAGAGAAGAGGTTTTAGGTTTAGGCAGTGGGTGTGGCACATGCCTGTGATTCCAGTATTTGGGAGGCTGAGCCAGGAGGATCTCAAATTTGAGTCCCACCTGGGCAATTCAGGAAGACTTTGTCTCAAAGTCTGAGCTGTGGTTGCAGCTCAGTGTGAAGGCCCTGGGTTCAATCTCAAAAAAAAAAAAAAAAAAAAAAAGGCAGGGTAGGGAGATGAAGCATATGGCAGAGGGGCTGAAAGTGTAGCTCAGTGGTAGAACATACTCTAGGAGGATGTGTGTAGGTTATATACAAACATTACATCATTTTATATAAGCAACTGGAACATCTACACACTGCTATCTCCAGGGGTCCTAGAACAAATTCCCAGAAGAGACTGTGGGATGACTGTACACTCTCACAGTGTTTAATTATTGCTCATCATTTAATTTTTTTGTGTGTGTGACAGAGTGTTGCTCTGATGCCCAGGCTACCCTGGAACTCCTGGACTCAAGTGATGCTCCTGTCTCAGCCTCTGTGCCTGGCTTTAAAGTGTAAGTGTTGGTTGCTCAGCTATACTCTGAGGAAGTAATTTTTATACAGATCCTTCCATCCTTAATATCTACAACAGAACTGTTTTTGATCAATCTAAATAACTTGTTATCTGGAATAGATTACGCTTTAAACCTCCAATTTCCACCAGTGCAGCCCTTCCTCCAGATGGGGTATAGACAGCACAGGCTGCACTAGAAGGATGGGGAGAGGTCTATGACTGGAGCTTTATGAACAGGGCATTAGCCCCTGAATGAGTTGCCAGTGGTGAGGCTCATTAAGGGGAGAGATAAATCCTATTCCATCCATTAAGGTCTGCTAGAGGCCATCACTAGCAAAATGCAAACTATTTGCACCTTTTGGGTTCCAAAGCCAACTTCTGAAGAAGCTGCATCCTTGGCCTTCTCTTCTACATGTGGAAGAACTGTTGCTGCTATTATCTACCTAGGCAGACATCTCAGCTGAAGCAGTGAAACTAATCCAGCTCGGGATTCTTACTGGGTATCAGCGGAGACTGACTGGGGAGCCAGGCAGGACCCTAGCAGACTTGGTCAGGAAATGTAGTGACAGGATGGACAAAGGGACGCTCAGGCTGTTTGTGCAATGGAACTAAAAAGTGCCATCTTGGACTCCCGCGCTACTGATGCC
Source organism: Heterocephalus glaber (assembly GCF_053883595.1). Taxonomy (NCBI): domain Eukaryota; kingdom Metazoa; phylum Chordata; class Mammalia; order Rodentia; family Bathyergidae; genus Heterocephalus; species Heterocephalus glaber. The sequence continues at coordinate 64,970,265 of NW_028258317.1, read as the reverse complement.
TCCCTCCTCGCGAAAGCACAGATTTGCAGCTGTGCTCCACTCAGGAGTGCACCAGAAAGGAGCAGACACCCTCAGGTAAGAGGCTCCCCGCTCAAGTCTGGGCCTGCATGCAGATGAGAAAGGAATGTATTTCAGGGGATTTACGTGACCACACTGGGTAATCGCTGACAGACTATCATCCAGCGCTGCCACTCCATCTGGACAGAAAGGGTGCTGAGTATCACCACTGTCGCTTCATCATTCCTTCTCTTCTCATCCAACCCTGAGAGCTCGGCACTGCTCATCACATAAAAACAGGCTTCATTCTGTCCTCCCAAATAGAATTTCTTCGGAAATGGCTGCAGCGAGGCAGGAGAGGAACAGTGATGTAGGAGCTGACAAAATTGGTCTATGTATACAGCAGCACTAAACATACCACGTTTCATTTATTCTTGCAATGCTGGGGGGATCAAACCCCCCACTGCTACTGAGCTACACCCCAGCTTGTTTTATAAATCACAGAGGGCTTATTTTTTAAAATTCTGAGTTGAATAGCCAATACTGTTTACCTGATGATTTAATATTTCCTAACTAGAAAAAGCTAAATCTAGAGAGAAAAACATTCCCTCTCCCTTTCCCTATTAAGGATCTCATAAATGAAGGTTTCGTATTTCAATTTTCCTTAACCTTTCTAAAGTAAGCTTGAACGGAATGTTCTCAAATGAAGAACGACACAGTGAAGAGCTCCTAAGAAGGTCTCTTGGTAGACCGAGAATTGCTGAATTAAAAGGTAACTGAGTTTGATTGCTACCACATCAGGCCACTAGGGTTTGTGTTTAACCTGGGCTCATCAGTTCTCACTAACCCTTATTCCAGACTCGAGAGACCGCAGCCACTGCTGATAGATGAGATGGGAAAGGACAGTCTCCAGGAGGAAAACGGAAGTTCCCCGTTCAAAAGTCTCCTTAAAAACAACAACAAATCCATCCTAGACTAGATCACATTCCTAAAAAGAGTCCATCTGCCAATTGACTTCTCCATTTCTGAATGCTTCTCAAGGTCTTTCCAACACACAGCTTCCTCTTCATGAGGTGAGGCCTGACATTCAAGGGTAGTATATTTGAGACCAAATCCCATTAACCTCTCACTGGCTGGCCACCTTTTTTTCTTAGTGTATTTATCTAAACTGGCAATTCAAGGCATTTAAGCCACCAAAACAGTGGCTGTGTATTGCTCATTATCTGTTTTCACATCCCTCTCACTCAGAGTCTAGAAGTCGGCCTTCCTAGTTCCACAAGGATGTGAGCACTAGTGTTGTTTCCTAAGTATGAAACAGACTGTAAACGAGGAAAACTCCAAGGTCACTGCTCTGGCCTTGCCATCCCTTTATTCTGGCCCTAAGGAGCCAGGATGTCATCTTTCCTGGGCTCCAGGACCCTGGACCACGAATGAGGAGACCGGGTGTCCACAGAACACACTCCTGGAATCCAATCACATTGCAGGAAGCATTTTCGGCAGTGGTGTTTCCCCCGCTCTGGCCAACCTAGGGAAGGGGCTTCACTCACCCTAGGCAAGAAAGGGGAAGTAAACAAGGTCACAGAGGACAAGAACTGTGTTACACAGTTAATCACTTTCAATCTAAGCAACCACCTCAAGAAATCTGTTATTATCCTCATTTTAAGGCAAGAAAAAGGAGCCCTGACAGAATCAGTCTGCTCAAGGTCATCTACAGAATTAGAAGTAGGAAGGGAGTCCCTGCAGGTCTCTCTACCTGGTTCTTTAAGGGGGGGGGGGACAACACATATATTTACATCCAAATTGAAATATATATATATATAAATATATATATATACACACATATAAATATATATATATAATATATATATACACATATAATATATATATATATATACACACACAAATATATTTATTTATTTTTTTCTAGTACTAGGGATTGAACTGAGGACCTAGACATTGAGGTACAGCCGCAGACTTTTATTTTTTATTTTGACATAAGGCCTCACTAAGTCACTAAGCTGTGCAGGCTGAGCTTGAACCTTGGCAGTCCTTGTGACTCAGCAGCCCAGAGGGCTGGCCACATAGGCACGCACTACCACAACCCTGCATTGATCTTTTGAGTTTTACAATTCTGTATTGTCGCTCTAGGCTTGGGTGTGGATGGGCAGAGAGGTGGATGTGGGGTCCCATGGGAGATGGGGGACAGGGCAGGGAAGCTGAGTAGGGAGAAGGAAACTGAGGCAGAAAAGAGCCAGCAGGGAAGGGAACAGCTGCAGAACTGTCCAGGAGATTCTCAGATGAGCTTGGATCCTATTGATTGGGAGTGAAGATTAACTTTGAAAGAAAGGCAAGATTATGATTTCTTGTTACAAAGCAGTGTAAAGAAAAATCTGTCATCTGTCTTAAAGTTATTGATCAGATTTGTATCACCATTTTTCATGACAATATGATTTTGAGCCTGGCATGGTGGTGCTTGCCTGTAATCCCAGCACTTAGGAGGCTGAGGCAGTAATACTGCAAATTCAAGTCCCACCTAGACAATTTAGCAAGACTTTGTCTTTAAAAAAATCAAAATTGAAAAAGGGCAGAGGAGTAGATTAGTGATAGTGGGCTTCCTTGCATGTGTAAGACCCTGGGTTTAATGCCCAGTATCATGCAACAAAAGAGAACAAGGAAAGGAAGGTGATGAGCGAGGGAGGGAAGAGAAGGAAGGAAAAGCTAGGTGTGGTGGTGCATACCTTCAATCCCAGCAATGTACAGGCTGAGGCAGAAAAATCACAAGCTCCTGACCAGCCTGGGCTAAATAGTGAATTCAAGGCCTACCTGAACTATGGTGAGACCCTGTATCCAAAAACAAAAAGCAAAAAACAAACAAACAAATAAAAAAGAAAAGGAAGGAAGGAAGGTAGGAAGGAAGGAAGGAAGGAAGGAAGGAAGGAAGGAAGGAAGGAAGGTAGGAGACAGTATGGGGACAACTGCTTTCTATAAACTGGAAGATTAATAATCACATCGAGGGCTGGGTTTGGTGGCCCACACCTGTAACACCAACACTCAGGAGGCTGAGGCAGGAGTTTGATCCCTAACACCACAAAAATTAAAATAGTAAAAGTTTTACAAATCAAATTGAAAAAAATTCTATAGTAACATTTCCCCCTAACACTAGGGGTTGAACCCAGGGCCTCGTGTATGCCAGGCAAGCACTCTACCACTAACCTACATCCTCACCCTTTTTTCTTTTCTGAGATTCTGAGACAGGGTCTCACTAAATTGTCCAGGCAGGCCCCAAATCTGCAGCCTCTTGAACAGCTGGGATTACAGGCATGCACCATCTAACCCAGATAAAGCAATGTTTTTAAATATGTTGCAACCTGTGTATGTGACCTGCGTGTGTATACAGAACAAATGAATACACTCGACATGGGTGTGTGTGTTGGGAGGAGAGAGACAGAGAGCTGGGTTCAGATTTTTAGAAATGTATTTCTTGCCTGGAGTGGTGGCCCGCCTGGAATCTCAGCACTGGGGAGGTGGAGGCAGGAAGATCACCTCCAATTTGAGGCCAGCTTGGGGCTCCATAGTTCAAGGCTAGCCTGACCTACATAGCAAGACCCTGTTTCAAAAAAGAGAAGCATTTCTTAATGTGGTTTATGATCAAAGTTTGTTTGAAAGCCACTGATTTCAAGAGGGCTTTGAAGGCCAGAAGCACATCTTTTCCCATTCAACAGGCCAAAAGTTTCCAAATGCCATGGCTACTGCTACTGCTACCAGGATCATCCCAAAACATTATTAATCACAGAAATACATACACATGCATGTGTATAAAAGGTAAATATCTGCTCAACTGCAGATAAGGAGCTCCCAGAAAGCACACAACTGGAGGTGTTTGCATTTTCCCATCAGCAGACACAATTCTGGTCCCGCGGCAGCTGGTGCAGGAACATAAACTCTTAAAGGACCACTTCACCTCAAATATATCAAACTTTGGGAGGCACACACACACATACACATTTTTTTTTCCTTTCTCCTTCTACTGTGGATCTGGGGTGTGAGGACAGGAGGAGGGGCCCTGGTGGGGTGACTCAGCTGTGGCCTGTGGCCAGTGGGCTCCTGAGCTGTGTGGAGTACCTAGACAGAAACTGGCGCTAGCACATGGGCCTCCGGGAGAGCCTGGGGCCTTGCAGGCCTGCTCAGTAAGGCAGGGATAACGGGAGCCACCCAGGAGCACTGCTAAGCACTCAGCACAAAATACAGTCTGCACAAGCTCAGGAGATGAGTGGGAAGAATGTGCAAAGTGAAGCTGGTGCATGGCCAGGCTGTAACCCTAGCCGCTTGGGCAGCTGAGGCAGGCGGATTCAAAGCTCAAGGCTACCTTGGGCAATTTAGCAAGACCTCGTCTTAAAGCAATAGAGATGGTGGGGATGTAGCTCAGCGGTAGAGTCCCCAGCGTTGGGACCCCAGGGCTGAGAACAAAGCCAAAGCAACCTCAAAAATAAACAAAAGCCTGGGGCCTGAAAGAAGGATGTCTACTGACTTTTTAAAAAAATGTGGTGGCATGGGAATAAAATTCAGTGGTAAAGCACTTGCCTAGCACACGTGAGGCCATGGGTTAGGCCCTCATCACTGGAAAAGAAACTGCCATTTTAACCTTTTTTTTTTTTTAATGGTACCAGGGATCGAACTCGGGTCCTTGAGCTTCCACAGCAGGCAGCGAAACCACTGAGCTAAATCCCCGGCCCCATTTTAGCCATTTTTAAGTACACTGCATCGTGCATACTCATCTGTTCCATACCATTACCAACACACATCCACAGAACTGTTTCATCCTCCAAGAGGAAGGGTCCGCACCAATTACACAACAACTTATGGAGCAGTAACAGGTATTCTACACCTGCTTAACAAGGACAGTCACCCATTGCTCCTTTCTTCCAGCCTCACCCTGCTTTCTGTCTCTGGTTTTGACTACTTTAGGTTCCTCATGTAAGTGGAGTTATGCTTTTTTTTTTTTTTTTTTTTTTGATGTGATGGGGATTGAATTCAAAACTTTTGCATTGAGCTACATTCCCAGCCTTTTATTTTTAAAAAATTTGAGACAGGGTCTCACTAAATCACTAAATTGCCCAGGCTAGGCTTGACCTTTTGATCCCCTGCCTCAGCCTCCGAGTGAGTGCTGAGATTACAGGCATGAGCCACCATCTGTGTTTCTGTGACGGGCTTATCCACTCACCATGACATCCTCAAGGGTCCTCCATGCTGTAGCATGTGTCAGAATTTTCTTTCTTTTTAAGACCTGTTTGCTTTTTAACCTAACAATTTTTCCCCAAAGTTTTAGGAATTTAAGATGTAAATATGCTGACCTCTACCTTCTCCAGCGAGGCAAACAGGGACTCTTTCTAAAACATTCGCTGGAGTTCCTTGAAGATAGTGCCTCCACAGAAATGCTAATTGGAAAACCAGTTTTCTTAAGAAAGGTATTATTCCTTGAGGCAGGCTGTTTACATTAATCAACATTTCTCTAATACTTCTCAATGTTTTGTAACACTCTTTCAAGTGCCAATTGTAGCTTGCCAGTTCTTCTGAAGTGCGGAGGAAAACTAGAACGGGAACTCTGTTCCCTCCGGGCTATTTCTGTCCTGGTGAAGCTGGAGCTCTTTCTATCATTTTCCTTTTACATAATCATTAGTTACTCGGAGGGAGAACTGATTAGTGCGTGAGTGAGAAGTCTGGCTTTCCCTGTGTTTCCATATTTGCCTTCCTTTCAGGCAATCAAGTTTTTCTCTAGAAATTGTGGATTTAATTTGTTCACACACAAGCTAGAATCTGCTTACCTGAGGGACACAGTTTTCCCTCCAATACACAAAATGGTGATAAGAAAAACAAAAGCAAACTAAGTGTGACTGAAGGAAATAATTGATGGCTGGGGTGTTCCACCTGCCTTCTTTCCTTTTCGCAGTGCTTCCCAAGAATTTATTATCCCATAATAAATAGGGTAGACCCCTTTTGGGGGGGGGGTCGAACTCGGAACCTTGCACTTTCAAGGCAGGCGGCCGCACCACTGAGCTAAATCTCCTGCCCTTGGTTAGACCCTTTATATCTGCTTGTATTTTAATTCAAGGATTCAACCAATTGTGGATTAGAAATAGTAAAAGCAGCAATGACAGAAGCAAACCTGCACCAGGTCCTGGTGGTGCATGCCTGCAATCCCAGCACTGCAGGGGCTGAGACAGAAGGATCTTCAAGAGTTCAAGGCCAGCCTGGGCTAAATTGTGAGCCTTGTCTCAAACTGCCTCTGCCAAAGTAATAATAAAGTAAAAAAGGGCTGGAGATGGGATTCTGACAGGAGAATGCGAGTTCGTTCCCTCTGAAAGCCGTGCCATTTTATACAGGGACCAGAGCCTTTGTGGATGCTGGTACCTAACAGGGCCTTAGGAACCATCCCCTTGGGTTTGTGTGCCTGGGTAATTCAGGTGAGGAGGACATCAGTGTTCAAGATTTAGTGCTATTTTTACTTCTTTTCAAGATTAATATTTAAACCTTAGCACACAGCACAATAATCTGTTATGAGCATCATATTTCAAAATATTAAGAAAATTTAAAAATCAAACTAATAATTTATGCATCACTGCTGGGCTCAAGTATTAAAAAGGCTAGCAGAACAAGTATGCATAAAAATTTAAAAATTAAATTTATTTGCTACTGCCTTTTTTTTTTTTGGTACCAGGGATTGAATTCGAGACCTTGCATTTGTGAGGCAGGTGTTGGAACCACTGAGCTAAATCCCTGGCCCATGCCTTATTCTTAACAAAGAAACAGTTCTGCCTTTATTTTATAGATTTTCTGGTTATTCTGAGCTTCAATTTTTTTTTTTTCTTTTTAGTGAAACTGGAGATTCAACCCAGGGCCTTTATGTTGAGTTACATCTCCAGCCCTTTATTTTTTATTTTGAGACAAGGCCTCACTAAATTGCTAAATTGCTCAGGCTGGGCTCAAACTTGCAATCCTCCTGCCTCAGCCCCCCAGAGTACTGGGATTATGGACATGTGTTGTCATGCCCAGCTTCATACTTTTTTTTTCTTTTTTTACTAGAAACATCGTAAATCATTTTTTCTAGATGTTTTTTCTTTTTTTGTCACCGGAGATCGAACTCAGGACCTTGCTCTTTCGACGCAGGCAGAGGAACCACTGAGCTAAATCCCTGGCCCTATAAATCATTTTTTAACTCATGAAGCAAATTCCATTTAACACATGAGATTATGCAGACAATGAAGTTTGAATTGTTTTCCCAAAACGTTTTATTGTGAAAATTTCAAACAGAATAAACAATAAAACAAATAGCTATAAACTATCCCCAAATCTTAGAGGTGTAGACACACTGTCCAATTTGCGTTCTCATTCTCCCATGAGATGCATTGTTTATTTGCAGTGATAGGAGTCACCCGTCTCATCCTTTATCATTCACTGTCTCAGAACAGAACTGCCCAGCCTTTTCACATCCAAGGAGCACCACAACCTGGTGTGATGTCGCATCCTGTAATCTCGGCACTTTCAAGGCCCGCCTGGGCCGAACAAGGAGATCCCTGTGTCAAAAAACCCAAACCAAAAACAGCACTGTAATTCCTCATCACCTTGTAACCGGTCCAGAGCAAAACTGTCGAGTAACAGGCTCCATGGTTTTAGGACTCACTCTGCAGTCCAAAGTGGCCTCTTTAAGGCTTTGAACTCCCAGCGGTATTCCGGCCCCAGCCTCTCAAGGTGCTGGGATTGCAGGTGTTCATCACCATGCCAGCTCCATAGTTTTTTTGATCCAGGAGCCAGCAGGACTCACACATTGCATTTAAATCCTATTGCTTTGTTTTTAAGGATAATCTTTCTTTACTTTTCGTTTTTGAGACATGGTCTCACTATGTCATTCAGGCTGGCCTTGATGTCACTTTGTAGTCCTGGTTGGCCTCAAACTCAGAGCTACCCACCCTCCTGCCTCAGCCTCCCTGAGTGCTGGCATTACAGATATACACCACCACGCCCAGCAACTTTTTTCATTTTTCTCTTTCACATTACATTGTTTGGTTGTTTTTTGGCAGTGCTGGGAATCAAACCGAGCCTTCTGCATGCTAGATAAGTGCTCTGCTGCTGAGCTCTATCAGCTGACAATGCCTTTGAAAGCACCCAGATACTTGTCTCCTGTAGTGTCCCAACATTCTGTATTTATGCCACTTACCTTGTCTACGCCCAAATGTTCTGTTTTAGTAACACGAAGGTATCTGGAATACACTTACCTGCTAGTGCCCTTCCCACCTCATGCCTCATCTGCCTTCAACTAGAGAAACACCCTGGGATCACTGAGTTGTTGAGCCCAGGTTTTAACCCTGCTAAGACCTTGCCAGCTACAGGAAGAAGCATCGTTTATGAGATTTAAGGTGTGAGGAAAGTTGTCCAGAGTGCTGTGATTTCCTTGGCAATCCCTTAGCTTGCAGCAGAGGTGGGGCACTGGGAGGGCTCAGAGATCTCTGGTCTGCTCTTCTCAAATGAATGTGCAGTAAGGAGCCCGGAAGGAGCTTCCTGTAATGACCTTCCCTGGATGTCTATTGAACACCCTTTAGTTTCTGTCCTGTTAAATGCTAACCTGGAAGAATAAGAGTGGATTATCCCAGCTTTTATCAGACCTTAGAATGGGTTGAAGGTTGGAGTGTGTGTGCACGCAGAAGACCCATTATCATGGTCACAACTCTAGGCAGTACTGGGTCAGGTCCCCAAACAGGGACTGTGCTGTTCCAGGTCACCTTGCAGGGTCTAAGCAGAACCTGAACTATTTCAAGGAACTCACCATGAATCTGTTTTACTGGTGTGAAAAACCCACATTAATTAGAGTACTTCAACACAGAGGAGTGTGCCATCCTTAGGTGTTAGGTGGAAAAGAACATAGGACAAGGACATTTATATCTGCACTTTTTGTTTTGCTTTGTTTTTTGAGACAGGGTCTCCCTATGTAGTTCTGAGTGGCCTGGAACCACAATGTAGGCTGGCCTCAAACTCCTGGCACCTGCCTCAGCCTCCCAGGGGCTTGGATGACAGGCCTATGCCTGTACACCTGGTTTATATCTATGGTTCTGTGACTACTTATAAACACATGCTACTTGGGGCTGATACATCCCTGGAAATACAGAGTTAAATAAACACAAGTTTAGCCCTGGGTGAGGTGGTTCTGTATGCCAGACACAGTTTTTAAAAACATGATTGACCAGCTAGCAAGTTTATCCACTTAGTGCCTCAAATTCTTACACAGTTTATTTGAATACCAAGTAAATGGCTAATCTCCTACAAGTTTTGGGGCTTTAAGAAGGTAAGCAAATGGGTAGGCTGTGAATGTAAACAATGTATTTCCTCCCAGACCCATCCGTTTCTCCTTCCCTCCTTTCCTGATCTCCAGCTTCTGGTTTCCAAGCTTGGTCTCTTGTACCCTGTAAAGTGCTGCAATTGCAAAGGAGACATTTTTAATTATAAGTACTACAGTAATAAATTCAAGTACACTCATTTATCATAAAGGGCCTTCCCATCTGCCTCTAAAGTATACTTAAAAATGCCGTGTATTTGATAACATTAGCAGCAAGCATCTCAGATATGCTAATGTGCAGCACTGTAGACGTTGCCCCTCACCCTGGAAGACACCCCAGTGATGGTTCCAGAAAAAGCACGTTCATCTCTGAGTCTGGAACGCCTGTGTGGTCTCCTCATTTATCTGCACTCCAGTCCTTGGGGAACCCTTAGAAAGCCCTCTAGGCAAAGGGAGGGATTAGCGAACCAACGCTCTGCTCTTTCCACACAGCCAGGGAAGGGAAAACAACTTCTCCAAGTCCCACAAGTTCTTCTGGCCGCTGTACAAACTGTTCTTGAGCAGGGAGAGTTTCCAAAAGCCCTAATTAGCAACTCACAGCAAACATTTCTTTGCATTAGCTAATGATCCAGCTACACTTGTAAGCAAACAGAACCCACACATCTAATCAATGCTGAAAAACCAACCAAATGCCTATTAAACATCTGGATGTAATTTTCTAGTTAGAATAAAATGAAAACATATGCAGGTTCCTTTGATCTGTGTCTTAACAAAGAAATTGTTGCTACAAAAACACACTGGTCAGTCAACGTGTCATTTTCATACAGTCTGCTAGTTTCTCTTCAAATGCTCCCAGTTTAATTTAGCCGGTTTCCTGCAATCTCTAATTTTACCATATTGTGTGAAACCACAAGAGATTCTTTGGATGTGATTTTATTTGAGGTTTTACTGCTGCATGGATCTGCTACTGATTGTTTTTCCTTCTCTGCCTTCTCTCTCTACCCTCCTCACCTCCACTCAAGTTCATCTCATTGGGTTTTTGGGGTAATGGAGTGAAGGAGGAAATGGCTATAAAGCAATGCTACGAGCATTTCTTTTGGGCCCTACACTCTTAGGCTGAAGAAATCTCAAGTTTTGCCAGGCTTGGTGGTGCATGCCTGTAACCCTACCAACTGGCAGGCTGAGACAGGAGGATCCCTAGAGCCTGGGCTACATAGTGAGTTCAAGGCCAGTTTGAACTATGCAGTGAGCCCATTTCAAAAACAAAAACAAAACTCCCCAAAACAAAAAGTGAAACAAAGTAAAATAAACCCAGAGAAAGAAAACTCAGTTTAAAAAAAAAAAAAACACTCCAAAAAAACCCCCCACTCAAATGAGGAAATGTTTGAGCGCTAACTCAAAAGAGAAAATGACAAAACTGGTCTTTAAAAAATTTCTATAATTATTTAAAAAATAGAATTAAAAGATGCATAATTTCTTTAAAAAAAAATTTTGGTACTGGGGTTGAACCCAGGGCATTTGCAGTGAGCTATATCCCCAGTCCTTTTTTTTTGAAATAATTATTTAGAGACAGGCTTCTACTAAGTTGCTAAATTGGCCAGGGCGGGCTCCAATCTGCAATCCACCTGTCTCACAGCCTCCTAAAGGGCTGGGATTATAGGTGTCTACTACCATGCCTGGCTAAAAGGCATAATTTCTATGATCAGCATTCATGTATTTTCTTATTATGTCTAGTACCTATACTATGTAGCATTTAGTTTCGTAATTACTTGTTAAGTTAAAAATTTGATAATCACTAACAAATATGTAAATATACATGTATATATACCAAGATAAAATAAACAAAGGCAGGCATGGTGATATATAACTGTAATGTTAGTCCTGGGAAGGTTGAAGCAGGAGGGTGTTGAGTTCAAGGGCAGCTCTGGACACACAGATAGTGAGACCCTGTCTCAAAAAAAGTCTTTGTTTCTTTTGCAGAAAAAGGATACTTTCTTCTTTTTCTTTTTTGCTCAAGACTATTTCCTATGGAAGCAGTGTACTTAATATTATTTCCTGTACAAACATCACTGGCATGTGAATTTGTTAAAGCTAAAGAAGAATATGGTTACCAAAATTATAGATTTCATGAGTAGGACTATTTTTTAAAAATAGGCTGTAGGCAATCTGCACATATATTATTTATTTAAAATTAAGATTAAAGCTGCTTGATTGTTTAAACACCTCATTTGTAATACAGTTTGATGAGTTTTGTAGTGTAATTATTACAGCATGACAATCACCAAAAGTATGACCTTGACAAAGGACTGAGCCTTCCCCCACTCTCAAGGATATTCAAATGAGAATGAATGACACCTTCAAAAACCACCCCTCTTTAAATATATAATTAGAGGGCCACGTGGTGAAATCTTTATGTGCCTTCTTTTTTCCATAGTACTTTTTTCTTTCGGCGGTACTGGAGACTGAACTCAGGCTCTTTAGAGTTATGTCCCCAACACTTTTTTTCCCTCGGTTTTTTATTTTGAGACAGGGTATGGCTAAATTCCTAGGCTGGGCTCCAAGTTGTGATCCTCCTGCCTCCGCTTCTAAGAATGCTGAGATTACAGGTGTTTGTTACCTCACCAGGCTTCCACACATTGCATTTTAAGGAAATCAAAAGGCTTGGCCTGGTTTTGAACTCTACTGGTAAGGAAGCACGAGTTAAAAGAGTATTTCTAAGTTTTACTCATAGCAAACTGGGAAATACGGTTGAGTGAACATATTTTCTGTGAAGTTATTAGGGAATAAAGAAACTGTGTTAAAACTCACTCGGACGCTTTTGCTCCTGTTCCCAAACATCCTGTTTAAGTGCCAGCGTGTGCCTGTAAGTCAGGGTACACCTACCACTGAATTAGCTTTGGAAAGCCAGGGGGAAGTCCCGGCTGGTGGAGCGGTGTCAGGGTGTGCACTCCCAAGGCGCGCACACTTTCTTCGAAGTGTGGAGCTGAGCGGACCACGCCCACAGATGGCAACGGTGGCCTGTCTCTGCACAGTGACCTCAAGAGCACAGGTCTCCCAAGGACAGAGCTCTGTGCCAGTGGATCATGGGATTCCAAAACGACCTGAGTGTGCAACCTGCGCCCACCATCACCAAATTTAACCAAGACAAGGGGCAGCTCCTTTCTAGTTCTGGTGTAGCAAAACCCCTTTTTCAATTCCACTTAATGAAAACACCCCAAAGCTACCATGTCGAACTTGTTTAAGAACTTACTATGGCCTTCAGACTGGCTAAAATCGCTCTTTTATTTTTCATCTATAATTGATATCTGCGCTTGATGCAATTATAGACAAATCAATATCATACATATTTTAAAACTCCAGTAGAGAACTGTATTATCTAAAATGATTCTTTTAATATTTCAAAGAAAAAATTTTTGTGAAAGCATAACTTTGAATAAAACCTGACGGGGGGGGCGGCGTAGCTCAGAGGTGCAGTGCTTGCCAAGTATGGGCTAGGCCCTGGTTCAATCCCCAACAGAGAAAACTAAACAAAACTACCCCCCCCAAAAAAACTCCAATCAAAACAAACCTTCCCAAAAGTCTCGGAAGGAAAATAATGGGAATGGGGGTTATTATCAATACCAAACAGTTGTTAATTAGGTTCCCACGTAAGATGAACATCTGTGGAAGATGTGCCTCTTTTCCGCAAGAAGTAACCAACATTTGGGTACCACGTTAACATTCAGTCCCCGCTTTAGTAAAAACAGCTCCCCTAAAAGTGTTCTTTAAAGCAAAGTACACACGGGGCGATTCCCAGGAGTGGATTCTGAGAAACAGACAAAACCAGAGACCCTCAACCTTGAGTTGTACAACATGTGTCTTCCATGGAGGCCTCAAAACTCCTTTTAACTCAATTCCCAGTAAACAGCAACCCGGAGCGCCACTGACCCAGCGCGCAGCCGGCTAAGAGCGCGTCCTAAACCACGGCCGGGAGGGTGGGGCAGCCCTTCAGGTCTCCCGTGGTCTCTTTGTTCCCAGGAAGTGGGAAGAGGCTCCGGTCTGGCCGTTGAGAGGCTCAAGCGTTCGGCCAGACTCTTGGGACGAGGACCCGGCTTCTCGCGTGGCCGGCGTCTTCTCCGCGCGGGCCGGGGACGCGCGTACCCACCACCGGCGGCGCCGTGGGGCCCCTCTCCGCCCACGCAGGGCAGGCCGAGCTTTCCGCTCAGCCGCTAGACTCTTCCACGACACCAGCCCCAAGGCGGGGCGGCGGGGCGGCCGGGGTCCGCGTGGCAGCCGCAGCGCCGCTCTCTCACGCACTCCCACCCGGCATAGCCCATGCCTCGCGCAGCGGGAAGCGGCTGCTCGGGGAGAAACATGCCCGAGACCTTGGGACGTCACCCCACTCACAGAGCCGCGCTGAGGTGGAAATCACTGAGAAGTGCCCCCGGCCCAACCCACGCGGGCGTCGGAGTTACTTTCGCTGCGATCGAATGGTTTTCCTCGCAGGGAAAAGTGAACAAGTGGATCCGGTGCACTCCAGCCAGCAGCCCCGCGCCGCACGCCGCCACACTCCCCCCGCGCGCGCCCGCGTCTCGGCGCCCCACGTTACTTTGATTGACAGCCCGGCCGCACCGCTCTCCTTCCCACCGACCTTCCAATCCTCCGCGCCAAGCTGCGCGTCTCGCCGCTTCCCATTGGCTGCCGGCGGCGTCCCGCGGCCCCTCCGGAGCTGCGCCTCCCCGAGCCGGGAGGACGCGCCGGGCGGGGGAAGGGCGGGGTGGGACGGGGAGCCGGGGAGACTGCCCAAGCGGGAGGGGTCCGCGGGGCTGACCGGCCGGTGCGGCGCGGCCATTGGCTGAGGGCTTCAGTGACGTCAGCACCCCACGTTGGTTTGAGCATACGCGATTGGCTGAGGCGGCTCGGGGCTCGCGGCCCCCGCCCGCGCCGGGCTGGGCGGGGCCGGCGATGTTAGCTCGAGAGTGTGAAACCGCGTGTTAATGTAAGCGGCGCGAGAGGCGCGGGCGGCGGCGGCGGCGGAGCGGGCGGCTGCAGGATCGGCAGCGCCGGCGGCACCGGTGCCCCCCGCGTCCCCGAGGCTGCCCACGGTGCCAGCCCCACCCGCGTCGAGCCGGGCGGGACCTCGGCGATCCCTCGGCTGGGGGACTGATCCGGACTCGCCCGCGGAGTTTGCCGGCGGGAGCGGGGCCGCGCGCGGGGCGCACGCCCGCCGTCCCCGGGCGTCGGTGGATGTCGGCCCCTCGGGCGTGAGAGAACTTCGCGGCGGGCCGGAGAGCCCCGGGCGGAGAGGGAACCCAGCAGGCGAGGAGGAGGACCCGGAGGCCCGGGCTCGCACGGGTCCGGAGCGGCGGTGCTCGGGGGCGCGGCGTCCCGATGCGCCCCGGGGAGGAGCAGCCTTGGGCGCCCGGACTCGCCCGCGCGGAGTAGCCGGTGCCACCGGAGAGCTTAGTCACCCGGGCGTCCTGCGCACTTCGCATTCTTCGGTCCCTGGCCGGGGTGAGGCTTCGGACCGTGGGGCGCGGAGCCTGTGCTCCGACCCCAGCCCTACTTCGCGGCCTCGCCGGAGCCAGTGAGCGCCCAGCCGAAGACTCAGTGCAGACCCGCGGGAGTTGGCCCGGAACGCCACCGGGCTTGTTGCTGTGGAGCTCCCGGAGCCGTCGCGCCACCTGCGGGGAAAGCCGGAGAGGAGCGGCCCGGGAACCGAGCGGTGCGAGCCGCCCGGATCTGTCGGATTCCGAGGGGAGCGCACCCAGACCGCCGCGCCCCACCTTCCCGCCGGCAGCCGAGGCACACACGTTTGGGAGCGCGCCTGCGTCGCCGCGCACGTTCTCGGGCCACCCGGGCTGCGATGTGGCCCTGAGGGCCGAAGCCCGCCTCGGCCAGAGCAGGAGCAGCCCCGGCGCCGACCCGGCCGGTGCGCCCCGCCGCGCGCGCCCCCAGCGCTCCCCGCGTCTGCTTTCTTGGCTTAATTAACCTCGGCGGGATTAAAGTTGGAAATTGCGCGGAGAATTGAGCTGTCCGGGAACAGAGCTTCGGCCACCGCCAGAGCAATGTTCCCGCAGAGCCGGCACCCGGTGAGCTGCGGTCCCCCGGGGCGGTGGGGGGCCCGACCCGGGTCGGCGAGGCGCGTGGCCCGTGCGCGGCCCCCGGCCCTCAGCGGTCCCAGCCTGGGAGCCACTGCGCCCTCCTGCCTGGGGTTGGGTTGTTGCCGAAGCTCCACTTCCCCTTCCCTCCGGACGCCCTCTTGCTTGACTGACGTCTAGACTGGGCGGACGTGGGAGCTGGGGTTTCTCTCCGCAGCCACATCCTCCCGGGGCGCCCTACGTCCCCCGTTTCTCGTCTCCCTTATTTACTTGTCATTGTGGCACCCTTGGCGGTGCGCGCCCGGAAGTGGCCCCGGCGACTCTAGGAAGGGGGTCCGTTAGGAGCTGTTTTTCTTCTCCCTGGGGTCATTGTTCCCAAGGGGGAGGCGGTGGTGACCCCGAAGGGCTGGGCTGGGCTGGCCCGGGCCTCCACAGCCCCTGCCCTCAGGCAGGTGACCGGGACGGGACGCTCTTGGCACGATCTGCCCTGGGGTCTGGGGCGCTTCCGGAGCCTCTTAGAACCCAGGGGCCGGGGAAGGTCCACTTTTACCTCTCCAAAGTGAACTGCAAACTAGAGTTGAAGGCTTGTTTACCAACACTTCTAACTTTGTTTTTGTGTGTGTGTGTCCCACCCGTTTCTTGTCCCAACTCCGCCACTTGCTGATTTATCCATCTGCCCTCGTCCTCGTTCCTCGGTGACCCTCGTTGGTCCCCCCCCCAGACGCCGCACCAGGCTGCAGGCCAGCCCTTCAAGTTCACAATCCCGGAGTCCTTGGACCGGATTAAAGAGGAATTTCAGTTCCTGCAAGCGCAGTATCACAGGTGTGTGTCCGGCTGTGACGGGCCAGTGGTCGCCCATGTTTCCCGGTGCCCCTCGTCACCCAGCCCTGAGGCGGCGGCGGCTGCTGCTGTACTTAATGCTTGCGTCCAGGCGGGGGCGTGTGCAGTCGCAGTTAAGACCTGTCATTCGTGTTCCCCCCTTTCCTGGCTCTTCCCGGGCCGCCTCTTTTCATGTCTCCTCCTCCTCCCATTGTTTCCCTTTTGCCCGTTTACTGCTGTTCCTGGGAGTCCTTATTCGTGTATTTAGGAGTTGCATGAGAACCGTCAATATTTGCACTTCATTTATTTATTTTGCAACAGGCTGAGCTGAAACATTGGTTCAATCGATGCTTCGGCCCTGGAGTGTGTTTCAGAGGAGCAAAGCCATGTTGAAATGTCTGTTTGCCATACTAGAAAATTGGGTCGCCTGAGACAAAGTCCATTAGGGAAGGCTGGGTATTTTCAGCTGTGCCCACTGCACCCTCGGTGGGGAGAAGATAGATAGTGTGGGAACCCTCACTGCTCGAACCTCATTCTGGGTGGATTTGGAGCGGGTTACATTTGTGTTCATGTCAACCTTAGTTTCTTCCTTTAGTGATACCTCCCATCAACGCGATTATAAATGAAAGGTATTTGTAAAGTGCTGTGTCCATAGTGAATTACCCAGGGTGGTTAGTTTATTTCCCGTGCTCCTGTGAGGTTATGGCTGGCTAGAGCGAAGAAATAACTGTAATGACAATTTCTACTTTTGTTGCACTTGAGAAGAAACACAAATGAGACTAAGTGGCTTGAGTGTGAGTTTTTTCCTTACTTGTCAGGGGCTTTCTGATTATTGACGTTTTGTCTACTTGTAGATAGCATTTCCAGAGCTCGAGGTATCCTTGCACTTGCACACACCGTGTGTTTACCAAGCAGGGAGAACTTCAGCCCACTTCATTGCAGTAGCAGCTTGACATATTTTGGCAAGGATGTAAGAACCAAAGGTTTTGAAAGGGAGCAGCCGTTATAGAAGTAACTTTGCAGAGAAGATTTTCAAACCTACGGACTTTTTAAGCTGGCAGAGGTGGCACAGCCCATGCTGAAGACTGAAGATTGTGCAAGGGCCAGATTTTGGTACAGTCCACAGAAGCAGTCTTTGATGCAAGAAAGTAGGGAACACATAACCGTGAGGAAGAGTCTGTTTTGACAGATTTTTTCATTAATGGCATCTGGGCAGGTAGGCATCAAGAAGAAAAAGATAGTTGAATGGATACCCTGACTGTTCATCTTATTCCTTTTTCCTATTAAATGCAAGGACAAAGCTTTTGGGTGTTTATATAGATAGTTTATGGCTTTTCCAAATTGGTCTTTGTTTTTACTTGAAGTGCAAATATGTGAGGCAGATGTTAAAACAAGTGAAGTAATGTTTACATTAAGTTGCCTGTTTTGTTTTCATAGCCTTAAACTGGAATGTGAGAAACTGGCAAGTGAAAAGACAGAAATGCAGAGGCACTATGTGATGGTAGGTAGCAAAGACTGGATCTTTTTCCTTTTTGTATAATATTAGCAAATATGTGTTCTTAGCATTGCAACAGTGTGAGTTAGTAAAATGGTTGATTCTCTTTTCTCTCCACAGTATTATGAAATGTCATATGGATTAAACATTGAAATGCATAAACAGGTAAGCTTTGGTTAAATCTCACGTTGAAAGGAGAAATCAGTTCATACGATTTTATAATACTGGCTTTGTCCTCAGTTGCGGGATGGAGGGGTGGGCATTTGTATGCCTTTTTCCTGCCTTGGTTTCCCTTCCTGCTTAATGGTGATGATATTCTGCAGCAGTGGTTGCTTCTTGAAAATTACTTGGCATGTAAATGACTAGGTGAGAGGTGCTTTGGAAATGTAAACTAGCTTGTTTAAAGTAGACAGGAACTCTGAGACTCAGCGTTTACTTTCCCACCTCCATAGATTTATTCTCCCCTGGGGTATGTTGTAGAGTTGCTGAAGTTTACTGTAGTTTAGTTAGTGCTGTTTCAGAAGGAAATAGGGACCTGTGGGGAAAGAAGGATAATTAGGAGTTTCTTTAATCAGATTGAACAAGGTAAATGAGTAACTGGAGTATTTTTTTATGGTTTGGGGTTGCATAAAGTGACAGTCAGGATTAGTGGTTTATTAGCAAACATCTTTTTGAAAGTTTCTTACTTAGTTGATGCAGGTTTGGATATGAAAAAAGGATCCTTTTATTGCCACAGCATATGTTGAGAGTTGCTTCAGTCCTAGTGGTTTTAAAAGCATGAAAAGATTAGTGACTGGAAAGCTTTAGCTATGACTGTGAGTTTGCAAGTTCCCATAAAATTCACACTTACGGCTACTATAATGGTGTATAAAAAGAGTATTGAGCTGGAACAAGGCACTAAGGACCTCATAAGAGAAGAAAAGCTAAATGATTGCTCAGCCCAAAGGACCCTCGATTGAGTAGTCATTGTCTGCCAAAGAAAGCATTAATGGCAGGGTGTAAGTATTCTGGAGATATGCTGACATTCACTTTTTCATCAAGACGCTGGTACAATAAGTCTTTTAGAAATCGATTGCCTCTTAAAAATTATCATCAGATGAAGTTGCACAGCTGGACACATTTCAGAGTGCAACAATACAATTCTTACTTGATGTATATGTGCTATTTCATCTCAAACCCTTGTTTCATTAAATTAAAGAGCATGGCTGACCGGCTGGGGCACAGTGGAGAAATTGATTAGTTCAGCCTTCAGATCTTCCTTATATTCAGAGACTTTCATTAAGCAAGTGTGTTTCAGAGTTGAATTCTGCTTTTGTAACTCCTCACTCTTTGATTTTTAATTCCTCCTAGATTTCATAATGTTACCATGTACATTAGGTGTTTTCTCAGATTTGTTTGGAAAGATAGCTAAGATGGCCGTTCATTAGTAAAACAGGCCTTTTAAAAAGCTGCTGATTTCACTTTGATTTGCAAAGTTGGTAGCCTTGTTTATGCTGGGTTTGTGCCTTTGCTTTTGTGTGTTTCAGTGGCTAGTGCCTTATTGAGGCAATTGTAACGTTGATAGTAAATGGCCTAGCCCTAGAAAATCAATGGCAATGGTTTATGGCCTTCTAAATTAATTATGCAAATAAATTTGGCCTAGGAACTCTCACCTGCCACTCTTAAAATTATCCTGAAGGACATGTTTTTGGTGACAAATTCTGAAAGAGTAAGAGGAGACTGAGCTTTTTCTTAACCCCATAAACTTGGAGGATTTAATAACCTCATCACCTCTTACAAGGGAGTACTCTGTTGGTGTGATGTTGTGTACTGGTGCCATTACTGGAGGAACTGAAAGAGGTGTGTGATTCTTCTGGGTTCCTGTTGGTTACATGGTGTGGCGACCTTTTCTTTATCATATAGAAAGAAGGAAGAAGGGGCAGAAGCCCTTACGATGTGAAAATGGTTTTCTAATGAGTTTTATACTGCATTGGGCATTTGTGGGTATATACTCTCTGTCCATGAGCCCTTGTGCATTAATAATACACTGTGTAGGGCTAGGGATTTAACTCAGTGGTTCTGCTGCCTGCCTCGCAAGCGTAAGGACCTGAGTTCGATCCCCAGTACCCCCCCCAAAAAAACCCAATAATACACTGTGTATAATTGGCTCAGTAATTTGAAAAATGGGAAAAGCTGAGAGATAAACAAGTTCCTCATGGTAGATATTAAACCCCCTCAAATTTGGTTTATATTGTAAATGCTGACAGACCCTTAACTAGAGTAGTGTGCAAAGGAGTGCTATAATTCAGTTTAAAGTGGTCTTACATTTGAAAAACATCCTTCTGAATGTCACACATTAATGATAAGTTCTGAGGAGGCATTTGGTGTAGCTAGTAATCATAATTCTTATTAAAACTGGTGACGTCTGGCCCCCAGGGTGTAGCCAGGCTCAAATTGATGCTTTTTGCCGCCTGATCACCAGCATGGCCTAAGTGCTCATTATATTGTAGAGAGGGCCTTTGGAGCTCTCATTAGATTTGACAGGAATTCTCTCTGGGGGGAAACTGGGCATCACCGAGACTCCTGACAGGCTGAAATTATTCCTGCTTTATGGCTTATAACCAAATGCTAGCAAGACATCATCAGGGGACACAAAAAATTGTCATTCCTGCCAACATCTTTGTTACTGAAAAAAATGCAGTGATGGGGAAACTTTCCACGGAGAGGGAGAGAGCGCTAATGCTGTTAAGATCCGTTTCCAGTGCAGCAAGTTCTTTTCCCACCTTTCAGCAATCAGGCTTGTCTGGAGGAGGGAGTCCAGAGAGGCCCCTGTCAGGTCGCTCTGCTGACTTTTGTCTGGGAGCTGTGAAGTGGCAGCTTCCAGATCAAGAATGGAATAGTTGTGGTTTCCTAATTTGATGAGGTGCCTGCGCGGTCCTGTGCACGTTGTGTCAACGCTTCCCTTCCCGATAGGCCCTCCCCTTACTGTCTCTGCTCCCGTTTGTGGTTGATTACTGAAAAGACAGGGGAACTGGGATGGGATAGATGCCTCAGTCTATTGTTACTGTGTAGCCTTAAGACAATTTTCCCCCTTTGGGCTTTTTAATAGATCCCTGCCAGTCCATCTCTGTCCATGTAGATGATAAACTTTTAGTTCTTTTTAAGCAAGAGAGAGATGGAGATTTTTTTTTTTTTTTAAAGAATGAAGCACTTCTCACACTGACAAACTGCAAGCTGCTCTGAGTTTGGTTGTTTCAAGGACTGTGCCCCAGCATGTGTGGCAGGTCGATCTTAAATTTGTTTTCTGTGCTGTGGCTTGGTATTAGCCCATTAGATATGACTACCTGCCCTGGTTGTGTATCTTTGTTGTGTGCTGATAAATCCAGGCTGTAAGTTGTCATTGGTGGCTTCAGTTTTACAGTTTTCAGTAGTGATTGATTCCCCATAACCTCTGTAGGCACCTGGCAAACCAGCATGGGTAGGTGATTGCCTGGCCCGCAGCTGTGGCATGTGCTCAGCATTGGGCGTGCTCAGAGCCCAGCACCTGTGGGAGCTGTGGATGGGGTTGGTGGCCCCAGGTCACCAGTGCTGCTTCCCGCCACACCAGAATCTCCCTCTGGGCCTATGTGTCATGCCCATGCAGCTGCTCAGAGGTTCCCTGCCCCAAATCGACTTCACAATTTATGGACCCATGAGGGCTAGGCGCATGTTCACAAAGTTAGGAAAATCAGTGGTGCTGATTTCTGTGACAGGAGGTCTGGGTGGGGGGATCACAAGCCAGGGGTACGTAGGAAGTTGAATCCCACTGAGTAATACTGTTCTTGGGTTAAAATATGTTTGAGAACAAAAGAAACGTGTCAGGAACCCTGGTAGAGACTCAGCGATGGAGGCAATGTGATTGCTCTCTGCCTGTGTTCTGTAAGGGTGAGTGGGTAGGATGAGTGGCTGGCAAGCTGCAAAGCTGTGATGAATTTAAACATAAATTAAAGGGCTACCTCTGCAAGGAAGGGAAAGATGATCCATGCTGCAGTCCTAGTTTTGCTTGGGTGAGAAGAAACAGTTGAACATTTCCAAGCTCCATGATGTTTTGGCAAGCACAATGTCTCAGATGCAAAGTTTGGAGTGAGGGCTGGGAAAGTTCATTGGTAGAGAGTTTGCCCTACGCTGGGTTAGGTCTTTTCCATTGCTTTCATGATTTTGATGTGTACTTTAAAGTTTCCCTTAGAAAAATAAATTGGCCAGGCATGGTGACACACGCCTATCTACCATGGGGTAGGCTGAGGTAGGAGGATTTCAAATTTGAGTCCAGCCCTGGCTACAAATTGAGTTTAAAGCTGGCACAGGCTACATGCAGGGGGCGTGGTTTAGTGGGATTTTTTTTTTTTAAAGGTGAAATTGTTAGGGAGTCTCCTGAGGGTTAATTCCCTAGATGTGACATTTGCAGTATGTTTTACCTCTCTTCCTTTTTGTAAGTGTGTGCATTTTTCACTTTGAGTTGTTTTTTTTTTTTTTTTGGTACCGGGGATCGAACTCCGGTCCTTGCACTTGGGAGGCAGGTGGCAGAACCACTGAACTAAATCCCTGCCCCTCCCTTTGAGGTTTTTAAAAAATTTTTTCCCTTTGGTTGGTGGAAATCAGACCCCCAGGGCCACACACACCAAGCACAAGGTCTATTGAGCTATACTCCACCCCCACCTAAGTTTTTAAATTTTTTGTTCTGTTTTTGTTTTTTCCCTAGGTCACAGTCTCAGACCTGGAAATGACTAGCTGGAGTATAGGCACTTAGAGTCAAGCTCTGCCAGATGTTGGTCGCCTTGTAATACAAAGAGGGTAGCTGTCATCAAGATTGGAGTGGCCCCACCTTCATTTTCATTAGCCAGGCCTCTCCTTTACAAGCACAGTTGAAAGAGATAAAGCTTCCAGTGTATTTAAAGCCTAGATGCTGCCTGAGGTGCAAGATTAGCTTGTGTTTTTATATCAACAGGCAGGGCTGATTTCTCACTACTTAACAGTTGCCTCTGTAGTGGGGTCATGGACATGAAATTTAAGCAAGACATCAGAAAATTGAGTAATCATAATCATATTCATATTTTAAAAATCCGATTTGATGCCCTCAAATCTACACTAAGGACATGACCCACCTGCCTTGGTGACATTGTAGGCCAGAGTTGGGTCAGGCACAACTGAGAGCCTCCCTTACCACCCCGGAATGTCCTGCTGGGAGGGGCTGTGATCTGCAGGATTTGCCTTGGTTCCTTTGAGGTCACATAACTAGGGACTGGGCATATCATGAGCAAGTTCCCAGGGCCTCTGTTTCCCTCAAGCCAGCATGTTGTATGTGTGATTTGAGGTGAGTCCTTTGCCAGAGGGCATAAGATGTTCTTCCAAAGAGTGTTTATTCAGAAACAGAAAAGAAAATGTTTTGTAAATACTTAAATAAATCATTTTAAGTGGTAGTTAAACTAAAGATACATTCAGTTACTGCCTCATGGAACCATTTTACATTTCTGTACAGCCACATTTTTTTGCTTTTTTATTATTAAATCTGTGGTCTTCAGAGTGGATTAAATAGGAGGAAGCTGAAAAACTTGGCTTTTACTGAACTGACTGTTCTCCATCCCTCCACCCCCTTGCTTACTCTTGCCTCAGCTTTTTTTCTTTTTATCACAGTTTTAGCAGCTAAAGATACTAACATTTAATGTAGGATATTTGGTATAGTGCTTTTAAAATAAATTTTAGAGCAGGTTGTGATGCATGTGAACATGCTTGTAATTCCAGCCCTTGGGCAGCCTGAGGAGGAGGATTTCAAGTTCAGGGCCAGTCTGGGCTACCTAGCAAGTCCCTGTCTTAAAAAACAAAACAAATTGGGCCAGAGAAGTAGCTCAGTGGTTCTAGTGCCCGCCTCGGAAGCAGAAGGACCCGAGTTCGATCCCCAGTACCAAAACAAAACAAATTATAGACAACCGTTTTGGTCATTTGGCTTCTTTGTCAAGATTGGGCATTTATACCTGCAAATTGGCCCTCATTAGCAGTACTGGAGAGTTCTGTAGTTCTGTGTAGTAGTAAGCATCCCATAGTAACATGGTTCTGTGAAATATATATTTGCAGTGTTGGGACTGGAACCCAGGCAAGGGCTGGGTATACCTGGCAGGGGCTATCCACTGAGCTACATCTCCAGCCTTTTTTTTTTGGTTAAGAGTCTTGTTATGTAATTCAGGCTGGCCACAAACTTGCTGAATATCGAAGGTGGCTTAAAACTCATGATCCTCCTGCCTCAGTTTCCTGAGTACTGGGATTACAGGTATACATCATTACATCAGCTACCAACTTGATGTTTTGCGTGAATGTGTGTGTGTGTGTGTGTGTGTACGCGCGCGCGCACGTGTGCATGCTTGTATATTGGTAGGTGTGGGTGGAGGTGGAGACTGTCTTTTGAGCTATGGTTTGATGTGAAAAATGAAATAAATTTGCACTGAAATTTTAACATGGATTAGGGTTTTCATGGGCTGCTGTTCACTTGATGTAACAAAAAATGATTGGTAGGGCCAGGGATTGAGCTCAGTGGCCTGGCAAGTTCGATCCCTGGTATGGGGAGAGGGCAGGGATTAAAAAATGATAGGTGAAATTGTTTGCAAAAGTATATTTTCAAAGTTGCTCACCTTTGGACATAACCCCATGTTTTTTGAAATGTTGGTACATGGCTTTATCAAATAACCTGCACTTTAGCACTATTATATATTTAAAAATTTTTTTTGGTGCTGGGGATCTAAATATATTTAATTATTTAACATTTAAATTTTTAATATTTGCTGTTCCATTCTGTTTTCCTGCTTTTGAATCATTTAGAATCATAACTTTGGACACAATTGTGTACTGCCCCCTTCAAGCTCTCATACTAAGTATAAAGTATAATTTCCTTAGGTTTTTGCAGATTATATACTGCTTTGTTGTGTTTTTTTTGTTGTTAAACCCAGTGCTGGGGATCCGTCTGAGAGTCTCAGGCATGCTAGGCACCCATTCTACATTGAGATACATTCCCTAGCCCTACTTTGTCATTTTTCAACCACAAAACATGTTAGCAGAAAAGGGGTGACATATAGGTCATTTTTGGCATCAGTAACTCTGTGGGAAGGGAGAGTTGTATGTAAACTGCTGAACATCCCAGAAATCTGTTCCCAGGTATTTGTTGTCCAGTAGATGAGGTGGAATTAGTCTTTGAGGATGTAGGTGCATGTGAATTTGCACATGCAAATCATATAATTTGCTAAAATTATTGAAGTACTGGTACAGTCAGACTTGAGTTTGGTATTAGCACCATTATTCAAGCATCTAGGTTCTCAGCCTGTGGTATTTTTTGCAACTGTCATAAAGATGTTTGCGAATGAATCACTGGAATTAAAGTTTACTTGTAATTATATATGTGTATTGCCATATTCATGTATTGTATACATTTATAATGATTTTTTTCTTTTTTTTGGTGGTGGTAATGGTACTGGAGATTGAACCCAGGGCCTTCGTACTGAGCTACATCCTCTGCCCTTTTTATTTTTTTATTTTGAGACAGGGAGTCTCTAACTTGCCAGGCGAGCGTTGAACTTGGGGTCCTCCTACTTCCACCTCCCAATTCCTGGGATTATAGTTTGTGCCACTGCACCTAGCTGAATGAGGTGTTAAAATAAAGTGTTCTTATCTTAGTCACCCTTGGCTGGCTGACTGTGACCCCTGGGGGCACCCACTCTGCCTGCCTTTCAGACCCATTGGCACGCTTGGCAATGCTGACCCTGAAAAGGGAGCTCCGTTAGGTGGGGATGCACACACACCATCCTCAGGGCTGCTGGCACCTTGACCTCTTGTCTGCCATGGCCTTCAGGGTCTGCCCCTGTGCCTGTCCCCTCCGTTCTTCCTTGGCATCCCCCACTTTCTCTTCCCTGTAGTCCCTTGATCCAGCTGGGTTTCTTGCTGAATTTCCTTTATAAAAATGTCCAGGTCTTTGTTGTTGTCAGTCTTCATTTGGCCTTCCTCAGCCTCCCTCGAGGCCAAATTCAGATATACCAGCTTTGTGCTTTGAGCCTTCCAGTTGCGTGTACCAGCAGGCCGCCCTAGCACCATTTGCTGTGGTGTCACAAGGTCTGTTTTCATTACTCTAGCTAGGTTGCATGCTGCTGAAGCTCAATTATGGGTGCTTAGTATGTTCACTGTGCTCCTCATGCACAGTAATAGTTACATTTATTTTGGGTACTGAACATTTGAAAGTCAAGGGAAAGCTACTTTGCCAAGAAACAGTTGTACACATTTTTACACAAAGCTATACAAGATAGCTCTGCCCAACAGTTTTGTTTGTGTACATTTCAAGATCCTTCAGCAAAGATGGAACCCAGATTAAAAACTTGTGTCAAGAATACCAAGATGGGTCCTTGTGCTAAAATTAAAAGTGAAATCTGTTCACTTTAGTTCTGATAATCTCATCTAATCCCTTCTTTGTTCTTTTTATTTTGGAAAAGTGATTTGCAGGCAGAACATACACAGGCTTCTTAATGAGTAGTTTAATTATAGTAATACGTTTGGATTTGCGCTTAAAGAAGAGAGGAAACATGTAGCATGGTGCTGAGGCCTGGGTTTCAGGTGCATTGAGCCTGTGCATGGTTTACTGTTTTGGAACCACTGCTTATTGCTTAAGGACAACTACAGCTGCTAAATAGGGTTGTGGATAAATTGTATTGCAAGCTTCTCTTGAGGCATTAGACATGACTTAATCACTAGCTTTCTTAATGATTATAACCATTGATTATTTAGTTAGAGCCTTTAATATCCTGTCCCCACCCACCTTTCTAATTGTGTGTGTGTGTGTGTGTGTGTGTGTGTGTGTGTGTGTGTTACTTGGGATTGAAAAGGGCTGCATCCCCAGCCCTTTTTATTATTTTTAGACCAAGGTCTTGCCAAGTTGCCCAGGATGGGCTCAAACTTGTGATCCATCTGCCTCAGCCTCCCAGAATGCTGGGATTATAGCATATCCACTCTCCCAAACATTTTATTATGAAAAATTTCAGATTTCAGGAAAATGGGAGTGAAAGGTATAGTGAACACCCACCTTACAGCCACTTGTATTATCCTTGCATATTATGTATATCTTTTTTTTTTGGTACCGGGGATTGAACTCTGGTCCTTGTGCTTTCGAGGCAGGCAGTGGAACCACTGAGCTAAATCCCCGGACCCATAATATACACCTTATCTGGGACTCTTCCACCCCCAGTCTGGAGAACTTGGAAGGTCTCAGTAGAGGATTAGACTTTTAACTACTGAGCTCAGTTTAGACCTTATGTGAAGGAGAGATTTTCCTGTGTATTTTAAGAATTCCAGGGCCAGGGCTGTAGCTCAACAGCACGGCGCCTGCCTGGCAATTGCAAAGTCCTGAGTTTGATCCGTGGTACCAAAAAAAAAAGAATTCCAGCTTGACCGTTTTCATAAATCTTCTTTGCTAGACCTGTGCCTTGTGTTTTGGGCATGATTGTATTTGGCCACCCAACATTACTGTCATCTGAAACAGATTTGTGCTTAAACGGAAAAGTCACCCCCCTCCCGAGACTACTTGTCTTGTCTGCCTTCCTTGTGACTCTTTAATCAGCTTGAACTGTAATGCACCTGTGAGTGCTGACCAGCCAGCACGTTTGCCAGGGGAAATGGTGTTGACAGGTAGGAACCTGGGAAATCAGTTTTTGGAAAGCAGTCAGATTCTGAACTTCTGTCCTGGTGGAGAATTTCAGTTGTGGGTGATCCAGGGGTGTGAAGTGGAGAAGGCAAAAGCCCCTGGGGACCCCGTTGTGCAGAGCCAGTCTCCTCAGTGCCGTGTGTGTCCTCCAGGGAGCCCCATCTCTGGAGCACGGCCTTTGTTTCTGCTCTGTGCCTTCTTGATGCCCTGAGCAGACAGCCGGTCCAAGTTGCGCACAGTTCAGGAGCGGCAGTGTATCGACACACTCAGACACAGTGGAAAACCGCGTCAGGAGGTGAGCCTGTGGGGTGTGCAGTAAAGACATGACAGAACACAAGTGACTTGCCGATAGTGCTTGTTTAGCAGTTTGCAAGGGCAATGGCAGTATGGATTTTTGAATTAGAAGGGAAGGGCTGTTCTTTCTCTGTGCAGGAACATCAAGTTGATGTCTGGGGAGAAAATTGATTTAGAGAGCAAAATGCAGCCACCTTTATTTGTGCCATTTGAAACGTTTCTTTGGATGAGTGAGTGAAAATAAAAAGGTTGCTTTGGGTTTAGGAAGAGGGGTCTTAGCTTTGATCTGCATCTTTCTGGGATGGGGACAACACAGGATGGGAAGGGGCACCTGTTGTCCTCATGCTGGCTGTAGCCGTAGGTGCTCCCGCAGCCTCACACAATTGTCTTTCCCAGCCTTGCTCAGTTATTGTGGAGGAAGCTCTTTTTGGACATTTGAAAGTGAGTAGTCATAGGCCCAGTCCCATCCATGGAGCAACTGGGAATTGTTCTGCAGTAGTTTTCTGTCAGGCTTCCCAGTTTCCCTTTCTGTGGGTGTTATTCTAACTTAGAAAACAGATGAGTAGGGCTAGCAGGTGACCATGGCACCCACCACATAAAATAGTTACTCAGATGAAGTTAGTTACCAGAGGTTAAAAGAACAGATATACAGGTTCCTGGCATGGGGCACAGAGCTGTTACTGAAATCTATTATCGGAATCCATTTAAAGCAGTCTCTTTAAAACTCCACTCCTGCTTTATTTAAACTTGTAGGCTTTGCTCCATTTATTTATATTTCCTGTCTTGTTTTTCCAAGCCTAGCTTCTTTTCTGCATTGGAATTAGTTCATTTTTCTCCCCTCAGTTTTAAAGACAAACATTTATTTTTAGGCTCAAAAGGAAAGTTAAAACTTTTCTTTTTCCTTTGAAAAATATAGTCCCTGTTGGGAATCTCTATTGACTGAAGAGTCCAGAGGAACTGAAATACTCAACTCCAGCCAAACAGCAGAATGTATCCTTGGAAGATGATGACTTTAGGTAATTAATGTAAATACCAGGGATAGGAAAGTAGAGTTGGAATTTTTTTTCTTGAAGGGAATGGATGAGCAACAAAGAGGATTTGGTTTATTTTATTGAAGTGGGTTTGGGAAAATAAGGATAGGAGGTGTGTTTCAGATTTTTTTTAGTGTCACCTGGAAAACTAACTCAATTTGAAGAATTTGCCTACCTGAAAGTAAGTGGCATTGTATGTGGAACTGGAAAGTCAGGTCGTTGAAGGAGAAATTTCAAGCCTCGGTGAAGTGTATGTGGTGAGTGTGTAGTTGTGTTTTTGTTATGAAATCTGTGAAGGGCTGTGCAAAGGTTTGGGTAGAATAGTTGTGTTGATAATTTTCCATCTACTCCATGGGCTTGAGATTTGTTGATTGTCACATTCACAGCTGTTGCTTATGTGCTAATATTTGGCGAAGCAAAACCAACAACCAAACAAACCTCTCACCAGGGAGAAAAGCAGAGCCATTGAGAGAGGATATACTGAAGGTTAGCTTTTGACTCCTACTGCCAAGTGCGGTGGTGTAGAAACTACTTATTGTGTGTCTTTGTAGTGAGTGAGTGGGATGAAGAAGGATGCAGCTCAGTCAAGTTGCAATCCAATTCAAATTCAATACCTGTTCTTCTTGGGAGCTTAAAAGCTCAGCCACCTGCTGATGTGCTGTGTTGAGAAGCTGCCTGTTAAAGTTTCTCTTGAGCCTCAGAAGCAGCCCAGACATCTCCAGTGTCTGCAGGCGAAGCACTGTTGTTGACAAGCCCTGGGCCTGCCAGTTGGCCCGTGTGTGGAGCCTTTTCCATGTGTA
Organism: Heterocephalus glaber; assembly: GCF_053883595.1. Taxonomy (NCBI): domain Eukaryota; kingdom Metazoa; phylum Chordata; class Mammalia; order Rodentia; family Bathyergidae; genus Heterocephalus; species Heterocephalus glaber. Next base: position 64,940,739 of record NW_028258317.1, on the reverse strand, counting down.
GGCAGGCTGGCTCTTTTCACAGTGCATGGGCCCTGAGCTCTTGTGAGCCGGTGTCTTTTCATAGCTCCCAAGAAGCATGGAGTTGGACCACTGAAATGAATCTAGCTTCTGCGCTTTTTAGCTGACCAAAGGCCAAAGTCATACTGCTAATTTAAGAGTGGAACTGCTGACCTTTGAAGCTTATAAGAAATGTGTGTTTCATAATTGACTATTCGGGATGCTTGATATCATTGAGTTAGTTAAATGAAGCACAAGGAGGTGTTGAATTTTGAATCTGTAGGTTTTCCTAAGGGTACGGAGTTTTAAATTGGTGGTTAAATTGATACTTACTCTCATTTCTTGACTAACTTATCAAGTATGACTTGCTTACCAAAAGAGCTCCAAACACATCAATGCCCAGTACATTTCAGTAATCTTCTACAGCCAGTATTTTGGTCATTATTTTGTCACAAGGGCAAATATTTTTAAAATAAATTTTAAAAAAATTATGTTTTCAGATATTTTCTGGGATTACTCTTATTTGCTTTAGAATGCTGAAATTATGATAAGTTTTTATGGAACGAGTGACAATTGTTGCTTCTCAAAGCAACATAAAAGAGAAGGGCCTTTCGAATAGACTTGGCACTGTGAGAATATTGGTATTGACACTATCTATAACATGGAGTATAGTTGGAAGACCAGATTCTACTGTTTGTCGCATGCTGGTTAATATGGCTGTAAAGGGGAGATGAATGTGGCTACTTTTCCAAGTCTATTACTCAGGAGGACTGTAAATTTGATTGGCTGTTACAATTCTAGCAGAATCATTCGATTTGAGAGCAATAGAAAGATAAGATATCCAATTACTCAAATGATTTGCAGGGTTAGCCAACGTTGTCATGGAGACACGAGTTGGAACAAATTAAATTTTAAGCAATAAAATAATCTTAAAGCCCGTCTGGGAACAAGAAAATTTGGCAGTGGCACTTACCTGAATTGAATCTTAGCTTGACACGATGTTGTTTGACATTGATATACTGTGAGGTCTAAACTTATATATGGCACAACATTATCTTTAAAAAGTAGCTCAGCCAGACCCGTGAAGGGGAATATTGGTATAAAGTCAAGGGATATTAACATTTATTTCATGGCTTAAATGATAATTGGGCCCTGTGTTCCTAAGAATGTTTTGTGTTTAAGGATTGAAATACCATAATAATGATGAAGCTTCTTTAATTGGACATTTGGAAGGAAAAAAAAAGATTTATTTAATAGCAACATGCAGTTTTCAGAACTGCCATCCTCTTGCGTGTGTGTTAGCAGATGTATTAGCAATCCTGTGGATGTCTTTGGGTAGGGGATGGAGGTGTAAGCATGCATATATTTGCATGTACAAGTAAGGAGATTTTTGGCACAAGCCCCTGCACTGCAGGCAATTTTTCTGTATTAGTTAAAATTTCTACTTCACAGTGCTGCTTGCAGACTGGAAAATTGCATTCCGAACTTTAGCTGATGACCTAAAACCTGAATACGCATGGGTCTGAGGCTTAGAAGGTTATTTCCGCCTTTTAATATATTGTTTAACTGGTTCCTGGCTTGGACCTCGGATTTGAAAACGGCCGAGTGGCCCAGGAGGAGGGAGGGCTTTTTATCCACATGTCTATTAGACAGATGGAGATGGAAATTGGTCTGAGGTCAAGGCATTTGCAACGTTCTCACAGCCTTCGATTTTCCTCTCATCTTCACCACAGATCATCTCAAATGATTCAGTAATGACAAAAGTGCAACATTGACCTCTGTTCCCTGGTGGATTACTGTGTTTCACAGTCCAAATGGCAGGAAGTCTGTTCTGATCTTCCAGAAGGAGCGTGCCGTTATTGAACCAGCCCAGCCCTGTGGGAACCACACAAGTGCCGACCAGTGTAACAGAATACATGGGTTAAATTTGGTTTCTGGTGCTCTGGGACATGAGAAATGACATGTCCTGGAACCCACATAATTAATGGAAGAATATCCTGGATGTTTTCTAAAAACACACAGGAGCACATGAATTGATTTGTTCACTTATAAAATAATCTGTGTGGTAACTTAGGGTAGCCCCTGGCTTATAAATTGTTCTGTTCACACTTCCATTACCTTCCTTGCTTCCCCCTTTTTAATTTCATGCTTTTCCAGTATATCTGAAGATAATATTCTGACACAGTGTAATTTTGAAATTATAAATTAACATGACTAGACGTAAGGGGACTTGTGCCTTTTTTTTGGGTATGCTTTAATTATGTGTATTTTTGATCAGTCCATGTAACTAGGAATAGAATTTTTTCTCCTAAAGCGCACTTTTTTCCTCCTAAAAGTAGGTTGTTATCTTGGAAGAAAGGTGATGGCCTGGGGCAGGGGGGAGATTGCACCTTGGAATTTTCTGCAAATTATAATGCAATGATGGAGACTTTTTTTTTTTCTTTGCAGAATAATTTGTTTAAAATGTTATCCTTGTTTGCCCCCACATGTGTAGCAGAGTCAATACCAAGTGAGTCTGTGCACTGCAAAGTCTGTCATCAAGGATATCCTTTCCTACCATCTTCTAAATGCTTAACATAACCTTTCCCAAGGGTTTTGCTTTGAAAATTTTAGCTAGCATCCAGATTTCATTTTAATCATGGTCTAAAGTGCTTTTGAGAAAATAAAATTCTTCTTGACGTTGCATTAACTGTTCATAAAGTTCTTTCTCTGCCTCCGTGGCTCCCCACCTCCACCCCCAGTTCGCTGGATACTGTAGCACTGCTAGGTTACTATGGCAGACACTGGTACCATTTTTGAGATACAGCCCCCCTCCCTCACAAATACTTCTGCTGGCTATTCTGACAGTCAGTTCTGGAGCTTTGCTGGTGTCTTGTCATAGGATGTTGGTGGAAAAGAGAATCCCACCTTCCAATGGGGAAGGCTAGGAACCTTGTCTTCCTTTCCAGAGGATCGCTGTTGGCTGACAACTCAGCCTGTGGCCACTGAGAATATTCTGCTCAGGACTTGGGACTTCTCAGCTGAAATCTTAGCACTAAGTTTGGCACTCTGGGGATGACTGCCTTGGGACCTGACACATCCCACACTTGCAGCTGTCCTGCCACTGTGCCACACAGTGTTGTTGGGCTGGCTCTCCCTGGGGAGTGGCTGTCTTCTCTGAGAAGTTTCTCAGGAAAAGTAGTGGCAGCTCCCCTTGCTGTGCATGAGTCCTCCAGCCATAGCTTGCTTATAAAATTAGGGAGCGGCTGTCCCATGGTCACCTTGTGCAGGCAGGTCCTCTCTACTGTCTAGATTGGCTAAAGATTTCAGTGTGTTATGGAAACATGCACGCCAAACTGCTTCTCCAGGGGCTCTCCAAAGAAGATGTGCGGCAGTGGCATAGATGAGTACTTTGTGGTTGGGTGCACTGGGTGTCTGCTTTGTCCCGATGGAAGGCGTGGAAATAGCAATCCTGTTTTGGAGGGCAGTACCAATCAAGGCCTAAATAGTAGCTATAGTTTAAAAGGAAAGCTTTAGCTCTTATTGAAAGATAAACATGGTCACAATTTTGTGGAAAAGCCATAAACCCAGTTTTCAGCCTTAACTTGATTTTTACATTTTTGCTGTTCAGTCTTTGCCTATTTTCATTTCACAGTTGAAGTTTTAACCTTCATCCAGTGACGATATAGTTGGCTTTTCCTCCCAGGAATCCTGCTGTTATAGCATGATATTACCTCCTTTCTCTTGTGCTTCCTAATGGCTAGGACCTGTGAGGAGAGGTAAAGGTGAGGGCTTGCTTTGGGGTGTGTTAGGGGGAGGCTGCTCTTTGAAGCTGAGAACAGTTGGGATGACTTCATAGAGCTATTCCCTGATTTGCCTACACAGTGTGTCTTGAAAGCCTGCTGGTGCCAGAGAGTGCATTTTCCTTCAGGGCCACCAAAAGCTGCCCCTTTTCTATCCTAAGACAAGTCAATACCGTTTCCTGTGAACAGGCCCCTTCTGAACTCTCAATAATGGAAATGGGCTAGTTGGGAACTGAAACAGCTGTGATGCTTTTGTCAAAGATGCATCCTTACCAAAATGACAAATTAAAGCCCAAATGCTCTGCTTGGCAACAGTTAGGTCAAAACATTTAAGTCATTAATTAGAAGGAACTGAAGGGGGGAAATTCACACAAATACACAGCATTGCAGACTCAACTCATCCTGGAATATGCAACTGAATTCTTTGGCGGAAAAAAAATGAGGGCAGCCCTCAAGTGGGGCCTGGCAAGCTTGTCATTTGCAAATAAATCAAAAGACCATCATTGCAGGAAGGGGAACCCATGAATAGAGTTGCTTTGTCATTCTTTGATGGGCCCCACACTCAAGCCTGCTATTAAAAATGAATGCATTCAAGAGGCTGTGCATTAAGAACATAAACAATTAAGGGCACTTGAGTTGCTCTGCTGAGAGCTGCTGCAAAGATAGGAGAGCTTTCTCTGGAGATGAAGGCCCCTGCAGTCTGCCTCAGGAGTCAGAGAATGGGAGCAATTAGTGTTGCTATCTCTGCAGTGCTGAGCATGCCCCTACCCCTTCTTTTACCCCTCCTCATTTTCAGAGAAGCAAGAGTGTGAAAGTTGAGCAGTGAAGGATAGATAGAAGACTGGGCCCAACTGGAAAAAGACTCAGATTTAGAATGCTGTTGGAGCTCCCAAATGAGCGAGAGATGGGACATCAGAGTTATTATCTGCCAGTAATTGGTGACTTATGTTCTGATGAGTTGAGCTAGTAAAAGGTTTCTGTCACTCGTACCCTTCGTTTTGTTTTAATCATAGGTTTGCAGAGGGGTGAGATTACATTGGCATGGGTGGAGTAATTTAAATGCACATTGTTCCAGGTTTCCCACAGGAGGCACATGTGTTCCTGCTCCCCAGGTTTGTGTTCTGGCCTTGCTCTTGCTCTGTGAAAGTGTGTAGAGATGGTGGCCCTTATGTTGTGGCAGTGCTTCGGGGAGAGGCATGCTGGATCTGTGCACAGCTTGTTCTGACATTAGGCAAGTTATTTTAACCTTTAGTCCCCCGTCACGGGGGACCCTGTGTCCTGCGGATTTGAGAAATGTCAGAAGGCCTGGCAGGAGCCAAGCAGCCAGATGCTGCTGCTGTTGTGTGCGGTTAATAGATGGCAGTGGTTCCAACAGCGGAAGGGTCACCTGGGGACTTGTTAGAAAAAAGAAATGCAGATTCTAAGGCTCAGCCCTTCTCAGTCTCGGCTCAGGGCTGAGGCTCAGCCATCTGTGCTCACATAAGCCCTTCAGGTGACACTGATGTATGTACACACAAGTTTAGAAACCAACTGTAGTCTCATGCACATTATAACCTGTACTGTTCAGTGGCAGAGCATGTGCTCAGCATGCACAAGGCCGTGAATTCGATCCCCAGCACTGCAGAACAAAACAAACCACATACACCTAAACAACAAAAACCATCCCCCATATTCTTTTAATATTGATTTCATGGATGTAGTTGTATTTTAAGCAGAAATCTACTTGGTTGCATTAGAATTTAAGATAAACTTACTTTTTCATGAGTGTACTGCTAAATGAGGACACTGAGCCTACCTCTCAGCAAGAGAATCTTTTCTACGCAAGGGGAGAGAATGTTGAATGATTGTTTGCAGTTTTGTGCATATCATTTTTGGTACACAGGTTTTAATTGGGTTTTTTTTGGTACCAGGTATTGAACTCCGTACCTTGCACTTTCAAGGCAGGTGGCAGAACCGCTGAGCTAAATCCCAGGCCCACAGGTTTTATGCATAGCATCCTGAATTTCGGTGTATGGGATGTCACCTTTAGGAACTAGAGATCTTTCTGGAATTTGCAACACTGGTAGCAAGATTGTCTGATGATGTTTTGTTTTTGTTTTTGGTACCGGGGATTGAACTCAGCTCCTTGCGCTTGCACAGCAGGTGACGAAACCACTGGGCTAAATCCCCGGCCCTGTCTGATGATGTTTTGATACATACTTTTTTTTTTCTTTTTCTTGGTGCCAGGGATCGAACTCGGGTCCTTGTGCTTTTGAGGCAGGTGGCGGAACCACTGAGCTAAATCCCCGCCCCTGGTACATAATTTTTTCAGCATGTGAAGGGGAATACTAAAGTGGACTTGTCCATTACTGACTTAAATTTTGCAATTTATAACCGAAGTCCCTTATGGAATGCCGATTCTCTTGTGCAGAGCCCCTCTGTCAGGGCTGCAGCGCACAGCAAGGTCCTTGATGGACAGACACGAGCTGCTGCTTGTGGTACCAGAGGGGAATGACAGGCCCATGGCCTTGTGCAGTGCTGGACTTCTGCTTGGACTGTGTGGCCACCCAGCTGTCTTGTTTTGCAAACAAGGCCAAGTTTAACACCTCTGTCCCTGGTCTTGAGTGTGCCCCAGTATCCCTCTTCTACTTCCTGGAGACAGGATTGGGCAGGATATGTGGCTCCTAATCTTGGATTATGGTCTTGAGCAAATCATTTCCTTAAATGTTGTTTTCTCCTTTGGTGATTTGAGGATTGTAAGAGGTCAGGTGCCAAGTGGTTTCAGGCTTTGCCATTGTTAGCATTTTTGCTTCTGGTTGGTGGTAGGTCTAACCATTCTTATCTACCTCACCAGTTTAATAATACATTTAAGCAATAAATTAAGGGCAGTGTTTGCAGAATCAATGGAGGAAGAAAAAGTTACCAGTAACCAACCACAGCATGATCACTTTCTATTTTGGGTATCATTTTATAGTGCCTGGCCACATGCATGCATTTAAACACACACACACACACACAAGCGCGCGCGTGTGCACGCACACGCTCGCACACTATGTTTTTGTTCTTCGCCTGCCCCATCTAGTAAACATAATGGCTATTTTAGCATCCTTATCTGAAATATGACTTTAATGGTTACTTGTTACGTCTGTGGGTTGGGGTAGTGTGTTTAACCATTCCCTTAGTATTAAACCACTGATTTATTAGGAGGGCAAATGTTAAGTTTTTGAAAAACTGCAAATGGTTGTGATGTATTGAACTGCTGTTCTATCTTTACCTGACCTTTTTTCTTTTGCTTTGAAACTAGTGCTATAGTGAACAGCTTCATGCATGGAATGCTTTTCATTTGAACTATTTCCTTAGGATAAATTCTTAGCTGTGGGAAGCCTTTCCAAAGGGTTTGAATAATTTCATGCTTTTGAAACACATTGCCCAGTGCTTTCTAAGGCAACTAACTATACCAGTTTATTTCCATGGGTTGGTAATGTATGATTGTTCCAGTTTTCCTCAGCACACATCACCATAGGATTTTAATTTTTCTTTTTTAACTATTTTAACTGGTTCCAAATGACCTACCTTACTTAAAATTTCCATTTAGGCCAGGTGTAGTGATACACCTTTGTAATCCCAGAACTCAGGAGGCAGAGACAGGATCCAGGCCAATGTGGCCTACATAGTGAGACCCCGTCTCAAAAAAGTAAAACAAAATTAAAATTTCCATTTTGTTTGTTTGCTGGTGAGGCTGAAGGTATTTTCTGTGTTTAAGGTTGTCACGTTTATTTATTTGTTTATTTATGTTTTGGTTTTTTTTTTGAGACAAGGGCTTGCTGTGTAGTCCAGGGTGGCCTTGAATTCATTTCTCCTGAGTCAGCCTCCCCAGTGATGGGACTTCAGGTGTGCACCACCATGCCTGCCTTCTAAGGTCATTTTATACACTCAGAAACTTCTGACCAGAAGGGATTAAGTGTCCGCTTATTTCCTTTTCGTGCTTTGCTTTTGTGTTCTTGCCTGTTTATCTATTGCCAGACCCTTCTTACCAGTGCTCCACTATGTTTTTCTCTCACTTCCTGCTTGGTTCAGGGAAACCAAAAGATGAATGTGCCAGTCGTCCGTTTAAGCACCATTTTTATGATCCATCAATTTGCAATTTTAGCTGGCTTCAGGCATGGTGCCCTTGGCTTGCTCTGAGGCCATGGACAATAACTCTTACGTAGCCCTTGCCCTGCTTTGAGCTTAAACAGCAATGTTACCCTGTGTGAGGGAGAACGTGTGGATGCTGAGGAGGAGGCTTGCTAGTCTTGTACTTAGGGTGTGAGGGGTACACAAAGATGGCAAGCTGAGCTTTCTCTGTGGTGTCTCTTTTTTTTTTTTTTACTGGAGATCGAACTCGGGTCCTTGTGCTCCCCAGCCTGAGCTTTCAGGAACTGAACCCTAAAACTTCAGCTGAGATGCCCAGAACATATCTTCAGTTTAAAAGCTCTGCAGGACATGCGAGCTTTTGATTCATTGTGGATCTTCGAGGTACATTATTGGGTCATATTTTAGCTCAGTTAAAATATACATGTACATGAATCCCCTCTCCCCTTTTGGTGTGGTGCTGGGAATTTAACCCAGGGTCTTGCACATGCTGACCCCATGTTCTGCCTCTGAGCTATACCTCCCAGCCCCCATGTCCATGGCTCTTATACCTACTACATGTGACTTACTTTTCTAAGTAGCCTTACCCCAGCACAGTTTAGTAATGGTTTATCTGCTGCCTCTTGGTCATTGAGTTCAGGGCCGCACAGAGATTTGGTTTTATAGGAAGTAAAACTTGACTTTGAAAGTATGAGTAGTGTACATGTGGATCAGTTTTAGTGGGAGAGGTTTGGTAAGGAAATAAGTCTTAAGTAGTTAATAAGGGCCTTGTTCCTAATGCTGCCCCATCTTGTGTTGAGAAAACTTGTTGCAGGAAGCTGGGAGCTTTGTGCAATATGTGACATTTCAGCACATAGGTTTAGTTTATCAAATGATAGTAAGTGCCACGGAGGGTCTTAAAGGCCTAGAGAAGAGTGTGTTTATCGGTGCTGTGGGCAAAGGCAGCTTCTAAGTGGACTGTAGGGAGGTCTGAGGTTGGGACTCTCTCTTGGTCTGTATAGCACTTTGGCATAATACATGGAGCTTATTTATTAGCTCACTTCATTTTGATGACACTCTGAAGTGGATTAGTGATGTTCCCTGGGACCCAGGAGCAGGTGTAACTGCTCAGGACCCCTGGCACTGGTTTGCTAAATGTTTGGATTGTAGTGTGAGCTGTGAGGTGCAAATCAGTGAGGGCAGTTGGCATGGGCAGGGGCCATGAAAGATTGCTGTGGGGAGGTAATTTGCACCCCCTGTCTCTTGCTACCTTGGGGTGGAAGCTGTCTGTGAAGTCAAGCTGGATTCTAGGACCTTCACATAGCTCCTTAAATTTGTGTGTGTGTGTGTGTCGGGGGTCCTTGCAGATTTGGTTGGGGATAACTCTGCAATGCTGGTTTAGTGTTGGCTTATACAAAGTCAGAACTACAGGTTCAGGGAAAGTTTATTTATAAACACTGTGACCTAGCAAGTATGTCTTCAGCTTTGAGTCAAAAATGATATCTAGGTGGAAAATAGAGCTAGTGCATTTTTTTCATGGGAGTTGTCTAGCACTCAGAAGTATCTGAATATTTGTTAAGTGGGTGCACTATCCCCGTGAACCTCTTAGCAGGTTCTGTGACCTGGAATAGAATCGGGGGTGCAAACCATTACTACCTGTTTGTTTGTGCTCAATTAGGAATATCAGAATGCTCTTGTGTTGAAGTGGGAGATGATACTAAGAACTATTGTTGACTTCTACACTCTTGCCATTGAGGCTGTTTGAACCAAGGGGGCAGCCTTTGTGAGATGCCCCCGAGGAGACAGCGGTGCTGTACTTACCACTCAGAAAGCACTGGCGCGTACAGACAGCATCCCTGGGCTGCCAGCACGAGGGCTCCCCTCCTCCTCTCTGTCATCTAGGCTGAGGAGCCTGCACAGTCAGAGCATTTCAGTGCCTTCCTTGTCCAGTGTGTATCACCTTGTAAGGAGAAAAGCCAAGGCTTGAATTGAAGTTTCAGGTTCAGAAATCAAGTTCACTGGTCAACATCTCTTAAGATCAGGTTTAGAGACCGGGGGAGGGGGAAGACTGTTTGGATGAGATCCTTCCCCGTTGCACTTACTCCTGTTTCTTCTGCAGACCGTTGCTTGGAGCTGTGAGGACGTGTGGCATGGCTTTTGATGGTTTCCCATCAGTTCAAGCTTTGAGCTGTTTTCCTCCTGCTTCCCTCTTACCTAGGCTAACCCAGTTTATGTTGTCTTTGCTTTAATCTGTACTTCTTTTGTTTACTTTTTGATCACTTCATTAGTAAAGGTTTACAGTACAACTTCATTTGGAGTGGATCTTAATCCTTTGACCATGTCCAACTCTACTTTGAAGCCATTCTACATAACAACACGTACATATTTTCATTGATTAAAGATGACATCTTTTCTTCCTAACCCAAAGTAAATTCCACCTGGATCAAGTAATTGAGTGTAGAAAGTATAGCCAAATAGAACTAAAAACAAAGAATGGCTCCTATAATCTTTGTATTTTCCAGTTTCTTGTCCAAAGCCCAGAAGTGTAGGAAGAGAAATCCTTTAATTTGGCTGTATAACAACTTACGTTCTATACAGTAAAGCATGCATTTTAGGTGAGGTTGAAAGACAAATAGCAAGTTGGGCAAAGTATGATGAAGGGTTAATATTTTATGTCAAGAACAGCTACAAAAGGCAGCAAGATTAAACACTTGACAGAAAATGGAGAAAGGAAAAATACTGTGGACCAGTAAATGTATAAAAAGATGTTTGACTTCAGGAAGGATCCAAGTAATGCAAATAAAAATGAGGTCATTTTAAAATCTATTAGATGAATACAGATTTCTTAAAAAGGCCAACAAAACCCAATATTGACACTGGGTGCGAGAGCAAGCACCTTTGTAGACAGACAGCAATGTGAATTGGTTCAGCTTTTCTGCTAGGCAGTTTGGCAGCATGCATACAACTTAAAATATGTATGCACTTCGACCCAGAAGTTTCCTTTCCAGGGATGCCTTTAGAGATCTGTGTGGAGGGTTATTTGACAGTTTGTGATTGTAGAAAATTAGACAGAATGTAAATAGCTTCTGGTGTCAGGAGTGCTTCAATATTGGTATGCTTCTATAGTGGGATGTGCTGATGTGCTAATTTAGATAGATAGGTAGATCGATAGGGTGAACACAGCTCTGTTCTAAAAGAAAGGCATTATGTGCATGCTTTTGAGGAGAGCCATGACCTTGAGGTAGCTTGAGTGGGCGGCTGTGATCAAATGAACCGAGTGGGGCTGACCCAGTTCTAGGTTTGCACCTGGTACAGCTGCACCCTTTTTTGCATATATGTTTGTTCCGCTAGCTAAAGCCAAGTCATGGCTTTGCTCTCTGCACCACTCAGTTCCCCTCCTAGTACATTTCTTTTACATGGTGGTAAGGGGGAATAGGGGTTGGGTTGGCCTAAATCCAATCCCATAAAACCAAAGACTTTGCTGCTCATTTAACTGGAATCCTCTCGGAGGACAAAAGGCGACTCTCTTTTATGTACTTGATTAAAGTTCCTGGGTTTTCCACTATCTTACTGTATTCTGTTTCCCAAGGGCATAGCCTGCTCGCTTTGTAATTTTCTTCTCTTGTTCCTTTTCATTGCCTAATTCAGTAATAGAGGTGGCATTTAGTAAGCATGGACAGAAAATGATGACATAAATAAGGTCATTGCTGGGCCTCTTTATAGAAGACCTTTTCTTTTTTTAAGCAGAACTGGTTCTTTATTGTTACAAGAAAGCAGAACTGCTTTGTATTTCCATAGGGTGTCAAGGTGTGCAGGTGGATCCTTCCCTGCCTAGGCTGGCAGCAAAGTATCCCCCACTCCCTGGGTGTTTTGTCCTGGAGCAGAGGGACTGCTGTGGATGTGGAAGGACTTTTCTCTGTTAGAACAGCCAGGGCCGAACACTCAGGACATATGGTCAGCTGAACTGTGAGCCCTGTTAGTGACGTTTTCCAAATACCCAGACAGTTGTGACTCAACCATCAGTCTAGACCCTAAGTTCTGTGTTCAGTGATGTGTTTTTGGTTTGAATTTTCTGTGACAGTGAAAGATACTAACATTAAAATCCTTTTCATTGTACGAAAGTTTGGGATATGGGTCAGTGGGGTCCTTTTTCTTGTTCTTCATCTTAGGTGATTTGTTAATTTCTTTTGTCTCATTGCTGAGACAAAATACCCGACACTCAAAGTTAAAGGGGAAAGAATTGATTTAGCTCACAGTCTGTAGAAGTTTCAGTCCATAATTGGCTGGATCCAAGGCAGAGAGGCACATGGCAGAAAGGTGTCACAGGAGAAATAGTTCATGGTGCCCACATGGTAGCAAAAGCAACAAGGGAACCTTAACAGCGTCTTCCTGCCCCTTTTTTTAAATCTTACCCAGACTGCCAGGACTAGGGTGGTGCCAAACCAGTCAGTATGTAGTGGTTTAGTAATCACACGCCCTTAGTCCCAGCATCACACACTCTAGATTCAGCCATCTATGTGTGCATGAGGCTTTGGGGGAAACATCTTGACACAACCATACCAGGTCACATCTTTGGAACCTGGGCTGTGTTGACATTATGGCTTCGCACACCAATTTGAATGTACTGCATATGTGCATCATGTTATGCCGTTACTGGAAAAGTGCATTATGAGGCTTCTAGTCTCCAGATACAAACAGTTGGATAGCCTAAACAACTGGTGGTGAACCTAAGGCACATGTGCTGCAGCCGGCTATTTGTTATCATTGTAAGTTCTAAAAGGTTTGTCATCATTGGCCTAATAAACCATATAGATTTTCCAATTCAGACTCCTCATTATCTTTGATTAAGTGACCAATGAAGTGTGCCATTGTGCCTTACTTTGGCAATGGGGACTGGTATCTACTGTTTATCAGATAAATATTGGTAACATAACCTGGGGAAACAATTTCATGCCTTCCAGAGTGAGAGGAGAGAAGGACCCAGGTGCTGAAGTTATGAAGCTTCTACTTTCAGAACCAACTGCAAAGTATTCTGAACATTTGTATGACTTTGTCTTTACAGACTGAAATCGCCAAGAGATTGAATACAATTTGTGCACAAGTCATCCCATTTCTGTCTCAGGAAGTAAGTAAAACTGTTCAACTGTTAAAGTGCAATTATGTTGCCTCTCTGTTTGCAAATTAGCTAGTTTTAAGACGTTAGTTTTATCACAAGGAGCAACTGTGAAGAACATCTGTTACAGCTGAAGTGTGTAAACCCCCTGCCATTCTGTCTAACACATCTGAGGGCACACTGTAGAAGTGGTGACAATAGTTCAACCCCAAATTAATTTTTTTCTATGGGAAACGGCAAAATGATTATCAAGCATAAAGCTTTTGTTTTCTGTAAGTAATATAAGCCTGATAGGTAGGTACTGATGACTCAGGTGCTCTTTTTATCTTCTAGGTAGAGAACTTTTCTTGTGCCAACTTAAAAATGGTTCCATGGGCTTGATCACCATGGACACAGATACCTCATATGTACTTGTGCATCAAGTCATTTGACAGTGCTATCTATGGAGGCAGTGGATAATAAATCACAAAGATAAAATAAATATTTACATTATGTTGATTTAGTGAATCATGGACATAGAAAAGCCATTTTATTTGGTTACAAAGTCATCGCGAGGTTTAACCATAATATTTTGAGGGGGAAATCTGTGAAATTGACTGTTTAGTTTTGCTTTGAAAGGTCTACCCTCCTTTTAGATAAATCTAATAAATGCTGCAGTGTGTCTTCAGTGGGTACAGGATGAATGTATCTTGGGGCAGGATGAAAAGCCTGTTGGACTTGGAGTAAGAATACTGGGCTTTGGTTCTAGTTAGCTTCTGCTGTTCCATGCTGATTGATTTATTTTTGAATCTAGTTGTTTAGACTGTAGTAACTTTGATCTCCACTGGTCTCAAATCCCCCAAAACTCCTTTTCTATTTTTGGGTGGGGTTGGAAAGGGTGCAGGGTGATTTTCCTTCCTGAAGGTAGCACCTTCCTTTTGAGCGAAGACTCAAAAGGCTAAATGAAGAGAGGAATTTCCAGAAGTGCCAGAGCTGGACGGATCAGCGTCTGTTAAAGAGAAGTGATCACAGACCTAGGGTGTATATCAAGCATCACAATAGATGTTTTGCCATTCCCAATTACCGTGTCGTGTGAAGTAATGTGTGCTTGAGAAGCGGCTGTTTAGACCCCATATTTTGACCTATAGGACATACAGCGTGTGTCTTTCTGTTGTTCAAATATATAGGGAAGGGCTGGGGATTTAACTCAGTGGTTTCGTCGCCTGCTGTGCAACCACAAGGACCCAAGTTTGATCCCCGGTACCAAAAAAAAAAAAAGGCGGGGCGTTCTTGGCTATTGTTAACACGTTCTCTTCTCCTTGTTTTCAAAGCATCAGCAACAGGTGGCCCAGGCTGTGGAACGTGCCAAACAGGTGACCATGGCAGAGTTGAATGCCATCATCGGGGTACGTGGCCTACCAGGTCTACCTCCTACAGTGTGTATAACCAGCTTTCATTTCTTAATAGTGTGATGGCTTAATTTATATGTATATGTATGTAATTTTCTGTACCCTAATGTTGACTTGTTTGGTGGGGGCATTGAAAGGGTTTGGGCTATGCTGAGATGTTCGTGGGAACAGGGATTAGCATTAGAGGGATGACAGGAGAAACATTTTAGGAGGGCAGGAAAAGCAAATCTACTTTTAAATGAGAAAATAAGTGCAGTCTATCCCTTGATGCCTAACTCCATCAGTTGAGTAAGAGCTTTCAGTGAGAGCTGTAAATACTTGCCTCACTTCTGTCTTAGAATGTTTGACTGTAGAGAGGTCCAGACAAGTCTCTGAGCTGTCATTTCTCAGGGTTCTCTTTGCTTTTGCCTTTTGCTTTCCTGGGTATTTGAACCTGTCTGTTTGCTCCTTCTTTTTCTTGTGCCTTGTTCATGAATTTTTAAGTGGCACACCAATGAAGGGAGCCCTTTCGCTTGAAGAAGTGTTAATTGTTTGCCCTAGTGCTCTCTAGCCTTTTCATCAGGTTCCTGCCCTCCCCTGTTGAGTACGGTCTGCCCCGGGCCAGCCACTGCTTGTTAATCACAAGTCGTCTGCCCGGCATTAAGGAACCCGGTGAACTGTGTGTTCCACCCCTGCTTGAGTTCATCCCCCAGCCTCTGCAGGACCCTGGATGGTTCTCATGTGCTCTGCCCCTTCCAGACTAAGCTCAAGAAGGAGCTGAGACAAGGGAGGGTCCTTTCTGATTTTATTCATATGTGAGTGCCTTGAACTGATTCAAATCACTCATTTATCAATTTATGTTAATTGCTTGTGAGAAGATGCCCTGCTGGTCTTTCTAGTTCCCTAAGACACTTTGTGATGATAATTAGACATGCTGCTTTATGGATTAGGAGTGCCATAGTCCAGTGATGGCCACAAACAATGGAACCAGTTAATCCATCAGGGCTTAAAATTACATCCCAACTGGAGATGGAGAAAAAACATAAGAGCCAAAGAGGATTAAAGAATGAGCCTCAGCTTGAAAACGCTCCTTTCATCAGTTTCCCAATTGCAGATCTGCAGTGGGGTTGCCTGTGGTAAGCTATTGGCAGTCAATTAGGTGAAATAAACTGGGAGACTGACCTTCATTTCCTTTTAATAGCTTTTTCCTCCCTGAAATGGGGAGCTTCAGTGGATTTTCAGCTTAAATTTTATTCAAGCTGCTTTATTACACTTGACAGCTTAGCTCTGCATAAACAATTCCCCCTCCTCTTCCCTAGATCTAGGCGCTGCCTTTCTTCCCCTTCAGGATCACATTTTTGACTGTTACTTAGTGGGCTCTAATCACATTCAACAAAAAACACAATTACATCTGCATTTGTCTGCTGCCTTCTCTACCCTTTTCTAGTGTAAAGAATTGCTTTATTTCAGAGATCAAATCAAATATTCACTGGTACTTTTGCATGTACCGTGTTTGATTAACAAAGAGTAATAGTGAATTGTACTTGTAGCTTAAGCATGGAATTTTTTAACCTAAATGAATGAGGATGGAAAAGCCTGTTTTGATTAAAGGAAAACATATGCAAAGCAATTCTGAAGTACCCAGCTAAACTTCATGGAACATGTTTGTTTTCTAATAAGCTGTAGATTTTTACATGTAAGTTTTCAGTGGTAAAAGTGTTGCATTTAACTCCTGAGAGGCACTACCCAACCCCTGTGATTCTCTTGAATCTACACTTTAGAGACGAAGCAATTTTATTAACCAGGTGTTTACAGTGATGTCCTTTGAGAGAAATAAAAAAATAAAAATAGGCTGTTTTTGAAGGGCATGTGAATGGCTAATTTTAGGAATGGCTTTAGTTCAGGAAAGATGTTGTTGAGATTATAAAGGTAGTTTAGCTTTTTTTTTTTTAGTACCGGGGATTGAACTTGGGTCCTTATGTTTGCGCAGCAGGCGGTGGTGAAACCACTGAGCTAAATCCCTGGCCTGAGTTTAGCTTTTGATAGTGTAGCACCATTAAGTCAGATTGATGATTGGGCCTAGCATGTGATTTAGGCCCCTTGCATGTCCTTAGTACCCTGGGATGTGCGGTCACTGTCACTGAAATTTTTGGACCAGTATATTAATTTATGTCAGAAGCTTCTTTAAAGTTTTCAGTGATCAATAATTGTCCTGCAACATAAGTTTCATGCTCTGGCATATGTTTGATTTTTACTTGAAAGGAATTGTGTGCATCCTGGAAAAGTGAAGTAGCCTAAAATTGGGTTGACAGTTCAGCAGACCTTCACACCCGGTCATTGAACATGCAGTGTGTCAGCCTGTCTTCCCCCAGGGAGGAGGCACCAGGAGGCGGTCTGTCTTACAAGCAGCAGCTGCGCACAGAGTAAACGCAGCCTAGTTTGATCGCAGCTGTCAGCATTGTTCAGGGACGACTTACGGTGAAGAACAATAGGCAAGGCCATGCTCTAAGTCTGCATCACTCTTAGTCTGCACCAACTTTCAAGCTAAGAAAAGAAATAGTAATTTAACGGTTTAGACATCTATTACAAGTGTGAAAGATCATGAAAGAGTAGCCTTTAAAATGCAAATGAGCCAAAACATTCTCATTCCCTTTAAGGTACAATCAAGGAGCTTGCTACTTGCTTGACAGGGCTAAGATATTTCTCTTTAGCAAGCCTGGAAACAGTTAAAAGTCTTCTTAAGACACCAGGCTTCTCGGTGAGCTCAGGCTGTGTCCGGGCCTGTGGCTGCTTTTGCAGATGAAGAATTGTTTTCTTTTCTGTCTTTGTATCCTTGTTGAGTTAGGGATGGTGCCCAGTCCTTGCCAGTCTAGAAATCTTAGCTCTTGTGTGACAAAATCTACTGCATTTTAATTCTTTTCTACTTGCCTTCAACTTGTGTCAAGTACTGATATTTAAGAAGGATGAGCATCTTACATAGTTGATATTTGAACAAATTACTGGAATATTTTTGCTGGACTTTTTTTTTTTTCTTCTTTCTGGTACCAGGGATCAAATTCAGGACCTTGCGTTTAGGCGGCAGGTATGACACCACTGAACTAAATCTGCGGCCCTGGACTTTTAAAAATAGCTTCCACTGAGCAAATTTGATGACTGCCAGAGTAGTAACTGTAACTCTGTTCTGAATTGTGCTTCTCATAAACTTTCCCACTCAGTGTGTTGCATTCTTGTAGCAATAAAAAGGATAATTAATAGGCACAGGACTTGTTTGGTTTGACACACCTCATGGCTTAGAAAACAAGTTGAGGGAAAACAGACTCATTCATTGGAGACCTTGAGTTTCTAGATCAGAGTCATTTTCAAACTTAGAGCAACAATGGGGCTGGAGAGCTCAGTGGTTCCGCCGCCTGCCTGGCAAGTGCAAGGTCCTGAGTTTGATCCCCGGTACCAAAAAAAAATTACAGCAACATTCTTCAGACTTTTTTTTTTTTTTTTCAATTTGGAGTTGTATTAAGAATGATGAAAATGATGTTGGTTTTTACATGCTATAAAGTCTTATTTGTGGAATCAGTGAATGCTATCTAAATGCAGGGAAAATTGACTCTTCAGGCTCACTTTGCTTTCTTTTACCTGCCCTGATGAATACTAATTGATTGTAGTTGATTGGGATTTCAAATAATATTTTCCTTTAAAAAAGTTTATATCACAGATAATTACTATAGATCTGCCTGTATAGATAAATACATAAGGAAATACATTTCTGTGCTTATACTGGGACTTTTTTTCATTTTATGTAAAATTTCTATATAGTGAAGTACACAGAATTTACATGTATAGCTTGATCACTTTTGACATTTGCACACTCCCAGGGCCCATACTGCATGAGATGTTCTGTCACTGCAGCAGGTTCCCTGTACTTCTGAGTCAGTTTTCCCCACCCTCAAATGAAGTTAGTTGCTTTTTGATTGAAAAGTAATCAGTCAGTCAATACTAGCTGACTGCAGTTGCAGGATGGGGTGGGTAATACTGTAGTTTGAGACATAGTCTCACTATGTAGTCCAGGCTGACCTTGAAATGCTGATCCTTCTGTCTCAGCCTCCCAAGTGCTAGGATTATAGGCATGTACTGCTATGCTTGGCCTTAATTTTCTTTTTTAAAGCAAACAATCACATAGTTGTATATTTCATTTCTAACCCCCTGTTGCCCTACCTGGTAATGTTTGTGGGTATATATATTCCCTCGGATCGTGTGTGCATGGCCCAGGATCAGACAGGCTTGGGTAGGATGTTGAGTGTCACTCATTGCTTCTTGACCTCGTAGAGTCAGTTCGCCTTTCCCAGTGTCCCCCTCTGTTGATGGATAACACTGCACATGGCTTTTCTGGAGGTCAGACCCTGGCATTCTCAATCTTTGTGCTCCCAACTCCCTGGTTGAAATTTTGTGTGCCTGGTTTCTCTTAAGTCCTTGTAACCATTTGTGTGTCAAGTTGGCCACACCCCTGTTGAGACAGTCGCTCTGAGCAGCACATCACCGTTCCTTTTCTAATGGTTTCGTGGATGTAGATATTTGAGGTTAGATCCAGCGCTTGCCATAAAGTTGTCATGCATGTATGCCTTTTAATAAGAGCACAGTGAAAAAACACTACCACTTAGGTTTTAATGAATAAACTTAAAAGTTCACACCCAAGAGGAAAAAGTTTTAGGAGCAGATAGAGCCGGGCATAGTAGTTTATACCTGCAATCTCAGTATCAGGAACCTGAGGTAGAAGGATCACCACAAGTTTGAGGCCAGCCTGAACTGCATAGCGAGACCCTGTCTCAAAAAACAAAAAACAAACGGACAAAACCTCCCAGAAGGACGTAGAGTTGAAGGCACAAATGTGAGAACAGAACACTTTTGACTTCTTTACCTAACATAAAAAGAGAACAAAGCCATCTGCAGACAGTTACAGGGACTCCTCTGATACAATTGCAAGGAGAGAGAAATAGAAGAGATGGACATGTGACCAGCAGAGATTGTCCTTCCTACCCACAAAAGGCCAAGTTTCTGATAGTGACCTCAATACTGACTGTTAAGGTGTAAGAAAATTTTGAGTTGGGTGTGTTAGGTCATGCTTGTAATCCTAGCTTCCTGGGGAAGCTGAAGCCAGATGATTTCAAGTTCAAGGTCACCCTGAGAAACTTACTGAGACCCTGTCTCAAAACATAGAAGGCGGTAGAGAGGCAACTCATTGAGAAGGCCCTGAGTTCAGTCTCTCAAGTATTAGCCCCCACCCCCACCCCCAGCAGTTTCCTGTAGCAATGCCTGTGAACTTTGGGAATTCAAGAAATGTAATGTTAATGTAGGCATTTTTTTCTGTCTTATTTCCTTGCTATATGATTTATTTTCCATAATATAACTTCTGTCAAGCCCTATAGTAGCTCCAGTTATTGGTTAGATTTGTATATTCCTGCTTCATAGACAGATTTAAAACTCTGTGCTTTAAAACAATTTCTTATGAAGTAAAAGTGTGAGGTATTGTGTGGTGTCTGGCTGTGTGTGTTTGTGCAGGGGATGGCCATGAATAAAAGCTTGTCCCTGAGACTGTGCCCCTGAGAGATTGAGCTGTAGACCTAAAGGGCTCTCCACTGTTGCATGAGGCGATTGGTGTAAGGATTAGCAAAATGTTGGATTATTTTTCTCCTTTGGCTGTAGCTGTTAGCTATCCGTGGGATTGTAGTGTGTGAAGTTTAAGAGGATGAGGTTAGCCTCTTATTCTTATGAGTATGCAGCTAATCCCTAGAAAGCCCCACAATAACCCCGCTGTAAGTTTCTTTATAAAACAAATTCACCCTATGAGAATAATGCATATCCTGTTACCAAGAGAAGACTAAATAACACAACAAACATGGCTCTTCTAGCTCTACTGACATATATTTAACGGTACACCTTCCATTTAAACACCAGCCTAGGCCTTTTACTGCATTTCCAAAGGGAAGGAGCAGTATTACAAGGAAGTCTTTTATGCATCCTGTTTCTCCTTTGGTTAGGTTAAATTTTTTTTTAACAGTAAAATGAGGTGTCTTTTGACAAACGTGAGGTTTAGCCTCATTTGGCCTGAGTTCAGTCCTCAAAATATCACCACCTTCCAAAAAAGGCAGTTTCCCGTAGCAGTACCTGTGAACTTTGGGAATTCAAGGTAATCTAGGCCTTAGTATCCTGATTCTTCTGTGTCGTTGTGGTTTTTAGGCATTAACAAAGGTGATACTTCTTCTTAATCACCCACATACTGTCCTGTGATTTCTACTTGGTTCCTTGGTACACACCATTTTATATTTTCTCTTTTTTTAGAGGGAGAAAAGAGCTCCTGAATGGAAAGTAGAGGGCCCCGTTTTATGAATTGTGCCTGTTTGTAGGTTTGTTTATTTTTCTGGTACCGGGGATCGAACTTGGGTCTTTGCGCTTGCAAGGCAGGGGGCGGGGGGAGGGGGGACCACTGAGCTAGATCCCCAGCCCTGTATGTTTATTTTTTTAAGAAACAATTTACTTACATCAGATTTACCTCATCACAACTCAGTATTTTTTGTATAGTCACAGAGGTGTGCACCATCACTGTCTAATTCGAGAACATTTCATCTTCCCCAAAACATACCTAATCCACTAGCATTTACTTCCGATGTGTCCTCTCCAATCCTTGGCAGCCCAGTGCCTTTCTAATGCTGTGGATTTACCTGTTTTGCACATTTCATATAATATGTAGCCCTTTGTGTCTGATACCATTTATATAGCATAATGTTTTCAAGATATATCTGTGCTCTGGCAGGTACCAGTCCTTTTATCAGTGAGGAATATTCCATTGTATCAGCATACCGTAACCTATGTTTGTCCAAACATAAGCTAACGAACATTTAGATTGTTTCCTCTTGTGAAGATTCCAGCCTTGAATATTGTGTACAAGTATTATGTATGTTTCCTTTTCTCTTTTTTTATTTTTCTTTTTCTCTTAATCCTGTACCTAGAAGTACAGCCAGTAGGTCATATGGTAACTTTATTTTAAGTGTTTGAGCGACGGCCAGACTGTTTTCTAAAGTGGCTGTACCAGTTTACATCTCCACAGCAGTGGGTGAAGTTCTAGTTTCTCTCCATCTTGCCCAGCACTTTGTCTGCCCATCTTTTTGCTTCCAGCCTTCCTAGTAGGCGTAAACTGGCATTTCCATGTGGCTCTAATTTACATTTCCTTGTTGACTAATGATGCCAAGCATCTTTTTACCTAATACCTGTATGGTTTTTGAGGTGGATCTATCCAAACATTACCTTTTAAAGCGTTGCCAAAAAAAAAAAGCGCAAATCAGAAACAACCTTAAAATGCATTCTGATTCAGGCCTGTAAGTCTGAGGACTCTGATCTTATTTTCCTAACTGTAAGATTTATGCAGGGAAGGTGGGATAAGCACAGCATAGATCATGTAGCTTTTGAAGTAGAACTGAAGTAGAGTGAAGATGAGTTCGTTTGTTCGTTCTTTCTTTCTCTCTCTTCTCTCTCTCTCTCTCTTCTCTCTCTCCTCTTTCTTTCTTGCTTGCTTTTCTTTTTTTGGTACTGGGGATTGAACTTGGAACCTTGCTCTTGCAAGGCAGGCGCCAGAACCACTGAGCTAAATCCCCGGCCTGTGAAGATGAGTTTGATTCCTCCTGGTGCCTGCCTACACGCATGGTTATCAGTTTTGCCTCTGGTGCCATTTTCTCTTGCTTTTTTCAAGCTTTGGGTGAATATCATTGTCAAATAGAAATTGTTTGTATTTTAGTGTACAGTTTGACCTTTTGATACACATACACATTGTGGAATGATTACCACAGCCAAGCTTGTTAACATATCCATCACCTCCCACCCTTACTGTGCGGGTGTATGGTGCAAAGACACTTAATATCTACTCTCACAAAGTCTTAGCAGATTTCAAGCACAATAGCATTACCTGTGGTCACCATGCTGCCGATTAGAGTTTTGGGATTCATTCATTCTGTAAGATCTGAGACTTTGTGCCCTTTCAGCAGCAGTTCCCCAGTCTCTGGTCACCATTCTACTTGCTGCTTCTGTGCATTCAACTCTTAGGTTCCACGTAAAAATGAGATCATGGGTGTTTTGTCTTTCTGAACCTGGCTTATTTATGTCCTCCATGTTCCCCCATGCTGTCACAAATGGGAGTACTTCCTGCTTTTGAAAGCCTGGATAGTGTTCTATTGTACATACATAATATTTTCTTTTTTTCTTTCTTTCTTTTTCTTTTTTTTTAGTACCAGGGATCGAACTCAGATTCTTATGCTTGTGAAGCAGGCATGGTGCCACTGAGCTAAATCCCCAGCCCGTAACATTTTTTTATCCGTTCATTTACCCGGATTTTTGGGTTTTATCCATCTCCTGGCTCTTAAGAATAATGAATGCTAGGGCCAGGGATTTAGCTCAGTGGTTCTTCCGCCTGCCTTGCAAGCACAAGGTCCCAAGTTCGATCCCCAGTACGAAATAAAAGAATAATGAATGCTAAAGTGAACATGGGAGTACAGGTGGTATCTCTTTGAGATGTTTCCTTTCTTTTGAATACCAGATATACACAGAAGGAGGATTGCTGGATCATACAAATTTTTTTTTTCTTTTGTTTTTTTTCTTTGGTACTGGATATTGAACCCAGGCGTGTTCTACCAAGGAGCTACAACCCTAACCTTTTTTGTACTGTACTTATTTTGAAACTCAGTGAGTTGCCCAGGCTGGCCTTGAATTTATGATTCTCCTGCCTCATCCTCCCAGAGTAGCTAGGATTCTAGACATACTGCCACCACACCGGGCTTCTATTGTTAGTGTTTTGTTTTGTTTTGTTTTGTTTTTTTATGAACCCAAAGACTCAAGGCAACTGATTGTTTTTATTGTTAGTGTTTTGAGGAACCTCCATACTGTTTACCATAAAGACATCACCAATTTACATTCCCAGAAATTCTGTGTAATTATTCTCTTTTCTCCATACTCTTGCCAGAATTTCTTTCTTTTGTTAATCACCATCTTAACAGGTGTGAGGTGATATAGTGTGTGTCACTGTGGTTTTGATTTGCATTACCCTGATGACTACTGATGTCGAGAATTTTTCATGTATCTGTGACCATTTTTTGTATATCTACTGAGAAATGTCAGTTTCCATCCTTTGCCTTTTTAATTGGATTATATTGGAGCTTCCCCCCCTTGCTGAATTGTTTGAGTTCAGTGGTTTGCAAATATTCTCTCCCATTCCTTAGGTAATAGTCAGTGTGTTATTTTCTGGGTGCACCTGCACTGAGATGGGCCTTTAAGTGCATTGTTACTTATTTTTTTACTATTGTCTTCAAGTGCCTGGAGAATTCTTGGCCCCATCAGTAGTTTCCACCTGTTTATCATCTTTGCCCCCTCTTCATGAGAGAGGCCATTCACATAAAGGGAGATTTTCCAGTACCTCCTATAATAGCATTCTTGATGTTGCTGCTGTCAGACAGCCCTTCCCACTTGTTTACATAGCACACCAATTTTCTTTTTTCTGCAATGCCCCCAGATAACTGAGTGTGTTAAAGAACAGGAAAAATAGCAGAAATCAAGGAAGAATGATTGGGAGAGAACTGTCAACAAATGCTCCTTTTCACATTTTTTTCCCCTTTCAAAAACGTTTCCATACTTTGTACTGTAAATGCCACTACTGTCACTCTTAGCATTTGAGATGCCATCTAGGGGCATGGCTTTCGACCTCACTGGGTTAAATTTTGATGACAGAGTTGTTCCTAGAGTTGTAAGGTGGGTGAAATTTCCAACATTAAATTTGATTCAGTGGTAAGTGGTACAGAGCTTAGCATTCTAGTGAGGAGAAGGTGGCCATCGACCTTTATTGTTACCCTGGGTATCCTGCTTCATTGTGTGGGCAGCTGTGTGGTAGTAAAGCAAGTGCTGCACCCGTGTTTTAGAAACAACAATGTGGAAACCACTACACCCCATTACATTATAGTTCTGAATGTAAACAACAAAGTCAGTTTCATTATAGTAACATAATTTTCCCAAGCTGCACTAAGTAAAATGTGTATTAAAATTTTAAATGCTTGGCTGTTGTTTGACACAGATGAGGTTACTTTATTCCCTGTGTGTTTTCAGTATCATTATCTTGGGGTTTGGTGTGCGTTTTTCTTGTCTCTCAGTCTGTTCAGATTGTTTTGGTTAGAGCAAGTGCATTTCCCTCTATCCTCAAGCCCAAACCTTTTCCATGATTTTCTGAGGCACCAGAGTACCATTCTGAAAATTCCCAGGGTAGGTCTTTCCCAAATTGTTTGTAAAATATAGAAGCCCCTCTTCCCCAGGTTGTTAATGGAATCCACTTTAGAAAGCAGATGTTCATTTTTTGAGTGGTGACAGGGGACTCGGGTGGTGATGAAGGTACAGTCAGTGCTTGGATGTTGAAAAGTCGTGTATTGTAAACCACAGTTTGATGAGTCACGTGGCATACAAAACAGGAAGGTAAGGACAGAATTTCCGCTTAGATCTTGACTGGGTTTCCTTAGCCTCAGTGCTGGTGACATTTTTGGCTTCATGAATCTCTGTGTGATAGAGCACTATCTGTGCAGTGTAGGATTTATTATTATTATTATTATCATTATCATTATTATTATCAGTATTTTGGTACTGGGGATTCAGCCCAATTTTTACCAGCATCCTTGGCCTCTGGCCACTGGGTGCAGTAGCATTTCACTCCCCAGCCCCAGCTACAACACCAGAAGCGTTTACAGATGGTGCCAGATGTCCCCGGCTCAGGGAGGGGCGGGTGTAAAATTGCTCTGTTTGAGAACCGCTGGTCTGTAGTAGTTTGAAAGCCTGAGAAGCCAGCTGTAACCCTAAACACTGTCATCACTCATCAGACATGTCTCTTCTAAGAGTTTTACAGACTGTTTTGCCTTAGTATTCTTTGTAAACATTTTTTTTTAAAGTACTGTGAACTGACAGGGTCATATACTGAACTACATCCCAAGCCCTTTTCATGTTTAATTTTAGACCGGGTCTTACTAAGTTGCCAGATTATCCAGGTTGGCCTTGAACTTGGAGCCCTCTTCAGTTCCACAGAGTGCTGGGATTGCAGCGGTGCACACCACGCCCAGCTCAGAAGCACTGACTTGTTGGTTTTTTTTTTAACTTTATTTTATTGGTACATTTTAGGTATACAATATAATGACATTTATCATGGGAAATTTGCACCTTTACATAATCTCTCTTGGTTCTTATTTTCCCCCTTGCCCAGCCCTCCCTTCAACCCCCAACACTCCCAATCTACAAAGACTTTGTTTCCAGTTTTTCATTTTCTCATATTAATCCCATTCCCTTCTATCCTTTCCCCTAGCCCTCCCACTTCCCCTTCCCCTTTACCCCTTTTCTTCCTATTTCACATTACCTATTATCCATTTAGTCCTTATTACACTTTCAGTTTCTCACACCAGAGAAACTATTCGGTATTTATACATGTGTGCCCTATTTATTTCACTTGAGAGTATTGCCTCAATGTGCATCCACTTAGCTATAAATGTCTCTAATTTCTCATTTTTTATGGCTGAGTAGTACTCCATTTTATAAAAAACCCCACATTTTCTTGATCCAGTCTCCAGTTGATGGGCATTTGGGCTGCTTCCAAGTTTTAGCTATTGCAAATATAAGCACTAACTTTTAAAAATGCTTCCTAATTATTACAAAGTAACGATTTCCACAGAAGTGTGAATTTTCCTTGCTGCCATATTGCGAAGACATGTAGTTTTCCAAATGTTCGGTGCAGGTTTTAGTCAGTAGAGGGCAGATGTAACATACAGGTTTTGGCCGTATAGCCGTGGCAGTGTCACTCTTGTTCTGAAATGTCTTCTGTAGGTGGATTTTATGCACTTTTCTTTTGGTGAGGATGGTGGGTTCTATATGGCTTCAGGTAAACCTTATTGAGAGAAAATGTTCTCCAGAGGCAGCTGGGGCTGAAGTGTGCCAGCAGCCCTGTTCTGCAGCTCCCGTCTCACTCTTCAGGTACTGACCTTCTGTTATTTAAAGAAATGTGTTTTATCTTAGAAACAGGTTTCATCTGCGAAGGAAGCTTGATTCTTTACTAGCCTCTCTGGAAGAGGCCTGGGAGCACATGAAGTTCTCCTTTTCAGATGTAGGACCAGGATCAAGAGAGCTGACTGCGAACCAGTTTGTGTTGCTGCTGTTAAGGCTGGATGGTGTGGAGGTGTGCTTGTTCCTGGATATAAAGAATTGCTCTCGATACTGGGCAGGGAGAGAAATGTTAAGGCTTCAGAGGAAAAGGGAATTGCTTGGCTCCTTCCTGTGCTAGGAATGGGACTGGACTGCTGTGATTACAGGAGAAATGCTGCCCTGGGAAGCACCATGCTGTGTAGTCCCCACTCTGGTGCTGAGCCCTGGGGACCGCTTTTTAGCTTTGAGTGGGTGTCATCCTGAAGTGGGAGCCCACTACCTACGTCTTCACTTCGGGTGTGCAAGTTCCCATGGGGTAGTGGATGTGAACACACAGTGCTTCGCAGGACCAAGAGGTCAGTGTGCAGGAGTGGATCCGCATTTCCTGGAACCACAGCGCCTTCAGCAGCTGTGTCCCATCTAATTGCTATGTAGTGCTTTGACAAGGTATTGCTTTTGTTTTAAACAAGCAGCTCTCAAGATGACTGAGCTAGGAAAGGCAGAACCCAGAACCTAGTTCCTTGGAATGACGGATAGTGAGCTTTCTTCAAGAGATCTAGAGAGCCAGAGCAGGGTGGAAAGGGTTGTTGCTCTGGGCAGTCAGGCTGTTGAATGTCTTCTTTGGTAGTTATTAGCCTAACTGCTGGGTTTAACCACACACCTCCACTTCACAGCTATGAGAAGGCCCATTGTTGCATAAGCTAGCCCCTCTTGTCAGTAATATTTCAGTGTCAGCTTTCCAGCTCATCTTTCTGAAAGCTGATTGGGATTCTGAAAGAAAAACTACACAGATACCACCTAGTATGTGTTTGCTCGAACCCAAAATCCACCTCCATAGTTACTCTTGTGGTGGTTCCAGTCTGGATTTTGGAGGGAGCTGAAGATGCAAGGAGGGGTGAGGGAGAAGTGTCTTCCACCCTGTGTTAAATCCCTTCCCTCTGCTTAGCCTCTCATCTTCCCTTAATCAGTGCTGTGCTTAATTACCCCACCAAGTTCGCTTGTGTATGCATCGCTGCATTTCCCCCAGAAGCTGGACACAGCTCACACTCTCCGTAGTGGTAGTAATTGCTGGTGGGGCAGACCTGCTCCACATCCTCCTCTGCACACATTTCTCATGGCAGGTGTCTCATTGCTAATTAAGTGCTAACGAGCATGCCCAGTGGACTGTGACAACGCTGCCAGTGTCTTCAGCTTTATGTCTCACCATTGCTGGGCTCTTAAAAGGTGACAGCAAGAATTAGTGTCTTTGGATGACAGGAAGTTGATTTTATGCGTAAAAGAAATTGTTACTATGATCTCAAATGGTGAATGAGTGGTTTCTAAATACTTTTCAAGGATACTATTAATGTTGCCCATGGTGACCCCAGCCCCTGTTCTGTTTCTCCCTCTAATTAGAAGGCAATCTTTGAAAGGAACTTTGAAAAGGAGGCCGACTCCCCGGGACTTTCTAAAGGTGCTGGGAATGGTGGACCATGTACCGCAGAATAGCAGTAGATGCCGGTTATGACTTAAGATGCTGCTTTCTCTCACTCTTGGGTGGGAGGTGTGTTTGGGTTTCAAGTAGAAATCTGTGGCCTGGCTGGACATGACTGAAGGTCTGGCTTGAAGAGTCAATATATTTATTTCATGTAAGCGGGTAATAAGTGGAACAAGTAATTAAGTCCCAGCGAAGTGAGTGTGGATTAGAATCTTTGAGCATGTTCTGAAGTTCATCGTAGAAAGTGAGCGTCAGTCAGTTTACTGTCTCATCAAACGCCAGTTTTCTCTGGACGGCTGAGACATGTCCAGATGGATGAGGCGGGGGCCGTTTCTTAGATTCCCTTCTCATTACGTGCAACGTGCTTGTAAATGCAATATATGCGAGCTGTGGTTCTGTCTAACACATCCCCGAGGATTTGAACCACTGCTGGTATATGCACGACTGGCCCATCAGGCACCTTGTACCAGTGGTGGGACAAATGGACCTAATCACTTTCCTTGAAGTTTTTACTAATAAAATGAATACAAAACTACCCAATGCGACAGCCGTGCATGTCCCACAGGTACCTGCCTGGCAGCAAGATAAGAATTACAGCCCTGTTGTGAACATGCTAATGGGAACAGCTTTATAAGGTCTGGGTGTGTTGAGTGGTAGACTGAGGCAAAGAGGTGTGGTGGAAAAGGCATTGGGAACAGGGACTTGGGTCACCTTGGTCTGAGTCCCACGTGACTAGTGGAAACTGCTTTCTTCGTCAAGCTTCTTAATCTCTCTGGGTCTCTGTGTTTTCATCTGTTCATGGAAGTGGTGGCTTTGGGTGGGGGACTTGAGGAAGGAATGGGGAGACTGTTTCGTCTTGTGGTTTCCGGTTCTTACAAGCCCAGCTCCCTGAGCCCAGCTCTGCAGGCTAGGACAGGAAAGAACGCAGCAGTGAGGGCCATTGACTGAAGCTCCTCCTGCTGAGTGGGAGACTTCAGCAATTTCCCAGAGCTTTTGAGCCCTGGTTCCCTCTGAGAAACAGGAATATCAATAGTTGTTACGTTTTGAGAGGACTTGGTGACAGAGTAACACACAAGGGTCGAGGCCCAGGATGCCTGTTCTTCTTGGTGCGTTTTGGTTTTGTCTGCTTAGACCATTGGGGTAAACGAATGCAGGAAGGTTGGGTGAGATGCAGTCGTCTTGTAACTGGCACTGGTTGGGGTGTGCTTACTGCGTTGTGCAGTGCACACCCCTTCCCCCAGCCTCGCGGCTCTGAAATCCAGAGGAGTCCTGAAATCCTGCAGCATCTTAGATTCAGGGGCAACTGGATTTCCTCCCTGGAGACCCTTAGAAATGGAACTAACTGTAGGTCCTTTCTAACTCTGCCAGACTTGCTTAGCAATGCGCACCACCCCCGTCAGAGGGTGAGTGATGCCGGGAGGTGTCAGTGCACGCCTGAGGGTTAGACGTGGTGGGGAGAAGGGGCTAAGGAGGTAAAAGCTTGTGGTGAATGGAAAGCGCTAATCTCATTTTCCCCCTTTCCTCCCCGTGTCCCTGTCCCTCTCCCTGTTCTGTTTCTTGCACCCCCGATTCTGTTTTCCCCTGGATGCTGCCTCCCTCACTGTGACCACCTCACCTGCTCCCCTCCCTCTCCCCCCCTCTCACCACCTCCAACAGCAGCAGCAGTTGCAAGCTCAGCATCTCTCGCACGGCCACGGACCCCCAGTGCCCCTGACGCCTCACCCTTCGGGACTCCAGCCTCCTGGCATCCCGCCCCTGGGAGGCAGTGCCAGCCTTCTCGCGCTGTCTAGTGCTCTGAGTGGGCAGTCTCACTTGACAATGAAAGATGACAAGAAGCACCATGATGCAGAGCACCACAGAGGTGAGAGGCCGGGCAAGCCGGATTAGGGCTTTGCCCTCATACTCAGACAGTGCTGCAAACGTGTGCATCGCTAACAAGAGCCCCATCCTATACAGAGCAAACAGTGAGCTAAGAGGAACTGTCGCAGAGCTTTCCACGGACACCCATTCTGCCCTGCTCATTTGCAGGGCTTTCCGTGGGCATCTGTAGATTTCTCAGTCTGGTTAGATTGCAGGCATCTTGACATCTTGGCAACTGCCTCGTTAATGCCAGTGGCCTGTACGTATTATGGAAAACTGTTAACTGCTTAATTGGGTAATTTTCAAAGAAAGTAATGTTGTTAAATGGGGCGAAATAAGTTAAATTTGAAAGTGAATGTGTTCAAATGAAAGGTTTGATAATTGCATCTGTTACTACTTAGTTTCATAGGCTTTAATTCTAGTATGCATTAAATATTGGGCAGAATTGCACTTGACTAATTTTTGAAGAAAAGTAATTTATTCTGTCAAGAAATAAAAAAATAGGCTTTGTGTATGGTTAAACTGTAAATCTTATGTTTACAAAATACTGTAATTTTCAGGAAATCACTGTATTAGGAATGTGCAATGACTTATATAAATAAAAGCCATTTTTAAAACTGTTTGGGGCTTGTGTTCTAATTATTCCCCCCTTTTTTTTATTTCTGTTCTTGCCTCTGTGTCTGAACGGGCATGTCTGTGCGTTTCTTGGTAACCTCGGGAGCAGACAGAGAGCCGGGCACAGTAAGTACCCCCACACCCGCCACACACAAACACAGCCCTCCACTGCGCGGCCGCGTACGTCCCTTCTTCATACACTGGGGCACAAACATACCGCCCCCCCCGCCCCCGTCTCTTTCAGTAACCTGGCTTTTTCCTTTTCCTTTTTCTTGTGTAAGGTTATTTTTTTGATATCCAATAGGTTCCCCTCTTTTTTTTTTTTTTTTTTTTTTTTTGAATAAAACGTGTTAGACAAGAAGGGGTATCATTTGGAATTGAGGCTGTTTGCTGTAATTACTCACCTGGAAATACACTTTGATCTAGAGCTCAGACCTACTTTAAAAATGTTCATTGTTGCATTCTGAGTCCTGGTTGCATGTAGCTTTTAGAACAACATTCATTTTTATCTTCATCTTATGTGGGGTTTACAGATAAGAGATCAACCGTGTGTGGAATTGGGTGGTCTTGTGTTACCTCTACCTGAAACATTCACTGCCTTCTGAATGCATCTTAGTTGCTAGGTTTCTATATCTAGTTTTCTTTGCATAATTGTTCTTTTTCTTTGTTTGTTTTTTAAGGCAGGGTCTTGCTGTGTAGCCTAGGCTGACCTTGAACTCAGCATGTAGCTCAGGCTGGCCTCGAATTTAAGGCGAGCCTCCTACCTCCCAGTTTAGCCTCCCAAGTGCTGGGAGCACAGCCATGTGCCACCATGCCCTCTGCATAATTGTTCTTGGAGTGTGAGCTTGGGCTTAAATTTATTTTAGGCCTTACACTGGTCATACAAAAAAATGCTTAAAGACAAAGAAATTCATTGAACTTGGCAATGTGCTTATAGAGTTTACCTTTTTACCAAGCTATATCTGTATTGTATGATGTACATTTTACTGTGCATGGATCTGCCAGGTAGCTGTGGGGACAGCTGTGTCCAAAATGCATCTCTCAAATATTGTTGGAGCAAATAGAGGGTAAGAATTTAGTTCCTACTCAGCTAGAATATCCTGTAATTTTTGCCTCTTCTCTTTTGTTTCTGAACATAGCAATATTTTGACCATCTTTAACATGGAGAAAAATGGGACTTTGAATTTTTAATGGTAATGTGTGTGTGTGTTTGTGTGTTGAACCAAGGGCCTTGCATATGCTAGACAGCGTTCTACCGCTGAGCTGAGCCATCCCCCCTCCCATTTTGATACTTTTCTCTTAGGACTTTAGGGAAAAGTTACATAAGTTTTTCCAGTTTGAAGAGTTTAGGTCCTCCTCCCTTCTGTGTGGAGAGTAGTTACTTTAAAAATTCTCTAAGATAGATCTTAGTGTGCTTTGTGTCGGGATGTGTCTGGAAGAGTGGGTAATGGCTAAAGGAAACTTCTTGGGCTGTAAATTTTCTTTGGAAAATATTGAGGGGGAAGAGAAGGGACACAAAATTATGACTAGGAAATAGAAGTGTAGAAATAAATATACAAAGTACAAATGTGAGTAAACTAGCCTTGACTTAATGGATAGAATCTTTACGTTTTGCACTTCATTGTCCCCACAGATCCCCTTTTCTGCCATGTCCATTCAGTAGAGTATCACATTAAAACCTCAACACTAGACCTGAATACACAATGGTGAAGGTGTGTGGGGAAGACCATCTTGCATGTTTTTGATTTATTGAACTCTTTGGGACTTTATTTCTGATTTAGTATTTTCCCCCTCAGTACTACGGTGTCACCCTAAATGCCTGTATTCATTGGGTGCTCACTACATGTCAGGCAGTGTGGGACACACATCTACAATTTGAAGTATGTAACCAGCAGCACAAGCTTTCTCAGAAGGCCAGGGAGAGGTGACAACATTAGGAGACATGTGACAAAGTGAGCAAAAGTTGTGTAACACAGTGGTATCGCACACGGAGTGTGGGCTTTGAAATACTGTGGACGTGAATCAGTTTGATAGTTAAGCAAGAGGCATCTGTCATTCCTCTGTGCCTGTACTTCTGATTGTGTCCAGTAACCTTATTAAAAGGCTGAAAAATGTATACAAGTATTGAGTTCATCAGGGGAGTGAGAGGTGATTGGAGGGAGGATGATTGATTAGTTGTATCCTTAAAGAGATATAAAACAGTTCCTGAATTTTAGGCAACTGTGATTGTTTCTAAGTCCATATGTTACAGTTAGCAGTCAGTGAACTTTCTGGTAAAAAATGCAGTGGACGCATTTCATAGCCCCATCTAAAAAGTACAGTAATGTAAAAGAAAAGGGTGACTTACATATTATGGCTTGTATCCTTCTTCCTGCTAAATTTTTGACAAATTTTAAAGGTCTTTTAATGTTTTCAGAAATGCATATATTGTGTTTACTGCCGAATTATTTCAGCAGACTCTAGGGTGGTGATGATATAAAAGGGGAAGACTACACTAATTGTAACCTAAACATTTAAGTCTTCAAAGCAGAGTTAAGTTGTTCACTGTCCACGTAAGTGGGATTTTGTTGCAATCACACAAAATTAAGTAGCTCTCAAAACAGTGTAAAATTGAATATGAGCAGCAATGAGTAATAAGATGATGTGTGCTATTAACACCTAAAATACTACCATGCTCGTGTGTTTAATACAGTGGCTTGAACTGCGAAGTCTAGTTCTACTTGGTTGATAAAGTCACTCAGTGGGGTTAAGGGCCATTGCCACAAGCCAATGGCTTTAAACTTTATGGCCTCAAGATCTTACTGTTTCTTCCTTAGAATTAAAATTATTAGGGACCCCTAAGAAGCTATTTCTCTTGGTTACGTACTTTGACATTTACTGGATTAGAAAACTGCTGGTTGTGTAGTTTATTGGTAGAACTTTAGCATCCATGAAGCTCTGGATTCAATCCTCAGTACGCAAAAAAAGGCATTTCAAAATCAGTTGAATAAAGAGCTATTTTCACTTTGTTATCGTAAATGACATTATTAGTGAAAAATCATATTCTGAAAAGAAAAGTGTTAGTGGGATGAGTAGGCTTTTTTTTAAGATGGTGTTGGGGATTGACCCGAGGCCATACACATACTAGATACACACTTTACCCCTGACCTCTGTCCCCAGCCCCTGAATTGGCATTCTTGTGCATGTTTTTAAATGTCTTTAATGCTTGGCTTGAAAGCTCGTTTCTCATCAGCTTCTGTATTCGATCTGTTGTGGTACAATTGTTACGGTTGACATTCTGGAAGAAAATCTGCTATCTAGATCACAGAGACTCAGAGAACCTCCAGACCAGTAAAACCAGAACTCTCCATCGTTACCTTTTCCTGCCCTTCTTTCTATATTGAATGTACTAGAGTGGTACCTCGCTTCACAAACTTAATTCTTTCCACGATTCTGGTTGCAGCCATATTGCAAGCGTAGTCCATACATGCTTCCAACATGCCTGCAGTTAGTACATGCAGTACAGATATGCTTGCAGTTTGGCTGCAATCAGAATTGCGGAACGAATTAGGTGACCAGAATTGTGGAAAGAATTAATTTCATGGACTGAGACAGCACTGGGTTCAAATCAAGTACAAAAAAATTAGATACTTCTGTAGATCCAAAGGTAACTTAGATGTCTATAGAGTTATAGCTGTGAGCCTAAAGCTGCTTGGTAGGTACTTCCTGTTTATTCTTAATGACAAAATTATTCAATTTTCTAGTTTAAGCTTTTATGGCAGGGAAACAAATGAGCTTTAATATAAGCAATTTGTTTTAATGTAAAACCTGGAAAACAAAAGCAATAAGAACAAAATAAAAATATGAACACTTTTAAGTTCTTGTTTCTGAAAGGGGTGAATATAAAACTAGGAACTTTTTAGTGACTTGCTGTGTTTTTTGTTTGGTTGGTTTTAAATTTGATTTTTCTAATTCTCAATCTTTTTTAAAAAATAAGTCTAGTTATACGAGTGCAGCTGTTGAGCAGAGAAATAGGAAATGACTTAAAGTAGTTTATATACAGTAGTAATAAAAAGTGATAATACAGAGTAGTAATAAAAAACCTTTTATTTTGATAAAGATAAATTACATTAAATTTTGGCTGAAGGAGCTATCATTTAAATAACCTGCTTGAAAGACTTGAATTAGAGAATTGACAGGGTTACATAGCTTTAAAAAATTATAGAACATTGCATACAAATATTTTACTCATTTTACAAACATTTACCGAGCACTTAGCTATATGCTAAGTGCTGTTTGAGGCAGTGCATGTTCTTGGTGCTGCTTTGCACGCATCTCTTTTAATGTTATATGTAAATATATGTTGAATATAGTAATACTAAAATACCTAACTCGTGTGATTGCTACTTGGAAAGGGAGGGGTCTCTGGTGTGTCTGGGGGAGCCACCAGAACAGAGGACTTGCTAAAGTTGTGTACAGAGTGAGGTGGGTTGGTGCTTTTTTGCATAACAAAAACTCAAAAAGGGTTCCTGATCCAGAAGTCTTATGCCTCACTCACCTACACTACCTGTCATAGAACACAGCCCATCATTTTATCAATGAGATAGCAGTGTCCTAGAGACCAAGGGCTTCTGTCAAGTAGTGATTTAGATAAAGAGTTTTGAGGTGATGTCTGAGGGAGCACTTTGTCGCTCCTTGACTCCTTGACTGACTTCTAAAATCATCAGTGTCCATATTTTGAACTTACTCAAAGGTAACTAGGGCAGTCATTGCTTTATTTAGTAGAAGATGATTATTTTTTATTTTCTTACCTCTTCTTGACTAATTAATTGGCAGAGGTAGGACCGGGTCCAAGTTCAGGACTACCCATTGCTTGATTTTTTTCTCAAAATGACACTAAACCTTATAGAGTACAAGGAGGAGATTAAGACTTGCTTTGCTTTGAGGATACTGTGGTCTCTTTCTGAAGAAATTTGGATTCATACAGCATTGGTGAGTGGCAGAAAGAACCTGAGTTTTGGACAAAGGCAGCTGAGGGTGGGATGCTGGCTGCATGGGCAAGACTTTGCAGTAGGGTGAGAATAGGGTGCCTCACGGAGGGGGAGGGTTAGGGAACCTCAAGCGGGAAGGCGCCTGACGGTAGAGCAGGTGCCTCAGGAATTCCTGTGCAGAATAGCAGACAGTGACTATATTAGTTACTCTCAGCCCGGTCACTTGTGATGTCTTGTAAGACAAACTGCATCAGGCAGCTATGGAAGTGAGGAGCCACAGGCCACGGTAGATGCTGGGGATCATTCTCAGAGTGTTAGCACCAGGAAACGGTTCCCTGCTCACCCTGACTTGATCCTTTTCTGTAACACTCAGTGCTGTCAAAGATAACCAGGGATGAGCAAGGTCAGTCTCACCTAAATATGAGTTAATCTTGACCTGATATGCTGAGAAATGGCCTGGAAATGAAGACTAAAACGGAGATGTGAAAATTTTAGATTTTAAGTAAGGTGGAAAACACATAAGTGTTCTCTAGCAATTGCCTCTGCAGATTTCCTTTTGGCAAAATTTAAAACAGTGTGTTTAAAAAACTGGGTTCTCTTTATGGAAACTTGTGTCATTGCTGTGAACCCCAAAGAAAGGAAAGGCCGGGTGATTTCCAGGCTCGGACGGTGATCTCTCTTGTACAGCATGGAGGCAGCCATTTACTATGGCCACAGCTACTCACCAAGGAGATGTTTGGCCTGCGTGCGACTGGAAAACATCCCCAGCCCACTTGCTATGACCACAGTGAAAAGAAGTGTCTTGTGCTAATGAAACACAGCAGAACTGATAGAAAGAATGTTTTACTCCCAACCATCTTGGCCTTCAGTTTATGTTCTATAATTAGAAACCTCTAGGCCCAGCATCTTGAGTGAGTTTTTAAAAACTTTTCCCCCTTTTGACCTCATGATCATTTTTATCATTCTCTATAGAAAATAGGACACTTGGCATCTCCGTCTTTGAAATGAGGAGATGTGGACAGAAGTACTCATATCTAAATGACTCAAGTCCTGATCTGATGCTTTCTAGTTTTAAGGCCTTTTCTTGTATTAGAAAATACAGATTGAGAATTGTTTATCTGAAAACCTTGGAACCCAGTGTGTTTTAGATTTCTGAGTTTTTCATATTTTGGAATGTTAGCATGGACTTTATTAATTGAGCATCCTTAATCTGAAAATCCAAAATCTAAAATGCTCTGGAATTCAAACCTGCACTCAGAAAATTTCAGATTTCAGAGATTTGTGGGTCTTGGATTTCTGGACTAGGGGTGATCAGTCTGTATCTCATCGGAGGCTAGAGAGCTGAGAAGTACAGAAGCACCCTAGTAGAAAGCATGCATTCAAAGGTTTAACATAGAGGTTGGGTTTTACTGGGACCCAATCCTGAGTTGGGGAGTGATGGTTTCATGAGGTCATTTAAAAATTACTTTTAAATAATTGTATTTATTGGCTGCCCAGAGTTAATTTGTTTTTGTTTTGCTTTACCTGGAAGAGGTGGAAGGGCAAGATGGGAGTGAGGAGGTAGTATGTGTTTAATATGCCATCCAGCCCCCGATTCACTGGCTGTTGCATTCAGTGTCCCTGCAGGGCCACGCTGCATCTGGTGAGTCCTCCTGACCAAGCCACCCACCTGCCTTTGACAGTGCCAAGGTCCTAGGTCAAGGTGTAGGAGCACTTCAGTTCTTCCCCATATTTTGCATGCAAGCTATGAAATGTGTACTCCAGACTCCCTGCGTGGCTGAGCCCCTGAGATGCTATGTGCTTGCCATGTGGACACATTTTCTGATTTCTCCATGTTGCTGACAAGCAGGGATTCCATAAATCTTTGGGTTAAGAGTGCATTAGTTAAAATGTCACACATAATCTGTGAATGACCAGTTGGACTGTTGCAAAAAGTACAGTGCGGGGTGATGGCTTAATTGGTACCAGGTGTAGACAGAGAAGGCACACAGATGTGACGGGATGCGTCGTTACCTAATTGTTTTAATGTTCACAGAGAAGTTAATTGTCAGTGTAGAGTGTGCTAGCAAATTAGGTTCCCACTGCCGCAGTGTAACCAAGGATAAATGAGGTGTCAGGAGTTTCCAATCTGTACCTCTGACACAAACACTTTTCCTGCGGGGAAGAGAAAGTTCCCAAGGGGAATCAGCATGGCAGCTAACGAAAGCCATTTGAATAATGTGCATTATTTTCCCATTAGGGAAACCTGTCTAGCTTTGGCTGTACCCATGAGTGGGTATTTTGTTCAGATTTGTGTCTGGTAGTTTCCTTCAGGGTTAAACATGTTGGCAGAAGAGCTGTTGGAGGTCTGGAGATTCTTGAAGACCTCTGTGACTAGTGTTCAGGAGTATTAACAGTGTAACATCTCACCAAACTTTCTTTCAGTCTCTTAGTCCCCTGTAGAGCTATCTCAGTAGATGTGAACAGCCATGATTCTTGAAGCACTAAAGAAAAGTATAATTCTTGGAAGAAGACCATAGAGACTGGTCTTTACCCATGTTGAAGCCCTGGGTCTTTGGACTCTTAGTCTTGAGTGAATGTTCAGAAGATAGGAAAGGGCATGGGGTTGTCCTGAGTGGTTGTGATAAAGGAAGCATGGAGCTCAGATCTTAGTGTTTAAGCAGAAGAGTCTGCTGGGCACTCTGTGGGGTCAGTACTCCACTGTTTACACTGTTCAGCTCTTAGATGCAGGTACAGTCTTATAATTGCACTGGGTTGTTACTGTTGTAAGAGAAGATATTGGCCTCTCCTACCCACTGTATCCAGACACTTTGCCAACCACCTAGCTAACTTGGCACCCAGCATAGCGCAGCAGGGAAGGGTCCTTGTTTGTGTTTCACACTAGGGAACTGTGCTGTGGCCTGACTCTTTGAGGGAGAGCACACAGGTTCTGTTGCTGGAAGATGGGCTTATTTTCCTTCTGACTAGGCCTCTTGCTCCTCGTTCCAGTGGTTCTGTTCTGTCATCACTGTTAGTGCGGGTAGATGTGATTTCCACAAAGCATCCATTAACAATGCCAAACAGTTTGGCTGTTGCCCGCGAAGACGTCCTCCGATGTTTGATGTTCTTGAAGATTCCCAGGTCTGCTTAAGGCTGAGCAGTCTTGCTGTTGTGGAGATGCCTCCTCCATTGTCACACCGACAGGATCATTTGTCTCCTGCAGTTTCTCCCTGTAAATGGAGAGAGCCAGGCCAGCCAGGCCAGCTTCGGGGCCCACTTTCGGTCTAGTACTGAACATTGTTGAGGAGTCTTTTTTTTCCTTTTTCCCTTATTTGTGACTTGGGAGATATGCCTCTCGCTTTAGCATTTTACTTGGCTTTGCATTCTTAAGCGTGTGTAACACATAAGGTGTAGAAAATATTATGGTTTTTAGAATTGTAGATTGTTTTGAAAACTTTTCAAGTCTTGATTTGCTCAGGTTTGGGACATCTCCCACAGGTTGTATAACTCCTATTTTAAGTTCCTGTAGAAAACATAAGGTAAATAAGATGATTTTGTTTATATCTTAACAAAATTTTAAAACAAAGGAAAACTTATATACAGTCTGGAAATCCCAGTTCTGGGGACATTTATAATCAAAGTCTGCCCAGCATTTACAGTGTAGGGAAAATTCCTGGCAGATCCTTCAATTTTACCAGCTGCAAGGTGAAATAAAACTTTGAGTTTCTTAGCTAGAATGAGAGTCTGTCAGTTAGTATGGCAGCACTGATTCTCATATTGATCAAAAAAACTGATTCATGATTAAATATTTATTTGGCAGATAAATATTTGTAAAAAGAATTCTGCTTGTTGAATGCTATGTTGTAGACTAAAATCTTTAAAAATGTTGAGTCTGGGAAGAGCTGTCTATGGTGGCAGGTAGGTCTGTAGAACTGTTATCTCTGGGGACTGGTATCACAGGGAGCCAGTGCTGGGTGCAGTGGCACAGTGCATGATATGGCTCTCTACTGACGTCCTAGTTAGCACAGCGTTCATGAACAGAAAGCCAAAAATCTCAGACTGTTTTCATTTTATTATTATTGCTGTTAGGATTATTATTACAGACAGTCTTGCTGTGTTGCCCAGACTGGGCAGTCCATTTTAAAGTAGGCTTTACTTTTTTACCTAATTATGTTTTCACATGATTGGTGTGGTAGGCTTATTTATAATCATATAAATCAAAGGACTCTGAGTGGTTTGGGGGGAGGATTAGAAAAAAACGTGCATTAGACATTATGTCATGTTAAAATGTTAGAGATGATAGTTTAAAGAGCTTGTATGGGTTAGTGATTTGTATTTCGGTACAGGTATTCTGTGTACAGAAACAGCTTAGAAATCACCCTTCTGAAAGGGAATTTGACATAATGGTGTCCTGTGTGTATATTTGTGCCTGGGATAAACTAGGGTGCTGTCTATGCTAGGCAAGCGCTGTACCAGTGAGCCACATTCCCAGCCTTAGGAAGAGCTTGCAGATCGTAGGCCGACTATCCTGCTCCCTGGACACTCCAGTAAAACTAGTGGATGAAAGATACATCTTCAAGGTTGCTTTGGCTTCTTTCCAGGTTTGAGAATTGTCTTCTGTGTTTGGAATGACAGAAACAATCTCAGTGTCATTCTTTTGCAAATGGTCTCTTTTTAAATGTTTATTATGTAATAAGGACCATGATATTCTGTAACATTGGAGCCTAAATTTTGAAGAGCAAAGGATGTTCACTTAATACTCAGTTTTCTCTCTTAGTTACTAAGAAATGTGAAAATGGGTCATAACAACCATCAAGACAACTACTTTCCACCCTTCAGCCATGAGGTACAAGCAGACTATGCACGAGGGCAAAATACTTTTGGTGTCTCAAGACATGCAGCAATACCTGCGAAGTCACTTCAGGTTTCTGAGAGCAAATGGAACCACAAAGA
Source organism: Heterocephalus glaber (assembly GCF_053883595.1). Classification (NCBI taxonomy): domain Eukaryota; kingdom Metazoa; phylum Chordata; class Mammalia; order Rodentia; family Bathyergidae; genus Heterocephalus; species Heterocephalus glaber. The sequence continues at coordinate 64,900,339 of NW_028258317.1, read as the reverse complement.
TGAGGTCCCCCCAAGCAAAAGTTAAAACACTAGAATGGTTGCTGTTGCTGCCAGTGCCGCTCATTAGGTTGCAGCTGTTTGCTCATGTTGAGAACAACCAACCTGGTGTCACAAGACAGTTGCTCAGTCACACAGGTAGAACCTGAGTTCCTAGGACTGCGGTGGGAGGATGGAGGCCACTCTTGATGAAGCAGCCTTGAGGTAGATGCCTGCCAAGCACTAGTCCATCTGTCAGGGCGTGGGCAAACCAGGCCTTCCCGCTCTTTCCCAGGCCTTTCCGGCCCACCCTCTCAGCTCCCTTGTTCTGAATCACTTTCACAGCATCAGTGGTGTGAAGAGAACTTGTAACTTGTGGAAGTTTGCCAGTTGAATGGGGCTAGTTTTCAGATAAGCAGGGGTGCTAATTACTAGCCCAGTCCAAATTTAGAGGAACTTTCAGAGCTTTTCAAAACCCATTCAGTGCAGGCCTCACTTGAGCTGCTCAAGTGGAAATTACAGTAGTAACTTCTAACTCATGGAAGCAGAGGCATCAAAGTGTAATAGCTTCTAAGGTCTGCAGAAATGTTACTGTTTCTAACAGAAATTGTATTTTTCTAACAGAAGTATAGTTTACTTTTACATTCACAATTCTACCGCAGATCATTTTGAAAATAAGACAGTAAAAAGCAGTGTGGGATGGCTGAGTGATTTGGAAGCCCAGTGCTAATACACAGGAGAACTTTGAAGACAGCCCTGTGGAGGGACTTTGAAAACTGCCAGCAGATGCCAGGCGTGTGGCACACTCTGGGAGGCTGAGGCAGGAGGAGCCCAGCCTGGGCAGTTTAGCAACTCAGAGAGACCTCTCAAATGAAGAGGGCTGGGGGATGTGTCTCCATGTGAAGCTCCTCAGTTCATTCCTCCGTATTGGGGAGGGGGAGAAGCTAGCCAGTCCAGACCATGGGCCAGGTTTTGCTGGACACTTGTGTGGATGTAAAGCTGAGCAAGAGACTGCCCTGCCCCTGATGCATCTGCTGAGTCTGGAGGAGACCACAAGGCTAAAATAATCTAGAGCTGGACAGGCGTATGAAAACGCTTTTCCTAGTGCTGGTTAGCACTTTACAGAAGTTCTGTTAAATCTCCTTTATATCCTTCCTCAGGCTGTGAGGCTGGGCGGAAGGGCTTAGTTGTTAGCAGACCTTTATCAATCTAATTAATTCAGGGATCCAGCTGGCTCACCTTCCAGCCCCAGCCACTGTGGTAAAGCCATGACTCTGCGCTTCTCCATATTGAGTTGCTCGGATCCTTCCACCTTCTTTTATCTGAGCCTCCTGGCATTTGTGTAGCTTGAATAGTCAGGAATAAAGGACTTCAGCTGGCTTTAGAGTCAGCCCCTGAAGTGGGCCAAGAGGCTTCGGGTTGCCTTCTGGTCCCCAGTTTTGATTTCCTCCTGCCTGTAGTTGAGCTGGGAACCCACTCCCATGGCTGGGTTGGTCTTCTTCCCAGGGGAGCTTTGAGAGCCAGTGCCTGGCTGGTCACTGGCTGGTGAGGAGTGGAAACGTATGGTCCTAAAAATGTGGCATGGAATACTTGGTTTGGGTACATATTACCTTAGATTTGATCTAACTTGAAAGTTTCCTCTGCGGCCCGCTATTTTAAATTATGACAGAGGAAGGTATCATAAGCATTTGTTGGTCCGGGACCATCCCCCTTTCGTTCTCTAACATCTTTTGCAAAATTGGGGTTATCTGGGCTTTGTGAAAGGAGGTTTTTGCACAGCTCATTCAGCATTGTTCAAGGCAGTAACACATCACTGAACAAATTGCCTCTTGCATATGCTAATCCTGCACTTAAAAGAACTCATTGTAACATGTTCTCATGCTTTAGCCTGAGGGGAGATGGGAATTGAAGGGATGTCAGATCATGTCATGTGACCCCAAAATATCTAAAATGCCTGTTTTCTTTGGGTCAACAGTTCGCACTCAGCATATGCCAATGAAAGTATCCTGTGTGGTTTGTGGAAAAGATTAGTCCTTGTTCCTGCTTTTGTGTGGGGGAGCTGGTCTTGCTATTGAAGATTCACTGGCTGAGATTTCCCCTTGGGGTCTTAAATTTCAGTGCTATTGGCAAGCAACACCAAATCTTATTTTCAACAATAAAATAAAAGAATTCAAAAGTTTCTCCATTGTTGCTGTGGAAAATGTGATTTGCCTTTTAGGAAGCTATGCTGTTAATCCCACCTGCTTCCTTTGTGTCCTTTTAGAGTGGTACATAGTGACTCTTAGAGTTAGAGAATATGCCTGATAGAGCAATCTCAGGGTTGCTTAGAGCCCGTTCATTTTCCTGACTAGGAAGTCTCAGTGGGAGAGAATAAAAACACATCCACATTTAAACAGCAAACTCCTGTTTCCCCAGCACTAAATAGAACAGAACCATTTTGAGTGAGTAGAGCCTGAAGGATCCACTTGGATTTGGATGGTTACTGTTAAGTCTCAAGGTCCTTCGAAGTGCAAAAAGCACTTAGGAATGTTTGCCTCCAAAGTCTGTGTGGACAGATGACTCAATGTGATGAAAGGCTGGGTGGGTATCACTTGTCTAAAACAGTTCTCACATCCAGTTTGGGTTTTCATATGTACAGAGTGGGCTTGCAAGCAGTCTTTGATTATTACTATTACTATTTTTCTTTGTCTTGCAGAGTAATTCCCTCTTGGTCCCAGATAGTCTAAGAGGTACCGATAAACGAAGAAATGGACCTGAATTTTCCAATGATATAAAAAAAAGGAAGGTGGATGATAAGGATTCCAGCCACTATGTAAGTAAATAAAAGATTTTGAGTAGATTTGTTTGCTTACTGCTCACCTTCTAAGTCAGTATTCAAGTGTATTCCAATATCTCCATGATAATTCCACACCCCTTAATATAATTCTAGAAAAGAGGTAGGTTCTCATGTTCCATAGGTTATTCTTTCCCTTTAAGGCTATAAATTATGCTTCTGTTTGGCTTAATTTTCCATTTTAGACTTTCTGCTATAGTTATATGAAGGGCTGTGAGAATGTGGAGCCTACCTCATGTTCTCAGTGGCTGTGCGGAGTCCTACTTGTAGAAGGGGTCTGCCCCAGCACCTTGGAATTCCAGTTTTTGAATGAAAGCTCTGCATTTTCATTTTATCCTGGCCCCTGCAAAGTTAGTAGCTATTCCTGCTCAAATAAAGTAAAAATTGTGGTGTTACAGAATACCCTTTGGATGCTATTCTGATGTTCTGGTAAGATACCCAGGCTCCTATTAGTTTTAAGGTGGAGGTCTTTGTCTTCTGTTGTGAGTCACAGTTAAGTGGAAGGAACATCAGAGGTATCTCATTCACACCCCACAGTTGAGCTTGCTTGACTGGTTGGTGGAGTAAGGGCTCAGATCCTGCTGAACCTGCATTCAGAGGAAACCAGGTCAGGCCAAATGCCTCTGGTCTTGGGGTCGTGAACATTGTAGCAGTATGTAACTTGGACCCACCTTAGGTATCTCTGAGTGTTTGTTTTAGGGTGGGTGGGTTCTCAGGAACAGCTGAGGGCTGAAGTCTGAATTGGGCCAATTCTCTTGCCCTTGGCGGAAGAGGTATCCACTGTGCCGGCTGTGTAGGGTTTAGACACTGGGCCTTTGTCTCCCGCTGGCCTGCTCCAGCTGATACTAATGATGGGGCACATCTCTCGGACTCCAGCTCAAGTTTGTGTCAGGAAGCTTGTGCTGTTACGTGAATTATTTTATTTAATTCTGACTACAACCTGATGTGTTGGGTGCCGACATCTCCATTTTATACAGAAAGAAATGTAGCCTGTAGATTTTTCATGATTTTTGAAGGTTAAAGGCCGAGCCTGAAGGTACTTTTAACTCCGAAATCTCTTACTCACTATATGCTCTTACTATATTAAGATTCTCGAACACAGTCCTCCTAGGATTGATATTTTGCCAGAAGTCCTTAAATCAGTCTATAGTTTGGACTACAGAAATTGCTGAACTTCAGTTCTGAGTTGCAAGGCCTGAATATATAACTTATATTTAACAATGAATGACCTAGGATCTGTAGGTTAGCATGATGGTTTTGTTACCTGCTTGTACTAGGTGCAGTATTTCTGGTTGGATAGATATTTGTGTGCGGCATATGAGATACGTTGGAAAATCTGGTGGAAAAGGCCGCAGACTGCAGATGTTCAACGCCAGAAATCTGTAATGTGCTGAGAATGTGCAGATTTGCAGAAGGGCTCGAAACGGAGCTGAGATTTATATTACAGAAGACTGGAAGACTCACCTCAGTATTAGAAACAATACTCCAGTGCTAAAATAGAGAGGGGTTGGATAACAGGTATCAAAGAAGAGTTAAATAGGAATAAGCTCTCGTGTTCTGTGACACAACCGGATGACTACAGTTTTTGGCTACCTGTTAAGTATCATAGGAGGAACTAGAGTTGAAAGATTCCAAGCACAGAGGAGTCATAGGAGATGGAAATGCTAATTATCCAAATTTCATCATTACACATGTGTTCATGAATTAATATACATGTACCCCATACATGTGTAGATTTGTTGTGAATTTAAAAGAAAAATAATTTTTTAAAAATTAAAAAGTACCATTAATACAAAGTAATTGTTTTCTTCTTTTTGCTATTTCAACCTATACGATCAGGCTGTTTTTAGAATTTGTTTTTTCTGAAAGGGAAAACCTTCTGATTGATGTTCTTTCACCGTAATACTTGAGAACACCTGTGCTTTTCTGTGGGCTTTAAGAGAAAACAAATTTTATTGTTAGTTTTGTTCCTTTTTTTTATGAAAATATGTTTTTCGATAGACTCTTATTTCGGATTACGCTGTGAAACTTTTCTGTTGCCACTAGTGAATTGCAAGACACTTTTGTAACAGTAACTGAAGTGTATCGTGTAACACACGATTGAAGAAAATAAGTTGGATCTCCCACATGTAATAGTATGGGTATGGTTGGAAAAAAAAATTTAAGACCTGAATGCAAAGTTAAGGGTAAACTTTCTAACCTGAACTTGGAGAACAGAAGTTCACTGTGGCTAATAGGTAATATTTCTCATCATTGTTTGTGTCATCCTAATTGACAGTGGTATCAGTAAAAGGATCTTTTCTTTTTAACACCCTAAACTGGGGCTCTACTCCTTTTCAAGAACTACAGTCCCGTGAGATACCCTCCTTTTTAAATAGGCTTATCATGTTTCTCTTCACTAACGGCTATATAAGGCCTTCTGGCTAAGAACATAGATTTTTCAGACTGTCCTGGTCTTTGACGTAAGAGTGATCACATCATTAAATTGAACGGCTTTTCTGAGTCTTTTCCGGACGCAGTGAGGGCTTGGCGTTTCCTCTGATTAGCAAAGTGTACAGCTGTAGGAAGAGACAGTAAAAGCCCTGTTGCAGGATGGTGGTTCCTTCCAAACATTGCCACTTGTCTTCCTTTCATCTCTCTTACAAACATTCTGAGCTGATTGCTAGAAGAGCTTTATTTCTGATCTGAGGTTAGATCTTTCTTTTTTTTTTTTTGCTGAAACCAGTAAGTAACCCCAAGGGAAAATGGTTTCAGTAAATTTGTTATAATTTATAATTATGAATAGTCTCTGAGTACCTGATTAGCTGGCTGTCTCCTTGAAGGTAATACATAGAAAACCAATGATATGAAATCGTGGGCTTAATTTGAAATCAAATGAAACATACTGAAACATAGGCATACAGATTTCAGATGAAAAGAGGTGATTTCCGATTAAAAGAGTCAACCATTGCAAACACTTTTGAGCCCTGCCAGGGTACCAGGTTTTTGAAGCCTGCCATATCCTGTAAGCAAATTCTGCTCGGATAGCTGGTTTGCTGCTGCAGCAGAATTCCCTCCTGGAGCTGTGTGTAGCTCCAGGTCATTGAGAAGAGGGAAAGGCTGTGCCGTGCTGATTGCAAGGGCTGCCAGTTGGGAAGGGAGCACCAGCTGTGTCCTGAGGAGTTTTGTAGCTCTCCTGCTACCCAGAACTATAGGACGAAATTGAGGTATGCCCAAACGCATTCTTTGCTTTTACCAAACAGCATTAAAATTTCTTTTTACAGGACAGTGATGGTGACAAAAGTGATGACAACTTAGTTGTGGATGTTTCTAATGAGGTAATCATTCTTTTCAGTGACGTTTATCTTCAGAATGACTTGAACAATGTTGAGAGAAAAACCCAGTAGTGAGTGAATGAAATAGAGCCACAGTATTTTGGTCTTTTGGGTCTTTATGCATTAAGAACTCAGTGGTTGTTCATGAGCGATAATAATCTGATATAGTTGTCATTTCCTCTTTAAAAAAATGTGAGCTAGGTTTTAGCTCAATGACAGAGGGCTGCCTCAGCCTTTGCAAGGCCCTGGGTTCAATCCCAGAACCCACCCCCTGTTCCCCCTAAACATCTCGATCCCTAGTCATTTTGGATTTTTTGTTGTTGTTTTTTTTTTTGGTACCAGGGATCAAACTCGGATCCTTACCCTTGTGCAGCAGGTGGCGAAACCACTGAGCTAAATCCCTGACCCGTCATTTTGGATTTTTAAGTTGAATGTCTGGTTCTTATTTCTTTCCGTTGCCCTCTAGGAGAAGAACTTTGGCATGATTGTTTTCTTTATGGTATGATTATGGATGCATTACAAATACCATCTTGATCATTATAACAGCATTGCTAGATATGTCACACACCTCCACTCTGAAAGACTTTCGGTATTTCTTAAAGAATTAGCTGGTGTGGTGGTGCATGCCTGTGAACCAAGCACTCTGGGAGGCAGAGGCAAAAGGATCGAAAGTTCAGCCCAGCTGGGCCAACTTAGGAAGACCTGGTCTCAAAATATAAAGTAAAAAAAGGGGTGGGGGGGGTATCTCAGTGAGAAGGCTCTGAGTTCAATCTCCAGTACTGCAAAAAAAAAAAAAAAAAAAAAAATGTGAAAAACTGTCCATTAGAAGCTAACGCATAGAAACTTTTGATTCTGCTTGTTGAGGATCCTGCTTCCCCTCGTGCAAGTCCTGCCCATTCACCCCGGGAAAATGGAGTTGACAAAAACCGCTTGCTGAAGAAAGATGCTTCTAGCAGCCCAGCATCCACAGCCTCCTCGGGAAGTTCCACCTCTTTGAAGTCCAAAGAAATGAGCTTGGTAGGCGGAGTACTGGTGCTTCCTCTTTGAGCAGTGTGTTTTCCTCTGTGGCCCTTAGGAGTCCAGAGCATGAGAAACAGATTGCAGAGAGTGTTGACAAGTGAGATCCTAGCGTGTGTTTCCATTCAGCGCTTCCTTGCTTTGGCACTCATGTGTCTCAGGCCATGATTACGGGGGTTGCACAGGCTTCCATGTTCCCCGTGAAAAGCTCTGAGAAAGTTGCCAGTTAGCGAATACTAGCTCAGACCTCAAACGTTTGGGAAAGTTGTAATTTTTTTGAGCTGCCCATTTATCTGGTGACTGACCGTCCTGTCGAGGCATGTTATGGACCATGCCTGGGTATCACGGAGCTTGTCAGGTCGGAAATAGACACAGGAGGCCCTGGGGAAGGCCAGGAACTAGCGTTGTTGGGGCGTACCAGAGCCCCTTCTTGGAGTCATTTATTTATTCAGCACACTTGGCTGAGCGTGTCATGTCTTTGCTCTCATTACCCCTCACACGGTCCCCCTGATATTATCTAATGTCACCCATGGGGAAGAAAGCCCAAGGAACTTGCCAAGGCCAAGGCCCATCCGATCCAAGGCTGGAAAGAGTGGGGATCTCCCCTTAGCCTGTGCTCTTTATTACACCATAGTGCTTCTTGGATGATGTTTTAGTGTCTAGGAAAGATGGAGAGACAAAAGACGATGCCCTGGTAACACTGCTGTTGAGCCCCTACTGCACTGGGGGACCATGCTGTTCCAGTAGTGAGTGGGTGGTGATGCTTAACTCCCAGAGCTAACCCTTTAGGCAGGTTTCTGTCTCAGCACAGTGGCGAGGCTGGTTCGAGGGCTGGTGCCTCTGAAATGCTGGTGTGCTTCTCTTAGAGCTGATGGCCTTGCTGTCCCCTGCATTCGTGTCAATCCTAGGGCTACCTAAGGCAAGAGTGGGAAGCCTGTCTCCCTCACAGGCACTTGGAGGCCAGGGTGTGTGTTTCTGAGGGACTGGGACCTGTTCTCTGGGTGGTCATCCTTCTGACTTGGCATAGCGCCAAAACCCACAGGCCTGATGGAAAATTCTTTTAAAAATAAAATCTGCGGAGGAAGAAGTGTGATCATGTTCTGCGGCTCTAGCTCGAGTTTTAATTCTGGCAGGAAGAGGAAAGGTCAACATTTCTTGCTCACAAGTTAATGCTGTCAACATTGTGTGGATTTATGAAAATTGGATGAGGGAGTAGCTAGAAGGTGCCCAGTGTCCCAGCTGCTGTTGTGATAAATTGTGTAATATGGCTTGGATTAAAATTAATACTCATTTAATTTGTTTAATGATACCAGCATGAAAAAGCCAGCACGCCTGTTCTAAAATCCAGCACACCGACGCCTCGGAGTGACATGCCAACACCGGGCACCAGCGCCACTCCAGGACTCCGTCCAGGCCTCGGCAAGCCTCCAGCCATGGAGCCCCTCGTCAACCAAGCGGGTACAGTGTCACTGCTCGTTGTGCTGTGATTGTTCCTCCTTTCCTGGCTTGGTGTGCTGTCTGTTAATCTCGTGGTACAATTTCCCCATGGATCTGAAATGTGCTCAGGGCCACCCCCTTCCTGTCCCTGAAACAGGCACAGTAAAAAGACAGGTGTTTGTCTTGTGTTTCAGCAGCTGCACCCTGTGTTGTCTCCAACTGTTCACATTCAGCTTTTCTTTCATTTCTAAAAATCCAAATCCTAGGCACTTCAATAGTTTCTGATAATTATTCTGGACATAAGCTCCTTACCTAACATTGTGTGTCTGACTTTGCAAATATGGACTGAAATGGCTGTTTTTGTGACCCATGTGCATCTTGCCGCCTGTGGTTTGCTGGTTTTCTGTTGGTACATCCCTCAGGAATTGGCAGGCTCTCCTAAAGTGGGTATGGAGAGGGTTTCACCGAGACTCCAGCCCACCAATAAACACACTCATGACTTTCAACTCCATCTTCCTAGCTAGGCAAGGAAAGTAACAATTTGAGTCCAAAGAAAATAGGCACAGAATACTCCTGCTAAATCCCTGCTTCAGTTTACATAAATCTAGGATTTGGTTTTCATTTGGAACTGGTCCCAGGGAATGGAAAGTTCAGACTGAAGGAGAAATCTTGGATTTTATCAAGAAAGTCTTCTTTTGAGATTCAGTCAGGTAAACACTTCATGCCTGTGCCTCAGTTTGCCTTTTGTAAACAGGGTACAATAATGCTGATTCATTCCTCTGCCTTCCCAGTGCTGCCACATACCCCAGTGAGGAGATGTGTGGGTTGTGCTTCTTCTGGGGTCCTTTCTGTCCTGGAGAGGAGCTCTGCTTTTGGGGAGGATCCACTGTAAATTGGAGGTGATCTCCCCTCCTGCAGAAGCCTTCCCTTCTCCCTCCCCATGACGAATGACACTAACAAATGACACGAGTTGCCGGTAGGGTTTGACTCAGTGGTTCAGGAGAGTCATTTGTGGTTTGTGTTTGTTTTCAGCAGCCGGCTTGCGGACACCCCTGGCAGTGCCCGGCCCGTACCCTGCGCCCTTCGGGATGGTGCCCCACGCCGGCATGAACGGCGAGCTGACCAGCCCCAGTGCCGCCTATGCCAGCTTACACAACATGTCTCCCCAGATGAGTGCTGCCGCTGCTGCGGCTGCCGTGGTGGCCTACGGACGCTCCCCCATGGTAGGCCCCTGGTGGGGAGCAGGGGCACCGGGCCTCCCAGTGCTCCATGGCAGGAGCTGGCAGCCGCGCACACCCCAGGGACAGACGTGGGTGTCCTGGCCACACTCAGCACTTCCCGAGAGCCTTCGTCCATGTGCTGGCTCCTTTGGTGGTCGGGGGGCATCTGGCTTGCTTTCACCAAAGTAGATTTTTTTATTTGAAGGTGATGAAATGACTCTAGTGAAAGCAAAACTTTTTTATTTGTTCTCTTAAGTGTTTTTCCCCCTTTTTAAATCATAGGAAAAAATACTTGAGAAGCCCTGGCTTTCTTTTTCTATGGCCCTATAGTCTGTCACCCCAGTAACATGGCTTGTGTGAAACCACGTTTCTGTTCTCTCTCTCATCTTCTTGCACTGGCTTCAGACCCAGTCAAAGAATGGGCAACCAAAATGGACAGACAGTTCTTGGCCAATAAATACGTGAAAAAATGTTCAACGGTGGTGGCCATGAGAGAAATGCAGATGAAAACAATACTGAGATACCATCTCACTCCAGAAAGAATGGCTGCCTTCAAAAAGTCAAATAATAACAAATGCTGGTCGATGGCCCACTTTTAGAAGATACAGACCTGGATTGGAAGGGTGAAATGGACTGTCATCACTGACTGCATCAGGAAGGGGACCAGAATTCACCTGCAGCAAACAGAAGTTCTGGAAGCTTTTTTAAGGGCTGTTCAGAATATATCATGTGCTTTTTCTCTCCTTTCCTTTATGTTGCCCCGTGCAATTTGGAGGGATGTAAAAAGCATCTTTTTCCTTCATGTTACATTTTTAGGGAGGGCTGCAGTGGAGGCAGGAGAGTTTAAAGTAAGGTGGTAGCTGTGTTACTGTTGTGGTGCACAGTGTAGGGCATCCATGTTTGGATCTTTAAGCATTAACCTAGTGGAGCAGTGTGTCCCTGGAAACTTGCTGATCACATCTAGGGAATGCAGTTGGCACCCAAGGGCAGAGGACTTGGGTGCTGCTGACTGTCCTACAAAGCCAGCACAGAGCCCACAAAGAAAAGAGCCATTGGGCCCACAGCACCAGTAGTGTTGTGCTTGGTCAGCACTGTGCTCTGCACTTGGGGTCCCACACAGAACAAGCCGAGTCTGGGCTGTATTCCCATGGGGACTGGCTCGTGTGTGTCACGGCATCCTTTTCTTTCGAAGAATACTAGCCCATGCCCCCGTTCCCACTTAGATCACTTTGGAAATACAAGAGTTTCTAATGGAAAGTTGGTGTTCACAGAATGCCTGCCTGTCTCAGCTGAGTGTGCCGTGCCTTCTTTTCATTTCCAGGTTGGGTTCGATCCTCCCCCCCACATGAGAGTACCTACCATCCCGCCCAACCTGGCTGGAATCCCTGGGGGGAAACCGTAAGTATCTGGGAGAAATGGCTTCGGTTTGCTTCCAAGGTGCTTTCTCAGCCTCTGGTGTCGCCAGGCTGCAATTCCAAGGGGAGGGGAGGCTTGGGCGTTTCCAGGGAGACTTGTGTCTTTCCCTGAGGAGTGTTAACACTTTCTATATATAGGCCACTTGTAGGTGTCATGCCTCTGTTTTCTCCCTGTGGGTGAGCTCATGCATTTAGTTATTTCTGGAGAGAAGCTGTTGAGGATGAGAGCAAGGTGGGAGAAAAGAGCTGGAGGTGGTTGGTCCTCCTCACTTGACCCTTCTGTAGACGGCTGCTGGGCTCTGCTGTCTGGTTGGAGAGTAGCTGCTAGAGATGTTCCCCCGGCCTGGGCTGTGCAGTAGGCGGTAAGCTGTCACGGACTCTGGAAATCGAAGGTTAGAAAGGTGTCATCTCTTTACCTGGCTTGGTGCCACTTTGTCCTTATTTGAGTTGGAATGAGTTAGTTGAAGGGCAGGTTTTCTGGGATGCCAGCCTCCCAGGCCGACCCCCGGTTACATTTCTCATGAATGCTTTACTCAGAGCGAGCTACAGTTGCAAAAGGTGAAGTGGCTTCGTAAGGAAGGGTGCAAAAACATTCAGAATTTGAGAACATTCAGTTGGTTATTCTTTCTGGATCACAGAAAAGAAAGAAACATTTACTTGCTTTCCATAATGTTGTTTATTGAAAGCATGGTTTCAAAGGATTCTTAAGTTTCTCAAGGTTAGTACAAAGCAGTATTGAAATACGAGGGTCTGTCTTACCTTCCAGTAAATACCCGGCCATTCCCCACGATAGAAATAGCAGAGGCACTTTGAAATGTTGCCTTTCCAAATAAAAAATACCAGATAAGAACTACTGATGATGTGCAGGTCTCAGACTTCTAGTTTGTCATTATTGTCACCTGATATCTTCATGTGGTCACCTTTAGCATTTGCATCACTTGCACATTAGGGCAGTATTGTGAACAGCCCATTCAGTCATCCAGACATCTGGTGTGGTTTTGTACTCAGCCTTTTTTTGGTACTAGGGACTGAACCCAGGATGTTACACATGCTCTTCAAGTGCTCTACTACTGAGCTACATCCCCAGCCCTGAAGGAAGCCTTGCTTCAAATAAACCACCAACCAGAGAAAAAATTGAATTCCTTAGCCCATCACTGGCTTTTTAGGAAAGCAGATCCCCATTGCTCACTTTTCATGCATTACAGTTACCTGTTTCGTGGTACATTGAGTCATGATGAAATAAGGCTTTTTGTCTACACTGGAAATTAGTAGAGATGTTTAGAATTAAGGTGGCATGTTAGCCCAGTAAAGAGCAGGATGGAAGTGAGGGGAGATGTGACTTAGGAGTGCTGACTTAGCTGGTAGACCCCTGCAGTGGACTCCTGTGCTGTGTGTTTTCTTGGGAATGCCCCTCCTCCCACCCTGGGGTGTCCTCTAGGCGCTTGTGGGTATATTTTCCTATGGTTGCTGGGAGCATAGCAGTCAAATATCCAGCTGGATTGACGAGTGGATAAAGGGCAAATGAGAAGCAATAATAATGCTAACTGATGAATCTTTAGGGGGGAATTAATAGACAAATAAGGCCAAGCTTGGTTGAGCCTTACAAAAGCCAGCTTCAGGAACCAGGTGGGTGGAGAGCTGTCCAGCTGTGAGAAGACCCCATCATGAGGGCAGTAGGAGGGGCAGAATGGGCAAAAGGTAGAGCTGTGAGTATAGTGCTGGGTAAAAGGCTGGCAGAGAGTGCTTGATTTGGACCCTGTTCCTTACAGTTTTGTAGTTTTCTGTGGGGTGTGTGTGTGTGTGTGTGTGTGTGTTTGTGTCCATGACTTGATGCCAACAATAGTGATACCACGCTAATTAGAGCCAAATAGTCCATCTTTGGCTTGTGAGCACCATACATTTCCTTGTGTTCAAATCTATGTAAGCCAGGAGTAATGTGCTTAGGACAGGGACAAGGGCACAGTGGCCAAGTGGTGAGGCTCATGGGTAAAGGTGCTTTTCTCGTCTTGATCAAAATGGCCCTTGGTCCCTGGATCTGAGCTGTTACTACACTCTCTTAAACAGTAAAAATAATTTTTTTTTTTTGTACCGGGCATTGAATTCGGGACCTTGCGCTTGTGAGGCAGGCGGCAGAACCACTGAGCTAAATCTCCAGCCCAAAAATACATTTTTTAAGATTCTCTTTCATATTTGAGGTTAGCCATATTACGTGAGAAAGACAGCATTAGTACATAGCAGAAGGATAAATGAAGTTCACCGTTACTGGGATCTGGGCTATGCAGTCTTGTTGCCATATCAGTCAATTAATTAGAATAGGGATTTGCCACTGTAAATAGTCAGTGAAGAAGCATTGCCTCAGTCTGAAAGCAGTCATGATGATGGACTAAGCATTTTTCCAGCATGACAAAGATCGGTATTTTTGTTTTTGTTTTTTTGGTACCAGGGATTGAACTCAGGTCCTTGTGCTTGCAGGGCAGGTGGTGGAACCACTGAGCTAAATCCCTGGCCCCAAGATTGATATTTTTGAAGCATACAATAAGAGGGAATAGGTGGGAAAAGACATAAAATCCAAGGCCTGTGTTTTTGGGTTATTGGAATCATCAGTCATAAACTGCCCATCAACTTGCTGTGTAAAGGTATCTAAATGCTCACCCTTGGTTCCTGTATGCATCCATAGCAGGCAGTGGTGAATATTTACAGACGTAGATTGTGCAGAGCTGGTCTGAGGCACATAAGAGAAATGTGGATAAACAGTTATGTCCCGGGCAGGGTAATAAGGTGGTAAAATTATAGACATAATTCTTGGAGAAGTAGCAGTCGAAAGAATGTTTTGAGTGGGGGCTGGAAAGTGAGAGGGTGTGTGCGTGGGCTCAGAGCTGGGCCTGGTGTTGGGCTTTGTCTAGATGCTGGGGTGCTCTAGGAAGGGGGGAGTGCTGTGTTCTCAGCCTGCAGGGGCCTGATGACGGGTTCATTACAAGAGCAACCAACGTCATGGTTAAACTTGTGATCAGTGCTGTGGAGGAGAGCAGGGTATGATAGCAAGCGTGTAAAAAGTGAGGAAAATTAGGATGGGAATGACTTCTTAGAGTGGGGCACATGTGCCAAGCTGAGGCACCTGAAGGAAAGAACAAGTTTACCAGGCCCAAGGTGCAGGGGCACCACAGGTCGTGCAGGGGGAGAGAAAGCTTGAGGAGCTGCCATGCAGATGGAGGAGGGCTGCCTAGGAGGGTTCTGGCCAGAGGAAGGACCTTCCACTTCTGCTAGTACAGATGTCCGCCTGTGCTTCAGGTCGGCTCCATGGCTTCACCAGGTGGTGGCATGCCTCTGAATCTTGGGTCCAGGGATGGGGACTTGGTGCTCTTCACAGCAGTGCATTTTCTGTGGCTGTGTGAAAACTCTTCCAGCCCTTGAGGTGCAGTCTGTCTCTCTGGAACTTTGACCCATCAGTTCTTGTCCTTTCTATGACTGAGACCTCGTAGTGCCCAATGTGCATATAATCACTCACCCTTTCCGCATTGCCTCAGATATGTGGCAACCTCCATTTACCACAAGGCTTTTCTTCTGGTCAGATTTGCTAATTGCCTCAGCCCTGTATTGCAGGGTGTTTTTCAGGTTCCCACATCATCTGCTTGCTAAGCTCTACACATGTTGCCTCCTCCCATCCGCTCTTCCATAGTTTACTGAGCCCTCCTGTGCAGACAGAGTAGACCCTCTGGGGAGTGGTGTATAGGGAAGAGACATTTCTCCTCTACCTTCTTGGGAGTCTCCAGCTGGGCTTAGGAATTAAGATGGCATTAGACAAGATTAATAGAACATACACAATTTTTATTAAAATTTCACACGGACATGGCCTTTTGTATAAAGAAATTATAAATTTGGGAAGAAATGACAAGAGAAAGAGATTTGGTTTAGAGGCAGTAAATTGTGGGGTAGTGACCAAGAGATATATTGGGAAAAATAGTGAAAGAGAAGGGTTATTTTAGTACGTTTGTTTGTACAGGTCTATTTCAGTGTTGATCCCCAGACTCTGGCAAATAAGGTACAGGGAAAGCAACCTGATTTTATGTGAAATATTATGACCTGTTTTTATGTAGAAGGGAGGCCAGAAAGTCCTGCCTGTATCATCTGTTTCTCACAATAATATGCCAGAGTGGCATGTACTAGGATGGCACGTCCTGATCTTCTTCAGGGAGATAATGTTCAGGTCACAAAAGTAAGTATACAGCTATAGTAGTCATAAGAAATACCCCAGAGAGACAGCGCTCTTCGAAAGCATATGATGGGACTGAGAGGCTGATTCTTTGTGGGTAGTCAAGGTGGGATCTCTACGGAAGTGTTTTCAGAGCTCCATGAACTCAGGAGGGGCAGGGTGTTAACCTTTGGGTGGGGTGGGGACCGTGTGTGCAAAAGCCCTGTGGACTCACAATGCTTTCATCAGAGTGGAACAGAGCCACGTGACTACACCATACCTCACTCTTGTTTCTGGTGTTAAGATGACCTAAAATCTCGAGAGTTTTCAAACCAGCCTGGTCATTTTTCCCTCTCTTTTCTGCTCATACATTGTCTCCTAACTTCTGCATCTTTATTTAAAGGCATCATCTTCTGTGCTTACATCTGGACAGAACTTCAGCCTTAGATCCTTCTTTAACTTTCCTTGTTTATTCTGTTTCTGTACTTTTTTCAGTAGGAGCCCAGCTGACTTTTGTCTTCTGTCTTCCTGCCCCTGTCACGTCACTGTTCCTTCTAACTAGAGAGCAGTTATCAGGTCCATCTGCTGCTCAAAGCCCCTCCAGTGTTGAGGAGAAACTGATGTGCCTTGCGATGACAGGGCCCACAGGTCATTATCCAGCCTGGTTTCCCAGCCTCACGCCCTGTCAAGTCTTTGCATCTTGTACTGACCAGATGGGAGAGCCTGCATCGCCAGGTGATTCCTGCCTCTGCTGTCTAGAACACCTTCCCTGCTCGCGGGTCCTCACTTCTTCCTGTTTGTGTTGGCCAGCTTCCTGTTAATATAACAAAATTCCCTAGGTGATCCAGTTAAAAGGAGGGAAGATTTATTTTGACTTGTGGTTTCAGTCCTCGTTTGCCTGGCCCTGTTGCTTTGGGCCTGTGGTGAGACAGAACATTGTGGTGGGGAGGGCTGTGGTGCCAGTTACTGCTCACTTGTGGCGGTTGGGAAGCAAAGAGACAGGAAGTGACTAGGTCTCAGTGCCTCCTTCAAGGACACACCTCCAATGACCTAACTTCCTCTCCCTAGGACTCACCCCTTAAAGGTTCCTCTACCTTCCAGTAGTGCTACAGCTGGCAGCCACAGTGGGCAGTTCGGTCTTTGGACCTTTGGAGACCCTTATATACACCCTAGCACTGCCAAAGTATTTCCAGTCCTTCAAGGGCCATTTCAGTTACCTTCATGGAGAAGCCTTTAGGGATACTTTCGCATACATGATCTTTCTCCAGTAGCACTTTGGCATGTCAAAGGACACTCACACTTTGTTTTGGAATTACATGTGCAAGTTGTGTTTCTGTCTGCTTCCTCCCAGTAGGACTGAAGTTCTTGAAGTTGCTTTGTCTTCTTGAGCAGAGATACCCAGGAACCCAATGTTCAGTGCATTGAATAAGTGGGAGATGAGTTCAACATGCTCTAAGACTCTTAGGATTCATCCATTTTGAAAGAAGAGTCGTATTTTTTTGCACTTCAAAAATAAGTATTGTTGATTTACAAGAGATAACCATAACTTTGTTTTCAAACCTTCAAGGCTAGATTTAATTGGTATTGTTCAGTCAGCTCAATGTGAATTCATTTTTAGTTTCGGGAAATCTATTCCCCTGAGTGCTGTGGAGATCATTGGTAGAAAAATTCAACAGTTTAGTTAGACCTTTTTTGTCCTGGCCCAGTAGCATTCCTTATCTCTCTCTAAATACCCGGGGACTGTCTCTCCTTGGCTTGGATAGTAGTACCTTGAGGTCAGTAATAACTCAAATAATAGCTCTACTTCAGATTTTAGATTAGTTCCAGGTTCTTTCACCCTGTGTTTTAATGCCAGACATGTAATTCAGAAATCTTCTACCCACTTGCTTAGTGTTTAAATAAATCTTTAAAGTACCTTTTTCATTTACAGCCTAAAGAGAAAAGAAAATCTTAACTGCCTTTGGGGTAAAATTGCCTCTCGGGAGAACACATTTTGCGGCAATGACTGGAGACTGTCCCCAGGCTTCTAGCCAAGGAGATGAGCCAGTGACCAGGAACTTCTCTTTTTCCCTAATTTTGGATAAGTCTGGATTCTATAGCTGCTTTACTTAGTGGATTTGAAAGTTTAATCCCTTTTTACTTGTTAGGAAGCTATCCCTTCTTGTCCTCTTTGCTTAGAATTGGTTTTAATGTTTATTAGTACATATTTCCTACACTTAATGATTACATTCATCATGGGGATTTGGTACATGTACATAACACATCTTAATTCTTTTTAATTCTTGTTGCCCTCCCCTCCCTCCCTCCCCCTAAATCTATATTCTCTTCCTATTTGCAAAGAATCTACCTCCTTCATATTATCTATCTTTTATTTCACTCTTTAAATCATTTACACTTTAGTTTCCCATGTTAGAGAAACAATGGAATATTTAATTTCTGTGTCTCATTTTTTTCCACTTAATATTATGGCTTCAAAATGCATCCGTTTCCCCACAAAGGACTCAAATTTATTGTTCTTTATGGCTGAGTAGTACTATTTTTTCTTTATGCATTCATCTGCTGATGGACATAGAGGCTGTTCCAAAGCCTATTATGGCCTTAGTCATGAGCTGTGCTACTGTGAACATGGGTATGCATGTATCACTGTACTATGTCTGCTTATAATATTTTCCATATTCTTTTTAAGACGTTTGTTTAGTTTTGCAGTGCTGAGGCCTGAACATAGGGTGCTCTGCACTGGTCCCAGCCCTTTATAGTTTTCATTGAGACAGGGTCTCGTTTTATAGCCCAGTCTGGCCTTGAACTCTCAATCCTCTTGTTTTAGCCTCCCGAGTGGCAGGGATTATAGGTGCACGCCGCCACACCCAGCTTGCATGTGCACGTGTGTGTGTGTGTGTGTGCGCGCGCGCGCGTGTGGTGCTGGGGACTGAACCACCCTGGTACATGCCAGGTAAATTACTTTACCCCTGCAGGCTCCACTTTTCTTGTGACCCTCACATCACTATCCCCTTGCTTCTTCCCTGCCACCATCTCCATTAGTTTTCAGGCCAAGAGTATCTTCAAACCCTACATTGTACAATTCTCATGTATTCATTTGCGAAGGAGCCAGGTAACCCCAGCCCTCAGTCTCCCATGCCAGGTGTCTTGACTTTGAGCTCCATAATGTGCCATACTGCTTAAGGTGACTTACCTGGTGGTGTTCATTGCACGTAGGGCAGGCATCTCTCTCCTGAAGGGTCCCATTTTATCCCTGTGGAGAGCATAAGTCAAAGGTGCTTGTGTAGAAGCCAGGGCAGGGGTGAGGAGCTCTGTCTAGAGCTGGCCTGACCTGGATTGTCAGTGTCAGGTAAAAGAGCCTAAAACCAAGACCAGACCAGAACCACAACAAGCCTTTATTGCAGGGACAGTTTGCAGGGACAATTTGCCAGGCTGTCTCTGAACAAAGGAGTGCAGCAGTGTGTCTGGGGTAGGGAGAGCTTTTATGGGAGCTAGGGTGGGGTCTCGGGATGGGATGGTTAGGGATTGGAGGGTTTGAAAGGCGCGTGACCAGGGATTGGAGGAGCCTGTGACATCACTAGTTGCTAGGAAGATAGCAAGTATCAGGTTACTCTTTTGGCAGGAAAAGGGGCATGTTGGGAAGAAGAAGGTTGCCTTTTGGTGGGAGAAGCCATCTTGAGGTTGGGTTTTAGGTGGGGAGCAGGGTATTATGGGAAGGAGAAGGCCAGTTTGTGCGGGAAAGGAGCCATCTTGGAACTGGGTTTAGGTGGGAAGCAGGGTATTATGGGAATAGGAAGACAGCTATTATATATAGCAGCCATCTTAAGGTGAGGGCAGTCTATCCGTCAGTTCTTCCACATAGCAGCTGGTGATTGAGGGCAGGTTACTTGTTCCTCCTGTGCCTTTCTTTCATCTCACAATAAAGAGGACAGTATACTGCTTCCTCTGACCTGGAACCCATAGGTGGAGTGGACATTGTTCTTGAAGTACTTTACCCAAGTGGCTTCATTTACTCCACACCTCAGCAGGCAGGAAAATGAAGTCCAAACAGTCCCTCCATCTCACCAGTGACTACACGGATGCTATACCCTGGGTCTCCACACCTCTCGTCCTCTGCTTCCTGGACTATGCTCTGTAGTGCCAGGACACGCGATGGAGCTTGTCCACGAGCCCGATGGCTTTGGGAGGCTCCAGCCTGTGCTGGTTTCGCTGCACTGAGGAGAAGCCACAGACTTCACTTCATTACTGTAGCTGCTCTCCTTGTCTTGTGTTGTGATCTAAATGAGCTCTCCAGGGGTTGCTTTATCCCTGGAAGATGGATATCATCTCTTTGGCTGCACTTGGTATGACTACTGGACAGTCCTTCCGAGCGCTTGTGTATTGTGACCACCTTCTGGTTTTAGCATATTTTCCTCGCCAGAGCCACCTTCCGTATCTGAGTTCGTAGGTGATCAGGTAGCACTAGATGGCATGTGGGTCTCTGATTCTGACTGAGTGCCCACCCTGTGTAGGCTGGTGGGGTCCTTGCACTTGTCCCTGAAAAACTCTGGGATGGCCAGGACAGAAATCTTCAATGTGAAAAATGTTCTCATAGAGATAATTGTGGAAAGAGCCAAGGCACTGGAAAGGAATCACCCTGCCCGGTTAGTCATGACAGAGCGCGGGAGGGAGGAACAGGAACCTGGGAAGGAGGTGGTGCTATTCAGTGCAGGAGGAGCAATTCGCAGCTTGGCAGTGTGACTGTGCTTGGCACTTTAGGGGATTGGCTTGCTGTCTCATGTGGCTAGCAGTTTAGGGTCTTATGAAGTGTTTTGGCATTAAATTGTGAAGAGCTCCTGAGCCCTGAAGAGCTTTGAAGACCGAGTGGGGATTTTGGATGTGACCAGATTTTGTGACACTTGTTAATACAAGCAGTGATGTCACATGGGCTGTGCCAAGTCCACAGGCACAGGGAGCTGGGCCACAGCCCTCACCGCCAGGGTCTGTGCTCACTTCTTCATTACTGTTTACTTGATTCTGCCACTGCAATTCCGTCTATTTCTAGCAAACCGACAACTCTGTAAACACTTGTTTTCCTTTGGCTACAGAACATAGCCTGGTTTTATTAACAAGAGCCAGTCTGCTCAGAAAAATACACCCTGCTTCCTCCCAGCATAGCCTTGTTTTCCAACTCACCGCTGCTGCAGTCCCATCAGGGACTCTGCTTTGAGTTCATTCATGATGCTGCTGTGTTCCCAGTAAACGAAACGAAAAGACCTTGCTCTGAACCAGTGTTGGTTTCATTCAGTTTTTTTTTGGTACCGGGGATTGAACTCGGGAACTTGCACTTGTGAGGCAGACACCGAAACCACTGAGGTAAATCCCTGTTGGTTTCATTCAGTTTTTAAAACTGTCTGGTAGGCTTTCTTCTTCTCAGTTCTTTGATTCTGCCACCAGACTTTAGGGTTAGAAGTGATCCTGGTCTGTGGATGCTTGGCTCAGACAGTGTGGGGGGACCATGCACAGCACTGAGGCTCCCTTAGGTGTGGGTGGCCTTCCCAGGGCTCCAGGTCTTGTTTTTTGCTGCTCTGCAGTTTGCTCTGTCCTATGCAGATGTCCCCTCTGTGGATGGTTGAGTCATTGCCAAGTGATGTCTCTCCCATTCTCACCTTTAGTGACTTGTGAATTTCATGATTTTCTTTGCCATTTCATTGTCCTCATGCCTTCCTGACTCCTACCCTGTCTTCCACCCTTTCTGCCTCCCCTGATGCACATTGCTAAGGACAAAACGGGGAGGAGGACACCTAGACCTGCTTGATGTATGAATTTCCCTTTGTTGAAGTCATGGTGGCTTAATAGCGACACCGCCTTTTCCCCAAGACCCAAGTGTCAAGTGCTATGGGGAGTATTTTGCAGGTGCCATCTCTTAGTCCTTACAACAGCCTTGTATTTTATTATCTGGCAGCTCTTGTGTTATTATTTCCGTCTCATGGGTCAGGATATGGACACGGTATAGGCACAGGCCGGCCAGTTCCTAAGACTGCAGGTGGCACAGCTGGCAAGCGAAGGCTGTGCATCTGAAGTTTACTTGATGCCAAAGGCTCGGCTCTGGAGTGTCTGTGAACCTCATCGATTTGGTAAATTGGTTAGGATGCTTTTCCTCAACTTTATTTTGAGTAAATAAATGAATGTAAACTTGAAAAATTGAAATCTGATGTATATATATATAAGAGAGCATGAGTCATATGTGTATACCTCAGCTGCTTTTCACCAAAGACACCCACTATGTAAAGTGGGAGCAAGGAATAGAGCAGGACCATCTCCCGAGAAGTCCCCTTGTGCCCCAGCCAGGCCTCAAGGGCAGTCACTGCCCTGACCCTCATTACCACCAGCGATTGTTGCTGTGGTATAAATGCCACTGTACTTTGTGCAGTCTTATATCTGGCCTCATTTTGAATTCAGGTTTGAAGGATGTTTAAAAATACAATAGTTCCCCCTTATCTGCAGTCTCACCTTTGTGGTTGCAGTTACTTCAACTACAGTCAGAAAATATTGCATGGAAAAGTCCAAAAATTGAACAACTCATGAATTTTCAATCCCAGGCCATTCTGAGTAGCAGGAGGAAATCTTACTTGCTACTTCCTGCCTGGGATGGAAGGCATGCTGTTACACACCAAATCCCTGCTGTATATGCTACCTGGCTTTTAGCCACTCAGTAGTTGTCTGTGATCAGATGCCCGTCATGGCATTTGTAGTGCTTATGTTTGGGGGACTCCTATATGACTTACAGTGGTTCCAAAGCATAAGATGATAGTTCTGGCAATTCACATACACTACAGAGATGCTGTAAAGGGCTTCCTTTCATGAAAAGGCGAAAGTACAACATTTTGAGAGGGAGAGATCACATTCACATAACTTTGATTATAATGTTACAGTTTTTCTGTTGTGTTATCACTGTTTTTATCTCTCAAATCACTCAATGAGTTAAACTTTATCATAGGATACATCTGGGATTCTGGAAGTCATCCCCCATGGAGAAGGCAGTTGTCTGTACCCACTGTATGTTTATAAATGAGTTTTTGATTACGACACTAATCCTCAGCCAGTGGAGAAGAGTTTCCTTATGAGTTCTCTTCCATATTGTCATGATGAGCCCACAGCATGACCATTTCTTGGTTCATTTGCCTCTGTTTCCTTCCCTTGTGGATCCCTGGTTGAGACCCTGCATCGTTGTGGTTTACTCGCTTGATGACACCAGGCAGCCTAGTGGACAGTGCCAGCTTCCTCCCAGGCCATGTGGGTTCCCCCAGGATGGATGCATGTTAACAGCTCTGGCAGCAGTTCTCTGCACTGTTGGTGAGTTGTAAATCGCCTCAGTATGATGATCGCAGACCTCCTGTGTAGTTAGAAGAAGCAGACACCTGGGAAAGAAGAGGGTGTCTTCCAGAGACCAGTGTGCACTTCTCCCATCTGCACTTTGTGCATCTCCTTGTTGATCCGGTACATTTGGCTCTGTGCTATGTGGGGTTCCTTATCCTGCACATCTGGGATTGCTGAGAGGGCGACAGATGAAACCCTGCCTCACGGGAGGTGTCCACCCGGACTGATGGTGCACAGAGATGCTTAGCCCCACCTGTGGTGTTCCTCTCAGGCAAACTGTTGTTCTTAGAAAATAAGAGCACCCAGGTGGTTTTGTTTCCTGGGAATTTGCCTGTGACTGTGTCTGGCATCATCTGGATACTCATTTGCAGTTTAGGGCCCAGATCATGGTGCTGGATATATGGGTCATAGAGCTTGCTACTTTTCACTCTTTCCCGAGACAAAATGCCTGACACCCAAAGTTAAAGGGTGAAAGGGTTATTTAGCTCACAGTATATGGAGGTTTCAGTCCATAATCAGCTGGCTCCAAGGCAGGATGGTTTAGCAGACAGGTATTGCAGAGGAGAAACAGTTCATGCCAAGCAGAAGACAGCAAAAACAAGCAAACAAGCAACCTTAACAGCATCTTTCTGCCCCTTTTATCCAGACCACTTAGGGCGGGCAGCACTCACACCCTTCATCCTAGTGCCCTTGAGCCTAACATTGCACCGTGAATCAATCCCAGCTTCACACGCTCTAGATCCAGCCACCTCTGAAAATGCCCCACCTGTGACCGCACGAGGCTTTGCGGGGACCTCTAGACACAAGCTATAACACCACAGGACTTAATCTTACGGAGTTCTTTGACGCTCAGAATTCTGGCACGACAGGAATTGACTGAAATGCTCAGTTTTGTGGTCTGCTCTTCAAAGGCAACAAAGTGCTATTTGATTACAACTCCAGATGTAACTCCCATAAGTGGCGTAGGTTATGTGCTAACCCTAATGTGCATATATTGAAGTGTCATAGGGGCTTTATGTATTGCTGAGAACACCAAAGCAAAAAAAATGAGATTTAACTAGGCATGATGGTGTATGCCTGTAATTCCAGTACTAAGGGAGGCTGAGGCAGGAGGATTGCCAGTTTGAATTCTGCATGGGCAACATAGCAAGATCCTATCTCAGAATAAAAAAAGTGAAAGGGCCAGGGATGTAGCTTAGTGGCTAAACACTCCTGGATTTGATCCTCAGTGCCAAGGGGGTTAGGGGAGAGATCGACTTAGTGGTTTGGTGATGTGAAGGCTTTGTTTGGGGTATGTTGTCTGTATATGTGTGTCTGTTTCCAGAACATTCTGTATGGTCCTTGTTATATAAAAGATTTGGGCCAAATAGGCATTTAACATTAGTAACTAAAAGCAGTTTTCCAGGAGATAACAGGTATCTTCAGATTATGTCCTTTGGTTAAGAGGAGGGGGGGAAGTTTAAAAGTTTTCATGCGTTTAATTAGCTTTTATGGAAGGAAAAATAATAGCTTATATTTTATATTCAAGGTAAAACATGAGTATTAAAGTGCAGGCTGGTGAAAGTCTGGTATCTTGTATCAATTTTCCATTGTGTGCCTGCTGTGTTTACAAAACTTGAGTCAGTATTAAAATCGAGACTTTTAAGTTCTGTGTTAGTATTCATGGTGTTTCAGTGTAAAGTGTTAACGGCAGTACCCAGGAAGAGCCCAGACTTGACCTAAGAGGATGTGGCAGCAAGAAAACTGTGCATACTTTATTCACAGTGTGAACGTCTAGACTTCCTCGTGGTCTCTGGGCTAAGATAGAGGAAGTAGTGGTCTTCAATGTAGGTGCTCTGGGATGTGGGCATTAGCACTCCTGTTTCTTCCATCCTCTACAGTGGCTTTGCTCTGTGCATGTTTTTAATGTCTGTGATGTACTAGCCCTTGGAGGCTAAATAATAATTTAGTTCATTGGAAGAAAAACATACGCATTGAATTTTGGTGGAGAGATAGAAATGTGCAACCAAGGTTAGATTCATTTGTATTAAACAGAAGAAGAAACGGTAGCTTAAATGACACCAAGGTTTGTTTCTGTTTCCCATAAAAGACCCTCGCCTTCAGCATCCCAGGGTGAGTGTCCCAGCTCCGTGGTTTCCTCAGGGTCTGTGCATTGCATCTTTCTGTCCCCTCCATCCCTCCGCAGTTGATGTCCCTCTGGAAAGTCATCTTGTAATCTGAAACGGCTGCAGGAGCTCCAGTCATCTTGCTTATATTTCAGGCAGTGGGAAGGAAGACAAGAAGAGAACAGTGTCCTTCTTCTTGATTCTTTACTTTTAAATAAATCGATAAACTCTGTTTTTTAGAGCACTTGTAGGACCATTGCAAAACTGAACAGGAGGTGCTCACTCTGCAGCTCCACGTGGGCCTCTCTCCCCTCGTTTCTTTCAAGCCAAGGCCTTACCCAGGTACCCTTGGCTCGCAGCTTCTGCTTGCATCTGCTGGCCAGAGCATGGCAGACCTGGCCACAGCAGAGCTAGGAAGGCTGCTTCTCCTACCTGGGAGCTTTACTGCAGCCTCAGAGGAAACTGGAGCTGTGGTTACATAAGGGAAGTTGTTGAGTAAGAGAATTAAAGTCTGTCACACTTCATCTGTTGAAAAAAAAACAAACCTGTTACAAACCCATTTGATGTAAGAGAGTCTCTTGTTTTCTCTGTTAAACAAAAGGAAAGTTTGAGTCTAAGTTTTAAACTGGTGAGTTTTGAAAACTTTTTTGTTTATTAGTGTTGACATGTATATACTATTTACTATGTAAAATTTTTATGTGTTCTTAAGCCCTGAAAATGATGATGATTTTCAGTTATACTAAGAAATCATATAATTATACAAGGTTAATTAGGAAGTACCTTGTTTTATAATGGGACCCAAGTGGATAAGCACAATTTTTAAGTCATATTAAAATAGGGTTCAATATAGGTATCTATGGTATATCCTACATTTCAGCCATTATTTATTTTAAGTTTATTCCACTGGTAAAACTGGGTTTCAGAAGGAAATCATCCCAAGGGAAGCATTGCTTTTTGTCATCTGTCTTCTCAAGCTAGCAGAGGTTGAGACCCATTCTTTTATGATAAATAATGGTTTCTTTCCTCCCTCCCCTTGACCTCACTCCCACAGTGCCTACTCCTTCCACGTTAGCGCAGACGGTCAGATGCAGCCGGTCCCCTTCCCCCCCGATGCCCTCATCGGACCCGGAATCCCCCGACACGCTCGCCAGATCAACACGCTCAACCACGGGGAGGTGGTGTGCGCGGTCACCATCAGCAACCCCACGAGACACGTGTACACAGGCGGCAAGGGCTGCGTCAAGGTGTGGGACATCAGCCACCCTGGCAATAAGAGTCCTGTCTCTCAGCTGGACTGTCTGGTGAGTGCGCAGGAGCTGCTGCACACAGGCAATTTCTCCTCGGAGACTCAATAAGGAGATAGCTGTCCGGGCCTGGGTTTCATGCCCATTAGGAGGAAATAGGAGCCCACCTGTTTCCTATGCTGATTCTCTCCCCCACCCACTCCGTTCCTGCAGTGAGGTTTCATTTGTTGCTGTGGAAGTGGTTGGATCCCAGCATGCATAGATTTCTTGTTGAAAATAGTTTACAGTGTGTTTTAGAAGCTCTTGATGTGTAGAAGTGTATTACAAAGGGGGTTTCCCGTTTAGTGGATGAAAAGCACAGCTAGGTCTGGACTCTGGTTCCAATCCATTTTTAATTTCCTGGCAGCCTGCAGATAAATGTTGACTAGTAAACATTTGATATTGAGGCTTGAAAATCCCCCATGGACAGGGTCTGTTTTGTTAAGGGAGACCTGGGAGAGCTGGCTGGGTTTTACTACCTTAATTTCAGGAAGAGTTAAAAGATCACACTTCCAAGGTGTGGGGCCTCAGTCAGCACAACAGGCACGGAAGGAACACCTTCCCAAGGCATACAAGGTCTAAGAATACCAGTTTGCATTTTCAGGGGCACAGAACATACCATGTTAGGTCTGAAAAGTGTAACCCCAGGATTTACAAACCCCTGGTTGGCCGCCTTCCCTGGGGCGTCTGCCTACACAAAGATTCACTGTCTGGGAGGACATGAGGGTTGCAGAGGCCATGTTCCCAAAAAGCAGAGTGGCATTGTTCTTGAGACATGAAGACTTTAGGGGGATAGCTACTAGTACTTTTTCTTTAAATTAAATAACTCAAAAATACTTCCTTTAATGAAACTTGGACTTCAGTCCAATGTTCTATAGTAGTAGCAGTGTTCTCTTTTGAAGTTTTGTGCTTAAAGTTCCTGTGATCTTCAGAAGATAGGGCACTGTTAAAGCTTGTTCACTGGGGTCTGGGACGGAAGACAACAGCGACTTCTGTCCTGGAGGTGAATCGTATTAGGTCCCACCCCACCTACTTTCTTCAATGTGCTGGGTTTTTGCTGGGGAAATGCCACCTTTTATCAAGTTCTTTGGCCTTTGAATTGAGAGGCTTACATGAGACAGGAGTTGCATTATAGCCCATAATCCCAGCTGCTCCGGAGGCTGAGGTAGGAGGATTTTAAGTTCAAGCCCAGCCTGAGCAGCTTAGTGAGATGCTGTCTCAAAATAAAATAAAAAGGGATGGGTGTGAAGCTCAGTAATAGAGCACTTACCTAGCATGTGTGCGGTCCTGGATTCAGTCCTCAGTATAGCAAAATAAAATCACAAGTTAAGAGAGCAGCTCTATGAAATTCTTAGGTAAGAATCTTCTGACTAAAGAAAACTACAGTGTAACATTTGGTAGAGAGTTAAGAGCCTGCAAACCAAAGCATATGCAGGGGGCCTGCAGTTCCCAAATAGTAAATAATAGAGAGGGGCAACATAAAAGATGTAAAACTTGCTTTGAAAAGTGTTTCTTTGTTGACAAGTCTGCACACTGGCCATACACCTAGACAATTTCAGGTCTGCCTTCGGAGCAGAGCATCAGGGTCTGTCCCATGAGCTTCTGCACACGGCAGAGCAATCCTGTCAGTTTGTTTTGTTTACTATTTATGAAGGAAGCAATTGCATTTGGACCCTGATCTTTCCTCTGGAATACAGTTCATACAATGCCACTCCTCAGTCAGAAACCAAGACAGCAGTTACAGCGAGGCACTATTATTGCCCGGTGCTACATTATAGCAATTGAATTATGTTTATTTCACAGAACAGAGATAATTACATCCGCTCTTGTAAATTGCTACCTGATGGCTGCACTCTCATAGTGGGAGGGGAAGCCAGTACTTTGTCCATTTGGGATCTGGCGGCTCCAACCCCACGCATCAAAGCAGAGCTGACATCCTCGGCACCCGCCTGCTACGCCCTGGCCATCAGCCCTGACTCCAAGGTCTGCTTCTCATGCTGCAGCGACGGCAACATCGCCGTGTGGGACCTGCACAACCAGACGCTGGTGAGGTGAGCACAGGTGGATCTCTAGGAGAGGCCCCTCTTGCAGTGGTGGCCTGGAGAGAAGGCCTCCTGTCACCTTGGCTTCTCTGGCTGCCCCTAGGTTCCCGGCCCATCTGCTACCAGGCCAGGATGGAACTGGGTGCTGGGAACACCCAGGGGGGCTCCACGGTCTGTCAAGCAGTGTGCCGGATGGTCTTCTTTGGGCTTCTGTTCTTCAGCCCACGTTGAGGGGCAGGCCTGGCTTGGGGATGTGGGGTTAATGTCGATTACACGGCAGTATGAAGAGCCCTGGGTGTTTTGAGCTTTGGTCAGAACCTTGTTTATGCAAACAGGAGCCAGCTGAGGAAAAGACAACACAAAATCAACAAAAGGACATTAGAAGAGATTCCATGAATTGAACCCACAGACCCACAGTGTCTGTGTTTTTCAGTAACTACGTAAGAGTCCTGTTCAGGGTTTACCCCTTTCAGGAATGGGGTGCTCTGCCTGGCTTCCCGGAATCCATCCTCTCAACCTCAGCTCCTGTTAGGCCTCTGCTACCTTGGTCAGGGCTCACACCAGAGATGTCCTGGGAAAGTCTTTTAAGAAGTAAGCACTGAGCTGTGCATGGTGGGACCTGCCTGTGATCCTAGCACTCTGGGAGGCTGAAGCAGGAAGAGCATGAATTCAAACTCAGCAATTTAGCAACTTAATGAGACCCTAGCTCAAATAAAACATTAACCAAAAAGGAGTAGGGTTGTAACTCAGTGCAAAGGCCCAAGGTCTGTTCGCAGTACCAAAAAGAGAAAGAGGTAAACACGCAACATCACAGGTACAGTCGGGTGTGTTTGGCTCTTTGCCACGTTTCATTGCTGTTCAGAAATTTCCTTAGTTGATACTGCATTTGAGGCCTGCGGCTTATCTGGTGCAGGCCCCACTGCCAGTCGGGTGCACGTGTGGGGCTGTAGAGGTCATCATGGCAGCCCGACTCCTTCAGACATCCTTACAGAAATCCAGTACTGTGAAGGCAGGCACATTGGTGATACAGCACAGAGTGAACCGAAGGAACTCGTGGAGCCAGGTTACAACACCCCTTCTATCTTTAGAAAAAGTTACTTTCTTTTTGTTTCTTCTGTAACTTAATAGCACTTCAAAATATTAGTCCTAAGCACTTTTCAATTGGGATCCCATTTAGTCTGATCTGCTTCATCCCATGTTTACAGAGAGCAGCCTGGGGCGTGGGAAGGTTGAGTGGCTCACCCTGCTCACCAAGGCAGCATGGTGGAGCTGCACAGCCCTCCTGCCATGGCTATGCTCTGCGCTCCACTGTGTGCCGGCTCCCTGCAAGGAAGGCCTGTTGTCCAGGAGAGGCTGGTGCCTTCCAGGCTCTGTCAGGCTGTAGTGGCACCTGTGATGAGTGGCCGCTCTGTGCAGGACACAGGTCATTGTGTTTCTTGTGACACAGCACATCATGAAGACTCATGGCTCTGTCTTTTGGCAGCCGGAGAGTGGCACTGCCATCAGGACATGGATGGTGGCAGATGTAGGGGCGCTGTCAGGTGTGAGCAGGAAAGGATGTTTTTAGGGGACAACACATTAACTGAATTAAAGAAGTGAAGAGAAGTCACAAGGTGATAGGATGCGGGGAGGACTGGGTTTTCAGAGCTGTGATGAGGAAGACAGGAAGCACCTCAGGGACACCCTGGAGGCAAGCCTGCCTGTTAGGGAAGAGGACCGAGCTGGAGCTGCCGTCACTTCCCAAGGCAAGGACGCTTGCCCTAGCTCACGGAGGAGAAGTGTTAACTCAGAATTCAGAGCAGCACGGGCGCTTCCCATGTGCTCTTATAAATTCCAAGCTCAGCTTTAGAAGTTTGGAGCTCTGTGGGAATAAGGAGCAGGGCGGGGGGAGGGGATCCTAAAGGAAAAGGCACGGGACATCAGAAACTCTGAGCCTGTGGTCTTCACTCAGTCTTACCCGATTCTGAAGGTGGCTCCTGACCTCTCCCACTCCTCAGCTCCCTCTCAGCAGGCAGAGCTGAGTCCCTGACAGGCACCACTGCTGCATGCTCCCAAGATCGAGGCCCCTGCAGCCTTGAGCAGCACCTGTGCTCAACAAGTCCCCAATGTCTGATTGTCTCAGAGGCCAGAAAGGTTCTCCTAAGAATAAAAATCCTGTGCTCAGCTTGGAGGCAGGGTGCTGCCCGTGGATCTGCCTCAGTAATTAGCTTTATCTCTGCCCAGTGCACCGAATCAGGATGCTGCGTGACCCTTTGTCTCTGGAAGTCCAGATTTCCTAACACAAGGCTCTTTCTAATTCAGAAGGTAGGGTTGAGTAAACAGGTGAGCTCACGCTCTGTTGGCACGAAGGTTTGGCACAAATGGTTGATTTGCTCAAGGGGAGAGGATGCTTCTGGAACACAGCCACTTCTCACAGAGCAGGACTTTATCTTTCCTGAAGGACACACTGGGATTGTGTGTTTCTCCTTTATTTTCTTTTAACACTTTTCAGACCTGGGGAGGAGTCTTACCTTCTAGACAGATTTGGCATAGAAGTGAGAGCAGCAAATCTGACTTCTGGGTAGTGACCTCCAGTGGCATTCTATCTCTTTAGCCCTTGGATGGTAAAAAAAGAAACCAACTATTCAGGTGCATTTTCCTGTCTTCCCAGGGAAAGTTAGTTTGATCTTACACATCAGCAGACACTGACAAGATAACACACATGGAATCCAAAACTAACAACAACAGTGTTTACCTTAAGCTCTGGCAGGAAATCATTATTCAATCTGGTTTGTTTTATCAGGCAGTTCCAGGGCCACACAGACGGAGCCAGCTGTATTGACATTTCTAACGACGGCACCAAGCTCTGGACGGGCGGCTTGGACAACACCGTCAGGTCCTGGGACCTGCGTGAGGGGCGGCAGCTGCAGCAGCACGACTTCACCTCACAGGTGACTGTCTGGCCTCGCCTGCTGTGGGGTCCGTGGGGCAGACTGTGTGTCGTGCCCTGCCCCAGTGGAAGGGTAGCTGGACAGACAGATCAGCAGAGTTCAACATGAGATAACTGATTTAAGGAAAATAAAACACACAAATGAACACCCCTGAAGTACTTGGTGTGTCTAAAGTGCTGTAGTTAAAGACATCCTAGCTGCCCTATCTATGTATGGGTTTAAGACATTCATACAGTGAGGCACACAGTTTTCCTTCAACACAGCTTGGTCTGTTGTGTATATTCTCACGGTTCAATGCTGGGAGAGAGATGATTTGACTCCTGTTTAAATAGAATTTGAAGAATGCGCAGGTTGTCATGAGGAGTAGTGGAAATTCACAACAACTTTGCAAGTTAATTCACTTCCCCTGCATCGAGGAGCTTAAGAAAAATGCATCAGTATCTCAGTGGATGCCCATTTTATTACTTGTCCCTTAAAAAAATGGACTCATGGCTAACTAGATTTATGGAGTTTTGCAATAATGTAAAAATAGCAACTTTGTAAATTGTGTCAAGCAATTAGATGTCAAGTGTCTGGATCTAGACTTGTTTCAGGAAAGGCAGTGCCTGCATTTGAAGTGCATTCTGGTGATAGAATTATTCTTCATTACATGACATTTATCTTTTTTATACTAAAAAACAGCTTGAATTAGAAAAATAGGCAAAAATAGGAAACAACTATATATAATGATGAATTTTATGTCCCTGTTAACATTTTGATTTTGTTTATAGTCTTCCTTGTTTAGCCCTTTCCTAATGTGAGTAGGATTGTAGTTTTGATCTCCTTATTTTTAACTTCTTATGGAATTCTCAAATATATATGAATACTGAAGGTGTCCAAACATACATGAAGGGGCAGAGGTTCTGGTGCCCGTGACCCGACATCAGCAGGGCTCAGCTCCCGGCCTGTCTTTCTCATCAGTTCCCCACACACTGCCTGCCCCGAGCACTGGATTATTTTAAAATAAGTTCTAGATTTCATATAATTTTGTCTGTGAACATGCAGTTAATATCTCTAAAAAGATAAGGACTTCTTTTAAACATACAAACAAATACCCTTAGTATTAAGAATAATCCCTAGCTGAATGTAGTGGTACAACTATAATCCCAGTTACTTGAGAAGCTGAGGTAAAAGTATCACAAGTTTAAGGCCAGCCTGGGAAACTTAGACCCTGCCTCACAGAAAATAAAAAGGCCTAGGAGTGTAGTTCAGTGGTAAAGTACACTTGGGTTCGGTCTCCAGTACTGCAAAGAAAGAACTTCTTAATTTCATTACATAGAATGGAAGTGTTGACATTTTTCCAGTTGTTTCAGAAAGGTGTATTTGTTTGAGGGGATGGAACCCAGGGCAAGCTCCATCCCCAGCCTCACAAAGGGTTTTGACATTTGGTTCATCTGAATTGGGTCGCTTGTCCTGTGTGCTTTTCCACAGTCTGGATTTGGCTGATTTCTTCCCTTGTTCTTGCCCCCACCCAAGTTTATTGAGCAGAGTAATTCATGAGCCTGCTCTGTTTCTCACAGATCTTCTCGCTGGGCTACTGCCCGACTGGGGAGTGGCTGGCTGTGGGCATGGAGAGCAGCAACGTGGAGGTTCTGCATGTGAACAAGCCTGACAAGTACCAGCTGCATCTCCACGAGAGCTGTGTGCTGTCCCTAAAATTTGCTTATTGTGGTGAGTTCAACTGCAAGGAAACTGGAGGCCCTGGATGGCCTAAATGGAAAATACTTCTAAAAAAATATGGTTAAAAGATCATATCTGGAAAAAATGTCACTCTCCAAACAGCTGGATGCAATAATTCTATTGTTTTGCTGTGTCCCTTGGAGTGTAGTGATTTCTGTTTCAGTCTGTTTTGCTAATTTGAGAAGAGTCAGCAGGCAATGAAATTGCCTAATGCAAGGTTTGGACACATACTTGTTTCAGTGGGGTGTGGGTAGTTTTTACCACTCTGAAGAGGGCTGGGTGGGAATTTTTAGAAGAATGAGACAGAAGCTGTGGATGCCGTTGTGAATTGACCAGGATGGGGGACTCAGGGTCAGGAAAGAGGATATTTAGCTACATCCAGACTCTTTCATCCTGCAGTAAAGACAAAAAGGCTTGAAGTTCTATGGGAGCTGTTCTTGTGTGTTTAGGTGGCCATCTGTTGTTTCACTGAGTGGGCAGTTGGATGGGTAGGTACACTTACGGAGCACATTCTGCATGTCACAGAACATGACTGGCATTTCATGTAGGCCAACATTTAATTCTTCTACTTCATTATTAGGAGACTGAGAGCTTTATTGATTCACTGTCTGAGGGACCATCATATGTTGGGTGATGCTGCAGGTCATCTGTCCAGTGACCAGTGAGGCTGATACTCCTTGGATTCTACTCAAGATCACATAGATAATTCATTCACTGGGGAGCCCAGACTTAAAACCTCCTCTTAGGGTGTAGACTAACTACTTAGGCAAGATGGTTTATGCATTACAAATGCTGTTTGATTGAGACCAAGTTGCTAATGTAGAAGGAATTTCAGTGTTGCTAAAGCTGTGTATGCTGTGCTCATTCTAGGTAAGTGGTTTGTGAGTACTGGAAAAGACAACCTCCTCAATGCTTGGCGGACCCCCTACGGAGCCAGTATCTTCCAGGTCAGTATGGCAGTGTGGTGGCCTTGTCACCTCTGAAACCAGAGCGTAGGTGTGCCGGAGGGAGCAGGGCCCTGGTGTCCTGGCTCTGCCTTAAACACATGCCTATTCTCTTCTCTTCCAGTCCAAAGAGTCCTCCTCTGTGCTGAGCTGTGACATCTCTGTGGATGACAAGTACATTGTCACTGGCTCGGGTGACAAGAAGGCCACAGTCTATGAAGTCATCTACTGAAAACATAACAGGGTTTAACATTTATAGTTGAATTGGGCCAAATGTTTTGAATTTGTAGAAATAGAGAAGTTGTAACTTTAAATGAAAAAAAAAAATACATACAAAACAAAATACCTGTTTCCAAACCTGAACACAATACTACCCCATGTCTACAAAGAGGAGGCAATGAGTCTGCCAACAGAAAGTCACCTGTCTGCCTACCTAGACCAGAAGTAGCTGAGACCGCATGGACCAGGGGCCAAGGGCATGGGACTGAGGAGTGGACCTGCTCACTCGAGCCATGCCTGCCCTTCCCTCCGGCCTGTTGCTCGCGCCTTGATGGTGTGAGGCTCTCTGTTCTGTCCAGTTCACCTCAAATTCCATCCTTGTAGAGCAGTGGTATCTCTGATGAACCTGTTTCCTGATTCTGCATCTTGTGAAATGTTTTTTTGTATTTTTGTTGAAGGTTAAACATTTGTATAAATTGTAAATATATTTGGTTTATTACAGTAAAGGGTTTAGTACCAATAAGTAGTTCTCTTTTGTTCTCCTTTTCCTTTACTGTTTATATCACAGCTTTGGGATCATCGATGAAGGTTGTATAAGCAAAGTCTGTGCATGTGTTCAGAGAGTTTTAAAAAGCACTTGTTATTTTATAAATAAATTTGGCTGTGGACTTATGCTACATTGGAACATGAACCTGCTGGGTTTGGTTGTGCCTGCCTGAAATTCCAGCACTCAGGAAACTGAGGCAGGAGGATCACCACAAGTTCCAGGCCAGCCTGAGCTACATAGTGAGGCCAGCATGGACTACAGAGCCAGACCCTGTGTCAGAAAACAAAAAGAAAGAAAGAAAAAAAAAATCAACCTAGCAAGCACTTCTGAGTTACCAGAAACTCAAGACTACAAAATGGAAGTAACTGGAGATATATTAATGACAGTTTAATCTAGGAAGCTAAATTTATTTTAAGACTCATTCTTTGTTATGAAACTCTCGTGATTCAGGTCACAAATTAAAGCTTTCCTTTTTCCTGGTGATGTGTCAGGAGGCAGGATCTCTTTTCTCTAGGAAAGCCCAGTCTTTTCAAGTCTATATTCTCTTCCAACCTTTGCATTTCAAGAAATATAGGTGACTTTTGGTTTTATTGGTGTTATAATTTATGATGTCCAGAAAGCTGGAGAGTTCATTGCCTTGTAAAAGAAAGGTGAAAGTGAGCTGGTTTTGTCTTCATTAGTGCTCCCATAATCCATTATGTTAACTCAGATAGTCCAGCCAGCCCAGCCCTCAGCCCTGCTCTCCTCATTAGGGCTGTCCGAGCAGCTCCAGCCATCACGACCTGTCATCTGTCTTTGGTCTTTATCTTCGTGGACAAGCTTTTACTAATTTGGTTAGATGGAATCTATAACCCTGGGCTTTTAGGTTAACAAGCATGTTTCTTCCTGCAAGGGCTACATCCCTTGTACACCTGTTATTTACTGTTACATTTTAGAAAAGAACTTGCTTCATAATTTAAAGCCTTTTTCCCCTAGCTATTTAAAAATAACACCTAAGGATTTTTAATGTTCTTGTTTCCTTACCAGACAGCAAGTTTTTGGCAGTTTGTCTTAATATTTTTTGTTTTTCATCAAGACTTTCTTGTTTTTATATTTTTAAGAATATTGCTTTGTTTACTTTTTGCCAAAAAATACTTGTTTATATACAGAATTTGTTAAATATTTTCACTAAGAGAATGGCAACCACTAAGTACTAAAGCTGACTTCTCTCTCCTTCCTTCCTAGTATAATGAAGTAGGCTCTGGTGGCTTACTAATGTGTTTACCTTTTCCATTCTCTCTGCTTCCCTTCCTTCCTTGTTTTCTCCAGTAGTAGGTTAGAGATTCAGTTGCTGTGACAGAGGTTCAAAGATCAGTAGCTTAAATCAGTAGGGTTTGCTTCTGTCCCACCTAAGACCCGGGGACCCAGGCCAGCAGTGTGGCCCTGTAAATTTCCAAGGTTGCTCTTCTTGCCCATTTCCTCCAGCCACCAGTGGGGAAGAGCAGGTCACCCGCTTGCCAGTCTGTTGGCAGAGGCAAAGTCATGTGGCACATCCGGCCAAGAGGGAGACTGGCTCCTTGTACAGCCAGGAGCTCATAGAGAAGGGGAAACTCATTTCAAAGAATTCTGAGTTAAAGAAATAGTCCTCCTTTCTATTCTGGGCAAGTGCTTTGCAGAGCCCGACTCCAGCCCTGACTTCAGGGGTGAGACCGGTTTGGGGGAAGAGTTCTGTAAGAGGTGTTGCAGCACATACCCCATTGCTGGGGTGGGGTGGGGTTGGTCTGGAATCTTGGGAAAGTGTCCAGATGATTGAGAATTTCCTACTTCTAATGAAAATGATAAAAATTGTGCCTTCCTGTCCTGTCATGATCTTGAGGATCAGAAATGGCTGTGCGCAGCATTGTGAGTGCAGCTGTCTGACAGAGGGAGATGGCCTGAGGGAGAGGGGTTTCTTCCTAAACTGTGACCTTAAAGTCCCCACCCACCTCTCCAGGAGATGGGTAGCATGGGATTGTTGAGACCCGGCAAGCCATATGTTTGTATAGCTACCCCTTGGCTTGAACAGGGGTTACAAGGCAGAGCTCAGCAATGCTCCGCCACCTACACGTGGCTCACTTTTATGTGCTAAGAACCGTGCTAGGCAAATTCACCTATAAAATACCAGGAAATGGTTGTAATCAACCCTATTCAAGGCAAGGAAGCTGTGTCTCTATGGCCTCAAAATGCATAGAACCAAGTTTGGTTTTACTGTGACCGCTGTATTCATTCATATTTCATGAGTGGGCTGTGATTGTTTTCCTTCTAGTTTCCAGATTTTCTCTTCGTTTCACTTAAATATTTACAGTATGTGTAGTTTTCTTAAGTATCACTTC
This sequence comes from Heterocephalus glaber, assembly GCF_053883595.1. Taxonomy (NCBI): domain Eukaryota; kingdom Metazoa; phylum Chordata; class Mammalia; order Rodentia; family Bathyergidae; genus Heterocephalus; species Heterocephalus glaber. The sequence goes on along the minus strand of NW_028258317.1, from coordinate 64,863,442 downwards.
TATGCAGTGTTACATGTGTATATATACATTTGTATTCTCAGATAACTTAAATATTTTTTCTCATTCTTTTCATTAACAAATCATATCCTGGCTTTTCTAACCATAGCACCCCCACCCCTGGGCTGGAGATCAGCCCAGAGACTGGCATGGGCTAGGCAAGCATCTACCATTACATGACATCCAGTCTCAGTCACTTTTCCTCATTGCTGGGACAGAATACCCAACACCCACAATTTAAAGAAGTTTATTTTGGCTCAATGTTTGGTCTGTAGTTGCTACTTCCAAAGCAAGAAGGGCCTGCCTAGGAGAAAAGCTGCTCACATCATGGCCCCAGGAAGCAGCAAGTGAAAGCCAGGAAGGGAGTAGCTGAGGAGAAAGATAGACCCTCCTAGATCACACCCTCAATGGCCCACCTCCTAGCAGCAAGTCATCTGGAGGACCCCATAATCTAACCACCCTCCACAAGCCCTCCCCTGAGTACATGAGACTTTGGGAGCATGTGCCTCTCCTTGTCCTGTCTCATTCTTCGTGTGTAAGTTTCTAGCCTATAGCACTTCTATGGAGACCGCTAAATACAATCACAGTCACGATGAGAATAATTCTGTAGTATTTTTCTATAGCTAAATATTTCTAGCACTTATAAGAGGAAAATATTTTATACATACAATAATTAACATTTATTAAATTCCTGTAATTTGTGAGGTGATCAGGTCATTGTTTGACATAAATTATAATCTTTTGGCACCTGAGAGGTGGGGCTTTTTTTTTTGGAACCGGGGATCGAACTTAGGACCTTGCACTTGCGAGGCAGGCGCCGGAACCACTGAGCTAAATCCCCGGCCCAAGAGCTGGGACTTTTGATGGTTAACTCTTTCAGACATCAGGACTGGCAAGCAGCAGCTGGCTCCAAAGCTGAAGAACATTCAAATAGCTATATTGAACATCGCACTGTGAATTTATTGGTGTGGTACAGCTTTCCCAATGCTGCCCAATAGATTATAGAGTCTTAATTTCAGCACATCATTTGATTCCACCAAGAAGGTTCGACACTGTCCTAGGAAGGAGCTTGAATGATGCCGTTTCAAACTCTGCTCTAGTTTGGTTAGTTAGGGTTGGTTACTTCTCAATAATGTCTAAGGAAATCCTAGGATCACCACAGTTTCTTCTTCAAGCAATATGCAACTTGGTTTAGAGTCATTTTCTGCCCCAAAGAACATAACTATACAGATAGCCAAAGCTTCTTTGGCTACATATTTTATCTTAGCACTTAAAAACAGTTACAGTGGACCCTTGAGTTATGACCAGCTTGACATACAAACAACTTGGGTTATGACCAGAGTTTTAGTTTTAACTTAGAAACAAAGTTTTGAGTTACTTGGCCCGAATGCTGGCTGCTTATGCTTCCAGATGGTCTCAGATACAGATTTAACCATTAAGAGTCCTGGAAGGAACATTACAACATCCTTTCTTGTGTGGAGTTAATTGAGAAATCCTGGGCCAATGTCTCTCTAAGGACACTGAGATCTGCCTGTACACAGCAAAGAGACTTTGAAGGTGAGGAGGGACCTGAGCCTTCAATTGACCAACTTGGGTTACAACCCGACCTCGAGAATGAATTGAGTTCGTACGTCAAGGGTCCATTGTAAATGTTTTGTTCTTACTTGGGTTCATGTTTCTAGAGATGTTGACAACCTTTAGTCTGCATCAGAAACACCAGGAGGACTACTTAACATTCAGATTTCTGGGCCCCAGTCTTAGGGTTTCTGATTCTGTAGGTCAAAGTGGGGCCTGGGAATGTGCATTTCTGAAACAAATTCTCAGGTAGTCATGAGGCTGCTGGTCTGGGACCACACTGGGAGAACTGCTAGTAACCTCTATAGTGGATCTATTGATTTAATAAACTGTATTTGAGTATGTTCATGTTCTAAGCCTGGAACCCTTCCACGTTTTAGGCTTCGTGGCTAAGGTTTAAAATGCAAAGCTTACTGCTTTGAGGTTGTGTGACATCTGTTCTTCTGATAGTCCTAATTTTCAAAAATGACTTGATGTATAATAGGTCTAAAGCAAAATTGAACTCTTAAAAATTGCTTTTTGCTTAGGCCTCTCCCAAAGCACTGCAAATCTTTGAAGATTTGGGATACACATTCTATGACCTAATGTAGTGGAGCCCTCAAGAATGTACACACTACTGAAGTGGACAGTACTGGGGTATAATGGGTGGTGATGCAGAGTTAAAAGTTAGAAATCGTTGTGTGAAAATCGGAATACTGACTGAATACAAAATAGCAAAGCTGGCGACTTTGTTTTTATTTTTTGCAGAACTGGGGATCAAACTCAGGGGCTCATGCCTGCTAGGTAAGCACTCTACCACTGAGATACTTCTCTAACCCTTTTTATTTTTTACCTTGAGACAAGATCTCACAAAGTTGCCCAGGCTAACCTGGAACTTATGATCCCCCTGCCTCAGTTGCCCAAGCAGCTGGGATTTCAGGCATACACCATTATGCCCAGCCAAGCTGCCAGCTTCGGAGTTTATACTCTAAAGATGATCGTACTAGATTCCATCAGCCATGCAGACTGAATTGAGAATGTGGCCTCAGCAAGGCAGCCTCTGGGCGAATAACTTGGGTGGAATTACTGTGGTGAGGCAGGCAGGGAAGAACTGGGGCATGAGGTTGCTTGGGAAAATCAACAGGAAGAGACGGGTGAGCCACACTCATCAGCCTTGGATGTGAATTACCAGTTTGACATTGACTGGCCTTCAGCAGCACCGTCCTTTAAAAGTGATCGGAAGAGCTGTTGTGTGCCAGTCAGGCACCATGCCAGGCAAGGGCTTCCATACTTTCTCACATAATTGCATGTAAATTTTGGATGCACCCATGTGTTAAGAAAAATATTCCTATTTGCTTTAATTGATAACTTTTTTTAAAAAGTCATAAATATGTTCTATACCCCTGGTTTTCAACTTAGAGAATATAGCAAGGCCAAGGAAGAAAATAAAAACCCATTGGTCTACCTAGAAAGCGTGCTGTCATTTTTATGCCAGGCACATCAGATATAATACGGATACTGACTGAATGCTAACATTCGAGTGTTCACTACATGCCAAGGGCAGTTACGCACTTGTATTTTCTCAATGAACCTTCACAAAAGCCTCATGAAGTACTTACTGGGTTTGCATTTAACAGATGAGGAAACTGAAGCAAACAGATTAAGTAACTGGCTTGAGGTGGCAGAGCTGCTTGTTGGTAGTCAGATTTTAACCCAGATGGTCCGACTCCAAAGTTAGAAGTCATTCTTTCTGCTCTACATCTTTGTTCACATAGTTTCTTGCTCCCTCCCTCCCTTTCTCTCTCTTTTCTCTCTTGCTCTCTTTCATCTGTGATCCTCTTGCCTCAGCCTCCCTAGTGCTGGGATTACAGGTGTGTGCCACCACACCCGTTTCTCCACATAGTTTTATAAGCTTGCTTTATTTTTCTTTATTCACAATTTGCAAAGTTGGGTATATAATAATTTTCCCATTGTTCCTTTATTAGATTTATTAGGTTCAAAACTAGGCTATTTTGAATATTGAGATAAAAAGAAAATGTTTATGTGCCACTTCTCTCTATTTCTGTTCCTGTCCTTGGGGTTAACCCCAAGACATGGAATTACTGTGTCAAAAGATAAAATGGTTCCAAACCTTGATACTATATAATACCAATTGTCTTCTGAAAACGTCAAGCCCGATGTACTTCCTCAGCAAATCCTGACAATGGTGGCTTCTCTCAGGTCCACCTCATTAGTGTTCTTTAAAACGTTTATTAATAACAATAGATGATATTTCCTCTTCCCATTTTGTTTTGTTCCAGCTGAGATTTATTCTTTTTTTTTTTTTTAATTCTTTTATTGGTACGTTTAAGGTATACAATACAGTTACATTCATCACTGGGGTCTTGTACCTTTACATGCTGCATCTTGGTTCTTATTTTTTCCCCATTCCTAGCCCTCCCTTCACCCCCTCCACCCTTCCCTATTTACAAAGAGTTTGTTTCCATTTCTCATCATTTTTCCTTTCCCTTCTTTCCTTTCCCCTGCCCCTCCCACTACCCCTACCCCTTTGGACCTTTTCTTCCTATTTTACATTATCGATTATTCATTCTAATCATTGGTACATTTTAGGTATACAATATAATGACATTCATCATTGGAAATTTGCACCTTTACATAATCTCCATTGGTTCTTACTTTTCCCCATCCCCCTGCCCTCCCTTCAACCCCTCCATCCCTCCCTATTTACAAAGATTTTGTTTCCATTTTTCCATTTTCTCATATTAATTCCATTCCCTTCTTTCCTTTCCCCTACCCCTCCCACTTCCCTTTCCCCTTTGCCCCTTTTCTTCCTATTTCACATTATCTGTTATACGTTTTAGTCCTTATTTACACTTTGAGTTTCTCACACCAGAGAAACTATTCGGTATTTATACATGTGTGTCCTATTTATTTCACTTAAGAGTATCGCCTCAATGTGCATCCATTTAGCTATAAATGTTTCAAATTTCTCATTTTTTATGGCTGAGTAGTACTCCATTTTATTAAAAAACCACATTTTCTTGATCCAGTCTCCAGTTGATGGGCATTTGGGCTGTTTCCAAGTTTTAGCTATTATAAACTGTGCTGCTATGAACATGGGTGCACACATATCACTGTGGTATGATTCTTTTTAATTCTTTGAGGAAGATCCCCAGCAGGGGAATAGCTGGTTCAAATGGGACCTCTAGCCCTAGTTCTTTGAGGTATCTCCATACTGATTTCCACAGTGCTTGCACCAGTCTACACTCCCACCAGCAGTGGAGCAGGGTTCCTCTTTCCCCACAGCCCCGCCAGCATTTGTTGTTGGTTGATTTCATGATAGCAGCCATTCTTTCTGGAGTGAGGTGGAATCAGCGTTTTCATTTGCATGAGATTTATTCTTTTAAAGGATCTTGAAGAAGTCAGCGCATTCACTGTCCCCATCTGTAAGAACAGTAGGTGTTTGTCCTAAGGTTCCTGGAAATGTTTTCATAGACCTCTTTTGGGGGGAGATGTGGGGTACTGGCAGTTGAATCCAGGGCCTTTACCCTTAGCTACAACCCCAGGCCTCCTTAAATACTTTCACTTCAAGACAGTGTCTCAGTTGCCCAGGCTATGCTTGTAACTTGTGATCCTTCTGCCTCAGCCTCCCTGAGTGCTGGGATTACAGGCATGTAGCGTGACACCCAACTTTCGTAGACTTTATAGTTTAGGCAATTAACCTGAATGTCTGATTTTCTCCACACATTTCTGTTGTATCAATTGCATTCTATTTAAAGTATTAAGAACCTATTATTTTCAAAATTAATATGTTACAGATTTTCCACGATTATCTTTTACTTGCCTCAGAGGAGTAATTTAATGTACTTTCTGTTACTGTAACACGAGGAAAGGGTTATTTCAGCTCATAGTTATGGAGTTGATGATCTGACACACCTACTGCTTTTAGGGCTTTGGGTGTGTATGTGTTTGTATGTGTGTATATGTCTGTGTGCACACATGCATATGTAGCACACTGGCAGGAGGCCCTGGAGGCCCTGGAGGGCAGGTCCTATTCTGTCACTCAAGAACATGCCCCCAGTGACTGGCAGACTCCTCAGCCCCACCTCTTAGTTTCTTCCATCTCCCAGTAGTGCCTGGCTGGGAACCAAGCCTTTGACACATGGGCCCTTGTGATCTTCGACCTGAACTACAGTATTTAGAAACCGCAGTGAGAGTAAGCCTTCTTAACATGTGATGGTTAGGACCTGGACTGCTCTGTGCTATCAGAATAAAGCTCTGTAGCTGGGTGAGCAGTGCGCTCACTTGCGGTGGAAGCTGCCCAGTGGCACTGGTGTGTTAGAAGAGCCTGTGTGTGGAGCCAGGGCCAGCCTGGGCCAGGTCCCGGGAGTGACACACATGGGGTGCCTCAGAGTGGACCGGGCACCTCCTTAGCCCCTTGCAGGAGCTTCCTCGGCTGCACAAGTGGAGACGCGGCCCGCCTCGCAGGGCTGTGGAAGGTGTTAAACGGGACACTGCATTTTGAGAATTTAATGTGCATTTCTTTGAGCAGTTTCCAGTTAGGCCCAGGTTGGGTGACCACTGGACCTACCCCTGCCGTCTCTGTTAGCTCAAGCGTGGACATCATGGGACTGGTGCTGTTAGTGACTCTTGCTCAGTCTGTTCAGTGGCCTGGGTGGTTGCAGAGAGGGCAGGCTCCACTCCAGTCTCCAGGACCTGTAGACTGCTGTCTTTTCCTAGAAATAGCCGAATTCACAGCTACCTTCCTTAGGACCCTGCAGTGCCTTGCAGCGTGTCCAGACTAGGGAGCCACACACATGATTCAGGCCTTGTGTGGTCTGTTGACGACTGATTTGTCCACTCTGGGCTGAGCATCCCTTGGCTCTGGAAGTCTAGGTCTGGTTAGAGAGGTAACCTGTGGAATGACCCAGTGTTACTTTATGCTCTGAAATAGATGCAGTTGGCAACAGTCAACAGTCAAAACCATTTGCAAAAGCAGGGTGGGTCCAAAAATTGAATTACTGCCTTGTGTTATAGATGACTGAAGGATGAGGCTACAAAACATTTTAAAAAGAAAACCTTTTTCATCCTAATATTTCTGTTTCCTTATTTCCACAAACATACATATGTAGGCACAACATACATTCTATTTTGTATTCTGCCCTTCTCGTTAGTTATCATATACCCTTATCTCCCATTTCTGCTGTCTTCAGGTCTTCTTGTTGACCCCATTAAATGACACATCATCGTTTGTTAGACAGTGGTGTGATGTTGCCTGGTTATTTTTACCACATTTTAACTTTAATAAGTGATACTATGTTAAGCATCTTCACATATAGAACTTTTTCAAGAACAGAGATTGCAGGCCGGGGATTTAGCTCAGTGGTTCCGGTGCTGGCTTCACAAGCGCAAGGTCCCAAGTTCAATCCCCAGTACCAAAAAAAAAAAGAATAGATACTGCCAGATCAGAGATGCGAGTGTATTATTATAAGGTTATTTTTCATATCTGTGGTTGATTTTCTTATTTTCACATAAGTAAAATACGTTTCCTCCACCTAATACAAGCATCTCAATCCAGAGTTTCATTTTGATCAAGCATTTCAGGTATAACCTTTTATAGAGAATGTTTTATATGGCACTATTAAAGAAGGGAATGAATGGTTCCCTTCCCAAAATACAGATAATCAGCTCCAGAGCTAGGTCCCTGCCCAAGCCTATATCCCCTTAGTTTTCTGATACTGTATGAAGCAACCCATATCCTGCTCTGCATAAAAGACAGTTGATGAGAAAGACAAAGAAAACTCCTGTTCTTCAGGTGAGTGATTCGAGTTTTCCACTTGGGAGCAAATTCCTCCTGTGGTTTCCAGAGCTTGAAGAGATATTAGTTTGCTTTTCAATTTACGTGGCCACTCTACTGAATCCACGGCACAGCCCTCTGCAGTTGTAATAGCCCTGATACATAACTTCACATTTGGAATGGAAAGTGTAGCCATTCTTAATAGTTTAGTTTAATGGCCACTTTTTCCTTTCCCCTATGGTTTCTTGTATATTATTATTTTTTTTAGTAGACAGCCATTTCAGTGCCACCACATTCTCCATTTAACATACCCTCTGCAGTGAAATCCTTTTAAAAACAGCTATAGTCCCTTGGAAAGCAAATCACTCAGTATGAAAAAACGATGATCTATGGGAAAAAATGACCTAATGAGCCCTTGTCTGGAATTTCCTTCTTTCTTTTTCTCCCCTAAGAAAAGTGAGCATGATGCATAAGAAAATACACCAGCAGGTGGTCTGAGCTGTGGCAAGAGGCGTTGTGTGGCCCTGGTGGGATTAGGTAGTTATCCATCTAATGGCGGTTTTTAGGGTCTGCGGAGACCTCACTACCTGGATATTTGCTTTACTTGAATAACTAGATTCTGAAATAAAACCTTGTATTTTTAAGCCTTCTTAGGAAGTCTCGGGCCACTTCTAATTCTTTCTTGCACCTTTTGGCTGATTGAAGGAGTGGTAGCCCTCTTCTGGGCCAGCAAAGAGTTCTTGCTCTCAGCTCCTGGAGGCTTCATCCCTGATCCTGTTGCCAGGGAAACAGGTTTCAGATGGGTGCAAAGAAGGAAAAGGGTTCCAACATTTTATTTGAAATAATGAGATAACATGACCCATAATTCCCCCTTCCCCCACCTATCTAATGTCAATTTCCATGGAGACAGGATGAGAAAGGCCACTGACAGCCAGCAGCTGACAGCAAACTCACGTGTCTGTCTAGGTGCCAGGTGTCCTTTTGATATCTGCAAATGCCAATTTGTACAAGCCATGACATACCACTGGGCTTGAAGAGTGAATAAAATGGAACGCACCTAGCCAAGATCTTTTTCCTAATGTTTTATCAAAGGGAGTGCAATTTCTGATGGCCAGGTGATTTTTTACTGCTTTCTATGATACCTACTTTACTAATATGCAATACTCCTTTTCTTGTGTTTACCTTCATCATTTTTGTACTAATACTTAGCAGCATGGTAACCGTCCACTCTGAACAGTAACTTACTATTATATCAAGTTTCCAGATTTGGAAGATGTGGACCTTCAGTACATAGGGGCTAAATACCAGTAGTGGTGTTATTTTTTAATCTTTTTGTCCCCCCAAATTTGATCACATTGTTTACTAACTTATTTCCATTGTAGATGTTTGACTTTTAAAGGGCTCTCAGAATGGAATAGTTGGAAATCATTTTTTATCCAACATTGTTTATCAGATTTTACAAAAAGGTCTGAGGGTTTTAAGGGGGTTTCATCCTCAAATTTGCTATAGAGATATGTGGATCACTCATAAATTTTAGTCTTGCCAGTTGTCATTTGTTAAAATAAAGATACAATTAAGCATGCTCTCTTCTCTGAGCTCTTCTATTAATACTACATCCTAGATTTAAATCATGTAAATTAAATCTGTTAAAGGTTCACTGTTGACATTTTAAGCCACAATGAATGATTTGCATTTAGTAAATATCAATTGCTATCTATTAATAGTGGACAAAATATATGAACTCTGATGCTTTAGCACCAGGCTTGCCTGTGTGATGAATCTAATGGGATGCCTAGGTGTGAGGAGCTCCGTGCATGGCCACACTATCTTGAGGTCAGCTGTGTCCCTTCGAGCACCAAGAGCTGAGCAAGCTTTTGCGCCTGCCAAACTCACGGGGTTCCCAAGGGCAAGATGATGAAGAGACAGCTGACCAAATGACTCACACGAGGGAAATGCTGAGACGGATTTGATGCTGGCCTCTCCTCCCCTTTCTGAGTACAGAAAGACATTAAGAGAAATCACCATTTAGCTAATACGACAAGCTAAATGGTAGGAAACACTACTTCCCCTTTTCCCTGTCATCTTGCTTTCCTCAGATTGACCAAGAAATGAGCCAGGCAATCCACCTGGGCCTGGCTCAAGCCCCCCGGTGCACATAGGATTTCTTCGAGTTAGGTTGGGAGACGCTGAAATGTGTGTAAAGAGGCCTTTGATTTGATTTGAACAGAGATTTCATTGTATGTAGTAAATGTGGTTCCTTATGTCAGCAGTTGACAGTTGTTCAAAAGCAGGTTATTAAGTGGCTTGCCTTGCGAAATTGTGAGAATTTCTGGAATAGCTTCTTGGCACAGCCACAAAAATACCAGTGACTGTCCTATTAGAATGGGGAATGTTTCTCCCAGCCTTTCCACTGGCTGTCTCCTGAGCTTTGATCGTCGTCACTGTCTGCATTGTGAGCTACTCTGGTATATGGTTATTTCAGTGTTGAGAATTACAATTCTGTGATTTGCCAGCACATGAAATCTTTTAAGTCATTCAGATCAACATTTCAAGGATTGTAAAAATTTGAGGAAAATTACAGAAGAAATAAATGATGATCTTTTTAAATAAAACTAGAGCTGATAAAAACATTGGCACAAACTCTAAAGTCAGTACTGAATTATACTTTATTTTTCTGAACTTTAAATAGAAAACAACCACAGTGACTTATAGTCGTGTGAAAGAGAAGCTGCCTGGCACTGTTTTTATTGAGTCATAATGTTATTTTAAATAGAATCTCAGCAAATGCAAATCCTCATCACCCGCCATCACAGAAAGGCAAAGAAAACTGGCCTTTTTCCAGCCTGAATAGAAAATTTTTTCTTTTCTCTATCCAGGATCCAGTGGAAGCGTTTGCTATCAAAAACACGAGACTTGACTCTTTGAGAGGAGGGGACACTGGTGATTGAACCCAGGTCCTTTTCACTCAGCTTCCATCCCTTTCCAAAAAAATTTTTTTTTAAATTTTCAGACAGGTTTTCATTAAGTTGCTAAGTTGCCCAAGTTGGGCTCAAATGTGTGATCCTCCTGCTTCAGCTTCCCAGAATGCTGGAATTACAGGTGTGTACCACCACCTCGACTAAGACTTGACTTTTCTGGATGCCACCTTTGCAGGGTTGGAGGTAAATACAGGATAGGAACAGGGTCCCCACTGACAGATTGGCTGAGCCTGATGAAACAACAGCAGTGTGCTTTCAGAGTAGGTGAGAGATGAGAAAGTTAGGCGGTTTGCAGCTACCATGCATGCTTCAATATGGCTTTTAAACTTTGTGATGATTGTGAAAGCAATATGCGATTGATAGAAAGGGTACTTCAATTGTTATTTTTTCCTAGGTTAGTGCTATGCAGCACAATGTTCTCTTTTGAAGCCGGGCAGTGGCAGCAAGCCACAGTTCTCCATCAGCTGGGCAATCTCAAGGGTAAACAACTGACCCTCTCCAGTGTGCCGTGTGCCAGCGTTTTAGGGATGTTGTGTGTTTTGGTTTCTTATCCCATCATGTCTACAAACTGCCTTTGTGTGTGCATGAGATAGTCAGCACTTTATTATAAGACAGGTTTTGTGTTAGATGACTTTCCCCAACTATGGGCTAATGGAAGTGTCAGAGTACATTTAAGGTAGGCTAGGCCTAGCTCTGGTGTTCGGTAGGTTAGATGTATTCAGCACATTTTCAGCAACTTATGATGGGCTGCAGGGGATATAATGTCATTTAAGTCTAGGAGCACCTGTACTTCAATAATCTAAAAAACTTTTACTTCAACAAATGCTATGTGAAATTAACTGGTAGATGCCATCTGAGTAACGTGACAATAATTCTGTGATTAACATTGATTGAGCTTATATATATCAGGCATTTTACTAAATATTTTTCTTGCCATAGTTCTTTAAAGAAAATAGTTTCTGCCCTGAAGGAGCTAAGTTTGGAGCAGTATTTAAAATATCAAAGCTAATGCAAAAACTACACAATGATATGGAACAACCAGGCTTCCACTCATCGCTGGTAGGATGGAACATGCCATGACCACTTTGGGAGACCGTTTGGTGGCTGCCTACAAATCTAACCATACTCTTACTGTGTGCTGCAGCAGCAATGCTATTGATGTTCACTCAGGTGGGTTGAGAATTTGTGTCTACACAAAACCTGCAATGGATATGTATAGCAGCTTCACTCATAATTGTCAAAACCTAGAAACAACAAAAATGTCCTACAGTAGATGAGTGGATTTCATGGCTAATAATTCTGTGTCAATTTGATTGGGCCTGGAAGTGCCCAGTATTTGATTCGATGTTTTTCTGATTATGCCCAGATTTTTTCTGGATGAGGTTAACATTTGGTTTGGTAGACTGAGAAAAGCTGAGCACTCTCCCTAATGTGGATCAACTTCATCCTATCCATTGAAGACCTGAGTTGAGCAAAATGATTACAAGCGAGAATTTGTTCTGTCCTTTAGGTTGGAATGTTAGTCTTTTCCTGCCTTTGGACGCAGAGTGAGGCTGGGATTTACACCGTGGGCTCTTCTGATACTCGGGGTGTTGCTTTTGGACTGAAATAGTGCCATCAACTTTCCAGCCCGAGTTGCAGCTTGCTAACCACAGGGTCTTCAGACATCTCAGTCCATACAACTGCAGAAGCCAGGTCCTCATAATGACCCCCATGCCCTGCAATGTTCCTGACCTTACACATACACTCATATTCTGTCGGTAAATAGATTGTGGTTCATCCAAAGGAATCTTACTAAGCACTAAACGTAAATAAGCTATCAAGCCATAAAAACATAAAAGAAATTTAAATGCATATTACTAAGTAAAAGAAGCCAATTTGAAAAGGCTGCTTATTGCAGGTTTTTAACTTTTGACCCTCTGGAAAACATAAAACTCAAGACAGTAAAAAAGGTCAGTGGTTACCAGTGGTTAGTAGAAGAGGGAGGGATGAACAGGCAGAATGTAGAGGACTTTTAGGACTGTAAAATACTGATAGTACAATGGTGGATACATGCCTTTATACATCTGCCCAAGCCTATTTGATACACAACACCAGGAACGATTGCCAGTGTGAACAATGGCTTGCGGCGATCATCCTGTGGCGGTGTGGAGTCACTGGTTGTGACAAATGCACCACTTTGAGTCAGGGTGTTGATGGAGGGAAGACTACGAGGATTCCAGGGAGGACAGGGGGCGTATCTGGACTCTGTGCTTTTCACTCAATATTGTTGTGAACCTAAAACTTATAAAAATATAAGCTATTTAAGAACCTATGATGAGCACAGCATTTTAAAGAAAACCAGGATCCCCCTGAACCCCCACAGCACTACCTCCCTCTGCTCACCATAGTCTTGGTCCTGTTGGATCAGCCTTTACCTGGGACTTTCCTGCTGTGTTCATCCGAGACTTTTTTGCATTCATTTTTGTTGTTTAAAATATTGCATCAAATAGTATGTATTTTGATTCTGGAGTTGCTGGTGCCTCATTCAATTTTGTACCCAGGACAATACCTCACTCCCCGTACCCTCATGGTGGCCCTGAATCTGGCATGAACCCAGATTGCCAATCAACCTGAACTGTGAAAATTAGCAAAGTGTTGCTCGAAGGTATTAAGTTTTTTGGGTCGTTTCTTCCAAAGCAAAATGTAACTGAAAAAGGCAAAAACAGAAGCTGGTTTCAGACACAACTCTTCTAACATGTATAGACTTTTGAAAGAAAACATCTGCTTTTTTCTAGGCTTGGTGCAGCTCCTGCTGTTTGTCCTCTCATGTGTTCTGGGAGGAGCCCCGGGTCTCTCGTTGGATTGGGCAGCACAGTCTATGCCTGCTGAGGGACCAAGTCCTGGGCTGCATGGAGTCCTGTGACTGTGATACTACTCAGCCCTGGGCCGGTTTCCTTGTGGGATAACGGTGCATGCCTGATCATTGCAGACAAGCATACGTCTTGAAAAGGACTTGTTTTTCCAATTAAAACAGTTTAAATCTAAGATCACTCTGCTAATCACAGAACCCTCTGGTGATAATATTTGGAGCATTTGCAGAATTTGGAGGGTGGACTCTTGGCTAGGGTCTTCGGTTCCTACTTGTCTGCCCCAGGAGTGGGGATCCCACTAACTCAGCAATGAGGGAGACTGACATGAACTAACACATGTATGGATCACTGATTTTATTCGCTTACTCCCTTTCTCTCGGAAGAAACCTTAAATATAAGTATAGTGCTGTCCTCTACGAAGCTGGAAAAGAAGAATAGGAATTCTCCAAGGGATACAAGCAGGGCTGATGAGGATGGGAGGCTGCTTGGAGACCACCGAGGAGGAGCCAGAAGAGCAAGGAAGCTGGGCGTTGGCTGAGCTGTGGCTCAGTGGCATAGCGCCTGCCTATCAGGACAAGGCCCTGGCTTCAGCCCCCAGGTTAGAAGGAAAGTCTTGGTCTGACTCTGACTCCCATTCAACGTTTTTAAAGTCAGAAGTTTCCAGTCTCTTTTAAGTCTCGCACAACCTGGAATAAAAAATATTCCTAAGATACAGTGGGGAAAATGAAGACTGTGAGGACTGTGCATTCAACCACTGAGAGGAGCATGTGGTGACCCCGGGTGCCTCTGAGCAACGACAGACTTTTTTGGCTACTTATCTTTTTAAAATCCTTCTTTATTTTTTTTCCAATTCTTATTTAAAAATGTTAGTAGTACATGTTTGCAGTTTCTATCAGATGAGATCGGGTGCATTCGGAGTGGTATGGGTGTAGACTATAAAAACTTTATCATAAGTACATTAGATACAATTTTTATACTTCTACAGAACTCAGTGATATTCTTTTAAAATACAAAACAGACACATTTGGAACCCTAAGACTGAATAGGAAGGAAGTGCCAAAACATCTACAACAGAAAAAACTGGAAAAGGGAGAAATGTTAGCTCGTCATACAGGAAAAGTCTGTGCTATAAAATGGAAAGACAAAAAAGACATGTCCTTATCATCAACTACTCATAATATAGGAATGATAGAACTTGAAAGAAGAAACAAAACTAAAACAAACATTCTAAAACTAAAAATATTCCAAAAGTAGTCTCAATGTTTAAAATAATTCTATGGGTGGTGTTGGCAGAGTTGACCAATATCTAACAAGCTATACTGTAATGAAACAGGAAAAAATATTATTATAAAATATTTGTGCACCTTCTAGACCAAACAACATGTAACTTGTTTGTTATTTATTCAAAACAAGAGTTCAAAAGTCATTCAAATTTGAATTAGGTCTAATAGACCAAATAATTGAAAAATACAGGATAGTGAAATGCCAACCAGAATGTCCATCACTGATGTCTTTACCATTACATTTAGTGGGCAGACATTTTATTGAAATTACACAACCCACAGAAAGGAAAGGCCAACACGACAGTGTAAAGTGTGCTGTTCAAAGAAAGATGATGCAAAAAGAATTTTGAAAGAGAGTAGATACTACTGTACAGGTTGTAATATTGCATTGTGTATTGAATATTTTAAGATATACCATACACAGAAAAATTGATTAAATTTGACAAAACTGTCATTTTTATTTCCTATTATATTGTCTGATAAAAATTAATGAAAAAACTCAATTTTTGGTCATTCTGTACTTAATTGGACTGGAAAGAGGTTAATTATAAGAGTTTTTTGGTGGAGTTCTTTGGGTCTTCTATGTATTATGTCATCTGAAAATAATGATAATTTGAGATCTTCCTTTCCTATACAGTGGTACCTTGGTTCACTGATTTAATTCTTTCCATGACTCTGGTTGCAAACCAAGTTGAGCATAAACCTAATCAAATTCAATAGTTAGGTTCAATGTTGCCCTTTATAGGGAAGTTTAATTTGGCTCATGACCAGTTGTATCCCTTTTGTTTCTTTCTCTTGCCTAATTTCTCTGGCTAATGTTTCAAGTCCTATGTTGAATAGAAGAGGTGGTAGTGGACATTCTTGTCTTGTACATGATTTTAGAGGAATGTTTAGTTTCCCCCCATTTAGTATGATGCTGGCTATTGGTTTGTCATAAATAGCTTTTATCATATACAGGCATGGTCCTTATCCATGTATATCTGTTTTCTTCTGAGTTTTTATTATGAAGGGGCATTAGATTTTGTCAACACCTTTTCTGCATCTATTGATATGATCATATGGTTTTTTACCTTGCTTTTGTTAATGTGATGTAGTACATTTGTTGATTCATGTATGTTGAACCATCCTTGCATCTTTGGGACAGAACCTACTTGATCATGATATATAATCTTTTTTGATAATGTGCTGCATTATATTTGCTAGTATCTTGTTGAGAATTTTTACATCTATGTGCACTAAGGAGATTGGCCTTTAGTTTTCTTTCTTAGTTCAGTCTTTTCCTGGTTTTAGTCAGGGTGATACTGGTTTCCATAAAGGAATTTTGGAGCATACCATCTCTTCCAATTTCTTTGAAGAGCTTGAGGAGCACTGGTGATATAACATCCTTAAAGCTTTTATAGAATTCAGCCATAATAACCCAATAACAAGCAATGAGACTGTCATAGTAATAAAGAATCTACCAACTAAAAAAAGCAGGACTCTTTTTTTCCTAAGTGAGCATTGATTTTGATGAATTTTCCTCTTACAGCTGCCTTCATAGTGTCCCATAGGGTTCAGTAAGTTGTATCATTGTCATTAACTTTCAGAACATTTAAAATTTCTTATTTGATTTTCTTTTGTGACTCATTGGTTGTCTAGGAGTATGTTAATGATAATAATCTGTTGTTCTCTTATCTTCTTTTTGACTTATTTGAACTCTTCATCATAATTCACTATTTCGTCTTTAATATCTGACACTGAGGCCAGGGATTTAGCTCAGTGGGACCACACCTGCCTTGCAAGCACAAGGTCCTGAGTTTGATCCCCGGTACTGCAAAAAAAATAAATAAATAAAATAAAAATCTGACACTGTCTTCGTATTGGTCATTTCTGCAATTTATGTATTCTGTACAGTTTTTTATTTTGAGTATTTCTGTCTGACATCTTTTTGAGGATTCCATATCCTTGTTGAATCTGTCATTCAAATTTTAAACTATTTTGGTTAGTTCATCCAGTGTTTTTGTTTTTGTTTTTGTTTTTTATGTATTTCCCCCAAATTCACTATGGATGTATTGAGTGAGGTTGCTGGGAACTTCTGATTCATTTCCTATTTGAACTCATCTATTTTTTCATCCTTTCTATGAACTTTTCATAGATTTCTGCTATTCAGTATTTGTTTTCTTTTCCCTTTGTGACCCCATGATCTGCTTTGGGAGTGTTGGGAAAATTCAAGGATCTTCTGTTTTCTTATTTCCCCCCACTCCTGTGAATATTTTCCCCTTGTTTTTGGGGGGAGGGTTCTATAAGTTGAGGACTAGAGAAGTGAATTTCTAGTTTATATGGAGATTTTTAGTTGAATGTTGCCTCCCTGTAAATAATTTTCAGCTTTGTACGTCCAGCACTAGTATTTATCCCTTCTATTATGTATTTCAAGTGATTTGGACTCCCCCCCCTATGTTTGGCCAAAATAATTACTTCCAATTATAACAGCATTCATACAACCCTTTTTTCTTTTCTTTCTTTCTTTCTTCTTCTTTTTTTTTTTTTTTTGACAGGGTCTCATTTGTAGTTCAGGCCAGCCCTGAATTCACTGTGTAGCCCAGACTGGCCTTGAACTCATGGCGATCCTCCTGCCTCAGCCTCCTGAGTGCTGGGATTACAGGCATGTGCCACACTCCCAGCTAATCATACAACACTTCTATACGGTGGTTCTTACAGTTAGGGTTGCCCCCTTTGTCTACCCTCTGTGCACACAGTAACAGTTCAGTGCTCGTGATTGTTCTGTGATGAGGCGGTGGGGTGGGTTGAGAATGGGAGTTGGCTGGGTGAGGAGTGCTAGACCCTAGGGAGACTTGAAGGAGGAATAGAGGCAGATGCGGGTTGATGCAGAGGCTGATTCTACTGTGATGCTTTGAGTCGAGTTGAAGGGTTCGTGTTGAACCACCGGAAGACATCTGTGGGCTCAAGGGCAAGATATGGCAGAAAGAGGTTCACTCTGTGATCGAGGAAAGCACGTGGCTGTCAGAACCTGCTGATGGGGGGACCATAGGCTGCCTAAGAAGACACAGGAGAGCCAAAGGCTTATGATTCGGACAATCCTGTGTTAATGCTAGAGAGGGTAGGAATGGCTGTGAGGGAGCTAAGTATGGGGAATTTAAAGACTTGGGAGGAGAAGCTTATGTGTTTGGAAAAAGAATAAAGAGATATGTTAATAATCTTGTTTTGGGGGTTTGAGGTGAAGAAGCTAGATAAGGAGCTGAGACAGAGAGAATCTAGCCACCTGTGAAATCAGAGCCAATGGCAGAATACACAAAAGTAACAACCTAATAAACACATCATTAAAAACATACAGTCATTAAAAGCATAATCATTAAAAACATAAAATAGCCCCAGATTACTAAATCAAGAAACATACAGAAACTTAAACCTATAAGATGCCCAATGGGAGCACAGATTAAATATTCCAATGAGACATTGCATATGTGATTCCCAAGCAGCTCCTTTGCCAGCGTCTGAGTGCTCACACCCCGGTAACTCCTCTGATCCTTCCACTGAAATACTGAAGCTAACTCAGACTCAGGACTTCCCCCAGGCAGGTCGCAAGCATTCTTTCAAAGTCTAATCCAGACTGAGTTCTTAGGTAGGGAATTCTTCCTGTCCCTCTCCCTGTGTGTGTGATGGTGGATTTGGCAGACAGGTTCACTGGCACAATATTGTCCACTGAGTCAGGATTATTCCTATGCAATCAAATCAGCTAAAGCAGGAACAATCCATTATAGTGGTATCTATCAAGGCTAGTTGTGACCATGAGACCCTGCCTTGGGTCACCCTTTAGCCTAGAGAAGAATTCCATGGTGATAGTCTAAGCATTATAATAGCCCAAGTATTGACCCACAGTTCATGTGCACTAAATGTGATGGCTATGTCTTCTCTAACTGTGAAAAACAGCATTCAACAGTGATTTTATAGAAGCAGTTATCCCAGGGGATTGGAGACTGGGTAATGCCAGGGGGCAGGGCGGGAGGAAGAGAACCAAAAGGTGTTTTTTTAAAGTCTTCTGTTAATGTGGTATGGGGAGGAGGGAGTAGGAGGGGGGCAAAGGATCCTAATGATGGTAAAGGTGTGCTATATGTCCAGATGGGGATAACAGGGGAAACTGGGTACAAAATGGGTAGTGAGAATGAGGATGGAAAATGATTCTATGACTGATATGAACATTAGAGCGAAAGGTAAAGGGAGACAAATGAAAAGTGGGAGAAGAAAGAGAAGAAAATAAGAAACAAGAGTGGTCT
Organism: Heterocephalus glaber; assembly: GCF_053883595.1. Classification (NCBI taxonomy): domain Eukaryota; kingdom Metazoa; phylum Chordata; class Mammalia; order Rodentia; family Bathyergidae; genus Heterocephalus; species Heterocephalus glaber. The sequence goes on along the minus strand of NW_028258317.1, from coordinate 64,844,710 downwards.
GTGCAAATATATGAATAAAGATAGGAAGGGATTAAAAAGGGACAGAGGAAAATTGCCTTGCCCTCTATAAACCATATTGGAAGAAAAAGGCAAGAGGAAGAGAAGCACACACATGCAAGCAGACACACTCATATAACAAAAAAGGGGGAAATGCTGGATAGAAATGGAGGAAAATGAACAAAAGGAGGAAGACAGCAACAAGAGAAATGAATGAAACCAAAAAAATTTTAAAAATACAATAAAGTGAAAAATAAAAGGAAGTTTTCTATTTTTCGAACATGTGGCTGTTTTTCTCAGCCTAGGACTAAGTAGCAGAGCTCAAGCCATGATGTATCTCTGTTTATGCTGGAAATCTAGGATGGCTTTCCACCCCAAAGACGGTGCTGTGTGCAGACACTGGGTTACAGTGAGAACAGGGTGCCAGTGTGAGGTTCTAATCTTGTGTAACCCAGGCCGAACCCGGCCTCCGATGGTAGAAGCTGGGTCCGAGTTCACCAGGTCTGGTCCCTTAGCCAGGCACCCTTTAGCCTGCTCTCTCCTGTAGGCTCTCTCCCGTGGCTGTCCTTCCCTCATCCACTCTGGGAATGCGACGGTGTGGACCGTGACTTGCAGCCAAGGAGCTGCCCTGGTGCCCAGGTTCAAACACTCAGTCCTTCCCGACAGTGGCACCCACCGTGACCCCTGTGGAGGGCACAGAGGTCACTCAGCACTGTTGAATGTGGAAGGCCACTCTGGAGGCAGTGTTCCTTGTTTTCCCCACTGGCCCCAACTGCTGCTGCTTCTTTCAACCCCAGTGAGGTTCTGCTGTTCTCTGTGAGCCACAAGTTCCTCCTCACCTGGTCTTTCAGCTGCCGGCCCTCCAGTCTCTGCTTGCGGCATTGCGGGCTCAGGGATCTTCCTCTCTCCTCTGTGATGTGATTTCTTAGGTATCACTTAAAACGTTTTTCTTCTCCTTTTGTCAGTTCCCTCCTGGAGACCCCTCCCGGTCAGTTCCCTCCTGGTTCACAGGTAACTTCTTCTTGCTTTGATTCCTCTCCAAGCTACTATTTTTCAGGCTATAGAAACTTTGTCCTGAAGAAGCTGAGTTCTAGCACTCACTGCTCCACTATATTTTTTTGTCCATAAAGCCCTTCTTTGTAGCTTATATTTTTAATTAATATGAATGACTCTCATTGTTTAAATAATCGGCAGGAAAGTTTTCAATATCTCTTGAGATCACTGGAGATATTCTACACAGAAACTGAGCTGTAAATCTCACCCCTGAATGTGTTTTATGACCAAAAAAAGAAGGAAAATGTTTGGTAGGAATAAGCAGAAGAGTAGAAGAAAGGGAACAAGTCTAAATGAGTGGAAATTTAAAATTACGTATTTTAGGAGAATAAACTCTACAAAAAAGTAGCTATTGCAGGATTGCATCAGAAGAGTTAACAAAAGAACTACAGTTGCCAAGTATGTTGGACACAAATCTCTCTCATTGCCAATGAGCTACCTCAAAGGAGTTGGGTGTAGATATAATTCAGTCTCCAGGGGAAGGGTGGGTGCTCAACCTTCTCATATCCTTCAGATCCTCCAACCCATGTTTGTTGTCATGTCGGTCTCCCTGACATGAACCAAAGTCTCCCATCTTAAAACCAAAAACCAAAATATAAAACAAGTCCCCGACGAAATCGAAGCAAGTTTTCTTAACTCCATGCCCCTGAGGTACTGCCCTACTTGTTTTTAGGTGACATCAGATCTTTGCAGAATAATTCCATACCAGTTACCTCCACTTGTTTACCTCCTGGTAACAGTTCAACGCTGATCAGACTTTTATTCGCACCTACTTCACAGATACTGCTCTTGAGCAGGCCTTGAAGGCATTCCTTGGCAAATCTGTTGACCATTTTTTTCTTGTGTAGCAATAGCAAATTTACTCATAATAGCCCCAAATTCTAATGTCCATGAGCAGGACAGACTGTGATACATCCATACAATGGAACTAGTCAGCAATAAAATGAATGCATTACTGAGACATACAACTATATAAATAAATCTCCTAATTATTGTATTGAATGAAAAAAGCCAGATCAGACACAACAGAGTACACAATGTAAATTCCATTAATATGAACACCTAGAATAGGCAAATCTACACCGTGATTTTAAAAAAAGATCAGGACAGTGGTGGTTGAGCCGCTGGGTTACAGCTCAGTGGTGGAGTGCTTGGGTGGTGTGTGTGAGGCCCTGGGGTCTACCCCCAGCTCCAAAGAAAGAAAGAAAAGAAAGAAAAAAACAAAACAAAAACCTTAAAGAAAGAAAACAGTTGTGGCTTTGTGGAAGGGAGTGGATTGGAAAGAAGCACAAGGCAAATTTTTAGGATGATATTCTTTATATATTGATTGTGGTATGGATTTCATAAGCATATTTGTCAAACCTGGTGAAACTGTACACTTAGCATAGTTAGGCTTACACATTTCTCTTAGACTTGTGCATTTCACTGTATGAAAAAATTGGTCAATTCTTTATGTTCCTGTCCAGGCTCTCAATACCTTTTATAACTAAACACGCTCTTTCCTTGGCCGTGGAGACACCAGCCCTCCCAGTTGCTTCTGGCCTCTTTGCATTCTGTCTTGCCTTACTGACACTTTCCTATTTCTTTACTATTTGTGTGACACCTTCTTTCTCTTTCTGAAACACACCAAGCTTTTCCCTCTGACCCAGTGCCTTTGCTCAAGCTACGTCCATGCTTGGCTTCCGTAAGAAAGTCCTTATCATTCAGGTCAAATGTCACCACCTCATAGATTTTCTATCCCCATCATTTAATGGCCCCCTCTCATTCCACCTCATTCCATTTTGTTTTGTGTTCGTACATGTGTTTCTGTCTTGAATCCTTATTGTAAACTTGTTTACTATTCATCTTCTTCCCCAAGAGTGTGAAGTCCTTGAGAACAAATGCAGTATCTGCTGCAACCCTTCCAACACTGGATCAGGGCCCACCTATGTGACTAGTAGAAGGCTAAGCAGATGGCAGCGTGGGACCTTCTGCTTTGGTCTCTTGGATTGCTACTTTAGGGGAAGCCACTTGGCACATTGGAAGGTCACTTAAGAACCTTGTGCTCAAGAATGGAGGTCTTTGCTGACACCCTCCAACAATTGTCAGGCCACATGAGTGAGCTGTCTTAGAAGCAGGTCCTTCAGGCTTAGTGAAACCTTTGCTTGACCTCGGGCTACAAACTCATCAAAGGCTCCAAGCCAAACCAGAACTGCCAGTCACACTGGTCCCAAATTCTTGATCTGCAGAACCTGTGAGATGCGAGAAATGAGTATTGTCGCTTTAAACCATTAAGATTATTGGTGGTCTGTTGTATAGCATTAGATAAGTAATACAAATACATACATATATATATGTTTTTTATTCATTAAGTTTATTGGTACATTTTAGGTATACAATATGATGACATTCATCCTTGGGAATTTGGGATATGTCTTGGTTCTTATTTTTCTCCCCATTCCCTTGCCCTCTCTTCAACCCCTCTACCCCTCCCTATTATTCACTGGAAAGGGTTACTCAAACTATAAATTGAATTCCTGCATGTCTCTTGATATCCTGCTAAATTGGAGATGCAGAGCTAAACAAGGTATGGCTCCTGCTGTTGAGTAGCACTTGGTATAGTTTGGAAGACAAGACAGTAGCTATTGATGTAATTTGGAAGACAAATAAGAGCATGTGAAAAGTTAACAAAAAGGGAATTTAAGGGCCAGGGATTTAGCTCAGTCGTTTCAGTGCCTGCTGCGGAAGCGCAAGGTCCTGAGATCAATCCCTGGCACCGGGAAAAAAAAAAGGGAATTTAAGAGATGACGATTTAGAAGGAGGCAACAAATTTCAGGCTTTGGTTAACATGAAAAGTTTTCATGGTAGAGATGGACAAGAACATGAAAACATAGTCTAGCTCTATAATATAGTTGTTCTCAAACCTTGGAATGTGTCAGAATCACCTAGAGGGCTATTAAAACTGGTATTTCTGGCCCTATCATCAGAGTTTCTGATTCATTCAGGCTAGTGAGGAAGATTGTCCATTTCTAACCAGCTCCTAGAGGGCACTGATCCAAGGGCCACACCTGAGGAGCTATGTTCCTCTAGGTGCCAGCTACCCAGCAGGAGCAGCAGCATGGATACTCCCTGGAACTCTGTTACAAATGTGTGTTCTCAGGCCCCACCCCATACCTACCAAGTAAGAATCTGCAAATTAACAGGATCCCTGGGTGGAGGGTGAATACATTAAATCTTGAAAAACCCTGCTACTGAGGGAAGAAAGGTTGTGGTTTTTCAGGAAGTAGGCAAGCGCTAGACTTGCTGCACACATCAGAGGTCAGGCTCAGCCTGTGTATATGAGAGAATTCTTCTCTATGGTCGGCCCATTGGGTTCCATTAATTTCCCGACAGACCTCCTTTTTAAAAATTCATTGATTTTTGCTGCAGTCTGAGTCTTCCTCATTAGTTGTCTGCAGGTACATAGTTTCAATTCATTTCCATTCACTTCCTTGCCAGAAGCACTTGGCAGTACAACTAACTGTGCTTGCCTGCAAGTGACTGGATATGACACAACTAAGGAAAATTGCAAAAGGTCAAGGGACTACTGCCCTGTGCACAAGTGGAGAGGCCTGGATGCCTTCTAGAAAGCTGGTGAATTTGACCCTGGGCCAGGCTCAGGAGGCCAGTGATGTCCTTGCTGTTGGCTAAGTAAGAAGCAGGTGACAAAATGAGCATGTCCATGTAGCAATGCATGGAATAGAGCTGAAGGATTCTATGCTAACTCGAGGTGAATGGACTGTTTTCCACTGATGATTATGAGACAGCTCTGGTGGTATCAGCTGCTCCCATGTTTAGCTCAAGGAATTTTATTTTATGCCATTTGTGCTTATAGGAAGACCACACCCCAGCCACAAAGGGGAAGCTGCTTGAACCTGCTGTGTCCAGTCAGGATACAGGGATGGCCCCTTCCTCAAGTTTTCTGATCCCAAATTTCTCTTCCTTTTCCTTCCATTTTGCAGGGTTTCATATTTTTATTCCCTTGACTTAAATCCCACATTCTGCTTAGAATAACAAGCTCCCTCTTTAAAAAGCAATTTCCTCCTCTTCATTTAGCAAACATTCCCTGAGTCTGGACAGACAAAGATGAATAAGGCAATCCCTTTTCTTAAGGAGGTGAGACACATTTATTTCCAAAATTGCAAAATAGGACTGGAAATGTAGCTCAGGGTTAGAGCTCTTACCCTGCATGCATGAAGCTCTGGGTTTGATCCCCAACATTCAAACAAAAAAAATAACCCAAAACCAAAAAAACACCTAACCAAAACAAACCAAAAATTACAAAATAATATGCTGTACATTATGTAAATAGCAATGAATTTAGTCAAGCATTCAGTTCTCTTAGGTAGAGGTTCCTAAACTTTCTCTTTCACAGTATTGTTTTCATGATACCCCAAGCCTATAGAAACAACTAACAATTAACAACTTAATTATACCTGCATCCTGTAGTCTTGGTAGACATTTAAACAAATACACATAAATTTAAAGGAAAAAATTTTCAGATGACCACACTTACTCACAAGATGCTCCTGCTCATTGGGATTTATTTTCTCGGTTTGGGAGCAGATTGAACACAGCCACTCCTTGCATTCTGGGATCTAATGTTGAGCTTGTGAACTCGCTGGAGCTAGCAGTTTGCACAATGTCTGGCAATTGCTTAGTAACTCTGGTTTTCCCTTAAAAAATTAAAATATCTCATGGTATCCCTGTGGGTTTTGTGGGATTCCCCAGCAAACTGCGAGATCATATGTAAGGTTAAAAATGTATGCAACTCAAAAAATCCTGGTGCCTCAATGTCCCTCAGTCTCCCCATGGACTTAAATTAGGGAAACACATTCCAGTGAACAAAAGTATAACTGGAGTCTAATGTTGTGATACATTATTCCACCTGATCCAAAAGTTTTACCCATTTTAAGGTCCCTAATATTACAAAGAAATAACTTTGTTGGTTCAGAATTATGTTTGATGAGGAACATATCAGCAAGTCATTTTGCTGAATTTGTACAGAGCTATACCCTATTGACATTTGGGATAGGTGATTCTTTGTTACAGGGGAACTGTCCCATGCAATTCAGGATGTTTAGGATTGTCCCTGGGCTCTACCCTTTAGGTGCCAGTAGTATGTCCTCCCAGTCATGACAATCCAAAATATCTCCCATGTCCGTAAGTGCTCCTTGGGGCAAACTACCCCCAGGTAAGGACAACTGGTTTATGGTTGTGCAAAAACCACACCCAGGCTGCCAGATTTTGAAAGTAAAACTTCGAGGTAGCCACTTAGGTTTTAATTTCAGATGAATAACAATTTTTTGTACTAGTATATTTCCAAGGGGTAATAAGTTGCCTTGTATTTTATCTGTCAAGCCTACACCACACAGATGAAGATAGAGAACATTTCCAGGCTCTCTCAAGGCTTCCGTGTGCCCTTCTCAGTCCACACTCACACCTCAAGACAGCTGTCTGTTTTGGATGAAGCCAGTCTATGTTCTGGAGAAGCCCAAAGCAGGATTTCCAACAGATCCTTCCTCTGTTGCCTAATTTGGGTTTCCCTGGAGCCTCAATGCTTCTTATTTCTGAACTTCAGCAATCTTCTAGACCAGCCGGGTGGTGTTTCCATTTCCCCTCCTCCCCCTCATTCTTGGTGACCCACTCAGCTCTTTGTTTTGCTTCCTCTGCCATGGCTGATTCCTTCACAGAAGGGAACTGAGGACTGATCCCAGGAGGAGAAAGCCATCTTCATTCCTGTCACCTCTCTCATGCTGCTTCTGCCACACATTTTCTGGATTCTACATGACTATAAAACAGAACAAGGCCAATAAAGTCTTGTTGGTAGGGAAGAGAAGAGTTTGGAGCATGTATCTGGAGATGTGGACAATGGACACCAGGTTATACAGGGTTAGAGGGATTGATCTAATCCCTGTAGCCTTGGTAGGGCCTCTCTTGCCTCAGTCTCATTATGTTTTTAGGTTTTGTTTGGTTTTGGCACTGGGGATTGAACCCAGTACCATCACACTGACCTACAACCCCTCTACTCTTTTTAGGGTCTTACTAAGTTTTGCTAAGTCTCTGAGTTGCTCAGGCTATGCTTGAACTCACGATCCTCTTGCCTCAGCATTCAGAGTTTTGGAATTACAGGCAAGCAACAAAACACCTGGGTCTACTAGGCTTTTACCCAGTGCATAACTATGGGATGAGACTGAAGGACAAGACCTCAGGGTTCCTCATTTGGGTAACAAGAACAAGCTACAAGTTTCCTCCTTGTGTTGGCTTCTCTCTATCACATACTCTCATTTTAGAATACTTACTCACAGTGCTGAAGTATTTTGTTTTCCTGTTAATACAAATGTCGTATCGGCTACTTTTCATAGACACTTAATGGAATAATTTGGGTAAGGCTGAACTTGCAGAAATCCAATGAATGTGATTGTGAGTCACTATCATGAACAAGGTAAGATTTTGACACCAAAAAGCCATCCTTGACCTTAGGCAGGTGTACTTTGGGGAAGTTTCTAAATGGGGAAGATGGCTTGAGCTGAGATTTTTAACCTTAGATTTTGCTAAATGATAGTGGTTGAAAAATGTATTGAGTTGAGTTAAAAACAAGTTCAATATTTCAGTAAGGGTCGTGTGATAAGAAGACGGAGGGTCAGGATTTATATCCTGGTCAGAGATGATAAAGTAGATGGGTAGGACAAAGATACAGGTGAAGCGAAGGTGAGGATTTCAACATTTTCTGTGGCTACAGGAAATTGTCAAAACCTGGTCAGATCACCAGGTAGCTCTGGTAGCTCTGAGAAGGTGGATTAGAGGGAAGACTCAGGAGATTTGTAATTTAGGTCAAAGGAGCCAGTCATTCACCTCTTAGTGTGAATTTACATGCAACCATTCCTTCCATCCAAAGTCTAGTTAGAGGGCCGGGGATTTAGCTCAGTGGTTCCAGCGCCTGCCTCGCAAGCGCAAGGTCTCGAGCTCGATCCCTGGTACCAAAAAACCCCCCAAAAAACAAAAACAACAACAAAAAACCCCCGACAAAGTCTAGTTAAAACTAGAGGAGGTGGATGTCTTCCTGAGAACATACCAGGACAGTGGATACTAACAGTGCGAACTTACTTTCTTCGGGCTGGGTGAAAGGGCGTATGTCATTGCAGAGGAGCCCACTCCAGCAGCTTTCAGCCCCTGAGCACTTGGGAGTTGGGGCAAGGAAGGAGGGGGAGGGATTAGGGAGAGGGTGGAAGGAATAAAGAGGGCCCATGCCCCACGTCTGCCTGGGGTGGGTGTCCGCCATGTCGATGGCCACGTGGAACTGTGGATGACTCTCAGCATCCAGGGTTACAAGGTGTGGCATCTCTAGAACATTAGCTCTTACATTATCAACATGTTCAGGAATGAGCACAAGATTAAAGGAACAAATAGTTTGGAGATGAAGTTATTAAGTACTGTACCCTGTTGTAGCAACCCGTGTGGCATCTCATTTGATCATCTAATAAGAGCAGGAGACAGTTGTTTATAGCTGCAAAGCATAAAAACTGCTCTTCCAGAAAGTTCTGAGTTCCTGGTAGGAACAATGAGCTCGCAGGCTAGAAAGGTCACAAAGGGAAGTTAACCCACAGCATGGAAAACTAAAAAATGACTTGTTACATCCCTTGTCATGGGTCTAATTTGTTTAAAATCAAATCCATCTGTTCATTTCACACACTTTGTTCCACTTCCTTGCTGCAATCCACAGTGGATTACTCCATGACTTTAAAAACTGGCTGCGTTTACAATAAGCTAATAACTTATTTTGTGGTTAACTGCGTCAAGATATTCTGGAACACGACCAACATTTGTTCATTCTCATAGTCTCCCCCCACCCCTCTCTCTCGCACAGTGACCAGGAAAAGCCTTTAAGTCCCCTTCACACACACACTTAACAAGCTCTGAAGTGACACAAGTTTTTAGTCCCTTTTTCAGACCTTCCTCTACTCCCCAAATAACCTGCAAAGGCTTATTTGCCTCCCATGGGCCACACATTACAAAGGACTTCGTGACTCACTTGACTCCATTTATGATCTCCAAATCTTAATTTCAAATGAAGCTTGCTCCTTTTCTGGAAAGAGTTATCTTCTGTGCAATAAACTAGGGTCCCCTCAGGCATTCATTTGAGATGCATCAATTCCCTTAAGGTCTCCGAACACATTAGAATATGTACAGTATTTCTGCTTAACTAATGGTTCCTTGGAAAAATGGGATTGCATGTGAGATATAATTCAAAGGAAGGCAGTTGGGGTTGTTGGCCAATCCATTCGTAGGAACATTTGCTGATTGGGAAAATATTTTATTTTTTGGCTTAATCTTTTGCCAGACCACACAAACTAGTGAAGGTTGTTCTGTTTTATTTGTTGGACCTAATTCCGAAGACAGAGAGCAATGGAATTTGTGATTTTTGTCACTGTTTCTGTTTAATAAATGGCTGGCTGGCATTAAATCCAGTCAGATTTGTACAATCCATTTTTCCCCTTGTTGAGTGCAAGTTGTGGCTAGATACTAGCATTTACTCTCCGCTGTCTTGTTCTGAAAGGCCAAATATTTTGGAAATCTTGTATTTATGAAGTTGGATATTAAAATGACAAGTGGCTTAAACTGAAGACTGGGTGTTGAAAGATCCCAGCACATGTGCTTATAGTAATTTTACATTTTTCATTACTGAGGTAATTAAAAAATTCCTTAGGGCTGAATTATAGTAAAATTTCATGTATCCTTTACTAAGCATAAACTAATTTTCTTTCCCACTGGATAGTGCTAATTTAAGTAGGAAATATTTTTAATTCTATCTCATTTATTCATATCATGAAAAATTGTAAGCCTTACTAATTTTATTCAACATCATTTCCACTTAAGATTCTGAGATTCAGTAACAGATATTTTTAGTATTAAAAGCTAAGTATAGGGGATTTAGCTCAGTGGTTTCGCCGCCTGCTGTGCAAGGGCAAGGACCCGAGTTCGATCCCCGGTACCAAAAAAAAAAAAAAAGCTAAGTACAGATGGAAGACGTATTTTTTTTTCCCTCATTAGTGACCTTTACCACTTCATTTCTTCTGTGTCCTCAGAGAAGTTATAGGGTCTGAGCTTTTTGTATCTAAGTTCATGAATGTCATGACCATGTGCTCAGATATGTTTCTTTTTAATTTTAAGATGGTGGCAAATATAAAGTGCTGTGCGTCTTGAACAAGGCCTTGACATATATTTATTTAGAAAAGAAATTTAATGAACTAAACTTTTCTTCTACTTCATTCCTGTGCTTGAAGTAGCAAGTACAACAGTTAGGGAAGCCCTGTGACTCTTTCAAGCCCAAAGGGTGCCCTTTTGGGTCTTCTTGTTCCTCTGGCATTGACTTGGAGGCTCACATTTGTCTCGCTTATGGAAAGAGAGGAGTCAATGTGGCATACAGGAAATGGTACAAAATCTGTTCAAAAATGATTCTATCGATAAATAGCAAAAGGAAGTGAGGGCGTGGATTCACGGAGCAATAACTGCGGCTCGCCCGCCCGTCTGGAAGCCATGCTTAAGGCAAGGGCAGGGGCAGAGATAGGAAGAGGGAGAGCGAGGGCCCTGCACCCAGGGCTCGGGCTGACTCTGGGTGGTGTCTGAGATCTGGGGGTCTTCACACTTTGGGAGTCAGGGAGGGCTTGGCCAGGGAAAACAGAGCACCCACTGCTGCCTGGGGAGAAGGAGTAGGAAGTGGTGATGAGGAGAGGAACAGGAAGAAGACGGAAAGAGGAGGAAAAGGAGGTGGAGCGGCCCTGGCGTACAGGCTGTGCTTTCCTGCGAGCCCTCCTTGTATGGGGTACTCTGCCGATGCTGGCAGTAACGGGGTGAGCTCCGCGAGGATTTCTTCCTGCAATCCTTAAAACTACCTGTACTGTAACAGTGAAGGAAACAAAATACTCTGACTAGGTCCCTTGGCTGAATTCCCACGTGAGGGCTGGTTCCCATGCATTTTCTACAATGTGCTGTCACCACCCTTAGAGACGTGTGGTGGATGGTTGTTATTTGCTATGGGTATATATTTGGGGTCCCTTCCTCCTCCCTCACCTATACCGATCTCAGGAGTCTTCAAACCTAGCTCTACAGCAGAAGAGCCAGACAGATGCTGCCTTTTCCCGGACCCACTCTGGAACTGCCCTGGGGGATGGGACATGTGGGCAGTGACCATTTTATACCAAAGAGCACAGCTGGTCCCTTGTGCCTACCTGCAGGCTCCACATCCACGTACTGAACTGAGGACAAGAAAAATCTGAAAAAATCTTACCTGTGTTGAACATGTGCAGACGTTTTTTCTTGTTATTGTTTCCCAAGCAATACAATAACAACTATTTCCACAGCATTTACATTGTATAAGATATTGTAAGTAAGCTCAAGATGATCTAAAACATACAGGAGAATGTGCATAAGATCTATGCAAATACTGCTGCATTTAATTTAAGTCCCTTGAACACCCATGGATTTGGGTATCCATGGGGTCCTGAACCCAGTTCTCCATGGCTACTGGGGCATGGTTGTATTAATATTTCAGTTAAGAGGCTTCATTCTGTGCAGTCGAGTAGTGTATGTAAAGGATTATTAGAGGCCTACCTCTGGGCACTTTCAGATTAAAAAGAATCTCTGATTAGAGTCATGATCACTGAAATAAGCCTTGAAGGATAGGAATAAGTACAGATGAGGAAATTTAGATCCCACAGCTAGCAAGTGGAAGAAACCACAGAGGGCACAACCTCGCCGGACTGCCTTACATTTCTGTTTCTTGGGCAAATCTCCCCTGCCTGTCTCCACAACCCGTGAGCTGGGGTGATCTGCTTAGATCGGCCCTGCAAATCACAAGGTTGGAAAATGTCCATCCAAAACTGGTTTCTTTTTGTCTTTGAAGTGATTTTTTTTTTGTCTGTCATACATATCAAATATGATAATGAGCTGAAAACTAAAAGCCTTATAACACTACCTTTTTAGAGGTTTCTGCAATATCAGCAAATGCAGCTGAAAGTATTTTTGCCTTCCAGCGGTTAATCTGGCCCATGGAGATGGCAGGTGTTTCTGCCTCAGTATTTACTAATCTGTAAAGATTAGATGTTTCTATAATCTTCAGGAAGTGATTAGCTTTCTTGGAGTTTTTTTTTCAGACTTCTTGAAGTTCTTTGGAGGTAGACGTCATTTAAGAATACAGTTCACAAGCTCAGCCAGCAATTCTGCACTCTGTTCGGCACATACAGGCTCTTAACCCCTTCTTGCAGGGGCCCTTGGAACCCTAAGTCTCACCCCAGCTGGCCAGCCTTCTTATAACAAAGACAAGAGTGTAATTATTCTAATGTTAGTAAAATCACTAGAGCGTAGATCCAGTTGACCAAAACATTTTTGTTTATACGTTTTTCAACTGACTGTCTCTGGACGCAAATAATTGTACAGTGCGTTGGTTACTGTTTCCATATCGGTCCTCTTGAATAGAACCAGGTTGGGAAAACTGAGCTGCCTGACTCTCAGCTGTTGATTTCCCTGCACATTTAACTCTATCAGAGCTGTTCTGCCTCTCACCACAGCCAACTCGACTGACTTTTGCAGGCAGTCTGTTCCCCTTTTCTTCAAAAGTAGCATTCAGGCAGCGGCTGCCACAACATCTTGCAATTTATCTGTTTACATGCCTGTCTTCTCCACTAGACTGTGAAATCCCCAGCAGCAGGGATTCTGTCTTATTCATCTTTGTAGCTCAGGATTTGCCAAGCCTGCCACAGAGTAGGTCTTTTATAAATTAAGTTAATTTAAAAAATGCTTGAGTTGCTGCAATGACTAGATTTTTCTTTAATCAGGCTTTTCCTTCCTTATCTTAGCTATCCTTTCTAAATCTTTTAGATTGAACATGTATTATTTATGTAATAACAGAAAAGATTTAAGATTGGGAGTGAAGCTTGGTAATAGAGCACGTGCTTAGCATGTGTTAGGTCCTGGGTTCACTACCCATCACCACATGTGCAAAAAAGATTTAAATAAAAATAAGAATGTTTCTATTTAATTCTCTGGAAACACTTCTGCTACTATATTGAATGGTTAGCTTTTGAAAAACAATCTAGGCAAAGCATAAATCAGTGTTGTGAGCATGTCTTTCAAGAGCTGGTATTATTTTTTGAAATGCATCTGACTGTACGCGAGAGGTGGATCTACTACACATAAGAAACAGTCTCCATTTGCTGGCCAAAGAGCTGCAACCTGTTGCACGGTGCCTTCATCCCTTTTCACATCTCTTGCCCACTTGCTACCCATCACTTAAAAATTACTAGTTTAGCCCTAACTCTGTAAGTAGGAATTGTTGAATGCTAATAATTTCTAGTAAGCAGTTTAGGAGACACTGAAGTTACTAATATATATGTGATCCTCCTTTCGGTGCAATTTCTAGGAAAGTGCTACAAAGTGATATGTGGCAATAACAAATTTAGAAGGAAGGGAATATGGAATTCTGTGAGCAGCGTGAATGATTTGCTGTTAGCATGGGGCCCAATAACACTACAAAGCTATAAACTTTGTCAATCTAGATTGCCCAGTTAGGTGGCAGGATGCAATTTGTCTTTTCTGAAGCTGCCTGCTGCTTGCTAGCTCCATCTCCTGTCACAGCCTATTAGCTCCCCGAGAAAATTGGTGGGAAATTGCCTGCAGATTGTAGGAAATTGCATCTCCAGGACCTGGAAAAAATGTAGGACAGCACAACACTGACCCTCCCAGAGCAACTATTAATACAGCAAAAGCTGACCTTTGACTTTCCGGGAAACGACTTTGCTATTTGCCAAATAAAGACTGTATTATATGTGGCTGAAGGAGGGTGCAAATGATCATCCTAGTAAGACTGGAAGCCACCCTGCTTTTGAAACCTTAAATATTAGCTAGAAGTTTTTGTTGTTGTTTAGTTTTTGATTTATTTGTTTGTTTTAGGTAGAGAGGATTTCCATGCTAGACTACTTCAGGCCCAGTTAGCATGTTTTCGAAAGTACCTTTCCCCTGAGTTAAAAGGCAAGAGGTAAATTACCTTGAGGAAGTGTTCCTGAATCTCTAAAGCAAAAATCCAGGAAGTCAATCTTTCAAAGACAAGATTAAAAAGCAAAGATGAGCACATTTGAGCATTGTTTTGTTTCTCCCTTGGTTGGGCTGTGCTTAAACCTGGGGCATTTCCTCCCCTCCCTAATTGGAGTTAACAGTTTCATCTATTTTGACTTCTGAATTATTTTCTTTATAGACCATCCCCAGAAGTTCAGACATCAAAATAATTCAGTGTTCCATGGAGGTATGCATTGTGCATATTTTAAGCATCATTAACTTTATGTTACCAAAAAAAAAAAAAAATCCTGTGGCGGTATTTAAAGGCCTGCATTTCTATCTAGAAGGATCTGTACTCTCATTCAGAAGCCATATGTTTGGAGAACAGCAGTTTAGCTGCTCCTGAGTGAGTAGGATTCCCTTGCTTCTGCCTTATCCTAAATTCTGTTCCTCTAATATCACCCCACCCCCTTCTATTACTGCTTCATTTGCTCTCAGTGCCCTTGGGAGCCAATCTGAAATGAGCTGGCAGGATGAAGATCATTGTATCTCTACAGAAGTAAGATATGAGCCATATTGACAAAGGAGAAACTCCACTCAGGGAAAAATAACTCCAATGGTAGCTGCAGATGTCTATATGATAGAAAGTACTGCCCATTTGTTCCTATGCTCATAATTTCGGTCAAATTTGCTCTCAGTTTTTGCTTTTCTTCTCTTATAAAGTACAATACCATTCCCTTTATTATTTGCAGATATTAAAAAATTGCTACACGATACTTAGCAGTTCTAGGGTCAGCAGGTTTTCTTTAGATCTGCTACCCTCTTCCATTTGGTTCTTGCTTCTACAGAGAAAAGTGTTGGACACCAGCCTCATCAGACAGAACTGAATGTAGCCCGAACATTTCTGAGTTTTTAAATGGGCTCTGATGTTCTAGTTTGTGTAATTCTTGTTTTTTAACCTGCTAGGGCATCAGTTGCATCATTGGAAAAAAAAATAAGAATAGTGTCTAAGATCCTTCCAGATTTAAAATTCTGTGGTAAAGGGTTCAGAACTGAGGGTAGGGTGAAGGCTGAGCTGGTGAGCATAAGTTAGGCTCCCTGACCCTGAAGCAACCCACTTCTTGTGCTGGACTGTCTTGGAGAAGGGTTTCTGTTTGGCCAAAAAATGTATTTTGAAGCCTATGTTCCCCAAACATGCAATCAGCTAACTTATTAAGCATTGTGTATCAATAAATACTTGCTGATAGCTAGAGAAGGACCTCAAAGAGTTCTGAAGGCATTGCTTCCCAGGAGGAGTGCACATTGGCTGGCCAAAGACCCTCCTCCAGGGGGCTGCTGGGGTGTGGAATTGCAGTCAATCTGTAGAGCTCCATTTTAGAGTATGGGAAGGAATATCAAAAAAGGTCCAGTTAACTTTGAAAATATATGCTTAGTAAAAGGAGCTAGACACAAAAAGTCATATATTATATGATTTTATTTATATAAAATACTCAGAATAGATAAACCCATAAAGATCAGTGGGAAAGAACTACTTGGTACTGTTTTTGTTTTTTGGGTTTTTTTTTTTTTGGTACCGGGGATTGAATTCGGGTCCTTGTGCTTTCGAGGCAGGTGGAGGAACCACTGAGCTAAACACTGAGCCGGGTACTGTTTTTCTTTTAGAGAGATTACAGTATTTTGGAACTAGATAAAGGTGATGGTTGAACAACATTGTGAATTTACTAAATGCCACTGAATTATGCACTTCAACACGATTAATTTTAGGTGATCAAAATTTTGCCTCACTTAAAGAAAGAGATCTAGTTAAACTGGTGATTGAAGCAACAAAGGAGAGACAGTAGAATATAAAGGGAGACTTTTCGTCAGGTGTGGCGGGACACACCTGTAATCCTAGCATTCTGGGAAGCTGAGGCAAATGGATCATAAGTTCAAACCCAACCTGGGCAATTTAATGGCTTAGTGAGAGCCTGTCTCGAAGTGAATAAAAAAGGGTTGAGGATATGGGTCCATGCAAAAGCCCTAGGTTCAATCCTGAGTACTATAAAAAAAAGGAAAAATAAAATAATGAAAATAATAAATAAAAAGGAGACTTTGCCCAGGCAGTGTAGCTCTTGCCACAACACAGAGCATCCTGTAACTTTTCTTATCTGACTTCGACCAACACAATAATGTGTGAACTGATGGGAAACTGTGATGTACCAGAACCCTCAATAATGCTACAGCTTCAAAGGCCACTGTGAGGGCTAGTTTCCAAATGTTCCGACTTTCAGATGATTTCTGCAAACCGCTTTTCCTACCTGCTCCTGGCAAATCCATTTCTGATGCCGCATCTTTTTTTTTTCTGAGAAGTTTCCAATCCTTCCGGCTGAAAGAGACCTCAGGTTTCTCTCAACGAATGGCCTTCATTGACTCCTTTAGGGCTTTCCTCACCACCTGCTTGGATTAAGATTGTTTGCTTTTCAGACCTGTCTTACTTCTCTTACTTGAGGCCAGAATCAAACTCTCTCCTTTGTATCCCCCCAGACACCAGGGCAGTTTGCACTCAGCAAACGTTTCCATTTTTGCCCTTGTTTTCTTTTCTCCCTGACAGGTGCACTGTAGGAGAATTCTGAAGAGGTCCTTTTCCTCCTTCTACTTAACTGCTGGACTTCGTTTAGTGCTCCAATCCACCTTGTCTTCATTTTCAGTTCCTGGGATTCGAGTCAGGCTTACGCCTCCCCCGTTTACACACCACCTTCTACTGATCTCCATGGTGAACTCATCGCCACACTCCAAACTTGACACCTCTCCACAGAGCTTGGTGGTGTGGGCTCAGGTACACCGGGATCCATGAATGACTGTTTGCCATGGGAAAAACCTACCCAGGAATAAGACCAACATGAAGAAACGCAGAGCCAAGCAATAGAGAGAGAGAGATGGTTCTAGGAATACTGTTTATTTCCGAGGGCTCTGCCCACCTAGAGCTAAATTTGCCTGGGACTTCTCAGTTTCATGAGCCACCCATTTCCTCTTTTTTTTTTTTTTTTTTTGCTTAAGCCAGTTGGATTTGGGTTTCTGTCTCTTGTCTTTGAATGATTCCTGTCCTGTCCATCCTTGGTCCTCTTCACCAAGTCCATCCTTTTGGGTCTCTTCTGTTGCTTCCTTTTTTTTCTTACCTCACTCACTGTTACTCATTATTCCACTTCCAACCATGATTTATTAAACAATTGAACAAAAGTAGATATATACAAGAATAAGATTGTTTTTGGTGATCTCCCCACCTGACCCCAGGAAGGGAGGCCACCTCCAGAGCGGCTCCCAGAGGTGGCGTGCACACCAGCCCACCAGCCCCACACTCCCAAGGCAGAGGCGGCGCTGCGAGGACAGGTGGTTGGAGAGGATGCCCGAATTCTCCTTGGGGATGTGGAAGATGCAGAATCAGCCCGCTGCAGACAGGCAGGTCTACGCATGCCCTACCGAGGTCCCGAGTCACGTGGAACACGCAGAATCAGCCCGTGCCACGGCAACAATCCACTGGACCCCTCACCCCCCGCTCCTCTGTACAGCCACCTGGTTCCACACTACAAAGACACAGAGGACACCAGACCACCAGACCATGGTACTGAGTCCCGCTGCTCCCGGCCCAGAGGTAGGGGCTTCTGAGCCGCCGTCCCACTGCTCCTGGTCCAGAGGATGGGGCTTCCGGGCCACCATCCCTCCCACCGCTCCCGGCCCAGACGTAGGGGCTGCTGAGCCGCCATCCCACAGCTTCTGGACCAGACGAAGGACCTTCCCGGCCATCATCCCTCCCACTGCTCCCAGCCCACAAGAAAGGGCTTTTGGGCCACCATCCCTACCACTGCTCCTGGCCCCTGTCCCACCTCTCCCAGCTCAGAGGAGGTAATCCGTGCAGGCACCAACAGCCCCCCCCCACTCCCCGCCAGTCGAAATGAGAAAACACGTAAATAAGTCTCAAAACCAGACTTCTAGATCACCTACAGCAACCCCAAAGGGAAGTGAGATGGAACACTGATACTCAACCACCTGGACCCACTGAACTGGCAACAAAAGGGGATCTGGAAAAAATGAAATCAGAAATAATTTCTCAGATAACAGGAGAAATTGTGCCCCTAGTGCAAGACATGATTAATAAATCTAGAGAGGAGCTCAGGAACATGATGGAATCCCAACATAGGAAACAAATGGAATCCATAAAACAGATACAAACAGATTTCCAAGAGATAAAAAACTCCATCAAAAGTCTGCACAGCAGAATGAACCAATGTGAGGATAGAATTTCACATATAGAATATAAGATTGCAATTAGTGAGGAGGAAAAGAAAAATTGCTTTAAAATTGTAAGGGAACATGAGAAATCAATCCAGCAGCTGCTAGACAATGCAAAGAAGAATAACATAAGACTGATTGGAGTCAATGAAGAAACAGGAGACAGTCCAGATGACATGAAAAAACTGTTCACAGAAGTGATGGCAGAAAACTTCCCAAAGAGGGGAAAAGAGCTTGACATACAGATAAGTGAGGCATACAGGACTCCAAATAGCCTTGATCAAAAAAAATCTACACATAGACATATAATAGTTAGGATTCCAGAAATCCAACAGAAGAACAAAATTCTACAAGCAGTGAGAGAAAAGAAACAAATCACATACAAAGGAAAGCCCATCAGAATCACAGCAGACTTCTCAACACAAACCACCAAGGCAAGAAGAGCTTGGAGTGACATATTCCAAGCCCTAAAAGAAAACAGCCTCCAACCCAGATTAAGGTACCCTGCAAAACTATCTTTCAAAATGGATGGAGAAATAAGATACTTTCATGACAAAGAGCACCTTAGGAAATTCGTGAATACCAAACCAGCACTCCAAAGAATTTTACACAATATCCTAGGAACACACATTGAGGATCACAACCCCAGGAAGGAAAGCACAATGAACCCATCTGGCATGATGAGAAATTAAATGGAAAGGGGGAGAACCCAACAAAAAGAAAAAGTCATGGCAATGACAAGTCAGTACATTTCAGTTATAACCATCAATGTTAATGGTCTCAATTCACCCATCAAAAGAAATAGACTGGCAGAATGGGTCAAGAAGCAAAATCCAACAATATGCTGCATACAAGAAACACACTTAATTCAAAAGGAAACTCATAGACTGAAAGTTAAAGGGTGGAAAACAATACTCCATGCGACAGGAACCCAAAGAAAAGCAGAAGTAGCTATCCTCTTTGCAGATCAAGTAGATTTCAAACCAACACTGATTAAGAGAGATGAAGAAGGACACTACATCCTTGTAAAGGGAACAATCCAAGAGGAAGAGATGACAATCATAAATATCTATGCACCAAACACTAGTGCACCCAACTATATAAAATAAATACTAGTGGACATGAAAAGTCATATATGCACTAATACAATTGTAGTGGGGGACCTCAACACCCCACTGTCACAAATAGATAGATCAACTAGACGAAAAATAAGTAATGAAATAATAGAACTCAATCAAACTCTTGAACAAATGAACTTAACAGATGTTTACAGAGTCTTCCACCCCACGAAATCAGAATACACATTCTTCTCAGCTGCACATGGGTCATTCTCAAAAATAGACCACATACTCACACATAGAACATGTTTAAGTAAGTGCAAAGGAATTGAAGTTATCCCTTGTATATTATCAGACCATAGTGTGATGAAATTGGAGATCCATAGCAAAAGAAACTGGAAAAATTTTGTAAACATGTGGAAATTGAACAAGATACTTCTGAATAACCAATAGGTCACAGAGGACATTAAAGAAGAAATCAGACAGTTCCTTCAATTAAATGACAATGACAATGCAACATATCGGAATCTATGGGACACAATGAAAGCAGTCTTATGAGGGAAATTCATAGCAGTGAATACACATATTAGGAAAACAGAATGAGCCCAATTAAACAACCTGATGCTGAACCTCAAGCTTCTAGAAAAAGAAGAACAGGACAACCCCAGAGCTCATACAAGGGAGGAAATTATAAAGATCAGAGGAGAAATCAATGCAATGGAGACTAAGAGAATGACACAAAAAATCAATGAAGCCAAGAGTTGGTTCTTTGAAAGAATCAACAAAATTGACAAACCCTTAGCCAACCTTGTCAGAAAAAGGAAAGAAAAGGCCCAAATCCATGCAATTAGGAATGAAAAGGTGAAATTACAACAGACCCACCAGAAATCCAAAGGATCATCAATACCTAGTTCCAGAACCTATACACCAATAAGATGGACAACACAGAAGAAATGGACAGATTCCTAGATACATATGAATTACCAAAGTTGAACGAAGAAGACCTAAACATTCTGAATAACCCAATATCAACCAATGAAATTGAAAATGTAATTAAAAACTTACCAACTAAGAAAAGCCAGGGCCCTGATGGCTTCACTGCTGAATTCTACAAGACATTTAGAGAGGAACTGCTGCCACTACTGTTTAAACTCTTCAATGAAATTGAAAGGGAAGCAATACTCCCACATTCATTCCTGGAAGCAAGCACCACCTTGATCCCCAAAGCAAAGAAAGCCCCAACCAAAAAAGAGAACTAATCTCACTAATGACCACAGATGCAAAAATCCTTAATTACATACTGGCAAATAGGTGCAGAAGATCATCAAGAAGATCATGCACCCTGTTCAAGTGGGATTCATCCCGGGGATGCAGGGATGGTTCAATATATGCAAATCAATCAATGTAATACACTATATCAATAGAGCCAAGGACAAAAACCATATGATTATCTCCATAGATGCAGAAAAAGCATTTGAGAAAAATCCAACATGCATTTATGATGAAAACCCTACCAAACATTGGAATGGATGGTCTCTACCTCAAACTGATAGAAGCCATCTAAAAACCAACAGGCAATATCATACGAAATGGTCAAAAACTGAAATCCTTCACACTCAAATCAGGAACAAGACAAGGATGTCCACTATCACCACTCTTGTTCAATATAGTTCTGGAAACATTAGCCATGGGTGGCAATTAGACAAGAGAAAGAAATGAAAGGAATAAAGATAGGAAATGAAGAAGTCAAATTGTCATTATTTGCAGATGACATGATACTCTACATAGAAGACCCCAAGAACTCCACCAAAAGTCTTCTAGACTTAATAACCAGATTCAGTCAAGTAGCTGGTTACAAGGTCAACACAGAAAAATCAATAGCTTTCCTCAACACAAATGACAGATTCACTGAGAGAAACAGGGCAAATGGTTCCTTTCATAATAGCATCCAAAAAACTGAAATACCTAGGAATCAACCTAATGAAAGAAATCAAAGACCTCTTCTCTGAAAACTATAGCACTCTGAAAAGAGAGATTGAACATGATATCAGAAAATGGACAGACATCCCCTGCTCCTGGGTCGGAAGGATTAATATAGTGAAAATGGCCATACTTCCAAAACTGCTATATAGATTTAATGCAATTCCAATTGAGATTCCAGCAGCATACTTTATGCACCTTGAGAAAACAATCCAAAAATTCATTTGGAACAAGAAGAGACCATGAATAGCAAAAGCAATTCTAGGTAACAGAGACATGGCAGGGGGTATCACAATCCCCAACTTGAAACTATACTACAAAGCTACTGTTATCAAAACAGCATGTTACTGGCAAAGAAACAGACCTGAGGACCAGTGGAACAGATTAGAAGATGCAGAAACAATGCCAGACACACTCAGCCATCTCATCTTCGATAAAGGAGCCAAACACCCTCCCTGGAGGAAAGATAGCCTCTTTAATAAATGGTGCTGGAAAAAATTGGCCTTCAACTTGCCAAAGATTCAAACTAGACCTATATCTCTCATCATGCACTAAACTACAATCAAAATGGATTAAAGATCTAAATATTAAAATAGAAACTCTGAACCAGTTGGAACAGAGGTTAGGTAGAACCCTTGAAAACATCGGTGTAGGAAAAGATTTTATGAACAAAACCTCAGTTGTCCATGAACTAGCACAAACAATCAACAAGTGGGATCTCTTCTTATTAAAAGGCTTCTGCACAGCAAGAGAAACCACCAGCAGTGTGAAGAGACAACCCACAATGTGGGAAAAAATCTTCACCTGCTCTTCCTCAGATAAAGGTCTACTATCTCAAATCTATAAAGAACTTAAAAAGATCAGACCTCCCAAATTTAAAGACCCAATCCAAAAATAGGCATCTGAAATGAACAGACATTTCTCAGACAAAGAAGTAGAAATAGCAAATAAATACATGAAAAAATGTTCAACATCACTGGTCATTGGAGAGATGCAAGTGAAAACAATGCTGAGATTCCACCTCACTCCAGAAAGAATGGCTGCTATCATGAAATCAACCAATAACAAATGCTGGCGGGGCTGTGGGGAAAGAGGAACCCTGCTCCACTGCTGGTGGGAGTGTGGACTGGTGCAAGCACTGTGGAAATCAGTATGGAGATATCTCAAAGAACTAGGACTGGATGTCCCATTTGACCCTGCTATTCCACTGCTGGGGATCTTCCCCAAAGAATTAAAAGAATCATACCACAGTGATATATGTGCACCCATGTTCATAGCAGCACAGTTTGTGATAGCTAAAACTTGGAAACAGCCCAAATGCCCATCAACTGGAGACTGGATCAAGAAAATGTGGTTTTGTTTATCAAATGGAGTACTACTCAGCCATAAAAAATGAGAAATTAGAGACATTTATAGCTAAGTGGATGCACATTGAGGCGATACTCTTAAGTGAAATAAATAGGACACACATGTATAAATACTAAATAGTTTCTCTGGTATGAGAAACTGAAAGTGTAAATAAGGACTAAATGGATAATATGTAATGTGAAATAGGAAGAAAAGGGCCAAAGGGGAAGGAAGTGGGAGGGCTAGGGGAAAGGATAGAAGGGAATGGGATTAATATGAGAAAATGGAAAAATAGGAACAAAATCTTTGTAAATAGGGAGGAATGGAGGGGTTGAAGGGAGGGCTGGGCAAGGGTGAAAAATAAGAACCAAAAGAGACTATGTAAAGGTGCAAATTTCCAATGATGAATGTCATTATATTGCATACCTAAAATGTACCAATGATTAGATTGAAGAATCAATAATGCAAAATAGGAAGAAAATGTCCAAAGGGGTAGGGGTAGTGGGAGGGGCAGGGGAAAGGAAAGAAGGGAAAGGAAAAATGCTGAGAAATGGAAAAAATGGAAATAAAGTCTTTGTAAATAGGGAAGGGTGGAGGGGGTGAAGGGAGGGCTAGGCATGGGGAAAAAGTAAGAAACAAGATGCATTATGTAAAGGGACAATTCCCAATGAGAAATGTAATTGTGTTGTATACTTACAATGTACCAATAAAAGAATTTAATAACGAAAAAAAAAGATTGTTTTTGGTTTACTGAGTCATATCTATAGACAACCTTATTTAGGTAGTTTTGTGTAATTTTACCTCCTTTATTCCATATATTTTTCTTGTGAGATGAATATTTATAACTGCATTGGGCAAACTGAGGATCAGAGAGGATCAGGGCTTATAAAGCTACTCAAAAATAAGTTAACAGCCAACAGTTTGATCTTTTGGACTCCAAAGACATGTATTTTCTTTGTTTCTCCAATACTGTCTGCCTTAGACCATGATTTATTTATGTTTTGGTGTACTCTACCAGACTAGGTGCCTTAAGGGTAGGGACTGTGGCTTACTTATTTTTCAATCAACTGCAAGTCTTGGCATATTTTTAAAAATGATGATAATGTTCAATGCATTTTTAGAGGGGTGATTTGATAGATACATGAGGGAACCATAGCTGACTGATAACCTGTGACCTCTGAAGTCCAAACCAGAATACACACCTCCAGAGTCAAGGAAGCTGGAAATGTCAAAATACTACAACTAATACTCACACTGTTGTACACTATCTGTTTCCTTTGAGGCACCACTGTCTTCAAGGGGGCAGTATGGAGCCATCAAGACCCAGAGAGGATTTACCACTACATGAACGATGCTTAGATATAGTGCAACTCATCTGCAAGGTTTCTATAAAATTAGCAAAAGTAAGATACTTTAAACATAGTGCTTAAGATCTTTCCAGTTTCTTCCTGTTACTTTTTCTCTTGTGCAGGTGGCACCGGGATGGGCATTAAGTGTTGGGAATCTGGAGTCAAGTCGGGAACACATGTAGTTGGATTTCAGCAGATGCATTTTTTATGTGATTTACAGTCACTTCTGGAAGTTCATAGTGGATGGAATGTTCCTACCACCTGCTAGCCCATTGTGCTGAGTGACCTAGTGTTCTGCCAGGAAGGTGTGGAGAAGAATCTTCCAGCAATATGAATGTGTCTTATACGGCCCAGCACTAATGAAGTGGGTGAGCAGTGGAGGAAAAATGAACTTTGAAGTATACAGAGTCAGAGCTAGTGTGGAAAATTTGTCCACCTCCAAGTCTAGGTAGAAATTTGGTTCTCATCGAAGCCTAGTAAATATAAATTCTTTCTTAGGAATACAACCCAATAATGAAACAGGCCCAATTATAAAGGCTTTTGTTTCTTCTTTTATGGTAGGAATTGAGGAACTACAAGATTAGTAAAGGGCTTTGCAATGGATCTGTGGAGTGTGGGGCTCTGCCACTACAGCTCATGGTAAATCAATCTACTTCAGGAAATGTGTTTGCAAAACTGCCACTCTATGAAGATGTTGGTCAAAAATGCAGATAATTATGTAGGGAAAATATTATAAAGGTATATCAGAGGGTACGAAAACCAGCAGTTGTATGCATTTTCAGATGTTTGTGATAATTTCCATTTAGAATGTATAATGTGCCCTGGCACTTCTCATTCTACAGGCACAGTCAGGGTTAAGCATTCCTTTTTACTAAGGAGCACCGGCCTTTCCCTCACGCCATGTAATAGCTTCAGGCCTTATAGAATCTGTATTTTCCCTGCTGGAATAATGATCCAGTAACTTCTGTTAGGTCATCTCCCTGAACACTTGTGAAACTTAGCTCATGATGTTTCCTCTTGAGGAAAATTTCCTTTTGCTTTTCTTCAGGGACCGGGATGGGCCTGTATGTGATCTCTTGTGCTTGCAAATTCCAAAGTGAGAAGGCTTCTCTAGCCGACCAGCAGGTTCTTCAGGCTCTGTGTAATACCCTCAGCTCCCAAGTCCGTTAGGGCAGCATTTCTGCCATTGAGCAGTACATGAGGCAGGGCTTTTTGGCTTAACATAAAATATTGAAATCATGTATTGCAGGGGAGTACTATTAAGTACAATTTATCCACAAATAGACCAGGGCCCAGGGAAAAAATTGCTTTGCCCAGGTTCATGGGATAATGAATATCAGAGCTGCAATTACAGTTTTCTGACTTCCAACTGTACATGCAATTTGCAGGTTTACAATATTGTATAAAAAACCAACAGAGAACACAGATGGGCTTGTAACCCCTGCTAATGAGAGCATCACTCTTTGTTGCTGGGATAATTAAGCAAATATTTAGTGGTCAGAAACCCACCCAGACTTTAAATAATAATCAATCAAACCCCAATCTCTTGGGAGATGTTGATTTTGGTTTTTTTTTTTTTTACTATGAAATGTAACTCCTTGGTGTGTGTGTACAGTTCTTATTTTTGTGATTTGAAGCAGAGGAGAATTAATGTGATAAACTTATGCCTGTTACAAAGCCACGCTCTGCAGAAAGGCCAGGCGGCCCACACTCAGGCACAAGGTCAGGAGAGCATTTTCTCTTTGTTGTTTGCGCTTTTTGTCCCCCACTGCATTTTCCCTCTTCTTTATAGAATTAAAACCTTTAAGTAAATTGCAAACAGCTCCCCCTGTGTGAAGCCATGTCTGGCCTCCCATACTGCCTGACACAATCGTTGACATTTCTTGTGTAAATAACAGCAGTGGATTCAGCACTTTGAAGAACGAGAGTTGAAAAAATAATGAACTATATTTTTCAAGATAAAACCTACTATACTCTCCAGAAATTAACAGGATCCAAGGAAAGAAAGAGGAGGAACAAATTAACAAATAATCCTCGTGTCATTTTTATTTCAACCTGCGTCTGCACCAGCACCCCTCTTTCTCCTTAATCTGCTGTACTTTGCTCCCCCGTTCCCCCAGGACTTGTCACCTTCGAACAAACTCTAGACCATATTTATTGTGACTAAATCTTATTATCTGTCTCTGCCTGCCAGAAGATCTAAGAGGACAAGAATTTTTATCTGGGTGTATCCCAAGCACCAAAAATAGCCCCTGGCATATTGTAGGAGTTTGAGAAATAGTTTTTGAATGAGTACATTCTGTGTATCAGCATTTGGAGAATCAATGCTGTATCTGACATTATACCTTCCTGGGAGGAGCTTAATTACTTTCTCCCTGGATTGGAATTCTAGAACTGTGGCATTAGATATTTATGCCATTCTTTCTTGTCCTTACTATCAGAACCTTGATTGTTTTGTTTTTCTTCTTTTTTTCTCTCTTCCTTCTTTTTTTCTTGAGATAGCAAATTGCCTACTGGAAACTGTCCACCCCCCAGCCTTCTTTGCAGCTTTTCTCTCACTTTTGGCCAATGAGGCATAAGTTGAATTTTATTAGGAATATCTAGGAATGTTTTGCTTTCCTCATATCAACGTTCTCATTTCCTTGTTGTCACTTATTTTTCCTTCCTGCCTGGAATGTGGATGAATGCTGGGAGGAATAGCTGCTGTTTTGAATCCATGAGGATTAAAGCAAAATGCTAAAGACAGCAGAGTGAAAAACAGAAATAGTAAGAACAGGATGGCCTATTCCTGGAGTTGTTACAGGAAAAAAAGAAAAAACATTTGGTCTTCACTCGGTCAAGCCTTTCTATATGGATCCACTTACACTGAGTGAAAATAAGACTAGAAAATACACCCATAACAAGACATGACTTAGTTTAGTATCTTTAATATTTTTCATAATCCTACTCTTTCAGAAAATTAAGCCCACTAGATAAACTACATTTTTGTGCCCGGGTGTTCTCAGATGGAAGGGCTATGTGACGGGAGTACAGAGGGCTACTGCATCATCTGCTGCTTGTTAAGGAATAAACTGAACATCTAGATTCATTTCAAGTGGGGCTGACACAATGTATCTATCATGTCTGCTCTTCCAAAAGCAACCCATTTGTAGCAGAGCTTTTTTGTTTCTTTCCTCCCCTCTTGTGACACTGGATTAAAAACTTTTTTGCTGTACATGTTCAGGAAGTAAGTGAGGATATTCAGATTATAAGACTGAATTATTTGGAAATCTCTTGTGCTTACATGGCCTCTGCTATGACTCACACGCAGGTTTCTGTAACAGGTGTGGTAAGAGAGCAAGAATGTGTGACGGTGCGAGAGCCTGCAGCGGGAGACGCGTGCCCCTTGCATCCCCAAATCAACCCAGCACTTAGTTCTCTCTAACTTAGTACGTATCGTTCCCATCAGTCACTATCATTTTCATATTTGTACAACAGTGCATTTTAATTTTTCTTACAGATTACTAGAGTCACAGCACCAAAAATGAAGCATCTCCTTCATTTCCGAGAAATGATGTATGCCCTCATTGTGGATTTTCTCATTTTGGGCTCTGATTTTTTAATAATGTGAAGTTAGTTGTACAAAGAGAAACTTATAATCCTCTTCCACCGAGATCATTTAGAACATTAACTGTGTGTTTGCCAAAAGATGCTATTCTATTTTTAACCTTTTAAAAATTTAAGATTACATTTTCCTGTGCATTAGTCAAAAACCTAAAAAAAAAAAAAAAATCCCATAAAAACACTATATTGGGTTTTTTCCCTGTTTTCTAGCTGTTGAAAGGGTTTTGCATTATACTCTTTTGAGGACCCTGTTGTAAAAAGGGAAAAACAAAAGAAAACAGGAAAGAAACAATAAAGCTGCTTCCATTTGGATCAGTTTTGTCTATCCTAGGGACTTTAGTTGGCTCAGAAAAAAACTTTAATTTAATTGCAGTTTATATGATTTCCTGGATTGGACTTTTCTTCCTTTTTTCTTATTATTTAAGAACTTGATTTCCAATTTC
The DNA here is from genome assembly GCF_053883595.1 of Heterocephalus glaber. Classification (NCBI taxonomy): domain Eukaryota; kingdom Metazoa; phylum Chordata; class Mammalia; order Rodentia; family Bathyergidae; genus Heterocephalus; species Heterocephalus glaber. The sequence goes on along the minus strand of NW_028258317.1, from coordinate 64,816,546 downwards.
AAACATATTTTTTATGCTTTTTTAATGAAAAGTTGAGAAGAAACAAAACAAAATTGATTCTTCCCACAATAAGTCTCCAAAATTCTTTCTATTACTAGCCACCAAGATGTCCAAAGGAGAAACATTACCTTAGTTCCCCCTTTGGGACATCACCACGGTATTTGAAGACAGAAGCAAGGCTTGTTTCCAATCCTAACCCTCAGTATTTATTCTTCAATTTTTCCTCACTAATAGAACCATAGAACTTCTTTTTTGGGGACAGCTTGGTTTCTTGAGATAGGGTTTTGCTATGTAGTTTAGAGATGATCCTCCTGCTTCAGCCTCCTAAGTGCTGGGATTACAGGCGTGTTCCACCACACCCAGCTAGAACCCTAAAGCTCTAAAATACATTTCATGTCATGCTTCATGTCCAAGGAAGGTCATACAACTCTGTTGTAGTCAGCATTAGTGTGTAGAACTTATGAGAAATGGAGTTGGTTTGTCTTCCTCCTTTTTGTCCCCTGCATTCATAGCCCATGGTATGATATGATGGCTGCAGCATCAAAAGGAAACTTTTCCTATAGCGTTTTTGGGAAGAGGAGGGTAGCTGCAGGGAGAGTAAGAACTGTAACAGAAACAAACATAGAAGTCTTGGGGTTAGAATTCCTGGGAAAATGCAGTCTCTTCACAGAAGTCCAAGGCCCAAGTGAACAGCAGCATGAAAGGTGAGTGTCTCCTCTGTGCGTGCTGTGTGGAAGACGTTTCCTCCAGCTCTGAGAATGCGTCCAGCTGTATTCCATAGTTCTCCAGTCTGACCAGTTCATTTGTTAGAGCCCCACGTGGTAGTGGGTGTGGCTCAGCAAAATGGGAGCTCTAGGGGCTGGGGATTTAGCTCAGTGGTTCCGGCATCTGCCTCAAAAGAGCAAGGTCCCGAGTTCGATCCCCAGTACCAAAAAAAAAAAAAAAAAAAAAAAGGGAACCGTAGCCACCGGAGTGTTCTTTGCTGCTTTCTCTACTGCTTGCTTATCTTTTTAGATTCACACTTTTCATCTTTGGCCTCTGATCCATCCTTATATTTTCCTACCAGCCAAGCCATGCATTCAAATGACATGTTAAATATTTCATTCAACGTTTTAGTTATGCTTGGAGGGATTAGTCTACCATGTTGCTAGAAATAGAATTCTAAATTCTGTTTTATCTCATCTTTAAAAAATATGCTTACCATTTTATATTCATTAACATTATTTCTTGATTATGCCATCATTTTTTATGTTGGACACAGTTATGTTTCCCTTTATTTTCTTTCCTAACATCTTCCTCCCTCCCTCCCTCCCTTATTCCCTCCCTCCCTCCTTCCTTCCCTCCTTTCTTTCCTCCTTCTGTTTTTTGTGGGGACCGAGCCCAGGGTGTTGACACTGAACTACATCTCCAAATCTTTCTCTAAGTTGGGACAGGATCTTGCTAAATTGCTAAGTTGCCCAGGCTGGGTTAGAACCTGAGACCCTGTTACCTCAACTTCCTAGAGTGCTGGGATAACAGGCATGTGCCACCACGCCCTGGTTTCTTCTTCTTTTCTTCCTTTTTTTTTTTTTTTTTGGTACTGGGCATCGAACTCAGGACCTTGTGCTTTTGAGGCAGGTGCGGTGCCACTAAGCTAAATCCCTGGCCTCTTTCCTTCCTTTTTAAATCTCTTCCTTTCTTCTTTCTCCTCTTGTTCTTCTTTCTTCTTTTCTCTATCTCGCCTTTCTTTTCAAGGAATCTACATACCCACAGCCCAAGATACCAGTGGGTTTTAAGGAGGAAGTAAAAGAATTACTCTCTACTCTTCCTATCAAGAATATATTGTAAGGGCCGGGGATTTAGCTCAGTGGTTCTGCCACCTGCCTCGAAAGTGCAAGGGCCCAAGTTTGATCCTTGGTACCAAAAAAAAAAAAAAAAGAATATATTATGAGCTGGATACAGTGGTGCATACCTGTAATTCCAGCTTGTCAAGAGGCTGGGGAAGGAGGATCACAAGTTTGAAGCCGCTTGGGCACAGTCCCTACCTGGGAAGCCTTTACAGTGTAGAGAAGCTTATCCACTGGTTCAGTCGCTAAGCATACACCTCCCAGAAAGCATGGCTCCCCTTGGGTTCAGAACAGTGCCCAGTGACTTGGAAGGAGAGGCAGAAGACCCACGGAGGGAGGAAAAGAGCCTTCTCATCTCATCGCCACAGACCCTCACCAGACTTTAAGTGTCCTGAGCTGGTGCCCTAGACTTCGTCTTATTCATTTGTACAACATACATTTATTGAGTGCCTACTGTGTGGGGCAGTGTGGTAGGAGGTGCTGATACTACATGCATGAGCAAGCTCCTGTCTTACAGTAACCAGTTGTGAGTATGGGGCAGTTACATGCGTTGAATGCCAAGTGTGGGGGAGCTCAGGTGCTGTGTGAAGAGAAGGGAGTGCCGACACAAGAAATTTCTAGAAAAGGTGATCCCACGTGCGGTAATCCTGAAGTTTAGGAGTGACTGGAGGAATCCAGTTCTTGAAATTGGAGTTATGTTTGGGAAACAAATACCATATAAGTATTTCTTATGCATGTGTGAGATTGTTTTTAAGCCTCAAAAAAGAAAAATCTCACAAAACATTTTTTCTTGTGGCAGTGCAGCCAAACTTTCATATCCAGGAGGAACAGAGGGGTCTGTTGCTTTTGGATGAGTGGAGAAACTGATCAGGGAGCTCCACATTCCAGAAACTACTTTAGGAAGTCAGAGTGCAGACATAGACCTTGATGAATAAAAGACTTGCCTATGGTTTCCTTACAGTTACAGCTTGGTGACCTAAATCTGAGAGTCTTTTCATCCAACATGGCCAGGCTCACACAGGCTCCCCTGACTGAGTTGTGGTTGTCCAGGGAAAGGAACAGGATGGGTGGTGGCCAGCCCTGCTTTGGCAGGAGGCTAGAACTGGCCTAGATGCCCCTTAATAAATGAATACAGGAGGACTAAATTGTCATTGGAGAATTTCAAGGGGATTAAAAGTTAATGATTCTGCCACAGATTTCATTCTGGACTGAAAAAAAGAACTGTTTTCATCCTTTAAACCTAGTAGAAATTCTTCCAGAATAGCACAACTAATGGGCGCCAAAGCTAATGGAGTGTTCTAAAAAGTGTCTTATTCTTTCTCAATGAGGCTCCGTGTGCATGATGACATTTTCAGAAGAAGCTAGGAGCTATTTTGCCAAAATTAAAAGTGCAGTTAGGAAATCTGCTCCAAATACAATGGTCTGCTGGTCTTGAAATATTGCTCTGGGATGAGCCCCATGACGCTGAAGAACACCCGAATCAGCGGAAGTGAGAAGGAGCGTGAAGACAATATTTATTATGTCTTGAGACGACTCCATAGGTCACTGCTGATTTCTGTTTACACTGCCCTGACCCTTCCCACTCTAGAGCAGTTTGTTCAGCTGTGATCTACAACTGAGAGCACATGCCTCAGGGCACCTGTGGGCCGGGCTCTAGTCAACCAGTATATCAAGAGTAGAGACAGCGGATATCCAGAGATGCATATCAGACTACAGTTACGTGAATCATCTGTTTTCTCCCTTTGTGCTTTTGTACTAAGAAAAACGTGTATGTACTGCTGGCTCATAGTCACCTGTGCAGGCATTTTAGTGACAGAGCTGCTTACTTGGATGAGGGCTGACTGGATCTGGCGAGAGGGCAACATGCTCTCCATGCTTTCTGTGCATTCCAGGGGAGAGGAGGGAAAGGTTTAGGAGGCTTTGTTAATCTACTGGGAAGGCTGATTTCCACCAGTGCAAGTTTCACACAGATCAGCCTGTCCAATGAGGCAGCTCACCGCAGAAGCCACTCTAGGAAGAGTAATATCCGATTCTGTGCTGTTAGACAGGGTGGAAAAGGGCCATAGCAAGAAAAACTTTCCTCTGGCCCAGTGAACTGACTTTCTTGTTTTCTACCCTTATCGTTAACATTTTGGCTTTTCAAGTTCTAGCTGTCTAAGAACAGGAAAGATCCAATGCATAAGATTAAACAATTCAAAGCCAATGATACTTGGTTAGGATAAACAAATGAAGAAAATGGACTACACACTCACAGCTCCAAACATTGACTGAGACTTAAGTTATTAGAGAATTGGTTTTACTTGAAAGTCAAGTGGTCATGGAAGATAAAGGTAGTAACCAGGACACTGAAGAGAAAACTGGCATGCTGTATCAAAGAGTCCACACTCACCCACTGTGTGGCATCATCTAAAAGCTCTACAAAATTTTCCAGTTAAAAAAAAAAAAAAAGAAAGAAATTAAAACAGTGGGGTAGCATGTATTGGTTGTTAGCCTTTTGAACTTGGAAGCCCATGATGACTTTGGGTAGGAAATTTCATAAGAAGCAATGAAATTAAAAGTCAAAAAGAACAAGAACTGGAAGAAGTCTGACTTACAGAATTATGTGCATCCCTTTATATTTCAGCAGTTCTTTGCCTAGATTTATTTAGAAATGAAAGACAGGGGCTCCTATAACTAGATAAAAATCATTTGAAAACCTTTCATCAGTCATTTTTTTACTCAACACCCACTTGATTTCTAAACTCATCATTTTGTTTGGCAAATAAAGATGTTCTCAGCCTACACTGAGTACTGTTTCTTCTTTGGCCTTCATATCTACCCTCTCTCTGTGTGAAGCTTCCCACATGCACCTCCTTTTCCTTCTCCACAGCACTGCTCGGATCTAGCACCTGCCAAAAATGCTCCCTGATTTGGAAGATTCAACTTATCCTTCAATACATGAGGAAATGTGTCTGTCCTGGAGGAACTGTTATCTCTCGACTCCGTTCTGTACAGGTCTGCATGTCTCTGTTGGCATATGTGCTTTGTAAGGGCAAAGATAGGGCTTTTGTATGCTCCTGTGGTTTCTGCTCTTGTGTCCTGACCCATGTGGGAGCTCAGTAAATGTTGAATCAACGTGAATTGCTTTCCAGTGCATTTATTGGCACATAGACTCTGGTGGGTCAAGATCCTTTCTGAAGTGCTCAGTGGTTTTCTTTTTGAATACATTTCAAAGACTAGGCCAGAGTTGTATGTCTCTGAAAATTGTCCACAGCTTGCCAAACAAGGAAGATGCATGACTGTGTTATTGTATTGCGTCTGTGTTCCAGGTTTAGCCGTCGAGCAGATTCACCTTGCCTTGTACAAACATCCCTTCCTTCCTGCCTCCCTTCTTCATGCCTCTCTCTTCCCCTCCTTCCTTCTTTCCTTCCTCCCATACCTTCTGCCCTTCCCCTTCATTCTCTCACTACCACTTCCCGCTTTTCTCTCCTTCTTTCTTTTTGTCCTGCTCTCCCCCTCCTCTGTCCTAACAAAACTCTCTTGTGAAGCTTGGATGCTTGTAACAGGATCAACAGCAGTGAAATGCTGCCTTTTGCAGCCCAGCAAAGCGAGACAAATGCAGCTGCAGAAGCCTGGCCTCCTACTGCCACCAAGGAAGGTGTCAGCGAGTCTGAGAGGAGTCAAGGCTGGCTCTGCTCTCTGCCCAGGGTGGCCGTGGCCCTGCCAGCAGGCTTTTGGTTCTCTCTATAGCTTAATGGCTCACAAACCTTTTCTGAGAGAGCCGGATAACAATGTACCTTTTTGACAAGCCGACTCTTTTCCCATGTTGAAATCTCAAACTGTACTGTATAAAACATTCTGTCTCCTATTGTTCCATCAACAAGGCCTGAATAGCCCCGCAAGTGCTCCAGGAGCATTCGTTTATTTCCTTGGATCCCCCCCCCCCACACACAATAAAAGAATAAGAAGGAAAAGACCACAGTCCAGAGTTTGAAAGATGGCTGGTAAAGGCCTCTGTGTGAGGTCTTTGGCAAGATAATCTCATTCTAAAGATCTGGGTGACTGGAATTTCCCTTCTTCCCATCTCCCTCAGGCAACCCCCCTCCCCAACAGCCTTCTAATACAAATCCTTAAGCATTAAGTCAGGCGGAAAATGAGTCTACTCTACATTTATCTTCCTGAATGGCAGTCAACTCCTGCTTAATCTTTCAACATATATTTGTTCAATGGATCAACAGATTGTGTAAGCGGCGTGACGGTTGGGTTTAGAAATGTGTCTGCTCATGTTTGGTTTGTGCTGAACTACTGACCATTTTGTTTGTGAACCCATCCTAAATTATATCTCTGCATTACCCAGCACCAGAGTGGGGACAGGGGCCAGTGCTCACACAGGCAGAAAGACGGTTTCGGTCACCGTCATTTTCTGGCACTGAGAATGCTGACTTGTTTTATTTTGTGAATACTTTTTTCCCCAATCCTCTCAAAACTAGAGCACTTTACATTTTTCCTGTCCTCCTTACCCAAAGGTGTCTCTTATATAGTCTTCTGCTATTCTTTCACTCATTAAAAGAAAGATGATTTTCAGGGTACAGAGAATGTAATAAAATAGTATAAAATATGAAAAAGAAAGTTTAGAATTAAAAATCATATGACTTTTCTAGTTTCCTATGTGAACATATTGGTTCAAATCACTGTTTCTCAAAATATGAGAGGAGTTTATTCAGTTGTTGAAAGATTGAGCAGTTGATCATTTGGTTCATGCCACAACTAACTGGACCCTTTAAAAAAATAAAATTTTCAGTTGATTCACTGAATTTCCAACTAATCAACCACTATTTATTGACCATCTATTGCATTAAAGACTAAAGAGACAATATAGAAAGTCAAAGACAAATTTTCTGATCTCAATAACTTTAATCCAATCAAAGAAGTAAAATCATATATGTATATTCAAAGAAATTATGAGGATCCCTAGGTAGAAATGAAGGGAAGAGAAAATTTGTATTATAGTAATGCATAAGAAGGAATAGTTTTCAGGGAGGTTTTATTTATTTAGTTGAAAACTGTCCAACAGTATTTATTAAATGGGCATCTGAAATGAACAGACATTTCTCAGACAAGTAGAAATAGCAAATAAATGTATGAAAAGATGTTCAACATCATAGGTCATATGAGAGATGCAAATGAAAACAACACTGAGATTCCACCTCACCTGAGAAAGAATGTCTACTATCATGAAATCAACCAATAACAAATGCTGGCGGGGCTGTGGGGAAAGAGGAACCCTGCTCCACTGCTGGTGGGAGTGTAGACTGGTGCAATCACTGTGGAAATCAGTATGGAGATAGCTCAAAGAACTAGGACTGGAAGTCCCATTTGACCCAGCTATTCCACTGCTGGGGATCTTCCCCAAAGAATTAAAAGAATCATACCACAGTGATATATGTGCACCCATGTTCATAGCAGCACAATTTGTAATAGCTAAAACTTGGAAACAGCCCAAATGCCCATCAACTGGAGACTGGATAAAGAAAAATTTTTTTTTATAAAATGGAGTACTACTCAGTCATAAAAAATGAGAAATTAGAGACATTTATAGCTAAATGGATGAACATTGAGGCGATACTCTTAAGTGAAATAAATAGGACACACATGTGTAAATACCAAATAGTTTCTCTAGTGTGAGAAACTGAAAGTGTAAATAAGGACTAAAAGATATAATAGATAATGTGAAATAGGCAGAAAAGGGGCAAAGGGGAAGGGGAAGTGGGAAGGGTAGGGGAAAGGAAAGAAGAGAATAGAATTAATATGAGAAAATGGAAAAATGGAAACAAAGACTTTGTAAATAGGGAGGGATGGACGGGTTGAAGGGAGGGCAGAGGAATGGGGAAAAAATAAGAACCAAGAGAGATTATGTAATGGTGCAAATTTCCAATGATGAATGTCATTTTATTGTATCTCTAAAATGTACCAATAAAATTTTAAAAAAGAAAAAATAAAGAAGGAATAGTTTTCAGGGAGGTTTTATTTATTTAGTTGAAAACTGTTCAACAATATTTATTAAATGCCTCGTGTGTTTTTTGCCACTGGGAATGTGATGTTAAGAAGAATAGATTTATCTTCCATCTGTATGATGCTTATGATTGAAATTGGAAGAGAGGAAGGACGAGTGTGGATGAGGAAGACAAATTGATGTCATCTATGATGTCCAGCTCATCTGCAAGTCAGCCCCAAGGTCAGGAACAGCAAGGAGACTACATTTGCTGTTTGTCACAAGATTTTGCATGATTTCCCATAGATTTTGAATGTCATATATTTACAATTCAAAATGAAAGCATAATGCTTACTTTAAGACAGTCAAGGCAAAATTGTACTTAGAGCAGTAAATAATACATAATTTTACAGAGCATCTTGTTGACACTGAGCTCTAACTATTCAGTTACCTTTCTTCGCCTATTGCCTTACTGAATCTCTGAATTGACCCTGTCACCAGTGGAGAAAGTGTTGCTACCCTCATTAGAAAGGTAAGAAAGCTGCAAGTGCTAGTTACTGGAAGTGCTAGTTACTGGAAGTGCTAGTTACTGCTTGCACCAGCAGCTCAGCCTTCTAATAATTCCTAGCTCTGGGCTTTTTCTTCTTCTATGTTAAGCTTCAAAATGAAGGGTAAGAACCTTGATTTGAAAACTCATCGACTGATTTTTCTTTTTTTTTTCTCCTGGTAAACATTGACCAGTGCTTTTCTTTAGCTCAAGGTGTGTTTTATTATTCGTAGGTGAATCCATGAACACAGCCCAAGCCAAGTGGAGATCACCTTGTTATGGCGATTCAGCACCAACCTAGGCTTCCACATGTTTTGAAAGTGAAGAACGGTAACAGAAGAGGTCATGTAACATGTAATAAACAAAATACCAACAAAAAGTTCATTAGGAGGTACTGGATTGAGCAGCATTCAAGTATTGGCATGTTTTCCTAAATTTGATGGCATCGGAATGTTCAGAAAAGTTGAAGTTCTAGACCTAAAATTGTAGCAGTGCTTTCTTCAACTGCAAAAGGAAAACTCCACCCAAACAGCCCAAGAAAGGAAAAAGGTTCCTATGAGGTTTCCGCAGGTCTGACAGGAAGCAGGGCTAATGGTTGGGCCTTATGAGCCCTGCTACCTGGAGGATTTGGGAACCATGGTTCTCCTTCTTGACATGGTGAGTTTAGGCAAACTTTGGACTCCCCTTGGGTCCTATCCCCGAAGCTTCCAGGGCGTCCTACATCACCAAATCTGTTCAGAGGAGGTATGGGCAGAGCTAGCAATGATCTACATCTTTGGTTAAGGGTGTCTTTTTCCTTCTGTTTGCCTTATATCACCGTTGATGGATTCAATAGAGTCTAAATCTTTCTCCAATTCGATTAGGGTTGATCTGGTTACTTATAATTGCTGAGAAGCATAGCATAGTTTTGCTTGCAGTATAGTTTATTATGCAATATTTGATTTCCTCTAAAAATAGAGGAAAATTGTAATGTTCAAAATGACCATATTAATCAACAGCAAGGACAGGAATTAGAATGCTGCATATTCTGGCCATATGGAGTATTGGTATGTTTCTTAATACAAGAGAATTAAGTGGTACATTATTTAATTATTTCTGATAAACACAGACTCTTCGCTAATGAGGGAAGAGGGACACAGAAAACATATGAGCTAAGATTCTTTTTCCTCCTCACCCAAAACAATGCACCTTGATTAGGCCTTCTCCATCTCTCTTCTTATTCCCCGGTACTTTTAAGGGCAAGAGTTCCATGATGGAATGTGAAAGTTCAGAGAACCCTTAAAATCATTCAAGGCAGATGCTATAGACTGAGTTGTGCCCTTTCAACACCCTAACGTTGAAGTTCTGACTCCCAAAGTGGTTTTACTTGGACCTAGGACTTTGTACAGCGGTGACTAGGGTTAGATGAGGTCCTAAGTAGGCCCTAGCGCAGTAGGACTGGTATCCCTATAAGAAGATGGACAGAGCCCAGGATGCATATCACTGTGCTCCTCTTTGCTTAATTGCTAGCTCAACCTTTTGTGTACAGTCTTTCCTAAACAGCCTATAAATTTCAGAGGTAGGGCTTGAAAGGACAGAGAACATCAAATAAAGCGTACTTAGGAATTCGCACATTAACAATGGTACCCAAATTAAGGGTCTTAGGGCCTGAAACAGTCAATCAGGCTGTGACAAGCTCCAGGGGGAAGGATCTTTTAGCCACTTGATAAAAGCAGCTGGGAAGGGGGCCGGGGATTTAGCTCAGTGGTCTCACCACCTGCTGCGCAAGTGCAAGGACCCGAGTTAGATCCCCGGTACCAAAAAGAAAAAGCAGAAAAGCAGCTGGGAACAAAGGGCCCTCGGGTCCTCTATCTTTCCAGAACTCCCTACCCACTCACAGGGTAGCTCTCTGTCCCGTTTCTTGTCCTTTCAAATAAATTGTCTTCTGTTCCTTAAACTTTGTATCTTTAATGCCTTACTGATACAGTGTTTATGAATCCTGGTGAGCTGCCTGCCTGCAGTGGAGGAGCAGTGGTGCTCGCCCCCTGGCCAAGACGGAAGGAAATGGTCCCACAGCCCCCAGTTGTGCTGTCTTGTTAGTGCCTGGCACAGAGCTTCCACATGCTAATTGCTTATTACAGGTGAATTAAATGGAGAGTCACTGCTAAGCTGTCTCTAGTTCACTGTTTTAGGAAGTAACCTCAATGACGGGTTACAGAAGCTCATAAAAGGATAACCAGGAAAAGATGGATGTTCAGATCTGCTGGCAAAAATCTAGTGAAGAAAGGTTTTACCAGAGTGGTTTGGGATCAGGAAGAGGGCTGCTGAGCTTGGAACACTTTCTGCCAGCTGCAGGTGCTACCCCAGCAATAGCACCTTCAAAACCCACCAGTCAGTTCCTGGCAGTACAGATGTGTCTGCTGCTCCCTTCTGTCTTCCTGAGTGAGCTTCTCAGTCTCTGGAGGGAGATGTGTAGAAAGTGGTCCAGCTCCCCACCTCAGCCTTTTTAAAATTTGGGATGAAATGAGCAAAACTTACAGTTTTATAGTCCGAACTATTTTTCATTGCTATGGAAAAGATAGCACTTGTTCTATGTTCCTTGAAAATGCAGGAAATCACTTCAGTGAGAGAGGATTCTTGATATCTTGCTGTGTACTTTTCAGTTTTTCTTATTTGTGTCTTACATACCCTTTGATATTGTTGTTTCATTTTTAAACAACAAGGAAGGTTGTTGGGGAAGCTTGAATGCAGAGATTAAAGATGAGGTCTCAAAGCTATGATGTAGAAAAATTAGAAAATTAAGGCCTCTTTCTTGCGTTCCAAAGTGAGTCTTTATCCTACGCCATCAGTCTACTTAATATCCTCAACATCTTTATGTTGAAAACGCTCACTGCTGTCAGATTCACAGGCAAACAAAAAAAAATTTGGCAAGGTCCATTGCAGGTAGTGCAATGTTGGGTAAACACAGAGGCAGAGCAATTCACCTTCTCAGGAAGGGCAGCCGGGCATGCCGAGGGAGACACGAATGGCCAGCCTCCGTGCAGAGGGCTGCGCCAGTCACGCTGAGGCTGCTCCTCTCCCAAGAGCAGCAGAGAAAATGGGGCCATTTACATCTCACAGGGAAGCAGAATTGGGGAAGACTGGTGGAAGCTCTGACTACCTCCTCCTTGTATTTAGAGGCCATTAGGAGCTGTCCAGAAAAGTAGGACTCTTGTAAGGGGTGGGGTGAGTTAAGAGGGAGAGAATTGGCAGCAACTGTCAGTGTTAAGGAGATTTTGAAATGCTGCCAGTTAATTTAACAACAGTCTGCTTTTAAAAAAATCGCATGAGTTTACACAGCCTTTATTGGTATTTGGTAAGGGAAGCTTTATCATCACACTTTCCCTTTAATTTTTTATCTTCCTTGCATAATGTTCAGTGTTGAATTTCATCAATATTTTCTTTTTTATCCTTGGATGATAGAAACCTCCAAATATTCCCCCTCTCCTCTTTACTTTAGAGAGAAAAGGAACACTTAGAATTTGCCCTTGAGATACAATGTCTTCCAAATATTAGCTCAGGGAATAGAAAGGCTCTGAGTTACCATGTGCTGTTGTTTGCTGGAATAAATAATCCTACAAAGGCCTGGCTCTTTTCGCTTCTCTCTCTTCCAGTGGAGTTTAAACTAAGGTTATTTGTAGGTATCCTCTTGAATCCAATTGAAAGACTCTGAATATCTTAGCTTTTTAATCTTGCTTTTGCCTTTTTTGTTTTCACTACCGCATCCCTATTTCTTTCCTTCTGGTATCTTGTCCTTATTTCTTTATTTTTCTTAAACAAGACGCTCTTCAGTGTGTGTGTGTGTGTGTGTGTGTGTGTGTGTATGTGCACGGGTGTGTACTTCTATGTGTGTATGTGTGTGTCTGTTAGTGGCGTTTCTTTCCTTTAAATTCAATGTTGATTGTACCATTGCTGAATTTCCAAGGCCATGCCACCCATAATTATAATTCACCAGGTACTGATAAACTAAGTCAAATAAATGGGTGAACCATACATTGAATAGCTATCTATCTATCTATCTATCTATCTATCTATCTAATCTCTTAAATGTTCTTTCTCCAAATCTACTACTGGTTAGAAAGTTAAATGCATAAAAGGCCTTGAGGTGCCTGGAAGACTAGAGGTTCTGACACTCTGAGCTCAGTTCTCTCAAATGTTCACTGTGCTGCTTTCCAAATCAGGGATGCCTTTCCTCTTTTGAAAGAGCGAGCACCTTACAAGCTGAAAGTCATCAACATTCTGCTTTTCCCTATTCATCATCCACTGCACTTGCCAAGCATAGATGAAGGCACATTATTAACCTACTCAATTACAATGGAACTCCTATGGAAATGTCTATTACAACTGCATTAATATCCCATTAGTTCATCACGTTAATGTTATTACAATGGTTACCAAAGGAATTGGCACTGATTGCTGCCTAATTTTGAAGGGTTGTTGCCCCGAGCATCACTAGAAAGGGAGGCTCAAGAGTAGAGGTGGAAATCTGCTTTCTGTCTTCTTCCCTTAAAAAAAACCCAGAAAGAAATAAAAACGGAATAAATGAATATTCCTGGCAAAAACGTGCTGCAGAGGCTGCCTGAGATTCAAGATATAAATCTATTTTGACAGGTGCAGTCATTATTCTTATCAGCCAGGACAGCATTATTCTTTTGTTTTAATGGCAAAAATAGCAAGAAGACAAAATTTGCCTTCCCTTGAATGCATGAGAATGTAATAACAATTAGTTGATATAATTAAATTATTACTAATGATGATAACATCACGTCAGTGCCTGTACAATGAATGTGTAGCTCTATTTACATCTTTCCCCACAGGAGTTCAAATAGATTTACAAAGGACTCAAACCACTCCCTTCTCCCCATTCATTTGCATTCATTATAAGAAATGAAGCATAGAGGCTGATGATGCCATTTTATAAGGAGAATATTGTCCCTGCAGTTTCAAGCTATGCATTTAGGTGGTGATTTCCAGGTTTGAGCAGCAATGAGAGGTGGAACCAGTGCCATGTAGTGGCACATTTCCTGTAATCCTAGCACTCTGGGAAGCTGAAGCAGGAGGACAGCAAGTTCAAGTTTAGCCTGGACTATTTAGTGACTTAGCTGTACTGTCTGAAAAAATTTTTTTGGAAAGAACTGGGAATGTAGGTCAGAGGAAAGGCACTGGGTTTAATAGTCAGTACCACAAGAAAGAGGGCTCCATGTTCCACAACTTGAGGTGAGTATTAATTCTGTATATCCAGGAGCTGCTGCTGCTGGGAGTCCTGCACAGCAAATCAGAGGCGGCTCACTAAGACGGAAAGGACGTAGCTGAGGTGCCCTATTTTCTCTACTTTTCTTGTCTGTCTCCCTACATTTCTCTCAGACACACAGAATACTCATGATCTTTCCAATCAAATTTTGAGATAGGTTGTCATAGCAGGTAACTTTTTGGTTTGCTTTAATTTCCATAGCAGAAAGAACAAAAATTGAAAATGAGGACTAGGGAGGTTGTTGAGGTTTGCACAGAAGGGGATGATAATGAAATGGACCTCCTAAAGCATGAGAGAGCAGACTAAGTCAGAAGGTGCTGGGTGGGGCTTGCTGACTTCCAGTTGGGCTCCACCTAAGTGTGCATAGACATTCAATGCATGAGCAGAAGTGCATTTGCGGGGCTTTCTCCTCCATGTTCAGGCATGTTGTTGGGCTGGGATTCTGTTGGACGGGTAATTCAGGAGAGAGGAACAAGAATAAAGTGAGTGTACGCAAGGGAAATATGGTAATGGATTGTGAAATGTTATCAGGACGGAAGGCAAATGAGATCATGAGGGGCATAACAGACAGCGCAGATTGTTAGGGGCAGTTGGTGGGCGGTTCCAAAGGTGGGAGGTTGAAGAATGTCAGATCAGTATTGTTGGAAGGACGTGCAAGAAAAATAAGGAATAATGATCTAAGTCTGATTCTTGAAGTGGAAGGTTTGGAGTCATTAGGAATGGCATGATCTAAGATATACAGATGAATGGAAGGGAGATTATTGTCACAAGGGCAGGTTAATCTGACATTTAAGTTGTTAACGCATGCTTCCATATAATTGAGGAATTTTAGAGATGGGGGAGCAATATTTTGGGGATGAGGTAGGGAAAAAAGTGGCAAGCTAGCTCACCTTAAAGCCTTGTTGGATATGGGGTATGAGAATCAAAGCAGCCATGACTTGCAAGGACTGTTCTTCAAGTGCAGGGAGGTAGCTTTCAGAGAGAAGGTCCCAAGCAGAGGGGATTGGGTGCTTAACAAGGTGTGGGGAAAGGTGTTAGGGAGTCTAGCCTCTCATTCTGAATCTGGTCAGGTTCTGAGGCTGCTTTCTACCTGCTGTGCTGTGAGAAGCTCCACATCCATGCAGGGGCCATGTACAGCTGTTCTGGTTAAGGGACCCAGCTGAGTTTGCATCTGAGAGCTAGCATCATCTGTCAGCATGTGAATGAAATGTCCTAGATGTCCAGTCCTGTGTAGGCCTTCAGATTACACTGCTCTCTCTCACTGTAGCTGCCCCAAGTGGCAGCTTCCCAGCTGAACCCATCAATCCACAGAATTGTGAGAAATAATCAGTCTAAGCCTATGAAGGCAAAACTTTTAGAGATTTCAATGATACAAATAGGCCAGTGCAGCACATACTGGAACACTGGTAAACTGTTCTGTTGTGGTTTGAAGTGGCATGTAGTGTTAGATGGTGTTAATATTTTCAGTTTCTACTGTCTGCCCTACTGCCATGTGTCTAGCTATCTCTCCTTCCAGGAGGTCTAGACCTTGCTTCTCCATTAATGGAGAGGTTTAGTCATGTGACTGGCTTTGACCAATGGAGCATGAGCAAAAGCATCAATGCTTTTGCAGGTGCTTCCAGAGACTTTGTGTATATCAGACAGTGCCCTCCTCCCTTTGTCTGGAGGCTGAAGACTGCTTCTTCAGTTTGGATTCCTGTATAACCACAGAATTGGGGTCTTAAAAGTAGAAACTTCTTTCTCACTAGTTCTAGAATTTCTTTCTCAGCTAGTTCTAGAGACTAGCTATGAGAGATGTTCTCAGGGCTGGGGGGTGGGGGTGGGGTCTGCTCCAGGTCTCTTTCCTTGGCTTGTAGATGCTGTCTTCTGTCTGTCTTCACACTGTCCCTGTCTGTGTCCAGTTTCCTCTTCTTATAAAGATCCCAGTCACATTGCATTAGAGCCCACCTTATGATCCTCATCTCCAAATATGGTTATATTCTGAGGTATTAGATATTAGGGTTCCAACATGCAAATCTTGAAGGGACAAATTCAGCCCATAGCTGTCTCCTCATGGAAGGAAATGTGGACTAGAGCTTCAGCCAAACAACAGATAGCCTGGGAAGAAAGTGAGAAAAACATCTTCTAAGCCCCCCATATTTTAGAGTTTCTTGCTATAGCATAACCTAGCACAAGATATCTAGTGAAGTCTTGTAGAAGGAAGGTTGTATCCTTCTCTCTCTGTTTCTTCCTCACCTTGCATGGGAAAGGTTGTCACTCATAGCTGGACCATGAGGTACATACAAAAGATTGCTGACCATGATCACTGTGAATCTGCCACACCTACCAGGGGACAAAGAAATGTTTATCTAATTTTAAAAAGGTGAAAACAATTACAAAACTTAATATTAGAATTGTGCTTAGGGGAATCTCTGGTTGGACAAGGGGAGAGAGAGCCAAAATGGATAGAGACATTGTAAAGAGACGATAAAGGATTCTCTTGCTATGAATGTATATTTCTCTTTAAATGACAAGCTGATCCTCTGTATGAGCTTAACATCTGTGGATTCAACTAGCCTTGGATAGAAAATATTTTGAAAAAAATTGTATCTGTGCTGAACATGTATGTCATTTTCCCCCCTAAACAGTACAATACAATACCAATTTATATAACATTTAGATTGTGTTAGGTATTGTGAGTAAGTATTGTTAAGTATTGAGAGGATATGGTAGGTTATGTGTACTGTAGATATCATTTTATGTAAGGACTTGGGCATCAGCAGATTTTGATTTCTATAGGGATGTCCCAGCACCATTTCTCCATGGATACTGAAGGATGACTGTGTATTTTAACATCTTAAAAAACCCAACAATCTTGTAAAAGAGATTGTTGAGTAATCCAGCAAACATGCAGTATGCTAGTATCACATATGGACAATGCCACTTGACTCTCCCAGTTTTCATGAAGAAGAAGACAGGTACTGCAAACTATTGCATTGGGAAATTTATTTTATTTCCTGGAGTTCCAAAAAGAGGAAGTGTTTGAGTCATCCTTTCTGTGACCTCATTTCCTTCTTTGACAGACGTGTTGGACTATACTGCCAGGGGAAATGCCACAGTGTGTACCTGCAACTCAAGTAAGCCAATTTAAAAGGCTTTGAGAATGTCTCCTCAGATCAGTTAGAGGAATATAGGTTAGAGAGAGGATCAAAAGGGTGTATGAAGGAGTTTCTATGGAACAACCAGTAGTTTCCCTCTAGCCTGGCCAAGGTGTCAGCCGCCTCAAAAGAGTGGCTCCCCCTCGTGGTTAGAAGATGGCTTTGTTGTTACTACGAAGAGAATGGATTTCTTTTGCATCTTCCCTCCAATAGTCTGGAAGTTTTATTCCCAGGTTGTGATAACAAAACTTTTAACGAATTTTGTTGACTTCCAGCTGGATCTAGAGTCCACCCTTGCATAAATTACTCTGCCTAGGTAAAGAATACTCAATAAAGTTGATTGGCTACAGGTAGGGTTGGTTTCCTTCAAAACAGTTGGCCTCATGGAGGCAGAGGCATGTGATATGTTCCTATGTGGATGTCTAAAAAGACCTGAGCAATTAAGGAAAAAGGAGTAGATTTTTGGGTAGGCGAAGAAAATAGTCACTGTTCATGGAAGATTTTGAGAATGAGTTTCTTTAATTCTATTATGTAAAATTTTAAATTTTGGTGAGCATTCTGATTTATTAGGAAATGTCAGCCACAAAACACACTGCAGTTAATTAAAAGAGTGAACCCAAGAAGCAAGATTGTTTGGATTTACCCACTTTTTCTTTTTTCGTTTCCCTCTCCTCCTCTACCCTCCTCCCCTTTCCTTTTTTGAGACAAGGGTCTTGTTAAATTACCCAGATTGGCTTCAAACTCATAATCTTCCTGGCTCAGACTCTGGAATAGCTGGGATTACAAGGGTTCACTACCACAGGCAGGAATATTACCCATATTTTAGCAGTGGCCAAACATGATTTTGGCTTAATTATAATCAATTAACACACTATCTGATTATAATTGATCAATATATGTTTTTATCTTCTTTACCTTAGAAGATTATGTTCTCAGAGTAGATAAGAATGACATCCATTCTTTTTAAAATTACTGTATAGCAGAGCACATACCTAGCTTATCTAAATATTTGTATCAAATTGCTCAGTTATGAATTTAAAAGGAAGTTGTTGGAATATAGTCCTTTCTAAGTGCTTGAAACAGTGCTTTGGAATACTTCAATTTAGTGTTATACTGAAGGTGAGAATACAAAAGCATCTCTCAAAAGATCCTTAAGTGTCTTGGATCATTTTATTGAGATCAGAGATTTAATAAAAAATACTTAGTTATCCAACAATTGCTGCTATTCCTGTTAAACAAAGCAGAATGTTTGAACCAAGGATCCGTAGTTAAAAAGTTCATCTTGAAACTAGCTTATTCCTTATACTCCATATTTAAATGAGACATCAACGTGTGTGATGCATTGAAAAAAAGGAGACTTCAGAGTTTGTACAGATATTTGGTAAAATGATAAACCTGTAAGTTTGAAGAAGTGGAGAGAAATCCTTTTTGTAGATAAATCCTCCATTTGGTGCTGTTATGGAAGATCTAGAGCTAAGAACTAAGAAAAAACTATATTTTGCAAGCTCTGTCATTTACAACTGGTTTTAATGAATTCCATCAGTGGAAGATTCTCCCTGGGGGCCATCATCACTTGAAAATAGTTAGATATTCTGCAATTCCTTCTTACTCAAAGTATGGCCCTCAGAGCAGAAAGATCGTTATCTTGAGGAGCTCATAAATCTGTATAGCCTCACCTCTTTTCCATGCCTGCAATCTGAATCTGCCCTTTAACGAGATGGGGGGGGGCTCATGTGGTCTTTAAGTTTGATGATAGACTTCTAAGTCTCAATTGGGGAGATTTCCATAGTCACCGTGTACTACCAGTAAGCATAGGAATAGGGAGGGAGCTGGCAAAAATCTGTTAACAAAAGCCCTTCCATTTTCTCCCAGAATTTTCATTTTCATTTACTATAATGGCGATGCATGGTGTTTCTTGCCATCTGTATTATTACTGTTATTGTTCTTATTATTTAAATGAATTTTCTCTAAAATAAAGGCAACTGAGTTTTGAAATCTTGACCTGCTGCTTCCCAGCTATATGACTTTGGGCACATTACTTCCATAGTTTTCTCTTCTGTAGAATGAGGATGATATTGATCTCATACTGTTAGGAGAAGCATACAAGGAATTCAGGGAATATTTGTTCCTTTCCCCCTTGGTGAAACGTGCAGTCAATTGAGAAGGAGTCATCCATCGACTATAAATGATGCAGAGACTATATTTCCTTGACTTCCTTGCAATTGTTGTCCAGTGAGGAGTGGAGGGTCCATTCCCCATTGTGAGATGTGCGGCAAGGAGGGTTCTGATGGACTGTTGAATGAATGACTGAGAAGTTGCTCCGAACTCCGTGGACCATCAATAGTGAAACTATTGCTTTGCCTTAAAAGTCATGACCACACTACCCCAGGATGACGGAACAACGATGTGGTAGACTGTATGGGACTTTCACGACGTGGACAGGAAAACCGTGTGGCAGTTCCTGCACCCCTTCTTTGTATGAGCTGTGGGATCCACAATTCCTTCCTATCCAGAGAATTTCACACACAACTGTTATCTAGGATTAGTTTATGAATACTTTTAGAAATATGAATAAAGATGCCAGAATGTAGCACTGCTTTCAAACATTATCTCATCCTTTGAACATTATACTCTTGAGAGCCAGCCATATTGATTGAATCAGTTCATTTCAAGAAATAGTTTTATTAGTGCCTATTAATTTTATAAAACATTGGTTTTCAGTGTGGTATTTTCATACATTCATATAGCATAATCTGATCACATTCAACTCCCATACTCGCTCTGACAGCTCCTTTCCTCTTCCCTCTTACTCATTCTCTTCCTCTTGTCTAATAGCAGTTTCCCTTCTAGTTTATACCATCCATTTTCAAGATTCTACATAGTAGGGAAAACATGTGCTATTTGTTGGATTCTTGCTTATTGTGCTTAACATGATAATCTCCAGTTTCATCTATTTTCCTGCAAAATAACATAATTTCATTTTTTTTTTTTTGGTACCGGGAATTGAACTCAGGACCTTGTGCTTTTGAAGCAGGTGGCGGAAGCACTGAGCTAAATCCCTGGCCCCATAATTTAAATCTTAATAACACATTTTCTTTATCCATTAATCTGTGGATGGGCACCAAAGCCTGTTCTATATCTTGATTACTCTGAATTGTGCCATAATAAACATGGCTATGCAGGTATCCCTATTGTAAGATGACTTTAACTCCTTTAGGTATATACCAAAGAGTGATATATCTGGGTCATAAGGTAGTTCTATTGTTTCTTTTCTTTTTTTTTTTTTTTTTGGTACCAGGGATTGAACTCAGGACCTTGCGCTTGCGAGGCAGGTGCCGGAACCACTGAGCTAAATCCCTGGCCCTCTATTGTTTCTTTTTTAAAAAATTAATTATATTGGTACATTTTAGGTATACAATATAATGACATATATCATTGGAAATTTCCACCATAACATAATCTCTCTTGGTTCTTATTTTTTCCTCATTCCCTTGCCCTCCCTTCAACCTCTCCATTCCTCCCTATTTACAAAGACTTTGTTTCTATTTTTTCATTTTCTCATATTAATTCCATTCTCTTCTTTTCTTTCCCCTACCCCTCCCACTTCCCTATCCTCTTGGGCCCTTTTCTTCCCATTTCAGATGATCTATTATCCCTTTTAGTCCTTATTTACACTTTCAGTTTCTCACACTAGAGAAACTATTAGGTATTTACACATATGTGCCCTATTTATTTCACTTAAGAGAATTGCCTCAATATGCATCCATTTAACTGTAAAATGTCTCTAATTTCTCATTTTTTATGGCTGAGTAGTACTTCATTTTATAAAAAACCCAGATTTTCTTTATTCAGTCTCCAGTTGATGGGCAACTGGGCTGCTTCCAAGTTTTAGCTATTACACATTGTGGTGCTGTGAACATGGGTTTACATATATCACTGTGGTTTGATTCTTTTAATTCTTTGGGGAAGATCCCCAGCAGTGGAATAGTGGGGTCAAATGGGACTTCCAGTCCTAGTTCTTTGAGGTATCTCCATACTGATTTCCACAGTGGTTGCACCAGTCTACACTCCCACCAGCAGTGGAGCAGGGTTCCTCTTTCCCCACAGCCCTGCCAGCATTTGTTATTGGTTGATTTCATGATAGCAGCTATTCTCTCTGGGCTGAGGTGGAATCTCAGTATTGTTTTCATTTGCACTTCTTGAATGACCAGTGATGTTGAACCTTTTTCCATATGTTTCTTTGCTATTTCTACTTCTCTATGGAGAAATGTCTGTTCATTTCAGATGCCCATTTTCGGATTGGGTCTTTCAATTTGGGAGGTCTAATTTTTTAGTTCTTTATAGATTCTAGAGAGTAGACCTTTGTCTGAGGAACAGCAGGTGAAAATTTTTCCCACATTGTGGTTTGTCTCTTCACACTGTTGATGGTTTCTCTTGCTGTGCAGAAGCTTTTTAGTAAGAAGAGATCCCACTTGTTGATTATTTGTGCTGGTTCACTTCCTACACTAATGTCTTCAGGAGTTCTACCTAACCTCTGTTCCGGCTGGTTTAGCGTTTCTGTTTTAATATTTACATCAGTAATCCATTTCAATTTTAGTTTAGTGCATGGTGAGAGATATAAATCTAGTTTAAATCTTTGACAAGTTGAAACCCAATTTTTCCAGCACCATTTATTAAAGAGGTTATCTTTCCTCCAGTGAGAGTGTTTGGCTCCTTTGTGAAAGATGAGGTGGCTGAGTCTCTCTGGAGTTGTTTTTGCACTTCTAATCTGTTCCACTGATCCTCAGGTCTGTTTCTTTGCCAGTACCATGGTGTTTTTATCCCAGTAGCTTTGTAGTATAGTTTGGGGTTAGGGGTTTTGATACACCCTGCCATGTCTCAGATTGCCTAGAATTGCTTTTGCTGTTCTAGGTCTCTTCTTGTTCCAAATGAATTTTTGGATTTTTTTCTCAAGGTCCGTGAAGTATGCTGCTGGAATTTCAATTGGGATTGGATTGAATCTATATAGAAGTTTCGGAAATATGGCCATTTTCACTATGTTGATCCTTCCTACCCAGGAGCAAGGGATGTCTTTCCATTTTCTGATATTATCTTCAGTCTCTCTTTTCAGAGTGCTATAGTTTTCAGAGAAGATTTCTCTTTGATTTCTTTTGTTAGGTTGATTCCTAGGTATTTCAGATTTTTGGATGCTATTGTGAAAGGAATTGTTTGCCCTATTTCTCTCTCAGTGAGTCTGTTGCTCGTGTAGAGGAAAACTATTGATTTTCGTGTGTTGACTTGTAACTAGCTACTTGACTGAATTTGGTTATTAAGTCTAGAAAACTTCTGGTGGAGTTCTTGGGGTCTTCTATATAGAGTATCATGTCATCTGCAAATAATGACAATTTGACTTCTTCATTTCCTATCTTTATTCGTTTTATTTCTTTCTCTTGTCTAATTGCTGTGGCTAATGTTTCCAGAACTATATTGAACAAGAGTGGTGATAGTGGACATCCTTGTCTTGTTCCTGATTTTAGTGTGAAGGATTTCAGTTTTTGACCATTTAGTATGATACTGGCTGTTCGTTTTTCATAGATGGCTTTTATCAGATTGAGGTAGAGACTGTCTATTCCAATGTTTTGTAGGGTTTTTATCATAAATGCATGTTGGATATTGTCAAATGCTTTTTCTGCATCTATTGAGATGATCATGTGGTTTTTGTCCTTGGCTCTATTGATACAGTGTTTTACATTGATTGATTTGCCTATGTTGAACCATTCCTGCTTCCCTGGGATGAATCCCACTTGAACAGGGTGTATGATCTTCTTGATGATCTTCTGCACCTATTTGCCAGTATGTAATTAAGGATTTTTGCATCTGTGGTCATTAGTGAGATTGGCCTATAGTTCTCTTTTTTGGTTGGGGCTTTCTTTGCTTTGGGGATCAAGGTGGTGCTTACTTCCAGGAATGAATGTGGGAGTATTGCTTCCCTTTCAATTTCATTGAAGACTTTAAATAGTAGTTGCGGTAGTTCCTTTCTAAATGTCTTGTAGAATTCAGCAGTGAAGCCATCAGGACCTGGGTTTTTCTTGGTTGGTAAGTTTTTAATTATGTTTTCAATTTGATTGATTGATATTGGGTTGTTTAGAATTTTTAGGTCTTCTTTGTTCAACTTCAGTAATTCATATGTATCTCAGAATCTGTCCATTTCTTCTGTGTTGTCCATCTTATTGGCGTATAGATTCTGGAAGTAGGTATTGATGATCCTCTGTATTTCTGCTGGGTCTGTTGTAATTTCACCCTTTTCATTCCTAATTGCATGGATTTGGGCCTTTTCTTTCCTTTTTCTGACAAGGTTGGCTAAAGGTTTGTCAATTTTGTTGATTCTTTCAAAGAACCAACTCTTGGCTTCATTGATTTTTTTGTATCATTCTCTTAGTCTCCATTGCATTGGTTTCTCCTCTGATCTTTATAATTTCCTCCCTTGTATGAGCTTTGGGGTTGTCCTGCTCTTCTTTTTCTAGAAGCTTGAGGTGCAGCATCAGGTTGTTTAATTGGGCTCATTCTGTTTTCCTAATATGCATATTCACTGCTATGAATTTCCCTCATAAGACTGCTTTCCTTGTGTCCCATAGATTCCGATATGTTGTATTGTCATTGTCATTTAATTGAAGGAACTGTCTGATTTCTTCTTTAATTTCCTCTGTGACCCATTGGTTATTCAGAAATGTGTTGTTCAATTTCCACATGTTTATGAAATCTTTTGAGTTTCTTTTGCTATGGATCTCCAGTTTCATCGCACTATGGTCTGATAAAGTACAGGGGATAACTTCAATTCCTTTGCACTTACTTAAACATGTTCTATGTGTGAGTATTTGGTCTATTTTTGAGAATGACTCATGTGCAGCTGAGAAGAATGTGTACTCTGATTTTGTGGGGTGGAACACTCTGTAAACATCTGTGAAGTTCATTTGTTCAAGAGTTCCATTGAGTTCTAATATTTTGTTGCTTATTTTTTGTCTAGCTGATGTAACTATTTGTGACAGTGGGGTATTCAGGTGCCCCAGTATTGTTGTATTAGTGGTTATTTAATTTTTCATGTCCATTAGTATTTGTTTTATATGGTTGGGTGCACTAGTGTTTGGTGCATAGATATTTATGGTTGTCATCTCTTGCTTTTGGATTGTTCCCTTTACAAGGATGTAGTGTCCTTCTTTGTCTCTCTTCATCAGTGTTGGTTTGAAATCCACTTGATTTGCAAAGAGGATAGCTACTCCTGCTTATTTTTTGGGTTCTTGTCGTATGGTGTATTATTTTCCACCCTTTTATTTTCAGTCTATGAGTTTCTTTTTGAATTAAGTGTGTTTCTTGTATGCAGCATATTGTTGGATTTTGCTTCTTGACCCATTCTGCCAGTCTATTTCTTTTGATTGGTGAGTTGAGACCATTAACATTTATGGTTATAATTGATACATATTGAATTATCATTGTCATGACATTTTCTTTTTGTTGGATTCTCCCCCTTTGCATTTAATTTGTTGTTGTGCCCACTGGATTCATTCTGCTGGGCTTCCTGGGGTTGTGATCCTTGTTGTCTTTTCAAAGGATATTGTCTAAAATTTTTTGGAGTGCCGGTTTGGTATTCATGAAGTTCCTAAGGTGCTCTTTGTCATGAAAGTATCTTATTTCTCCATCAATTTTGAAAGATAGTTTTGCAGGGTACATCAGTCTGGGTTGGAGGTTGTTTCCCTTTAGGGCTTGCAATATGTCACTCCACACTCTTCTTGCCTTATGGATTTCTGTTGAGAAGTCTGCTGTGATTCTGATGAACTTTTCTTTTATGTGATTTGTTTCTTTTTTCTGATTGTAGAATTTTGTTCTTCTGTTGGGTTTCTGGAATCCTAACTATTATATGCCTATGTGCAGATATTTTTTTGATCAAGGCTAGTTGGAGTCCTATATGCCTCACTTATCTGTATGTGAAGTTCTTTTCCCCTGCTTGGGAAGTTTTCTGCTATCACTTCTGTGAACAGTTTATGTCATCTGCTCTCTCTCCTGTTTCTTCATTGACTCCAATCAGTCTGATGTTATTCTTCTTTGCATCATCTAGCAGCTGCTGGATTGATTTCTCATGATCCCTTACTATTTTAAAGCAATTTTTCTTTTCCTGGTCACTAATTGCAATTTTATCTTCTATATCTGATATTCTGTCGTCACATTGGCTCAATCTGCGGTGTAAACTTTTGATGGAGTGTTTAATCTCCTGGTAATCTGTTTGCATCTGTTTTATGGATTCCATTTGTTTCTTATGTTGGGATTCCATCATGTTTTTCAGCTCCTCTATTTTTTTTATCTGTGTCCTCTCTGGATTTCTTAATCATGCCTTGGACTATGGGCATAATATCTGCTGTTATCTGAGAAATTATTTCTGATTTCATTTTTTCCAGATCCTCTTTTGTTGCCAGTTCAGGGAGTCCAGGTGGTTGAGTATCAGATTTTTCTATCTCTTTTCCCTTTGGGGTTGCTTTAGGTGATCTGGAAGTCTGGTTTTGAGACTTGTTTATGTGTCCTCTCATTTCAAGGGGGGGGTGTCTGTTGCTGGCCCCCGTGTGGTTGACCTCCTCAGCACTCGGGCCAGCTCTGCTCTTTGGTCCTGGGGGCAGTAGTATGGCAGCCCGGAAGGTTCCTCCTTGGCACTGGGGGCAGCTATGCTCCTCCGTGCTGGTGGTGGCTCTGCTCCTTGGTGCTGGGGCTGGTGGTACAGCTGCTCAGAAGGCTCACCTTCTCATCACTGGGGAAGGCTCTGGTCGGTATATTTTTAAATTTAGAGAAACCTCCATACTGATTTCCATAGTGTCTGCACTGATTTACATCATTACCAGCAGTATAGAAGTTGTCCCTCTGCATCCTCATAAGCATTTCTGTCATTGTCTCTTTCTTTCTCCCTTTCTTCCTCTCTCTCTCTTTTTCTTTCCCTCTCTCCCTCTCTTCCTTCCTTCCTTCTTTTCCTTCTTTCTCTTTCTTTTCTCTCTCTCTCTCTCTCTCTCTCTCTCTCTCTCTCTCTCTCTCTCTCTCTCTCTCCCCCCCCCTCTCGCTGCTAGTCGTTCTGACTGGATGAGATTGAACCCCAAAGTAGTTTGATTGGCATTTTTGTAATGGCTAAAGAAGTTGAACATTTTTTCATATACTTATTGTTAGTTTGCACTTTTTTTTGGAGAAGTGTCTTTTTAATTCATTTGCTCCTTTATTGATTGAGTGATTTGAGTTTTTGGTATTAAAGTTTTTTTGAGATCTTTGTGTAGTCAAGATATTTATCTTCTGTTGGGAGAGTAGCTAGCAAAGATTTTGCCCAGTTCTGTAGGCTGTCTCTTCACTCTATTGGTTATTCCCTTTGCTGTGCAGATTTTAAAAAAACATTTGAGGTAGTTCAATTTGCTGAATCCTGCTATTATTTCCTGTGCTGTTGGAGTCTTTGTGTCTGTGGCTTTGAGTGTTTTCCCTATGTTTCCTTCTAGCAGTTTCACACTTGCAGGTCTTATAGCTAGGTCTTTGTGATGCATTTAAATTCTTTTTTCTTTGGTACAAGGTGAAAGGTTGGGGATCTACTTTCAATCTTCTACAAATGTGTATCTAGTTTTCCTAGAAGTTGTCTCTTCTCCCACATATTTTTGGTCACTTTATCCAGAGTCAGATGGCTGTAGTTATGTGGGTTTGTTTTTGTATTCCCTATTCTATTCTACTGGTCTATGTGTCTATTTTTTTTTTTAATGTGTCTATTTTTTTTCATTAATTTTATTGGTACATTTTAGGTACACAATATCATGTAAAGGTATGTGTCTTTGTGCCAGTACCCTGCTGTTTTTGTTACTATGGATGTGTAGTATAATTTGAAATCAGGTATTGTGATGCCTCCAGCTTATTCTTATTGCTTAAGGTTGCTTTGGCTTCTCTGGCTCTTTTGTGTTTCCATAGGAATTTTAGGATTTTTTTCTGGTTCTGTGAAGAATGCCATTGGGATTGTGATGGGGATTGCATTGAATTTGTAGATCATTTTTGGTAAAATGATTTAAAAAGTATTATTTTTGCTGATCCATGAACATGAGAAGTCTTTCCAACTTCTAGTGTCTTCTTCAATTTCTTTCTTCTGCATTCTATAATTTGTCATTGTAGAGGTCTTTCACTTCCTTGATTAGGTTGATTCCTAGGTTATTTTTTCATTTATCTATTGAATTGATTGTGAATGGAGTTGTTTTTTCTGATTTCTTTCTCAGTTAATTTATTGTTGATGTATAGAAAAGCTATTGATTTTTTAATGCTGATTTTCTGTCCTGCTATTTTCCTTAATTTGCTTTTCAACTCTAAAAGCCTTTTGAAAGTTTTCAGGGTCTTCAAAGTATAGGGTCATAACATCTACATATTAGGATAATTTGACTGCTTTCTTTCATATTCATATCCTTTTACTGCTTTCTCTTGCCTAATCACTCTGGCTAAAGTTTCAAGTACCATGTTGAATAGGAGTGGTGAGAGTGGACAGCCTTTTCTTGTTCCTGATTTTCAGGGAAATGTTTTCAATATTTTCTCATTCAATGTGATATTGCCAGTTCATTTAAAAAATATAGTTCTAGTCAATTTTATTTAATAGAAGTAAAACTTTCAGTCTTAGAAGTAGACCACATTTTGCTCCTCTCTTTTTTTAGGATTTGTAGGTTGTGAATAATATTAGCAGCCATCATCAGATTTGTGAATGCCCTGGCATTTCTGCTCCTACCCTAATGCTTTGCTTAGTTAATTAATGTCTGTTGTCTTCGTTAGAGATTAGCACGTTAATGTGATGAATTGTGTGTTTTATTCTTTTTCATTTATTTATTTTTGTTTGTTAAAACCAAGAAGTGATGTTTGTGTCCTACGGTGAACTCTGAAACCCTAAATAAAGTACAGCACATTAAACACATTTTGGTGAAACAAGAAGAGTAGTCCACACAAGTACCCTCCTCTACTTTGTCAGCTATTATTAGATGCAGATCAATGAATAGATTCCTTCCATGTTTAGGCAGGTATAGGCTTACTCCAGCATTCACAGCTTGCCTCTCTCTCTAGTGGCTGGAAAAGGAAGTTTCTTTTGCCTCAGCCTGTCAAACAAAATGTGTTTACCCTTATTAGCAAAGTCAACAGAATAATGACACTAAAGTCATTGAGGTCATCTTCGTGTCACACTGAATGGAGCATTTGTTTTAGTGGAAATGTTATCCCAATATTAACTATATTTTCTAGTTGCCTCATGACTCTTCTTTTTCTGATACCTTTTATTAAGAACTTATTCCAAACAATCAAATAAATATGTAGCTTTGTAAAGTTGTACATTGAAGTGAAATATACTACAGAGCAGGCAATGGCCCAAGGAGCTGAATTAGTTTCTAATTTAAGGAGACAGCCTGTAAGCAGGACTAGTTGTGCATATGCTTGCATGTGTTTGTGTGTGTGCATATGCTTGCGTGTGTTTGTGTGTGTGCATGTACTCATGCATAAGTGCAAGCAGGTACCACAATTTGGCTGGTGATGTAAACAAGCCCAGTTTTAAAGAGCTGTGTTCTGACTGCCCTCTCTGGTCATTGATATTTCCATTTCCACCCCAATCAGAGCTGTTGTTCCCTGTTGTTCCATCATAATCCTTCTGTTAAAGTCGCCAGTGACTATTCATTGCCAAATTCTGGAGTTAACGCTGAGTCATCATACTGTAGCTCTGAGAATATCAGACACAGTGAATTTGGATTACTTCCTCCTTGAAACCCTTTCTTCATCTGGATGCCAGGGACAACATTTTCCTTTCTCTTGACTATTCACTCTTTCTAGTCTCTTTTTTTTGTGACATCTTTCATCTTTTGGACCTCTTAACATTAGTGTGACCAAGGATTTTTCTTTACTTTCTTCCATACAATGATAGATGCTATCACATCTAATCCATTCCCTGAAGTACCATTGGTGAGACAATGAATGTCACATTTGTACCTCAAGTCCAGGCCTCCTCCCTGACCTTCTGACTTTCAGACCAGCTTGGCTCTTTGGCAACTCCTTTTGGTAAACGAATTGGCAACTTCACTTTAAAAAGGATAAAACTGAAATCTTTAGTTCCAGACCCCAAATCTTTGTGGTCCTAGCATTCCCCATTTCAATCAATGGAACATCCATTTATGTAATTGCTCAGGCCACAAATCCTGACTTTTGTCCACTTTCACGTTCCACATCAATTTATCTGAAAATTTGTTTTTCAAATTTTCAAATTTTGTTTTTCAAATTTTCAAATTTTGACTATGACTATTCCTACCTTCAATTTTCACTGTTAACCCTGTCACTTCTCTCAGATTTCTGCACAAGTTCTACTTCTTTGTTTTGTTTTTTTGTTTTTTTTTTGTACTGGGGATCAAACTCGGGACCTTGAGCTTTTGAGGTAGGTGCCGGAACCACTGAGCTAAATCACTGGACCTCAAGTTCTATTTCTTAAGCAAAGCCTTTCATGACCACACTATCTAAATTATCCTGCCCTTGTCTTTTCCCTGATCCTGCTTCAATTTCTTCTCATGTCTTTATTTAATATCTATCTTCTTCACTAAAGCCTGAGGTCTACATGGGCAGCACTGTTTGACTCAGTGATTATACCCAGACCAAGAACAATGCCTAAGACATGCATTTGTTGAATTCACTAATAGATGAGCTCTCTATGTCATTCCTTCCCTTCTTCCATATCTTCATTGTATTCCAGTGTTACTTCAGAGGGTGTTTTCAGGCCATCTGGCTCCCTTGCTCTTAACCCCATTGCCCCTGATCCACTACACAGTTTGACAAGTGTTAAACAGTTTGCTCAAGAAACACTAAGTACCTTTTGGAATCCATGGAGCCTTGTGTACTTTTCAGGTTCCAGTCTTTCTCCTAAATACTTTACTCAGCTTTGATGAATCATAAGTGGGAAAGATATAAAATCAGCAGAATTATTGCATGTAGGATACTTTTCTTTGTTTAGAATAACAAAGGACAAGGAGATAAAAACAGTCTAGATAAATACAATTCTTTTTTTAAAAATTAAATTCTTTTATTGGTGCACTGTAGGCATACAACACATTTACATTTCTCATTGGGAACTATACCTTTACATGATGCATCTTGGTTCTTATTTTTTCCCCATTCCTAGCCCTCCCTTCACCCCCTCCACCCTTCCCTATTTACAAAGACTTTATTTCCATTTTTTCAATTTCTCAGCATTTTTCCTTTCCCTTCTTTCCTTTCCCCTGCCCCTCCCACTACCCCTACCCCTTTGGACCTTTTCTTCCTATTTTGCTTTATCGATTATTCATTGTAATCATTAGTACATTTTAGGTATACAATAAAATGACATTCATCATTGGAAATTTGCACCTTTACATAGTCTCTCTTGGTTCTTATTTTTCACCCTTGCCCAGCCCTCCCTTCAACCCCTCCATTCCTCCCTATTTACAAAGATTTTGTTCCTAATTTTCCATTTTCTCATATTAATCCCATTCCCTTCTATCCTTTTCCCTAGCCCTCCCACTTCCTTCCCCTTTGCCTCTTTTCTTCCTATTTCACATGACCTATTATACATTGTAGTCCTTATTTACACTTTCAGTTTCTCACACCAGAGAAACTATTCATTATATATACAGGTGTGTCCTATTTATTTCACTTAAGAGTATCGCCTCAATGTGCATCCACTTAGCTATAAATGTCTCTAATTTCTCATTTTTTATGGCTGAGTAGTACTCCATTTGATAAAAAAACCACATTTTCTTTATCCAGTCTTCAGTTGATGGGCATTTGGGCTGTTTCCAAGTTTTCATTATTACAAACTGTGCTGCTATGAACATGGGTGCACATATATCACTGTGGTATGATTCTTTTAATTCTTTGGGGAAGATCCCCAGCATTGGAATAGTGGGGTCAAATGGGACTTCCAGTCCTAGTTCTTTGAGGAATCTCCATACTGATTTCCACAGTGCTTGCACCAGTCTACACTCCCACCAGCAGTGGAGCAGGGTTCCTCTTTCCCCACAGCCCCGCCAGCATTTCTTATTGGTTGACTTCATGGTAGCAGCCATTCTTTCAGGAGTGAAGTGGAATCTCAGCATTGTTTTCATTTGCATCTCTCGAATGACCAGTGATGTTGAACATTTTTTCATGTATTTATTTGCTATTTCTACTTCTTTGTCTGAGAAAAGTCTGTTCATTTCAGATGCCCATTTTCAGACTGGGTCTTTAAATTTGGGAGGTCTGATCTTTTTAAGTTCTTTATAGATTCGAGATAGTAGACCTTTGTCTGAGGAGGAGCAGGTGAAGATTTTTTCCCACATTGTGTGTTGTCTCTTCACACTGCTGGTGGTTTCTCTTGCTGTGCAGAAGCCTTTTAATAAGAAGAGATCCCACTTGTTGATTGTTTGTGCTAGTTCATGGGCAACTGAGGTTTTGTTCATAAAATCTTTTCCTACACCAATGTCTTCAAGAGTTCTACCTAACCTCTGTTCCAACTGGTTCAGAGTTTCTATTTTAATATTTAGATCTTTAATTCATTTTGATTTTAGTTTAGTGCATGGTGAGAGATATAGGTCTAGTTTGAATCTTTGGCAAGTTGAAGCCCAATTTTTCCAGCACCATTTATTAAAGAGGTTATCTCTCCTCCAGTGAGGGTGTTTGGCTCCTTTATCGAAGATGAGATGGCTGACTGTGTCTGGCGTTGTTTCTGCATCTTCTAATGCATTGCACTGGTCCTCAGGTCTGTTTCTTTGCCAGTAACATGCTGTTTTTATCACAGTAGCTTTGTAGTATAGTTGCAGGCTGGGGATTGTGATACCCCCTGCCATGTCTCTGTTACCTAGAATTGCTTTTGCTATTCTGGGTCTCTTCTTGTTCCAAATGAATTTTTGGATTGTTTTCTCAAGGCCCATGAGGTACACTGCTGAGATCTCAATTGGAATTGCATTAAATCTATATAGCAGTTTTGGAAGTATGGCCATTTTCACTCTATTAATCCTTCCGACCCAGGAGCAGGAGATGTCTGTCCATTTTCTGATATCTTCAATCTCTCTTTTCAAAATGCCATAGTTTTCAGAGAAGAGGTCTTTGATTTCTTTCGTTAGGTTGATTCCTAGGTATTTCAGTTTTTTGGATGCTATTGTGAAAGGAATTATTTGCCCTATTTCTCTCTCAGTGAGTCTGTCATTGGTGTAGAGGAAAGCTATTGATTTTTGTGTGTTGACCTTGTAACCAGCTACTTGACTGAATTTGGTTATTAAGTCTAGAAGACTTTTGGTGGAGTTCTTAGGGTCTTCTATATAGAGTATTATGTCATCTGCAAATAATGACAGTTTGACCTCTTCATTTCCTATCTTTGTTCCTTCCTTTTTCTTTCTCTTGTCTAATTGCCGTCCGTGGCTAATGTTTCCAGAACTATATTGAACAAGAGTGGTGAGAGTGGACATCCTTGTCCTGTTCCTGATTTTAGTGTGAAGGATTTCAGTTTTTGACCATTTAGTATGATATTGGCTGTTGGTTTTTCATAGATGGCTTCTATCAGATTGAGGTAGAGACCGTCTATTCCAATGTTTTGTAGGGTTTTTATAATAAATGCATGTTGGATATTGTCAAATGCTTTTTCTGCATCTATTGAGATGATCATGTAGTTTTTGTCCTTGGCTCTATTGATATAGTGTTTTACATTGATTGATGTGCATATATTGAACCATCCCTGCATCCCTGGGATGAATCCCACTTGATCAGGGTGTATGATCTTCTTGATGATCTTCTGCATTCTGTTTGCCAGTATATAATTAAGGATTTTTGCATCTATGTTCATTAGTGAGATTGGCCTACAGTTCTCCTTTTCAGTTGGGTCTTTCTCTGCTTTGGGGATCAAGGTGATGCTTGCTTTCAGGAATGAATTTGGGAGTATTGTTTCCCTTTCAATTTCATTGAAGAGTTTAAACAGTAGTGGCAGCAGTTCCTCTCTAAATGTCTTGTAGAATTCAGCAGTGAAGCCATCAGGGCCCGGGCTTTTCTTAGTTGATAAGTTTTTAATTACCTTTTCAATTTCATTGGTTGATATTGGGTTGTTCAGAATTTTTAGGTCTTCTTTGTTCAACTTTGGTAATTCATATGTATCTCGGAATCTGTCCATTTCTTCTGTGTTGTCCATCTTATTGGTGTATAGGTTCTGGAAGTAGGTGTTGATGATCCTCTGGATTTCTGGTGGGTCTGTTGCAATTTCACCTTTTCATTCCTAATTGCATGGATTTGGGCCTTTTCTTTCCTTTTTCTGACAAGGTTGGCTAAGGGTTTGTCAATTTTGTTGATTCTTTCGAAGAACCAACTCTTGGCTTCATTGATTTTTTTTGTATCAATCTCTTAGTCTCCATTGCATTGATTTCTCCTCTGATCTTTATAATTTTCTCCCTTGTATGAGCTCTGGCGTTGTCCTGTTCTTCTTTTTCTAGAAGCTTGAGGTGCAGCATCAGGTTGTTTAATTGGGCTCATTCTGTTTTCCTAATATGCATATTCACTGCTATGAATTTCCCTGGTAAGACTGCTTTCATTGTGTCCCATAGATTCCGGTATGTTGCATTGTCATTGTCATTTAATTGAAGGAACTGTCTGATTTCTTCTTTAATTTCCTCTGTGACTCATTCGTTATTCAGAAGGGTGTTGTTCAATTTCCATGTGTTTATGAAATTTTTCCAATTTCTTTGGCTATGGATCTCCAATTTCATTGCACTATGGTCTGATAATACACAGGGGATAACTTCAATTCCTTGGCACTTACTTAAACATGTTCTGTGTGTGAGTATGTGGTCTATTTTTGAGAATGACCCATGTGCAGCTGAGAAGAATGTGTATTCTGATTTCGTGGGGTGGAAGACTCTGTAAACATCTGTGAAGTTCATTTGTTCAAGAGTTTGATTGAGTTCTAGTATTTCATTCCTTATTTTTAGTCTAGTTGATCTATCTATTTATGACAGTGGGGTGTTGAGGTCCCCCACTACAATTATATTAGTGTATATACGACTTTTATGTCCGTTAGTATTTGTTTTATATAGTTGGGTGCACTAGTGTTTGGTGCATAGATATTTATGATTGTCATCTCTTCCTCTTGGATTGTTCCCTTTACAAGGATGTAGTGTCCTTCTTTGTCTCTCTTAATCAGTGTTGGTTTGAAATCTACTTGATCTGCAAAGAGGATAGCTACTCCTGCTTTTTTTCAGGTTCTTGTCACATGGAGTATTGTTTTCTACCCTGTAACTTTCAGTCTATGAGTTTCCTTTTGAATTAAGTGTGTTTCTGGTATGCAGCATATTGTTGGTTTTTGCTTCTTGACCCATTCTGCCAGTCCATTTCTTTTGATGGGTGAATTGAGACCATTAACATTGATGGTTATAACTGAAATGCATTGGCTTGTCATTGCCATGACTTTTTCTTTTTGTTGGGTTCTCCCCTTTTCCATTTAATTTCTTGTCATGCCAGATGGGTTCATTGTGCTTTGCTTCCTGGGGTTGTGATCCTCAATGTGTGTTTCTAGGATGTTGTGTAAAATTCTTTGGAGTGCTGGTTTGGTATTCACAAAGTTCCTAAGGTGCTCTTTGTCATGAAAGTATCTTATTTCTCCATCAAATTTGAAAGATAGTTTTGCAGGGTACATCCATCTGGCTTGGAGGCTGTTTTCTTTTAGGGCTGGGAACATGTCACTCCAAGCTCTTCTTGCCTTGGTGGTTTGTGTTGAGAAGTCTGCTGTGATTCTGATGGGCTTTCCTTTGTATGTGATTTGTTTCTTTTCTCTAACTGCTTGTAGAACTTTTTTCTTCTTTTGAGTTTCTGGAATCTTAACAATTATATGCCTATGTGTAGATTTCTTTTGATCAAGGCTATTTGGAGTCCTATGTTCTTCACTTATCTGTATGTGAAGCTCTTTTTCCCTACTTGGGAAGTTTTCTGCCATTATTTCTGTGAAGAGATCTTTTATTTCATCTCCACTCTCTCCTGTTTCTTCATTGACTCCAATTGGTCTTATGTTATTCTTCTTTGCATCATCCAGCAGCTGCTGGATTGATTTCTCATGTTCCTTTATAATTTTGAAGCAATTTTTCTTTTCCTGGTCACTAATTGCAATCTTATCTTCTGTATATGAAATTCTGTCCTCACATTGGCTTATTCTGCTATGTAGACTTTCAATGGAGTTTTCATGTCCTGGAAATCTATTTGCATCTGCTTTATGGATTCCATTTGTTTCCTATGTTGGTATTCCATCATGTTTCTGAGCTCCTCTCTAGATTTATTAATCATGTCTTGCACTAGGGGCACAATTTCTCCTGTTATCTGAGAAATTATTTCTGATTTCATTTTTTCCAGATCCCCTTTTGTTGCCTGTTCAGTGGGTCCAGGTGGTTGAGTTTCAGGGGGTTCCATCTCACTTCCCTTTGGGGTTGCTGTCGTGATCTGGGAGTCTGGTTTTGAGACTTATTTAGATGTTTTCTCATTTCAACTGGGATGGGGGCTGTTGGCGCCTGCATGGATTACCTCCTCCGAGCTGGCAGAGGTGGGACAGGGGCCGGGAGCAGCAGTAGGGATGGTGACCCCAAAGCCCTTTCCTTTGGGCTGGGAGCAGTGGGAAGGATGATGCCCCGGAAGCCCCTTCCTTTGGTCCAGGAGCAGTGGGATGGCGGCTCAGAAGCCCCTACCTCTGGGCCGGGAGCAACAGGACTCAGTACCATGGTCTGGTGGTCTGGTGTCCTCTGCGTCTTTGTAGTGTGGAACCAGGTGGCTGTACAGAGGAGTGGGGGGTGAGGGGTCCAGTGGATAGTTGCCAGGGCCCGGGCTGATTTGGCATCTTCTGTGCAACTCGGGACCTCGGTAGGGCCTAGATTAATACATTTCTTAATCTTTACATGTAAACATATGTACACATAGCTTTAAAAATATAGTTTTTGATGCAGATACTGACTGAAATTTGCCAAGAAGATGTTGGATTTGCTGAATGGTTACATATGTAACATTTGTAATTAGAATGTTTGGTGCATGCAAAGAAGCACAAGATAGTGTTGAGTAGATGAATATGGGAATTTCTTTAGTAATAATTTGTTTCCTTTTACTTGATATGTAGTAAGAGGGGAAAATATTAATCTTGTGTATGGAAATTAATACAAATGTTAAATTAAACCCTTTCCAGTTAAGGAGTGTTTATAGCTAAAAGAAAGAGTCAGAACTCTGGTTTTCTTGATTCAAATCTGAGAAAGAAAAAAGGCCTTTGGGTAATTACATTTTTCCCTTCTTGAGTACTTTAATTTCTTCACAGAAGCCACAAAACCCATGTATACTAATTACCTAAATTAAGAAAATAATCACCTACTTTCAGCACTTCATGTAATTCCAGAATGCCATTGTCTTGCTTGCAGTGGTTTGTTCTAGAAACCATAGGAGAGAAAGATGGCCTAGAGAGAGGTCAGGTGGGCCGGTGGAAGGAAAGTCGAAAGGATCTCTTTTTTCTGAATTATCCCTTGGCTCACTGAATTATTGGTTATGGGCAAAAGAGAAAGGCAAAATGTTGAATGCTATAATCATGCAAACAAAAATACTAGTTCTGTGTCACACCAGATGAACTCTGACTGTGCATATCTGAGAGCACCCCAAGAGGATAAGTCAGCAGTTCCCCATCAAAACCACCAGTGTGGATGAGTAAATGGATTTGGATGCTTCCTATTCTGGCTGAGAGAATTCCCCCGGCATTTTCCCTTCTATTTCCGCCTCTCTCAATAGTAGCAGCTAGATATGATACCAGAAGAGTTAGCACACTAAAGCAGTGTCACCTCTCTGGGTTATGGCTCTTGTCTAGGCCTGGGGCTGAGGTCTGCTGATGGTGGTGGAGGGCTGGTGCTGTGGCTGGGAGGACAACAAGCCTATAAAAAGAGCTTATGGTCTGACAATCGATCTTCAGATCATGCGTGAAACAGAAAGACTTTCATTGTCATAACTCTTCATAGTAAGCCAAATGTCATGCTAACACATAACCTTCAAAACTGTTGAAAAGACCTATTTGGAGCGCATCCTCAGAAGCGTCTCTTTCTATCCAGCTCCGTCCCCTTTGAAATTTTCTTTTCTCTAGGCTCTGTGTCCAACATTATTTTTTTCCCCTCTATGCTTATGCTGTTAGGGTCAGGGAGGGTGTAAAGGAATGGAAAAGGCTTTGTGGGGTCTTCTTGGGAGTAAGTACCTAATAATAAAACAGTCAGACATTCTGTGCTCTTAAGATTTATGTGCCACAAGGATATCTCCCAAATCTTTTATGACAAAGTGCCTATCTCTCTCCTAGCTTGGAGTGAAATTACTGAAAACCTCTCTTATTGTCATGGACTTAGGAAATGCCTGCACCCACCCAGGAAGGTGAGGGTGAGGAGCATATCCAGCCATATTGAAGAGGATGAACATTGGTACCAGGCTTCTTTAGCAAGGAAGGCAGAAGAAAAGAAACTTTTGCCAGATTCACACTCAGGCACAAAGTGGTGCTTCCGCATAGCTAAATCCACTCAGCTACTGAGGAAAACAAAAATATCCAAGTCTGCGTATTTTACGAAATCAAATGGGGTTCCTTTCCTTTCCTTTCCTCTTCATTTTATACACACCTTTCCCTATGCTATGCAAATTCACCTGGATCTCGCTTTTAAATTTGCTAGAGTATTTTGGAGATTGTTTTATATTACATGTAGAATTGCCTTAGGCTTTTCAATTATGCCATAATATTTCATTATTTTGATGTGTTATAATGTTTTAAAGCGTAATCCTTATTATCAAACATTTGGATTACTACCAATATGCAAATACGGCCTTTTTATGGGGAGTGTTCTACTAATAAATACCTTGTGCATACATCTTCATGTGCTTCTGTAAGTGCATTTGTGGCATAATTTCCTGGAAGCACAATTGCTGGGTCAAGGGCATGTGAATATTTTAATTTGGAAAGATTATCCAAGTCATCTTTCAGTAAGAACCTACCAGTCCACTTTTCCATTTACAATACACAGAAGTGGCTCTTTCCTTTTCCCTTTGCCAACACATGATATCACCTGTTAGATCTTTGCCATTATCCTGCCCATGAACCCCTGTTATTTATATATCTCTTATTATTAATGATATTTAATATACTTTCAAATGTTAGAAGTTATTTTTATTTCTTTTCCTGTGAGGTATCTTTTCATGTTTTTTTTTGGTCAAATTGTGAATGGTTTATTGGTTTGATATGTCTTTCAAAGACCCAGATCTTGAATTTAATTATTACTACATTTTTTTTTTTTTTTGGTACCAGGGATCCAATTTGGGACCTTGAGCTTGAGAGGCAGGTGGTGGAACCACTGAGCTAAATCCCCCGCCCAGTACTACACTTTTTGCAGGTGATTTCCAAATCATTGATTTCTCTTTACATCTACTTTATTTTTTCTGCATTGTTGTTGTTGTTTTAATATTAAGTGAAACAAGACCAGCAAAATGGTGAAAATTGTTGATAGGTGAGAGTATGTAAAAGCTTACTTGACATCTGTTGTACTCTTGTGCATGTTAGGAAATATATAGAATAAATGAAGACTCTGATCAAGTTCCATGTGAATTAATTTGAAAACGTTATTTTTTAAAAAATTTAAGTTAACAAAATGACTGTTTTATTCCTTTTCTATCCTTTCTTGTCCTTTTCTAAAAAGTAGATACTTAATCCCATTAAAAGAAAATAAAATTTTAATAAAATTTTACATTTGTAGAAAGTTGTGAAATTAGTACAGAGGGTACCTGTATATTCTTAATCCCCCGTCCTCCACTATTAACATTTTACAGTTTTCACAGCCAAGAAGCCCACTGTGGCACATTACTCCCGACTAAATAGCAGACTTTAATTGTATTTCACCAGTTTTTGTATTAATGTACTTTTTTCTTTTTCAGGATCCAATCCAGGAAGACACATTGCATATATTTGTCATATTTTGCTCAGATCTCCTTTGCTCAGTGGGGATTTTGTATTTGACAGTCTTAAGGAGTGCTGTCTAGAAATCTTGAAATCCGAAATCTCTCTCTCTCTCCCTCTCTCTCTCTCTCGGCGGGGGTGGTGGTGAGGGTAGGTTGGTGTTGGGGATTGAACACTGGGCCTTTGTGCTGAGCTGGATACCCATCCTTTTTATTTTTATTTTTTATTTGGAGAGAGTCTTGCTTAATCACTAAGTTGCCCAGGCTGGGCTTGAACTTGTGACCTTACTGTCTTGGCCTCCTAGAGTTCTGGGATTAAAGGTGTGTGCCACTATTCCTGGCTAAAAACACTCAGATTTCTATTAAAATATTTTTCAGAATAAAATAATACTTTTAATTTTAGTCAATATATTGTACTAGATTCTCATGTTTTCTCAACCTTTATTTCCAAACTTGTGTAATTATATGGAACCAGAAGAAATTGTTATTATTTATAGGTTAAATTGATAGGGTTCTGGCAATTTCATGGTCAATATTGGAGAGCTACTCAAATAATTATTTCATAACTTGAATTTAATTACTTTCCTAAAGTATATCATGATGTTTATCTCTCTGATTTAGTGGGGTTTTTTTAGTGTAATGTAACCTTCAAGTTTTAGTTTTATTGACCACAAATTAATTATTAATAATTAATAATTATGTGGTCAATAATGGAGCACATATACAATAGTGATCTTATAGGATTATAATATAGCTGAAAAATTCCTGTCACTTGGAGATGTCATTGTTATTGCTATGTTGCTATATAATGCATTACTTGTGTTTTTATAGTGGTACTGGTGTAAACAAACCTACTCTGCTGTCAGTTGTTGAAAGATATAACACACACAATCATCTACCATATACGATATTGGATAAGGGTAATAAATAATTGTTACTGGTTTGTGTATTGACTCAACTATACTTTTTAGGCTTTTTTTAAAATAAAAAGTTTGCTATAAAACAGTTTTGCTGCACTGACAGCAGCCTCGTACATCGTAGGTTTACTACATCTCTTGCTTGCATCAGAGACCACACTAAAAGATTGACGTATCCCACCAAGGTTTGTGCAAGTACACTCTGTGATGCCACTCAGTGATGAAACTGACTAATGATGCGTTTCTCAGGATGTATCCCCACGGTTAAAGGATGTGTGATTGTTTATCTTCTATTTGCTCAGTAATTCAGTAAAACTCTTTATTCATATTTGTGAGTTTAGCTTAATTCTCCACTTGATTGGCTTGGGAGCCACCTCACAGATGATTAAAGCATAATAATGGGTAGTGTGTGTGGGTAGTGGGTGTGTCTTGGTGGGTAGAGTGGGTGCGTCTAAGTGGGTAGGGAAGCCTGACCATGGAGACATATATGGACCATGCCCTTTCTCCTCTGGGGCTCCTTCCCTGCTCTGCTTCCTGGCCATCATGAACTAACCAGCTTTGCTCTGCCAGGTCCCTCTGTGAAGATGCTCCTGCCTTGGAGCCAGCCAACCATAATCTGAATCCTTTGAAACCACGAACAAAAATAAACTTCCTCCTTTATGTTTTATAAGTTGGGCATTTGGTTCCAGTGACAAAAAAGTAATACCATATTTATTTTCCTCTCTTTCCTGAATCCTATGTTTTCTTCAGTATCTATTTTCCCTTTCGATTTTTTTCATTTTGGTCATGTTCTGAGATGGCTTTATTTTTATTTTCCATTTCTTTCCTGAGATTTGGATACTTCAGATCTAATCTTGCAATGTATCATCATTTTTACTTCTTATTTATCATTTCTTCATGCTCTTGTTTTAAAATGACATTTATTTTATTTAATTCCCTGATATCCTGGATATGTGTTTGCTACTTTCATCTGCTTCATCGAAATGGATTTTTGTGATGTTATAATTTGGATTGGAAACATCTCGCTGAAGCTAATGTGTTTAAGGCTTGGTCCCCAAGGCAACAGTATTTAGAGGTGTGCCTGTGGGAGGGGATTAGATCATGCAGGTTCATTAATCCATTAGTGTGGCTTAATGGGCTAGTAGTGGAAACTTTAGAAAGTGGGATCTATTCGGAGGAAGTACAGTGGACCCTTGATGTACAAACTCAATTCATTTGCAAGGGCTGATTGTAACTCAAGTTGATCAGGCTCCTCTACACAGACTTCAAGGTCTCTCTCCTGTATAATTTTAGGCCATACTTTCTTCTAGGCAGATCTCAGTGTCCTTAGAGAGGCACTGGCTCAGGATTTCTCAATGAATCCCACACAGGAAAGGATGTTGCCCTGTTCCTTCCAGAGCTCTTTAAGTGTTAAATCTGTATCTGAGACCATCTAGAAGCACAAGTGGCCAGCATTTGGGTTGTAACTCAAGACTTTGGTTGAGAGTTAAAACTAAAATTCTGGTCCTA
The DNA here is from genome assembly GCF_053883595.1 of Heterocephalus glaber. Classification (NCBI taxonomy): domain Eukaryota; kingdom Metazoa; phylum Chordata; class Mammalia; order Rodentia; family Bathyergidae; genus Heterocephalus; species Heterocephalus glaber. The sequence goes on along the minus strand of NW_028258317.1, from coordinate 64,775,401 downwards.
ACGTAAGTTATTCTTATGTCAGGCTGGTTGTAGCTCGAGGGTCCACTGCAGGTTGTCATATTGAGCCCTTGAAGAGTATATTCTGTCTCTGGGCCCCTCCTCTCTCACTGTCCACTTCCTGGTCACCATGAGGTGAGCAACTTTCCTCTACCTCCTGTACCCCGCCCCCCCCATTATGCTCTTCCTCACTACAACCTCAGAAATGACAGAGCCAAGTGAGCATGGACTGAAGCCTCTGAAATAAAAATAAAACTTACTTTCTTTAAGTTGCTTTTCTCTGGTATTTTTGCCAGAGCTCTAGAAAACGGACTGGCCCAAATGATGTTTGTATTTTTATCATTATTTTTTCCCCTTCTTTTTCCCTTTTGTGTTTTGCTATGATGTTTTTGACTTGACTAGATCGTTTGCTAATTCTTTCATATGATCACTCATCTTTGAATAATAAAGCAGGCAATTTTTTTTGGTCTTTTTGAAACAGGGTCTTGTTTTGTAGTTTAGGCTGGTCTTGAACTCAGTATGTAGCCCAGGCTGGCTTGGAACTCATGGCAATCCTCCTGCCTCAGCTTCCTGAGTGCTGGGATAACAGGTGTGCACTACCACACCTAGTTATAAAGGAAGCATTTGGCGACATTTATGTTGGTAGTGTCTGGGGTAGCATAAGGCTTTGATTGCCCACAGTGAAACTCTTTATGATGTAGAGATTTGAGCATCAGCTGATTAACTTTTATGTCTTCAGTGCTGACAGAGTTCAATGTCTCCTCAAACTTCAGAATCCCTTCTCCTTGCACAGGCAACATACCATGTCAAGGAATGATAGCAAGCCTGTGTGTTTCTTCTTCTATCCTGGACTCTCTTGCTATTCCTTTCTGCTAAGAATGAATCAGAGCCAGGGAAACCCTCACCAAGACCACAAAGGTTTATCTTGTTGCTGCAAAGAAACAATTTTTGTTTCTACCTATGAGGACACCCTTTCTTTGAGCTCTATGATCTGAGGTACATTTGTGCTCTCAGTATGGTTCTGTGCTCTGGGCCGCTAGTCACTAAATTTGTGATCTTTTTCTCATACAGTTTGGTTCACAATTAAAAGTGTACCTAGATTTCATCCAAGTTGAAATTTTTCCTTCTGCCTCCCAAAGGTCTTGTTTTTAGGTTCACTCAAAAGGAGTCAAGGAGGAAAACATTCATTCTAGGCCATTCATATTTGAAATCTGTTACATGAATTTCAAATGGCACTGAGAGTGAAATTCAGAGTCATTCAAACTACTTCAAACAGGTCATCATGCAACAATAAATATACTTCATCGAGCAGATGAAAAATTATTAATCTACATATGACCTGTTGACTGATTCTACTGTAGGCTACTTGCATTAATGAGAGTACAGGGAAAATTTTTTTTCTTTCAGAATAATCTCATTTGGGAAGTCAAATGGTTTAATTACACTTGTGTTCAAGTTAAATTTAAAAGACTTTCAAAAGATTTTAATTTCTTAAAATTGTATCACGTTGTGATACCTGAGAGACTTCTGGTTTGAGTGCTCATGCTTATGCACAGCTGTTAAAAATGGAGTTGTGAGAGATATTTAAGAACATCTAGCTGAGCTCCCATGTTTTATAGATGAAGAAGCAGGCTTGGGAGCTTGGTTTCCATATCCATTGAATATCAATCAGAGTGAATTCTAGGCTAGCATGTTCTAAATGCAACTGAATGTATCACTCATGACTTTTGCCATATCTACATACTAATTTATACATACTATTTTTCTCCAGTCTGGCTCATTTGTTTTCTTAAAATACATTTTTTAAAGAGAATATTTTGTATAATTGCTCTGGTGGTACTCCTTTGAATAGTGGCATTAGCATCATGTAGGAACTATTCCTTACAAGTGCAAATTTAGGGGCCCCACCCTGACCTGGTGACTCAGACTCTCTGGAGATGAGGCCTGGATGCTGTGTTTTAATAACTCTCTGTGTGGCTTTTTATGCACAGTCAAGCTTGTGAACCAATGCATCACTGTCAATTGAAAGCAAGTATCACTTTCTATCAATGAAAAGGAATGATAGAAAATGAAAAGGGATCAACAATATTAAATTTTAGCTAGATAATTTTAGACTGCAAAGCCTCTGAGTTTGAAGCTGCCCTTTATTCATTAAAAAGGAAATTAATTATAAAGGTATTAAATGCTTACAAATGCTAAATGGAGACTTTCTCCTTGTACTGAGACAAGAAATCACTTTTTCATCGTGTCCCACACCATGTAAAACAGAGTCTGTTACCACCAGTGATATGCGGCCTGTGCTGTAATGCATATTAGTACAGACCTCAAATATGTGGTGAGCTTTAACATGCAACACCATAAAGCTTCCTCTGTGCCCCTTGTCTGAGAATCTAGTCTCTGATTTAGATTCTGGCTATCGCAGCTTTTGATCACCTGGACTTCTTAGTACCTCTGTGTACAGGACTGAGATTTTGTGGTGGAAATACATATATTCTCTCCTTGAAGCTGGATTATTTTTCCCTTTTGTCTTTGTCTAATCAAATCATTCCATCTTTGTTTACTTTTTAAATAAGATCCAATTTTATATTCCTTCAATGGTATTCAATCCTTTGACTGCAGAGCTAGAAGCTTCCTGGGGAATTCAATTCCTTTCATTTTACTGGTGGGAAAACTGGTCAGAAAGTTGGATTGGCAGTAGATGGTCATACAACCTTGAACGAAGACCTGGGTTCAAATCTCATACTCTTATTTGAATACTTACAGAATTTACTTAATCTTTCTATAAATATTAGTTTCTCCATCTGTGAAATAAGGGTAACAATACCTAATTAAGGGTCTTTGATGATGAAGCTTAACTAAAATAATGACTGTAAAAAGATTTAGCATGATGCTTGGTAAATAATAACTGATCATTATGGTGCTACTATGATCCTTGCTACTGTTGTTGTTATTAGTATTGTTTGTATTTCGAATGCTACCAATACAGCACATTATAACTACTGCCACTACTGTAGATCTCAAAGTTAGTGTGAACCATTCTACCATACCAGGTAAACAGTACATGTACCTCTGTTTGATCTTTAAGGTTTATAACCTCGGCTTGACAGTGGGTTCTGTGGTTAAAGTACCAAGAGACACCAAAAAGGTTTACCTACTTACTCTATCTGAAGCATACTAGGATCAGTATTACACAGAGGAATTATGTGTTATGTGCATCTGCCAAATGGTGTTGTTCAAAGTGTCCACAGATGTATTCTCCATGACACCTGAACCACTTTGGAAACTGTCACAGACTCTAAAGATGTAGTTAAGATCAATAGCTAAGACATAGAGTCTGGAGCTGGGGTACACGAGCTTGAATTCTGATTCATTCACCTAATTATGTTACTATAGGTGAGTCACTTTACTCCCCCACTGCCTCAGTTTCCTCATGTCTAAATGGGGGACTATAACACCCACAGCATTACGTTTCAGAGATTAAGTGAGCTACCTTATATAAAGCACTTAGACTAGGTGCTGGCACACTGTTTATGCTATCTTAGTCTTAGAGCTCATTATTTTAATCATTATTCTGCATAGTATCCTAGGGTTAGACAATGAGGTCTTTGTTTGAGTTAGATGATCAATTTAGATAGGGAGATCAAGGTATGTGGAAGCAGGACACAAAAATTATGTATATTGGGTCAGATATTTAGGTCAGTGGCACCACACCTGCCTTGCAAGCTCAAGGTCCTGATTCCGATTCCTGGTACAAAAACAATTTATATTTTAAGATTTAATTACTATGAGTATTTTAAATATTTAAATGAAAGAAATATGCTCATATTCTTGTAAGCATCCACATATACTAACAGGCACACCCCCACATTTTTGACCTTAATGAAATTTTGCTAATCGCAACAATTTAAAGCCAGTGGTGAGACATGGTGTGTTTGATGGAATGATAAGGGCTGAGGGAAAGTCTGAGGGGAGGCTCAGGCAACTCAGGGAAGCCCCAGAGGCCAGTCAGCAGTTTCAACACCCTTGGCGGGGTAGCGGGCAGAGGTGACATGAAGAGTGATAATGGGCTGCCGGGGCTAACAATGGCATGCACAATTCCTTACTTTTGCAAGGGGTTATCATTTCCCTAGCATTTTGTTTCCATTTAAATCTTGCAGTAACCTTGGGAGGTAGGGGAGACAGGAAGAAGGAAAGTGTGGATGGGAGTGGGAACGGAAGGAAAACCACAGCTCTCTCGCCGTCACACCTCAGACTTCTGTATCACCCAGGAGTTTTGGGATTGGGATTTTCTTGGAAATTTGTTATCGATGAAACAACTAACGGGCTTCGAGGAAGGAAAGTGTGAGCATCTCTTAAGCACTGTATAACTTACTTCCTCTGTATGTCCATCAACTTGTCATTTTTAAAGAACAAGTCACTTTCTTTGAATTTCTGCATAAGCAGCCCCATGTGAGTTTCAGGCTTCACATTTTCAGCTGTGGTTAAATTGGTTAAATTAAAATAATCTTGATCCATCTGAAGCCTGTCAGTGCCCATGCCTGCCCTATTGCTAGCTTGTCCAAAGGTAGAACATGTCTAAGCCGGGCAAATCTTTAGGGATAATCCAGGTTGTGGACTGGTGCCTCACTGAAAGGGTTCACCTCAGAAGAGTGCATAATTGAATTTTCTGTTTCAACATCAAAGTCTATAAAAATATTTTGATTATCATATTGACTTTAGCTCAGTGGCAGGTATCTAGCATGTGCAAGGCCATGGGTTCAAACTCCAGCATACATACATACATACATACATACATACTGGAATCTTTTATTTTTTAAAAAATTCTTTTCTTGGTACATTTTAGGTATACAATATATTTACATTTATCATTGGGTGCTTGTTCCTGTACATGATGTATCTTGGTTCTTATCTTTTTCCTCATTGCCTGTGCGCCCTTCACCCCCTGGAGTCTTTTATTAAGTGGCTGTGGATCCTGCCCTCCTGCTTCTTCCTGCCTTCTTTCCCAGTGCATTTTCTTGGACCAGGATGATAGATACATCCCCAGACCTTGGTGCACTTCAGAAATAATGCTGTCCTCTGAGTAAGTCTCACAAAGAAAATGTTGACAGACTTTGCATCAGGCCCATATAATTCAAACCTAAAAAAGTTATGGACCTGGGTCAAAAGAAGCTTTTTCCAAGAAAACAGTTGGACTCCGTGCAAAGGATTTTTGACATAGAACATACTCTTCTTTTAGACCAGCAGTGGGAGATGAGCTGGTTCCCAGCCATGCATAAATCTGCCCGTGTGCAATTGGTAGCAGTTACTAAGCCAGGAAGGGTGGGGAACTGGTGGGGGCAGAGGAAGATGAAACTGGCAGGGAGGGCAGAGCCAGGAGGGAGAAGCCCAGGACTAGCTGCTGTGAACTGCAGGGCCGAACCAGCATAAATCACCACCTCCCCTGGAGCTCAGGAAACAGACCGTAAATAAGGAACGGGTGCACTCAAGTGCACAGTGGAATGGTTGGATATTGAGGGCAGAGTGAGGGGAATGTGTCTCTAGTCTGGGATGTGGCAAGTGGGGAAGCATTTGCTGGATATGGTGAAAAGCTAAGTGGCCCAATTAATTTTCATGGAAATCCCTCCTGAATCTTGGATCTCTAGCTTGTGCTCTCCAATAAGGGGAAAAATGAATGCTCTTGACTCCTGGTAGGTAATAAACAGCCTCGGATGAGGCATTCTCCTTGGATGTCTGGAACACTGATTTCTAGATGCTCTGTGTGCTCTCCAGACTTCTCCCCATGAACTGTGTTTCCCTGGGTTGGCACACTTAGTGTTACCCTTGGAAAGTCTCTTTTGTAAGTTTTTACTCCATTATGATGCAATTTTAACATCTCATGCATTTGGCACTTAAAGCATTTTTATAATGGTCTTTGGTTTATTTTTGGCTTTGTTTTACGGCTCTCTGCCAGCCTCCAACTTCTGCTGTGCAGAGGACCCAAAATAGTTTCAAAGGCTCAGATGCAACTTGATATCAAAATTTTCTCCACAAGTATTAAAGTTAGCCCTGTGAATGCCAAAGGCCTCACAAAAGTTTTCCTAAGCAGTTATTAGACTCACAAGACATGTTGATCTTTGGCTCATGGGACGAGAAAGGCAGGTGTCTATATCACTTGCAGGTAGATCCAAATAAAAGATGCAGTGTGCTTTCTGCAAATCAGAAAAAGTTCCAGATATACCGAAAGTGGGCTGACGTTTAAAGGGTTCTAAATACGCTAAATCACCAGGGAGGCTGATGAACTTCCCCCTGAATCTTCATTGTCTGATTCCTTGTGACCATGTATTTCTCCTTCCATTACCACCAACTAATCCCAGTAACTATTATTCTCTGATCGTTTTTAACATGTCAACCTTGTGCCAGCTAAAATCTCGTTAAAGTGTCTCATAAACAGTTTATGACTGAAACTATTTTCACCACTCTTTCCCAGATAAGAGACTTTGTGGTTTAGACCAATGGTTCCCAAACTTGGCCGTAGAATCCATGGGGGAAGCTTTCAAAAATCCCAATGCCTAGACGGTAATCTGAACCCATTACATCAGAATTCGGGGATATGGGGGGTGGGGTGGAAGCAGAAATTTGATTTTTAAGAAATGCTAATAAAAAAGATAGATGACCCCAGTGTGCAGCCATGTTTCAGAACCACTAGCTTAGACCTGTAAGAGATTAGCAGAGGCTCACATAGCTATCAAATATTAAAAGGCGATATTTGAGTCCAAACCTAAACCTTTTCTAAGACACCAGACTGCCCTTTGTCCTCCCATGGGAAAATGACAAAATATATACAAAATGAAGCCTGTGAACCCTGTCTCAAGGAACTTATAGCCTGAGGAAGAAAAATGACATAAATAAAGACCAAGTCAGTGTTCAACTATGCAGTTTCAGTTTTACATTCAATGAAAGTTTGGGAGCTATTGAGCTAATCAAGTATTAGGGCATAGTTGGATTTGGAAAGCAAACACTGAAAAAACCCACTCTCACCAAGAGCAGCTGAGGAAGTCAGCTGAAGCCAGAGGTAGAGACCAGAGAACACTGACACAGTCCTAAACACTCAGAAAACTGGCTCTTTTGAGAAATTATAGCATGTATCCATTTATTAAACAATAGGTGAAGCATTATTACATGGTATTATTATTTGAGACGGACTTAACTCTCATAGTAACCCAGATTAAGAAACTAAAACTCAGTGAGGATAATAACTTTAACCATCAGACCTTGAGTTCACATCCAGATTTATTTAATTAACATTAACAAAGGTCCTAGTATGTGCCAAGGGTTGGGATAAAGTGAGTAAAAACAGAGTCCTTGGCCTCATTGACCTTCAAGTCAAATGGAGGAAACAGACTTTGACCAAACTTTCATATAAAATATGTAGCAGTGCAAATGTGTTCTAGTGTATAAAGCAAGATGCTTAGGAGGTGTTAATTAGACAATTAAAAGAAGGAAGTAGATATAGGGAACAGGTCATAACATTTTCCTATAAGAAAGAACATGAAAATCAGAAGAAACCATAAGAAGGCCTGTGAAGTTAGAGCACAGAAAAAGAGGGTGAATATGTCAGGATGGCTCTGGGGCTAGAGAGGTGCCCACTGTTGGACGTTGGTGGTAGGAGAAACTATAAGAGACATCAGATTTGTGTAATAAAGAATTGCTCCTGTTACCTGGGAAAACATTTTAGAAGGCCAGAGTAGATTGTATTAGTGAGTATGAAATATTTTTGTAGATAATCCCTACAAACCAAGAAAAGACTTATCCTTTTTCTGAGTGATGTACTTTCATATTTTATTTTTTTATCTAGATGTCTATTTCATTAAAAAGCACTATCTACCATCTACTGCATTTCACAGTTGATGAGTGGCTTATGCTTTTAAAATTATACTGATGGAGATTTAATAGCTACTAGCCCATTGGAAGAAGCTCAATGAGAGGGTAAGTAGAGAAAGATACTGACAGAATGAAAAATAGGATTAAGTTTTTTTTTTTTTTTTTTTTTTTTTGGTATCGGGGATCGAATGTGGGAACTTGCGCTTGTGAGGCAGGTGGCAGAACCACTGAGCTAAATCCCTGGCCCCAAAATAGGATTAATTGACAGGATAGGGAAAAGGGAATGACATCTATCCAGGCTGGTTTTGTTTTGTGGCCTGATGGATGGTGGCTTCATAAACAGAGAAATGATGCCTTGGAGGAAGACCTTGCTTGGTGGGGGAAGATCACAGATTGAACTTTGGACATTTTGGGTCTTCAATGCTATGGAGTCACCATGGACAGAAGAGTTGTCCACAGGAAGGGTTGGATCAAAAATGTACATTTTTGTGCCATTTGAAAACCACAGAGGGATAGTCATGCATAAGATTGTCAGGAATCAAAGAGTATAAAGTGAGAAGAGGAGAAGACCTGGGATCAAGTTTTGAGGAACTTCAAAATTTAACTGATAAGTGAAGAAAGATGAAATTGTGAATGGAATGGGAAGGAGAGTTTGGTAGGAAAAAAAGTTGTGTTTTGTGTTGCTTAAAGCCAAGAGTAAAACATTTCAAGAAGGAACGAGAAGTCAATGGTGCTAAATTCTGCTTTCATGGCCAAGTGGGGTGAGGAAGAAGACATCTGTTGTGGTGGTGGATGGATGTGTCAGTTGTGGCTCTAGAGAGCTGTTCTGTTCAATTTGTGGAATTAGAGGCCAGACTTCAGTAGCTTGAAGAAATGTAAAGAGAGAAATGGACATCGGCTTCTTGTCAGGTCACCCTGCTACCTTGGGGAGAGGCAGAAAATTAAATCTACTGTTCAGGAAAGGCAGTCTTGTACAGCCTCTTTTTAGCCTCTGGAAAGCTCCAAGCTTTCTGAAAGGGTCCTGGGGTCTTTCACTGCTTCATCCCCTGGAGGCCACCTTCAGGTGAAATGAGTTAATTCCTCAACCCCAAACATGAGTCCCAGGCAATATCAATATGAATATACTTGTGGAAATGGGAGTTTAAAGTAAGCATGATCTCAAAAATTGAATATGTCCATCAATAGTACTAGGTCCTGAAAATCATGTTTTGACTGTCACCCATATGCCATTCCTGAGTTAAAGAAACAAAGGTGTTAAAAGGCAAGGAACTTATCAAAGTATTAGATTTGGGATTTCAACTTTTCTCTGAGTTGTCTTGTTAAAGATACATCTGTGCAGAACACCCATTCTTCCCTTAGTCTTTTGTAGGTCTGTAGAAAGGGGCTTAGCATTTATGGACCATTTCTCACAATAAGATTCTTCCTAGACTTCTATACCCCCCCCAGGACATTCCTCTCCCATGTGCAGAGTATTGCACAGTTGGGCTGTTGAACTCTTGTACTATGATACTAATGTACCATAGTGGTGGCCTCTTGCACCATAAAGAATGGATATTAGATTTCTCTGAGTTGTGCAAATAGTATGAGGCTAACAGATAGATAATAGAAGAAGGACATCTGTCACTCACTATATTTTGGGTTAACGTTGACATCCCTGGGAACATATACTCTTATTCCCTTCCGGTAGAGCAAAGGTCTGATCTTGAGAATTACTAGATGTTTTGTCCCAACAACCCATTCTCAATAAAGACTACTTAGAATGCCAAATAAATGTCAGATATTTTACATACATTTTACCTAATTCTCAAAACAGTCATATGAAATAAGATATTTTGGTCTTTATTTTATAAGTGAGAAAGCTGAGTCTGTGGTGGGTTAAAAACAGCCGCAAGTTGATTGCCACCTTTCCATCAAGGAGTGGGATGCTTTATCTTTTCCTTGAACTGAATTACCTCTTCGGACTAATCTTGATCAACAGCACATGGCAGAAGGTAGATCCAATGCACTGGATCAAATATTTAAAAGGCCTGGTAGCTTTGGCTTTTGCTTCAGCTACATTTTAAGAAGTTCAGTATCCTGGCATGGTTATGTTTTGAGAAAGTCCAAGTTAGCTATGTGGACAGGTTACCTGGAGAAGGGAAAGGGAGAGAAAGACAGAGAGGGAGATAGACAGACAGACAGACTTGGCCAACACTAGCTCTTCTAGCCATCTTAGTCATTTTGGATATATCTTAGCCCCATTAGAGGCTGTTTGGAAAAGAACCAAACCAAATCAAGCCAAACCAAACCAAACCACAAAAAAATATCTATCAGCTGAAATGCAGCTCTAACGTGACCACACTTGGGCCATCTAGTTATTTTCAGGCCTCCACAGGCATTGTGAGCAGACAATATGTCTTTGCTATGCACTGCCTTAATCCTCCACCTACGAATCTGTGACTAAGCAAAGTGGTTGTTTCTTAAACCACTGACTTTTAAGGTGGTTTGTTGGGCAGTAATAACTTCAGCAGTGTCTCAGCAGTTTTGTCTGGTGACAGAGGATGGAGCAGAGTCTGATTCCAACTCATATCTATCTGATTACAGAGCTGCCACTTTCTGCTACTTTATGTGGTTCCTTCTTCTGGGACTTCTAGGTTGGTGTTTAATTTTTCACTAGGTGTCCATCTAAATTTCACTTAGTTTAAATCCTGTACATATAAGAATAGGAAAGAAATATTTGTGCCCCTTCACCAAAAGACTAAAAGGTTAAATAACAAGTAAGCATGTTTATGTCAGGCTGTTAACTCATTTTCCCAGACTGTAAGATGTCACTATTAGGAAAATCGGAGGAAGATTCAGAGCAACCCTGGTCAGACCTTCTTTTCTGCTTACTCCTACTTTTTGGGTGTTAAAGTGTGACCATTTTTCCCTACTTCTTGATTTTTTAGAGTTTTAAAATGAAACACAATGAAGGTAATTCTGCCACAGCAGGGGTGCAAATAATATTTGTGCAAAAGAATGCATTATCTCCTATTACAGATGACCATGAAATAAGAGCCCATGAAGTAATTTTGTAGGACCTTTGAAAAGTGTCAGGAATTCAGTTTATAGGATGAATAGGGGATGCTTCTGTAAAGAGGTGCTGTGTTTCCATGGTAGCAAATGTACCATGTGATGATAGCTCGTGATAGCTGTGGTTATCTATTCTAAAGCAAGTACTCACAGAGAAACTCCACATGAGAGACCAGACCGTGACCTGGAGGTTCCTCATGGTACTGGGCAGTTTTCAAAAATGTCTGTGATTTGTGGACATGTGTGTGTTTAAGTTATACATTGTTTATACATGCATTTGCTTCTCAGGATGGCTGTATATATACAGTGAACAGAGAGGGCTACCTCTTATCAAATGCTGCAGTGCTTTGTTATTTTCTCATATCTCTTATTTAATACTGAGTAGGCATGGTGAACAGACCTCACACAAATTTTGTGACAGACAACTGGCCGACCCACAGAAGTATGTTATTTACTTCTAACTCTAGGGTCTCGGGTAAGGAAGACGTCAATGTTGAAGTTCAGGGAAATGTTGAGTGCATAAGGAATAAAGAGTTTACGTGTACATAGGCCTTGAAGTGAATATTGGCCGGTGACTGTTCACTCTGTCCCTTTGCACTACTGTCACGGGAGGAGCACTGCATATTTCACCACCCTGGGTTGTGGACTCAGCACTGTGATTGGCTGATGGAATAGGTAGGGAGTGACAGTGTGCGGGCTCTGATCCAAGGTTTTAAGATCCTTTGCATGCAGCACAGGAACCCCTGGAGGCCTCACCTTCTTCCTTTGATAAAGCCTTCTGCTCCCCAAGCCAGGGACCTAGGGAAGATACTTGCAGAACAAAGTAGCCCCAGCTGACTTGCAGTCATGGTGTAGTCGCTCAGTGTTAGGGTGGCTACTCAGCATTATTGCCATGGTTGCTAATTGGTTCAGCAAGTGTGTTTCAAATTTTGCATCCCCTGACTTGTTCTTATAAATCAAGGAGGCTTTTAGAGTTGTGAGTTGGGTGAACATAAAGGAAAACTGTTAAAATGATGCCCTTGGAGTGGTGAGTTTGTGATTTGAGAGGATGGCTGTCAGCCAAGCAGAGGATTATGTGTGAAGTTACAGGACAACCACAGCTAGACAACTGGGTAACTGGGCATGGTCACAGGGGACTGGTGCAGCCCTTGTATTGCTGGAGATTTCCATTTGCTATTTGAGTCAGGTATGGGGCCTGACTGAAGCTGTGCAGTTGAGGAAGAACCGTAAACAGGGGCCTAGTGAAAGGCAAGGGTAAGGAGATGGAGTTGCTGCTCCCAAGTGAAGTGGAAGGCCTAGTGTTCTAGATGCCAGTGAGAAGGAAGGGTGGTGAGTTTCCTTTGGAGGTGGCTGGATTCACCTGCTTGGGGGTGGGGGGTGGGGAACTGTGTGGCTCTGAAAGCTTGATACCACAAAATGAGACGTCTCTGCTGTTGGTAACCCTTTCCCTGGATCACAAGAGACCTTCGGAAGAAGAATTTGGGCGGACAGTTAACTGCAACCTTATAACAACTGTGCCTTTTTCTTAAGATCATATGTTCTGGAAGGATATGGAGAGACCAGCATGATAGGAAACACATTCAAAATTCAATTATAGGCCAGAAATGCATCTTCACAATCTCTGCATGCTGCTGGAATCCTTGCTTTAGTTGCACATCAATGGTGGAATGCCAATCACATACTGTGGTACTTCTTTGTGAAGCTGAATTAAAATGTGAAAAAACAAATTCAATCAGTATTTACTGAATGACTAAAATGTCCTGGGGTAGATGATTTAAGTGGCTTACTTCATTTACTCCTCTGCAATACCCTATGATGTACATGTTATTATAGCTACTTTATAGATGAAGAAACTGAAGTTCCCAGACTTCATCAATTTACTTCCACTCACATGGCTAATTGGCAGAATTATCTTGTTGTCCAAGGTCTTTTGATTCTCAAACCACTTCTCTTTCCAGATTATTCCTGAAAACTTAATTTTGGGCTTTGACAACAGAATTTGGTGGAAATATTGAAACTGACTCTGTTAGGAACAAATTGGAGAAACCCAAGAGAAGGCTGCTCAGGCTGGTTCTAGGAGAGAAAATGAAGCATCTTTGAAGCTCTTCTCAGGTGGCTAAAGGAACATATAGAGACTTCTCCGTCAGCCTCAGACTTTCTTCTGGGCCTGGAATCTGCATGGGGAATGTTTTTTTTTCCTCTGGTACTGGGGATCCAACTCAGCACCTTGTGCTTGCAAGGGAGGTGCAGTGTCCCTGAGCTAAATCCTCAGCTGGGGGAATGGTTATTTGCAGCAGGCAGAGGGGGCAGGTCTGCTGTAGCCCGAAAGCCTTTCTGCACCATCTGGTTTATGCTACTGAGAAGACTCCTGATTTCTGATCCACGGTGAGTTATGCCTAATGTCAAGAACCCATAATATTGTACACACTGAACTGGTCCCAAATGCACATCAATTTCCTGTTGGCACCTTTGTTAGTGTCTCAGCTGAGAAGGAAAAAGGAATGGACTGGGAAACAGAAGATCTGGCTGTTACTATCAGCTCTGTGATCATAGGCATTTACTTAGCATTTTCAACTCTGCCTTTCTGTAACATGAAGGGGCTTGAGGGTATCAATGGTTTTTTTCTTCTTTTTAGCAGAAAAAATAATAATAAGAAACACCTGACATGGAATCTTAATGTTTAATCCTAAAATGAAACTCTTCTTTATTAAGCAATGATCAGATTAGTGGCCTGCTGTATTCTGAATGTTTGAGTCCTACCAAAATTCATATGTTGAAACTTAATCTTCAAAGTGATGGTGTAGGAGGTGATTAGCTTATTCATGACTGAGGTTAGTGGCCTTATAGAAGAGGCTTTCTAGAGCTGCCTTGCCCCTTCTATCCTGTGAAGACACAAGGAAGAGGTACCATGTATGAAACAAGAAGCAGCCCTTGCCAGGCAGAATCTACTGGTGCCTTGGGCTTCCTGGCCTCCAGACCGTGAGGCTTAACTTTCTGTTGTGTATGAGCCACCTGGTCTGTGGTAGGCAGTTGGAATGGACTAAGACAGACCCAAATGAATGCCCCTGAAGGCTCTGAGCCACATGTGAGAAGCCAGAGCTTTGCAGACCAGGTTCAAAAGTGCTCTTCTTAGGGATCTCTGGGATATTTCCAAGAATTAATAATACAGGATTACAGAACATAGTGGTACAAGTCATGTTTTAACTGCCCTCTCAGGGTTAGCTTCTCAGATATCTGCCAGTCTTCCAACCTTGCCTCATCCTTCATTATGTATCTGTAATTTTTTCAATGCTAAGGTTTGAACCCAGGGTCTTCGCACTATGCTATTTCCCCAGACCTTTTTAAAATTTTTTATTTTGAGATAGGGTTTCAGTAAGTCTTTAAGGTGTCTAGGCTGTGCTTAGATTTGTGATTCTTTTGCCTCTCAGGGAGCTGGGATTACAGATGTGCTCTACCACATCTGGTTTGTAATTTCTTTTAATCTCAGATGAACTGATCCAAGCCTTTTCCCCTAAGTTTCTTCCCTACTGTCTCCACCCATATCTGAGGATTCTTGAGGGCGTCTGTGCTCACGAAGGTGTGCTGTTCTGCTTCCACTGAACACACATCTCTCCCTCTGAGTTGTCTTTCCCTTCTGCCCACATTGACTGAATACCACCAGCAGCTGGCTTACCTTTGGCACACATGGCTGTGTGGACAGCTGCTTCTACCGATCGTGTGGATGGTGTGGAGGGCTGTAGTCATATCACCTTACAGCACAGCAGCCACTTTAAAACTGAATTTTAGGCATTTCTGTTCTAAATAGGTCCATACCCATAGCTGCACAGGAAATTTCTTTATGAATACTCTCTTTCTGGAAAGGTGTTCCTGCAGGGTGCTGGGTCCCTTTACTGCCTGTACTTCTTTGCATCTGCTCCTGTTTTGGCCACTACTGTATCAGCTCCCTGTGCATATCCATGTTGTACTCATTTTTTTTTAAATGTAAAAAGGCATTTATTCCCCTTTTTTTCTGCTCTCTTTTTTCTAGACGACCACCATTGTTCTACCTAAATGACTTATTAAGGTATTTTGCTTAACAAAAGAATTCTCTTCCTCAGAGAAATTCTGCCAAGATCTTTTAAAATGACATTCTTTCTTCCTCCCAACTCCTATAACATTCCATGAAGTGTTTGTATTAAGAGGTAGAAAGCTGAAACGGGTGAAAGCTCTACATTACTGCCTTAAGATAATAATGAAATTAATGTAGAAACTCACTCTGGAAAACTGGTCTTTTAAAGACCTGGACTGAAATTTAAGTCCCAAGATCTTCTTGGCTTTGACAGGTGTGACACTGTGTGCCAGTTTTCTTAATTTTCAACATGATGGATTAAGAAACTCCTGGACAGGTGATAGTGTCATGGCTGTGCTATACTCACTGGTGGCTTAATCCACTGATGTTTACAGCTGAACATGCTGTTAGGAATTGGAGGAGATGAGTCATTGGATGGGTGCCTTTGTAGGGCGAATCTCTCATTGTTACTCATCCTGTGTTCTGATTCTCCACTGGCATAATATTTTTGACTTGGAGCCAGCCTACTGTAGACCTCTCGAACCATAGTTAAAAGAAATGTCCCCTCTTGTAAGTTGTGTGCATCAGGTATTTTGTCCCAGCAGAGGGAAAGCTGACCAGTACCTCTAGCTAGCTCCATTATTTCTCCACTGGGCTGCAAAATTGTCAGGCATTTCATCCTAAGCTTTAACATTCACTCAGAAAACAAAAATACTTTGAAATCTGAGGGAGATAATTTGGAGATTTTTTCAGATGTTCTGTAATTTTAAACTGTTTATTATTTTTACATAAAATGGAAAAAATAGTACAAAGAACACCCATATTCCTGTCATTTTTTAAAGTAATTTGAGCACATGGGAAATCCTGTTTCACCCAACTCTTTGTTTCTACCTGTGTGGATGGAACATTTTGACAAAAACCCAAGATACTGAATTATTTTATTCATAATATTTTAGCATGTGTCTCTAAAAGGTAAGGAGTTTCTTAAAACAACATAATCACACTTAAAAGATGACTAATATAGGGCCGGGGATTTAGCTCAGTGGTTCCACCGCCTGCCTTGCAAGCGCAAGGACCCGAGTTTGATCCCTGGTACCAAAAAAAAAAATAAAAGAGAGAAAAAGATGACTAATAATTCTTTAATATCATCAAATAGCTACTTAGTAGTCAAATTTTCCAAGTTGTCTAAAAACCTTTTTTAAACAATTATGTAAATCAAGATTTCAATAAGGTTTGTATATTGTAATTGGTTGATATTTCTCTTTATTCTTTTGTAGTTTATGTACTTCCCCCTTCCTTCCAATTCTTTTCCTTTGTAATTTATTTGTTGAAAAAGCTGGATAATTTGTTCTTCATGTGTTGTTCATATTCTTGATTTTGCATGTATCTATTAGAGACTTAGTTAGACCTACAAGCTACTCCTTATAGATGTGGTTTCTACTTCCAGTAGGAAATGTGTATCTGGTTTTCCCTCTCGATGATACTAGGAGCCAGTAATGATCGTTTCCTGCATTCATTTTTTAAATTAGGGTTTACAAAATGATGACCATGTAGCTCAATGATTCCTTCCTACTTCATAAATTTGACTATTCCTACAAAGGAACGCTTTCCTTCATCAACTACTCGGGTCTTCTCAAGTGCAACTGATATCGGAAAGGCAGGATAGATTCGCAGTGCCTCTTTTCTTCAAATGAGTGAACAGCGTTTCTTTTTTGATGATGTTAATCAAATGGTATTGCTTAACGAAAAAAATCTTTTTTTCTTTCATTAAATTTATTGGTTCGTTTTAGGCATACAATACAGTTACATTCATCATTGGGATCTTGTACCTGTGCATGATGCATCTTGGTTCTTATTTTTTCCCCATTTCCCTGCCCTCCCTTCACCCCCTCTACCCTTCCCTATTTACAAAGACTTTGTTTCCATTTTTTCCTTTTCTCATATTCTTTCTTTTCCCTTCTTTCCTTTCCCCTACCCTTGCCACTTCCCCAACTCCTTTAGACCTTTTCTTGCTATTTCACATTATCAATTATACCATTTGAACCTTATTTACACTTTCAGTTTTTCACACCAGAGAAACTATTCAGTATTCACACATGTGTGTCCTATTTATTTCACTTAAAAGTATGACCTCAATGTATATGCATTTAGCTATAAATGACTCTAGTTTCTTGGTCTTTATGGCTGAATAGTACTCCATTTTAAAGAAAAACCACATGTTGTTTATCCAGTCTCCAGTTGATGGGGACATGGGCTGTTTCCAAGCTTTAGCTATTACAAACTGTGCCGCTATAAACATGGCTGCACATATATCACTGTGGTATGATTCTTTTAATTCTTTGGAGAAGATACCCATCAGGGGAACAGCTGGATCCAGTGGGACCTCTAATCCTAGTTCTTTGAGGTATCTCCATACTGATTTCCACAGTGCTTGCACCAGTCTGCACTCCCACCAGCAGTGGAGCAGGGTTCCTCTTTCCCCACAGCCCCGCCAGCATTTGTTATTGGTTGATTTCTTGATAGCAGCCACTCTTTCTGGGGTGAGGTGGAATCTCAGTGTTGTTTTCATCTGCATCTCTCAAATGATGAGTGATGTTGAACATTTTTTCATGTTTATTTGCTGCTTTTACTTCTTTGTCTGAGAAATGTCTGTTCATTTCAGATGCCCATTTTTGAATTGGGTCTTTGAATTTGAGGGCTCTGATTTTTTTCAATTCTTTATATACTCTAGATAGTAGCCCTTTGTCTGAGGTACAGCTGGTAAATTTTTTTTCCCACGTTATGGGTTATCTCTTAGCTCTGTTGGTGGTTTCTCTTGCAGTGCAGAAGCTTTTTTTTTTTCAGTACTGGAATCAAATTCGGGTCCTTGTGATTGTGCAGCAGGAGTCAAAACCACTGAGCTAAATCCCTGGCCCCAGAAGCTTTTTAATAAGATGAGATCCCAGTTGTTGATTCTTTGTGCAAGTTGTGTAAGTTCTTGTTCTACTGAGGTTTTGTTCATGAAATCTTTTCCTATGCCAATGTCTTCGAGAGTTCTGCCTAACTTATCTTCCAGCAAGTTTAGTGTTTCCGTCTTAATATTTAGATCTTTAATCTACTTCAGTCTTAGTTTAGTGCATGGTGATAGATATGAGTTTAGTTTTAATCTTTGGCAGGTGGAAATCTAGTTTTTCCAACACCATTTATTAAATAGGCTGTCTTTCCTCCAGTGAGGGTGTTTGGCTCCTTTGTCAAAGATGAGGTGGCTGAGTTTGTCTGGTGTTGTTTCTGCATCTTCTACTCTGTTCCACTGATCCTGGGGTCTGTTTCTTTGCCAGTATTATGCTGATTTTATCAGTTTTTGGGACTGAAATCCCAAAAATCTTTTTTTCTTAAATACTAGGGACAACCTCATTTTATTATAGCAGATGCTTAGAAACAAAACGCTGGCCTTGTCAGAGAAAGCTGGGCAATAAAAAAAATCAGAATTCATGTAATCTATGAGAAAATTACTTTTAGTTGGCAGCTCTGAATCCAAACCAGAAATAATCCAAACCTGTTGGGTTTGACAAAATTTCTTAGAATTGGAGAGCTGGAAAAGTTGAATTCCTTTTAATTCTATTCTAATTGTTTTGTATACAAGGCTATTAAATGCAGTGCATCAAAGAAACATTTGAAGACCCAAAGAAACAGTTAAAAACTCAATTGACTAGGATTCAGTATGTGATTTTGAGTAGTAACTTGTCGTACTACTTAATCCTGCCCTAGAATATATATATAAAATTTGTAGCCACACCTGCTATAATACTTCCTACAGGATGCCCAGATCAAGCCATATGTAAGATCCTTTTGTTAAAGTCCAGACCGTGACACTGTTCTCATCTTTTCACTGCTTGATCCTGTTATGGTTTGGATCTTAAGTGTCCCCCAAGGCCTATATGCCAAAGTCTTGGTCTAGTGCTGGGAGGTAGGAAGGAAGCTCACTGGATGTGCTTTAAAGGAGGCACTGGCAACCCGCCCCCCCCACCCCCCGTGCTTCCTGACTGCAGTGAGGTAAAGAACTTGGACCACTATGTGATCCTGGCCATGTTCTGCCTTTCCACAGGCCCAAAACAATGGAGCCAGTTGACTCTGGAGTGAAGCTCATAGCACAGCAATGGAAAGCAGACTGGCTGGCTTGTTCCAAGGCAGAAATGCTATGGCAGAAATCCCTGGCAGAGGAAAGCTGCTCAACACATGGCATCCAGGATGCAGGGAGAGCAGGAAGAGCTGCAGAGAGACACATGACCTCCAAAGGCATTTCCGCAGTGGGCTCCCTCTTCCATCTAGGCTTCACTGCTTGCTAACACATTCAGCACCTCGTGATCCAAGCACTTGTTTTTAAACAGTGGCTTACTAGCGTGTTATAATCAATTCTTCGTATGACCATATTTATGTTTATATATATGTATATATTTGTGTGTGTGTGTGTGTTCATCGGAAGTTTTAAAATATTGGAGAGATACTAAAAGCAAAGAAAAAAAAGAGGCAGTGAACTTGCAGGGTCAAGAATCTCAGAACAAAAGGAAGGATAGAGAGGACATTTGGTCCCATGTGACATTTACACAAGAGGCATTTGCTGATTTGCAAGTAGCACTGGAAAGGATAAGAACATGAGCAGAGATTTTGACATTCTCGTGAGGCTGGAATGAAATAATTGGAAAATTAAGGACCTTCCAAGGAGAATAGGTCTTAGTTTTTGGCTCAGACTTTCATTCAGATTCCTGAAGGTCGAAATCTTAAACATAAATGATTGAAAACAGACCAGCCACCATCGAGACTGCCTTTCAGCTGTGATTGTCTCTATCCACAATGCATTAAGAGAATCTGCCCCATGCCCTGGTAAAAGCACAGCCTGCATTTATAATACTTACTGCTGTCAAAGGCTTATATCCAGAGTACATTAAAAACACCTACAAGTGAATAGGAAAAAATACAGACAACTCAATAGAAAAATAGCAAAATACTTGACAGATACATCACAAAAAGATTGCCATGTAGCCAAGAAACATATGAAAAGGTTCACAACCTAATTATAATTAGTCATACAGATACAAGTTAAAATCACAATTATATAGTCAGTGTACCTGATAGAATATATGAAATTTAAAAGTCTGAAAATTACAAGAGTTGGTAAGACTATGGAGCAACTGAAACTGTCTTACAGAACAGATAGGAGTATAAATTAGTGCTACAATGTTGGAATATCATTTGGCTGTATCTGCTTAGTCCACATGCCTGGTGACCTATATGTCATTCTCAGGCGTATGCTCAACAGAAGTCGGTCAGCAGAAGCATCCGTATGGTCTTCTAAAAACCATATACAAAGATGTTCAGAATGACATTTGTTATATCCTTAAACTAGAAATAGCCCAGGTATCCACCAACGGTAGAATAAATAAATTGTAGTGCACAAATGGATATTATAAAACAATAAACATGAGACCACTGTTATACACAACACAAATGGATTTGACAAAATTACATTGCATGAAGGAAACCAGCCACAAAAATATGTACTGTTTCATTTTCATGAAGTTTAGAAATAGGTCAAGCTGCATGATGGTGTTGGAGATCACAATGAGGGAGGAGAGTGGAGCTGAGATTTGGAGGAGGCATGTGAGAGACTTCTGGGTGTTGGTTGTTCTTTATTTCATTACTAGGGTAGCAGTCATATAGGTGTGTCCACTTTGTGATAGGGGTAGACATTTAGGATGTTTGCAGTCTTCAAAGTTATTCTTCAATAGAAAGTTCATTTAAGTGAATTTTACGATGTTTCAAATGGACTCTGTTCTACTTACAAATAATTATTTTTTTCAACTTGCATATTACTCTATTAACCTCAATAAGTTCCAGAGAAAGCTCTGGCAGCTATCAAAGATATGAAATGGGAGAAGATGTGGAAAGTTAAGCACCAGATGGAGAAAAATCAAGATTATAAGGAAATAGAATAGAAATGGCAATTTGTCTGAGTTCCTGTGGATGTGAATTTTTATGTAACGTTGGATCAAAAATAATATTGGACTTTTTTTCTTTTATAATGTAAAAATACAAGACAACTTGGAGGAGGAGGAGGGAAGGGCAAAGGAATAATGGGGGAATGATCAAAATGTTGTGCATATGCATGAATCTGCCGGAATGAAATTTATTAATCTGTATAACTAATGTTCACTAGTAAAACAAAAGCATAACAGATACATTCTCCTAAAATACAGGTGCCCATTAAAAAAGGAAGGGCAAAGTAACCACTTATAGCCAATAATCTTGTACCACAAAACAATCGTAAACATGACGTTGAGTGACCTTTCATTTAACACTGTCTTGAAATACATTTACAAAGCTTGAATTCTACTTATAGGTTTTTCTACATTTCTTTTTGCTGCATCCAATCACATGTGCACTTAACACATTCTGCTTATCTAAGTTGTCTAAACTGGGAGCAGAGATCATCAGTTGTGATATGCACTGAGTCAAAGATTGGCCGCTATGGATCCACAGAGAATAGAACAAGGGACTGTCTGCCTCGATTTGTTTTCCATTGTTCAAGTCTCACAGCTTTGCAGGCCAGTAATTAGGCAGCTAGGAAATTCTCTGAATTCCCCAGAAAATAGCTTCATGTTTTCATATTTCTGCACTGTGGATGGCGAGTAAGGCAGAGCTGGGCGGCGTGAAGGAGAAACGGGCTCTTTTGTTTCCTTGCTGAGCACGTGAGGACACAGTGGCCTCTCAGAGGAAAATAGCCTTTGCCATTCTGTCTGCTCTGCAGTCCTCCTTTGCTCTGGGTCAGGTTTAACTTGTAAGGTGCATGCTGTAGTCACTGCCTGCCAAGCTGTGGTGTTTCCAGACTCTGGGGGAGGCTAATCGCCTAGTGACATTTAGGGACCCACACTGATATCACTTTCCTCTTGCCATCTTCTCATTCAGGACACAGGGTAACTTGAGATGCTGCACTTGGCATCTTTCCTGGCCACACGTGCTCAGCAGTATCTGAATTCTATGCAGATGGGCAGGATGGGCTGCAGAAGCACTGCCAAGCTCACCTGAAGCTCTCTGAGGAGGGCATTTCTTCAGGGTTACTGGACAAGGGGGCATATGTATTTTAAAGCACTTTTGAAAACACTATGGTAAAACATGCAAATCATAAAATTTGCTCTCGTAACAATTTAATAGTGTATAACTCAATCCAGTACATATTTACAGTGTTAGGCAACCATTGTGGCTATCTAGTTCCAGAGCTTTACTGTCTTCCCAAAGGAACTTTCTACTCGTTAGCATCCCATTCCCATGGGCTTTTAGGGTTCTCCCCACCCTATCAGCTGTTGTGGTTTGTGTCCCAGTGAATTTGACTCTGATGGATATTTCATATAGATGGAATCATACACTATGTGGCCTTTCATGTCTGGCTTCTTTCACTCCCCACAGTTTTCTGGGTCCATCCACATTGTGCCAGGTATTGGAGCTTCACACATTTTAAAGGTTGGGTACTGCTCCATTGTGTACATATGTGACACGTGTTTTTTCCATTCACCAGAGTTTGGGGATTTTTGTCATTCTCATCTTTTGACCACTGCAAATAATGGTGCTATGAGCATGTTTGTGCAAGTATTGTTTGAATCAGTTCTCAGTTCTTTTGGCTGTACATCTAGGAATAAAATTACTGGATCATCTGACAACTGTTGTTTATTTTTTTGAGGAACCACTGTTTTACACAGTTAGAGAAAACTTTTAAGGCTAGAAATTTTCAGTAGTAGAGTTTACCTTAGAATAAACGAGGAATTCATCTAAAAACTTCTCTTCTTCATCAATTGGCTTCACTCCTCCTGGTGTCCAAATCTTCACGTGGATCTCTGGAGTACCAGAGCACCCTGACCTAGGGTTTTCTTTCCAACCTAACAACATCCATCAAATTTACATATTCCTGGTTCTATTCTTTCATGACAAAAAAGATAAATGCATTTCATTGTGTTTGGGTGCTTAATTTGGATACAAAGATTGCTG
Source organism: Heterocephalus glaber (assembly GCF_053883595.1). Taxonomy (NCBI): domain Eukaryota; kingdom Metazoa; phylum Chordata; class Mammalia; order Rodentia; family Bathyergidae; genus Heterocephalus; species Heterocephalus glaber. Next base: position 64,752,429 of record NW_028258317.1, on the reverse strand, counting down.
CACTGGATCTGAAGCTAGAATGAACAGCAGAGTGGCCTAGCATGATTTTCTAAGACACATTTACCACTGGCTTCTCGTACGGAACCACATGCTTTGGAGAGAGATGTTGAGCATGTGTATTTTGATGATTCTGTTGCACACATCAATGGACTAATGTGTTGTCTTCATAATTCATAATTTAATAGGATTATTTAAGGTACAGTGCTCCATACTAAAAGTTAGGACTACTGATGACATGTCTGACACTAAGGCAGGTGGGTGGGAAAGATACTGGCAGTTTGGAGTCAGAATAGGACTTGAGATACCTTATTCACCCTCAACCAGAAGCTGGTGCTTGTAAGACTAATTCTAGAAGCATGTTGTTGATTGTGGTTGAGCATAAGCTGCCTTCATTAAAGGACAGATTTCTGGATCTTGAAGGGACAGAGGGTTAATTGGAAGCTTCTTTAATTTGCTCAGTACAAAACACATTAGGGATCCAGAAAGAACAGTTACTGGAATATGCTTCCAGAAGAAAAGGCTAGAGCTGAGCGGAAATGAGCTGCCTCCAGTATTTTGTGCATTCTAGAATTCAATGTGTTATGGTTCTTTTATTCGTAGAACAATTGACATGGCAAATAAGCACCAGGATGGGACAAGTGACTGACAGAGCATGGTTAAGAGTGAAAAAAGAGACACAAACTTATAATCTCTTCATTTATGAAACCTGTGATTATTTGCCACTGCTTAGATTCTATATTTGTGTTAGATAATTACATTTAATAACCTTTAAAAAACATTCATCTCAATATATATATGTTATTATAACATTTTCTACTGATTTTTTTTCTATCCCGAAATTGATCATCCTTAAACTGTCTTGCACACTCTACTTTTTGCTGGAAGCACTTGTCATGCGGTTTTATTCACAAGGAGGAAACTAAGAATATGATAAGTAATAGCTTCTTAAAGCTAAAAAATCCTATCCTGACCCCTGTTCCTTCTGTATTTTTATCTCCAGATCTGTACAGTGAAGACATATATGCCATCTACCATGGAATATTCCATCTATGATGGGAAGTTTTTTTTGGTACCGGGAATCAAACTTGGGTCCTTGTGCTTGCGGAGCAGGCAGCAAAATCAGTGAGCTAAATCCCTGGCCATGTGATGAGAAGTTTAAAGGTGATTTAGCTAATATTTGGTGACGCTCTTGGGAAATTATATATTTTCTTGTGATATGAGCAAAGAGAGAAGCAATCTCGATATTTTCTAATTTGAACACATGTCAGAAACATTACTAAATATATTTAACATAATTCAGGATATCAGTGAGTTGTTCACTTGAATCCTGGGATGAGAAAACAGGTGTGTTATGCTAACAGTGCTGCCAGCTTCACACATGGTCTGTGATATGAATAGCAGTGCTAATTACACTGGGCAAGACTGGTACCCAATTAATGTGAGAGAAAATCCCACTAAACTTCACATCAAACATGTTAAACATAATGCAGCCCCTTTGTTGATGGCTATGCTGATTTTCTTTGCTCAGTTGACTATTATAAGAATGTACTCTGTGACGTTCTCTTACTCGGTTAATGAAATTAGGAGGAGATAAAAGCACAATTGAAAAATATTGAAAAGTTGCTTCTGCAATAAGCATTCTCAAAATCTAAGCTCAATTGTTTTATTTTATAGCTTGCAAAGGAGGGGCTGTCTGGTTATATCACAAAGAAAATAAAGTAGTTCAGTGCAACATACAAATAGGTACTATATCAAACTTTTTAATTGTTTATTAATTTAGAAGTTTACTGCTTGAAAAGTTAACAGGCTAACCTCTTAGCATGTGAAATAAATGAGTTCTGTCTTTGCCCTGGTGATTGAAGCAAATAGTCAACACACTTCTACCCCTAAAAGCAAGCTTTAAGTCAGAAGCCGGAATGCATGTTCTAGGTCTATGTTTTCCAAATAAGGACTACTATGTATATGCCCATTTCAGTGAAAAAATTTCACTCATTCTCCTTTCAGCAAATTAACTTATCTCATTTTAAGATAAAGATACTTATATTTGTCCAAATATAACTAAGCATAAGCTTGTTACATTTATAGATAGTAAACCATTATAAAATCAATACAGATTTACTTATTAAGTATAAAAAATTGCTAAACTAATGAAATCGAAATTCTACACTGATTAAGAGAATTGAGTTGGTGATCCCAATGTGACTGAATCTTTGGTTCTGTGTACTAAGAGCTCAGTTTCCCTATGTCTTTAATGGAACCATTAGAAAATAATCATTCATTTAGTTCACCAGATTTCACCTGGTCTTCAATTGACATAAACATGTCATTCCTATATAATCTTCCTCTAGTTTCTTCACATTAGCTGATGTAAATTAAAACAGTACCACTTGGTGCCAATGTAATAGAAAACATGAAGGCAAGGACCTTAAGATGGAGTGAAAGTACTTACTTAATATGGTTTTCCATGTGGCCTAAAGTATGATTTCATGAACTTTTTTGATTATCATAAAAAAGAACATGCAAGATCAAAAAGCCTTATTCTAAGGAATCTGATAAGACTCTTCCCAATGCTTAATTTTCTCTCAATGACTTGGTTTGGGCTTGTCCTTGTTTTTCTCACCATAGCAGTTTAGATCTGCACCTTGACATCAGCAAGGGACCTTGCTGAACTTCAGGGATCTCTGGCCCCTCCAAATTTCGTAGTTCTTTAGGATTCGCACCTAACATTTTAGCCAATGAATCTCTTTATGGTTAGCCAGGGGATCTGAAGGGATTTTGGCTTTTCTGATTCCTGTAGCTAGAAAAGGAGTAGAGGATGGGTCCCTTAAGAAATGACACAAGAAAAATCTCTGACACTTTGCACCATTCCATCTGTCCACTGTAGTCTGTTGGAAGCCCACTAAGCATCTACATGAAGTACATCAAGTTCCTCCCCTACCTTCCTTCTCATTACCTTTAGCTTACACTGCTGGCCAATCTCTCTAAAATGCATTTAGGTACAGATGTTCATTTTGTTTTCAATTGTCCACCACTGAGTACATACCCATGCTTTCAAAACACTTCGCAGTTTAACCTCAACTTACCTTTACCTTCTGAGCACTGCCATTTCCTGCAGTACATCACAGTCCAGCCAAATGGGATCACTGTCTGTTCCCTGTGCTTTTCTACTTCTGTCCTGCTTATGCCACTCTGTCTGCTGGTAATGTCTCACCTCCCATCTGTGTCTTCTGAAATTGGACTCATGGCTCAGTGCCCTGCTCAGATGCCTTCTTCTCCATGGCAAAAGCACTCCCTGACCAATCCAGTGAATGGGAGGAGCCTTTTGAATTTCTAGGGCATTCGCTCCTTCTTTCCAGGACCCTGATTTCATTCTGCCTCACGTAGTAGGCACTGTGTCCACATCTCACCTATAGCTTTTTAGACAATGTCAAATTCCTGAGGGCAGGAACCAGGCCAGATTCACTTTTCTATTTTCCCCACTATCCAGCCCCAAACTTTTGCATAGAAGAAATAAAATATTACTTTTTTGCCTAAATAAGAAACTGAAAACAAGAATTCTAGAAGAGGCGTGAGCAAATAGTCGAATATAGCTCTAAGTAATGGGTGGTATTTTACCTTCAAAAATAGCAATTTGACTTGTAAAGTCTGATAAATTTTTCCAGCTTTCAGGCTAGATAGTTATTTTCATGCATGATCAATAGCAAATTTAACAATTTGTTCAAAGGTAAAAATGATCACTATAAAGAATAGGTAGCCAATTGCCACTCACTAAAAAGAGAAGAGATATTTTATGCATATGTAGGAGTTGTAATGGGAAAACAGAGCAATGGCCCAAGTCTCTGGTCCAAGGACATATTATTAACCATGTAGAAACCATGTTTACTGAAAATAGCTGACTTTGGGGCTCTGTGAGCTCCTGTACTTTCTGGCAGTCATTTTTGCAGGCAGCTTTAAAGCATGAATAACTAATTCACATCAGTTCATTGACTTCACTGACTTAGTCTTTATTTATTTTCTCTTGGTGTAGCATATATTCATGAGAAAATGAAAATACATAGAGGTACATTCTTCTACTAAACTGTGACACGAAACTGAGGTCAAACTTATTCAGAGAAATGTTTTGGGTTTTAAATAAATCATTTTCTTTTATTGGACCCTATGAATATAAACACCTTTATGAATGGGCCCATTTTTTTGCCCTGGTGGTGTTTATTTTTAGTCGCGTCTAAATACATCACTTTCTCCTTATTACATCACTATGGTTGCCAATATTACAATAATAACTTTATCAAAAGTAGGTTCCTGTCATGGAGCATTCTTAGTTCTGACGGGCAATGCAGTGGAAATGTCTTAGTCATGACGAGGGGCACCCCTTGAAGCTGCCCTGTGACTGGCCGTGGTTAACCAGGGAATCTGCAGGTGTGTAGAAGGCTGCAGGACTCCTGGGGAATCTGACTGCTCCCAAAAGCTACTGAAGTTCCAGGGAGTAATAATTGTTTACTTATGTATTTTTTTTGCACAGTGTAGAATATCCAAAAAGTTGAAGAAAATTAGAATATCCATTTTCTAAAAGTTAAACTTCAAGCTCAAGGGACAGGAGTAGAGACATACAGTATCCCGAGAGGGCCAGCTTTCCATCTAGGACTGATTGAACCTGAGTTTAGCAGCAGGACATGGGCTAAGAAGAAAAATTCCCTGTCAGAAAGAAGGGATGTCTCATCATCTGAGGATGAACTGGGGAGAGTCAGGGAGGTGTGCACCGGGGTGCCTATGGAAGCTCTGTGCAAAGCACACATCCTAGCCAGGGGCTGCCAGCTTCAGAGTGCTGGTTGTGTTAGTAAAGTCCATGGTGAGATCACCCCAATGTGAAGATGGATCCAAACAATGAGTCTATAGAATGTTGGCTCCTACTGGTAACAGACCTCTGGTCAGCTGCAGGCATCTGGTCATCTTCGCCTGATTCCACTTACTTTGGGCTCATTTGAGGGATGCCCTCTTTGTAGTTTATAAATAGCTTCCAGTATAATTTTGCTTATGATTAAAAGCTGTGTGCGTTGTCCTTGCTAAGAGAATTATGGTTCTTGTGACATGGATTTCTCTAGTTAATAAATATGATAACCTTGTGACCTGGGTTAAAGCTGGTGGATCTATCCCTGTGGGTAGCACAATCTTCCTGAGGCTGTGAAGCTGAGCGTCAGCCCATCTCCAGACAGTGATGAAGTAAATTCAAAAAGGACCTTCCATCGTGTGAGGCTGTCCAGAAGTCTCGCGGGATGGGAGCAGGGGAGTGACTATTGGAGGCACCCTCTGAAAGTGGACCATGCAAGCCCCACACAGTGGGACATCTGTGCGGTTTCTCACCGCATGGGGTGAGGGGCACAATTGCCTGCTCAGCTCTCAAAGCCATGCTCCCCAAGAGGTCTAGCTGGAAGGGAGGGCTCTTGTTTCTTAACTTGCAGGAAGGCAAAGTCTGGTCCCGAATTAGAGCCTTTGCAATTATAATACTCAGGAGAAGTATTTTAGGGCAAGTCATTTTATATATATATTTAAAACCCCACTAGTTATCTGCTGAGAGTGAGAAAACATCTCCAAAACTGTGAGCTATAATAAATATTATAAATGTATCCCTGTAATTGTATATACACTTTTATTTCTAAATTAGATATAGGCACAACTGTCCTGATGTACTATGTACATCATTACATGTATACAACCACAAAAAAGAGGAAATAAAAAGAAATGCAAACAGAAGATCTGTGTACTTCACTGTGGAGATCTTTAATGTAAGGAAGATGGTCAGAGTTGATGTTTTGCCCTCAAAATTACTATAAATCTAAAAAAATTGTGGGAAATCTCCCTCTAATTGAGTGATTCATTTTTTTCTACTACATGACTCTCCACATCACCCTGAAACTTTCTTCTCTACTTCAATCTAGTCATAATTAGTCTAGCATTTAGAAAGAAACCCAATATTCTTCACAATAACAATTCCCAAAATTGGTATGTAAAGAAGACCTTAGTCTTGATCATCTTTGGGTTAGTGATGAAATTAATTAAATATAAAAAATTTAAAAAGCTGAATTTGATAAATTCAAAGATTTCTCAGACAATATTTTCCTTTCCACACTTCTGAAAATATCATCAATGCCTACTGCAAAGATAAAGATTAAAATATTTCTGAAAATGTCACTATCACACTGACAATAGCTGCAATGATCTTTTTATCTTGCAACATACTTAAAAAAGAAGTCCAATTGACTAAATCTATTGCTGAAATTGGTCATTGAGACAAACACTGCCTGCTGCCAGAACTGCTTTCCAGAAGTTTTCCTTCATTATCTTTGTTCACCTTACCTGGGTGTCAGTTTAGGCTGACTGATGTTAAACTCCAGCACCATTCTTGTCTGTCATTAGACGTTGACAGTGTTGACACCAGCCTCTGTCTCGCAGAGCAAGTCCATGAAGAAGATCAATTAGCCTTGATTATGTCTCCAGAAGGTCTGTTCATTGAGACAGAGCCCTGTATAAATAGGGTTAACCCCTCAGACTTACTGGAACTTCAAAGCTCATTTTGCCTTTTACTGGAAGGATATTCTTCAGAGGGCAAAGGAGTGTTCTTTTTCAGACAGAAACTTCTCACAGGGAAATATTCCTTGTTTCTATTTGGAGAACATTTTTCCTCAGGTTAGTATGATAAAGAAAGTGAGGTAAAGCAGAAGGAAGGGTATCTTTCTATAGACCCCTTCTGTCTGTCTGTTGAATACCTAGTATTTACTGCTATGTGACAATCACTGGTGAACTTTGGCAATTGTCTTGGTTGCATCTTTCCTGTCAATACTCAGAAGTGCTTTTATTTTTTTAGTACCCGGGATTGAACACAGGACCTTGCACTTGCCAGGCAGGTATGGCACCACTGAACTACATCCCCAGTCCTCGGCACACCTTGTAGCTATATCTCTTAAACCTTCTCAGACACATCAGGTATCTGGTAGACACAGACACATAGAAATTGTAACCTAGAGCCAGTTGTACTTCACAGACTCACAAAAGCAGCATTCTGGTCTGTTTAACTGTTCAGGACAGGTATAGTCAAGGTGATGAGTAAGGCTGGCAGGGATTCAAGTATAACGAATTGGTTTTCATGTTTTTCCATCCAAATGATAAATATTATTCATACGCCCATCCATACATTTAATTTCTCTCTGTGTGTTTGAAAAATGCTTACCCACATATTTCATTTTGACTCTTACAATAATTCTATGAATTATGAAGGTAGGTATTACTATCCCCATTTTATTTATGAAGAAACTGAGTATTTATATTTTGGGTTTCTCATATAAAAGAAACCATGCAATATTTAAAGAGCAAAATAAAAGGTAGATACTACAAGTAGGGAGATAGATCTTTGCAAATGGGGAGGGGATTAAGAGACGAAGGGAGATGTGAAGGAGAGGATACAGGCATCAACTTCCCACAATGAATGTAGTCATTATGTACTGCAAGCATGGACTCATAAAAATAGAATTGGAAAAAGAGAAACTGAGTCTCTAAGAGGCTCAAGAGTGTCTTGCCTGATGGTGATCATCATCATCATCACTAAGTGGAAAAAATGTCCCACTTTTCTCTAGATGTACATATTTAACTGCTTTGTCTACACATCTTCTCGGATGTGTCTTAATCCACTTAATTTGCCCACAATGAATTCTTGACTGCATCCCATAGCTTTCCCTACACACTCACTAGTCTTAAAAAGTAAATGACATCATCATCACTTTGTTGTAGATGTTAGGATCCCAAACATCATTCTTGACTTTTTAGCAATATTCTGCCTGAAAGGCACAGTTGATGGAGTCCACATCAGATGTACACCATCACTTCTAAAATACATCTCTTCTCCACTTCTGTCCATGTTCACTACCTGTTCTCTAAGTGGATTTTCATCATCTCTTGCTGGGGTACAGTAGTGGCTTCCTACATTTCACTCTTTTAGTCAGTTCTCCATTTAGCAACCAGCTGATACCATTGCTCTTGGGACAAAAAATTAATTCTTTATGTGATCTGTTCAATTCATTTTGTGCCTCTTCCACCTGCTCATTATACTCCATGTATGTGCTTCTTTCTTTCAGCTTCTTAAACATGCTAAGTTCCCTCACCCCCACTTGAGAAATTCGCACTGGCTGCTCCTTACATCTGGGACATTCTTGACATGGCTGGCTCCTCACAGTCTTTAGATCTCAGCTTAATGTTACTTTTACATAGAGGCTTTTCATTAAAATCCCATCTAAAATAATTTCTTGACATTTTCTATTTCATCATCCATTATGTTCTTCATACTATTTATCACAATTAATATTTTTTTACCTTATTATTTCTCTTTCTTCTTTTGATCCTGAGCTGTATTTTACTTGTTTGCTCTTATATCCTGGGGTTCTAATTCACTTTCTTGTGTATAGTAGATGACTCAGTAGAAACTTGTGGAACAAATGAACTGCTTAGTTCAAATCCTTCACTTAACCATGTGAAGTTAAGATACTTTGAAGGGAAATGTTTTTCTCAGTGCAACATGAAGATCTAGTGACCGAACATATCCCTTTCTATGTTAGGCACTGAATTTAGTTGGGCAATGGTGTAAAAGTATTGGAAATAGTTTCTGACCTTTCATATAGGCATTGGGTAAGACTCTATCCATTTTAAACTGAATGTTTGACTTAGGTGGGTAACATGTTATGACTCTGCATTTGGAATTTAATCAAGATCTTTCAGCCAATTTTTGAATGTTAGGAGTCAGTTTACCTCCCACCACACATTCCTGATGACTCATGCGAATAATGTAAACCAAGCAGGAACTTCATTACTAAAGGGTACAATTGTGAAAGGATTGTTCAGTGTGGTCAGTCTGTAAAAGCATAGTTCTTGAAACACGACTGCTTATATAGCACTGCCTTTTGTTTTCCATTTTTCCATCTGGAGTCTCCTCCTTCAGGGCCTGCAAACATCCCAGCAGGGTCCTCCCTGGCAGGAACAGAGGTCTTTCTCAAGTGATATCTCAAGGTGAGGCCAAACCCGTGGCTAATCCAGAGGAGGGTACCAAGACAACACTTGTGACCCAGTCTTGCTTGCCCACGTCTAACCTGCAAAGCAACATGCCCAAGCTGTTTGCTCAGCGTCAGTGTTGCAGTCACTGTTGGCCCCTCCAGGTTCCCTTTGGGCATCAGCAAATCTATGTGCTCCTGCTGTGGGAGTCGGCTGCCAACACTTCAGGGATGTAACTGCTGTTGGTCTAGAAAGCTGCCTGGTCTAGACGGGTGCACTTCTTGTCACTCCCAGCTTCCAACTAAGGACCGCTCACAGCCGGTGACTAAAGGACATGTGGGTAGAAATTCTGGGCTTCCTGTTCACAGAGGGCAACTCTGTGGTGCTATTAATGCTCTAGAGTATGCTGACAAATTGGTTGAACCTGCATTTTTTCCCTAGAGACTCCTCTTGTCCCACTTACCGCCACTCCTTTGCAGATTTCACCAGTGAGCCAGCCCTCAACAAGTCATGTGTGTAATATTCCTGGTCTCAGATTCTGCACCTAGGGACCTGACCAAGATCACTGAGTATTTGGGAATAGTTGTTACTGACTTAGTCGAGAAATTTTCTTGGTGACTTACGATGCTAAGGTCTCTATTATCATGTACCAAGTCACTGAAAACAGCCCTCATGATTGGGCAGACCCAGGAAATTCCTGCCTTGAAGTTCAGCCTGGGCCATTCCAAGTCTAAAGGGGTTTGTACTACCTATTTGACAGCACCTCAGTCTTCAAGGCTGACATGGAAACTGGTTATTCGAGAAATAAGCATCCTCCTGGGCCCCTCTGGCAGTTAATTGCAGGTTAAACATTGGTGACATTCTTGTTTCCTGTCCCCAAAGAAGCTCCTCTTGCAAGAAAATAATATGTATTTGCATACTACCTCTTCAATTCTTATCTTCTCTCTTTTGGGACTAGATACATTTCTTCCCATTTTTATATACTAGTTTGGGCCAATTTAGTCCCAAAAGACCCTAACCCTATAGGAATTTAAGGAAGAAGGTATGCTCCTAGAGGCAGGAGGGAGGCAAGTTCAAGCCAAGCTTGGGCAACTTAGCAACTTAGTGAGACCCTGTCTAAAAATAAAAAATATCACACTCATGTTTATAACAGCATAATTCGTAGTAGCTAAATCTTGGAAGCAGCCTGTATACCCATCAACAGAAGAATGGATAAAGAAAATCTGGCATGTAAACACAATGAAGCACTACACTGCCATAAAGAAGGATAAACTTAGTCATTTTGTAGGAAAATGCAGGTACCTGGAGACCATAAATAAGATACAGAAGCTTAAGTATTTCATGATTTCTCTTATATGAGAAACACAAAATATAAATAAAGAGTACAATAAAAGATAGTTAAGAAGTAGGGAGATCTTTTTTAAATGGGAAAGTGAACAAGAGCTGGGGAAAGGGAAGGAAAAGGAATTAAAACAATAATTGAAGGAAAAATGGAAATAGGACTTTTGCAAATGGGAAGGGGACCAAGAGATGAAGGGAGCAGGGAGGGTTAGGAGGGGTAGGGGATGCAAAAAGAATTAAGATGTGTTATATACATGTACGAACTCCTCACAATAAATGTTATCACCTGCAAATATGTACTAATATAAATGCCAAAAATAAAAGGACTGGGGATGTGGCTTGGCACCAGTGTGGAGGCCCTGTGTTCAAGGAACAAGGATAGGAAAGGAAGACGTTAAATTCTCATTTCTAGTTGATGACATGATAATCTACATAAAAGACCACAAAAACTCCACCAAAAGACTTGAGATTCAATAACCAAATTCAGTAGCATAGCTGGCTACAAAGTCAACACTCAAAAATCAATAGTATTCTTGTACACAAATAACGAACTCACTGAGAGAAATTAGGGAAACAACACCTTTCACAATAGCATCTTAAAAACAGAAATATCTACGAATCAATCTAACAAAAAAAGTAAAAGACATTTCCATTGAAAATACAGTACTCTGAAAAAAGGAGATTGAAGAGAATATCAGAAAATGGAAAGACAGCCCTTGTTCTTGGGTAGGAAGACCCAATACAGTGAAAATGGCCATACTTCCAAAATTGTTGTACAGATTTAATGGAACTCTGATCAAAATATCAAAACCGTATCTCACAGAATCAGAGAAAACAGCACTAAAATTCATTTGGAATCAGAAAAGAGCTAGAGTAGCAAAAGCAATTCTGGGCAACAAAGGCGATGCAGGAGGCATCACAGTCCCTGACTTGAAATTATACTACAAAGATACTGTGATAAAAACAGCATAGTATTGGCCAAAAAAAAAACAAACCCCCAAACCCCCACAAAAACAGACCTGAGAATCAGTGAAACAGATTACAAGGTGCAGAAACAACTTCAAACATATTCAGTCATCCTATCTTACACAAAGGAGCCAAACACCTTCACTGGAAGAAAGACAGCCTCTTTAATAAGTGGTGCTGGAAAAATTAGACCCATATCATTCACTGTGCATGAAACTAATATTGAAATGGATCAAAGATCTAAATATTAAAACAGAAAAACTAAATCTGCTGGAAGATAGAATAGGTAAAACTCTTGAAGACATTGGTGTAGGGAAAGACTTTATGAACAAAACCCAGATTGCATAGGAAATATCACAAAGAATCAACAAATGGGATCTCACTTTATTAATAAGCCTTTGCACAGCAAAAGAAATCACCAACAGAGTGAAAAGGCAATCCACAGTGTGGGAAAAAATTTTTTCCAGCTGTTCCTCAAAGGACTAATATCTCAAATATATAAAGAACTCATAAAAACAGACTCCCAAAATTGAAAGATCCAATCCAAAAATGGGCATCTGAAATGAATATAATAAAACTATTGAATTATATATTTTAAAAGGAGGAATTTGTGGTATGTGAAATACATCTCAAACTTGAGAAAGAATACAGAAGTTGCTGAACTGGGTAACATAGATGTCAGCACAAAGAAAATTGCCAGGAACAGAAAAAGATATCATATAATGATAAAAAAAGTTAACCAACCAAAACCATAGCCAGCCTAAATGGGTATACACCAGTTACCAAATATGAGAAGTGAATACTGATAGAAATGAAAGGAAAAATAGACAAATCCATAATTAGTAGTGGCGATTTCAACACTCCTCTTCAACAAAAAGTAGAACAACTATATAGAAAATTAGCCAAAATATAGAGCTCAGCAACACCAGCAACAAGTAGACTCTAATAAACATTTACAGAATGTTCCATGCAACAGCAGAAGAACACATAATCTTTTCAAGTATCTGCAAAATGTATAGGTTATGGTTTATATCTAGATGCCCCCCAAAGCCTCAGGTACTCATAGGTGGGGCTTTTGGGGGAGACTGAATTATGAGTGTGTATACCGGATCATGGGTGTGTGACACTGGATTAGTCCACTGATTGGTTTAGCATATTTCTGTGTGCAGATGTTAGACCTATTCAAGAGAGAAGACCCAACCTGGGTGTTGAATAGGCTTGTGGCCTGGATGCAATAAAAACAGAAAGAACAAGAAAGTCTCACTGCTTCCTGCCTGCCATGCCATGGACTGTTTCTCCTCTGCTATGCTCCTCTGCATGCCACCCTGCCTTGGATTCACATGACTATGGATTGAAACTTCTATAAACTGCAAGATAAAATAAATCTTTCCTCCTTTAACTTATGTTTGTCAGGTATTTTGTCCCAGCAATGAGAAAGCAAGTGAGACAATGTATAAATATGAACCATATTTTAGTCTAAAAAATGGACCATATACTAACTGTGAGCTGGCCTATAAAATAAACATCAACAAATTTAGAAGAATTAGAATCATACAGAATATGTTTTCCACTTGCAATGAAATGAAACTAGAAGATGTGACTGGGGATATGGCTTGGCGCCAGTGTGGAGGTCCTGTGTTCAATCCCAAGTACTGAAAAAGAAAAAGAAAAAGGAAAAGAAAGAAAGGAAGGAGGAAGCAACAAGGAAGGAAGGACATATAGTGATTAAACATTGTCACTGGCTGAGCAGCTCAGAAAGCTGATTTTGAGCAGAAACACACATGCAATTTATTAGGGAACACAAAGCATCCGCAGCCATGGGAAGGAAGAGCAGGGAACAGGACTGGGCAGAGGGAGACCTGGACTGCAGTGGTCTCAGAAGAACCACAGCCATTCCACACAGAGCCTGTGAAGCCAGGGTGATCCTTCAGAGTGTCCTGTCTTGGGCAAATGGGTGAGGCCTGCATGCTGCCCTGTCACCTAATTCTCAGACTTGGGCTGCCCCAGGAAGTTCGGGGTCTTGATCGTGGAGGCTTTCTTTAGCAGAGGCAGTGCTTGCAGTGGCAGCCCCAGCAGGGTCACAGGGATCCCTCATTGCTAAACAAGAAAATGGTGTAGTAACATGTGCAGTAACTGCTGTGCTTAGACAAGCCTGGGGCAGACAGAGAGACCTGGTCTGCTGCTCTACGGTTGACTTAATATGGTCTCCTCCTCCCAGGCCACAGCTGACCCAAAAGCTTGTCTCTCAGAATGTAACTGGAGAACTCGTGTGGGTGGGGGTGGCTTAGTTGCTGGCTCTGGATGGAACACGGGGTTAAAGCTGGTTAGCCCTGGGTGGAACACAGGGCTATTGCTATGGTGGCTTCTAGCTCCTAGTCCAAGGAGAAAATAGAATTGCTTGAAATCCCAGGTGCTCTATTAGGGTGATGTTTTTGTAATGTAAGATTGTGAATTCTATTTCTGGCACCATACAATTTAAATTTAGCTGGGAGTTGGACTGGCTATATGTCTTTGACCACATATCTATTAAAAGAAATCCCTGGGCTGTGCGAAAAAGGCTTATCACAGCTTCTCCCAGTGTTTTGGCAACCCTGAAAGAAGGAAGATTTGAGAAGTGAGAAACTTAATAGAAATCTGAGTAGACATGGAACAACTAAACTCAGGATAGTGTCAAGAAAATTAAAAAATGTCAACTCTATTTGATCAAATATAAGACTTCCAAGACTTTAAAAATTTCCATTTTATAAACATGCACATTTCCTTATAGTCCTTGTATTTCTTTTGATAAAAGTATGTCTACAGTGAGTATCTCTTTCTGTAACGCAGGAATGATAGATGACATTTTAAAATTATGAGTTATAAAGCATTTTACAAATTACTACTCAAACAGAGTGCTTGGATAAGTGGCACATGTTTGAGCAGCCCATCAAATTGGAGCAGGTTTAATCCAATCTCCAGGCCTTCTTTAACCTCTAACTAAATGTCTGGGAGACCAGCACCAATATGAAAATGGATTAAGAGGCTGCCAAACCTGAAAGGGGATGTCTGTTCGGTGTAATTGAGGATCGCATTTAGCACTAGGGATGTCAGAAGCTGCTCAGGGATCTATTCCGAAGAAAGGAAGCCTTTTCACTTTAATTTAGACAGTACTGCTATCAGTAAATGGCTCTGATAAAGCTTTAACTTATGGCCCTGGCTCTGAAACATGGTAAGAAGTCCTCAGCTGAGGGAGTGGACTTACCAAAAAGGGCTGGGAAAAGTCCACGAAGCTTTAGGGTCCCTGGAAGAGGAGTGCTGGTCTTGCATGAAAATAACAGTGTTATTTCTTTCTTAGTTGCTTTTTCCCCCCTCCACTGAGAAATGTGGTGGAGAAAGGATGGTTCTGGCCTTTTGCATAACCATATTGGGGAACCAAATAAAATCCTGGAGACCTAATAAGATTTAGCTTTCCAGCAATATAAATAATTTAATCAGATTAATGACACTGTTCTACCTGAGGGGTTCCATAATTAGTGGCTTATTGAAGCCATGTGAAAGTTATCTGCCATTAGCACCTGGAGGAATTCCTGGTGTCTTAGACTGTGGAATCAAGCGGTATGAATATCCCTGTCATGCAGACTGTAAAGATAATAAGCCCCTGGCATTTTGTAAGCTATATAAATCCACAGATTTCACATTAAATATTGAAGGCACGGGAGGTGTTATTTGTCAGAATGTAGATAACGGGACTTGAACTGCTGCAGCCTGTACTCTCCCTTTCCTTGTTGAAGGCATTCTCAAGTCTTTATTCCCCGCCCCCCTTTAGTTTGTGTATTGCTTCAGTTCCTCTGGAGATATTCTTTGGATTTTGTATGAGACACACACTATTTTTACAGAAAGTTTATCCTTTTTATATAAAAAGGAAATTCATACCAGAGTGCAAACAGATGTGAATCAAGTGGTACTCAATGTATGGCAAATGCTAAAAATTGGTAAAAAGAACATCTCATTACTCTTTTTCTAAAATACTTGAAAACTAAGTGTTTTTCAGCTATAGGGGCTTTATTCTTTTTCTTTACATGCTACTTATCTGCAAGGAAAAAGACTGGCCTTTAAGTAGGTACCTATTATTTACCTTTCTATGTCTTTGTAAGGCCCTTCATATCAACAAAATTCACAAATCAAAATTTAAAATACCCTTTGAGGCTGTGTGTCTAAGTGCATCGCGTGGACAGCACTGCCACCATAGCACACAGAGAGGATGAGGTAGGAGGTGCTGCTGCCAGGTGTTCAGATGCCAGTGCTTCTCACTGGGCCAAGGTGGGGGGTCTTTGACTGAGTCCTACGCGCAGGTTTGTCCGAGAGGGACGGCACACTCAGGTGGACGAGCAGAAGACGGATGAGTGGAGGGACCACTGGCGGACACTCAGGTAGCATAAGGGACTCATCCGGCAGTGACGAAGCAGCCCAGGGCTAGCAACAGCGGAGAGCATTATCACAGTGAGGCCTGAAGGGGGCATGCAAGGAGGGGGTGACCAGTCCTCCTTCCCCTGCAGAAAGGCACCAGGCAGGAAGAATGAACATGAGTGACCACCGCTGATCAAGGCCAAGGCTTCCAGCTACCCCAAGACTGCCAGGGAAGTGGCTGGTGGCACAAATACTCTCAAGCCTCCTTCTTCTCCTTCTTCACACTGTTACCTCCTGTTGGCTGAGCTGAACTGGAAATCAGGGGACAAGAGAACCTGAGGCTGCTACCCGTGCAGGGCAGGCTCCCAGGCCACAGAGCAGGGGCGGAATGGGTCCAAGTGCCAGACAGGAATGTCTGACACCATGATATTAAATATTAAACAAAAGTATCTGTCAGAGTTATTCCTATATGTGACTTCATGGAGACAGAGCACGTATGATGAGAGAGACAATTTAAACAATGCGTATGGATTTACAGCATTGTTAACTTGAGAGTGAATATACTCACCAGAAAATCCCACACTGCTATTTTCCTAGAGAGTTTGTAAAATTTTTAGTGGTAAGGGAATGTTTTGGTCACCATCACATGCAGGATCTTACTTCCAATGACTGACTCAGTAATATCTGCTGTGCTGTGATGTGGGGTCTAACCCATGACAGCATATGTTGGAGTGGACCTCATTTTATATCCGTTTTTATATTGGTTAACAAAACCTCACTGTCTCCATTTCTTTAGTTGTGCCAAGTCTATAGATCAAATGCAGAGTTTTCACAAGTATTTCTATAACGTTGGGTATAATGTTTTAATATGTTACACATTAGTGCAATGTTAATGTTCAGTGAACTTTACTGTTCAGTATATGACTTGAAGTATCCAAGTTGACTAAAGGTACTTCTTTTTATATTATCTATTCTCTTCAATGGCAATAGCAAATATTTTTCTCTTTTTGATGGTGCTGGGGATCCAACCCAGGGCCTCATTTATACTAGACAAGTGCTCTGCCTCTGAGCTACACCTCCAGCCCAGAAGAGATTTTATATAACATTCCAGCTTTTTTTTGGAAAGTAAAGTCTTTGTAGTGTGGAACCAGGTGGTTTCCTGTCTGCAGCGGGGTGATTCGGATGGAAAGGAAAGTCTTAAAAGAGTAATTTTAGGTAAAGTACTACCTGAAAAATTTTCTCTGCTTTGTTGAAGCAATTAACTGTATACTTCTGTAAATGCATGTGTCTTAGCTTTTCTATGCCCCTCAAATACAAAATCTACAATTTTGTTTTAGGGGGGATGCATTTTAATTTGCACTTTTTTTTCTTAAATTCTTTTATTGGTACATTTTAGGTATACAATAGGTTTACGTTTATCATTGGGTGCCTGTACCTGTACATGATGCATCTTGGTTCTTATTTTTTCCCGTTACCTGTGTGCCCTTCACCCCTCCGCCCTTCCCTATTTACATACTTCATTTCCATTTTTTTTTCTTTTCTCATAATTTTTCCTTTCCATTCTTTCCTTACACCATCTCCTCCCACCACCGCTACCCCTTTGGACCTTTTCCTATTTCAAAGTATCAATTCCCTCTTTTACATCAGCTATAAATTGTTCCAGATTTTTTTTTTAAGGAAGAAGAGAAAGAAGGTACAGTTTTTGCACCACTGTTAAGAGATCACTCTTTTTTTTTTGGTACCAAGGATCGAACTTGGGACTGCAGCACCACTGAGCTAAATCCCTGGCCCAAGAGATGACTCTTAATTTATACTACCATTTCCAGGGTTGCTAGTCCGAGGAAGTATGAATATATACAGTTGAGGGTTTGCATCCAGGCTGCAGTTTTTAAATCATTAAATCAAAACCTCTGCTATCACTTGAAAATTATTCTATGCAGTTAGCCAGGACAGACAACATGGAGACGCTAAATTCATGTGGAAGATGGTACCTTCTCTAGAGTTTGCAGGAACATCAGGGGACTTTTTGCAACTCCTAAATTTGTTGAGATACTGTATTTTAAAGGGAGAACTTTAAGATTGCCACATCAAGTTAAAACTTCAGTGGAGATAACCAATGATCTTGGCATACATAAAATGAGTTGTGGTGTGTGTGCTCAGTGGGACAGTGCAATTAGCAACACTGATGCAATTGCTCTTTAGAGGCCCATGGACATCAGCTTGAGGTTATGAATTACTGTAACTTTCAGGAAGAGTTCTCAGCGGGGCCATCCTAGAATTTATCTATATGATTGTTGCATCTTTATCAAGTATAAAGTCAACAGGAGGACATACCAGGCAACTGAGTAGTTACTGGTGGGCTAATAAAACAACCGAATCGTAATATGAATCCAACTCTTTCCTCAGTAGAAACTGTAAATCGTACGGCAGAAATTTATCACTTCCTCTTTAGAGAAAGCTCCAGCTAAATAACTAGCTATTGCTGTCTTTCATCTTCCTGGAGTCTGTGGTGGTCTAAATAAATAATTTCTAAAAACTATGCTTTAACCCTTTACCTTATTTAAAATGGTAGACTTGACTGAGTCCCTATCAAATTATAGTGGTGCCTTGTACCCTGTTGCTGGCTCCGTTAAAAACTTCTATTTTTAGAGATTTGTAACTTGGATTTCATGAGAGAGGGAACTTGGCATGGAAGCTAGTGAGAGAATGATGGTTTTTCGTTGTTATTACTTGCTCTTTTTTTCTTTTTAGTGCCTTATTTCCAAACTGAATTATAGGAAAGCAAACAAAGCCTGAAGTGAATGTGGGGTCTGCTGTTTTTTATCCGAAGTTTGAGTTTAATTATATAACTGAAGATCAAAATTATATACTGTTGAGGACAATGTAGACATTTTATCCTGGATGTGGGAATGTTTTCTGGCCCTTTATCCTTATAATCAATTGAATTTCTCTCCTTTCACAAGATCTGAAGTCCTTATAACTGATTAAAATCCTTTTCCAGTTCCATCATCTATATTTTTGAATTCTTTTGTTACTCTTTAATAGCATGTGGATGAAACATATTTCTACTTAAAACATCTGAGATAAATTGTAACAAATAGTAATTTTAAGTTAAACATGGAATTATTTGAATGCTACAATTTGGAAATTAAACATAAATGTTTATCTGTTACCGCTAGGGCAACATGGTATGGGAACGAGGGTCATGGAGCCAGGTAGAATTTTATCTGTGGCTGATGCTTACCCAAGACAATGGAGTTGTGGTAGAGAAAAAAATACCACAAGTTTTGTAGTGAGAAATGTGCTGATGTCAAAGTGCATAGAAAAGAGTTCTCAGACAAGAGCACGGGCTGAGATACTGGTCAAGAAGCTGACCCAGAAGGAAGTGATTGAGAGTAAAGACATCAGGAAAAAAAGAAATAGTACAGGAGGAGGCAGATAAGGGTGATTTTTGGAGACACAGACCAAAACAATGATTTATTTTTGTATGTTTTAGTCTGCACATACATGCAAGAGAGTTAGATTCTTTCATAGCTATGAGTGTGGCTTGACACTCTTTAACTTATGCAAAACTTAAAATTCCTAGCTTTATTTTATTTTATTTTTTTAAATTAAATTCTTTTATTGGTGCATTGTAGGTATACAACACAATTACATTTCTCATTGGGAATTGTACCTTTACATAATGCATCTTGGTTCTTATTTTTTCCCCATTCCTAGCCCTCCCTTCACTCCCTCCACCCTTCCCTATTCACAAAGACTTTATTTCCATTTTTTCCATTTCTCAGCACTTTTCCTTTCCCTTCTTTCCTTTCCCCTGCCCCTCCCACTACCCCTACCCCTTTGGACCTTTTCTTCCTATTTTGCATTATCCATTATTCATTCTAATCATTGGTACATTTTGGTATAAAATATAACGACATTCATCATTGGAAATTTGCACCTTTACATAGTCTCTCTTGGTTCTTATTTTTCACCCTTGCCCAGCCCTCCCTTCAACCCCTCCAGTCCTCCCTATTTACAAAGATTTTGTTCCTATTTTTCCATTTCTCATATTAATCCCATTCCCTTCTATCCTTTCCCCTAGCCCTCCCACTTCCTTCCCCTTTGCCCCTTTTCTTCCTATTTCACATTACCTATTATACATTGTAGTCCTTATTTACACTTTCAGTTTCTCACACCAGAGAAACTATTTGGTATTTACACATGTGTGTCCTATTTATTTCACTTAAGAGTATTGCCTCAATGTGCATCCACTTAGCTATAAATGTCTCTAATTTCTCATTTTTTATGGCTGAGTAGTACTCCATTTGATAAAAAAACCACATTTTCTTTATCCAGTCTCCAGTTGATGGGCATGTAGGCTGTTTCCAAGTTTTAGCTATCACCAACTGTGCTGCTATGAACATGGGTGCACATATATCACTGTGGTATGATTCTTTTAATTCTTTGGGGAAGATCCCCAGCAGTGGAATAGCGGGGTCAAATGGGACTTCCAGTCCTAGTTCTTTGAGGTATCTCCATACTGATTTCCACAGTGCTTGCACCAGTCTACACTCCCACCAGCAGTGGAGCAGGATTCCTCTTTCCCCACAGCCCTGCCAGCATTTGTTATTGGTTGATTTCATGATAGCAGCCATTCTTTCTGGAGTGAAGTGGAATCTCAGCATTGTTTTCATTTGCATCTCTCCAATGACCAGTGATGTTGAACATTTTTTCATGTATTTATTTGCTATTTCTACTTCTTTGTCTGAGAAATGTTTGTTCATTTCAGATGCCTATTGTTGGATTGGGTCTTTAAATTTGGGAGGTCTGATCTTTTTAAGTTCTTTATAGATTTGAGATAGTAGACCTTTGTCTGAGGAAGAGGAGGTGAAGATTTTTTCCCACATTGTGGGTTGTCTCTTCACACTGCTGGTGGTTTCTCTTGCTGTGCAGAAGCCTTTTAATAAGAAGAGATCCCACTTGTTGACTGTTGGTGCTAGTTCCCGGGTAACTGAGGTTTTGTTCATAAAATCTTTTCCTACACCAATGTCTTCAAGGGTTCTACCTAACCTCTCTTCCAACTGGTTCAGAGTTTCTATTTTAATATTTAGATCTTTAATCCATTTTTATTTTAGTTTAGCGCATGGTGAGAGATATAGGTCTAGTTTTAATCTTTGGCAAGTTGAAACCCAATTTTTTCCAGCACCATTTATTAAAGAGGCTATCTTTCCTCCAATGACGGTGTTTGGCTCCTTTATTGAAGATGAGATCGCTGACTGTGTCTGGCATTGTTTCTGCATCTTCCAGTCTGTTCCACTGGTCCTCAGGTCTGTTTCTTTGCCAGTACCATGCTGTTTTGATCACAGTAGCTTTGTAGTATAGTTGCAGGCTGGGGATTGTGATACCTCCTGCCATGTCTCTGTTACCTAGAATTGCTTTTGCTATTCTGGGTCTCTTTTTGTTCTAAATGAATTTTTGGATTGTTTTCTCAAGGTCCATGAAGTATGCTGCTGGGATCTCAATTGGAACTGCATTAAATCTATATAGCAGTTTTGGAAGTGTGGCCATTTTCACTATATTAATCCTTCCTACCCAGGAGCAGGGGATGTCTGTCCATTTTCTCATAACATCTTCAATCTCTCTTTTCAGAGTGCCATAGTTTTCAGAGAAGAGGCCTTTGATTTCTTTCATTAGGATGATTCCTAGGTATTTCAGTTTTTTGGATGCTATTGTGAAAGGAATTCTTTGCCCCATTTCTCTCTCAGTGAGTGTGTCATTGGTGTAGAGGAAAGCTATTGATTTTTGTGTGTTAACCTTGTAACCAGCTACTTGACTGAATTTGGTTATTAAGTCTGGAAGACTTTTGGTGGAGTTCTTGAGGTCTTCTATATAGAGTATCATGTCATCTGCAAATAATGACAGTTTGACTTCTTCATTACCTATCTTTATTCCTTTTATTTCTTTCTCTTGTCTAATTGCCATCCGTGGCTAATGTTTCCAGAACTATATTGAACAAGAGTGGTGATAGTGGACATCCTTGTCTTGTTCCTGATTTGAGTGTGAAGGATTTCAGTTTTTGACCATTTAGTATGATATTGGCTGTTGGTTTTTCATCGATGGCTTCTATCAGTTTGAGGTAGAGACTATCTATTCCAATTTTTTGTAGGGTTTTTATCATAAATGCATGTTGGATTTTGTCAAATGCTTTTTCTGCATCTATGGAGATAATCATATGGCTTTTGTCCTTGGCTCTATTGATATAGTGTATTATATTGATTGATTTGCGTATATTGAACCATCCCTTCATCCCTGGGATGAATCCCACTTGATTAGGGTGTATGATCTTCTTGATGATCTTCTGCATTCTGTTTGTCAGTATGTAATTAAGGATTTTTGCATCTATGTTCATTAGTGAGATTGACCTATAGCTCTCCTTTTCAGTTGGGTCTTTCTCTGCTTTGGGGATCAAGGTGATGCTTGCTTCCAGGAATGAATTTGGGAGTATTGCTTCCCTTTCAATTTCATTGAAGAGTTTAAGCAGTAGAGGCAGCAGTTCCTCTCTAAATGTCTTGTGGAATTCAGCAGTGAAGCCTTCAAGGCCTGGGCTTTTCTTAGTTGATAAGTTTTTAATTACATTTTCAATTTCATTAGTTGATAGTGGGTTGTTCAGAATTTTTAGGTCTTCTTCATTCAACTTTGGTAATTCATATGTATGTAGGAATCTGTCCATTTCTTCTGTGTTGTCCATCTTGTTGGCGTATAGGTTCTGGAACTAGGTATTGATGATCCTCTGTATTTCTGCTGGATCTGTTGTAATTTCACCCTTTTCATTCCTAATTGCATGGATTTGGGCCTTTTCTTTCCTTTTTCTGACAAAGTTGGCTAAGGTTTTGTCAATTTTGTTGATTCTTTTGAAGAACCAACTCTTGGCTTCATTGATTTTCTGTATCGTTCTCTTAGTCTCTGTTGCATTGATTTCTCCTCTGATCTTTATAATTTCCTCCCTTGTATGAGCTCTTGGGTTGTCCTGTTCTTTTTCTAGAAGCTTGAGGTGCAGCATCAGGTTAATTGGGCTCGTTCTGTTTTCCTAATATGTGTATTCACTGCTATGAATTTCCCTGGTAAGACTGCTTTCATTGTGTCCCATAGATTCCAATATGTTGTATTGTCATTGTCATTTAATTGAAGGAACTGTCTGATTTCTTCTTTAATTTCCTCTGTGACCCATTGGTTATTCAGAAGTGTGTTGTTCAATTTCCACGTGTTTATGAAATTTTTTGAGTTTTTTTTGCTATGGATCTCCAATTTCATCCCACTATGGTCTGATAATATACAGGGGATAACTTCAATTCCTTTGCACTTACTTAAACATGTTCTATGTGTGAGTATGTGGTCTATTTTTGAGAATGACCCATGTGCAGCTGAGAAGAATGTGTATTCTGATTTTGTGGGGTGGCAGACTCTGTAAACATCTGTTCAGTTCATTTTTTCAAGAGTTCAATTGAATTCTAGTATTTCATTACTTATTTTTTGTCTAGTTGATCTATGTATTTGTGACAGTGGGGTGTTGAGGTCCCCCACTACAATTGTATTAGTGCATATATGACTTTTCATGTCCTTTAATATTGTTTTATATATTTGGGCACACTAGTGTTTGGTGCATAGATATTTATGATTGTCATCTCTTCCTCTTGGATTCTTCCATTTACAAGGATGTAGTGTCCTTCTTCATCTCTCTTCATCAGTGTTGGTTTGAAATCTACTTGATCTGCAAAGAGGATAGCTACTCCTGCTTTTTTTTGGGTTCCTGTCACATGGAGTATTGTTTTCCACCCTTTAACTTTTAGTCTATGAGTTTCCTTTTGAATTAAGTGTGTTTCTTGTATGCAGCATATTGTTGGATCTTGCTTCTTGACCCATTCTGCCAGTCAATTTCTTTTGATTGGTGAATTGAGACCATTAACATTGATGGTTATAACTGAAATGTATTGATTTGTCATTGCCATGACTTTTTCTTTTTGTTGGGTTCTCCCCGCTTACATTTAATTTCTTGTCATGCCAGATGGGTTCATTGTGCTTTGCTTCCTGGGGCTGTGATCCTCAATGTCTGTTTCTAGGATGTTGTGTAAAATTCTTTGGAGTGCTGGTTTGGTATTCACAGAGTTCCTAAGGTGCTCTTTGTCATGAAAGTATCTTATTTCTCCATCAAATTTGAAACATTGTTTTGCAGGGTACATCAATCTGGGTTAGAGGCTGTTTTCTTTTAGGGCTTGGAATATGTCACTCCAAGCTCTTCTTGCCTTGATGGTTTGTGTTGATAAGTCTTTTGTGATTCTGATGGGCTTTCCTTTGTATGCGATTTGTTTCTTTTCTCTAACTGCTTGGAGAACTTTGTTCTTCTGTTGGGTTTCTGGAATCTTAACAATTATATGCCTATGTGTAGATTTTTTTTGATCAAGGCTATTTGGAGTCCTATATGCCTCACTTATCTGTATGTCAAGCTCTTTTCCCCTGCTTGGGAAGTTTTCTGCCATTATTTATGTGAAGAGATTTTTTATGACATCTGCACTCTCTCCTCTTTCTTCATTGACTCCAATCAGTCTTATGTTATTCTTCTTTGCATCATCTAGCAGCTGCTGCATTGATTTCTCATGTTCCTTTATAATTTTGAAGCAATTTTTCTTTTCCTGGTCACTAATTGCAATCTTATCTTCTATATCTGAGATTCTATCCTCACATTGGCTCATTCTGCTGTATAGACTTTCAATGGAGTTTTTCATGTCCTGGAAATCTATTTGCATCTGTTTTATGGATTCCATTTGTTTCCTATGTTGGGATTCCATCATGTTCCTGAGCTCCTCTCTAGATTTATTAATCATGTCTTGCACTAGGGGCACAATTTCTCCTGTTGTCTGAGAAATTATTTCTGATTTCATTTTTTCCAGATCCCCTTTTGTTGCCAGTTTAGTGGAGCCAGGTGGTTGAGTATCAGAGTGTTCCATCTCATTTCCCTTTGGGGTTGGTGTAGGTGATCTGGACGTCTGGTTTTGAGACTTATTTACATGTTTTCTCATTTTGACTGGGGTGGGGCTGTTGGGACCTGCACAGATTACCTCCTCTGAGCTGGGAGAGGTGGGACAGGGGCCGGGAGCAGCAGGAGGGATGGTGGCTGGGAAACCCCTTCCTCTGGACCAGGAGCAGTGGGACGGCGGCTCAGAAGCCCCTACCTCTGGGCTGGGAGCAGCAGGACTCAGTACCATGGTCTGGTGGTCTGGTATCCTCTGTGTCTTTGTAGTGTGGAACTAGGTGGCTGTACAGAGGAGCGGGGGGTGGGTGGGGGGGTCCATTGTATTGTTGCCGGGGTGCGGGCTGATTCAGTGTCTTCTGCGTGACTTGGGACCTTGGCAGGGCATGCGCAGACCTGCCTGTCTGCAACGGGCTGATTCAGCATCTTCTGCGTGACTCCCCTAGCTTTATTTTTATCACCACTTTCTTTTGATAAGTTGCATTCTATTATGTGGCTTGTTAGAGTATGTGTGTGTTTTCTATGGTTTTTTGGGGAAAAAGGAGCCTGTATCATCACTTTTGGGCTTAAGTCAGCCAGGCAATGTAACATATTTGTGTCAGGATTGGTGTCATCACAAGAAGAATCTCAGGAAAATCACAAATTCAGGGTTTAGGACCAATTCTTCAAATTAGTGGTCTAGTTAATTTAATGGATCATTTCTTCAAATCAGGGCAATTGGAAAAGTTAGACAGAATATGACACACCAGATTGGACAGAATAGTAAAAAATCTACCTCTGGGAGAATGAAAAAGCAGAGAGAGAGAGAGAGCGAGGGAGAGAGGGAGGGAGGGAGGGAGAGAGAGAGAGAGAGAGAATGTAGAATAACTGGCTAGGATCTGAGAGAGTTCAGAGGCCCAGAGTTGAGTTTTTGGCTGTTTTCCCTCTGGGACACTTGCTCTTTCTAGAGGGAGTGGCTGAGCTACTTGCTGTGCTTTAGCAGTTCCAATAGAATCCAGGTTCATTAAGGTGGACTGGTAAGCTCTCAGCATTTTGGGTTAGGAATCCAAAGAGCTGAGCCCTAAGAATAAAGAGAACTGGGAGATAGTGCCTTACTGGGACTGCAGTGGTAAAAAATTCCAGTTTCTGAAATTACAGTGAAAGAACTCATGCTGTTCACTCTACTAGCTACATGCCAAAGTAGAACTCAAACTCGTTTTGGTGAAAGATATCATTACCCTATACTTCAAATTGTTTGTATAAAAAGTTTTGCAAATAAAATTCATGGCAAAACAATAAAAAAAATTCAAATACCTAAAGAGACAAGAAAACAGCAAAACCATCAGAAGAAACAATATAAATAAATGCATAGAGGCTCCAGATACTGGAGTCGTCAGGTAGGATTCTTAAAGTAACTATGCTTGTTACCTTTAAGAATGGGAAAATAAAATGGAAAATTTTGGCAGAAAGTAGGAGGCTATAAAAAACCAAATGGAAATTCTAAAACAAAAAAGTGTAAAATCAAATTTATGGATTCAGTATCCTTAGTACTAAATGTGACAGATCCAGATGAAGAGAGAGTCACAAATTGGAAAGTGGATCAGAAGAAAATGTCCAGATGGAAACACCAAGTGACAAAAGGAGGGAAAATACAGAAGACAGGTAAAAACATAAAGGACATGGTGACAGTACACTGTGTTTATTGGAATTTTTTTATTTTATGAAAAAATAAAATGAAATTTCATCTTAAAATAATAAGAGAATAACAATAATAAGAGCTAGAAAACTGGAAAGGCAGTATTTGCAAAGATAATAGCTGAAAAACTTTCAACCTATTTAAAGACATCAAGACACATATTCAAGAAGTGCTAATTTAGCAGAGTAAATAAAAAAATCCATAACTAAGCATAAATAGAAAAATCTTAACAGGCAGAAAACAAAATATTAGAGTCTAATTGAACTAAATCCATTATGACAACTGATTTCTCAGCAAAATCAGATATAAAATCAGGAAGCAAACGTAAGAATAGATTTAATGTCCAGGGAGCCGGAGCCAGGGGAGTAGCTAAAGAATGAAGGACAGGCAGCTCTGTGTGAGGATCAGAGAATCCCTGAAGTGCAAGTCTCAGTGGCATAAGTTGGGGGTGATGTATGTGTAAGAGACTGCGTTTGTGAACTCCTAGCTCCTTCAGCGGTTGAACATGTATCTGTTGGTTATATATTTCTGGAAATTGTTTTTTGGTGCTTTTTGATATTTAAGGAAGAGAGCTGTTAGATAGCATTTCTTATTCCCCAAGCTTTTCACAGATTATACTGGCTTACACGCATCTTTTCTTTTTTTCATGCATCTTTTCTTAGTTTATGGTAGAGGAAATAACAAGAATATAGACCTTGCCTTGATTGATTCAATAAAGTACAGTTTAAACACTATCTAAAATAAAGCTGGTTCAAAACAGCCACTGTCATGCTACTGAGAATTCTAAGACAGTAACATATGACAGTGAAAAAGTACTTTAGATGTAAGAAAGCCAAAAGGAAACTCATCTTCATTCCCGGGTCAAAAATATGTAAGTATTGTGATTTACAATTACTGTGATTACTACTAATAACCATATTCTTGAGCTCAGCACTACCTGAAGTCAAGTCTTGGTCCCGTCCTAATATTTGCCTATCACAGGAGAAACATTCTCTTCCTCCTTCATAGAATCAGTGATTTTAATCATCTTCTAAAGAAACTCTTCTCAGCTGACAAAGTGCTAATAGTGATTCTCAGAATTTTGAATAAGTAATTATCAGAACCAGCACACTATGTTTAAAATATGTATCTCAAATTGTATCACGCATGTTTTTGGAATTGTTCAAAAATTTTTAACTTCGTCTATTCTTATTCTATTGCTTACATAAACTACATGATTTGATATCAGGTAGTTTGTCCTCTTCACATAAAGATGAAGAAAGCTCACCACAAGAAAGATGGTGGCAGATGCAAAGCTATGACTGACAAAGGTTTGTGTGAAGAGGCTTTGGACAACCTGACTGCAGAAAGTTGAATTTGAAATTCAAGATGCCCTGAAATGAAGGTAGACTGAGCATTTTCCAAGTAAATCCAGTTTAGATAAAGACAAATGTATAAAACCTGGCCCAGGTGTAGAAGAACAGATCAAGAATTAGTAGGCCACATGGCAGTGACCCAGTCATGGTGAAATGTGATAACAATAATTGTGGAAATGGACAGGTCTTGGGCTCCATGCCTTGTGAGGCCTTGCTTTCCAAGTCCTGTATGACTGGAGAGGAGGGCTCCTACTCTTTTGCCCCAGCACTGCATGAACATACTTGGCCAGAAATAAAGATGGATATATATGGATGCTTTAATTCTATTATGTGATTTGTTAATTAAGAAAAAAATTATTGAAGCAGGCGGTCATTGAATATAGTGTTCCATGACCAGTGTTTTCTCTCTGTAAATCCTTAATGCCAAAGGGATCAATGTTAGAAACTGTTCTATGTTGATTGTTAAACTGAGTGTAATCTTTATAATCCCTTGGAATATAAATTCTGTGAGACGTAGGGTGATGGGAAGCAGAAAGGAAAGAAATTCAAGTGCTCTTTGAAGGCCTTGGCTTTTTACCATCTGCTTGTTGATTCATTGGTCTTATTTCTTCCTCATCTGTTTATTTGGATAGCAGCACCAGCTGCCCCCTCAGATTTGAATTGCCTGACTTAATCAGACAGTCTCCTGATTGAGAACTGAGTTACAAATTGGCAGATGAATACCAAATTGTTTTTAATAAGACACAGAGTTCTGGGTGTTTTGTGCCCATGCTATAACTGTTTGTTGGCAGCTACAATAACCAGCAGTATTCCTTTCATCTTGAAGAGAAAGGCAAAAGGCATTCAAAAAAGCCTTTGAATTTTGTACTCAGAAATTCCACTCTTCTGCCTAATGTTCTTTTTTTTTAATTAGAAGGATACACATATGACTTAATTAATCAAGCCTGTCTTAGGGAATTATGCAGTTATTAATGGTTTCTGCACTCAAGCACATTATTAAGGGATTTGTGCTAAGCACCTGACATAAAGCAGACTAATTTTGCTTGCTTTGCTTAATGTATTGAGAAATGGCATGTTGATCAGATTTCAAAACATTCTAGCTATGAACTAATGTTCTATTTAGAAGGCTTAAAAATTCAGTGCTTTGGCAATCTAGCCTCATAATGTTTTCTTTACAAGGCACTCCACAACTGGAAAGGAGGAATAACTTGGTAGGGGTCCTAAAAAGTTAAAAGAAAGAGAAGGGGAATGCTCCTGAGGGCGGGGCAGGGCCAGGTGGACAGAGTCTGTGAGGACTGAGTTTGTTGTTTGCTTGTTTTAGTCTTTCCCAAATTTTGATACCCACATCGGGACTGATCTTGCAGACACCTGCTGGATGGCACGGGCTGGGAAGGAGAAGTTCAAGGCAATTCATCAAGATGGACAGTACCAGCTGTCACATCAATTGCATTTATTCCTGTGACTATTAATATTCATCTCCTTCCTGTAAGTGCTAGGGTTGTGTCTATTTTGCTCATTTTTACCTACTTGGCAACTAGCTTAGTTCTTGGCACTTTGTAAATTCTTGATATTTGTTGAATGAATGTTGCACATCCTCTTAGATTCTTTTGGAACACATCTTGGAAGAAGGGAAGTTGGAAGGAAAGAATGAATGACTGGAGAGAGCAAATAAACTGTCCACTGTCCCAGAACAGATAACCATGGAGTCAGGGTTTGAATCAGACCGTCCGTAAGTCCCTTCTCTTATTCTGTAATATGATGTTCTTACCCTGCATCTATAGATAAAGGTTTTGAGATTTAAGGAAATTCAGAAATAAAGTCAGTCAAAGATATATAATTAAAATATTTGGAGAGTGGAAATGAGTCTTAATTTTTGTGACTTCAATTTCTATTGTTTCAGGACTTCATTTTATCAAGATCACTTTAGTCGTAAGTGATAGAAACGTAAGCTAAACTGTCTTACAGATGATAGGGTATTAATGACCTCTTATGTGTCTTGCAGAATATGGTCTCAGGTATGGCTGGTGTTATGGCTTGTATCTAGATGTCTCCCAAAGCCTCATGCACTCATAGGTGGGGCTTTTGAGAGGGGGCTGGATCCAGGGTGTGTGGTGCTGCATTAGGATGTGTGATACTGGGATTAAGAATGTGATAGCTAAATTGGTTCAGCATGGTTCTGGGTGTGGATAATGGAAGCCCCGCCCTACGTGTGGGTGGCCCAAATCAATAGGCTAGTAGCCTGGCTAGGATATGAAGGGACAGAAAGAAGCCAGGCTGCTGCCACTTGCTGCTTCCTGTCTGCCTTGCCACCCTGCCTTGAAGTCAGCCAACTATGGCTGAAGGCTCTACGAACTGTGAGTCAAAATAAACCTATCCTCCTTTAACTTGCGGGCATTAGATATTTTGTCTCAGCAATGAGCAGAAGTAACCAAGATAGCTGGATCTAGGAATTCTAAATTATGTTATCAGGGCTCAGAGTTTTCAGATAGGCTCTCTTCATATGACCTATAGATTAAAGGTCAAATAGTTCCATTTTAGCAGCTTCAAGGGAAAGAAAATACTTTTCTTTGATACTCTGGGCAGAGTGGTCCCTGGATTTGCCTGTGAACTCAGCTTGAATAACATCTCACCCTGCCCAGGAGAAGGGGATGTCAGTTTGGGCAGCTTCAGTTATGTGCTAGATATTCTGGTAGGGAAAATAGGTTCATGTCATCACCTCCATGGCCATCGGACACATTGTGGGAGACTCTCACGAGGAAGGAATGTGAGGCTTAATGAATTATGACAGCTCAGTTTTGATACTGTATAGATAAGTTTTGATTTATACACTTGCAACTATTTTCCAGTTACTTGACTTTCCATATGTGTCCTTAGCTAGTTACTAACCTCTGTGAACCTTGGTGATTTCCATCCATAAATAGTCTCTCATACAGTATTGTGGGTAATAAATGAGTCAATGCATGCAAAGCACTTAGCACAATATCCACTTTGCAGAATTACAAATAAGAAGTAGGGCCGGGGATTTAGCTCAGTGGTTCCACCGCCTGCCTCGCAAACACAAGGACCTGAGTTCGATCCCCGGTACAAACAACAACAACAACAACAACAAAAAAAAAACAAATAAGAAGTGCAAGAGAAATTTTGAGTAGTGGTATATCATGGATAAACATTTTGAGATTACATTAGGCAAAGAAAATTGTTATTGCAGAATCTGCTCAACAAACCTTTTTAATTAGCTTTATTGACTTGTAGTTATGATCACCACCTCTTTCCAACATCAATGTAGTGTATGCTTGTAGCCTTAACTTCCTTTGAGACCTCACTTAATCAACTGTTCACTTTATCATTTTTAAGACCCTTAAATAATCTTGATTCTTTAGCCTTCTAATAATTTACCTTAAACTACTTTTTCTTAAAAATAAGTTATTGCAGCAACCATCACCCTTACTTTTATCCTACTTTTTGAGGCAACCTCCTTTTTATCAAAGGCTTTTTGAAAGATTATTGTACCTTTACTATGTCTTCTCAGTTATTCTTTTTTTTTTTTTTTGGAACCGGTGTTCGAACTCAGGACTTTGTGCTTGCGAGGCAGGTGCAGTGCCAGTGAGCTAAATCCCCGGCCCCACTCAGTTATTCTTTGAACAACTCAGTGTAGTCCAGTGATGTGAACCTTTTAGAAACAGGGACCCTAATTGCAACCCCAAACCCCCTTACGTATAGCAAAGTGCCAACACTGCAATTAAGCCTGAATACTGAGGTTTTAGTTTAGACAACACAACTCCTACATTAAAATCTTCTGTCTTAAAAGAAAAACACAAAAACACACGAGCCATAGGTTCGCCTCACTGCTCTAGTCTCTGCCAAAGTCACTGCATCATTGAAACTTTTGGTGGTCAGAGGAAACCTTTTAGAACTTGTTTTACTTGATTTTCAAACTGTATCTCTGAACAGACAGCCTCTCCTTTCACCTCCAGGTTGATTTTTCTGAGTGTCAAAGACAATTTGAGAGGCTCTGCAAAGAAATGGAATTGACAAGCTGGTGTGGAGTTTGGGCTCCCCATTTTCTACAGGTTAATTCAAGGATGGTAGACAGTGCTCCCCTCCGTGCTGAAAATTTTCTGTATGCTGTACCGGCACCCATGCTTCACATCATTCGTCATTATTTTGGATTCTGATAGGGAAATGTGCCCTGGGAGAGAAATCAATTTATATAACATTATTAGCTATTATTAACTCTTAATTCCAGTTGAAGGGGGCATAGCAAAGATACATTTCAAATTACAAAGGATAGGGGAGAAGTAGAGTTCGAATGATCACAGCATTTTTAGGAAGATGTCAATAAGGATACTGGGAAGCATGGTGAGTCTGTGGTTCAGCTTTCCATCATTGTGACAAGGTATCTAAGATAAACAACTTAAAAGGAGGCAGGGTCTGTTTTGGTTCTTGATTTCAAAGGTTTCATTCCATGGTTTCTTGGCTCTGTCATTTTGGGCCTCTGGGAAGGAAGAAGACCATGGTGAGGAGCTTGTGTTGTAACAAAGCAATTCACTTCACAGTGGCCTGGAAACAGAGGAGAGGTGTGGGTCCCAACATCCCTTTCCCAGGCACGCTTGTGGTGACCTAACTGTCTCCCACTAGCCCCACCTCCTAACAGTTCCATCACTGCCCAGTAGTAGTGCCACAGGCTGGTGACTAAGCCTTTGACATTTCAAATCTAAATTGTAACAATAGGAGAGGTGAGCTATTTCATGTATGTCATCCTGGCATCTAACAATAACAAGAAAAACAGAAACTGCCACTCTGCCTCCACTGCTCACTAAAATCTATTCATATATTAGGTACTTAATCAAGTGTATGATATGCACAATCTAATTCTCAGAACAAACCCCATGGAGTCAATAAAATTAAGCCCTTAAAGAGAGAAAACTGTAGTTACAAGTGATTTAAGCAAGTGGCTGAAGTTGATGGGACAGGAAATGGCTAAACTTAAATTTGATCCAATCACTTATTCATTCAACAAATATGTTATCTTAGTTACTTTCTCATCACTGAGACACAATACTTGATATGCTCAAGTTAAAGGACGAAAGGTTTATTTCAGCTCACAGTTTGTAGAGGTTTCATTTCATAGTCAACTGGCTCCAAGACAAGGTGGCATGGCAGAGGGGCATGGCAGAGGAGAGATAGCTCCCAGCATGGCAGAAGAAGTAGAGAGATCACGGGAGGAAGGCCACACCCCCAGCAACTGACCTCCTTCAACCAGGCTTCACCTCCACCTCTCTCTTCACCTCTCACATTTAGCTATAACCTCATCAATGGACCAATCCACTGGTGAATATCACACTCCTATGATCCAATCACCTCCCCAAAGCCCCACCTACAAGTGCACAAGGTTTTAGGGGAACATCTAGATACAAACCATAACATACTTTTTGAAAAAATATTGTATAAAAGCAGTGTTGTAGCTTTGAGTTACGATAGTGAGCAAAATATAAGCTCTCAAGGGGCTTATGTTCTAGTGGGTGTGAATAAAAAGAGTTTTCACAGCACTTACTTGAAAAAGACTGTTACAGAGTTAGATCAGTATTAAACCAGTTCAACTGGTCAAGAACTTGCATCAGCAAACACACTTTTGAAAGCCAGCCTATTATAACATCTTGCTTCATAAATCAGCCAGTTGAACAGATTCACTCTGTTAAACACAAGTCTCATGTGAGTACTCATGCTTTTATAGGTGATGTCAACCCGTTTAAACAGCTGAGAATCTGCCTGTTCACGAGTCCATGACCAAACAAAGCATGGACACTTCTCAAAAACCCTACTTGAGATCTGCAGTATGATTTGTTTACAACAATTGGGACTAGGCTGTACAGTTCTTTTATCTTTAGGAAAGGAATAATCACTTTGCTAGACAAAAAGAGAACTGAACTTAAATACTGGCTTAAAGTTACATTAAGAATGATAAGAAAATATTTTTCTTTCTATCAGTGTATTGGTAATTTTTAAATTTCTATATTTCTGATTGTATGGACTTTGGTGTCTAGATCCTGGAGAGCTGATCTTTCCAGTGCTAGCTAATTCCTAGAGACAGCATGAGTTTCTTTTATATGCAAATTAATCCATCCAGAGCCCACTGAAATTAGTCCAACTATCTAATCCTAAATTCAGCGCACCCATGCTGCTCAGATCTTCCTTTGATGGCCTTAACAAGAGCTCTATGCCATGCTCTCTGACCAGGTGTTTTCCTACTTGCCCTAGATGGATGCCTCACCTTCTATTTCTAGGGATCTGTGAATGTAAACTTCACGACAGTCATTTCCATATCACCAATGAAAACACTTGTTGGCCATATTTTTTTTTGTATTAAATTCTTTTATTGGTACATTGTAGGTACACAACACAATTACATTTCTCATTGGGAATTGTACCTTTACATAATGCATCTTGGTTCTTATTTTTTCCCCATTCCTAGTCCTCCCTTCACCCCCTCCACCCTTCCCTATTTACAAAGACTTTATTTCCATTTTTTCCATTTCTCAGCATTTTTCCTTTCCCTTCTTTCCTTTCCCCTGCCCCTCCCACTACCCCTACCCCTTTGGACCTTTTCTTCCTATTTTACATTATTGAATATTCATTCTAATCATTGGTACATTTTAGGTATACAATATAATGACATTCATCAGACAAAGGTCTACTATCTCAAATCTATAAAGAACTTAAAAAAATCAGACCTCCCAAATTTAAAGACCCAATCCAAAAATGGGCATCTGAAATGAACAGACATTACTCAGGCCATATTTTGATACAGTCAGCAATCAGGTGAGTATTTATCTCAGAATTCAGGATTAAAACAAACACAATGACTGTCTTGAAATAACAGATTTATACTATTCATGGTTAGTCTCTTCAGAGAGAGAAAATGGTTAAAAGACACAAGAATAAGCCACCAGGATAGGATTTAAGTAACCAAACTGTGCATAATTTAAAACTGACCTTGAGAGGGTAAGGAATACAAAAAATTTTATAACATAAGACTTTTAAAAAGCTTTTATTTTCTTAAGCAATTATTAGGCAAAAATATAAATTTATAAGTAAAATAAAGAAATCATCAGGTAAATTTAATATTGACTTCTGGAAAATTTCAAATAAGATTCTGAGGTAGATTGTACAGCTGAAGTGAAGGAGACTTGCCCTCCTTCCTTTTTTTTTTTTTTTTTTTTTGGTAAATGGGTTTAGAAAAAAAAAATTGGAATGAGAAATTTCCAGTTCAGAAGAGCTCTAACACATGGTAAACATTTTCAAAGAAAAGCAATAATGTAGACAAGCTAGAAATAAAAATAAACTGTTAGCTCTTTACATAAACCAGTAGC
Organism: Heterocephalus glaber; assembly: GCF_053883595.1. Taxonomy (NCBI): domain Eukaryota; kingdom Metazoa; phylum Chordata; class Mammalia; order Rodentia; family Bathyergidae; genus Heterocephalus; species Heterocephalus glaber. Next base: position 64,717,293 of record NW_028258317.1, on the reverse strand, counting down.
CCTTGAAATAAAAATGAGAACAAAAGTCTTCTCTTTTCTAAGAATCAAAAGCTCATAAATAAATATACCTGTAGATATTACAAGGAACAGGATCGTTGGGAGAGCCAATGTCCCATATTATCTAAGAAATAAAAGGTCAACCCTTCAAAATATGTCCAATGATATGACTTCAAGGGAAACACTAGTGCCCTTGCTCTGAATTCACAAGGGTATGATTTAGAAATATAAACGAACATTACAATTTCTTGTTGATTTGGTACTCTATTAATCCCATCACCGTGGGATGTCAGTTTCCTCACAGTAATAAAGCCACTTAAGTAGCGAGTGAAAATAACAACAAGCCTTTCCCGCGTTGGAATTTTAAAATATTATTTTGGGGCCATTACCAGAAAGATACCCCTTCCTCCTCTCTAGCTCACCCCCTGCAGATATGAGTGATAGAGATGAACTTTGCAAATGGGGCTGTCAGATGCAATGTGGTACAGAAAGTCATAGAAGATCCCTCCACACACAACCAGATGATATCCGATTTGGATATACACACAATATACCTGTATTATGCATGATTCAAGGAGTAGCTGGAGAATTAGTTATAGCTAGAATCACTATGTTCACATGACTATATGGACAAAGGTAAAATGTGGATCAGAGAGGATCAGAGGTCAGATTGATTCTTTGAATCTTTTACCTAAAATTCTTCAATATCCTCTTAAAGTTGAGGCCAAGGAAGAATGAAAGCTAATTGTGAGCAGCTTAATAGAAAAAGGAATGATTATTTCTTGTTTCAGTTCTTATCTCTCTCAATCCTGCAGAAAAGCAGACGAGACCAATGGAATATGAAAACTGATACTATTTAAATAACAGAATTCTCTTGAGCTTTTTTTTTTGGTACTGGGGATCGAACTCAGGTCCTTGCGCTTGCAAGGCAGGGGACAGAACCACTGAGCTAACTCCCTGGCCCTCTCTTGAGCTTTTATGACTTCCAATAACATTTTTAGTTCTCAGCTAGCCCTGTGCTGTTCCTCCCAGGAACTTCTTGTAAACTCATTCCTGCCAGGCTCATGTGACTGGGAATATCTCCTTCTGACTTTTATTTTGTTGTGATACAATTTGTATATCATTTTACCACTTTAGCCATCTTAAGGTGTATACTCAGTGGTATTAAGTACATTAATAATGTTGGGTAACCATCCTAACTATATATTTACAGATCTTTTTAATCACCTGAGACAAACTCTATAAACATTAAGCAAAAATTCCCCTTTCTCCCATTCCTCTAGCTCTGGTACCTTCATTCTACTTTTTCTCTATTAATTTGTCCATTATAGATACCTCAAAAAATGGTACCATTCCATATTTGTCCATTTTTCCTCATTTCTTTTACTTAGCAACATTTTTTCAGGGTTTGTCTATATTATTTCACGTGTCAGAACTTTATTCTGATTTTATGAGTGCAGGCTGGAGATGTATTTCAGTGGTTGAGTGCTTGTCTGGCTTGAGTGAGGCCCTGGATTTGATCTCCAGCACTGCAAAACAAAACAACAACAACACACACAAAAAACTAAAAAAGCTGTTGTGGATCAATAATATTTCATTTTATGTCTAGGTCACATTTTGTTTATTAGTCATGTGTTGATGGACAACTGGGTTGTTTCCACTTGTTGACTATTATGAACAATGCTGCTATTATTTCTGGGGTACAAGTATTTGTTTGGGTTCCTGTTCTCAATTATTTTAGTTTATACCAAGGATGGGGTTGCTGAATTTTATTTTTTATCTTTTTAAGGAACTGCCAAACTGTTTTCCACAGTGGTTTCACCATTTCATCACTTATCAACATTTTGTCCCTATTTGTATCTGATAGAAACTAGATCATCTTCCTAGAGTATTAGAAAAGATATCAGAGAAATGCTGCCCTTGATCCTTGGTAGAGAGCTCCTCAAGTACTAAACACCAGAATAGCAATTAAATCACCAGGAAATCATCCCTGGATGCTTGTTTACCAAGTCAAATATCTTCAACCCAACAGAAAACAGACTTTGTGTAAAGCAGAGGAAGATGATGTATATCCCCCCGCCCCCACCACGGATGATGTATGTAGCAGTAACTGTTCACCTACATCCATAGGGACGATACCTACAGCTACACAAAAGTTGTCCACATCTCCTGGGAAGTTCTTGGGTTCTTATTCTTATGTGGGAATGAGGCTCTTAGATTCCTATCCAAGATCACAGTTTATTTTATTTGGAACTATTAGTTAGAACATTTCTGTGATATAGATCTCCAGGATTCTTAGTATGTAAAGTCATCTTACAGAGATGATGAAGAGACCACATTTTTCCTATGATAACTCTTAGAATAGGCTTCTTTAGGGAGTCATAAATTTGAGGTGGTCATCAAAAATTTGTCCCACGTTTTGGCTAACATGTAGCCCAAACCCTGAAGTCACAGAAATTTAAATTCCTTAATTTAAATTCCTTAATTCCTAATCCAAATACATATTAATAGCGTAGTATTGGATTTTCTTTTTGCCAATCATGTGGAATATGGATTATTGATAACATTCATATTGTACAATAGAAGTCAAGTCAAATAATTTTTAAAGTTAAAAGTGAAAGCAGGAAGAGAATAGTTCTGCAATAGTAGAGTATCTCTGAAAATATGGTTTTCCATAAAGGCAATAAGAACAATGGCCAAAATTGTCAAAAATCAACTTTATCAGGACTCTTGAAAAGTAACTAGCTGGGCATGCTGGTGCATGTCTATAATCCCAGTACTCTGAAGGCTGAGGCAGGAGGATTGCTGTGAGTTCGAGGCCAGCCTGGGCTACATAGTGAGTTTAAGGCAATCCTGCATTACAAAGTGAGACCCTGTCTCAAAAAACAAGCAAGCAAACAAGCAAACAATAACTAAAGGCTTGAAAAATCTGAGGAGTGTATAGTCAATGAAAAATGATGGAATATCATTATGAACAGCAAGTTTTTGTTCTATTTCTGTTTCCTTTTCTGTAGCTCTTTTATACCTTGGGAAACCAACAAGTACCTTGACAAGTAGAGTAGCACTGAAAACACACATTCTGGCAGCCACTAAAAAAGGGTGGAATGGGAATGGGGCTGAGACAGATGAGAAGTGCCTGTCTCTTTCATTTGTCCCTGCTGGTTATGGGGAGCTATGACTTAGCCAGAGGCTGTCTGCCCTTCCCCCTTGCACCAGAACGGACTGGGATTGTTTGCTTCAGTGTCCTTTTTGGCTATCAAACCTCATTTTCCATGCCATCATGAGTGCAGTCAGGCAGTGTGGGGCCCTTTTCCTGCTCCAGCCATTTCCAATGATGCTGTAATATTTTTGAGGACAGAGGACCTGGAAAGGGCTGAGATCAGGAAGGGAGGGATCTGGGCTTCTTACTTGCAAACCTAGCATTCATAGCAAACTTTGCAGATTCCCTGGCTTCATCCCTCACCCACACTGAAACAGGCCTGCAATCTGCTATGTAAATAGCACTTCCCAAGCACTCCTCAGGTTTCAGTCTAGGTGGGTTCTCTCCTGTGAACTGGCCCCCTGTGCTGTAGCACAGGCCTTGTTACAATAAAGACTCACTTTGGTGTTCTGGTAATCCTGCTCGTGATTTATTTCTTGGCTATGGTGACTCCAAAAGTCCAATAAATCTACTCAGGATTTTTATCCTGAGTAGTGGACAAAGTGAATAAACAGAGCTGTCAACACTGGAGATCTCCAGAGACCAACAGCTAATGAAGAACAACAGCTAAATAAAACCAGTGGCAGTGAGCAGCACCTGAAAGAGTCAACTTATGGTGTCCAGCATGAGCTGGCATCAGATGGTGACAGCTAGCAGTGGCAGAAGCCCAGCACACAACAGAGTCAGTCTATGCTGTCCAGTACAAGCTGGCATTGGATGGTGATGGCTGCCAGAGGCAATGGCCAGAGGTAATGTGTCAGTTGTTCTCATCTAGTGACATCAGAACTACTAGTGTAGCTGCACTTGGCTGATTCATGATTTCCACCTGAAGTGAGCAAAAGAACCCTTAGCTGACCGGCAACAGCTGTCCTAATAGTTCAGTTCCACATAGATTTTCATTATTTTACTGGCAACTCCCAGAGAATCCCTACTTGCAGGATTTGCTTTTATTCAACCTGACTCAGAACTCGCTGTGAACAGCCTTCCCCAGGTGATGGTAGAAATATTCAGCAGTCATTATTTAACATTGTGGCTACCCGAGATATGGTTAATGGGACAAACAAGAGGCTGATGAAAAAACTTAAAAGCTAGGGAATATTATTTCAATAAGTGGTTCTGAAAAGCTCTGACATATTCCTGGGAACTGAGAAGGGCATGTTTGAATCAACAGGGTTGCATGTGCCCTTGACCTCATATGCTCCTGATTTCTCACGTGGGCCTGCTCTGAGACTACACAATTGGGAAATGAAGACATTGGTTGAGTTGGAAGCAGCTAGACTTGAAGTCACAATACCACCATTCTCACAGTACTCTACCAGTAAGGATAGCAGACAGCAATGCTAGGCACTAAAGAAAATCTCTATTTAATCATTAGGTGGCCATTAACACAATCAGAGACTTCAGTAATCACACATGACAAAGAATACAGACTTTAAAGAATTAGTTCGGGAAAGTTATTTAAAAAAATACTACCAACAATAACAAAAAATCTCACAGAGAAATTTGATTTCTAGAGTTACCACAGTATAAATCTATAATATTTATTTAAATTTATTTGTTTACTTATTTTTGTGGTGCCAAGGATGGAACTCAGGGATTCATGCATGCTAAGAAAGTGATACAGCTCTACCATTGAGTGATACCTACAGCCATTAAAATGTGCAAATATTTATGAAATATGGAAAGGAACAGGAAATAATGGCTTATATACAGGAAAATGAAAAATTCAACAGAAACTACTACCAAGTATGCTGAGACATTGGGCTTACCAAACAAAGATTTTAAGTAAACTATTATAAATGTATTCAAGGAATTAAAAGAAGTATGAGAATGATGTTTCACCAAACATATAACAACAACAAAAAGACAAAAAAAAGAACTTCAAAAAGAACCAGATAGAAAATAAGGATGGGAAATAAAATAAGTAACATAAGACTTCATCAAAGTAAGTTAACAGCATATGTGAGTAGGCAGAAGAAGAAATAAACTTGAAAATATGTTAATTAAGACTACTCAGTTTCTGGGGAAGAAAGTAGGAAGAATGGAGGAAACTGAATAGAGCCTGATGGATCTGTGAGCAAAACCAAGAATATTATGGGGGGAGAGGAGAGAACATTTGAAGAAATAATGGCTGCAAATGCTCCAAATTTTATAAGAAAACATTATACATCCAAGAAGTTTAATGAACACCAATTAAATAAACTCTGAGACAAATTACAGTCACACTGTTGAAAGGCAATGACAAGAAAAAATATGAAAAGCAGCTGGAGAGACTCTTCACATATAAGGGATTCTCTGTAAGATTATCAGCTGATTTCTTATCAGAAGCCATAGAGGCCAAGACAGTAGAATGACGTACTAAAAGTGCTAAAAGAAAGAGTGTTAACCAAGAATTACATATGTAGAAAAACTATCTCTCAAAACCAAAAAATAAATTAAATATTTCCAGAAAAACAAAAGCTGAGAGGATTTACCACCAGCAGACTCAATATATAAGAAACACTAGAGGAAATCCTTGAGGGTAAAATGAATAGACATGATACTAGGTCAATCTATCTAAAAATGAGAAACACTAACAACTAATAAATAATAATAACTGCAAGATAAATATAAAAGACAACATAAATGTATATGTTATTATGGAAAACATAACATGAGCTCTACCCTCTTCAGTTTTTCGGCATTGAATATGACACCAACTTTAGTTTTTCATATGTGGTAGCCTCTATTGTGTTAAGATAATTGCTTTCTATTACTGATTGTTATATATTTTCACAATGGATAGATACTGAATTTGTTGTGTTTTTTCCCCATCTCTGTCTTTTTTAAAAAAATTCTTTTGCTGGTACTTTTTAGGTATACAATACATTTACATTTATCTTTGGGTGCTTGTACCTGTACATGATGTATCTTGGTTCTTATTTTTTTCCCCATTACCTGTGCACCCCTCCCCACCTCCACCCTTCCCTATTTATGTAGATTTTGTTTCCATTTTTTTTCTTTTCTCATAATTTTTCCTTCCCCTTCTTTCCTTTCCCCTTCCCCTCCCACCACCCCTACACCTTTGGATCTTTTCCTATTTAAAATTATCAATTATTCATTTTAATCATTTTAATCCTTATTTACACTTCCATTTTCTCACACCAGAGAAACTATGTGGTATTTACACATATGTCCTATTTATTTCACTTAAGAGTATCACCTCAATGTGCATCCACTTAGCTATAAATGTCTCTAGTTTCTAATTCTTTATGGCTGAGTAGTGAGGTGATCATGTGATTTTTATCCTTTATTTTGTTAATGTGGTATATCACATTGATTGATTTCTATGTAGAACTATCATTGCATTCAAGGAATAAATCTCTCTTGCTCATGGCACACGATCCTTTCCATGTATTGATATTTTTGTTTTAGTAATATTTCGTTGAGAATTTCTGCAGCTATATTTATCAGGGATATTGGCCTATAGTTTTCTTTTTTCTGAAATGTCTTATTCTGATTTTATTTCAGGGTAATGCTAGCTTCAGAAAATGAGTATAGAAGCATTCACACTTCCATTTTTTGACAGCCTAGAGGAGGATTGGTGTTAGTTCTTTAAGTCTCAACAGAATTCACTGGTAGTTTTCTGGTCCTAAGCTTTTCTTTTTGGAAGATTTTGAATTACTAATCTAAACTTTTTAGTTATAGGTCTAGTTATGGGTTAGTTTGGATTTTCTATTTCTTCATGAATCAGTTTTGGTAAATTGCATGTTCCTAGGAATTTATCCATTTCACCTAGTTTTTTGTTTAAAATAAATTAGAGAAAGATCCAACATGGCTGAAAGGAAGAGAAGTCACCTTGGATCTACTCAGAGAAAAAGAAACTAAGAACACAGGTAATTGGAAAGAAAGAAGGGACATACATCCTGATGCCAAAACCAGTCTGAAATAAGACACTTACAGATCAAATAAAACATAGGCCTGGGACTCCATAAAACAGTGCATCAGCCCACAGGGCTACCATCGGCACAAATGCACAGAGTGAGAGCAGAGCAAGAATCACCATCCTGGGAAGTCTTAAAGAAACTGACGGACTTAAAAGTTGCTGCTAACTCAAGCCGCACAGGATAGATTAGGAAAGCAGGGCTCTTGTCTCTTTAGTTCTCCTCCACACATCTGACACTGCAGCCTGGCAGCAGATTTCGCTGTTGCTGACAAACACAGAGCTGACCAGAACTCTGCTCCCTCCCCAGTGGAAAGGCCAATAACCTCCCCCTTTTCTTTTCTTTCTCTGTTATGCTTTCCAAATCTGGAACCAAAGTGCAGCTGAAAAAAATGAGTTACGACCAGCTGCTTAAGAGAAACACACAGACCCTTGCGGAATTTTACCAACTGCCATTAACCCCGTAGAGAGGAGATGGAAGACTGAGCAGAAGAGAGCAGCACAGCCCCCTCCTTGCCCCCTTCCCCCAGCAAACATGTTGAGACAGGACAGAGAAGTGCCAGTGGGGTCGAAACAGAGGAGGGTGTGCAAAGACCAAGTGCCCAAATGGAGCCAACTGTACAGGGGACTGAGAGCAGCCCGGGCTGCCCCTTCCTGAGGGTGCCACAACAGCTCACGGTAAGCTAGCTTGGGTGGGCCAGAGAGAGACATCCAAAAGGCTGCTGGCTGAGGACTGCCCAGCTCCCACAGTATCAAACTCTACCCAGACTTCGCGGGGACACACGGCACAGTTCTGGGACACTACTTGCTTTGGCCACTGCCATAGGACTGTCACCTCCAGAGGAATTTTATTTTTGATTATTTTTTGTTTCCTTGTTGGTTTTGTTTCTTCTTTCTGTCTTTTTTTTTTTTTTAAAGTTTTTACTTTTATGTTTATCTCGTTCTAATCATCCTCTTTCTATCTCTCCTCAACTATCTCTCTGAGTTTATGATATTTTCACGTGAGTGAAAAATCATCTCTTATCTTTCTGGCTCACTTTGATATTCTTTTGTCCTTCATGCTTTCTCTCCTGCCCTCTTATCTAGTTGCCCAAACACTGGATGATCATTTTTAGTCCTTCAGTCTTGCCGCTACTGCATTTCCCTTCATTTATCTCTCTGCTTTGCTCCTGTCTCTTTTAAATTTCCCTCTCCTTTTAAACTTCCCCACTAAGGCAAAACTCAGTGCATACAAGCTCCTTGTTTATGTTAGGTTGTAACTATAGATCTTACTCCTATTGTTAAAGGTACCAAATTAATAGTTACAACAATTTGCCAGTTTCTAGGCTGTACTTGAGGCTATTGACATTGCTAATTATACTACTTTAGCCAGGATGTCCTACCTGCTGTAATTAGTTGTTCCCCTTGTATGACAACAATGAGATTGTCTGGGGCCATAACTACCAGCATAGTCCAACGTCAAAGGTCTGAGTGCTGAACCAAATAAATAGCAACTTCTGATCCTTAATAAATTGGGAAGGTAGGATCTCGGTGGAGACACAAAGACCAAGAATCACATAGGCCCAGAAGACATCTCTGAGAAATAGACATTTCCTAGAGATGTTGTGATACTAGCGATAAAGCTATCTGCCATAAGAAATTTACAAGCATCAACACAGAAAACAAAATAAAATTAAAAAATATAAAATGACAAGATGCCGAATCAAAATGCAATCCCAGACCTCCAGCCCATCTAGGACAAATCCGGGAGACAAGCAAATAGAGGAAATCAGAAATCACTCACCTGATTTTTCTGAGATATAGAAGCATAGGTAAGAAAACAGTTACATGAGGTACAGAGAAAATAATCTCTCAGGCAAAAAAAGAAATGATCAAAATGAAAGACATGCTCAATGAATCTAGAGTAAAAACAGATAGAAAATAGAGGAGCTTAGGAAAATGATGGAAATCTTGAATGCCCAACATAGGAAAGAAATGGAATTTATGAAACATTCAAACAGATATCCAGGAGATTAAAAATTCCATTGAAAGTACACACAATAGATTAAATGAAGGTGAGGACAGAATTTCTGAACTAGAAGACAGAAATGCAGTTAATGACCATGAAAAGAAAGGTATCTTAAAAATGCCAAGGGACCATGAAAAATGAATCCAACAATTGCAAGATGATGCAAAAGAGAACATTAGATTGATTGGGGTCAATGAGAGAGTTGGAGACAGTGGAAATTCCATACAAAGCCTATTCAAAGAAGTATTGGCAGAAAACTTCCCAAACATGGAAAAAGAATTTGACACACAAATAAGTGAGGCATATAGAACTCCAATGAGCCATGACCAAAATAAATCTACACTAAAGCATATAATTATCAAGATCTCAGAAATTTAGCCCAAGAACAGAATGTTAAAAGCTGTTAGAGAAAAGGACAAATCATGTACAAATGAAAGCCCATCAGTATCACAGCAGACTTCTCAATGCAAACCCTTAAGTCAAGGAGAGCTTGGAGTGAAGTATTCCAGATTCTGAAAGGAAACAACCTCCAACCCAGATTGATGCACCCTGCAAAACTATCTTCCAAATTCAATGGAGAAATAAGGTACTTCTATGACAAAGAACAACTGAAGTAATTCATGACCACTAAACCAGCTCTACAAAATGCCCTGAGGAATATTTTAGAAAGAGATAATGAAGACCACAACTCCAAGAACACCAATAGAAAGAAGCCACCAAGCAAGGCAAACAATTAACAGAGGAGAATGACAGGGAGCCAACAGCAGGAAAATAACATGACAAGGATAAGCCAATACATTTCAGTTATAACCATCTATGTAAATGGGCTCAACTCAACAATCAAAAGAAACAGACTGGCAGAATGGATCAAAAAACAAGATCCAACAATTTGCTACATAACTTTAACTCAAAAAGAAATTCATACACTGAAAGTCAGAGGATGGAAAACAATACTGCATGCAACAGGAAGCTGGAAAAAATCAGGGGTAGCTATACTATTTACAGACAAAGTGGATTTCAAGCCAAGACTGATTAAGAGAGACAAAGAAGGTCACTACATCCTTGTAAAGGGAACAATCCAAGAGGGAGAGATAAAAATCATAAATATATATGCACCAAATACCAGTGCAACAACTTATGTAAAACAAATATTAACAGACATGAAAAATCAAATAGGCACTAATACAGTTGTAATGGGGGACCTCCATACCTCATTGACACAAATAGATCAACTAGACAAAAAATTGACAAAGAAATATCAGAACTGAACCAAACCTGTGAACAAATGTACCTAGTAGATGTCTACAGAGTGTTCCATGCCACAACATCAGAATACACATTCTTCTCAGCCGCACAGGGGATGGTCCCAAAAATAGACCACATACTAGCCCAAAATAGACCACATACTAGCCCATAGAACATGCTTAAGTAAACACAAAGGAACTGAAATCATCCCAAGCATATTATCTGACCATAGTGCAATGAAATTGGAAATCAATGGCAAAAGAAACCACAAAACCTTCATAAACACATGGAAATTAAATAACATCCAACAACCAATGGATCACAGATGAAATTAAAGAAGAAATTAAACAATATATACAATTAAATAATAATGCTTATACAACATACTGAAACCTAAGGGATGCAATGCAAGCAGTCCTACGAGCAAAATTTAAATTCTCATATTAGGAAAAGAGAATAAACTAAAATAAACAACGTAATGCTGAATCTCAAACATCTAGAAAAAGAAGAACAAGTCAAGCCAAACTCTTGTATGAGAGGCAATTATAAAGATCAAGCATATATTAATGCAAGTGAGACTAAGAAAATAATACAAAGAATCAATAAATTGAAGAGTTGGTTCTTTGAAAGATTAAATAAAATTGATAAACTCTCACTCAACATTATCAAAAAAGGAAAGAAAAAAGTCATATTCATGCAATTAGAAATGAAAAGGGCAAAATCACAATAGATCTTGCAGAAATTTAGATCATCAATATCTACTTCAAGAACCCATACTCTAATTAAATGGAAAAAACAAATGGACAGATTCCTAGATACATATGAATTACAAAAGCTGAATCATGAAGATATAAAAATTCTAAATAAACCAATATAGGTCAATGAAATTGAAAATGTAGTTAAAAACCTACCAACAAAGAAAAGCCCAGGACCTCCCAGTTTCATTGCTGAATTCTACAAGAAATGTAGGTAAAATCTAATGACTTTACTCTTCAAACTCTTCAATGAAATTGAAAGGGAAGCAATACTCCCAATATCATTCCTGGAAGCAAGTATTACCCTGATACTAAAACCAAAGAAGAATTCAACCAAAAATAGAGAACTGCAGGCCAATCTCCCTAATGAACATAGTCACAAAAGTTCTCAATGAGATACTGGCAAACAGAATTCAGCAAATCATCAAGAAGTATATACACCATGATCAAGTAGGATTCATCCCAGTGATGCAGGGATGGTTCAACATACACAAATAAATAAATATAATATACCATATCAACAGAGCCAAAGAGAAACCTCACATGATCATCTCAATAGATACAGAAAAAGCGTTTGAGAAAGTCCAACACTTATTCATGATAAAAACCCTACAGAAAATTGGAATAGATGGCTTTTATCTCAATCTGATGAAGGCCATCTATGACAAACCAAAAGCCAACCTCATAATAAGTGGTAAAAAACTATAAGCTTTTCCTCTAAAATAAGGAAGAAGGCAAGGATGTCCACTATCTCCACTCCTATTCAACGCAGTTCTGGAAACATTAGTCAGAGCAATCAGACAAGAGAAAGAAATAAAAGGGACAAAGATAGGAAAGGAAGAAGTAAAATGATCATTATTTGTGAATGACATGATACTTTATATAGAAGACCCCAAAAATTCCACCATAAGGCTTCTAGATTAAATAACCAAATTCAGTAGTACGGCTGGATACAAAGTCAGCACTCAAAAATCAATAGCATTCCTGTATGCAAATAACAAACTCACACAGAGAGAAATTAGTGAAACAATATCTTTCACAATAGCATTAAAAAGAAATAGAAGTTAATCTCACAAAGGAAGTAAAAGATCCTTACATTGAAAATTACAGTACTCTTAAAAATGAGATCGAAGTGGAGACTAAGAGAACGATACAAAAAATCAATGAAGCCAAGAGTTGGTTCTTTGAAAGAATCAACAAAATTGACAAACCTTTAGCCAACTTGTCAGAAAAAGGAAAGAAAAGGCCCAAATCCATTCAATTAGAAATGAAAAGGGTGAAATTACAACAGACCCAGTAGAAATCCAGAGGATCATCAATACCTACTTCCAGAACCTATACGCCAACAAGATGGACAACACAGAAGAAATGGACAGATTCCTACATACATATGAATTACCAAAGTTGAACGAAGAAGACCTAAAAATTCTGAACAACCCAATATCAACTGATGAAATTGAAAATGTAATTAAAAACTTACCAACTAAGAAAAGCCCGGGCCCTGATGGCTTCACTGCTGAATTCTACAAGACATTTAGAGAGGAACTGCTGCCTCTACTGTTTAAACTCTTCAATGAAATTGAAAGGGAAGCAATACTCCCAAATTCATTCCTGGAAGCAAGCATCACTTTGATCCCCAAAGCAGAGAAAGACCCAACTGAAAAGGAGAGCTATAGGTCAATCTCACTAATGAACATAGATGCAAAAATCCTTAATTACATACTGGCAAACAGAATGCAGAAGATCATCAAGAAGATCATGCACCCTAATCAAGTGGGATTCACCCCAGGGATGCAGGGATGGTTCAATATACGCAAATCAATCAATGTAATACACTATATCAATAGAGCCAAGGACAAAAACCATATGATTATCTCCATAGATGCAGAAAAAGCATGTGACAAAATCCAACATGTATTTATGATAAAAACCCTACAAAAAATTGGAATAGATGGTCTCTACCTCAAATTGATAGAAGCCATCTATGAAAAACCAACAGCCAATATCATACTAAATGGTCAAAAACTGAAATCCTTCACACTCAAATCAGGAACAAGACAAGGATATCCACTATCACCACTCTTGTTCAATATAGTTCTGGAAACATTAGCCACGGCAATTAGACAAGAGGAAGAAATAAAAGGAATAAAGATAGGAAATGAAGAAGTCAAACTGTCATTATTTGCAGATGAAATGATACTCTATATAGAAGACCCCAAGAACTTCAAAAGTCTTCTAGACTTAATAACCAAATTCAGTCAAGTAGCTGGTTACAAGGTCAACACACAAAAATCAATAGCTTTCCTCTACACCAATGACAGACTCATTGAGAGAGAAATAGGGCAAATAATTCCTTTCACAATAGCATCCAAAAAACTGAAATACCTAGGAATCATCCTAATGAAAGAAATCAAAGACCTCTTCTCTGAAAACTATGGCACTCTGAAAAGAGAGATTGAAGATGATATCAGAAAATGGACAGACATCCCCTGCTCCTGGGTAGGAAGGATTAATATAGTGAAAATGGCCACACTTCCAAAACTGCTATATAGATTTAATGCAATTCCAATTGAGATTCCAGTAGCATACTTCATGGACCTTGAGAAAACAATCCAAAAATTCATTTGGAACAAGAAGAGACCCAGAATAGCAAAAGCAATTCTAGGTAACAGAGACATGGCAGGGGGTATCACAATCTCCAACCTGCAACTATACTACAAAGCTACTGTGATCAAAACATCATGGTACTGGCAAAGAAACAGACCTGAGGATCAGTGGAGCAGACTAGAAGATGCAGAAACAATGCCAGACACAGTCAGCCATCTCATCTTCAATAAAGGAGCCAAACACCCTCACTGGAGGAAAGATAGCTTCTTTAATAAATGGTGCTGGAAAAATTGGGCTTCAACTTGCCAAAGATTAAAACTAGACCTATATCTCTCACCATGCACTAAACTACAATCAAAATGGATTAAAAATCCAAATATTAAAATAGAAACTCTGAACCAGTTGGAACAGAGGTTAGGTAGAACTCTTGAAGACATAGGTGTAGGAAAAGATTTTATGAACAAAACCTCAGTTGCCCAAGAACTAGCACAAACAATCAACAAGTGGGATCTCTTCTTATTAAAAGGCTTCTGCACAGCAAGAGAAACCATGAGCAGTGTGAAGAGACAACCCACAATGTGGGAAAAAATCTTCACCTCCTCTTCCTCAGACAAAGGTCTACTATCTCAAATCTATAAAGAATTTAAAAAGTTCAGACCTCCCAAATTTAAAGACCCAATACAAAAGTGAGTGTCTGAAATGAACAGACATTTCTCAGACAAAGAAGTAGAAATAGCAAATAAATACATGAGAAAATGTTCAGCATCACTGGTCATTCGAGAGATGCAGATGAAAATAACACTGAGATTCCACCTCACTCCAAAAAGAATGGCTGCTATCATGAAATCAACCAATAACAAATGCTGATGGGACTGTGGGGAAAGAGGAACCCTGCTCCACTGCTGGTGGGAGTGTAGACTGGTGCAAGCACTGTGGAAATCAGTATGGAGATACCTCAAAGAACTAGGACTGGAAGTCCCATTTGGCCCAGCTATTCCACTGCTGGGGATCTTCCCCAAAGAAATAAAAGAATCATAACACAGTGATATATGTGCACCTATGTTCATAGCAGCACAGTTTGTGATAGCTAAAACTTGGAAACAGCCCAAATGCCCATCAACTGGAGATTGGATAAAGAAAATGTGGTTTTTATAAAATGGAGTACTACTCAGCCATAAAAAATGAGAAATTAGAGATATTTATAGCTAAGTGGATGCACATTGAGGTGATACTCTTAAGTGAAATAAATAGGACACACATGTGTAAATACCAAATAGTTTCTCTGGTGTGAGAAACTGAAAGTGTAAATAAGGACTGAACGTAAAATAGGTAATGTGAAATAGGAAGAAAAGGGGCAACGTGGAAGGAAGTGGGAGGGCTAGAGGAAAGACTAGAAGGGAATGGGATTCATATGAGAAAATGGAAAAATAGGAACAAAATCTTTGTAAATAGGGAGGACTGGAGGGGTTGAAGGGAGGGCTGGGCAAGGGTGAAAAACAAGAACCAAGAGAGACTAGGTAAAGGTGCAAATTTCCAATGATGAATGTCATTATACTGTATAACTAAAGTGTACCAATGATTAGAATGAATAATCAAAAATGTAAAATAGGAAGAAAAGGTCCAAAGGTGTAGGGGTAGTGGGAGGGGCAGGGGAAAGGAAAGAAGGGAAAGGAAAAATGCTGAGAAATGGAAAAAATGGAAATAAAGTCTTTGTAAATAGGGAAAGGTGGAGGGGGTGAAGGGAGGGCTAGGAATGGGGAAAAAATAAGAAGCAAGATGCATCATGTAAAGGTACAATTCCCAATGAGAAATGTAATTGTGTCGTATACCTACAATGTACCAATAAAAGAATTTAATAAAAAAAACACAACAAACAATATATAGCACCTGATAATTTACAACTGAAAAAAAAAAGAAAATGGAAAGACATCCCTTTTCAGTGGGTAAGAAGAATCAACATACTGAAGATTGCCGTACTCCCAAAATTGTTACACAGATTTAATGAAATTCCAATTAAAATACCATTAGCATATGTCACAGAATTAGAGAAATCATTTCTAAAATTCACTTGGAATCAGAAGAGATATAGAATAGCAAAAACAATTGTCGGCAACAAAGGCAAGACAGGAGGCATCATAATCCCTCAGTTGAAATTATACTACTGTAATAAATGATAGAAGTATAAATTAAACAATTATAGTAAATAATTATAGAAGTATACATTATGCTTCTGCAATATAAACAACATGGTATCATAAAAAAACAAAACAAAACAAAACAAAACAAACAACAACAAAACAAAAACCAGACATGAAGATCAATGGAATAGGTTAGAAGATGCAGAAAGAACCTCAAATACACTCAGCCACCTTATCTTTGACAAAGGTGCCAAATATGTTCCCTGGAAGAAAGGCAACCTCTTTAATAAATGGTGCTGGAAAAACTGGCTTTCTATATGCCAAAGGCTAAAACTAGATCCAAGTCTTTTACTACGCAGTAAAATAAAAATAAATGAAAGGTCTAAATATTAAAACAGAAACATTAAATCTGCTAAAAGAGAGAATAGGTAGAAACTTGAGGACACAGGAGTAAGCAAAGATTCCATGAACAAAACCCAGACCGCACAGGAAATACTATAAAGAATCAACAACTGTAACTTCATCTTATTAACAAGCTTTTACCCCGACAAAAAAATCATCAGTAGAGTGAAAAGACAGCCCACAGAGTGGGAAAAAATTTTAGCCATGGTTCCTCAGACGAAGACCTAGTATCTAGAACATATAAAGAATTGAAAAAAATCAGCCCACCCAAATTTAAAGACCTAATCCAAAAATGGGCATACACTTCTCAGATGAAGAAATAGAAACAGCAAATAAATATAAGAAAATATGTTCAAAATCACTGATCATTTGAGAGATATAAATTAAAATAATGCTGAAGTTCCATCTTACTCCAGAAGGAATGGCTATTATGAAGAAATCAACCAACAACAAACACTGGTGTGGCTGTGGGGAAAAAGGAACCCTGCTCCACTGTTGGTGGGAGTGTTGACTTGTGTAACCACTGTGGAAATCAGTGTGGAGATTCCTCAAAAAACTAGGATTAGAGGTCCCATTTGACCCAGCTATTCCCCTGCTGGGTATCTTCCCACAAGAATTAAAAGAATCATACAACAGCAATATATGTTCCCCCATTTTCATAGCGTCACAGTTTGTAATAGCTAAAACTTGGAAGCAGCCTACTTTCCCATCAACTGGAGACTGGATAAAGAAGATGTGAGTTTAAAAAAAAAAATAAAATGGAGTGCTACTCATCCATAAAGAACAAGAAACTAGAGTCATTTATAGCTAAATGGATGCACATTGAGGCGATACTCTTAAGTGAAATAAATAGGACACACATGTGTAAATACAGAATAATTTCTCTGGTATGAGAAACTGAAAGTGTAAATAAAGATCAAAATGTATAATAGATAATGTGAAATAGGAAGAAAAGGTCAAAAGGGGAAGGGGAAGTGGGAGGGGTAGGGGAAAGAAAGAAGGGAAAGGAATAAAAATAAGAAATGGAAAAAATGGAAATAAAGTCTGTGTAAATAGCAAGGGTTGGAGGGGGTGAAGGGAGGGCAGGCAAATAGGGAAAAAAGAAGAACCAAGATATATGTAAAGGTACAAATTCCAGTGTTGAATGTTATCATATTGTATGCCTAAAATGTACTAATAAACTTAATGAATAAAAGTATAATCTGTATTATATTATAATTTAGTAAAATTAACTATAGTAAAAGTACAACCTAAGTTATTCTATAATTTGCTTGAATGTACACTTTTATTGTCCAATATAATAATATCACAATATCAGCTAACCAACACTGAGCTCTGTTTTGTCATTGATTTAGTTGGCACAGAGACACATTTGATAGTCTGCATTCTATTTTTTAATCTGAAGATTATAAAATTGAGCAAAGCATATTTTTACTATTTTTTTCTGTAGGCAAATAATTTCTGAGGCATTAAGTATAAATTAATGTATTTGTCCATTACTTACAAAAGGTAAACCTCTATTATCGGAGTCTATAATCACATTTGTATTTTGAAGCAAGCTCCCTGATTAAAGAATAATTTTCTCTTAATATCTAAGATTCAGATTCTTCATAGACATGAAATGAAGTTCTACATGGCTTGCCTAGAATTATTTAATAGTTGTCATTTGCTTCTCAATAAAAAGCATGTGTTTTATCAGAAGGAAACCAAAGTGTCTTGAAGACTTGGAGATTACTCAAACTTTTATAGCACAATATATTCAGCTGGAAGTGATTTAAAGAATTACTTGTGATTCACTGGCTATCAAATGTTTTATGGACAGTAGAGATGGAACTTAAACCTTTGTAACATCAGAATTATTATGTCAAGGCTGAAACCAGGACTATAATTCCATTAGAAATCTTTTCCAAGACATATGCTCATAAGATGATTAGAATTTTGAATCATGACACAAAATTGATGTGATTCATGAATTATACATGTGTCTGAGTTGTTAAGAAAATGTGTTGCACTGTCTGTGTACTTAATATACTCTAAGGGCCTGAAACATACATTTCATTTCAGAATGAAGCTAAAAGTTTCAAAAAGAAGCTATGTATACCCCATCTTGAGAGAGAGAGAGACAGTTTGTATGCATCTTTTTTTTTCAATAAGGGAGATGATGATAAACAAAAAATGGAGAAAGAAACCTATGGTTTTCTTACATCTTTGAGGCCTCATGTATTTATCCAGGTAAAGACTGCATGGCAGTAAGAATTGAATTCAATAAGACTGTGAACTCTGAAATTTAAGATTGAAAAGAAATTAAGATGGCTTTCAAAAGAATCTTGCCCCTTTAGTATCCTGAACTGATAGGTTTTTTTTTTTTCCTGGATGACATTTCCCCTAGTGTTTCTCTTGAAGAGATTCTTACTCTTCCTTCATACATAGAAAAAAAGAATGAGTCACTAATTATTAACCTAGTTAATATTTTTGTGATTTTGAGCATCTACCGAAATTTGCTGTCATTTTTCTTAAAAAAGGCTACAAAATTAAACACAATTTTAACTAAACAATATTGAGATTTGTATCTATGGATCTTAAGCATCAACCTCTGGTAGTTCACATTTTTTCTTCAACTTCAAGGGCTGCTATATCATTAATTACATTATTTAGAAGGTACAAATGGATCTAAATTGAATTATTTGAAGCAAAAATACAAAACAATATATAGCCAAGTATATATTTATAATTTTAACTATGAATATATAATTTTATTAACATAAAATGTTACAATGGGTATAAAATCTTATTATTATATAATTTCATCATACTAAATATTCAATAAGGTCAAAGAATTTGTAGCCAAAGGTTCTTTTAGTGGGTGAGTTGAAGTACTTATTTGCTAGAAAAATAGGGCATTGGCTATGAACATTTTGAAAATGATCATGAGAAGGTCTAGGATCTGTTTATGAATGGATGGCTGAAGAAGCCTGAAGGACAATGGTGCTGTAGGTGAGAAATTCAAGAGACATCAACTTTCATCGACATGGATTTTGAAGCAGCTGAGAGAGATAATAGGTAGTGTGTTTGAGAGCCTGAGAAATAGGAATAGGAAGATCTTGGTTGGTTTTATCATCAACATGGTATATTGGGCAATTGAACCAGTAATCAAAGAGCTTGGGCATTTTTTTTTGGGTTTACTTTGTTGTGTTATTTTTGTGTTAATGAAGAAAAAAGAAATGGTTTAAAAGTGGCAATGGGGGCCAGGGTGTCTGGGTTATACAAATAAAACATTTCTATTTGAGAGCAGTGTCTTTAAAGAACAAACAGACGTCAGCTAGCAACAGTAGCAACTAATATTATTGAGTAACAGAGACATACCAACCAGTGTTCTAAATGCTTCACAGGATGGTTGAAGTTGTGCTTAGTGAGGATTCAAAATGGAAGGAGTTTATAGGTATCATATAAAAAATTTCAGATGGCTTAACGAAAATGTTTGAGAGGGAAGCAAAGCTAACTGGATAATATTGAGGGTGCATGTGTGCATATGAAGATAAGCCCTTATGACCAGTACTTGTAACTAAAAAAAAAGGTGAGGTTCATCAACAGCAGCTAGAAGGTTATGTATTAGAAATGTAGAATTTTACTTCTCATCCCAACTGGCTGAATCAGACCCTGCATTTGTAAAACTATCCACAGGTGATATATGTACATTAAAGTTTGAGAGGTACCACTTCAGACAACCAGGGGAACATTCTAGTTAAGATGAATATCCAAATAAGAGTTAGGAATGTGGAGGATAAAATTTTAGGTAGTGTATGAATGATACATATCTTACTTTAAGAACTTTGTAAAGAAGGAAATCTGTGTGTATTTTATGTTAATATCATTGAACATGAAACCAAGGGACAGGAAGAACATATTACAATAAATTTCATTGAGCCTTGTATACCACTGTAATGGGACTGCTGAATCACAAATAATTGGCCTTGTATGAATATCTTCCCAGACACTATTGCTTTGTGGTCTGAGTGTGTGCTTGTTTTGGACTTGAGTAGAAATTTTCAAGATAAAAAATTGTCTACATGAAAATGTGACTATACTTAAAGGCTTGAAAATATTATGACAAACACCAATGGAGTACTGTCTGTCTTCTATACTCATAATCTGGGCTAAGCTTGGACAGCATTGCTGAGTGCAGAGAGCAAAAAAAGAACTTGCTTTGATTAAGTTGTGTTTTTAGGGTCTCTGATGCAGAATTTTGTCCATTATTGGTATTTGGGGAACATTTGCTTAGGAGAACAGGAAAAAAGAAGAAATATTTCAAAAGCATACCTTAAAAGCTTTAATACTCAATTATGGCATAGCTGGTAAAAGTGAAATAATTCTGGGCCAAGTGTGGTGGCACAAGCCTGTAATCTCCAATACTTGAGAGGCTGAGGCAGGAGGATCACCTTCAGTTTGAGGGTATCCTGGGCTACATAGAGTATTCAAGGCCAGCCTGAGCTACATAGTGAGACCCTGTCTCAAAAAAAAAAAAAAACACACAACAAAAACTCAATCAACCAATCAAACAACCAACCAAAACTCCCCCAACTGAAAGAAAAAAATGAAATGATTCTTCAGATAAATATCAACACAGTTATAGTGGAGGAACTTAATACCCCACTGTCACAAATAGACAGATCAACTAGACAAGAAGTCAACAAAGAAATATCAAAATTGAACCAAACCTTTGAACAAATAGACCTAACAATATTTACAGTGTTTCACTCAACAACAGAATACACATCTTTCTAAGCTTACATGGAACTACCTCCAAAATAAACCACATACAAGCCCATAAAGCATGCTCAAGTAAATTCAAAACAATCAAAATCATCCCACAGGAATTATGCAAACACATGGACACTAAACAATATATTCATTTTTTTTTTTTTTTTTTTTTTGGTACTGGGATCGAACTTGGGTCCTTGAGCTTGCGCAACAGGTGGCGAAACCACTGAGCTAAATTCCTGGCCCCTAAACAATATACTCTTGAATAATCAAAAGATCACAGAAGAAATCGAGAAAGAAACTAGGCAGTTCCTAGAATCAAACAATACAAAGAATCAATGAATCAAAGAGCTGGTTCTTTGAGAGAATAATGAAAATATACAAACTCCCTAGCCTATTTAAAAAAAAAGACAGACAGAAAGAAAAGACCAAAATAAATGGACTGAGAAATGAAAAATGTGAAATCACAATGGACTTTGCAGAAATCCAGATCATTAGTAACTACTTTGAGATCCTGCACTATATTTTTTAAAAAATTTTTTTCCCTATTAACTTTATTGGTACATTTTAGGTACAAAATAGTTACATTCATCATTGGGATCTTGTACCATTACATGAGTCTCTTGGTTCTTTTTTTTTCCCCCTTCCCTTGCCCTCCCTTCACCCCCTCCACCCTTCCCTATTTGCAAAGACCTTGTTTCCATTTTTTTCCTTTTCTCATATTTTTTCCTTTCCCCTTTTTCCCTTCCCCTACCCCTCCCAATTCCCCTGCTCTTTTAGACCTTTTCTTCCTGTTACACAATATCAGTTATACATTTTTAAAATTACAATATTAAGATCTAGGAGACATTACCACAGATTTTACAGAATTTAAAAGGATATAGAAAGCATATTACAAAAATCTTTTTTGAAATAAATTTGACAACTTCTAAGAAGTAACTTAGAAGACAAATTAATGAAACTAACTCTGGAGGAAATATAAAATTTGAATAGCACCTATTAAAGAAAGTATATTCCTAGCTTGAAAACCTACCTATATGACAATAGCAGGCTCATAAACATTTTAACTGATAAATTATATCAAACATTTAAAGCAGAAAAAAGAAGAAACACTTCTCAACTCATTTTAGGAAATCAACATTGTGCTAATCCTAAAACTGGATAAAGATAATAGAAGAAAAAAGTATGAACATAGATAGAAATTTGTTTAAAAAAACAAACTCTTAGAAGTCAGATCTGGCAGGATGTAGAAAGTGGTTTTGTTATAGGGATGGCAGTGTTGGTTCAGCATTGGAAGATCCACCCCCCAAAAGTCATCATTTTAACAGAGGAAAGGAGAAAGCCATATGATCCTGCCACTAGTTGGAGAAAGAGTATTGGACTAAATTCTACAGCTGTTCATGGTAAAAGCTATCAGGAGACTAGAAGTAGAACAGAAACTTCTCAACAGATCAAAGACATGTACTCCATACTTCCAGGGAGAATGCCTTACATGAATGGAGAAGATACAATGCTTTCTCCTTAAGGCGGGGAACAAGGGCATATATGCCTACTCTTCATCTGTCCATTAGACTTTGAAACATAGGTCTAAACAAAAATAGTCTGGCAATAAAATAACACAACCAGGATAGGATTGGCACAGCAGAAGCAAAATCTTTATATGTAGATGAAATGATTACCTACAGAGAAAATACTAAGAAATCTCTAGGAGCCCCTAGAACTTGTACTTGAATTTAGCAGGATTAGAAAAGACAGAGTATATATAAAAATTCAGGTCTGTGTATACTTGCTATAAATGAAGAACTGGATGTTGAAATTTAAAATTATGTAGGAGTACAAAGGACCTAGAAAAGCCAAAAAAAACCCAACAAGCCAAAAACAGTGTTGGAAGATGTATAGCACCCAATTTTAAGACTTCTTCTAAAGCTACAGTAATCAAGGCAGTGTTGGTGTAAGGAAAGACATATAGATCATTTGAATAAAACAGAGAATCTAGAAATAGAACCACACATATATGGTCCACTGAGTTTTGAAAGATTATTTAACATTAGCATTTTATAGAACATAAACTCAATTCAAGAGCTGAGGAAGAGATAGAGTTTTCAGCAAATGGCACTAGAACGCCTGGTATCCATATATAAAAAATTAACCTCAACCCTTTTTTTCCATACATGAAAATAACTTGAAGGGATCTATGAACCTAAATAAGAAAGCCTAAAAGTATGAAACTTTAAGAAGAAATTATAAGGGAAAATATTTATGAATTCACGGTAGGCAAGAACTACCTAGGATACAAAAAACATGATGTGTAAAAGTAAAAAATTGATAAATGAGATTCCATCAAAATTTAGAACTTTAAATGACATCATTAAAATGAAAAGTAGTCCTTAAACAGACCATATTTCCAATGCATATAACCTATGACCAGAATATATAAAGAACCCTTACAGCTCATTAATAGACAACCCAATTAAAATGTAGACATAAGAAGATGATAAATAGCCAGTATAGCACAAGGAATGGTGTGCAACTCTAGAATCAGAAAAATACTAATCAGTACAATAATAAGATTGAATTATACACTCATTAGGGAGATGAATTCAAAAGTTTTAAAAGCCTTGTCATGACTTTTTCTTTTTGTTGGATTCTCCCCCTTTGGATTTAATTTGTCAGTCCCAATGGATTCATTCTGCTGGGCTTCCTGGGGTTGTGATCCTCATTGTCTTTTCCTAGGGTATTGTCTAAAATTTGTTGGAGTGCCAGTTTGGTATTCATGAAGTTCCTGAGGTGCTCTTTATCATGAAAGTATCTTATTTCTCCATCAATTTTGAAAGATAGTTTTGCAGGGTACATCCATCTGGGTTGGAGGCTGTTTTCCTTTAGTGCTTGCAATACATCACTCCAAGCTCTTCTTGCCTTGAGGGTTTGCAATGAGAAGTCTGCTGTGATTCTGATGGACTTTCCTTTGTATGTGATTTGTGTCTTTCCTCTCACTGCTTGTAGAATTTTGTTCTTCTGTTGGATTTCTGGAATCCTAACTATTATATGCCTATGTGTAGATTTTTGTTTGATTAAGGCTATTTGGAGTCCTATATGCCTCACTTATCTGTATGTCAAGCTCTTTTCCCCTGCTTGGGAAGTTTTCTTCCATCACTTCTGTGAACAGTTTTTTCATGTCATCTGGACTGTCTCCTGTTTCTTCATTGACTCCAATCAGTCTTATGTTATTCTTCTTTGCATTGTCTAGCAGCTGCTGGATTGATTTCTCATGTTCCCTTGCAATTTTAAAGCAATTTTTCTTTTCCTTCTCACTAATTGCAATCTTATCTTCTATATGTGAAATTCTATCCTCACATGGGTTCATTCTGCTGTGCAGACTTTTGATGGAGTTTTTAATCTCTTGGAAATCTGTTTGTATCTGTTTTATGGATTCCATTTGTTTCCTATGTTGGGATTCCATCAGGTTCCTCAGATCCTCTATTTTTTTATCTGTGTCCTCTCTAGATTTATTAGTCATGTCTTGCACCATGAGCAAAATCTTTGCTGTTATCTGAGTAATTATTTCTGATTTCATTTTTCCCAGATCCTCTTTTGTTGCCAGTTCAGAGAGTCCAGGTGGTTGAGTATCAGAGTGTTCCATCTCATTTCCCTTTGAGGTTGCTGTAGGTGATCTGGAACTCTGTTTTTGAGGCTTGTTTATGTGTTTTCTCATTTCCACTGGGGGGAGGGCCCTTCTGGCACCCACACGGGTCACCTTCTGTGCCCTAAGAGCTTGGGATGGCAGCGGGGGAACTTCCTTCTGGGTTTTGGGACTGGATCAGCTTCTCTGCCCTAGGAGTTTGGGATGGTGGTGGGGGAGCTTCTTTCCAGGTGCTGGGACTGGCTGAGCTTCTCTGCCCTAGGAGCCTGGGATGGAGGTGGGGAGCTTCCTTCTGTGTTCTGGGATTGGCTCACCTTCTCTGCCCTAGGAGCCTGGGATGGAGGCAGGGAGCTTCTTTCTGGGTTCTCAGGATCTCTTCTTATTAAAAAGCTTCTGCACAGCAAGAGAAACTACCAACAGTGTGAAGAGACAACTCACAATGTGCGAAAAATTTTTCAACTGCTTTTCCTCAGACAAAAGTCTACTATCTAGAATCTCTAAAAAATATCAGACCATGCCGGAGATTTAGCTCAATGGTTTCGTCACCTGATGTGCAAGCACAAGGACTCGAGTTCGATCCCCTGTACCAAAAAAAAAAAAAAATCAGACCTTCCAAACTGAAAGACCCAATCCAAAAATGGGCATCTGAAATGAACAGACATTTCTCAGACAAAGAAGTAGAAATAGCAAAGAAACACATGAAAAAATGTTCAACATCACTGGTCCTTCATGAGTTGCAAATGAAAACAACGCTGAGATTCTACCTCACCCCAGAAAGAATGGCTGCTATCAAGAAATCAACCAGTAAGAAATGCTGGCAGGGCTGTGGGGAAAGAGGAACCTTGCTCCAGTGCTGGTGGGAGTGTAGACTGGTGTGACCATTGTGGAAATCAGTATGGAGATACCTCAAAGAACTAGGACTCGAAGTCCCATTTGACCCAGCTATTCCCCTGCTGGGTATTTCCCCCAAAGAATTAAAAGGGTCATATCACAGTGATATATGTGCACCCATGTTCTTAACTGCACAATGTGTAATAGCTAAAACTTGGAAGCAGCTTGATTGCCCATCAACTGCAGACTGGATAAAGAAAAATTTTTTTTTTATAAAGCAGAGTACTACTCAGCCATAAAAAATGAGAAATTAGAGACATTTTTTGCTAAACGTATGCACATTGAGGCAATACTCTTAAGTCAAATAAACAGGACACACGTGTAAATATTGAATAGTTTATGTAGTGTGAGAAAGTGAAAGTGTAAATAAGGATGAAAATGTATAATAGATAATGTGAAATAGGAAGAGAAGGGACAAAGGGGAAGGGGAAGTGGGAGAGGTAGGGGAAAGGAAAGAAAGGAAAGAAGGGAATGGAATTAATATGAGAAAATGAAAAAATGGAAACAATCTTTGTTAATAGGGAGGGATGGAGGGTTTGAAAGGAGGGCAGCAGAAAGGGGAAAAATAAGAACCAAGGGAGATTATGTAAAGGTGCAAATTTCCATTGATGAATGTCATTATATTGTTTACCTACAATGTAGCGATACAATTAATTAAAAATATTATACATCATGATGGAGTAGGATTCATCCAAAGGATGAAGGGATGTTTCAACATATAAAAATTAATAAATTTAATACACCACACAAATAGAAGCAAGGACAATAATGACATCATCATGTCTGTTGTGTACAGAAAAAGCATGTCACAAAATCCACCATCCATTCTTGATGAAACCCTGAAGAAATAGGTATAAAACAAAATTATCTCAATTTGACAAAAGCCATTTATCACAAACTAATGTCCAACATCATATTAAATGGGGAGAAGCTGAAAGCTTTCTGTTGTCTTGTGTTTATATGTCCTCCCTAAAGCCCCATGTGGTCATAAGTGAGGCTTCTTCAGAGATGGGTGGATCTGGAGTGTGGTGCTGGAATCGTTTCATGATGTAATGCTAAACTGAAGGGCACTAGGATTAAGGGTGTGAATCCTACCCACCCTAAGTAGTCTGGATGAAATAAAAAGAGCAGAAAGATGCTGTTAAGTTCCCTTGTTGCTTTTGGTGTCTAACTCTGCCATAAACTATTGCCCCTTTGCCACTTGCCACCCTGGCTTGGAGCCAGCTAATGATGGACCAAACCCTCTACAAAGTGTGCACTAAATATACTTTTCCATCTTTAACACTGGGTGTTGGGTATTTTGTCTGAGCAATGAGAAAAGTAACTAAGACATTTTCTCTCTAAATTCAGGAACAAGACAAGGAAGTCCTTATGAGCACTCTTGTTCTTCAATATATTTCTTGAAACATTATCCAGGGCAAGCAGACAAGAGAAGAAAAGAAATAAACAGGATATTTACAGGAAAGAGGAAGTTAAATTATCATTATTTACGTGTGACGTGATCCTCTACATGGAGCATACAAAAATTCCACCAAAAGTCTTCTAGAATTAATTATGAAATTCAGTAGCATAGCAAGATACAAAATCAAATGCAAAAATCAATAGTGTTCATTTACACCAATAATAAAATCATCAAGAAAGAAATTAGGGAAACAATACCTTTCACAATAGCACGAAGAATAATTATTTAGGAATTAATTAACCTAGCCAGGGAAGTAAAAGATCTGCACAATAAAAACTACAGTACTTTGAAAAAAGGAGACAGAAGAGGACATCAGAAAATTGAAACATAGCTCTTTTCCTGGTAGGCAGAACCAATATAGTTAAAATGACCATGCTGCCAAAACTGTTATACAGATTTAATGCAATCTCAATCAAAATACCAACAGTATTCCTCACAGTACTAGGGAAAACAATTCTACAATTCATATGAACTTGAAGAGACCTAGGAAAGCTGCACAACAAGAGCAAGTCAGGGGCATCACAATCCCAGACTTCAAATTACACTACAAAGCTACTGTGATTAAAAATAGCACAGTATTGGCAAAAAACAGACATTTGGATCAATGAAACAGAATAGAGGATGCAGAAACTAGTCCAGGCACATCCAGTTGCCTGGTGTTTGTGTTGATAAGGGGCCAAAAATTTATGCTGGAGGAAAGGTAGCCTCTTTAACAAAAGGTTCTGGGAAGACTTGCTATCCACATGCAGAAGATTGAACGTAAACCTGTATCTCTTACCAGGTACTAAACTAAAATAAAATGGATCTAAGATCTAAATGCTAAGACAGAAACACAACCTGCTGGAATATAAAATAGGTAAAACTCTTGAAGACGCAGGAATAGGCAACAATTTTCTGAACAGGATCCTAATGGCTCAAGAAATAATACCAAGAATCAACAAACAGGATTATATAAAATTAAAAAGCTTCTGCAGAGCAAAGAAAACAACCAGCAGAGTAAAGACACAACCTACAAAATGGGAAGAAAATTTGCCATGCATTTGTTGGGCAGAGGAGTAATGTGTAGACTATACAAAGAACACAAAAAATTTGGATTCATGAAAACAAAAGACCCAATCAAAAAATGAGGAACCAAAATGAATAGACTCTTCAGAGAAGAAGAAATACAAATGGACAATAAATACATGGAAAGATGTTCAACATCTCTGGCCATTAAAAAATGCAAATTAAAGCAACACCATAATTCCTTCTCATTCCAGAGAGAATGGCTATTACCAAGAAATCAAAAATTACAAATGCTGATCAGGCTGCAAGGAAAGAGGAACTCTTTAAATTGTTGGTGGGAAGGTAAACTAGTACAACCCCTATGGAAGTCAGTGTGGAGATTCCTCAAAAAACTAAAACTAGAAATTTCATTTGACCCAGTTTTTCCTCTTCTAGGTATCTTCCCTAAAGAGTTGAAGAATCATATTACACTGACACATGCATACCCATGTTTATAGCAGCACAATTCACAATAGCTAACTCTTGGAAGCAGACTTATGCCCATCAATGGATGAATGGGTAAAGAGAATGTGGTGCTTATACATAATGGAGTACTACTCTGCCATAATGAAGGATAAACTTGAGTCATTTGTAGGAAAGTGATTGCAACTAGAAACCATAAAATAAGAGAAATAAGTCAGTCACACAAGCTTAAATATTTCACAGTTTGTTTCATATGAGACAAATACAAATAGCAAAATATAAGATAGATAATAGGATGAAAAAGAAAGATTTCTGGCTCATTAATCACAGCATTGCGATTTTATTTCTGCATTTTGTGTTTTGTAGTATTTAACAACTTTTTTAAGTGTGTAAGCTTTAAACTTTACTAACTAGGGCTCTCTTTTCATTCACAATAATATCCCATTGTATTTTTTCAAGTAAATAAACCTTTGGATGAGAAAAAAAACACCTCAAATGATATCACTATAAAAATAATCCACAACCTAAGATTAAATATTGTTATAAATGATAAAGCCTCTAGTGTTGCCTGGAAACTCACTCTGGTTTCTTTCCTTTTTGTTTCCACTCAAACTACAAATAGTTGTACTTTGCCTCCCTTCTTCAAATAAAAGGGTTCCATTTTTCATAGGGGCACATTTTAAAATGGGAATATATTACTTTAAAGTTTATAAATGTATGTATTATAGATCTTGACAACAAAAATTAATGAAAGTTACAAATAAAACAATGAATGATGTATACTTTAAAACAAAATATATTTTAATCTGAGGATAAAAAAATGAAATAATTTTGACTTTACTTCAAGAAATTATAATCTATTGAGATATCATGGTGAAGTTTTCAAATAAAAATGGCTTATTGAGCCCAGTACTAAACTACAGAATGTTTTGAAGCACTATGATAGTGCTAAATTAACCCTTAACTACCTGGTAAATTATGGAAAATCATGACTCACTACAATGGTACCTTGGTTTACAAACTTAATTTGTTTTACAGTTTGGGGGAAGATACTATGTTTGTGTTTGTGTGGGAAGATGGCTGTGGTCATGTTTGTCACCTGATGCAAAATTTGCAAATGGAAACAAAATTTTTCCCAGTGGTTTTGTTTGTGAACTGAATTGTTTGCAAACAGAAGCATTTGTGACTGAAGGATTATTGTATTTTGTATTATCAATAATACTAAGTTTTCTATGGGGAAGAAAATTTAAGATATGGAAACATTTAATGGAAAGGCAATTCATTTTATGTAGGACTGAGTGAAAATATAGAAACTTAGAAATATGTTACTTATTGATTCACAATAGAATCTAAATTACTTAAAATAGATATATGTGACTTAATGACAGCAATACATATTCATGAAAGAAACATTTGTGAAATTTAAAAACCTGTAATTCAGCCGATGAAAGATAGTTTATTCCAAGAAAAGAAAATGCTAAAATTTATGAATGAATGCGGTAGATGGATTTTGTTAATGGCCCCAGTTAATGGCCTCTCTATATCACTCTGTTTGCCTTGGATCTTTGTGGTTATCTCCTACTCTGACTCTGGGCTTTGCTAAGTGACTTTCTTGGTCAATGGGAGATTTGAATGATTGGTCTTCTGCCTTCATCATTAAAAAAAAAACCTGGTTTAGGATAGTGGATCATGAACTGAGTTGGAAATGAGCTGAATCAATCAATTGCTCCTTTGAGTCCCTGGACATGTGAGTTTAGCCATATTCATCCAAGCTTCCTTGTCAACCCAAACTGACCATTGACAGTAAGTGAGTGAGGCACTGCTCAGCTGAATACTGAGAATACAGAATAGCCAGCCAATTAAGATAAATATTTTTGTTTGCTCTGAGGTTTGCATTCCTTGTGTAGTACTAC
Source organism: Heterocephalus glaber (assembly GCF_053883595.1). NCBI lineage: Eukaryota > Metazoa > Chordata > Mammalia > Rodentia > Bathyergidae > Heterocephalus > Heterocephalus glaber. The sequence goes on along the minus strand of NW_028258317.1, from coordinate 64,686,889 downwards.
TGTAGCAGTAGAGAACTAATACACAAAGAAAGGATGTTGGCCACAGTTTACTTGCAAGGTATTCCTCTTTTGCTTTTACCTTAGTTTCTGTTCATAAGTGAAATATACACACAAATGCAATATACTGATTCAGGCTATTCTATTAAAGTGTTTTCAAATGTGTGAATAATAAGGAATACTAGAGAGCATGATACAAGTAAGAAAGTGTATTCAAAGGACACATAAAAGAGACGCTTATTTTTCATAATTCTTTAGGAGTCAACATTTCATGCATTTCTTTTATGGAGAAATCTTACAATAGTGCTATTCCTAGCTGGCTGTGGTGTTGCACACTTACAATACCAGCACTTGGGAGTTTGAGGCAGGATAATTGGCATGAGTTCCAGGCCAGTCTAGGCTATACAGTGAGCTCAAGGCCAGCCTGAACTATGTAGTGAGACCTTGTCTCAAAAAGCCAAAAAATAAAAAATAAAAATTACCTAGAATAATAGTGTTATTCTTAGGACACATAACATACATACATGTTAGAATCTAATTTGTAATAAGTCCAAAGTGCCTGATTTATAATGAAATTTTTTGATAATTAATATTACTGATGCCATAACATTTACCTTAATGCTGATAAAATGAAAATAACAATAGGTGATACAGCACTTACTGTATGACAGTTACTATTCTAAATTTCTTACACAGATCAACTCATGTCATCCTAATTGCAACTCATGTGGTAGCTACAGTTGTTTTCATCATTTATAGATGAGAAAATAGGGCACAGAAAAATTGAATAAATTGCTCAAGTTTACACAGAATAATAATTGCTGGAGCTGAAATTTGAATCCAAACAGCCTGACTGCAGATTCCACACTTTGAACATTCTACCTTTCAAATTTGCATAAAGAACAGAGAACTTTACGTTTACTAAAAGGCACACCCAGTGATAAGAGAATTCTGGGTGGAGAGTATTACTACCAACTCACTCAAAATGATACAGATTTTAAAAAATTCTTCCCAAGTAGTTTAGCTTAGTAAATGAGATAATTTTAAATGTACCTTGTAAAAAAAGCTCTAATTAGGTGTCTTTGGGTCAGTAAACCTTTTTTCATGTTTGCCTCTTTATGGCAGTCAGATGTGGTTCAACTGCAGAGTGTTACATATCAGACTTGGTGCAAATACTAAGCAGAAATATAAGAGGAAATAAAAGGCATAAAGTATGTTAGGATTGAAATTGTTTTATTTATTTATTTATTTTTTATTTATTTGGAGACAGAGTTTGGCTCAGACTGGCCTTGAACTATGTAGCCCAGGCTCTCCTCTAACTCATGGTGATCCCCCTGCTTCAGCCTCCAGAGTGCTGGGATTACAGGTGCACACCACCACTCTCAGCAGGACTGAAATCTTGAACCTATGCTAACGACCTCATTCTCTCACCCAACAGTTTTCCGTATTTACTGCACAAATGACTCACTCTGCAGAAGTCTAGATGTCACCTTTACAGAGTCTAGCTTAACATGTCTGCATGTGTGAAGAATCGATTGAAAACAATCAATTGTGAAGAATAGACTGAGAACACCAAGCAATTCTCAAATCCATAGACTCTAGAGGGGTGCTATTCAGCAGGACTTTTTGTGAAAATGATAATGTTCTATGTCTTTGGTGTCCACATGCGCTTCACATTCAATTGAGAAATGCCAATGGTAGTTGTACTTAATTTTATTTAATTTCAAATAATTTTATTTTCAATTTAAATAGCTGCCTGTGGCTAGTTGCTTTTGTATTGGATAGGTCTAGAGCAATGGTCAGCAAACAGTGGCTTGATGGCCAAAGTCAGCCATACCCATTTGTTTATGTATTTTTTCAGCTACTTTTGTGATAGCCAACCTGACTCCATCTTGAGCCTCACCACCATTCTGTGCTGGACAAAGCACCGAAAACCCACATCCTGTTTGGGAGAAAAACTTGCTGCAGCTGCAAGATATTTTTCTGTCACTCATCCAGCATGTGAAACTTCCTCTTGCACCCCACTAACCTGGCACTAACCTGGCACTAACCTGGCATGGCTCTGCTTCTGTAAAATTCCACTTGCTCTTCCCTTGAGCCCTCCCCAACTGAAAGCATGCTTTAAAAGGAGAAATAAAACCACTTCTCAGGCCAAGAGTTCTTTCTGGGCACTAGCCCCTCTCAGTCACTGGCTTTTAATAAACAGACTTGAATTTGACTCAGAGTGTGGTGCATCTCTATAGTTTCAACTTGATCAGTTACAACACTTTCACTCTATAAAGGCAAAGCAGAGTAATCGCAATGGACACTATGTGGCCCAAAAAGCCAAATAATGTTTGCTATCTTGCTTTTTACTGAAAAGATTTGCTGATCTTCACTCTACAGCATGGGTATCCAACTTTTTGGCTTGCCTGGCCTCATTGAGTGAAGAGGAATTGTCTTGAATTGCATAAATGATCTATAACATAGTTAATGGATATAAGGATCCACAACTTCCTTTTTAAAAAAATATTTTTTATTAGGTAGGTTGAAAGGCTACTATGGGTAGTTGCTACATTTTACTCATCCCATTGTACAAGGGCATGTAAGGAGGCAGGCAAATTCCAGTTGTCCGGCTGTGTGTGGTGAGTGTAAGAGGTAGTTAGCCCTGTCCCATGACCTCCCCCACACAGTGTTTCATGGTGGCCTGTTCAGTTCAAGGTCAACCACTGCAAAATCAAGTCATGAAAGACATAGTTAAAAACCACATAGTAATGTTGTAGAGCCACATTACTAACTGTCCAGGAACATATGTAGCCCATGGGCTGAACATGCCTAGTCTAGAGCATTTATTTGGGGGGAAAAAAGTAACTTATAATTTAGGTTTCTTTTTGAAGGCATGAGGGAATCAAAAGGATATTTTCATAGGTAAATAAGAATGAGTTAAATAATGATCTTCAATTTACAAGGTGATCATGGGTAGTTTTGGTAAGTTTATCATTTCTGGGTCTACTTGTATTGACTAATTTTTCCCTCATGGATAGAGGCTATTTTTCTGTCTTTTTGAAGCCTGATAATTTTTCATTGGATGCTAGCTATTGCCTTTCAACTTGGTGAGTACTAACTTTGGTTACATTTCTTTAAATAACATTGTATTGTGTTCTGGCAATAAGGACATCAGTTTTATCCTTTTGATGTTTGCTTTAAAGCTTTGTGATGACAGTTCAAGGGCAGCCTTAAAATAGGGATATTTTAGCCCCACTTGTAAGGTCTCTGTCTTATCTCTCGCTACTATGAAGTCTCTCCACTCTGGCTGGTAAGATGTTAATTCTCCCCCAGTTTGATTTAACAATAAGATATAGAATTATTAAACATGTACACCTAATAATGTAATTAAAAATATATATAAAGTACAAAAAATAAATTTAAATACCTATAATTTTAATAATTGAAAACTTATATTTAGTGATGGCCTCCTTGCTGGTAGATTCCCAAGGAGGCACAAGGCATCAAGTACCAAGTACCAGGGAGCATACCAGAGACAGAGCCAAACTAGCTTTTGTTGCAGACTTACTTCTGATGTAAGCCATTCACTCATTATCCATTAATCACATGAATGAATTAATCTGTTCATGGTGGCAGAGTCCTATTCACCTCTTCAAGATCCCATTGGTCCTGCATCTTAGTATGTCATGAGAATTAAATTTCAACATGAATTTCACAGAGGACAAATCATAATTAAACCACAGCAGTGGGAGAGACAGGATGGAAAAGAGAGAAATGTGTTTTGCACTGTCATTTTATGTAGTTCATTTGGATGACACAATGTAGTAAGGCAGGGAGGAAGGCCTAGCATTTACTGAGGACCAGGTTGGATGCGGCCCTTTACTTAAATGTGATGTCTTAATCTTTATGCAACCTTATCAGGCAGGTTTCAGTATCCATTGTAGAGGGGGGATAGGATTCAAGATGCTCATTATCAATAACTAGACTAACATGATATAATTCCAAAGTGTCTCAGTTAAATTTCAAATTCAGTTTTATCTGATTTCAAAATTTCTTCTCTTGCCAAGGAAAGGTTTTATTTCTGGTTCTGGAATTAAAATACTGAGAGTACATAAAACAAAATCATCCTATGTCTTTTTCTAATAACAGAAACTGTATTATGATAGATGAGGGTTTTTTAACCCAGCATTTTTGCATCTTTACAAATGAAACATAGACCCCCTGAAATTCTGCATCAAATCTTATAGTATAGGCCCATACTTAGTTACATATAGGATTTTTAGAGTACATTCAAGAAGGTAGATTTCCTCATGTTCCACTTTGATACGACAGGATTCATGCAGAGATGATTAGGACATAATGTTCTCATGAAGTTCATCATTGGGTAGGAAAGCTGACATGTAAATAGATACTTGGACAATAGATAAATGATTCAGTAGAAATGTGGAAATGACACTGGAAATACAGAAGGGGAAATCACTAATTCTATCTAGTCACTGCAAAGAAGTGTCAAATATTTTTCTCAGGGAAACAACAGTAGGAATTTTCTATGCGAACATTGTGCGGAATAGGAACTACAAACGTCCAAGTCCCAGAAGTAGGGAACATTCTGTGCAGGCAGAATCCACAGAGGAGCAGCGGGCAGTGTGTCAGGGAAGGCAGGAAGTTCATGGGTGATCTTGTATGCTAAACTAGTGACTGGACTTTATGTGAACTGATAGTCTTTAGCTTTTCAGTTTAGGAACCCTTCTGACAATCTGATGCCAGTTACCTTGCCTTCACTCAGAAAAATATTCATATGTGCACCAAAATTTCTGAGATTTCAGGGGCTATATGGAAGAGGAACTTTGTAGTATATGATGGGACTCCTGTAGACAGCTCAATGAGAGTCTTCTAGGGTTACATTTGCATCACAAATCATGCAGCAGTATTAAAGGGCTTTGATATTTAGATGAAGTGATCCTGCACAGGTCAGGTTGGGTCCCATAGTGGTAGAGAAATGGTTATGCCTCATATCTAAGGATTTACAAAACAAATAGAGAGGAGGAGACAATTTTGAGATGTATTTTATGAGTTTCTTTTAAACTGGTGCTGGGAATCGAACTCGGGGCCTTGGATTTGCGAGGCAGGTGTGGTGCCACTGAGGTAAATCCCCAGCTCTTGAGCTCTATTTTATTTTATTTTATTTTATTTTTTTTGTTAAATTCTTTGATTGGTACATTGTAGGTATACAACACAATTACATTTCTCATTGGGAATTGTACCTTTACATGATGCATCTTGCTTCTTATTTTTTCCCCATTCCTAGCCCTCCCTTCCCTATTTACAAAGACTTTATTTCCATTTTTTCCATTTCTCAGCATTTTTCCTTTCCCTTCTTTTCTTTCCCCAGCCCCTCCCACTTCCCCTACCCCTTTGGACCTTTTCTTCCTATTTTACATTATCGATTATTCATTCTAATAATTGGTACATTTTAGGTATACAATATAATGACATTCATCATTGGAAATTTGCACCTTTACATAGTCTCTCTTGGTTCTTATTTTTCCCCCTTGACTAGCCCTCCCTTCAACCCCTCCATTTCTCCCTATTTACAAAGATTTTGCTCCTATTTTTCCATTTTCTCATATTAATCCCATTCCCTTCTAACCTTTCCCCTAGCCCTCCCACATCCTTCCCCTTTGCCCCTTTTCTTCCCATTTCACATTACCTATTATACATTTTAGTCCTTATTTACACTTTCAGTTTCTCACACCAGAGAAACTATTTGGTATTTATACATGTGTGTCCTATTTATTTCACTTAAGAGTATCACCTCAATGTGCATCCACTTAGCTATAAATTTCTCTAATTTCTCATTTTTTATGGCTGAGTAGTACTCCATTTTATTAAAAAAACACATTTTCTTTATCCAGTCTCCAGTTGATGGGCATTTGGGTTGTTTCCAAGTTTTATCTATCACAAACTGTGCTGCTATGAACATGGGTGCACATATATCACTGTGGTATGATTCTTTTAATTCTTTGGGGAAGATCCCCAGCAGTGGAATAGCGGGGTCAAATGGGACTTCCAGTCCTAGTTCTTTGAGGTATCTCCATACTGATTTCCACAGTGCTTGCACCAGTCTACACTCCCACCAGCAGTGGACCAGGGTTTCTCTTTCCCCACAGCCCCACCAGCATTTGTTATTGGTTGATTTCATGATAGCAGCCATTCTTTCTGGAGTGAGGTGGAATCTCAGCGTTATTTTCATCTGCATCTCTCGAGTGACCAGTGATGTTGAACATTTTTTCATGTATTTATTTGCTATTTCTACTTCTTTGTCTGAGAAATGTCTGTTCATTTCAGATGCCCATTGTTAGATTGGGTTTTTAAATTTGGGAGGTCTGATCTTTTTAAGTTCTTTATAGATTCAAGATAGTAGACCTTTGTCTGAGGAAGAGCAGGTGAAGATTTTTTCCCACATTGTGGGTTGTCTCTTCACACTGCTGGTGGTTTCTCTTGCTGTGTAGAAGCTTTTGAATAAGAAGAGATCCCACTTGTTGATTGTTTGTGCTAATTCACAGGCCACTGAGGTTTTGTTCATAAAATCTTTTCCTACACCGATGTCTTCAAGAGTTCTACCTAACCTCTGTTCCAACTGGTTCAGAGTTTCTATTTTAATATTTAGATCTTTAATCCATTTTGATTTTAGTTTAGTGCATGGTGAGAGATGTAGGTCTAGTTTTAATCTTTGGCAAGTTGAAGCTCAATTTTTCCAGCACCATTTATTAAAGAGTCTCTCTTTCCTCCAGTGAAGCTGTTTGGCTCCTTTATCGAAGATGAGATGACTGAGTGTGTCTGGCATTGTTTCTGCATCTTCTAGTCTGTTCCACTGGTCCTCAAGTCTGTTTCTTTGCCAGTCCCATGCTGTTTTTATCACAGTAGCTTTACAGTATAGTTGCAGGCTGGGGATTGTGATACCTCCTGCCATGTCTCTGTTACCTAGAATTGCTTTTGCTATTCTGGGTCTCTTCTTGTTCCAAATGAATTTTTGGATTGTTTTCTCAAGGTCCATGAAGTATGCTGCTGGGATCTCAATTGGAACTGCATTAAATCTATATAGCAGTTTTGGAAGTATGGCCATTTTCACTATATTAATCCTTCCTACCCAGGAGCAGGGGATGTCTATCCATTTTCTGATATCATCTTCAATCTCTCTTTTCAGAGTGCCATAGTTTTCAGAGAAGAGGTCTTTGATTTCTTTCATTAGGTTGATTCCTAGGTATTTCAGTTTTTTGGATGCTATTGTGAAAGGAATTATTTGCCCTATTTCTCTCCCAGTGAGTCTGTCATTGGTGTAGAGGAAAGCTATTGATTTTTGTGTGTTGACCTTGTAACCAGCTACTTGACTGAATTTGGTTATTAAGTCTAGAAGACTTTTGGTGGAGTTCTTGGGGTCTTCTATATAGAGTATCATGTCATCTGCAAATAATGACAATTTGACTTCTTCATTTCCTATCTTTATTCCTTTGATTTCGTTCTCTTGCCTAATTGCCCTGGCTAATGTTTCCAGAACGATACTGAACAGGAGTGGTGATAGTGGCCATCCTGGTCTGGAGGTCTGTTTTAGAGGGAGGATTTATACAGGTTCAGAATGGACTGGATTGAGGTGGGGACTGAAAGAAAATTCTAGGCCGTATGCATGTTGTCAGCTCCAAGGGCCTCTTCCAGCTTTGCACAGGGGAGTGCTAGCTTTCTCTCCTTTCACGTAACACTAGTGTAGGATAATTTCTCTTGTTTCTTCTTTTCCTCAGAGATTAGTCTTCGTGTCCAGCCATCCCAACATGAATATACTGGGGATCTGTCCAACTTTTCAGTTGGATTCCATGCAGTACTATGCAGACTCTCCTCAACAGTTGATGTGTGCCCCATTCCCAGTATTGATCTGTTTAATCCTGCCAGTGGCCCCTGTTCCTTCACAGGTCTACTATGATTAGAGATTTATTTCTGAGCTGTCTTCAGCGACTTCCTCCCAACTACACAGTGGCAGTACTGAGGAGTTTCCTAAATGAAATCGACATTCCTAAAGAGATTTCCACACCAGGATTTGCTAATCAATGAATCAAAACATTATATCATAGGTGATCAAATGCAATAATTCCAAACTGCCTCCACAAATTTGTACACTCTCAGCATTAATTTCTCCAGTAGTAAAAGCCTCATTTGTCAGCTTTAGCCACACATTCCTTGATCCCAGTCCCACATCTGCATGCAAGTAAGGGCTGTCCTTGGACAAAGGTTCTGAGTCTGTGAGAAATCTTGAGAGGGACTTATAACCTATTTGCTTTCCTAAAAACATTAGCAAGTTGCTGAGTAAGGCTGAAACCAGAAAAATACTTATTTAATTTTATTTGCAGTTTTTATTTGAAATTCTCCTATTTCATAGCGCTCTCTGTCTCAGTATAGATTATTGGTATTCATTTAAACTAGTGATATATTTTCTCATTTGTATGCAAAGCCATGCATATGGAGTTTTGACCAGTGAAGATATTTATATTATTTTGTGAGATGGACTAAATATTGTTAAGAAGAGGTTACCGATTTGACTTATAAGTGTAAGATTCTCAAGGGGTTGATAAGTTCCCATGAGCTCATCTCCACACATGGGAATGATGCACATTTTGTCTTCAGAACAGCAATGATGTTGATTCAGTGAAATAAGAATCAAGTTGTTCATGTGTTCTCAGACAAGCTTGAGTGAGTGTAGCTGGTTTGCCTGTCTATTTTGGTGATATACAGATAAAGTATCTGCCTGTTTATAGTGAAAACAAAATCATAGTTCAAGCTATGTGAATAAGTTATATTAGCCCTGACTTGGTTGCAAAGAGCAGAAACTTGCTGCCTAAAGTTGCCCGTAAAATAGGAGCTTATTTAGAAGAAAAAGGAAACTTTCTCATTATTCAAAGGACAGGAGTCCTAACTGGCTTAGAATTCACAGGCTGGGGCTGCATTTTGAGCAGTTTTCAAGACTGGTTGCTGCAAGTCATGCTGCTGTCTGCTAGTTAATATGACTCCCCCATTTTCTCCCTGTATACTTTTTATTTCTCTTAGACTTGAGTGCTCACATACGGGGTAGAAAGTGAGCAGGATAGAAAAGGCCAGGGACTGGGGGAGGGCTGGGGCAGAATAGTCAAGGAAAATTCCTGTTATTGGTTCTAATGGAGGTACATTGCTTTTAAATAAAATGGCTTTAATAATCATGACAGTAAGTACTGTGAACAAGGCACCATGCTACAACTTTTACCTACTTTTCTTATTTAATTTAATCCTAAAATACCTATTTAAAGTTGACAGAACTATATCTGTATTACAAAGAAGGAAACTAGGGTTCTGAGAGAAAAAAACAAATCATTGTCCAAGGTCACATCTAAAGTAAGCAGTGGTGCTAAGATTGAAGTTTATGTCTACCTGAGTCCAACGCATAAGCTTCTTACCCCATTGCAATATGATGAACTCCTCTTAACTAAGAATTTACTAGGCTCTCTAATTTTGAGGGAATTTTTTTCTTCATGTCCAAAGAGAAGAAGGAGAAATAATGCAGGGGTCTCCAATATAGTTTCATAAAATCCATCTCAACAGTCTTTGGGTAGTCAGGATAAGTTTGCACTATCTGCTAAAACAAGTAACCCCAACATCACAGTAGCTTCAGCCAATAAATGTTTACTTTTCCACTCTCCTAGAGTCTAATAAAAATATTTCTGGTTGGGTGGATCTCTAAAGAAGCATTTAATCTGCAAGAGGTAACTAAAAAAGTCCATGATTTTTCTGTTTTGTGCCTCTGTCATCTTTATCAGACTTTCTCTAAATCACAGAAGAAAGTAAAAATGTGGAGAAGCCCAACTGGTCTTAACTGGTTTGTGCTGAAAACTGCATATTATTTCCACTTGAAATCTATGAATGAGAAATAGACATATAGCGTTTCCTAGAACAGACCTATTAAGTGTCTGATCAGTTTCTGCCATACTATGTGTTTATTAGAAGTGTGTTTCTCAATTTCTAAGTGTATAGTGGTTTTCTAATCACATTTTTGTTATTAATTTCTAAAGTAAGTGAGTTTTATGCATAAAAATAGTTTGTAAAAACAAAAATTCTTTCAAGTGTATTGATACTACTTTTATAATCTTGTAGATAGTAATTTTTCATGAATATTCCACATATGCAAGAACAGTATGTGTATTTCACCATTTTTGGCACCAATATTCTAAATAAATGCATTAGTCCTAGCTCATTAATTTGGTAGTATTGTTTGTATCCTAATTAATTTTTTGCATGCTTGAGAAAATTATGTGAAAATCTTCCATCATGATGTAACATTTATTTCTCTTTGTAATCTTCACATAGTTTAAAAAATTTGGTTTATATTATTAAGTATGTATGTTTTCTGGCATTCTTTAAAATATCTCACAAGGGTATTATAGAAGCCAGAAGAGGGTGATGACAATTAAGTTCCTAGGATATAAATATTAAGCTTATATTTAATTGAGCCTAAATTCATTAATACCCTATTTTGCTGGGCTCAGTGAGCTGTCTGTAATCCAGCTAATGGGGCAACTGAGCCAGGGGGATCACAAGTTCAAGGCTAACCTCAGTCACTCAGTGAGAAGCTGTCTCAAAATAAAAACTAAAAGGGAAAGTGTGGGCATGCAGCTCAGTGATAGAGTACCTCTGGGTATGATCGCCCATATCTAAAAAGAAGGTAAATAAATAAAATAATGACTTGGAGACGTTGGAAGGTAAACTTTCACAAACTCATCCTGAGGTGAAGGGGTCAGCCACCAGAGTCACCCCATATAGTCACTTGGGCACTCAAATTTCTTCCTGCACTTATTTGCTCATTACCCCATGATATTGTCCAGCTGTAGGGAAAAATTTAGGTAGTGGACACATTTATGTTGCTTTTTGAAAGAGAAAAAAAAAGAAACTTGTGTCTTACAACAAATTACTATATTATTGTATTAAGCACTCAGCATTTCACTCAAATTTATATATATATTTAACACTTTCTCTGCATTTTAATGCTTTCTATGCTCTTCTTTTGTTCCTGGCATCCCAGATTTTTCATTTTTGATACTTTTCCTGCCTTCTGAAGAATATTTGTGAGAATTTCTTTTAAAGACCACCTGCTTTCAGAAAACTTTATTTTTATTTGTCTGACAAGGTCTTTATTTTGCCATCATTCTTACAACACATTTAGTCAGCCAACCCTGCCCACATCCAGGTCCATAACGTTTCCTGGGTTGTGTTACACTCAGCCACAGCATCTAGTCCTGGTGGTTTAGAATTCCAGCTAATGTCTCTCAGTACCATGAAAGTATTTCTCTCTATCTTCTGACTTCAACATTGCTGTTGAGATGCCATTTCAGTCAAATTATTTTTTCTTTCTTGTTCCTGTCAACTTGAAGTTGTGTTTTGTTCATTCTTTTTGCTCTTTTTGATGGTAGTGTTCTGCAAATACTATGTGATGAGTTTTGACATAAATTTATCTTTATTTACTTTAGTTGGGTGTTATTGGACTTCTCAAATCTGTAGAATGATATGTTTTAGCTAGTACTGCAATGTTCTCAGCCACTCAGTGAATACCTCAGGCTTGCCTTTTCTTGCCTCTCCACCTGATAACCCTAAAATACCAATTAGATGTATGTTGGAAATTATAATGTCATCTCTGTCATTGAAATACTTTTTTGTAGTTCTAATTTGTTTCTGTATTGCATTATGGATTATTTTAAAGAAATATTTTCTGTAATTTTCTCTTTTGTTTCATCTGATCTGTTAAATTTATCTCGTGATTTTAATTGCATTCACCACATTTTCATTTTGAAAAATTCTTTTCATTTCTTTAAATCTTAGTATACAAATAGTTTCTTACTTATATTTCAATCTCCCTTCTAGTTCTTGAATATATTTATGATATGCTCTTAAGGGAGAGTTTTTACTCAGTCTTCATTGAAACAGACTATTTTCTGTATAGACCCTGGGGGATTTCAGCTTTATGAAGTTGTAGGAAGTTAACATTTCCCATCAGACTCCTCATCTGCAACATGCTCTGAAATATGCCTTCTGTGTTTGGTGTTTTAGGAGCTAAAGATTAAGATCAAATGTATAACCCAGATGCTTTCAAAGTAGAAACCATCCTCAATGATAGGCTTCTATCTCTGGATTCTTGTTCACTTAGTGTTTAACTGTGAATATTTCTTTTCTTCCAGTTCGTTAACAGATTTAAAAATTTTAGAAAACAATTCCTTCTGCATTTTTTAGTTATTATGGGCTATACTGTGACCATATAAAGTTGTGCATTGAATTCCTGATCCCTAATACTTCAGGATGTGACTATATTTGGAGACAGACCCTTTGAAAAGTAATTAAGGTAAAATGAGATCACATGGGCAGCCCTAATCCAATATGACTACTCTCCCCATAAGAAGAAGAGATTAGGACAGGGTCATACCCAGAGGGGACACCATGTGAAGACCTCAGAAGAAGGTGACCACCCAGAAGCCAAGGGGAGAAAGTGTCAAAGCAATCAGTCCTGCCAGCACCCCGGTCTCTGGCTAGCACTGTTCTTTAAGCCACCTCATCTGAGGTACTTCGTTATCACCCCTAGCTCATGAATACAAGGATCATCAGCGTATCTAGAATGATGTGGTCTTTTGATTTTCTTCAATAGTCTTTAAAATAAAAAAAGTCAGTCATCATAGTTTTCCTGGAACCAAAGAAGATGAGCAAAGAATACAGAAAATGTTATCCTTGTAAAGTCTAGAAAGACCATTTAAATTAAATTATAAGGCTATCATATATATGTATATAAATCATACTATTTGAGTATTTTACCTTCTTCTTCCTCTTCAAGACTTAAATAGCCTTTCTATAAGGCTTGGGCAGAATAGGTAGCCACTTATAAAGACAGCAATTTCAGATTTTTTTGTTCCTATTTACTGATGTCCGAAAGTTCATCAAAGAACTTAGTATGTAGTATTATTTGCTGTGTATACATATCTGTTTCATTTACAGACAGTTGGGTGAAGAAGTAATATGTATGAGAGACAAATCTAATTCTAATTATACTTTCTGTCTAGAGAGAGCTAAATATTAGCTAGTAACTCCCACTTGGGGTTAACCAGAAGACTAAAAAATTTTATCTATGTAACTTGGAAATCTTAAACATGGGTCACTTTACCTCATAACAACATGAAAGTCATATAGTAAATCTTTAGGCAAGGATCCCTTTCGGTCCCCCCACGCCCATCATGTGTGTTGGATGAAGACTTGCTGTGCCTGTAATGTGCATCCTCTTATGTGTTGTATTTCACTCTTCAAGGTGGGTACTCTGTTCTTACATTTATGTATGTAGATGTGAAGTTTATGCATCTTTTGGCTCCATTGATCTTTCTTCATGTGGGAGAATTTTGCCTGAGTATGCTGTTAAGCTGAAAGGCATCTGCCAGAAATAATTTTCTCACTTAATTACTGGAATGGTCCTTCAAATGTAATTTGATATTTAATTCCTATACCATATTGTAGGTTTCACTTTTAAGAATACCAACACAATGGACAAATGTTTTCTATCAAATATGTTTGATGACTGATATTTTGGTTTGCCAGTGTAATGAAATGAGATTAGAGCTGCCAGATTTGCTTCTTTCTTTTTTCCCCCGCCTCTTTATTTTTGTTTAAAGAAATGCCTGGTTAAATTACTAGGGTTGGAGAATGCAGCTGCTTTCTTTATGTGCTGCATAATTTTGCTCTCTTGATTTCCTGGCTTACTTGGCAAGGTTTCCAAATCAATGTTTAAATAGGAAAATGTCCTGACCAACTGAAAAACCCTTGTGGTTGCTAAATACATTTGTAAAACAACACTTTATAGTTCTCAAATCAGAGTATTACAATTTCTCGAAATGTGTAGTGTACACTTCTCCACAGATAAGGGGATTTAAAAACTTTTAATTGTTTTCTTGGTAAGACTAATTTCAAAATGTAAAGTCTAAGTCATACCAATGTAAATTAGGGAAATGACAACCTCAATAATAAGCAACTTTTCAAGAAGTTTTTATAGCAATTGGTTCCCAAGGAAAGAGTAAGGCTGGAGTAAGGGTAGAGGAAATTTCTTAGAAAAATTAAAGCTGATCTTTGACAATATGTACCAGGCTAACATTTGTCAACTATGCTTATTTCTGCTCTTCCAAATCCACAATAATAAACTTTCACCCAACATACCAGTTGGTCGAGCTGATATGGTGGAGACCAGCCAAATTTTTCTTTTGAACTGTTGAACCAGACACTCCTAACCAGCTAAAAAATATGGAGTTGTAACTACAAGTCACTTGTTTATCTCTGCTGATTCCCTAGACCCTGACTTAACCACACACTCTACACACTTACATGTTCCATCCCACGTTCCCTTTGGCAAATGGAGATTTAAATCTCTCCCCTTCTGGCCCCTTCTGCTGTCAGTGTCCTGATTAACTTGTGTCAAGGGGGAAATATGAGCAGGACATCTTGGCTGTAGCTATGTGACTTATCTGCTGGTTGGACAGAATCAGAAACAAGTAAAAATGTGTATTGCTTTATCCGTGGCCCTTGCCAGGCAGCCTGAAGAGAGCTACCCTACCAGGCTGTAAATAACCCTTGGCTTGTACTTGAGGTCTCTTGCTTTTAGGTCAGAATCTTGGCCGACGTGCAGGTCTTGCTGTCAACACAGAATCATGAGCCTACCTCAAAACTCCTTGATACGAGAGGAGCTCTGGCTGATGGTCTGGGTTTCTCTGAAGGTAACATGACGGTCTGCTGAGGCTACAGGATGTTCTGCACTGATGAGAGTCTAGCCTTGTTATGTGTGTCAGCTGTGGACTTACATAGAGCTTAGCAATTAAATTCCAGGAGAGGACTCATTGTGGAAACTATGTTGAGCATGAATACTCTTGAAAGTCCTGTAAGTCAGAGTTTTATTATACAACATATGTCCATGTGGAAGAATTCATGTTAGACAGAGAGGGAAGAGTGGGGCAAGACATATAGTGAAAAGTAGAATATATGTGGTTTTAAAATAAAAAATAAATTCCGATATAGCCCCGGCTGCCAGCTGTGCATTAAGCTTTTCAGGCCTTGTGGATGAGGGTAGAAATGAGACCACAGACATTGCCTCCTGCTTTTCAAAACACAATTGAATAAGCACTGGATAATTGGACAGCTTGTGGTAAGCTATAATTATAGACTATGGTTCCATTTGCAAGAAGGAAATATTTGGACCTGATTGGATGCCCAAAGTATCCATGAAGTTACTGAAAAATACAAATGACTTCCAAAGATAACTGTTAAAACTTTGACCTAGGTCACAAGACTCAAAAATTTCATACTCCAACT
This sequence comes from Heterocephalus glaber, assembly GCF_053883595.1. NCBI lineage: Eukaryota > Metazoa > Chordata > Mammalia > Rodentia > Bathyergidae > Heterocephalus > Heterocephalus glaber. The sequence continues at coordinate 64,671,508 of NW_028258317.1, read as the reverse complement.
TAAAAAATTATTTTTATTATTTTTGCTTGTTCTATTATTATTATTATTATTATTATTATTATTATTATTTAGCTAAGTCTGAGTCAAGCTTAGTGCTTTGAATATGAGAACTAAGTGCTGGGAAGGCTTAGACCTGTGCTGTTGCTTCCAGGAGATAGTTCTTGACATACAAGATCTGGGGTCCTCATTTTCACATCCCAGCCCTTCCTCTGCCCTGTACCTACCTTCTCTCAACTCATCTTGTTACTACCCTGCTGTTCTGGACCTCTGTCCCAACTTTAACCTCTCTCCTTTTAGCCCTTGCACTATCTTAATTAGTCATTTCTTGTCACTGGAAACAATACCCTATACCTATAATTTAAAGAAGGAGAAATTGTTTTTAACTCATGTTTTTAGTCCTGTTCATCTGGCTCCGAGTAGAAACAGCATGGTAGAGGGATCTGGGCAGAGTACAGCTGCTCAGGTCATGGCAGCCAGGAAGCAGAGAGAGGAGAGAGGAGCCAGGGAGGGAGATACACCCTTCTAGACCACACCCAGTGACCTACCTCTCCAGAGCAGAGCCCATCTACGAGTGCCTGAGGCCTTTGGGGACACTCTTTACCTAAACCATAACACCATTTCCTGTGTGGAAAACCCTGCTTCTGGTCTGGAGCATTATTATCAGTAGGTTAGCACTTTGAAGAGTCCTGACCAGGACACCCATGGTGTAGGACTCGAGGAGGCAGAGCTCACTTAGAAGACAATTTGAATGACTTTTCCTGGAGTTATGCAAATGCTCTCACTTCTGGTCTCCTTGGTGGCAGGGAGGTATGGGAAGGTCATACAGTGACTGTCTTTGCTGCAACTGGAGGAGACTGGCCCTGGGTGTCTTGGTGGAACTTAATCTCCTGTTAAAAGATTCCACACAACTCACTGAAATAGTTATCCCTCAGTATCCACAGGGCACTGGTATAGTTTAAATCATCCCTAGATTACTTCTATTACCTAACACAATGTAAATACTATGTAAATAGCTGCTATATTGCATTGTGTGTTTAAAAAAGCTGGTTCAGTACAGACAATTTTTAAAAAATAGTTGTGATCCATAGTTGGTTGAATCTGTGGATGTGGAATATGTGGATAGGAAGGCCAATTACATATGGTACAGGGACCCTAGAGGATACAAAGAACTGTGTGAGATTCTGTATGTACATCTGTTTGATGGGCAAATTGGATCAAAGTTTCAAGTGACAAACTCATGGTGGAAATTTTGGAAACTCCTTCTTTGATAATGTGGAGGTTCCCTATGGCAGACCTCTCTGGTTCTTCTTTCTGCTTTTTTCTTTTTATTGAATTGAGTTTTTATTACTACTCATATACATAGGACATTTTGAAGAAATTCATAAATGTGACGTTTTCATACATACTGCAGAGGTTTTGTGTCTTTTATTTCTTTTCAGTTTTGTTCAGCTTCCCTTTTTCTATTTTCTCCTACTCTGACTTCACCTATATCACTTTCTTCATTCACTGCAGGCCTTATGCTAACAATCTGGTTCAAATCCCTCTGGGTGTTTCTCTGTGCTTATAGAGAAACACACAGTGCCCACACACCCACATGCACACATACATTTGGCCCACTCCTTCCCATGGGTACGCTTTCTCCAGAGCCTCACGGGCTTCTGCGCCTCTTCCCCAGGGCACAACTGATCTGTGGGCCACAGCACTGCAGCTCTTTCTCCAGCCACTGCCACCCCCCCACCCCCCTGCAGAGGTTAGAGGTGGTCTGGCTGATTTTTTGATAATAGTCATTTTTTCTGGAGTGAGATAGAATCTCAGCATTGTTTTAATTTGCATCTCTCGAATGACCAGTGATGTTGAACAGTTTTTCATATATTTGCCAATTTTACTTCTTCATTTGAGAAATGTCTGTTCATTTCAGATGCCCATTTTTGGATTGGATCTATAAATTTGGGGGGCTTCTGATTTTTTGAATTCTTTATATATTCTAGATAGTTGTCCTTTGTTTGAGGAACAGCTGGCAAATTTTTTTTCACATGCTGCCTGTTGTCTCTTCTCTCTGTTGGTGGTTTCTTTTTGCTGTGTAAACACTTTTTAATAAGATGAGATCCCAGTTGTTGATTCTTTGTATTATTTCCCTTGTAGTCTGTATTTTGTTCATGAAGTCTTTGCCTACGCCTATTTCCTTGAGTTCTCCCTATTCTCTCTGACAGCAGATTTAGTGTTTCTGCTTTAATAGTTAGATATTTGATATATTTGATTTGAGTTTGGTGCATGGTGAAAGCTTTGTATCTAGTTTTAATCTTTGGCATGTTGAAAGCCAGTTTTTCCAGTACCATTTATTAAAGAGGCTATCTTTCTTCCAGCAAAGGTATTTGGCTCCTTTGTCAAAGATAAAGTGGCTGAATATGTTTGGAGTTATTTCTGTATGTTTTAATCTCTTGCACTGATCCTCAGGTCTGTTTTATTGCTAGTACCATGCTGTTTTTAATTTTTATCACAGTAGCTTTGTAGTATAGTTTCAAGCCAGGGATTTTGATGTCCTCTGCCTTGCTTTTGTTTCCCAGAATTGCTTTTGCTATTTTAGGTCTCTTCTGATTCCAAATGAATTTTAGTACTGTTTTCTCTAATTCTGTGAGATATACTATTGGTATTTTGATCAGGATTGCATTAAATCTGTATAACAATTTTAGAAGTAAGGCCATTTTCACTATATTGATTCTTCCTGCCCAGGAACAAGGGATACCTTTCCATTTTTGATATCCTTTTTGATCTTCTTTTGCAGATTACTGTAGTTTTCCATGTAAAGGTCTTTTACATCCTTCATTAGGTTGATTCTTAGGTATTTTATTTTTTGTAAAAGGTGTTGTTTCCTGATTTCTCTCAGTGAGTTTGTTATTTGTGTACATGAATATTATATTTTCCCCATTAAGTTTATTGATACATTTTAGGTATAAAATACAGTTACATTCATCATTGGGATCTTGTACCATTACATGAGTCTCTTGGTTCTTTTTTTTTCCCCTTCCCTTGCCCTCCCTTCACCCCCTCCACCCTTCCCTATTTGCAAAGACCTTGTTTCCATTTTTTTCCTTTTCTCATATTTTTTCTTTTCCCTTTTTTCCTTTCCCCTACCCCTCCCACTTCCCCTGCTCCTTTAGACCTTTTCTTCTTATTACACAAGATCAATTATACATTTTTTAAATTACAATATCAAGATCTAGGAGACATTACCACAGATGTTACAGAATTTAAAAGGATATAGAAAGCATATTACAAAAATCTTTTTTGAAATAAATTTGACAACTTCTAAGAAGTACCTTGGAAGACAAATTAATGGAACTAACTCTGGAGAAAATATAAAATTTGAATAGCACCTATTAAAGAAAGTACATTCCTAGCTTGAAAACCTACCTATATGACAACAGGCTCATATACATTTTAACTGATAAATTATATCAACCATTTAAAGCAGAAAAAGAAGGAACACTTCTCAGCTCATTTTAGGAACTCAACATTATGCTAATCCTAAAACTGGATAACAATAATAGAAGAAAAAAGTATGAACATAGATAGAAATTTGTTTAACAAAACAAACTCTTAGAAGTCAGATCTGGCAGGATGTAGAAAGTGGTTTTCTTATAGGGATGGCAGTGTTGGTTCAGCATTGGAAGATCCACCCCCCAAAAGTCATCATTTTAACAGAGGAAAGGAGAAAGCCATATGATCCTGTCACTAGTTGGAGAAAAAGTATTAGACTAAATTGTACAGCTGTTCATGGTAAAAGCTATCAGGAGACTAGAAGTAGAACAGAACCTTCTCAACAGATTAAAGACATGTACTCCATACTTCCAGCGAGAATGCCTTGTATGAATGGAGAAGTTACAATGGTTTCTCCTTAAGGTGGGGAACAAGGGCAGATATGCTTACTCTACATCTGTCCATTAAACTTTGAAACCTAGTCCCCACCAAAATAGTCTGGAAATAAAATGACACAATTAGGATAGGATTGGCAAGGTAGAAACAAAATCTTTATATGTAGATGAAATGATCATCTACAGAGAAAATACTAAGAAATCTCTAGGAGCCCCTAGAACTTGTACTTGAATTTAGCAGGACAAAGTATATATAAAAATTCGGGTCTGTGTATACTTGCTATAAATGAAGAACTGGATATTGAAATTTAAAAGCTATGCAAGAGTACAAAGGACCCAGAAAAGCCAAAAACAAAAACAAAAACAGTGTTGGAAGACATTTAGCACCCAATTTTAAGACTTCTTCTAAAGCTACATTAATCAAGGCAGTGTTGGTGTAAAGAAAGACATATAGATCATTTGAATAAAACAGAGAATCTAGAAATAGAACCACTCATATATGGTCCACTGAGTTTTGAAAGATTATTTAACATTAGCATTTTATAGAATATAAACTCAATTCAAGAGCCCAGGTAGGGATAGTGTCTTCAGCAAACGGCACTAGAACACCTGGTAGCCATATATAAAAAATTAACCTCAACCCTTTTTTTCCATACATGAAAAACCTTGAAGAGATCTATGAACCTAAATAAGAAAGCCTAAAAGTATGAAACTTTAAGAAGAAATTATAAGAGAAAATATTTATGAATTCATGGTAGGCAAGAACTACCTAGGATACAAAAGACATGATGTATAAAAGAAAAAAATTGATAAATGAGATTCCATCAATATTTAGAACTTTAAATGACATCATTAAAATGAAAAGTAGTCCTTAAACAGACCATATTTACAATGCATATAACCTATGACCAGAATATATAAAGAACCCTTACAGCTCATTAATAGACAACCCAATTTAAAAGTAGACATAAGATGATAAATAGCCAGTACAGCACTAGGAAAGGTGTGCAACTCTAGAATCAGAAAAGTACTAATCATTACAATAACAAGATTGAATTATACACTTATTAGGGAGATGAAGTCAAAAGTTTTAAAAGCCTTGTCATGACTTTTTCTTTTTGTTGGATTCTCCCCCTTTGCGTTTAATTTGTCATGCCCAGTGGATTCATTCTGCTGGGTTTCCTGGGGTTGTCATCCCCATTGTCTTTTCCTAGGGTATTGTCTAAAATTTTTTTGGAGTGCCGGTTTGGTATTCATGAAGTTCCTGAGGTGCTCTTTATCATGAAAGTATCTTATTTCTCCATCAATTTTGAAAGATAGTTTTGCAGGGTACATCAATCTGGGTTGGAGGCTGTTTCCCTTTAGTGCTTGCAATAAATCACTCCAAGCTCTTCTTGCCTTGAGGGTTTGCAATGAGAAGCCTGCTGTGATTCTGATGGGCTTTCCTTTGTATGTGATTTGTGTCTTTTCTCTCACTGCTGGTAGAATTTTGTTCTTCTGTTGGATTTCTGGAATCCTATCTATTATTTGCCTATGTGTAGATTTTTTTTGATCAAGGCTAGCTGGAGTCCTATATGCCTCACTTATCTGTATGTGAAGTTCTTTTCCCCTGTTTGGGAAGTTTTCTGCCATCACTTCTGTGAACCGATTTTTTATGTCATCTGCACTCTCTCCTCTTTCTTCATTGACTGCAATCAGTCTTATGTTATTCTTCTTTGCATTGTCTAGCAGCTGCTGGATTGATTTCTCATGTTCCCTTGCAATTTTAAAGCAATTTTTCTTTTCCTTCTCACTAATTGCAATCTTATCTTCTATATGTGAAATTCTATCCTCACATGGGTTCATTCTGCTGTGCAGACTTTTGATGGAGTTTTTAATCTCTTGGAAATCTGTTTGTATCTGCTTTATGAATTCCATTTGTTTCCTATGTTGGGATTCCATCAGGTTCCTCAGATCCTCTATTTTTTTATCTGTGTCCTCTCTAGATTTATTAATCATGTCTTGCACCATGAGCAAAATCTTTGCTGTTATCTGAGTAATTATTTCTGATTTCATTTTTCCCAGATCCTCTTTTGTTGCCAGTTCAGAGAGTCCAGGTGGTTGAGTATCAGAGTGTTCCATCTTGTTTCCCTTTGAGGTTGCTGTGGGTGACCTGGAACTCTGTTTTTGGGGCTTGTTTATATGTCTTCTCATTTCCACGGTGTGGGTGGGGGGTGCTTCTGGCACCCATGTGGCTCACCTTGTCTGTGCTAGGAACTTGGGATGGTGGTGGGGGAGCTTCCTTCCGGGTGCTGGGACTGGCTCCACTAATTGCAATCTTATCTTCTATGTTTGAAATTCTATCCTCACATTGGTTCATTCTGCTGCACAGACTTTCGATGGAGTTTTTCATCTCCTGCAAATCTGTTTGCATCTGTTTTAGGCATTCCATTTGTTTCCTATGTTGGGATTACATCATGTTCCTCAGATCCTCTATTTTTTTATCTGTGTCCTCTCTAGATTTATTAATCATGTATTGCACTATGAACACAATCTTTGCTGTTATCTGAGTAATTATTTCTGATTTCATTTTTCCTAGATCCTCTTTTGTTGTCAGTTCAGAGAGTCTTGCTGGTTGAGTATCAGATTGTTCCATCTTCTTTCCCTATGGGGTTGCTGTAGGTGATCCAGAAGTCTTTTTTGGAGGCTTGATTATGTGTCCTCTCATTTCCACGGGTGTGTGGAGTGCTTCTGGCACCCACACAGCTCACCTTCTCTGCCCTGGGAGAGTGGGATGGCGGTGGAGGAGCTTCCTTCCAGGTGCTGGGACTGGCTCACCTTCTCTAGGAATAGTATTAATTTTTGAGTGCTGACTTTGTATCCAGCTGTGCTACTGAATTTGGTTATTAAATTTAGAAATCTTTTGGTAGAACTTTGGGGTCTCCAGTGGAGAGTATCATTTCATCCACAAATAATGATAATTTAACTTCTTTCTTTCCTATCTTTATTCAATTTATTTCTTTCTCTTCTAATTTCTCTAGCTAATGTTTCTTAGAACTATATTGAATAAGAGCAGTGATAGTTGAACATCTTTGTCTTGTTCTTGATTTTAGAGTAAAGACTTTCAGTTTTTGTATATTTAGTATGATGTTGGCTGTTGGTTTGGCATAGACAGTTTTTTATCCGATTGAGATAAAGGTAATCTATTCCAATTTTCGGTAGAGTTTTTATCATGAATCAGTGTTAGACTTTGTCAATCACTTTTTCTGCATTTATTGAGATGATCATATGGTTTTTGTCCTTGACTCTGTTAATATGGTGTGTTACATTTATTGATTTGCATATGTTGAAGCATTCCTGCATCCCTGGGATGAATCCAACTTGGTCATGATGTATAACCTTCTTGATTATTTGCTGCACTTTGTTTGCCATTATCTTATTGAGGATTTTTGTGTCTATGTTTATTAGGGAGATTGACCTCTAGTTCTCTTGTTTGGTTGGATCCTTCTCTGGTTTGGTATCAGGGTAATACTTGCTTCCAGGAATGAATTTGGGAGTATTGCTTCCCTTTCAATTTCATTAAGGAGTTTGAGAATTGGCATAAGTTCTTCTCCACATTTCTTATAGAATTCAGTAGTGAATCCATCAAGGCCTAGGCTTTTCTTTGTTGGTAGGTTTTTAAATACGTTTTCAATTTCATTGATTGATATTGGGCTGTTTAGAATTTTTAGGTCTTCTTTGTTTAATTTTGGTAATTCATATGTATCTAGGCATCTGCCCATTTCTTCCATGTTTTTCATCTTATTAAAATACAGTTTCTTGAAGTAGATATTGATGATATTTTGCATTTCTGCAAAATCTGTTGTGATTTTACCCTTTTCATTACTAATTACATGGGTTTGAGCCTTTTCTTTCTTTTTTTTGGATATGGTTGGTTAAGTGTTTGTCAATTTTATTTAACCTTTCAAAGAACCAACTCTTCCCTTCATTGATTCTTTGTATTGTTTTCTTACACTCCATCGCATTAATTTCTGCTCAGAACTTTATAATTTTCTCCCTTGGACAAGCTTAGGGCATGACTTGCTCTTCCTTTTCTAGAAGCTTGAGGTTCAACATTAGGTTGTTCATTTGAGCTCACTCTGTTTTTCTGATATGGGAATTCATTTGTATAAATTTCCCTCATAGGACTGTTTTCTTTGTGAACCATAAGTTCTGGTATGTTGTATTGGCATTATCATTTTAATTGTATAAAATGTCTAATTTCTTCTTTAATTTCATCTGTGACCCACTGGTTGTTCAGGAGGGTGTTATTCAATTTCCATGTGTTTATGAAGTTTTTATGGTTTCTTTTACTATTGATTTCCAATTTCACTGCACTATGGTCTGATTATATGCGTGGCATAATTTGATTTTCTTGGCATTTATTTAAGCATGTCCTATGAGCTGGTATATGGTCTATGTTGGAGAACATGCCATTTGCAGCTGAGAAGAACATGTATTCTGATTTTGTTGAGGTGGAATACTCTGTAGACACCTACTAAGTCCATTTGTTCAAAAGTTTGGTTCAGTTCTGATATTTATGTGTTGATTGTTTGCCTAATTGAACTATCTTTTTATGACTTTCTGATATTGAGGTTCCCCCATTACAATTGTATTAGTGCTTATTTGATTTTTAATTTCAGTTAATATTGGTTTTATATAATTTGGTACACTGGTATTTGGTTCATATATACTTGTGATTTGTTATCTCTTCCTCTTGGATTTTTTCCTTTATAAAAATGTAGTGAACTTCTTTGTCTCTCTTGATCAGTCTTAGCTTGAAATTCACTTTGTCTGCAAATAGTATAGGTACTTCTTGCTTTTTTCTGAGTTCCTGTCACATAGAGTAATGTTTTTCATCCTTTGAGTTTCAGTCTATGAATTTCTTTTTGAATTAAATGTGTTTTTCAATGCAGCATATTGTTGAATCTTGCTTCTTGATCCATTCTGCCAGTCTGCTTCTTTTGACTGGTGAATTGAGACCATTGACATTGATGGTTATAACTGATATTTATTGACATATCCTTGTCATGTTATTTTCCTGTTGTTGGTTCCTTTTTCCCCCCTTCTATTTAAACTCTTGCCTTGCCTGGTGGATTCATTTTGTTGAGGTTCATGGAGTCCTTGTTATCTCTTTCTAGCATGTCATGCAGAACATTTTGGAGTATTGCTTTGGTGGTTATGAATTTGCTCAGGTGTTCTTTGTCATGGAAGTATCTTATTTCTCCATTAATTTTGAAAGATATTTTTGTGTGGTACATCAATCTGGATTGAAGGTTGTTTTCTTTTAGGGGTTGAAATACTTCACTCCAAGCTCTCCTTCACTTGAGGGTTTGTATTGAGAAGTCTGCTATGATTCTGTTGGGCTTTTCTTTATAGGTGATTTATTTCTTTTCCCTAACAGCTTTTAATATTCTGTTCTTATGTTGAATTTCTTGATTATTATGTGCGTTGATGTAGATTTTTTTTTTGGATCCTGGCTAATTGGAGTTCTATAAGCCTCACTTATCTGTATGTCAATTCTTTTTCACTGCTTGGGAAGTTTTCTGCCATTACTTTTGTGAACAGGCTTTTTATGTTATTTGTACTATTGCCTGCTTTTTCACTGACTCCACTCAATCTTATGTTATTCTTCTTTGCATCATCTAGCAGCTATTGGATTGATTTTTCATGGTCTCGTACTATTTTTAAGAAATCTTTCCTTTCATGATTGCTAACCCCAATCCTATCTTCCATATCTGATAGTCTGTCCTCACATTGGTTCATTCAGCTGCATAGAGTTTCAATGGAATTTTTAATTTCCCGGATATCTGTTTGAATCTGTTTAATGGATTCCATTTCTTTTCTATGTTAGGCATTCATCATTTCCATCATTTTCCTAATCTCCACTATTTTTAAAATCTGCATCTGCTTTAGAGTCACTAACCATGTCATACATTATGGTCATCATCTCTTTAAGTATATGAGAAACCATTTCTGATTTGATTTTTTTTTCTAGAAATTCATTCATCTGCTTTGTTACTTCTGCTGCTACCACTTCAGAGAGTCCAGATGGGTGGGTTTCAAATTCTTCCACCTCATTGCCTGATGAGTTTGCCTTTTTAGAACTGAAAGTTTGGGGTTGCATCTTGCTTAAGTGTCTTCTCATTCTCTCTCTCTCTCTAGTTTAATTCCTGGGTTGATGGTTGTAAATTGATTATGGCAAATAGCTTTATTGCTATTATTTAGAATCCTTATGAAATGACTACTCAGAGATGTCTTCCAGATGTAGCTGGCTTTTTGGTTTTGAATCTGTTGCAAGATCTATCTGTTCAATTTATTCAAGATGAGAAATTCTGACTATTTGGCCTAGCCTCTGGTTCTTTGGCACTGGCATATAGTATTGTTTATTATCCTTAGGCAATGCCACTCTTGGCATACCAGGAAGAACAACTGATTAGAAAAATTATGTCACCTTGGGAAATGTAGTACAATCAACTATAACAATAGCATCAAACACAGCCTAGAAAATGACAAACTGTGGTAACTATTAATTTACCACTTTTAACCATATGAATTAGATTTTTAGTTATATGACAAAATCTAAAACAAACCATAAAATTGTATACAGTAAATATGCCCCCAGTACAGTGATTCTACCCTCAGGGGAGAAAATTTAAAAGGGGTTAGGGGGAAAATAGAGAAATAGAAGAATAGGAAGAGAAGCAAGGCTGGAGGACAAAGGAAGATTACACAAACCTTGGGAAACTGGTGAAGAAGACAGGAAGGAAGGAGAGATGGAAGAAATAAAAACAAGAACAGAGCAAAAACAACAACAAAACTAGAAACAATATTCACACTTATATAAAAACAAGAATAATCAGAAAAATAAAACAAAATGAAAACAATAAAAGTAAAAGTAAAAGAAGGAAATAAGAAAAAAATGTCCACCTCCAGGCATGTCTCTGTTGTCACTGGTAGACAAAGTGGGCAAACAGAGTGCAGATTTGTATTTATTAACACCAACAAGCCAGCTGTAGATTTACAGTGGGGTGGTGGATAATCCTAGCAAGCCTGCATTTTTACTTCTGAAGCTCAGGCTGGTTTCTGGCCATGAGGCTGGAACTCAATTTTTTCAGCCCACAACACTCCACATGCCTCCTGCTGGCTTGAACTTGGCTCCTTGACCTTCTGCTGATTTGAACTCGGTTCCACCTCACCCTGATGAAGCCAGTCCACAGCTGCTCTGAGTTCCAAGCTCAGTTGTTCCCTCTCCAAAATGACTACTGGCCAATTGCCCTATCTGGAGCAGCATTTGAACCCAAATAACTCATCAGCCACTTCAGCTCACCACTGCAGCTCAACTGCTCCATTCCACTGATGCATTTCTTTGTGGAGGCCTCCAGGGTCACCAGTAGTCACTATGTGTCTGCAGGTTTGAGCCACCCTTCTTTCAGGGCTCAGTGTAAAAGTGTCACTTGATACTTCCTTCTTCTTCATTGAAGTCTCTCTCCTTGCTCTCCCTGTGGGCCTCAGTTCTCACTTCAGATACTTGTTGGGTCCCAGTGACTCACTTCTCTCCTTTGTCTCTTCCTCATATTTGCTATATTTCAGGGTATGGACACTGGGTCTCAGAGAAGCTATTTCTCTGCTGTTCAGCATTCTGGCATCTTCCCACTCTTTACCAGGTTTTGAAGTAAAATTTATACAGGTTTCATAAAATGGAGTGGAAGAACTCTATATTTTTACCTGGCCTACATTTGTAGAATTAATATTATATGTTCATTTTATTTTTAAAAATGAACATATAATAAACTTCATTTTTGGTATTTAGTTCTATGAATTTTAAGACATACAATTCATATAGCTACAACCACAAACAAAGTATAGAACAGCTTCAAGAACCAAAAAACTCTTGTACATCCTCCTCACAGTCTCTGGACTCCAACAAACATTTATTTGTTTTTCATCAGTACAGTGGAGTCTTTTTAAGTACATCATGTAAATGCAACTAGAATAGATAACCTTTTGAGACTGATTTATGTGAGAGTTCTTCTACTCCAACAATGCCTTTGAAATGCATCCATGTTGTTGTGTGAATCAGTATTTTGCTTGTTTTTTCATTCAGCAGTTGGAGGACTTTTGGGTTGGTTCTGGTTGTGGGTGATTATGAATAGAACTGCTATAAACATTTTGTTCAGGTTTTGGTGTGAACTTGTCTAACTCCTCTTAGGTGAAAACCAAAGTCTGTGATGCCAGGTTTATAGGGTAAGTGTGCTTAACTTTATTAAACACTGCTAAACTGCTTTCCAGAGGGGGCTGTGTCATTGTGTGCTTCTATAAAGTATGTGTGAAAGTTCTGGTTACAGTATTTAGCATCCTTGCCAGGACTTGATATTCTTGTTTCTTATTTTTTTCTATTTTAGTAGGTGTGTAATAGTAGCATATCATCGGTTTAGTTTACACGTTCCTAATAGCTAATGATTGTCAATATCTTTTAATATCCTGTTTTTCTTCATATATTCATTTTGGTGAGACATCTGTTCAGTTCTTTGCCCATTTTAACATTGGGCTGTTTTCATAGTGCTGAGCTTTGAGAGTTCTCAACCTTCAAGTTAAAAGTCCTATTTGGACATGTGATTTGAAAGTCTTTCTTTCTAATCAATGGTTTGACTTTTCATTCTCCTAACAGTTTCTTTTATTGACCAAAAGTTTGAATTTTGATGAATCTGTTTTTTCAATTTTTTATTTTCTAGATTTTGCTTTTGGTATTATATATGTGAATTCTTTACTAACTCCAAGTCATTCAGATTTTCTGTTCCATTTTCTTCTGAAAAGCTTATACTTTAGCATTGGCAGATATGGAGGGATGACTCTGTCTTAAAATTAGATATTGTGATTTTTCCCAACTTTTTCTTTTTAAAAACTATTTGGCTCTTCTAGTTCCTTTGCCATTCTACATGCATTTTAAAATCAGCTCATATATATCTAGAATAAAAGAAAAAACCTGGCTGAGATTTTGAACAGAATAGCTTAAATCTGTGTACCAATTTTCAGAGCACTGACACTTTTACTATGTTGAACCTCCTAATTCATAAACATAGTATATCTTTCCACTTACCTGAGTCTTCTTTGATTTCATTCATACATTTTTTTTGCAATTTTAATCAGAAGAAATCCTGTACATATTTTGTTAGATTTATACCTAGGTGCTTCATCTTTTGTAGCTGTTTTAAATGATATTTTTAAAAAGTTTCAGTTTCTAATGGTTAATTACTAATATATACAGAAAATCAATAGACTTTTTGTGTATTGTTTACCATTTATCCTAAAAATTTGATAAATGCATTCTTGAACTTTTGGTTATAGGTTCCTTAGGATTTTTCACGTAGAGATTTATAATATCTGGGAATAAGGAGAGTTTTACTTGTTCCTTCCCAATCTATGTGCCTTTTATCTGTTTTTTGTTTCTTATTGCATTGACTAAGACTTCTTGTATGATACTACACAAAAGTGGATATCCTTTCTTGTTCATGTTCTTGTGATAAAACTTTCAGCCTTTACCCGAAGTATGATATTAACTATGGATATTTTCCATAGCTGTTAATTGCTCCTTTGAGGAATTTTCCTTCTATTCCTATTGGTTGAGAGTTTTCTCCTTGTGAATGGATGTTGAATTTTGTCAAATGCTATTTTGTGCATCAACTGAAACGATCATGCAGTTTTTCCTACTTTAGGCTATAAATCAGTGGATTGCAGCAGTTAATTTTAAAATACTGAAATATGTTTGTGTTTCTGAGTTGAATCTTTATTTAAAAAAGTGTTTTTCTTCTTCTATACCCTTACACTTCTGGTCAGCAAAAAGTGTGGAGGTTTCTTTCACACCAAGAACTTTTCCAATTCTTTGTGATCACCAACTAGGTGTCTTACAATTCAGTTCAGGTTGGTTACTAAGTGGATTTAACACGGATCTCACAGGTTAGGACTCAGTCCACAAGACCCATAATCACAAGCAGTAGGTCTCCAGGCTGCCTTAACTTCTGTCCAAGTAGGCTACAGATCCGAGGTTTATAGGACTCCTCTCAGGTCCAATCATTTGGTACAACATCTCACAGAATTCAGGAAAAGTTTATTTACTAGATTACCATTTTGTTACAAGGAATGCAACACAGGAACAGTCAGTAGAAAAGATGCATAAGTCAAGGTATGGGAGAAGAGTTGAGAAGCATCCATGCCCTCTCCAGAGTGCCATCCTCCATGAGTTCGGTAGCCTGGAAGCTTTCTCAGCCCTCTCCTGTTGGGTTTTTGTGGAGGCTTCATTATGTAGGCATAATTGAAAACCATTGACTATTAGTGATTAATTCAACTTTCAGTCCCTCTCTCCTGAGTAGATGGGGCTGAAATTTCAACCTGATAATCACATGGTTTATTCCCATGGCAACTAGCCTTCATCCTGGGGCTGCTCAGGAGCCCCACCTAGTGGCCATCTCATGAGTATATACATAGAAGATATCGCTTCCAGAGGAGAAATGGACGTCAGTCCATGTGTGTCAAGAAACAGGAAGAGACCAAACATGTATTTCTTGTTATGCAACAATCTTACTTGGTTGTGTTATAACTTTTAAAGTATGTATTGCCACATTCAATTTGCTCATATTATAGTGAACATTTTTATGGCTGCTTTTAGAGAGATACTGGTCAACCCTTTCCTTTTTTTTTTTTTAACGTTCTTTTTCTTGTTTTGGTATCAGGGCAATGCTTATCTCATGACATAAATAGGAGTGTTTATGGAAAACTTATGTAGAATTGGTGTCATTTCTGACTTAAATGTTTGATAGAATTTACCAGTGAAACAATCTGGGACTGAAATCTTCTTTTTCAGAGGATCATAACTGCTAATTCAATACACTTAATAGTTATAGAGTTACAGATGTTTTGTTCAGGTGAGGTCATACTGGAGTAGTGTGGGCCTCTACTTCAGTATAGTATCCTTATGAAAAGAGAAAATTTGGACACTGACATGCACTCAGAGATCATGTGAAGAAGAAGAGGTTGGGGTAATAGTTTGGGACAGTTAAATTGGATTGCCAACTTTTTGGCTTGAGAGCTGCTCCGTGGATGGATTGGTAAACCACACTCTTGGGTGTGTCTGTGTGGGTCATGGAGGTGTGGCCTTGGCTATTATGTCTGGTCCCTGGCTCCTTGTTCTCTGTGGATGTTCCCTTGGTTGGCTTCCCAGCCACCATGAACTAAATAGCTTTGCTCCACTATACCCTTCTGCCATGATGTTTCTGCCTTGGAGTCAGCTGCCCATGGATTTAATTCTTTTAAACTTTGAGCCAAATAAATCTCTCTTCCTTCAAGTTTCAGGTGTCAGATATTTTGTGCAGCCATGGGAAAGCCAACCAATTCCTATTTCTACAAGTATATGCATACTAAAGATTGCCAGTGAACCCTTAGAAACTAGGAGGGAGACATAAAACAGATCCTCTCTTACAAACCATAGGAGGAACCAGTCGTGCTGGCCTGCAGTCCCTGCTGATCTTGGACTTCTAAGCCTCCAGAACAGTGAGACAAGACACTTCTATCATTTCAGTTATTCAGTTTAGGGAACATTGTCATAGCAGCCATAGTCAGCTAAAATGAGGACTGTTCTGATTATTTATTTTTGTGCATATGTTGGTAGTTTTTAGATTTTGAGAGAGTGTTCCCTTTAATAAATTTGTTACTACAGTCATGTACCACATAATGTCATTTTGGTTAATGACTGAGCTCATGTAAAATAGTGGTTCCATAAGATTGTATTGCTTAGTGACATCATAGACATCTTAGTCTAAGTACATTGTATGATATTTGCACAACAAAATTAGCTACCAACACATTTATCAGAATATATCTGTCGGGCCGGGGATTTAGCTCAGTGGTTTCACTGCCTGCTGCACAAGCACAAGGACAGGAGTTAGATCCCTGGTACCCGCCCCCCCCCCAAAAAGAATATATCTATCATTAAATGATGCTTGACTGTACTTAGTTGTGAAATGTAATGTGCATGTGCATGGCATTGTTTATAGTTTTCATTTGTTATCCTGTTAATGATGATCAAAGCAGTAATAGACTTCCATTTAGCTATAGTTTGTTGCATAGCCTCTTCAGTTGTTGGTGGATCAGTAAAACACATTGAGGTACTAGAAGTATTTCAAAATGTAGGAATAAAAAGTAGTGAACACATTATTATTACTAACATGATGCTGTGGCTTGGAAAATTTTCTAAGTAGTAAAACAACTCCAGGATATGTCCTTCACTCCAAATTTAATATAGCAGAATTAATAACAACCACAACAAAGGTTTACAAGCAGATGCACTGATAACTGAAAATTACAAGTCAGATTATACAAAAGAATTAAGGCAGTGCTATAGGTTTAGCAGTATTTCATGAGGCTTGAAAATGTTAACTTTGAAAATCCTAGCAAAATATCACTCTTGTTTATAAATCACTTACTTATTGTATGACCACACATTAAATCCTTTTCTTTCCACATACTGTAGTGTCCTACAGTCAGCCTTTGAATGTTCTGTATTTCTTTCCAGTCTTTTACTATCTGTTTCATTCGATTTTGACACAGATAACTGGAATCTGCCAGTGCAAGGTGTCTTGAATAAGGTGTTTGATAGTTTGATAATTTCACTGATTGCTGTCTGATACTTTCTGCATTCTCTGTGAGTTTAAAAAGCCTCTTGTCAGTTTAGACATCATTTGAAACAGTTATTGAGTCTTGTACATCTTTGTGATTAACCATCTGAACATTGCCATCTTCATAATAGTGAAACTGCATTTTGAGTACTCCATCTACCTGGCTGTAGGTGGTGTAATGGTGAATGTCTGCTCTGATTGCCAACCACCATTCTAGAAAAGTCTAGGCTGAAACTGGTGACTTATGCTGAATGCAATAATAGTCTGTTGCTCCTCTATAGTTTAAGCATAAAGAGTACAGAAGCCACTAGAATGATCTTTCACATAGGCTTTTAATGCACAGTTACAGGATTCTCTCCAAGACTCCAAACCTCCATCTACTTCCTCTGGTTGGGGATTTTTTGCTTCTTTCCATAAGATATCAAACTTAGAGGAAATTTTATTTCCTGGATTTAAAAATCTGCTGTTACCTAGGCCATTGTGATGAAGAACTGATCTTCATATCCTTCTATCTTACCAGGTGTGAACTTGGCAGGTATGCTTGCTGCTTCTTCCCAGAGGAGACCCATTAGTAAGTAGTAAGTACCTGAACATCACTGAATACTTTGTGAAGCTCTCCAGGTGTAGGAGACATGCATTTAGCAGGTCTCTGTACCTTCTCCTCATCTGACATCCAGTCTCCGAGTCAGCCATCTTGGGTTGTGCCAGTCCCTACGACGCCTTTTTCAGTGAGTTATTACCAGCTTTTCAATGTACCATATGGTCATCTATTTTATTAGGGTTTTTTCTTCTTAAGTCACTTTTGAAATCTGTTAGAAAAGAAATATCCATTTCTTCTAAATTTTCAATCGGTTCCCATAAAGTTACCTACAAATTTTCTCCTATAATTCTTTTTATCTCCTTTGTACTTAGGTGGGTTTTTTTCCATTTCTATTTTCATGTTGCTTTTACCTTACGCTCCCTTATTTTGATTCATAAAGGATTTACTTATTTTATCAGTTTTAAAAGCCAGCTTTTGGATTTATTTATAAAGATTACATACTTTTCTTTTTCCTTTTCCTTAATTAGATTTGTACAGCTTCCTTGTTTCTTTTAGTTTGTTCATTTCTTAACATTTCAAGACAACAAGTACCAAGTTCATTTTTATTCTTATTTGTGGTAAGGAAGGTTTTTAAGCCAGTGTTTTCTTCTAAGTAGTACTTTTGTTTTCTCCTAAAGGTATGGAAGATCCAGAGAGTTTGTTATTTCTCCCTTGATTGTTTTGTTACTGGAAGGTCTATTTAAAAGTGTGTTTTAAGTTTTGAGTTATTTGAACTTTTTGGTTACTCTGAAATTTTTATCTAATTGTGTAGGTGTGCAATAAAAAATATGCTATGTACAAATCTGACATTAAAAGTCCAAAAAGGATACATTTGAACCATTTGAAGGAAAATGGATGCACCTTGTGTCATTAGTGCTAAATGAAATAAATCAGATATGCAAACTTAAATATTGCATGTTTTTTTTTACATGAGAAACTCAAAATACAAACAAATTATTGAGCAAAATAAAAGATAGATAAGATAAAATAGGGAGATACATCTTTTGCAAATGGGAAGAGGATCAAGAGTTGGAGGCAGGGAGGAAAGAGGGGGAATAAAAAGAATAAAGACATGTTATGTACATAAATCAACTCCCCATGATGAATGTAATCATTCTGTACTGCAGACATATATTAATAAAAGTAAAAATCAAAAAGGCTCAAGATTTAATGTGTATATGTACTAATACATATATATGTACTAATATGTCTTGCAGATACATGCTAATAAAATGTTAAAAATCTATTTTTATGATAAGTACAAAATTAATTTAACAAATATTTCATGGACATGAAAAATGAAGGATAAATATTTGATGAAGGCAAAGTTTTCCCTTTTTATGTGTATCAAAACATTTTTACATGTATATCCATATACACATGCTTAATTCATCTAGTATGTTAATTATATTCCTTTCATCATTGTTTCTTTTCTACTTTGCCCCATTCTTAACATGCCATCAACTAATATACTTCTGTACCATCTTTACTGTAATCATTGCATTCTAACTACTCTGCTATTAATATCTTACCCTTGATTTTTCTTTTGTGTTTAGTTGCTATTTTGTTAACTCTTTCTTTCAACTTAGTCCTTATCCCAGTATTTCTTATAAGTTCAATATAGCCTTTCTAATGCCAATTAGATAATCTCCCTTTTACTGCATGAGTTTAGTTCATGTAATGTTTAATGTGCTTGAATTTTTTCTTCCTCTTTACCTTTAGATTAGTTTTTCAATGCCTTTTCCTCTTGGTCTTATTTTCTTGTTGACTGAATCAAGTTAATATTCATTCCATTTCCTATGTAAATCTAATAATTTACCATATTTTTCCAATCCACAGTAAATTTCCGTCTCTCTGAACTATGATACACACATATTTCTTTATGCCGTATGAAGACAGTATGCTATTATTTCCATTTAGGGGATATAATGTCCCTCAATAAATATTTTGTTGTCTCCTCAATGAAATAGGATACCTGGAATAGTTTTACTTTCCTTTCTCCTCTTCTTCCTTCCATTTTTCAATATTTAAAATTTCCCTTTAGTGTATTCCTACTGTTTTAAGAATTCTTAACTCCTGTTTCATATTTTTGGGGACTCTATTATTGATATTTAAAAACATATGGATCATTGCAATATAAGTAATGCAAATATATAATGTATATATTTATGTGAATATGTTACATATAAATGAAAATGTATATAGTATATATTCATATGTGGAAAAAAATATATATGTTATATATAAGTGTCATTGACTACACTTCCACTATTTCCTAATTGTGAGAACACGCTCAGGGTCTCTTTTTTTTTTTTTTTTTTTTTTTTTGGTACTGGGGATTGAACTCAGGTCCTGCTTGCGAGGCAGGCGGCAGAACCACTGAGCTAAATCTCCGGCCCCTCAGAGTATCTCTTTCAACTGTGACAAAGATTCTTTGTTTGGCCAGACTTTATTAGGCTTCTGCACCTTCTTGTAGGCTCATCCATGTTCTTGCTTGTAATATTGTTTTAACAAAAAGCCCTGTTAAGTGACATTTATTGAGAGCCTTCCATCCTTGATATCCATCATCCTGAATATCTCATTGGATTCCTCATCTTCTACTATCAACCAGATGATATCTAATCACCACAACCTGTAGTCCACAAGAATTGTGTTATGTTGTTTTAGCCAGAATCCCCCATACCTATGATGTTTCCCCTTGGTAATTTTCCATCCATTAACACAAAACCACTCTTTGATTATAAAATCCTTACTTGCCATCCTGTATTTGGAGTTGAGCCTAATCTCTCTCCACTGCAAAATCCCATGGAAGAATACTTGTACCTATTGTGATGGTCCTGAATAAAGAGTACCTTAGGGTAGATTGTTGAATTAATCCTTGAATAATTTTTGTTTAATATTTGAAATCATCCTCACCCCCAGTGCTAGGGAGGGAACCCAGGGCTTTGTACATGCTAGGCAAGTGGTCTACCATTGAGCTACATGTCCGTGGCTAAAAACGATAAAATTAGGTCATTAGTATCAATCTTTCCTCCCTAAGTGACAACTTGGTTTTGCCTGCAGAATGCCTTACATATATAATTTCTGTACCTTCTTTTGATGCCATTAGACCCTTTGAGCTATGTAGTTGATTTTAGTGGGTTATGATTGTTAAGGACTAGAATTCTGTCCATATAGCCTTTATTATATTACAAAGGTAGAAATAAATGTTAAAAAGTCACTTATTGGTAGTAAGCATGACATATAAGAAAGGGGACTCCTAAATTCTAAACAGAATACCTATGTTCTAAAGTGAAATTAAAGTTTACATTAATCTTAAAAACCATTGTATAATTCTGAAATAAAGAGAAAAATTTCTGTGAATTAAGAAATTAATTCCCTACTTTAAAATATTAATAATAAGAAAGGAAGAAATTTTCATTCTATAGTAAAAGCAAATTTTATTTGTATGTGTATAATAATAGTGATTCAAAGGCACATTAGAATTCCTTTCTCCCTTAGAAGGTAAACAGCTTTGCTTTGTATAGGAGTAATGTGAGGATCTAGAGATAGATGGAGGGAGGTAGGAGGGGAAGGGGAATAAAAAGAATCTAGATATGTTCAGGACATGTACCCACTTCCCAAGATGAATGTAACCATATACCTCAAACATGTATGAATTAAAAAAAACTTGAAAACTTAGTGTGAGGCTAAACAGGGCAGAGCCTTGGTGCTGTTTTTCATCTGCTGTGACCTTTAAACAACCTTTGATGGAACTATAGCCAAAGACTGTTCTGAAGGTTAAAGAGAAATTCTTTGGAGGGATTTTTCAGGAAGGTTTTTCTCAGTGTTTAACATTACTGAATTTTCAGGTCTTAACATAGTTTCATGACCCGGAACACGTATTCTGAATGCAGGTATATTCCTTTAACTGTAAGTATTTATCCAACGAATTTCCTCTCCAGTCTTTTGGTGTCAGACACAGTGTGACAGTAGTTAAGGATCTGTCACCATTACCGTTAAAAACCTTATTGTTTAGGCTTTGCTTCCTTGACTGTTTCAAATTACATTGAGCTGAAAAGCTGAAACTTGCCAAAGAAGTTGTCAGCTTAGATATGACTTTGATTTTGAAAAACTGTTGAAAATAGGAAAGCCATTTATAGTGACAGGGCAAAAAAAAAAAAAGAACTTGGTTGGCATCAAATGTCTTTCCTTGTGGAAATACACCAGTTGATGAAGTTTTCCAAACAATTGCAGTATGGATTAGTACATTTTGACATTTCAAAAATAAGCATGTTTTAAAATAGGGTAGATAATTAACTGGAAAGATATATGTTTGCATGTATATTAGAAATGCTTCCTGGCTTCATTTCATCAAGGGAGTCCAATATGTCACCGAGACAGGACTGAAACAGCAAGCTTCTATTTGTGCAGAGAACGAGTCAGGAACATCTCCAGCAGCATCTGTCATGAAAAGAACATTTGCATAAGAATAAGCATTTTCATCTCTGTGTTGTATTAGGGGAATTAGGTTAACACTATACATAGCTTTTTTTGTATAATACTTAGAACAGTAAAACTCACTAGGTTAATAAGTAATTAGACTCTTCAGGAAAAAGACTTTTCTGGGTTATAAAACCTAATAGAATCATTCAATGTGCAGCTCAGAGAGATAAAGAGATGGAAAAATGGAAAAGAAATTAGGAGGCATAGAGGAAATAATTAGAAGCTCTAATATTTATCTAAGATTTCTAGAAGAGAATAGACAGAAGGGGAAGGGAGAATCCTTGGAGAGATTATGACTGAATTATTTCAGCATTGAAGACAGACAAGTGAGCCCTCAAATCAAGCAAGCAACATTGTGCTATATGCAGGATTTGTAAAACAAATCCACACCTAGAAAACCAGAAAAAGAAACCAGGTTGTTACTTTTTTCTAGGTGATTTTGTTGATGACAGACTTCTTACAGATATATATATCCTAAGGAAAAACAACCCAGAAATCTATTTTCAGCTAAAGAGATGGTCAAGAACAAATGCAAGGGCTGGGGATTCAGCTCAGCAGTGCCCAGCCTGCTTTACAAGCATAAGGTCCTGAGTTTGAGCCCCAATTCCAGAAAAAAAAGAAGAAGTGCAAAAATATAGACAAATGTGGATTTACAAAGACTTTATTATTTCCAAATTTTATCATTTATTATTCTTTCTACTGAAAGACTTACTTCATGAAGTAAGGGGCACATTAAATTGGAAAGGAAAAAGTGGGAGGCAGATAGAAGAGTAAACCATGGGTAAATGCAGGCTAGTCTTGAGGGCATGCTCTTTAACACCCCTCAATGACACAATTAGGGGAGGAGACTGGAGTTAAAGTCGTGCTAAGGTAATACTGTTTGGGATAATAACAAAGTTGATTAAAATTTAGTTTACTAAAAACACATGTCGAAAATTAAGTGCAACCATAGAAAGAACAAACAGAATCCGCAAATGTAGCCCACCAACCTCTAAACTGGGTGATGGCCTTCAGTTTTTTTATCCAAGTTTTGGTCTCATCCAAAGCTCCTCAGATCAAGTAGGACAGGTCCCTCATGGTGACAGTGGCCCACCGCACTGACGCTCTTTCCAGCCCACCATATTCCTAGGCTAAAGAAACCAGTGCCCTTCAGGGAAAAGTAAGGATGCACACACTCGTGCCAGCTGTCCATGGGCACACGCTAAGATCGGGAAGATGTGTTGTTATCCCCATTTGACTGAAGAGATGTCTGTGGCTGTGGAGAAGAAAATGTCCTCAAAAAACGATGTTTCTGTAAAATGACAGTGATAATAGTAGCTACCATTTATTAACTGCACAGATCAGGCCCACTTTTTAATTCTAAAAACAGCCTTGAACTTTTGATGTCATTAACCCCATTTTAGAGCTATGACTATGTAAAAAATTATAAATGGGGACCCCAAATGTAAGCACCACTGTCTCTGATTCTACCTTCTTCCTTCTTTCTACATCATTCTCCTGCATCTTATATAATACTCAGTTATACAAACTTTCTAATGCTTGGTATGCCTTGACCTCTTGACACCAAGGGAAAAACATCAATGTACAAAATAACTGGTGATTTGATTTCTTCTGTGGCATTTTCACTGCTATGTATCACGTTGAATGAAGTGATTGTAAAATGAGGCTCATTTGCAGTGGGCTGCCTTTAATTCTTTTAAGAATATTAGTGGAATATTTAGAGGGATTGTATGTGAGATGTGCATTTTACTTTTTGCTGAGGGGAGGCAGAACTGAAGAGATTTAAAAAAAAGGAATCATAGTAAACCAAATTATAAATAGGTAATATTTTGTTAAAGTCTAGAGGCAAAATTTCCCCCATGCAAGAGGTTGGGTTATGATGTTATATGGCCTGTAGCTTTGTGAAGGCTGCCAGTTAGGGAAAGCTTTTCCCCTGGCTGTCTTCACCTTTGAGATCCAACCCCGGAGTAGATGAAATAGCCTGGCTACAGTAATAAGTCTTGAGCTACTATCGAGAAACTGTGCAAAATTCAGAGGAAACTTTGTCCCTGTGAATCCCATGCTACCTAAGAGGAAGGCCCCAGGGTCTCTTGGATGTGTCCGCTGCTTTTTGTTGCCAAAATACACGTGCGTTGCACAAGCTTCTCCCCCAGCAATTTCAGGCCTTCCAAGCAACCTCCTGTTCAGAATTTGGCTTCTCAAGTTGATTTCACTACAGGGAAGAATATACTGAACAATATTCTGGCTGCTACATTAGTCTCTTATGAATTAGAATTATGTTCTTTTGTTTTTGAGAAACTATCTCGGTCCAGGATATTCACAGACTCCGATTTCTGAGGCTTTAAAGTGAAGAACCCTTTCTGGGTTGGGTGGCTGCCTCCTGGGGCTTCTTGGAGACCATCCATCTCGGCTCTCCAGAGTGGCACCCATTCTCTGCATGCACTCTTCCAATCTGCACAGTTCCTTGGGCTCATCTGGGTTTTATTACCGTTATTTTGTTTGTTCTGTGTGCGTGTTCACATTTCTCTGGTATCAAGAATGTTATTTTTAACCTCACTTTCTTTGATTTTGTTGGCATTTCCAGAAGCAAGATTTATGGATAAGTTAAAAAGAGTATGATTTATGTTGAGAAGAAAAAAAGCTTACCCAGCTAGTCTAAAATAAAGCAAAATTCACTTAACCTATATAGCATGGACTTAAACTCTACAACTCAAGTGTGTGTGACAGTACAAATTTCTAGTGAATATGTGACATGTGTATTGTTTCTTTCAATCTCAAAGTGATGGAGGTTGTGTATTTACCTTTACATTTGATCCTTAAAGGTATCTTCAATGGACTGAATGTCTGTGCCCTCCCCAAATACATATCTTGGAATCCTAACCCACCAAGGTTATAGTGTTAGGAAGGGGAGCTTTGGGAGATAATTAGGTTTTGAGAGTGAGATACTCATGCAGGGATTAGGGCTCTTCTAAAAAGAGACAGGAGAGTGCCCCCTCTCACTTCCCTCCCTCTACAAATCAGGAAGAGGACTCTGTTCAGACACTGGATCTGAAGGTGTCATGATCTTGGATTTCCCATCTCCCTGGATTCTGAGAAATCAATGTTTGTTTTTTAAACCACTCAGTTTATAGTATTCTATTATACCAGCCTGAACTGACCAAGAGTGTTTTTCTTTCAGACTCTTCCGAGTTCTAACAATTCAACATCGAACTTTTGCATTTATGTGTGAAGAAAGGGTAAACCTATTTATATGCTTAACCACTGGGTAATTGGAATTGGCTGGTAATAATTTAGTAAAAATAAAGAAGTGGAATCATGTGGCATTTATTTTGAGAATAGCAATATATGAAAATATCATAAAGGAACACTGAACAGAGAATGGAAATGCTAACTTCTTGTGACATTTGCACATTCTCTGGGGTGATGGCTGGAGAAAGAGTTCACCTTCAAGTCCAAGACAACACATAAAGCACAAGGAAGACCTAGGAGTTGGGAACATGGCAAGTCAGATGAAACTGTGTGATTTGAGGTCTTAACAATGAAAAACGGATTACACTGGGTTTGCTCAGGAAAATATGTCTCTTTTTTTCCCCCGCTCCATGAGGTGAGATGCTTTTCAGGAAAAACATTTTCACTGCCATTGTAGTGCAGCTGTAGTCATGTGATACAAATAATGAAAAGCAGGTTACAGCAATCACAGTGACAGCACTCTCTACCATGAAGACTCAAAGCCAAGAAGAAGCAAAGCCACAGGTATGGATTCTACTGTTGCTTTTGGCTTTCCATTATGTACTTCCTGCCTGGATCTTACAGCTTGCTGATTTCAGGTTCCCACACCTTACCGTGGCCTCTGAGAATCTCTCTCCTAACCTATAGCAAAATAATAGCTATCCTTTCTAGGGTCCAGTGAGTCAATGCATGTAAGAGGCATTTAGAGTAGGTAGAGTACTTTCAAAAGTTCTTCTACCGCCTCCTTACAAATCACATTTCCTTAAAAAAAAGGAAAAGAAAGAAATAGTTTCTTTTCTTAGTCTGGAAAATGGACTAGATTAACCTCAGTTACATTTCTTTGTTCATATACCTTATATATTAGTTTACCAGAGCTGCCATAACAAAATAGAACAGGCTGGCTAGGTGACTTTATTTTCTCATAGTTCTGAAAACTGCAAGTTCAAGGTCAAATTGTTGTCAAGGTTGATTTCTTCTGTGTCCTCTCTCCTTGGCTTGCAGGTGGTTGCCTTCTTGCCATGTCAACACATGGCCTTTCCTCTATGCATGTGCACCCTGGTGTCTTTCTTATACAGACAACTGTCCTATGGGACTAGGTCCCAATTCTTTTCCCTCCATTTAATGTAAATTACCTCTTTAAAGGTTCTATCTCCAAACACAGACACATTAGGCAGGACAGGGTGTGAACATGTGAATTCTCAGAGACACAGCTCAGTCTATGAAAACTCATAAAACATTTTAAGGCTTGCAATCAGGTGAATGCTATGGAACCTATCCTTTTTGAAGACACTTGCAGGCTAGCCTTTGGGCTCAGCAAAGATGGATACGGTGTTCTGAAATTTAGTTCTGGCTTTAATCAATCACCTCCACTCCACCTGCCCCAGAATACCTCTGTGTTGCAAGGAGATTCATTTTCTTGGTCAAGAGGTAGAAGGCAGACAGTACTATCAGGGGTGAGTATAACCATACCCCCAGCCTATCTGCTTCCAGGGTTTGAAGGGTTCTGGGCAGTTACTGTCCCATAACTAGATCTACATTGGATTCACTTTAGACATAAGATAAAGTAAATAATTTGAGTGGACAGTCATCAAGCTCCAAGTTCTTTCTGTGATAATTGCTATAGCTGTGTGTTTGGAAAGTTGGAAGTTGAATGTCTTTGTGAGAAAATTACTTTGTACATGGAGCTGTAGGATTGCATGGAAGTGGGTAGGTCAGTGAGCATACATGGTACCTGAGTTCTTCCATGATACATGACTATATTCAAAATTATGGTTTGCCAGTTAGGGGTAAACTGAAGTAATCTGATCAAGGATGAACCAATGCTACCTGGTTATGAGTTCCTAGGTAGAGAAGGCTGATTATGTTAGAGTGTATGGAGAGGAGAGTCTCGTGGGATATCTCCATGTCCCAAACAAGGTAAGTCATCAAGAGAAAATGGTATTTTTTTTCTGTAAGGCAGGACACAGATCACTTGTAAGCAAGTCTCATGGGTGGCAGATTTGGGATCAGGAGACTGGCTGTGTAAGGGTGTCTGAGGAGTCATGCCTCTACATGTCAGGCCAAGATTAGCTTGCACACCATTGGTTCAAGTAGCATCAAGTACAGTGTTGTCATTCCTTTCTTTTAAAGGCCCTCATGACAACCATATTTCTCAGATGCTGATTCAGTCCATTTACTGCGGCTATAGCTGAATACCTGAGATTAGAAGTTTGTTTAGCTCACAGTTCTGGAAGCCAAGAAGTCTAAGAGTATGACACCAGCATCTAGTGAAGGCTCTTGCTCTGCCTTGTAATATGGTGGAAGTCATCACAGAGCAGGCATGCCAGCCCAGCTCTCCCTCCTTCTCCTTATAAAATATGAATGTCATCATAGGGGTCACACTCTCATGACCTTACTTAACCCTAACTACCCATTGAAGGCTCCATCTCCAAATACCATGAACATGTGAACTTGGGGATTAACTTTCCAACACATTCAAACTATAGCAGATGCCAAAGTCTTTGGTACATATGAAAGCTCTCAGGTTCTCCAGCATTCACCACCACGCCAGTGGTAGTTCACTGAGAAGTAAGAGCTTCAGGTAGGTAATTGTGAGCAGTGGCTAAGTTCTGGTCAGTTTGAGCGGAGGGAGTACCAACTAAGACTGACTCTTTGAACACTGAGAAACCCCTGGGAACTTCCCGGAAGGTTTAGGGGAAAGGGTATCCTATAGTCTAGGCACATGGGACTTGCAGAATAGAGCTGTAATATTGTCAGAGACACTCTAGTCTCATTACTCAAATTAGAGATGCTGTTGTTCATTAAGGGTAGATATACATGTTGAACCAAAATTGTGCCCAGCTAGTTAATTAACATTTTCGGTAGTCCTTCTAAAACTTAAACCTGATCATGTTACTCTACATCTTTCACTGGTTCACAATCTCTACATTTCAGGACGAAATCATCATGCCATGGCCTGGCAGGCAAGGCCCCATCTCATCCATCCCTTGCCAGTCTTTTGTCAGCCTCATCCATCATTGTTAGCTCTTTCTGCATTCCATAGAAAACATAGGTGTTTTTGTGCTCTTTTCTTCACCTAAAAAAGCTGTCCTAACCTCTTAATGAGATTCCTACACATCCCATGCATCCTAGGTAGGGATCTTCTGAAGTTCTCTGACCCACTCAAGGTATTAATCATTCTTATTTATTTATTTATTTATTTAGGTACCAGGAATTGAACTCAGGATCTTGTGTTTGCAAGGCAGGCTGTGGCACCACTGAGCTAAATCCTGGGCCCCAGCATTCTTATTTGTTTTTGGCATTAGTGCTTCCCATTTCAGTTATGACACTTAGCCAATTTTATAATTGTTGCTTTGGATTCTTTTTTACTAAGGAGGGCTTCCACAAGCCTTAAGACCCACAAAATCTGGATCTGTACCAGAATGTACAAACCAGGCCTGGCATTTAATCAAGCAGAGTGCTGCAGACCTGCAGAGGAGATTGAACATGCAGATGTGATATATCTCCTAAATTAAAGCTACAGCCCAGAATCCTGTAGATTATATTACAAGTAAATTTTTTTAACATGTTCTCCTCTAGCAGTAAGATCCCTAAATGCAAATACTGAGTTCATTTTCTAGTTCCTTCCATCAAGCACAGAGCACAGAACAGTAGAGGTCTCAAAAATAGCTTACAGACAACTTTCTCCTAGATTATGGAGCACGATACAGAAATATTAGACATTAAGAGCCACGCTGCCCAATAGAACTATAATGGGGCCTCAAGCCTGTTCTATGTTTATGCCTAGGGAACATTTCACTGTGGGCTCCCTTCATTTCAACTGTGCAGTTGTCGCACATGTCCAATGGCTACCATATTAGATAGTGTGGATAAAGAGAGCATGACTTTAAAAAACCGTGAAAAAAACAGAATGCTTTGGAGCCAGTAGTTGAACAATGGTGATTTCCAAGTTCTAATCATATTTTCTGTCACATAAAATCTCACTAATTTTACATCAAAATGGCCTCCTCACCAACCTTACAGCAGATTGAGGGTGAAGATCATACAGGCATCAGCATTTAAATGTAAATGTGGAGGCCATCATTTTTGTAAAGTTGCAGCAGAATAAATGAAGCCTCCTAGGGTCAGGTGTTTTTTACATACAAATAGCATTGTGATGTCCTGAAAAAGCATGTTCTCATTTATGAAGCATCATAATAACTCCAATACCCTTCATTTCACAGCAAAATTTCCCAAGCTCATTATGTCAAAAGAAGCGTGTTGTTGGGTACATTCTGTTCTGCATAGCTCATCTGCTCTGACTTCAGTGGATGTGAAAGCTATACGTTTATACGAAAAAAATTCATTAGATATCCTCTGATGGTAAATTTTGTAGGCAGGGAGCCTCATGTAAATCACTGGTGTGCCTTTGCTGACTTCCTACTCAAATTTGGGCTGTGTATCACTACATGCAGCAAATCAAATTTTGATAAATTTGGGAAAGTAATTGGGCCATGAATGTAACTTGTTACTCAGAGAACTGTAAATGTCCAGAAATGAAACCAATGGATGTAAAATCCAATTAATGCTTTAGGGGCAACCAGAACCATAGAGATACAGAGCAGACAGGAACTTAAATCTAACCTCTAATTTTTCAAATTAAGAAAATCAAGGCCTTGAGGAGTTTGAGCAGTATACAAGAAGGAGAGACAAGTATCTTGGCCGTGGGCTGCTCTCCTCTCCCCTCTCTTTGCTCCTTGTCATCCCTCTTCATTATGCCGGCACCCAGGTTTTGCATCATTTCTTCTTTTCTGCAATTTTGACCATTTTTGAGTTTTGTTATCTTTAGGGTAGAGAGCTGTCAGCACGATACCTCCCACTATTATGTAGTATATGATAATGGCTCCTGCTGTGCAGGATGGAAACATGTGATATTATGTGTACATGTTGGTTTGGGAGAGAATACTTTCTGATCCAGAAGTTGATGGAGGTAAAATGAAAACAAAAAGTGGGCCAGAGAGCTAAAAGAATCTGAGACTGGAAGAACAATTCTGGTTGGAAGCCAGCTACCCAGAGAGGAAAGCAGGTATTGGATAAATACATATTTGATTAATTCAGAGTGATGGCAGAGGAAGGAGCAGAGTGACTGGCTGCTCTTTAGCAAGGCTTGGGGTCTTTTGAAGGTTGCAGGAGTTTGGGGTTACTGGGAGCAAATTGGAGGGGTCTTCAATGAAGCAAAAGGACAGGCAGCTTGTCAATTTGCTGGTATGGACTAGACACAGACACAGAGGGGTGTTTCCCAGCTGTGTGTTCTTAAAACAGCTTCTTGCCCTCTTTGAAAAAGAGGGCTGCCCAAAGCGAGTGTACCTCATTCTAGGAGGCTGAGGAGAATTCAGGAAGCTGGTGTTTTGATTAAGGAGAATCCAAGGATTGAAAATGTCTGCAGAAAGCAGGCAAGTCATGCATGCCATCTTTCCTTTGGTTTGAAGAAATGAGGCTGTTTCCATCATCTTTGTGGCTTAGAATCAGAGGTTGAAATCCACTGGACCCCCACCCCTGCTCCTCTGTACAGCCACCTGGTTCCACATTACAAAGATGCAGAGGACACCGGACCCTGTCCCACCTCACCCAGCTCAGAGGAGGTAATCCGTGCAGGCACCAGCAGCCCCCCCCCCCCCGTTGAAATGAGAAAACACGTAAATAAGTCTCAAAACCAGACTCTCAGATCACCTACAGCAACCCCAAAGGGAAATGAGATGGAACACTCTGATACTCAACCACCTGGATCCACTGAACTGGCAACAAAAGGGGATCTGGAAAAAATGAAACCAGAAATAATTTCTCAGATAACAGGAGAAATTGTGCCCCTAGTGCAAGACATGATTAATAAATCTAGAGAGGAGCTCAGGAACATGATGGAATCCCAACATAAGAAACAAATGGAATCCATAAAACAGATGCAAATAGATTTCCAGGACATGAAAAACTCCACTGAAAGTCTACACAGCAGAATGAGCCAATGTGAGGACAGAATTTCAGATATAGAAGATAAGATTGCAATTAGTGACCAGGAAAAGAAAAATTGCTTCAAAATTATAAGGGAACATGAGAAATCAGTCCAGCAGCTGCTAGATGATGTAAAGAAGAATAACATAAGACTGATTGGAGTCAATGAAGAAACAGGAGAGGGTGCAGATGACATAAAAAATCTCTTCAAATAAATAATGGCAGAAAACTTCCCAAGCAGGAGGAAAGAGCTTGACATATAGATAAGTGAGGCGTATAGGATTCCAAATAGCCTTGATCAAAAAAATCTACACATAGGCGTGTAATTGTTAAGATTCCAGAAACCCAACAGAAGAACAAAGTTCTACAAGCAGTTAGAGAAAAGAAACAAATCACATACAAAGGAAAGCCCATCAGAATCACAGCAGACTTCTCAACACAAACCATCAAGGCAAGAAGAGCTTGGAGTGACATATTCCAAGCCCTAAAAGAAAACAGCCTCCAACCCAGATTGATGTACCCTGCAAAACTATCTTTCAAAATGGATGGAGAAAAAAGATACTTTCATGACAAAGAGCACCTTAGGAACTTCGTGAATACCAAACCAGCACTCCAAAGAATTTTACACAATATCCTAGGAACAGCCATTGAGGATCACAACCCCAGGAAGCAAAGCACAATGAACCCATCTGGCAGGACAAGAAATTAAATGTAAACGGGGGGGGGGAACCCAACAAGAAGAAAAAGTCATGACAATGACAAGTCAATACATTTCAGTTATAACCATCAATGTTAATGGTCTCAATTCACCAGTCAAAAGAAATTGACTGGCAGAATGGGTCAAGAAGCAAAATCCAACAATATGCTGCATACAAGAAACACACTTAATTCAAAAGGAAACTCATAGAATGAAAGTTAAAGGGTGGAAAACAGTATTCCATGCGACAGGAACCTGAAAAAAAGCCAGAGCAGCTATCCTCTTTGCAGATCAAGTAGATTTCAAATCAACACTGATGAAGAGAGATGAAGAAGGACACTACATCCTTGTAAAGGGAACAATCCAAGAGGAAGAGATGACAATGATAAATATCTAGGCACCAAACACTAGTGCACCCAACTATATAAAACAAATACTAATAGACATGAAAAGTCATATATACACTAATACAATTGTAGTGGGGGACCTCAACACCCCACTGTCACAAATAGATAGATCAACTAGACTAAAAATAAGTAATGAAATACTAGAACTCATTTGAACTCTTGAACAAATGAACTTAACAGATGTTTACAGAGTCTTCCACCCCACAAAATCAGAATACACATTCTTCTCAGCTGCACATGGGTCATTCTCCAAAATAGACCACATACTCACACATAGAACATGTTTAAGTAAGTGCAAAGGAATGGAAGTTATCCCCTGTATGTTATCAGACCATAGTGGGATGAAATTGGAGATCCATAGCAAAAGAAACTGGAAAAATTTTATAAACATGTGGGAATAGAACAACACACTTCTGAATAACCAATGGGCCACAGAGGAAATTAAAGAAGAAATCAGACAGTTCCTTCAATTAAATGACAATGACAATACAACATATCGGAATCTATGGGACACAATGAAAGCAGTCTTACAAGGGAAATTCGGAGCAGTGAATACACATATTAGGAAAACAGAACGAGCCCAATTAAACAACCTGATGCTGAACCTCAAGCTTCTAGAAAAAGAAGAACAGGACAACCCCAGAGCTCATACAAGGGAGGAAATTATAAAGATCAGAGGAGAAATCAATGAAATGGAGACTAAGAGAATGATACAAAACAATCAATGAAGCCAAGAATTGATTCTTCAAAAGAATTAACAAAATTGACAATCCTTTAGCCAACCTTGTCAGAAAAAGGAAAGAAAAGGCCCAAATCCATGCAATTAGGAATGAAAAGGGTGAAATTACAACAGACCCAGCAGAAATCCAGAAGATCATCAATACTTACTTCCAGAACCTATACGCCTATAAGATGGACAACACAGAAAAAATGGACAGATTGCTAGATACACATGAATTACCAAAGTTGAATGAAGAAGACCTAAAAATTCTGAACAACCCAATATCAACTAATGAAATTGAAAATGTAATTAAAAACTTATCAACTAAGAAAAACCCAGGCCCCGATGGCTTCACTGCTGAATTCTACAAGACATTTAGAGAGGAACTGCTGCCACTACTGTTTAAACTCTTCAATGAAATTGAAAGGGAAGCAATACTCCCAAATTCATTCCTGGAAGCAAGCATCACCTTGATCCCCAAAGCAGAGAAAGACCCAACCGAAAAGGAGAACTATAGGCCAATCTCACTAATCAACATAGATGCAAAAATCCTTAATAAGATAATGGCAAACAGAATGTAGAAGATCATCAAGAAGATCATACACCCTGATCGAGTGGGATTTACCCCAGGGATGCAGGGATGGTTCAATATATGCAAATAAATCAATGTAATACACTATATCAATAGAGCCAAGGACAAAAATCATATCATTATCTCCATAGATGCAGAAAGAGCATTTGACAAAATCCAACATGCATTTATGATAAAAGCCCTACAAAAAATTGGAATAGATTGTCTCTACCTCAAACTGATAGAAGCCATCTATGAAAAACCAACAGCCAATATCCTACTAAATGGTCAAAAACTGAAATCCTTCACTCTAAAATCAGGAACAAGACAAGGATGTCCACTATCACCACTCTTGTTCAATATAGTTCTGGAAACATTAGCCACGGATGGCAATTAGACAAGAGAAAGAAATAAAAGGAATAAAGATAAGAAATGAAGAAGTCAAATTGTCATTATTTGCAGATGACATGATACTCTATATAGAAGACCCCAAGAACTTCACCAAAAGTCTTCTGGACTTAATAACCAAATTCAGTCAAGTAGGTGGTTATGAGGTCAACACAAAAATCAATAGCTTTCCTCTACACCAATGACAGACTCACTGAGAGAGAAATAGGGCAAAGAATTCCTTTCACAATAGCTTCCAAAAAACTGAAATATCTAGGAATCAACCTAACGAAAGAAATCAAAGACCTCTTCTCTGAAAACTATGGCACTCCGAAAAGAGAGATTGAACATGATATCAGAAAATGGACAGACATACCGTGCTCCTGGGTCGGAAGGATTAATATAGTGAAAATGGCCATACTTCCAAAACTGCTATATAGATTTAATGCAATTCCAGTTGAGATCCCAGCAGCATACTTCATGGACCTTGAGAAAACAATCCAAAAATTCATTTGGAACAAGAAGAGACCCAGAATAGCAAAAGCAATTCTAGGTAACAGAGACATGGCAAGGAGTATCACAATCCCCAACCTGCAACTATACAACAAAGCTACTGTGACAAAAAACAGCATGGTACTGGCAAAGAAATAGAGGTCAGGACCAGTGGAACAGATTAGAAGATGCAGAAACAATGCCAGACATACTCAGCCATCTCATCTTTGATAAAGGAGCCAAATACCCTCACTGGAAGAAAGATATCCTCTTTAATAAATGGTGCTGGAAAAATTGAGCTTCAACTTGCCAAAGATTAAAACTAGACCTATATCTCTCACCATGCACTAAACTAAAATCAAAATGGATTAAAGATCTAAATATTAAATTAGAAACTCTGAACCAGTTAGAACAGAGGTTAGGTAGAACTCTTGAAGACATAGGTGTAGGAAAAGATTTTATGAACAAAACCTCAGTTGCCCATGAACTAGCACAAACAATCAACAAATGGGATCTCTTCTTATTAAAAAGCTTCTGCACAGCAAGAGAAACCACCAGCAGTGTGAAGAGACAACCCACAATGTGGTAAAAAATCTTCACCTGCTCTTCCTCAGACAAAGGTCTACTATCTTGAATCTATAAAGAACTTAAAAAGATCAGACCTCCCAAATTTAAAGACCCAATGCAAAAATGGGCATGTGAAATGAACAGACATTTCTCAGACAAAGAAGTAGAAATAGCAAATAAATACATGAAAAAATGTTCAACATCACTGGTCACTCGAGAGATGCAAATGAAAACAATGCTGAGATTCCACCTCACTCCAGAAAGAAAGGCTGCTATGATGATATCAACCAATAACAAATGCTGGCAGGGCTGTGGGGAAAGAAGAACCCTGGTCCACTGCTGGTGGGAGTGTAGACTGGTGCAACCACTGTGGAAATCATATGGAGATACCTCAAAGAACTAGGACTGGGAGTCCCATTTGAACCCGCTATTCCACTGCTGGGGATCTTCCCCAAAGAATTAAAAGAATCATACCACAGTGATATATGTGTGTCCATGTTCATAGCAGCACAAATTATAATAGCTAAAACTTGGAAACAGCCCAAATGCCCATCAACTGGAGACTGGATAAAGAAAATGTGGTTTTTTAAATAAAATGAAATACTACTCAGCCATAAAAAATGAGAAATTAGAGACATTTATAGCTAAGTGGATGCACATTGAGGCAATACTCTTAAGTGAAATAAATAGGACACACATGTAGAAATACCAAATAGTTTCTCTGGTGTGAGAAACTGAAAGTGTTAATAAGGACTAGATGTGTAATAGGTAATGTGAAATAGGAAGAAAAGGGGCAAATGGGAAGGAAGTGGGAGGGCTGGGGAAAGAATAGAAGGGAATGGAATTAATATGAGAAAATGCAAAAATAGGAACAAAATCTTTGTAAATAGGGAGGACTGGAGGGGTCGAAGGGAGGGCTGGGCAAGGGTGAAAAATAAGAACCAAGAGAGATTATGTAAAGGTGCAAATTTCCAATGATGAATGTCATTCTATTGTATACCTAAAATGTACCAATGATTAGAATGAATAATCGATAATGTAAAATAGGAAGAAAAGGTCCAAAGGGGTAGGGGTAGTGGGAGGGACAGGGGAAAGGAAAGAAGGGAAAGGAAAAATGATGAGAAATGGAAAAAATGGAAACAAAGTCTTTGTGAATAGGGAAGGGTGGAGGGGGTGAAGGGAGGGCTAGGAATGGGGAAAAAATAAGAACCAAGATGCATCATGTAAAGGTCCAATTCCCAATGAGAAATGTAACTGTGCTGTATACCTACAATGTACCAATCAAAGAATTTAATACAAAAAAATAGATCATAGGTCTAAATAAAACATAGGGATACAATTTCATTTAAAAAAAATCAGAAGTTGAGAGGAACAAAGGAGCCAGGGGCAAGGCCAGCACAGGGAAGTTTTCACCCCTCTCCTGGGAGCTCCGGCGTGGCCTTTGCTCTCCTCTCCCGCTATACTTGAGGCACAGAATCGTCCTGCACCTCTGTACATGGTTCCTGTAGCATTCATTTCAGAGCATGTTTATTTTAATCTCTGTCTTGGCGCTGAGGAGAGATTGAGAAGCGCCAGCCTCAGGCGCTCTTGATCTTCTGCTCCTCATGATCGTGGCATTCGTCACTTCAGTGTAATATATTTATAATCAGGGCCAAGGCAGCATGACCTTGTTTTTTTCTAAGTAGATCACAGGCAGCTAGACCTGGGGGCTTCCGGCTTGAAATCAGATGGAAGATGCATTTAGCCGTCAAGGACTTGGTTATAATTCCCTTGATCTCTTTAGGTTTGATCTGTTTCTTTCTTTGCTATTCATACAAAAATTTGACAGAGGTGGCGGGTGGAGGGGATGTGGTAGGGACTTCCCATCACACCACACTGCAGGGGAATCTAAGGGTGCCCATCCGAAGGGCTGGGGATGTGGGGCAGGCGAGGAAGACAGCATATCTGAGGCCTAGATCTTCCAACCCAAGCTCATTAACTTCTAAGCCACATTTCCTCCTTTTCTGGAAACACTAAGCATGAAAATTAAAAAAAAACACAAACCACCCTAAAAGCAAAAAACAACGGAGTCGGTTGTTATTTATTACTTCTCTGTGCAGTGGTGCTTAAAGAGCATTCACTGGGAATGCTCAAATACAATCTGTTCTTTCCTGCCAGGTCTTGGTCAGGGGCTAGCCCTGTATATAAATATCCTTTCAGGGTGACAACTTCAGTCTCCTTCACTCTCTTCTTCTACTCAGTTCTGCCTTGCTCTGTTTAAACCATTCCTACAAGATAAAGATGCTCTCCCTTTTCGGAACTTGTCAGTAAAAGAATGGCTGAGGTCAAGCAGTGCTGCTTATTTCACTGATTGTAGCAGGAGGGAACCTGCAGGGGTATTGCTGCTTTTAGGCAGCTGGTTATTTACCCACCTACAGCTTTTTACTCTGCCTGCTCACTCCACCCACCTCCCCACCCACCCATCCACCTCCCCACTGTTTCCCCTTGTTACAAGATATTCTGTCTTGGAGATGAAACAAGTGAGGGCTAAACTAATTAACTAACCAGCAGTGATCTACAGCTTCAGCACCTTACATTCCTGAAGATTTATTCCATTTCGAATTCATTGCCATTTCCCTCCAGGGAAATAAAGATTGCTACCTATTAAAGAGGGGGACAGAAAAAGGCACCTTCACTGGAGACAGCCTGCACAAGAAAATAATACTGTAATCATTCCCTCCAATCAGCTGAAAAGGATTAAATCTTCTGCTTCTAAAGTAATGTTCCAATTGAGCCTTGGGGAAGAATAATTCATGATTAGGGAGAAGGCTGGTCTAGCAAATGTGAACATTATGTCCATTACTTAAACACACTTCCTGGGCTGACTGCTAATGTACCCAAGGGACTCACAGCCCCAGCAACTGATAGGTGCAATGAAACAGGCAGACAAGGACAAGAAGTATTATCATCTGCATTCAACAGCACTACATAGACTTTACCACTGCTAAATCACTGCCTTTGGTAAATAGCCCAGATAACTCATTTTAATAGAAGAATTCTTCTCTTCTTTATGTGTATTAAACAACAGACTCTTATGAGCGGTGGCAGTGTATTGATTCCTGGGAAAGGCCGTGTGAATACCAATTCTGTAATTTATGCTGTTTTGTGGCTCTGGCTGTATTTGTTATGCATAGTGTATTAAACATTCAATAGCTCAATTTAATCTTTGCAGCCAAATTGCACAGCACATCATGCCAGATAGTGGTTGTTTCATATACACAGCCCATCTGCTTCCTGTTCTATAATTCATTCAGCAGGCAAAGTTTCTGGCAGCCTCAGGCTACCAAAATATATATATATCCTTAGGGTACCAGAAGTGCTTGGCACTCAATTAGTTTTCTGGGTTTCTAGTGCTGTGTGTACATGAACAGGCTATGTGTTTCCAGTTTTATGTGAATTAAAGATGGGAATAGTTTGCTAAGTTCTGTGTCCTCATCTGGACAACTTTCATAAACTTGTGGGGTTTCACAAAACCAAAAGAGAGAAGGAGAGAGAGAGAGAGAGAGAGAGAGAGAGAGAGAGAGAGAGAGAGAGAGAGAGAGATGAAATACAATGATCCTTTGCTCTTGGGAAATTATCCATGGCAATAAAATGTGTTCTCTCCACCATCCCTATCTAAATGGATTGATTTATATCTTGTGGGGGGAAAATAAATAAACCAAAAAGTACTATAAACCTTTGGCTCCTTTCTCTGGATGGACCACTGGGGATTAGCTCTCTTATGGTGAATGTTTATTTTCCCTACAATTCCCTCCTTTTTTGGAGCCCTGCCCCTCCTCTTAATGTCCATGGTAACTTTGTCCTTCCCCATCTCCACTTTTTATTTACTTTTAAAGAAGTCAGTGCCTCAATGTTGCCCAGTGGAAAACTACATTTGCAGTTTATTGAAATCTTTTTGCAATTCACAGGGCATTTGCCTGATTTTTAGTACATTTTACAGCCTTTATACTACACTCGGGAGACATAGACCACCCTGGGTCTTAGATGATCATTTTATGACTTTTTGCAAAAAGTGCCTAAAGAACCAGTCATATGGACTGGAATTACAGCCTCTCAGGTGAAAGTAGATCATACATTCCAACGACCTCATTTTACAGGTAGTAACAGCCAGCATTTGTGCAATGCTTTAGAGGAAGATCAGATGCAGGATGCCCGACAGGGTCCAGCCAGGTTTCTCAAGCCACCCAGGGGAGCTGGAGGGCTCAAGTCTGGATTAGAGGTGGGCAGCAGATAAGGAGCTGTGGAATGTTACTGCCATGCAGCGTGTAGGCTGCTGTTTCCAAATCTTCAGATCTTTCAAAAGAAGCTGGAAATCTGGTTTGTTTTAAAAAATGGGAAATTTGTTTCTTTTTCAATATTCACATTATTTGATATTATATATCTTTAGAACCCTGCAGGCATTCTAAACAAACAGAACATCTCTCTGGGTCTGATGGAGCAGACTTTTTTGTTCATTCTTCACAAACACATAGTTCCACAATTCCTTGGTGTCACAAACAGATTGATTTAGTGCTGTAATTTGAATGTTCAGACCTGAGGAACAATCAAAATTTCCAACCTGACTCAGTATTCTGGTAGGGTCGAAGCTTAGCATGAGCCACAATGGCCTCAAGTCTTATGTAAACTCCTTCCTTCGCAGAAATCTGAAAATATGATGACATAATGCTCACTTTTATGGTACTTTATATGGCAAAAGGATTATGAAAGTGGGCCAATTTAATCACCTGAGTCCTTTAAAAATAAAAAATTTTCTGTGATTTGTAGGAAAGGAGGTCAGGGAGATTCTAAGTATAAGGAGAATTTAATGCTGTATTGTTGTCTTTGAAGACAAATGAAGCCCCATGTGAGTACATGAGAGCCATAGTGAACTGAAAGTAGCTACTGACCAAGAGTCAGGAAATGAAGACCTCAGATCTATAGCCACAAGGAACTAAATTTTGCCAACAACATAATAAGCTTGAATATGGATTCCTTTCCAAAGCCTTAAGGCCTACACTTTGATTTTAGTTTTGTGAGACTCTACACAGAGAACTTAGCTGAGCCATGAGGGATTTCTGACCTACAGAGCTATGAGCTAATAAATGGATGTTGCTCTAAGCTGCTAGGATTGTGTGATTTGTTATGCAGCAGTAGCAGACCGATACAGGTTTAAATCTCCTCTTCTCCAGTCAGCCTTCAGTGCTGAAGGACCTCTTGGCTTCTCAAGCTCTTTCTCTCATGCGTACTTCTGCCCCACAAGCCAGCTGCTGTTTCCTGTTTTACTGAGCTGGGGGGCAGAAGTAGAGTGGGAGAGGGACATGTGAGGGATAGGACATTTCTTACCTGGCAGGTGTCTTCTTCTCTGTGGGTCTGCAGAGGACTCAGGCTAGTACTTTGTGTGCAACTGTAAGGGATTTTGGAGGCTGTTTGAAACTCTTCTCTTCCACATCTCCCTAGCTTGGGCTGATGTCTCTTTATTCTGAGAGACCACCTTACAACGTCCTTATGTAAATTTTTTCCTGCAGGACTCACTTGTCCCATAAGATCCCCCACCCCCACCACTCTTGCTGTGATGGATGCTAGCATTGCAGGTATATCCTATGCATCAGTTCACTTCTGGTTTTGCCAACAAAACAACCTCAGCATTTATTTTGTGAGCTTCACTCAGGCCTTTGTCCTACAATCTGCTTTGTCTGTCCTTGTGGGGGAGGAATGTCAAATCTTTTAATTGAAGTACTTAAATGTGGGACAGGTCCTGAAGAAATGGGAAGGATAATGAGATCTGATCCACCAAGCCCTGCTGCATCTCTCTGGCCTTGAAGTCTTTGCTCCTTTTTCTTTCTCAGACACAAATAAA
This sequence comes from Heterocephalus glaber, assembly GCF_053883595.1. Classification (NCBI taxonomy): domain Eukaryota; kingdom Metazoa; phylum Chordata; class Mammalia; order Rodentia; family Bathyergidae; genus Heterocephalus; species Heterocephalus glaber. The sequence goes on along the minus strand of NW_028258317.1, from coordinate 64,630,952 downwards.
GTACCCATTTTTTTCTCCTAGTGGTAAGGAACCCATTTCAGACTTCCCAAGTGAACCCTTGTAGATTCCCTCTCTGGACATAGGGAGGAAAGATGGCCTTCTCTACTCTTCTCCCTAAGGGAGAGGTGATGTGGAGAGGCAATGCTGGGGCTTTGGGGGGCAGCGTTGATCTTTCATTCTCTTATGTATCTAGCAGCTTCTGGAACCACAGAGCACTTGGAACTCAGTGCAGTTGGAATGGTGGCCCTGAGTGGTTGCAGTGGGATCGCCCTCACGATGGGGCTTTACTGTAAGAGTGCAGCTTTCTTTCAAAAATATCTCACCGATCCTCTCTCCCTGTCTTATCTTTCTGTTTATATTCTCAGAGTGAGTGGCTGGGATCCAGACTGGTGCAAAAGGTTCTTTTACCTTACCATTGGAATTTCTGCTTGTAGGAGGTGTTGTTTCACATAGTGTTTATATCCTGTCATATGAAATTTTATTGACAAATGTGGCATAAAGATTTCCATCCTAAGATCCTCTTGCCCTTGTCTCTCTGTCTGGACATCTGGATCGGAGGCTAGCACCTGAGAGCCCTCATGCCAAGGAAGTCAGTGAGCAGGTGGATTTTTAAAAAATCACCTAGACTCCGTATTCCAGCCTTGCTGGCCTGCTTGATCACTTATTGCCTAGTAAGTTCTTCCACCAGCTGGGAGTGGTCAGGGATCAGGTCCTCCTCATCACTGTGGCACATCTCTTGAGGGCTTTGCCTCCTATCTTAGGTCTCACCGGATCTTTTACTGGCTATCTGTCCTCCTCACTTAGAAGTTCTTCCAATTGCTGAGGTGTTTCTACTCTCTGGATGTGTGCCTATGAGAGAGAGAGAGAGAGAGAGAGAGAGAGAGAGAGAGAGAGAGAGAGAGAGAGACGTGTATATTTTTCGTCTGTTTTCTTCTATTGAGTTGTGGGCATCTGGGTAACACTTTCTTCATGGAATCTAGTCTCGATGACATCCACAGACTCCCTTTCCTAGTTTTGCTCAGCTCCTGCCCACACTTCTTTCTGCTCATAGTCTTCTTAAACTATGGTGAATCTCAGCTCCAGGACATGAGTTCATTGGCAAAGCATGCTGAGGGAGAATTTGGGTTCAGAAAGTGAAGTGGCTTTTTGGTGCAGCTTGCTGTCTTCATGTGGGTCATCTGGATCACCAAGGACACAGGGGCATTTTTTTATTTGAGACTTAAAATAGCTGCTCTGAGTGACTGAGCCTCACTGGTTTTGGTTAAGTGTCTGCTGTAACCAGCCGAGGATCACACCTGGGCAATTTGCCTGTAGGTATTTGAACAACCTTCTTTTATTATCTGAGCCCTAAGACTCTGTGATTCTAACTAGACTGATGCCATTGGTTGTTCTCTTCTACTCTTTATCAAAATAGGCTGAGGAACCATACATTGCATTCATACTGTGGTATAAATGACTGACGGCTTAAAGTGTTAATAGTCCCAGGATGTTCAAAATCTTCAGTAACATGGCTTTGCAATTTTTGGCAACAATCCAATGGGATAATTGGATGGTGTGTGTCTTGGGCCAGAGTTAACCACCTACTATTAAGCAAATCAAGCTTCTGTTCCTTTTCTTCCTTTCCTCTAGAGCTGGTGAGTAGGTCATTGCTTTGGTGGAAACTGAAAATCTTTTTTTCAAAGTCTGAACTTCAATATCTACTTTGGGGGCAGCCATTGCCTGTGATTTCCACCACTCCTCAATGTCTAGTTATGTTTTCATTCAGCAAATATACTTTGAGTATGTGCTATGTCAACACTGTCCTGGAAGCTGTGGGGATACATGAGGGATCAGATGACCATAAAATTTAGTCTGATGAGTGGATGACAAAAGGCATCATGTTCTGGCGTGAATGGGCTCTTTGGGAGCAAGAGGCATTGTGCCAGAGTGGGGATGGGTGGGTGAGAAGAAAATGCTGGTCACCTGTCTTAATTACTTTTCATTGCTGGGACAAAATACCTGACAGCCACAAGTTGAAGGGGGAAAAGTTTATTTCAGCTCATGGTTTTTAGAGGTTTTAGTCCATAGTCAGCTGGCTCCAAGGCAGGATAGCATGGCAAAGGGGGATGACAGAGGAGAAACAGTCCATGGCATGGCAAACAGAAAGCAGCTAACAGCAAGCTTTCCTTTCCACATTTTATTTCATGCAGGCTTCAAGCTTATTGGTTGGCGCCACCCACACCCAGAGTGGGCCTTCCTATTATCCACACGCAGAACTATGCTAAGCCAATCAGTAGACTAGTGTAGTTATCTCATTCCCATAACCCAGTATCACATACCCATGATTCAGCCACCTACAAAAAGACCCAACTAACAGTGCATGAGGCTTTGGGGGGACACCTAGATATAGGCCATCATAGCACTAAGCAATTACAATGAGTGATGAGAGATGAGTACATCAGAGTGAAAAAACTGTAGGCCATCTTGTCCTTCTTTATAATTTGGGCCAGAGCTTTCTTTTTATGCCTGCTTTCCAGCTCCTTCTGCCCCTTCCTGCTTCCTTCCTTTTCTGCATTTCTTCTTCTGTCTCAGCCTGTTTCTTCACCATTCTTCCTCATTGTGTTTTGGTCTCTCACCTTCTGATTTCTAGAGAGATAAGGAGGAATGGAGGCTATATCTTTCATTTTCACTTTATGATGTTCTGACTTTGAAAGAAGAGAGGGAAATTTGATCTTACACGTTAAAGTTTCCATCTTTATCTCCTTTTAAGCAATTGTAGTTTACTGAAGAGAATGATCATGCATTGAAATTGAAAAAAGAAGATGCAGAAGGTGGATAACAGAGGTGACACTTATAGTCTCCCTTCTTTCAGGTCAGTTCTCCAACAAAGAATCTACAGGTTCCCAAGGACAGGACAATTCATGTGGTGAGTCGACAGTGGACACAAATGTTTAAGTTTCAAGAGGCAAAAGTGAAAATTGCTTCACCTGCTTGCAGCTGTTTTCCTGTTATGGCTCCTCTTACTTTTCAAACTGGCTTGCAAATGAGTCCCTCACACTGTCACTCGTCCTCAGCTGGAGCGTGACAGGGGCAAGGTGGACTTTGCTGTTGCCTAAATGAAGCCCTGCACTTATTTTGCACCAGAAAGAGCCCTGGATCTTGCAGACATAGGCTTGCCTTCTCTCCCACAGGGCCAATAGCTTCTTTGATGGGAAAGAGCCTGGGGTCCTTTCCAAGTGATTCTCACAGTGAGCACCATGAAATATTTCTAAACAGACGTGAATTAAACATGGGGGAAACTAAGCTGACACAAAAGCATTATAGAAAGCAATTATAATATCAGTGTTAATTGTTCTCTACCTAGAGATCTGAAACCTTTATACTGCTTCTTTTAAAAGCAGAGATGGTTTTATAAATTAAATGGGATAGGCATAAACCACACTCCTTTACAGTGATTGCTTCAGTAAAGACTAGACTCAGAAAAGGTATGAACTCTCAATGCATCATAAGGCCAAGGCCTGTAGGGAATAGTCCAATAAAAGAAAAAAAGTTTGCTCAATGAAAACCCTTTACAAGTGAATATATATTCACTTTAAAACAGATATCTTGAACAAACTTCCACAGAGATAACATTCAGGCGATAATAAATGGTGCCTATAGTTACATTTCTTTCTGTTCTCAAATGTGAGCCAGTGCAGGGTATAGGAAATTATAAGCATTCACTCCCACTTTCTTTTTCTATAAGCACATGGGCCTATGAAATTCCCACTCAGGTTAATGATTCTAGGAGGAATGCACACTCTCCCACTTTAACCATTTGGTCGCTCGATGAGAACCATCACCATTGCCCTGCTCAACCTATTTAGCACCTCTGAAAGTCACTAGATGGATTTAGTGATTAATGATGATTGATTTTTTTTTTTTGCCAGCTTAATCGTCACACTTGAGCAGGACTGATGTAGACCCAGCTGTGCTTAATTAGCCCAGAGGACTCAGAAACCATATTTTAAAGACAGGGTTGTAATGGAAGAAGCCTTCTTGACGATGCAGCCTGCTGAGGTGAACTCAGACATGTGGCAGACACGGTTTTTCATTAGGCCCAAGGAGCATGTTTGGGAAAAGGATGCTGTATAAAACCGACATATGTTCTCACATTAGATTTGGGAAAGCTATTGTTATCTTGTAGAATATGGATTATAAGGATGACAGCTCAATACAAATTTCTTTCTCTGCCTAATTAAGGCAAAATACTTGCTTTGATGTAAAAGATATAGATGCATAACACTACATCCTTGGGTATGGCATATATATTTATATATTTGTTGGTAACTTTAACCTTCTTTAATGCTCATTTTAAAGTGGGAATTTCTTGAAAATATCCTATGTCTATAAGGATGTGTTGTTTTATTCAGGACCCAAAATGAAGAGCCAACCTTCTCTCACTGGTCGATAGACAAATTATTTATAAACTCACCTCACTCCACATTAGTTGATAGGCTTAATACTGACTTCTGCTACGTGAGCATGTGCCCTTAGGCTTGATCCCTAGACCATGACATTATCTTACACACACCAGAAAATCATCCAAGGATCCTGATAGTATGCTTCAGTTTAGGGCAGCATCTGGCTTGAGTCATATTTGAATCAATAACATTGGAAAGCCATGGCTCATGTTAGTACTTCTCTGAACACTGAAAGGCCAGAGGAACTTTATAAGGATAAAATGTTCAGTGAGATTTCGAGGAATATTCACAGGAAGACTTGTAGGTATTTTGGGGGATTGTGGACACGCTCATGTGTGGAACTCATAAGGAGACAGAGAAAAACTTTGTGAAAAGGCTTGGTGGCATATTCTCCAGCTATTGATGAGAGACTCCTTGGTGCAGCTGCTAGAAAAGGAAAAACTAGTGTGAGAATGGGGATCAAGAACAAGTGGGGGGATCCCTAGACGAGGCCTGGAAATCTGAAAATCTATCTGCAAAGTTGTGTATTGTCAGTGTGAAAGGAAATATTTTAGAGTTAAAATAGTATTTTATTTATACAGAATGCTGTATTGTTCAGAACTATGGGCTGCAAGTGAGAGAAAATCAATTTAAATCATTTAAATAAAAATGGAAATTTTTTGGCTTACATAACTTAGAAGGAAATAGGCACAGCTCATAGGACTGATATACTGAAGTCTAGACTTTGGGGTCTTAAAAACTGGAGTCAAGAACTTGATTCCAGATGATTTTCTCTTTTTCTTGCCACCATTTTCACTGCTCATCCGTCCATCCATCCTTCCCAGCCAGCCAGTCAGGCAGTCAATCAGCTAACCAGCCAGCTCTTTCTCATTTCTATCTTGGCTTGGCTTTGCTCTACAGATAGCATTTCTTCAAATGACAGAATTTAGCAAATGTAGGGGAAATGGCTTCTCGGCCCCTTCACACATATAGCAATCCAAGACAGGAATGTCACTTGGCCCTGCTGGGTCATATGATCTGTCCCTCACTTAATCTAGGGAAAGAAACATTTGGCTGGACATGGGTCATGTAGTCATGCCTGTGGGTGATATTTTGAGGTGAGAAGAGAGTGGTCATGTTAGCATAAGAAAAGGTAGAATAGTTTGCTGGAAATACAAAAATAATGGCTACCCTAATCTCCTATAAATTCCACTATAATATTACTACTAATCAGATTAGTAAAATATTTTTTAAAATAACAAGCAAAGCATTTTTACTAACAATTCATAAAATTTTTACTTTCAGTGGTCTCATTTTATTGAGATACCACCCACATTTACACTAAATAGTACTACATGGATAGAAGGTCATAAAATAACTGAAATTTCACATGTATTTGTAATAATTAGAAGATTTAGGTCTAATTCAAGTTCTCCTTCTTCTACAACAGGTACAATAAAGGACTGTGTATATACGGTTTCAGTCTGGCTATGAAGTAAGATCTGGCTGTGAAGTTCAGATTCAAGGCTCTGAACATCAGTATTCTCAGTGTTTAGATAAAACAGTCTGTCTCAAGTTTATTTTGTGGCTTCAGCTTATCTAATTTTGCCGTTCTTGATGAATGAAAAATTTTTCTAGTGTTAATTAACTGACCGCGACATCCCCAAGAAGGCAGCAAATATTACACATGGCAATTCATTCAATTTCTATTCCCTGGATTCAAGTCAGTAATTGGTGAGAGAAGACTTCATATCAAGTCTCCTAAGAACCTCTGGGACTTGCTATGGGAACTTCTTTCTTGTCTACTTTTCCTTAATTCCTTCTTCTTCTTCTTCTTCATTCTGAGCCTGTGAAGACAGGTTTCTGTCTGACTGTATCTCATATACATAATGTAGATCCTGGGTATGGGTAAAGTAATTCTTTTTCCATTTTGCTCCCTTAATGTCATCACTCATATGCATTTAAATCTTGGCAAATCTAAACTTCTCCTTTCAAGAGAAACCCAGCCCTTGCATGACAATCTCTATTTATAGTGAGTCAAAACTTGATTCCACTTAGAAATCTTTGTATTCTGAGCTGTCCTAAGAAGATCTGACAACATAGATGCTCTAATTTGTCAAGGCTCTGGTGGCCTTTCTGTCCTCTCTTTCCTTCCTTTTTAAAAAATTCTTTTAGCTCATTTTCATCATCTTTGAATAGTCACCTCTTTCCCTTTTGCAGTAATTTTATGCTCTGAATTTAATGTGCCCTTTATTTAATATGGATTTAAACATTTTATAGGGGAGTGCTTGAAGGTCTAAAAAAATACATTGCTGATGACAGAATGGCAAAGAACACTTCTTTTGGAATTTAAGTTCTAGCATGTTTATTAGGCTCTGTCTTCCTACCTGAATTGTGCTTTTTTTTTTTTTTAGCTTTTAATTTTTATTTCATTGGTAGATTTAGGTATACAATATAATGATATTCATCATTGGAAATTTGCACCTTTACATAATCTCTCTTGGTTCTTATTTTTCCCCTTCCCCTGCCCTCCCTTCAACCCCTCCATCCCTCCCTATTTACAAAGACTTTGTTTCCATTTTTTCCCTTTCTCATATTAATTCCATTCCCTTCTTTCCTTTCCCCTACCCCTCCCACTTCCCCTTCCCCTTTGCCCCTTTTCTTCCTACTTCACATTATCTACTATTGACACATACTAACAGAAACTCTGCCAACATTGGAATTTTTTTCTTTTGAAACCACTAAGTAAATTTATTTAAATTAATAAGTACCCTATTACCCTAAAAGATTTGATGTACCTTATCAAATGTGCAAATTTTAAAATGCACATAATGACACTGAAGGAGATGATAAGTACACACCAAATCTATATTAGTATAATTACTGCAATAGAGCATTATGCTTGATTTTGAACTTCCTGACAACAAAAACACTCAATTTGCTATAATTTTTTTTTTGAAAAAAAATGTTAGCATAGGATTTTCTCAAGAGAGTCAAACAATGTTTAAGGTACTAGATATTTAAAAAATATTTTCAGGAATACACAAATCCAAATGCTAATATTCAGAATGTGCATTACTTTATTACTTACACCAGAAAAAAACAACAACCTAGAAAGTAAACATCAAGGAATAGCAATATACGTGGCATACTACTATTATTTAGACTGATACATGTTCCTAGAGTAGAATCTTATAATGGTATTAAAAACTATGCTGAAAATGACTATTTTTCATTGTTTTATAATGTTTATGATGATATATGGAGGTTAGGTTTATAGATATGTATATTCTATAAGAAAATATCAAAAGTATTTTCATCTCTTCTGTGGTGGAATCACAGATTTTATTTTATTTATGTTGTCTGCTTTTAAAATGTTGTTTATTTGCATTTTCTTATGAAAATCATTATTACTTTTTGTCGTCCCCCATTTTTAAGAAGATAATATCCTCTTGCCTTTAGTGCAAGAGACATTTGACAGGCTAACATATAATGCCTTAAAAAATGGTTTCCTAAAAATTTGAAACATTTTTTCATAAGACACATAAAAAAAACTTGATAGCATATCTTAGAAAAGGCATATTTTTTTTCATTGTAAAGCAAGGTAGTGGCAATACATTGAACAGGTCAATAACTTCAAGCGACCTAATAGATATGCAACTTATAGCAGTGCTTCTTGAATTAAATGTCCATACACATTATCTGCACATTTTGTTCAAATGCAGATTCTGATTCCTTAGTCTGGGATGCAGATTTATACAACCCTCTACTGCAACCCCTGCCAGGCTGCATTTCTAACACTTTACATAGTAAGAATTTAGAACACCTAACAAACGTATATATCTGACTGGGCCCTGCCCTATGTTGTCCAGGAGACAGCTTTGGAACTTTAAAAGAACAGAATCTGGGACTCAACTTCAGATTTATCAAACCTAGGTTCTGAAGGCAAAACTAAGGATACATATTTTAGAATTTCCCCAATTATCTGGATACACTTGGTTCATAGAGAGGTTGTTTTTGGTAAGGTCATCTCAGAAATCTTCCTGGCCACTCTGTCTTGCTTTGTGTAGGAATTAGATCCTTGCATTATGTAGCATGTATTTAGGTGGCAGACTTGCCCAGGCCACTATAACTCAGGAACCAAGGAGAACATTGCCACTACATCTTGCCTCCTGTGGGCCACAGTGTAGTCTGTAATTCACTAAAGATTTTCTCAAATAAATATATCACAACTGCATGTTATCTAGCTCTATCAATGAGTTTATTTAATAATGGTCAACAAACCTATTGAAGCAGTTGTCACTTTTATAATTTTGTTTCTTCCATATTTAACTTTTTATGCAGAAAACTATATAGGTTCCAGCACAGCTGTTTGTGCTGTATTCAAAGTAGACAGATTGGGCAGGGGATTTAGCTCAGTGGTTCCGGCGCCTGCTGCGCAAGCACAAGGTCCTGAGTTCGATCCCCGGTACCAAAAACAAACAAAAACAAAGTAGACAGATTAATTATATTTGTATGAGGTCTAGGTCAGGTTCTGATTATGAAATGTACTGAGCAAATACCCACATGAACTCACTAAGTAAGGTTTTCATAGAAACTTGAAAAAACATGCTAAGGAGGTCAGTGTTCTTTGGGATGTCTGGTGCATGCAAAAAGCAGTATGTGACAGCACAAAACATGACCATTTGTCCTCTGCTGAGGTCAGACCAAGGAACTAATGTATGCTGACCTGCCACTCAGAATGATGCTCATGCTATTGATACAAATATGTGTATCTACATAAGCTTGTATTTGAGAGCAGTAAAATCCTAGCTTTTGAGTTTTAATAAGGCATACCTAATTTCCACATAAAAATTGAAGGTTAACCATGCTAGCATGTGGTGGGCAATTTCATCTCCTGTGCAAATTTGCTTTCCACAGACATTGCTTTCCAGCAGGTTTATGAGAAGCCCATGGAGCTGCGGTGTATAGGACAGTTAATGAATAATTCTCTGATTAACAGATTAACAGCGGCTTTGTAATGGGCAAGTCAGTGCCTCTTACAAGAATGTCTTGAAATACATTCTGACTGTCAGATTTTATTTCCTGTTACCAAAGTTAGACTTTGCACTGCAAAAGACAGTACGACCTGGCTTCTTATGATAATTTCTCTATGGTGAATCAAACCTTGATTTCTCTAAAAGGCATTGTGAATTACTATAATCCCTATTATGACAACCTGCTGAGTTAGTGGGTTGTATAAATGTAGAGTACAGCTGTCCAGGAATGATTACAAGATGCATAATTTTATCTTCTGGCAAAAGATAAGAGTTTTCTCTGTTTCTGCTGAACTCCTTGCTTCTCTATCCTTGGCTTCATTGGAGGAGGCTCCCTTTCTCTTTAGCTCCAGGCATGTAATTATTCACATCGCTGTTAAAGAAGAACTATGAGCTAAGTAAGTAAGGTGCAAGACCAAAATGATACTATGAGCATCATTTAGCTCCCCTCTTGGAGTCTTTCAAGTTTGTTTTTCTCTTGACTGCAGCTCCCCTGCCTCTGTGGCTTCACCAGGCCACACAGGATTTCCTCTTCAGTGGAGACCATTTACAATCAGGCTGCAGCTGTCAAGCATTTCCTTCCTTTACAACCTCTGCTACCTTCCTTCCTTCTCCATCCCCTGCTCTTCCTACTTCCTCAATTCTTCTTCTTCCTTCTTCCCAGGTTTCCAATGGAAGCTGGAGCCTGGCTTCTGCAGGGTCAAATGCACAATGTAATGTCTTACCTCCTGTTTGATTTCAGCCCTGATCCCTGGGGGATACAGCATTTTGTTGTGGTCCAGGCTTGTAGCACCACAGGCTAATGGATCAATTCAGCCTTCAAAGCATCCTATGGCCTGTCGATATGAAATCCTAGCAATTACTGAAGTGAGAATGCTGGGAAGCGGCTCAAAAACATTCCCCATTGATTGGCTTGTTGCTCTAGAGTATGATGGACTTGTTTAAGAAAAATTGATCTGACAAATTGATTTTTTTAATCAGAGAATCTCATGAATGCAGTTTAAGTCACAACATTTTTTGTCTTGCAGAGTGTACGTGTGTGTGATTTTTTTTTTTTAAAGCAAGGAGAATCTGTAAGCAAGGAGGTCAACCAGCCAATGAGAGGTACTGAGAAGAGTTCTGAAGCTTCCCAGCCCTGGCTTGCTCCACCATTTCACAAAGTGATTTTGCATTAAATTGCTTTTCAAATGTAAGGCCTTCTCTTCTCTGCATGTCTGTACCTCAACCCTCTCAGAAACCATCTTCATCATCTCTCTCTTCTTCCCTGTCCCTTGGCCCCTCTTCAGCTCTGAATTTGAGGTTTTTGGTTGAGCTGTGACCTTAGGACGCAGCATCTACTTTCTCATTTATTGCATGGAGTGAAGGTTTTGAAAACTTGGAATCTTAACGATGACCGGAGGTAGCCCTGTCCCTTGACATCTCCAGCAAAGATTTGGGCAGTAATAGTGACGGATTGCAGACACCAGGGCCGTTCACTTTCTGAGCAGTAACACCTCTGCAGCACGTGCTTGGACAACAGTTCTGTTGGGACAAAAATCCTTGCCTCCTTCTAAGTATCTGCTCTGCATGCTGCTCTTATGGGGCAGCTCCCTTATGTGATGCAGTATCCACTTAGGGACTATATTAGTGGATTCAAATGTGGGCCCATCAGCATTACGTTAGGGGATACCTAAAATACAGATTCTTGAGCTACATTCTAAGGATGAAACTTAGAAAATTATAATTTTAGAAGCTCCCAAATTGACTCCAGTGACCAGCTATAATCGGGAACTGCTGAAGTAGATAACAAAGCTGTGCGTGTGCGTGTGCGTGTGCGTGTGTGTGTGTGTGTGTGTGTGTGTGTGTATGTGTGTGTGGTGGCAGTAAGTAGTTTGGCAGAAGGGTAGGAGGGGAAAATTCAAGATTATCTATTTAGAAATTCTTATTAATATTATACAAAAGGAAGGCTGGGGTTCTAGAAATTAAACTGACAAAGAAAAAACACAGAAAATTAGTGTTCATGGACACATATAGTATGTATGTTGGTAGGAGAAACTCAGTGACTATAACTTTGGTCTAAGTATAGTAGGAAAGAAAAGTAAATTTATAGAGAAGTGCCAGGACAAAGAAAAAGAAGTTTAAGCTTTTAGGTGTGGGTGGCAAATTCTGGGAAATAAATATGGGGGAAATGAATGGAAGAGAAGAGTTACTTTAATAAGGTGTCCTATGGGGTCCGCTCTGTGCTGATAAGTCTACAGTGATTAAAGTCTGAGGAGTCATTGTCCTCTTTCAGGTGTGGGAGAGGAAGACACCTTTCTGAAGGAAACTTGGGTCCTGTTTTTAGGCAAATGGGAGGAGTGCAGGCAGTTCTCTGTCATCAATCACTTCTCAGTTTTCTCCTCCTCAAAATAACCCTTTCGCTAAAGGGGCACATTATGGGGTGGCATGTTCTGATCCTCTGTAGCACCTTATGCTTATGTGCACAAATGTTGATAAGATGAAGCTGGTTGATACTTAAGTCCAGTAGAATAAGGAGTGAAAGAGCAATTTCAAGGGAGGGATGCACTGAGGATAGCGGAGGGCATAGGAAACATGGATGGCACACTTCAGAGTTGGGCCTATCTAGCAGCAGCGCTTTTAAGCAGGACCTCAAGCCTGCATCTCAAAGGAAAAAGAACACCTGGGATTTGAAGTTCAAAAGTTTGTTCTCACTAAAGCTCACAGCCAGTTCTTCAGACACTAAAGACACTGGTTTCCCTCCATCCTAACAGCTCAGGTGAAGTGGAGACACATACGTGGACCTTTGAAACCAAACTTCAGGAGCTGTGTCTATAATGTTGCCAAGTCTTGCAGAGAATGTTGAACCACAAGGAACATGAAGGCTGCCTATTCCAGAACACATTAAGGAAATCCCAGATGATGTACCAGACTATTATCTCAGAGACTTGCTTCCAAGCGTAACATGTTCCATTAAATTTGCTGCTTGCTAGGTGAGTTTGAAGAAGCTGAAAGATGGGTACAACAAATCTCCTACAAGTCATTTAGATTGGAGATGTTCCACGGAATTAGAAAAAAATCTAACTTTTGTTTAGTATGATCTAATAAATTAAACTTTCAACCATTTCATTCTTTCCTGTTGTCATTTTTCTCCCTGAGCTCCCGTGAGGTGGTAGATGGGAGGATTTTCCACAGTCGTTCTCAGTCTTGCCTGCACTTGGTAATTACCTGGGGAGCTTTGTTAAGTTCTCTGGCATGAGTTCTCCCCCAGAGATGCCTAATTGCTCTGGGGCCAGATATGGGGATTCCTGTAAAGCTCCCCTGGTGATGCTAAATTGCAGTCAAATGTGAGAACCCCTGATTTACTTGGATTAAAGGTAGTGAACTGAAATTGTGAGAAAGTTTGAAATCTTTCTTTTGATTTCCTGCCTCTACACTTGCACACTTTGGGAGACGACAATGCACAACTCAGAAGGGAGGTGGTTTCCGTTTGCCACATTTGTGATGAAAATAAAGGCCTCCTGTTTCAAGTGCTTCTCAGATCACATGTGGGCTCTCTTCAATGCATGGCTCTGCTTTCAGCAAAATTGTTAATTATAGATCATAATGAGCTGTTAGGAGCAAAACACACACATAATTTGAAAGTGAAATGAGGCACAGTACGTAGATAAAGCAATTGTTTGTTTAAGAGGTGATTAGCAGCCACAAAACAAGCAAACTGATAGTTGAACCTGAAAGAAATTACACCCATTTGGAATTGTTACACTCCTTGGTTATTTGTGCACTGCAGCCTAGTGCAAAGGTAAACCGTCTGTTGCTGTCAGCTCTCTTTTCTTCTGCCTGTGATGTAGGAAAGGGAGTTTATGCCATCTTAGAACTAAGATGATATTAAAAGAATAGCCTGCCAGAAGGAATAAAGGAAGGGAAGTGTCTCGGTTTCTCAAAGGAGAACAACTGAGATCTAAATTGTTCTGAGCTATGATAAATTATAAGGCTTTTAAACCACTGTAATCACTGAATGAACAAAACAGTTTGCCTGAGGTAATTATGCCTTTTTGGTCGCCTTCACTTTCAAGTTATTTTCCCCTTGTTAATGTTACACTCTGCCACTGTGTGCAGTGTCAAAGAGTGTTAATCTCAGTGTGAAATGCTGGAGTTGTCTTTAAGAGTAAGTGAGCCCGGAAATATTCATAGTTCAGACCAAGTTAGAGGAAAACACCGTTAGCACATGAACAAGACCGCTGGCGATAGTAGTTTCTACCTGGCGTGGGGTGGGGTGGGGTGGGGTGTGTGTGGGGGGTTTGGACTTCATCCCCTGATTTCAATGAGAATTTTACTCAGTGGGCAATCTCGCAGGCTGAACCTTGGAAAATTCCCAGGATGGAAACTTCATGTGGAATAAATGCCAGCTAATGAACAAGGGCACACTGGCTGAGGATAAATAACCATGTTATTAGGGTAGATTGCAGCACTCAAGATGGGAGGTTTAATAAGCGACTGAGGTTAACAGGAAATCCTTGGCTTTTGGTTGCCTGATAATGCACTCAGAATTTGCAGCCTGCCACTCGCTAAAGCTGAGGAAGGACTTAATTGGTACTTATCAGAAGCAACAGAGTTAAGAGCCCAGGTTCCAGCCCCAAGCATCCTGTCTGATTCCACTGTTGGCAGCAGAAGGTGAGGCCACACCCCGAAGCTTATGTGGGTGGTATTGTCTTTGGAAAGTTCCAACACGGAAGAATCTATCTGCTGTCTTAAGTGAGAAAATAGAAACAACAGACAATTTGGGTGACACCACCACCAGTTTCAGGTTTTCTGGACTATGTGGGTTAATATTCCGTTTGTTTTGGGGCAGAAAGTGAGCATCTAGTGTCCTTGGAGATAACAAGTTCAATATGATTGGTGCATAGAGAAGCCAGACTGCAAGAGCGAGTGCATACTGAGCACTGACTTTGTGGCTGCATCCTTCTATGCAGGTCACATGAACCTTGACCTGTGGGCTATGTAGCAGGTACTTCCTCTCTTTCCATTTTACAATAGAGAAAAAGGAGAACAAAGAGTGGTCGGTTAACTTGCCCAAGGACAGAGATCATAGAGTTGGACTGGACGAAGACAATTTGGGCCCTGAACACTTATAATGAACCCCTAAGTTATTTTGCTGCAAAACTCAAAGCCTGCTCTCCCTCCGTGCTTCTCGAACTCCCTGGAGCAGGATTCGGGACTGGTTTCCCCCCTTATCTAGCCTTAGCACCCCAGCTTCCTATACTCCCAGGACCAGGACCAGACCATCAAACAGCACTACAGCAGTCCTTCCTCTTGCCCCTCCATTCTTGCTGCGGAAAGTTCGTTTTCATCTGACCTTGTGCCTCTGGGCTTTGGTTTGTACAATGCTAGGATTTATGAACTTGTTCAGGAATGGAGTCCTTCAGGGAGAACCTAAGGATGGGTACCTCGTAACTTCCTCAGATGATGTCATAGTGCATCCTCTTCCAAGGGCCTCAGACGAGCCTCCTGCGAGTTGTAAACAATACAGCCGACCTGGGGATTTTAAAATCCAAGTGAGATTGCAGCTGGGACTATAAGTGTATAAGCCAAAAGGTAGGGAAATGAAGTCTGATACAGTTGCATAGGAGTATTAGAGAGGTCATTTATCCTATATACACAATTGAACTTTCAAATTGGTTTGGGCGATGGCCTCTTTAACCTGGGCTTTTTATATGGCCTGACTGGACAGATCCACGACTACAGTACAGAATGGACTTCTGTGCGATTGATAAATCTGATGAGCTATTTATTAGGAATTAATCCTTCCGAGGTTTCTTCCTGCTGCAGGCTGCCAAGTGAGCTCTATGGCTGCTGTGAAGTAGGGGCTGCCCTTGCTCCTGAATGTGCCATGTCCTGGTCTTCCTACAAGCCCAGCTCCTGCCTGGCTCCCTCCTGAAAGTCCCCTTCCACTCCTGCCTCCTCCTGCTTCTTCCTGTTACTAATGAGCCATTCTGGGTGAGAGCTTGTGACATCTAAGGGCCTCTGGGAATAGCAGAACACACTGTCGGTCTGTCCACTGAGCAGTCCCAGGGCACTGGCCATTTATCTGGCCACCATGTGGGCCCGATAAACAAAGCGAATCTGTCTGGCTCTCTCTCCCTCTGTGGTTTTTTGGGTCTGTGTGTGTGCATTTCCCAGGACAGTTGGAGAAGACATCAAAACTTGTCTTCATTACGGCTGTGACTCATAACCCAATTAATGGTGTCAAGAAGTGAAACATGGTCCCCAGGCCCAGCTGCCTTTTGAAAGCAAGTCCCAGCCTGCTCAGAGCAGTAACAAATGGTGCTCCAGAGAGAGTGGCTCCGAATATGTTCTTGTAGTCAAAAGCCAGGAGGGAGGAGGGGTGTTTAGAAAGGCAGTGTGCTGTGTCAGCTGTCAGTTTCTGGGTGCAAATACACTCCAACCATTTGGCTGTGAGGGAAACCATTTTCCTGAGTGAGCACAGTGTCAGGCGCTACACAGGGAACAGTTTTATTGTCCCTGACCCTCATAGCATAGCCTCCAGTGGGAAGCTGGATCCCCCTTTTCCACGTGCATGCTGTTGTGTGTTTTGAAGGGAAGCGGGGTGACAGAGGACTGAGTGAGCCTCACCCCCAGGGGAGACAGCGCTCTGAATTCCTGCAGCGCAGCGATTGTCCTTCCTTTCTTGTTCCTTTCGCATCCCCTGTGAGTTCCCTGGAGATCTTTAATATCCCGAGTGGTCCGGCCTTCATTTCGTGCATCCAGGAGAGCTGGCGAGACCTCTGGAAGAGGGTCTTCCAGGGAGAGGGTGTCCAGAGCCTGCAGTGCCCCAGACACCTGCAGCTGTCACGTCCTTTCCCTTGCCCAGATGGGACCCAGCTTCTTGTGGTTCACTGACAAGGTGACAGGCTGTGGTGCCGGGCAGGCTGCTGGTGATGCGGCCCCTGCTTTCCCCAGGGATCTCTCTTCTGTTGCAGCCAGCCAAGTGCTGCTCGGTGGAGAGCTCAGGAAACAAAACAGCCTTTGTTGCTTAAACTGGAACCATTCCCTTGGCTGCCTGTCCCAGAGGACTTACTGTTCACAATACTTTCTCCTCCTCCCACTCTTCTCCCTGCTCCTCCTTCCTTCTGCCTCCCTCTCCCCCTCCCCACTTCTCCTCCCACTCCCCTGCCCTCTGTGATTCTCAATTGGTACACTTCTGAAACACGACAGACCTCACAGAGGCTTGCCAAAGCGAAAGAGCCTGGGGAGTTAGTACAAAAACTACAACAGGAGCCAAAGACATTTGGATAGGGTTGGGTTTCATGGGAATAGTTTCTGTGCAGTGAGAAGGCAGAAGGAGGACAGAAAGAGGGGAAAGCTGTCCTGCAGATTGTCTTCTGGGACTGGAGCCCAGGAAAGGGGCCATTATATGAGCTCAGGGATTCCTAACTTATTTTAGATCATAGATATCTTTGAAAATTTGAAGAACACACATCAACACAAAGTTTGGGGCTGTGGTCAGATTTTTCCTAGTGCTCAATCCACTTCCTCCTGCTGCCTTTATCTCTCTTTCTTCTAAAC
This sequence comes from Heterocephalus glaber, assembly GCF_053883595.1. NCBI lineage: Eukaryota > Metazoa > Chordata > Mammalia > Rodentia > Bathyergidae > Heterocephalus > Heterocephalus glaber. The sequence goes on along the minus strand of NW_028258317.1, from coordinate 64,613,953 downwards.
CCAGTAGACACAGATCCTTATGAAATATTACCATGCCATTTATTGTCTTTATTGAAACACTTTTGAGATTGACAGAGGCACTACTAGTAACATCAGGACTACTTACATTGAGTGAAATGGCAACCTGGGAATACAGACTTCCTGCTTGGATGTAGATTGGGGTAAGGACCAGGATTGGAAATTAACTGGGTTCTGCAGGAACTCTGGGTGACTCTCAGCTTACTCAACTATAAAAATCAAGGACCTGGACTAAATCATCATTACTCTTGTGGCTGCTGGCGTGTTTAATCCTTCTATCATTTACATGCCTCCTACTCATTGGCTGAATCAGTGCATCTACTCATATATCTGGAGATACGGTACCATACTAAATGTTGTGAGAAAAATACAGTGCAGAGATTGTGGCATATTTCTTTTCTTTTCTTTTTTTTTTTTTAAAGAATGGGGCAATACCCTTATAAAATGTCTCTCTTTGCTCTAAGTAACTGACCATGGTATCAATATTAATTATTCAGAAACATCCACTACCTGGGGTTTTGGCAGGACTATAAGGTTTGGAAGGAGGGAAGTACTTCCTGTCTCAAGGGCTTTGCCTCTCAGCAGCAGTATAGGGGGGAAAAAGGCCGTGTTTAAAAATACAGCAGCTGACAAGGTACTGAAATCTCAGAGCTCCTTGGGTCTCTGGGTGAAGGGTCAATTTGGGTGAAACTCTGATGTCAGGATTTCCCTAGTTACCTTGGGCACCTTGAGAGGGGAGGTGCTCCAAGGGTTTGTGGCAGGTGAGAAGTCATTGGCACTGGATCTGGAGGTCCACTTCTTTCTCACTGGGTCAGCTGTTGATTTTCAGATTGCCTAACGTCAGATCATTCCTTTTTGTTTCTTTCAGAGATCTCATTTTCTCCTGCTGTTCATGATGAATTAGTACTGGCACCAGAACACCGTAAATGGCTTAGCCACCCTCATTTGGAAGTTAAAGGGCACAGTGAACCTGGCAGAATGTGGAGAGTTAGGCGTGTATGGTTCCATTCTCTGGCCTTCACTACATGTAGGATTTTGCTCATCTTTCTACTTTGGAAGCCTTTATTTTAACATCAGAGGGTTTTTTTTTTAAAGCAGTGGAATCCTTTAGAAATTTGAAATTTTATATTCATTTTCCCAAATACTGAATATGCATACATAGACATGCACAGCAAAGGGTGGTGAGGCTCAGGATGTGGGCTGGCATGGACTGGGACTTCCATCACTGTGCTTCCACCAGACCATGAGGTTTGGGTGAATTTTTAAAAAGTGCTGTCCTGCAATCTGATGTAGCTCTTGGTCCAGGCTCTACTATGGGATGATGGGAGTAAGAACTGGTGAAACGCCTTTCTTTCTCTTGGTCTGAAAATTGCCCAGGTTCTTCCTTCAGATCCCTAGTGCTGAAAACCACGGAACTTGATTTTCCTCCTGGATTCTTTCCAGAACTTCTGTGTAATTGACAGCACTGTTAACCACTGTGGTTGTTGGATGGAGTCAAGGAACTGGAAGAGAAGCATTTGCCAAACAAGAAACCAGGCTCACGGTTTGTGCTGTTCCTGAGTCATCTGGTCTGAGCACTTCCTGTTCCCTGGGCAATGCTGGAACTCAGTTTGATTGTGCACCCAAACTGGTTATCAAGGACAGTAAAACACAGTTCTTGAAGGCTGCAGTGAAGCCAGTAGCCCTTGGGGACCAGGCACCTTGGGTTGTAAATCCATCTACTGCCTACCAAAACTCTAGCTGTTAAACATTAGAAGGTGAAGAGCAGTCCCTCTGGTGGGATTCCCTGCAGTGACTGCAATGTTGGCTGAAAAGATCATGTTTCTGGAAATGCTTTGATGGAGGAGAGAGTCTCCTGCTGGGACCATGTTTTCACATGTGGGTATCTCTTAACAGGGGACAAGTAGAGCTGGGCACCGAAAATGATCTGGGAGTTTTCTTTCTTTCTCTGTTTTCTGATTAAAATAAGGACAGTTACTTTGGGAAAATATATTTCATGATAATTCTGCTCAATATTTCAAGAAAGCAACCAACACAAATGCCACCCATCAGAAAACAGTGGCTACTCTGCAACCATTTGGATCTTCCCAGGGTCCCGGCACACTAGATACTTTAAAATTTTTTTTCTTTGATTACTTTTCAGCAATCAGCTAGATTATTTTCTGTATGCTACCACTGTACTTGGAAAGAGTCACAGAGTGACTTGGGTTAACAAGTGGGTGAGGCCAGGGATGTCTTATGATGATATCAGAGAAAATCCATATACTAAATGGCTAAATCCAATATAAAGCCTAAATTTCTCAATTTGGAAGATGAAAAAGTTCTGGAGAAAGATTGTGGTGATTGCACTATGTGAATGTTCTTAAGGCCACTGAACTGTACACTTTAAAATAGTTAAAGTGGTAAATTTTATGTTATTTGTATTTTACATAGTTGATATGGTACTTGAGGTTGCTGCAAAATTATTACTGGGTAAGTAGCATCTGCAGTGTGCATACACCAGACAAGGGGATCATTCATGTCCCAGGGTGGATGCAGTGGAGATTCCATCCTCCTACTCAGAATTTCTGGTATTTTCCACTGAATATTTTCAGGCCAACATTGGTGGTGGGTAAGTAAAACCACAAAAAGAGAAACTGAGACAAAGGGGAGCTGTTGCATCACTCATTCACTGTTACATTCACAGATTCTCAGAGCTTCAGAGTAGCTAGTACCAAAGGTCTTACCACCAAATAAGTAGAAGAGAGCAGAGGATGAGTTTCCTCTTCATTTCCCACCATGGGAGGATGTACTAGGTCAGGGAGTGTGTAAGAATTCAACCAGAACCTTGGCTTGGTAGTTCGTACATTCTGCTTCAGCTCCTCAGAGCGAAGCCCAGATTTTTGCAGGAACACCGCATCTTTGCAGATTAGAATACCTCACTTTTCAACTGTCTCCTGCTCTCACCTTGTCACCTCCTCAGCTTCCAATTCCACTGTACTTTTCCAGGCCTTACCTTGCATGGTCTTTGTAACATTTAACACAGAATAACCCTATCTTCTGGCTGTTTCCCTGGGCTGGCTTCTGTGACACCATTTTCTCTTGGCTTTTCTAACTTATTTGTGGTTGCTCCTGCTCAGCTTTTCTACCTGACTTTGGAACCTCAGTCCAGACCACTTGTGGGGTTGGTGTGCCCACTTATTTATGCATTCTATTAGAAGGTTCACTTGTCCAAAAACCCTAAAGCTACATCCTCTTTCTTTTATCGATTGGTAAAAAAGGTGATTATTTTAGTCTCTCATTTGTCTTACCTTACTGTTTTATTTCTTTATTTGCTCAAGGGAGAAAGGTTGTAATTTATAGAGCCTATAATAAATCTTATTATCCAACTTAATGCCCAGATGTTCCATAGATACTTACTACCCAAAATGTCTATAAATATATTGAAACTTGAACATCTCTGTTTTATTTTTCAAAACAGATTTTCTCCTTGAACGCATATGGCATTGTACACATTAACTTAAGCTAGAAACCTGGAGCCATCCCAAAACCTTTTTCCTTTACCAATGCCTTATTAAGGATCAAATCCTAAAGCTTCTGTCTGTTCTACCCAAAATGGATCCTTTAGCACTTCACTCCTCCCTGTACTCTTAGTCTAGCTGTTTTTTAGTGACATTAAGTTATCTTAATGTACCTTACAAATTCATGTGTCTGACTCTGCACATGGATACTTATTTTTCTCTTGAAAAGTGGATAAATATACCCAAAGAGGACCTCTACTAAGTTTTTCCATCATACCCGTCCCAATAAAATTTCACTTTGTCTTTTAATCCACCATCTTATGGTTTGAATGCTTTTCCTAAAAGTTTATGAGTTGAATACTTAATCTCCAAATTCATATTTTAATGGGGTACTTGGGAGGTAATTAAGATTAAGTAAAGTCATGGATAAGACTCCTATCACGGCATTAATGGCTTTATAGGAAAAAGAAGAGAGACCTGAAGTAGCACACTTGCTCTGTCTCACCAAGTGATGCCCTCTGCCATATTACAGTGCAGCAAGAAACCTCTACTAGATGCCAGAACTGCTCCGCTCAGCTCCCAGAATGGTGAGCCAAATGAACTTCTTGTATTTATAATTTAATCAGTCTGTAGCGCAATCACAGGAACAGGAAATGGACTAGGACACAGTATAAATGGCAGAATGGACAGAAATAAGATTTACATGAGTCATATAAATCTTTTTTTAAATGTTATTTTATTGGTACGTTTTAGGGATACAGCAGAACGACCTTCATCATTGGAAATTGGCACCTTTCCATAGTCTCTCTTGGTTCTTATTTCTCCCCCTTCCCCTGCCCTCCTTCAACCCCTCCACCCCTCCCTATTTACAAAGACCTTGTTTCCATTTTTCCATTTTCTCATATTAATCCCATTCCCTTCTTTCAGTTCGCCTACCCCTCCCACTTCCCCTTCCCCTTTGCCCCTTTTCTTCCTATTTCACATTATCTATTCTACCTTTTAGTCCTTATTTACACTTTCAGTTTCTCACATCACAGAAACTATTCTGTATTTACACATGTGTGCCCTATTTATTTCATTTAAGAGTATCGCCTCAATGTGCATCCATTTAGCTATAAATGTCTCTAATTTCTCATTTTTTATGGCTGAGTAGTACTCCATTTTATAAAAAAACCACATTTTCTTTATCAAGTCTCCAGTTGATGGGCATTTGGGCTGCTTCCAAGTTTTAGCTATTACAAACTGTGTTGCTGTAAACATGGGTGCACATACATCACTGTGGTATGATTCGTTTAATTCTTTGGGGAAGATACCCACCAGGGCAATAGCTAGGTCAAATGAGACTTCGAGTTCTAGTTCTTTGAGGTATCTCCACACTGATTTCCACAGTGGTTGCACCAGTCTACACTCCCACCAGCAGTGGAGCAGGGTTCCTCTTTTCCTACAGCCCCACCAGCATTTGTTATTGGTTGATTGATGATAGCAGCCATTCTCTCTGGGGTGTGGTGGAATCTCTGTGGTGTTTTCTTTTCCTTTTTTTTTTTTTTTTTGCACTTTATTAAATTCTTTTATTGGTGCATTGTAGGTATACAACACAATTACATTTCTCATTGGGAATTGTACCTTTACATGATGCATCTTAGTTCTTATTTTTTCCCCATTCCTAGTCCTCCCTTCACCCCCTCCACCCTTCCCTATTTACAAAGACTTTATTTCCATTTTTTCCATTTCTCATCATTTTTCCTTTCCCTTCTTTCCTTTCCCCTGCCCCTTCCACTATCCCTACCCCTTTGGACCTTTTCTTCCTATTTTGCATTATCGATTATTCATTCTAATCATTGGTACATTTTGGTATACAATATAATGACATTCATCATTGGAAATTTGCACCTTTACATAGTCTCTCTTGGTTCTTATTTTTCACCCTTGCCCAGCCCTCCCTTCAACCCCTCCAGTCCTCCCTATTTACAAAGATTTTGTTCTATTTTTCCATTTTCTCATATGAATCCCATTCCCTTCTATCCTTTCCCCTAGCCCTCCCACTTCCTTCCCCTTTGCCCCTTTTCTTCCTATTTCACATTACCTATTATACATTTAGTCCTTATTTACACTTTCAGTTTCTCACACCAGAGAAACTATTTGGTATTTCTACATGTGTGTCCTATTTATTTCACTTAAGAGTATTGCCTCAATGTGCATCCACTTAGCTATAAATGTCTCTAATTTCTCATTTTTTATGGCTGAGTAGTACTCCATTTGATAAACAAAACCATATTTTCTTTATCCAGTCTGCAGTTGATGGGTATTTGGGATGTTTCCAAGTTTTAGCTATCACAAACTGTGCTGCTATGAACATGGGCACACATATATCACTGTGGTATGATTCTTTTAATTCTTTGGGGAAGATCCCCAGCAATGGAATAGCAGGGTCAAATGGGACTTCCAGTCCTAGTTCTTTGAGGTATCTCCATACTGATTTCCATAGTGGTTGCACCAGTCTACACTCCCACCAGCAGTGGAGCAGGGTTCCTCTTTCCCCACAGCCCTGCCAGCATTTGTTATTGGTTGATTTCATGATAGCAGCCATTCTTTCTGGAGTGAAGTGGAATCTCAGTGTTGTTTTCATTTGCATCTCTTGAATGAGCAATGATGTTGAACATTTTTTCATGTATTTATTTGCTATTTCTACTTCTTTGTCTGAGAAATGTCTGTTCATTTCAGATGCCCATTGTTGGATTGGGTCTTTAAATTTGGGAAGGCTGATCTTTTTAAGTTCTTTATAGATTCGAGATAGTAGACCTTTGTCTGAGGAAGAGGAGGTGAAGATTTTTTCCCACATTGTGGGTTGTCTCTTCACACTGCTGGTGGTTTCTCTTGCTGTGCAGAAGCTTTTGAATAGGAAGAGATCCCGTTTGTTGATTGTTTGTGCTAGTTCATGGGCCACTGAGGTTTTGTTCATAAAATCTTTTCCTACACCTATGTCTTCAAGAGTTCTACCTAACCTCTGTTCTAACTGGTTCAGAGTTTCTAATTTAATATTTAGATCTTTAATCCATTTAGATTTTAGTTTAGTGCATGGTGAGAGATATAGGTCTAGTTTTAATCTTTGGCAAGTTGAAGCTCAATTTTTCCAGCACCATTTATTAAAGAGGATATCTTTCTTCCAGTGAGGGTGTTTGGCTCCTTTATCAAAGATGAGATGGCTGAGTGTGTCCGGTGTTGTTTCTGCATCTTCTAATCTGTTCCACTGGTCCTCAGGTCTGTTTCTTTGCCAGTACCATGATGTTTTTATCACAGTAGCTTTGTAGTATAGTTGCAGGTTGGGGATTGTGATACCCCCTGCCATGTCTCTGTTACCTAGAATTGCTTTTGCTATTCTGGGTCTCTTCTTGTTCCAAATGAAATTTTGGATTGTGTTCTCAAGGTCCATGAAGTATGCTGCTGGGATCTCAATTGGAATTGCATTAAATCTATATAGCAGTTTTGGAAGTATGGCCATTTTCACTCTATTAATCGTTCCTACCCAGGAGCAGGGGATGTCTGTCCATTTTCTCATAACATCTTTAATCTCTCTTTTCAGAGTGCCATAATTTTCAGGAAGAGGTCTTTGATTTCTTTCGTTAGGTTGATTCCTAGGTATTTCAGTTTTTTGGATGCTATTGTGAAAGGAATTCTTTGCCCTATTTCTCTCTCTGTGAGTCTGTCATTTGTGTAGAGGAAAGCTATTGATTTTTGTGTGTTGGCCTTGTAACCAGCTACTTGACTGAATTTGGTCATTAAGTCTGGAAGACTTTTGGTGGAGTTCTTGAGGTCTTCTATATAGAGTATCATGTCATCTGCAAATAATGACAATTTGACTTCTTCATTACCTATCTTTATTCCTTTTATTTCTTTCTCTTGTCTAATTGCCATCCGTGGCTAATGTTTCCAGAACTATATTGAACAAGAGTGGTGATAGTGGGCATCCTTGTCTTGTTCCTGATTTGAGTGTGAAGGATTTCAGTTTTTGACCATTTAGTATGATATTGGCTGTTGGTTTTTCATAGATGGCTTCTATCAGTTTGAGGTAGAGACCATCTATTCCAATTTTTTGTAAGATTTTTATCATAAATTCATGTTGGATTTTGTCAAATGCTTTTTCTGCATCTATGGAGATAATGATATGATTTTTGTCCTTGGCTCTATTGATATAGTGTATTACATTGATTTATTTGCATATATTGAACCATCCCTGCATCCCTGGGATGAATCCCACTCGATCAGGGTGTATGATATTCTTGATGATCTTCTGCATTCTGTTTGCCATTATCTTATTAAGGATTTTTGCATTTATGTTCATTAGTGAGATTGGTCTATAGTTCTGTTTTTCGGTTGGGTCTTTCTCTGTTTTGGGGATCAAGGTGATGCTTGCTTCCAGGAATGAATTTGGGAGTATTGCTTCCCTTTCAATTTCATTGAAGAGTTTAAACAGTAGTGGCAGCAGTTCCTCTCTAAATGTCTTATAGAATTCAACAGTGAAGCCATCAGGGCCTGGGCTTTTCTTAGTTGATAAGTTTTTAATTACATTTTCAATTTCATTGGTTGATATTGGGTTGTTCAGAATTTTTAGGTCTTCTTCATTCAACTTTGGTAATTCATATGTATCTAGGAATCTGTCCATTTCTTCTGTGTTGTCCATCTTATTGGCGTATAGGTTCTGGAAGTAGGTATTGATGATCCTCTGGATTTCTGCTGGGTCTGTTGTCATTTCACCCTTTTCATTCCTAATTGCATGGATTTGGGCCTTTTCTTTCCTTTTTCTGACAAAGTTGGCTAAAGGTTTGTCAATTTTGTTGATTCTTTCGAAGAACCAGCTCTTGGCTTCATTGATTTTTTGTATCATTCTCTTAGACTCCATTGCATTGATTTCTCCTCTGATCTTTATAATTTCCTCCCTTGTATGAGCTTTGGGGTTGTCCTGCTCTTCTTTTTCTAGAAGCTTGAGGTGCAGCATCAGGTTGTTTAATTGGGCTCGTTCTGTTTTCCTAATATGAGTATTCACTGCTATGAATTTCCCTCATAAGACTGCTTTCATTGTGTCCCATAGATTCCGATATGTTGTATTGTCATTATCATTTAATTGAAGGAACTGTCTGGTTTCTTCTTTAATTTCCTCTGTGACCCATTGGTTATTCAGAAATGTGTTGTTCAATTTCCACCTGTTTATGAAATTTTTTGAGTTTCTTTTGCTATGGATCTCTAATTTCATCGCACTATGGCCTGATAATATACAGGGGATAACTTCAATTCCTTGGCACTTACTTAAACATGTTCTATGTGTGAGTATGTGGTCTATTTTGGAGAATGACCCATGTGCAGCTGAGAAGAATGTGTATTCTGATTTTGTGGGGTGGAAGGCTCTGTAAACATCGGTTAAGTTCATTTGTTCAAGAGTTCAATTGAGTTCTAGTATTTCATTACTTATTTTTTGTCTAGTTGATCTATCTATTTGTGACTGTGGGGTATTGAGGTCCCCCACTACAATTGTATTAGTGCATATATGACTTTTCATGTTCATTAGTATTTGTTTTATATAGTTGGGTGCACTAGTGTTTGGTGCCTAGATATTTATCATTGTCATCTCTTCCTCTTGGATTGTTCCATTTACAAGGATGTAGTTTCCTTCTTCAGCTCTCTTAATCAGTGTTGGTTTGAAATCTACTTGATCTGCAAATAGGATATCTACTCCTGCTTTTTTTGGGGTTCCTGTCACATGGAGTATTGTTTTCCACCCTTTAACTTTCAGTCTATGAGTTTCCTTTTGAATTAAGTGTGCTTCTTGTATGCAACATGTTGTTGGATTTTGCTTCTTGACCCATTCTACCAGTCTATTTCTTTTGTTTGGTGAATTGAGACCATTAACATTGATGGTTATAACTGAAACGTATTGACTTGTCATTGCCATGACTTTTTCTTTTTGTTGGGTTTTCCCCCTTTACATTTAATTTCTTGTCATGCCAGATGGGTTCATTCTGCTTTGCTTCCTGGGGTTGTGATCCTCAATGTCTGTTCCTAGGATATTGTGTAAAATTCTTTGGAGTGCTGGTTTGGTATTCAAGAAGTTCCTAAGGTGCTCTTTGTCATGAAAGTATCTTATTTCTCCATCAAATTTGAGAGATAGTTTTGCAGGGTACCTCAATCTGGGTTGGAGGCTGTTTTCTTTTAGGGCTTGGAATATGTCACTCCAAGCTCTTCTTGCCTTGATGGTTTGTGTTGAGAAGTCTTCTGTGATTCTGATGGGCTTTCCTTTGTATGTGATTTGTTTCTTTTCTCTCACTGCTTGTAGAACTCTGTTCTTCTGTCGAGTTTCTGGAATCTCAACAATTATATGCCTATGTGTAGATTTTTTTGATCAAGGCTATTTGGAATCCTATATGCCTCACTTATCTGTATGTCAAGTTCTTTTCCCCTACTGGGGAAGTTTCCTGACATTACTTCTGTGAAATTTTTTGTATGTCATCTGCACTCTCTCCTGTTTCTTCATTGACTCCAATCAGTCTTATGTTATTCTTCGTTGCATTGTCTAGCAGCTGCTGGATTGATTTCTTGTGTTCCCTAATAATTTTGAAGCAATTTTTCTTTTCCTGGCCATTAATTGCAATCTTATCTTCTATATCTGAAATTTTGTCCTCACATTGGCTCATTCTGCTGTATAGACTTTCAATGGAGTTTTTCATGTCCTGGAAATCTATTTGCATCTGTTTTATGGATTCCATTTGTTTCCTATGTTGGGATTCCTTCATGCTCCTGAACTCCTCTCTAGATTTATTAATCATGTCTTGCACCAGGAACACAATCTCTCCTGTTATCTGAGAAATTATGTCTGATTTCATTTTTTCCAGATCCCCTTTTGTTGCCAGTTCAGGGAGTCCAGGTTGATGAGTATCAGAGTGTTCCATCTCATTTCCTTTTTAGGTTGCTATAGGTGATCTGGAAGTCTGGTTTTGAGACTTATTTATGTGTCTTCTCATTTAGATGGAGATGGGGGACAGGGTTGGTGTGTGCTGTTGGCGCCCACATGGCTCACCTACTCTATGCTAGGAACAGTGTTATGGCGGCCCAGAAGCCCCTTCCTCTGTGCTGGGAGCCATGCTAAGGTGGCCCAGAAGCCCTGGATCTCTTCTTATTGAAAAGCTTAGTTTGTAGAGGGTTCAGTCCATAATCAGGTGGCTCCAAGGCAAGGCAGCATGGCAGACAGGCCTTGCACAGGAGAAACAATTCATGGTGGCCAGAATGTAACAAAAGCAACAAGAATGAGTAATATAAATCTTGATACACATATGAAATGGTGCATGTAATATGCCTTCTGATTATTGTTTTCCCGAAAGATACTGGAAAACCTTTTCAATAAGCAACCTAAATTTATTAGGTCCACTGAAGTAAGGGATAGGCTATTTTCATTGAATCTTATGTCTCAAAATGGACAAATGAAAGATATATATATATATATATCAATATCAACATATATATATATATATATATATATCACACCTTGGATTGTGAGTAACTTGTTCTGTAGTGTTCTGCAAGATGAGCAAGCATTTTTAATAAATTTTAACTTGATAATCGATGTCTTGCAATAGGAGTACTATGTGATGCCAAGTTGCCAAATGTCAATGTCAAATGATCACAACTGAGCCAGTGGTCTCTCTCTCTCTCTCTCTCTCTCTCTCCCTCTCTCCACCTTTTGCTGTGGGATTGTGTGATTGTCTCCCAGCAGCAAGATATTATGGAGATCTCATCTGCAGAGGTGGAGGAGAAAAACACAGAGGAATCCCTCACTTCAAATGAGATTAGGAAGAAGTATAAAATGTGGAAAACATGAAAAATTTTGTAGAAAAGCAGGACCTGAGTAAGGCTGTAGCAGTGTGAGTGATGAATCTGTTTAATAACAATGCAATGTCACATTCCTGCAAAATCCTCAAAAGGAGACAAAAGCAAGTGTTGCTGGATAGGTTCCTTGTTTAAGTTGGATTCTATTGAGCCAGGATTCTGTAGTGAGAGTGAAAGGTGTCCTACACTACAGCCCTCCTCTCATTTACATTGCACCAACCATGAAGGTTTTCAAAGGTAAGTTCAGGATAATTTGTTTATTTTCTTTATATTTTATATTGTCTTTATTATTTGGTATAATATTATAGTATTGTAATTTTTTTTGGTACCAGAGATCAAACTCAGGACCTTGCACTTGTGAGCCAGGCAGCAGCACTGCTAAGCTAAATCCCCAGCCCCTATTACAATTTTTATATAAATATTTTTGGGTTGTTAAATGAATCAAATAATGAATGAATCATTATTTCTTATGGGGAAATTTGCATTGGTATACAAATACTTTGTATTACCAGTACGTTTCTGGAACAAATTATGCTGACAAACCAAGGTTTTAGCATATATCATATATATACCACATTATATACATGTATACCTATATCCATCTATCCATCTATCCATCTAGAGAGAGAGAGAGAGAGAGAGAGAGAATTTTACATAGTGTATATCTAGCATGTTTTAGAGACTGAACTTTGTAATTTTAAGCTATATCTTTCAAGGGAGAGGATTGGCTGTGCTTGGGTGGTGTCTATGATAAAATAACTTCGGACTGGTGGTCCCAGCTAGGCAAACGTGGAAAGCATTGGTGAATGACTATGATCTGGGCCAATAAGCTGTTCCAGCAGTAAGCCTTTTATGGAATGAAAGTCCTTTTGCTTGCTCCTAGTGTTTTAGCATGTAAACAGGAAAATATCATTCCAGAGCTGTTTAGCACAAAGTCAGGAAAGTATGTTGGTTTAAATTCCAGTATCTTTAGGGCTATTGTAAGGACTGGCTGATTTTAATGCATATGAAGTGTTTATCATATAACCTATTTCACAAGTTCTCAAGTAGAAGTGTTCTTAATTATTAATATATATCCCAGTTTTGAACATTTATAACACTTTATTTCAATGTGGGTTGTACTATCTATCTCTCCTACCATATCATGGGTTCCCAACTACCAGGAGGGTATTTTATTCTTTTTGTATCTCTGCTTCTAGCACAGAGCTTTGCCACTTCGGAGTTCTCATAAATGTTCACAGACTGAATGGATCAATGTATAGTGTGTGTAGGTTAAAACTACACAACATGTTAGTTACTTTGGTGAGCACCATGAGAAAGGAATAGCAAGAGAGGGCAAAGTCTTCCTGGAATGCAAAAAAGAGGTGAATGAACAAAAGAAGAAATGTGACTTTCCTCTTTCTCCTGCATGCTGAGGAACAGCTGTTTTGGTCTGGATTCAGCAAATAACCATCCATCATTCCTGGATTGCAAGCAGAACAAGCAAGAGCTCCATTAACTCTGCCCATGTAACTCTTGGAGACAAACCTCCAGAGCTGGCTTGGGTGGGGCCCTGAGGCCAGTGGATGTGGAATAGGGCAGAGGTCTGAGAAAGACAAGTACAGCTGGTGACTGTTTCTCTTGTTTAATGAAAAAATTTTGCATTATTGCAACCTTTTGCATGAAGTTAAATATGACTTACGAGAAAACCAAGTCCATGCAGTAACAAAAATGAGATTAGTATTTCTGTCAGTGTAGTGACATATTAAATAATAACAATGTTGAATTTTTTTCATCTATCTTTCCTTCTGCTGGGAAATCTATCCTACACAAATAATTTTTTTTTCAAATGAGATATTTGGGCTCTGCTCTGCGGGTCTGCCAAGCAACGTGAAGCTCCTCGACTGCTTCCCAGTTCCTGGCCAAGCCACAGTGAGGCCCCAGGAGCGGCTTGGAGCCCCGCCTCCATCCAGTGCCCCGCTTAGCCACGTGGGCACCTGCAAGGCCCAGTGCCCCGCCCCCCGCCCCGCTTTCTGGCTCTTCTGCTACCTGGTCCCACACTACAGAGGCACAGGGGATTATACTTCACACAGTTAAATGTGATAGATTAATAACTACCATAAATTGTCATTTTCTAAGCTGTGCTTGATGCTATGGTATTGCTGAATGTATCATTTGGCCTAACATGTGATTTATCTAATCGGTTTTCCTTCCTGGTATAAGGAAAATAAAATAGCCTCAGAGTCATTAGAGCGTCAAAACCTAAACACAAGCCATATCTGGAAGACATCTCTGAAAAGCAATCATTCCACAAGGGTTTCAAACACAAGTAACAAAGAAACCTGCATTAAGCAATTTTGAAATATCAACCCAGGAATTGAACGAAGGACAGTACCAAAAACAAAAATGAGAAGACATTTAAGCAAGGCACAAACGCAGGCTTCCACGCCACAAAAAGGAAATTCTGGGGGAAATGAGGTGGAAAAGTCTGATCATCAAATGAAATATTTGCTTCTATCAGTCCTAAATGTGAAGCAAAAAAACCAAACAAAAATATCTCCCCCCAAAACCCCAACATTGTCTGGGTTACATCATAGCCATCTACTCTTACAGCACTGACATGAGGCACCATACTGGTTTTACAAAGATCCGTATTTGCCACCCACCCAAGTGTGGCTTCATAGTTATACCCTCATAAGATACCCCGAGAACAGGGGCATCAGCCCTCACTATTGTGAAATTGCCAGGCTCTCTTCTCCATGGATCCCAGTACTGACTGTGCTCAGCCTATGATAATCAATGTAAAGAATTTATTTTTAATTTCTTTAAAAGTAATACCTATTTTTATTTTCTTTGAACTATGAATGATGTTTTATTAGGAAATATATAACTAAAAACTAATTTTTAATAAAGGACAAAAAATCTCAAACTAGACACTCAGCACCTTGCTCACTGTCATAAGCACGCTCATATACATATGCATAATATTGTATGTATATGGATATAGTACATTTATGCAGGACAGAAAATACACAAAAATCAATAGCATTCCTGTAGACCAATAAGGAGTCCATATAGAAAGAAATTAGGATAACAATTCCATTCACAATAGCTTCAAAAAACCTAAATACCTAGGAGTCAGCCTAACCAAAAAGGTGAAAGATCTCAACTACAATGAAAATTACAGAATCCTGAACCAAGAAATTGGAGAAGACTTTAAAAAATGGAAAGATCTCACATGTTTTGTCTGTATTACCAAAGTGATCTACAGATTCAATGTAATTCCTACTAAAATACCAATAATATTCTTCATAGAGCTAGAAAAAAGTTTATATATTATGAAGTACTACTCTGTCATAAAGAAGAATAAATGAGTCATTTGTAGGAAAATGGATGCATCTTGAGACCATAATGTTAAGTGAAATGAATCAAACACACCAGCTTAAATTGCATGGTCTCTCTTATATGAGAAAACCAAAATATAAATAAAGAATAAAATAAGAGATAATAGGAAATAAGGAGTGGATCTTTTGCAGATGAGAAGGGGACCAAGAAATCGAGGGAAGGGAGAGTGAGAGAAGGGGAAGGGCCGACAAAGGAATTAAGATGTGCTGTGCACATGCGCCAACTCCCCTTGGAGAGTGTGAGCGTTCTGTGGGTGCAAACACATGCTAATAAAAAGAATCATGTCAATAGTTGCCTTAAAAGAAGCATTCTCTCAGTTCAGTAACTGACTTCAGGGGCCAAAAGGCATCATATTAATCTAAACAGCACACGCAAAATGTCATTCTATTACTTTAGAACCAATTTTTATTTCTTCTAACAGTAGTGGTTTCAACCAATTGTTCAATTCACTCACCAGGTTGGCCACCGGTAACTTGGGATTATTCCCCCAATCAGAGTGCCACTGGAGGATGAAGAGGTATCACCCCTGGGGTACAGCCTGGCACAATTTTTAAAGAACAAATCAAAGAAAACAAGACACAATCCGCCCATTACTTCAGTATCATAACCTATAGCCTTTATTTGTTTTTGACAGGAATCTAAAAGTGACAAAAGCAGCATAGAAAAAGAAATTCGAAGAGTAAAGGGCATGCAAACCATAGAATCAACAAGGCAGCATAGGAAGGATTTGCCTTTGTTTACAAATGAGGAAGGAGAAGTTATTTGTTCTGGGTCACATGTTGGGTGAGAAGCAGACATTACTTTGAAATTCAGTCCTCTGATTCTGGCTCAGAGTTGTCTTCACTACAGTATTATAAAGATGGAATACAGGAAAGGCGGTGGGCTCTCCTTCCTGAATATCCATAAGGATACACTAACTTCCTTTCTGCAGCAGATAATAGAAATGGAATCTCACCTCTGGGAGACATTTAACTTGCATAAGTCAATGAGTCTATAAGTGTCATCTTATTTTTCAATAAACTGTGTTAACCCTACTATGCATTTAGCATGGTAAGACCTCAGAAGTGGGTTTTTATAATTCTTTTGAGAAATATTTTCCAGAGTGACTGCATTCTATCATAGTATTTATGTGGCTTTGGAAGGAAAGAACACATTTTGATTATTTTGGGTTCTGGATTATTCAACAGGCATAATTTCATTTGATGATGGAAATACCAGAAAACTCTGTGTGTGTGTGTGTGTTGTGTGTGCGTGTGTGTGTGTGTGTGTGTGTGTGTGTGTGTGTGTGTGTGTAGGGGAGAGAGACAGAGAGGGAGTCAGTCTTAGGCAAGTGGAAGTTTCATGAGGCTCACAGTACTTTCCCTGGATGCAGGAGACCTGGTGTTAGACCTGTGATTACTAGAGCTAAGTCATATGATTTAGAAACACATATGTCTTATTTGGGCTCTTTAGTTATAAAGAGGGGGCAAGTTGGCAAAATTTTCTTGAAATTATCCTTTCAGTTGGAAAATTTCTTGTATCAAAGAAAGAATGTTAGATGTAAAGTAGCTATAATATTGTGAGTTGACAGCAAATGCCTGGCTTTTTGGCTTACTGTGACACTATGTTCAGAGGTGGGGTCTACATGAATCTGAGCTCCAGGTACTGTTGTCTGCAGATGGAGAAAGTGGACAGGACAACCATTCTTGTTAGTTACATTATCAAATATGGAGCAGTGAAATTCTTGACCTTGAGAATGCATTCCAATGTGCAGCTGACTATTATACATAATCATGAAAGAGAAGTGTGTATGTGTGGGAGTTATTTTAAATTTCTCAGTATCAAAGCTAAAAGATACTGGTTTCTTTTTTCTTTATTTTTCTTCGGTATCGGGGATTGAACTTGGGTCCTTGTGCTAGTGAGGCAGGCAGTGGAACCACTGAGCTAAATCCCTGGCCCTGATATTTGTTTCTTATTACAACATCAGTCTTCCCAAATGTGCCCCCTGGAATATTTCCATCAATTTTTTCTTTGTTCACCATCAGACAAAAGAAACCCAAGTGTTCACAGTGCAGTGAGGTGGGCTTTCTAGAAGATTATTTGTTTATAGCAGAGCAAGATGAAAAATGAACGCCAGAATTTCTCAAATAAGAAGTCTTGGAAACTTTTCTGAAATGTTTCAAAAGCTCCTACATCTGGCCCGGCAAGTTGTTCGCCTCAGTCACCCATGGGACTGGTCAGTTTTAAGATGAACACACACAAACACATACACACACACATGCGCGCACACACACACACATGCACATGCACAGACCACCATCTCACTATCACCACTGACCATCTAGCACTGTGCTCCGGGCTTCAGGGTGCTGCTCAAAGGACCAGTTAGGGCTACTGTCAGTGTATGCCATCCCTGCTCTCTTTTTCCAAAAATGAATCATTGTTTTAAGTGATGGCTCTCTCTCTGTTCTCTGTAGTATGGTTTTATTTTGACCTATGCTTTAGCTTAAAATTCAGCAACAATAGGGTGTGAAATGAAACCCAGCATGTTGAGCAACAGCACAGGCTGAGTGGGGTAGGGGACTCTGGGCGACAGGTTGGAACCTTCATTAGCCCGAATCTTTGGCCACAGTGAACTGGAAATTACTGATGGCTCACGCACAATAGCCAAGCGTCATGAGCTGTTAAGAAGCAGTGGTGAAGCTGACCTGATTTGAAGATGTGGGCAGCTGAGTACTTCTCCCTGGGGCTGGCTTTCCCCCTGCGCTGAGCAGATGGCCCGCTGAGGGATTACAGTAATAAGGGTGGCCGAATCGTCAAGTGCCCAGTCAGGGTAACCAAGGCGACAGGGCAGTCAAGTCTCTTCTGGGTGGATAGGCATGCTGGGCCAACTGGGCCGTGCCGTAAGTCTCTGTCCGAGGCCCCTCCTGCCCCTCCCTGGCAGCGCTCCTTTCATTACAAATTGTAAGGACTAGGATGTGTCCCTCAACAAATTTGTACTTGTTGGCATTCTTATGAGTGCTTGTGACACAGAAATGAATACAGCACTAGGAGTGACCTCAAGGAACATGTAGTCTTATGGGGTGGGGCAGACATGGACACAGGTGACTAAATACAAGTCCAGCTCTTCTAAGTGCAGCCACAGCACACACCATGGGATGAATAAGAGTGAGAGAAAGATCACTTCTTAGTAAAGATGACATGATACGTCAAGAAGATGTGACTATGTGGACTGTCTTGTCACTAAAAAATGGCTCTGTGACTCAGTACAGTTCAAAAATGCCATGTAAAGATTTACAGTACATATTAGCATATATTCTGAATTTTATTACAAAAGAGAAAATGCAAGAATCTGATTCAAAATTCAAACTTTCCTACCCATATTCTCGAGGTGCTCAGTTTCCCCAGGGGGAGCTACTATTCCTGTTAGTTCTAGAGGATGCTCTGGGGATTGGACGAGTCTCACCTAGATATGAACACACATGTGTTCCCTTTTTCCTTACATAGAACCTTGCAATTTTTCACTTAAAATATATCATGAAAATCACTCCTTGTTAGTAAATATTGAGCTTAGCAACTTAAAAAATGACTATATACTATTCTATTGTATGGGAAGACTTTCCTTCATTTATTTAGTTGCATTCTTTTTTTTTTTTGGTACCGGGGATCGAACTCTGGTCCTTGTACTTGCTCAGCAGGGGGTGAAACCACTGAGCTAAATCCCTGGCTATTTAGTTGCATTCTTAAAGAACTTTTTCCTTAGATCAAACTTTATTTACAAGCTTATTACAGATATTTCAGTGAATATTCTTGTAAATGATTAATTTTAAATGAGTACAAGTTTATTTGTGGAAGCAACATGTTTGGATAAATAGATGCTTATTTTTATTTTTAAGAGAGATGTCCTAATTGTTTTTATGGAAGTTATTCACAAACATCCACCATATATAAGTCTCCCTAGACCCTACTTATTCACTATCTCAGTGTGTTATCAGTTTTTTTATCTTGGATAATGTGATAAGTAAAATTGTATTTTGTAATTTTTTTTGTTTTGTTTTACTTGTTATAAGTAACACTGGAGAAGAAAAACTTTTCTTCTGCTCTTTTAAGTTTAGTAACTGAGGCCTGCACATTAAACTGACAAAGACAGATTAACAAAAGGAAAGGCATGTGATTTTTATGAATGTTAATATTTTTCTATGCACAGGGCTTTATAGAAAAGAAGGGAAACCCCAAAGAATCGGTCATATTTATGAGCTTATGTATCATTTTAGCTAAGGCAACACAATGTGAAGAAAGAGGGTTTGGACTCCTGGGCTGAAAAACTGTGGCCCAATAAGTGAGGAATATGTGGGGGAACCGAAGGAAGACGATCAGGTTCTCTTAGTAAGGTCTGTTTGTGCCGACTCATCTTGGGTTGATGTGTGTGTCCAGCAATAGTGTGCTGTCCTCTTTCTCCTGCAGGAGGCTGCCTTTCTCATACACAATCCATGTCCTGGTTTTAGTCAGATAAAAGGAGAGCGGGCTGTCCTGCTCCTAAGATACAGTGTCTGCTATTTCTCAGTTGCCTTCAGCTCTGAATAATCATTGTGCAAAAGGGGTGTTCTGGGGTGGCCTACATAGTCTAATCCTCTTCAGTGGGGTGAAGTCATTCTTCATATGTTTAAAAGCTACACTTATGCCTTGCCTGTTTAAATTCTTTGCATATTTCCCCACTATTTTGAATCATTTTCTTACAAAATCGGAGGCCCTCTGTGTATATTCAAAAAGTAGAAATTAGACCATAGTGAAATTAGTATCAAATATTTGCCCCAAACTGAGTGTGGGGCCCGCTTGTACTGACAGCACTCGGGAAGGCTGAAGCAGAAGGATTGAGGGCCTAAACAACTTAGGGAGTTAGCAAATCTTGTCTCAAGAAATGAAGGGGCTAGGAATGTAGGTTAGTATGAAGGCCCTGGGTTCAAACCTCAGTACTGAAAAGAAAATTGTCTCAATTCATTGTTTCTTTTTTTGGTTTACTTCATGGTATTTTTTGTCAAGCATACAAAAATTTTTGTGAAGTTATCCATTTCTACTTTTAGGGCTTCTGAGTTTTATCTTGTCTAGAAAGTCCTTCTTCCAAAACTATGCAGAAGAAAGTTCTCTCATAATTTCATGTGGTATTTATACCTGTAATTGATTTTGAATCTTTGATCTGTCTGAAATTTATTTTTTTTACAAAGGTAGGAATTCAAGTAGACAAAGCAAATATCTCAAGCCAATTTATTGAATAATTTAACTTTTTTTTTCCCATTGAGATGAAATACTACATTTATCATATACTAACTAGCTTATATTTAGGTCCAATGCTGAACTTTTAGTTCACAATGATCTTTTCAGTCACAATGATCTCTCTATTCATGGATCAGTATTCCAAGCACTGTGATTTCATAAACTTTAGTATAAGGTAGGGCAATTTCCCCTTCATTATTCTTTCAGACTTACCCTGTAATTCTCTGTGTGCTTATGTTTTCATGTGAGCATCAGAATCACAATGTCTTGCTAAAAATAGACAGTTGAAATGGGAGAATTTCATTAAATAGAGATCAATACAAAGGGAATAGACATCCTTATGATACCTAATGTATATTCAAGAACATGATTCTGTATATTTGTTTTTTCAGAGTCCCTTAGTATCATTTTAAAGATTTATACTTCCTTCATTCTGCCTATTTCATTTTGATTTCTTCTTGGATTTAGGGGCTGCTTCTGAAAATTTTATTTGGCCTTTATCTCTCTGTGTTTGCTGGAGTTTTTGCTTCATGACAGTGCTGTGTGATATTTGGTGTAGAGATATTTGTAATTTTTAGGTCTTCTCCATGACTTGTACCCATTTAATACTATTGGCCCTAACTTTCCCTTGTCTGGATCCCTGACCCATGTGTATTTAGCTGATAAGCTTTGTGAAGCTGTTTCATTTTCAACCATTCTGAGCTGCATCTCTTTCTACGTGTATCAGTTACAGCCTGTGCTCTGCCTCACACTTCTTGGCTCCCTTTCCTTCTAGCTGTGCTACACATCTGGTTGCGGAAGAGTAATAGAACAGCACCTCCTCTCATTTGTGCCACGATCTATGCCTCCATGTAGGACTGCTCTGCCATTACCTCAGGCAAAAACTCCTGACCCCTGGGGATCGGGAGAACCTCAGATCAATATTCTCCTTGTCAGTGCCTTGGGCAAGTGGCTTTGAGGTGTGTTCACAGGGCTGCTTGTGGATCTCTTCGGGGAATCTGACCAGTCACACCTTAGATTGGCTTTCTCTGCCTTACCCTCTGGGCTTCTATTTCTGCCTGAGATCACTCCCTATGGTTAACTATGCATATTAAGTTTCTTTTGGGGTAGGAGATGCCTTGATTAAAATAGTGCATCTTTTGATCTGTGAAGTCATTGTCTCTTGGTTTTATCTTTTAGCATACTCATAACTTTCAACATGAATGAAACGTGTAAGGTATTTAATGGCATGAGAAATATTTATTTATTTTTTAGATGTTTGTTTATTCTTTCATGATATGCTTTGGTAGTTCCATGGATGTATATTTTCAGAAGCTACAGTTTTGTTTTAGGAATTCTTTTCTTATGTTTAACTATTTTGTGGCTCCTGATTCTCAGGGATAAATTCACATACTGTACCTGATCACTGAGTCAATGGACAGCTTGTCTTGGTTGCTGGTTGAGAGACTTTGCCTGGTTGTTTTTTTTTTTATGTTTCAAGGCTAGTAAATTATACTTAAAGTTTAACTTGTTGATTGAGTTTTCTCACGGATGAGACTGGGCATTCAATAGTTTTCAATCAACATATTGGCACTATTGTTGTTCTAGGACAGAATTATTTGTCATGATGCCTTTTGGTGCACAGTACAATATTTCCTAGGCTCTCCACTCTCTACACATTAGACATGAGTAGCACTTCTATGATTGTGGCAATTAAAATGTCTTCAGACACTGCCAACTACCCCCTGGGTAGCAGGAGTGGTGAAACACCTCTCATTGAGAACCACTGGTCTTGTCAGATATTGGAAATACTTCCCAGTCTTTTTTCTGAAAAGGGACACAGCTCTGCTAACCCTCTGGCTGCAGGCCATGAGCCTGGCTCCTCTCACTCTTCCCACTACAGTCTGCTCCTAGCTCCAGTCCAACTGGCCATGCTCTATTTTTTCCTTTCTTATATTCATGAGATATTTATCTTGATTGTAGAGATGATTCTAACTTTTACCAAGTTTCTATTTGTTTTTTTCTTTATCACTGGGGCAGAGTGGATACATCACAGTAAAAAGTAATGACAGTATCTCTAGTGGAAGTCTTCATTGTTATTACTTTTTTAGGATGATTAGCGTACTAGTCCTCCAGTGAATTTCTTTTGAAATCAGAGGTTAAAGCAGAAGAAAAGCTAGTCTCATGTGTTGGGTGAGGACACCCTTTCTGCTCACCATGTGTTGGTTTCTCATTGTGCTCCGGGTCTTTTCCGCTAGTGCACAAACAGCCCTCTCTTCCACCTCACCAAAAGCCAAGAACCGGGCTCCTCCCTAGCTTTCCAGCATCATCTGAAACCACCTGCTTGTTAGCCACCATCATTTGGCCACAATGGGATTCTTTTTGTCAACAAATCAAGCTTATTTTTAAAGAATATTGGGATATTCTTTCCACATTTTTGGTGTATTTACTTTTTCTGATCATTTAAATCTTAGCTTAAACATCACCTTTAACAGAAGTTTTCCTGACAACTTAACCAAAAATTTCTATTTAATTATTCATTTCCATGGTCCTGTTTTTGTTGTTTATATATGAACTTCTACCTCCAGAGTTCTTTCAATTTTTACATATTTTTATTGGCCATTTATAATTACTATAATACAAGCTCATTGGGATGAAGACTATTTCTCGTTCAGTGCTCTATGTTTAGTGCCAAGAATAAACTTGGCACATAGAGTTGAATGATAAATATTTACAGAACAACAATGAATGCAAAACATGCTGTGTATATTAGCGGTTTGAATACAGCATGATAGAAATGCAAGTTGGCATTTGAAGCTACAACAAAATAATCAAAGTTATACTGAGCTATGTGTAGAATACAAGAGAAGATAATTCTGAGTAGTATTTTCTTTCTGTTTTATGGGATGATGTCATTGCTCTGAAGAGTTAGAGAAACCCCAACCCTAAGCTTCTCCACGTGTATTGAATCTCAACCAGTGGGGCCACTGCAGAATGATAACCACTTAATGTGTGTCTTTCACCTTATTATGTTCAGTGGTACATTTGGCTTCATGTTTATATTTAATTTTAAGAATACTGACTGCAGTGGTGAAAATTCATCAGGATTTCTTCCTTCTTTCTAGTACTGAGTTTAAACTCCTTGCTGGAGATTTTGAGTAAGAGTCAATATGGTTAGGATTGGTTTTGGAATTCAGACAATAATCAGAATTTCAGGGAATTATAAATGAAAGTGTTACATCTATTATACCTGTAGGAACCTGCATAAAGGTAGACTATGCACTCAGGGATATAGTTCCTCTGGGATGTAGAATTATTCCAGAGAAAGGAAATTCTGGAGCCCTAAAGATTATAATTTGTTTTAAAATTAAGTGATATATTCATACAACAGCAAAACAAATTGGTCAATTTAGTAAATACCACAAAAATGGTGAAAATGTCAAGTAAAAAGATGACACTAATAAAGTGAATTTACTTCTCTTTTTGTGTCCTATATCACTATACTCAATAAACTTGGCACCCTTCCCAAAAATCAGTTGATCATAAATATAAAGGTTTATTTCTGGGTTCTTAATTCTATTCCACTGATATATGTATCTGTCCTTTTGTGAATACTACATTGCCTTAATCATTGTAACTTCACAGTAAATTTTGAAATTGGAAATGTGAGTCCTCCAATTTTCTTTTTCTTTTTCAAGATTATATGGCTATACTGCACCCTTCTATGTCCAAATGAATTTTAGGACCAGTTTGTCAGGTTTCCACAGAAGCCACCTGTGATTTGTTGGGAGTTGCATTGCATCTTTACATAAATTTAGGGAGCTTTGGCATCTTAATAATATTAAGTCTTGAAATCCATGACCATGAAATACTTTTCCATTTATTTCTGTCTTCAATGATTTTCAATGATGTTTGCAGATTCCAGTGTATATTTTGTATCTAAATTCTTAAATCTACTCCTGATGCTGTAAGTTGAATTCTTCCCATTTTCCCCTCTTTCCTGTTCCTTTATTTACCCTTTCCTCTTCCTTCTCCTTCTCTTCCTCCTTCCCTTCTTTGCACTCTTTCCCTTCTTCCTCTTCCTCTTCTTCTTCCTTCTCCTTTTCTTCCTCCTCCACTTCCTGCTTCTCCTTTTTCTCCATACTGGTGATTGAATCCAGGATTGTGCATGTTAGGCAAGCACTCTACCACTGACCTACATCTCCTGTCCTCTTCTCCTTTTAGTCATATTTTGAGACAGAGTCTCATTAAGTTGTCCAGGGTATCCTCGAACTCATGACCCTTCTACTTAAGGCTTGCAGTAGTTGGGATTACAGGCATGAACCACCATGCCCAGTTTTTTTTCTTAATTTATTTTGTTTGTTCATTGCTGATATATAGAAATAAAATTGAGTTAGTATATTGATTGTATATTCTGCAATTTCACTCAACTTGTCTATTAGTTCAAATTATATATATTTTGTGTATATACATATATATTCTCTAGGTATTCTCTATATAAGCTCTTGCCATTTGTGCATAAATACAGATTCATGTCTCTTTTAATCTGGATCCCTTTTTGTTGCCTATCTGAACATAACCTCCAGTACAACAAAATAGGAAAAGGCTCTTGATCTTTGGGGGATAGTATCCACTCTTTCACCATTTAGTATGATATTGGCAGTGGCTTTGGCATATATTCCATTTATTAAGTTGAAGAGTTTCCCTATTTTCTTAATGAAGCATTTTTTTTAAATCAAGAAGGTTGAATTATGTCAAATGATTTTCTTGAGTCCAGTTGGGATCATGTGACTTTTATCTTTTATTCTATTAATATGGTGGCTTAAATGATTTTCATATAGGAATGTGACTTATCTTCTCGGGATAAATCCCACTAGGGAATGGTGTGTATAATTCTCCTTCTAGGTCATTAGATCAAGGATTTTTATGTCTATGTTTATAAAAATATTGTTTTTTGTTTTCTTGTGATGTCTTTGTATGGTTTGGTATCTGGATAACATTGGCCTCACAGAAGGCCAATGATGTGTGTTATAGTTTGTGTCCCCAAGGGAATGTGTGCTGAAGGTTCAGTCCTAGCTGGTGGCACTATTAGGAGGCAGTGGGATTGTTGGGAACTTCCTCCCAGTAGGCCACTGAGACATACCTTTGAGGCTGTATTTTGTCCCTAGCCCCTTTTCTCTTTTTCTTTTTCCTTCTCCCCGCCCCCCTCTTGTCTTTGTCTTTCATGAAGTGAGAAAATCGGCTCAGCTATGACCTTCTGTCATGGCATGATCTTTGCTTCCTCAGAGGCCTAGCAACAGTGGAGCCAGTGACCATGAACTGAAACCTCTGAATCATGAGCCCAAATACAATTTTCCTTCTCTAACTTGTTTATCTCAGGGATTTTGTCACAGTGATGGAAAGCTGACTAACAGAAAGAGCTTCTTCCTCCTCCATTTTTTAAATGTTTACGACGGATTGGTGTGAACTCTTTAAATGTGTCATAGATTTTATTAGTAAAACCATCTAGTCCCAGGCTTCTCTTCATGGGAAGATTTTGTTTTTTGATTACTAATTCATTATTTTTGTTTATTGTAGGTTTATTCAGATTTTCTGTTTCATCTTGAGTCATTTCAAATGGTCTGCATCTTTTTTGATAAATATTTCATTTCATTTAGGGTATCTAATTCACTTAAACCATTTTGATTTCTGTCAAGTTACTTTTTATTCCTGATTTTAATAATTTGAGTCTTCTATTTTTCTGTCAATTTGCCTAAATTTTGATTATTTCTGCAGAAGAAATTTTGGTTTTGTAGGTTTTTTCTCCCTCTCTCTTTTAACTTTATTTTTTATTAGTATATGTTTATCGTACATATTGATCACATTCATCAATAGGAAATGTTTAGCTGTACATAATGTTTTAATTCGTTTTCCCCCACTCCCTCCCCACCCTCAACCCCTCCTCCCCTCCGCATTTACAAAAGCTTTGTTTCCTTTTTTCCTTCCATTCTCTTCTTTCTCCTTCCCCTTCCTTTCCTTCCTCTCCCCCCTGTGCCCCTTCCCCTTTACCCCTTTTCTTCCTACTTCTCAAAACCTATCATCAGTTTTGGTCCTGTTTACCCTTTCGGTTTCTCACACCAGAGAAACAATGTGATATTTAAACATGTGTGTCTGATTTATTTCACTTAGAAGTATGATTTCAAGGTGCATCCAGTTACCTAAAAATGTCTCAAGTGTATCCCTTTTTATGGCAAAGTAGTACTCCATTGTATATAAAAACCACATTTTCTTTATCCATTCATCCATTGATGGGCATCTAGGCTACTTTCAGGATTTGGTTATTACAAATTGTGCTGCTATAAACATGGGTATGTATATATCTCTGTGGTATGATGTTCTTAACTCTTTAAAGAAGACACTAAGAAGAGGAATAGCTGGGTCAAATGGGACCTCTAGTTTTAATGTTTTTGAGGAATCTCCCTACCAATTTCCATTGTGGTTGTACCAATTTACACACATATAACAATGGAGAAGGGTTCTTTTTTTCCCCCATAGCCTCACCAACATTTGTTATTGGTTGATTTCTTGATAATAACCATTCTTTGTGGAGTGAAATGGAATCTCAGTGTTTTAATTTTCAATTCTTCAATGACCAGTGATGTTGAACATTTTTTCATGTATTTATTTGCTGTTTGTACTTCCTCATCTGAGAAGTGTCTATTCATTTCAGATGCCCATTTTTGGCTTTGGTCTTTAAATTTGGGGGGGGGGGGTCTGGTATTTTTTAGTTTTTTATATATTCCAGGTATTAGTCATTTGTTTGAGGAACAGATAGCAAATTTTTTTTCCCATGCTGTGGGTTGTCTCTTCACTCTGAAGGTAGTTTCTTTTGCTGTGCAAAAGCTTTTTAATGAGATGGGATCACAGTTGTTTGTTTTTTTGTGATATTTCCTGTACTATTGGGGTTTTGTTAATAAAGTCTTTGCCTATGTTTATGCTTTCAAGAGTTTAATCTATTTTATCCTCCAGCAGATTGTTTCTAATATTGTTTTACATTTTATGTTTGACTTATTTCCATACAATTATTCTTTTTATAATCTTTTAAAAATTTAAACTCTATAAGTTTGCCTTGAAGCATTACCTTAGCTCTACTCTGAATTTTGGCATATAATGTTTTCATTTTTATTTATCTAAAAATATTTCTAATTTACCTTCTGATTCCTACTATGACCAGTTTGTTATTTAGGGATAATTTGCTTAACAATTTCACATATATTAGTGAATTTTCTATGTGATAGTCTTTTGAAGAAAATGTATTTTCTATTTTCAGGTCTTATGTATTATACAATGTTTTGTCTTCTTTTTTTGAATATATTTGACAAAATCATACATATTTAGAGTGAACATTGTAATGATTTGAGACACATATACATTGTGAAATGATAATTAACATATCAAGCTATTTACAGCAATTCTTAATGTCTTCCATTTAGAAACATTTTAAACTAGCATAAGCAAAAAAATAAATACTCTTAAAAGAAAAAATGTTCCCTACATCTCATTCCCAGAGGCAGATTAAAACAGTAGGTGAACACCATTCTAGATGATTTCTCTGTATTTCTACACATTACTGCATATTTGAAAATAAAAATTTGCAACCTTTTCACCTCAGTGAATTCATGTCAACATCATGGTCTCTCAGTGACATAACTCTTTTACCTCATCCCTGAATTACCCTTCCTCATAGCCCCTCTCATTCTCTTCTTTTTGTCTGATACTAGTCTCCTACCTTCATTTTTAGATCCTAAATATTGGGGAAAACATGATACTTGTCTTTCAGCATCTTGCTCATTTTGCTTAACATGATGATCTCCAGTTCCATCCATTTTCCTGCAAATGACATAATGCTGAATAACACCCCATTTTGTAAATCTACCACACTTTCTTTATCCATTTATATGTTGATGCCAGGCTTTTTCCGTATTTTGGTTATTGTGAATTATGTTGCAATAGACACGGGGTTTGCAGGTGTTCCCACAGAATACCCCTATAGAATGCTAACTTTAGCTCCTTTGGGTGTACACCAAAGTGGTATATCTGGGTCATCTGGAAATTCATTTTAATCTCTGGAGGAGTCTCCATACGGATTTGCACCGTGTTCGTGCTAATTTGCATTCCCCCAAGCCACGTAGAAGGGCCCCTTTCTCACTTGCATCCTTGCCACCATTTACTGCTTTTTTATTTTTGATGAAGCCATTCTGACTTGAGTGAGGTGAAATCTCAATGTGGTTTTGATTTGCTAATGGCTAAGGATGTTGAACATTTCCATATATTTATGCACCACTTGTACTTCTTTTTTATTTTTTATTATTATTATGTTTTGGTACTGAGGACCGAACTTGGAAACTTGCCCTTGCGAGGCAGGCAGCAGAACCACTGAGCTAAATCCCTGGCCCTGTACTTCTTTTTTAAAAGAAGTGTCTGTTCATTTTTCCATTTATTGATTGGGATATTTGATATTTTGGTAGTAAGCTTTTTGGGTTCCTTATGTATTCTAGATATTAATCCTCTATCAGAAGAGCAGCTGGCAAAGATTTTCCCCCATTCTACAGGCTCTTTACTCTGTTTATTATTTCCCCAGCTGTGCAGAAATGTTTTAATTTGACATAGTCCTATTTGCTGATAATTGCCACTATTCTCTGTGTTATTGCAGGGTTATTTAAAAGTCTTTGCTGTGCTGATGGCTTAAAGTGGTCTCCCTCTATTTTATTGCAGCAGTTTCAGACTTTCACGTCTTCTACCTCAGTCTTTAATCCATTTTGAATTGATTTTTATTTAGAGAGATAGGGATCTATTTTCAGTCTTCTACCTATGGGCATCAAGTTTTCCCAATACCATTTCTTAAAGAGGATTCCTTTTCTACGACATGTTTTTGGCTCCTTTGTCAAGAATCAATGACTGTAGTTGTATGAGTTTCTTTTTATGTTCTCTATTCTATGCCCTTGGTATATTTTTGGGCCAGTATCATTCAGTTGTTTTTAGTATAATTTTGTAGTATAATTTGATGTAAGCTATCTGATGCCTCTACCATTGCTCTTTTTGCTTAGGATTGCTGTGGGTCTCTAGGGCTCCAACGTGAATTTTAGAATTTTTTTTTCTATTTGTGTGCAAGAATGTCATTGAAATTCTGATGGGAATTGCACTGAATCCATAGGTGGCTTTGGTAATATCCCAGTTAGACAGTATTAATCCTGCTGATCCATGAACATGGGAAATCTTTCCATCTCCCAGTGTCTTCTTCAATTCTTCTCTTCTGTGTTCTATAATTTTCATTGTAGAGCTCTTTCACCTTCTTGGTTGGGTTGATTTCTAGGTATTTTATTCTTTTGAAGGTATTATGAAAGGAACTGCTTTCCTGGTTTCTTTCTCAGCTGGTTCATTATTAGTGTACAGAAAAAGCTATTGATTTTTAAAATATTGATTTTATATCCTGCAGTGTTTGGTCGTCTTTCTAAATTTTAAAAGGACCTTTTTCTCCACAAACTTCAGAAATAGCTAGTAAGCTTGCACAGTGAAATAAATCATTGTCTTTTTATTTTTATTTTATTTTTTGGTGCTGGGGATCAAACTCAGGTCCTTGCGCTTGTGAGGCAGGCAGCAGAACCACTGAGCTAAATCCCTGCCTGATTATTTTTTAAAATTAAATAATTATAAGTACTCTGGAACCACACATCTGGAGGATAAAGCTTATAAAATGAGTATTTTGAAATTAAAAAAATGCTTTTGGCTGATTTAATTTTCATATTTTCTATGAAGGTCACATAAATAACTTTAGCAACAATGAATTAATTTTAGACTGCTAAATGAATTTTTAATTAATTTGTTTTTAAAATTGAATTTAATATAAAGTTTTAAAAATGAACTTAATAAAAAGGAAAAAATGCTTCGCCTTCAAGAAATCTCTAATGTGTCTGGGAGAGAAAAGTACACTCTAATATAATTTATGGTTGTATGGAGAAGGACCACATTAGCGGAAGAGGAGGTAAGAAATAAAAAGGAGAACTAAGTGTTGTTAGAGGAGGCATCTATGAAAGTGAAACATTCACCTGCACCTTCAGTAGCCGGCCTGTGTTGGACAGGTGGTGAGGAAACTGAGCATCCTCAGCAGGGCATGGGCAAAGGCATGCAAATAGGAGCTTACTGTGGCAAGCAGGGTGTGAGAGTCAGTGAAGAAGCCTGGGTAAGGGGGGAAAATATGACTGTTATGATTCCTAAAGTGTAGTTTCTTGAGTGAGGCAGGAAGCAGATTGCAAGGAGTTAGAGGTAGAAGTAAACAGTTTTAGGATCATTTGGTAGTAAATAGAAATTGGAACAATAGATACGATCCAGAGGAATTTGCAGAATTACGTCATGCTTTATGTTTTCCTTGTGAGGTAACCCATTCTCATGTTCGAACATAGAAGACAAGGAACTTTTGGTAGCATAAGAATAGTGTTGAGAAGAAAGAATCTATTTTAGAGTAAGCCTATTTGTAATTGCAATATAAATCACAGTAGTATTAGCAGGGCATCACAATGTATGCTTGTGATCTCGGTGATCTGGGAGGCTGAGGCAGGAGGGCCCTGAGTTCAAGGCCAGCATGGGCAACACAATGAATTGGTGAGGCTCTTTCTCAAAACAAAAAACAATGTTTTTAAAAAGGCCTTATGATGTAGCCCTGTACAAAGGCCCTAGGTTCAACTCCAAGTAATGAAAAAGAAAAAAAAGACAGACAAAAAGACACCCTAGGAGCATCAAGCTTGAGTCACTTTTGGTAAAACCAAATTTACTATACAAACAAACAAAGTTAGAAAACAGCTTCAGAAAATTCAGAGTGGCACGATGTGAGGTGGGACTTGGTTTCTGCTTGTGTTTTTATGTTCAAGACTACAGAAGAAGCCCAAAGCACTGTGTGAAAGACGGATGAGCACTTGCTTTGTGCTAAAGTGAAGGAGAGCATTACTGCTGCTTTCAGTCTGGTTTGGGTCATCTCCATCACAGTATACTGAGAGAAAAAGAAGTGAAACATTTTAAGAATTGGTTAACATTTAAAAGAAACTTTAAAAGAATTTACTAATATCTTTACTTTTTTTGAGTTTTAGCTCATTAGCATATAGTGTTCAGTAAAAGAATAAAGTACGAATTAATATTTCAATCATTTTGTAGGTTGTCTACTGCAGTACTACAAGTCAGAGCCAGAAATGATCCTTGTGTTCACTGTTTTTAGTATTTCTCCAATTGTGGTCTTTGAATATTTATGTGTTTCAGACTCACTTGGAGTGATCGTTAAGTATCTAATACCTAACTAGCCTTTCTCCCGCTGGTCACCACACTTCCTCCAGTGCAGACACTTAGAGATCTGAGCTTTCTTTATTTTCTGGGGGAAACTTAGCCAGGGAGAATTCCAAGTGAGGCACAATAACTACAATAGTGTAGTTGATACATGGTGGGGTGGGAAATAGAAGTCTTAAGTAGAAGTCTCTTTTTTGTGAAGCAACACATTTATTATACATTTTAGATATAGAAAATGATAACATTCATCATAGATAATTTGTACCTGTAACATGATATATCTTGCCTCTTTTTTTCCCATTCCTTCCCTTCCCTTCAAGCCCTCTTGCCCTCCTTATGTACAAAAGCTTTGTTTCCATTTTTTCCTCCTATTTTCTCTCTCTCTCTTTTTTTTTTTCTGTAAAGTTAAATGATAAAAATCGACAGTATAAGAATACAGGAAAGAAAATCAGGGCCACATTTCTCTGTTACAAATTCCAGAGAAAGTAAAAATTGAAAGAAATAATCATTAAAAAATACTGCCAGATATTTTCTTTGAACTAAAGAGTCTCCACATTGAAAGGACTCATCAAGTACTCTGCATAATAAATGAAAAATGGGAATACTTTCACCCTTCTCATGAGCACAATTGTTAGAAATTATTTTAGAGAGCCATTTGGCAATATCGTACATAATTAAAGGCATTCTTATTTTAATATCCAAAAGTTTTACTTTAAAGCACATGTACCAGGGAAAATTATTCATTTGTGGAAAGAAACATTACAAGAATCTTAACTGAATCATGAGTTTACAAGAGATGAAAATTGTAAACCACTCAAATGCCATCAGTTAACTGAGGTAGATCATACACATTTTGAGACACCATAGCACTCAAACCCTGAAGATTCCCAGGTAGCCTTTCACCAGGGGCAGGTAGAGGATATTTACCTTAAAAAATGAGTAAATGAAGAAGAAACCAGGAAAGAGATGACAGAAGGAATCCAACACAAGAGAAAGGT
The DNA here is from genome assembly GCF_053883595.1 of Heterocephalus glaber. Taxonomy (NCBI): domain Eukaryota; kingdom Metazoa; phylum Chordata; class Mammalia; order Rodentia; family Bathyergidae; genus Heterocephalus; species Heterocephalus glaber. Next base: position 64,581,642 of record NW_028258317.1, on the reverse strand, counting down.
TAAAGAAAGTTCTGAAAATGGCCAAAAGGAAATCTAAGCTGGTAGCTACCCAGTCTAGGACAAAAGGGAAAGAGACAGAAATGCTCTGTTATGTAATGCATTTGGCAATGTGGAAAATGCAGTAGTATTAACAGGAGGATCATAGCTCTGTGAGAGTCTATGGAAAAAACCAGTGGGGAGTAGATATCAAAACAAATTTTTTAGATGTTGCATAGTAAATAACACTGGGAAAAATCAAAGAGATATAGCATAAGAAAGGCAAAATAACCATAGTGCATTATCTAGTTCACATTAAACAATACTTATGTAGTCATAATTCTGTAAATAGTGAATATTTAATTCAGCAAAAGTACATGTTGGTGTGTTTGTGGAAAAGAGGGGAAATGAGGGTGGGAGTATAAGAGGATTAACACAGCACCTATCATAACAGGTAATAAATAATACGTACAAAGCCAGACAATAGCAGCTTAGACCTGTTAATTGACAGCACAGAGAGAAACATCAAATGAAAGCTAAAGAACTGAAAAGTACCATCACAGGGAATAAGAACTGGGGTGGAAGGGATGGTCAGGACCAATTGTTTCTAGTTGTGAGCCTTGAAGAACAGTGCTATTTTACTTCCTAAAGCTGCTTTTCATCATAAGGCTTGTAAAAAATAAAATGCATGTAAGAGTCTATAATTCATTTTCTTACAATTTGAGTATTTGGTGAGATCACTGTCATCATGATCATTTTCAAGAAAATCTGTATGACAACTCAGAATATGACACGTTTCCACACTCACCATTTCCATTCATCTTCACTAATTTGTGAGTCAGGGGAACATTCTCCAGTGTATCCCAGTTTTAATAAAAAAGAAGCTTACCGTGACCTCCCTAGACTTTAACAATTCACAGATTTAAGTCAGAAATAGCAAAGGGGAAGATCTAAATTCAGAATGTTTTCTTAACCCCGAATTCTTTCTTTCATGACTATGTTCCTCAAGAATCTTTTCCTGGTGGCACAGAAATAATAGCAGTGTTTAAATTTTCCTAAGAAAAGTGGAGATAATAAATTTTCATCAAGTTCTTATGTAGGCACTTCTAAGACGTCAACCAGTTCCAATGGGTAGAAATCAAATAGGAAAAAAGTGTCTTTTTATTTCCCTTGTATTGTTTTTCTTTTCTCCATTTTCTCCAAAACTTTTAGACACAAACACACCAGCAATTAATGTCATAGATTTTCTAAAAAAAACTTCTTCAGAGAACTTAATTATTTCTATTAATACAACTACTATTAATAACAGGAGTAAATCATATGCTGCCCTACTCCATCCAGTGCCTCTCACTCATGGATCTTAGAATGCTTTCTAAAAATTAATTAAAAATCCTCTCGTCATTCCTGTGAGTTCCCAGGGCAAAGAGGGAGGAGGCAATCATATCTGCTCTGATGTTAATTAAGCTCTCCATTGGCTTGCAAACTAGGTAAATAGCTTTCCTTTCCCCCATTAGCAAACAAGCATGTGCTCCTTGAGGATCTGCACAGATGTGTGGGATGAGAGAGAGATTACTTCTGCTGGGCACTGAGGAAACAACCTGCAGTGCATGCAAGATTTGGCGGCAGAGGCTTTGCTTTCTAACTGGTTTCCAAACCTGAGCAGTCAGCAGCATCACTTGGGAGCTCTGTAAATAAATATATGGGTACCAGGGCCTTCCTAGTGTCTGACTTAGTAGATAGGAAGTTAGACTCATGAATCTGTGTTTTCAAATGTTCTCTAATTCGATAATAATCACCTTAAAAATGACATTTTCATTGTTGGTTTTCATATCTATTACAAAATTAACAGGGATACATGTCTGCTATTATAGATCTAAGATCACAAATAAACAGTTTCCTCTGCCTCTGACTTTCTTCCTGGCCAATAGTTTGGAATAGGTATCTTTACACCAGAGGTTCTTGAGACATAATTTTTGCATCTTTCTTATCTGAAATGTCTAGGAAACTTGTTAATGATACAGATTGTTGGAACATATAAGTCCTATGTATGATACTATTTCTCTTAGTGAAATAAGATTTGTTCTTATCTGAAAAGAAAATCTTGAGAATATCATGTCAGAGATTATGAAAATATTAATGAATTCTTGGACCAACAGACCCCTAAACACTGAGACTACAAGAGGCATGTGAAGGTGCTGTTCACCAGGTACTGTTCAGGGTGCCCCAGGATTCATGGACTTCCGGTGTTAGTAATCACCTTGAAAACAATTCATTCCTAACCTCCTTATTTTACAGAGGTGAGGATATTGAACACCAAAGAGGTCATAGCCTGCAGATGACCACTCAGCCATGGGGATGGGGACAATCTAGAAAGCATGTCTCTAGTTCAGAGCCAGGGATTGGTGCACATCAGAGGAACACAGACTACCTTAATATACTTTTTTCTCCTGCTTTTCATCTTGCTTTAAGCTCCTTATTTTTAATTGTGTAGGGAGGCGCCTGATGTTAGAAAATGCTACTCTCTAGATCTCTGAGAAATAAGGAAGCAAGCTGAGACAAGAAGTTTCCTTCGTTGGTCTGCCTTCCTTTCCCTATTTTTTTTTTGAGACTGTAATTTAGGCTGGCCCTGAACTCACTATGTTGTCCATGATGGCCTCAAATTTGTCATGATTCTCCTGCTTCAGCCTCCTGAGTGCTGGGATTACAGGTGTGTGCCACCATGCCTGGCCCTTTACCTACTTTTCATCTCATTGTTTTCCTCTGTCTTCTACAGATGCCTCTGGTGGTGGAAGAACATGGTCAGCTAGGTGGACAAGTAGGCTGATGTGGATATTTGGAGGAGTAGAGACTGTATTGAAGGTGCAGGGGGAGAGAGATCACCTGGGCAGGCTTTGTGAAAGCAGCTAGGCTGTTTATTCACTTGGGTGCAAGCAGGCTGAGTCCAAAAAGGGAATCAACCCAGAGGGAGGAAGGGAGAGTAGGAATATGGGGGCAGAGATAGTGTAGCCATGCTCCTCAGAATGGGTAGCTGTGCAGATATTTCCTGGAACCATGCTGGGGCTTGGTGCTCTGCAAAGGGCTTTCCCACTGGGCATGACAGAGACATTTGGGTATGACACAAAAGGTACTCACAAATAAATCATAGAACTTAGTCTGTACCCTTTACATCTTGGAATTTATAAGCCTTTCACAAATCCTTCTTAACTGTGCTCAGAATAGACCCTGGCACAATTTGGTTAACTTCATTTTTATAGGAGGGGACAAGGTATTAGTTATTCATTTCTTATGATACTGCAGATTCTTAGCAAAGTTGGATTTGGAGATTTTAGGAGATCCTTAGATTAGCCAGGCACTTTAGTACTCTTGGTCCTTCTGCATCAAGTGATGTGAATGGCAGAGCACTTTGGGTGTAGATGGAACAGTGTATATGTAGGGAGCACTTTATTTTTCTTTCCCTCAGCAAGGAGGACAAGAAAGAGGATATTTCTTGCATATTTTACATTTGTGAAAACCAAGATGCAAAGAGGTGAACGTCTTTCAAATAAGTGGGATAGCTAGAATGAAAGTGAATGCTATATATCCTATCCTTTCTGTGCTTTCTTTATACCCAGAAAAATGTTTATTTACAAAACAAAGATGAATATCTCCTGCTTCAAAATCCCCACTCTCCCCATCTGCCTCACTGCTTGGCCACACAAAAGTTTCACAGGTTGTTTGTTGAAATAAATAGCACTTTCTTTAATCCACTGGTATTATCTGGTAGCAGTGAGTTGTTCAGAAAAGAGAATGCCACCTAAATTTTTTTTTATCTGTTTCAAAATAAAACACCAAGTAAAGCAAAGCAAACACGTGCTGTCAGCAGGGTTCTGTGGCCCCATCCTGGGTCCAGAATTTCTAGTGTCCACCTGATCTGCTTTTGGTAAACAGAGGGTAAGCCACTCAGTCATTTTATGCTTTCCTTTCTCCTTTCTCCAGGGAAGTAGGGTAATTGGTGCTTGTCACTCATCTATGTCAAAGGGAGATAGTGAGGATAACCTCATAATTATGCAGTTCTTGATAAATATAAAAAAAGTCAAAGGTAGTAATTTTGCCACTCATCATAAGTTGGAGACTGCCTTGCTGGGTTGGAGAATTTTCAGCTCTGAAAAAGCCTATATCATTCGGTGGTTTACAAGTCTGGACTGTTAGAGCTGTAAGAAATTCCTAGAGATTACCTAGCATTAACCCCATTGTTGCAGCTCAGAAAACAGAAATCCAGAGTGGTACAGGGATTTGATAAAGCCACACAGTGAATTAGACAGACAGAGATTAGAACTCAGGGTCTCTGACTCCTGCCACGGGCTTGACTCTTCCTCTTCTGTCTCTGAATGTCCTGATGCTACGTGGAAGGATTGTGATGCCAGTCTAGAGAGACTTGCTACAAATGAAACTAGACTTGGGATACAACTGCTGGAGGCTTCCTTTCAGGTTGGACACACACCGTTCACTTTCAGCTGAGCAACTTCATTCAAACACAACCGGGCAAGCCAGACAAACCAGATGGATAATTGCCTGGAGTGTACAGGGAGATGGTGGGGAGCGTGGTTCACTGAGTACCCAAGGAGGTTTGGCACATTATCATTTCCAGCCATCCAGAATGTGAATGACCAAACCCCAGTGGTCTGATCTTGTCAGATCAGTTTTATTTAAGAGTCATGCTTCTGGGTTAAGCTGTGCTATTTACCTTGCTATGCATAAAGTTGTAGAGATAAAATTTATTTGGAAAATTTGAAAAGGTAGTTAGTTGTTAAGGAAACTACAAGTAGTTGAATCATTACCTTTATTAGAACATCTTTAAACCCTCTTTCCTTCTGCTAAGCTTCCTCCCACATGTACTGATTCAGCACCCACTGTGCTGTAGGTGGTCAGATGTGTGACACAGAGGTGAATGAGATGCAAAAGGTTGGCCTTGACAGAACTAACACACACAAAAGCAAATAAATAACAAAAAATGGGGAAGAAAGTTTCAGACAGCAATAAATGCTGTGAAGACACTAAAGCAAGGCCAAATTATAGAGACTGATGGGACCACTGTTTAGGATGGAGTTTGTGCTATGACTAAAGCCAGGCACGCAGGGATTTGGGAGCACAGTCTTCCCTACAGAGGCCACAGTTGAGTGCAGAGGCCTTAACAATCACAGAGACAATTTTGTGAATGTCTTAGTTGGCTCAGAGTGCTTTAGAAAAATACTATATACTGGGAGGATGAAGCAATAGACATTTATTTCTCCCAGATCTGGAGGCTGGAAGTCCAAGATGAGAATGTTACTATGATCGCATTTTAGTGACGGCCCAATCCCTGGTTCACCAACAGACACCTTCTTGCTCTGTCTTCCCAGGGCAGAGAAAGGAAGATAAATATTGTCTTGCTGTGTGCCTTTTGTTAGGGTGCTAATTCCATTCATGAGGGCTCTGTCTTCGTGATCTGTATCTGTTCCAAAGGCTACCCCTGCAAATATTTCATATTGGGGGTTAAGTTTCAGTATATGAATTTCAGGGAGAGACAATCATTCAATTCATAGCAATGAGCTTGGAGAATTAGAAGAGAGCTATGCTGGCTGTGTGGTACACACCAGTAATCCCAATATTCTGGGAGACTGAGGCAAGAAGATTAAGAGTCTTAGCAATTTAGCAAGATCCCATTTCAAAATTTAAAAAAAATGAAAAGAATTGGGGATGTAGTTCAGTATGAATGCCCTGGGTTCAATCACCACCACCACCACCATCACAACAACAACAACAAGAGAAAGAAAGAAAGAAACAAACAAACAAATACACGAAGGAAGAAAGAGAAAAGGAAAAAAGAAGTAAGCTAGTGGGGCTGGAACATAAAGAGCTAGGGAAAGAATGGTAAGGCTTTAGGCTGAAAAAGACATTGCATCCTTTTAGGTTGTGGTAAGGCTTTTGGTTTTATTCTAAGTAGGAAGGGAAGTGAATGGGGGATTTTAATTGTGTGTGTTTTGACAGTGTGTTACGTAACATAAGTTGTATGTTTTAAAGAGATGATTCAATATTTTTTCTTTTTTGTGAAAACAAAACAGTGAAGTAGGAGACCACAAAAATCATGCAGGTGATGATTGCAACTGGAAATGGCTAGAAGAGTAGAGATGAAAAAGTGTGAATTTAAAGTCAATTTAAAGGATGAATCTGTTATAATTTTTAAAGGTATTGCATGTGAGAGAGGAAGGATGACAGAAAGAGAGAGAAAAAAACTGATATATAAATTTTGGCCCAGAGGGCAGTATAGTTGGTGAGGATTTAGAGGCAGGTGTCCAATGATGCATGATGATGACAAAACTAGGGAAATCCAGACTCCAGTTGTGGATTTTAGGGTTAATAAGATGACAGGTATCCCAGTGGAATTATTAGACATAGAACTGCAGTTAATTACATTTTAGAGTTCAATGGTGAGGTCAGTGCTAGAGAGGCCAATCTGATAGACTTCTACACAGATGATATTTAAAACCAGGGGAAACAGAAAAGCTCTCCAAAAGAAATACTGCAGATGGAGGACAGTGGAACTTTCAGGAGTCCTGGGATACTCAAATTTTGTAAGTTTGAACTGGAGGTGAGATGATATGCAGAAAAAGAGACTCAGAAGTAGTTTAAGGAAGCAAAAGGGGAAAATGAAAAGTCACAAAAATTAAATTTTCTTTAAAGGAAGATCAGGTGGCAATAGTATCTAATCTTGCTGAGAATCTGAGTAAGATAAATAAATACAAGTTTGAAATAAAGTTGGAAAGGTGTTGGAGTTGGTTCTATTTACTAGAAACTTTGATAAGAATAGAGCGTATAGGAAAGATAATAGATTAGGAGATCATGGGCGTGACACAGAGTGAAGACTGTAAATAAGCCATTCAAGAATTTGCCATGAAGCCCAGAAGCTAGAGATGGACCACGGGTTCAAGGGAGGTTTTGTGAGTCCATGGGAGTGGGTAGTAATGGCACATGATGAAGAATATGAAGAACATGTATTCCCCGGAGAGGGAGAAATTAACAAGGGATGGGTAGTCAGGAAATGAATGGCTACTACAAGAAGTTGAAATGGGATAGGAACTTGAGCACAAGTAGAGGGATATAAAGGAAGGCACACTTTGTTTTAATGGAGAGAAAGTCAGAGGCTATGAGAACAGATCCAGGGAGGATATAGGGTTTGATAATGCTAAGTTGAGACAGTTTTTCTTTATTTGCTTCCATTTTCTTAGCCAAATATGAGGCAATAGCTTTGGCTGAGAGTGTATGTGTGTGGGGGAATAGTGGTGTTAGAGGTTTAAGAAGAGAGAAGATACAAAAACTCCACCTTAGTGGGTGAGGGAGTGAATATGTCATAGAAATCTGCTTGGATTGTTGAAAGACCCTTTGGCTTTGTGTTTTTTTCCACTAGGAGAATTCAGCTTTTTGGAGAAACACAAAGGAGAAGGAGATAATTTGATTTACCCAAGGTTGGAATTTATCCAGAGGAACACAATAGAGGGAAGTGGGGCAAGAGTAGCAAGTGAATGATTATAATGGTGGACCATGGAATGCAAACAGAGCTTGGAGAAGAGCGTCAACATGAGAGCTTCTCAGAACATGAATGATGGGTTGTGAAGAAGCAAAGTATCAGTGGATTGTATATATGAGGCAAAGGAATTGTAGAATGATATAATAATAAAGTACAATATAATGAATAATATATACCAGCTTATGTATATATCCAGGTATCTATCTACTTAATCTATGTGCTATCTATCATTATCACCTGTCATCTAATAAAATCATTGCAAAGGAAGGAGTGGTGATGGAAGTTTTGAAGGTGATGCACTTACTCAATGAAAAGGAAAAGAATGAGACTGGATGAGCTGGTGACTGAAATGGGGCACAAGAAAAGACCATGTGTGAAAGGAGGAGCCAACGATCTGAGGGATTCAGTTCTAGGATGGTTTAAGGAACCTGGCTATCGATGTTTCCAGGAATGGAGGCTGGAAGAAAGTGTAAAGAAAAAAGTCAGACTTTGACATTTTCCATACATAATGCAGAATACTGGTAAGGAACAGCAAACAAACATCATTATCATCATTTACAATGACAACAACAGCAGCAAAGAGGTTTAGTTGGTAGTGAAGACTGGGAGCACATATATCAAAGAAGAATCCATATAGAGATGAGATAAAAGTGATCTATGTCACATTCATGTATGACCTTCTGAAAGGAGGAGCACCTCAATCTCAGTACGTTTAAATACCTGAAGTGGAATTCTGTATTAAAAAAGATTCTCCCACTATGAAGGGTTTTAACAAACATCATTTTTACAAGATGTCCTTGAATCATGCTATAAAATAATACATAAATGCATTTGAATTTCCTAAAATGTAAATGCCATTAGCACAATAAACTCCAAAGTTAATGAGTTCATTAAAATATTTAGTGTGATTATATCATGTCACGTACTTGCTTTCTGTTGATATGGGCCAGCAATTTAAAACCATACCTAATATCAGTCTCTATGTTATATACTATGCATTCCTTCTTAATAACAGAGCTGACCTACCTTTGATTAGAGTTGATACCTTAGAAATGGGCCAGTGATTATGTGTAATGAATACTGTCTCCTGTACTGTATTGTCAATATATCTGCTTCTCACTAAAGGAAGAAAGGAAATTCTTCTTAGTGCAGTATTTTACTTGGCTAGAGAGCTGCTTAGCATGTCAGTCTCATAAAAATCCAATCTCTTTACAGTAAGGAGCTGCTCTCCAATATTGTAACAGCTACAGGGGGACAATAAAGAGTGATACAATTATATTTTCTTACCGGGGGTGACCTCTAGTGTGAAATGATGGCATTTTAGTGTTCCTTGGGGTTTGAATTAAAAGCCCTTTACCAATTATGACAATTTTACTGTTTTTCTCAACCTCAAGATCCCAGGTAATTTGTCCTGGTGGTGTTTTCTTGGGCTGATATTAGATTTCTGAAGTCAAGAAACCTCTCTAGAACTTTTTATTCTATCTTTCTCTCTCTTTTTCTCTCACCTCACCTTACCTGCAGTTTAACTTACCATAGTTTTATTTGTGTGCTGTCTACTGTGCTCTGAAAAATATGAGAGAATATAAGCACTTTCACAAAAATTTTATTATACCATATTCTTTTTTTAAAATTTTATTTTAGTGGTACATTTTAGGTATGCAGTACAATGACATTCATCACTGAAAATTTGCACCTTTACATAATCACTGTTGGTTCTTATTTTTCCCCCTTCCCCTGTCCTCCCTTCAACCCCTCCCTCCCTCCCTATTTACAAAGACTTTGTTTCCATTTTTCCATTTTCTCATATTAATTCCATTCTCTTCTATCCTTTCCCCTACCCCTCCCACTTGCCTTTCCCCTTTGCCCCTTTTCTTCCTATTTCACATTATCTATTCTACCTTTTAGTCCTTATTTACACTTTCAGTTTCTCACACTAGAGAAACTATTCAGTATTTATACATGTGTGTCCTATTTATTTCACTTAAGAATATCACCTCAATGTGTACCCATTTAGCTATAAATGTCTCTATTTTCTCATTTCTTATGGCTGAGTAGTACTCCATTTTAGTAAAATCCACATTTTCTTTATCCAGTCTCCAGTTGATGGGCATTTGGGCTGCTTCCAAGTTTTAGCTATTGCAAACTGTGCTTTGAACATGGGTGCACATATATCACTGTGGTATGATTCTTTTAATTCTTTGGGGAAGATCCCCAGCAGTGGAATAGTGGGGTCAAATGGGACTTCCAGCCCTAGTTCTTTGAGGTATCTCATACTGATTTCCACAGTGGTTGCACCAGTCTACACTCTCATCAGCAGTGGAGCAGGGTTCCTCTTTCTCCATGGCTCCACCAGCATTTGTTGTTGGTTGATTTTGTGATAGCAGCTATTCTTTCTGGAGTGAGGTAGAATCTCAGCATTGTTTTCATCTGCATCTCTCGAATGACGAGTGATGTTGAACATTTTTTCATGTATTTATTTGCTATTTCTACTTCTTTGTCTGAGAAATGTCTGTTCATTTCAGATGCCCATTTTTGGATTGGGTCTTTCAATTTGGGAGGTCTCATTTTTTTTTAAGTTCTTTATAGATTTGAGATAGTAGACCTTTGTCTAAGGAACAGCAGGTGAAGATTTTTTTCCACATTGTGGGTTGTCTCTTCACACTGCTGGTGGTTTCTCTTGCTGTGCAGAAGCTTTTTAATAAGAAGAGATTGCACTTGTTGACTGTGCTAGTTCACGGGCAACTGAGGTTTTGTTAATAAAATCATTTCCTACACCAATGTCTTCAAGAGTTCTACCTAACCTCCATTCCAGCCGATTCAGTGTTTCTATTTTAATATTTATATCATTAGTATATTTTGATTTTAGTTTAGTGTATGGTGAGAGAGGTGTAGTTTTAATCTTTAACAAGTTGAAACCCAACTTTTTCAGCACCATTTATTAAAGAGGCAATCTTTCCTCCAGAGAGGGTGTTTCACTCCTTTGTCGAAGATGAGGTGGCTGAGTGTGTCTGGAGTTGTTTCTGCATCTTTTAATCTGTTACATTGGTCCTCAGGTCTGTTTCTTTGCCAGTGCCATGCTGTTTTTATCACAGTAGCTTTATAGTATAGTTTCAAGTTGGGGGTTGTGATACCCCCTGCCGTGTCTCTGTTACCTAGAATTGCTTTTGGTTTTCTGGGTCTCTTCTTGTTCCAAATGAATTTCTGGATTGTTTTTTCAAGGTCCGTGAAGTATGCTGCTGGGATTTCAATTGGGATTGCATTGAATCTATAAAGCAGTTTTGGAAATATGACCATTTTCACTATGTTGATCCTTCCTGTCCAGGAGCAGGGGATGTCTTTCTATTTTTTGATATCATCTTCAATCTCTCTTTTCAGAGTGATATAGTTTTCAGAGAAGAGGTCTTTGATTTCTTTTGTTAGGTTGATTCATAGGTATTTCAGTTTTTTAAATGCTATTGTGAAAGAAATTATTTGCCCTATTTCTCAGTGAGTCTGTTGTTTGTGTAGAGGAAAGCTATTGATTTTTGTGTGTTGATCTTCTATCCTGCCACTTTTCTGAATTCGGTTATTAAGTCTAGAAGACTTTTGGTGGAGTTCTTGGGGTCTGATATATACAGTATCATGTTATCTGCAAGTAATGACAATTTGACTACTTCATTTCCTATCTTTATTCCTTTTATTTCTTTCTCTTGTCTAATTGCTGTGGCTAATGTTTCCAAGACTATATTGAACAGGAGTGGTGATAGTGGACATCCTTGTCTTGTTGCTGATTTTAATGTAAAGGATTTCAGTTTTTGACCATTTAGTATGATACTGGCTGTTGGTTGTTCATAGATGGCTTCTGTCAGATTGAGGTAGAGACCTTCTATTTCAATTTTTTGTAGGGGTTCTATCATAAATCCATGTTGGTTTTTGTCAAGTGCTTTTTCTGCATCTCTTGAGATGATCATGTGGTTTTTGTCCTTGGCTCTATTGATATAGTGTATTATATTGATTGATTTGCATGTGTTGAACCATCCCTGCATCCCTGGGATGAATCCCACTTGTTCAGGGTGTATGATCTTCTTGATGATCTTCTGCTTTCTCTTTCCCCGTGTCTTATCATGGATTTTTGCATCTATGCTCATTAGTGAGATTGGCCTATAGTTCTCTTTTTCGGTTGGGGCTTTCTTTGCTTTGGGCGTCAAGGTGGTGTTTGTTTCCAGGAATGAATTTGGGAATACTGCTTCCTTTTCAATTTCACTGAAGAGTTTAAACAGTAGTGGCAGTAGTTCCTCTCAAAATGTCTTGTAGGATTCAGCAGTGAAACCATTTGGACTCAGGGTTTTTTTAGTTGGTAAGTTTTTAATTACATTTTCAATTTCATTGATTGATATTGGGTAGTTTAGAATTTTTAAGTCTTCTTCATTCAACTTTGCTAATTCATAGTTATCTAGATATCTGTCCATTTCTTCTGTGTTTTCCATCTTATTGGTGTATAGGTTCTTGAAGTAGGTATTGATGATCCTCAGGATTTCTGCTGAGTCCGTTGTAATTTCCTCCTTTTCATTCCTAATTGCATGGATTTGGGCCTTTTCCTTTCCTTTTTCTCATAAGGTTGGCTAAGGGTTTGTCAATTTTGTTTATTGTTTGAAAGAACCAACTCTTGGCTTCAATGAGTTTTTGTATCATTCTCTTAGTCTCCATTGTATTGATTTCTGCTTTGATCTTTATAATTTCCTCCATTGCATGAGCTTTGGTTTTGTCCTGGTCTTCTTTTTCTAGAAGTTTGAATTTCAGCATCAGGTTGTTTAATTGGATTCGCTCTGTTTTCCTAATATGAGTATTCACTGCTATGAATTTCCCTCGTAAGACTTCCACTGTGTCCCATAGATTCCGATATGTTGTACTGTCATTGTCATTTAATTGTAGGAACTGTCTGATTTCTTCTTTAATTTCCTCTGTGACCCATTGGTTATTCAGAAGTATGTTGTTCGATTTCTACGTGTTTATGAAATTCTTGTGATTTCTTTTGCTATTGATCTCCAATTTCATCACCCCATGATCTGATAGTATACAGGGGATAACTTCAATTTCTTTGCACTTACTTAAGCATGTTCTATGAGTGAGTATGTGGTCTATTTTGGAGAATGACCAGTGTGGTGCTGAAAAGCATGTGTATTCTGATTTTGTGGGGTAGAACACTCTGCAAACATCTGTGAAGTTCATTTGTTCAAGAGTTTGATTGAGTTCTAGTGTTTCATTACTTGTATTTTGCCCAGTTGATTCATCTGTTTGTGACAGTGGGGTATTAAGTTCCCCGACTACTACTCTATTAGTGATTATATGGTTTTTCATGTCCATTAGTATTTGTTTTATATAATTGGGCACACTAGTGTTTAGTGCATATATGTTTATGATTCTTATCTCTCCCTCTTGGATTGTTCCCTTTACAAGGATGTAGTGTCCTTCTTTGTCTCACTTAATCAGTCTTGGTTTGAAATCCACTTGTGGAAAGAGGATACCTACTCCTGATTTTTTTTGGGTTCCCTCCACATGGAGTATTGTTTTCTACCCTGTAATTTTCAATGTATGAGTTTCTTTTTGAATTAAGTGTTTTTCATGTATACAGCATATTGATGGATCTTGCTTCTTTACCCATTCTGCCAGTCAATTTCTTTTGATTGGTGAATTGAGACCATTAACATTGATTGTTATAACTGATACGTATTGACATCACTGTCATGATTTTTTCTTTTTGTTGGATTATCCCCCTTTCCATTTAATTTTTTGTCATGCTTGATAGATTCATTCTGCTGTGCTTCCTGGAGTTGTTATCCTCATTGTCTTTTCCTAGGATATTGTCTAAAATGTTTTGGAGTGCTGGTTTGGTATTCATGTAGTTCCTAAGGTGCTCTTTGTCATGAAAGTATCTTATTTCTCCATCAATTTTAAAAGATAGTTTTGCAGGGTACATCAATCTGGGTTGGAGACTGTTTTCCTTTAGGGCTTGGAATATGTCACTCCAAGCTCTTCTTGCCTTGAGGGTTTGTGTGGAAAAGTCTGCTGTGATTCTGATATGTGATTTGTTTCTTTTCTCTCACTGCTTGTAGAATTTTGTTCTTATGTTGGGTTTCTGGAATCCTATCTTTTTTTTTTTAATTTGGTACTGGAGATTGAACTCGGGAACTTGTGCTTGACAGGCAGGCAGTGGAACCACTGGGCTAAATCCCCTGGCCCTGGAATCTTAACTATCGTATGACTATGTGTAGATTTTTTTTATCAAGGCTATTTGGAGTCTTATATGCCTCACTTCTCTGTATGTCAAGTTCTTTTCCCCAGCTTGGGAAGTTTTTTGCAATCACTTCTGTGAACAGATTTTTTTGTGTCATCTTCATTCTCTCCTGTTTCTTCATTGACTCAGATCAGTGTTTTGTTATTCTTCTTTGCATTGTCCTATAGCTGCTGGATTGGTTACTCGTGGTCCCTTACTATTTAAAGAAATTTTTCTTTTCCTGGTCAGTAATTGCAATCTTATCTTCTATATCTGAAATTATGTCCTCACATTGGCTCATTTTCCTCATAGACTTTCGATGGAATTTTTAATTTCCTGGAATTCTGTTTGCATCTGTTTTATAGATTCCATTTGTTTCCTATGTTGGGATTCCATCATGTTCCTCATCTCCTCTTTATCTTTATCTGTGTCCTGTCTAGATTTGTTAATCATGTCTTGCACTGTGGACAAAATCTCTGCTGATATCTGAGAAATTATTTCTGATTTCATTTTTTCCAAATCCTCTTTTGTTGCCAGTTCAGGGAGTCCAGGTCATTGAGTATTAGATTTTTCCATCTCTTTTCCCTCTAGGGTTGCTTTAGGTAATCTAGAAGTCTGGTTTTGAGACTTGTTTATGTGTCTTCTCATTTCAATGATGGTGGGGGAGGGTGAGTGCTGTTGGCATTAGTGCGGCTCACCGCTTCGGCACTTGGGGCAGTGGTATGGTGGCCTGGAAGCTTCACCTCTTCTTATTTGACTTTATTTTCAAGTGTCACATTTCAGTGGATTTCTCTTCATATTTATCATTCTTGTGCGTGTGTGTGTGTGTGTGCACATATGTGTGTGGTGTTGGGGATTGTATCCAGGGTCTTGCACATGCCAAGCACATACCCTACCCCTGAGCCAAACCCCATCCCTTTCTTGTGCCACTTAAGTCGTTGCCTCTCACTCAGAAACCCATATGCCAGACTTTCATCTTTTTCTCTAATCTTCATTCTTCATCTTTCTTTGTAGAATTCTCAAACCAAATGAAACAAGGTCATTGTACAGACAAAATATAAAATACCCCCCAAAAAATTCCTGACAGCAGCAGAAAATTGGATTTTTTTGTGGGAATGTCTTTTAGGTTACTGATTTGAATCCAAAGTAATGTCTATTTCATGTTCCTCTCCAACCTTCCCTGCAATTAGAAGAAGAGAAGGTGGCAAAAAGATGAGTGAAAATGAGCCACTCATCCATAGCCTGACCCCCCACTCTCTCTGTCTCTTTCCCCACCACTGTCTTCTTTGTTTACAAATATTCACCTTTTGTTTTTTTATTCATCAAGTATGTATTGAGTGCTTAAAATGAAGAAAATTGGAAGATTTTTTTCTGAAAGTCTTGAGAAAAAGAAAAGATTCAGAGCCTTTGTTTCTATTTTGCTAACAGTGATGTAAAGGGAGATAGGGCAGGCATTAAATGTGCTACAGGTTTAAGGTTCCACTAGCCATGAGAGAGGCACTCTGCCTGCTGGTGGAGTTCTGAGTATAGACATGTTGTTTCCAGCTAGAGGGTTAGGGATGGCTTTGCTGAGAAGACACAATTTGAGCTGCAATACCGATAGGGGTCAGGTGGCTGTGGGTTGGGCAGGGAAGGGAAAATCCAAATCAAGAGGCAATTAAGAGGATCATAAAGTGCTTGGGTGGCTAGGGAAGTGCTCAGACTTCCCTTTGACTACTGTGGATTGTGTACAGTATTGACAAGTTGGGTCAGAAGTGTGGGCTGCCTCACAGAGACTATTTACTGCCAGACTAAAGAAACAAGACTCCAATACAAAAGCATTAGGAGGCCTTTGATAAATATGAAAGAAGAAAGAGAAAAAAAATAGAGCTATTCTAAGGAAAGGCCAAACTGGTAGTATTGGTGGGATGTGGCTGGAAGATGCAGATTCTAGTGCCTGGCAGGCCATTTGGGTGACAGAGGAATGGGCAGGGTGGAATGTGGTCAGTGTGTTCTATGCAGAGGGACTGGATTAAGGCAAAGAAATCCAGTCACTCGTAGCAAGCCACTACCTGGGTGACTTACCAGGTGCATCACAGGTTAGAGTTTCACTTGGTCTCAAGGCTATAGTTTTTAGCCCTGGCAAATGACTTAACATAGATCCAAGGTTCTGCTCTTGGCACAATGCTGAGTTTGAAATCCCAAGCTTTTCTAATGGCTTCATACCAACTCTAGAAGAAATGTGTTTCCTTCTTGTTAAAGTCTGAGATTTCTTTTCCTCTCCCTAAATTTTAAACAACAAACAGTGAAAGCTGACAGAGCATTCCATGGATTGGTGGTCTGGTCCTTTTGCTGGTAAGAATGGGGCCTGCCTCTGTCTTCTGCTTTGATTACCTCCAGGTTTGTGGTGATTTGCTTCAGCACATTTATCTTTCTTTTTAGGTACATGCCTTCTGCTTGAACATCAGTTTTCACTTTGGAAATCTTTTTTTTAACTTTAATTTACTCCGGGCAGAGTTAATAGTGTCTGGGACTCAGTTTTAGAGTAAAATTGTTAGGGACCTATGTGAAATGATTAAGAAACAGCATGACGGCGTTCCTGTAGAACAAGGGTTAGCCCACTTTTCTATAAAGGGTTGGATAGTGGAAACATTTGTTTTGCAAGCCATATGGTCTCTGTTACAGTTATTCATCAGTGCTCCGCAAGTGCAAAAGTAGCTGTAGACAATATGTGAATAAGTTGGTATTTCTGTTTCCTAATACAACTTACAAAAACAAATAATGAAGTGGATCTGGCCCACTACTTGTATATACTTGGAATTTATTTAGTAGCCTTTACTTCTAAAACAGAATTTTTTTTTTAAAAAAGGAAAATGTATGTCATTTAATCAGAAACATTTGGAGAACTCTGGAAGATTAAACATAGTTTAAATTCTTGCCGATTTTACTACTGAGAAATAGAGACCAACCTTTCTCCTCATGAGTCTAGGCTGACTTTAGTGCCTTCCTTTTCCACTAAGGTGAGGTCAAGGTGAAAATTTGTGTTTTTGAATTCAGTTCTTAAAACATTCTGTATCACCCATCTGAGCTTGTGGGAATATATCTGTGAAGCCTGAGCCAGGGTAAGTTGCCTAACTGGCTTGATTCCATGACAAGTTCAAATTCATTGCTTTGTTCAGGTCTTTGCTCAAAATTTACCTCATCAGAAAGGGATTCTTTGACCAATTTATCTAACATAGCATGTCATTCTATATCCTAATTACCCTCCTTTTCATTTGTATTTCAACATAGCTATATAGATTTATTTGTTTGTGCGCTTATCAGTGTGTTTATATGCCAACTTTGTCTCCATTGTTTCTATTTTCTGGAAGAAATTGTAGAGAATTGGTATAATTTCTTCCTTAATCATTTGGTAGAATTCACCAGTGAATCAATCTGGGTGTGGTGCTGTTTTGAAAGTTTAATAATTATTATTTCAGTTGTTGAGTAGATATAGACTTATTCAGATTATTTATTTATTCTTATGTGATATTTGGCCATTATTTTCAAGAAATTGGTCAATTTCATTTAGTTAACAAAATTTGTGTTCATAAGGTTATTTAGAACATTCTTTCATTATCTTTGTAATATCTATGGACTATGCATTGATGTTCCCTCTTCCAATTGTGATGTTAGCAATTCATGTCCTCTCTCATTTTTTAATTAGTCTGGCTAGAGGGTTGGCAATCTTATTGGTATTTTTCTTATTACAGCTATGTGTTTGTTAATGGGGGGGTATGTTCAGAGAAATGCACATTTAGGTGCTTTCATCACTGTGAACATCACGGAACACACTTACGCCAGTGTAGATGATGTAGGTGAACATCTTGACATGGCCTCTTGATATAATCCAGAAATGTGGTAAACACAAGATGCATGAGGTTGCTGCTAGTGTAGTGCAGCATACTATTGGACAGTAAACATTTTTATAAGTAGGAGGAGCACACTCTAAAATAATGATAACATATAGTGTACTCAATTCATAAACTAGTGACAGTCATTTAGTACCATTTTAATTATTAGGCATTATACATAATTATATGTGGTATATTTTTATATGACTGGTAGCACAGCTGGTTAACTTGTACCAGCATCATCACAGATATGTAAGTAATGGGTTGTGATGCACTATTACAATAGCTACCCAGTTACTAGGTGATATTATCTTATGTGGCCCATCATTGAGCAAGACATCATTGTGTGGCACCTGATGTTATATGTTTTCTTCTGCTTACTTTGGTTTCAACGCTCTTTTTTTGCTTTAGTTGCCTATTTGGAAATTTAGATTATTGATTTTAGATTTTACTTTAATATAGGCATTTGATGCTATAAATTTCTCTATGAGTACTGCTTTTCTTGCTTCTTACCAATTTTGGTAAGTTATGTTTTAGTTTAGTTGCAAATATTTTAGTTTTTATTGCAATGTCTTCTTTAACTCATGTATATAGGTATGTTCTTCAATTTCCAAGTGTTTTAGGATATTCTAGTCATGTTCTTTTATGATTTCTATGTTAATCCCACAGTGATATGAGAGCTGAATGTGCATGGTTCCTGTCTTTAACTTTGTCCACGTGTGCTTTATGGCTCCTGTAGTTGTCTACTTTGCTAAATGTCCATATGAGCTTGAGAGGAATGGGAGTTGATGGTGTCTTGAGTTCAAGTCTGTTCTTTCCTATTTTCTCCCTGTTGAACATGTCCATTTCTGAGAGGTGTCAAAGTCTCCAATCCTAATAGTGGGTGCATCCATTTCTCCTTGGAGTCCTGCTTTTTTTTAGCTTCTATCTTGATGCTTTGTTGTCAGATGCATACACGTTATGAAAATCGTTACGTCTTGTTGGAGATCTGATCCTCTTATCATTCCATAGTGCCTCTCTTTTCCCTAATAGTATTCCAGGTTTAAAGTTAGTTCTGTTGGAAATTAATATGATTGCACCCACTTTCTTTTGATGGATGTCAGCTTGCAATATCTCCCTCCATCCATTTACTTTTAACATATTTGTTTTTGTATTTAAAATTAAAGGTGCCTTGTATATGTCATATAGTTTGATTTTTTAAATATATTCTGACAATCTCTTTCAGATCACTGACCTTCAAAGTAATTATTGCTATAGTTGGATTAATATTTACCATATTTGTTACTGTTTGCATTTGTTGTTATTATTCCTTTTCCCCCGTTTTTATCTTTCACTCTCTTTTGCAGTTTTACTTAAGCATTTTATATGGTTCCATTTTTTTTCTCCTTTCTTGACACATAAATGATATCTTTCTTACTTTTTTGTTGTTGCTCTAGAGTGCACAAATACATTTATGACTAGTAAAAGTCTACTTTCAGATAACTTTCTACCATCTCACAAATAGTGAGTACTTTATGATTGCAAAATAATCTCACTTCCTCCTCCCCATCTTGTATCATTGCTGTCTTTTACTTTACACACACTCACACACACATATACACAGAAATAGAATGTACTTAATGAAATACATTTTTGTTATTTTGAACAAACTGTTTGGTTCTTTCTTAATGTTTCCATCTCTCTGCTTACATTGCCCATCTCTTCTTACACATTGTTTCTCCATTAAAGCCCTTACTGTATTAATCGTAGTTGCCTTAAACTCCTTGTTGGATAATTCTGATATTTTCTCCATGTCTGTTTCTGATGCATGCTTGCTTTGTTTTTGCAAAGTGTGTTTCTTATCTTTGGATGTGATTTGTAATCTTTTCTGTATAGCCAGATATAGTACACTAGATAAGAAGACTGTTATTTAAAACCTTTGGTAATGCAGTGGTGCAGTTTTGAGGGAGAGAACATGTTCTGTTAGGCCTGGGTAATTTAATGAGCCTGTGCACCTGAACTAGGTACTTCATAAGTATTTCTCATTTTTTTCTACCCCTTAGGTGGGATAGGATGGCTAGATGGGCAGGAGTTGAATATTTCCCTTTTTCCAGATCACTTAGCTTCTGATAAACCCTATCTAGTTAGGCTCTGATTAACTAGTTTGTCCTGAATATAGACCATGTTAAGGACAGAATGCTCTGGTATATTTCAAAATGTTTGCTTTCCTTGCCTCCTGCCAGGAGCATAGTTTTCTCCTATTTACTATGAGGAGTTGATTCGACTCCAGGTACAATGCTGAAAAGCACTGAGGCCCTCTGTACTGAGGCCTCTGGAGGTTTATGCTTTGTTTTATTCTAGGGGTTGGACCTAGGCCTCCATAGTAAACTACATCCCCAGCCCTTTTTATTTTTTATTTTGAGACAGAGTTATGCAAAATCACTAAGTTGCCCAGGCTGGGCCTGAACTGATGATCCTCCTGCGTCAGGCTTCCAGAATGCTAAGATTACAGGCACGTGTGTGTGTGAGACACCCTCCCTCTTTCCACGTGGGTTTTTAAACTCAGACTTATCCTTATTAAAGGCCTCCAGCATTTAGTCACTCACAGATCAGGTTTTTCTGCTCTGGTGCTGGTTCCTGAGGAGGTTTCTGGTTTGGTGTGTGGTCATTCTCTAAGTTTACCTATCTCTCTCCAGTTATGGGACAGACATTTGCCCTGTGAATGCACTTCTCTTATAGCTTTAAGAGGAACTGTTGACTTTTCCCTTCATCTTTTTTTCTTGTTCGGATGGAGTGTGATTTCAGGCCCTTCACATGAATCTAAAACTCTATATCTTACTTTTTAAAAAGCTTTTATTAAATTATTTATTTATACTTATTTTTACTTCCCTTACTGCAATAATATATGACTTGAACATAAAAACACACCTGAAAACCTTTGGTCTTTACTAAACCAACATGCTGTACTGCCTTGTATATAATGGTCTTTCACTCTCTTTATTTAACAATGCTAATTATTTAGGAGGAAGGTGGAAGGGGAGAGGGAGAAAGAGAGCAATTGCAGTTAATGAAGGCATCTATTAACACATGCATGAAAGACTTTTAAAAATAGTCAAAATATTTGAAAGTCTTTCATACCACTCAATTTCTTCTTTACTACCCTAATTTTCTTTTTTCCTAGTACTATAACTCTAAATAAGATATGAGAATCATCTCACAAGAAATGGAGGAAACTTACTTCAATAAAAATATTTATTCAAATTAGACAAAATAAAAGGCTTAAAATTTCTGGAATTCTCATCTACATGCTCTCTCATTTATTCACTGTCTGATGTTTTGTGTACTTGCTAGATGATTTCCAGTATATCCCGCCCAATGTTTTTGTTTTTGCTCTTTTTGGCCAACTCAAATGATTTTTACTTCATGAATGTTTGGAAGGACTGTTCTACTGTAGATACACATCCCACAACATTATCACACACAGGTATTTTCTCTTACCAGATTATGTTCTACAGAGAACCTGGTTGTTAAGAATTATTTATGATCTATGGTAAATTTTGAGGAAGTGTGTATCATCAAAAATTAATTTTCTCCTTTGTGTGGAAAAATATTAAATCATTACAATTCCAATGATGCTATCAATTTCAATTGAAGAATCATCATTGAGATTACTTTAAATTTATTAACAAAAGGAGCTTTATTTTAAAGATAGTCTGGACTTAGTCATCTTGAATATAATTTACACATACATTAATTCACTAATTAGAGTTTTAACCAATGTAGGCTTGATAGCAAAAGCAATATCAAGAAAAAATGAAGGATACAATATATTGATCTTTAAGCCAAAATATTACAAATAATCTGAAATAAATGAGGTTTTGAAGCTACTGAAATTAAACTGAAATAGAACATTAAACATAACTTATATGAAGTACCTTTCTGAGCCTGACTTTGATTGGTAATCTCATGATAGCATGCAGTGTGTAGCCAGGAGGAAAGAAACTCAGGTGTTCACCACAGGGGCATTCTCGGGCCAAGGATAGTCGGAACACGTCACCTCCCTTTGCCTGAAGGACCCAGGGCTTGATTGGTTACTTCAGGCTCTGTGAATGCAAAAGGGATCAAAGTTACTTCTTGAGGAGTTTCAGAGTTTCTTGAAGCCAGAAGGCCATAGAAATGAATATGTCTGGAGAGGCTGATGGGATAAGGAGAAACCTGCCAAGTGGAACAACAAGTACATGCTAGAGATGAGCTGGCATTTGGCCTAAAGGGTAGGAGAACCTAAGGTATTCTGGTAGGTGGAGGAGAGAAAATATTTTAGATCAAAGGAATAGTATTAGCAAAATGTAGGAAGTATTTACTTTTTGTAGCCTATTTCATTTCAAGTAATGTTTTTTAAAAAGCTCATATAGAGACTAATAATATGGTCATTGTTTTCTTGAAAAACTAAGAACTTAATTAAAATTAAAATTTAGGTCAAACAGCAAATGAATTCAAATTTGAGGTTAGAACATAAAATACTGCCCCATGGAAGCCAAACTCTATTCATAGGAAGATCATCGAACCATTCAGATAGAAGCTAAAAAAACAAAAACAAACAAACAAAAAACTCCTTAAGTAGATTTTGTAATTGTCAATAAAGCTCTGCCCAAAAGTTTGTCCATTTTACTACTGATGAAGACTTTTCAATAAGATTCTGATTAGCACATTGTGAGATGCAGCTCATTCTTTAAAGACCTATTATAGAAAAATGAATACAAAATATCTCATTAAAAGTTTTATTGGTTTTATGCTGAAATGATGACATTTGGGATGTATTGGGTTAAATAAAACACATTATTAAAGCTAATTCAACTGTTTTCTTTTACTTTCAAATTGGATAATAAAATATTTAAAATTCAATATTTGGATCTCATTGTGTTTACCGGACAGCACTGTTTCAGACTCTGTCTTACGGCTCCTTTAATCTTTATTCTTCACAAAATTCTAACATGTTTATATTTATTTTTAAATGTCTCATCAATTAAAATAATAAAAAAAGTGATATTGGGATAAGTACAGTGTGGGAAACTTAGTAGGGGCTGCCATGTTAATGAGAATTTATTGTTCAAGGGAAGTTTCTTATCATCCAATGCGATAAAGCCTAAAGCCTTGTGGATACTATATTTGTTAGCTACTAGCACAATAAAATCGCATATCTATCCCAAATACAATACTTTCTTAAAATAAGCATTTATTTTTCAAAAGAAAAAGACTTGGGCACTGGTTCAACAAGGTAAAAACAAATAAACAAACAAACAAACAAAAAACAAGCAGCAAGCTTAGAGGCAGCCAAGATGAGTGTGTCTCAATCAACATGCAGCTGCATGGTGAGAAATAAATAATTTCATGGGTATATTTTGAAAATATATTTGAAGCGAATAGGCTATACCATCCTAAAATATGATAGGCATAAGATTATGTTGAGTCAAAGACAATTGAAAGTCAATACAGTGGTGCTTCGGTTCACAAATTTAATCATTCCATAATTCTGGAAAATATAGCTGTGTTTGTGTTTGTGTGGGAAAGATGGCCGCACATGAGTTCATTGCCCTATGCAGAGTTTGCAAACACAAATAAAAATTTTTCCAAATGCTTCTGTTTGAGAACAAAATTATTTGCAAATAGAAGCATTGGTAAACTGAGGCACCACTATAGATGGAGAAAGAGTTCTGTGCCCGCCCCTTCTCTTTCTAAAATCAGGGAATAAATTCCCTTTTGTAAAGGTATTCAGCTTTTTCCTGTACCAAAAAGACAAGAACACTTATCACCAGGGATGAAGAGTCACAACTGAGATGAGTTTATACACATAAATCTTACCCAAAGACCCCTTATGTTCCATTAATTTTTCTCACACTTTTAATCACCTTTGGACAATTTATTGTCTGTCAAACTCAAATCCCCTTCCTTTTGTTAAAATAGTATATGTCTCTAGTTTAATCACCTTGAGTTTTACTCTTGTGAACTCCCACACATGTAAAATATTAATAAAAACTATATGCCTTTTCCTTTAGAAATCTGCCTTCTGTTATTCTAATTCATAGGCCCCTATGAAAGTAGATGAAATGGTTTTCCTCCCTGACATTTTCTTTTAAAACAATTCAGATGTATTTTTACTTAAAAGAATAAAATTCACTACAGTTTGTATATTTCTTTAGGTTTCTTTCTTCCTATGGTCTGGCACAAAACACATTTTTAACTAATTGTTTAATAAAAGAATTAATTTAGAAATTACAGTTACATGACCTACAGTCTCTCAGGTCACTTTTTTTTTTTTATAAAACTTTAGGTTTTTTATAAAACTTTAGGTGTTGAGTAAAGTAACTCTGGTAGGTATTAATTAGCAAAGGCATCTTGAGCAGAGTTGCATAAACATAATCTTGTAGCTTTTTTTTGTCTCAGAAGGAAAGGACAGGGCTTTATAGGGTTGGAAGCCAGAAGAAGTAACATGTTCATAGAAATAATAAGCAGAGAGTTCTATTTGGAGATTTCAAAATTACCATTTAGAGCAGGGAGCCCTGTTTTGGATTTTGGAGCCAAGAATTAATGAAATTGATTCTCGTTTACTTTGTGATAGCTCCAATTTAGGTCATTCTTACCATACCTTGTGATTTCCATGGACCTGATGGATGGTGGATTCTTTCTCAGGTGGTATTGAAGCAAAGATTGACAGTGCCCTATTTCTTGGGCTTGTGGTATGAATAATATGGAAACATTTCCAGGATGTAGGAACAGGAAACTCATGAAAAAACATCAGAACTGGTGTGTCTTCTTTTATTCCCATCAAGGTGTCATAGAAATGCTGAGCTCCATTTCTGAGATGCTGGAAAAATGGCTCTCTCGCTTTGTTTTTGTTTTCTTTCTCTGTTTCTGTCTAACCCTGTGCTGTGGAGGACGTGAAGTTTGCACTCTTACAGAATGAAGTTGGGGTCATGAAGAAGGACATCTGCCCTCCCCAGGCTGAGGGCACCCACTAACACTCCAAGCATCCATCTATTTTCCTAGAAATATGCCAGCTCCTCACCTTCACTCTGCTATGTCCATTTTTATCAACTACTTTTTTTTTTCTATTCATTTCTCTTTTAAAAGACAGAGTCAGTGTTTTTCTCTGGTGATGAACATGTGATCAAAGTTGTGAGAGGTTAAGAACAACAACAAAAAAAGTTATTTTGTGGACTTCAATCCCAGTGTAACCGTGGAAATGCCTGCTTTAAAAAAATTAATAAGAGAGTAATAGGGATGAAAACCCAGGCAACAATTTAAGGTCAAAGTGTGGTTGAGCATTGTGTTTTTAAAGGAATGGCGAGCTGTTGCTGGCTGAGGTTCTAGAGTTGAGTCCCTCTGAGACTTGCCTCTTGACCCTCCTGATTCTTAGTGTAGCACATTTTTTACACTATTGTTTAGTTATTTGAGAAATGATCATTGAAGGGAAAGAAAGGTGGTTGGATTAAAAGCTTGGCTGAGTGCAGGAAAAGTGGCCCTATAGAAAGATGTTTTCATATCAGCATTTTAAACTTAATACAAGATTTTATTTACCAATTAATTTTTTTAACTTACTCACAATAAGATTCACTTTTTCATATACAATTTTGAGTTCTGAAAAATACAGACTCATGAAAGTACCACCACAATCTAGACACAGAACAACTCCTTCCCCTCATTCTCTCTGTCCCTGTGATCAGCTCTTTTCCACCCTCACAATCACTGATCTGTTTTCTGTCTCTCTAATTCCTTTCCCAAAATGTTGTGTAAATATACTTATGTATCATTTTGAATCTAACTTTTTCAATTTAAGGGAATACATTTGAGATTTGTACATTTTTTTTCCAAGCAGTTTGTTTTTATTTTCGATGGAATTATTTCATTATGTTGAATACTATTCAATTTGTTTATCAGTTCACCTGTTGAAGAATGTTTAGGTTGTTTCCAGTGATGACTAAACTTGCCAGAAACATTTGAAGGTAGATTATTATGTGTAAGTTTTCATTTCTCCTGGGTAAAGATCTAGAAGTAAGATTCATATTACCGACTCCAAGCTTGGTTGTCCTAAATCAGCACAGATTTATTCTTGTACAGCTGTGGAGGTCAAGAGTCTTTCCTTCTGGAGAATCTGGGAAGAATCCATTTTCTTGCCTCTTTCAGGTTGGATGGTCTTCCTGCATTCCTTGACTAGTACCCTCTCATCATTCCCACATCTGCTTCTGTGGTCATATGTCTTTCTGTGACTGTGATCCTCCTGCTTCCTTCTTACAAAGACCTTCATGAGTACATAGGCTAACAAAAATTGGGGACTATTTTATTATTTCTGGATAATTAATTACACTTCAACTTCTTATCAAAGTCCCTTTTGCCAGATAAACTAGCATATTCACAGGGTTTGGGAATTTGCATAAGGACATGTTTGAGGAGCCATTATTCTGTCTAGTACAAGAGGGTCATGTAATAAGTGTATATTTAACTTTACAAGAACTGTCAAACTGATGTTTTATAAAAAAATTTCATACTATAAATTTTTGCAAATATAGTCAGATTTAATAATACAAAGAAGATTTTGCTGTTTGTAAGAGAACAATCAACACAAATTGGTTTAAAAAAAGGAATGATATATGCTCACTTTAGCAGCACATATACTAAAAAAGGGAAAGATATCAACATGTAGCTAAAAGGTCTAAGACTGAAGTTTTGTTTTTGGCACTTCTAAATTCAGGATTCAAACACTGCCCTCATAATTCATTTTCTCTCTCTGTTGGGTTTGTATCATTCTCAGATTCCATGTGATGGTGAGATGAAGATGCCATGTAGATCCAAATCTTATATTGTTCCAGGCTCAAGTCCTTGGAACAAATGCCCAATTATGTCTCAGTATTGTCATGAAAGGTCTTGCTGCATCTTATTACTGTCATTGGATCACCTCTCTGAATCCATCATTATGGACAGAGATTATGCTGTGTAGATTGGCGTGGGTCAGAGGACTCATTCCTGAGCTAGGCAAGGAGATGAAAATCAGGTAGAATCAACCACAAAGAGAAAACAGGCTATTTCTAGAACAGGATATGGAAGCTGGAGATAGGCACTGAAAATGTCCATCCTAGTATCTTAAGCTTTAGAATCAATTCTCCTCTAAGAAAGAGCTTTTGAGTTATTTACTTCTGCTAAATGAGGAAACTAAGCTACCATATTAAACTCAATTTTACCACACAGAATGTCATACAGACTTAGAGGGGAGACAGACAATCAAGGATGTGCTGGCTCACACACATGCCAGTTTTACACATCTCTTTCCAACTCTGTGTTCAATAACTTCATTTTGTTAGCCTGAAATAGGCCACAGTGGTGTATTCATGCCACAGAATTTGATAATGCTGCAGATCAGGGCTTGTTTCCCCAGAGAGCTGATTGCTGAATATTTACTCATACAACACTTCTGCTGGCCAATGAACAAAGTGTGCAGTAAACATGATAGCACTGTGTGATAATTTTAATTCAATTCACACAATAATTGCAATAGGAATCTAGATAAGGAAATATCATTACATGTTGTATGTGGCACTTGTCACAGTGGGGAGATGGACATTTTTGGACATTGCCTTAGAGAGAATATGCATTATTTTGAGCCTGTGACTTGTGATTTTATAATTTGTACTTTTGGGTCTTATTTGAGTTTTTAAAATTTTTTCAGAAACTATGTTTCCTTCTGAAAGCCTTATACTTTCTCCATACTTTGTATGTTGTGTAAGATAGGAGCCAAAGTTCATTTTTTCTTTCTAAATCCTTCCTTGAGAATATAAAAAACTCTACTCTGAATACTGCCAAGACATTATCACCAGTTGCTGCTTATTCTCTATTCCTTTTTTCTCTCATTTTCAATTCCTGGCACTAGTGCTGTTAAATTGATGCATCTTCAGACAGCATAAGAACAGAGGTCTTAGGCTCAAAACCACCCGTGGGTCTGGTCCAATGTGAGTCTTGCTCTGTAGTCTGTACTACACCAGCTGCTGTGATGCCAGATCATTGATCTTGGCACCCCTTTCCCCATGAGGAGCATGTAGGAGTTCCTGAAATACTAGCAGAACAAGAGGCATTCATTTTAATTTCAGCAGAATCTATGCAGATGTCCCAGTCCCTGTGTACTGAAACCCTACCTCAATTCCTTAGGTTGTCATCTCCCAGGTTTTATTCCACTATTTCTCTTCACAGGGTCAGCTGGAGGCGAAAGATGATATTCTTCCTAGGAAGAGCTCCAGTGTCTTGAGCCTCATAACTCCTCATGCAATTCTGTGTCAGTGCTCTGTGAGAGCTCTTGCTCTGAGAGCTGACTGATGTAGATGAATGTTTTGCAGCTGAGGTGTTCACTAAGAATGCCCTGCCATGCTCTACCACATTGCTTTTCACCTCAGTTTCCTGGCAAAGTGATTATTTTCCCCTTAAGGTTATTTGGATTCTAATGACTCTTTTGGACTAAAGACAAACATGTTTTATTAAAAGGCAGGTCTTTGATTCCTGGCTTACTACCACACTTGTATGCTAGAGTTCTACGTAACTCTGGAAGGGCATTTTGAACACAAAAGATTATAAAGCCATAGATAGGCATTTAGCACTTTGAAAGATAAAATAACGGTAGAGGGTTGAAGATTTAGCCTTCATTTCATGTACTTTAGACCTCAGTTTATACAGAAGTTAGGTGCTAGAACTAAGGGCATTAAAGAAGGTTAAATATACCATTGCTTTCTGTGATTTGATAGCGGAATAGCTAACTATTTGTGTGAAATCTAAAAGCACTTGGGATAGAGCTGAGCAAAAATCTTTACAACACAAAAACTGTAGAACAGAAGAATGGGTCTAATTCTTCAGGACTAAATCTAGGTCTAAATTTTGCCTTTATAGGGGCTACTTGTGGTGTGCCTTTGTGAATTTGACTTCAATTCTCTGGATGTCAGAATTTTCATTTGGCAAATGGACATACTGAATCTACTTCAAAGTGTTGGAAATGAAATGAAGACACCTAACACACTTAATACTCTGAATTTGATCCTTAGCATGGCAGAAGGAGAAGGGAGCAAGGGAGGGAGAGAAAGAGAGAGAGAGAGAGAGAGAGAGAGAGAGAGAGAGAGAGAGAGAGAGAGAGAGAGAGAGAGAGAGAGAGAGAGAAGGAAGAGAGGAGGAGAAGGAAATGATGTACGAAACTCTATTGCCTAATACTCTACAAATATTACTCACTGAACTTCATTTTTTAAAGGATTGAGATAAAATCACCATGGGGAAGGTTTGGAACATTCCCAAGCCCAGTAGAAACATGTAACACTTTTTTTTCTTCTTGGAGAAACTGATGAGACTATGTAGGATGCCTCTGTTATCTACCCAAATATGGAGAACATGATACATGCTGTGGAGTTAGGGGATGCTCAAATCATAGATATTCCACAGGGAACTGAAGTATGATAAGTTAAATGTAGATATATTTGGCATTAGATTAAAAAAATTAATGCTATGCAAAATTACTTCAGTCATCTGTTATTTTGTGTTTAAAAACTTCTTCACCATTGTAAACAAACAGATTAAATATCAATGTCCTTCAGAGAAATGAAGAAACTCAAAGCTTTGGAAGACCTGAAAAATGAGTTCCCACTTTACATGAGAAATCTCACTAATTGTAGATCCCATGGCTCTGCTTAAACAAATAAGGATCAAAATGTATAACAGATCATGTGAAATAGGAAGAAAAGCTACAAAGAGGAAGGGGCAGTGGGAGGCATAGGAGAAAGGAAAGAAGGGAAAGGAATAAATATGAGAAAAGGAAAAAACAGAAGCAAAATCTTTGTAAATAGGGAGGGGTGGAGGGTTGAAGGGAGGGCAGGAGAATGGGGAAAAAAATAAGAACCAAGATATATTATGTAAAGGTACAAATTCTCAGTTATGAATGCCATTATATTGTATACCTAAAATGTATCAATAAACTTAATGAATAAAAATTTTCTATAAGGCAGCTTTGAATAGTTCTCACCGTTAGAAATTCCTTTATATGAGTCAAACTCAACTCCTTTGTCAGGTAATTGTTATCATTTCAGGATTAAGTTATATTCAATTATCATATACAGCGGTATCTTGATTCATGAAGTTAGTTCATTCCATGATCTGGTCATGAATCCAATCAAATTTTCCCATAAGGATCAATGTTAATAAGGTTAATCTGTTCTGAACAATAAGTATATTTTCAAACACACCCATATGAAACAAAGTACAGTCCAGTGCAGTATGGAAAGAGAGAACACTAACCCTGCTTGAGGCAACTTTTGGCATGGAGGACAGGAAGGTGGGTGGGGATGTTATTGTTTGGAGGCAGCGTGCCCCTCCATAAGGACATTGGAGCGATCTCCTTCAAAGGTTCCCTTTCTTTTTTGTCTCTTAGCTTCAGGGCCAATTTTGATGAAAAATCTGTCTAATGTCACTGGTTTTTTTCCTGCACTGAATAGCCCTCCAGACTTGAGAAGCCATGTTATCTTTCATTAGATTCAACACGTCATTCATGTCCAGACCTATGCTCTTGCCCATGGACACAATCTTCTCCCCCATCTGTGCATCAGACCCTCCAAAGTCACCTTCAGTGACATATTCTGACCAGTTTCTTCTAGTTGAAGTTCGGCATGTGACATCTTCCCAGGCTTTGTCAGTGAGGTTGATGCAGTGGAGGACATTGAAATGTTTCTCCCAGAACTCTGTCAGAGTAAAGGACATCTCTTCAGTGACAATAAAACTCCTGGTGAAGAGTGCCTTTGTGTACAGCTTCTTGAAGTTACAGATCACTTGCTGGTCCATGGGCTGCACAAGAGGTGTCATGTTGGAGGGAGGACCTTTACCTTCATGAAGTTATATTCAGCATCTATATCAGTCACCAAGGCTGGAGGGCAGGCCAGGGCCCTGTCCATCAGAAGAAGGTAACTTTCATGCAGTTGGTTGTCAGAAAGATATTTCTTAGCCGTGAGTGCGAATACATTTTGCAGCCATTCCATGAGCAATTGCCT
Organism: Heterocephalus glaber; assembly: GCF_053883595.1. Classification (NCBI taxonomy): domain Eukaryota; kingdom Metazoa; phylum Chordata; class Mammalia; order Rodentia; family Bathyergidae; genus Heterocephalus; species Heterocephalus glaber. Next base: position 64,550,961 of record NW_028258317.1, on the reverse strand, counting down.
CATGACTCAAACTTTTGCATTAGCCCTCCACATGACAAGCAGTCTGGTCTTGTTCACAATCTGTTCCTTGAATGCATGAGGGAATGGTGCATCAGTAACATCTTAATCTTCAGATTGGCGCTTGAGTTCATACACAGTAAAAGGGTCAGCCTGTCCTCCATGGTCTTGTGCCCCAGCAGTACCATTTCCTCCTGTTTGATATACATTCTGTTCAGCACCTTCTTCCAGAAAAGCCCAATTTCATCACAGCTGAACACTTGTTGAGGGATGTATCCTTCTACCTTTATGAATTCTGCGAATTCTTTCTTGTAGTCTTCTATAGTGGCCTTGTCAGAACTGGAAGCCTCACCATGTCTTATCAAACCATAGATGCCACTTCTCTCGTGGAATTTATCAAACCACCCTCTACTGGCTTTAAATTTATTACTTCTTGCATTTGTAGGGGGGTTTTCACACAGTAAATCATTGTGCAGTTTCCTGGCTTTTTCACAGATCATAGCTTTACTAACACTATCACCTGCCAGCTGTTTCTCATTCAACTACACTAACAAAAGTTTTTCCACCTCTTCTAGCACTTGTGTCCTCTGCTTGTTTAACATTGATACTCCTTTTTTCATATAAGCTCCTTTGATGACATTTTTATTCTTCCAAATAGTCAAGATTATTGACTTCACCATCTTGTATTCTGTGGCCGGATCAGTCACATGAATACCATGCTTATACTTTCTACAATTTCCTTCTTTGAGTCAATTGTCATATTTTTCAAAATCTTCTTCTTACCATTCTTTCTCTGCACTTCCTTGTTACCTTCATTACTGCTCTGCACATTCTGTCACCTTCATTACCACTCTTCACTCTCTTTTTACCACCATGCTTACTCTGTACTTTCTTTGGAGCTAGCTGGATTGAACAATACTGTACAGAACTGTATGGAATAAAAAGCACACAAAAATCTTAACAGCAAGTGTGCACAGATCTGTCTGTGACCTCAATCTTGACTAGAGTAAGCCATGATTACCAGTCAGAGTGGGGAGAATGGCCACATTCATGTTCCTGGAGGGAAGACAGCTGCAGTCATGTTAGTCACCCAAAGCAGAGTTTGTGAACAGAAGCAAAATTTTTCTGAATGCTTCAGTTTATGAACCAATTTTTTTTTTGGTACTGGAGATTGAACTTGGGACCTTGTGCTTTCAAGGCAGGCAGCAGAACCACTGAGCTAAATCCCCAGCCCATGTTTGGAAACTTAGCTATAACTATATATCTTCTAAGAGGTACTGAAGTTGGATTTTTGTGATGCCTGTAGGTACCAGAAAGAATTTCATGACCATAGTCTGCTTCCTGGGGGCACTGTGCTGGACAGTGTTTTGCCATTGATGAGGGTCTGAAAATGGAGATGGGGTGTAAGAGTCAGCCCTGGGAATGGCCCCCTACTACAAAGCCATCAGCACCACTAGAACTGAAACACTTAGTCTTCCCTGTTAGTAGCTTGACCACCTTGATCTTTTAAAGCATTAAAAGTTCAGTGATAATTTCCAAGATCTCAATAAAAGTAACCATTTAAAGGTTGTTATCTATAGGAGAATGATACACTTGTACTTCCAATTGTCTTCTGTATTTCAACATTTAGGTCCTTGAAACTATTTGGTCTTTGAAATATCAAATACTGATTCCAGGGGTGAGGTACCACTTGAATGTACACATGTTGAAACCTGGCTGTGATAAGATTAGCTCCTAGACATTCCAAGCCACCTTACCACCACCCCTAGCACCAAGGAGCAGAGCTGCTTGGGCTCTAGCAGCACACATCCTCAACATCCCACCCCCCCCAGTGAAATGAGAAGACACATAAATAGGTCTCAAAACCAGAATTCCAGATCACCTAAAGCAACCCCAAAGGCAAATGAGATGGAACTATCTGCTACTCAAACACCTGGACTCCCTGAACTGGCAACAAAAGAGGATCTGGAAAAAATGAAATCAGAAATAATTTCTCAGATAACAGCAGAGATTGTGCCCATAGTGCAAGACATGATTAATAAATCTAGAGCAGACACAGATAAAAAAATAGAAGAGCTGAGGACCATGATGGAATCCCAACATAGGAAACAAATGGAATCCATAAAACAGATGCAAACAGATTTCCAGGGGATTAAAAGCTCCATTGAAAGTTTATGCAGCAGAATGAGCCAATGTGAGGACTGAATTTCAGATGTAGAAGATACAATTGTAATTAGTGGCCCGAAAAAATAACTTTAAAAATAGTAAGGGATCATGAGAAATCAATCTGGTAGGTGCTAGACCATGCAAAGAAGAATAACATAAGACTGATTGGCATCAAAGAAGAAACAGGAGAGAGTGCAGATGACATAAAAAAAACCTCTTCATAGAAGTAATGGCAGAAAACTTCCCAAGTAGGGGAAAAGAACTTGACATACAGATAAGTGAGGCATATAGGACGCCAACTAACCATGCTCAAAAACAATCTATACATAGCCATACAATAGTTCAGATTCCAGAAAACCAAGAGAAGAAAAAAATTCTACATGCACTTAGAGAAAAGAAATAAATCACAAACAAAGGAAAGCCCATCAGAATCACAGCAGACTTCTCAGCACAAACCATCAAGGCAAGAAGAGTGTGGAGTGATGTATTTCAAGCCCCAAAGGGAAGCAACCTCCAACCCAGATTGATGTACCCTGCAAAACTATAAAAATTGATGGAGAAATAAGATACTTTCATGACAAAGAGCACCTTAGAAATTTCATGAATAACAAACCAGCACTCCAAAAAATTTTACACAATATCCTAGGAAAAGATAATGAGGATCACAACCCCAGGAAGCAAAGCAGAATGAAACCATCAGGCACAACAAGAAATTAAATGCAAAGGGGGAGAATCCAACAAAAAGAAAAAGTCATGACAAGGATAAGTCAATATGTATCAGTTATAACCATCAATGTTAATAGTCTCAACTCACCAATCAAAAGAAATAGACTGGCAGAATGGGACAAGAAGCAAGATCCAACAATATGCTGAATATGAGAAACACACTTAATTCAAAAAGAAACACATAGACTGAAAGTTAAAGGGTGGAAAAGAATACTCCATGTGACAGGAACCTAAAAAAGAAGCAGGAGTAGCTATCCTCTTTGAAAATCAAGTGGATTTCAAACCAACACTGATTAGGAGAGACGGAGAAGGACACTATATCCTTGTAAACGGAACAATCCAAGAGGAAGAGATGACAATCAAATATCTATGCGCCAAATACTAGTGTGTCCAACTATATAAAACAAATACTAACGGACATGAAAAGTCATATATGCACTAATACAATAGTAGTTGGGAACCTCAATACCCCACTGTCACAAATAGATAGATCAACTAGACTAAAAATAAGTAACGAAATACTAGAACTCAATTGAGCTCTTGAACAAATGAACTTAACAGATTTTACTGAGCATTCCACCCCACAAAATCAGAATACACATTCTTCTCAGCTGCACATGGGTCATTCTCCAAAATAGACCACATACTCACACATAGAACATGTTTAAGTAAGTGCAAAGGAATTGAAGTTATCCCCTGTATATTATCAGACCATAGTGCGATGAAATTGGAGATCCATAGCAAAAGAAACCAAAAAAATTTCATAAACATGTGGAAATAGAACAACACACTTCTGAATAACCAATGGGTCACAGAGGAAATAAAAGATGAAATCAGACTTTTCCTTCAATTAAAAGACAATGACAATACAACATATCAGAATCTATGGGACACAGTGAAAGCAGTCTTTGGAGGGAAATTCATAGCAGTGGATACACATATTAGGAAAACAGAACAAGTCCAATTAAACGACCTGATGCTGAACCTCAAGCGTCTAGAAAAAGAAGAACAGGACAACCCCAGAGCTCATACAAGGGAGGAAATTATAAAGATCAGAGGAGAAATCAGTGCAATGGAGACTAAGAGAACAATACAAAAAATCAATGAAGCCAAGAGCTGGTTCTTCGAAAGAATCAACAAAATTGACAAACCTTAGGCAACCTTATCAGAAAAAGGAAAGAAAAGACCCAAATCTATGCAATTAGAAATGAAAAGGGTGAAATTACAACAGACTCAGCAGAAATCCAGAGGATCATCAATATCTACTTCCAGAACCTATACGCCAATGAGATGGACAACACAGAAGAAATGGACGGATTGCTATATACATATGAATTACCAAAGCTGAACGAAGAAGACCTAAAAGTTCTAAACAACCCAATATCAACCAATGAAATTGAAAATGTAATTAAAACTTATCAACTAAGAAAAGCCCAGGCCCTGATGGCTTCACTGCTGAATTCTACAAGACATTTAGAGAGGAACTGCTGCCACTACTGTTTAAACTCTTCAATGAAATTGAAAGGGAAGCAATACTTCCAAATTCATTCCTGGAAGCAAGCATCACTTTGATCCCCAAAGTAGAGAAAGACCCAACCAAAAAGGAGAACTATAGGCCAATCTCACTAATGAATATAGATACAAAAATCTTTAATAAGATACTGACAAATAGAATGCAGAAGATCATCAAGAAGATCATACACCCTGATCAAGTAGGATTCATCCCAGGGATGCAGGGTTGGTTCAATATATGCAAATCAATCAGTGTAATAAACTATATCAATAGAACCAAGGACAAAATCTATATTATCTTCATAGACACAGGGAAAGAATTTGACAAAATCCAACATGCGTTTTTGATAAAAACCCTACAAAAATTGGAATAGATGGTCTCTACCTCAAACTGATAAAAGCTGTCTATGAAAAACCAACAGCCAGTATCATACGAAATGGTCAAAAACTGAAATCCTTCACACTAAAATCGGGAACAAGACAAGGATGTCCACTATCACCACTCTTGTTCAATACACTTTTGGAAACATTAGCCATGGCAATTAGACAAGAGAAAGAAATAAAGATAGGAAATGAAGAAGTTAAATTGTCAACATTTGCAGATGACATGATACCATATATAGAAGACCCCAAGAACTCCACCAAAAGTCTTCTAGACTTAATATCCAAATTCAGTAAAATAGCTGGATACAGTGTCAACACACAAAAATCAATAGCTTTCCTCTACACAAATAACAGCCTCACTGAGAGAGAAATAGGGCAAATAATTCCTTTCACAATAGCATCCAAAAAACTGAAATATCTGGGAATCAACCTAACAGAAGAAATCAAAGACTTCTTCTCTGAATAATATGGCACTCTGAAAAGAGAGATTGAAGATGGTATCAGAAAATGGAGAGACATCCTCTGGTCCTCAGTAGGAAGGATCAATATAGTGAAAATGGACATACTTCCAAAACTGCTATATAGATTCAGTGCAATTCCAACTGAGATCCCAGCACCATATTTCACAGACCTTGGGAAAATAATCCAAAAATTCATTTGGAACAAGAAGAGACCCAGAATAGCAAAAGCAATTCTAGGTAACAAAGACATGGGAGGGGGTATCACAATCCCCAACTTGAAGCTATACTACAAAGCTACTGTGATCAAAACAGCATGGTACTGGCAAAGAAACAGACCTGAGGACCAGTGGAACAGATTAGAAGATGCAGAAACAATGCCAGGCACACTCAGCCATCTCATCTTCAATAAAGGAGCCAAACAGCCTCACTGGAGGAAAGATAGCCTCTTTAATAAATGGTACTGGAAAAATTGGACTTCAACTTGCCAAAGATTAAAACTAGACCTATATCTATGGCCATGCACTAAACTAAAATCTAAATGGATTAAATATCTAAATATTAAAATAGAGATGCTGAATTGGCTGGAGCAGTGGTTAAGTAGAACTCTTGAAGACATTGGTATAGGAAAAGATTTTATGAACAAAACCTCAGTTGCCCAGGAACTAGCAGAAACAATCAACAAGTGGGATCTCTTCTTATTAAAAAGCATTGTACAGCAAGAGAAACCACCAGCAGTGTGAAGAGACAACCCACATTGTGGGAAAAAATCTTCACCTGCTATTCCTCAGATAAAAGTCTACTATCTTGAATCTATAAAGAACTTAGGAAGATCAGAACTCCCAAATTTAAGGACCCAATCTGAAAATGGACATCTGAAATGAACAGACATTTCTCAGACAAAGAAGTAGAAATAGCAAATAAATACATGAAAAAATGTTCAACATCACTGGTCATTCGAGAGATGCAAATGAAAACAATGCTGAGATTCCACTTCACTCCAGAAAGAATGGCTGCTATCATGAAATCAACCAATAATAAATGCTGGTGGGGTTTGGGGAGAAAGGAACCCTACTCCACTGCTGGTGGGAGTATAGACTAGTGCAACTACTGTGGAAATCAGTACAGAGATACCTCTGAGAACTAGTACTGGAAGTCTCATTTGACCCAGCTATTCCCCTGCTCGGTATCTTCCCCAAAGAATTAAGAATCATACCACAGTGATATATGTGCACCCATGTTCATAGCAGCACAGTTTGTAATAGCTAAAACTTGGAAACAGCCCAAATGCTCATCAGCTGGAGACTGGATAAAGAAAATGTGGATTTTTTATAAAATGGAGTACTACTCAGCCATAAAAAATGAGAAATTAGAGACATTTATAGCTAAGTGGATGCACATTGAGGCGATACTCTTAAGTGAAATAAACAGGACACAAATGTATAAATACTGAACAGTTTCTCTAGTGTGAGAAGCTGAAAGTCTAAATAAGGACTAAACCATATAACAGATAATGTGAAATGGGAAGAAAAGGGGCAAAGAAAAGAGGCAAAGGGTAGGGGAATTGGGAGGGATAGGGAAAAGGAAAGAAGGGAATGAAATTAATGTAAGAAAAATGGAAAAATGGAAACAGAATCTTCTTAAATAGGGAGGGATGGAGGGGTTGAAGGGAGGGCTGGGCAAGGGTGAAAAAATAAGAACTAAAAGAGACTATGTAAAGGTGCAAATTTCCAATGATGAATGTCATTACATTGTGTACCTAAAATGTACCAATTATTAGAATGAATAATCAATAATGCAAAATAGGAAGAAAAAGTCCAAAGGGGTAGGGGTAGTGGGAGGGGCAGGGGAAAGGAAAGAAGGGAAAGAAAAAGTGCTGAGAAATGGAAAAAATGGAAATAAAGTCTTTGTAAATAGGGAAGGGTGGAGGGGGTGAAGGGAGGGCTAGGAATGGGAAAACAGTAAGAACCAAGATGCATTATGTAAAGGCACAATTCCCAATGAGAAATGTAATTGTGTTGTATACCTACAATGTACCAATAAATGATTTTAATACATAAAAAAAATCTTAGAATCTACTCATATATTTTCTCTTTGTCTCTAAGGTGAAAATGAAAGTCAATAACATAATTTTCATCTTAATAATCCTGTTGAAAATCATGTTTGATAAAGAAGTTTCCACATTAGAAAGAGTATGTGAAGTGATAGAATGAACTTTGTTCTTGAAATCAGAGGTTTCTCAGTCTGTCACTTATTGGCCAGTTGACCTCTACATCTGCTGTTTGCTCTTTGAATTTATAATCCAGAAAAATGAACTTATTTCATGGTCATCTTGTAAATATATGAAGGTATTTGTGTCTGTTAAAGTGTGGTCTTAAGAATTTGGAGCACTTGAGTTGGTCCTGTGGAGGATTTCTACCATCTTGTTTGCTCCCCTCTTGTGGACCACACAACGTCTCCTAGAATGAGGACTCTCCCAGGGAAAGGGAAGCCACATTTTTTTTTAATACTGTGGTTTTTCACTTAGTTAGTTTATCATCTTGGATGGAATTTTTAAAGTGACAAGAGCAAAGTGTTGCTTTTTGGCTAATGTGGGACAATCAGAGCAGTTTGAGGAAAGCTGTGCTGTTGAGAGGGCTGGTGGCTGATTCTATATGCTCAGATTCTCCCAGGACCTGTGTACATGTGCTGAAACAGCAGATCTCAAACAAAGGTCCTTGCCTTTCTTCACATTTGGGAGACTGATAAAATAGTCTCAAGACAATATGTTTTCTGTTGTTTCTGTAGAATTCAGGCTTTCACACTCTTAATCTTGCACACATTATGGACCATGAAATCCTTAGTTTAAATATTAAAAAAACTATATGCCATTTAAAGCAAGCACCTGGGCTTATAATAAGCCCATTGCATTTAAAATCTTTTTTAGAGACACTTTACTGACCAGACAGCCCAATTATGATTGTAAAATAATGTCAAGAAGATCTGCCTTATAGTTCCCCTTTGTTAATAGCCCTTATGATGCCATTAAATTTACTCTTATGCAGAGGTTACTGCTTAAAGGAGGAGAACAGGAAATTTGTAAATTGCACATACAGAATTATCCCTTTCAAGCCTGGTGTTTCCCACAATACTTAAAAGCAGAGATGCTATATAGCTCTTTGATAAAACCATTTTCTTTGGTCAATCCCTCCATCACTGGAAGGCCAATAATTGAACAGGGTGTCATTGGGCCAACTTGGATTTGCCTGAGTCATTTGGAATGGAAACACATTTCAGTAATGACTTCAGTAGAAGCACAAAGTTTCTACATGAAAGGCTTTTGCTTTTAGCTTGCACAGCCATATGGAGACTGAGAGGGAGGCTGATTTATTTTCAGTCCTGATAAAGCATTCAAAGAATAGCTGTCAAAACAAAGGCAGTGTGTTTGGGTGTGTGATGTCACCTGAGGTGGCCTTGTTCCACATCCTGGAGATGGAGTCCTTCACCTCTGTCCTCTGCTGCAAGCTCCAGAGCCTGGGCACCCCAGGTGTCTGATCCAAGGTCTTTAGCCTTTTCAACAGGCAGCAGCCAAATGAGAAGAGATGCCTATGGGAGGTGTGATGTTTTAAGATTCTTTGATGGCAGGTTTCACAAAAAATCCCATTCAAACTGCCTTGTATTCATTCAGATAAAGCTCAGTGCTGCATCACATAAAGACTGGAATCTCTGAGAAATCTTAACATGAAGAAATTTATTTCCTGAGCCTTGTAAGCCTGTTGGTGAGGGTGGGCTGGGATGGCTACTCCAAGCATTCTTTCAGGAACTCAGGCTACTGACCCTCTGATGTTTTCAACATGCAGCTCTTGCCATTGTCCTGGGTGTTGACACCTAACTGCACATGAGAAGAGACAGTGAGGAGTCATGGGTGTGGAACTTAATGTGAAGGCTGAAGGTAGAGCGCCACTTCCCTGTCATCTGCCACTGGACAGGACCCAGCCACAGAGCCACAACTCACCACATTAGGAAGCTGGTAAAGCAGTTCGGCTGTGTATTCAAGAAAGTGCATTGGTAAGCAGATGGCCCAACCTGCTGGACAGCTTAAACCAAATGGAAATTATGACAAAAGTAGAGGGCTTCACGGGGAATCCTAGGTCTTCAGGGAGGGACTGAACCTAGGAATAGTCCAGGATTAACGTTTTTTTTAATCCTTGTATTGGTACATTTTAGGTATACAATATGTTTACATTTATCATTGGGTGCTTGTACCTGTACATGATGCATCTTGGTTCTTATTTTTTGCCTCATTCCCTGTGCACCCTTCAACCCCTCCACACTTCCCTATTTACATAAACTTTGTTTCCATTTTTTTCTTTTCTCATAATTTTTCCTTTCCCTTCTTCCCTTTCCCCTCCCCTCCCGCCACCGCTACACCTTTGGACATTTTCCTATTTCAAATTATCAATTATTCATTTTAATCCTTATTTACACTTTCAGTTTCTCACACTAGAGAAACTATTCAGTATTTACACGTGTGCCCTATTTATTTCACTTAAGAGTATGGCCTCAATATGCATCCATTTAGCTATAAATGTCTCTCGCTTTTCATTCTTTATGGCTGAGTAGTACTCCATTTTATAAAAAAAAACACATCTTTATCCAGTTTCCAGTTGATGTAAGCTTGGACAGTTTCCAAGTTTTAGCTATTACAAACTGTGCCACTATAAACATGGGTGCACATATATTGCTGTGGTATGATTCTTTTAATTCTTTGGGGAAGATACCCAGCAGGGGAATAGCTGGCTCAAATGGGACCTCTAGGCCTAGTTCTTTGAGGTATCTCCACACTGATTTCCACAATGGTTGTACCAGTCTGCACTCCCACCTACAATAGAGAAGGGTTCTTTTCTCTCCACACCTCTGCCAGCATTTGTTATCCATTGATTTCTTGATATCAGCCATTCTTTGTGGGGTGAGGTGGAATCTCAGTGTTGTTTTCATCTGCATCTCTCAAATGACCAGTGATGTTGAACATTTTTTCATATATTTATTTGCTGCTTTTACTTCTTTGAGAAATGTCTGTTCATTTCAGATGCCCATTTTTGAACTGAGTCTTTGAATTTGGGGGATCTGATTTTTTTCAGTTCTTTGTATATTCTAGATAGTAGTCCTTTGTCGGAGGTATAGCTGCTGAAAATATTTTCCCACGTTGTAGGTTGTCTTTTAGTTCTGTTGGTGGTTTTTCTTTCAGTGCAGAAACTTTTTAATAAGATGAAATCCCAGTTGTTGATTCTTTGTGCTAGTTCCTGTGCTACTGAAGATTTGTTCATAAACTCTTTTCCTATGCCAATGTTTTCAACAGTTCTACCTAACTTATCTTTCAGCAAGTTTAGTGTTTCTGTCTTAATATTTAGATCTTTAATCCCCTTCAATCTTAGTTTAGTGCATGGTGATAGGTATGGGTCTAGTTTTAATCTATGGCAGGTTAAAATCCAGTTTTTCCAACACCATTTATTAAATAGGCTATCTTTCCTCCAATGATGGGGGTTGGCTCCTTTGTCAAAGATGAGGTGGCTGAGTATGTCTGGAGTTGTTTCTGGATCTTCTAATCTATTCCACTGATCCTTGGATCTGTTTCTTTGCCAGTACCATGCTGTTTTTATCACAGTAGCTTTGTAGTATAGTTTCAAGTTGGGCATTGTGATACCCAGGCATGTCTCTGTTGTCTAGAATTGCTTTAGCTATTCTAGGTCTCTTCTGTTTCCAAATGAATTTTTGGATTGTTTTCTCTAGTTCTGTGAAGTATATTGTTGGAATTTCAATTGGCATTGCATTGAATCTATATAGTAGTTTTGAAAGTATGGCCATTTTCACTATATTGGTTCTTCCTACCCAGGAACAAAGGATGTCTTTCCATTTTCTTATATCTCCCTCAATGTCCTTTTTCAGAGTGCTGTAGTTTTAAGTGTAGAGGTCTTTTGCTTTCTTTGTGAGGTTGATTCCTAGATATTTCATTTCTTCAGATGCTATTGCAATAGGAATTGTCTCCTGAATTTCTCTCTCAATGAGTCTACTATTTGTGTATAAGAAGGCTATTGTTTTTTGAGTGTTGACCTTATATCCAGGTACTCTACTGAATCTGTCAATTAGGTCTAGAAGACTTTTGACCGAGTTTTTTGGGTCTTCTGTGTAATAATATATAATCAGCAAATAATAACAGTTTAACTTCTTCCTTTCCTATCTTTATTCCTTTTATTTCTTTCTCTTTTCTAATTGCTGTGGCTAATGTTTCTAGAACTATATTGAACAGGAGTGGTGATAGTGGGCATCCTTGTCTTGTTCCTGATTTTAGCATGAAAGTTTTCAGGTTTTGATCATTTTTAGTATGATATTGGCTGTTGGTTTTTTATAAATAGCCTTAATCAGGTTGAGATAAAGATCTTCTATTCCAGTTTTCTGTACGGTTTTTATTATGAATGGGTGTTGGATTTTGTCAAATACTTTTTCTGCATCTATTGAGATGATCATATGGTTTTTGTCCTTGACTCTGTTAATATGGTGTTTTACATTTATTGACTTATGGATGTTGACCCATCCTTGCATCCCTGGGATAATTCCAACTTGGTCAGGGTGTATGATCTTCTTGATGACACTCTGTATTCTGTTTGCCAGTATCTTGTTGAGGATTTTTGCATCTATGTTCATTAGGGAGATTGGTCTGTAGTTCTCTTTTTGGGTTGAGTCTTTCCCTGGTTTTGGAATCAAAGTAACACTTGCTTACAAGAATGAATTTGGAAGCCTTGCTTCCCTTTTAATTTCCTTGATGAGTTTAAAGAGTAATGGTGATAGTTCTTCTTTAAATGTCTTTAGAATTCAGCAGTGAAGCCATCAGGACCTGCGCTTTTCTTTGTTGGTAAATTTTTTATTACATTTTCAATTTCACTCATTGTAATTGGGGTGTTTAGAATTTCTATATCTTCTTTATTTAACTTTGTTAATTCATATGTATCTAGGAATCTGTCCATTTCTTCTGTGTTTTCCATTTGATTAGAGTACAGGTTCTTGAAGCAGGTATTGATGATCCTCTGCATTTCTACTGGTTCTGTTGTGACTTCACCTTTTTCATTCTTAATTGCATGTATTTGTGCCTTTTCTTTCCATTTTTTGATAAAATTGGCTAAAGGTTTATTGATTTTATTTATTCTTTAAAAAAAACAACTCTTTGATTCATTAATTTTTTGTATCATTCTCTTAGTCTCCATTGCATTGATTTCTGCTCTGATATTTATAATTTCCTTTCTTGTATGAGCTTTGAGTTTGTTATGCTCTTCTTTTTCTAGGAGGTTGAGGTTCTTCATTAGGTTATTTAACTGAGTTCTCTCTGTTTTCCTAATGTGGGCATTCACTTCTATGAATTTCCCATGTAGAACTGCTTTCATTGTGTCCCACAGATTCCTGTATGTTGTAGTGGCATTATCATTTACTTGTAGAAACTGTCTAATTTCTTCTTTAATTTCCTCTGTGACAAATTGGTTGTTCAGGAGGGTGTTGTTTAACTTCCATGTATTTGTGGGAGTTTTGCGGTTTCTTATGTTATTGATCTCCAATTGTATTGCACTATGGTCTGATAATATACAGGGGATAACTTCAATTCTTTTACATTTACTTAGATATGTCCTATGAGCTAGCATGTGATCTATTTTGGAGAATGCCCAGTGTGCAGCTGAAAAGAATGTGTATTCTGATTTTGTGGGGTGGAACGCTCTGTAAACATCTGTTAAGTTCATTTGTTCAATAGCTTGGTTCAGTTCTAGAATTTCCTTGTTAACTTTTTGTCTAAATGATCTGTCTATTTGTGATAGTGGGGTATTGAGGTCCCCCACTACAATTGTGTTAGTGTTTATTTGGTTTTTCATGTCTATTAATATTTGTTTTGTATAGTTGGGGGCATTCGTATTTGGTGCATATATATTTAGGATTGTCATCTCTTCCTCTTGGATTGTTCCCTTCACAAGGATGTAGTGACCATCTTTGTCTCTCTTAATTAGTTTTGGTTTGAAATTTACTTTGTCTGCAAATAAGATTGCTACACCTGCTTTTTTCTGGGTTCCTGTCATGTGGAGAACTGTTTTCCATCCTTTTACTTTGAGTCTATGGATTTCCTTTTGAGTTAGGTGTGTTTCTTGTATACAGCATGTTGCTGGGTTTTGCTTCTTAATCCATTCTGCCAGTCTATTTCTTTTGATTGGTGAATTGAGGCCATTAACATTGATAGTTATAATTGAGAGATGCTGACTCATCCTTGTCATGATGTTTTACTCTTGTTGGCTCTTTTATTTCTTATTTTCCCCCCTTTCACTTTAGTGTCTTAGCTTGCATGGTGCCTTCTCTCTGCTGGGCCTCATGGAGTTGTGACCTTCATTGTCTTTTTCTAGGATATTGCTTAAAATTGTTTGGAGTACTGGTTTGGTGCTCATGAAGTTTCTCAGGTGTTCTTTGTCATGAAAGTATCTAATTTCCCCATTGATTTTGAAAGATAATTTTGCCAGATACAACAGTCTAGGTTGGAAGTTATTTTCTTTTAGGGCTTGAAATACTTCATTCCAGGCTCTCCTTGATTTGAGGGTTTGTTTGAGAAATCTGCCATGATTCTGATGGGCTTTCCTTTGTAGGTGATTTATTTATTTTCTCTAACTTCCTGTAGAATTTTGTTCTTCTGTTGGGTTTCTGGGATCTTGACTATTATATATCTAGGTGTAGATTTTTTTTGATCATGGATGGTTGGAGTTCTATATGCCTCACTTATTTGTACATCCAATTCTCTACCTCTGTCTGGGAAGTTCTCTACTGTTACTTCCATGAACAGTTTTTTTTATGTCTATTGTACTTTCTCCTGTTTTTTCATGGACTCCTATCAGTCTTGTGTCATTCTTCTTTGCATCATCCAGCAGCTGTTGGATTGATTTCTCATGGTCCCTTACTACCTTTAAGAAATCTCTGTTTTCATGGTCATTCACTGCAATCCTGTTTTCTATATCTGATATTCTATCTTCAGATTCCCTTAATCTGTTCTGTATGCTTTCAATGGAGTTTTTAATTTACTGAATATATGTTTGAATCTGTTTCATGGATTCCATTTCTTTCTTATGTTGGGAGATCATGGTTTCCATTTCTCTGTTATGCTGGACATTCATGGCTTCCAGCATATTTCTGAGGTCATCTTTTTTTATGTGTTTCTATTCTAAAGCCTCTAATCATGTCTTTCACTCTGCTCAACATCTCTGTAGTTATCTGGGAGATTATTTCTGTTTTGAATTTTTCTAGAGCCTCATTCATCTGTTTTGTCACTTCCTGTGCTATCAGTTCAAGGTGTCCAGGTTGTTGATTATCGGACTTTTCCACCTTTTTCCCCCCAGAATTTGCCTTTTGTGGGGTAGAAGTCACCTTACTTAAATATCTTCTCATTTTTGTTTTTCGTACTGTCCTTGGTTTATTGTAAGTATCTTTGTTGATGTATTTACAATCCTTATGGACTGATTACTTCTCAGAGGTGTCTTCCAGATATAGCTAGCCTTTAGGTTTTGAGTCTCTGATGACTCTGAGGCTGTCTCATTTTCATAGTACCAGGAAGGACAACTGATTAGATCAATCACAATACCTTAGTCCAAGTGATACAATTAGCAACACAATGGCATCGAGTACCTCTTACAAAATGACAATTGGTGGTAGTTATTAATCTATCACCTTTAACTGTGTGAATTAAACCAAATTCAAGGACCAACCCAACATATGTTTATATTGAATAAACTCTTCAATATGGCAACTTTATCCTTTGGTATGGAGAGTTAGAAGGAGTTGGAGAGGGAGGGATAGGTAGGTAGAAGGATAGGGGAAGGTTAGCAGTGAGGCCAGAGGACACAGGTGACAAAAGGAAATAGAAGAAAAGAAGAATAAAGAAGAAATATGAATTAGGGCCAGAATAGGAACACAAAGGGAAATGAAAAACAATGTGGGACATCAAGAGAATGAGGGAGGGAGAGAGAAAGAGAGAGAGAGAGAGAGAGAGAGAGAGAGAGAGAGAGAGAGAGAGAGAGAGAGAGAGAAGAAAAAAGAAAGAGAAAAATAAAAAATTTAGAAGAGTAGAAAAAGAAGGAAAAAATTTAAAAATTAGAGCAAATAAAATAGTGGTAATTTTGAAAATAACAAATAAAAGATAAAAATGAAGGGACTCCTTCAGGGTATGTCTCTACTCTCACAATAGACAACGTGGGCAGCAGTGTGCAGATATAAGTCAATGAGTCTCAGTAAGCCAGTCACAGACCCGTGAGATTCAGGCAGATTTCTGGCTGCAAGTCCCAAGTTGAGCTCCCTGTCCTCCTGAGGGGTTGAACTGTGCAAGGTTCTAGTGCAGGTTCCAACTAACTTTCCCCTGGAGATAGTCCAGGTTCTGATGGGAGGTGATAATCCTTCTAATTTACCAATTACAGTGGTCTGATGTGCCTTTACTGCAGAGATTCTCTTCACTTTTACAGCAGGCTTCAGTTATCATCAGGGCGCCTGAGGGAGGGCCTCTCTCTGTTGTTCACTTCTGCAGTTCAGGACGATGGCCTTTATGTCCCCCTGTGCCTCTATAGTGTGGAACAGCCAAGAGGCCAGAGGCGGGGTGGTGGGGGGAGGTCCGAGTTGGCTGGCACTGTTGTTCTAGGCATCTGCGTGGCTCAGTGGGTGGCTGGGAGGAGTGCCCAGGGGGCCCTCACAAGCCCTTGGTTGCAAGTGGGTGTAGCCAGCCTGGCAGAGCTGGGCTCGGTCCTGGGTGCTCTGCTCCCCGCATGGTTCTCAGTCCAGTATGAACTTGATCTATCTCTGTCTCTCTATCCCTCTTACCTTTTCAAAACTGCTCTTTTGTTTATAAACCAGAATTTGGCTACTCTGCATCACTGTCTTACATCATGGTATTACTGCACAGAGAGATGAACTGATTTCTGAGTTTTAATTCCAAATTTCTAGGCAAGAGAATCCAGTTGGCCCAGCCTCTTCCAGTTCCAATTAACTGAGACCAAATGGCCAAAGTTCTGAAGTGCAAACCTAGCTTCTAGATACCCCACCTAACATTCCTTACTGTGTAGATGTAGGAGATAGTATCTAGAAATGGATGGTTTTGAGCAAGATTGTAAAAACTATCCAAATGTTAAATGCCAGTTTTCAGAGGTTGCTCAGGGCTTTTTGGCTACAGAATGTGGGCCATGACAAGGCAGGAAGTGAAATCATTTTGCCCATAACTCCGAGGTCTTTTTCTTCTGTCCCCTATATTTGATACTTTGTGACAAATACCATTTCTTATATCTTGGGAAGAGGCACTTCGTGTTTGTAAATAGGCAACAGGTTTAGTTTTTTATTTCTACCGTGAAAGTTAGCTCAGGCTAATGAGACCAGTGACCAAAATATTAAATTAATGAACCATACATAAGGGTGGAGAAGCCAGGAGAAACCCTCTGGGTTTCCCTTCTGCAGTAGTCTATCAACATTATAGAACATTATTTCAATATTCACTTTATCTTTAAAGTTTGGGAAGCAATATATCCAGAAACAAATCTCTGTCCTGTTGGTTTTCTTTATGGTCTTTTAAAATCCTTGCAGGATACTGAATCACATAGTTGAGCTTGAAAATTCATTGACTTCCTCTATGCCTTATCTGTAAAATGAGGACAATAAAATGTAGCTCAGGGTCGTTGAGAAGGTGAAATAAGGTAATATTAAAAGGCTTTGCAAAATTCCTCAACATATTAAACTTAGTGTTACTATATAACCTAGCAATTCCATCTCTAGCTATATACACCAACTAATTTGAAACAGATGTTCAAAATACATATATGTAAGTTCATGGCAACACTATTCGTAGTAGATAAAAAGTAGAAACATCCAAATGTCCATCAACTGATAAACAATGTTCATACAAAGGAATATGGCTTAGCAATGAAAAAATGCAATACTGATACATGCTACAATGTGGATGGGCCTTGAAAACTTAGAATAAAAG
This sequence comes from Heterocephalus glaber, assembly GCF_053883595.1. Classification (NCBI taxonomy): domain Eukaryota; kingdom Metazoa; phylum Chordata; class Mammalia; order Rodentia; family Bathyergidae; genus Heterocephalus; species Heterocephalus glaber. The sequence goes on along the minus strand of NW_028258317.1, from coordinate 64,533,705 downwards.
AAGTCATAATAAAAGCCCACATATTATATGATCTCATTTGCATGAAATATCCACAACAGGAAAATTTATAGAGACATGAAGGAGATTAGGGCTTCCAAAGATTAGCGAGGGGAGAAATGGACAGTGACAACTTAATGTGTACAGGGTTTCAAATTGGGAGAAATTTAAAAATTATGGAATTATTGATGATTGTTCAACATCACAAATGCTATAATTTGTACATATTAAATGGTCAAAATGGTAAATTATGACTATTTTAGCAATATAAAGTTAAAGAAAAAGACGCTTCCCCTTCTTTCCTTTAGAGAAAGTTTTATAGACACAAATGAACTCATGCTTGGCTTTTGTGTCCTTAATTAAGGTGGCAGTCCTAGCCAGGTGGCTTCAATGATTTTATTTCCCATAGTACCTGGTGTTTTCTCATATCTTCCCAAAGCTCCTGCTAGGAACCAGTTCTAGACTTTGCCTTTTCAACTCTTTCCTTCTCTTCATTGGATTCTGCTTCCAAGTTTCCTTCTGAATAATCAATGAGTCTTTCTTTTTTTTTCCCATTAAGTTTATTGGTACATTTTAGGTATACAATACAGTTACATTCATGATTGGAATCTTGTACCTTTACATGATGCATCTTGGTTCTTATTTTCAATGAGTCCTTCTTTAGCTGACAGATATCTAGCTTCTTGAAAAAAATCAAAATATTAGATTGCACATCAAAGGAACAAAGCAAAAGAAAGGCTCAACTTCTGAATTTCAGTACAGTTTAGTGCATCTGGTTCTCTCCTCCATGGACATATGAAAAAACTAGGTGCCACAGCTCCTAGTATGCCCTGGCCAAGGACATTAGCCTAATTCCAACAAGTAAAAAGAAGACATCTGAGAGACAGTGTGTCATCTCCTTCTCTCTTTTTCTCTGTTGCAGTGACCCTTATACATAGAGAATCAGAGAGAAAATCTTTGATAATATGTGGATACTGATGGGAATAGTATAATGGAAAAGATGTGTCCTGGCACTCCAGGACCAAGCAGAATACCAAAAGGAGAATCCTTCCAGGAGAGTCCAACATCCCTATAAACCCCAGATCCAACCTCCCTTCAGCCTTCACCCCTGTTCAGATGAGTAAGTCTCAGCTGGTGCATTGCTGAGCACTGGTTCCTGAGGGTCAAAGAAAGAACAACACAGACCCATGGAAGCACGAAGTCTAATGGAAGGGAGAGAAAGGGAATAGATGTGTAGAAGAGCTGCAGGTGTGGTAACAGAGGTCTATCCAGGAAGCTGTTGTTATGATTGAGATCTAAAATATCCCCCTTTTTTAGCAGCTGTACCTTAGACAAAGGACTACTATCTAGAATACATAAAGAACTGAAAAAAATCAGACTCCCCCCAAATTCAAAGACCCAATTCAAAAATGGGCATCTGAAATGAGCAGACATTTCTCAGACAAAGAAGTAAAAGCAGCAAATAAATATATGAAAAAATGTTCAACATAACTGTTCATTCAAGAGATGCAGATGAAAACAACACTGAGATTCCACCTCACCAAACAAAGAATGGCTGCTGTCAAGAAATCAACCAATAACAAATGCTGGCAGGGGTGAGGGGAGAAAGGAACCTTTCACCATTGTTGATGGGAGTGCAGACTGGTGCAACCACTGTGGAAATCAGTATGGAGATACCTCAAAGAACTAGGACTGGAAGTCCCATTTGAGCCAGCTATTCCCCTGATGGGTATCTTCCCCAAAGAATTAAAAGAATCATACCACAGTGATATATGTGCACCCATGTTTACAGCAGCACAGTTTGTAATAGCTAAAGCTTGGAAACAGCTCAAGTGCCCATCAACTGGAAACTGGATAAAGAAGACATGGGTTTTTTTTATAAAATGGAGCTGGGGATTTAGCTCAGTGGTTCCAGTGCCTGCCTTGCAAACACAAGGACCCAAGTTTGATTCCTGGTACTAAAACCAAAACAAAACAGGAAAGAAAAGAAAAATAAACAAACAAATAAACAAACAAATAAATAAATAATAAATAAAATGGAGTACTACTCAGCCATAAAGAACAAGAAATTAGAGACATTTATAGCTAAATGGATGCATATCGAGGCCATCCTCTTAAGTGAAATAAATAGGACACACATGTGTAAATACCGAATAGTTTCTCTAGTGTGAGAAACTGAAAGTGTAAATAAGGACTAAAGTGATTAAAATGAATAATTGATAATTAGAAATAGGAAGAAAAGTTCCAAAGGGGTAGGGGTGATGGGAGGGGAAGGGGAAAGGAAAGAAGGGAAAGGAAAAATCATGAGAAAATAAAAAAAATGGAAATGAAGTCTATGTAAATAGCACAGGGTGGAGGGGATGAAGGGAGCACAGGTAATGGGGAAAAATAAGAACCAAGATACATCATGTACAGGTACAAGCACCCAATGATAAATGTAAATGTATTGTATACCTAAAATGTACCAATAAAAGAATTTAAGGAAAAAAAAATCCCCCAAATTTCTCATATCTGTGGCAGGTGATTGGATCATGAAGGCACTGTACTCATCAGTAGTTTCATGTATTGATGAGTTCAGTAGCTGAATGTGCTGTTGGGAGGTGAGTCACTGGGGGGGGGTGTTACCTGGAAGACTTTTATTCTTGTCCCCAGCTGCTTCCTTCTCTCTCTTCTCCTAGCTTCTGGGCTGAAGCACCTTTTTCTCTGCCATGCCCCTCTGCCACCTTGTTTCTGTCTTTGAGCCAACCAGTCATGGACTGAAATCATAAACCAAAATAAACCTCTACTCCTTTAAGTTGTGGGTATTGGGTATTTTGCCTCAGCAAAAGGAAAGTAATTAAGATAGCTGTGCAATATAAAGGTGAATCCTCCCACCTGCCCACTGGGCAGAGGGACAAGGAAGGCTTCTAGAAATAGCTGGTCACTGAGTCGTACCAGAGGTAGGTCACGATAGGAAGAATTTGGAAGAGAAGTTTTGTTCTCATTCTAGGGACATGCTCAAGGAAACAAATGTGAAACCTAATTCACTTATCATAGAATATGATTGTATGTGGTGGACACTTGAGTCCTATTGGTAGAATAGTTACTTCATAGTAATTCTAAGAAAGAACAGAACATGGTGGTTATGGGTTTTGTGGTGGGGTCAGATAAACCATCATTTCAAGCTGGCTCATACTTTCTAAAATTTTTTTTTAACTTTTGTGGGCATGGCTTTTGGAAAAATTTTAAAATTTTTAAAACTTCTGAAAGAGTGGGTAATGAGTTTTTGACTAGATTGAAGCTATCCCTCAAAAGCTTGATAACATTTATAATAACATGGTTAAATTGATGATGACAAATTGTTTCAAGACCTTAACCACTAGGTTGCACTGGAAAAGTACTTCTCAAATAACTGACTGAAAAGAAGCACACGGGAACACAAACCGCTTAGAAGGGGAAATGCAAATTTATTTTTGCAGAATAAAATTATTGCTGTCATTTACTGGCTCCCACTAAAGAGGAAGTTTTACAGTGGAATACAGAGTATGTTTTGTAAATAAGAACATAATGTTTCTCTTAGGGGGCTCTTCCTTTATTTGCTGTATTCAGAAGACAGCCAAGTTACTTTTATCCAATAGCTTTGATCTTTGACTTCGACTAATAAGTATATCCTTGGAAACTAGTTCCAGAAAAGATTTCTGAGCAAAGTTCTTCTGTGCTCCTATGGTTTGAATTCTCTTCTACTTCAATCCTCAGGAACAATGTCAGACAAGCAACACTGGACAAATATGCAGTGCCATGAACAGGGATAGTTCTAGTGAAATTGTTGCTTTTAGAACTTATGTAGAGAGGCTAAGAACTGACATCCTTCAATCTGAAAGCACTTTGCCTCTTTGCTTCTGGGTTTAGCCAGGCTTTGGGCTGGAGTGGGCAGGGGGAGGGTGAGACTACTCCTTGGGCTCTGAGGGCTCAAGAAACTGCCCAAGCTGTATAATCAAGCACTTGAATAAGCTGTTAATGAGACTGTCAATCTGCAGACCACATACCTTGGCAGAAATTAGGATATGCTAAGTGGAAGGAATTAATCAAGATTTGCAGAATGGATGGTGGGTCACTTGCTTCCTAATGTTTGAAAAGGAACAAAGAGCTGAAAGCAAGCATCTTGATGTCAAGGTAAGTGGCTATTAAAATATGTGACCCTCCCTGACAGCTTCAGGTTGCTTTTCAGAGAACTAAACTTCTGGGATGACACAGTAATTAGTGTCAAGAAGCTGTTATAAGTTGACATCATTTTGAAAGCACAGAGTCTGAAAGGAGTGAGTGTAATCCTGGAAAAGTATTTATCATAAGATTTTAGTGGGCTGAGTCATTCTTTCCAGGTGGTACTTTATGATGTCACATTGATGAAGGAGGATTCACTGAGCATCTGCACGTGGATGATCCTGAATTGTTGGCTTGCAGCTTGCTTTCTCCCTGGTGGGTCTCTGGGGAAAGGAGCAGTGTGTCTAATGGGTGTCTAGCTAATCTTCAGCACACAAATGCACCCTTCAGTTGTCTCTCAAGGCAGTTCTTGCAAAGCACATGAGAGAAGTGTAATTCTTTGTTCTTTGGTGCTTTCAGATTTTCATTTCTAATAGAAAAACAGCCAGTGACAGAATGAAGATCTATGTTTACATTTTAAAGTTAATTGAAAATGAGTAATGATCTCTTTTTAGAGCTCTCCAAACTCTTTGCAAAATTTTGTTTTTTCTTCCTATCCCCTTTGCCGCACACATCAGTGGCTTGCCAATGAGAAGAATAAAATTAAATCCAGTCTTAGGTTCTTCATCTAGCCCCTCGGAGTAGGTGTGCTGAATACATGGTCTAGATCCATGTTTTCAGCCATACACACATCCCTAGCTGTGTTGAAGGCTGTTACTAATGGTTAATGCCCATCTACCTTCTTCAGGAACTGTTCCCTCTCTCAAGGACCCCTTGCATTTACACTCTCCTTGTCTGATGCCTGATAAAGGACACAAACTTCTGTCTCTGAGACTAAGGGAGGAAAATGATGGACGAGTATGGCTAAAGTCTACCTGAAATCACCACTCCCAGTGCTGAAGAGGTGAGCTGTGCCAGCAACACTCCCACCATGTTGAAATGAAAAGACACATAAAAAAGTCTCAAAACCAGACTTCCAGATAACTTAAAGGAACCCCAAAGGGAAATGAGATGGAACAATCTGATACTCAATGACCTGGACTCCCTGAACTGGAAACAAAAGAGGATCTGGAAAAAAGGAAATCAGAAATAATTTTCACATAACAGCAGAGATTGTGCCCATAGTGCAAGACATGATTAATAAATCTATAGAGGACACAGATAAAAAATAGAGGAGCTGAGGACCAGGATGGTATAATTGTAACACAGGAAACAAATGGAATCCATAAAACAGATGCAAAGAGATTTCCAGGAGATTAAAACTTCACTGAAAGTTTACACAGCAGAATGAGCCAATGTGATGACAGAATTTCAGATATGGAATACACAATTGCAATTAGTGAACAGGAAAAGAAAAATTTCTTTAAAATAGTAAGGGAACATGAGAAATCAATCCAGCAACTGCTGGATGATGCAAAGAAGAATAACGTGCAACTGATTAGAGTCAATGAGGAAAGAGGAGAGAGTGCAGATGGCATAAAAAAAAAAAACTTTTCACAGAAGTGATGACAGAAAACTTCCCAAGGAGGGGAAAAGAACTTGACATACAGATAAAGGAGGCATGTAGGACTCCAACTAGCCATGATTCAAAAAAAATCTATACATAGTCATACAATAGTTAAGATTCCAGAAATCCAACAGAAGAACAAAATTTTACAAGCAGTGAGAGAAGAGACACAAATCACATACAAAGGAAAGCCCATCAGAATCACAGCAGACTTCTCAATGCAAAACCTCAAGGCAAGAAGAGTTTGGAGTGATGTATTTCAAGTCCTAAAGGAAAACAGCCTCCAACCCAGATTGATGTACCCTGCAAAACTATCTTTCAAAATTGATGGAGAAATAAGATATTTTCATGATAAAGAGCACCTCAGGAACTTCATGAATACCAAACCAGCACTCCAAAAAATTTTAGACAATACCCTAGAAAAAGACAGTGAGGATCACAACCCCAGGAAACTCCGCAGAATGAATCCATTGGGTGTGACAAATTAAATGCAAATGGGGGGAATCCAACAAAAAGAAAGAGTCATAACAATGATAAGTCAATATGTATCAGTTATAATCATCAATGTTAATGGTCTCAATTCACCAATCAAAAGAAACAGACTGGCAGAATGGGTGGAGAAGCAAGATCCAACAATAACGCTACATATAAGAAACACATCTAATTCAAAAAGAAACTCATAGACTGAAAGTTAAAAGATGGAAAACAATACTCCATGTGAAGGGAACCCGAATAAAAGCAGGAGCGGCTATCCTCTTTGCATATCAAGTGGATTTCAAACCAACACTGATGAAGTAAGGCAAAGAAGGACACTACATCATTGTAAAGGGTACAATCCAAGAGGAAGAGATAAGAATCATAAACATATATGCACCAAACACTAGTGTGCCCAATTATATAAAACAAATAATAATGGATATGAAAAATCAAATAAGCACTAACAATAGGAATGAGGCACCTTAACATACCACTGTCACAATAGATAAACTAGACAAAAAATAACAAAATCTGAGAACTCAATCAAACTCTTGAACAAATGAACTTCACAGATGTTTACAGAGTATTCCACCCCACAAAATCAGAATACACATTCTTTTCAGGTGCTCATGGGTCGTTCTCCAAAATAGACCACATACTTGCTCATAGAACATGTTTAAGCAAGTGCAAAAGAATTGAAATTATCCCCTGTATATTATCAGACCATGTGCAATGAAATTGGACATCAATAGCAAAAGAAACTGCAAAAATTTCATAAACACATGGAAATTGAACAGCACACTTCTGAATAACCAATGGGTCACAGAGGAAATCAAAGAAGAAATCAGACAGTTCCCACAATTTAATGACAATGACAATGCAACATATAGGAATGTATGGGACACAATGAAAGCAGTTTTATGAGTGAAAATCATAGCAGTGAATACTCATATTAGGAAAACAGAGTGAGCCCAATTACACAACCTGATGCTGAACCTTAAGCTTCTAGAAAAATAAGAGCAGGACAAACCAAAAGCTCATACAAGAGAGGAACTTATCAAAATCAGAGCAGAAATCAATGCAATGGAGATGAAGAGAATGATACAAAAAAATTAATGAAGCCAAGAGTTGGTTCATTAAAAGGATAAACAAAATTGACAAACCTTTAGCCAACCCTATCAGAAAAAGGAAAGTAAGGGCCCAAATCCACTCAATTTTAAATGCAAGGGATGAAATTACAATGGACTGAGCAGAAATCCTGAGGATCATCAATACCTACTTTGGGAACCTATATGCCAATAAGATGAAAAACACAGAAGAAATGGGCAGATTCCTACATAAGTATGAATTACCAAAGTTGAATGAAGAAGACCTAAAAATTCTAATCAACTGAATATCAATCAATTAAATTGAAAATGTAAGTAAAAATTTACCAACTAAGTAAAGCCCGAGGCCAGATGCCTTTACCACCAAATTCTACAAGACATTTATTTATTTATCTATTTATTTATTTATTATTTATTTATTTTTTATTGGTACATTTTATTGGTACATTTTAGGTATACAATTCATTTACATTTATCGTGGGGTGTTTGTACCTGTACATGATATATCTTTGTTTTTATATTTTCCCCATTACCTGTGCGTCCTTCACCCCCTCCACCCTTACCTATTTATATAGATTTCGTTTCCTTTTTTTTTCTTTTCTCATAGTTTTTCCTTTCCCTCTTTTCCTTTCCCCTTCCCCTCCCTTCATTCCTTCATCTTTGGACCTTTTTTCCCATTTCAAATTATGAATTATTCATTTTAATCATTTTGACCCTTGTTTACACTATCAGTTTCTTACACTAGTGAAACTATTTGGTCTTTACACATGTGTGTCCTATTTATTTTGGTTAAGAGTATGGCCTCGATATGCATCCATTTAGCTATAAATGACTCTAGATTTTCATTCTTTATGGCTGAGTAGCACTACATTTTATAAAAAAACCACATTTTCTTTATCCAGTTTCCAGTTGATGGGCACTTGGGGTGCTTCCAAGCTTTAGCTATTACAAACTGTGCCACAATGAACATGGGTGTACATATATCACTGTGGTATGATTCTTTTAAATCTTTTGGGAACATACCCAGCAGGGGAATAGCTGGGTCATATGGGACCTCTAATCCTAGTTCTTTAAGGTATTTCCATACTGACTTCCACAGTGGTTGCACCAGTCTGCACTCCCACCAACAATGGAGAAGGGTTCCTTTCTCCCAACAACCCCACCAGCATTTCTTATTTGTTGATTTCTTGATATTAGCCATTCTTTTTGGGGTGAGGTGGAATCTCAGGGTTGTTTTCATCTGCATCTCTCAAATGACCAGTAATGTTGAACATTTTTTCATATATTTATTTGCTGCTTTTACTTCTTTGTCTGAGAAATGTCTGTTCATTTCAGATGCCCATTTTTGAATTGGGTCTTTGAATTTGGGGGGTCTGATTTTTTTCAATTCTTCATATATTCTAGATAGTAGTCCTTTGTCTGAGGTACAGCTCCTAAATTTTTTTCCCATATTGTAGTTTGTCTCTTAGCTCTGTTGGTAGTTTCTTTTGCAGGGCAGAAGCTTTTTAATAAGATGAGATCCCAGTTGCTGATTCTTTTTACTGGTTCCTGTGCTGCCGAGGTTTTGTTCATGAAGTCTTTTCCTATGCCAATGTCTTCAAGTGTTCTACCTAACTTATCTTCCAGCAAGTTTAGTGTTTCTGTCTTGATATTTAGATCTTTAATCCACTTCAATCTTAGTTTAGAGCGTGGTGATAGGTATGGGTATACTTTTAATCTTTGGCAGGTTGAGATCTAGTTTTTCCAACACCATTTATTAAATAGGCTATCTTTCCTTCAAAGTTGGTTGGATCCTTTGTCAAAGATGAGGTGGCTGAGTGTGTCTGGAGTTGTTTCTTGATTTTCTAATCAATTCTATTGATCCTCAGGTCTGTTCCTTTGCCAGTACCATGCTGTTTTTATCACAGTAGCTTTGTAGTATAGTTTCAACTTGAGGATTGTGATACCCCCAGCCATGTCTCTGTTGCTTAGAATTGCTTTAGCTATTCTAGGTCTCTTATGGTTCCAAATGAATTTTTGGATTGTTTTCTCTAGTTCTGTGAAGCATATTGTTGGAATTTCAATTGACATTGCATTGAATCTATATAGATGTTTTGGAAGTATGGCCATTTTCACTATATTGTTTCTTCCTACCCAGAAGCAAGGGATGTCTTTCCATTTTCTTGTATCCTCTTTGATCTCTTTTTTCAGAGCACTGTAGTTTTCAGTGTAGAGGTCTTTTGCTTCCTTTGTTAGATTGAGTCCTAGATTTTTCATTTTTTTGGATGCTACTGTGAAAAGAATTGTTTCCCTAATTTCTCTCAGTGAGTCTGTTATTTGTGTACAAGAAGGCTATTGTTTTTTGAGTGTTGATCTTGTATCCAGCTACTATACTGAATATGTCAATTAAGTCTAGAAGTCTTCTGGCAGAGTTTTTTGGGTCTTCTATGTAAGGCATCATATAGTCAGCAAATAATGACAGTTTAACTTCTTTTCCTATCTTTATTCTTTTTATTTCTTTTTCTTTTCTAATTGCTGTGGCTAATGTTTCTAGAACTATATTGAACAGGAGTGGTGATAGTGGGCATTCTTGTCTTGTTCCTGATTTTAGCATGAAAGTTTTCAGTTTTTGACCATTTAGTATGGTGTTGGCTGTTGGTTTTTCATAGATAGCCTTAATCAGGTTAAGATAAAGACCTTCTATTCCAATTTTCTGTAGGATTTTTATCATGAATGGGTGTTGGATTTTGTCAAATGCTTTTTCTGCATCTATTGAGATGATCATATGGTTTTTGTCCTTGACTCTGTTAATATGGTGTATTACATTTATTGATTTATGAATGTTGAACCATCCTTGCATCCCTGGGATAAATCCAACTCAGTCAGAGTGTATGATCTTCTTGATGACACTCTGTATTCTGTTTGCCAGTATCTTGTTGAGGATTTTTGCATCTATGCTCATTAGTGAGATTGGCCTGTAATTCTCTTTTTGGGTTGAGTCTTTCCCTGATTTTGGAATCAAAGTAACACTTGCTTCCAGGAATGAATTTGGAAGTATTGCTTCCCTTTCAATTTCCTTGATGAGTTTAAAGAGTAATGGCATTAGTTCTTCTTTCAATGTCTTGTAAAATTCAGCAGTGAAGCCATCTAGATCTGGGCTTTTCTTTGTTGGTAAATATTTTATTTCATCTTCAATTTCACTCATTGTAATTGAGGTGTTTAGAATTTCTATATCTTATTCATCTAATTTTGGCAATTTGTATGTATCTAGAAATCTGCCCATTTCTTCTGTGCTTTCTAATTTTTTGGAGTAGAGGTTCTTGAAGTAGGTATTGATAATCCTCTGGATTTCTGTTGGATCTGTTGTGACTTCACCTTTTTCATTCTTAATTGCATGTATTTGTGCCTTTTATTTCATTTTTTGATAAGGTTGGCTAAAGGTTTATTGATTTTATTTATTCTTTCAAAAAACCGACTCTTTGATTCATTGATTTCTTTGTATTTTTCTCTTAGTTTCGATTGCATTGATTTCTGCTCTGATCTTTATAATTTCCTCTCTTGTATGAGCATTGGATTCATTATACTCTTCTTTTTCTAGGAGCTTGAGGTTCTGCATTAGGTTATTTATCAGAATTTTCTCTGTTTTCCTAATATGACCATTCACTGCTATGAATTTCCCATGTAAAACTGCTTTCATTGTGTCCCATAGATTCCTGTATGTTGTACTGGCATTTTCATTTACTTGTAGAATCTGTTTAATTTCTTCTTTACTTACTTCTGTGACCCATTGGTTGTTCAAGAGGGTGTTATTCAGCTTTCATGTGTTTGTTGAGGTTTTGCGGTTTCTTATGTTATTGATCTCCAATTTTATGGCACTATGGTCTGATAATATACAGGGGGTAACTTCAGTTCTTTTACATTTACTTAGATATGTGCTATGAGCTAGCATGTGATCTATTCTGGAGAATGACCCATGTGCAGCTGAATAGAATGTGTATTCTGATTTTGTGGGGTGGAACACTCTGTAAACATCTGTTAAGTTCATTTGTTCAATAGCTTGGTTCAGTTCTAGAATTTCCTTGTTAACTTTTTGTCTAAATGATCTGTCTATTTGTGATAGTGGGGTATTGAGGTCCCCCACTACAATTGTGTTAGTGTTTATTTGGTTTTTCATGTCTATTAATATTTGTTTTGTATAGTTGGGGGCATTCGTATTTGGTGCATATATATTTAGGATTGTCATCTCTTCCTCTTGGATTGTTCCCTTCACAAGGATGTAGTGACCATCTTTGTCTCTCTTAATTAGTTTTGGTTTGAAATCTACTTTGTCTGCAAATAAGATTGCTACACCTGCTTTCTTCTGGGTTCCTGTGGCATGGAGAACTGTTTTCCATCCTTTTACTTTCAGTCTATGAGTTTCTTTTTGAGTTAGGTGTGTTTCTTGTATTCAGCATATTGTATTTTCCTTTTTAATCCATTCTGCTGTCTATTTCTTTTGAATTGAGGCCATTAATATTGATGGTTATAATTGATAGATATTGATTTATCCTTGTCATGATGTTTTACTTTTGTTGTCTCTTTTATTTCTTATTTTTTCCCCATTTTGCTTTAGTGTCTTACCTTGCCTGGTGGCTTCCCTCTGTTGGGCCTCATGGAGTTGTGACCTTCATTGCTTTTTTTCTAGGATATTGTTTGGAATTGCTTGTAGTGCTGGTTTGGTGTTCATGAAATTTCTCAGGTGTTCTTTGTTGTGGAAGTATCTAATTTCCCCATTAATTTTGAAAGATAATTGTGTAGGATACAACAGTCTAGATTGGAAGTTATTTTCTTTTAGGGCTTGAAATACTTCACTCCAGGCTCTCCTTGATTTGAGGGTTTGTGTTGAGAAGTCTGCTATGATTCTGATGGGCTTTCCTTTGTAGGTGACTTGTTTCTTTTCTCTAACTGCTGTAAGATTTTGTTCTTCTGTTGGGTTTCTGGGATCTTGACTATTATATGTCTAGATGTAGATTTTTTTTGATCATGGCTAGTTGGAGTTCTATATGCCTCACTTATCTGTATGTCCAATTCTCTACCTCTGTCTGGGAAGTTTTCCACTATTACTTCTGTGAACAGATTTTTTTATGTGAATTGTGCTTTCTCCTGTTTTTTCATGGACTCCTATCAGTCTTATGTTATTCTTCTTTGCATCATCTAGCAGTTGTTGGATTGATTTCTCGTGGTCCCTTACTATTTTTAAGAAATTTCTATTTTCATGGTCTCTAACCACAATTCTGCCTTCTATATCTGATATTCTATCTTCAGAATCCCTTAATCAGCTGGGAATACTTTCAATGGAGTTTTTCATCTCTTGAATATATATTTGAATCTGTTTCATGGATTTCATTTCTTTCTGATGTTGGGCAATCATAGTTTCCATTTCTTTCTTATGCTGCGTATTCATGGCTTCCAGCATGTTTCTGAGCTCATCTATTTTTTTTATCTGTTTCTGTTCTAGATCCTCTAATCATGTCTTTCACTCTGCTCACCATCTCTGTAGATATCTGGGAGATTATTTCTGCTTTGAATTTTTCTAGAGCCTCATTCATCTGTTTTGTTACTTCATGTGCTATCAGTTCAGGGTATCCAGGTGGTTGGTTATGGGACTTTTCCATATCATTTCCCCCAGGATTTACCCTTGGTGGGGTGGAAGTCTGAGTTTGTGCCTTGCTTAAATGTCTTCTCATTTTTGTTTTTGGTACTGTCTTTGGTTTAACTTCTAGGTTGATAGTTTGAAATTGCTTATTGTAGGTATCTTTGTTGCTTGTAATTTGAACCCTTATGGAATGATTGCTTCTCAGAGGTGTCTTCCAGATATAGCTGGTCTTTAAGTTTTGAGTCTCTAATGACTCTAAGGCTATCTCATTCCCCTTATACTAGGAAGGTTCATTGACTAGATCAATAACAACACCTCAGCCCAAGTGTACAATCAGCAACACCATTGCATCAAGTACATCTTCAAAAATGACATTTTGTGGTAGTTATTAATCTATCACCTTTAGCTGTGTGAATTAAATCAAGATCAAGGAACAACCCAACATATAGTGAATAAACTCTTCAATATAACAACTTTACCCTTTGGGATGGGGAGTTAGAAGGGGTTGGGGAGGGAGGGACAGATGGGAAGAAGGATAGGGGAAGGGTAGCAGTGTGGCCAGAGGACACAGGTGAGAAGGAAAATAGAATAATAGGAAAATAAAGAACTCTGAATGAGGACCAAAACAGAGACAAAAAGGGAAAATGAAGAATGCAGGAGAGCAAGAGAGTGAGTGTAAGACAGAAAGGAAAGAGAAAAGAAACAAGAAAAGAAAAGAAAAAAAGGAGAGAAAAACAAATATTTGCAAAGAGTAGGAAAAAACATTAAAGATAAGAGGAGCAAAAGAAAAGAAAAGAGAAAAAAACAAACTAATAATACTAATTTTGGGAATAAAAAAACAATGAAGATGTAGGGCCTCTTTCAGGATATGTCTCTGTTGTCACAATAGACAACGTGGGTAGCAGTGTGCAGATATGTGTCAATGAATCTCAGCAAGCTAGTCGCAGACACATGAAATTCAGGCAGATTTCTGGCTGCAAGTCCTAAGTTGAGCTCCCTGTCCTCCTGTAGGGTTGAACTCTGCAGAGTTGTATTGCAGGTTCCAGCTTTCCTTCCCCTGAAGATAGACCTGGTCCTGATGGGAGGTGAAGATGACTCCAACTTACCCAGTACCATGGTCTGGTGGTCCGGTGCCCTCTGCGTCTTTGTAGTGTGGAACCAGGTGGCTGTACAGAGAAGAGGCCAGAGAAGCGGGGGGGTGGGGTGGGGTGTTGTCCTGTGGATTGCTGCCAGGACGCAGTCTGATTTGGTATGTTCTGTGTGACTCGCAACCATGGTAGGGTGTCTGAAGACCTGCCTGTCTGCCGCGGGCTGATTCAGCGTGTTCTGCATGACTCATGACCTCAGTAGGGCATCCCTCTACAAGACATGTAGAGAGGAACTACTGTCACTACTGTTTAAACTCTTCAGTGAAATTGAAAGGGAAGCAATACTTCCAAACTCATTCCTAGAAGTAAGCATTACCTTGATCCCCAAAGCAGAGAAAGAACCAACTGAAAAAGAGAACTATAGGCCACTCTCACTAATGAACATAGATGCAAAAATCCTTAATAAGATACTGGAAAATAGAATGCAGAAGACCATCAAGAAGATCATACACCCTGACCAAGTGGGATTCATCCCAGGGATGCAGGGATGGTTCAACATAGGCAAATCAATAAATGTAATACACTATATCAACAGAGCCAAGGACAAAAACCATATGATCATCTCAATAGATGCAGAAAAAGCATTTGACAGAATCCAACACACATTTATGATAAAACCCCTACAAAAAATTGGAATAGATGTTCTCTAACTCAATCTGATAAAAGCCATCTATGAAAAACCAACAGTCAATATCAAACTAAATGGTCAAAACCTGAAATCTTTCACACTAAAATCAGGAAAAAGACACAGATGTCCACTATCACTACCCCTGTTCAATATAGTCTTGTAAACATTAGCCACATCAATTAGACAAGAGAAAGAAATAAAAGGAATAAAGATAAGAAATGAATTCAAATTGTCATTATTTGCAGTTGACATGGAACTTTATATAGAAGACCCCAAGAACTCCACCAAAAGTCTTCTACATTTAAAAACCAAATTTGGTAAAGTAGGTGGATACAAGGTCAACACACAAATATCAATAGCTTTCCTCTACATGAATAACAGACTCACTGAGAGAGAAATAGGGTTAAACAATTCCTTTCACAATAGCATCCAAAAAACTGACATACCTAGGAATCAACCTAACAAAAGAAATCAAAGACCTCTTCTCTGAAAATTATAGTACTATGAAAAAAGAGATTGAAGATGATAATGGAAAACGGAAAGACCTCCCTCGCTCCTGGATAGGAAGAATCAACATAGTGAAAATGGGCATATTTCCAAAACTGCTATATAGATTCAGTGCAATCCCAATTGCAATTCCAGCAGCATACTTCACAGACCTTGGGAAAACAATCCAAAAATTCATTTGGAACAAGAAGAGACCTAGAATAGCAAAAGCAATTCTAGGCAACAGAGACATGGCAGGGGGTATCACAAACCCCAACTTGAAACTATACTACAAAGCTACTGTGATAAAAACAGCATGGTACTGGCAAAGGAACAGACCTGAGGACCAGTGCAATGCATTAGAAGATGCAGAAACAACGCCAGACACAGTCAGCCATCTCATCTTCGATAAAGGAGCCAAACACCCTCACTGGAGGAGAGATAACCTCTTTAATAAATGGTGCTGGAAAAATTGGGCTTCAACTTGCCAAAGATTAAAACTAGACCTATATCTCTCACCATGCACTAAACTAAAATCAAAATGGATTAAAGATCTAAATATTAAAATAGAAACTCTGAACCAGTTGGAAGAGAGGTTAGGTAGAACTCTTGAAGACATAGGTGTAGGAAAAGATTTTATGAACAAAACCTCAGTTGCCCATGAACTAGCACAAACAATCAACAAATGGGATCTCTTCTTATTAAAAGGCTTCTGCACAGCAAGAGAAACCACCAGCAGTGTGAAGAGACAACCCACAATGTGGGAAAAAATCTTCACCTCCTCTTCCTCAGACAAAGGTCTACTATCTCGAATCTATAAAGAACTTAAAAAGATCAGACCTCCCAAATTTAAAGACCCAGTCCGAAAATGGGCATCTGAAATGAACAGACTTTTCTCAGACAAAGAAGTAGAAATAGCAAATAAATACATGAAAAAATGTTCAACATCACTGGTCATTCGAGAGATGCAAATGAAAACAATGCTGAGATTCCACTTCACTCCAGAAAGAATGGCTGCTACCATGAAGTCAACCAATAAGAAATGCTGGCGGGGCTGTGGGGAAAGAGGAACCCTGCTCCACTGCTGGTGGGAGTGTAGACTGGTGCAAGCACTGTGGAAATCAGTATGGAGATTCCTCAAAGAACTAGGACTGGAAGTCCCATTTGACCCCACTATTCCACTGCTGGGCATCTTCCCTAAAGAATTAAAAGAATCATACCACAGTGATATATGTGCACCCATGTTCATAGCAGCACCATTTTTAATAGCCCAAACTTGGAAGCAGCTCAACTACCCATCAACTGGAGACTGGATAAAGAACATTTTTTTTTAATAAAATTCAATACTACTCAGCCATTGAAAATGAGGTTAGAGATATTTATAGCTAAATGGATGCACATTGAGGAGATACTCTTATGTGAAATAAATAGGACACTCATGTAAATGCTGAATAGTTTCTCTAGTGTGAGAAACTGAAAGTTTAAATAAGGACTAAAAGTTATAATAGATGATGTGAAATAGGAAGAAAAGGGGCAAAGGGGAAGGGGCAGGGGAAGTGGTAAGGGAAAGGAAAGAAGGGAATGGAATTTATATGAGAAAATAAAAAAATGGAAACAAAGTCCTTGTAAATAGTGAGGGATGGAGGGGTTGAAGGTAGGGCAGAGGAATGGGGAAAAATAAGAATCAAGAGAGACTATGTAAAGGTGTAAACTTCCAATGATGAATGTCATTATGTTATATACCTAAAATGTGTCAATAAAATTAATTTAAAAAAATGTCTACCTGAAATCATATCCTCTCTTTCTTAAGCTGCTTCCCTCACCCCTCTTTTAGGTTTTCTTCAGGAATATATCCTCAGTCATATGCCTTCACATAACTAGGGAATGCAAGCTAGTCAACTCTATATAGCCCAGAGTCTTTTGAGAGTATTTATCTGAGTACAGCATTTTACATAAATGTGTGAGCATTCACAGGTCTCCAAAGTCATTTTTATTCTATAACAAGCACCTTATCAACAGGTATTCATTGCTAATTTGTGACTTTTCACTTAGTATGATCTTAGACTGAACAGTTTAGATAGTGTAGGGTACAATTCTAGAGGGAATCATTACTGATCTTATCTTTTGTAGAGAAACCTACTGGTCTCCTTTGTTAAGACTACAAAATAGTTTATGCCATATGTGGAAGTATCACAAAAATTGAAGATGAAAAGATTTGCTATAAAAGACAAGAAAATCTAGTTATGAAGAGTTTTAAATCTTAAAGTTGATTAATTCTATTTATAAAGATAATCTTGCTGCTAGGTGAGGTTGAGGCAGGGTCTTTTGCATCAGCCTTTTGTGAGCCAAGTGCAAAGTTATCCTTGTTTGTTCAATAAAAACATACAATGATCACAGGAAGAATAAAAAATAGGACCATATAAAAGTGTTGCAATTTTGCCCTCAATGTTAGACTCCAAACTTTTATAATACAAGGAACTTAGATGAATCATACAGAGATGTTCCCAATAAGAAAGACAGTTTACCATTAAGATGAATTGAGCCAAGCATGGTGGCATATGCCCATAATCCTAGAACTTTGGGAGACTGAACAGAAAAATTATAAGTTTAAATCCTACCTGGGCGATTTAGAGAGGCTCTGTCCTTAAATAAAAAAATAAAAAAGGGAAAGGGATGCAGGTAAATTGGTAGACTGGCACTGAGTTTAATCCCCAGTACCAAAGAAGATTAAAAGAATGTTTCTTCCTCTTTCTCTCTCTTTCTCTCCTAGGCAAAATATCACAATTACTGAAAAATACACAAGCATTTTAGAAGAATAAGAAATAAAATTAGAAAGATCTCCTACTTTAACTTCCTATTCTCACTTCGTATTTTTAGGACAAATATTGTTTCCTGTATACTTTATATATGCTTCAAATACTATTCTCTGTACAAACAAATATATGGTTACGTGTATATGTTTTTATATTACCACAAAGGCATTTTTATAGATTTTTACAAATCTCTAGAATAATTTTATACTTTTGTTTTTCAATAACTTTCTTCACTAAATAAACTTATCTTTGATGTGTTTCCATGTTAGTGCATATGGACCTACAACCTATTTTTCAATATATACCATATTATAGAATAATATTTCAAAAGTTGTCCTAAGTGCGACTTGCTAATCTAATTAAAAGCCAATATTTACCTGTGTTGTGCTATGTTCTAGAAAATTTGAGAAAGAAGCAAGAACTCTGGAATCAGAGAAGACCTGATTTTAAATCCTTGTTCTATATATCATCAACTATATGATCTTGGTAAATTATTTAAACCATTATAGCCTTAGTTCCCTTGTTTATAAAATGAAGACAATAAGCTCATTAGGCTACTTCTATTAAATGAACTATTATATGTAAACTTAACTAGCACAATGTCAAATTGTGAGTACTCAACAGAGTTTTAAACAAAATTTATATGTTAGGTTGAAACATGAATTTGTTGAAAAATGCAGTCATCTTTTCATGCAGTCTAATATATGTATATTATATATAAAAGCTTTACATTCAGTCTCTTCAGAGAGTGTATACATTGGGGTGACAATGAATGTAGGCATATCCTTCAATGGCTACTTGAATTTGTCAGTTTTTTTAATACTGCTACAAAATACCTGAGAGATTCAACTTGAAAGAGGAAAGTTTCATTTTGTTTAATTGTTTTAGAGGCTTCAATCCATGGTCAGTTGGCCCAGATGCTTTTGGGCCTGTAATGAGGTAATGCATTATGATAAAAGTGCATGGTGCAGTGAGCTGCTCATTTCATCCAAGAAGGAAAGAGGGAGACTGACAGGGGTCTGGGCTACAGTATCACATTCAAGAACATCCCCCATGACCTAACTTCCCTCCATTAGGCCCACCCACTGAGGGTTCCTACACCTCCAATAGTCAACAGTGCCATGGCTGGGGACCATGTATTCCACACATGGGCCCGTGGGGCACTCAAGATACCAATTTTAACACTGTTTAAGGGCTAAATACTCAATGCAAAACCTAACTCCACAAGGAATTAAAATCTAGAGTGATTTGTGAGCCCTGGAATAATTAGGAATGACTGAATTGAAGTATGAGGTCTGATGTCCACCTTTTAGGAGGGGAAAGATTGGATAGCAGGAGGAGCAAGAAAGTATTCCAAAAGCTATGACTGACTCAATGATCTCTTTTATAGACAAATGAATGACATAGTAAACAGAATTTAGAGTATTCATGCCATATGAAACCTGCAAAATATTTAGTTCAATTTTTTTATATTAAAGATAAGAAAAGAGATCTATAGTAAAACGCTCTTCTGCGTTTTACTGTGGGGGTCACACAACAAGAAGGCACTGGTCAGCAATGGGTTTCTTGACCTTACAGTTTGCAACTTTTACAACTGTGAAAAATAAACCTCCATTCTTTATAAATCACCTAGTTTCAGGTACTCTGTCACAGAGACATTAGTCCAACATCATACAATTGGTCAGCTGCAGAGCTACTTGGAAAAAGATGATATTACCATCATTACTTCCAATCAAGAAATGAAGATAATTTGGGAGTTGCAAATAAATACTCATTAAGATATATTTTTTAAAAAGCTTTCAATGATAATATTTAAGAAAGTACTGCCTGCAAAATCTGTCTTTTAGAGAATACAGAACAAATAAGACATGTTGATGGAAGTGAAAGATGCAGAGGGAAATGGCAAGCATTTGAACAAAAAATTAATATATGCCCAGGGGCTATGCAAACCAGTGAATGGTAAACACAATACAGGCTTTACGGAGGCCATGTAAATGAAGGAGCAGAGCTGAGAGTAATCAAGAGTGAGCAAGAGGCACATACAAGATATAAAACATTCCGGACAGAAAAAGCTTGGAATGATTATGGAATAAATTTAGAAAATGTACAAAAGCTCAGGTAAATCAAAGGTGGAAAACGAAGGGAAGATTGCACAAGAGGATTGATAATAAGATGCTTTTCAAAACAAAGATGTCTGTACAGAAGGCAAGAATCTCTCACAGTTGGCAGAGGAAATTTATTGAGACAAGAGGTAGACTTTTGAAACTCGATAATTAAATGACTCAGTTTTCCTAACAATTTAATGATGACAGGAGGGGACACATATATTTAGGAGGACAAATTGAGAAAAATCAAGCTGGTATTAGGATAATTAGAAAGGAAATGGATTGAAATTTGGTGACTTATTTAAGACTGAATGAAAACATGATTGTTATAAGGAAATCTAACAAGATTTGTGATATTCTTAAAGTTGTTGAACTCAGGATCTCAGTTTTCTTGGCTATAATTTGAAAAGATTTTACAAAATGAACTTTAAGGGAGGGCTATGGTCTGAATGTATTCTCCAAGGCTCATATATTGGAACTTAATCTCCAACATAATATTGAAATTTGGGACTGTTAGGAGGTGTTACAATGTACATCTAAAATGTCCTCCAGAGTTTTCATGTGTTCAGAGGAGGGGATTTTGATTATGTGTAGAGTAATATACCCTCACGTATAGACTGATGCCACTGTTGTGGGGCTGAGTTAATTATAGGAGGAGTGGTTTCCTACTAAAAAGATGAGCTTGGCCTCCCTTTTTCTCTTTCTTTCTCTTTTTCTTCCTCCCTCTTTCCCTCAAATGCTGCACATGCACACACTGTCTTGCTCTTCTGCGTTTTACTGTGGGGGTCACACAACAAGAAGGCACTGGTCAGCAATGGGTTTCTTGACCTTACAGTTTGCAACTTTTACAACTGTGAAAAATAAACCTCCATTCTTTATAAATCACCTAGTTTCAGGTACTCTGTCACAGAGACATAAAATAGACAAACAGTGGCAGTTTTACTCGGAGTGGCCCACGGACCAGGAGATCCATCTCCTATTGGTTATAGATCTGTGACAAGCTAAGTAAGGACTTTGACAGTGTTTAGAAGTTTCATAGCAATTTGTTATTCCTGCAACACTGTCCCGTGTAAAAATGGATTTTTCAAAGAATATCTGTCGTGGATTTGAGATGTTAAGAAGTGATCCTTCACTGAAGATTTTGTAACTGAAAAGTTGTACAGCCATATTTTGAATAATTCAAATTTCCCCCACCTCGTGACTATGGAGAAGTCTGCTTCAAGCTTTCATTGGTTTACTAGGGCTGATGTAACAAAACATCACAGACTGGACAGCATAATCAACAGAAGTTTATATTCTCACAATTTCAGAGGATGGAAGTTTAAGATCCAAGTGGCAGGACTGAATTCCCCTGAGGCCTCTGCTTGGCTTGCAGATGGCCACTTTCTTACTGTGTCTTCACAAGGATTTTTCTCCATGAACTCACTCCTGGTGTCTCTCTGTGTCTTAGTTTCTTCTTATAAAGTCTCCAGTCAGGCTGAATTAGGTCCAGCCTACTAGCCTCATTTAGTGCATTTTTAAAGGCCTCATTTCCAAATACTGCCATATTCTGAGGGACTGGGAGTTGTGGCTTCAACACACATTTTGAAAAAACTCAAGCAGCAAGGGCTGGGATCTAGATCTGTGGTAAAGCACTCGCTTAGCATGCGTGGGTCCCTGGTTTGGTCCCCAGAAGACTCCCCCAAAAAGGCTGTAATAAAGTTGTTCCTTCGAGGCATCATTTTGTAACAACATAAGAAACTGATAAATATTATTGTCAAATTACTGCAAATAAAAGGATTAGTAATGTTATATTTTCATTTCATTTAAGTTTATGTCCATCTTTGTTCCAAACAATGCCTCCATTCCATATAACTCACGATCAAGATAAACAAATTTTAGCTGTCCACATCTCAAAAGTGTTATGGTGAACAAGTAGCAGACAATTAATTATTCCATCTATTTCTGAACCTCATTAAAAGAAATGAAACAAAATCATACCAAACTTTCGGAAGTTTACTGGGGGCATAAAACAATCTGTATTCACATTTTTACCTAAATACAACTGAAAGATTTTGATGCACTTGATTTTTTTCCATGGTTTCCATTATATAGCTGACTCTTATCTGTTTTCTATTCTGTATGCTGCAATTTTTCCTTGAATTTAATCTTCTGGTATATCTCAGATTAATCCCTTAGGTTGATTTTGGAGAAGTGAATTATTGGATCAAAGAATAGAGTGTTTGCAAACCTTTTTGTATCTACTAACAAATAGCTTTACTTTTAGGCATATAAATCACACTCTTCACTAAGTATTATGTGAGAAAACTTGTTTCCCTACGTTGTTCTCAGAATTTATGAGTGTCTCTAAATAAATTTTTTGTAATTTAAATGTCTCAAATGTGATATTCTGTTGGATATATCTTACCATAGATAAGGCTGCACAAGTTTTCTAGTTTACTGGCCACTGGGTTGACCAATTGTGTGCCTCTGTTTGGCCATGTGTAAAAAGAGCTGTTTGGATAGGATGAAATTGACGTTCTACAGTAACATTCTGCCTCATGACATCATGCCATTCTAGACCTTAGTAGATACCTTGACAGACATGGGAGGCATACTCTAGACTAAAATCATTGCCAACCTCTATTGACAACTATGTAATAATGCTTTTAATAGCACCACTGATAATTTGAGCATTACTCTGGATACATTTCCTTCTTTTAATTGTTAATATTTTTGTTGGTGGTGTAGTTATTTTTATTAATATTTCTAAAGATAAAAGATCTGCCAAGAAGAAACACAGGAATTTGGAAGTTGGAAGAAAAAATCTCTAAATCTAACCAACACAGCCAGCTTCAAAACTGGAAAGCCAGAGTCATTCAGAAGTGTGAGTGAAACTGGTATGTTCAGGCAAACAAGCTGTTGATGTAATGGCTATGTTCCCAGGGAGCTGAGTCCTTTCTCAGAGATGATTAAGGCATTCTTCTTGGGATTATTCTGGACAGCCTAGTTGTGAGCAGTTGGCGATCTTTCAGTAACAAACTGCTGTGTTTACCCTCATGTGTAGTGGCAAAAGAGCTGCCAACAGATTTATAGGCTATTAATTATTAATATTTCTGTAATGGTTGGAAATCCCTCTTAGAGCTGTCCTTTGAAATGCGAATTGGGACTGCTCACTGGCTTTTTTAATTGGTAAAGATCATCAATTCCTATAAAAAGTTCATATGTTTTCTCTTTAGTTCCCAAATAGTTGCCGTGTTCTCTGCAATATAGGATGCAAAGATATGTTTTCTGAAAATTTTTATTCCCACAATCTAGGAAATAATTATTATTTGCAACTTGAGAATGAGTTTTCTCATTATGGCTAGATAGCCAATGTGGTTGGAGTATGTGTGTGTGGTATGTGAATGCTTGGATGTGTTGTGTGTGTGCATTAAAAAAAAAGATATATATAATTAAAGTAGTGCAGGATTTTCTGCTGTGGTAGAATACACATGAGCACATTCTCTTAAGTAACTGAAGCTTATACATTTAAATGCCACAATTTGGCACAAATAAATGATTTATTTTCTAAAATGTGTCACACTTGGTCTTCGTTTTTTGGAACTGTTATATTAAGCCACATGTTTTTCTCTTTCTTATAGTTCAGCATTTTCTTTAAGTGTTAAGTATTTTTCTCCCTCAATAAACAGTCCCATATTTTCGTTTTGAATTCTTAAATTTGTACTTCTAATAGTTATTTTCTGACCTCTTCTTTACTCATTCTTTAGCCTACTATTTTCTCCAATATCAGCTACTAAGAGATCTTTTCCTCCTTCAATTTTATTGCATTTACTTTACCATGCACTAAATTAGAAATTTATATAAAATGAAAGTAACATTTCCTCTCTGAAAAAAATGTGAACAGTTCTGGCAACAGTTTAAAGACCTGGAATTTAGAGTATGTGTTTTATGAGAAGTTATGGCTCTATATTAGTGTAGTGTGGTTGTCATCCAAATGACTGGGTCTTTGACAGCCTTTTGTACTTGAACATGTTTTGTCATTAAAGATGTTGCCTTATCTTTATAAAGAAATTTATAGTTGCAATGTTGATTACAGTGTTAACACAATGATTTTGGATGTTGCTTTTGCTATTCAGCTAAAAATTAAGCATGAACAGATATGCTCTGTTTTCAATTATCAACTGTCAGGTTGGTTATTTTGTCTGAAGGTTTATCCATGGATTATAGCTTAATCCAGCCTTGGAAGTTTTAGTTTAGATATGTTCATCCTGGTTAGTTATAATTTTTCACATTTCAAATTATTCTATATCAGGTTCTTGGAAATTCTGTTAGTTCTTTCCAAATATCTGTTGGGAGGAATAGTGCTGCTGCTAGTGAATCTCTACTGTTGGTTGCTTAGCTGTCATAGGGCTTCCTGATTTTTTTTTTACTCAAAAAGCAACATCTTTTACATTTTTTCATTTGCAATCCCTTTCCTTCCTTTCTTTTTTTATATTAAATTCTTTTATTGGTACATTGTAGGTATACAACACAATTACATTTCTCATTGGGAATTGTACCTTTACATAATGCATCTTGGTTCTTACTTTTTCCCCATTCCTAGCCCTCCCTTCACCCCCTCCACCCTTCCCTATTTACAAAGACTTTATTTCCATTTTTTCCATTTCTCAGCAATTTTCCTTTCCCTTCTTTCTTTTCCCCTGCCCCTCCCAGTACCCCTAACCCTTTGGACCTTTTCTTCCTATTTTGCATTATCGATTATTCATTCTAATCAATGGTACATTTTAGGTATACAATATAATGACATCCATCATTGGAAATTTGCACCTTTGCATAGTCTCTCTTGGTTCTTATTTTTCACCCTTGCCCAGCCCTCCCTTCAACCCCTCCATTCCTCCCTATTTACAAAGATTTTGTTCCTATTTTTCCATTTTCTCATATTAATCCCATTTTCTTCTATCCTTTCCCCTAGCCCTCCCACTTCCTCCCCCTTTGCCCCTTTTCTTCCTATTTCACATTACCTATTATACCTTTAGTCCTTATTTACACTTTCAGTTTCTCACACCAGAGAAACTATTTGGTATTTACACATGTGTGTCCTATTTATTTCACTTAAGAGTATCATCTCAATGTGCATCCACTTAGCTATAAATGTCTCTAATTTCTCATTTCTTATGGCTGAGTAGTACTCCATTTTATGAAAAAAACACATTTTCTTTATCCAGTCTCCAGTTGATGGGTGCTTGGGCTGTTTCCAAGTTTTAGCTATCACAAACTGCACTGCTATGAACATGGGCACACATATATCACTGTGGTATGATTCTTTTAATTCTTTGGGGAAGATCCCCAGCAGTGGAATAGCAGGGTCAAATGGGACTTCCAGTCCTAGTTCTTTGAGGTATCTCCATACTGATTTCCACAGTGCTTGCACCAGTCTACACTCCCACAAGCAGTGGAGAAGGGTTCCTCTTTCCCCACAGTCCCGCCAGCATTTGTTATTGGTGGATTTCATGATAGCAGCCATTCTTTCTGTAGTGAAGTGAAATCTCAGCATTGTTTTCATTTGCATCTCTCAAATGACCAGTGATGTTGAACATTTTTTCATGTATTTATTTGCTATTTCTACTTCTTTGTCTGAGAAATGTCTGTTCATTTCAGATGCCCATTTTTGGATTGGGTCTTTAAATTTTGGAGGTCTGATTTTTTTAAGTTCTTTATAGATTTGAGATAATAGACCTTTGTCTGAGGAAGAGCAGGTGAAGATTTTTTCCCACATTGTGGGTTGTCTTCACACTGCTGGTGGTTTCTCTTGCTGTGCAGAAGCCTTTTAATAAGAAGAGATCCCACTTGTTGATTGTGGTAGTTCATGGGCAACTGACATTTTGTTCATAAAATCTTTTCCTACATTGATGTCTTCAAGGGTTCTCCTAACAGCTGTTCCAACTGGTTCAGAGTTTCTATTTTAATATTTAGATCTTTAATCCATTTTGTTTTTAGTTTAGTGCATGGTGAGAGATACAGGTCTAGTTTTAATCTTTGGCAAGTTGAACCCCAATTTTTCCAGCACCATTTATTAAAGAGGCTATCTTTCCTCCAGTGAGAGTGTTTGGCTCCTTTATCAAAGATGAGATGGCTGAGTATGTCTGGCATTGTTTCTGCGTCTTCTAATCTGTTCCACTGATCCTCAGGTCTGTTTCTTTGTCAGTACCATGCTTTTTTTTATCACAGTAGCTCTGTAGTATAGTTGCAGGTTGGGGATTGTGATATCCCCTGCCATGTCTTTGTTACCTGGAATTGCTTTTGCTATTCTGGGTCTCTTCTTGTTCCAAATGAATTTGTGGATTGTTTTCTCAAGGTCCATGAAGTATGCTGCTGGGATCTCAACTGGAATTGCATTAAATCTATATAGCAGTTTTGGAAGTATGGCCATTTTCACTATATTAATCTTTTCTACCCGGGAGCAGGGGATGTCTGTCCATTTTCTAATATCATCTTCAACCTCTCTTTTCAGAGTGCCATAGTTTTCAGAGAAGAGGTCTTTGATTTCTTTCATTAGGTTGATTCCTAGGTATTTCAGTTTTTTGGATGCTATTGTGAAAGGAATTATTTGCCTATTTCTCCCTCAGTGAGTCTGTTATTTGTGTAGAGGAAAGCTATTGACTTTTGTGTGTTGACTTTATAACCAGCTACTTTACTGAATTTGGCTATTAAGTCTAGAAGACTTTTGGTTGAGTTCTTGGGGTCTTCTATATAGAGTATCATGTCATGTACAAATAAAGACAATTTGACTTCTTCATTTCCTATCTTTATTCCTTTTATTTCTTCCTCTTGTCCAATTGCCATGGCTAATGTTTCCAGAACTATATTGAACAAGAGTGGTGGTAGTGGACATCCTTGTCTTGTTCCCGATTTTAGTGTGAAGGATTTCAGTTTTTGACCATTTAGTAGGATATTGGCTGTTGGTTTTTCATAGATGGCTTCTATCAGTTTGAGGTAGAGACCATCTATTCCAATTTTTTGTAGGGATTTTATCATAAATGGATGTTGGTTTTTGTCAAGTGCTTTTTTTGCATCTCTTGAGATGATCATGTGGTTTTTGTCCTTGGATCTATTGATATAGTGTATTACATTGATTGATTTGCATAAGCTGAACCATCCCTGCATCCCTGGGATGAATCCCACTTGATCAGGGTGTATGATCTTCTTGATGATCTTCTGCATTCTGTTTGCCAGTATGTAATTAAGGATTTTTGCATCTATGTTCATTAGTGAGATTGGTCTATAGTTCTCCTTTTCATTTGGGTCTTTCTCTGCTTTGGGGATCAAGGTGATGCTTGCTTCCAGGAATGAATTTGGGAGTACTGCTTCCCATTCAATTTCATTGAAGAGTTTAAAGAGTAGTAGCAGTATTTCCTCTCTAAATGTCTTGCAGAAATCAGCAGTGAAGCCATCAGGGCTGGGCTTTTCTTAGTTGTTAAGTTTTTAATTACGTCTTCAATTTCATTGATTGATATTGGGTTGTTTAGAATTTTTAGGTCTTCTTCATTCAACTTTCATAGTTCATGTGCATCTAGGAATCTATCCATTTCTTCTGTGTTTTCCATCTTATTGGCGTATAGGTTCTGGAAGTAGGTATTGATGATCTTCTGGATTTCTACTGGGTCTGTTGTAATTTCACCCTTTTCATTCCTAATTGCATGGATTTGGGCCTTTTCTTTCCTTTTACTGTCAAGGTTGGCTAAGGGTTTCTCAATTTTGTTGATTCTTTCAAAGAACCAACTGTTGGCTTCATTGATTTTTTGTATCAGTCTCTTAGTCTCCATTGCATTGATTTTTCCTCTGATGTTTATAATTTCCTCCCTTGTGTGAGCTCTGGGGTTGTCCTGGTCTTCTTTTTATAGAAGCTTGAGTTTAAACATCAGGTTGTTCAATTGGGCTCATTCTGTTTTCCTAATATGCATATTCACAGCTATGAATTTCCCTCATAAGACTGCTTTCATTGTGTCCCATAGATTCCAATATGTTGTATTGTCATTGTCATTTAATTGAAGAAACTGTCTGATTTCTTCTTTAATTTCCTCTGTGACCCATTGGTTATTCAGAAGTGTGTTGTTCAATTTCCATGTGTTTATGAAATTTTTTGTTTCTTTTGCTATGGATCTCCAATTTCATAGCACTATGGTATGATAATATACAGGGGATAACTTCAATTCCTTTGCACTTACTTAAACATGTTCTATGTGTGAGTATGTGGTCTATTTTGGAGAATGACCCATGTGGACCTGAGAAGAATGTGTATTCTGATTTTGTGGGGTGGAAGGCTCTATAAACATCTGTTAAGTTCATTTGTTCAAGAGTTTGATTGAGTTCTAGTATTTCATTACTTATTTTTTGTCTAGTTGATCTATTTGTGACAGTGGGGTGTTGAGGTCCCCCACTACAATTGTATTAGTGCATATATGACTTTTCATGTCCGTTAGTATTTGTTTTATATAGTTGGGCTCACTAGTGTTTGGTGCATGGATATTTATGATTGTCATCTCTTCCTCTTGGATTGTTCCCTTTACAAGGATGCAGTGTCCTTCTTCAGCTCTCTTAATCAGTGTTGGTTTGAAATCTACTTGATCTGCAAATAGGATATCTACTCCTGCTTTTTTTTGGGTTCCTGTCACATGGAGTATTGTTTTCCACCCTTTAACTTTCAGTCTATGAGTTTCCTTTTGAATTAAGTGTGCTTCTTGTATGCAACATGTTGTTGGATTTTGCTTCTTGACCCATTCTACCAGTCTATTTCTTTTGTTTGGTGAATTGAGACCATTAACATTGATGGTTATAACTGAAACGTATTGACTTGTCATTGCCATGACTTTTTCTTTTTGTTGGGTTTTCCCCCTTTACATTTAATTTCTTGTCATGCCAGATGGGTTCATTCTGCTTTGCTTCCTGGGGTTGTGATCCTCAATGTCTGTTCCTAGGATATTGTTTAAAATTTTTTGGAGTGCTGATTTGCGATTCACAAAGTTCCTAAGGTGCTCTTTGTCATGAAAGTATCTTATTTCTCCATCCATTTTGAAAGATAGTTTTGCAGGGTACATCAATCTGTCTTGGAGGATGTTTTCCCTTAGCACTTGGAATATGTCCCTCCAAGCTCTTCTTGCCTTGATGGTTTGTGTTGATAAGTCTGCTGTGATTCTGATGGGCTTTCCTTTGTATGTGATTTGTTTCTTTTCTCTAACTGCTTGTAGAACTTTGTTCTTCTGTTGAGTTTCTGGAATCTTAACAATTATATGCCTTGTGTACATTTTTTTGATCAAGGCTATTTGGAGCCCTACATGCCTCACTTATCTGTATGTCAAGTTCTTTTCCCCTGCTTGGGAAGTTTTCTGCCATTTCTTCTGTGAAGAGTTTTTTTTATGTCATCTGCACTCTCTCCTGTTTCTTCATTGACTCCAATCAGTCTTATGTTATTCTTCTTTGCATGGTCTAGTAGCTGCTTGATTGATTTCTCATGTTCCCTTATAATTTTGAAGCAATTTTTCTTTTCCTCATCACTAATTGCAATCTTATCTTCTGTATCTGAAATTCTGTCCTCACATTGCCTTATTGTGCTGTGTAAACTTTCAATAGAGTTTTTCATCTCCTGGAAATCTATTTGGATCTGTTTTATGCATTCCATTTGTTTCCTATGTTGGGATTCAATCATGTTCCTGAGCTCCTCTCTAGATTTATTAATCATGTCTTGCACTAGGTGCACAATTTCTCCTGTTATCTGAGAAATTATTTCTGATTTCATTTTTTCCAGATCCCCTTTTGTTGCCAGTTCAGTGGGTCCAGGTGGTTGAGTATCAGAGTGTTCGATCTCATTTCCCATTGGGGTTGCTGTAGGTGATCTGAAAGTCTTGTTTTGAGACTTATTTACATATTTTCTCATTTCGACTGGGGGGGGGCGGGGGTTGCTGTTGGCACCACGCAGCTCACCTCTTCTGAGCTGGGAGAGGTGGGGCAGGGGCCAGGAGCAGCCGTAGGCATGGTGGCCTGGAAGCCCCTTCCTCTGGGGGTGGAGGAGTGGGAGGGATGGTGGCTGGGAAGCCCCTTCCCCTGGACCAGGAGCAGTGGGATGGAGGCTCCAAAGCCCCTACCTCTGGGCTGGGAGTGGCGGGACAGATGGTGGCCCAAAAGCCCTTTCCTCTGGGTTGGGAATGGCAGGACAGAAGCATTTAGCCAGTTATAATTGAGTAGACTAAATGGGTACTTACAGAATTTGGTGAATCACACAGATTGTTAATTTTAAACAGAATTAGATACCTGCTGGACAAAAAGATTAATATTTTAATTAACCACATTAGAAATTGGAATATTGGTACAAATCATTTATCTGTTAAGTAACCCCATGTGGCCTATGAAATCATAGGCCTTTTTTTGAAGACTAATGATAGACTAAAGAGGCTGAGTAAAGTATCACCACTAATAATGGCCACCGACAATTTCAACAGTGCAAAAATATACATGCTAAGGAAGATAGAGACTTAGTGATTGATCTTGTAATTATTTTATTCTTAATTCTGATTTTGAGGAAAAGCCATCTGAGGTTTGTCTGTATCTGGGAAGGATCCCAATTTACATTTACTGTATTTCCATAGGAATATTTGAATTCATCAACTCATTTTCATAATTTGGCTATAAAGGGTTTAAATTTGATAGTTTAAGAACATGATAATAAATATATAATATTGGTGAAATCATGATGTATCATGTACTGAAAAACAAATTGTGACACACTTAGATGTAGTGCTGACCAACAGAGGCATTAGAAAATATTCAAATGGCAATCTAAAGGTGAAATTCTTGGGTATAAACTTGGCAAGAGCCACCTGTGACTCACTATAAGCAACTAAAAATTCCTACTCCCAGAAATAAACAAAAAACAGCACTTGGATGGGTTGTTTGGATTTTTGAAAAATATATATTCCACATCTGGTAATACTATTAGTTCCTATCCATGAAACTACTGAAAAGAAGGCTCTATTTGAAAGAGGAAACTGAACCATATCAGGGTTATGTTTGAGTTGCCTAAAACACAATGGCTTAATCATTGCCTATGGGTTCTTAAAACCCATATTCACATGAGATTTTGAAGTATCTGCAATTCCCATCTACTGAAGTCTAGGACAAAAGTCTATGAGTGCCTCCCAGCAGAGACTGTTGGAATTTTGGACCAGAAAATGTTCAAACATTGTTGTATGGTGCATGGCATTTGAGAGATAATTATGAACACTGACTGAAACTTCCTCAATGACTGAATGCCATAAAATAGTCTTGTAATTTAAAATATCCACAATGTGTGGGTAATGCCAGAGAGACAATCTAATAAGGAAGGCAGCATCCGGAGAAGTCCTATAATAAAATGGAAATTATTTATACAAGAACATGCCACCAGAGGAATGCAAGTAGTTATTCAGCTTATACTTTTTCATGAGCAGGTAGTCTGTTTCCTTTTCTGGTCAACTTCAAAACACTCTAGGAGCTGCTGAAGACTATTGTCACGTGGATAGTTTTCTACGAATGTCTCTGGACTGATCAACATATTTACAGATGGCAAGTGGAAGGTATATGATCAACATCCTATTTGGAAGGACAATACTCTATGAATGAAAGAAAAAGTTTGAATGATAAAGGTAAGAACAAATCAGTTCAGTGAACTAAATTGCTTTCTGTTTTCCTTGCAGCGATGGAAGAATTGAATAACAATTAGGGCCTGGGTATTTGGATGTCTGGTGACCTATGGGTATTGGCCAGTGGCCAGACAGAATGGCAATAGAAAACCGGACAACTAAACAGCTGCAATATGGTGCACCCAGTTTATGGAAGCTACTATGGGAATAGAAAAGATGAATTAAAGTTGAATACATTAGTGCTCAATAGAACTGTCTTCTAGGATGGGAAAGTGACTTGAACCCATAAGTAGAGTTTCTAGGGCACTAGTTTGAGATGGCTCTCTGGATCCATGTAAGGAATGGACATGGGGTAGGTACAGAAGTACAGAAATGTGCAGATCATTGACCTATTCCTCTTTTATTGCCTGAAGTACCAACATGAACTGTTCTATCTACCAAGAAAAAAAGACAGGGACTACAAAGGGATATGGGGCACATGTGTTGGTGGGGAGTCCCTCAACACAGTAGGAAAGTGACTAGAGTCAGCCAGTACTGGTAGATACAGGAGGCTATAAGTGAGTCCTGACAGGAACAGATACTTACTCTGGACTGTGGGGTAGATTGATTCAAACACTGAACACTATAAGAGAACTGGAAGAGTTCTTTTGGACTACTAAGTTATATTTCTTCAGACCAAGAGACATACATCTAGCTTGTGGTGTAAATTTATGGAAAAAGAGTTATCACATCAGATGGATGTGCCATATTGTGTGTCATCCTCATAGTAGTAAATTGATATAGAACTTGAAAAGACAAAACCTTTCTGTCTAGAATGAGAGGAGATAAAACAAGAAAGTCTAGCTTTGAAAATTTAAGCATGAACTCACACTCCACATAAGGGGGGTCAAGGAAGGGTCCACATTATGTAGATTGCTCCACTTTAGTAGGGAATCTGAGTAACAGTGGTTAAGAGCGGAAGCTGGTATGACCACATTATTCCTTCTCAAATACACTCAACTTTCCTTGCTTTTCGTCCCCTGTCTGGTATAGTGTTTTCAGGACCAGGGCTGCAATTGTGAATGCAATGACAGAAGCAGGGGTAATCTCTAAGAAACAAACTTTAACTACATATTTAAATATTTTTGGCAGAATTCCTAAGGGTCTGATGTGCTTTCATCCTATCTGGAAAAATCAGAGTTGACAGTGAATATAGCTGTATTCTATATTGGTCAAGATTGTCTATCACTTCTCTTCCTATGTAACCCTATTCTAAATGCATGGGAAAGAATTGAGGGGAGACATTTGCTACATTGGTATAGCAGTGCTCCCTTATCCATGGTTTAACTTTCTGTAGTTCTAGTTACCCCCATGGTCTAAGGATAATAAGTGGAAAATTCCTAAACTCTCATACCATCCATCTGTGTCTCATAAGGACATGAATCATCCTTTTGTCCAGTGAGTGTATCCGTGTTGCATATACCACCCTCCCGTTAACCACTTAAAAGGCATCTTAGTAATCAGTTTGACTCTTGCAGTATTGATTTTATAGTGCTTGTACCTAAGTAACTTTTATTTTATTTATGGCCCTAACGTACAAGAGTAGTGATGCCAATAATTTAGATATGCCAAAGAAAAGCCATAAACTGCTTTAGGTGAAAATGGGAACGATTTTGACTTAATAAGAAAGGAAAATAAGTTGTATGCTGAGGATGTTAATTTCTACAGTAAAATGAATCTTCCACCCATGAAATTGTGAAGAAGAAATAAGAAACTCATGGTAGTTTTGCTATTCCATCTTATCCTGCAGGAGTTATGGTCACAGTGCACATTAAGTACTTAGTTAAGCTGAAAAAGGCATTACATTTGTGGGTGGAAGACATGAATAGAAAATGTGTTCTGATTGACAGTAAAGTGTTATGCAAGAAATCACTGACCAGCAGTTCATTTTATCATGTAGGCATTGTTTCATATTACCTCATTACAAGAAGAAGTGTGAATATAGGACAGTAGGGTATTGTGAAAGGGGTGGAGGAGGGAGGGGCAAAGGAAGGGAAAAGAGATGAGAGGGAATATTCACATAACTTTTATTAAAGTATATTTTAATGTTTGTTCCATTTTATTTTTGTTAATCTCTTACTGTGTCCATTTTGTAAATTAACTTTTATCATAATAAGAATGTATAAGAAAAAAGAGTATATGTAAATTTCAGTATATCCACAGTTACAGGCACTGTCTGGGAGTCTTGCAATCTATCTTTTGAAGATAAAAGGACCTGTTGTATTGCTGCCAGCAATCTGGATCACAAGAGTGACTAAACCTCATGTCTCATCCAATTGTAGAAATGTTTAGGTTAAAATCAATAACAAATTGAGGGAAAGAGAAGTAGTATGGATGGTAGAGGATTGAATAAATGGATTATGTCTGAAGGAAATCCAATATTACATTGGTACCTTTAGAGAGGCTCAGGGCAAAAGAATGTCCCTTTGCACAATTACACCAGGCAATCAAAATGCTTGTATAGTTGCCAAGACCACCCCAGCTTTGTGAATTTGACAAGGTGCAAGGAAAGCCTGCAATCCTGAATGGTATTGCTTTAAGGAGAATTTTTAATCTTTTAAAATTATACTTTTTAACACACATTAATTATATATATCAATGGGATTCATAGTGACATTTCCATGTGTGTATATACTTTGATCTTTTCCATCTTATGATATGATGATAAAACAGAGTAATTATTGATAACTAAGTGGAATTCTAGTAATTTGACAGTATCTTTTAACTCTTATTTTTCCAATTACAAAAGATATCATTTAAGAAGAAATTTCAAGGAACTATTCACCACTAGATCATCAAACCACGTGATATACAACTTCCAGCAAGCTGAAACTATGTAACTATATAATTTGGTGACTGAATGCTTAGAGGGGGTCCATGGTTGTAGTGGGCAAGATATAGAAGGTGCATGACGTACATGCTACAGCATATTGTGTACAGTTATATGTCACTGTTCTTTTGTGGGTGGAAAACTATCAAATAGGATGACATAAGATGATATATTTATTATAAGAACAAAATAATAGGCTCTACATTTTGAGTTCTCATACCCTGGGGAAGAACTCTACATCGAGACAAGGACCCTACTGGAGACTGACACATACTCAGACTGAATTACATTTAGCTGTGATTGCCACTCATCTTACCACAGTATGAAAAACTAAACAGGTGAGGGCATACAATATATATTTTAATTTCAGTCAATCCAACATCATGAATAGTGGATTAAACATTGGCCCCCAAAACAGAGATGGATATTAAGGATACAGGTGATAATCTAGGCATTGTGAGACTGGCTAAATTCATTTATAATAAGGAGTACTCTTTTAGAGTAAAGGGACTTTTTAAAACCCAAATAAGCAGATTACAGGAAAATTTCTCTTAGGAGAGAGGCAATGGATGGGTGTCAGCCTGGGAGGATGATGAGGTTTTAGTGAAATGAGTCAGGCAGTTAACCAATAGTGGTGAATGTTAGTTAAGAGTCAGCATTCAGACAGGGGTTGTGTCCTGACCCAGAGGTCCTCCTAACTGTTCTACTAGACATGGAGGCTAAGTATCATGGGTCAGTGTCCCTCTACCAAAACTCCTGAGGCCAAAGGGGAGCACTAATGGAAAGCTTATGGAACTCCAGATTTACAAAAGTTCCCTGGGGGCATGAATAATTTACATTGGTGCCCTATGATCACCCCCACTCCAAAAATTAAGACATGTCCTATAATATAGTTAAGAGGGACAAGGATATTCTTATTATTGTAAGGCGGACAGGTGACCTTTCTACGTTACAGCATGCTGTGAAAGACAATCTCACTACAAGTCTTTGCTTTAAGACAGAACAAACTGCTTTGGCCCCAACTGACTTGGAACACAGAAATTACTGAACCATGGCCAATTGTAATGAAACTTGTTCATAATAATACATTGTATATGAGCAAGGGTCAATTCTGTTGGAAAGGCATAGCAAAACCTCTGTAATTCTTACTGCTTGTTTCTGTAGTGGGACAGAATTGTATCATGAGCATACTGCAATGTGATGAAATGCTGGCAGTGCTGGTAAGACTCAATACTTTATATCAATAAATAGTGTGATGATACTGATACTGATAATCAAATGTATTGTAAGATCAAATTGAAGCCTCCTTAGATTAGAATAATGTGGAAAATGGCCTAAGGAAGACTTGGATTCATTTGTCAGCTCAGTTTTAGGGTAAATACTTTTTCCGTGTAATTTTTTCACAAGTTATAAATAACCATAGGTTAAGTGCTAGTTAGTAGCACAAAAAAGGAAAATGTATGAAATGGTCTTATAAGAATGGATTAGTTATTCCTTCATGTATATTTCTTCCATTAACTGGCACCTTTAATATTAGACATAATCATGTTAATATAGTTACTGTATATGTTATATAAATGCTCAGAAAAATTAGATTGTTTTGCTGTGAGATAGCAGAGACTAAAGGGCAGTGACGTAGACTGTGTAGGAAAGGTTTAACTCACCAAGGCTGAGTTTCTCAAACTCTGCATGAAAAAGCCCTATTTTCAGAGGTGGCTCTTGGATGGGGTCTGAGAGAAGAGCTGGGAGGGGTTGAAAGGTTGCACCTGAAGGGAGTGTTCTGTATGCCTGAGGTCTTGGGTCATGAAGTGTAGCCATGTGGGGAGGAGTAAGTATCTTTGGGATCCTGTTAAGAGAGGGCACCAGAAGCTTGTGCTTGGTTTCTCCAGATTTTGCCCACATCCTTTTCCCCTTTGCTGACTTTAATCTGTATTCTTCCTCTGTACTAAGCCATAGCTGTCAATGCAATAGCTTTGGTGAGTCCTGTGTCCTTTTACCAAATAACTGAACTTAACAGTAACTTTGTAGTTCCCTGACATCATATGCTAGATGTGGTCTTCTTTTATTTAACCAAAGTGGAATTTTCTCCCACAAGTTGATTCTTAATCAGATGCTGAAAATTTTAAACAATTTTCTTCAAAAAAATTTCCCTATTGTTTTTCTTCTCCTTCTAGGGCTCTAATTGAACATGTATTCAATTATCTCAAATGTCTCCTAAGTCACTAATGTTCTCTTCATGTTTTATATATTTCATTCATCATTTTTTCTGACTGAATGATTTCTATAATTTTCTGTGTGCTGTTGAACATACCAAAAATATTTTCCATTTCAAATATTATTCTTTTCACTTGTACCATTTGAATTTTTAAGAAGTCACTCTTCTGCTGAGATTCTCCACGTGTCCATTCATTATGTTTATCTTTTCATTTATGTCATTGAATTCAAATATGATAATTGTTTTCAAAATTTGTCTGCTAATTTCACCTTGTTTCACTTCAGGATCCATTTCTATTAAATACTTATTTTTTTGATTATTGGTTAAATTCCACATTTTCTTATGTCATATAAATTTTTATCATTTCCTGGATATTCTAGAAGCATCTGTACAGAATGTGGATTACAAGATCCATACCCTTCAAAGAATCTTAAATAATGTTCTTGAAAACAGTCAATATCCCAGAAGCTCTCTGTGGTCCTTTTGATGTCTACTTGCAGATTTTATGAAGATGGATCTGAGCTTTTTCTTTTGTTTGTAGTGCTGGGATCAAAACCAGGATTTTGAACATGCTGGGCAAGCACGCTACCACTGAACTATATCCCTCGCACTAGAATAGAAATTAATTAGAATAGCTATTAATTAGAATAGCCATTAATTAGAATAGCCATTATTTAGCCTTTCTCCCTAAGACATGGAATTTTTGTATTCTTGCTTTGCCAGGACTCCATCATTCTCCAACACAGTGCAAATTCCAGGATTTCTGCTCTTTTCTCAATTTTGTAAGAACTGTTCTCTTTTATACCTCACTGAGTCAGTTTTTATAAATATAAAAATATCTAACTATCTTTGTCCTAAGGACACATAAACATACAATGCTTGTCTTTGTGCAATTCTCTGCTCTGTGCTCTATTCCCACAGGTTCTAGATACTTTAGCAAACTTGATCCCTGACTTCTGCTTCCTGAGCTTAAGGAACCACCATGTTTGCTGTGGACCACAATTTATATTTTATCTTTATTCAAGCTCAGATCCTTTTAGTCACTCCTGTCATTTCTATTTTAAAATTATATCTGTATCTCAAGTACAGGAAAAGGCTGCCAGTTGTTATATTTTGCCTAATTATGTCAGTTGCAAGACATTAACTTTCTATGGGTATTTTGTGTCACTCCTGTCATGTAGGTGCTATGTCATCTGCCATGACAGTTCCTTGTGTATATATTTTAACTTCTTCACTAGTTTGTAACTTCCTTGCAGAAAGGAAAAATTTTTTACATACATTTTCTTTCTTTTTCTTTTTTTAAAACTAGTATCTTTCCAAGGATTTTCCTGTAATGGATATTGAACAATATTTTCTAAGTAAATTGAGGAACAAATAAATTAATGATTTGCTTGTATGGTAAAATTCAATCCAAGCCTTATTATTACACTGACTTTCCCTTCATTATCATTCAGGTTGTTCAGAAAGAACACATCCATTAGCACCTTCTCAGTCCCAGTGATTTTATCAATTGCTTTGGGTCATGTTCAGAAGCACCTGAAAGATTTTTTTCCCTCAACTTTCAGGTCTTGGACTGTATTGTTGAATACACGCTGAACTATCTTCTTCCAGGGCAACAGGCAGAAATTAAAATACTGTACTCTGCCTTGGCCAGATTTTGTTATCACTAAAGTTTTATTGTAGAAATTCCTGTATTATCTTTTGTTGAGGATTTTGTGAAGGAAGATTATGATATATATATATATACACACATATATATATATATATGTATATATATAGCCAGAATTTCTATGTTTTTTCTTCCATCCTTGGCATTTGTTCACTAAGAAAAACTAAGTAACTTCAGCATTCTGCAATTAGGCATTATTATTAAGAGTAGTCCTCATGGAAAAATGAAACTCACCTTGAAATAAAATTCTTTTGCCTTACTTCATTGTCAGCATTGTTTGTATTCATTTCTTTCTGAACTGAACTCTTGTTCAGTAAGCACACATGAGGCAACCTGCTCCTCAAAACTGGAAAATAAGGGAAAAACTCCAAATCACAGAGTAAAGACTATAGGCTTATTTTAAGTAAAAAAAAAAAAAAAAAAGCGCCACTCCAATTATCATTGTAATAAATCATTGTTTTTCAACTGACTAAGCAAGAATTTCCTGTGTTTATAATTCTCTGCCTTTTAGCCATTATCTTTCTTAAGTGGATTAAGTAAGACAGCTTTATTAGCCCTGTATTCTTCTCTCTACACTTACAAATTTTCCTGAAGGTGGAAAATGTCAGGATTTTTAGTTTTCCACTCTAGAACATACCAAGCAAGTAATAATAGTGCGTTTTCCACAAATATGTTATTTTTTTTGTGTTTGAGCATCAGACTGTGGTTATATACTTTTGAAATTTTAAAATAATTTTTATTTTATTTTATCCCATTTTCCCCCAACCCCTCCCCTCCCCATGTACAGAAGCTTTGTTTCCATTTTTCCTTCTGTTTTCACCTTTTTCTTGCCCCTTCCTTCCTTTCTCCCTGTCTCCTCTCTTGTTCCCCTTCCCAATTGAACACTTTCTTCCCATTTCCCAACATTTATTATACATTCCAGTGTCCTAAAAAAAGAAATAGTAAATAAAATTAGAGGAGATCCTTGGCTAGATAACATGTTGATTTTTTTTTTTACTAAATTGTACAACTCTTAATTTGGTATCATAATTTTAGCAAAAGGAAGAAAAAGAGCATAAGGGGAAATTTGATCCTTTCCTTTTTCATTGTCCTTTAGTCAACTTTAACCTGGGACTTGTCAATCTATGTATTTGTATCAAATTATGCCCATAATTATATGAACTAGATGTTAAATCATTAATTTCTATTAAATATACCTGTCCAGTTTTCTGATTAGTTATGTTCAGCAATTGCTATTAAAATATTTCCTGAATTATGAACAGACACACTGAGACTTTTGCTTCCGCCATGAAAGAGACATAGGGACTGTTTTACCATTTCATTTCAAACAACTAGATAATAGACAAGTACATGAAACAAAATTTTCATATTTTAGAAAAAAAGAAACACAAGTCAATGATATTGCAAAGTAATAAAACAAATGAGATAAGCCCTTGGATTGCTGAACTTCACTGCCTGAAGAAAGTTTTCAGACCATGGACTCGGAAAGCAGAATTCAAATAGAACCTAGCAGATATTCTGAATGAAAGAGTAGAGATAGGAGTTTTCAGAGGACAATTTGGCTAGAATTTGGGGCCCAGAAAAGAGAATCGTATGAAAGAATCTTGGAGATCTGCTCTAGGTTTCCCTGAGACTTCAGCTAAGTATTGATCTAGGCATGGGCAACAAGAAGTTACTCAAACTAGGAAAAGGGAAGACTAGAAAGAAGGTAGAACAAAGCTATAGGTGACATGAGGGTAGGAATTGATTTTATTTTAAGAATAGAAAAATCTTAATATTACAGAGTTTAACATGTAGAGTTATCAGAAGGGTATTTCCTCAGTAGTGCAGTTAAATTAGCCAAGATTTAAAGTTGCTATGTATTCACATTAAAGCTTAAAAGCAAGCCTAAAAATAATCAAATTCATTTAAATAAATCAACTGAATTCTAGAACAAAGGTCAGTGTATTCAAATTAACATAACAATATCTAGTACCAATCAACATAGAACTCACAATGCTAACCATTCAATATGAATATTCTAGACACTCATAGAAGCAGGAAAATACTATGTATACTCACATGAGTGATAAAATTAGTAGATAAGAACTTTTAAAAAGCATATTATAAATATAATCAAAATTTGAATCATAGATAAAAACTTACGATGATGAATAGTGAAAAATTCATACAATAGATGAATTCATACAATGTCTCTCTTTATCTCTAGCAATATTCTTTTCTCTAAAATATAATAATATATGATTTCAAAGAAGATAGAAAAAAAAGTAGGGTGGAGAGGAACAAAAAACCAGTTGGGACAATGAAAAATATAACTGCAAGATGGTAGATTAAAACTCATATTATTATTCACACTGCATTTAAATGGTCTACACACATCAAATAAAAGACAAAGATTGCCATATAAGAGTAGGATTCTTATATATGTTGTCTAAAAGACAATATTTTCAATATGAAGACTCAGTTAAGATTAAATTTTTAAAATGTAATAAAAGATATAGTATATACACACTAATCAAATGAAAGGCTGATTATATCTATATTATATTTTAGGGAAAAGAATATTACTAGAGATAAAGAGAGATATCAACTATTGTATGCAATAACAATTTCAAAACACATGGAACAAGATCTGAGAGAATTGAAAATAAAAATGGAAAACATGCACAATTATTTTGAAAAGTTCAATATTTCTCTTCTAGTAATTGAATTAACAAGTAGAAAATTTATAAAGATGTAGAAAAGTTAAACAATTAACACAATCTATTAACTTATTCTAATTTAGCATTTACATAACTGCTAAAATACAATAGCATAAATCTTTTTTTCAAAGGGAATATTAATCAAGATGTAAAATATTTCCAGCTATGAAATAAGTCTCAATAAAGAAAGGTATTTAAATTATACAAAAGTAAAATAGGAGGGATTATAAATAAATTATAAATGCTATGAAAATTCTAAATACTTGGAAATCAACTCACTTAAAAATAAACTATGAATCAAAGATAAATTTGTCAGAGAAATTTAAAAGTATTTTTAATTATTAAATATAAAAACATAAGATATTCAAATTTGTGGGATGTCACAAAAGCAGTTCTGAGAAGAAAATTTATAGTTGATTTATTATTTAAACAAAATGTTCCCAAATATATAAACTAGATATTCACCTCAAGAAATAAAAAATGAAGGGAAAACTAAATCAAAGTACCTAGAAAAAAAAACAAAGATAAGAATTATACTTACTAAAGAAAAAAATGGAAAAATGTAAGGATAGTTAATAAAATTAATAGTTAATTCTTTCAAAATAATAATAATAAACCTCTATTTACATTGATCAGGAAAAAAAAGAAAAGAGTTATCAATACTGTGAATGAGAGAAAGGGATCATCATAGAGGTAGAAAATGATAAGAAAATATTCTGAATGTCAGTAAATATGACAACTTTAATAATATAGACAAACACCTCTAAAAACACAAATTGCCTAAGTTCACTAGAGAAGTAAGCAGTTCTGTCTGTATTTAAAAACTTAAATATATAGTTAAATACCTTCGTGCAAGAAAATACTTCACCTGGATGGCTTTCATGCCACAAATTCTATCAATAATCTATGAGTGAAACAATACCAATTCTTTAAAAAACTCTTTTAGAAAATAAAATAGGAAACTTCAAACTCATTTATGAGGCTATCAATATTATAGGTAGATGAGCTAGGTAAAAATATTATAGGCAGTCAGATAGGGCTGAGTCCTCGAGAAGGCCAGGACAAAGGTGAAACACACCACAGCTGCACATTGACTGAAAACCAGGCCACAAGATAGAGACAAGATGACCAGACCCACATACTTCTTCAAAGAACTGGCCTTAGTTATAAATGTCTCTAATTTCTCATTTTTTATGGCTGAGTAGTACTCCATTTTATAAAAAAAACACATTTTCTTTATCCAATCTCCAGTTGATGGGCATTTGGGCTGTTTCCAAGTTTTAGCTATTACAAACTGCGCTGCTATGAACATGGGCACACATATATCACTGTGGTGTGATTCTTTTAATTCTTTGGGGAAGATCCCCAGTAGTGGAATAGCAGGGTCAAATGGGACTCCCAGTCCTGGTTCTTTGAGGTATCTCCATACTGATTTCCACAGTGCTTGCACCAGTCTACACTCCCACCAACAGTGGAGCAGGGTTCCTCTTTCCCCAATGATTAGAATGAATAATCGATAATGTAAAATAGGAAGAAAAGGTCCAAAGGGGTAGGGGTAGTGGGAGGGGCAGGGGAAAGGAAAGAAGGGAAAGGAAAAATACTGAGAAATGGAAAAAATGGAAATAAAGTCTTTGTAAATAGGGAAGGGTGGAGGGCATGAAGGGAGGGCTCGGAATGGGGAAAAAATAAGAACCAAGATGCATTATGTAAAGGTACAATTCCCAATGAGAAATGTAATTGTGTTGTATACCTACAATGTACCAATAAAAGAATTTAATACAAAAAAAAAAAAAAGAACTGGGCTTAGTAAAGTATAGATAGGCATCGACTGCCCTGGGGGTGACCAGAGACCTCCAGACCCACCACCCCATAGGAGAATCCTTGTTCTTTCCATCCACGCTTGCCACGTGACTTGCTTCCCAGTTGGTCCACCATTACCTAAGTGACTATACTTGTAACCTTATTGGATGTTCATGGCTGTGGCCCACATTATACCCACATGGGCT
Organism: Heterocephalus glaber; assembly: GCF_053883595.1. Lineage (NCBI taxonomy): Eukaryota > Metazoa > Chordata > Mammalia > Rodentia > Bathyergidae > Heterocephalus > Heterocephalus glaber. The sequence goes on along the minus strand of NW_028258317.1, from coordinate 64,490,530 downwards.
TCATCCTATAAAACTTCTCTATAAAGTGGGGTCCTTGGCTACCCACTCGGACCCCTCATGCCCCTCAGGAGCTTTCTTATCAATAAATATCTTCCTACTTTTAACCTCTGTCATTCCTAGGATTCATTCTTCGATTTCTAGAGAACAAATACTCAGCATATCATACAGTTAATAGGTTGAGCAATATAATATTTCATATTTCATATTTCCTATGATATCAATACCCTCACATCAAAACTAGATAAAATATTGTGAGGAATAAAAACAGTAGACTGATACCACTCATGAATATAGGCACAAAAATCTTTAGCAAAATATTACCAATTGGAATCCAACAATTTCAAGTGGGGCTTATGTTGGGATTACAAATTTGTTTTATTATTAAAAAGAAACAGTTAATGTAATTCACCATTTTAACTGACTAAAAAAGAAAAATCATATTAGGTGAATAGATGAAGAAAAGTTATCTATTACTACTCAGCACCAATTTATCATTAGAATTCATCCAATTAGGAACAGGAAAGGAGCTTGACCATCTGATACGGAGACTGTAAAAATACTTCTAACAACACTTAATGGGGGGAAAGACTGAGTCCTTTCTCCTAAATTGGGAGCAAGTCCTGGAATTACATTTTCGTCTCTCTTTATTACTGTACTGGAGGCCCTTCACAGTGCAATAACGCAAGAATAAAAAAAAGCAAATTGGCAAGAAAAAGTAAATTTCTCTTTTAAAAAAGTGATCTATGCAGAATACTTTAAAGATTCAAACAAGAGTGAAAACTTAAAGCACTAACTAAACCAAATAATGAGTTTAATAATGTCACAAAATGTAAGGTCACTATGGATATCATTTGATAAAAAGATTACAAACTGAAGTAATAAAACCATGTCATTTAAAATTACACCAAAAAGATGTATTTCTTGGTAATAAAATTTTCAAAATATGTGCAAGAACTGTGAAGTGAAAGCTGCAAAACTTTAAAAGTTAAGGAAGATTTTAATAATATAAAAATATTCCATCATTATGAATAAGAAGTCTCATTACTGAGATGTAAATTCTCTCAGTATTGATCTATGAGCCAAATGTAATCCCAATCAAAATTTAAGCAGATGATTTTGCTAAAAATTGACAGCATGCAGTGTAGGGGGCCCTGCCCCCCCCCCGCTGGAAATCTTGAGTGCCTTTTACGGACATATCCGGGCCTGCTACAAATCTACCCGGCAACAAGGAAGTAGCCCCAGTACCCTCCTCTTGCTCCTCCCCTCTAGCCCTACGGTATATATGTTGTAACAGCTTCTGCAATAAACGAGACTTGATCAGAAACCTGTCTTGTCTCCATCTCTCGTGTCCCCTGTCCCCTCTCATCCTCGCTCCCCCTCTAGGGTCTCCGTTGACTTACCCGCGGGCCGGGACAAGTGGCGCCCAACGTGGGGCCAGAGAACGGGGGATCCAGTGAAGGACGCTGCTCAGGGGCCCTAAGATTAAGATTGAGGAACAAAGAGCATACTCGACATAGAAGAGGCTTGTGATTGACGTGGACCTGCCGTCTTTTTGCACCTCGGTAAGTTGAGCAGCGATTATGGGACAGGGCATTAGTCAGCACGAACTGTTTGTGCAAGGTCTCAAGAAGACATTACAGGCACGAGGGGTAAAGGTTACAGTCAAACAATTGCTGAAATTTTTTGATTTTATTAAACATCTCTGTCCCTGGTTCCCTGCTGAGGGAACCATTGACGAAGAGAGATGGAAAAAGGTGGGGGAGGCTCTCCAGGATTATTATGCCACTTGCGGACCCGGGAAGGTCCCGATTGCGGCGTTCTCATATTGGAATTTGATTAATGATATTATTTCCCAAAAAGCAAGGGATCCACTGGTAGCTCAGGCTATACAGGTTGGGGAGGTAGCCCTCCGTAGTGGTGAGGAGCTGACACCCGCTGGTGACACTGACGCAGTTCCCCGGGACGCCAATATGGCGCCGGGACCCAGGCCAGTTAAGGCCACGCCTTCCTCGCCAGACGAGGAAGAGGACTTGATGTCCTTTGACAGTGATGATGATCCCGCCCCCGACGGACATAACGTTCCCTCGGACCAATCCCAAACGGCCGCGATCCCTGCCAAGCCCTATAAGGCAAAGCCTTGCCGGACCCCCGCTTCCTCTTCCTCCATCACTGCCTCTAAGGCAACCCCACCCTCGCGGGAGGTTCCGCCCCTATATCCCTCCCTTCAAGCCTATCGCTGCTTGCCTCCGCCCCCAGATCCACCCCAAAAGGACTCCGGAACTGACGAGTCTGCGGGGGAAGCATTGCGGGGCGGCTCTGGGTGCCCCCCTCCTTATATCCGTCCAGGCCCCAGCACTCCCGCTTTGGCCTATCCTGTTGTTGATCCCCAAAAGGAACTCCGGGACAAAATAGACTTTCTAAAAGAACAGATAAGGTTAGAAAAGGAACATCAAGAACTTATTACCCAGCTTGAGGGCTTAAGAACAGGCAAGGCTCATGGAAATGTCCCTAGAGAGGACACCCATAAGCCACGACCCCCCATTAGAGGGGCGACCCCCAGGGTGCCGTCCGGGTCAAGGGTACCCCTAGAACTTGAGCCCGTGGAAGCCTTCCCTGTCACTGAGACTGTTGACGCACAGGGTCAGGCATGGAGACACCATGGCGGCTTTGATTTTAAGGTTATTAAAGAGCTTAAAACGGCTGCGGCTCAGTACGGGGCCACTGCACCTTACACCATGGCTATTCTAGAATCGGTGGCAGAAAATTGGCTCACCCCAATTGATTGGCAGACTCTGGCCCGTGCCACCCTTGCAGGAGGTGACTACTTATTATGGAAATCTGAGTATGTTGAGAATTGTCGAGAGACCGCTAGACGCAATGCTCAGGCGGGGAATGGTTGGGTGCTTGACATGCTTCTTGGGGAGGGGGCCTACGCCGCTAACGACCAGCAAATGCAATTTGACGTGGGGTTGTATGCCCAGATTCAGACCGCAGCCACTAGGGCCTGGAGGAAACTCCCTTCCAAAGGAGACGTGAGTGCCTCCCTCACTAATATCCGGCAGGGGCCGGACGAGCCGTTTGCGGACTTTGTCCACCGCCTTCTCACGGCGGCAGGCCGGATTTTTGGGAGCGCGGAGACAGGGACAGATTTTGTTAAACAGCTTGCTTTTGAGAATGCCAATGCCGCCTGTCAGGCCGCTATCCGCCCCTATAAAAAGAAAACTGACCTTTCCGGCTACATTCGCCTTTGTTCTGAGATTGGGGCCGCCTACCAACAGGGCCTTGCCATGGCGGCCGCCATGCAAGGCTTCACAGTCAAACAATTCTTACAACGCCACGTCGGCAATAAATGCTTCCGGTGTGGGGCCATCGGCCATTTTGCTAGAGAATGCCCGACCGCTAAAATGCAGGGCCCCGACGCTCCGCCCCCAGGGCCCTGCCCCCGATGCAATCGGGGGAGGCATTGGGCGAGTGAGTGCCGATCCAAGACTGATGCCCAGGGTCGACCCCTCCCCCCTCTCCAGGGTTTGAATTCGGGAAACGGGAAAGGGGGCCAGCCCCAGGCCCCCAATTCCAAACAAATTTACGGGGCGCTCAATTTTGCTCCAATAAACAGCAATCCATTTCAGACCTCGTCAGAGCCACAAAAGGAAGTGCCGGATTGGACCTCAGTGCCACCACCCACACAGTATTAACCCCAGAAATGGGAGTTCAGGCCCTTGCTACGGGAGTCTTTGGACCCTTACCTAAGGAGACCTTTGGCCTCGTAATAGGCCGAAGCAGCAGTACCATGAATGGACTGCTGGTTTACCCAGGAGTGATTGATAGTGACTACTCTGGGGAAATTAAAGTTATGGTTTCTTCCCCCAAAGTTATTAATACCATTCAATCAGACCAAAGGTTTGCCCAATTGTTACTCCTTCCCCTTCTCTCCACCTCTAATAAGGCTCTTAAAAACGCCCGAGGCAGCCAGGGTTTCGGCTCATCTGATGTCTACTGGTCGGAGGTACTTTCAGCACAAAAGCCTCTCATGACCTTGTGGTTAGATGGGAGACAGTTTTCTGGGTTGGTCGACACTGGTGCCGATGTAACTATCATAAAGGGAGAGGATTGGCCTCAGGCGTGGCCATTGAAGGACACCCTCACCCATCTCAAGGGTATAGGGCAGAGTCAAAATCCTAAACAAAGTGCCAAAGATCTGACCTGGAGGGACCAAGATGGTAATCAGGGCACCATTCAACCTTATATCATCTCAGGGTTACCCATTAATTTATGGGGGAGAGACCTATTATCACAAATGGGGATAATTATTTCCAGCCCCAATGAAATTGTCACTATGCAGATGTTTAAAAATGGGTACATTCCAGGAACAGGGCTGGGAAAACACCCTACTAGCCTTACTCACCCCATTGAGCCTGTCTCTTGGCCCCCTCGAGCAGGGTTGGGCCATTTTCCATAGGGGTCGCTGACACTCCTGCGGTCCATGCTGAAAAGATCACCTGGCTCTCGGATGATCCAGTGTGGGTCGATCAGTGGCCCCTCTCCAAGGAGAAGTTGTTAGCAGCTCAACAGCTGGTGCAGGAGCAGCTTCATGCTGGCCATATCATTCCTAGCCACTCCCCTTGGAATACTCCCATTTTTGTCATTAAAAAACGGTCGGGAAAATGGAGGCTCTTGCAAGATCTCAGAGCAGTTAATAAAACTATGGTACTCATGGGAGCTTTACAACCCGGTCTTCCCTCACTGGTAGCCATCCCCCTTGGATATTATAAGGTTATTATTGATTTAAAGGATTGTTTTTTCACCATTCCCTTACATCCTGCAGATCAAAAACGCTTCGCTTTTAGCCTCCTGGCGACCAATTTCTGTGCCCCAATGCAGCGCTTTCAATGGCTAGTGCTACCCCAAGGCATGGCCAATAGTCCCACCCTGTGCCAGTCATTTGTAGCCACAGCACTTCAATCCACCCGAGACAATTGGCCTCAAATGTATATTATCCATTACATGGATGATATTCTCGTGGCGGGACAATTGGGAAGTGAGGTTTTGGCTTGTTATGCTGACCTTCGGCGGGCCCTTGAATCTTGTGGCCTCCAGATTGCCCCTGATAAGGTTCAACTAAAAGACCCTTACAGTTACCTCGGATTTCAGATGAAGGGACGTCATATTTCCTCCCAGAAGCTCACCTTGCGGCTGGACGGTCTTAAAACTCTGAATGACTTCCAAAAACTGCTCGGAGATATTAATTGGCTTATGCCCTATTTAAAGCTCACTAAACATGACCTGAAGCCTCTCTATGATACCCTGCAAGGTGATAGCCACCCCACTTCGCCTCGGGAGCTCACTGCTGAGGGGCGCAAAGCCATTAGCACGGTAGAACAAGCCATTCAAAATCAGACAATTACCTTTGTAGATTATAACTCTCCTTTACAATATATCGTTTGCAGAACCTCTCTCTCCCCCACCGCTGTCTTTTGGCAAACCGCTCCCCTTTTATGGGTTCATCTCCCAGTTTCCCCTAAGCGGGCCTTTTACCCTTATTATGTTGCAGTTGCAGACCTGATTGTTCTAGGTAGAGACCATGGAAAGATGTACTTTGGAAAGGAACCTGATGTCATTATCCAACCCTACCTTAAAGATCAAATCGATTGGCTTATGCAGACTACCGATTCCTGGCCAATTGCTCTCGCTTCTTATTCAGGATCATTGGACAATCACTATCCTCCCAACAAACTCATTGACTTTGCTAACAGACATGACTTCATTTTCCCAAAGGTCACTTCTTGTTCTCCTCTGCCAGAAGCCCTATCCGTTTTTACAGATGGTTCTTCCACTGGGATGGCTGCCTATGTGTGGGACGATAACATTGCCCAGTTCCAAACCGCCCACTCTTCGGCCCAATTAACCGAGCTGCAGGCAGTTATAGCGGTCTTTTCTACATTCCCTGCCCGAGCTTTTAATCTTTTTACTGACAGTGCTTATATTGCTCAATCTGTCCCCTTATTGGAAACATGTGGATTGATCAAACTTGCTTCTCAGACTGGTGGTCTCTTCTTCCAATTACAAGATTTAATCAGAAAGAGATCCGAATCCTTTTTCATTGGACACCTTCGTGCCCACTCTAACTTACCTGGCCCACTCACACAGGGCAACCGCTTAGCAGACCTAGCTACAAGACCTCAAGTTTTGGCCTGTTCAATAAATACTGATGCCCCCATTCCAATTGACCAGGCACAAAAGGCACACCAACTGCATCATCTTAATGCTCACACGCTTCGCCTTATGTATAAGCTTACTAGAGAACAAGCTAGACAAATTGTTAAGGCCTGCCCTACGTGCACTCTACACCTTCCTACACCTCATCTGGGAGTTAATCCTCGTGGCTTGATTCCAAATGCCCTCTGGCAAATGGACATCACGCATTACCCTGAATTTGGAAATCTTAAATATATACATGTCAACATTGATACCTATAGTGGATTCATATTTGCCACCCTGCAGTCCGGGGAAGCTACTAAACATGTCATCGCTCATCTCCTCATTGCCTTCTCAGTACTTGGATGTCCACAACAAATTAAAACAGACAATGGTCCCGGCTATACCAGCTCTGGCTTCTCCAACTTTTGCAAACAATTTGAAATAACACATATAACGGGAATCCCATATAATCCTCAAGGACAAGGCATTATAGAAAGGGCTAATCTCACACTCAAAATTACTTTAGACAAAATAAAAAAGGGGGAATGGTACCCTACCAAGGGGTCTCCTAGAAACCTGATATCACATGCACTATTTATTCTTAACTTCTTAAATTTGGATGCCAAAGGTTCATCTGCAGCCAATCGTTTCTGGCAACCAGAAACGCAACGACAATTTGCCTCGGTGATGTGGAAAGACCCCCTGGACCACTCATGGCACGGGCCCGATCCTGTACTTATCTGGGGCCGAGGATCGGTGTGTATTTATTCCAAAGAAATGAAGTCAGCCAGATGGCTCCCAGAACGCCTAGTAAAACAAGTTGATGGGCGTGCTGCTGATGCCGATGACCTGACGTTGTCCAATCCTGATCAGTTAACAATGGCGCCCACAATTTCAATTTAGAATGAGCAAGGATATAATTCAGCTTATCTAGTAATGTTTGGGTGCACCCTGATGTTCTACACCGTCTTACATGTTTGTCTAGTGTTTGTTGTTTGTGGTCATGTAATTGAGCTCAAAATGTTCTTTTCTCTTTAAGGGATATTCACCCATTGTTACATTGATGATGTTATTTTGTTAAAGATATGCTTTTCTCTTGGATCAAGGTATCACTGGAATCTATTAGATTAAAGTGATTTTTAGATGGGAACTCCCTTTGATGAATATAGAAGTGGCCACCCAGAAAATATTGTTCTGGTCTTAATTCCTCAAAGGGACTCCTTAGTGAAATTTATATCATGTGATCTTAGGGAACATCGTCATCATTTAAAGTTTGGACCTCTGGCGCACAATGAAGAGGGAACTCATGAAGGACATCTGGCTGAATGAACGATCCGAAAACAAGAATAGGATGAGCTGGAAATGCCTAGTTCCCCTGATGTTGCTGACCAGGGTATGGGTGGTGTCGCCTTCAGAAGGGTTAGACCACATGAAAAATATATGGATTCAGTTGGCAGGCTCGCTCAACTTGTCTGAGTTTTGTCTAAGTGCTGATGTAAACTTTCATTATATGTTGGGAAGTTGCCTCGTTCCTGTATGTACCCCATTGGAATCATTGCGGCCTTATACTCTGTTTAAAGATATCCCAGGAAAAAATCTCACATATGCAGATAGTTACAATTGGGGATCTGCTACTTGTCGCAGGCCCAAGAATGCTGTCAAATTATATTCACCTAAGGTAATTATGTCTAATAAGACCGAATGTGCTGTATACAGAAATTGTACAACTAAATGTCTGCAAGTTAAACGTTTGGAAAACATGTCCTGCCGTGTTGAACAAGAAATTATGTATAGTAATTGCCATGTCTCTTTGCCAATGGGTTGGTTTTACACTTGTGAAAGGGAAACTTTTAATTACATTCCGGCCAACTTGAGTGACACTCATTGTTGCTTGAGTCGGTTGGCTGTGATATTACCAGACAGAACTGATTTGATTGTACCTAATCGAATTAGACGGTGGTCGCCGTATACCACCCCGGGATGTAATGATGATGTGGGTCTATTGACTGATGCAGAAGTGTTAGTCATGATAGGGTCTTTTGTTGCTCTGCCGTCCATCGGGGTGCACGCGGAAGCGGCAGTACGAAGATTAGCCTGTAAAGTGGTAAAAGGATTGAATGCCACCTCCACCGCCCTGGCGTTGATTAATCAAGAATTACAGGAACAAAGACAAGCTATTTTGGATAATCGAGCAGCAATAGATTATTTGTTGCTTTTTCATCACCAGGGCTGTGAAAAAATAAAAAATATGTGTTGTTTTAATTTGACTGACAATGGAGAAAAAATCGATGATACAATAAAACAATTGAAAGACCTGGCTAATAAGGTGCACAATGAGGATGGCGGAGACCTATTTAAATGGTTGACCTCATGGCTACCCAACCTACAATGGGTAAAACAATTGTTTCTTGCCATTGCAATTGTATGTGTTTGTCTGTTATTGTCATGCTGCTGCATACAATGGATACCAATGCTTATACGTAGAAATCGCTTTGATTTTTAGATAAAAGGTTCAGGCTGATATGATTTAAAAGCCTTGTATTCCCCTTTGTATTTTAACCTATGTTAATCTTAGTAACTAAAATGTCCTCGGATAGTTCTGATTTTGTAAGGTTGTGATTTCCCCTGGAGCTATAGTGGAGACAAAGATGTACGTCAAAATCAGCGGTAAATTACTGTCAGGATGTTGGCTGGACATACGCTACATGGGCCGATTCCATCTCTGCCACGGCGTAAAATTCTCGCCCCACCTGGTGAGCGGGCTGGCAAGCCAATGACGGGCAACTGAGCAAGCGTGCCATGCAATGAGAGAGCCCTCGTGTGCCGCCTAAGACAGGTGCCAGAGCCTTGATTCTCTGGTTAACCGATGACGGGTAAGGTGCACGGTGCAGACACGTATGTTGCTCTGACCCAAGACAGGCTCAGCCCCCGCAGGCTTGATTCTCCTGATGCTTTTCTAAAAAATAATTTTAAAAGGGAGGACCTGTAGGGGGCCCTGCCCCCCCCCGCTGGAAATCTTGAGTGCCTTTTACGGACATATCCGGGCCTGCTACAAATCTACCCGGCAACAAGGAAGTAGCCCCAGTACCCTCCTCTTGCTCCTCCCCTCTAGCCCTACGGTATATATGTTGTAACAGCTTCTGCAATAAACGAGACTTGATCAGAAACCTGTCTTGTCTCCATCTCTCGTGTCCCCTGTCCCCTCTCATCCTCGCTCCCCCTCTAGGGTCTCCGTTGACTTACCCGCGGGCCGGGACAATGCAGATTCTAAAATTTATGTAGGAAAGCAAAGGAATTAGAAATGCTAATATGATTCTGAAAAAAGAAAAACAAAAATGGAAGACTTGCACTACTTGGATTCCAGGCTTACTAGAAAGCTATAATAATGGAGATAGTGTACTATGTGCCTAAAGAATAGGCCTACAGATCAATAGATCAGAACAGTGCAGAGGCAGGAGGTGCAAATGCAATTCAATGGGAGAAAGAATACACTTTTTGACAAATAATTGGACATTCAAATGCAAAAAAAAAAAAAGAAAGAAAGAAAGAACAAGAAAAAGAGTAGGGAATACAGACTGCACTTCACCCTTGGATGGTCCTAGACTTTTGAGAGTTTGAGTTATGTGACTTTTTTGTTTTTCAATTTCATTATGGTGGGAAAATAATACACATTCAGCAGAAACTGTACTTTGAATTTTAATCTTCTATCTGGCTCCATGTAGTAGGATAGTCTCTTATGCTGCACTGTGAGTGTGAACAACTGATACTCTACAGCACTGTGTTGCTCAGCCATGATGGTTAGTTGGTCAGGTGTATCACATGCCTTTTGATTTGTGATATTTTCAATTTACCATGGGATTGTTGGGGGTGTAATCCCACCGAAAGTCAAAGAAGAGCTACGCAGTGGGCCCCCGAAATTTGCAGGGATTTTTTCCTAGGGCATTTGCCAAATGTGAAAAATTGAGAATTGTGGATATGATCAGAAAAAATGTTTATCCATGCCTATTTTTGTAGTTTAAACCCTAAATATATACTGTCTCCTGCAGTTATGAAATTTCATTGAATAAAATAGTGTATTAATAAAGCCTTAGAAGGTGCAGGGTGTTTTGGCGGCATCTTAGGGCTCTTAGGGTTTTAAGAAGAATAAAACCAAGAAGACTGGAGATAGCTACTGCCTGTTTGGTACAGCGACTTGTTATGAGGTGGGAATGCTGATGCATCTGCCAGAGAAGAGTTACAGGGAAGCAGCCAATCAGCAGCAAAGAGAACTGAATAACACTCTCAGATTGGCTACTTGAAAACCTCCCTCCAAAAGAACAATTTTGAAGGATATTGAGGTTTCTGGGAAATTGTGGGTTTCTGTAAACAATTATTAGTTAGGTTCTAAGGCAAAATTTGCTAACAACTGAGGCTGTGAACTCAGAACAGCGACTTCATTGGGGTATACTACATATAATTTTGTATATAGAAATTAACTCAAAAATTGATTAGCCTAATTCTTTTGGGAAAATACCCAGCAGGGAAATAGTTGGCTCAAATGGGACCTGTAGTCCTAGTTCTTTGAGGTATCTCCACACTGATTTCCACAGTGGTTGCACCAGTCCACACTCCCACCAGCAGTGGAGCAGGGTTCCTCTTTCCCCACAGCCCCACCAGCATTTGTTATTGGTTGATTTCTTGATAGCAGCCATTCTTTCTGGGGTGAGGTGGAATCTGTGTTGTTTTCATCTGCATCTCTCAAATGACCAGTGATGTTGAACATTTTTTCATATGTTTACTTGCTACTTTTACTTCTTTGTCTGAGAAATGTCTGTTCATTTCAGATGCCCATTTTTGAATTGGGTCTTTGAATTTGGGGAGTCTGATTTTTTTCATGCCACAGAGATATATATGTACCCATGTTTATAGCGGCACAGTTTGTAATAGCTAAAGCTTGGAAACAGCCCAAGTGCCCATCAACTGGAGACTGGATAAAGAAGATGTGGTTTTTTAATAAAATGGAGTACTACTCAGCCATAAAGAATGAGAAACTAGAGTCATTTATAGCTAAATGGATGCATATTGAGGCCATACTCTTAAGTGAAATAAATAAGGCACACATGTGTAAATACCGAATAGTTTCTCTAGTGTGAGAAACTGAAAGTGTAAATAAAGACTAAAAGGATTAATAACTAATAATTGACACTTTGAAATAGGAAAAGGTCCACAGGGATGGGGTGGTGGGAGGGGAAGGGGAAAGGAAAGAAGGGAAAGGAAAAATTATGAGAAAAGAAAAAAAATGGAAACGAAGCATGTAAATAGGGAAGGGTTTAGGTATGAAGGGTGCACAGGTGATGGGGAAAAAATAAGAATGAAGATACATCATGTACAGGTACAAGCACCCAAAGATAAACCTAAATGAATTGTATACCTAAAATGTACCAATAAAAGAATTTAAGAAAAAAAATTGATTAGCCTAAATAAAACATCTGAAAGTATAACACTTCTAGAAAAACAGGAAAAATGTATTTAAGACCTTGTGTTAGGTAAAGATATCATAAGTTGAACACACAAAAAATGAACTATGAAATAAAAATGTGTAACTAGCTTATCAAAACGATAATCTTGCTCTTCAAAAGACCCTTATAGAAACTAAATATTATCATACTGAGAAAAATGTTTGCAAAATATTGCCGATACTAAATATATAAAGAATTCTTACAATTCTATAATGAAAAGGGTGTCCACTAGAAATACATGGGCCAAACATTTGTACAGGCATTTCATAGATGCCCAACACATGTGTAAAAGTATCTCAGCACCATTAGTCAGTAAGAAAAATATCCACTAAAACCAATAAGCTACTTCTGCATCCCTCCTAGAATGTCTAGCATCCAGAAGACAGGCTATATCAAGTGTTGGTGGGGAGATGAAACAATTTCGTATATTGGTGATGAAATTAAAAATCATACAGCTGGTTTGGAAAAATAGTTTGGCAGCTTCTTATCAAGTTAAACATACACCCAACACCCAATCAACTTTTGGAATTTTGCCCACGAGAAATAAAAACATACATTCCTTTAAAAAATTAGCTCAAAATTATTCATAGCAGTTTTATTTATAATCAAACTGGGACCAAATCATATTTCCATTAACAGGCACACAGATAAACAAATGGTGTTAAACTGTATAATAGATGCCATTCATTAATAAAAAGGAGCTAAGCAACATGTAAAAACATGAATGAAGCCCAAACATATTTGCCAAGTAGAGTACATGACGCCATAAAGAGTACATGATATATGATTCCATCTACAGAACTTCTTGAAAGGGCAAGACTACAGTGATGGATATCAGGGCAGTTGTTGCTGGGGCCATAGTGTGAAGGGGCAGAATTTGCGACAAAGGGGTGTGGGGTATGCTTATGACGATGGTATACATTTGTCAAAACTCACTGGATTCTCTTTTAAATTGGTGAATATTATTCTATAGAAAGTATACCTCAATAAAACTGACAAAATTTGCCTCCCGTTTTGGGGTAATCTCTGCAGGTAGTAAAAAACAAGCCTTTGGTTATTTTTCCTTTCTTACTTTTCACTGCTACTAATGCTGGTGTAATATCTTATTAACTATGTTTCATTGAAATCTAACATTCACCCAGAGTGAAGAGCAGCAAATCAATAAACAGAAACACTCTTTTAAAGATGGTGTAAGCATCTATTTGTCGACTGAAGTGACAGGAAAAGTAAATAATAATCAGTCATAATCTAATTAATTGCTAAGTGGTAGCGCATGATATGAAAAGCTCCATGGAGATGAGGATAGCTCCTTTGACTTAAAATGCTTTAACGCCTCTTGAATCCCAGGTGTGGAAAGAAAGAATAAAAAATCCATCAGCAGAGCTGTCAGACACTTCGAGTCTTTGGCTCTCAGAAGGAAAGGCCACTCTGTTGCCTTTTCCAAAATGCTAACGGTAACCTTTCCTAGGCAGCAGCAGTAGTTCTATTATCAGCCAGGCAAGCCTAATTGTTGGTGATTGACAAGCGCTCCACCTCCAGATTTCGTCCATAACTGTGCTTCATGACTTGGGGCTCGCAAGCTCCTGCTCATGAAGAGAATTCAACAGGGCTCAGGAAGGCAGAAACCAAGCATGGGCTTCATGCTGCGCACATTCCTTATCACCAAACTCCACTGCTGACTGTTCTGCTCAGTGAGGTAGGCTATTAAAAGAAGGGAGAAGTTTGAAAGTAGGAATACACTTTGCAGAACTGAAACACTGCTCAGTCTCTGTTTGTGGCAACCTGCAAAAAAGGCCAGTGTGAATGGATAGTACTATTTTCATCTGAAGGTAAGTATGAGGAGATAGTCAAAAGCCTGTTTTGGTAGAAATATAGGAAATCTGCACTGTCCTGTGAGTTGTTAATAGGATGGTTCAGAGGATATTGCCACCAAGCTATCAGCTCCTATTGTACGGCACATGAACCAATCAATCAGATCCAGCACAATGGATGTGTGGGTCAGAATAGCCTATGCTTTGTTCATATTCTTGTTGCCACCTTGAAATTATTAGCAATTTTATCTTTCAATTTGTGTTGTAAAAGTAAGGCTCACTTATAAAACACAATGGAGCATGTGCATGAGCAGAGGAGACACATGCAGTAGGTATTTCTGTCACTTCTTGCTGCCCCATTTGTGCATAATGTGCACCATGCTCCATGTGTACAGAATCCCAGAAGACCCTCAAGGCTGTAAGTTCAGCAGGACTTAAAGTGAGTATGAGACAGATGTGTTACACATAAGACTTAATAAGTGGGTCCATGGAGAGTTCCAAGATGTCACCCTTTCCATCTGAACTAGAACTTTCTTCAAATGCAGAAAGGATAATGACATTCTAAGAAAACCAAGGAATCTTATCACATCTTTTCTTATTTGTGTTGCTTCCTTGTATTAGCCAGCTACTGTGCTTATACCAAGAATAACCACACGAGGAGAAAAGAAGAAGGCACAACTCAGTTATTTGTTTCCCCTTAAATTCTTCCTTATTCATCTTAAGTTGAACGTACAGTGTGTTGGTGGAGCCAGTGTACATCAAAAGTGAAATGAAAACTGTTGAGTTAGTGCTGTTCATTGTTCTTCTGGTTCTGATGAGAATGAAAGACATATGCACATGAAAGTTACAAAATGGAAATTTTGGGTGATACTTAATCATTTTGTTCTTATATTTGCACTTAAATTATATCAAAGAATACAAAAATAAATGGTGAAATTCATGCTAATAATCATCAATTTAAATTTTTGTTAACCTTGAATGATAGTAAGTAGCAAAACACCATGACAGTAGCGAGGGTCTAATTAAAAAAGGAAAATACTGTATCTCAGTAAAATATTTTATTTCAGTACCTTTAATGATTTTTTTCCTGCTTCTGGAATGAGAGTCCCCACATTTTCATGTTGAACTGAAAATTATGCAGCTGTGGTCCTGCCAATAATATTAGGTTCTCTCCTAAGTAAAATGCACTGGTGCTGTTTTACATCAGCTGTGGAGAGAAGTTACAAGGAATAATTTTGTTTACATTTAGCTTTCTGACATGAGTCGAGTAGTCAAACTTTTGCTTGTTTTAGGTAAGGCTGTATTCTTTGATTTCAGGCATGAAGTAATCCATGAGACAATTATTAAATATCTACTACATGCTGTTTACTCATTTAAAAGTTTATGATTTAGATGGGAGAGCAAATATAGAAATGGCAAAGTGATCTTTGCAATTCAAAGTAGACATGAAAACACAGAGGACAGAATTTTGTGAGTATACCTGGTAGACAGTAGGAGGTGGCAGACTTGTCCTGGCTTGTATGGTTTTAGCAAGGTTGAAGTGTGAAGTGTTTTTGCAGGTGGTTGATGGGTTGAGGGAGGACATTCTAGGCCCAGGAGTGTTTTATCCCATAATCAAATTTACTGCAGTGTGCTCTGCTTTTGAGCTGGAGAATTTTTGTTAGCATTAATTTTTTCTGTAAGTTTAAAATTGTGTTTGCACTAACAAATTTTTAGTTTTTTGTATACGGTAGGTTTAATTCCTGTGTTTGTGACAATATGCATTTCTGAGTGTTTTCCTTATTAGATTATGGACTGATATTTTAAAAAATATGGATCTTTACCATTATCTTACCTTTAACAATTTTAGGTATTTAAAAGGAGCTTTGTATTTTGAGAAATAATCTGGAATATTTTCTAGTGTGGTCAGTGGGAGATGTATATAAGTCATTGTGGTGGTAGGGAGGAAAAACAAAGCACTTACTAGTTTTATAGAAACCCAACAAGGACACGGGACTGTGAGTGACACTAACAATATGATGATGGATTTGTGGTTACAATGCAAGACCCACTTAACAACTGAGACAACTTGCAACTTGATATTATGACAATACTCAGGTGTATTACCTTGGAATATTATCTATGGGGACTAGAACATGAATCTGAAAGTTTTAAAAATCTATTATTAAAAAGGTTTGTGATGATTCCAAGGTTTCCTCAGCTCTGGGTGTGGGGGTGGGGGGATCTGACATTATGAAAGTCACTATTGTCATTTTTTTTTTTTTTTTTTTTTTTTGGTACCAGGGATCGAACTTGGGTCCTTGCGCTTGTAAGGCAAGTGGCAGAACCACTGAGCTAAATCCCTGGCCCCACTATTGTCATTTTGATTAAATGGAAAAGACAGGTCATGGTGATGTAGGGCAACATAATTTTGTATTCTGCGCTCCCTCCTCTATTACCTGCAGTAGCACCAATGTGAGGGAGTTAAGGAAGAAATTATAGGAAATGAGTAAATTCTCGGGAATGTAGAGTGGCTGCAGGTACACAATGATAAGGGTAGTTTTGTTTCTGTTGTTGTTTTTTCCATAAGTAAATTTATTACCAAAAATTTTACAGGAAGAATGTGCAACTTGTAAAATTATATGCAATAATCAGAAATCATCAAAACAAAAATGAAGAAGTAATTATGAGGCCACAAATAAACCTAAGTGAAATCTAAATGATGAAAGGCAAACAAGAAAGTAGGAAATAAAAAATCTTAACAAAATTTGAAAGTAAGGTACAAAAAAGTGTTATGATTTAGATCTGGAATGTGCCTCAAAGGCTCTAGCTTTGAAGGCTTGGTCCCCAATGGAGGATAGCTCAGAGGTGGGGCTTTTAGAGATGACTGTGTCATAAGGTCTCTTACTTTATCATTGGAGTAGTCTATAGATGGATGCAGTTTGATGGCATTCTAGAGAGGCATTGGAAATTCAGGACATGGATGGGGTAGCATCATGGGGCATGACTTTAGGGAGTATATCTTCCCTCCAACCTCTCCCTTTCCAGTTTTCTCACCCTTTTTCTGCTTCTTGGCTACTAGGAAGTGAATGGCTTTCCTCAGCCATGTCCTTTTTCCATGATTGTCTCTGCCTTGCTATGGGGCTAAAAATAATAGAGACCACTGTCCATTGACTAGAACATCTGAAACTGTGAGCCAGAATAAATCTTTCTGTTTTAAGTTGTTTTTTTTTAGATATTTTGTCACAGCCACAGAAGACTGACTCACACAGTGAGACTGAATAAATAAACCATAATAAAAGAACTACAAAATAGAAGCTCAGAACATTTTGAGTGTATGTAGAGTGAAGGAAGGTACTATGGGAAGTGAGGCAGAGGGATCAGTTAGGAATGGGATGTGGTTGAAAGGTCTCAGTGTTAAGGGAAGTATTAAGCTCTCTTTCCCCTCTGCTACCTACTTTCGCCCTCGTTCTCCTCCACTGATTCAAATGCCCAAAATTCAGCTCTCCCTTCCCAACTGGTCGCAGATCAGGAACCAAAGCTCACCACAGAGGATGTGAAATGGAAGATGGGTGTGAGCTGTGTGGTTAAAGGTTATAGTTAAACCATGTTTACTTATAAGCCTTTCCATGTTGGAGGCAAAGGTACGTGCTTTGAGCAATTGTTTTCCTCTGGAGATAAATGTCTTGTAGACACTCTCTCCCATCCTGCCACTCTTTAAAGAGGCTTTTATAAATGATGTTCTCTCACTTCCTTTTGTTTGGCTTTTAGCAGCAGGAAGCTAAGAAAAGACCCAACTTTGGTTTTAAGGGCCTTAGGGAAGAGTTGCAAAAATAACACCTGCAGGTGTGGAAGGCAGTTCAGTGACCCCCGGTGTGCAGAAGGCCATGAAGAAATTATGAGATTAGAGGATCAAGAGAGTGACAGCAGCTGCCTTTCAGCAGGTTTCTCTTGTTGCCTTGAGAGTAATTCAACTCTAGCAGACTTATTTAAGACTTGGAAAAACAGTGCAGAGTGAAGAAAGGGCCAGAAATGATTGTTGTCCACCCTAGGGTGAGAAGAAATACTTGAGTTTTCCCCAGAACATTGTGAGGCCAAATGGCTGAGCAAATCATGTTGGCAGATTAAGAGAACATACTTCTCTGCTTTGCATTTTTCTAAGAGAGAAAAAAAGAATCTATCCAAACACTGAGAGTGCCTTAGGTCAGTTATGTTGAACGTTAGTAGAGCCAGGACAGCCGGCAAACCAAACCAAATGCCTTAAAGTTTTAAGAGTGTGGATAGGGAACAATGAAGATGTAATAAATGAAGATTAATGTCTTCTTTAAAAAAGGATTAAGCAATTTTTAATTAATATTGCATTTGGCTAACAGTCACTGACACAGCCTCTTTAAATTTCTGCTGAACTTTCACTGATGACATACAGAAACACAGAAACCCATACTGCCACTAAAACTGGAAACTTGAACCAATTTCCACAATTTTGCCAATTACAATTGCTGGTGATGTATTCAAAAGCGTATTTGCTAAATTTTACAAGAGTCTTCTCTAAGAGTAGATTCATCTACTAGTGACTAACCAGTTCAGAAATGTCAAATCGTTACCAACCAAATCAATGCAGAGGCCAATTTACTACTTTAGAGTTGACTCTTTTTGAGGTAACTGGAGTTTTCTTTTCCTTCTTTTTTCCTATCAATGGCCTGTTTCATATGCCAATTTAGGGACTACGATTCTCAATATAGAAAACAAAGCAAAGTAAAACACAAAACATCCAAATTGGCAGGCAGAAGGAAGGAATGAATAACTCAGGATACAGATTTGCCTCCTAGGAGAGGTGGGTCTGTAAGTGCTACTGTAGGGGAGGATGATAAAGGTAATCCTTTGAGGCAGTTCACCTGTTTATCATGTCAGAAAGACGGCTTGAGAGATTAGAGATCTCAGTCTAGAAGAGTCGTGATTTGTAACAGAAGGACTATTACTGAATGATTCAGATTTTGTATGTGCCACTTCACATTTGACACCTTCTTCTTACTAAGGAGTAATATTTAGAACAAAAATTTTGGGCCCTAGATTTGCTTATTTCTACTGGGCCCTTCTAGTGGCCAGAGCTATAAGAATGTGTGTGTATACCATTTTGTTGGTTTAGTTTTTTTGGCCTGTTTGGAACATGAAATTGTTTCTATATGTTACAAGTACACACTTTCTCCCTTAGTCCTTCCACTTACCTTTTCCCCATAGGTAAGTAATTTTATTCATTTCTAATGCAGATTTTCTGTGTTTGTATTTGCAAAAATAAGCAAACATACATGACTTTTATACAAAACTATACTATATATAATCTTTTGCACTTTATAATTAAAGTATATTCTGGAAATTATTTCATGCCCATTGGGCCAGATATATCTTTAAAGTGTACAGTAAGGGCCAGGTATTTAGCTCAGTGGTGCTGCCACCTACCTCAGAAGTGCAAGGTCCCAAGTTCCATCCCTGGTACCAAAAAAAAAAAAAAAAGAGAAAATGTACAGTTAATGCCAGTATAGACTTATAGCAGGAAAAAAGAAAAGCAAGAGCCAGCATAACAATGTTATCAAGTCTCAATCTTTCAGCCTGAAATGAAGAGGAACATGAATATTTAACTAGGGTCACAATTTGTTTTAAAAGAAAAAAAGTCAAGATCCTAGGAGCAGCCTTGAGGCTCAGACTGGTGCAGCTGCAGATGGATCCCAGCCAGGGCTCTGCCCTGACCCCAGAGGCTCCTGCACAACCACCCAAGCCAAAGGCCTGCCCAGAAAAGAACTGCACAGGTGCACAAGCTTCAGCCACAGGCCCGCCATACCATAGGCCACAGCCAAAGACCTGCCTGGAAAAGAACTACACAGGCAAACAAGCAACACCAAGAGGCTCACCCTGATACAATTTACAAGTGTGTGGAGAACCTAGCCAAAGCCTGTGGAGACAACAGGAACTGGGGTGCAGAGCTCCCAATCAAAGGCCCCCCTGGACAACAGCTATAGAGGCGCCCTGTGAGAAGCACACCTAGATACCATCCCAGGTGTGCACAGGCCCCAGCCAGAAGCCTTCCCAGACAACAGGTTAACTCAGGGAACCAGGAGGCCAGCGCTCTGAACCCAGAAATTGGTGTACTTGTGAGCAGCAAATTAAAGGCTGCTTGGTGGCTTGTTGAGAATTCAAGACCTTTGGGTGAACAAAAAGCCGCCTCAACAAAGGCACAGCAGCCTGCATCTGTTGAAATGAGAAGACACCTAAATAGGTCTCAAAACCAGACTTCCAGATCACGTAAGGCAACCTCAAAGGGCAACAGGATGGAACAATCTGACACGCAACCACCTGGACTCCCTGAACTGGCAACAAAAGAGGACCTGGAAAAAAATGAAATCAGAAATAATTTCTCAGAAAACAGCAGAGATTGTGCCCATAGTACAAGACATGATTAATAAATCTTGAGCAGACATAGATAAAAAAATAGAGGAGCTGAGGACCAGGATGGAATCATGGAATCCAAACATAGGAAAAAAATGGAATCCATAAAACTGATGCAAATAGATTTCCAGGAGATTAAAAACTCAATTGAAAGTTTGTGGAGCAGAATGAGCCAATGCAAGGATAGAATATCAGATGTAGAAGAAGCAATTGCAATTAGTGACCAGGAAAAGAAAAAATTCTTAAAAAGAGAAAGGGGCCATGAGAAATAAATCCAGCAGCTGCTAGATAATACAAAGAAGAATAACATCAGACTGATTGGAGTCAATGAAGAATAGGAGAGAGTGCAGACTATATAAAAAAAACCTGTTCACAGAAGTAATGGCAGAAAACTTCCCAAATAGGGGAAAAGAACTTGATATACAGACAAGTGAGGCATATAGGATGCCAACTAGCCATGATAAAAAAAAGTCTACACAGAGGCATTTAAGAGTTAAGATTCCAGAAACCTGAAAGAAGAAAAAATTCTACAAGCAGTTAGAGAAAAGAAACAAATCACATACAAAGGAAAGCCCATCAGAATCACAGCAGACTTCTCAACACAAAACCTCAAGGCAAGAAGAGCTTGGAGTGATGTATTGCAAGCCCTAAAGGAAAACAGCCTCCAACCCAGATTGATGTACCCTGCAAAGCTATCTTTCAAATTGACGGAGAAATAAGATACTTTCATGACAAAGAGCACCTTAGAAACTTCATGAATACCAAACCAGCACTCCAAAACATTTTAAACAGTATCCTAGGAAAAGACAACAAGGATCACAATCCCAGGAAGCCCAGCAGAATGAAACCATTGGCCACAACAAGAAATTAAATGCAAAGGGGGGAATCCAACAAAAAGAAAAAAGCATGACAATGATGTCAACACATATCAGTTATAACCATCAATGTTGATGTTCTCAATTCACTTATCAAAAGAAATAGACTGGCAGAATGGGTCAAGAAGCAAGATCCAACAATAATGCTGCATACAAGAGACACACTTAATTCAGAAAGAAACTCATAGACTGAAAGTTAAAGGGCAGAAATCAATACTCCATGCAACAGGAACCTGAAAAAAAGCAGGAGTAGCTATCCTCTTTGCACATCAAGTGGATTTCAAACGAAGACTGATTAAGTGAGACAAAGAAGGACACTACATCCTTGTAAAGGGAACAATCCAAGAAGAAGAGATAAGAATCATAAACATATATGCACCTAACACTAGTGCACTCAACTATATAAAACAAATACTAATGGACATAAAAAACCATATAAGCACTATTAAAATAGTAGCAGGGGACCTCAATACACCACTGTCACAAATAGATAGATCAACTAGACCAAAAAAAAGCAATGAAATAGTAGAACTCAATCAAACTCTTAAATTAATGAACTTAATAGATGTTTACAGAGTGTTCAAATCCACAAAATCAGAATATACATTATTTTCAGGTGCACATGGTTTGTTCTCTAAAACAGGCCACATACTTGATCATAGAACATGTTTAAACAAGTGCAAAGGAATTGAAGCTATCCCTTGTATATTATTGGACCACAGTGCAATGAAATTGGAGATCAATAGCAAAAGAAACTGTAAGAACTTCATAAACACATGGAAATTGAACAACACACTTCTGAATAACCAATGGGTCACAGAGGAAATTAAAGAAGAAATCAGACAGTTCCTACCTTTAAATGACAATGACTATACAACATATCAGAATCTATGGGACACAATGAAAGCAATCTTATGAGGGAAATTCATAGCAGTGAATATTTGTATTAGGAAAACAGCAAGCCCAATTAAACTACCTAATGCTGAACCGCAATCTTCTAGAAAATGAAGAGCAGGATAAACCCAAAGCTCATACAAAGGAGGAAATTATAAAGATCAGAGCAGAAATCAATGCAATCGAGACTAAGAGAATGATACAAAAAAATCAATGAAGCCAAGAGTTGGTTCTTTCAAAGAATAAATAAAATTGACAAACCTTTAGCCAATCTCCTCAAAACAAAAAAGAAAGAAAAGGCCCAAATGCATGTAATTAGGAATGAAAAGCATGAAATCCCAATGGACCCAGTAGAAATCCAGAGGTCATCAATACCTACTTCAAGAACCTATACACCAATAAGATGGAAAACACAGAAGAAATGGACAGATTCCTAGATAAATATGATTATCAAAGTTGAATGAAGAAGACCTAAAAATTCTAAACAACCCAATATCAACCAATGAAATTGAAAATGTAATTAAAAATGTACCAACTAAGAAAAGCCTGGGTCCTGATAGCTTCACTACTGAATTCTACAAGACATTTAGACAGGAACTACTGCCACTACTGTTTAAACTCTTCAATGAAATTGAAAGGGAAGCAGTACTCCCAAATTCATTCCTGGAAGCAAGCATCACCTTGATCCCCAAAGCAGAGAAAGACCCAACTGAAAAAGAGTACTATATGCCAATCTCCCTAATGAACATAGATGCAAAAATCCTTAATAAGATACTGGCAAATAGAATGCAGAAGAGCACCAAGAAGATCATAGACCCTGACCAAGGGGGATTCATCCCAGGGATGCAGGGATGGTTCAACATACACAAATCAATCAATGTAATATACTTTATTAATATAGCCAAGGACAAGAACCCTCTGATCATTTCAATAGATGCAAAAAAAGCATTTGACAAAATCCAATATGCATGTATGATAAAAACTCTACAAAAATTGGAATAAATGGTCTCTACCTCAATCTGATAAAAGCCATCTATGAAAAACCAACAACCAATATCATACTAAATGGTCAAAAACTGAAATCCTTCACACTAAAATCAGAAGCAAAACAAGGATGTCCATTATCACCATTCCTGTTCAATATAGTTTAGGAAATATTAGCCTCAGCAATTAGAGAAGATACAGATAAAAGGAATAAAGTTAGGAAACAAAGAACTCAAATTGTCATTATTTGCATATGACATGATACTCTAAATAGAAGACCCCAAGAACTCCACCAAAAGTCTTCTAGACTTAATAAACCAAATTCAGTCAAGTAGCTGGATACAAAGTCGACACACAAAAATCAATAGCATTCATCTACTCAAAAAACACACTCAGAGAGAAAGAAATGAGGCAATCAATTCCTTTAACAATAGTATCCAAAAAAATTGAAATACCTAGGAATCTACCCAACAAAAGAAATCAAAGACCTCTACTCTGAAAACTATAGCACTCTGAAAAAAAGAGATGGAAGATTATATCAGAAAATGGAAAGATATCCCTTGCTTCTGGGTAGGAAGTATCAATATAGTGAAAATGGCCATACTTCCAAAACTGCTATGTAGATTCAATGCAATCCCAATTGAAATTCCAGCAGCATACTTCACAGAATAGCAAGAGCAACTTTAGGCAATAAAAACAAGGTAGGGGGGTATCACAATCCCCAACCTGCAAATGTACTACAAAGCTACTGTGAAAAAAACAGCATGGTACTGGCAAAGAAACAGACCTGAGGACCAGTGGAACATATCAGAAGATGCAGAAACAATTCCAGACACATTCAACCACCTCAACTTAGACAAAGGAGCCAAACACCCTCACTGGAGGAAAGATAGCCTCTTTAACAAATGGTGCTGGAGAAATTGGGTTTCAACTTGCCAAAGATTTAAACTAGACCTATATCTCTCACCATGCACTAAACTAAAATGAAAATGGATTCAAAAATCTAAAAATTAAAACAGAAATGCTGAACTGCCTGGAACAGATGTTAGGTAGAACTTTGAAGACGTTGGTGTAAGAAAGGATTTTATGAACAAGACTTCAGTTGCCCATGAACTAGCACAAACAATCAATGAGTGGGATTTTTTCTTACGAAAAAGCTTCTTTATAGCAAGAGAAAACATCAACAGTGTGAAGCGGCAACCCACAATGTGGAAAAAAATTTCCACCAGCTGTCCCTCAGACAAAGGTCTACTATCTAAAATCTATAAAGAAGTTAAAAAAAAAGATCAGACCTCCCAAATTTAAAGACCCAATCCAAAAATGGGCATCTGAAATGAACAGACATTTCTCAGACAAAGAAGTAGAAATATCAAAGAAACATGAAAAAATGTTAAACATCACTGGTCATTCCAGAGATACAAATGAAAACAGCAGCCCTGCAGAAAGAATGGCTGCTATCATGAAATCAACCAATAACAAATGCTGTAGGGGCTGTGGGAAAAGAGGAACCCTGCTCCATTACTAGTGAGAATGTAGACTGGTGCAACCACTGTGGAAATCTGTTTGACAGTACCTCAAAGAAATAGGATTGGAAGTCCCATGGTGGGGATCTTCCCCAAAGAATTAAAACAATCATGCTACAGTGATATATGTGCACTCATGTTCATAGCAGCACAATATGTGATAGCTAAAACTTGGAAGCAATCCAATTGCCCATCAATTGGAGACTGGATAAAGAAAATGTGATTTTAAAAAAATAAAATGGAGTATTACTCAGCCATAAAGAATGAGAAGCTAGATACATTTATAGCTAAATGGATGCACATTGAGGTGATACTCTTAAGTGAAATAAATAGGACACACACATGTAAACACCGAATAGTTTCTCTAGTGTGAGAAACTGAAAGTGTAAATAAAGACTAATAGGTATAATAGTTAATGTGAATTAGGAAGAAAAGGTGCAGGGGGAAGGGGACCTGGGAGGGGTAGGGGGAAGGAAGGAAGGAATTGAATTAATATGAGAAAAAAATGGAAGCAAAGTCTTTGTAGATTGAGAGGGGTGGAGCAATTGAAAGGAGGGCAGGGGAATAGGGAAAAAATAAGAACCAAGATGGAATATGTAAAGGTGCAAATTTCCAATGATGAATGTCATTATATTGTATACCTAAAATGTACCAATAAAATTAATTTTAAAAATAAAAGAAAAAAATCAAGAATGATCTACATGAAGAATGATGACTGTATGAAATTCAAAGAAAAGAATCCTATAGTTATCCATGCATATGATTAAAGGTCTGAGCAAAAGAAGAGAACAACCCTGGTTCAGCACCCTTCAGAGTTGGAACACAAGCAAGCAAGATCTGCAGGTTTTGGATGCAAAAGATGAGACCAAAGAACATTATACCTAGGTAAGAGGTCTTTTATCTGTAAAAATTACAGAGAGATTTTCAAATGTAGAAAAATTCAAAAACTAAAGAACACAAGATGCTTTTGAAACTATTACTTATTAACAAAATCAAGAAAATAAAGAGAATTATCAAAGAAAGGAAGTTAAGAATGTGAGAATCATTTAATGAAAAAATTGGTGGTGCATTTTGAAGCTATTTATACATCAAACAGAGACTTATGTTTGGGATTATTGTTGTGCAGAAAAGCTTAAATCTTATAAATCTCAAAAGGAATCTATATCACATAAAGTATAATGTTGATATAGTTATAATGGAATCACACTGACATCCTATTATGATAATTTTCTTGTCCTTAAAAGACTAAGTCAATTCCAATTCACATTTTTTTTTGGTACCAGAGATTGAACTTGGGTCCTTGTGCTTGCGAGACAGGCGACGGAACCATTGGGCTAAATCCCCGGCCCTCCAATTCACTTTTAAAGATATGGTAAAAGGAAATGGAAATGTAAAAATAATAGGCCATATTCTTCCTAAATTTTGGTTGGTGAGAATAAGACAGAAGAAGATATATGCCAGAAATCAAGTCTGGCACAATGATGCATCCCTATGATCCCTGTTATGAAGGCGACTGAAGCAAGAGAAGCACAAGTTCAATCCCAACCTGAGCAAAATTGTGCTTCCCTGTTTCAAAATAAAAAGTAAAAAGGCCAAGGGATGTAGCCTAGTGGCAAAGTAGCTGCTTAGCATGTGTTGAGATCTGGGTTCAATCCTTAGTATTGTAATAAAAAATGATGTACACCAGAGATTAGACAATAACATTATAGGGAACAGCAAGAAATAAAAGCCACAGTAAGCCATAAATGACTAGCAAAACTGACTGAGAGAAAGGTGTTTTTAGTCAACCAAATGTTTAATGAAGTATCAAATTAAAGTATCATTCCATATCTCTCATTATATAGCAACATACATGGAAAAATAGTAACTAAACAACAAAAACCTAAAAATTGCATAATTTATGAAATTTCTAATTAAAAGGCAATTAGAAAACAATATGAAAATAATCATAGGAAAATAGCAGTCAAGACATGTCAAGTTGGTCAAGTAAGCTTTGCTTGATTAAAGAAATTTACAAAGTTTTTGTATCTGTCTGAGTGAACAAAAAATAATGGCAAGAGAACTGTATTACATTTAATATGAGAAATGAGAAAATGAACAACAAATTAAGCTAAAGGCATGGAACAGGAAATAAGATAAAGCAAAGATAATTTTTTAAAAAGAAGAAAAGCTAAATATTAAAATTGATAACAAAAAATTTCTTTAGGAAAAAACCCAATAAAATAGAGAATCTATTAGACAGCTTCATAAGGAAAATTATAGAATCACAAAATAGTAAATCGGGAGAAAAATAGAAAAATGACTACTGATGCATAAAAAGTATTTAAACATTTATGAAACTATTAAAATACATTTGGGATCGTGGAATGGAGATTTTTTTGTGGAAAATTAGAAATTATGTTATAAAAGGGAGTAAACAGGTCAGTAACAATGAAGAAAATTTGATAGAATTATGAAACATATTTTTCCAAATGACATGGTGTTCTTAGCAAAGGAATGTTTTCAAATATTTTAAATTGCTGTTCTTGGTAGGTGCATTAGTCAGCTCAGACAGCTATAATAAAATATCATAGTCAAGGAGGTGTGTACACCACAGACATTTATTTTCTGACAGCCCTGGAGGCTAGAAGTCCAAGATCAGGTGTCCAATGTGGTTGGATTCTGCTGAGGGCTCTCTTCCTAGACTGCAGGGTGGCTGCCTTTTTGCTATGTCCTCACATGGAAGAGAAATTATCCTGGTCTCTTTTTACAGAGGTACTAATCCTATCATGACATCCTCACCCTCATTTAAATTCAATTAACTTCTAAAAGTTCCATCTCCAAATATCATCACACTGAGGGTTAGGAATTAAGTATATGAATGTTGGAAGCACAGTTCCGTCCATAGCAGGAGACTAGATGGAAGAATAGAGTGTTAAGTTAGATGTTCAAGGATGGTAAAGACAATGCTGAACAATGACAAAGAGACAGCACTGAGGGGAAGTGACTAGATCAAATCTCTACTTTGGGGTTTATTATTAACTATCTGACTAGTGATACTGGCATTAACTATATGAACCATGCAGTGCAAGGTTTCTGGGAAACACTTCATTTATCAGTCACTGGACATGGGAGGATCTTCAGGTGCAGGTCATTCCCAAAGAGAGACTCAGTGAACAGGTGTCATCTGCTTTCAGCAGCTGAGGAAAAGTGTGCTTCAACTTCAAAGTGGGGAGGTCCAGACCACTCCATAGTGCCCACTGCGGTCCACACTTTGCACTGAAGAGATCTACCTTTTTGCTAAATGTTTTCACAGAAGCTTTTAGTGAATTCAGATGCACCTCTTTTCTTAAAGAAACAAGAAAGCAATAAGTATAATGAACTCCAGGCTTTCCTATTTTCCCTGATCTTTAGCAAGTCCTGTTTCTACAACCCCTAGGGCTTCTGTTGCCTTGGTGGCTTAACTAGTGAGGGCGCTCATGATCTCTTTCTTCATGTGTCTGAGTCCTTGGTTATGACCTCTTTCTCATGCTGTGGCTGCAGAACATATCATATGACCATTACAACTGGGGAGAGGAGTACCAGGGAGCATGCTTGTTTTCAGCCACAATGCTCCTTTTCCCTGTTGTGCAACTCCTTCTGGGCATCAGCACCAGTTACTACTGTCAGAATGATGGTATTCTTTATTTGTCATTTTTTCTTCTTTTCCACATCATAAGGAAGCTGAAGAGACTAGATGACAATCAAGACATGAAATTTAATGAGATTATTACAGGGTCTGCTGGTGGATGTGTTCTGGCTGCTAAACTTCTAAATGCACAGATCCCAGAGTTGTAGGCACAGGATGCAAACATTGTCTGAGTTGGCCACTGGAAGTAATAGGATTTGACTGTTAAAATTATGCCACAGTTATATATTTACAGCAGCAGCTATCAATGGTAGGTGCTTTTATCTTCTTAAGGGACAAGGTTGGGAGGGGGTTGCTATTGGCCTCAGGTATTTTGAGCCAGGGATGATGCAAGGCCTCCACCTCCCCCCTAATGACTTCTCTAGTTTAGAATGCCAATCCTGCCAGTGTGAACTTAGTATCTACTGATCTTGGAGGGTGGGCTCCAGCCTTCCAGGGTCTTATCTCTAACTGGCACTTCAGCTGTGCCTTTAACAGGTTGTGATAGGCAGAAACTTCTGGGTAGAGATGTATGGTATGAATTTAATGGAACCTTTGATCTGGTGTCCACTATTACACCTCTTTTCTGCAAAATGGGCCCATTGACTCCATGTGATATTGTCCAGTGTCCAGTGCTGATGTATCAACCATTCTGCAAGTCTATTATGAGGGGTTTGACTGAGGTCCTCTACACAGTAAAAGAAGATTCGTGCCAAGTGTGTGTTAGATCTAGCCAAAGATGAATCATGCCATATTCTATGGTTAAATCTTCACACAAATTCAGTATGCTGCCAAAGGGCTCACTTTTTGTTTTTTGTGTTTTTTCCTCCCTGTGGTACCAAGGATTGAAATCAGGGCCTATAGAAACTTGATCATGATAGGCAGTTCTGGAACACAGTCACTTGATGTCTCACAGTCAGCTTCCTTAACGTCCATTATAGATTCTTTCCATTGTAGAGAATGAGTAACACTTTTGTTAGGTGTTCATTGATTTTGGTCTTAGGGAGCCATGTTTGACTGGATAATCTATAGCTGCCCCCAGATTAGACTCTACTTGCTAGCATCCAAACTTGCTTCTCATTACTATTAGTGTGCCATGTTGTTTCTGATAATCGAATGCTGCTATATGATGTCTACAATTTTGGCAATCTTGTAATTCATTTTGCTGTCATAGGGTCAAATTCTCTACAGCATCTCCCACTATCAGTTTTGCCTACAAATTAGGGCTACCATTTAGCTGTTTGCCAATGCTGCTGCCCTTCTGACTGGTGCATTCCTGCCTGCTTTGGTAAGTAGAACATTATTTGGATCAGCTCTTGAAATATGGCAATCAGGTGGGTTTTCCAGTCTTAGTAATATTTCCACTCAAGCGCTCTTCTTTTATCACCTGCTATCATGATGATTTGACATTTCTACATTGCTTACGGTGGGCCACTGCTTTTGCCAAATTATTTAGAGAGCATTTTAATATTTTCTTCTATGGTCCCTCTCAGAGTTTGAATCCCCATATCACATGACAGTTCCTATATCTATAAATACTTCCTCATTGTGATGATTAATTTGATGAGGTCATAAAGTAAATACCTAGGCAAACATGATTTTGAATATGTTTGCAAGGATGATTCTGGATGAGAATTAATAATACCCTCTTTATCTTGTAGTAACTTGAGAATAAAATAATTTTACTGAAATACTTCTAATATGTAAGAAATAGGTTCCTAAGTAAGTCAGAATGAAAATATCATACTATTTTAAGCATAATAACGATAACTGAACAAAATTCCCTAATAAATCTGGATAACACAACATAATCACAATGATAGGTATTCAAAATGTAGGAAATACATGCATATATGCAAGTACTATTTCTACATTTCAGTGTATTAATTATCTTCAGAGTGGATGGAATTGTTATTCTATTCTTCTTTTCCCCCTATTAAGTTTATTGGTACATTTTAGGTAGAAAATACAGTTACATTCATCTTTGGGATCCTGTACCTTTACATGAGTATCTTGGTTCTTTTTTTCCCCCTCCCCTGCCCTCCCTTCACCCCCTCCACCTTTCCCTATTTGAAAAGACTTTGTTTCCATTTTTTTCCTTTTCTCATATTTTTTCTCTTCCCTTTTCTCCTTTCCCCTGCCCCTCCCACTTCCTCTGCTCCTTTAGACCTTTTCTTCCTGTAAAACAATATCAATTATATATATTTTAAACTACAATATCAAGATCTAGGAGACATTACCACAGATTTTACAGAATTTAGAAGGATACAGAAAGCATATTTCAAAAATCTGTTTTGAAATAAATTTGACAACTTCTAAGAAGTACCTTGGAAGACAAATTAATGAAACTAACTCTGGAGAAAATATAAAATTTGAATAGCACCTTTTAAAGAAAGTATATTCCTAGCTTGAAAACCTACCTATATGACAACAGCAGGTTCATATACATTTTAACTGATAAATTATATCAAACAATTAAAGCAGAAAAAAGAAGGAACACTTTTCCCCTCACTTTAGGAAATCAACATTATGCTAATCCTAAAACTGGATAAAGATAATAGAAAAAAAGTATGAACATAGATAGAAATTTGTTTAACAAAACGAACTATTAGAAGTCAGATCTGGCAGGATGTAGAAGTGGTTTTGTTACAGGGATGGCAGTGTTGGTTCAGCACTGGAAGATTGACACCCAGAAGTCATCATTTTAACAGAGGAAAGGAAAAAGCCATATGATCGTGTCACTAGTTGGAGAAAAAATATTGGACTAAATTCTACAGCTGTTCATGGTAAAAGCTATCAGGAGACTAGAAGTAGAACAGAACCTTCTCAACAGATTAAAGACCTGTACTACATACTTCCAGTGGAACACCTTATATGAATGGAGAAGATACAATACTTTCTCCTTCAGTTGGGGAACAAGGGCAGATATGCTTACTCTTTATCTGTCCATTAAACTTTGAAACCTAGATCCCACCAAAATAGTCTGGCAATAAAATGATGCAATTAGGATAAGATTGGCCAGTAAATAGCCAGTATAGCACAAGGAAAGATGTGCAACATTAGAATCAGAAAAATACTAATCAGTACCATAACAAGATTGAATTATACACTCATTAGGAAGATGAAGTTAAAAGTTTTAAAAGCCTTGTCATGACTTTTTCTTTTTGTTGGATTCTCCCCCTTTTGCATTTAATTTGTCACACCCAATGAATTCATTCTGCTGGGTTTCCTGGGGTTGTGATCCTCATTGTCTTTTCCTAGGATATTGTCTAAAATTTTTTGGAGTGCCGGTTTGATATTCATGAAGTTCCCGAGGTGCTCTTTATCATGAAAGTATCTTATTTCTCCATCAATTTTGAAAGATAGTTTTGCAGGGTACATCGATCTGGGTTGGAGGCTGTTTGCCTTTAGGGCTTGAAATACATCACTGCAAGCTCTTCTTGCCTTGAGGGTTTGCATTGAGAAGTCTGCTGTGATTCTGATGGGCTTTCCTTTGTATGTGATTTGTTTCTTTTCTCTCACTGCTTGTAGAATTTTGTTCTTCTGTTGGATTTCTGGAATCCTAACTATTATATGCCTATGTGTAGATTTTTTTGATTAAGGCCAGCTGGAGTCCTATATGCCTCACTTATCTGTATGTCAAGTTCTTTCCCCTTCCTTGGGAAGTTTTCTGCCATCACTTCTGTGAACAGTTTTTTATGTCATCTGCACTCTCTCCTTTTTCTTCATTGACTCCAATCAGTCTTATGTTATTCTTCTTTGCATCACCTAGCAGCTGCTGGATTGATTTCTTGAGTTCCCTTACAATTTTAAGGCAATTTTTCTTTTCCTGGTCACTAATTGCAATCTTTTCTTCTATATCTGAACTTCCCTCCTCATATTGGTTCTTTCTGCTGCGCAGACTTTCGATGGAGTATTTAATCTCCTGGAAATCTGTTTGCATCTGTTTTATGGTTTCTATTTGCTTCCTATGTTGGTATTCCATCATGTTCCTCAGATCCTCTATTTTTTTTGTCTGTGTCCCCTCTAGATTTATTAATCATGTCTTGCACCATGAGCAAAATCTTTGCTGTTATCTGAGTAATTATTTCTGATTTCATTTTTCCCAGATCCTCTTTTGTTGCCAGTTCAGAGAGTCCAGGTGGTTGAGTATCAGATTGTTCTATCTTGTTTCCCTTTGGAGTCACTGTAGGTGATCCAGAAGTCTGTTTTTGAGGCTTGTTTATGTGTCTTCTCATTTCCACGGGGGCGTTGCTTCTGGTGCCCGTGTGGCTCAGCTTCTCTGCCCTGGGAGCTTGGGATCATGGTGGGGGAGCTTCCTTTCAGGTTTTGGGACCGGCTCAGCTTCTCTGCCCTAGGAGCTTGGTATGGCAGTGGGGGAGCTCTGTTATTCTATTCTTACATTTATATATTACCTCAGTCTTTTAATCATCCAACCTATTGATATTTTTTAGGAATTCCATATTGTAGTTGATATTTTCTTTCCTTGTTAGACTTTTCTTTACTTGTTGTGGTTCAAATTACATGTATTGTTTTTATTTCAGTTTAGGGCCAGAAGGTTCTTTGAGTCTTTTTATAACATTTATTTGCTATTTGCTTTTCACAGAACTTTATACTTGACCTCACAACATTATTATTAGAAATGATTTTCTTTTTGTTTTCCAGCTTGCTTTAAGAATATCCAATTTCTCTTGATATATTCTGAAGAAGAAAACATGAATATTTTGTTTGCTTCTGGTTATAAAGCCAACTAGACCATGACAATTTGTTCCAGTGACTAAGTTAGAATGCCCTCTTGCTGAAACAGTGTTACCCACAATACACCCCAGTGCTAGAGGACATTAGTGGGCATAATGTGATGCTCTCTTTATTTATTCAAGTATAAAACTTTAAATGAGTGACTGTGCCATGCAAGAGAATTCTAGGAAGTATTTGCTTCAGGGTTTCCAAGACTACTGTCACATTTGATGATTTTCTAGGAGGCCTCCTAAGACTCAGAAATCATGATACAAATAGTTATTATTTATTATAATAAAAATGATACAGAATAAAATCAACAAAGAGGAAAGTGCACAAGGAAAATTCCAGAGGAAATAAGGCATCAAGAATGACCTGTACTTATGAAAGTTATATGACAGTGATGTGAGAGTTAAAATTGACTATGTAATGGGCTGGGGATTTAGCTCAGTGGTACGGCCTCCTGCCTCACAAGCACAAGGTCCTGAGTTTGGTCCCCAGTACCAAAAAAAAAAAGAGAAAGATTGACTTTATAACTTGATTGGCTTAGGATCTGCCCAGAGGATTGGTGGAGCACACTTCTGTGTGTGTCTGGATGGGTCATGGAAGTAAGACCTTAGGTACTGTACCTAGTTTCTTGCCCCTTTTTCTTGGCACTGTTCCTATGCTCTGCTTCTCAGCCTCAAGGAACTAAGCACCTTTGCTCTGCCATAACTTTCTACCACATTTCTACCTTTCAGCCAGCTGACCATGGACTGAATTCCCTTAAAACATGAGCTAAAGTAAACCTTTCCTCCTTTAAATTGTGGGTGTCTGATACTTGTCTAGTAACAGGAAGGCTTACCAATACAAGGATACAGCTACCATTTTTTAAAACATATCACAGAGGAAGGTTCTAAAGCATTTGGTCACCAAGACTTACACTTACACAGAGATCAATCTGCCAGAAGTTGAATACCATATGGTTTGATGATTCAATTGACAGTAATTCCCAGAAATTCCTTACCAAAAGATATTTTATATAGTAGAATGACAAAAAAGAATATTGGCACATATTACTAGAGTTCCATTCAATTGTCAATAGCTAAACTTACTTACCTATAGCACATGACCAGAATATATCTCCTATTGGGATGCCATTCCAGTTTGCAGGTTTCTGTTTAGCATCCTCAGGCTGCACCAAAGGAAGTGATCTTTTCAAGCATATGGCTTCACTCTTTCAGACACTTCATCTAATTGTGCTAAAAGACAACATTAATCTCTTTATATGAGCCCTCTTCAGGTAACAATGGAATGTATTTCCCTCATTGCAGAACTCAATTTTTTCATGCCTTACCTTTTTCTACTATTTACGTCTCTCTGAATTTGTCAAGGATTTTAACTCAAACTATTTCATCTTTGGGAGGATGTCTTATACCCCTATGGTGCCTGCACAAATTACCAACAGAAGTAGAAGCCTAGATATTGTTTTGCCTTCAGCCAGCTTCTTTTCATCTAGGGCAAGATGCACAGAACTAGTATCTATTTTGTCCACAAAGAAATAGTGCTTCAATCACTGACAATTCCAACTTTGTCTATGGGATGAAGGCAAAATCCATCCCATCAAATCCTCAGGAATTCTGCCAAAAATGTTTACAGATATAATTTCTTGTTTAGGAATCTTCTCTGCTTCTAGCATCTAGATTTGTAGCTCTCTTGCAGAAATGTTGCAACAGGTAGGGAAAAAGAAATTTGAGGGAAAAAATGGAAATAAAGTCTTTGTAAATAGGGAAGGGTGGAGGGGGTGAAGGGAGGGCTAGGAATGGGGTGAAAAATAGGAAACAAGATGCATTATGTAAAGGTACAATTCCCAATGAGAAATGTAATTGTGTTGTATACCTACAATGTACCAATAAAAGAATTTAATTTAAAAAAAAAGAAAGTTGAGGGAGTGTGTGAAAAATTAAATAGTCAAACAGTATCTCCTCCTACCTACTCTTCCTCAGATTCCAGAGAAAAGTGAGGGAAATCTGTCGAGTGGAGACCCTCACTGGCCTCCCCCATGTTGAATGTGAGCACTCAGTTTGGAAGGCTTGGAAGGCAGTCCTTTATGCAGTTTTTGGCCCCATGTTCGATAGCAAATGTACAATTACTTGTTCTAATTTTCTACCAAACCATTATTCTGTGGCTCATAAGCAACAATTTTTCCATTTGATGTGATGTTGTTTCTCTCATTTTTAGAATCTATGTGTTTATTGTTTTGAAAATTATAACCCAAAGGTCCAAATTGATATAATAGTTTTGTTTCTGTCCTCTTATAATGTTTTGAACTTTTACATCTCACCACTGAATACACAAAGCATTTCTTCCTGTTGGGACCCATTTGTAGCCTCCTGGGGCAACAAGCAGCAATCTGATCTAGTGCCAGCTATATGTGAGTCCTTTCCTCTAGGAAAGTTGCTTCATAGCTGTTATCAGGATGGACACATTTACCAGAAAGATGAATTTATGATGAAGTTTATTTGGAAGAACAAATAAAAATATATAGAAAGGCTTTAAAAATAAAAGGATGGTGCTTTTATTCATCACAAATATAAGGTCTTAATAAATAAAACAGTGGGCTATTGTAATATGATGAAATTGTCAGGCCCATGGAATATAATAGAAAATCAGAAGTAGACAAAGTTCTATCTATGGAAATTTATAAGACCCCAAAGCAATATTTTAAATAAATGAGGAAAGTATGACTTTTTAATTAGCCATTGTTGTATAACAAGATAGGTAGAAAAGAATAAAACCATTTCCTAAGCTAGGTAAATTTCAAATTGATGAACATTAAAAGGTAAAAATAAAATGGGACAAAATTAGAAGAAAACATGGGTGGATTTTAAAACAATGTATGATGAAGCAATAACCTTTCTTAACTGTGACTCAAAATCCAGGTATAAAGGAAAAGTGTTGGTAAATTAGGCAAGTGGGGGTGTCTTTGCAATGGCAATCCCTACATGCTCCTGCCCATCATAAACACAGGAAGGCACACCACAGAAAAGCAAAAAAATAATCAGCTTATGTAACAGACAGCGGATTAATATTTCTAACTAGAAAGGATTTCTAAAAATTGGAAAGAAGATGACTAACAACCAAATTTAAAATTGCCATAGTAAAAAAAACCGCAATTGCCCTTCAAAACCTTATAAAGTGTTAAACCATGCTCAGAATAAAGGAAACACAAATTAAAGCTGCACTAAGACCATTTCTCATCTGTCACACAAAACATCCAGACATTTTGTAAGTCTCCTTGGTAAGAGATACTGTGTGGAAACAGGTATTCTTGAACCATGCTACGCTGAACGCAGAATGGATACAACCCTTATGCAGACAAATTCTGTATGCTTTATTTTTTGACTCATTGTTCCACGTTTAGGAATCTAGCCCAGCACTACAGTGAGAATGTAAAAATTACATATGCACAAAGATATTGTCTAATGACTATTTGCAACAGCAAAACAAAACAAGTATGCAAACCAAAAAAATTAAAAATCTTCTGAAGCTTGTATTTTTCTTGGTAGAGTTTTATTCCATGTTTTTTATAATGTATATATTTGCTAGACATTTTTATATCACCGATTAAATATAATTGATATATTTACTTCTATCATTTGATTATGATTTTAATAATAATAAATATTATTTGAATGCTTATTATGTATAATTCAATGTTCAAATATAATAAATCTGTAAAGTAGGTACAAATAGCATCTACTTTGTGCATATAGGAAAGCTGAAGAATAGTAGGGTTAAGTAACCTGGCAAAGGTCACACATTTAGCTTGTAGCAGAGCTTAAATTTAATCTGAATGGCCCAAAACATGTGGCATGAGATTAACCACAATCCCAATTTGCCTCTTTTGTGTCTACTATCCTCTTCCCTTTCTAATACTATTTATTTTTTTTGGTAGCTGAATTTTGTCAGAGGTTAGATTTTTTTAATAGACTATTTTTTAAAGCAGTTCTAAGTTCACAGCAAATTGAGCAGATGATACAGAGATTACCCATGTACTTGACCTTACACATGTGTAAATTCTGCTATTGTGGACTTCTGAAAGCAGAGTAGTACATTTGTTACAATCAGTGAGCCTACATTTGCACATTATTAACACTGAATGTCCATAATTTACATTTGACAGTGTACAGTATGTGGATTTGGGCAAATGTACAATGCTATATATCTACAATTATAGGACCATACATAAGAGTTCTACTACCCCCAAAATATTCTGTGTTATTCATCCCTCCCTGTCTTCTAACCATGGGTGTTCTTACTCCCTCCATAATTTTGCCTTTTCTAGAATGTTATATAGTTGGAATCATACAATAGGTAGCCTTTTCAGACTGCTTCTTTCACTTAGTAGTAATATGCATTTAACATTTCTTGCTGTCTTTTCCATTGTTTCATACCTCATGTCTTTTTAGTGCTGAATAATATCCCATTATCCGGATGTATTTATTTATCCATTCACTTTCTATAGGATATTTTGGTTGGATCCATGTCTTCACAGTTATGAATAAAGCTGATAAAAACATCTGTGTGCAGGTTTTTGTGCAGCCAGAGGTTAGCTTTTTAAATGAATTTTCTGAGGTATAATTCATATATTGAACAATTCACCCTTTTAAAGTATATAATACAATAGATTTAGTGTAGAATTGAGAAACTATCACCACAATCAATTTTAGAACATTTTCATCACTCTCAAAAAAGAACTTACCTATTGTAAGACACTCCCCATCTCCTCAGTCTTAGGCAACTACTAATCTATTTTCTGTGTCTATGGATTTATGAGTTATGAAAATTTCATATAAATAGAATTACATTATACTGTACATGGCACTTTATGATTGGTTTCTTTTTTTTTAAGGGGGGGGACTGGGGATCAAACTCAGGACCTACTATTGTGAAACAGCTGCCAGAACCACTGAGCTATATCCTCATCTCTGGCTTCTTTGATTTGCTTTCAAAGTTCATCTATGTTGCAGCATGTATAAATATTAAATTTTATTTTATTGCTGTGTAATATTTCATGTATAGGTGTTATATTTTATTTATCCATCTATCATCAAGTGAACATTTTATTTGTTTACACTTTGGGGTTATGAATAAGCTCATGTTAAGATGTATATTTTCAATTCTTTTGAGTATATACCTAGGAGTGGAATTACTGGCTCATAGATACCTATATTTAATGTTTTGAGGAATTACCAAACTCTTTTCTAAAGTGATTCCCATTTCAGAATCCTACCATGAATGTACAAGAGTTTCAATTTCTCCATATCCCCAATAATACTTTATTTTATTCATCCTATTGGGTGGGAAGTGGTACCTTATTGTTTTGATTTTTACCTCTTTGCTAGCTAATGATACTGAACACCTTTTCACGTGTTTATTAACAATTTGTATATCCAATTTTCCAAATCCTTTGTCTACATTTACTTGAATTGTCCTTTGATTATTGAGTCATATTTATATATTCTAGATTCAAGCTCCTAAATATGATTTACAACTTTGTTTCCTATTGGGTTGTCTTTTCTTTTTCTAGATGGTACTCCTTGAAGCCAAAATGTCTTCATTTCATGATGTCTAAGTTTTGTTGCTTCTAATTTTGTTGTCATACCAAGAAACTGTTGTCTCAGTCAAAGATCATAATAAGATGTATAGATGGGCTTTTCTATAAAGGAATTGCATTCTTTTATTTTTACATGTAGATTCTGGATCTACTTTGAGCTAATGTTTGTGTCTAGTGTGTATAGTGTGCATTTATTTTTCACATTTGGACATGCAGTTGAGCTGGAAAGCATTCTTACACTTTCACTTAAAAATAAATAGTTACAAGATCCCGGCAAACAGTGGTGTGGACCACAGCAGCAAAGCTGTAGTGAGGTCCAGCTAGGGCCCTGCCCCAACTCCCACAGCTTGGCAAAACAGGCCTGAGCCAAGGACCCAACTGGAAAAGAGATGCACAGGCACACAAGTAATAGCCAGAGGCTCACTACAATACCATCAGTAAGTGTGCAAAGACCCTAGCCAGAAGTCTGCTCAGACACCAGGGACTGGGGTCTACAGCCACCACACAAAGGCCCTCCTTAGGGAGGAGACTACAGCTATGTGGGGGGCAGGCCCTAGCCAGAGACATGCCTAGATACCATCTGAAGTGTGCATAGACCCCAGCCAGAAGCCCGCTCAGACAACAGTCAGCTCAAGGAACCAGAAGGCAATCATTCTGAACCCAGGAATTGGTGCCCTTGTGAGCAGCAGAGAAAAGGCCACTCAATGGCTTGCTGAGAATTGAAGACCACATGAGTGAGCAAAAAGTTACCTCAACAAAGGCAGAGCAGGCTGCCTTTGAAAACCATTGAAACAAGAAGACACATAAACAGGTCTCAAAACCAGACTTCCAGATCACCTAAGGCAACCCCAAAGGGCAACAGGATGGAAAAATCTGATACTCAACCACCAGCACTCCCTGAACTGGCAGCTAAAGAGGATCTGGGAAAAATGAAAACAGAAATAATTTCTCACATAGCAGCAGAGATTGTGCCCATAGTGCCAGACATGATTAATAAAACTAGAGTGGACACAGGTTAAAAAAAAAGCTGAGGAACATGATGGAATCCCAACGTAGGAAACAAGTGGAATCCATAAAACAGATGCAAACAGATTTCCAGGAGATTAAAAGCTCCATTGAAAGTTTACACAGCAGAACAAGCCCATGTGAGGACAGAATTTCAGATATAGAAGTAGGAGTACAATTAGTGACCAGGAAAAGAAAAACTTCTTTAAAATAGTAAGGGACAATGAGAAATCAATCCAGCAGCTGCTAGACAATGCAAAGACTAACATAAGACTGATCAGAGTCAATGAAGAAACATGAGAGAGAGTGCAGACAACATAAAAAAATGCTCACAGAGGTAATGGCAGAAAACTTCCCAAGTAGGGAAAAGAACTAGAAATACAGATAAGTGAGGCACATAGAACTCCTATTAGCTGTGATAAAAAAAAACCTCTACACCTGGGCCTGGGATTTAGCTCAGTGATTCCACCACCTGCCTCTCAAGTGTAAGGTCCTGAGTTTGATCCCCAGTACAAGATAAACAAAAAATACAAATAGGCATATAATAGTTAAGATTTCAGAAACCCAACAGAAGAACAAAATTCTATAAGCAGTGAGAGAAAAGAAACAAATCACATACAAAGGAAAGCCCATCAGAATCACAGCAGACTTTGCAAAGCAAACCATCAAGGCAAGAAGAGCCTTCAGTGATGTATTTCAAGGAAAACAGTGTCCAACTCACATTGATGTACCCTGCAAAACTATCTTTTGAAATTGATGGAGAAATAAGATCCTTACATGACAAAGAACACCTTAGAAATTTCATGAATACCAAACCAGCATTCTAAAATGTTTTAGACAATATCCTAGGAAAAGACAGCAAGGATCACAAGCTGAGGAAGCCCAGCAGAATTAGTCCATTGGGCATAACAAGAAATAAGTGCAAAAGGGGAGAATCCAACAAAAAGAAAAATTCATGACAATGATAAGCCAATATGTATCAGTTGTAACCATCAATGTTAAAGGTCTCAATTCACTAATCAAAAGAAATAGACTGGCATAATGGGTCAAAAAGCAAGATCCAACAATATGCTGAATACAATAAACACACTTAATTTGAAAACAAACTCATAGACTGAAAGTTAAAGGGCATAAATGAATACTCCGTGCAACTGGAACCTGGAAAAAGAAGGAGTAGCAATCCTCTTTGCATATCAAGTGGATTTCAAACCAACACTGATTAAGAGAGACAAAGAAGAACACTACATCCTTGTAAAGGAAAAAATCTAAGAGGAAGAGATGACAACTCTAAATATATATGCCCCAAACACTGGTGAACACAGCTATATAAAATATACACTAACAGATATGAAAAATCAAATCAGCATTAATGCAATAGTAGTGGGGGACCTCAATGCCCTACTGTCACAAACAAATAGGTCAACTAGACAAAAAACAAAAAATATGAGAACTTAATCAAACTCTTGAAAAAATGAATTTAACAGCTGTTTACAGAGTGTTCCAACCCAGAAAATCAGAATACACATTCTTTTTAGCTGCACACAGGTAGTTCTCCAAAATAGACCACATACTCACCAGCAGAACATGTTTAAGTAAGGGCAAAGGAATTGAAATTATCTCCTGCTTATTATCAGACCACAGTGCAATGAAATTGGAGAGAAAAGGCAAAAGAAACTGCAAGAACTTCATAAACATATGGAAATTGAACAACACATTTCTGAATAACCAAGGGGTCACAGAGGAAACTAAAGAATAAATCAGACAGATTCTACAATTAAATGACAATGAATTCAACATATTGGATTCTATAGGATACAATGAAAGCAGTCTTAGGAGGGAAATTCATAGCAGTAAACACACATATTAGGAAAACAGAGTGAGCTCAATTAAACAACCTGATGCTGAACCTAAAGCCTCTAGAAAAAGAAGAGCAGGACAAACTCAAAGCTCATACAAGGGAGGAAATTATGAAGATCAGAGGAGAAATCAATGCAATGGAGATTAAGAGAATGATACAAAAAATCAATGCAGCAGCACCCAGAAGGAAGCCCCCTGCCTCCATCCCAGGCTCCTAGGGCAGAGAAGCTGAGCCAGTCCCAGAACCTGGAAGGAAGCTCCCCCACTGCCATCCCAAGCTCCTAGGGCAGAGAAGGTGAGCCGTGTGGGTATCAGAAGCAACCCCTCTCATGGAAATGAGAAGACACATAAACAAGTCTCAAAAACAGACTTCTGGATCACCTACAGCAACTCCAAAGGGAAATGAGATGGAACAATCTGATACTCAACCACCTGGACTCTCTGAACTGGCAACAAAAGAGGATCTGGGAAAAATGAAATCAGAAATAATTACTCAGACAACAGCAAAGATTTTGCTCATGGTGCAAGACATGATTAATAAATCTAGAGAGGACACAGATAAAAAAAAAAGAGGATCTGAGGAACATGATGGAATACCAACATAGAAAGCAAAAGGAATCCATAAAACAGATGCAAACAGATTTCCAGGAGATTAAAACCTCCATCAAAAGTCTGTGCAGCAGAATGAACCAATGTGAGGATAGAATTTCACACATAGAAGATAAGATTGCAATTAGTGACCAGGAAAAGAAAAATTGCCTTAAAATTGTAAGGGAACTCAAGAAATCAATCCAGCAGCTGCTAGACGATGCAAAGAAGAATAACATAAGACTGATTGGGGTCAATGAAGAAGGAGGAGAGAGTGCAGATGACATAAAAATCTGTTCACAGAAGTGATGGCAGAAAACTTCCCAAGGAGGGGAAAAGAACTTGACATACAGATAAATGAGGCATATAGGACTCCAGCTAGCCTTGATCAAAAAAAATCTACACATAGGCATATAATAGTTAGGATTCCAGAAATCCAACAGAAAAATACAATTCTACAAGCAGTGAGAGAAAAGAAACAAATCACATACAAAGGAAAGCCCATCAGAATCACAGCAGACTTCTCAATGCAAACCCTCAAGGCAAGAAGAGCTTGGAGTGATGTATTTCAAGCCCTAAAGGCAAACAGCCTCCAACCCAGATTGATGTACCCTGCAAAACTATCTTTCAAAATTGATGGAGAAATAAGATACTTTCATGATAAAGAGCACCTCAGGAACTTCATGAATATCAAACTGGCACTCCAAAAAATTTTAGACAATACCCTAGGCAAAGACAATGGGGATCACAACCCCAGGAAACCCAGCGGAATGAATCCATTGGGTGTGACAAATTAAATGCAAAAGGGGGAGAATCCAACAAAAAGAAAAAGTCATGACAAGGCTTTTAAAACTTTTAACTTCATCTTCCTAATGAGTGTATAATTCAATCTTGTTATTGTACTGATTAGTATTTTTCTGATTCTAGAGTTGCACATCTTCCCTTGTGCTATACTGACTATTTATCATCTTAGGCTACATTTTAATTGGGTTGTCTATTAATGAGGTCTAAGAATTCTTTATATATTCTTGTCATAGGTTATATGCATTGTAAATATGGTCTGTTTAAGGACCACTTTTCATTTTTAGTGATGTCATTTAAAGTTCTAAATTTTGATGGAATCTCATTTATCAATTTTTTTTGTACATCATGTTTTTTGTATCCTAGGTAGTTCTTGCCTACCCTGAATTCATAAATATTTTCCCTTATAATTTCTTCTTAAAGTTTTATACTTTTAGGCTTTCTTATTTAGTTTCATAGATCTCTTCAAGTTATTTTCATGTATGGAAAAAAAGAGTTGAGGTTAATTTTTTGTATATGGATACCAGGTGTTCTAGTGCCATTTGCTGAAAACACTCTCTCTTCCTCGGCTCTTGAATTGAGTTTATATTCTATAAAATGCTCATGTTAAATAGTCTTTCAAAACTCAGTGGACCATATATGTGCAGTTCTTTTTCTAGATTCTCTGTTTTATTCAAATGATCTATATGTCTTTCCTTACACCAACACTGCCTTGATTACTGTAGCTTTAGAAGAAGTCTTAAAATTAGGTACTAAACGTCTTACAACAGTGTTTTTGTTTTTAACTTTTCTAGGTCCTCTGTACTCCTACATAACTTTTAAATTTCAATATCCAATTCTTCATTTATAGCAAGTATACACAGACTTGAATTTTTATATATACCTTGTACTTTCTAATCCTGCTAAATTCAAATACAAGTTTTAGGGGTTCCTAGAGATTTCTTAGTATTTTCT
Source organism: Heterocephalus glaber (assembly GCF_053883595.1). NCBI lineage: Eukaryota > Metazoa > Chordata > Mammalia > Rodentia > Bathyergidae > Heterocephalus > Heterocephalus glaber. Next base: position 64,447,140 of record NW_028258317.1, on the reverse strand, counting down.
CTGTAGATGATCATTTCATCTATATATAAAGATTTTGCTTCTACCTTGCCAATCTTATCCTAATTGTGTCATTTTATTGCCAGACTATTTTTGTAGGGACTAGGCTTCAAAGTTTAATGGACAGATAAAGAGTAAGCATGTCTTCCCTTGTTCCCCACCTTAAGGAGAAAGCATTATATCTTCTCCATTTAAACAAGACATTCTCACTGGAAGTATGCAGTACAGGTCTTTAATCTGTTGAGAAGATTCTGCTCTACTTCTAGTCTCTTGATAGCTTTTACCATGAACAGGTGTAGAATTTAGTCCAATACTTTTTCTCCAACTAGTGACAGAATCATATGGCTTTTGCCTTTCCTCTGTTAAAATGATGACTTTTGGCAGTGGATCTTCCAATACTGAACCAACACTGCCATCCCTATAACAAAACTACTTTCTACATCCTGCCAGATCTGACTTCTAATAGTTTGTTTTGTTAAACAAATTTCTATCTATGTTCATACTTTTTCTTTTATTATCTTAATCCAGTTTTAGGATTAGCACAATTTTGAGTTCCTAAAGTGAGGGGAGAAGTGTTCCTTCTTTTTTCTGCTTTAATTGTTTGATATAATTTATCAGTTAAAATGTTTATGAGCCTGCTGTTGCCATATAGGAAGGTTTTCAAGCTAGGAATATACTTTTTTTAATAGGTGCTATTCAAATTTTATATTTCCTCCAGAGTTAGTTTCATTAATTTGTTTTCCAAGGTACTTCTTAGAAGCTGTCAAATTTATTTCAAAACATATTTTTGTAATATGCTTTCTATATCCTTTTAAATTCTGTAAAATCTGTGGTAATTTCTCCTAGATCTTAATATTGTAATTTTAAAAATGTATAACTGATATTGTGTAGCAGGAAGAAAAGGTCTAAAAGAGCATTGGAATAATTAGGGGTAGGGGAAGGGAAAAAAGGGAAAGGAAAAATATGAGAAGAGGAAAACAATGGAAACAATGTCTTTGCAAATAGGGAAGGGTGGAGGGGGTGAAGGAAGGACAAGGGAAGGGGAAAAATATAAGAACCAAGATACTCATGTAAAGGTACAAGATCCCAATGATGAATGAAACTGTATTTTATACTGAAAATGTACCAATAGACTTAAAGGGGGGAAAAAAAAAATCAGTGCAGCAAAGAGTTGGTTCTTCAAAAGAATAAGCAAAATTGACCAACTCTTAACTAACCATATCAGAAAAAGGAAAGAAAAGGTCCAAATCCATGCAATTAGGAATGAAAAGGATGAAATTACAACAGACCCAGCAGAAATCCAGAAGGTCATCAATACCTACTTCGAGAACCTATATGCCAGTAAGAGGGAAAATACAGAAGCAATGGCCAGATTCCTAGAGATGTATGCCATACCAAAGTTGAATGAAGAAGAACTGAAAATTCTAAACAACTCAATGTCAAAGAACAAAATTGAAAATGTAGCTAAAATCTTACCAACTAAGAAAAGCCCAGGCCATGATGGCTTCACTGCTGAATTGTACAAGACATTTAGAGAGGAACTGTTGCCACTCCTGTTAAAACTCCTTAATGAAGTTGAAAAGGATGGAATACTCCTGAATTCATTCTGGGAAGAAAGCATCACCTTGATCCCCAAAGCAGAGAAAAACACAACCGAAAAAGAGAACTATAGGCCAATCTCACTAATGAACATAGATGCAAAAATCCTTAATAAGATACTGGTAAATAGAATGCAGAAGATTGTCAAGAAGATTATACACCCTGACCAAGTGGGATTCACCCCAGGAATGCAGGGATGGTTCAATATACGCAAATCAAACAATGTAATACACTATATTAATATAGTCAGGGACAAGAACCCTCTGATCATCTCAATAGATGTAGAAAAAGCATTTGACAAAATCGAACATGAATTCAAAATGAAAAACCTACAAAAATTGGAATAGACAGTCTGTACCTTAATCTGACAATAGTCATTCATGAAAAACCAACAGCCAATATCATACTAAATGGTCAAAAACTGAAATTCTTCACAATAAAATCAGGAAGAAGACAAGGATGTCCACTACCACCACTCCTGTTCAATATAGCTTTAGAAACATTAGCCATGGTAATTAGACAAGAGAAAGAAATAAAAAAATAAGGATAGGAGATGAAGGAGTCACATTTTCATTATTTGCAGATGACATGATACTCCTTATAGAAGACCCCAAGAACTCCACCAAAGTGTTCTATACTTAATAATCAAATTCAGTAAATTAGCTGGATACAAGTTCAGCACTCAAAAATCAATAGCTTTCCTCTACATGAATGACCGACACACAGAAATAGGACAAACAATTCCTTTCACAATAGCATCCAAAAAACTGAAATACCTAGGAATCAACCTAACAAAAGAAATCAAAGAACTCTTCTCTGAAAATTATAGCACTTTGAAAAAATATTTTGAAGGGAATATCAGAAAATGTAAAGACATGCTTTGCTCCTGGGTAGGAAGGATCAACATAGTGAAAATGGTTATACTTCCAAAATTTCTATATAGATTCAAAGCAATACCAATTGAAATCCTAGCAGCATACTTCATAGATCTTGAGAAAACAATCCAAAAATTCATTTGGAACAAGAAAAGACCCAGAATAGCAAAAGCAATTCTAGGTAACAGAGACATGGCAGGGGTATTATAACCCCCAACTTGAAATTATGCTACAAAGCTACTGGGATAAAAATAGGATGGTACTCACAAAGAAACAGACCCGAGGACCAGTGGAACAGATTAGAAAATGCAGAAAAAATGCCAGATACACTCAGCCACCTCAACTTTGACAAAGGAGCCAAACACCCTCCCTGGAGGAAAGATAGTCTCTGTAATAAATGTTGCTGGAGAAATTGAGTTTCAACTTGCCAAAGATTAAACTAGACCTATATCTTTCACCATGCACTAATCTAAAACCAAAATGGATTAAAGATCTAAATATAAAAACATAAACACTGAACCATCTGGAATAGAGGTTAAGTAGAACTCTTCAAGACATTGGGGTAGGAAAAGACTTTATGAACAAAACATAAGTTGCCCATGAACTAGCACAAACAATCAACAAATAGGATCTCTTTTAAATACTAAAAAACTTCTGCACAGCAAGAGAAACCACCAGCAGTGTGAAGAGACCACCCACAATGTGGGAAAAACTTTTTGCCAGCAGTCCCTCAGACAAAGATCTACTATCTAGAATGTATAAAGAATGTAAAAAAATCAGACCTCTCAAATTTAAAGACCCAATACAAAAATGGGCATCTGAAATGAACAGACATTTCTCACACAAGGAAGTAGACATGGCAAATAAACATTTGAAAAAATGTTCAACATCACTGGTCATTCAAGAGATGCAAATGAAAAAAATGCTGAGATTTCACCTCACTCCAGAAAGAATGGCTGCTATCATGAAATCAACCAATAACTAATGCTGGCAGGGCTGTGGGGAAAGAGAAACACTGCTTCACTGCTGGTGGAAGTGTAGGTTGGTACAACCACTGTAGAAATCAGTATTGAGATACATCAAAGAACTAGGACTGGAAGTCCCACTTGACCCAGCTATTCCTCTGCTGGGTATATTCCCCAAAGAATTAAAAGGATCATACCACAGTGATATATGTGCACCAATGTTCATAGCAGCACAGTTTTTAATAGCTAAAACTTGGAAACAGCCCAAATGCCCATCAACTGGAGACTGGATCAAGAAAATGTGATTGTTTAAAAATAAAATGGAGTATTACTCAGCCATCCAAAATGAGAAATTAGAGACATTTATTGCTTAATGGATGCACATTGAGGTTACATTCTTAAGTGAAATAAATAGGACACACATGTGTAAACACCGAAGTGTTTCTGAGCCACTATCCCACTGCTCCTGGTCCAGAGGAAGGGGCTTCCCAGCCACCATCTCTTTTGCCACACCCAGCCCAGAGGCAAGGGCTTTTGGGCCACTCTCTGTCTGTCGCACTGTCCCAGGCCCAGAGGAAGCAGCTTCCCTGCCACCATCCCTACCGCCGCTCCCAGCACAGAGGAAGGGGCTTTGGGGCCACCATTCCTACTACTGCTCCTGGCCCCTGTCCCAACTCTCCCAGCTCAGAGGAGGTGAGCTGCATAGTTGTCAACAGCACCCCCATGCCCCCCCAGTTGAAATGAGAAAACATGTAAATAAGTCTCAAAACCAGACTTCCAGGTCAACTACAGCAACCCCAAGGGAAATGAGATGGAACACTCTGATATTCAACCACCTGGACCCACTGAACTCGCAACAAAAAGGGATCTGGAAAAAATAAAATCAGAAATAATTTCTCAGATAACAGGAGTAATTGTGCTCCTAGTGCAAGACATGATTAATAAATCTAGAGAGGAGGTGAGGAACATGATGGAATCCCAACATAGGAAATAAATAGAATCCATAAAGCAGATGCAAATAGATTTCCAGGAGATGAAAACCTCCATTGAAAGTTGACACAGCAGAATGAGCCAATGTGAGCACAGAATTTCAGATATAGAAGATAAGATTGCAATTAATGACCAGGAAAAGAAAAATTGCTTCAAAATAATGAGGGAACATGAGAAATCAATCCAGCAGCTGCTAGATGATGCAAAGAAGAATAACATAAGACTGATTGGAGTCAAAGAAGAAACAGGAGAGAGTGCAGATGACATAAAAACTCTTGTTGCTCTTTTATTTTTTTGGTACCAGGGATTGCACTCAGGTACTTGAGCTTTCGCAGTAGGCAGCAAAACCACTGAGCTAAGTCCCTGGCCCAAAAAACTCTTCACTGAAGTATGGCATATAATTGTTAAGATTCCAGAAACTCAACAGAAGAACAAAGTTCTACAAACAGAGAAAAGAAGCAAATCACATACAAAGGAAAGCCCATCAGAATCACAGCAGACTTCTCAACACAAACCATCAAGGCAAGAAGAGCTTGGAGTGACATATTCCAAGCCCTTAAAGAAAACAGCCTCCAACCCAGATTGAGGTACCCTGCAAAACTATCTTTCAAATTTGAGGGAGAAAAAAGATACTTTCATGACAAAGAGCACCTTAGGAACTTCGTGAAGACCAAACCAGCACTCCAAAGAATTTTACACAATATCCAGGAACAGACATTGAGGATCACCACCCCAGGAAGGAAAGCACAATGAACCCATCTGGCATGACAAGAAATTAAATGTATAAGGGAACAACTCAACAAAAAGAAAAAGTCATGGCAATGACAAGTCAATATGTTTCAGTTACAATCATCAATGTTAATGATCTCAATTCACCAATCAAAAGAAATAGACTGCCAGAATGGGTCATGAAGCAAAATCCAACAATATGCTGCATACAAGAAACACACTTAATTCAAAAGGAAACTCATAGACTGAAAGTCAAAGGGTGGAAAACAATACTCCATGCAAAAGGAACCTGAAAAAAAGCAGGAGTAGCTATCCTCTTGGCAGATCAAGTAGATTTCAAACCAACACTGATTAAGAGAGATGAAGAAGGACACTACATCCTTGTAAAGGGATGAATCCAAGAGGAAGAGATGACAATCATAAATATCTAGGCACCAAACACTAGTGAGCCCAACTATATAAAACAAATACTAACAGACATGAAAAGTCATATATGCACTAATACAATTGTAGTGTGGCCCTCGACACCTCACTGGCACAAATAGATTGATCAACTAGACAAAAAATAAGTAATGAAATACTAGAACTCAATCGAACTCGTGAACAAATGAACTTAACAGATGTTTACAGAGTCTTCCACCCCTCAAAATCAGAGTACACATTCTTCTCAGCTGCACATGGGTCATTCTCCAAAATAGACCACATACACACATAGAACATGTTTAAGTAAGTGCAAAGTAATTGAAGTTATCCCCTGCATATTGTCAGATCATAGTACGATGAAATTGGAGATCCATAGCAAAAGAAACTGGAAAAATTCCATGAAGGCATGGAAATTGAACAACACATTTCTGAATAACCAATGGGTCACAGAGGAAATTAAAGAAGAAATCAGACCGTTCCTTCAATTAAATGACAATGACAATACAACATATCAAAATCTATGGGACACAACGAAAGCAGTCTTACGAGGGAAACTCATAGCAGTGAATACGCATATTAGGAAAACAGAATGAGCCCAATTAACCTGATACTAAACCTCAAGCTTCTAGAAAAAGAAGAGCAGGACAACCCCACAGCTCATACAAGGGAGAAAATTATAAAGATCAGAGGAGAAATCAATGCAATGGAGTCTAAGAGAATAATACAAAAAATCAATGAAGCCAAGAGTTGGTTCTTTGAAAGAATCAACAAAATTGACCATCCCCTAGCCAACCTTATCATAAAAAGGAAAAAAAAAGGCCCAAATCCATGCAATTTGGAATGAAAAGGGTGAAAGTACACAGACTGAACAGAAATTCAGAGGATCACCAATACCTACTTCCAGAACCTATACACCAATAAGATGGACAACAGAAGAAATGGACAGATTCCTAGATAAGTATGAATTACCAAGAATACCTAAATATTCTAAACAACCCAATATCAACCAATGAAATTGAAAATGTAATTACAAACTTATCAACTAAGAAAAGCCTGGGCCCTGATGGCTTCACTGCTGAATTCTTCATGACATTTAGTGAGGAACTACTGCCACTACTCTTTAAAGTCTTTGATGAAATTGAAAGGGAAGCAATACTCCTAAATTCATTCCTGAAAGCAAGCATCACCTTGATCCCCAAAGCAGAGAAAGACTCAACTGAAATAGAGAACTATAGGCCAATCTCACTAATGAACATAGATGCAAAAATCCTGAAAAAGAAACTGGCAAATGGAATGCAGAAGATCATCAAGAAGATCATTCACCCTGATCAAGATTGATCCATCCCAGGGATGCAGGGATGGTTCAATATACACAAATCAATCAATGTAATGCACTATATCAATAGAGCCAAGTACAGAAAACATATGATTGTCTCCATAGACACACAAAAAGCATTTGACAAAATCCAACAAGCATTTGTGATAAAAACCCTACAAAAAATTGGAATAGATCTCTACCTCAAACTGATAGATGCCATCTATGAAAAACCAACAGCCAATGTCATACTAAATGGTCAAAAACTGAACTCCTTCACACTAAAAGCAGGAGCAAGAAAAGGATATCCACTATCACCACTCTTGTTCAATATAGTTTGGAAACATTAGCCATGTCAATTAGACAAGAGAAAGAAATAAAAGTTATAAAGATAGGAAATGAAGAAGTCAAATTATCATTATTTGCAGATGACATGATACTCTATATAGAAGACCCCAAGAACTCCACCAAAAGTCTTCTAGACTTAATAACCAAATTCAGTCAAGTAGCTGGTTACAAGGTCAACACACAAAAATCAATAGCTTTCCTCTACACCAATGACAGACTCACTGGGAGAGAAATAGGGCAAATAATTCCTTTCACAATAGCATCCAAAAAACTGAAATACCTAGGAATCAACCTAATGAAAGAAATCAAAGACCTCTTCTCTGAAAACTATGGCACTCTGAAAAGAGAGATTGAAGATGTTATCAGAAAATGTACAGACATCCCCTGCTCCTGGGTAGGAAGGATTAATAGAGTGAAAATGGCCATACTTCCAAAACTGCTATATAGATTTAATGCAGTTCCAATTGAGATCACAGCAGCATACTTCATGAACCTTGAGAAAACAATCCAAAAATTCATTTGGAACAAGAAGAGACCCAGAATAGCAAAAGCAATTCTAGGTAACAGAGACATGGTAGATGGTATCACAATCCCCAACCTGCAACTATACCACAAAGCTACTGTGACAAAACAGTATGATACTGGCAAAGAAACAGACCTGAGGACCAATGGAACAGATTAGAAGATGCTGAAACAACGCCGGACACACTCAGCCATCTCATCTTTGATAAAGGAGCCAAACACCTTCACTGGAGGAAAGATAGCCTCTTTAATAAATGGTGCTGTAATAATTGGGTTTCAACTTGCCAAAGATTAAAACTAGATCTATATCTCTCTCCATGCACTAAACCAAAATCAAATTGGATTAAAGATCTAAATATTAAAATAGAAACTCGGAACCGGTTGGAATAGAGGTTAAGTAGAACTCTTGAAGACATTGGTGTAGGAAAATATTTTGTGAACAAAACCTCAGTTGCCCATGAACTAGCACAATCAACAAGTGGGATCTCTTCTTATTAAAAAGCTTCTGCACAGCAAGAGTAACCACCAGCAGTGTGAAGAGACAACCTGCAATCTGGGAACAAATCTTCACCTACTTTTCCTCAGACAAAGGTCTACTATCTCGAATCTATAAAGAACTTAAAAGGGTCAGACCTCCCAAATTTAAAGACCCAGTCCAAAAATGGGCATCTGAAATGAACAGACATTTCTCAGACAAAGAAGTAGAAACAGCAAATAAATGCATGAAAAAATGTTCAACATCACTGGTCATTCGAGAGATGCAAGTGAAAACAATGCTGAGATTCCACCTCACTCCAGAAAGAATGGCTGCTATCATGAAATCAACCAATAACAAATGCTGGCAGGCCTGTGGGGAAAGAGGAACCCTGCTCCACTGCTGGTGGGAGTGTGGACTGGTGCAACCACTGTGGAAATCAGTATGGAGATATCTCAAAGAACTAGGACTGGATGTCCCATTTGACCCTGCTATTCCACTGCTGGGGATCTTCCCCAAAGAATTAAAAGAATCATACCACAGTGATATATGTGCACCCATGTTCATAGCAGCACAGTTTGTGATAGCTAAAACTTGGAAACAGCCCAAATGCCCATCCTGGAGACTGGATCAAGAAAATGTGGTTTTTAAATAAAATGGAGTACTAATCAACCATAAAAAATGAGAAATTAAAGAGATTTGTAGCTAAGTGGATACACATTTAGGCGATACTTTTAAGTGAAATAAATAGGACACACATGTATAAATACCAAATAGTTTTTCTGGTGTGAGAATCTGAAAGTGTAAATAAGGACTACAATATATAATATGTTATGTGAAATAGGAAGAAAAAGGGAAAAGGGGAAGGAAGTGGAAGGGGTAGGGGAAAGGAAAGAAGGGAATGGAATTAATATGAGAAAATGGAAAAATAGGAACAAAATCTTTGTAAATAGGGAGGACTGGAGGGGTTGAAGGGAGGACTGGGCAAGGGTGAAAAATAAGAACCAAAAGAGATTATGTAAACGTGGAAATTTCCAATGATGAATGTCATTATATTGTATACCTAAAATGTAGCAATGATGAGAATGAATAATTGATAATGCAAGTTAGGAAAAAAAGCTCCCAAGGGGTAGGTGTAGTGGGAGGGTCAGGGGAAAGGAAAGAAGGGAAAGGAAACTGATGAGAAATGGAAAAAAATGGAAACAAAGTCTTTGTATATAGGAAGGGATGAAGGGGTCGAATGGAAGGTAGGGAGAGGGGCCAAAATATAACCAAGAGAGTATGTAAAGGTGCATATCTCCAATGATGAATGTCATTATATTGTACACCTAAAATGTATCAATAAAAGGTTATACCAAAAAAGGAAAAAAAAGAAATCAAAGAACTCTACTCTGAAAAATATAGCACTCTGATAAAAGAGATCAAAGATGATATCAGAAAATGGAAAGACATCCTTTGCTCCTGGGTAGGAAGAATGAACATAGTGAAAATAGTCATACTCCCCAAACTGCTATATAGATTCAATGCAATTCCAATTGAAGTTAGAGCAGTATCCTAAATGGACCTTGAGAAAACAATCCAAAAATTCATTTAGAAAAAGAATAGACCCAGAATAGCAAAAGCAATTCTAGGCCATAAAGTCAAGGCAGGGAGTGTCACAATCTCCAATTTGAAGCTATACTACAAAGCTACTGTGATAAAAATAGCATGGTTCTGGCAAAGAAAGAAATCTGAGGACCAGTGGAACTAATTAGGCGCTGTAGAAAGAACTCCTGATGCACTCAGCCACCTCATCTTTGTGAAAGGAGCCAAACACCCTCACTGGAGGAAAGGTAGCCCCTTTAATAAATAGTACTGGAAAAAAGTTGTGTTTCAACTTGCCAAAGATTAAAACTAGACCTAAATCTCCCACCATGCACTAAACTAAAATCAAAATAGATTAAAGATCTAAATAAAACAGAAGCATGAAACTGACTGGAACAGAGGTTAAGTAGAAGTCTTGAAGATGTTGGCATAGGAAAAGATTTTATGAACAAAACCTCAGTTACCCATGAACTAGCACAAACAATCAATAAATGGGATCTCTTCTCATTAAAAAGTTTCTGCCCAGAAAGAGGATCCACCAACAGAGTTAAGGGACAACCAACAATATGGGAATTTTCACCAGCTATTCCTCACACCATGGTTTACTCTCTAGAATAGGAAAAGAACTAAAAAAAAAAAAAATCAGGCATCCAAAATTGAAAAACCCAATCCAAAAATGGGCATCTGTAATGAATAGACAATTCTCAGACAAAGAAGTAGAAATAGAAAAGAAACATATGAAGAAATGTTCAACATCACTTGTCATTCAAGAGATGAAAATGAAAGCAACACTGAGATTCCACCTCACCCCCAGAAAGAATGTCTGATATCTTGAAATCAACCAATAACAAGTGCTGGCAGGGCTGTAGAGAAAGAGGAACCCTATTCAACTGTTGGTGGGAGTATAGATTGTTGCAACCACTGTGGAAATCAGTATGGAGATACCTCAAAGAACTAGGATTGGAAATCCCATTTGACCCAGCTATTCCTCTGTTATATATTTTCCCCAAATAATTAAAAGAATCATACCACAGTGATACATGTGCACCCATGTTTATAGTGGCAAAGTTTGTAATAGCTAAAACTTGGAAACAGCCTAATTGCCCATCAACTGGAGACTAGATAAAGAAGTGTGTGTGTTTAATAAAATTGTGTACTACTCAGCCATAAAGAGCAAGAAACTAGATAATTGATAGCTAAGTGAATGCATATTGAGGCCATACTCTTAAGTGAAATAAATAGGATGTGTGTATATACCGAATAGTTTCTCTTGTGTGAAAAACTAAAGGTGTAAATAGGGTTCAGCATATATAATTGATATTGTATAATAGGAAGCAAAGTTCTAAAGGAGTCATGGGAAGTGGGAGGGTATGGGAAGGAAAGGAAAAGAAAAAGTATGAAAAAAGGAAAAAATGGAAACAAAATCTTTGTAAATAGAGTAGAGTGGAGGGGGTGAAGGGAGGGCAGGGAAAAACAAGAATCAAGATTTGTCATGTAAAGCTATAAGATCCCAATGATGAATGTAACTGTATCGTATACCTAAAATCGTCCAATAAATTTAATGGAAACAAAACAAAACAAAACAAAAAAACAAAAATCACCACCACAACAAAACCCATACAAATACATTGGAAATGATCAAACAATTACATGCCATAAATCATATTTAAAAACTAGATAGTTTTCTAGGGAGAGGACTGAGGTGAGAAGGAGTTATTTTGTGGTAGAGATAGGAAGGGATCTCCTACTTTTTAATTTTGTAGATAACACTGCTGAATGCTTATCACCCTGAAAACCTGGCAACATAGTTTGTCTGGTCAGTTTTGACTTCCTGTTTCTAATCTCAAGACCTAGAAATGTTTTATTATTGTTTCAATGTCATTCCTTGCTGTAATCTGTTTAGGTTTACTTGTATCCCCTTGGTTCAATTTTTGGTGATTCATAGAACTATAACCATTGCTCCAATGTGGACTCTCTGAGGTACAGTGGACTCTCAAGGTATGACTGGCTTCACATATGAACAACTTTGGTTATTACTAGAATTTTATTTCTATTGTATGAAAGTCTTCTATTGTATATGTCGAGTTAGGACTAGAATACTAGCTGCTTGTATGATTGCAAACAAAGACTCTCAGTGATAGCAAAGCATATATAAGTGTATGTAAGCATCATCTGAGCCAAATGTGTGTGTTGTGGACGTGATTTTGGTTAGTGTTTTATATAATTTCTATGATTACTGCTATCAAACTGGCCCCCCAAAAGCTAGAAAAGAAGCTAAAAAAGGAAGGGAAGGTAAAGAAAGCAAGCACAATTGAAAAGAAGGAAATTGTGGAGAAATATGAGAGTAGTTCATGTGACCAATCTTACTAAATATGTACAGCATGTCTAAATTCACCATCTCAACAGTCTTATAGAGAAAAGATTTGTATAAGGAAGCTAGCATTGCTAAACATGTTACTCAAATTAGTAAGTCATAATCAACAACATTTGAGGAAGTAGAAAGGCTATTATTTTTGTGGATATACAAAAGGCAGATGCCAGGTTATAGCCTCTCTGCATCTACAATTTGTGAAAAAGCTAGGGTGATAAATGCAGATCTCATAAAGGATAACCCATCAATGAGTGATAATGGTGAAACATTTCATACCTGTAAGGGGTGGTTTCACAATTTTAAAGTGAGAGCTGTGGTTCATAGTGTAACTTAGCATAGTGAAGCAGCCAGTGCTGATTAAAGGGCTGCTGAAAATTACATACACCACTACAAAACAATGACACAGGGAAATGGCTTTTGCTCTCATCAAGTTTTCAACTGTGATGAAACTGGCCTTTTATGGAAGAAAATGGCTGAGAGAACATACATTACCCAGGAAGAGAAGAAAATGCCATACAAGCCTATGGAGGATAGGCTAACCTTATTGCTATGTACCAATGCGAGTGGTGACCTCAAGATAAAAGTTCATTTGATGTATCACTCTGAGACCCCTAGAGTGTTCAGAAAACATATAAAGTCATGAAAAATAGGGTAGGGATCATGAGGAGATCTAATGTAAAAGCCTTGGTAACAAGAATACTTTTTCTTGAGTGGGTCAGGTAGGCTTTCTGTCTTACTGTTAAGAAATATCTAGATGACAAAGGTTTACCAGTTAAGACTCTCCTCATGGAAAATGCTTCTGCTCACCTGGGAGATTTCGAAGAAGAGTTGGCTGAAGAATTCCCATCGCTCTCAGTTGAGTTTCTCCCACCTTATACAACTCCTCTATGGCAACCTATGGACCAGCAGGTTATAGCTAACTTTAAGAAGCCATACACCAAGGAATTGTTCATAAAGTTCTTCTAGATGGCCTCAGATTCAGATTTAACCCTTAGAGTTCTGGAAGGGACATTGCAGCATCCTTTCTTGGGTGAGGATAATTTAGAAATCCCAGGCCAATATCTCTCTAAGGACACTGAGACATGCCTGTAAGAAAGTGTGGCCTAAAATTATACAGGACAGAGACTTTGAAGACTTGAATAGACTTTGTAGAGGAGACTGAGACTTCAATTGACCCTGTGTTTGATGATATTGTCACTATAGCAGAATCCATAGATTTGAAGGGAGACAGTAGTGATATTGAAGAACTGGTGGAGGAACACTCAGAGGGAGTGTCTACAGAGGAACTTCAGCAACTTCTGGCTTAGCAAAAGAGAATGGCAGCTGAGGAGGGGGAATATCAACAATCAGTGCAGCAAAGTTCTTCTGAAATAAAGGAAATCCTGAAAAAATGGATGGAGATACAAACATTTGTGGAGAATATCCACCCAGACTGAGAAAAAGCCAATTATTTCATTCACTTGCTTAATGACAATGTCATGTCATACTACAGAACAGTGTTAAAGAAAAGACAAAAGCAGACAACCTTAGACCAATTTTTAGCTCTGAAATGATTGAGACCTAGGGAAAGAGAAGCAGCTCCTAGTAGGCTACAGACTCTCCCAAAGAGAGAAATGACCAAAGAGGGTCAGATTCCTGATGTTCTTATGGAAGTGGACTCTCCTTCCAAACAGAAACTACCTTCCATTTCACCCTCCCTTCCCACAAGCCAAAGATGTCAACTTGAATGGTGAGTACAGTATGAAATTGTTGTCTCTGGTAAACTAAGCAAGTTTATAACTTTTTGGTGAATGTACCAGGAAAATTATTGGTGATTCTGGTAAATTACACACATCATAAAACCCTTTTTATCATGAAATGGTTAGTTAAGGGGTGCTTTGTGAGGTTTGGAACACATTATGGTTATTTCTATTATTTCTTTGAGAAAAGTTTTGACTTACAACAAACTTGATTACAACCAGTCCTCATGAACAAATTGAGTTTGTAATTCAAGGGTCCACTGTGTTAGAATATAATTTTTCAAAATAGTTCTTCATCATCCTCTGGACTCCAACTGTGTTTGTTGTAACACCCTTTCTTTCATCTCTAATTGTATTGACTTGAGTCTTCTCTCTTACTTTTGGTTAGTTTTGTTAAGAATTTATCAATAATGTTTATCTTTTCCAAGATACAGATCTTTGTTTCATGTATTCTTTGTATTCTTCTTATAATCTCTATTTCATTCATTTCAGTTCTTTTCTTCTATGAGTATATGTTTGCGATTCATGCAGTTTACAATTAAAATTGTCTTGGGGAGTGATTACATACCACAATTTGTTTTATTTTTTAAAATTCTCTTCCCTGCCACTTCCCTCTCCCCTTCCCTTTCCTCCCTCTTCCTCTAGTTTCTATATCACATTTTTCTTTCTTGTTGATATTAATCTTAGCTCATGTTATGGCATATAACATTTACATTAACTGAGCATAGCATATTTTTATTCTACTTATTTCATTTTAGTTTTTATATTTGTTATGTTTTCCTTCTCTTGTGTTTAGTTTGTTCTTTTTTTGGTGGCAGGGTGTATTATTACACTATTTATTTGAGATCTCTCTGATTTTGAAGGAAGGTACTCATAGCTATAAACATTCCTCTCAGAACTGCCTTTCCTATATCTCAGAGATTCTGAAATATTGTGTTTCCATTTTTATTTTATTCTAAGAATTTTTAAATTTCCCTTTTGATTTCTTCAATGACTCACTGATTGTTCAAAGTGAATTGTTCAATCTTCATATGTTTTCATAGTTTCCACAGTTTATCTTGGTTATTGATTTTTATCATTTCATTATGATAGAATAAATTATTTCACTTTTTGTTATTTGTTATGACTTTTTCGTGACCTAAAAAAATATTTTGAAGACTGTTTCATGAGCTGCTAAAAAACTATATATTTTGTAGTTGTTGGATGGAATCTTCTATAGATGTCTGTTGAGTATATTTCCTCTAGGGTGTAGTTTAACTCTGATGATTATTTTTTGTGAATCTGGATTACCTATTCAGTGGTGAGAGTGGAGTATTGAAGTCACTCTGTTACTGTATTGTACTGGGACATATACATCCTTTCCTGTTGAAAAATGTTTGTTTTATGAGTTTTAATACACCAATATTTGATGCATATATTTACAACTATTTTATTTTTTTACTGGATTCTTCCTTTTATCAAAATGTAGTGGCCTTCTTTGTCTCATTTAATTTTGTCTTGACGTTTGCTTTGTCAGATATATAATTATAAATAGTTTTGTTGGCTTTTAGATTATATTTGCATGGAACACCATTTTCCAGCCTTTCACTCTCCATTTGTATGTCTTTGCTAGTAAGGTATGATTCTTGCAATCAGCAAATAGTTGGGTCTTTTTAAAAATCTAATCTGCTTGTCTGTTTTAGTTGGAGAATTAAGACCATCTACATTTAGAGTTACAATGGAAATGTATGTAGTAATTATTCTCTCTCTCTTTTTTTTTTTTGGTACTGGGAATTGAACTCAGGACCTTGTGCTTCAGACACAGGTGGTGGAACCACTGAGCTAAATCCCCAGTCCTTCATTTTGTTGTTTTTTTAAATATTTGATTCTTTTCCAGTTCTCAAAACTTATCTACTCTTCCTCTTTTGTGTGTAGGATTCCTTTTAGTATATTCTGCTGTGCTGACTTATTGCTTATTAATTTCTTTGGTTTATGCTCATCTTGTGGAGGGTCTTTATTTCTCCTTCAATTTTGAAAGATGGCTTTGTTGAATATAGTAGTTTAAATTTGCAGTTATTTTATTTCAGGGGTTGAAATATGTCATTCCATGATCTTCTGTTTGAATTTCAACAGAGAAGTCTTTGGTTTTTCTGATAGGTTTGCCTCTATAAGTGACTTAGCATTTCATTCTTGCAGTTTTAAATACAGTAATACCTCAGTTCACAAATGCTTTAGTTTGTGAATAATTTGGCTTGAAAACAGATGAGTTTGGAAAAATTTTGTTTTTGTTTGCAAACACTGCATCAGTTGATGAACAATGACTGGGACCATATGTCCCACATGAACATGGCAATCTTTTCCAGAATCATGGAACAAATTAAGTTCATGAACCAAGATACCACTGTATTTTTCCCTTGTTTTGATTTCTTGACATTGTAACTATAACATGATGTGCAAAGTTTCTTTTGCAGTAATGCCTATTTGGAGTTATAAATGTTTCTCATACTTAATCTGTATATTTCCTCACATTTGGGAAGTTTTCTTTTGTTATTTCATTGAATAGATTTTCTATGCTTCTGAATACTAGCACCATCTTCTACATCAAAAATTTGTGAGTCTAGTATTTTAATCATGTCCCAGAGTTCTTGGAGTTTTGTTCATAGTTTTAAAAATTATTATTTATTAAATTATTTTAAATTATTATTTGTGTCTGATTGTGATAATACATGAACCTTATCTTAAAGACCCAAACTTCTTTCTTTTTGTTTGATTAATTCTATTGGTGAGACTTTTAACTGAGTTTTTTATTTGACTTACTGTGTTTTTCATTTCCAAGATTTTTGTTTGGTTCTTCCTCAGAATCTGTCACTCTGTTGAATTGCTCCTTTATATACCAGATTGTGTTACTTAATACATTCAGGCTTTTATTTGTACCTTCTTTGAAGTCACTGACCATTTTGAAAATCAGTCTTTCAAATTCAGTATTCAGCATTTCATCCATTTTGACATCTTTACATTTAGTTACTCATGAGTTATAGACCTTTAGAAGGGTCATGCTCCCTTGCTTTTTCCATAATTCTTGCATTTCTATTTTCAGATTTGTGGATCTGTTGGGTTGGATATTTCTAACACTTTTATGTAAGAACCTTATTTTGCATACTTGATCTTTGGTGCTTTTTACAGAGGAGACAAAAAAACTACAGTAACAATAACAACAAGAAGATGAAACAGGTATTAGTGATAGAAAAGAAAGCAGCTATAATACTCTCAAGTGAACTTAAAGGCTAAAAATTTATAAAGTTTAAAAGCAATAATAAAATGTAATAATTTAAAATGAGGTACAGGAAAGGGAAAAATGAGAGAAGAAACAAGATTTTTAAAAAGAAAAAGGAAGATAAGATGAGAAAGTAGAGAATACAGTGAAAGATTAAAAATGCAATTGAAGGATAGAAAAGTAAATAAAATTAGATAAAAGTAATAGAACAAACAAGAAAAATAAAAGAAAAAAGGCCAGGAAAAAACAAAAATAGCAAAATGAGTCAAAAAATTTCTTCCATGTGAAGGTGTTTGAATGGATAGTTTCTTTCCAAGGCCAGCAGTATTGGAGTCCACAAGGTATGGTGAAAAGACAGTGAGTCTCACCTGGGGCCTGCTGTTTCCACTCACTTAACAGACTGTTTCTGTGTGAGTTCTGAGTGCTGCCCTGACTTTTTGATGGGTGGGGCCAGTCAATGTATATTACATTCACTCCAGAGGCTTTTAGGGCTTGCTTGTGTCCTTCTGTGTACCTCATACCACTGCTATCCCCAACTAGCTTTGAGGCATTTTCGGTTGGTGAGGAGTCCCACTTACTCCAGAGGCCCCCTTTTCCACGTCCCTGGGATGTGACAAGCATCTCAGCAGAGGCACACACCTGAACACTGTGGCAGGTGGGAAGCAAACAGTTCTGTGCCACAGGGACCGTGAGAGGAACCAAACAATCCATTGGTCTCCATCTTGGTGTTTTCAGATCCAATCCCCTCAGAAAACCACAAGTGATAGGCCTGGCTCCTCTCCAAAGAGTGCAGTGCTGTTGAGCACTGTGTCCTCCACAGCCTGAGCTCCTCACTGCATGAGCTTTTAGGGAGTGTTATGGTTTATGTCTGAATGTCCCCCAAAGCCTCATGTGGTTGCAGGTGGGGCTTTTGGAATGGTGAATGGATTGTAGAGGCATTACAGCTAGTTTGATGTTGGGAAATAGAGCCTGGTTGGAAGAGGTGGGTCACTGGGGCCATAAACTGGAAGGGTATATTTCCTCCCTGGCTAATCTCTTTTCTCTGTGCTTCCTGGTTTCTATGAGGTGAGCAGCTTTCCTCTGCCCAGGCACTTCCACCATGCTGTCAACCATGTAAAGATGAAACTTCTAAAAAGTGAGCCAAAATAGACCTCTACTCCTTTCAGTTGTGGGTATCTAGTATTATGTCACAGTGATAAGAAAGTGATTAAACCCCGCATCTCCATAGCTCTCTCATGGTTGTCTTGTACTTGGTCACCATGGCAGAATGTCTTCAGGCACCCAAAAGAGCAGTTTTCTTGTTATTTCTTATCCTTGGAGGAGTTCTTTCTCAAACAGTAAGCCTCTCTCAAATTGGTTCCTGGTTATACTGCTCCTAGATATGGCAAGCATTGCAGTGGCTTTCTTCTCCAGAGCTAGCCTGCCATGCTACAGGAGTTGCTTCCAGAGTAAATCCCCAAAATACCTTGTAATAACTATGGGTGTTTTCTGGGTCTGGTCCTGCTCATCCACTGTTTACCACTGGGGCTGCCTTCAAGCTTACCTTGATGGTGCTTGTGAAGTTGGCTCCACATCCAACTTGGAACCAGGGTTGACAGTGTGGTTCTTTTCTCTATGCTGTTTCTCTGTTTCTTTGGGATTTTTAGCTTTGCTGTCTCTTCTTTCTTGTAGTTCTTCTTCTCTTCATAAAGTAGCTATTTGTCAGCTGTTTCAATTCCAGGTGGCACAGAGGCAGTCATCTGCTGTCAGGACCTACTCCACCATCTTGCCTCCAGGTCTTACTTTGCTTGGGACTACATGCATTGCAAAGGTCCTTGATAAAGTGTAGTTATAGCTTGTATCTTATGGAGCAAAGGAGCAATGTGAATTCTAATTCACTGTGTAAACTGGCAATAGGCCTGGGTTTTGATTAATCTCTAAAAATATTCTTTCTCATTTCATTCTTAAAATGTATCACAAGCTTCTTTGCTACTCCTTTAGGTCAGTGACCAGGGAGAAATTTTGCAACTCTTCCCTTAATGACAAAGATTAGATGTAATTTGAAGATATAACTTTGTTATGAAAGATATAGAGAAACTAAACCAATCAAGGTGTTGATAAGTTAGTGTTAGCCATCCTCACCCATTTCTCCCTTAGGAATTTCGAAGTACTGCTTCTGAAATCCAACTCATTACATTATCCCTCTCCTCATCAATTTCCCTTCTGTATTTGCTATATCACTTAAGGTATTCACAATCCATCTACTTCTTTAATTAGCTACTTGATATCAGTTCTTACTTTTTGTCCTCCTACATCAAAACCACCAACATAGACTCTCAATTCTACATTTAAATAGCTTACACCTCCACTAATTTGTAATCTCATTATCACTTTTATAGTTTGTGTCTTCATTACTTGTTTTCTGGACTATTGCAGTGTCCTCTAAAGTAGTTTCTCTGCATTCCCATTGCCCCAAGACTATTATCCAATATTAATTAAGACAGATTTGGTCATGTGATTTGGTCAGCTTGATTCTGAAAACTTAAATAATGCCCCATTATGTAAACATTGAGTGGATGTACTGTATCCAACGTTTCCCTTCTCATTGTTCATTACATTTTTTATCTTCCAGTCAAACTAATTCATTGGAATCTCCCAAGCATCCCACGTATAATTATATCCCTTTGTCTTTCCTCTCTTGGGATTATATCCTTCAGTCTGTATGTAGGCCCTATTTAGTACTTAAGGCCCAACAGTCTGTATATCTTCATTGTCCATGGAACCACTGTGGAAATCAGTATGGAGATCCCTCAAAGAACTAGGACTAGAGGTCTTATTTGACCCAGCTATTCCCCTGCTGGGTATCTTCCCCAAAGAATTAAAAGAATCATACCACAGCAATATATGTGCACCAATGTTTATAGCGACACAGTTTGTAATAGCTAAAGCTTGGAAACAGCCCAAAGGCCCATCAATTGGAAATGGGATAAAGAAGATGTGGGGTTTTTAAATAAAATGGAGTACTACTCAGCCATAAAGAATGAGAAACTAGAGACATTTATAGCTAAATGGATGCATATTGATGCGATACTCTTAAGTGAAATAAATAGGACACACGTGTGTAAATACTGAATAGTTTCTCTAGGATTACAATAGTTTCTAGGATTACAATGAATAATTGATAATTTGAAATAAGAAGGAAAGTTCCAAAGGTATGGGGAAGAGGGAGGGGAAGGAGAAAGGTAAGAAGGGCAAGGAAAAATTATGAGAAAAGGAAAAAATGGAAACACAATCTTTGTAAATAGGGAAGGGTGGAGGGGGTGAAGGGCACACAGGTAATGGGGAAAAATTAAGAACGAAGATACATCATGTACAGGTCTAGCACCCAATGATAAATAAACATGTTGTATACCTAAAATGTACCAATAAAATAATTTATGCAAAAAAAGAAAAAGAAAAATGAGGGTACAGTTCTCATAAATGTCAATCTAATGTTTACTCTTGTGGATAAAGAGGACTTAATGATCATCAAGAGGGTTCTGAGGAGCAGTTAATGTTGTGTTTCATGGTATGGGTGCTGGTTACATGGCTGTTTAATTCTTGGTAAAGCATTGAGCCATATACTATTTCTTTGTGTTCAGTCTTCTGTATGTGGCATTCAATACAATATAAAAAGATTTTAAAAGTAAAAAAAAAGAAACTAACCACCTTCTTCTTTATGTTAGAATTTACTTTCTGCCTACTTATATTTTAGCAGTATCTTATAATATACACTTTTAATGCCTGGTTTTCTCATTAGATTGTGAACTCTTGCAGGGTAGGGAGCATTTTTCATTCACCTTTATCATCTCTTTCTGCCTGACTAGCATGTTGCCTAGAACACAACAGATGCTCAATAAATGTTTTTAATAAATTAATGAAATAATGAAGTTACATTGCTACTTCAAAATAGCAACAAGAAAATGATTTTACTTTTAGAAAATATGTATCTTCATATTTAGTACCTGCTGCACAGATCATGGATTCAGTGGGAGATCTAATTCTAAATGACACCTCCTGATATGGAAATAAAATTGCATTATTGTACCTATTATACTTAAACTATAACTTGGGAGTCTTGGCTCTCAGTTGCTATAGAACCAGATAAGCACATATTACCAGCAAGTTATTTATGTTAACTACATTCCTAGGGATTTTTAAAAAGTTTTTCTATTTTTCAAGTTCTGTGAGATTTATTGACACCTATAAAGTTCCCAGTAATGTACAAATGCTAGCAATCTTTTACAAATTTTAATTCTCAAAAATTATACATAATTGTAGGATACAGTATGGTAAATTCAATTGTTGCACATAATGTGAAATGATTAAATCCAGGTAATAGCATTTCTATTTTCTTTAACATTTATCATTTCTTTTTGTTAGGAACTTTGAACACCTCTCTTCTAGATATTTATAAAACATATAATAAATTGTTGTGAACTTTACTTACCTTCCTCTGCTGTTGAAATACTATTTGTGGCAACATGAATGAAACTTGAGGACATTATGTTAAGTAAAACAAGCCAAGCATAGAAAGACAAATATCACATGTTTTCACTCATGTGTGAAAGCTAAATAGTTGATTTCATAGAAGTAGAGAGTAGAACAGTGGTCATTAGAAGTTAGGAAGGGAAGATCGATGGAGGTAGATACATCATTGGGTAATGGATATCTAAATACAATACATAGGAGAAAAAATGCTCTTCTTACTTCAATCATAATAACTATTCATATTAGAAATTTAAAAACCAGAAACACAAATTAGAAATCAAGTATAATATTCCTGTGAGTCATCAAAATAATCAATATTTTGTAACACAGTTATATAATATCTAGTGATATTATATAAAAAAAGCCAGATGGAATACCCTATACACTTTCTTTTTAAAGTAACCTATTAAGGGCTAGGGGTTTAGCTCAGTGGTTCCGGCGCCTGCCTTGCAAGTGCAAGGTCCCAAGTTCGATTCCCAGTAACCCCCCCCCAAAAGTAACCTATTAAAATAAGCTGGTATTTTGGTTGCATTCAGCTATAAGTCAGAAAATTTAAGTCAAACAGTTCTAAACAGCAAAGGATGCTTTTTCTCATCACTGATAATGGTCAAGGTATGACTGGTGTTTTCTAAGCATCTTGGGATTGGACAGAGTCACATATCCTGTGTTATGTGGAGAGTAGAAAGGGTGACCAGAGAAGAAAACCAGGATCCTGTTCCAAATGCAGAAGGGAATCAAAAGATACTGATGTTGGACAACCTGCACTATCAATTCTAAATACAGAGATTCTTCATTTTTGAAAAGAGTTGAAGCTTATTTCACTTAAAGTCACTTAGTTCTTTGATGCTGGACATTTAGTTATTTTCCTTTGATATTTTAATATTATAAACAGTATAGCTGTGAAATATGGATAAATTTTTGTGAATACCCACATTTCTATGTATAATTTCTGGGTTAAATTAACACACTAACTAAAGCTTTGATGTATTGTAAGGTGTTGCCTGTGATAACCCACTGCCACCAGAAGAATATGAGAATAATTATTCTTTTGACAACATTAGACATACAGAAAGCTATTTTGGTCAGCAATTTTAAACTATGTTAGAGAAATCTATGCATCTAGAGAATCCAAGTTAGGCTAGTATGGATAACTGCACAAGCTGATTTAGATTCCCAGTTCTTTGATATAATTGATGTTGATTTTTTTTATCAAGCTATTGTTTCCTCTATCCAGTGTGTTCTAATTTTCTTGCTTATTTTACTTAAAGTAATGCAAATGTCTTTAGGATTGATGAAAGGTAAAGTAGCAAACAAAACAAAGCAAAAACAACCAA
Source organism: Heterocephalus glaber (assembly GCF_053883595.1). NCBI lineage: Eukaryota > Metazoa > Chordata > Mammalia > Rodentia > Bathyergidae > Heterocephalus > Heterocephalus glaber. The sequence continues at coordinate 64,424,112 of NW_028258317.1, read as the reverse complement.
ATCAAAAGGACACCCAAATTGCTCATCTATGAACATTTTTGAAAACCAATGAACATGTTATGATAAATTTTATTATAATATGCCAACATCTATTTTAATTTTATTTATTTGGTGCTGGAATTTAACCCAGGGCCTCACACATGCTAAGCATGCACTCTACCACTGAGCTTTACCCCTAGCACTTTCTCTAACCTTTGAAGCACATCTCTCCTATAAGTGATAGTTGAATCTAAACATTTTCCTTTGTTAATAGTTAATATATAATTTGCATATGTATGTGTATATGCATATAAATGTTTAATAATTATATATATGTACAATTAACACAATTTTCTCTTTTGATTATGATTTTTTATTTTAATTATATATTTATTTTCAGTTCCAGGAATTTAACCCACGGCCTCACACAGTCTAGGCAAGTGCTCTGCCACTGAGCTACAGCCCCATTCCCATGGTTCTATATTTTAAAATATTTTATTATTTAAAATCAGTTGATAATTTCTAGACCAAGTAAAATTCATATGAAATCAAATACTTTTAACTTTTTTCAAAATTCGAGACATTTAGGTGCCCCAGTGGTTACAATTTATTTTAATTCCTCCCTGAGCTTATTCTACTTTAGGAATGGGTGATTATGATACTGTATGCTGTATTTCTTCTCTGGCCAATTTTCCAGATTCATGTAAACTTGAGAGTGTCAAATTTCCTGCCAAGGACATGATATCATTAGATATAATAGTTCTACACACTTGCAAATGTTCCATTTTGGTTTCAGTGTGTGAAATTCATTGTAATCTATAGGTTAAAACACTATTCTCAGAAATCGCACATCTAATGGAAATGTGTTTAAAAGCACAGTGTTCCTTTGCTTAAGTGACTGCCATATGAAGTAATAAGCATTATTTCATCTTTAGGAAAAATGCAAACAGAATCTATAACTTTAAAATGTATTTGTAAAAATTTTATAGTCTTTCTTCCTTTCTTCCTTGTTCTTCCTTTCCTTTTTGTGCCATTTTTACTGTCTTGTCTAGCTCTCAATGAGACCTCAGGAATCCATCTAGCTTCTGCCCTACTAAGACCAATTGGCTGATAGACTAGGAGGCCTGTGAAAGCTGCAGGGAAATTAATAGCAGAGCTAGTGCCTGCAAAACATGGCTGGCTGCTCTTGAAATCCTTCTGAAGCCTGAATTATTTGTATTAAGATAGGCCAGCACTCAGGCCCCTATGAGTCAATTCTTTGTAACAGTTGCCAATATTTTTATACCTGAGAGAGCGGCTTCATTCTTTATTATTGCTCAGGAATCAATACTCCCATTGCCCTCACAAAATGCTATACAAGCATTATTGGCATTTCACTTGGCAGTGAAGGGTATCAACATCAATCTCGCCCTCTGCACACTTCGCTAACCCTGCTCCACTTCTCCCGCATCTATTTGTATTCCATCTGGGCTGTCCGCTGCTGCTCGATTTGAATGGGAATCCTTAGTGCGGCCCTGACACGTTCAGTGATAAGAAAATAGAAAGGCATCATTTAGCCACTCACAGAACAGCCCCTCTCCCCATGCCCTGTCTCTGTTCATTTTGTACTCAGAGATTTTGCAGTGTTTAATAAAATATCATTTTCCACTGCCCTATGATTTTTTACAATTGTCATATCAGTGTTCTTCATTAATAACCAAATGGCAGCTTCTAATTTCACCCACTGGAAGTAACCATGAATTTTAAAGTAATTTCTGGAGTTTGAGGAAGGCTCATTAACAAAATCTTACAGAATGAAAACTTATACACATGGAGGTAAAATATGCACAAAGAGCCATGGTGGTAACTGAAGCTGCATTTGTTCTAAATACTAAACGTGTACACTGCCCTGCTTGTTTCATGAACTCAGTGTAAAAGCTATTCACCCACATGGAACTTCCCCTTTCAATGTGTAATTTTTGACCAATAAATAGATGGAAATTATTATGGGAAATTCTAACTTATGTTCATCTTATGTCAGGCATTAACAATATATGAGACATTTGATCAAAAGAGATATTCAAAGTAGGTAAAGAACTCTTACAACACAATATTAAAAGATAGCCCAATTTAAAATGAACAATAGCTATAGTGAAACACCACTTCACACCCATTATAATGGCCATTATAAATACACACACTGGGGCTGAAGGTTTAGCTCAGTGGTTCCGGCTCCTGCCTTGCAAGTGCAAGGTCCCAAATTTGATTCCCGGTACCAAAAAATAATAAATAAATAAATAAATACACACACTGTTTTATATATATAAATATGAATTTATGTACCATCTACCTTATATATATGTTGGAGAAGATGTGGAGAAATTGGAATCATTGTGCACTGCTAGTAGGAAGTATAAAATGATATATTCATTGTGTAAAACAGTTTGATAGTTCAAATACTTGAGTCCTTATTCCATGGCAACATTATTCATAATAGCTAAATGGTGTAAACAACTCACATGTGTCCACAGGTAGGGAATAGATAAACAAAATGTGAAATATATACACAGTGGAATATTATTCAGGCATATAAAGGAATAAAATCCTGTTACATAGATAAATCTTGAAAACATTTTGCTAAGTAAAATAAGCTATGTACAAAAGGACAAATATTGTTTTATTTTGCTTATATGTATGTTACTTTGGATAGGAAAATTTATAAAGAAAGAAAATAAAACAGATTAATAGGTGTTTATAGAAGGTTGGTATGGGGAACTATTACCTAATGGGTACAGAGTTTCTGCTTTCAATCATGATAAAACTTTGGAAATTTATAGTAGTGATAGTTATACTTAATGCCACTGAATTTTACTCTTACAAATTAGTAAAATAGAAAATTTTGTTATGTATATTTTGCTGTAGTAAAAAAGTAAGCAACAGATCTGAATAGACAGTTTTAAAAGAACATGTACAAATAGCCAGTAGGTACATGAAAATGTGCTTATCATAAGTCATTAGGAAAATGTAAATCAACAAACAACAAGCAGATCACAGCTTCACCCCACAAGGTTGCCATAATTAAGAAGACATAACCAGTGCTGGTGAGTATTTAGAGAAATGGGAATCCTTAGAGTACTGTGGTTAGGAGTAGAAAATGGTGCAGGTGTTTTGGAAAATAGTTTAGAAATTCTATAAAATGTTGAATATAAAGCTACCACATATCCCAGAAATTCTACTACTGTTTTTGTAACTAAGAGAATAGAAAACATATGTCTTCCCAAAAAGCTTATACGTGAGTGTTCATAGGAGGAGAGATCCTTGTTCTGAATATATCACTTGTTGCAGAATGACTTTGGATAAGTTATGTCCTTTCTCTGAGCCTCTCCACTCTATGAAATTGTGATGATGATGATGAGGAGGAGGAGGAGGACATGTAGGAAAACTATCAAGGATAAGGTGCAGTCTGTGTATGAGGGTTTAGTGAGTCTTGTGAGCATATCTGACTAAAACTGTAAAACATCATAGTTGTTCATTTTAAATCCAAGGATCAAAATATTTCTGTATCAAGGAGATATATTAAAGAACCTAATTTCTCTCTCACAGGACAGACAAATATTTGAATATTACAAGCTGTATTTGTAGTCACACATACATGTGAGCCTAGTTTATGAAATCTGTATCTTCTGAACTGCATTAGTTTCAAAAATGGAAGAGTTGTTCTTTCCCAGGAGAGACAGCAGCTCGCTTTTGTTTATATCACTTGCAACAACTTTCTAAATGAATTTCCTTTTCTGAGCTGTTCCTTCTTTTTTTTCTTGTTTTTTTTTTTTTTTTTTTTTTTGGTACCAGGGATTGAACTCAGGACCTTGTGCTTGCAAGGCAGCGCCACTGAGCTAAATCCCCCCCCCCCCCCGAGCTGTTCCTTCTACTAGGAATAAGTAAAAATTATTTTGGAAAGATTATTGTTTAGTTGGTTGGTCTTTTGGATATCAAAATTTTATATATGGTAGATGTTTCCTCTCTACACTTAATTGTGCAAATATTATTAGAAAAAGATAAATCCATCAGGTACATATTTTTCAGGTGGAAAGGGGCCTGGGATAGGACTCACAGACTTTTAGCTCTGGTCCCAATCTTGTCCTGTGTTAAATCTGTGACAGTAGGCAGCAATTCATATTTTCTTTTGTTAGATACTTACAAAATACATTTACTCCTATTTCATGTGACCATGGAAGTCAATTAAAATGGTATTTATGAAATGCTTTGTAAACTGTAAAGTTTTGTATAAATGTCAAGCGCTACTGTTTGAATGTAAGGTATTGTCAATCACAAGGTATACTATTACTTACATTCTACTAAGAATAAAAATGCCAATTAAACAATGAAGCAATACCATAATAATCTTTCTTCATGCATGAATGGGTCACATCAAATGATTTTAGTTTTGAACATTCATATTTCCAAAAAAAATGGGAATATATTTTGTTTTCAGCTGCATTATTTAGCAGGAAACAGAACATAACAAAGTGATCTATGTTTTCTTAAATCTAGGAAAGCCTATGATTGTTACATTGCAAGAAAATAGAATTGTAGCCATTCCTCCCTTATCCATGAGGAACATGTACTCCTTTTTTGTTTGTTTTTGAGACAGGGTCTTGCTATGTAGACCAAGTTGGCCTCGAGCTTGGTATATATCCGTTGAACTTGAAATCTTCTTGTGTTAGCCTCCTGAGTGCTGGGATAACAGGCATGTGCCACTATACCAGTTCATTCCATGATCTTAATGGTGATGCATTTTTCAACTGGGAGTCTGAGGCAGGAGCATCTGAAGTTTGAGGCCAGCCTGACCAACTGAGCAAGATTTTGTCTGAAAAACAAACAAACACCACAAAATAAAACAAAGAAACAAACAAAACGGGTCACACTATGTACGTAGCTCAGTAAATGCCCTACTATCAAAAAACAATGCATTTTCTTGCTGTTTATATGTCTTTCTTCATATGCAACACCTTTATTTCACTTCTAAATCAAAGTGAAACATCTCTGAAGACATTTTAAATGGGAATTAAACATGTGACTTGGTAAAGCACATAACTCACATGAAGAAATGTGGAAACTATGTCCAAACTTTTCCATGTGCAATGAATGAAACTCATTAAGACTGCCACCTGGCTGTCAGTGATTGTAAGACTGCTCATGTCTCTAGGACTGTGAAGAGTTGTCTCCGAGTTGACTCAATATCGTACTATGTTATGAGTCACCCTATACTTTCATCCTAAATACAAGCTGAAGATTGCACACATACTGAATGCCCCTTGTTAGTAACAATAGCTTAAGACTAAAACTCATGCACCCTGCTGTGGTCACAGAGAAACAGTCAGATGCCTCGGCATTTGCAAAGTGTAGTGTCTGCTTTGAGTCATCTCTTTTGCATACTAAACTCTGTCACTTGATTTTGTCACCTTTTTCAGACTTTTAATATAGTTTGTTTTTCATACTCTTGCTTTTGATCACTTTCCTCTAAATTAAGCCTCATTGTTCAGAGCCTTGTGTGTGTATGTGTGTGCTTGTGTTACAAGGACTGATGAGCTATATTTCTATCTCCAATCATTTTATTTTTGTTTTGAGACAGGGTCTCACTAAGTCAACCAGTCTGGCCTCAAACTTTGTGATCTTTCTGCCTCAGCCACCTGAGCAGCTGGACTGTCAAGCATGTGCCTTGTGTCCTGCTGTGTAGAGGTCTTTCATGCATTGTATTTGGAAATGAACTTCCTACTTCAGTGGTGCTTATTAAAATGGTACAATAGTCCATAGTTTAAGACAAGTAATGGTTTCCTTGATTTTCTGAGTTACCAAAAGTTTGAAAATATAAATTTTGCCTCTACTTGTAGTTTTATTTTCAAAAGGTGAGAAAATTTTACATTATGCTAGTTGTATATCATTTTAAATTAAGGACATTTTTATTCTCAGTAATTTTTGTTCTTAGTCCCCCCCCCCCCCCAGTATGTTTGATAGGGTCAGAATCAGACTTCTGGGACACACTTGTAGTATGAGTTTCCTGGGGCTGCTGTCACAAAGTACTATAAATTGGGTGGCTTAAAACAACAGAAATGTGTTCTTCTTTCACAGCTCTGGAAGCTAGAAGTCTGAAAATTAAGATGTCAGTAGCACGATATCCTTCCTGAAAGGAGGGAGAGTCCTTCCTTGCTGCTTTCTGCTTCTGGTGATTTCCAGCAATCCTTGGCATCCCTTGGCCTGCAGCTGCAGCATTTCCATGTCTTCCATATTGCCATGTGGTTTTCCTTGTGTGTCTCTGTCTTCATGTAAGGGTTTTCCCTCACGAGGACAACCACCACAATGTATCACTTTCCACACTAATGACCCTATGTTAACTTGAGGACATTTGCAAAGACCATATCCTAAAGAAGGTTACATTCCTAGGTAGAGAAGGCTTAAACACACCATTTTCAGAAAAATAATTCAACCTATAACACTCATCAGCCTTTATTTTGTGAGTTGGTACCAATTTATTATTCACTACTCTGTATAATAATTCCACTGGCTACTAATCTGATCATCTTTCTTAGCATTTGAACTTCATAATGTTTCTCCACACTATAGAAAAGGATATAAAAATAGAATTATCGACTCATTGAAGTTGCCATAAGCTTTATGTTCTGGGTTTTCATATTAGACAAGTCCTACAATCCTTTCAGAGTAAAACATGAGTGGGATGTGACAGGGTCTTTTATAGACATTTTATGATGGTTGTTCACTTTTCCAGTTACTCAAAATCCATTTGTTTAATAACTTATCCTTGCATCCAGAAGTTTGTTTGCCATATCTACAATTTTCTTGAAAGTGGGACTAACACTGGCTTATTTCCAGATTTCTGGCTCCTGTGCCATGTTGAAAAGATTTTTCATAAAATGGTGATTGTTGAGTAATTTCACCTATAAGTATGTTCTCTTAGAGTCTTAAGATGCAATTCAGTTAAGCCAAATGACCTTAATTCACAGAAAACAACTACTCCCTTTGGACTTTTTATTCCCTTATGAATGGTTCTTCTATACTTGATTGAGAATCAGAGGCAAAATAAGAAATTTAGACATTGTTCTCCTTCTATGAAGCTTCAGAGCAACAGGTTGTGCTCCATGTAGTAATAATGGCTCATTGTTCATCTTCTTGTTTATAAAATAGAATTTAAAAAAGTTTTTGTGGTATATGTCTAAACAAATTTTGGATATAGACTCTCTGACATTCTGGTTGTATACACATCCTTGATTATTTATTCTTCTTTCTATTCTTGGGGTGTGTAATACATCTACTTATTTCCTCCTTGTTTCTTTTTCCTAAGTTGATTTTCCATTTCATAGTTGTAATTGCATTAATAAGAGCTTCCCAACTAGCTGGGTTCCTACTATTTTAGAGCTATATTTGGGACAACGTGGCCAATAGGATGGAACCATGGTACTATATAATATGTTTGAAATATAACCTTCCAAATTTGTCAGCAGGGCATTTCTCAATAGGGTTTGTTCAACCTTTTCTCTGTTGGTATTATGATCTAAAGCTGCTTTGTGTTAATATTTTTATCATCTCCCAATCTTCAAATCAGGTTTACAGTATTTGTTTTTTAAATTATTTCTTCTACCATTGGGGAATTAAAATTATGAGAGAGCTGACAAGAACTTAGAAGCTTTGCTTTTAGCTACATGATGTTTGATACTTTTTCCTGGACAAATAAAGTTTTCATCATTGCTATACTTTTCTCACTTCTGTACCAGAAAAACACTACTTATCCCCTTCACACAATGAAGATACCTGTAATGTTACAACAATACCACTTTTATATAATTTTTTTGGTAATCTTTGCTCTCATGTTTTTCAACATGCTTCTAATGTTTTAGGTATTTTAAATAGACATATGTGAAACAGGATATTTGAATGGCAAAATTCCTCTTTTACGTATGCCTATAATATTATAAATTTCAGGTTTAAAAGCACATGAGAAAAATATGCAGAATTTAAATTTTCCAAGAGTCTTTCAATAATCAATTTCATGTCTCTTGCACCACTTGGCCAAATCAAGAATAGAAAACATTGTCATAGATTCTTCTCCTACTATGGGAGATTATTGGAGGGCAGTTTAAATTTGTGAGATAGAGCAAACGACATGGAGTGAGATTCTATTTTTATGACTTCATCTTGGGTTGGTGGGGTTCTGGTTACAGGTGCATCTGGTGGCTAAAACTCTGACAGGAAACCAGAGTTCTCAGAACTGAAGGATCAGGGAATAGAGATTGAGACTAACTATAAACTTTAGAAAATTAGGGAAGAATACTGGAAAGAACAGGTCTGCAAAAGAGAAGCCTCCAGATTTGTGTGTAAATGTACAAATCCTGGGATTATTCCAGAAACACTATTGTGTGGGACAGGATGCACATAGAAAGAAATAATTGAGCTGACATTAGAGCTACTAAACAAGAGAGGGAATTGGCAGTTTGTGTTCAACCATGGTAATTACTTAAAACAATTATCACTGTCTTGGAAGATAAAGCAGACTACACATAACATTCACAACCTTCAGGATACAATAACAAATTACTTAAAATATGAATAATTATAAAAATGTGGCTTAAAATTAAGAAAAAGAACAATCAAAGAATAACAACTCCATGATGACTTGGAAGTTTCAATAGCAAGAATTTTTAAGCATCTATTATAATTGTGTTCAGTGAAGTTAGGCAAAATGTACTCAAGGTGAATGAAAAGATGAAATAGATCATCAAGTAAAAGGAATAAAGTATAATCTCTAGACTTAAAGATATAGGAATTTCACTTAACTAGATTGGTTATGACAGAAGAAAAGAGATAGGAGGTGGATTACAATTTAATAAAATTACCCAATTTGAAGAATAAAGAGAAAAAGATTTGTGAAAGTAATAAACAGGACCTCAATGACCCATAGGGCATTGTAAAAAAGATAGGATGGAGAGAAAAGAGAAAATTTTTGATGAAGCAATGACTACCAATTTCAACAATTTGTGAAAAGAATAATTTTTACAAATTCAAGAAACTCAGAGAAACTCAAAGAGGACAGACACACTCATGATAATGTCTGGGTAATTGTAAAACTGCAGAAAACTCAAAGATAATATAGAAATATTGAAAGAATCAAGAAAAAAGGAACACATTTCATATAGAGAAACACTGATTTGAAATACCTCTGACTTCTTATGGAAACCATGAAGACCAGAAGAAAGTGAAAGATTATTTTAAAGTACCAAAAGGAAAACTAAAATCTTAAAAGCTATAAACCCAGAATTCTATATCCAGTGAAGGTGTGTATTTTGAACAGAGATAAGTATGGATCTCGGTGTGAACTTATTGGGCTATGTTACCAAGAATTGTAGTCCCAATAATTTGAAAATGTAGTCGGGGATTTAGCTCAGTGGTTTTGCTGCCTGCTGTGCAAGTACAAGGACCCAAGTTCGATCCCCAGTACCAAAAAAAACCAACAACAACAAGGAAAATGTGCTTTACTCAGCACTACATTATAAGAAAGTCTGAATCCTGCTTTTTGGTGTACTTTTATCTTCTGTTGTGTCACACTGACAGAAATGCCCCAGAGTTAACGTTGAATTAGTAAATGAATCTTTGCTAGATCATAGAGGAAGGAAAAATCTGAATTAATAAATTTATAAATAAAATCTGAATAAATAAATAAATAACACCTGAATTAATAAATTAATAAATCTTGAATTAATAAATGAACCTTTTCTGGATCATAGAGGAAGGGAAAAATCTGTACTTAAGTAACATCCCTGTCATTACTCTGTGTTTGAAAAAGGGGCATCAGTCAATTCAAATGGGAAAGGCAGTATCTGAGAGCTCCTCTGTAGAGACATTCTTTGTTACATTTTACCTAAGATAGATGTGTGAGTGTGTGGGTACTGCACTCATTTTTATTTTTAATTTGAAATTTTTCAAAGAAGATGGTTTTTAAAGTAGAATATTAAAACCCAGCCAAGGTAATGCTTGATTGTTTTTTATTTTTTTAATATTTTATCTTATTGTTTTTTTTTTTTTTTGGTACCAGGGATTGAACTCAGGACCTTGTGCTTACAAGGCAGGCTCAATGCTACTAAACTAAATCCCCAGCCTTGATTGTTTTTTAATGTTATCTTCAGTGTAGTTTAAATGGACATTGTTGAAAAGCCCTAATGATTATGCTCAACTCTGGGTTTCTTAAGATTTCATTCACTTTGTTTGACTAACTTTAACCCTAAAAAACATACTCAAGATTTATATGAACTTAATTTTAAGATAAATTCTTTAGCAATGATGTTTAAGCATTTTATATCTAAATATGTCAGTCTTGATTTTTGTATATGCTTTTAAGTTTTTAAATCAAACATGAGTGTTGTATAGACATTTTTCTCTTTGTAGAATGTTAGAATTCTAGAAGCAAAAATGCAGTTTCAGTTCTTCTGGTGACATTTTTGTCTCATAATTTCTTTCCTTCATTTGAAAGTAATGACAGTGATGAATTTAGTCTGTTTTTCCAAACAGTCTTTATATGGACAATTGTCTATAAGTATCCTATAGATAATGCATAATATTATTTTGTGTATGTATTTTTCTTGAATTTTCTTTCTTGTGCAAGTATTTCTCTAAGCAGAAATGTAAGTGGTGAAATAACTGGGTTATAAAGTGTAAACATTTTAATTTATGAGTAATAGTAATCATATTCTGCATAATGGTTGCACTGATTAAAACCTCCCTACTATTTGACCACACTGTTACTTTATTTTTACCAACACTTAATATTTTAAAATTTTGTTCAATTAAGGGAGAGTCATCAAATTTTGGTTTCATGTATTAAACAGGCCCATTGGCCATCCTTTCTTTTTGAAAGCCTGTATATTAGTCAGCTTCCCATTGATGAATACAATACCCTACATACACAATTTAAAGGAAGACAAATTTAGTTTAGGTCCTGTTTCAGAGGATTCAATCCATGGTTGGGTTCAAGGCAGAGACAACATGGCAGGTGTATAGCCAAGGAAAAGTGCACAACATATGGCATCCAGGAAGCAGAGAAACAAGGAAGGAGCTGGTGATTCATCTCTTTCCAACAGACTCCCATTTCCAAACACATGAGACATACAAAAGACATTTTAGATAGAAACTATAACAGCCTGTAAGCCAAATATGATTTTAATATTTGTCAATGATTACATTTTAAGTGGTTAAATACATACCTACAAATATCCTCTATTTTTATTAGTCCTCAATGCCTAAAGTATTTGGTGTCTAGTCCTTTAAAAATATGTTAAGGCCATCTGTCCCCCCACTCCTGGCCCAGAGGTAGGGGCTTCTGGGCCGCCATCTGTCCCATCACTCACAGCCCAGAGGAAGGGGATTCTGAGCCACAATCCCACCACTCCTGGCCAGAGGAAGGGGCTTCTGAGCCACTGTCCCACCACTCTCAGCTCAGAGGAGGTGAGCGGTGTGGGATCCAAAAGCACCTGCCCCTGCCCCACCCCAGGTCAAAATGAAAAGACATGTAAACAAGTCTCAAAACCAGACTTCCAGATCACCTACAGCAACCCCAAAGGGAAATGAGATGGAACACTCTGATACTCAAGCACTTGGACTCCCTGAACTGGCAACAAAAGGGGATCTAGAAAAAATGAAATCAGAAATAATTTATCAGATAACAGCAGAGATTGTGCTCGTAGCACAAGACATGATTAATAAATCTAGAGAGGAGCTGAGGAACATGATGGAATCCCAGCACAGGAAATAAATGGAATCCATAAAACAGATGCAAATAGATTTCCAGGAGATGAAAAACTCCATTGAAAGTCTACACAGCAGAATGAGCCAATGTGAGGACAGAATTTCAGATATAGAAGATAAGATTGCAATTAGTGACCAGGAAAAGAAAAATTGCTTCAATATTGTAAGAGACTATGAGAAATCAATCCAGCAGCTACTAGACCATGCAAAGAAGAATAACATAAGACTGTTTGGAGTCAAAGAAGAAACAGGAGAGAGTGCAGATGACATAAAAAAATTGTTCAAAGAAGTAATGGCAGTAAACTTCCCAAGGAGGGGAAAAGAACTTGACATACAGATAAGTGAGGCATATAGGTCTCCAAATAGCCTTGATCCAAAAAATTCTACACATAGGCATATAATTGTTAAGATTCCAGAAACTCAACAAAAGAACAAAGTTCTACAAGCTGTTGGAGCAAAGCTACAAATCAAATACAAAGGAAAATGCATCAGAATCACAGCAGAGTTCTCAATGCAAACCCGCAAGGGAAGAAGAGCTTCGAATGACATATTCCAAGCCCTAAAGGAAAACAGCCTCCAACCCAGATTGATGTACCCTGCAAAACTATCTTTCAAAATTGATGGAGAAATAAGATACTTTCATGACAAAGAGCACCTTAGAAACTTCATGAATACCAAAAAAGTACTCCAAAAAATTTAGACAATATCCTAGGAACAGACAATGAGGATCACAACCCCAGGAAGCACAACAGAATGAGCCTTTCAGGTGTGACAAGAAATTAAATGTAAAGGGGGAGAACCCAACAAAAAGAAAAAGTCATGATAAGGACAAGTCAATATATATCAGTTATAACCATCAACGTTAATGGTCTCAATTCACCAGTCAAAAGAAATAGACTGGCAGAATGGGTCAAGAAGCAAGATCCAACAATATGCTGCATATAAGAAACACACTTAGCTGAAAATGAAACTCACAGACTGAAAGTTAAAGGGAGGAAAACAATACTTCATGCGACAGGAACCCGAAAAAAGGCAGAAGTAGCTATCCTCTTTGCAGATCAAGTAGATTTCAAACCAACACTGATTAAGAGAGAAAAAGAAGGACACTACATCTTTATAAAGGGAACAATCCAAAAGGAAGAGATGACAATCATAAATATCTATGCACCAAACACTAGTGCACTCAACTATATAAAACAAATACTAACAGGCATGAAAAGTCATATATGCACTGATACAATAGTAGTGAGGGACCTCAATACCCCACTGTCACAAATAGATAGATGAACTAGACAAAAAACAAGCAAGGAAATACTAGAACTCAATCAAACTCTTGAACAAATGAACTTAACAGATGTTTACAGAGTGTTCTACCCCACAAAATCAGAATACACATTCTTCTCAGCTGCACATGGGTCATTCTCCAAAATAGACCACATACTCACTCATAGAACATACTTCGGTAAGTGCAAAGAAATTGAAGTTGTTCCCTGTATATTACCAGATCATAGTGCAATGAAATTGGAGAATAGCAAAAGAAACCACAAGAATTTCATAAATACATGGAAACTGAACAACATACTTCTGAATAACCAATGTGTCACAGAGGAAGTTAAAGAAGAAATCAGACAGTTCCTACCATTAAATGACAATGACAGTACAACATATTGGAATCTATGGAACACAATGAAAGCAGTCTTATGAGGGAAATTCATATTAGTGAATACACATATAAGGAAAACAGAAAGTGCCAAATTAAATAACCTGATGCTGAACCTCAAGTTTCTAGAAAAAGAAGAGCAGGACAAACTCAAAGCTCATACAAGGGAAGAAATTATAAAGATCAGAGGAGAAATCAATGCAATGGAGACTAAGTGAATGATACAAAAAATCAATGAAGCCAAGAGTTGGTTCTTTGAAAGAATCAACAAAATTGACAAACCTTTAGCCAACCTTGTCAGAAAAAGGAAAGAAAAGGCCCAAATCCATGCAATTAGGAATGAAAAGGGTGAAATTACAACGGCCCCAGCAGAAATCCAGAAGATCATCAATACCTACTTCCAGAACCTTTACGCCAATGAGATGGACAACACAGCAGAAATGGACAGATTCCTAGATACATATGAATTAACAAAGTTGAACTAAGACCTAAAAATTCTAAACAACCCAATATCAACCAAAGAAACTGAAAACATAATTAAAAACTTATCAACTAAGAAAATCTCGGACCCTGATGTCTTCACTGCTGAATTCTATAAGACATTTAGAGAGGAACTACTGCCACTACTGTTTCAACTCTTCAATGAAATTGAAAGGGAAGCAATACTCCCAAATTCATTCCTGGAACCAAGCATCACCTTGATCCCCAAAGCAGAGAAAGACCCAACTGAAAAGGAGAACTATAGGCCAATCTCACTAATGAACATAGATGCAAAAATCCCCAAAAAGAAACTGGCAAATACAATGCAGAAGATCATCAAGAAGATCATACACCCTGTTCAAGTGGGATTCATCCCAGGGATGCAGGGATGGTTCAACATATGCAAATCAATCAAAGTGATACACTATATCAATAGAGTCAAGGACAAAAACCATATGATTATCTCCATAGATGCAGAAAAAGCATTTGACAAAATCCAACATGCATTTATGATAAAAGCCCTATAAAATATTGGGATAGATGGTCTCTACCTTCCAAATTTAAAGACCCAATCCCAAAATGGGCATCTGAAATGAACAGACATTTCTTAGACAAAGAAGTAGAAATAGCAAATAAATGCATGTAAAAGTGTTGAACATCACTGGTCATTCGAGAGATGCAAATGAAAACAATGCTGAGATTCCACTTCAGTCTAGAAAGAATGGCTGCTATCATGAAATCAACCAATAACAAATGCTGGCGGGGCTGTGGAGAAAGAGGAACCCTGCTCCACTGCTGGTGGGAGTGTAGACTGGTGCAAGCACTGTCGAAAGCAGTATGGAGATACCTCAAAAAACTAGGACTGGAAGTCCCATTTGACCCAGCTATTCCCCTGCTGAGTATCTTCCCCAAAGAATTAAAAGAATCATACCACAGTGATATATGTGCTATCATGTTTGTAGCAGCAAAATTTGTAATAGCTAAAACTTGGAAACAGCCCAAATGCCCATCAACTGGAGACTGGATAAAGAAAATGTGTGTTTTTAAAAAATAAAATGGAGCACTACTCAGCCATAAAAAATGAGAAATTAGAGACATTTATAGATAAGTGGATGCACATTGAGGCAATACTCTTAAATGAAATAAATAGGACACACATGTATAAATACTGAATAGTTTCTCTAGTGTGAGAAACTGAAAGTGTAAATAAGGACTAAAATGTGTAATAGATAATGTGAAATAGAAAATGGGCAAAAGGGAAGGGGAAGTGGGAGGGGTAGGGGAAAGGAAAGAAGGGAATGGAATTAATATGAGAAAATGGAAAAATGGAAACAAAGTCTTTGTAAATAGGGAGGGGTGGAGGGGTTGAAGGGAGGGCAGGGGAAATGGGGGGAAAAGAAGAACCAAGAGAGACTATGTAAAGGTGCAAATTTCCAATGATGAATGTCATTATATTGTATTCCTAAAATGTACCAATGATTAGAATGAATAATTGATAATGTGAAATAGGGATAAAAGGTCCAAAGGTGTAGGGGAAGTGGGAGGGGCAGGGGAAAGGAAAGAATGAAAAGGAAAAATGATGAGAAATGGAAAAAATGGAAACAAAGTCTTTGTAAATAGGGAAGGGTGGAAGGGGTGAAGGGAGGGCTAGGAATGGGGAAAATATAAGAACCAAGATGCATCATGTAAAGGTACAAGTTCCCAATGAGAAATGTAAATGTGTTTATACCTAAAATGTACCAAAAAAAGAAGTTTTTAAAAAATAAAAATATGTTAACCTGGGGTTGAAGATTTAGTTCAGTGCCACTGCACCTGCCCTGGAAGCACAAGGTCATGAGTTTGATCCCTGGTACAAAAAACGACAAAATATAAGTTAATCTTTGATCCAATGGATTTAAAATGGTATGTCAATATTGTTTTAATTTCTTTTTCCATTATCACTTAATAAAATTGAGCATGCTTTTATATGCTTGACATTTATATTTCCTTGTCTGTAAGTTGTCAAGTTTTTTAAGTGCAATTTTTTTCTCGTTTCTATTTTTGGATTGATTTCAATGAACTCCATTTACATCTAAATACCCATTTTTCTGCACCCTGTTGTTTGCCTACTCAGTGATCATTTCCTCACAGATTCATTTTTGCTAATACAACTCTAATTGTCTTTTAGTAATAGAATAATTGGGTACTTCTGGGCATCTAAGTGCTCATCCAAATAGCAGGATACTCCTCATCCAATAGTTATACCTTGACAGGTTCTGTTTGCTTTCTTCTCATGTGAGTTGTGGGAATGTGACAACCGACTTTTCAACATAACAAGACTCAGCATACATACACAGACCAACATACTGAGAATATGAAATATGAAAAGCAGGTGAGTTCTACATTTTTTTTTTGCTACCAGGAATCAAACTCGGGACCTTGTACTTGTAAGGCAGGCAGTGGACCAACTGAGCTAAATCCCCAGCCCAAGTTCTACATTTTTGAGCCTCATTATGGTTTAGATTATTTTTAGATGGTGTTTCTTTAATTGAAATCAAAGACAGCCTTACTAATTGTTATGGTTTGTAACTAGATGTTACCCCAAAGCACACGTGCCCTTCATGGGCTCTTAGACTTTTGGAAAGTGATTGGACTATGAGGGATTCATAGCTGTCTTGCAGTTAGGAGGTGGGATTTGGGCAGAAGAGGTGGCAGTGGGGTATGACCTGGGAAAGTGTAACTTCCTTCTGGTCTCCTCCCTTCACTGTCACTGCTGCCTGGCTGCCAAGAGTGAGCGGCTAGCTCTCCCCTACTGCTGCCTTTCCACTGGGCTGCCTTGCTTTGGAGCCAGTCAATTATGGACTAAAAATGTGAGCCAAAGTAACTCTCTCCTCCTTTAAATTGTGGGTGTCAAATATTGTGCCTCAGGGTCAAAGAAAGTGACTAAGACAGAAATGTAGCTAATACATGACACTCTCCCATGTGAATTTTAGGACCGTGTTGTCGTATTCCAATCACTTGAACTAAGACTAATTTGCTTTTATATATTAATTTGACTTCAAATATTATCTATAAAATATTCTTTCCATAAAACTCTCTTCATTCAGATATCACTATGGTCTGAATATTGTTGTTCTAAAAGTCCTATCTTGGATCCTAATGTAACAGCATGAAGAGATATTAAGGTGAGGTCTTCTGCATGATTGAGTCATGCAGGCTCTTCTTGAATGGGGTTAGTGCCTTTATGAAAGAGGCTGAAGGAAGCTCCCTTGCCTCCTCTGCCATGTGAGGACGCAGTGACAAAGTGCCATCTCTGATGCAGACTGTAGCCTTTCACCAGACCTTGAGTCTGCTAATGACCTGATCTTGGATTTCCCACCCTCCAGAATTTTGAGAAATAAATTTCTATTGTTCATAAACTAAGATTTTTTGTCCATTTATGCTGCTATACCCAGGTACCATAGACTGGGTAATTTATAAACATAAAATTATTTCTTACCATTCTGGAGGTAGGGAGGTGCGAGGTGGGAGCACCAGCAGGTGTGATGCCTGCGGAGGGCCTGCTCCTCATTTCCAGAATGACATCTTGTTACTGTGGTCTTACACAGGGTCAGAAATGGAGAGCAGAATGGAAGGCTGACCTCACTTGTCCAAGTCACTATAAAGGCACTAATTTCCTGCTTGAGAGTGGAACCCTCTTAGCCCAATAACCTCTCGCTCGATGCAATGGATATTAAATTCACTATGAGTCTTTGAGGAACATAATAAGCATTTAAACCACAGCACCAGACTCAGGTATTTTGTTATAGCAGCCTAAACAAACTAAGACAGGTCTTCTCTAGGGCCTTAAATAAAATTTTCTCTAGGAATATTTTACATATATTTGGAGCTTGATTACTAAGTACTTTATATTATGTTACTACAGGAAATGATTTATTTTTATTACATTATTAATTGTTTTTATTGATATTTTTGATATGTTAATAATGATGTTGTATACTACCAAGTTGCTACATTTATTTTGATATTAATAGTTTATTCGTGAGTTCCCTCGAGCTTACTGTTAAGTCAGATATATCATTTTCTAATAATTATAATTTTGTGTTTTCTATTTGTTGCCCTATAAATTTTTTAAATTGCAACATTTAATTTACATCTTACATAATGTAATTCTATCTGCTTGTGTTATTAGTAATAAGTATAATAGAAGGTATAAAAGAAATCATTCTTGTATTATTTCTGCTTTGTTTCTGAAGTTAGTGAGAAGCATTTTAAATATGTCAACTGTAATTTACTGTGGATATGCTTTCTATAAAAGTTAGCCACTCTTGTATTTTTATTATATTTATTTTTACTAATTTTTTCAGAATTTCTGTTTCATCAGTGTATATGGATATTGAATGTGACAGAAAAACTTTGGGCCTCGATTAAGATGTCATATTTGTATTCTCTTCTTCTCTAGTAAGAATTCATGTAGTAAATTACATTGACAGATTTATTAATTAACAATATACCAAAGAACACTTCTTCGTCCTGAGTGGAGAGATAGCAGCACCAAACATTTTTGGAATTATGTTTGTATATTGTCTATTTCCTCCAAAATAACTAGCACTAGTATGTGTTTAATCTTTTCACTTTCTGTTTCATTCTATCTCCATTTACCCATTTTGCAGATTCCTTTGATTCTTTTAAAATTATTATTCAAAATTTATAATTTTATATTATTTTAAATATTTAAGTGCATAGTACAATTTTAGTGTTTCAATTTTTTTATAGGAATGTTTAAGGTGATAAGAACTGTTTTGGCCTAGTTATACAATTGCTATTTATTCTGAATCAAAAGTGGTGATATTTATTTATTCATTTATTTGTTTACATGTAGCCATTATATATTAGATGTTTCTTTTCTTCCATCATTTTCACATTTATTATTTAATTTCAATCTCAAACAACCTTACTTTCCCAGATCAGAAAACACATTTTGAAAGGTTAAATGACTTTCCTGCTGTCACTCAGCTAGTGACTGGTGGACACTGTGGCCGACCACTGCTCTGAACAATCCTTGTGAATATCATTAAGCAGGACTGTACAAGCAGCCTGGTTTCTTTCCTAGAATTTTCATCTGCTATAAATTCCCTTGGTGCCTGTTTATATGTTATGGATTTGATAGAAGTAGGGAAATGAATGGGAAAATAAAAGACTAAACTCCCAATTATGTCTGGAAAATTCCCTATCTTCTGTTATTCGTTGTTTAAGTTTTGCTTCTTCATAGTTATTTCTTGCAAGTAAGTTCAATGAGAACATGAATTCTTCTTGGAAAAGGTTAACACTAAAACCAGCCACTGAAGGAAGTTTCACAGTAGTTATTTCAGAAGTGCAACAGTTGGAGCAAGGGAAATTAAATCTTGTAATATATTTTATTTACCCTTATTTCAAAATATGGCTTATTGTGATAGCATCACTGCACATTAAAGTTTAAGTGAAAATGACTGGAATGTCACTCAACCCTGTTTCAAATACAGAGCCATCAGACTGGTATTTTAAAAGAGGTCAGGGACACCTGAACAAGAGACTGTTTTGTTTTTTTTTTAACTCCTTTAATGGCCAAGTTATCTACAAATGTTTAAATTACCTGGTTTTTAATCAGGGAGATAAAACTAGCAAATATAGTCTAAGAGGAACTGATGATGTAATACAGAGAAACCAATAGAGTTTAGTGATTTCTCAACTCTCATTAAAGAAAATATTATCTGGAAGCTTTGCAGTTGACGACATTGATTACACTTCGGCTACTGATTACAACTTCACTTTATTGTTCTCTCTGGCAAAACACATGATTTTTATAGAACTTTTGATGTTTTTATTACACTAGCAATGTATTAAAATCTCAACTTATTGTCTCCTAAAATGTCAGACCCAGAAAATTCCTGTGTCATTTTTAAAGTAAATATGTATTTTATTGAGCTCTTATTATTTGACTTGGGTAATGAACAAATCTGCAATATAGAGATCACATTCATTCCAATGAGATTAGGTAAGGTGTTTTATTTTCTCCTTGCTTTTTAAAACTTTCATTCAGTACTATGACTTTCAAAGGAACAATCTTTCTGTCATCCATGATGCTGTGTTGAAGTTCATTAGATAATACTATGAGGTCATTAATGAATGATTTCACTCCAGCAATATACTCATCTTAACTTTAGGTAGATCTTGATCTTTTAAAATCAAGAAATTCAGGTTATCAATATGTAGATTATTATTTCCTTTGCTTTTATCCTTTTTTCATGATAGGAGAATGTAATTAAGTAGTAAGATATTTGACATCTCATTTCAGTGAATGATTTAATTTGAGCCTTGCCGCAGTGGGGAGACAGAGCTGCCAGTATTGGGAGGGGAACCTTCATGGTAGCCAGCTGGAGCCATGAAGGTCACTCTTCATTGCCTCAGGGTCATTCCTTGAGTGCTGTTCTCTTTGTGTGTTTGCTTCACTTTGCCCAGCTGAACATCTACTACTACACCAGCTACTCTCTTGATGCTACACATTTCACATCCTTGAGCTTGCTTGTTCTCAGGTCCAGAGCTGCTAATGTGTGGCATTACTCACACTAATGCTGTAGGCTACAAAGCCCAGCCAAAATCCATTCTTTGAGATTCACAGATGACATATCTGTAGAAGACATGCAAAATACCAGCAGTGTCATAGGCTCATAGAAGCTATTTCTGATAGTTGAATTTGTAATATAACAAGGTTGTTCTCCTATCATACTGTAAACTTTTAAAAAGAAAGGTTAAGAACTAATTAATGTTTGCAACCCCTACATTGAGTATACCTTGAGTGAACTCTGGAGGTATCAAGTTATAATATACAGCACTGACACAAGTAAGAAAAGGTCACTAATTAATTGTTCAAGCAGCTGATTTTCTAGTCTTATGCTAGCAATCCATTGAAATAATTTTGTTCACATAGGAGGAGTTAGAAAACTTTGATTTCCATTTCTGTCTTCACCATCAGCTATGTAAGCTTTAGCAAGTTATATAACCTTTCTGCACCCCAGTTTCTCTATAAGTTTTTTAAAACATGGCTGATTTAATCCAAATCTTATAGATAATTGTCTGTGTTCTTTCCTAGTAAATAAAACCAAAACAGAAATTGTGCAGTCTGTTCAGTTTCGAGTACATTATTAGACATAGAATAGAATTTCTCTATTTTTTATGTTAAAATTTAAGCAATTCCTTCCCATGATATACTCTCAAAGTAGATTATATGATCTTGATCACCATGATCTTTTGAATCTTAGCTTTCAGACCACATAGAAATTCAGAGGTAAAAGCAAAATGGGTTTGTGAATAGATAAAGAAGAAGCTTACATTTATCAAGAGAGAAACCTTGCTGTGGAATGAGGATTACTACCATGGTGGTCTCGAACAATTTCCCATTCTTCTGCTAGGGCAGAGCATGTCTGGTCAGGGTGCTCTTGACACTCTCTGTGTTGAGGATGGATGGATTATACTTTTCTCCTAAGCTATGTCTTTAAAAATAAGTTCCCCCAAACATTTTTCCTTCCAAGAGAAAAAGTGCAAGTCATTTTATAAAGATATGTTTTCACAGATAGAATCCACATTTAAAATTATGCGTATGCATTAAAGTACACATTCATTAAATAGACACATTTGTATATGTGTTTATAAGGTACCACTTTGTTCCAATTTTCTTCTCATAATCAAATATTTTAAAATATGAGGATGCTTCTTTTTTCTTTCTGCCATATAACATGGAAACAAATACTCAAGGAATATGCACAGCTCAGTAGAGTAGACACTTCAAGCTCTTCAGGTCAATTGAGCAAAATTCACCAGAGATTTTTGTGAACATCCATCATCACACAGGTTTTGTCAACACCAGATATTCTGAGGTATATTTCACTCTTCAGAAAGGACTTTCTTCATTGCGGTTGCTGTCATTTCAATTATGAATCTATAGAGAAAAACAGATGTTTTAAATTTAAAGCACCTGGAAACAAATATATTAAATATTCATTTTATTTTAAGAATACAAATTGCTAGGTATTATAATTTGCCTTATATAGATTAACTGTGGGATATTTATTTCAGGTTCTTTTTGTAGATGGGAAGGGGATCTAGATGAAAGGAGGGGAAAAAGGGAAGTAAGAAAGATAAAGATGAAATATGTGTATGTACAAACTCCACACCATGAATGTATTCATTATGTATTCTGAACATAAACTAATAAAAAATAAATTAAGAATAACTTCTAATTTGAATAGGAAGTTCATAGAAATTAGGCAGAATGCCATTATTAGTAGCTTTGTTGAGAGTATAAATGACTCTCTTAAGATCTCCATGGTTAGATTAGATTTTAATAATAAATGGAGCATATTCTAGTTTGATATCTTAAATGCATGTAAAAATAATTGATAAAATTATATACATATAATTCAAGTGATATATTGAGGTGATACTCTTAAGTGAAACAAATAGGACACACATTTGTAAATACCAAATAGTTTTTTCGTGTGAGAAACTGAAAGTGTAAATAAGGATCAAAATGTATAATAGGTAATGTGAAATAGGAAGAAAAGGTGCAAAGGGGAAGGGGAAGTGGAGGGGGTAAGGAAAAGGAAAGAAAGGAATGGAATTAATATGAGAAAATGAAAAAATACAAACAAAGTTGTTGTAAATAGAGAAGGAGAAGGATAGAGGGGTGAAAGGGAGGGCAGGGGAAGTGGGGGGGGGGAGAACCAAGATAGATTTTGTAAAGGTACAAATCTCCAATGATTAATGTCATTATACTGTATACCTAAAATGTACCAATAAATTTAATTTTAAAAAAGGAAACAAGGCAGAAAGATTAAAAAAAATTCAAGTAATATAGTAAAGTATTCTTTGATGAAACATTCATTGGTGTATCTTTTTAAGGGACCATTTCCCAAAGTGAATATTTGACAAGTTCATGTATTAAAGGTGAAAAAGTGCTATAAATTTAAGAGCATGTCCCCCAAAATACCACAAACCAGGAAGTGTAGTGTGAAAAACAGATACGCCCAATACCCAGAGGGTTAGGTACAGTGGAAGAGATCCCTAGAGTTCCAGGAGCGACAATATAGAGTCATAAAGGAGGGTCCTCAAGGAACCTAAAAGTCATTAGAAGACAAAATAAGACGTGCAAAGTAAGATGGCCAAGACCATTCCAAAAATTCAAATGTCTTTAAAAAAAAATTTTATCTTTTTTTCTAATCTTATTTTAATGTCTGAATGGGATACCTGTATTCACCCATTAAAAAGGCTAAAATTAAAAGGATCAACAATACCAACTGTTGACAAGAAGGAAGAGCAACTGGAACTCCTTTACACTGTTCAAGTTTATGGGTAAGTACAAAATGTTATGATCATTTAAGAAAACTGGAAAATTTGAAGTTTACATATGCTTACCATGTCACTTAGGCATTTTTCTTTCAGCAGAAATGAAAGAATACATGTCCATTTAGAAATCTCTATGTGAATATTCAGAGCAATATCATTCTCACTAATTACTATCTAAATGATCCTTCATATCACTTGACTATTTTCATATACATGTCTGGAAGAATTTAGACTATCTGTTGTTAGAAGTCCACTGGTGCTTGCCTTGCAAAAAGGCAGAGCAGGAGGTGGACTGCTAACACACGAGAAAACATCTCAGGGTAATGCAATGGTTTGTATCTTGATTATAGTTCATGAGGGTATGCATGTGTCAAACTCATCAAATGGTGCACTTTAAATGGATTATTTATTTCTTATGCATAAATTGAACTTCAGTAAAATTGATAAAAAGTTAATATAGTTAGTGAGGCTTTGTATATGTGCTGCTGAAGTGAGCACAAGTGAAGCTTGGATACGTAGTTATGAACAAAGAAAGTCAGGATACCACTGAAACCCATCCGAGAGTGAAAAACCAAGACAGAGTTATAATCCACGTAGAAGAAAAGTAGAGCTCACTGTTGCTATCCCCATCTGTCCTCTCTGTTTATTTGACTAAAGAATGCGAAACTGTGGGAGTAATTGATAACTAAGGCTCAGATGATAATAACAATGCCACACTAAATAATAATTGGACCTATAATCTATAGGCTGCTATTATGTGACAGAAATATGCTACTAGCACTTTAAAAATATATTCCCCATGTATGTTGATGTAATTAAAATTTTAGGGATCAAGAAAGGTTATCCACAATTTCCTGACTCCTTCATTTCTCTCATTTCCTATTCTCTTTCTCTTAAACAATTCTTTGTCTCTCTTGCAAGGTGGCTTTGCACACATTCAAGCTTATCTATTAGTCTAAGACGCTTTTTAAGAATTTTCCTTCAAAAAATAAATACCTTCTCTGCCCAAGAGATTTTTAGGGAATGTGATTTTCTTCCTCTAGAGAAATATACAAGCAGGCAGAAAAATTAGGATGCTTTTTTAATGTCTCAATATCCCCATGACATGGAAATAATGGTTCTAATTTCCTAATGAAGAAACTGAAGTGGTAAATGTTAAGGAGAGCATGCTCAAGTTCACGCATATGGTAAGGAGTGACTGTTGGATTTAATTCTAGATCTTTACACAGTGTACTCACTATCCCATACACACAATCTTTAAATAGAGATTCTGACCCTGCCGATCTGGAATTAGATGTGTCCCAAAACATCTTAAGCTGATAGTTAACACAGAAGTATTCTACTTGATAAGTAATTTGTTGGAAAATTTAGAATTAGGGTACAGGAAGAGATATTACCAGAAATATTGAACAAAAGGCAAAGTTGAGGTTGGCATTCATTAATAAGATAAACTTTCCTTTATTTACACAATGTGCCAAGCATCTGGTCAGTCCCTGCAGATCTGCCATGAGATACTACATAGCTCCAGCTTTCTGTGAGTTTCTAGTTGAGATTAGGAGATAGGAACTTGGGCCAATATTGGTAAGGCAGTACAGGTATGCACATGATAGTTTAGGCACATGTTTATTATTTAGTAATTTTTAGTCCACATCTACTCAGTGAAGTGTAGCCATGGGCATCTAGATCATACTGCCAAAGACAGAGAAGACTTTTAAGAAAAGATAGTTTAAGGCACAGATATGTAAGAGAGGAGCGAAGAAAAGATATCCCAGGAAAATCCAGCAGCACTTGGTCTCGCAGACATGATACAAAGTAGAGCTGACCAGGAACTTTGAGTTCTCTGGGTGAGTAAGGGTGAGGCACATGTTAAGATTTAAGTGAGGGAGGCTGGATGGAAAGTCTAAATGGTCTTGTTTATTATGTTAAGGAGTTTCCACTGTTTCCTTAAAACTTAGGAAACCACAGAAGGATCCTCAGCAGGAGAATGTCATGTGATATGTTTGGATATTGGAGATTTGAAGAGATGGGCTGCAAACTGCCACAGAGACACAGCCACCATTTAATGTGCCTCTTTTTAGTACGCTGAACACCCTAGGGTGTGCTTTGGTTGCTGTATCTGGGAACACATTTGTTGCTGGTTTTGATTCTGTAGGTTGGGGAAGTTTACCTCTTAGATTGAAAGTAGGAAAAAGGAAGTGAGAATTATTGAATACTAGGTATTGCGTATTGCCACATTCAGGGCTAGTTTCTTACTATAAGTTATTTTATTGTTTTTGAGACAGGATCTCTCTAAGTCATTAAGTTGTCCAAGCTGGGTTTGAACTTGAGATCCTCTTGGCTCAGCCTCCCAGAGTGCTGTGATTACAGGCATGTACCAGATTATAAATTTTATTATATATTTCTCATAACCACCCAATGGATATTGATGCTACAAACATTTAGGCATTTGGACAGGTAAATATGGTGGTATCTAAAGCACAGTAAGGGTCCTCTTCAATTATCAGCTTTGTTGATCCATTTCACTCACTGTCTTTTACAAGAGTCTAGAAGCAAAAATAATGGGTGCTATTTTAAGACAGGGAAGGTAAGAACCAGTGTATGTCTTTTACTTTTATTTTCTTGGCATAGTGATCTTGCAAATATTTATCATGTATTTCTGATGGCATAAACTCAAATTAGAGAACAGCCAACCAAGGCATTGAGTGGGCATGATATAAACTTCTATTTTTTGAGTCATTGAGATTTCAGATTATTTATAACTATACTTATTATATGATAAAATATCCTTGCTAATATAGTTTCACTTCAAAAGAACCTTATTTATATGTTGGCACCTTTATTTATTTGACATGAGATCTATATATAAAGAAAAAAATTAATGTCAACTAGAATACTCTGCATTAGATAGAAGAGAACCAAGGACATCATTTTCATCAGAAACCATGTGTAGAGACCTGAATTAACCAGCACAAAGCTTAAATCCAATCTACTTAGCTTCTAGCACTGCAGTGAATTAAAATTCTAGGCAATGTCAGAAGTAAGCTGTCCTTTAATTCAATTTTTGGGAATATTATCCACAGTATATAGATGAGAAAATGAGGTTAAGAGAAGTAACTTGTTCAAGGCCAAATGCTTAGTAAATAAGAGATACTACATTTTCATGATTTTAATTGCGGAATTTACTCAATTTTAGAAGTCATTGTCTTTCTGGTTCTCAACACTATGGTTCATATTGAATAATTCTCCAAAGAAGGTTTCTTAATATGCAGTTGCATCGGTTTTAAGTTTTTTCTCATATGTGTATTTTTATCATCTTGTCCTCACACCACCCTCCTTCAACCCACCTTATAGGTGGATGCACTGTGTTGCTGGCATCCACAGAGAAGCAATGACATTGTGAGAAGGTGGACAATTAGGAATAGGACCACAGCTATGAGCCTGGTGCCTGTCACTGTAACAAGAACTTTGTCACTGTAGGAAGGTAACACTGGCTAGTTTCTCTCCGTCTTTTTTCTAGCCACAAATGCCATCTTTGTGTGTTAAATTCTACAAGTTTGTTTGCAGAATAAACTCAACCACATTTTAGTTTACCTTCAATTAATAAATAATATACTAGCAGGCACATTTTGATTTGTACAAAGATTCAGTCTAGAGCCCACGAGAGAATAAGAAGGCTTGCAAGTTGCTGCTGGGCATCTTTTAAATCTTATTAGAATAGGCATGTCTGTGAGGGTGAGGGAAGACATTCGGGATGTTGTTGGGTCCAGTCTGCCCAGAACTGACTTATTTTTTGTTATTATGAATTTTGCCAATAGTAAAGTAGAATAAAAAAAAATCAGCTTGGAAATAAGTTTGAATTTCATGTTTGTTCAGTCTAGCAATTCACTTAAACTTTCTTAGCTCTGTTTCCTTACATCTTAAAGAAAAGTAGGAAAATTTAGCATTTTCTCCTAAAGCAAATATTGGTTACATCAGTAATTCCTCCTGGAGCAAGAAATGGCACTTGGAGAGGTATGAAGTTGTTCAACTCTCAGGGGCTTGAGTGGAGAGGTCTTGGGAGGGGTCTAAATCTTGACACAGAGTGTGCCCAAGTCCTCAGTTCCATATGATCATAGCAACATGGTCACTGCAAGGAAAATACCTCTATCTCTGCCCATAGACATTCCAGGACCCAACATGATAACTAATAGAGGAGCATGTTTTGGTTGTTGTTGTTTTGTTTTGTTTTAATTTATTTTTAAATCCTGATTCAAGATGACCGTGAGCCTCATCGGTGACAGTGGTAGAACATCATGGACAGAAACTAAGATGACTATGTTGGTGGTCCAGAGATAAGCTCTGATGATCACTGCTCCTAATGTCCATAATTGAGTTACACCTGCTGTGGCTGAGGGAAGGCATGTAAGAATCAGTGAGGAGGACTAGTTCATTTTCTATACAAGCTTTTTCTGTGTTACCAGGAAGTGGAAAGCTTGAAGAAGAACAGGTTTTCCATTATAGCTATGTGAATTGGAATATTTAGTGTTTTATTGTCCCTTTCTAGTTTCATTTTTAAATTCTAAGCTGGTAGAGTTAGGGATATGGCTACAATAATATCTTCTGCTTGTTAAAACAGTTGTAGAAATTAGAGATAGTATTAATTGCAGCCTTGCATAGTTAGATAATATAGTTCATAGCCTGATACCTAGTAGACAGTTGGTAACAGCAACTGTGCTCTTTTAAAATTCAGTTTTTTCAGATACTGTCATTTAGGGAAGTTGGGACATTGTTAAATTGTAAGTTTACAAAGCCTAAATTTTGTATAATATTCTTTAAAATTGATTTAATTGATCTTAGCACCATTTTTCTACTTTTTTCTAGTTGTTCACTATGATCTTTTCTCTCTTAACCCTTTGAATCCAGTGTGTCACTTACTGGCTTGAGTATCTTAACCAAGTAGCTAACTTATCCTTCCAATTAGACAATTAGCTCATGGAAAATACAGAACCATATCTTTTGTTCAATGGTCATGGCAGAAATAGTTTTTAACCATTGTAGAACTGATTCAGTGGATTCTGGAAACAAACAACCTGGTTGGTTATAAAGGCATGTACCAATGGAATATTGACCTGTTTTGCATTTTTTAGAATTCTTCCTAGTGCCTTTCACATCAGTGAGGCTCAACAAGCTCAGCAATAGTCACTGACAATTAAAGTTTGGAAGTTTCTATAACATGATATCCAAAGATGGCTGCCAGATGTCTTCCCAAGACTATGATTACCTTGAAAAATTTATCCCAGTTAGATCTTTAGATTGGTGGGCTCAGAAACTCAGGATAAGTAAAGTTACAAATCTATGCATGAATTGGGATTCTAGTTAATATACTTAAAGAGAGAGTTATGCATTAATTTCCACAGTAGCCTCAGCAGTGCAGTCTTTGAGTAAAATTTGATTTATATGAAGGTACTATGTGAGGATATAGGGATTTAAATTACATTAAGGGAAAAACCTTTACAGTGATGGTTAATAGGTTTTCAACAAAGATGCCAAGGCTGTTCAATAAAAGGGGTGATAGTCTTTTGTGTTGGGAACATTGTATATGTACATGCAAAAATCATCCTACTTGCTTATTTCAAACTACAAACAAAAAGTTAATTTAAAAATCTATCATAGACCTAAATTTAAGAGCTAAAACTGAAATTTCTACAAAAATGTGTAATTAAAAATATTTATGACCTTGGGTTAGGCAATGGTTTCTTAGATCAGTGAAAGGAATAAATGATAATTTGGCTTCACCAAGATGAAACAAACACTTTTGCTGTTAAAAAATAGAACAAAAGAAAGAAAGAGAGAAAGAAAGAAAATGAAACAAAAAATAAAGTGAAAAAATTAGTACAAGACTGGGAAAAGTAGTGTAAAACACATCTCTGAAAGGACTTTTCTCCAGAATATATAAAAAACTACTTATTATTCAATGATAAAAAGACTAACAATCTGATTCAAAGTGGGCAACATATTTGAATATACATGTCACAAAGAAGATACACAAATGCTAATAAGTGCATGAAAAATGCTAAATGTAGTTATTCTTTGGGGGAATAAAAGTTAAAAATCACAATGATACTTACATACACTAAGTAGAATAGCTAATAATTCAAAATTCTCACCATACTAAGTGATAGTACTTGGAGAAATTGAAATCCTCATATATCACTTCTGGGTGTATAAAATCTTATAGTCATTTTGAAAAGCAGTTTGACAACAGTTTTAAAAGTTCAGTGTAACTCATATCTGACTCATATTCCTTGCTATTTACTGCAGAAAAATTTTAAAAAAGTGATCACACAAAAACTTGTTTAAAACTGTTCATGGCTGCTCATTTATGTAATCCAAATGCCCCCAACCTGAGGAAAAGATAAAATATATATCCAAAAATGTAATGTTATTCAACAATAAGAATAAGAAAGGGCATCTGCTGACACCTACAACCCTGGAAAAAATTCAAATATGTTTTGCTCAGTCAAAGAAGCTAAAAAATAAAGATAATATTTATATGAAAGAAAAAGTAGATTCATGGTGGCCTGGGGGCTAAGAGTGGGTCTAGAGAATAGATTCCAAACTACATAATAGTCATAATTATGCAAATGTATAAGTTTACTAAAACTCATTCAACTGTACACTTATAATGAGTGACTATTATGATATGTAAAGCATGTTTCAATAAAACTGCAAAACACTCAAGGATGAGAGTGAGCTTCTGAGTAACATCTTTGAGATAGAACTCTTTAGCCCTGACTGTGCTTTTCCTGGAGCAGAAACATTCACCTTTTACAGTAGCATTTTCCTGAAATTCACCTTGCCACACATCCTGCACAATGGAGATTGAATTTGGGAATGTATTTCTGTGATTCTGTTTATTGAAACTTCTTCACTGACCAAAGTCTGTTCACATGGACACATTCTGCTTTTTGTTTATGTTGATCATGTATAATCAATATGTTCTGGTATGAGAATCATTTTCTTCTCTGAGATGGAATGGATTTTTTTCTGCTCTGGTTTATTTTAATCTTTTTTTGGAGGGTGGGATAGTTCTGGGGATTGAGCCCAGGGCCTTGTACATGCTAGGCAAGCACTGTCTGTTTTCTGTTTTTGTTGTTTGGTTACTAAGGAATAAATCCAGGGCCTTTACAATGAACTACATCACAACTCCTGCTCCTCCTTTAAAAAATTTTTGAAACAGTGTCTCCCTAAATCACTAACTTGGTCAGGCTGGGCTTGAATTTGCCATTCTCCTGCCTCAGCTTCCCAGAGTGAACCACTGTGCTGGTTCATTTTTGTCCATTTTATGGTTTAATCAGAGGACAATTAATTCTGGTAGTTTGTTGTTCTATAGTCAGAGAGCCTAATTCAATTCTAAACTCTTGCATCTTCAAGTTGTTGGAGAATATTTCACTGTGTGGTCTTGTGTATACACACACACACACACACACACTCACAGACACAAATTCACAAACCAACACTCTATTAGTCTACAAGGTCCTTTTGCTTTCTTACTAGAGAAATATTATTTGACTTTGTCACAAAACTTATGAATAAATCCTTACCATAGTTACATTTTTTAGACATGGAAAATAACATTTAAATGGTGGAATAGAAGTCACAGTTATTCTTTACAGTATTCATAAATTTCCCTAGATAGAAGTAGAGCACCAAGACATGTTTTACTCATTCTTTGAAACTAGAAAGGGTGGTGAAGAAGTGGAAAATATGAATATATTATGCAAAGTAGGGCATAAAGTACTTCCTGAAAATATGGATAATGTACTTTGGGGGAAAAGATTTAAAAGAGAATTTTAAAATTTTGGTTGTTTGTTTATAAATTAGTTTTCCAAATGAACAAGATGATACAAAGCAACACTTTTATGAGTAAAACATCCCCTTCCAGGAAATCAGGATGTGGTTTCTTCAGCTTTCAGATCTGGCCTCTCTCACCAAAACAAACGACAGTGATGTTACTGAGTGGGTCCCTTCTAAGGCTGCATCTGTCATTCTACCGTTAATTCTGTAAAAATCACTAGTCAATACAAGCAGGTGTGGTTCAAGAAGGATGGCATTGATGAACAAATCAGCTTCAAAACATCATAGATATCACATATGCCTCATACCACAGGCCAGGCAGGAGCTGTGAACCAATGTGTCAAGCTAAGTGTAGCACACGTGGAAGATGTTCAAAGAGGTTGCTGATTGTGCTGTCTCAGCCACACTTCTCTTTGGTGATGAGGCTTGAACCAACATTATGTTTCCCAGCTTCTTTGTGCTCACGTGGATAGGGGCACATGTTTCCTGAACATTTTTAGAGATGTTTACTTCTATAATTCAGGATTTCTCTAGTTTGAGTTTCTTAGATAATTTTTAAATGAACTTCAATAAAATAATTTTTATTATTCCAAAGAACCTTTTTGGATGTATTTGAAGTATATATTACTTTAGGGAAAGCATTCATGTCAGTGATTGTCAAATGGAGAAACAGGAGAGGAGTACAGTCAGTGAAATAAGTGAGGTGTTGTAGTCAGGGTTTGCAAGGGAACATATTTAATACAGGACACATACATTCAAGAGATGCAGATGAAAGCAACACTGAGATTCCACCTCACCCCAGAAAGAATGGCTGCTATCAAGAAATCAACCAATAACAAAAGCTGGAGTGGGGTTATGAGGAGAAAGGAACCCTTCTTCATTGTTGGGGGGAGTGCAGACTGGTGCAACCACTGGAAATCAATACAGAGAGCCTCAAAAAACTAGGATTAGAAGCCCCATTTGACCCAGCTATTCCCTTGCTGGATATCTTCCCCCAAACAATCATACCACAGTGATATATGCTCACCCATGTTTATAGCAGCACGGTTTATAATAGCTAAAACTTGGAAATAGCCCAATTGCCCATGAACTGGAGACTGGATAAAGAAGATGTGTTTTTTTTTTTTTTAAATAAAATGGAGTACTACTCAGTTATAAAGAATGAGAAATTAGAGACATGTATAGCTAAGTGGATGCACATTGAGGCCATACTCTTAAGTGAAATAAATACGACACACATGTGTAAATACCAAATAGTTTCTCTGGTATGAAAAACTAAAAGTGTAAATAAGGTTCAAATGCTGTAATTGATAATGTGAAATAGGAAGAAAAGGTCTAAAGGAGTTGGGGAAATGGGAAGGATAGGGGAAAGGAAAGAAGGGAAAAGAAAAAAAATATGAGAAAAGAAAAGTCTTTGTAAATAGGGAAGGGTGGAGGGGTTGAAGGGAGGCTAGGGGAATGGGGAAAAAATGAGAACCAAGATTCATCATGTAAAGGTACAAGATCCCAATGATGAATGCAACTGTATTGTATACCTAAAATGTACCAACAAACTTAATGGAAAAAAAATCAGGACACATAATTTATAGGATTATTTTATAATAGTCACCCAAAAAGTCAAATGCAGAGGAGTGCTACAGATCTAGCCACATACTAGAGATCCAAAGAATCTAGCAAAGAACCTGGATCCCCCAGCAATGTCCCACACAATTCCAGCTAAAGGCCTAGAGTCCAAGGCAATTTCCTCTATGAGTCCGGCCAGTGGCCTAGAGTCCACAGCATGTCTCTCATGTTTATCCATATTGAGGATCTACAGTGGGAAGGTCCAAAGGCCAGTAATGGAAGCTAGAAAGCCTGCACTGGCAGGCTGAAGGATTTGTGCTACCAGGCAGAGGGATCTACACTTGATCCAGGAAGTGATGCTCATGGCAAAGATCAGAGCTCCCTGAGGAGAACAGCAGCAATTCCCAGTGACAATGAGGACCCGAGCTCCTGCTATGATAACAGAACAGTCAAATATGCATCAAGAAAACCACCTGTGGCAAGTTTCTCCAAGAAAATCAACAGCCAATGAACTTCCTTTCTGGTTCTCTTTTTGTGCCATTGCCAACAATCCTCAGGTGGATCTTCCTCACTTGGGCCATGCTGATTCAGTTCAGCTGTATATCTCAATTTGACTATTAGTTAATCCACTACACAAGGTACCCCCTAGGCTCTAGAATATGGGAAGGAAATACTGGAACTTCATTCCAAAATCTGGCTAAAATTTAAAAAATGAAGCTTCATTAGTAACGAATGGGTTGGCCTGGTGCATTCATCCAGTCACTACATGAGATAGTTACACACAGTCCAGGAGGGAAGACAGAGCCCATATTGTTTGGGAATTGATCATTCTCATCCTGGTTATTGAATCTTTCTGGACACACAATCTCAAAGCAAATGCAGAAGTAGAAAAAAAAACCCATACTCAAAAAAGAAATGGTTGTGATAGTTTCAGCAGTAGTTCTTTGGCAATCATGCCAGGAAGTTAAAATAAAGGTTATCTAATTATGACTGTCAAGAAGATGGACAAACAGACCATCCCACTGATTCTGGCCCAGAGGAAGGGGTTTCTGGGCCAACATCCAGCCCACTGCTCCCAGCCCAGAGGAAGGGGCTTCCTGGCCACCAACCATCCCGCCACTCCCAGCCCAGAGGAAGGGACTTCTGAGCTGCTGTCCCACCTTTCCAAGCTCAGAAGAGGTGAGCTGCATGGGCTCCAACAGCACACCCACCCCGGGTCGAAATGAGAAGACACGTAAATAAGTCTCAAAACCAGACTTCCAGATCACCTACAGCAACCCCAAAGGGAAATGAGATGGAACACTCTGATACTCAACAACCTAGACCCACTGAACTGGCAACTAAAGAGGATCTGGAAAAAATGAAATCAGAAATAATTTCTCAGATAACAGCAGAGATTGTGCTCCTAGAACAAGACATGATCAATAAATTTAGAGAGGAGCTGAGGAACATGATGGAATCCCAAAACAGGAAACAAATGGAATCCATAAAACAGATGCAAATAGATTTCCAGGAGATCAAAAACTTCACTGAAAGTCTACACAGCAGAATGAGTCAGTGTGAGGACAGAATTTCAGATATAGAAGATAAGAGTGCAATTAGTGAACAGGAAAAGAAAAATTGCTTCAATATTGTAAAGGAACATGAGAAATCAATCCAGCAGCTATTAGATGATGCAAAGAAGAATAAAATAAGACTGATTGGAGTCAATGAAGAAACAGGAGAGAGTGCAGATGACATAAAAAAACTGTTCACAGAAGAAATGGCAGAAAACTTCCCAAGGAGGGGAAAAGTACTTGACATACAGATAAGTGAGGCATATAGGACTCCAAATAGCCTTGCTCAAAAAAATTCTACACATAGGCATATAATTGTTAAGGTCCAGAAACTCAACAGAAGAACAAAGTCCTACAAGTAGTTAGAGAAAAGAAACAAATCACATACAAAGGAAAGCCCATCAGAATCACAGCAGATTTCTCAACACAAAACCTCAAGGCAAGAGGACCTTGGAGTGACATATTCCAAGCCCTAAAAGAAAACAGCCTCCAACCCAGATTGATGTACCCTGCAAAACTATCTTTCAAAATTGATGGAGAAATAAGATACTTTCATGACAAAGAGCACCTCAGAAACTTCATGAATACCAAATCAGCACTGCAAAAAATTTTGGACAATATCCTAGGAACAGACATTGAGGATCACAACCCCAGGAAGCAAAGCAGAATGAACCCATCTGGTATGGCAGGAAATTAAATGTAAAGGGAGAGAACCCAACAAAAAGAAAAAGTCATGGCAATGATAAGTCAATACGTTAGAGTTATAGCCATCAATGTTAATGGTCTCAATTCACCAATCAAAAGAAACAGACTAGCAGAATGGGTCAAGAAGCAAAATCCAACAATATGCTGCATACAAGAAACACACTTAATTCAAAATGGAACTCATAGACTGAAAGTTAAAGGGTGGAAAACAATACTCCATGCAAAGGGAGCCTAAAAAAAAGGAGCAGCTATCTTCTTTGGAGATCAAGTAGATTTCAAACCAACACTGATTAAGAGAGATGAAGAAGGACACTACATCCTTGTAAAGGAAGGAATCCAAGAGGAAGAGATGACAATCATAAATATCTATGAACCAAACACTAGTGCACCCAACTGTATAAAATAAATAATAATGGACATGAAAAATCATATATGCACTAATAAAGTTGTAGTGGGGGACCTCAACACCCCACTGTCACAAATACATAGATCAACTAGACAAAAAATAAGTAATGAAATATTAGAACTCAATTGAACTCTTGAACAAATGAACTTAACAGATGTTTACAGAGTCTTCCACCCCACAAAATCAGAATACACATTCTTCTCAGCTGCACATGGGTCATTCTCCAAAAAAGACCACATACTCACACATAGAACATGTTTAAGTAAGTGCAAAGGAATTGAAGTTATCCCCTGTATATTATCAGACCATAGTGCGATGAAATTAGAGATCCATACCAAAAGAAACTCGAAAAATTTCATAAACAGGTGGAAATTGAACAACACATTTCTGAATAACCAATGGGTCACAGAGGAAATTAAAGAAGAAATAAGACAGTTCCTTCAATTAAATGGCAATGACAGTACAACATATAGGAATGTATGAGACACAATGAAAGCAGTCTTACAAGGGAAATACATAGCAGTGAATAGGCATGTTAGGAAAACAGAATACGCTAAATTAAACAACCTGATGCTGCACCTCAAGCTTCTAGAAAAAGAAGAACAGGACAACCCCAAAGCTCATACAAGGGAGGAAATTATAAAGATCAGAGCAAAAATCAATGCAATGAAAACTAAGAGAATGATACAAAAAGTCAATGATGCCAAGACTTGGTTCTTCAAAAGAATCAACAAAATTGACCAACCTTTAGCCAAACTTGTCAGAAAAAAGAAAGAAAAGGGCCAAATCCATGCAATTAGGAATGAAAAGGGTGAAATTACAACAGACCCAGCAGAAATCCAGAGGATCATCAATACCTAATTCGAGAGCCTATATCCCAATAAGATTGAAAACAAAGAAGAAATGGACAAATTCCTAGATAC
This sequence comes from Heterocephalus glaber, assembly GCF_053883595.1. Classification (NCBI taxonomy): domain Eukaryota; kingdom Metazoa; phylum Chordata; class Mammalia; order Rodentia; family Bathyergidae; genus Heterocephalus; species Heterocephalus glaber. Next base: position 64,387,857 of record NW_028258317.1, on the reverse strand, counting down.
ATATGAATTACCAAAGTTGAAAGAAGAAGACCTAAATATTCTAAACAACCCAATATCAACCAATGAAATTGAAAATGTAATTAAAAACTTATCAACTAAGGAAATCCCTGGCCCTGATGGCATCACTGCTGAATTCTACAAGACGTTTATACAGGAACTACTGCCACTACTGTTTAAACTCTTCAATGAAATTGAAAGGGAAGCAATACTCCCAAATTCATTCCTGGAAGCAAGCATCACCTTGATCCCCAGAGCAGAAAAAGACCTAACCAAAAAGCAGAACTATAGGCCAATCTCACTAATGAACATAGATGCAAAAATCCTTAATAAGATATTGACAAATAGAATGCAGAAGATCATGAAGATCATACACCTTGATCAAGTGGGATTCATGCCAGTGATGCAGGGATAGTTCAACATACACAAATCAATCAATGTAATAAACTATATCAATAGAGCCAAGGACAAAAACCGTATGATTGTCTCCATAGATGCAGAAAAAGCATTTGACAAAATCCAACATGCATTTATGATCAAAACCCTCCAAAAAGTGGAATAGATGATCTCTACCTCAAACTGATAAAAGCCATCTATGAAAAACCAACAGCCAATATCATACTAAATGGTCAAAAACTGAAGTCCTTCACACTAAAATCAGGAACAAGTCAAGGATGTCTACTATCACCACTCTTGTTCAATATAGTTCTGGAAACATTAGCCACAGCAATTAGACAAGAGAAATAAATGGAAGGAATAAAGATAGGAAATGAAGAAGTCAATTGTCATTATGTGCAGATGACATGATACTCTATATAGAAGACCCCAAGAACTCCACCAAAAGTCTTCTAGACTTAATAACCAAATTCAGCAAAGTAGCTGGATACAAAGTCAACACACAAAAATCAATAGCTTTCCTCTACACCAATGACAGACTCACTGAGAGAGAAATAGGGCAAATAATTCCTTTCACAATAGCATCCAAAACTCAAATACCTAGGAATCAACCTAACAAAAGTTATCAAAGACCTCTTCTCTGAAAACTATAGCATTCTGAAAAGAGAGATTGAAGATGATATCAGAAAATGTACAGACATCCCCTGCTCCTGGGTAGGAAGGATTAATATAGTGAAAATGGCTATACTTCCCAAACTGCTATATAGATTCAATGCAATTCCAATTGAGATCCCAGCAGCATCCTTCACAAACCTTGAGAAAACAATCCAAAACTTCATTTGGAACAAGAAGAGACACAGAATAGCAAAATCAATTCTGGGTAACAGAGACATGGCAGTGGGTATCACAGTCCCCAACCTGCAACTCTACTACCAAGCTACTGTGATAAAAACAGCATGGTACTGGCAAAGGAACAGGCCTGAGGACCATCGAAACAGATTAGAAGATGCAGAAACAATGCCAGACACACTCAGCCATCTCATCTTCAATAAAGGAGCCCCAAACACCCTTACTGGAGGAAAGATAGCCTCTTTAATAAATGGTGCTGGAAAAATTGGGTTTCAACTTGCCAAAGATTAAAACTAGACCTGTATCTCTTGCCATTCACTAAGCTAAAATCAAAATAGATTAAGGATCTAAATATTAAAATGGAAATGCTGAACTGGCTGGAACAGAGGTTAGGTAGAACTCTTGAAGACATTGGTGTTGAAAAACTTTTATGAACATTACCTCAGTTGCCCATGAACTAGCACATCAACAAGTGGAAACTCTTTTTATTAAAAAGCTTCTGCACAGCAAGTGAAACCACGAGCAGTGTGAAGAGACAACCCACAATGTGGGAAAAAATCTTCACCTGCTTTTCCTCAGACAAAAGTCTACTATCTGGAATCTATAAAGAACTTAAAAAGATCAGACCTCCCCAATTTAAAGACCCAGTCTGAAAATGGGCATCTGAAATGAACAGACATTTCTCAGACAAAGAAGTAGAAATAGCAAATAAGTACATGAAAAAATGTTCAACATCACTGGTCATTCGAGAGATGCAAATGAAAACAATGCTGAGATTCCACCTCACTCCAGAAAGAATGGCTGCTATCATGAAATCAACCAATAACAAATGCTGGCGGGGCTGTGGGGAAAGAGGAACACTGCTCCACTGCTGGTGGGAGTGTAGACTGGTGCAACCACTGTGGAAATCCGTATGGAGGTGCCTCAAAGAACTAGGACTGGAAGTTCCATTTGACCCCAGTATTCCCCTGCTGGGTATCTTTCCCAAAGAATTAAAAGAATCATACCAGAGTGATATATGTGCACCCATGTTCATAGCAGCACAGTTTGTAATAGCTAAAACTTGGAAACAGCCCAAATGTCCATCAACTGGACACCGGATCAAGAAAATGTGTGTTTTTTTTTAATAAAATGGAGAACTATTCAGCCATAAAAATTGAGAAATTAGAGATATTTTTAGCTAAATGGATGTGATACACATTGAGGCAATACTCTTAAGTGAAATAAATAGGACATACATGTATAAATAAGAAATAGTTTCTCTGGTGTGAGAAAATGAAAGTGCAAATAAGGACTAAAAGGTATAATAGATAATGTGAAATAGGAAGAAAAGGGGCAAATGGGAAGGGGAAGTGGGAGGGGTAGGGGAAAGGAAAGAAGGGAATGGAATTAATATAAGAAAATGGGGAAAGGAAAGAAGGGAAAGGAAAAATGATGAGAAATAGAAAAAATGGAAATAAAGTCTTTGTAAATAGGGAAGGGTGGAGGGCATGAAGGGAGGGCTAGGAATGGGGAAAAAATAAGAACCAAGATGCATTATGTAAAGGTACAATTCCCAATGAGAAATGTAATTGTGTTGTATACCTACAATGTACCAATAAAAGAATTTAATACAAAAAAAATGGAAAAATGGAAACAAAATCTTTGTAAAAAGGGAGAGATGGAGGGATTGAAGGGAGGGTAGGGGAAATCGGAGAAAAAGAAGAACCAAGAGAGATTATGTAAAGGTGCAAATTTCTAATGATGAATGTCATTATATTGTATACCTAAAATGTTCCAATGATTAGAATGAATAATCAATAATGCAAAATAGGAATAAAAGGTACAAAGGTGTAGGGTTGTGGGAAGAGGAGGGAAAAGGAAAGAAGGGAAAGGAAAAATGATGAGAAATGAAAAAAAGGGAAACAAAGTCTTTGTAAATAGGAAAGGGTGGAGAGGATGAAGGGAGAGCTAGGAATGGGGAAAAAATAAGAACCAAGATGCATCATGTAAAGGTACAAGTTCCCAATGAGAAATGTAAATGTGTTGTAGACATAAAATGTACCAATCAAAGAATTTAAGCTAAAAAAAAAAAGAGATGGAGAAACAAATTTGAAATCATAAAATCCATTTGATTGAGGTTTTGTATTCACTTTTATTACAAATAAACAATATGCATTGAAGTATAATTAATTAGTATATACACATATATATACAAACTGTATGCATATATGGTACTGTATGTAATAATTTTAAAGGCATGCATATTTGAAGTTGTTTGTTTATTCTAGTTGGGCATGCAATCAAGTCATTTAAAGATCACTGAGGGATTAATAGCACTTAGAATTCTATATACCACCTCATCTTCTTTCCCTGTCCCTCCTTTTTCCTTCCCTCCCACTTCTCCCTCCTGTCTCTTTGCCTCTTTCCTCTTCTTCTTCTGCTTATCTTTTTTCCTCCTCCTCCTCTTCTTCCTCCTCTCCCTCTTTCTTCTTCCTCTTCTATTATTTTAAGACAGGATCTTGCTAAATTGCCTAGGCTGGCCTCCAACTTGCAATCCTCCTGCCTCATCTTCCTGAATAGCTCAGTTTATATGCATATGTCATCATAGCCCACTGGGCCATTTAATTGTGGCTGCAAATATTTCTGGTTGAAATAGGCCTTTATTGGAAATACCTGAATTTAGGATGATAGCAAGAAAACTGGCAAATATAAAATATAAGAAGTAGATAGATTCTGTTGTTTAATTGAAATATGTGGGTCATTAAGTTTCTGGGAAAATGTGCTCCATATGATGAAGCAGAGTGGTAGCATGATGTTCTGATGCTCTGTGCACAAGGTCAGGAATTGAAAAGAAGTAATATAACATTGAAAGCAAGGCAACAACCTCAATTAAATGTGAGAATATAAAATGATGGCCAGGAAATCTATGAGGTATTAGATGATTACATATAGGGGAAAATGACATTTGGATTAGCTCAGATACTTCTACTAATAATCATCACCTAAGTAATTCAACTTAACTTCCATTAATTTGGATTAACTACTAGAACAAATATTTTCTAAATGCTTACTACATGATGAGTGAGTCAGGAATAATTGATACTACTTAGTAAGTATCTCCTATGTCCATCTCTAGGCTAAGATTTAAAAATATATCATTGTGATTAATCCTTTTATTTTTGTTTTTGTTTTTGTTTTATTGGTACCAGGGATTGAACTTGGGTCCTTGCGTTTGTGCAGCAGGCGGCAAAACCACTGAGCTAAATCCCCAGCCCTGATTAATCTTTTTAAAGTAGAAGTCATAATCCCAATTATAGAAATGAAATTGAAGCAGAACAAAGAAAAAGAATTGGTCCAAATCCTAAACAGGAATTCCTGAAACAACCCCTGATCCATATACACAATGCTAGATGGTCCTCTTGATGGATAGAGGGCAACAGGGAATGTAGAGTGATGAGACAAGAGAAAAGGAGACCTTGGAATGGAGGAGAGCTGTGTCTCTCTCTCTAAGATGCTTTCTATGGAAATGCCTGGTACCCTGCCCCAGATGCCTCTCTCTGTACTACCTGCATGTTCATAAAGCAACATGGAGGTTAAGAAAGCCTCAGTAGCCATAATTCTCCCTCAGTATTTTAGAGTTGTGTCAGTCTTGCTGTTCTTCTCACTCTAATTCTGATTTCATGGATGTCCAGTATCTGGCCTTCTCCTTATTGCCCTATGGCTGCTTCTCTTATTCCTAAAAATCAGATGTTCAGAGACTGAAGCCTCTGATGTCAGTGGCTAGATATTTCTCAGGCTAATCATAGCCTTCTTAGATTATTGTTCATGGGCAATGCCAGATTGAGGTCCATCAGTCTACCAGTGTCTACCAAGCCCTATCACCTGTCTTTATTTTGTTTGAATAAATTCTTCAGGTTTGGACTCTTTGAAAGCATATGTTACTAATGCTATTCCATCTATATTGGGATCCCTGAAAAGTTAGTCTATTCCTGCTCAGAAGCATTCTTTCTAGTCTTATTTCACTACTCTGCCTGAAGTCTTCCTTCTTATGCCTGAGCCCCAATTATAATTCAGAAAATCTAGTCAAAATTGTGCAGTTGGTTTTGACTCTTTCCCACTTTCTTCTTTCTGTTGCTTCTACATTTGCGTTTAAAAAATATCATCATCAGTTAATATTGTTATTATTATCATTATATTACAATTCTCTAGAAAAATACATTCAATAAAAAATATGTATGATTGTACAAGGGATTTATGAGATAGGCTTACAGAATCAAAATCAGAAGAGTCCCAATGGCCACCTGCTGGATCAGAGATGGAAAGATCCAAAATGGCTAGCTACACAACAGAGAGCAAGGAATCCAGTAGCAGTCGAGGGTGGAAATTCTGGAAGCTCACGGTAAAGTCACCACTGTGAGTCTTTGTCAGAAAACTGAAGAGTTTGTATTGGAAGGCTGAGTAACCTTTGCTAGAAGCCTGCAACAAATGGAGACTACTGTCCAAAGACAATAACGAAGACAGAAAGAGAAGATTTCCTTCTTTTATATTTTTATTCTGTCCAGGCTACAAGTCTATAGGTTGGTACTACCCACATCCAGGGTGAGGCTTCTCCTCTCAGTTTGCAGCCTACATGCCAATCATTCACAGACACCCAGAGTTTGACTATCAGCTAGGCGGTTCTCATTCAAGTCAAGCTGATACATCACATGAATGTTAACAATCATTTAACATAATTTGCATTAGCCAGGAGGAGGCTCCCTGATGCCATTCCACCACTTGCTCCTAGGGCACAGGAGGTGAGCCATGCAGGAGCCAGCAGCACACCACTCACCCCCCCATGGAAATGAGAAGACACATAAACAAGCCTCAAAAACAGACTTCCAGTTCACCTATAGCAACCTCAAAGGGAAATGAGATGGAACAATCTGATACTCAACCACCTGGACTCCCTGAACTGGCAACAAAAGAAGATCTAGAAAAAATGAAATCAGAAATAATTTCTCAGATAAGAACAAAGATTGTGCCCATAGTGCAAGACATGATTAATAAATCTAGAGAGGACACAGATAAAAAAATAGAGGATCTGAGGAACATGATGAAATACCAACAAAGGAAACAAATGGAATCCATAAAAGAGATGCACACAGATTTCCAGAAGATTAAAAACTCCATTGAAACTCTATGCACCAGAATGAGCACATGTGAGGTCATAAGTTCAGATATAGAAGATGAGATTGCAATTAGTGACCAGGAAAACAAAAATTTCTCCAAAATTGTAGGGGACCATGAGAAATCAATCCAGCAGCTGCTAGATGATGCAAAGAAGAATAATATAAGACTGATTGGAGTCAATGAAGAAAAAGGAGAGAGTGCAGATGACATAGAAAAGAAACAACTGTACACAGAAGTGATGGCAGAAAACTTCCCAAGGAGGGGAAAAGAACTTGACATACAGATAAGGGAGGCATATAGGACTCCAGCTAGCCTTGATAAAAAAAAAAATCTACACATAGGCATATAATTGTTAGGATTCCAGAAACCCAACAGAAGAACAAAATTCTACAAGCAGTGAGAGAAAAGAAACAAATCACATACAAAGGAAAGCCCATCAGAATCACAGCAGACTTCTCAACACAAACCCTCAAGGCAAGAAGAGCTTGGAGTGATGTATTGCAAGCCCTAAAGGAAAACAGCCTCCAACCCAGATTGATGTACCCTGCAAAACTGTCTTTCAAAATTGATGGAGAAATAAGATACTTTCATGATAAAGAGGACCTTAGGAACTTCATGAATACCAAACCAACACTGCAAAAATTTTAGACAATATCTTAGGAAAAGACATTGAGGATCACAACCCCAGGAAACCCAGCAGAATGAATCCATTGGGCATGACAAATTAAATCCAAAGGGGAAGAATCCAATAAAAAGAAAAAGTCATGACAAGCTTTTTAAAACTTTTAACTTCATCTCCCTAGAGAGTGTGTAATTCAATCTTGATATTGTACTGATTAGTATTTTTCTGATTCTAGTGTTGCACACCTTTCCTTATGCTGTACTGGCAATTTATTATCTTCATATGTCTACTTTCTAATTGGGTTGTCTATTAATGAGCTGTAAGAGTTCTTTATATATTCTGGTCATAGGTTGTATGCATTGTAAATACGGTCTGTTTAAGGACTACTTTTCACTTTAACGATGTCATTTAAAGTTCTAAATTTTGATGGAATCTCATTTATCAATTTTTTTCTTTTATAAATCTTTTTTTTGTATCCTGGGTAGTTCTTGCCTACCCTGAATTCATAAACATTTTCCCTTATAATTTCTTCTTAAGGTTTTATAGCTTTAGTCTTTCATATTTAGGTTCATAGATCCTTTCAAATTATTTTTATATATGGAAACAAAGGGTTGAGGTTAATTTTTATATATGGATACCAGGTATTCTAGTGCCATTTGTTGAAAACACTACCTTTCCCTCAGCTCTTGAATTGAGTTTATATTCTATAAAATGTTAATGTTAAATAATCTTTCAAAACTCAGTGGACCATATATGTGTGATTCTATTTCTAGATTCTCTGTTTTATTCAAATGATCTATATGTCTTTCCTTACACCAACACTGCCTTGATTACTGTAACTTTAGAGGAAGTCTTAAAATTAGGTACTAAACGTCTTCCAACACTGTTTTTTTCTTTTTATTTTTCTAGTTCCTTTGTATTCTTACATAACTTTTAAATTTCAATATCCAATTCTTCATTTATAGCAAGTATACACAGACCTGAATTTTTATATTTACCTTGTGTTTTCTAATCCTGCTAAATTCAAATACAAGTTCTAGGGGCTCCTAGAGATTTCTTAGTATTTTCTCTGTGGATGATCATTTCATCTACATATGAAGATTTTGCTTCTACCTTGCCAGTCCTATCCTAATTGTGTCATTTTGTTGCCAGACTATTTTGGTTTGGGCCTATATTTCAAAATTTAATGTACAGGTGAAGAGTAGGCATATCTGTTCTTTTTCCCCACCTTAAGGAGAAAGCATTGTATCTTCTCCATTCATATAAGGTGTTTTTGCTGGAAGTATAGACCACATGTCTTTAATCTGTTGAGAAGGTTCTGTTCTACTTCTAGTCTCCTGATAGCTTTTACCATAAACAGCTGTAGAATTTAGTCTGATACTTTTTCTCTAACTGGTGACAGGATCACATGGCTTTTTCCTTTCCTCTCTTAAAATGATGACTTCTGGGTATCGATCTTCCAATGCTGAACCAACACTGCCATCCCTATAACAAAACCACTTTCTACATCCTGCCAGATCTGACTTCTAATAGTTTGTTTTGTTAAACAAATTTCTGTCTATGTTCATGCTTTTTTCTTCTATTATCTTAATCCAGTTTTAGGATTAGCACAATGTTGAGTTCCTAAAATGAGGGGAGAAGTGTTCCTTCTTTTTTCTGCTTTAATTGTTTGATATAATTTATCAGTTAAAATGTATATGAGCCTGCTGTTGTCTTATAGGTAGGTTTTCAAGTTAGGAATGTACTTTCTTTAATAGGTGCTATTCAAATTTTATATTTCCTCCAGAGTTAGTTTCATTAATTTGTCTTCTGAGGTACTTCTTAGAAGTTGTCACATTTTTTCAAAAAAGATTGTTTTAATATGCTTTCTATATCCTTTTCAATTCTGTAAAATCTGTGATAATGTCTCCTAGATCTTGATATTGTAATTTTAATAATGTATAATTGATATTGTGTAATAGGAAGTAAAGGTCTAAGGGAGCAGGGGAAGTGGGAGGGGTAGAGGAAAGGAAAGAAGGGAAAAGAAAAAATATGAGAAAATAAAAAAATGGAAACAAAATTTTTGCAAACAGGGGAGGGTGGAGGGGGTGAAGGGAGGGCAGGGGAAGGGGGAAAAAAATAAGAACCAAGATATTCATGTAATGGTACAAGATCCCAATGATGAATGTAACTGTATTTTATACCTAAAATGTACCAATAAACTTAATGGGGGGGGAACATAATTTGCATTATATTTGGTTTATTTTAATAGAAGAAACACAATAAAGGTGAAATTCTTTTTGTTTTCACTCTCAGTGTCTGTGTTCCTTTTCTTCCTAGAGGCATTCAATATCATGAATACTAGTTGATATTATATTTCTCTACATCTGTTTCCACAAATAATGAGTTAGTACATAATTATTTACTGAGCATTAATGTGTACCAATTTGCTCACAATCCTCTTTGATTTTTTTGACTGTCAAAATATTTTACTATTTATAAACTCTTCTATTATTTACTCTATTTTTTATTCTTTTTCTTTTATTGATACATTTTAGATATACATTATGGTAACATTAAACATTGGGAATTTGTACATATATACAATGTATATATACAATTATATATAATGTATAATTATATAATAATGTGTAATGTATAATTATAATGTGTAATGAATGTATACTTATGTATAATGTATAGACACAATTATATATAGTGTATATATACAATATATATATGTGATGGATCTTGCTTCTTTTTTTTTCCCATTACCCTCCCCACCTTCAATCCCTCTTTTCCTCTTTATTTACAAAAGCTTAGTTTCAATTTTTTCATTCTTTTCCTTTTTTATTCTTGTCCCTTCTTTCCTTTCCCCCTTCTCTCTCCTTTGTTCATCATCTCATTTGGACATTTTCTTCCCATTTTGCAATATCTATTGTATATTTTGATATTCATTTATATTTTCAGCTTCTCACAACAAAAAAATCAGGCAATATTTGAACATGTGTGCTCCATTTATTTCACTTAGGAGTATGGTCTCAACATGCAGCCATTTAGTTAGAAAATTTTCAAGCTTATTTTTGTCAATAACAGAGCAGTACTCCATTGTATAAAAAAATACACCTTTATTCTTTGGTTGATGGGCATTTAGGTTGTTTCCAAGACTTAGCTATTACAAACTGTGCCCCTATAAACATGGGTGTGCATACATCACTGTGGTATGATGCTATTCTTTTTTTTCCCCATTAAGTTTATTGGTACATTTTATGTATAAAATACAATTACATTCATCATTGGGATTTTGTACCATTACATGAGTCTCTTGGTTCTTATTTTATTTCCCCTTCCCTTGCCCTCCCTTCACCCCCTCCACCCTTCCCTATTTGCAAAGACCTTGTTTCCATTTTTTTCCTCTTCTCATATTTTTTCCTTTCCCTTTTTTCTCTTCCCCTACCCCTCCCAATTCCCCTGCTCTTTTAGACCTTTTCTTCCTGTTACACAATAATCAGTTATACATTTTTAAAATTACAATATTAAGATCTAGAAGACATTACCACAGATTTTACAGAATTTAAAGGGATATAGAAAGCATATTACAAAAATCTTTTTTGAAATAAATTTGACAACTTCTAAGAAGTACCTTGGAAGACAAATTAATGAAACTAACTCTGGAGGAAATATAAAATTTGAATAGCACCTATTAAAGAAAGTATATTCCTAGCTTGAAAACCTACCTATATGACAACAGCAGGCTCATAAACGTTTTAACTGATAAATTATATCAAACAATTAAAGCAGAAAAAAGAAGGAACACTTCTCCTCTCATTTTAGGAACTCAACATTGTGCTAATCCTAAAACTGGATAAAGATAATAGAAGAAAAAAGCATGAACATAGATAGAAAGTTGTTTAACAAAAAGAACTATTAGAAGTCAGATCGGGCAGGATGTAGAAAGTGGTTTTTGTTATAGGGATGGCAATGTTGGCTCAGCATTGGAAGATCCACCCACAAAAGTCATCATTTTAACAGAGGAAAGGAAAAAGCCATATGATCCTGTCACTAGTTGGAGAAAAAGTATTGGACTAAATTCTACAGCTGTTCATGGTAAAAGCTATCAGGAGGCTAGAAATAGAACAGAAACTTCTCAACAAATTAAAGACATGTACTCCATACTTCCAATGAGAACGCTTTGTATGAATGGAGAAGATACAATGCTTTCTCCTTAAGATGGGGAACAAGGGCAGGTATGTTTACTCTTTATTTGTCCATTAAACTTTGAAACCTAGGCCCCACCAAAATAGTCCAGCAATAAAATGACACAACTAGGATAGGATTGGCATGGCAGAAGCAAAATCTTTATATGTAGATGAAATGATCATCTACAGAGAAAATCCTAAGAAATCTCTAGGAGCTCCTAGAACTTGTACTTGAATTTAGCAGCATTAGAAGACACAAGGTATATATAAAAATTCAGGTCTGTGTATACTTGCTATAAATGAAGAATTGGATATTGAAATTTAAAAGTTTTGTAGGAGTACAAAGGACCTAGAAAAGTTAAAAACAAAAACAAAAACAGTGTTAGAAGATGTTTAATACCTAATTTTAAGACTTCTTCTAAAGCTACAGTAATCAAGGCAGTGTTAGTGTAAGGAAAGACATATAGATCATTTGAATAAAACAGAGAATCTAGAAATAGAACCACACATATATGGTCCACTGAGTTCTGAAAGATTGTTTAACATTAGCAATTTATAGAATATAAACTCAATTCAAGAGCCAAGGAAGAGATAGTGTTTTCAGCAAACAGCACTAGAACACCTGGTATCCATATATAAAAAATTAAACTCAACCCTTTATTTCCATACATGAATATAATTTGAAGGGATCTGTGAACCTAAATATGAAAGCCTAAAAGTATAAAACTTTAAGAAGAAATTATAAGGGAAAATGTTTATGAATTCAGGGTAGGCAAGATCTACCTAGGATACAAAAGACATGATGTATAAAAGAAAAAAAACTGATAAATGAGATTCCATCAAAATTTAGAACTTTAAATGACCTTGTTAAAGTGAAAATTAGTCCTTAAACAGACCATATTTACAATGCATATACCCTATGACGAGAATATATAAAGAATTCTTAGAGCTCGTTAATAGACAACCCCATTAAAAAGTAGACACAAGAAGATGATAAATAGCAAATACAGCACAAGGAAATGTGTGCAACTCTAGAATCAGAAAAATACTAATCAGTGCAATAACAAGATCGAATTATACACTCATTAGGGAGATGAAGTTAAAAGTTTTAAAAGCCTTGTCATGACCTTTTCTTTTTGTTGGATTCTCCCCCTTTACATTTAATTTGTCACGTCCAATGGATACATTCTGCTGGGTTTCCTGGGGTTGTGATCCTCATTGTCTTTTCCTAGGGTATTGACTAAAGTTTTTTGGAGTGCCGGTTTGATATTCATGAAGTTCTTGAGGTGCTCTTTATCATGAAAGTATCTTATTTCTCCATCAATTTTGAAAGATAGTTTTGCAGGGTACATCAATCTGGGTTGGAGGCTGTTTGCCTTTAGGGCTTGCAATACATCACTCCAAGCTCTTCTTGCCTTGAGGGTTTGCATTGAGAAGTCTGCTGTGATTCTGATGGGCTTTCCTTTGTATGTGATTTGTTTCTTTTCTCTCACTGCTTGTAGAATTTTGTTCTTCTGTTGGGTTTCTGGAATCCTAACAATTATATGCCTATGTGTAGATTTTTTTTGATCAAGGCTTTTTGGAGTCCTATATGCCTCCCTTATCTGTATGTCAAGTTCTTTTCCCCTCCTTGGGAAGTTTTCTGCCGTCACTTCTGTGAAGTTTTTTTTTTTTTATGTCATCTGCACTATCTCCTGTTTCTTCATTGACTCCAATCAGTCTTAAGTTATTCTTCGTTGCATTGTCTAGCAGCTGCTGGATTGATTTCTCGTGTTCCCTTACAATTTTAAAGCAATTTTTCTTTTCCTGGTCACTAATTGAAATCTTTTCTTCTATATCTGAAATTCTATCCTCACATTGGTTCATTCTGCTGTGCAGACTTTCCATGGAGTTTTTAATCTCCTAGAAATCTGTTTGCTTTGGTTTTATGGATTGCATTTGTTTCCTGTGTTGGGATTCCATCATGTTCCTCAGCTCCTCTCTAGATTTATTAATCATTTCGTGTGCTACAAGCACAATCTCTTCTGTTATCTGAGTAGTTATTTCTGATTTCATTTTTCCCAGATCCTCTTTTGTTGCCAGTTCAGAGAGTCCAGGTGTTTGAGTATCAGATTTTTCCATCTCGTTTCCCTTTGGGCTTGCTGTAGGTGATCCAGAAGTCTGTTTTTGAGACTTGTTTACATGTCTTCTCATTTCCACAGTAGGGGGGTCCTTCTGGCACCCAAGTGGCTCAGCTTCTCTGCCCCAGGAGCTTGGCATGGCAGTGGGGGAGCTTCCTTCTGGGTTCTGGGACTGGCTCAGCTTCTCTGCCCTAGGAGCTTGGGATGGAGGCGGGGGAGCTTCTTTCTGGGTCAATGCTATTAATTCTTTCAGGAAGATATTACGAAGGGGAATATCTGGGTCAAATGGAAGCTCTAGTTTTAGTTTTTTAAAGAATCTCCACACTGATTTCCACAGTGGATGCAGCAGTCTATACTCCCAGCAACAGTGGAGAATGGCTTCTTTCCCCACACAGCCCCGCCAGCATTTGTTATTGGCTATTTTCTTGATTATAGCCATTCTTTCTGGAGTGAGATGGAATCTCAGTGTTATTTAAATTTGCTTTTCTCAAATGATCAGTGATGTTGAACAATTTTTTCATATATTTATTTGCCATTTCTACTTCTTCATTTGGGAAATGTCTTTGTATTTTGGATGTCCATTTTTGCATTTGGTCTTTAAATTTGGGGGGTCTGATTTTGAGTTCTTCTTTTTTTAACAGCAGCTGTTCAGTTTTTATTGAACATGTTACAAAATGAGGTTTAGTCAAAAAGACCAAAGCCCATGTTGTCGTCAGACTCCTCAGATTCTTCTTTCTTTGCTTCCACCTTCTTCTCAGCTGGGGCTGCAGTGGTGGAGGGGGCAGGGCCTCCTGCAGGTGCAGCACCAGCTGCAGTAGCAGGGCCACAAGCCCCTACATTGCAGATGAGGGTCCCAATGTTGACATTGGCCAGGGTCTTTGCAAATATGCCAGGCCCAAAATGTTCAACATTGATACAGGCCACTTTAATGAGGACATTGATCTTATCCTCTGTGACTGTCACCTCGTCCTTGTGCAGGATAAGGGCAAAGTGTATACAGGTGAGCTCAGAGACAGAGGCCACGGTGCAGGCTGCTGGGCACGGTGCTAGACCCCAGATGAAGTGAGGGCCTCACCTCAACTCAGCCTTAGCTCCCTCGGAAGAACTGAGCACCATGGTGGCAGCTGAGGAAAGATTGAGTTCTTTATATATGCTAGATATTAGTCCTTTGAGGAACAAGCTGCCAAAATTTTTTTCCATATTGTAGGTTGTCTCTTCACTCTGTTGATGGTTGCTTTTGCTGTGCAAATGTTTTTTTTAATAAGATGAGATCCCAGTTATTTATTATTTGTGATATTTCCTGTATGATGGTTTTGTTCATAAAGTCTTTGCCTACACCAATGTCTTCAAGAATTCTACCTATTCTATCTTCCAGAAGATTCAATGTTTCCTTTTTATTATTTAGATCTTTGATCAATTTTGATTTTAGGTTAGTGTGTGATAAAAAATATGGGTCTAGATTCAATCTTCTTCATGTGGAAAGCCAGTTATTCCAGCACCATATAATGAAGAGGCTATTTTTCTTCCAGTGAAGATGGTTGGCTCTTTTGTTGAAGATGAGGTGTCTGAGTATGTCTGGAGTTATTTCTGCATCTTATAATTTGTTCCATTGATCCTTGGGTCTTTTTTATTTTTGCCATGGTGTTTTTTATCACACTAGTCTTGTAGTGTAATTTCAAGCCAGGGATTGTGATGCCTCTGGCATGACTTAGTTGTCCAGAATTGCATTTGCTCTTCTGGTCTATTCTGGTTCCCAATGAACTTTGGGATTGTTTTCTCTAGTTCTCTGGATATACTATTGTTATTTTGATTGAGATTGAATTATATAAATATGTATAACAATTTTGGAAGTAGGGCCATTTTCACTATATTGATTCTTCCTACCCAAGAATACGGGATATATTTCCATTTTCTGATATCCTCTGAAATCTCTTTTTTCAGAGTACTGTAGTTTTGAATGTAAAGGTTTTTTATTTCCTTCATTAGATTGATTCCTATGTGTTTCTTTTTTTAGATGCTACTGTGAAAAGTGTTGTTTCAGTAATCTCTCTCTCAGTGAGTTTATTATTTGTGTACAGGAATGCTATTGATGTTTGAATATTGACTTTGTATCCACTTATGCTACTGAATTTGGTTATTAAATCTAGAATTCTTTCAGTGGAGATTTTGCGATTTTTTTATGTAGAGTATCATGTCATCTGCAGATAATGATAATTTAACTTTTCCCTTTCCTATCCTTATTCTTATTTCTCTCTCTTGTACAATTGCTCTGGTTAATGTTTCCAGAACTATACTGAATAAGAGTGGTGACAATGAACATCCTTGTCTTGTTCCTGATTTTAGAGTGAAAGTTTTCAGGTTTTGCCCACTTAGTATGACGTTGGCTGTTGGTTGGTCATAGATGGCTTTTATCAGATTGAGATAAAGACCATCTATTTCAATTTTCTGTAGGGTTTTTAGCATGAATAAATGTTGGACTTTGTCATACACTTTTTCTGAAACTATTGAGATGATTATGTGGGTTTTTGTCCTTGGCTCTATTAATATCATGTATTACATTTATTGATTTGAATCTTTTCTTTTCTTTTTTTTTTGGATAAGGTTGGCTAAGGGTTTGTCCATTTCATTTAATTGTTCAAAGAACCAACTCCTTGATTCATTGATTCTTTGTATTGTTTCTTAGTCTCCATTGCATTAATTTCTGCACTGATCCTTATAATTGCCTCCCTTATATGAGTTTTGGGCTTGACTTGCTCTTCTTTTTCTAAACGCTTGAGGTTCAACATTAGGTTGTTTATTTGAGCTCACTCTGTTATTCTGATATGGGAATTTACTGGTATAAATTTCCCTCATAGGACTGCTTTCATTTTGTCCCATAAGTTCTGATATGTTGTATTGGCATTATCATTTAATTCCAGAAACTATCTAATTTCTTCTTTAATTTCATCTGTGATCCATTGATTGTTCATGAGGGTGTCATTTAATTTCCATATATTTATGAAGTTCTTGAGGTTTCTTTTGCCATTACTTTCCAATTTCAATGCCCTGTGGTGTGACAATATGCATAGGATAATTTCCATTCCATTGTCTTTACTTAAGATGTGGTCTATTTTGGAGAACACCCCATGTGCAGCTGAGAAGAATGTGTATTCTAATTTTGTGGGGTGGAATATTCTGTAGACATCTACTAAGTCCATTTGTTCAAAAATTTGGTTCAGTTCTGATATTTCACTGTTTATTTTTGTCTAGTTAGTCTATTTGTGACTGTGAGGCATTAAGATCCCCCATTACAACTGTATTAGTGCTTAGTTGATTTTTCATGTGCATTATATGGTTGGATACACAAGTATTTAGTGCATATATACATATTTATGAATGTTATCTCTTCCTATTGAATTGTTCCCGTTATAAGGATGCAGTGATCTTGTTTGTATGCAGGGTAGTGGATAATCCCAGTAAGCCAGCACCTTTTGTTCCACTGAAGTCAGGCTGGCTTCTGGCTGTGAGGCTGGAACCTGATTTGTTCAGTCTGAAACACTCCATGTGTCTCCTGCCAGCTTGAACTCAGCTCCTTGACCTCTTGCTGACTTGTGCTTAGCAGCCTTACTCTGACACTTGGAGCCACTAGATAGATCCAGCAATTGCTTTTGAGTGCCTAGCTCAGTTGGGCCCTCTCCAAGGTGACTACTGGCCCTCTGTTCAGTGACATCTGAACTTGAATAACTCACCAGCCACTGCAGTCCACTGAGTCCACCGCTCTGTTCCATGAGTGCATTTCTCCGTGGAAGCCTCTGGGTTCACCAGTAGCCACTGTGCATCTGCAGGTTTGAGAAGTTTTTCAGGGCTCTGGGACAAAGGACTGCTCGCCACCTCCTTCTGCATTGAAGCCTCTCTCTTCCTCTCTCTTCATTCTCCCCATGGGTTTAAATTCTTGCTTAAGATCCTTCCTGGTTCCCAGGGACCCACACTCCTCCTTCTTCTCTTCCTCACATTGCTATATTCCAGCATCTGGACAGCAAATCTCAGAGAGGCTATTTCTTTGCTGCTCACCACTCTGCCATCTGGATTGGAACTTGATTCATGAAAAAGCCTTGTGAAATAAGTGTTATTTATAGATGCTATTTTACAGATGCAAAAACTGAGACATGAAGAATTTAAATAATTTGGAAAGGTCCACAGATAGTAAGTGGCAGGTGGGGATTCAAAAGGAGGCATCTGGTTTCCTTTCAACAGTGTGTTTTAAGATATATGCAAGGCATAATACAAATATAGGGTGAATGTTTAATTAAAAAAAACTTATTACAGTAAAATATACACTGCCATTAATCCCCCTCAAAATATTCCCTCACTTCAAATGCATGTATTTCATCATTCTTGCCACTTTCTGAAGTAGTTCGGGAAGTCCTCTTCAGTGAGTGTTATTAAGAGGTGTGATAAAAAAATACGGTGAATGCAGGTACCATGTGCCAAAAGGCAGCCTTGTAAAAACATTCCTTATATACTTTATTCATCAGATATGTCACTGTAAATCTTCTGGTTCTTTCCCAAAGTCAAGATGACCATGAAAGGTAAACGTTTTGAATGGGTTCAGGACATCAAGACAGCCATGACAATGAGACTAAAGACACTCACAAAAGAGGGTTTCCAGAATTGTTTCAGAAAGTGGCAAGAACAGTGAAATAACTGTGTCCAAAATGGGGGGGGTATTTTGATGGGTATTAATGGCAATATGTCTTTTAGTGTAATAGTTTATTAAGAAAAATTTAATCATTGATAGTAATTATTGATCATACCCATACTAACCCAGTCATCATTTACTTCTCTGTGATATTCTGTCAGAAGTAGCCCTCATACTCTATCTACTTCACTTTCTTAGGTGGGTGTCTTGAATGCATCTCACTTTGAACTCTGGCAAACCATGCTGCAGTGAGCACTGTTGTGTGGGTCCTTGGGAACAATCATTTTCCCTACTGTTCAAATGCTACCTCACTGGTGCTTTTGTGAGTTGGTAAGATGAAATGGTTAAATTAAATTAAAACTTCTCAGCCTGACATGAGGGTGCACCCCTGTTATCTCGGCATTTCAGAGGCAAAGGCAGGAGAATTAGGAGTTTGAGGACATCCAGGGCTACATACTGGCTTCACCCTCCAAAATCAAACCAAACCAAACAAAAACAACCAAACTTTTTACCAGTAGCTGACCAATGAATAACAGTTTAACTTTTTGTTGGGAATTGCATTTAAAGGTCTACTTCTTAGCTAAATTTTACCTACAGTTAAGAAGGAGTGGTTGAGATACATGGGGAGATGTTTCCAGGGCCTTCAAGATTCCTATAGGGAGGAGCTTTCTCTCCACTACCTTAGGAATCTCTGTCTCCAAAAGAGTTTGTCTCGGCCCTGATGTTCCTTCGTGGCACACATGCTGCCTGTACCCCTTCCAGTGTCCCTTGTGGACCTTGTAAATAATGAATGTGTAGAGACAGTATTCACTGGATCACAAAACTCTCTGGAATATAGTAGCCAAGTGACCTTAAGTATAGGAAAACATATTTAAGTGTCTTGATAACCAGAGGGTGAATATAGTTGCATATCAGAATATTTCCTCTGCAGTCCAGTTAGATGTGTTCTTCAATATTTTAAGTGCTTGCCCTTTGAATTGAGATGGTCCAGGTAGGAACATCCGAGAGTTATATGCCAGAAGCTCAAGAATATTTCATGGTGTAACAGCTGTAGTCTTTTATTTATAGAAAAGCTTCACTAGTCAAGTTTTGAAGGATGAACTCACTGTGAATGAACTCAGTTGTCCTTCTGTTATTTAATACATTTTATATGTGTGTGGCATATACATCTTTGTGCATGAAACAGATATTGCTCTGAAAGAGAGGAAATCTTGGGCCACAACTCCACAGTAGAAAAGTACACGTTACAATGAATAGCATGGCACTAAAAAGAATATTGGCCATGGAACTAGGAAAAATCTCATTCTAATTGTAACGCAGGCTTGGTAAAATTATTATAAACAGGAAGAATAATAATAGTGATCTCATCATATTGTAAAATGATAGATAATATCTTGTAAATTAATATAATTTTACCAAATAAATTTTATAACATGTTTCTTAAACATTGCATGGTATGGTGAACTGATTTATGGTGATATACAGAAAAATTCTTTATTGTATCTACACATATAAAGTAGCTTCACAAAGTTAATGACATAGCATCTTTTAGGAAAATGTGGATCAAATAAAGTAGTAGCCATACCAAATTCAAGGAGAAGGGATTATTGAGCTTCTCCCACTTTCCCATCAAATTGAGAGTGTCCACAGTGCTTTCCCTGACCCTGCCTCTCCTATAAGTCAAGGACTAATGACAATCTACTAGCAAATGGTGAGACACAGAACTGATAAGCTGATAAGCTCTTCTTTAGGTTTGGGCATGAAGAAAAGTTCCAAAGGGGTGTGACAAATTTAAAAAAAGATAATCTCAGTGTATTAGTCAGGTTTTTGTTACTGGGACAAAGTATCTGACACACACAACTTAAAGGAGGAAGGGTTTATTCAAGTTCACAGTTTCAGAAGTTTCAGTCTTTGAACAGCTGGCTCTGAGGCAGAACATCATGGTGGAAGAGCATGATAGAGGAAAGTGAACCTTATGGCAGGCAGGAAGCAGAGAACAAGGGGAGAACCAGGCAGGAAGGACCCAGGGGCCTATACTGGGTCCCCAAGTTCACACGCCCAGGCCCACTCTCCTAGGCAACTCTCAAGCCAATCAAGTTGACTATTGAGAGTAACCATCACATTCAGAGTGCAGCCTAGGTACCTGTTTAGTCTGGCAGGAAAGACAAAGTGAAATCTGACCGAAAGTGCATAGGTGGGTGAGTGTTAAACATTTCCATCACTGCTCCCTTTTTGCAGTCACTCACTGGACAAAGGGAGCCTAAGAGTGAAGTGATGTGGGCAAATTCCCTGTGATAGGCCCTGTGGAGAGAAGGTTGCTGTTGACTGAACTCATTATTTACCCCACATCATGGAGTACTGCAGGAGAAACTCTGGTCAGAACCACCCACGAACCCAAAAATGCCTTGCCTGATGGAGAGAGGGAAATGAGGACCAGACAGTGATGGCTTGACAGAAAAAAGAGGCAGATTTATCACAAGCAGTCACTTGTGGAATGTCTTCTTTCCTTATTCCAATGCCAGGAGAGTAATGACAGCAAAGAAGGACAACAATGGCATGAGAACGGACCCCACTGCTCCCTCACCATTTCCTGGTATAAGCAGTGGGGCTGGTAGGCTAACCTGCCTGAGACTGTAGAGGAAGAGAGGTGTGAATGGAATATGAGATTGAAGTTTTTAAGAAAAAAGCTTGAAAATCAGTCTGAAATTTTATAAAATTGAACTGTGATATCACTGGGGAGCTTAAAATCCAATGGGAGGAGAGCCTCCGAAAAAGAAATATTTTTCTTAAGCAAAAAGAACAACATTTTCATGGTGATACTAGAAATTGATACTCCTTGATAACATCAATTAAGCTAGTTATTATTTATTACAAGTATTTCTCTTTTCATTGGACTAAATATCCTTAAAAGTCATTGCTCTAGATGGATCTTAGGAGTTTTCACGCTGTCCTGGAAGAGCCAAACCTTGGCCTGCTTTCTTTCAGGCTGATCTTAAATCTTTCATGTATTTGTTCATTTCTTCAATCTGTATTTATTGAGCATTTATTGTGCCAGAAACTGAACTACGCAGCAGACTCATGGGATAATTAAGCTAGCCAAAACCTCAGTTCACATGAATTCACATGGACTGAGAAAATTTGTTCCTGTAGCTTTTGACTCACTGGGAGACAAACACAAAATAAATTGTGGGCTTTACAACTAAATAGTATTCTGAACTGCCTGGTAGAAATAATGGTGATTATGTATCCTGGGCTTTTCAAGGTAGTTTTGTTTTCTTGTAATTTTATTTTATTTTTCAATAAAGTAAATTTATTCAATATGTAGCTAAATGCAATTTAAATTTTTGAATTTGTAGCACTTTAAATTTACAAGTGATGACACATGCTTTGTTAGAACACATGCTTCAATATTTTATTTGAAAAACATGAACACTTAATGCATAGGGGTTTTAAAAAAATAAATTTAGACCTAGATTATGACGACAAAAATATGAAAATTATTCCTTCTTGGAAATCTAGCTTTCCTGGCAGTTGCATCTCTTGCAACCTGACACATCTGAAGGGTATAAAGTGTTGCAGCTAAAGCCACCATTTGCTCTAATGCTGACTTTAACCCACAGTGATGTGACATCTAATGATATTCTGTGCTTTTGACGGTAATGAGTTAATGAACCAAATCTTCATTCAGGTCACACGTCCTGTAGGATAAGATGAAAGATGGTAAAGGGAGATAGGTGAGAGACAGGCACAAAGAGAAAAAGGAAGAGTAGAAAAAGAGAGCCAGGGTGAAACTGTTAGTGACCATTTCGCCTCTCATTTCAAAGTGATTTCCTTCAATGGCTATTCAAGAAGTGTGATTAGGATTATAACCAGCCATTGTTTTTAGATTTCTTTTTAGTTTTATTGTTTAATAATTTAATTAAGATATATTTTTATTACACTTTGATGGCCTCTGACTGTTCTCCTGCTGTAGTTTCCTGAAAAAGAGATATGTGACATGCTGTGGGCATCCCCAGTAGCTTTTCAATCATTCATTCACATCTTCCAAGTTAGTTCCATTTTGCCAAAGGGATACTTTCATATTTAGCATTCTTATCATTGAACAAGAGTAGTCTAATTATCTGATGTACTGAGTAGTGATAGGGAAAAATTGCTTGATTTTTTTCCCTTAAATTATTTTATTGGTACATTTTAGATATACAATATGTTTACATTCATCATTGGGTGCTTGTACCTGTGCATGACGCATCTTGGTTCTTATTTTTTCCCCATTACCTGACCTCTCTTCACCCCCTCCACCCTTCCCTATTTACAAAGACTTTGTTTCCATTTTTTCCTTTTCTTATAATTTTTCCTTTCCCTTCTTTCCTTTCGCCTTCCCTTCCCACTTCCCCCACTCCTTTGGACCTTTTAAAAATCTCATCTTTGAGCATGGTAGGAATAGAAAACAGAAACTTCTCAAAAGCAAGGTTATTTTAGAAATCTGTCCTTCCACTTTCCTAATATTAGTAGGCAGAATAATGTTCCCCCAATGGTGTCCATGCCCTAATCCTCAAACTTTGTGAATGTGTTAGTTATCTTATGTAGCAAAAGGGATTTTTCCATGTATGATTAATTTAAGGACCTTGAGATGGAAAATTATCCTGGATTATTAGGGTGAGTCCAATGTCATGACAAACATCCTTAGAAATGGAAGAGGGAGGAAGATGTGAGGGCTGAGAGAGATGTGATGATGGAAGCAGTCATAGAGAGGCTCTGCTCCTGGCCTCAAAATGAATAACAGTGCCACAAGGCAAGGGATGTGGGTTGTCTTTAGAAGCTGGAAAAAAGCAAGAAATGTCATCCTCACCAGGCCTCCAGAAGAAATGGCTCCATCATAACACCTTTATTATAGACAGCTAAGTTAGGTATAAGTGTTATAGGTAGTCAGAAGGCTAGGCCTTCAAGAGAGTCAGTGCACAAAATGAGAATACATCAAAACTGTGCCTGGAGGGGCATCTGAAGATGATTACAGTTACAATGGTCAGATTTACATACCTCCCAAGGGATGAATGGAAGATTGAGATTATTGGTACCACCCTTCTGAGATTTCCCATATAAATAAAAGCATCTCATTAGAGGTGAACCATCCTCTCTCACATTTGAGACTAAGACAAAGACTACTAAGACTACAACTACTAAAAGACTAAGACTAAAGACAAGACTAAGACTGTAGATTATTGACCAAGGTTAATGATGTAATCATATGCCTTTGCTACTATTGGATCAATATTAGCCAAGCTGCTATACTTATCTTCTTAGTTGATTATAGCTTTGACCCACATTGTACCCACCTCGTGATTTTGCTCTATAAAACTTTCTCAAAGAAGTGGGCTTCTTGGCAACAAGTGTGGGACTCTTCCTGTCTCTTAGGAGTTATTCTTATTCTCCATTCTTTTTTTTTTGAAGCAAAATATTTATTAGTACATTTTAGATATATATAATAACATTCATCATAGGGAATTTATACTTCTACATGATATATCTTGCTTCTTCTTTTTTACCCATTCTCTTCCCCTCCCTTAAACCTTCTTCCCTTCCTTATATAAAGAAATTTTGTTTCCATTTTCCCTTCTATTTTCTACTTTTCTTCTCCTTTTGTTCCTTTCCTCCTCTCCCCTTCTTTGTTCTCCTTCACATTTGAACATTGTCTTCCCATTTTCCAATATCTATTCTACATTTTAGTGAGCTTGGAACATTTTTAGTTAAATGGATGCACCTTGAGACCATATTCTTAGGTGAAACAAATTGGACACATATGCTTAAATACCGCCTTGTTTCTCTGGTGTGAGAAATTGAAAGTGGAATTACAGCCTATTACCCATTCGCATTCCACAATAAATTTTCCTACTTTTAATCTTTCCTTAGAATTCATATGAACTGGTGTATTTGACATCTAGCAGGTTGGGAGGTACACATTTTTCCCCCTATGTCACATTGACTTTAGTCCAGTGTGACCCATGTCAAATTAATATCTAGAGAACTACATTGTAAAAATTTGTGTTTTTTTAAGCCACTAGGTTATAGCTGGAATAGAAAACTAACATATCAAATATTATTTCTGAGTATAGATTGAATCTTTAGCTTTTGGTTGCATTATTCAGTTAAAGTCTTTCTAGCCCAACTGGCCTTTACTGCAATATTTTGTATAACTAAAGATGCAATATTGGCAGTAGGTCTCTCGCAACTCTACACTTTTAATTGTTGCGCTTTTTAGAAGCCATTTTTCAGCAGCAACATACTTAGATAGTTCCCTTTCTACTTATTCTCAAGTTTAATTTTAATTAAAGAAAGAGAAAGAAGACTCAAGGTAGTACAAGCTTTGTGGGTTTCAAAGCAGTTGACAGAATAGTAGGGAACCTTCTTTTTCATTTTCTATTAAGGAGATTTCCTTAATTTGGATTATAAGAGTGAAATCTGTCATTATCATCCTTATGGTGGTGAACATTCCATGGCCAGGAATGTTGTCTAAAAAAGATACTAGCTCTTTGGAGCAAACGTTAGTTAGCTTCTGAGACCAGGGAAATTTTGACATAACTCACTTGGTGACTTCAGTAATTAAAAGCTACAATTCAACATGGAACCAGAATTCACTTATATAGATACTAATTTTAAAGCATTTTTTTATCTGTCATAGATGTTCATGTAAGTTCTATTACTCTGTAACATTCTGAAGTTTAAAACTCTTCCTTAGGTTTCTTGGGCACTCATATCAGATGTAATGAAAAATGAGCAAGAAAAAATTTTGGTTGACTTTTTTATTTTTGTAGTTTCAATAGGAGTGTTGTAAAGGTTGTACAGGCTCTCAGTTATGATAAAAGCGACAATAACACTTCTGAGAGGTCTTTGTACAAGAGCTAGCAAGTGTCATACAGCAGTTGTTTTTATTTATTTTTTGTAGGTTTCTTGTTTAGTGGAATGCTAAGTTCCACTGAGATTCTTAACTGTAAAATTTGTGATTGACTGATCTCAGGCAGCAATATCCACCTGGTATTAAGTTTTTCAAAGAGTTGGCTAGTGAGTGTGCATAAGCGTGTGCATATGTGTATGTGTGAAAGAGAGACAGAGTGAGGCAAAGAGAGACACAGAGACAGAGGGAGAAGGAGAGAGAGAAAGAGAGATAAAGTTTTAAATTTGAAATCAGAGTACAACAAATTGGAAGGGCAATAAGCAATCACAAAATCTTAGCTGGAAATGTTCTTCCCTCTTCTTACTTCCCCTCATTTTTCAATCCTTTTATTTTTAAATTTGTTTTTTTCTGTCTAGGAAGAGGACCTTGACTTTGCAAAGAAATTAAAACCCTTCATAACATAACAACATTATCCTCCCTGAATAACAACTAAACTTCTTTCTAATAATGAACACAGATCTGCATCAACCTTGTCCTTCTTCCCTCTCATTGAAGGGGTGATGTCTCTATTATCTAAAATTTTGTATTCTACCCCTTGTGGCTTTCCCCAGAACTTTATTGCTTATTTCTTTTTGCTCTTGAATAATAAAATATTCCTTCTCATTGGACATTTCCTGCCATGACCTAAATGTGCCCCACTTTCCCATGCAACAGTGTTGGAATGTGATTCCTCTTGAGAGGTATTTAGGTCATGAGGGCTCTGCTGTCATGGATGGATTCATGATGCTACAAAAAGGCTTTAGATGTAGTTTCACCTTTTCTTGTTTTTGTTTTCATTTTTATACCATGTGAGGATGCAACAAAGGGGCTCCCATAAAACACTAGCATCTTGCTCTTGGACTTCCAGCATTCTGAACTATAAGAAATAAATTTCTGTTCTTTATAAGCCACCTAGCTTCAGGCATTCTGTAGTAGTAGCACAAAACAGACCAAGACACTTCTCATCCAGTATTAATTGTGCTTGTCTCTTTTATTTTCTATGAACAACAAAAATAATCCTCTTTACCTTTCAGTGATTGTGTTCTCTTTTCCTCTCATCCACAGCCAGATTTCTTGATTACTTTTGAGTTAATCTCAATTTTGCAGATGATTCCCTGACTCAACCATTGCTTTTATTTATATCGCAAATAATGTTCATGTTACTAAACTGAAGGGACACTTTCACTTCTATTCCATCTCTTACCAGCTTTCGACACAGCCTCTTTTGACACACTTTCCTTGAATTTTGTGAGAAACAAACACTCTTTCCATGAATTTTGTGAGAAACAAACACTTTCCTTGAATTTTGGGAACAGCAATTTCTTGGTAGGTTTTTCAGTCTATCTGTTCATCCTCTTATTTTCATTTTGTGTTCAACCCCTTTACCCAATCATTGGTTGGTAGGTTTGCATTTTCACTTTTGACCCACATCTTTCCCTACTTTACATACTCCTTCCAGGCAATTGAACTCTTGTCTATACCTTCAAGTATCACATCTAAGCTGGTGAAGCCAAAATATACTTTCCTAATCAGACTGTTCTTTTGTTTCACACATGAAAACCCATCTGCCTACTTGACACCTGTCCTTATGTAGCTAAAATTGATCCAAACCAAGCATATCCAGGAATACATTTATAGTTACTCTGTATCATGTTCCTTTACCCCGGCCTGTTTCAAGAAAATGCCATCAGTAATGCTAACAATAAGTGCTCTAAAATCTGCTTATGTAGAGAAGCCAGACTTTAAAAATCATCTTTGAAATATTCCTCTAATTTACTATCCCAATATCATTTAGCACTGGAACTTGTAATGTTTTCCTTTTAAAAAAAAAAACTGCAGTTGAGGCAACTTAGAATGCATGCATGAATGAATGAATAAACAAATAAAGCTAGACATATAGCTCAGTGTTCTCTGGGTTCAATCCCCAGAGTGGTAGGGAAAAAAGGATAATTTTCATGGACTCCTTTTTTGACTGTTAACTGGATCAAGTGTCACTCATGAAAGCACATATTTATCCTTCATACATAACCCAAAACAATGATAATTTAATATATATTTCTCTGATTATCGAATAACCGTAGACTAATAATCATTATACATAGCTTCATGGAGTAATAGATAATATAATAGACACAACATATTAGATACAACACTGGCCCATATTCTTTGACCTTAGATAAAATCAACAAGATTCAGAAAAATATTTTTTGAACAAATACATGGAAAAGATTTGTAAATTATTCCAATCTGCCTTAGGGAAGAATGGACTGAGTCCTACAGAAACAAATCATTTAAATTAAAACTCAAGTTCTATAATTCTAGTATTAGGATGAACTTGTGGTATAATGTTATGTTTTAAAGTATATTTTGTGCTCTCATTATTATTTGCATGTGTTTGTCCCCCAAAGATTCACATATTGGAGGGTTGGTCTTCAGTGTGGCAGTGTAGGGATGGTAAGATCATTAAACTGGACCTGATGGGAGATCATGAGACTGTCCCATCTCCTTGCTCTGGCTTCCTGTTCCTATGCGTTCTCATGCTCCCAGATGGACTCATGCCTCTCACCAGAGGCCAAATTGATGGTGCTACCCAATCTTCAGCTTTCAGCCGCCAAAACTGTGATATAAATAAATCTCTTTTCTTACAAAATTAGTCTGCCTCATGTGTCTTGTTATAGCTGTGAGAAATGGATTCAAACGCCTTGTAACACTAGATAAAGTCTATATTCAGTGCTTACCATAACTTTTGTAGACATTGACCAAAACCCAAACTTTATTGTCAAATTCTTACAGATTATGAAGCTCCTTGTGAGAATTTTTTTAACTGATTTGAACAGGAAATATGTGCACCACACAAAAAGCAAATCTGTAAGAACTCCTGTATAGGTACTTCTGAGTTGCCTGACTGAAACTCCAAATTAAGTGATTGCGAACTCCCTTCTCAATGGAAGCATGCTGTCCATCTGCTTATTTGTTCTCAGATCAATTGCTACACATTCATTTTTCTGCCCGGTGTTCCAGGGAACTACTAGCTACTAGACAGGATCACCCAATGGGAAGGGCAAGGGGAAGAAAGAGCTTATGATTGCTTCCCCTTTGCTCATGCTGACTTAGTCAGCGTGTTTGGCAGAAGCTGCATCCCCTCCCTAACTCGAGCTTTTAGTCAGTGGTCTCAGTTCCCACTGGCAGATCCTTAGTGGTTTTTGCCTTCATTATATGTCCTTTGCTTTGAGCTTTCAGTGAAACCACATTCTCCTTTCTCTAGTTCTACAGGATATGGCTGGCTTTTCTGCTGTTGCTGAACTGTGGGCGGCTTCATGATCTTTTTAGTTTTTCAACTCTCTGGATATTTGTATAAACATTTGCCTTTATTGTATTTTCTTTATGTGAAATATTTAATTTATATTTTTTAAGTTAGGTGTTGACTGGTACAATTTTTCCCCTATCAAGATTAATCTGGAGAAAGAGATACTTAAGAAGGAGGAGCTCTTGCTTGCTTCTTTTAGCTCAAACATAGTGAAGGACTTTTTTCAGGTCAAAAATAGCATGCTATAATTAATCTGTTTCACCAAGTGACATCACGGTGACTTAAATTATTACCTGATTTGTTTGAGATGATGTGTCAATTGAAAGAAAATTTGGGGGAAGACAACTAGCCATTGTATTTGACTGAAAAAAATAGGATGACTCTTTCTGATGCGGCTGAGCTGCTTACAGAGAGAAAATAAGCCTAGAGCTTTAAACTCTTAGCTCACAGGCAAACAGAGAATTAGTGCGCTGACAAGACACTTTCAGAACTTTTTTTTTTATCAAGAGGGAAATCATGGTTGAAGATAAGAGCCATGTGCCGTGTACAGAGCTGCTTTGTTGAAAACACAGACTCATCACTGTATTATTGTAGGGAACAGGGAAAGGGGAAGTTACTAGAACTTCTGAAGTAAGTCCTAGTCTCCTGAGAGCCGCTGCAGCACAAGGCGAATTACAGGAAAGGTAAAAAAATGAGACTTTGAGAAGAAGCTGAGCTTTGGGTCTGATCAGTGCTGCTCTGGGAGGCAAAGATGAAAGCCCTAGTTTACCGCACATTTTATTCAGTACATGGGGAAACAGATGTAACAAATGACTTGCAGAGAGTTCAGTACATCGGCATAAACAAAGTATAACAATCCAAGAACAATGAGGAACTGAGTAGATGAAGGTTTTGTTCCTCCCAGGATGTCTTCAGCTGGTGTAATCTTGTCCTGGAGCATCACAGCATCGCCGGATCATTGAGGTCTCAGTTGTGATGGGGGCCAAAATGGAATTATGTCTCCAAATGCCATAGCTGGCCTGTAGGCAGGAGAACTAGGCCTAATCAAAGGGCTTTCCCCTAAAATTATGTAGCATTGCTCCAGACATATTATGTTAGTGTTAAGCCATTAATTTTAAAGATAGAACCTTGAAAGGTGGGATAGTGGATTATTGAGCAGATGCAGTCAAATTTAAGAATCCTGAATGTAATGTATCCCCAAATTTCTATTAAGAGTTAGTGAAATAATGTTTCATGAAGTTGTCCTCTTTTGCTTAAAAGGCCTCTTATTCATCTGAAGAAGTTTCCTTGAAAGGAGATGCCTGTTTCCCCCAGATTCACTGGAAACATCTCTCATTGCTTTCAGATCCACACATACTGTCTGATGTCAGTATACCTGATGGGGAAGGTTGTAATGTCTGCTCCAGAAATAAATAAGTGACACACCAAAGAAATGCAAATATTTGCTACTTTGATTAGTAATACCCTAGAAAAGATGTGTGAAGATGGAATGCATATGAAGACAAATAAAAGGGCAAAATATATGATAGGAATAAATTGTATTTATCAATAAATATCAATAAATAGTATTTATCAATGTACATGTATTTAAGTGTGCTAGTACACACTTGAGTAAGGTCCTTATGCTTGTACTAAAACTTTGATTTACTGGTTAACTGAAACATTGGAGTTAATAATGGCCTATATATGAAGTAAGAAAAGCATGCCAAAACTTCCCTAGAATAATTCAAAGGCATAAGAAGACAAGGATGTTCGAACAAATTTATTATGTTCAATCTACTCATTCTCTTCCATTAATAAATGCATAAATAAGGGTGACCCCAGGATCTTTAACTCTCTATGGTGATTTTCCTCTCCTATCTGTGGATGACAGTAAAAGATGATGACTTTGAAGTAAAATGACTTAAACAGGAAGATGAAATCTTGGAATCCCAATGATAAGGTAGCAGTAACACTTTACTGAGGGAGACAAGCAGGAAGGTTGAGGACAATGTAGATTTTTTACTAGCAGCAATCATTGATGCAAGTTAATTGATAATAGTTTCCATAGGTATTTAATTGAGGGGTAACCCAATAAAGCATTGCAGCATTTGACTTAAATAACCACAGAACTCTAGATATCAGAAAACTGTCTTAAATAGGAGTGCAATAGAAAGTCACAATTTCTTGTCTTCTTTCCAGAAAGGAGCCACTTCTTAGATCTAGAGCTTATGGATGAAACTAAGTCTTCCTGAAGAAGGATCCTCGAATATTACTATAGGTATATACTGTAAACTATCTTCTAAGTCTTTCTGTAAAGGGACTTGCAATTATTACAATGGTTGTACAAAAAAAGGGGAAATGTCCAGGATTTGGGGGTTTTTAAAAACATGAATTTCTACTTGATACTATCACTTGACCTCCCTGAAGCAATTGTAGTCCAATTCTAGTCCAACGTCTAGAGTAGAAGTATGTGGAGGTCAGGTGGTGAATGAATTTTTGACCCCAATTTATCTCAGAGTGTACTTAATCTATGGTGGTTATTTTTCCCAGTTGCTAAATGTAGCATTCAAATAGGTACATGTGGAAATTGGCTGACCACTCATATTGGTTTCTTGAATCATGGAGTAGAGGCTATTTAGTTACAAAGAACCTAGTCAAAGGCCCTGGAAATATGACTTCCAGCTAAAATAAGAAATCAAAAGCAGTATCTGAAGGGATTGTAGAATGAAGAGCTATAACCTAAGATTTGCAGGATGTAGGTTATGGTTTGTGTTAAATTTCAAGATACTATAACAAAATACCAGAGATAACTTATAAAGAAAAAAATATCTATTTTTGCTTACAGTTTTGGAGGCTCAGCCCAGGACTGGATAGATCCATTTCTTTGGGCCTCTGGTAGGTGTGCCTAATGGTAATGGCAGGGAGTCTCGTCTTAGGATCAAGAAGCCAAACATGACAAGATGGGCTGTGATCTCCCAATTCCCCATGAGGCATGCCTCCAATGACCTCAAAGCTTTCCTTAAGGCCCTACTTCTTAAAGGTGTCACTGTCTTCAACACACGGACCTTTGGGGGACACTGACCTCAACAGATTGGTATCACAGTTGTGTTTAACTTGACTACTCGGCCCAGATAATAGCTGATGTATCTTTAAAAATGACTAAGATTTTAATAAATTTAATCAAATAGTAAATTTATTGTAACTGTGCTCTAGCTGTGAGATATTTGCTCAATCCCTGACACCTAGTATGCAAATGTTAACCCAATAAGTGTTTTATTTCCCAAAATAATGAACAAAAATTATTTTTAAAAATTTGTTTTACTTGGAAGGAGCAGCAGTGTACCTTTTGTGTCCCTCCTCAAGGCTATGCTTATTACTGTTTGTCCCAATCAAAAGAGGAGTTGGTCAACTCTACATCACACAGGGTAGCAAGCTGCTACCACATTAACTCCTTTCTAACTGACTCTGGTGAGCAGCAAGTAGCACCATTTGTGTTCTGGAGAATGGAAGAAAAGCCTCAGTGGACTCCCATTCCATTTAACCTTTCAGTTCAATATGAATGGCAAGTTGCTGTGCTTTGCATTTCTTGCTGAAGAAAGAAGTGAGTATGAATTTAGGGAATTTAGAGGCAGCATAAAGCATAATGTATTGGTCTGATTCATATTCTAAGTGGAGTGGACCCTTGAATTAGAAAGTTGATTGGTTCCTGAGGGCTGGTTGTAACTCAAGTTGGTTGTAAGTCAATACAGCTGAGATCTGGATGTTTACCTGTGTACATGCTATAGATGAGAAGAGGCAGATGAATCTTCCATTAATCTAATTAACCAAAGTTGTTTGTATGTCAGGCCAGTTGTAACTCAAGGGTTAGTTGTTTGTATGTCAGGCCAGTTGTAACTCAAGGGTTCACTGTATCTCATATGATCACCATTTTTTTTTTTTTGGTACCAGGGATTGAACTCGGGACCTTGTGCTTGCGAGGGAGGCAGCGGAACCACTGAGCTAAATCCTTGGCCCCTAATCACCATTTTTTAATTAGGTCCTGAGAAGGAGAAATTGTTGCTCCTGGTCTAGGCATTCCTAGAAGTAAAAATTGCCCTATTATTTAGAACTGAAGTTCTAGTAGATGCTACTGTGTTGTGACAACTATGGGTATTGTAGTGAATCTATAACAGATAAGTCAGAAAAATGATAGTGCAAGTCCTCAGGGCTTTGCAGTGAAGTAATATTTTCCTCTCCTGATGAAAATACTTACCACTAGGGTCTGGATATTCACTGTTTGACCATGGAAAGGCAAATGAATATGGTTTCTGAGCTGACCATTAGGAACCAGATAATGCCTGACTCACTAGACCTTCAGGTTGGATTTGCCCAGTAATGATTCATCAACAAATGCAAGAACTATATGTGAGACTGAATTTTAAAAAGTCAGAAAGGCAAAGGTACATGAATAGGTGTCTTCAATTCCTTTTGGTCTCATTGGAAATTCCCATGATTAGTTCATGGAAAGCAAAACAACTAAAGCTGATTTAGAGATGGGAATCATTGGCTGGTGTGTTAAAGAACCACTGAGGGAGCCCTTAGAGAGAATTAAGGGAAATCCTATCAGTGGACTGAACTTAAGACAGGATATCTGGTTATCTCTTTTGTGAAAAGGTAGATATCACCTTGGGTATGATGGTTCTATATGATATCATTGGTAGAAGCTAGTGATTTGGCCTGTTGTTGAGGACCTCAGAACAAACATGATTAGAAGATTTGTGAAGAAGAGGTTTGGGAGAAGCTCAGTGGAGTGAGCCCATGTTTTTTAAAGAAGTTTATTTATTTATCTACTTTTTTTTTTTTTTTTGGTACCGGGGATTGAACTCAGGACCTTACACTTGCAAGGCAGGTGCCGGAACCACTGAGCTAAATCCCCAGCCCGAGCAAGCAAATGTTATAGGATGAGCACGTTTGTGTTCTGTGTGAATATTCCTGATAAAGGATATCTATGCAGAGATATTTTCAATAATTAGGGGGATAAGATGCCACATTCTACGGATATCAGCTAGCCACTGTGATGCTTGCTCAACAGAATGACCCCTAGTGGCAGGAAAGGGAATTTTGCATGAGTGCAACAAAATGGACAGATGGGCTTCCCCTTAGAAGGCAGATGTGAGTACTTTTCCTTGAACACTTAATCTCTCAACAGCAAAAGCCAATCCTGAGATCTTGATATAATGTATTCCACCACCAGGGCTTATGTCAGCCACCTGGTAGGAGTTTGATTATATTCGACCTTTTTGCCAACAAGAGTTAGGAGCAGCAATTTATACTTACTTTAGTTTATCCTAATTGGTTTTTCAAAAAAGATTTTTATTTTTATTAGTACATGTTTGCAGTACATAAAGATTACATTCAACACAGGTGGTTAGTTCATATACATAACACATTTTAATGCTTTTTTCATTATATGTGCAAAATAGTTTTCACATACACCAGCAAAGGCTGGATCCAGCCATTATTCACATACTTCATTCACTAGGATGATACACACACAGCATTGTTTTTGACTGAGGAATTTATATCACAGCAAAAGGAATTCCTGAGGAATGAATTAGTCTTATCTTTAGTCTTTCTCTTTCAGAAACAGGTGACCTGATAAAATGGTGGATCATCAACTGCAAACAGCATCAGCACTAGCTAGGAGGTAACACTGAGTGTAAGAAAGGTTGCTCACCTACAGGATGCAGCATTTGTTTTTAACTAGTGACAAATACTTGTCATTTTTTTCTTAAGTGGCTAGGAATTTGCAAATCTTAGCACAAAAGTGTAAGTAGGAGTAGACCTCCTCATTATAACACTTAGCTGCACATTTATAGAATTTTGGTTTCCCATCCTTTTTCCCTATGCCAGGTCTTGGCTTGCTTAGGGGTATTATTTCTACTAGGGAACCCAACACTTGTTCCATTTAATTGGAGATACATATTTTGGGTTCCTCCCACCATTGACACATTAGGAAGAGTATTGTGATTGACTCTGTTATATATATTCCTGTTAATTCTCTTGTTTGCCTTCCCCCACTATTTTACTTAAACAATGTTGTTAAAGATCACCTTTAAAATTAGTTGACAGGTCACTGGATTAGGGATATGAGGAGATATGTGCATGTTAGGTGGAGATATTCAACTTCCACATGGAATTGTGATTGATGAGTCTTTGCGGCTCCTTATGAGAACATATTTGTTTAATTCAGGATAGTTTTGTGGATTCCAGAAATGATAACCTGTGAAATGAGAGAATGAAATTGTCACGACATGACAATATGGCTAGGACAGTGGCAGTGAATGCTGAGAAGCAGGGGAAAAGGTAGACTATGAGGGTCAGCTGATGTTTTCGCTCATATTCATTCCCAGTACTTCTCCAGCTTTGGTCTGTGTTACAAATAAAAACATATTCTGTATCTGCTGCCACTAACTTCCGGATATACCCAACCAATGGGAAGGACAAGAGGAAAACCAGAGAAAAAGGAAGAGGCCAATGTACTTCTTCCTCTGTGGTGCTGTCTTTGAAGCAGCTTCACTTTCTGTGTGGCTTCACCTCCTGCCCAGGAGCCCACTGCCCTGTGCTGCAGCCCTGTGAGGAGAAGTTCCCGCCATGGTTTAGCTCCAGTCATACATTCTGGGCTTCGGGGCTCCTCTAACCCCATGTAGTGGTTTTCTGGTGTTGCTAATTTCTGGGTTGCCTCACTGTTGATTTCTTAATTTTTCCATCAGTTATGTAAGGAATGACCTATACTAAGTTCTCCTTGTTTGATAAATAATTCCTTTTGTTTGAAATACTTGAAGTTGAAATCCCTGTCCTTGACTGAGAAAGCTGGGTAAACAAAGAGAACACAGGTTTTTCAATTTCAGCTCTGGCTGTTATCTCAAGTGGGACTGAGTAAACTTGTTAGTTCTCTTTGATGCGGGGTAAAGGTGATGCCCCTTCGTGTCACACAAGGCCTAACATGCCTTCTGCCTGTCCTTTCCGAGTGCTTCCTGACGCTCCCTGCCTTACCCCATAGTTGACCCACTCTGAATCACTTTCACCTCCTCAGACTGTGCTGACGCTTCCCGTGTGTCTCAGCCAGATCAGGAAAACCTCTACCTCTGAGTTCTGAATTATTTCTCAAGACTCAGTTCAAGTACCTCTTGCAATGTGATATCTTTACCTGAACCCTAGGGAGTGAACATGCTGCTCTGTGTTTCCTGGCTCGGTTGTATTTAGATGCATAATTATAGTTACCCACGCAAACAGTAAGAGCTCCTTGTGGATAAGGAGTGAGTCATTTCATAGAAGACTCCCTAATAGTTGATGAATGAATCATTGGAAAAATAATGGTGGTGAGTGGTATTTGTACTAGCTATTTCTTAAAGACTAACCTCATATTTTCCCAGTAGCAAGGTGAATACTTTGTCATTGAAAGTAATTTGACAACTGATAATATTAGATGATGGCTTATTGCCATTTCCTATCTTCGGTGTAAAGAGGCAGAGCTCATTTGGAAGACATCTGTACATCACTTGGGCCCTCCAACCACATAAAGAAAAATCATAACAGCCTGCCAACAGCTTGCTTGTTTCATAGTTGCTTGTTTTCCAGCCCATAGGATATTGGCCATAATCCCAATGAACAAATGTTGATCAGACTGAAGGAGGGCAGGCTGTGAAAATGGAATAAACAACAGCCCTCTGACAGGTTGGAATAAAACATATTTCATGTCTTTGGAACTCACAGGGACAATCATTCTAGGTTATTATGCAGGCCTACATTTTGTACTTACTGGAGCATAGTAGTTGCCTCTGGGGGATCAGAGCTACTGTCTTGGCCAAACAGCTCAATCGTGCTTAGCCTCCTCAACAGTAGTGACAACCAAAGCCACCAGGAATTTTTTTCTTCTTTCTCAATGGCTAATGTTTCATGAGTGTTTCTCCTGGGTAAGAGGTAAAAATAATTTGTAGAAACCTGTAAACGCTGAGAATCTAGGGTTTTTTTTTTCTTTTTCACTATTTTAGTGATGATTTATGGTTTTTTATGATCCTGAAAGCTAGACTCTGAGTTCCCAATTTTGTGGTTCTGCTGGTTTCAAACCAAACAGCATTCAGCCTGTTGGATTAGCAGGATGCATCTTCACTACCTGTGTCTCTAATCTCTGATGGGTAAAGCCAAGAATGCAGGATGGAGAGACCTGGCCTCCTCTCCTTTCTGGCTTAGTGACTCTAAATAAGAGACAGGTGAAAAATATTGAGACAAGAGTCCCCTAAACAAGCAGCCTGTCAGCTCTGATACTCGTCAGCATTTCTGAGGGCCAGTTGAAAAGTATGTTTTGGCTTTGCCAGAGGTAGAATGGTTGAATGTCTGCTCATAACATTTCTAGTGACTGGAAAAGTCCAGTCTTGTGCCCGAGGCAAAGGGCATTAAAAAGAAGACCTGCACTGTCACCTGCTTCAAATTGCTTTTGCCTGCAGCATATAAGAAAAGTGACTGCACCGAAGGAGAGAGAGGACACCCAGGCAGGCAGGGCTGCCTTCTCACTCCAGGCAACTGAGAGTCAGGAGCGTTTCATATTTAAGAGGTAAAATCTTTGTGACTAAAATGGAGTGGTGACAAAACCACTTATGTCATCAAGCTTTAGTTGTTAAATTTGTTGTTCTCTCCTCTATATGAATTTTTCCATCTTGATGAAATATTCTATTCTTGTTGTTAGTAATGTGCAACTATCCATATTACAGAGAACTATAGGCAATTTATTGCACAGTGTTTCCTCAGATTGTATTCCTCGAGGTAGGTATTTAAGGACATAAAAGGTTCAGAAGCATATAACTTTAAGAGAAAGGCTTAAACAGTTGTTCCTTTGAGTTAATTTCCTCTGCTATTGTAAAAAATTACCACAAATTCACTGGCATGAGATAATAGCAGGTTTATTCTCTTATAACTCAAGATGTCAGAAGGTCAAAGTGCGTCTCACTGGGATAAAATCAAGGTGTTAGCAGGCTGTGTTTCTTCTACAGGATCTAGAGTAGAGCCCCGTTGTTGTCTTTTCTACCTTCTGGAGTCTGCTCACGTTCCTGGGCTTGTCTCACACCCACTTTGTTTGGAACTCTGAAGTTCTTTTGTCTTACAAGGACTCTTTTGATTATATTAGGCCTACCCGGAAAATCCAGGATAACCTGATAGCCTCTCTGTCTCCAAAGATGTTTAATTTAATCACATATTCCAAGCCACTCTTGCCATGCAAGGTAACAGTCACAGAGTCTGCGACTGGGCTGTGGGCCATTACTCTGCTTAGCACACCCTCATTCATGGATACTCACAGTGCTTAACGCTGTGTATAGTAAAAGTTCTGAAAAGTCTTGTGAGGGATTATATTTTATTTTCTTTAACTTCTACATCTCAAATACCTGGGATCACAGGCATGTGGTATAGTGCCCAGCTAGCCATTAAGTTTTGAGGTAGTTTGTTTTGTATTAAGACATAACCAGGTAAAGTGGTTTTTTGATCCTGGAAAAAATATATATGTATTAGAGTTTCTTGGTGATTTTTTTCCCTTACTTTCTTGTGATATTTATGGAGCTTGAGTGAAGAAAATATTGGATTCCTTTACATCTAGGTCAGAGCAGCCCAGGGGGAGTCCGCATGTCTCTAGGGACCTTAGGTAGTGCCAAAGGGACTAGGGAAGATGCAAGACCTGGGAGAATATGAGGCGTTGGAGGAGAGGACAGGCCCAAGAAAAGCTTGATTTGTGACTATCCATGGAGTTGAGCTGCCTGGGTTCTCCTGTCTCCGCAACAAGGCATCTTATTGCTTGGGTTGCATAAAATCTGATTATAAACATTTGTTCATTAAAACTGGATTGTTTTTCCATCTCCTTTCATAATGTGCTTAGCCAAGTGGTAGAGCAGTGTTTATATCGTATGCTGGAAATCCTTTACTGTTCCTATTTTTTAAAAAACACACTTGATCCTCCCTCAAGAATAGTTAAATGACTCCCAGACCAGTTAATGGGATAGATGTCATCCTGAAGTGAAATCGTAGGTGTCAAAGCACTTGAAAAGTGAACTGATACGTAAATATTTGGTGTGTGGTGTGAGTTCAGCTGGTCTTTGCCTATTCCTATCTAATTGTGTGATTGACCCCCTACTACTCACCTAGAGTTATTTTGGACCACAAATCCTTGAAACAATTAAAGTCTGCATGTCAGATTTGTCTTCAAGGATTTCTAAGACATGCCACAGTGGCATTAATGGACAGAACCTGAAAGGCGGAAGCAGTATTTGATAAATGTGCTATAATTGCTCTTTGGTATGACACAGTAATAGGAAATTCATATAATTGACAATGTAAAGGCCCCTACTGTTAGCAGCTGCTTTAAATTTAATGGGGCTGAGATTGTTAATAGTCTTTTCTTCACAGGGGTCTTTCCTCTGGCACAGAGCAAAAACATCCCATCAACTACAGTTTCCCTCCAGGCCCACAATCCAGCCTCGCTGTGGCAGAAATTATGGGGAATAGGTCTATTTGCACTTTCTCGTCATGTCTTAATTATCTAGTGGGATCACTGGTGTGTGAGTCGTGGGGTTCACTCCTGTCTATCCCGACAGACTTCTTAGGAAGCACCACTCTTACAAAAAAGACAGTTCTGGGCCCGAATCAGGTCGATGCTACTTATTAGCTGAAAATCTTGGGCGAGTTACTTAACCTTTCTGAGCTGTGGTGTCTTATAGAAAACATAAAGAATAAAGCCTGGGACAGGGCGTGGGATATATTTATTAACTAATCACCACCTTTTCTGTCTCCATATGAAATAACAGGCCTTCCAAATTAGCCAACTCCTTCACTATCCATTTTCTTGTCTTCATTTTCTCATTTGCCACTTTTCCAAACAAAATAACTCATAGAGCACTCTGATGTGTACTACAAAAATTTCGTAGTGCTATTTCTGCTTTCTGTATAATAGCAGTCTTGCTTTATCAAACCCTATAAAATCAGCATGGGTCATATAAGAAAACTGCAGATTTAGCACAAGGACACCTATGGCTGAAGATTGTGTGTCATTACCATTGGATTAGGGTTATTGGCAAAAGACTGATTCACAGCTCCAGATCAAAAACAGAGTCTGCATAAGTAATTCCACTTAGACATAGATGCGTGTCTTTTAAATGAAAAATATCAGATTATAAAAGTGTGTGTGTGTGTGTGTGTGACTGTGTGTGCGTGTGTGTGTGAGAGGCTGTGTGTATTTCTAGGAGAAAGAGAAAAGGCTAAGTAGGAGGAGGATAGGGAGAGAGATGAGAATTCTTCTGGGGCTCAGGTGCCTGCAGGAAAAAGCATGTTTAATATGCTTTCTGGCTAGGCATCCTGATTGTTCCTTTCAGCTGCAGATAAAGCTCATTTTTGTGTGTGCCAGCCTTCTGCAGGTACACCAAAGCCACAGGTGCTGAGTCAATTTTCCCTGCCATAACACAGACATTTCTTGTGATAGTATTAACCAATTAGTATTAACCAGGATTACACCATTTATCTGCAAGAAGATGAACATGAAGATGCGCCCAAAACTGACCAGAAGAGTATTGAGAAGGGCTTGCTGGGGTACTCAGGAGGAATATTGGAGTTTCCTAACCTCCTTCTTGATGAACGCTCCTGAAAAAGACCAAGTGTGTCTATTTTGTTTAAACAACACTTCTCTACTAAGTCTGAGCTTTCCCTTACTGGCTCTTTTATGTATGAGCTGCTCACACCAACCATTATTTACAAGCACTACTGGTGTCTCCCCATCATTTTCAATTAGAATAATCTGTCACCACCAAATATTCCCCTGAAAGACTTCATTTGACATAAAAGCTGTTACTGGCTGGCTTTGAGTGCTCTGCCTGGCTCTCACATTCTAACGTGCCCTCTGACACAGCACACTGTACAATGAACACGACTTACAACTCTCAGATATGCATTTTGTCCATAGAATGCTTCAGACTGAGAGAAATGTGTAGATTTTACTCCACCGTAGAAACTACTTTTATACCTTTTTTTCACAATTAAAAAAATAAGTTGTTATTATTTGCAAAATAGTATCAGGTGGCCATAAAGTATTGTTCAACAAAGAAAAGAGGATCAAAATATTGCCATATGATAAAGGGCAAATAGAAGGTATGTGGCTACTTTGGTGCATACAAACATTTATAAAACATAAAAAAACAGGCAGAATCTCTGAAACATTGCCTCAAATTAATGAGCATGTAGTGACATATACATATATTTCTGATGAACAGATCTTTGGCAAGAATCATCACAGACCAGAACTTCACAAATATTTTGAGTAGTTATGTATATCTACCAAATGTTTGTGAAGTTGGTGAAATTTAGGAATGTCCTAATGACATTAACCACACCCCCCCCAAACCTACATTTTGCATGTTCTACAAGCAAGGCAGGCTTCATGAATGTGGGAGCTATGCAATCACACAGGGTCCATGCTCAGAAATGGTCCATATTTGGATTAATGTTCTGATGTCACCATCTTGAAATTCTTAATTTTTGAATGAGAGGCTTAGCATTTTCTTTTTGCACCAAGGCTAGCAAAATATGTAATTGGTCTTGACTCCATGACGTAGATATTTGTACCCAAGCAGCTCTTTACAGTGGAAGAGGTTCTCTCTCAACACACACAAATATTCACATGACAAAAGTGCATAAGCAATATATTTTTATATATATGAGAGCAATTCCTTGGGGATGGGGATAGTAGCTGTGAATTGTCATAAGGCAATACTTACATGTACACTGTTAGGTCAGGTAGAAGTAAACTAGTTGTGAAACCACTCACATCCATCAGCAACCTCTTGCAACTTCTCACATCTCTCATCACTTCCTTTCTATATTAAGTTCATGCCTTCTAAAGATAATCCTTTCAGGATTTTGGTTGGTGTTATATGGGGAAAACTTGCACAAAGAGCATTAATGGGAAAAACCATAGTGTCTTTGCTGAGGTGGGTCATGAGCACCTCCTTAGGTAAAATGTGTTCAAGACAGCATTGGTAGATGAGGTCCTCTTCTGTCTAAGACATGGGGACAAGAAAGGCAATCTTCCCTGGAATTTGTGTTGCCTCTAGCCAGTGATGAATTGCTGCCACTACCAAAAGAAAGCAGTCTAATAAAGTCAACTCGCTACAAGTGGCTACTTGGTTTTCTTAAGGAGTGTCAAACATCTGAGGTTTCAATATTATTCTCTTTTGTTGGAAGGTGGGATATTTCAGCATGGCAGGAGCTAGGTTGATATCAGTAAGTGGGAGATCATGCTGTCTGGATCACAAATAGCCTACATCTTTACCATGGTTATTCTCTTTTTTAATCCATTGTGCACGCACTTGAGTGGCCAAAGACAAAAGTCGAAAGATGTCTACTGTCCATTAAGTGCTTTATACATCTTGTGTCATGAACACTCTCCGACTGGCAGCAACAAGGATTTCAAAGATCTTTATACTTTGTGGTTACTTTCAAAGGTCCATTCATCTACAGCTTCCCCAGACCTCCTTGTTCCCAATTCTTCAATCTAATTCTTTCCAAGTTACTAAGCTACCATTCATGTTATTGTTCCCTGCCCATGAGTCTCCATATGTTTTACCTGGTGTATTCTCAACCTTCCAAGTATAGAACTCCATGTGGGGTTTAAGTTCTGCCCAGTGTCACTTTTTCCTTAACCCTCTCTTCAAGGACTGCCCATGAATGAGGATGTGCTATGGCTACAGTCCATTTGTTTTTCTTTTATCCTGCCCTCATTTGTCTGTGAAGCAAGCTTGATGTTTTTCCTCCTCCATAGGTTAGTTATAGAAAATGCCTCTATGATTGAAGTATAAACTGAGGGAAAGGCCAGAGAGAAACATGGGTTTGGAGCAAGTTTTCTGTGTCTCCCAGAAGACCTGTTTGAGCTTGATTCTGGATGGAAAACATCTATGTTGTCATGGAATCACTGCTAAAACTGCCCCTAATATGACCTGGTAGATTTCAAAGTATCCAACTCTTGAGGAATAGTTCTGGCTGTATAGTTGCTTAATTTCCAAGTCAGATGCTTGGTTTCTATAAGGACTCAGTAACATCTTGGGGCCTGCCTTTTTAATAGTATGTAATTCTTTGCTGTATGTAGCATGGATTTGCTTCCAAATCATAGGAATTTCTGTTGTCATCCTGTTAGGTTATGCCAAATCCTATACAGAATATCTTTTCTACCACAGATACATCTAACATCATAAAATCTGCCAGTCATAGGGATCAAATGTCAACATCTCTGTGGTGGTTAATTGATTGTCAACCTGAATGGGCATGCCTGACTGAATTGAGTCAGCATGGTTCTGGGCACGGAACACCCACTTTAGGGAGGATTGTTGTTGGAACAGTACAAAAGGGAGAATGGGAGGAAAGGGTTTCAGCTCATTTTCTTTGGAAGAGCTTCATTCTGGCTGTTTTTCTTTAGAGAGGCTTCAGCTGTTCGCTTTGGCTAAGGTCAGGTCTTTGCCTTCACCAAGGATGGACACTTCTCTTTGGAGGAGCGCTGGTATTTGCCTTCACCTTGAACATCACCTCTTGGTTTTCAGTGTAGATTCTTCAGCTTCCCATGCAGTTTTTGGTCTTTCCAGCACAGGCCCTTCCAGTCTTTCATTGCAGATTACTCAGCCTCATGATATGGACTTATATTGGACATTGCCATGGGCTCCAGGCCTTCTGCTGGATTCTTCGATCTCTAGCAGGCAACAGATTTCTTGCACTTTTCTACATTTGACTCTGTGGATGGATATTGTCAGCTAGTCTTGTAAATTTCTGCATCCTGCATTCGTTTTTTTTTTGCAAATACTGACTACAACAACCTCTAAAATCACAAGCCAAATTACACAGGCACTTTCCTTTTTCTGGGCCTTAATCAAAGCCAAGAGCCTTCAGATCCACATGATGAATGGATAATATCTGTATTCTCAAATGTAGAAGTCGTTGCCTATAAAATTTGTGATCATCAAGGATTGGATTTCATTCTTTGTGGTAGGAATTGTGAGGTATTTTCCCACTCTGTGGATTACATGTACACTTTCAAGGCATTCTGAATACATAACACTTCTTGGTCATCAGGTTCAATTAGTATGTTATTAATTTTTTTTTTTTTGGTACTGGGGATCAAACTTGGGTCCTTGTGCTTGCAAGGCAGGCGGAGGAACCACTGAGCTAAATCCCCCACCCACTATGTTAATTTTAAAAAATCTAGATACTCCATGTCTCTTTAATTTATATTATGGTAGAAATCACTGAAACATAAAATAGTCTTAGTATGTGACAAGTAAATATCTATCCCATGTGCATGTAAACTGCTCTGATCCTTATTGTGAGTGTGGCATGGTTTGTCACTCCAATATCCGCATACTACATACCTGAGGCTCTCTTAATCTTCCCCAGTAAAAGTAACTGTATTTGGTACAGTGGATCAACCAGGTTTGCAGGGGTGAGACTGGCAAATGAAATGGAGATGTTGTAGGGAATACCACCTCTGCATGTTTTAAGTCATTAAGTAAAGTACTAGTCTTATTGCTGGGATGAGATACTGTTTTTACTTACTGTAATTTATGAGGAGGCTGGATATAGTTTCAGGTGTTCCCATTTCAATTACTACTAAAATTGTTTCTACCCTATAAGTTAAGGGACCGATATGAAGGTCAACTGCTAAATATATCTGCTTGAATTGTACTCTAGGGTAGTGATGGTGAACTTTTTAGAGCTTTTTGTGATAACAAACCTCCTGCCGTAGAACACATGCCATAGGTTCGCCACCACTGCTCTAAAGGATCAGGGAAAGGCCAGAGGAATGGTTCTATAGACCAAGTGACCCACTGTAAGTCAGAGCTGGGCCAAGACTCCATCTGTTACCTGTACTTTTTCACTTGTACTCTAATGGGGAACAGAGCCAGATGGTACTTTGGGTGTCTTGGTGTTATGGCTTGTATCTAGATGTCCTCCTCAAAGCTTCATGTGCTCATAGGTGGGGCTTCTGGGAGGTGGCTGGATCATGGGTGTGTGATATTGGATTAGCCCACTGATTGGCTTAGCACAGTTCTGGGTGTGGGTGATGGACTTTTTGAAGAGGAAAGACCCACTGTAGGTTGAAGAGGAAAGACATACTGTTGGTGAGGGGCACCAACCAATTGGTTTTTAGGCTGATGAAATAAAAAGGGAAAGAAGGTAGGTTTGCCTGCCACACCAGGAACTGTTTCCTCTGCCATTCTCTCCTGCCTTGGAACCAGATAACTGTGGACTGAAACCTCTATAAACTTTGCGCTAAAATAAAACTTTTCTCTAAATTTTGGGTGTCAGGTATTTTGTCCTAGCAACAGGAGAGTAACTAAGACAGATTAAAGTAATCTGGTAGCAGATTAAAGTTTGTCCCTGTATCTAACAAATCTTGAAATATCTAAGTGTTTCCTTTCC
Organism: Heterocephalus glaber; assembly: GCF_053883595.1. Classification (NCBI taxonomy): domain Eukaryota; kingdom Metazoa; phylum Chordata; class Mammalia; order Rodentia; family Bathyergidae; genus Heterocephalus; species Heterocephalus glaber. The sequence goes on along the minus strand of NW_028258317.1, from coordinate 64,343,170 downwards.
CAGCTGTGCTGTTACACAAGTACAAGACTGTAGGTCTCATCAGGAGAACAATAGCTACAGGTCATGTGGGATCTTCATCATCTGGACCTGGTAGCTCCTTTGTCAGTGGGTTCCACATCTGGGAGCAGACTCCAGTCTGAAAACTCAACAAAAGTTTTCCACTGGGGAGGGAAACCTCCACTATGCCACTGCATTTATTCAAAACTATATATATATGTACATGTATATGGCTAGCAGTACCCTTGTTGGCTGCCCATTTATCTTATCTCTAGAAACAAATACCATGAATTATAAGCTGTCTTTACAGATCATTGTAAATTATACCCTGATTTCTGCCATTCTGACTTTGCTAACCATACTATTTCTTTTTCATTAAGTTTCTTGGTACCATACTATTCCAAGTTCCTATCATCCTCATTGCATCTAGAGAACTCATTTCTGGAAAGGCACCACTTCTACCAGGAGTTCAATCCACAGAGGACAGGCACAGCCAAACTTTGTGGTGATGCCCATGTGTTCTCACTGGTTTAATAAATGGAGTGCTCTACAGACCATCCTAACAAAAATAACCAGCTGTTGGGTATTCAACAGCTGGAGGATGGCTCAGTCTTCTATGGTAGACCCATTCTAGCATGCTTAATTCTCTCTGTCTCTAGAACTCCTTCTCATAGTTTTTCATGGCAGTTCTGCCATTTCTATTGGATTTAACACCAACTATTAACTTTTCTAAGCTTCTAAGAATCATCTAACAGTGTTTTAGAAGCATCACTGACCGATTTTGCAAGGAGTTACATAATAAATTACAAGAGCATTTCCTCACTTTGTAAGCAGTGCCCTATCCAGCACCCTCAAAATTCAATCTCAGATACATTCTCTTTATTCTTGTCAAAATGTGACCCAGGTCCTATAGCAATTTTTGTGCATAATCTTTTTATTCCTTAACACGTTCATCACTTCCACTGACTGACAATGCTAAGATTTGATCATTATGAAGGGTCCAGTGCCTAGGAAGTGAGGAGAAGAAGATTCTATTTTGCTTGGCACTTGCCTTAACTGAGGCCTTTGGCTATTCTTTAACAGGGTGGGAATGATCTCTCCTCCAAAAAGGAGTGCACCATTTCTGCTAGCCCAAGTTGGTTCAGAGAAATTGAGGGTATAAGGTTCACAGGTGCATTTACCCATCTCAAACACCAAGGCCCCAGTCTTTCCTCTTGGAGCCTTATATCTTGAGAAGAGGTTTGCTGAGGCCAAAAATTCTCCAAAGTTTGGACAGTGTTACATTTAAGTTTTCTTCCTGATCTCCCTCTGGCTGTTTCTCCCCTCTGGCTCTAGGAGATGAGAAATTTTTAAAATGCCACCAAGGAGACCGTTGACACTCACACTTTGCTTTAAATTATTAAAAGATCTGAGCCTGCCATTTTCTTTCTTCAAAAAGTCAATGGTATTTAACAATAGCTACTTAATTTAACCGTCTTCATAGGTGCTATTTCTCATATCTCTCCAAAGCCTGAAAATTTGTGCCAGTCGGTAGCCCTGCTCTACCTGTCCCTTGTCCTATTCTCCTCCGGTGAAATTCTTAGCAGTTGCATTTGGCAGCATCCTAGAGACCGTCACTCTACCATCTACCATGCAGTAGGTCAAAGCTAGGTCCTGAAACTGCACTTCAGACCAGCTCTAACACGATGCCAATACTGCTAGCTCAATAAGGACCATCTGAGTGACAAAGAATGGGTTATTTTGTTACTATGTTTTTCTATCTTCTCTTGATCCCCTTCTCTCTCCCTTCTTTTTCTCTTCCCTTTCATTTTACTTCCTTTTTCTAATTTTGCTAATTCTATATCTGGTCTGCAAACCAGTTTGCAGGACTACGTTTGGACTACAGAATGTAATACTTTTACAGGTTTCTTTCACAAGAAAGAAAGAGGATTTTCAACTAAATGGTCTACGTTTCTATACATACATCTAGTTTCCTATCGTGGGCTGTAAGAAGGCTGTTTGCTCCACATTAAAAGACAGTTCTTTTTAAATGTTACCATCTTAGGAGCTAACTTAGGAGTCAGGCAGCACCTTCATCTTTTTGCACACAGATCAAGAATAGCATCACTACCCTAAAGTAGGCAGCCCAGCTAATCTTCTGACTTCGTTGTAATACAGAAAGAAGCATTTACAAGCTAATTATACCTGACTCATCATTTGGAAGTACAGAAGCCTCAAAATGTTAAGGAATTTATTTAAAGCTATAAAGGAAGCAAGCAGTAAGTTGGTACTAGAGTCTAGGCCTTTGGCCTCTTGTTCTTGAATCCTTCTATTAACTTGACTTTGGATCTCTGCATCTTGAAAGCAATGTCCAAAGTAGATCTACTATCCATCGTTTTTACATATACCTCTTGTTCTTAGAGCACAGTGGAGTAGAACATGAACACTAAAGTATCAAACTATATTGAAATATTATGTCAAAGACCCATATCCATATTTGGGCCAGGGATTTTGCTCAGTGGTTTCGCTGCCTGCTGTGCAAGCACAAGGACTGGAGTTTGATCCCCGGTACCAAAAAAGAAAACAACAACAACAACAACAAAAAAGACCCATATTTGAAAGGTAAGTGATGTTCTAGAGTAGGCCAAAAGCTCTTAATTTAGGATAGCTTAATCCACTTTAGAGAATATTTCCCATTATTACAGGGTCCTCATCCCTAATGTAGAAATGTTTCAGAAGACAGATATGTACCTCAGATGGAAAAAGAAGACTTCTTTTTTTTATAAAATTCTTTTATTGGTACATTGTAGGTACACAACACAATTACATTTCTCAGTGGGAATTGTACCTTTACATAATGCATCTTGGTTCTTATTTTTTCCCCATTCCTAGCCCTCCCTTCATGCCCTCCACCCTTCCCTATTTACAAAGACTTTATTTCCATTTTTTCCATTTCTCGTCATTTTTCCTTTCCCTTCTTTCCTTTCCCCTGCTCCTCCCACTACCCCTAACCCTTTGGACCTTTTCTTGCTATTTTACATTATCGATTATTAATTCTAATAATTGGTACATTTTAGATATACAATATAATGACATTAATCATGGGAAATTTGAACCTTTACATAGTCTCTCTTGGTTCTTATTTTTCACCCTTGCCCAGCCCTCCCTTCAACCCCTCCAGGCTTCCTATTTACAAAGATTTTGTTCCTATTTTTCCATTTTCTCATATTAATCCCATTCCCTACTATCCTTTCCCCTAGCCCTCCCACTTCCTTCCCCTTTGCCCCTTTTCTTCCAATTTCACATTACCTATTATACATTTATTCCTCAATAACACTTTCAGTTTCTCACATGAGAGAAACTATTTGGTATTTATTTATGTGTGTCCTATTTATTTCACTTAAGAGTATCGCCTCAATGTGCATCCACTTAGCTATAAATGTCTCTAATTTCCAATTTTTTATGGCTGAGTAGTACTCCATTTTATAACAAAAACACATTTTCTTTTTCCAGTCTTCAGTTGATGGGCATTTGGGCTGGTTCCAAGTTTTAGCTATCACAAACTGTGCTGCTATGAACATGGGTGCACATATATCACTGTGGTATGATTCTTTTAATTCTTTGGGGAAGATCCCCAGCAGTGGAATAGTGGGATCAAATGGGACTTCCAGTCCTAGTTCTTTGAGGAATCTCCATACTGATTTCCACAGTGCTTGCACCAGTCTACACTCCCACCAGCAGTGGAGCAGGGTTCCTCTTTCCCCACAGCCCCACCAGCATTTGTTATTGGTTGATTTCATGAAAGCAGCCATTCTTTCTGGAGTGAAGTGGAATCTCAGCGTTGTTTTCATTTGCATCTCTCAAATGACCAGTGATGTCGAACATTTTTTCATGTATTTCTTTGCTATTTCTACTTCTTTGTCTGAGAAATGTCTGTTCATTTCAGATGCCCATTTTTGGACTGGGTCTTTAAATTGGGGAGGTCTGATCTTTTTAAGTTCTTTATAGATTCGAGATAGTAGACCTTTGTCTGAGGAAGAGCAGGTGAAGATTTTTTCTCACATTGTGGGTTGCCTCTTCACACTGCTGGTGGTTTCTCTTGCTGTGCAGAAGCCTTTTAATAAGCGATCCCACTTGTTGATTGTTTGTGCTAGTTCACGGGCCACTGAGGTTTTGTTCATAAAATCTTTTCCTACACCGATGTCTTCAAGTGTTCTACCTAATCTCTGTTCCAACTGGTTCAGAGTTTCTATTTTAATATTTAGATCTTTAATCCAGTTTGATTTTAGTTTAGTGCATGGTAAGAGATATAGGTCTAGTTTTAATCTTTGGAAATTTGAAGCCCAATTTTTTCAGCAGCATTTATTAAAGAGGCTATCTTTCCTCCAGTGAGGGTGTTTGGCCCTATATCGAAGATAAGATGGCTGAGTGTGTCTGGAGTTGTTTCTGCATATTCTAATCTGTTCCCACTGGTCTTCAGGTCTGTTTCTTTGCCAGTACCATGCTGTTTTTTGTCACAGTAGCTTTGTAGTATAGTTGCAGGTTGGGGATTGTGATACCCCCTGCCATGTCTCTGTTACCTAGAATTGCTTTTGCTATTCTGGGTCTCTTCTTGTTCCAAATGAATTTTTGGATTGTTTTCTCAAGGCCCATGAAGTATGCTGCTCGGATCTCAACTGGAATTGCATTAAATCTATATAGCAATTTTGGAAGTATGGCCATTTTCACTATATTAATCCTTCCCACCCAGGAGCAGGGGATGTCTGTCCATTTTCTGATAACATCTTTAATCTCTCTTTTCAGAGTGCCATAGTTTTCAAAGAAGAGGTCTTTGATTTCTTTCGTTAGGTTGATTCCTAGGTATTTCAGTTTTTTGGAAGTTATTGTCAAAGGAATTATTTGCCCTATTTCTCTCTCAGTGAGTGTGTCATTGGTGTAGAGGAAAGCTATTGATTTTTGTGTGTTGACCTTGTAACCAGCTACTTGACTGAATTTGGCTATTAAGTCTAGAAGACTTTTGGTGGAGTTCTTGGAGTCTTCTATATACAATATCATGTCATCTGCAAATAATGAGAATTTGACTTCTTCATTTCCTATCTTTATTTCTTTTATTTCTTTCTCTTGTCTAATTGCCATGGCTAATGTTTCCAGAACTATATTGAACAGGAGTGGTGATAGTGGACACCCTTGTCTTGTTCCTGATTTTACTGTGAAGGATTTCAGTTTTTGACCATTTAGTATGATATTGGCTGTTGGTTTTTCATAGATGGCTTCTATCAGTATGAGGTAGAAACCATCTATTCCAATTTTTTGTAGAGTTTTTATCATAAATGCATATTGGATTTTGTCAAATGCTTTTTCTGCATCTATGGAGATAATCAAATGGTTTTTTGTCCCTGGCTCTATTGATATAGTGTATTATATTGATTGATTTGCATATGTTGAACCATCCCTGCATCCCTGGGATGAATCCCACTTGATCAGGGTGTATGAACTTCTTGATCTTCTGCATTCTGTTTGCCATTATCTTATTAAGGATTTTTGCATCTATGTTCATTAGTGAGATTGGCCTATAGTTCTCCTTTTCAGTTGGGTCTTTCTCTGCTTTGGGGATCAAGGTGATGCTAGCTTCCAGGAATGAATTTGGGAGTATTGCTTCCCTTTCGATTTCATCGAAGAGTTTAAGCAGTAGTGGCATCAGTTCCTCTCTAAATGTCTTGTAGAATTCAGCAGTGATGCCATCAGGGCCAGGGCTTTTCTTAGTTGATAAGCTTTTAATTACATTTTCAATTTCATTGGTTGATATTGGGTTGTTTAGAATTTTTAGGTCTTCTTTGTTCAAGTTTGGTAATTCATATGTATCTAGGAATCTCTCCATTTCTTCTGTTGTCCATCTTATTGGTGTATAGGTTCTGGAAGTAGGTATTGATGATCCTCTGTATTTCTGCTCGGTCTGTTGTAATTTCACCTTTTTCATTCCTAATTGCATGGATTTGGGCCTTTTCTTTCCTTATTCTGATAAGGTTGGCTAAGGCTTTGTCAATTTTGTTGATTCTTTCAAAGAACCAACTCTTGGCTTCATTGATTTTTTGTATCATTCTCTTAGTCTCCATTGCATTAATTTCTCCTCTGATCTTTATAATTTCCTCCCTTGTATGAGCTCTGGGGTTGTCCTGCTCTTCTTTTTCTAGAAGTTTGAGGTGCAGCATCAGGTTGTTTAATTGGGCTTGTTCTGTTTTCCTAATATGAGTACTCACTGCTATGAATTTCCCTCTTAAGACTGCTTTCATTGTGTCCCATAGATTCCAATATGTTGTATTGGCATTGTCATTTAATTGAAGGAACTGTCTGATTTCTTCTTTAATTTCCTCTGTGACCTATTGGTTATTCAGAAGTGTGTTGTTCAATTTCCACATGTTTATGAAATTTTTGGAGTTTCTTTTGGTATGGATCTCTGATTTTATCGCACTATGGTCTGATAATATACAGGGGATAACTTCAATTCCTTTGCACTTACTTAAACATGTTCTATGTGTGAGTATGTGGTCTATTTTGGAGAATGACCCATGTGCAGCCGAGAAGAATGTCTATTCTGATTTTGTGGGGTGGAAGACTCTGTAAAAATCTGTTAAGTTCATTTGTTCAAGAGTTCAATTGAGTTCCAATATTTCATTACTTATTTTTAGTCTAGTTGATCTATCTATTTGTGACAGTGGGGTGTTGAGGTCCCCCACTACAATTGCATTAGTGCATATATGACTTTTCATGTCCATTAGTATTTGTTTTATATAGTTGGGTGCACTAGTGTTTGGTGCATAAATATTTATGACTGTCATCTCTTCCTCTTGGATTGTTCCCTTTACAAGGATGTAGTGTCCTTCTTCATCTCTCTTAATCAGTGTTGGTTTGAAATCTACTTGATCTGCAAAGAGGATAGCTACTCCTGCTTGTTTTTGGGTTCCCAACGCATAGATTATTGTTTTCCAACCTTTAATTTTCAGTCTATGAGTTTCCTTTTGAATTAAGTGTGTTTCTTGTATGCAGCATATTGTTGGATTTTGCTTCTTGACCCATTCTGCCAGTCTATTTCTTTTGATTGGTGAATTGAGACCATTAACATTGATGGTTATAACTGAAACGTATTGACTTGTCATTGCCATGACTTTTTCTTTTTGTTGGGTTCCCCCCCTTTACATTTAATTTCTTGTCATGCCAGATGGGTTCATTGTGCTTTGCTTCCTGGGGTTGTGATCCTCAATGTCTGTTCCTAGGATATTGTGTCAAATTCTTTGGAGTGCTGGTTTGGTATTCACAAAGTTCCTCAGGTGATCTGTGTCATGAAAGTATCTTATTTCTCCATCCATTTTGAAAGATAGTTTTGCAGGTACCTCAATCTGGGTTGGAGGCTGTTTTCTTTTAGGGCTTGGAATATGTCACTCCAAGCTCTTCTTGCCTTGATGGTTTGTGTTGAGAAGTCTGCTGTGATTCTGGTGGGCTTTCCTTTATATTTGATTTGTTTCTTTTCTCTAACTGCTTGAAGAACTTTGTTCTTCTGTTGAGTTTCTGGAATCCTAACTATTATATGCCTATGTGTAGATTATTTTTGATCGAGGCTATTTGGAGTCCTATATGACTCACTTATCTGTATGTCAAGCTCTTTTCCCATGCTTGGGAAGTTTTCTGCCATTATTTCTGTGAAGAGTTTTTTTATGTCATCTGCACTCTCTCTTCTTTCTTCATTGACTCCAATCAGTCTTATGTTATTCTTCCTTGCATTGTCTAGCAGCTGCTGGATTGATTTCTCATGTTCCCTTATAATTTTGAAGCAATTTTTCTTTTCCTGGTCATTAATTGCAATCTTATCTTCTATATCTGAAATTCTGTCCTCACATTGGCTCATTCTGCTGTGTAGACTTTCAGTGGAGTTTTTCATGTCCTAGAAATCTGTTTGCATCTGTTTTATGGATTCCATTTGTTTCCTATGTTGGGATTCCATCATGTTCCTCAACTCCTCTCTAGATTTATTAATCATGTCTTGTACTAGGGGCACAATTTCTCCTGTTATCTGAGAAATTATTTCTGATTTCATGTTTTCCAGATCCCCTTTTGTTGCCAGTTCAGTGGGTCCAGGTGGTTGAGTATCAGAGTGTTCCATCTCATTTCCCTTTGGGGTTGCTGTAGGTGATCTGGAAGTCTGGTTCTGAGATTTATTTATGTGTTTTCTCATTTTGACTGGGGTGGGAGGCTGTTAGCCCCTGCACGGAGTACCTCCTCTGAGCTGGGAGAGGTGGGACAGGGGCCTGGAGCAGCGGTAGGGATGGTGGCCCAAAAGCTCTTTCCTGTGGGTCTGGGCTGGGAGCTGTGGGAGGGATGTTGGCCCAGAAGCCCCTTCATCTGGGCCAGGAGCAGTGGGACAGAAGGTGGGCCAAAAGCCCTTTCCTCTGGGCTGGTAGCAGCAGGAGGGATGGTGCCCAGGAAGCCCCTTCCTCCGGACCAGGAGCAGTGGGACAGTAGCTCAGAAGCCCCTACCTCTGGGCTGGGAGCAGCAGGACTCAGTACCTTGGTCTGGTGGTCTGGTGTCCTCTGCATCTTTGTAGTGTGGAACCAGGTGGCTGCCTGTCTGCAGCAGGGTGATTCGGTGTTTTCCACGGAACTTGGGACCTCCGTAGGGTGTGCACAGACTGGCCTGTCTGCAGCGGGCTGATTCAGCGTGTTCTGAGCGACTCGGGATCTGGGTAGGGCGTGGGCAGACCTGCCTCTCTGCAGCGGGGTGATTCGGAGTCTTCCGTGGGACTCGGAGTCTTCCGTGGGACCCGGAGTCTTCTGCGCGACTCGGGTCCTTGGTAGGGCATGCACAGACCTGCCTGTCTGCAGCGGGCTGATTCGGCAAAAAGAAGACTTCTTTTCTCTTATTGTAATCTATCCTTAAATGTTACTAGTTTTTATGGTTTCTATGTGACTAAGGAAAGAATGTTTTCCATAAACTACATACCATCCCTTCTCTATTAAACTCCTAAATGACTCCATTGAAAGTATCATCACAGTCATTAATGTTGTCATCATCCATATCATCATCACTGTCGTCATAACTTTCTTGAAAATTGTTATTCATTAAAGGCTTTCTGTGGACCAGATCATGTTATGAGCTTTATATGCATTAATGCCTTTAACACTCATGATAGTCCTATGAGACTCTGACAATTATTAGATCCATTTTATAGATGAGAATGCTGATGCACAGGAAACTTTAGTATTTTTCCCACAATCCCACAGCTAATTTGTAATGGAACCTGGATTTGACCTAAGGTTGGTTCATATGATAATTTTCTATTATCAACATAATGATTTAGGTTGGGTAGTCAGATTAGAAGATGAATCAATTTCAAAAAAAGATTTAGTTTAGAAATATGCTGTGTTTAAATTCAGTAAATTCAGGGGGGCTATTTTAGGCCAGTAAGAAATCATGAAGAAAAACAAAATAAGAAACTCCTTTCAGCAGGATTCATTCTTGCAACCATAAGAGTAAAAGAATGAACAAGACTGTAATCTGACAACAATGGAACTCTAGAGATCTTTCTTCTTGTTGTCCTGACAACAGGCTTCAGTTTTCATGAAAATTTTATTAAGAAATGTTTATACAACTAAAGTACAAATTATCAATTATAAAATAGTCAGTGGCTTAGATGTCTCCTACTTGGAGAAAGGTCTGAAGAGAAGTGTGAGAGAGGTCTGTGCTCTGAGAGAGAATGAGACCAAGATGTGATGGAGTTGCATGATGGACGGAAGGGATTCTCCTGAGCATGCGTGCTATAGAACTTCATGGGTACTACTGAGTTGTAGTATCTTTTTCTAATTTGTTCATAGTTTTCATAAATAAGCTAAATGTATTACATATTCATACTGCCTTATTTCCTCTGTATGATACCATTACTATAGTGGGGGAAAAAGAAGACTTACAAGGAACGTGATAAGTGAATCAACATTACAGAGCCTCCAAGTATAACGTTATTAGTGACAGAGTATACAGATGTTCCTCAACTTATGATGGAGTCACATAATAAAACAATAATATATTACTATTACTTTTCATTTTGGGTCTCTCATATTAGAGACACCATGTGATATTTCTTTAACCTTTTGTGACCATTTATTTCACTTAGCAATATGGTCTCAAGATCATCAATTTTCCTACAAATGAGTCAAATTTATCTTTATCCTTATCCTTCATTATATACTAAGTACTTCCTGTGTATAAATATCACATTTTCTTTATTCATTCATTTGTTGGTGGACATATAGGCTGCTTCCAAAATTTAACTATTGTAAGTTGTACACAGGTAAGCACATAGCAGCATAGGGTGATTTTAGCTCTTCTGGAAGAATACCCAGGAGAGGTTTAGCTGGGCCAAATGGAATTTCTATCAATTTTTTGAGAAATCTCAAAGTGGTTGTACTAGTTTACATTCCCACCAATAATGTATGAGTTTCTTTTTCCCCACATACTCACCAACATTTGTTGTTTTTTAAACAATTTAATGAGCAAAGTAAAAAGCCATGATAAGAAACAGAGAGGTAGACTCTGTAGAGCTAGCAAGGGGTCCTGGGGAAGGAGGAGGAGAGGATATCCAGGAGGGGTTAAAGGGAAAAAACATGCACAAGATGGTATTTGTATATGTATCAAACCCCCAAGCTGAATGTAATCACTGTGTACCACAAACATGTACTAATAAAAATATAAGACAAAAAATGCATTACTACTATTTTACTGAACATCATAGTTCAGCAACATAGTACACAGTATCAGTTGCTCCTTCCTGTGATTACATGGCGAGTTTGGAACTGTATCTTACTGATACTGCCCAGCAACATGAGACTATAAGCTGTATATTACTAGCCCAGAAGAAATCAAAATTTAAACCACTGAATGCATATTGCTTTTGCATTTTTATAAAGTCTGAAGGTCATAAGTCTCATCATCATAAGTCAGTGACCATCTGTATCACGACCTGCTTATATCAGGAAAGCTAGGATAAAAAATTTTATGTGCATCTTTTATTATTAGACTTTTAAAAATTGTCTGTAAGTAATTTTTAGGCATGGGTTGTTTGGGTTACATTAATAATTGAATTATATCTGAAAGTTCCTATACATCATACATTGCTTAGCACTTTGAATATAACCAATGAGTATAACACTATTACTTATCACATCAGCTATAGTTATCAGTTTTAATATACTTTGATTAATCAGAGGACGGTTCTAGACTTCCTTTGGACTGGCCCTAAAAACTAGCTTGGATAATCTGAGTGAAAAAATGAGCAATGGAAGAATGTTGTGTATCTTACAGAATTAACAAGGGTTCCACAAAATTTGGCTAAAAAGAAAAAAAAAATACAAGAACAGTTTCTTGTATTTAAGTAGCCAGAAGTTTGTTAAACGTTCTGCAAGTCTATGCAAGTGAATAAACTTCAAAATTTATAGGTCTTTTATTCCCAGAGCTCACATTTCAGGAGGGACTCTTTTATTTCAAATGTCACATACTGCTACCTTGGTTAGAACAGGACCCAGAACTTTATTGAACAGTCACAGCAGACTATATAGACAGAGTGTAGACAAATGGAGTACTAAGTCCCTGAAGAATCAGAATTCTGTCACCGAGAGAATAGTCACAAGATGTTGGAAATCCTAGAATGTAGCAGCTGACCTCTACATGGTCATTACAAAGCTCAGGAATTTAAGTCCTGATATTAAAATATTGAAATATTAGAAGATTTTAAGGGTAGAAAGAGGTGTTACAGAGAGGGACCTACTACAATCCAAACTTAAGAGTCTGAAACTGATTTGGATTATAAGCTTTTAGACAGTATCATAGGCTATATCTACATAATTTCTTCTCAGGTGATTTTCTATAAAGCCAAGTGCTTTCAGAGCCTTAATTAAATTATTTGTCTGCTGCTGCAGCTGACTAGAGTATTCTGGTTTCAGTGGCTCAACACTAGGGCCATTCCTAGGGCTGGAGACATGAATGTGATGCCCAGGCTTCACACAGTTCATGATCTGGCATTGATGAAATAAGAAGTGCTTGTTAATTGCCGCAGTGCAGAGTTGTATGTACTTCTTTAGCAGAATGAATAAAGAGGGCTCACAGGGGGAAAAAGGAGAAGGGAGATTCATTATTTTTGGTGATGTTGAGGGATGCTCCATGGAGAAAATGTTTGAGTGGATCTTAAAAAAGAGAGGTTCTTGTTGATGTTCTGAGTTAAGGAAGAGAGTGAAATACTGAAATAAACATTCATACAGAGCTATGACAGGTCATGGTGGGTGTTACAGCTTATATCTAGATGTTCCCCCAAAGTTTCATAGGTGGGGCTTTTGGGAGGTGACTGGTTAATGGGTGTGAGATACTAGAATGGTCCATTGATGGATTTATAGCTGGGTGTGATGTTGGGAGGTGAATCCTAGTGGGAAGAGGTAGCTTTCTGTGGACATGGCCTGGAAGGATATCATATATTTCTACTCCTTCCTTAATAACTACTGCTTCCTGCCTGCCTTGCTGTGAGCTGTTTCCCCTTTGCCATGCACCTCTCCCATACTGCCTTGCCTTGGAGCCAGCCAATTATGGAGTGAAACCTCTATAAACTGGGAGCTAAACCTCTTTTTCTTTAACTTGTGGGTGTCAGGTATGTTGTTCCAGCAATGAGAACCTAACCAAGACAGTGGGTGCAGGGTCACTTAGCAAGCAATGAGGGGAACGGGCAGCAAATGAATATAAGAAGTGAAAGGAATGGTCTTCTAAGGATCTGGGGCTCTCTATGAGAAATAAAAGGACAGATGGCCACTGATGGTTTCTGGAGAAGGGTTCTATGTAAAGATCCCTGAACTGTGGAGGAGGGGGAGAGGTAGCAGTGAGAGGTCAGTGTCAAGGTTATCACAATAATCCAAGTGAGGGAAGATGGAGGGCTGTAGTGAGGCAGGAGCACTTTGAAGTTCAATCAGTAATAAATGGAGACTGACTGGAAATGAGGAGGAAGGAGAGAAACAGCCAAAACATTCTGATGGATTTGTAGCTCTGTTCACAGGGTCATAAGAATACTGTTGAAAAAATTAGAAAAAAGAGATTTGGGGAGAAGTAAATACAGTTGATAAGATACATTTTGGTTAAATACTTATAAGCTCAGTATTTTTTTTCTCATTCTCATATACAGTATCAGGATATGGACTAGAGGTCTCTCAATATATTACCATGTCAATAATCATAAGCATTAAAGAGTACACACAGCAAGCAAGTGATGAACACACTTAGCCTTCATCCTCCACAGTGGTGTGTTCAGATGGATGTCCTGGGGTGTAAGATGGGGGTGTATACTTCAGAGAAAAGACCAGTGTCTGGGTGGCCTGAGATAGGAATCTAGTAAATGAAAAGAACTAACATGATCTAAGATATGGCATCCATTTGCTGGGCCTGGCAAGCTGACTTTATTACAGACTGCTGTAGGTTATTAGGGTAGACAGTGACAGATCATTTTGTAGGGCCCAGAGAGAGCCAGATCTATCTGCCTAGAAAAATAAATAAATCCCAGTTCAGAACAGAGGTTAAGAAAGATTTATAAGGTGCACTGATGCATGTGCCCCTCTCTAGGTGGGTTGCGGGGACTGGTCACAGGAGGTTGTCCTCATTCGTTCTCACGTCCTGCCATCTGGGGGGATGGCAAGCTTCAGGGCTCTTATTACAGGACATTTTCCCATTTCCCCTCCTATGGTCTAGTTTGGGGAGAAAAATGGATGACAGGCTGGGAGAGGATAAAAAATAAACAAGAGGGGAAAAAGAGTCTCTCCCTGAGCAATCTTATAAAACAAAGCATAAATCTTTAACTGCCTGACCTTTCGCTCACATGACTCTTGGTGCAGGAAGGATAGATAAATCAGGGCTCATCTGGAGGCTGCAGGGAAGGCGGCTTCCTGCTTTCCAACAGGAAGCAGCCGATTTGCAGAAAGCACATAGATGTGTCATTGTTTTTAATAGAAGCTCAATTGATTTCTTAGAAATTGAAATGTTCCCTTGGTTGTGAAATGAAATTTCTACTGGGTTATTCCACCTCTGGCTGCCCCTTGGTGGAAAGCTTTATTGCACATCGCTAGAATTAGCAGACGAAGGCCAGGTGAAAAGTCTCAGGGGCTGGCTTCCTCACAGAAGGGAACCAACCATCTCCTAAATAAAAGTAAAGCTGGTTGAAGGTGGCACAGTCTGCTCCATAGGACACAATGGGGAGCATTTTCTTAACCCTTATTGTGCTGATGAACAATTTCCTGTCCTGTGTTTCTCTGTCATCATCATAGCCCATCCTACTCCATCAGAGCCAAAGAGGCACTTCCGGACTCAGCAACAAATAGATACTTTTACTGGAGGGGTTTAGTTTGCATTATTATTATTATTATTATTATTATTATTATTATTTTAGTTTGTATTATTGTAGCCAGAGCCTTTATAACAGCAACTACAGTAATTAATATTTGAAAGAAAATGTGTTTCTTAAATACGTGGAGAAAGGAGCTTGCTTGTTCTCAGCAAGCTGACAATCAGTATGATCAAAGAACTGAAGTTCCTGCACATGAGAGAAACTACATGTTCCTTTAAAAACTCTTTTTGCGGGGAGCGTGGAGAAAGGCCAGGCAGTTGCTGACTAGAAGCAGGAAACAGTAAATTAGTAGTTTGGAATGTCAATGGACACAATGAGGACATGTGAGTTTAAAGGCCTTAATTGGCTTTATTTTTTATTCTAGAACCAGCAACCCTGCATTGTATAAAACAGAATGAGTGTTTTGATAGACTTAGCGCTGGAGGTTGGCTGCCAGACTTGGAGAAGGGCTGAAAGGGCAGAAATAAATGAATGTGGATTGGTCATTTCAAAGTTACTTTCTTTGCAAGCCCCAAGGGACAAGGAAAAAGAAACAATAGAAAAACAACTGACTGGTTAACCTCAGGTTAGCTTTTGCCTTATAAGGATAAAGCAGAGAGAACTTCATTATCATGCTAAGTAAAACTAGCTTGTTTGGAAAATTTGGCTTCTATTTCTCTGCCCTGATTTCTTTGAGGGTCAGACAGCAACTTAATTTTGGTTCATTGGCATGGAACTTCATAGCCTGTGTGACTCCATTTTTATTTTATTCTTGGTGAGCTGAGGATCCAGAGCAGGAGCATAGTCCAACATGATGTCTTCCTGTGGTTTTTATTTAACAAAAGAAGGATCAGGAATCAAGCTTCATGGGTAAAGTCCATGACTGTAGTTCATTTAATTGAAGATGTGTTTTGGTAATTTTTTCTCTTTTTCTGAGAGGGAAGAGGGCAAGCACTAATACAGTTTGAATATGAAAGAAGCAGGTGCAGCAGAGACCAGCACAGCCTGAATGTTTATTAAGAAAACACATTCAAGAAAATAGCTGTTTTATTACATTTAAAAGGAAAGTTATTTGGAAAGTTATTTGGAAAGTTATTTGGAAAGTTATTTCAAAAGTTATTTCACAGTTTCCTTTTGCCTGAGTCGTTTTTGATCCTAATCAAGTATGGTTGTGTCTCAGTACGAAAGGGAGGGGATTCCAGGAACCCTTGTATACCAAAATCTGTAAGTGGCATAGTGTCAGCATGTAACTCACACCCATCCTCGTGTAAGTGTTCTGTAAATAGCAGTTGTACTAT